>NW_028270183.1:36571969-39157698 GCF_037043375.1 Chiloscyllium plagiosum
CCCTCAGTGGGTTACTCACGTGGAGGATGTTGGTTGATTGGTTGAAGATTTTGACGTAGGGTTTGAGGATGTCGAAGTGAAAGGCGGGTGTTAACAGGCGCCTGTGCCGAGCCCATCGCTCCCCTTTACTGATCAGCAGGCCGTCACCTGATAGGGCCAAGACAAAAGTTCACAGGTCAGTTCGGACAGGGCATACCTGCTGTACAATGCCTCACCTTGTGGTTGTGGGGAGGGAGGGAGGGGTTTGACTTCCGGGGAGACTGTGGGCAGCTGTTGGGTGTCAGGGTCTGTGAGGGATCTGGAGAAACTCAGCACGTCTGGCAGCAACTGTGGAGAGAGAAACACAGTCAATAATTTCTGTCCAGTGACCCTTCCTCAGAACTGGACCTCTCACTGGGAGGTCAGTACGGGGAGCCGAAGTGGGAACTCTCCCCCCCCCGCTGGCTCCTGCATACAGCTCCCCCGTAGAAATTATCGGGGAGCGAGGGACAGTGAATGAGACGGAATGTTGGAGGACAACACAAATGGCCGCTACTTACCCAACAAGGCCTGAGGAAACCGTAGAAAAGTTTGTCCTTTGGGGCAATGGAAAGCTGAAACACAGAGTGAAGACAAGATTTGATGAACCCAAACTCTACAATCACTCAAAAGGAGAACACCACATCATAGACAATCCGAGGCAGGTTAGTTGCATTCCCCTGCATGCCGTGCACTATTGACTTGGAAATACCTCACCATTCCTTCAGCTCATTGGGCCAGAATCCTAACAGCACCCGAACCAGCAATAAGAGAAAAGCAATAAATACTGGCCAAACTGGCATCCCGCAAATGAATAACAAATAATAACTAGAAAGAGTAAATGCTTATTATCCAGGGCGGGTGTAGTCTGAGTTTGCATGGAGCTAAACTATAAACAGTTCAAATTCGTAAATGATACCAAACTTTCCCAGGCAGTCTTTCCTCTCACTGAAGCCAATGGAATCACAGAATCCCTACAGTGTGGAAACAGGCCATTTGGCCCAACAAGTCCATACCAACCCTCCAGATTAACCCACCCATTCCCCTACTCTATTACTCTATATTTACCCCTGACTAACACCTCTAATGTACACATCCCTGAACACTATAGGCAATTTAGCATGGCCAATCCATCCGAACCTGCACATCTTGATAATATCGCCAGATTATTAATCCAGAGTCTCTGGGGTCCTGCGTTCAAATCCCATTGATTCAGATTGAATTCAATAAAGGCTAAAGGTCTTATTGTTTCAAAAAAAAAAATCCATTCTGGTTCATCAAGGCCCTTTAGGGAAGGAAATCTGCCATCCTCACCTGGTCTGGCCTACACGTGACTCCAGACCCACAGTGATGTGGTTGACTCTTAACTGCCCTCTGGACATGATGTGGAGGAGCTGGTGTTGGACTGGGGTGTATAAAGTTTAAAAATTACCCAACACCAAGTTATAGTCCAACAAGTTTAATTGGAAGCACTAGCTTTTGGAGCGCTGCTCCTTCATCAGGCAGTTGTGGAGGACACATTGTAAGACACAAAATTTATAGCAAAAGTTTACACAGTGTGATGCAACTGAAATTGTACATTGAACAAACAATCAAATGGGTCTGGGTGGGTTACTCTTCGGAGGGTCAGTGTGGACTGGTGGGCCCGAAGGGCCTGTTTCTACACTGTCCGGAATCTAATCTGAACAAATCTTTTCAAAATGGCAAGCTGGTCATTTTACAACGATTTTGTTAATTGCTAACATACTTCATGCTCCACAATGCCAATGGTGACTCAGTACCTAAATACTGTTTTCCTACAAACCGGTGCAATCCCGCAGAGCCAGGGGGAGTTGATGAGATTGGGAGGTTCGAGGTCCAGGCCCTTTCCCTCCTGAACAAGCCACCTTCATCGTACCACAGCACTAGCTCACATTGCCAGCTCAGCCCATCAAATCGACCAAAAATCTCATCGCACAAAGTGTGTTCCCTAAAGACATCAAAGTTACAACCGTCAGATAAAAGTTTACTGAACACAAGCGGGGATTCCCAGTGGGGGAGAATTAATGATCATCGGATTCACAATAACCAGTCACAACCATCAGTGAAAGGGAGACGATACCACCCATCATAGCCTGTACCCTATAGACACTATCAACCCCTGCACCCCTCACTGTGTGTACCCTATAGACTATCCCACCCCTCACTGTGTGTACCCTATAGACTATCCCACCCCTCAGTGTGTACGCTATAGGCTATCCCACCCCTCACAATGTGTTCCCTATACACTATCCCACCCCATCACAGTGTGCACCCTATAGACTATCCCATCCCATTGTGTATCCTATAGACTATCCCACACCTTCACTGTGTGTATCCTATAGACTATCCCACCCCTCACTGTGTGTATGCTATAGGCTATCCCACCCTTCACAGTGTGTACCTTATAGACTACCCCATCCCATCACAGTGTGCACCCTATAGACTATCCCATCCCATCAGTGTGTATCCTATAGACAATCCCACCCCTCACTGTGTGTATGCTATAGGCTATCCCACCCTTCACAGTGTGTACCTTATAGACTACCCCATCCCATCAAAGTGTGCACCCTATAGACTATCCCATCCCATCAGTGTGTATCCTATAGACAATCCCACCCCTCACTGTGTGTATGCTATAGGCTATCCCACCCTTCAGTGTGTACCTTATAGACTATCCCATCCCATCACAGTGTGTACCCTATAGACTATCCCATCCCTCAGTGTGTATGCTATAGGCTATACCACCCCTCACAATGTGTACCCTATACACTATCCCACCCCATCACAGTGTGCACCCTATAGACTATCCCATCCCATCACAGTGTGTATCCTATAGACTATCCCACCCCTTCATTGTGTGTACCCTATAGACTATCCCACCCCTCACTGTGTGTATCCTATAGGCTATCCCACCTTTCAGTGTGTACCTTATAGACTACCCCATCTCATCACAGTGTGCACCCTATAGACTATCCCATCCCATCACAGTGTGTATCCTATAGACTATCCCACCCCTCACTGTGTGTATGCTATAGGCTATCCCATCCCATCACAGTGTGTACCTTATAGACTATCCCATCCCATCACAGTGTGTACCCTATAGACTATCCCATCCCAGTCTGTATCCTATAAACTATCCCACCCCTCACGGTGTGTACCCTATAGACTATCCCACCCCTCACAGTGTGTACACTATAGATTATACCCCCCCCACAGTGTGTACCCTATAGACTATCCCACCCCTCACAATGTGTATGCTATGGACTATACCACCCCCTCAGTGTGTGTGCGCTATAGACTATACCGACCCCTCACAGTGTGTACATAATAGAGATAATCCCACCCCCTCACAATGTGACAGAAGAAAAGTTCTCCTCATATCTGTGTAAAGGTGAAACTGCTAACTCTGACATTTTACCCTCCGGATGTAGAGACTCCCAGTGGGGATACAATTCTCTCCACAACTCCCCTGTCAAATTCCCTAGAAATGTTCAATTTTTCAATAAACTTCAGTCTCATTCTTCTACACTCCAGGCCCAACCTACTCAATCACGTCTTATAAGAATATCCCTCCATACTCTGAATAAATCTAACCAGTGTGCTTCCAAATGAACCTGTTGGACTATAACCCGGTGTTGTGTGATTTTTAACTTTGTCCACCCCAGTCCCACACCGGCATCTCCACATCATGGATAAATCTAGTGAACCTTCACTGGACTGCCTCCAGTGCCAGCATATCTGTCCTTAGATAAGGGTCAAAGCTATTCACTGTATTCCAGCTGTGGTCTGACTAGTGCCTTGTATTGCTTCAGAAAAAGCCCTCCCTGCTCTCTGTTTGAAATTCTGGCACCCCCAAACCTATACTCATTTGACCATGGAGTGCAGGAGGAGGTTTATCAAACCATTGTGGTTGTACTGTTTCCAATGTAGAGCCTTCCCTCTTCAGATTCTGATTCTGAGGACGCAAAAGCTGTTTCAGATGTCACAGAATCAAACAGCAAACCTCTCTCACTTCAGATTTGTTAAACATTAAACCATTGATCAATAAAGAACAGTCGATCATTGATCACTGAACACCTTTCGAAAGTCAAACATTTTATGAGCTTGACCGAAAGTCCACATCCGATTAGATATCTTCCAATGTGGTATTTAGAACACAACTTTCTCCAAATACAGCTGGGCCGTTCGTTTAGAGTTTGACCCATTGATTTGTCAATGCATTGGGCACCAATATTCACTAATCTCACTGTGACGGGGGTGGAAGCAGGTGACTCCAACAGCTCTTAATAGGTCTCGTGATGGAAACTCTAAGTGAACATTGCCAGGAGACGGGATTATAATCCAGAGGTTCAGGTTAATGCTGTGGGCAGGTGTTCAAATCTCACTATGGCAGCTGATGGAATTGAAATCCAGTAACCCCACAAATGTGGAATTAAATAGCTAGTTTCTTTAGTGTTGGCTATGGAATTGTCATTGATTGTCATGGGATAACCAAAGAGTTCAATAAGGCCCTTTAGAGAGAGGGAAATCTGCCGTCCTGACCCAGTCTGCCCTACATGTGATCTCAGAACCACAGCAATCGGGTTGATTCTCAAGTGGCCAAGAAAACCACTCAAACCCACCACAAAGGCCAGAAGGAATGGACCGTCCTCCCAGTGGACCGCCCTCCCAGTGGACCGCCCTCCCGACGGACCGCCCTGCCGATGGACCGCCCTGCCGATGGACCGCCATGCCGATGGACCGCCATGCCGATGGACCGTCCCGCCAACGGACCGCCCCGCCAACGGACCGCCCCGCCAATGGATCGCCCCGCCAATGGATCGCCCCGCCAATGGGCCGCCCCGCCAATGGGCCACCCCGCCAATGGGCCGCCCTCCCAATGGGCCGCCCCGCCAGTGGATCGTCCTGCCAATGGACATCAGCAGTTCAAGAAGGCAGCTCCCAAGGGCACCTAGAATCATAAAATCCTCACCATGTGGAAACAGGCCCTTCAGCCCAACAAGTCCACACCGATCCTCCAAAGAGTAACCCACCCATTACACTACATTTACCCCTGATGGGCAATAAACACTGGACCCAAGCAGCGCTATCCACAGTCTGAGAAAAGATAACAAATAGACCATCGGGCAGATTGCTTTTCCTCTTCGGCTGAGAGAGGGCTGGGAGATGGAAGGAATGGAGACAAAGCAGGATAAAACAACAGCCTCTCTGACAAAGTGATTGAGACACTGAGGCTTAACACTGACTCCAACATTCCCCGAAAGACTTCCACATCTCATCCTGGCCTACTCCTAGTTTCCTTCCAAACCAGAATCCCTGTGAATCCAAAATAACAAAGAAAACAACTTGCTTCATTTTGTAAACACAAAGTGAACGGAAAGGGTCAGCAAAGTCTGACAGAGTTGACATTGATGGAACATCACTGGCTGGTGCTAAGGAGCAGAGTCAGATTAGGCCATTCAGCCCCCTGCCACTGTGCTAGCCTTTTGAAAGAGCTCTCCGATCACCCTCATACTGATCAAGTGCTTCCCCAATTCCCTTTCCATGGTGAGATCTACTAGATCCCAAACATAAGTAACCCGAGTTCACCAAACTGAGGACATTATTCGAACTGATACCAATTTTCTGATCTCAGTGTTGGAGGGTGGAAGCTCCTCTACCTGATGCCAAAAGGACACATTTGATGTAGGTTGGATGGAAAAGTCTCACTATTGGGTAGATGGGTCCAAACCACGTAAGGCAGCAGTATACATAGCGTTTGACGATGTCATTAACCAGGTTAAGGCCTTCCTCTGAACTGCGGATCTAATGAAATAAAGATCAGGTTGGAGGCGAGAGGTTAATGAGAGAGTAATAGGCAAAAAATGCTCAAACCCTCGATTCCCAACAAACCATCATCAAATCCGAATCAATTCGAGCCCAGAGACAACTGATTTGTGCAGAAAATTATTAAGACCACCACCTTTATCAATCAATCTCCGCAATTCAAAAGACAATTGGATAGTGAGTTCTGCTACAGCACATTCAGAAAAGGGACTTGGTGAATTAGGAGAAGATTGAGATGAAACAACTAGCCAAGCCACGGAATTCACAATGAACCTTCTTCCAGGTCCCCTCTGGGACCACCAAACCAGGCATCGATTCCAGAGTAGGTCTCCTCTGGGTGCTCCGGTTTCCTCCCACACTCCAAAGTTGTGCACGTCTGGTGGGCCATGGTACATTACACATAGTGTTCAGGGATGTGTAGGTTAGGTGGGCCATGGTACATTACACATAGTGTTCAGAGATGTGTAGGTTAGGTGGGCCATGGTACATTATCCATAGTGTCCAGGGATGTGTAGGTTAGGTGGATTAGCCATGGTACATTACCCATATTGTCCAGAGATGTGTAGGTTAGGTGAGCCATGGTAAATTACCCATAGTGTTCAGGGATGTGTAGGTTAGGTGGGCCATGGTACATTACCCATACTGTCCAGAGATGTGTAGGTTAGGTGGGCCATGGTAGATTATCCATAGTGTCCAGGGATGTGTAGGTTAGGTGGGCCATGGTACATTACCCATAGTGTCCAGGGATGTGTAGGTTAGGTAGGTTAGCCATGGTACATTATCCATAGTGTCCAGGGATGTGTAGGTTAGGTGGGCCATGGTACATTATCCATAGTGTCCAGGGATGTGTAGGTTAGGTAGGTTAGCCATGGTACATTATCCATAGTGTCCAGGGATGTGTAGGTTAGGTGGGACATGGTAAATTACTCATAGTGTCCAGGGATGTGTAGGTTAGGTGGGCCATGGTAAATTACCCATAGTGTTCAGGGATGTGTAGGTTAGGTGGGCCATGGTACATTACCCATAGTGTTCAGGGATGTGCAGCTTAGGTGGGCCATGGTACATTACCCATTGTGTTCAGGGATGTGCAGGTTAGGTGGGCCATGGTACATTATCCATAGTGTCCAGGGATGTGCAGGTTAGGTGGATTAGCCATGGTACACTACCCATACTGTCCAGAGATGTGTAGGTTAGGTGGGCCATGGTATATTACCCATAGTGTTCAGGGATGTGTAGGTTAGGTGGGCCATGGTACATTACCCATAGTGTCCAGGGATGTGCAGGTTAGGTGGATTAGCCATGGTACATTACCCATACTGTCCAGAGATGTGTAGGTTAGGTGAGCCATGGTAAATTACCCATAGTGTTCAGCGATGTGCAGGTTAGGTGGATTAGCCATGGTACATTACCCATACTGTCCAGAGATGTGTAGGTTAGGTGGGCCATGGTACATTACCCATAGTGTCCAGGGATGTGTAGGTTAGGTTGGCCATGGTACATTATCCATAGTGTCCAGGGATGTGCAGGTTAGGCGGATTAGCCATGGTACATTACCCATACTGTCCAGAGATGTGTAGGTTAGGTGAGCCATGGTAAATTACCCATAGTGTTCAGGGATGTGTATGTTAGGTGGGCCATGGTAAATTACCCATAGTGTCCAGGGATGTGTAGGTTAGGTGGATTAGCCATGGTACATTACCCATACTGTCCAGAGATGTGTAGGTTAGGTGGGCCATGGTACATTACCCATAGTGTTCAGGGATGTGCAGGTTAGGTGGGCCATGGTACATTACCCATAGTGTCCAGGGATGTGCAGGTTGGTTGGGCCATGGTACATTACCCATAGTGTTCAGGGATGTGCAGGTTAGGTGGGCCATGGTACATTACCCATAGTGTCCAGGGATGTGCAGGTTAGGTGGATTAGCAATGGTACATTACCCATACTGTCCAGGGATGTGTAGGTTAGGTGGGCCATGGTACATTACCCATAGTGTTCAGGGATGTGCAGGTTAGGTAGGCCATGGTACATTACCCATACTGTCCAGAGAGGAGTAGGTTAGGTGGATTAGCCATGGTACATTACCCATACTGTCCAGAGATGTGTAGGTTAGGTGAGCCATGGTAAATTACCCATAGTTTTCAGGGATGTGCAGGTTAGGTGGATTAGCCATGGTACATTACCCATACTGTCCAGAGATGTGTAGGTTAGGTGGGCCATGGTACATTACCCATAGTGTTCAGGGATGTGTAGGTTAGGTGGGCCATGGTACATTACCCATAGTGTCCAGGGATGTGTAGGTTAGGTGGGCCATGGTACATTATCCATAGTGTCCAGGGATGTGCAGGTTAGGCGGATTAGCCATAGTACATTACCCATACTGTCCAGAGATGTGTAGGTTAGGTGAGCCATGGTAAATTACCCATAGTGTTCAGGGATGTGTATGTTAGGTGGGCCATGGTACATTACCCATAGTGTCCAGGGATGTGCAGGTTAGGTGGATTAGCCATGGTACATTACCCATACTGTCCAGGGATGTGTAGGTTAGGTGGGCCATGGTACATTACCCATAGTGTTCAGGGATGTGTAGGTTAGGTGGGCCATGGTACATTATCCATAGTGTCCAGGGATGTGCAGGTTAGGCGGATTAGCCATGGTACATTACCCATACTGTCCAGAGATGTGTAGGTTAGGTGAGCCATGGTAAATTACCCATAGTGTTCAGGGATGTGTATGTTCGGTGGGCCATGGTAAATTACCCATAGTGTCCAGGGATGTGTAGGTTAGGTGGATTAGCAATGGTACATTACCCATACTGTCCAGAGATGTGTAGGTTAGGTGGGCCATGGTACATTACCCATAGTGTTCAGGGATGTGCAGGTTAGGTGGGCCATGGTACATTACCCATAGTGTCCAGGGATGTGCAGGTTAGGTGGATTAGCCATGGTACATTACCCATACTGTCCAGGGATGTGTAGGTTAGGTGGGCCATGGTACATTACCCATAGTGTTCAGGGATGTGCAGGTTAGGTGGGCCATGGTACATTACCCATACTGTCCAGAGATGTGTAGGTTAGGTGAGCCATGGTAAATTACCCATAGTGTTCAGGGATGTGTAGGTTAGGTGGGCCATGGTACATTACCCATAGTGTTCAGGGATGTGTAGGTTAGGTGGGCCATGGTACATTACCCATAGTGTCCAGGGATGTGCAGGTTAGGTGGATTAGCCATGGTACATTACCCATAGTGTCCAGGGATGTGTAGGTTAGGTGGGCCATGGTACATTACCCATAGTGATCAGGGATGTGTAGGTTAGGTGGGCCATGGTACATTACCCATAGTGTCCAGGGATGTGCAGGTTAGGTGGGCCATGGTACATTACCCATAGTGTCCAGGGATGTGTAGGTTAGATGGATTAGCCATGGTACATTACCCATAGTGTCCAGGGATGTGCAGGTTAGGTGGATTAGCCATGGTACATTACCCATAGTGTCCAGGGATGTGTAGGTTAGATGGATTAGCCATGGTACATTACCCATACTGTCCAGAGAAGTGTAGGTTAGGTGAGCCATGGTAAATTACCCATAGTGTTCAGGGATGTGTAGGTTAGGTGGGCCATGGTACATTACCCATAGTGTTCAGGGATGTGTAGGTTAGATGGATTAGCCCTGGTACATTACCCATAGTGTCCAGGGATGTGTAGGTTAGGTGAGCCATGATAAATTACCCATAGTGTTCAGGGATGTGTAGGTTAGGTGGGCCATGGTACATTACCCATAGTATCCAGGGATGTGTAGGTTAGGTAGGTTAGCCATGGTACATTATCCATAGTGTCCAGGGATGTGCAGGTTAGGTGGATTAGCCATGGTACATTACCCATAGTGTCCAGGGATGTGTAGGTTAGATGGATTAGCCATGGTACATTACACATACTGTCCAGAGATGTGTAGGTTAGGTGGGCCATGGTAAATTACTCATAGAGTTCAGGGATGTGCAGGTTAGATGGGCCATGGTACATTACCCATAGAGTCCAGGGATGTGTAGGTTAGGTAGATTAGCCATGGTACATTATCCATAGTGTCCAGGGATGTGTAGGTTAGGTGGGCCATGGTACATTACCCATTGTGTTCAGGGATGTGCAGGTTAGGTGGGCCATGGTACATTACCCATACTGTCCAGAGATGTGTAGGTTAGGTGGGCCATGGTACATTACCCATTGTGTTCAGGGATGTGTAGGTTAGGTGGGCCATGGTACATTACCCATAATGTTCAGGGATGTGTAGGTTAGGTGGGCCATGGTACATTACCCATAGTGTTCAGGGATGTGCAGGTTAGGTGGGCCATGGTACATTACCCATTGTGTTCAGGGATGTGTAGGTTAGGTGGGCCATGGTACATTACCCATTGTGTTCAGGGATGTGCAGGTTA
The DNA here is from genome assembly GCF_037043375.1 of Chiloscyllium plagiosum. NCBI lineage: Eukaryota > Metazoa > Chordata > Chondrichthyes > Orectolobiformes > Hemiscylliidae > Chiloscyllium > Chiloscyllium plagiosum. Next base: position 36,582,261 of record NW_028270183.1, read on the forward strand.
GGTGGGCCATGGTACATTACCTATAGTGTTCAGGGATGTGCAGCTTAGATGGGCCATGGTACATTACCCATTGTGTTCAGGGATGTGCAGGTTAGGTGGGCCATGGTATATTATCCATAGTGTCCAGGGATGTGCAGTTTAGGTGGGTTAGCCATGGTACATTACCCATACTGTCCAGAGATGTGTAGGTTAGGTGGGCCATGGTAGATTACCCATAGTGTTCAGGGATGTGTAGGTTAGGTGGGCCATGGTACATTACCCATAGTGTCCAGGGATGTGCAGGTTAGGTGGATTAGCCATGGTACATTACCCATACTGTCCAGAGATGTGTAGGTTAGGTGGGCCATGGTACATTACCCATAGTATTCAGGGATGTGTATGTTAGGTGGGCCATGGTAAATTACCCATAGTGTCCAGGGATGTGCAGGTTAGGTGGATTAGCCATGGTACATTACCCATACTGTCCAGAGATGTGTAGGTTAGGTAGGCCATGGTAAATTACCCATAGTGTTCAGGGATGTGTATGTTCGGTGGGCCATGGTACATTACCCATAGTGTTCAGGGATGTGCAGGTTAGGTGGATTAGCCATGGTACATTACCCATAGTGTCCAGGGATGTGCAGGTTAGGTGGATTAGCCATGGTACATTACCCATACTGTCCAGGGATGTGTAGGTTAGGTGGGCCATGGTACATAACCCATAGTGTCCAGGGATGTGTAGGTTAGGTGGATTAGCCATGGTACATAACCCATAGTGTCCTGGGATGTGTAGGTTAGGTGGGCCATGGTAAATTACCCATAGTGTTCAGGGATGTGCAGGTTAGGTGGGCCATGGTACATTACCCATAGTGTTCAGGGATGTGTAGGTTAGGTGGGCCATGGTACATTACCCATAGTGTTCAGGGATGTGTAGGTTAGGTGGGCCACGGTACATTACCCATAGTGTCCAGGGTTGTGCAGGTTAGGTGGATTAGCCATGGTACATTACCCATACTGTCCAGGGATGTGTAGGTTAGGTGGGCCATGGTAAATTACCCATAGTGTCCAGGGATGTGTAGGTTAGGTGGGCCATGGTAAATTACCCATAGTGTCCAGGGATGTGTAGGTTAGGTGGGCCATGGTAAATTACCCATAGTGTTCAGGGATGTGTAGGTTAGGTGGGCCATGGTACATTACCCATAGTGTTCAGGGATGTGTAGGTTAGGTGGGCCATGGTACATTACCCATAGTGTCCAGGGATGTGCAGGTTAGGTGGATTAGCCATGGTACATTACCCATAGTGTCCAGGGATGTGTAGGTTAGGTGGGCCATGGTAAATTACCCATAGTGATCAGGGATGTGTAGGTTAGGTGGGCCATGGTACATTACTCATAGTGTCCAGGGATGTGCAGGTTAGGCGGATTAGCCATGGTACATTACCCATACTGTCCAGAGATGTGTAGGTTAGGTGAGCCATGGTAAATTACCCATAGTGTTCAGGGATGTGTATGTTAGGTGGGCCATGGTAAATTACCCATAGTGTCCAGGGATGTGTAGGTTAGGTGGATTAGCCATGGTACATTACCCATACTGTCCAGAGATGTGTAGGTTAGGTGGGCCATGGTACATTACCCATAGTGTTCAGGGATGTGCAGGTTAGGTGGGCCATGGTACATTACCCATAGTGTCCAGGGATGTGCAGGTTAGGTGGATTAGCAATGGTACATTACCCATACTGTCCAGGGATGTGTAGGTTAGGTGGGCCATGGTACATTACCCATAGTGTTCAGGGATGTGCAGGTTAGGTGGGCCATGGTACATTACCCATACTGTCCAGAGAGGAGTAGGTTAGGTGGATTAGCCATGGTACATTACCCATACTGTCCAGAGATGTGTAGGTTAGGTGAGCCATGGTAAATTACCCATAGTTTTCAGGGATGTGCAGGTTAGGTGGATTAGCCATGGTACATTACCCATACTGTCCAGAGATGTGTAGGTTAGGTGGGCCATGGTACATTACCCATAGTGTTCAGGGATGTGTAGGTTAGGTGGGCCATGGTACATTACCCATAGTGTCCAGGGATGTGTAGGTTAGGTGGGCCATGGTACATTATCCATAGTGTCCAGGGATGTGCAGGTTAGGCGGATTAGCCATAGTACATTACCCATACTGTCCAGAGATGTGTAGGTTAGGTGAGCCATGGTAAATTACCCATAGTGTTCAGGGATGTGTATGTTAGGTGGGCCATGGTACATTACCCATAGTGTCCAGGGATGTGCAGGTTAGGTGGATTAGCCATGGTACATTACCCATACTGTCCAGGGATGTGTAGGTTAGGTGGGCCATGGTACATTACCCATAGTGTTCAGGGATGTGTAGGTTAGGTGGGCCATGGTACATTATCCATAGTGTCCAGGGATGTGCAGGTTAGGCGGATTAGCCATGGTACATTACCCATACTGTCCAGAGATGTGTAGGTTAGGTGAGCCATGGTAAATTACCCATAGTGTTCAGGGATGTGTATGTTCGGTGGGCCATGGTAAATTACCCATAGTGTCCAGGGATGTGTAGGTTAGGTGGATTAGCAATGGTACATTACCCATACTGTCCAGAGATGTGTAGGTTAGGTGGGCCATGGTACATTACCCATAGTGTTCAGGGATGTGCAGGTTAGGTGGGCCATGGTACATTACCCATAGTGTCCAGGGATGTGCAGGTTAGGTGGATTAGCCATGGTACATTACCCATACTGTCCAGGGATGTGTAGGTTAGGTGGGCCATGGTACATTACCCATAGTGTTCAGGGATGTGCAGGTTAGGTGGGCCATGGTACATTACCCATACTGTCCAGAGATGTGTAGGTTAGGTGAGCCATGGTAAATTACCCATAGTGTTCAGGGATGTGTAGGTTAGGTGGGCCATGGTACATTACCCATAGTGTTCAGGGATGTGTAGGTTAGGTGGGCCATGGTACATTACCCATAGTGTCCAGGGATGTGCAGGTTAGGTGGATTAGCCATGGTACATTACCCATAGTGTCCAGGGATGTGTAGGTTAGGTGGGCCATGGTACATTACCCATAGTGATCAGGGATGTGTAGGTTAGGTGGGCCATGGTACATTACCCATAGTGTCCAGGGATGTGCAGGTTAGGTGGGCCATGGTACATTACCCATAGTGTCCAGGGATGTGTAGGTTAGATGGATTAGCCATGGTACATTACCCATAGTGTCCAGGGATGTGCAGGTTAGGTGGATTAGCCATGGTACATTACCCATAGTGTCCAGGGATGTGTAGGTTAGATGGATTAGCCATGGTACATTACCCATACTGTCCAGAGAAGTGTAGGTTAGGTGAGCCATGGTAAATTACCCATAGTGTTCAGGGATGTGTAGGTTAGGTGGGCCATGGTACATTACCCATAGTGTTCAGGGATGTGTAGGTTAGATGGATTAGCCCTGGTACATTACCCATAGTGTCCAGGGATGTGTAGGTTAGGTGGGCCATGGTAGATTATCCATACTGTCCAGAGATGTGTAGGTTAGGTGAGCCATGATAAATTACCCATAGTGTTCAGGGATGTGTAGGTTAGGTGGGCCATGGTACATTACCCATAGTATCCAGGGATGTGTAGGTTAGGTAGGTTAGCCATGGTACATTATCCATAGTGTCCAGGGATGTGCAGGTTAGGTGGATTAGCCATGGTACATTACCCATAGTGTCCAGGGATGTGTAGGTTAGATGGATTAGCCATGGTACATTACACATACTGTCCAGAGATGTGTAGGTTAGGTGGGCCATGGTAAATTACTCATAGAGTCCAGGGATGTGCAGGTTAGATGGGCCATGGTACATTACCCATAGAGTCCAGGGATGTGTAGGTTAGGTAGATTAGCCATGGTACATTATCCATAGTGTCCAGGGATGTGTAGGTTAGGTGGGCCATGGTACATTACCCATTGTGTTCAGGGATGTGCAGGTTAGGTGGGCCATGGTACATTACCCATACTGTCCAGAGATGTGTAGGTTAGGTGGGCCATGGTACATTACCCATTGTGTTCAGGGATGTGTAGGTTAGGTGGGCCATGGTACATTACCCATAATGTTCAGGGATGTGTAGGTTAGGTGGGCCATGGTACATTACCCATAGTGTTCAGGGATGTGCAGGTTAGGTGGGCCATGGTACATTACCCATTGTGTTCAGGGATGTGTAGGTTAGGTGGGCCATGGTACATTACCCATTGTGTTCAGGGATGTGTAGGTTAGGTGGGCCATGGTACATTACCCATAGTGTTCAGGGATGTGCAGGTTAGGTGGGCCATGGTACATTACCCATTGTGTTCAGGGATGTGTAGGTTAGGTGGGCCATGGTACATTACCCATTGTGTTCAGGGATGTGCAGGTTAGGTGGGCCATGGTACATTACCCATTGTGTTCAGGGATGTGTAGGTTAGGTGGGCCATGGTACATTACCCATAGTGTTCAGGGATGTGCAGGTTAGGTGGGCCATGGTATATTATCCATAGTGTCCAGGGATGTGCAGTTTAGGTGGATTAGCCATGGTACATTACCCATACTGTCCAGAGATGTGTAGGTTAGGTGGGCCATGGTAGATTACCCATAGTGTTCAGGGATGTGTAGGTTAGGTGGGCCATGGTACATTACCCATAGTGTCCAGGGATGTGCAGGTTAGGTGGATTAGCCATGGTACATTACCCATACTGTCCAGAGATGTGTAGGTTAGGTGGGCCATGGTACATTACCCATAGTATTCAGGGATGTGTATGTTAGGTGGGCCATGGTAAATTACCCATAGTGTCCAGGGATGTGCAGGTTAGGTGGATTAGCCATGGTACATTACCCATACTGTCCAGAGATGTGTAGGTTAGGTAGGCCATGGTAAATTACCCATAGTGTTCAGGGATGTGTATGTTCGGTGGGCCATGGTACATTACCCATAGTGTTCAGGGATGTGCAGGTTAGGTGGATTAGCCATGGTACATTACCCATAGTGTCCAGGGATGTGCAGGTTAGGTGGATTAGCCATGGTACATTACCCATAGTGTCCAGGGATGTGTAGGTTAGGAGGATTAGCCATGGTACATTACCCATAGTGTCCAGGGATGTGCAGGTTAGGTGGATTAGCCATGGTACATTACCCATAGTGTCCAGGGATGTGCAGGTTAGGTAGGTTAGCCATGGTACATTACCCATACTGTCCAGGGATGTGTAGGTTAGGTGGGCCATGGTACATAACCCATAGTGTCCAGGGATGTGTAGGTTAGGTGGATTAGCCATGGTACATAACCCATAGTGTCCTGGGATGTGTAGGTTAGGTGGGCCATGGTAAATTACCCATAGTGTTCAGGGATGTGCAGGTTAGGTGGGCATGGTACATTACCCATAGTGTTCAGGGATGTGTAGGTTAGGTGGGCCATGGTACATTACCCATAGTGTTCAGGGATGTGTAGGTTAGGTGGGCCACGGTACATTACCCATAGTGTCCAGGGTTGTGCAGGTTAGGTGGATTAGCCATGGTACATTACCCATACTGTCCAGGGATGTGTAGGTTAGGTGGGCCATGGTAAATTACCCATAGTGTCCAGGGATGTGTAGGTTAGGTGGGCCATGGTAAATTACCCATAGTGTCCAGGGATGTGTAGGTTAGGTGGGCCATGGTAAATTACCCATAGTGTTCAGGGATGTGTAGGTTAGGTGGGCCATGGTACATTACCCATAGTGTTCAGGGATGTGTAGGTTAGGTGGGCCATGGTACATTACCCATAGTGTCCAGGGATGTGCAGGTTAGGTGGATTAACCATGGTACATTACCCATAGTGTCCAGGGATGTGTAGGTTAGGTGGGCCATGGTAAATTACCCATAGTGATCAGGGATGTGTAGGTTAGGTGGGCCATGGTACATTACCCATAGTGTCCAGGGATGTGCAGGTTAGGTGGGCCATGGTACATTACCCATAGTGTCCAGGGATGTGTAGGTTAGATGGATTAGCCATGGTACATTACCCATAGTGTCCAGGGATGTGCAGGTTAGGTGGATTAGCCATGGTACATTACCCATAGTGTCCTGGGATGTGTAGGTTAGATGGATTAGCCATGGTACATTACCCATACTGTCCAGAGATGTGTAGGTTAGGTGAGCCATGGTAAATTACCCATAGTGTTCAGGGATGTGTAGGTTAGGTGGGCCATGGTACATTACCCATTGTGTTCAGGGATGTGTAGGTTAGGTGGGCCATGGTACATTACCCATTGTGTTCAGGGATGTGCAGGTTAGGTGGGCCATGGTATATTATCCATAGTGTCCAGGGATGTGCAGGTTAGGTGGATTAGCCATGGTACATTACCCATACTGTCCAGAGATTTTAGGTTAGGTGGGCCATGGTAGATTACCCATAGTGTTCAGGGATGTGTAGGTTAGGTGGGCCATGGTACATTACCCATAGTGTCCAGGGATGTGCAGGTTAGGTGGATTAGCCATGGTACATTACCCATACTGTCCAGAGATGTGTAGGTTAGGTGGGCCATGGTACATTACCCATAGTATTCAGGGATGTGTATGTTAGGTGGGCCATGGTAAATTACCCATAGTGTCCAGGGATGTGCAGGTTAGCTGGATTAGCCATGGTACATTACCCATACTGTCCAGAGATGTGTAGGTTAGGTAGGCCATGGTAAATTACCCATAGTGTTCAGGGATGTGTATGTTCGGTGGGCCATGGTACATTACCCATAGTGTTCAGGGATGTGCAGGTTAGGTGGATTAGCCATGGTACATTACCCATAGTGTCCAGGGATGTGCAGGTTAGGTGGATTAGCCATGGTACATTACCCATACTGTCCAGGGATGTGTAGGTTAGGTGGGCCATGGTACATAACCCATAGTGTCCAGGGATGTGTAGGTTAGGTGGATTAGCCATGGTACATAACCCATAGTGTCCTGGGATGTGTAGGTTAGGTGGGCCATGGTAAATTACCCATAGTGTTCAGGGATGTGCAGGTTAGGTGGGCCATGGTACATTACCCATAGTGTTCAGGGATGTGTAGGTTAGGTGGGCCATGGTACATTACCCATAGTGTTCAGGGATGTGTAGGTTAGGTGGGCCACGGTACATTACCCATAGTGTCCAGGGTTGTGCAGGTTAGGTGGATTAGCCATGGTACATTACCCATACTGTCCAGGGATGTGTAGGTTAGGTGGGCCATGGTAAATTACCCATAGTGTCCAGGGATGTGTAGGTTAGGTGGGCCATGGTAAATTACCCATAGTGTTCAGGGATGTGTAGGTTAGGTGGGCCATGGTACATTACCCATAGTGTTCAGGGATGTGTAGGTTAGGTGGGCCATGGTACATTACCCATAGTGTCCAGGGATGTGCAGGTTAGGTGGATTAGCCATGGTACATTACCCATAGTGTCCAGGGATGTGTAGGTTAGGTGGGCCATGGTAAATTACCCATAGTGATCAGGGATGTGTAGGTTAGGTGGGCCATGGTACATTACTCATAGTGTCCAGGGATGTGCAGGTTAGGTGGGCCATGGTACATTACCCATAGTGTCCAGGGATGTGTAGGTTAGATGGATTAGCCATGGTACATTACCCATACTGTCCAGAGATGTGTAGGTTAGGTGGGCCATGGTACATTACCCATAGTATTCAGGGATGTGTATGTTAGGTGGGCCATGGTAAATTACCCATAGTGTCCAGGGATGTGCAGGTTAGGTGGATTAGCCATGGTACATTACCCATACTGTCCAGAGATGTGTAGGTTAGGTGAGCCATGGTAAATTACCCATACTGTTCAGGGATGTGTAGGTTAGGTGGGCCATGGTACATTACCCATAGTGTTCAGGGATGTGTAGGTTAGATGGATTAGCCCTGGTACATTACCCATAGTGTCCAGGGATGTGTAGGTTAGGTGGGCCATGGTAGACTATCCATACTGTCCAGAGATGTGTAGGTTAGGTGGGCCATGGTACATTACCCATAGTATCCAGGGATGTGTAGGTTAGGTAGGTTAGCCATGGTACATTATCCATAGTGTCCAGGGATGTGTAGGTTAGGTGGGCCATGGTAAATTACCCATAGTGTTCAGGGATGTGTAGGTTAGGTGGGCCATGGTACATTACCCATAGAGTCCAGGGATGTGTAGGTTAGGTGGGCCATGGTACATTACCCATAGAGTCCAGGGATGTGTAGGTTAGGTAGATTAGCCATGGTACATTATCCATTGTGTTCAGGGATGTGCAGGTTAGGTGGGCCATGGTACATTACCCATAGTGTTCAGGGATGTGTAGGTTAGGTGGGCCATGGTACATTACCCATAGTGTTCAGGGATGTGTAGGTTAGGTGGGCCATGGTACATTACCCATTGTGTTCAGGGATGTGCAGGTTAGGTGGGCCATGGTACATTACCCATAGTGTCCAGAGATGTGCAGGTTAGGTGGGCCATGGTACATTACCCATAGTGTTCAGGGATGTGTAGGTTAGGTGGGCCATGGTACATAACCCATTGTGTTCAGGGATGTGCAGGTTAGGTGGGCCATGGTACATTACCCATAGTGTTCAGGGATGTGCAGCTTAGATGGGCCATGGTACATTACCCATTGTGTTCAGGGATGTGCAGGTTAGGTGGGCCATGGTATATTATCCATAGTGTCCAGGGATGTGCAGGTTCGGTGGATTAGCCATGGTACATTACCCATACTGTCCAGAGATGTGTAGGTTAGGTGGGCTATGGTACATTACCCATAGTGTTCAGGGATGTGTAGGTTAGGTGGGCCATGGTACATTACCCATAGTGTCCAGGGATGTGCAGGTTAGGTGGGCCATGGTACATTACCCATACTGTCCAGAGATGTGTAGGTTAGGTGGGCCATGGTACATTACCCATAGTGTTCAGGGATGTGTATGTTAGGTGGGCCATGGTACATTACCCATAGTGTTCAGGGATGTGCAGGTTAGGTGGATTAGCCATGGTACATTACCCATAGTGTCCAGGGATGTGCAGGTTAGGTGGATTAGCTATGGTACATTACCCATACTGTCCAGGGATGTGTAGGTTAGGTGGGCCATGGTACATAACCCATAGTGTCCAGGGATGTGCAGGTTAGGTGGATTAGCCATGGTACATAACCCATAGTGTTCAGGGATGTGCAGGTTAGGTGGGCCATGGTACATTACCCATACTGTCCAGAGATGTGTAGGTTAGGTGAGCCATGGTAAATTACCCATAGTGTTCAGGGATGTGTAGGTTAGGTGGGCTATGGTACATTACCCATAGTATCCAGGGATGTGTAGGTTAGGTGGGCCATGGTACATTACCCATAGTGTTCAGGGATGTGCAGCTTAGATGGGCCATGGTACATTACCCATTGTGTTCAGGGATGTGCAGGTTAGGTGGGCCATGGTACATAACCCATTGTGTTCAGGGATGTGCAGGTTAGGTGGGCCATGGTACATAACCCATTGTGTTCAGGGATGTGCAGGTTAGGTGGGCCATGGTACATTACCCATTGTGTTCAGGGATGTGCAGGTTAGGTGGGCCATGGTATATTATCCATAGTGTCCAGGGATGTGCAGGTTAGGTGGGCCATGGTACATTACCCATAGTGTCCAGGGATGTGCAGGTTAGGTGGATTAGCCATGGTACATTACCCATACTGTCCAGAGATGTGTAGGTTAGGTGGGCCATGGTACATTACCCATAGTATTCAGGGATGTGTATGTTAGGTGGGCCATGGTAAATTACCCATAGTGTCCAGGGATGTGCAGGTTAGGTGGATTAGCCATGGTACATTACCCATATTGTCCAGAGATGTGTAGGTTAGGTGGGCCATCGTAAATTACCCATAGTGTCCAGGGATGTGTAGGTTAGGTGGGCCATGGTACATTACCCATACTGTCCAGAGATGTGTAGGTTAGGTGGGCCATGGTACATTACCCATAGTGTTCAGGGATGTGTATGTTAGGTGGGCCATGGTACATTACCCATAGTGTTCAGGGATGTGCAGGTTAGGTGGATTAGCCATGGTACATTACCCATAGTGTCCAGGGATGTGCAGGTTAGGTGGGCCATGGTACATTACCCATAGTGTTCAGGGATGTGCAGGTTAGGTGGGCCATGGTACATTATCCATAGTGTCCAGGGATGTGCAGGTTAGGTGGGCCATGGTACATTACCTTTAGTGTTCAGGGATGTGCAGGTTAGGTGGGCCATGGTACATTATCCATAGTGTCCAGGGATGTGCAGGTTAGGTGGGCCATGGTACATTACCCTTAGTGTTCAGGGATGTGCAGGTTAGGTGGGCCATGGTACATTACCCATAGTGTCCAGGGATGTGCAGGTTAGGTGGGCCATGGTACATTATCCATAGTGTCCAGGGTGCAGCAGAAGTGGACCCTGGTAGGAAACAGGTCTTTGTGAAGTCTGGAAAAATTGATCAAAAGTTCAGGCTGAAGCTGGTCATATAATTCTGAAATGGTGTCAATTTGTCCCCAGCTCATGCAGTGGTCCTTCTATTAGGAATTATTTTCACACAAGCAAATGATTTAGTTCATAGAGCCGCAGCATTAAATAATTACCCTGCGTTATAGTCCAGTGCTGGGGAGGGAGTGTCACCTACAGTAACGTACAGAGATGGGGGGAGAGAGAGAGAGGGAGACAGAAAGAGAGAGAGAGTGAGAGAGAGAACAAGAGAGACAGATTCAGAGAGAGGGAACAAGAAAGAAAGATAGAGAGCGATAGAATAAAAGAGACAGAGAGAGGGAACAAGAGATGCAGATAGAGAAGGAGAGAATAAAGGTGACAGACAGAAAACGGAAGAGATGGAGAAAGAGCCAACTGAAATAAAATGGAAGGAGACAGAGACACACACACAAAAGCAGGGGGACAGTCTGCAAACGGAGGTGGGGGGGGGGCAGGGTGAATTCATTATGTTAATTATGATTAGTTAAAGGTAGTTGATGGGTATTAATTCGGGATTTAGGTGAACCACTAGTTTAAGGACTCCTTAGTGGTAGTGTCCCTATCACCGAACCAGAAGGCGCATTTTTAAGTCCCATCTCTGGACTGGTTAATTCAAAAAATCCACGAATACATATTAAATATTTACAGAGTGAAATGTTGATTATTCACTTAGACGTGTATGCTTGTAATGGGATTAGTTTGGGGATTGATACAGGGCTATGGAGAGAGAGTGGGGCAGTGGGATTAGTTTGGGGATTGATACAGGGCTATGGGGAGAGAGCGGGGCAGTGGGATTAGTTTGGGGATTGATACAGAGCTATGGAGAGAGAGTGGGGCAGTGGGATTAGTTTGGGGATGGATACAGGGCTATGGGGAGAGAGCGGGGCAGTGGGATTAGTTTGGGGATTGATACAGAGCTATGGGGAGCGTGTGGGGCAATGGGATTAGTTTGGGGATTGCTACAGGGCTATGGGGAGAGAGCGGAGGCAGTGGGATTAGCACAGGATTGATGCAGGCCTATGGGGAATGAGTGGGATAGTGGGATTAGTTTGGGATTGATACAGGGCTATGGGGAGAGAGTGAGGCAGTGGGATTAATTTGTGGATTGATACAGGGCTATGGTGAGAGAGTGAGGCTGTGGAATTAGTTTGGGGATTAATACAGAGCTATGGGGAATGAGTGGGGCCAGTGGGATTAGTTTGGGGATTGATACAGGGCTATGGGGAATGAGTGGGGCAGTGGGATTTGTTTGGGGATTGATACAGGGCTATGGGGAGAGTGCGGGGTGGTGGGATTAGTTTGGGGATTGGTACAGGGCTATGGGGAGCGAGCGGGGTGGTGGGATTAGTTTGGGGTTTGGTACAGGGCTGTGGGGAGAGCACGGGGCAGTGGGATTAGTTTGGGGATGGATACAGGGCTATGGAGAGAGTGTGGGGCAGTGGGATTAGTTTGGGGATTGATACAGAGCTATGGGGAGAGAGTGAGGCAGTGGGATTAGCACAGGATTGATGCAGGGCTATGGGGAGAGAGTGGGGCAGTGGGATTAGTTTCGGGATTGATACAGGGCTATGGGGAGAGAGCGGAGGCAGTGGGATTAGCACAATATTGATGCAGGGCTATGGGGAATGAGTGGGACAGTGGGATTAGTTTCGGATTGATACAGGGCTATGGGGAGAGGGTGGGGCAGTGGAATTAGTTTGGGGATTGATACAGAGCTATGGGGAATGAGTGGAGCAGTGGGATTTGTTTGGGGATTGATATAGGGCTATGGGGAAAGTGCAGGGTGGTGGGACTAATTTGGGGATTGGTACAGGGCTATGGGGAGCGAGCGGGATGGTGGGATTAGTTTGGGGTTTGGTACAGGGCTGTGAGGAGAGCGCAGGGCAGTGGGATTAGTTTGGGGATGGATACAGGGCTATGGGGAGAGCGGGCAGTGGGATTAGTTTGGGGATTGATACAGGGCTATGGGGAGAGAGTGGGGCAGTGAAATTAGTTTGGGCATGATACAGTGCTATGGGGAGAGAGTGTGGCGGTGGGATTAGTTTGGGGATTGATACACAGCTATGGGAAAGAGCGGAAGTGGGATTCATTTGGGATTGATACAGGGCTATGGGGAGAGCGCGGGGCCAGTGGGATTAGTTTGGGGATTGATACAGGGCTATTAGGAGAGAGCGGGACGGTGGGATTAGTTTGGGGATTGATACAGAGCTATGAAGGGGAGAGAGGGGCAGTGGGATTAGTTTGGGGATCGATACAGGGCTATGGTGAGAGAGTGGGCACTGGGATTATTTTGGGGATTGATACAGGGCTATGGGGAGAGAGTAGGGTGGTGGGATTAGTTTGGGGATTGATACAGGGCTATGGGGAGAGGATGGGGCAGTGGGATTAGTTTGGGGATTGATACAGGGCTATGGGGAGAGAGTGGGGCAGTGGGATTAATTTTGGATTGATACAGGACTATGGGTAGAGAACGGGGCAGTGGGATTAGTTTGGGGATTGATACAGGGCATTGGGGAGAGAGTGGGCACTGGGATTATTTTGGGGATTGATACAGGGCTATGGGGAGAGAGTGGGGCAGTGGGATTTGTTTGGGGATTGATAAAGGGCTATGGGGAGAGTGCGGGGTGGTGGGATTAGTTTGGGGATTGATATAGGGATATTGGGAGAGAGTGGGGCAGTGGGATTAGTTTGGGGATTGATACAGGGCTATGGGGAGAGAGTGGGGCAGTGGGATTTGTTTGGGGATTGATACAGAGCTATGGGGAGAGTGCGGGGTGGTGGGATTAGTTTGGGGATTGATATAGGGCTATGGGGAGAGAGCAGGGGCCATGGGATTCATCTGGGATTGATATAGGGATATGGGGAGAGAGTGGGGCAGTGGGATTAGTTTGGGGATTGATACAGGGCTATGGGGAGAGAGTGGGGCAGTGGGATTAGTTTGGGGATTGATACAGAGCTATGGGGAGAGTGCGGGGCAGTGGGATTAGTTTGGGGATTGATACAGGGCTATGGGGAGAGAGTGAGGCAGTGAGATTAGTTTGGGGATTGATACAGAGCTATGGGGAGAGAATGGGGCAGTGGGATTAGTTTGGGGATTGATACAGGGCTATGGGGAGAGAGTGAGGCAGTGGGATTAGTTTGTGGATTGATACAGAGGTATAGGGAGAGTGCGGGGTGGTGGGATTAGTTTGGGGATTGATATAGGGCTATGGGGAGCGAGCCGGGCAGTGGGATTCATTTGCGATTGATACAGGGCTATGGGGAGAGAATGGGGCAGTGGGATTAGTTTGGGGATTGATACAGGGCTATGGGGAGAGAGTGAGGCAGTGGGATTAGTTTGTGGATTGATACAGAGGTATGGGGAGAGTGCGGGGTGGTGGGATTAGTTTGGGGATTGATACAGGGCTATGGGGAGAGAGTGGGGCAGTGGGATTAGTTTGGGGATTGATACAGAGCTATGGGGAGAGTGCGGGGCAGTGGGATTAGTTTGGGGATTGATACAGGGCTATGGGGAGAGAGTGAGGCAGTGAGATTAGTTTGGGGATTGATACAGAGCTATGGGGAGAGAATGGGGCAGTGGGATTAGTTTGGGGATTGATACAGGGCTATGGGGAGAGAGTGAGGCAGTGGGATTAGTTTGTGGATTGATACAGAGGTATAGGGAGAGTGCGGGGTGGTGGGATTAGTTTGGGGATTGATATAGGGCTATGGGGAGCGAGCCGGGCAGTGGGATTCATTTGCGATTGATACAGGGCTATGGGGAGAGAATGGGGCAGTGGGATTAGTTTGGGGATTGATACAGGGCTATGGGGAGAGAGTGAGGCAGTGGGATTAGTTTGTGGATTGATACAGAGGTATGGGGAGAGTGCGGGGTGGTGGGATTAGTTTGGGGATTGATATAGGGCTATGGGGAGCGAGCCGGGCAGTGGGATTCATTTGCGATTGATACAGGGCTATGGGGAGAGAGTGAGGCAGTGGGATTAGTTTGGGGATTGATACAGAGCTATGGGGAGAGCGCGGGGCAGTGGGATTAGTTTGGGGATTGATACAGAGCTATGGGGAGAGAGTGAGGCAGTGGGATTAGTTTGGGGATCGATACAGGGCTATGGGGAGCGAGCAGGGTGGTGGAATTAGTTTGGGGATTGATACAGAGCTATGGGGAGAGAGTGGGGCAGTGGGATTAGCTTGTGGATTGATACAGGGCTATGGAGAGAGAGTGGGGCTGTGGGATTAGTTTGGGGTTTGATACAGAGCTATGGAGGGGAGAGAGGGGCAGTGGGATTAGTTTGGGGATGGATACAGAGCTATGGAGGGGAGAGAGGGGCAGTGGGATTAGTTTGGGGATCGATACAGGGCTATGGGGAGAGTGCGGGGTGGTGGGATTAGGTTAGGGATTGATATAGGGCTATGGGGAGAGCAGGGGCCGTGGGATTCATCTGGGATTGATATAGGGATATGGGGAGAGAGTGGGGCAGTGGGATTAGTTTGGGGATTGATACAGGGCTATGGGGAGCGAGCGGGGTGGTGGGATTAGTTTGGGGATTGGTACAGAGCTGTGGGGAGAGCGCGGGGCAGTGGGATTAGTTTGGGGATGGATACAGGGCAATGGAGAGAGAGTGGGGCTGTGGGATTAGTTCGGGGATTGATACAGGGCTATGGGGAGAGAGTGGGGCAGTGGGATTAGTTTGGGGATTGATACAGGGCTATGGGGAGAGAGTGGGGCAGTGTGATTCGTTTGGTGATTGATACAGAGCTATGGGGAGAGAGCAAGGGCAGTGGGATTAGTTTGGGGATTGATACAGGGCTATGGGGATAGAGTGGGGCAGTGGGATTCGTTTGGGGATTGATACAGAGCTATGAGGAGAGAGCAAGGGCAGTGGGATTAGTTTGGGGATTGATACGGAGCTATGGGGAGAGAGTGGGGCAGTGGGATTAATTTGGGGATTGATATGGAGCTATGGGGAGAGAGTGGGGCAGTGGGATTAGTTTTGGATTGATACGGAGCTATTTGGAGAGAGCGGGGCAGTGGGATTAGTTTGGGATTTATACAGGGCATTGGGGAGAGAGTGGGGCAGTAGGATTCGTTTGGGGATTGATACAGGGTTATGGTGGGAGAGTTGGGCAGTGGGATTAGTCTGGGGCTTGATACAGGGCTTTGGGGAGTGGGTGGGACAGTGGGATTAGTTTGGGGATCGATACAGGGCTATGGGGAGAGAGCAGGGCCAGTGGAACTAGTTTGTGATTGATACAGGGCTATGGGGAGAGAGTGGGGCAGTGGGATTTGTTTGGGGATCGATACAGGGCTATGGGGAGAGAGCAGGGCCAGTGGAACTAGTTTGTGATTGATACAGGGCTATGGGGAGAGAGAGCGGGACAGTGGGATTAGTTTGGGATTGATACAGGGCTATGGGGAGAGAGTGGGGCAGTGGGATTAGTTTGGGATTGATACAGGGCTATGGGGAGAGAGTGGATTAGTTTGGGATTGATACAGGGCTATGGGGAGAGCGCGCGGCCAGTGGGATTTGGTAAAAACAATGACTGCAGATGCTGGAACCCAGATTCTGGATTAGTGGTGCTGGAAGAGCACAGCAGGTCAGGCAGCATCCGAGGAGCAGTAAAATCGACGTTTCGGGCAAAAGCCCTTCATCAGGAATACAGGCCAGTGGGATTAGTTTGGGATTGATAGAGGTTTATGAAACACCTCAACAATGTGAACACACAGATGAGATCCCGTGTAACCTGTGGGATACGCAGAGAGGGACAAGAGTCAGGGATTGAGGGAGTGAAGGAAGAGATGAGTTAGATAGGGACAAAGGGAGAGGCAGTGAGAAAGAAAGCAACACAAGGAAAGTGAGTGAAGGAGGACACAGAGGGTGAAAAGTAGCGGAGAGATGTGAGGAGACGTTTGGGTTGATTTGGACCAGGGATCTAGGGCATGTTAAGGTGACTCCTGATGCTTTACCTCTGGGCACGGTACCAGGTCACTATTCCACTTCAATCCCCAGCAGGTAAGACTGCCCAACCAGCCAAGAGCAATAGACCAGACAAACAATGAACAGAGAGTGAAGGGGTCACACCAATGACATCGCCAATAGTGGAGAGGAGAGCACACCAAAAGCACCAACAGATATACCAGAGAGACCAAGCTATCCAGGCAGTCACCTTTCTTTAAATTGCCGGAAAGATCGTATTTTTGCCCACAAACCTGGCCTAGTGAACAACAGCTGAAAATGTGTTGCTGGAAAAGTGCAGCAGGTCAGGCAGCATCCAAGGAACAGGAGAATCCTGAAGAAGGGCTCATGCCTGAAACGTCGATTCTCCTGCTCCTTGGATGCTGCCTGACCTGCTGCGCTTTTCCAGCAACACATTTTCAGCTCTGATCTCCAGCATCTGCAGTCCTCACTTTCTCCTTGTGAACAACAGTCTATTCAGGAAAGGATCTGGCTGTGATGAACTCCAAACTTTCATAAAACAAACTTTCAGCTTTTAGAGATGACACACATATCTGGAGACACTGACCTGCATCTGAAATTCAATAGCGTACATAGAGAGAAAACATTGACAGTTTTTTCATTGCATCAGCTTCTCCACAGCTGAATTCAAACAGATACATTCCTCACAAACTGAGGAGGGACCTGTGTCAAGTTACCTCACCTACCTTCCCAGGGCCCGCTCTGATTCACGTTTAATAGTCAAAGTTGACTTCTGCTCAGAGGTAATGATGGTTCCTCAGTAAAGTCAGAACTGGGGCGTGTGATGGGAGATCCTGGATACACCTCAGTGCCTTCACAATGGCAACCATTTTGTGTGAGGGCAGCCATTTTAGCAAAGTCAGGCAGTTACCAAGGCTCTGGGGCCTAACCTGGCTGAAGCCTGTATGCTCAGTGCCTGTAGAGCTGGCTTGATACTGTCTCACTATCCAATACACCAAGGCAACAATATTGAGTCCTGATAACCCCGTGTCAAGATCCAAGGACAGGCAAAATTGACGGGCATATTCCAGAGATTCACCTGAGGATCTGGCTCGTAGTAACGTCGAAAACTTTTAGTGGATGAGTCAGACCTGTGGCCTGCTGCCCATTGTGTACCACATAGGCCTGTCACTGAAATCCACGTTTATGAGAAACCGCTGACCCACCCAATCTACTCTTCACTTCCCCAGGGCCCACATTGAAAAGCGGACCCATGAGAAATAGGTGAATCTTGGATCAGGAACAGCCGACTGTCCCCTTAGTGTGGATTGTAACAACACAGCATCAATGGGATGAATGGCCTCTTGCTGCACTGCCACTTGCCTGTCCCATCCCTCTGTCTTGGCCTGTCTGCCTCTCCCTGTTGGACAGGATCCCATTCTGATTGTCTCAGTCAGTACCTTGGGAGGACTGAGGTGTCCACAGCCTCTCCCAGTACCTTACTCAATACTCATCGGCTCGGGCTTTGACTGAATACCTGATGCCAACAGGACAGGCTTAATGTAATCGGGGTGGAACAGCGAGATCAGTGGCAAAGCTGGTCCCAGCCACGTCTTCATGGTGAGTGGGAATGTCAAAACCAGCTCTGCGATCTTTCTCATGCCTTCCTCATCGGGATTGACCTGCCCACAGTGGGGTGTACAAACAGAGAGAGACATTAGGATGCAAGGTCACAGCAAACACAGAACCAAGCAGCAGGTTTCAGGTAGTTAGTCAATTTAACAAAACACCCACTGAACGGGGAGAAAGGAAAGCGCCTGTGGTGCAGTGGTAGTGTCCCTACCTCTGAGGCAGGAGGCCCCTGGTTCAAATCCCGCCTGCACCACAGGTAGGTCATAGCGCGTCTGAGCAGTTGGAGCTACAAAGAGAAGGCACCCACGAGGACGAATATACACACACAGACACACACACTCACATACACTCACAAACACAGAGTCCCTTCCCCACACCCACACACACACTCACACACACAGAGTCCCTTCCCCACACACACACACACACACAGAGTCCCTTCACCCCACACACACACACACACTCACACACACAAGTGGAGACAGGAGTGTGACAGAGTTACACAATCCCCCTTACGTTCACATTGCAACAAAATCCATAAGGTCCTGATCCCTGGGATTGGCTTGTGAAGAGAGACTGGATCAATTTGGACTATATTCACCACAGTTTACAACAGAGGGGGAGGTCTCATAGATACCTATAAAATTCCAATAGGACCGGGCGGGGTAAACACAGGAAGGATGTTCCCAACGTCTGGGAAGCTCAGAACCGGGGTCACAGTTTGAGGATGCAGAGTGGGCCGTATCGGAGTGAGAGGAGGAGAAATCTCTTCACCCAGAGACTGTGAGCTGCCATGGAAACTGTTGAGGTCAAAGCATTGAAAGTCCTCAAGAAAGAGTTCGATATTGTTCATGGGGCTGAAGGGATCAAAGGTATAGGTAACAAGATAATGAATTGGCCGATCATATTGAATGGTGGGGCAGGCTTGAAGGGCCAAATGGCCGACTCATGCTCCGATTTTCTCTGATTCTACATCGGTTCAACAGATGCTTCAGCCTCATGGATGCCACCCCATGCCGTGTCAGAAACACGGGACTCAGGAACAGGAGCAGGCCATTCAGCCCCTCGAACCTGTGTTCATCCAGTCAGTAAGATCATGGCCACCCTGCCCACGGTCATGGTCGTAGCTCTGCTTCCCCGCTGGTCTCCACGCCCTGCCCACAAATCAGTCATGGTGGATAGGGGCTAGACTGAGGGGGAAGGCCCCAATTCTCCACCCTCTACCTCCCCAAAAGCCCATGCGTTGTTTTCAGGGTCAGTTATCCGGCAGCCCCTCCACTGGTTCACAGAACAGCCTCAATTATTCCTGTCCCCTTCCCGTGTGTCGGCGTAGATCCAGGATCTGTCGGTCTCCCACCTCCCAGCGAAGGGGCTTCCCACTCTGCTTTCCAGGGATCCTACCATTCCCAGGTGCCCCATCAGCCAGCTCCTCCTGGGCGGACTTTCAAAACACCTCAACCTCCTGGTGTTGTCCCGGAAACGCCTCAGCAGGTCGAGGGCACCGAGTGCAGCCTTGATGATGGCAGTCAAGGCCAGGGCAATGACGAAGAACCAGAGGTAGGCCCGGATAGAGCCTTGGCCCAGAGCCACCTGCTTCAACAGTGGCAACATCCTGTCAGGGAGAGACAACAGGAAAATCAGCGCTCAGAAACCATTCATTCAGGCAAAACATATCCAGCAGATGTTCGACATTACAGGATAGGGAGAGAGACTGCAGTCAGGATTCAATCCCCCTAGTGATGGCATACAGAGGAGCCAAAGGCAGGATGCTGTGCTCCAGGGATCAATGCTAGGCTCCCAACTCTTTACAGTTTATATAATTTACTCAGATGAAAGGATCAAAGGTGTGGGAGATTTTTTTTTTCTTTATACATTTACAAGATTAGGGTCTCGCTGGATAGGCAGCATTTCATTGAATCATAGACTCCCTACAGTGTGGAAACAGGCCGTTAGGCCCAACAAGTCCACACTGACCCTCCGAACAGTATCCCACCCAGACCCATTCTCCTACCCTCCCCTACTCTACATTTACCCCTGACTAATGCACCTAACTAATGCATCCCTGAATACTATGGACAATTTAGCGTGGCCAATTCACCTAAACTGCACATCTTTCAACTGTGGGAGGAAACCGGAGCACCCGGAAGAAACCCACGCAGACTTGGGGAGAACGTGCAAACTCCACACAGACAGTCACCCAAGGCTAGAATCGAACCTGGCTCCCTGGCGCTGTGAGGTTGCAGTGACTAACCACTGAGTCACTGTGCCATCCCTAATTTATTGTCCATCCATGTCAGCCACATTGCTGTGGGTCTGGAGTCACATGCATGCCAGGTAAGAATAACAGTTTCCTTCCCTAAAGGACATTTGTTAGACAATCGACAATGGTCATTGGTAGACTCTTAATTCTAGAGGTTTATTGAATTCAAATTCCACTATCTGACGTGGCGGGATTTGAACCCAGGTCCCCGGAACGTTATCTGGGTCTCTAGATTAGCAATCCAGCGATAACACCACCAGGCCATGACACAAAAACTATCAGGAAAGCAAGACATGAGGAGGACCTGAGGGGCTTACAATGGGATGTGGAGGGGTCAAGTGAGTCACCGATGGAGTACAATGTGAGGAAGTGGGAAAGTGTCCATTCAGGCAGAAAGAATAACAAGGAAGTGAACAGTGAGGGGTTGAAGAGCTCCAGGATGCAGAGGGATCTGGGGGTCCTGGTGTATGAGTCGCAGGATGTGAGTGCACAGGTGCAGCAAGTGATCAGGAAAGCTAACAGAATGTTGTGTTTGGAATGCAAGAGTAGGGAGTTTATACTTCAGTTACACAGTGCATTGGTGAGACCACATCCGGAGCACTGTGTAAATACAGGTCACCATACCTACAGAAGAATGTTAATGCATTGGAAACAGTTCAGCGAACGTTTACTGGACTAATCCTGCAACAAGTAGAATGCCTTATCAAGAATGGCTGGACAGGCTTGGCCTGTAATCCTGTGGAGATTAGAAGAGTCACTGATGACTTCTGAGAAACATTTAAGACTCTGGGGCATTTTGACTGGGTGGATGTGGAGCAGATGTTTCCTCTTGTGAGAGAATATGGTGTTTGTGGAGTCAGGGCTCCGCTGGAAGGTTGGACTATGGAGCTCTATGGCAGCTCTCCCATCAATCTCATTGAGAACTGAGCTAAGGAGGACTTTCTTCAGCCAGGGGGTGGTCATTCTGTGGAACTCATTGCCAGAGAGGGCTCTGGAGGTGAAGTCATTGAGTGTCTTTAAGATTTGAGTATTCAGGGGACCAAGGGTTCCAGGGAAAAGGCAGGAGAATGGGGTTGAGAAACATATCAGCCATGATTGAATGGCAGAGCAGATTCGATGGGCCAAATGGTCTAATTCTGCTTCTCTATCTTGCAGGCTTATTTTTAAGAAACCACAACACCTGGCCTAAGCTCATGGGGAGGTCAGAGCAGCCCACACTGAAAGAAAGGGAGAGTTGATAGAGGTGTTCAAGATGAGGAAGGGTCTGGACAGAGAAGGATAGAACCATACATAAGCACAGCAGAGGAAGAGGCCATTCAGCCCATTGTGTTGAATAAGCTAGCCACCCATTCTAATCTCTGGGCCCGTGGCCTTGCAGGTGCCAGTGATTCAGGTGGGAATCGAGATCCTTGTAAATAAGTTGAGGGATCCTGCTTGAACCAGCAGAATCTGGGCAGCGAATTCTGGACACCCACCACTCTCTGGGTGAGCATGGCTTTCCCCAAGTTCCCCTCTAATCCCTCCACCTTCCATCTGTGTGTTCCAGTAAATCACCTCTCCACCAAATCTCCCCTGTCCATTCTGTCAAAGACCCTCATTATTTTCTACACCTTGATTAAGCCTCTCCTTGACCTCCTCTGATCGAAGGAAAGCAACCCTGGATTGTCCAGCAGTACTCATGTGGCTTGGCCAACATTGTTTATCTCATATGCTTGTAGGCAGGGATGCCCTGAGGCATGGTACATTGGTGAGACCAAGCAGAGACTATGGCAATGGATGAATGGGCACCGTACAACAATCCCCAGGCAAGGTTGCTCCCTCCCGGTCAGGAAACACTGCAGCGGTCAGGCCACTCGGCCTCAGACCTTCGGGTGACAGTACTCCAAAGTGGACTTCGGGACAGGCAACAACGCAAAGTGGCCAAGCAGAGGCTGATAGCCAAGTCTGGTACCCATGGGGACGGCCTCAACCAGGACCTGGGATTCATGTTACACTACAGGTGACACCACACACACACACTCTTATATACTTGCACACTCACTCAAATACACGCTCTCTCATACACACACCCATCCACCCCCCACATTCACAAACATACCCTCTCACAGGCTTATACTCCATCACACCCACACCCATACTTTACCAAGCTTTCACACACACAGCCACACACTCTCTCAAGTGCACTCACACTCACATGCATTCTCTCTCTCTCTCTCTCTCTCTCTCTCTCTCTCCCTCATGCACGCACATTCACCTATAAGTCTATGGGGTGAATTTGCATTTGCAGAATTATATTTGCAGATACCCTCATAATTATATAAACCACTACAAGGTCACCCCTCAGCCTCCGATGCTCCAGGGAAAACAGCCCCAGCCTGTTCAACCTCTCCCTTTAGCTCAGATCCTCCAACTCTGGCAACATCCTTGTAAATCTTTTCTGAACCTTTTCAAGTTTCACAACATCCTTCCAATAGGAAGGAGACCAGAGTTGTCCTTACCACCTGGTCAGGGAGTCCAGAACTAGAGGGCATAGGTTAAGGGTGAGAGGGGAAAGATATAAAAGAGACCTACGGGGCAATATATTCACGCAGAGGGTGGTATGTGTATGGAACGAGCTGCCAGAGGAAGTGGTGGAGGCTAGTACAATTGCAACACTTAAAAGGCATCTGGCTGCGTATATGAATAGGAAGGGTTTGGAGAGATATGGGCCGGATGCTGGCAGGTGGGACTAGATTGGGTTGGGATATCTGGTTGGCATGGACGGGTGGGACCAAAGGGTCTGTTTCCGTGCTGTGCATCTCTATGACTCTATACTATGATAAAACCTCAAAATTATCTTGAGAAGGTGACTTAAAAGAAGTTCTGGAATTTATATATTGATGAACCGAAACCTGCAACCCATTTTAAAAGGACTGCAACTTGAAGACAGCCCACTGGCCCCTTACCCAGGGCTATTAGGGATAGGCACTATCCCATATGTCACAAAAGCATTTTTCTAAAACAGTCTAATGGAGAGCCGGGACAGGGTCCGGTGAGAATTGGGAGGATCGACAGAGTAAGGAACACACAAAGGGACACAGTAGGATGAAGCAATGGGACTGACAAACAAGATCAAGGAACACACTGTCTGCAGTCTGATAGTGACTAGGCTTCAGCCAGCCAATGGGAAAGAGTCAGCAGCATCATATCGATGATGTCACACATTACCCCATCCTACTGGGTCCAGTTTGAAAGTAGGAAGTACACAGTTCCTCATTTGCAGGAGATGACTGAGCAGTTATTGTAGAGCTACACTCACAGCTGGATACACAGGGTGGGGGCTAGACGTCTTCCCTCAAAGCCTTGCACAACATTACCATCTAACGTGGAACCTGCCTCCAGCGCATACACAGGCGGTACATTCCTCACCCTGACTACTTCCTGTGTGAAAGAAAAGCTTTTAATTCAAATCACTCCTGTCTCATTTGACTTGAAATCCATGCAAATCTGGCCTGTTTGAAAAAGCGATCTTCTTAAATGTGTTTGGCAGACACTGCTGGAGTGCAGGGTTAAACACTCTCATTCCATTTTCAGTCAGGGGATGGGTTAGAACACAGGATGCCTGTCCCATCACACCCAGCCCAGGACCATGTCAGACTTACTGAACCCGTTTCACAGTAAATCTCACCGCTGCCCTGCCAGATCATTTTCTAAATGCCTTTGGAAAATCACACGTGTCCCGCCGAACGTCCCAGCTCCTAACTATTGCCACGTCATCTTGAAATCGGTATCTCTCTGGTTCCCAATCCTTCTGCCGACAGGCAGGGGGTCTCCCCACTCTCTCCACTCTGTGCAGATCCCTCAGGATTTTGAGCAACTTGATCGATTCTCCTCTCCATCCATCTCCTCCCCCGGGTAATCAGCACCAAAACCTCCATCACCTACAAGAATGTGATTGTCTGGGCCAGTGTTGTGATAAAGTGGGGTGCCCAGTGATACACACAATACTCTGAACCCAGGCACAAACCAGAAGAAAAAGATCATTGTGACATCTTTACGTTTGTATTTCTTTTACCCTGGAGTGCAGCACGCTGTGTGCACTCAACTTCTGACCATCTACAAGTTGGAACACAGTGTAGCCCGGGATCTCTGCTCCTGCTCCACCTCCCTGTTTAGAATTGTATCTAAAGTAATAGAGTCACCATGGCAGGGCAGAAGTCTATTTAATTAATTGAGAACAGCCCAGTCTGTCCCATTCCTCAAATCTATCCTAGAGTCATAGAATCCCTACAGTATGGAAACAGGCCATTTGGCCCAACAAGTCCACACCGACCTTTCACAGAGTAACCCCACCCCCAACCCCCGCAGACCCATTCATTATATATTTACCCCTGACTAATGCACCTAACCTAACACTACGGGCAATTTAGCGTGGCCAATTCATCTAACCTGCACATCTTTAGATTCTGGGAGTAAACCGGAGCACCCGGAGGAAACCCACACAGACACGGGGAGAATGTGCCAACTCCACACAGACAGTCGTCTGAGGCTGGAATCGAACCTGGGTCCCTGGTGCTGTAAGGCAGCAGTGCTAACCACTAACCTATTGCCCTGAAAAAATGGATTTCCTTCATGTGCCCCTCCTTTAGAAACCTTTGCTCCTTCCAGCTTTCCCACACGAGCAGTGGGTTTCAAGTGATTCCCACTGCCTGCCCCCAGTCTTTGTACCAGTAGTTAATGGGACCAGCCTCGTTTTTGATAGATTTTATCCAAATCTGCTGTAATCTCATTCACACACAGCTCAGGGTCTTTACACACAGGATGACTAGAACATTTTCACTTTCCAACAAAACAAACTCCAGGGACAACCATTCTCAGGTCCTCGCTCTCCCCATTGACTCAGCCAACTCGATCACAGTTCAACTGCTTGGTCTGAATTTAAACCAAAACTAACAATTAACTGCTCCCTGGCGTAATCTCCATGGCAATGCCAATCAGACATCAATCGTCCACCCACTTCTCATACAGTATAAATTGAGATTCCCATTGTGATTTGGCATTCTTGTGATCCTGTCCTGATGAATGCATCACAAAAAGATTCACCAATATGTCTCTTTTCTTCCAGTGTTATATCACCTGTACCTAAACCTTTACCTACAATGGATATTAAACTAACAGCCAGAAGTTACCAGGAGTGTCCATACATTCATTCACACACTAAAGTCTGACATTTCCTATTCTGCTGGCCAAGTGCAAGAAAAAGGTGTCAGCATGGTGGGACATTTTGGTCAGCATGGACCAGTTCGGGCCAAAGGGCCTGTCTCTCTGCTGTAGGACTTCATGACTCTGTGTCACAAGAAAACTTCACCTGATGAAGGAACAACGCTCCGAAAGCTTGTGATTTCAAAGAAACCTGTTGGACTGTAACTTGGTGTCGTGTGACTTCTGACCTTGTCTACAAGGAGCAGAATAGGCCATTTGGCCCACAGGGTCTGTCCTGTGATTCAATAAGGAACCTGAACTCAATATTCCTGTCTTTTCCACATGACTGCTGATTCCTTTACTGATTACAAATCTCGAGCTTGAATATCCTGAATAACCCAGCCATGACAACCCTCTGCAGTAAAGCGTTCCACAGATTCACTCCGCTCTGAGAGAAGAAATTCCTCCTCATTGCTGTCTTAAAGGGGTGACCCCTTACTCTGAGATTA
The DNA here is from genome assembly GCF_037043375.1 of Chiloscyllium plagiosum. Classification (NCBI taxonomy): domain Eukaryota; kingdom Metazoa; phylum Chordata; class Chondrichthyes; order Orectolobiformes; family Hemiscylliidae; genus Chiloscyllium; species Chiloscyllium plagiosum. The sequence goes on from NW_028270183.1 coordinate 36,608,220, forward strand.
TTTCGGTAAAAATGAGGACTGCAGATGTTGGAGATGAGAGATGAGAGCGTGGTGCTGGAAAAGCACAGCAGGTCAGACAGCATCTGAGAAGCAGGAGAGTCGACGTTTCGGGCAAAAGCCCTTCATCAGGAAGGGAGCCTCAGGGTGGAGAGCTAAATGGGAGGGGGGGGGTGGGGCTGGGAATAAGGTAGCTGAGAGTGTGACAGGTGGATGGGCGTGGGGCAAAGGTGATCGGTTAGAGAGGAGGGAGGAGTGGATAGGTGGGAAGAGAGATTGGCAGGTAGAACAGGTCATGAGGACAGTGCTGAGCTGGAAGGTTGGAACTGGGGTAAAGTGGGGGAAGGAGAAATGAGGAAACCGGTGAAATCCACATTGATGTCCTGGGGTTGAAGGATCCCGAGGAGGGAAATCAGGCATTCTTCGTCCAGGCGTCGGGTGGTGAGGGGGAGGTGATGGAGGAGGCCCAGGACCTGCATGTCCTCGGCAGAGTGGGAAGGGGGGGGGGTAGTTGAAGTGTTCGGCCAAGAGGTGATGGGGTTGGTTGGTGCGGGTGTCCCAGAGATGTTCTCTGAAGCACTCTGTGAGATTATACCCTCTGGTTTTGGATTCTCCAACAAGGGGAAGCAAGCCTTCCACATCAAGTCGTCTAAGAATTTTGTATATTTCAATAAGGTCACCTCTCATTCTTTTATATCCTAACAAGTACAACCCGTATCTCCTTATTCTCTCCTCCTCTGGACTGCCTCCAATACCAGGATATTTTTTCATAGGTGAGAGGCCCGAACTGAATACAGTATTCCAGCTGTGCTCTGACTGGTGCCTGGTATAGTTTTAGCAAAACTTATTTGCTTCTGTGTTCTATTCCCTTTGAAATAAAGATCACCCTTCCATCTGTATCCCCCCTGGATTTGGAATACTACCTTTCTTTGCGATTTTTGGAGTTTGTACATTTTGCTCTGTGCACACAACCAGTTACAATAGTAATTGAGATTTAATAAAAGCAGCACTCCCAGCACTAGAATATGGGGAATCTCACTGTCTTCTGAGAAATGTCACCACAACCCCCTGTTTCCTGTGTCTCACTCACTTTATTCCATTGGTCACAGAATGAGGAACAGCTTCACAGAGATACAGCCCAGCACAGTCCATAAATTCCCTACAGCGTAGAAACAGGCTGTTCACCTCAACAAGTCTACACTGACCCCCGAACCCGGGTCTCTAGTGCTGTGAGGCAGCAGTGCTAACCAGAGTCACCATGAAACTAACAGCAAGCTGTTCCCAGAGATTGAAGGGACAGCGTTAGAGAGAGCTACAGGGTCAGAGACACTTTCTGGCAGGGACACTGGCTCAGGGCAGTTCCACAAGTAGGTCCAGACAGCAAGTGGTTCAGAATCTGTACGGGGATCAGGATCTCTATCTGTACCTGTACCTGGATCTGTACCTGTACCTGGATCAGGATCTGTCCGGGGATCAGGATCTGTCCGGGGATCAGGATCTGTACCTGTACCTGGATCAGGATCTGTCCGGGGATCAGGATCTGTACCTGGATCAGGATCTGTACCTGTACCTGGATCAGGATCTGTACGGGGATCAGGATCTGTACCTGGATCAGGATCTGTACCTGTACCTGGATCAGGATCTGTACGGGGATCAGGATCTGTACGGGGATCAGGATCTGTACCTGTACCTGGATCAGGATCTGTCCGGGGATCAGGATCTGTACGGGGATCAGAATCTGTACCTGCTTCAGGATCTGTCTGGGGATCAGGATCTGTACCTGTACCTGGATCAGGATCTGTCCCGGGATCAGAATCTGTATCTGTACCTGGATCAGGATCTGTACCTGTACCTGGATCAGGATCTGTCCCGGGATCAGAAGCTGTATCTGTACCTGGATCAGGATCTGTACCTGTATCTGGATCAGGATCTGTCCGGGGATCAGGATCTGTACCTGTACCTGGATCAGGATCTGTACCTGTACCTGGATCAGGATCTGTACGGGGATCAGGATCTGTACCTGTACCTGGATCAGGATCTGTACCTGTACCTGGATCAGGATCTGTCCCGGGATCAGAATCTGTATCTGTACCTGGATCAGGATCTGTACCTGTACCTGGATCAGGATCTGTCCCGGGATCAGGATCTGTACCTGGATCAGGATCTGTCCGGGGATCAGGATCTGTACCTGTACCTGGATCAGGATCTGTCCGGGGATCAGGATCTGTACCTGGATCAGGATGTCTGTCTGTACCTGTACCTGGATTGGGATCAGAGTGGGATTGGACCCAAAGCAGTAACTTTACAGTCTCTCTGCTGGTGCTCCCGGAACCTGCTGGGTTTTCCAGCTATTTCTGATGGTGTTTGTGACCAATCCGGTGCAGACACATTTCCGGGGCAGGCTGGGTTCACAGACGGATCTACTGGCTCACCTGAGACCGGCTCCGGGACTGGATCACCAGCCACTCCGAGTCAAGATCCCGATCAGTTCCTGTTCAGCTTCTGGATCGCGACCTGCTCCGGGACTGGGGCCACTCGGTGACACATCAGCCACTGGCCCCGCCCACGTCACCAAATGGCCATTTATAGGCAGAAGGCCACGCCTTCTTGAGTTTCTGATGCTCCTATTGGTGGCTACAGATGTCGATCAGACATATGTCCAAAGTGGGAGACCCGCCAGAAATCCCAAAACACACACTCACCCCCCAACACACACTCACCCCAACACACACTCACCCCCAACACACTCACCCCGACACACACTCACCCCCAACACACACTCACCCCCAACACACACTCACCCCCAAACACACACTCACCCCCAACACACACTCACCCCCAACACACTCACCCCGACACACACTCACCCCCAACACACACTCACCCCCAACACACACTCACCCCCAAACACACACTCACCCCCAACACACACTCACCCCGACACACACTCACCCCCAACACACACTCACCCCCCAACACACACTCACCCCCAACACACTCACCCCGACACACACTCACCCCCCAACACACACTCACCCCCAACACACTCACCCCCCAACACACACTCACCCCCAACACACTCACCCCGACACACACTCACCCCCAACACACACTCACCCCCAACACACACTCACCCCCAAACACACACTCACCCCCAACACACACTCACCCCGACACACACTCACCCCCAACACACACTCACCCCCCAACACACACTCACCCCCAACACACTCACCCCGACACACACTCACCCCCAACACACACTCACCCCCAACACACACTCACCCCCAAACACACACTCACCCCCAACACACACTCACCCCGACACACACTCACCCCCAACACACACTCACCCCCAACACACTCACCCCGACACACACTCACCCCCAACACACACTCACCCCCAACACACTCACCCCGACACACACTCACCCCCAACACACACTCACCCCCCAACACACACTCACCCCCAACACACACTCACCCCCAACACACTCACCCCGACACACACTCACCCCCAACACACACTCACCCCCAACACACACTCACACCCAACACACACTCACCCCCAACACACTCACCCCCAACACACACTCACCCCCAACACACACTCACCCCCAACACACACTCACCCCCAAACACACACTCACCCCCAACACACACTCACCCCGACACACACTCACCCCCAACACACACTCACCCCAACACACACTCACCCCCAACACACTCACCCCGACACACACTCACCCCCAACACACACTCACCCCCAAACACACACTCACCCCCAAACACACACTCACCCCCAACACACACTCACCCCCCAACACACACTCACCCCAACATCACTCACCCCCAACACACACTCACCCCCAACACACTCACCCCCAACACACACCCCCAACACACTCACCCCCAACACACTCACCCCCAACACACTCACCCCCAACACACTCATCCCAACACACACTCACCCCCAACACATACGCACCCCCAACACACACTCACCCCCAACACACACTCACCCCCCAACACACACTCATCCCCAACACACACTCACCCCCCAACACACACTCACCCCCAACACACTCACCCCAACACACACTCACCCCCAACACACACTCACCCCCAACACACACTCACCCCCCAACACACACTCACGCCACAACACACACTCACCCCCAAACACACACTCACCCCCAACACACAGTCACCCCCAACACACTCACCCCAACATCACTCACCCCCAACACACACTCACCCCCAACACACACTCACCCCCTATCACACACTCACCCCCAAGACACTCACCCCCAACACACTCACCCCCAACGCACTCACCCCAACACACACTCACCCCCAACACACACGCACCCCCCAACACACACTCACCCCCAACACACTCACCCCAAACACACACTCACCCCCAACACACTCACCCCCAACACACTCATCCCCAACACACTCACCCCAACACACACTCACCCCCAAAACACACACTCACTCCCAACACACACTCACCCCCCAACACACACTCACCCCCAACACACACTCACCCACCAACACACACTCACCCTCAACACACACTCACCCCCCAACACACACTCACCTGCAACACACACTCACCCCCAAGCACACACTCAACCCCAACACACACTCACCCCCCAAACACACACTCACCCCCAACACACACTCACCCCCAACACACACTCACCCCTAAACACACACTCACCCCCAACACACTCACCCCCCCAACAGACTTCACCCCCCAACACAATCACCCCCAACACACACTCACCCCCAACACACACTCACCCCCAACACACTCACCCCCCAACACACACTCACCCCCAATACACACTCACCCCCAACACACTCACCCCCAACACACTCACCCAACAACACACTCACCTCCGAACACACACTGACCCCCAACAGACACTCACCCCAACACACTCACCCCCCAACACACTCACCCGCAACACACTCACCCCCAACACACTCACACCCAACACACACTCACCTCCAACACACTCACCCTCCAACACACACTCACTCCCAACACACTCACCCCCAACACACTCACCCCCAACACACACTCACCCCCCAACATACTCACCCCAACACACTCACCCCCAACACACTCACACCCAACACACACTCACCTCCAACACACTCACCCTCCAACACACACTCACTCCCAACACACTCACCCCCAACACACTCACCCCCAACACACACTCACCCCCCAACATACTCACCCCAACACACTCACCCCCAACACACACTCACACCCCCAACACACTCATCACCAACACACACTCACCCCCCAACACACACTCACTCCCAAGGCACACTCACCCCCAACACACTTTCACCCCCAACACACTCACCCCCAACACACACTCACCCCCAACACACACTCAACTCCCAACACACTCACCACCCACACACACTCACCCCCAACACACACTAACGCCCAAGACACTCACCCCCAACACACACTCACCCCCAACACACTCACCCCCAACACAGTCACCCCCAACACACACTCACCCCAACACACTCACCCCCAACACACACTCACCCCTCAACACACTCACCCCCAACACACACTCACCCACCAACACACTCACCCCCAACACACATTCATCCCCAACACACACCCCAATACACTAAACCCCAAACACACTCTCACCCACCCAAACACACATTCACCGCCAACACAAACTCACACCAACACACACTCACCCCCAACACACTCACCCCCCAAACACACACTCACCCCCAACACACTCACCCCCAACACACACTAAACCCCAAACACACTCTCACCTGCCAAACAGACACTCACCCCCGACACACATGCACCCCCAACACACTCACCCCCCAACACACACTCACCCCCAACACAGACTCACCCCAACACACACTGACCCCCAACACACACTCACCCCCAATATACTCACCCCAAACACACACTCCCCCCCAACACACACTGACACCCAACACACACTCAACCCCCAACACACTCAGCCCCAACACACTCACCCCCAACACGCACTCACCCCCCAACACACTCACCCCCCAACAAACTCACTGCAAACACACATTCACCCCAAACACACACTCACCCCCAACACACTCACCCCCAACACACACTCACCCCAACACACACTCACCCCCCAACACACACTCACCCCCAACACACACTAAACCCCAAACACACTCTCACCTGCCAAACAGACACTCACCCCCAACACACTCATTCCCCGACACACATGCACCCCCAACACACTCACCCCCCAACACACACTCACCCCCAACACAGACTCACCCCCAACACACACTGACCCCCAACACACACTCACCCCCAATATACTCACCCCAAACACACACTCCCCCCCAACACACACTGACACCCAACACACACTCAACCCCCAACACACTCAGCCCCAACACACTCACCCCCAACACGCACTCACCCCCCAACACACTCACCCCCCAACACACACTCACCCTCCAACACACTCACCCCCAACACACACTCACCCCAACACACACTCACCCCCAACACACTCAGCCCCAACACACACTCACCCCCCAACACACTCACCCCCAATACACACTCACACCAACACACACTCACCCCCAACACACTCATCCCCAACACACATTCATCCCCAACACACACTCACCCCAACACACTAAACCCCAAACACACTCTCACCCCCAAAACACACACTCACCCCCAAAACACACTCACCCCCCAACACACACTCACCCCCAACACACTCACCCCCAACACACTCACCCCCCAACACACACTCACCCCCAACACACACTCACCCCCAACACAATCACCCCCCAACACACTCACCCCCCAACACACACTCACCCCCAACACACACTCACCCCCAACACACTCACCCCCAACACACTCACCCCCAACACGCACTCACCCCCCAACACACTCACCCCCCAACAAACTCACTGCAAACACACATTCACCCCGAACACACACTCACCCCCAACACACTCACCCCCAACACACACTCACCCCAACACACACTCACCCCCCAACACACTCAGCCCCAACACACTCACCCGCAACACGCACTCACCCCCCAACACACTCACCCCCCAACACACACTCACCCTCCAACACACTCACCCCCAACGCACACTCACCCCAACACACACTCACCCCCAACACACTCAGCCCCAACACACACTCACCCCCCAACACACTCACCCCCAATACACACTCACACCAACACACACTCACCCCCCAACACACACTCACCCCCAACACACTCACCCCCAACACACTCACCCCCCAACACACACTCACCCCCAACACACACTCACCCCCAACACAATCACCCCCCAACACACTCACCCCCCAACACACACTCACCCCCAACACACACTCACCCCCAACACACTCACCCCCAACACACTCACCCCCCAACACACACTCACCCCCAACACACACTCATCCCCAACACACTCACTCCCAACACACTCACCCCCAACACACTCATCCCCCAACACAAACTCACCCCCAACACACTCACCCCCAACACACACTCACCCCCAACACACTCACCCCCAACACACTCACCCCCCAACACACACTCACCCCCAACACACACTCATCCCCAACACACTCACTCCCAACACACTCACCCCCAACACACTCATCCCCCAACACAAACTCACCCCCAACACACTTACACGACAACACACTCACCCCCCAACACATACTCACACCGAACACACATTCACCTCCAACCCACTCACCCTCCAACACACACTCACTCCCAACACACTCACCCCCAACACACTCACCCCCAACACACACTCACGCCCCAACATACTCACCCCAACACACTCACCCCCAACACACACTCACACCCCCAACACACTCATCACCAACACACACTCACCCCCCAACACACACTCACTCCCAAGGCACACTCACCCCCAACACACTTTCACCCCCAACACACTCACCCCCAACACACACTTACCACCAACACACACTCACCCCCAACACACACTAACGCCCAAGACACTCACCCCCTACACACACTCACCCCCCAACACACTCACCCCCAACACAGTCACCCCCAACACACACTCACCCCCAACACGCACTCACCCCTCAACACACTCACCCCCAACACACTCACCCCCAACACACACTCACCCCCAACACACTCACCCCCAACACACATTCATCCCCAACACACACTCACCCCAATACACTAAACCCCAAACACACTCTCACCCCCCAAACACACATTCACCGCCAACACAAACTCACACCAACACACACTCACCCCCAACACACTCACCCCCCAAACACACACTCACCCCCAACACACTCACCCCCAACACACTCACCCCCAACACACACTCACCCCCAACACACACTAAACCCCAAACACACTCTCACCTGCCAAACAGACACTCACCCCCACACACTCACCCCCCAACACACACTCACCCCCAACACAGACTCACCCCCAACACACACTGACCCCCAACACACACTCACCCCCAACATACTCACCCCAAACACACACTCACCCTCAACACACTCACCCCAAACACACACTCCCCCCCAACACACACTGACACCCAACACACACTGAGCCCCAACACACACTCACCCCCAACAAACTCACTGCAAACACACATTCACCCCAAACACACACTCACCCCCAACACACTCACCCCCAACACACACTCACCCCAACACACACTCACCCCCAACACACTCACCCCCAACACACTCACCCCCAACACGCACTCACCCCCCAACACACTCACCCCCAACACACACTCACCCTCCAACACACTCACCCCCAACACACACTCACCCCAACACACACTCACCCCCAACACACTCAGCCCAACACATACTCATCCCCCAACACACTCACCCCCAACACACACTCACACCAACACACACTCACCCCCAACACACTCATCCCCAACACACATTCATCCCCAACACACACTCACCCCAACACACTAAACCCCAAACACACTCTCACCCCCGAAACGCACACTCACCCCCAACAATCACTCACCCCCAGCCCACTCAACCCCCAAACACACACTCACCCCCAACACACACACACCCCAACAGACTAAACCGCAAACACACACTCACCCCCCAAACACACACTCACCCCAACACACACTCATCCCCAACACACTCACCCCCCAAACATACGCTCACCCCCAATACACTCACCCCAAAGACACTCACCCCCAACTCACACTCACCCCCCAACAAACTCACCCTCAGCACGCACTTATCCCCAGCACACTCACCCCCAACACACTCAACCCCAACACACTCACCCCCAACACACACTCACCCCCAACACACACACACCCCAACACACTTACCCCCAACAAACTCACCCCCAACACACTCACCCCCAACACACTCACCCCCAACACACACTCACCCCCAACACACTCACCCCCAACACACACTCACCCCCAACACACTCACCCCCAACACACATTCATCCCCAACACACACTCACCCCAATACACTAAACCCCAAACACACCCTCACACCCCAAACACACATTCACCCCCAACACAAACTCACCCCCAACACACACTCACCCCCAACACACTCACCCCCCAAACACACACTCACCCCAACACACTCACACCCAACACACTCAGCCCCAATACACTCACCCCCAACACGCACTCACCCCCAACACACTCACCCCCCAAACACACACTCACCCCCAACACACTCACACCCAACACACTCAGCCCCAATACACTCACCCCAACACACACTCACCCCCAACACACTCAGCCCCAACACACACTCACCCCCCAACACACTCACCCCCAATACACACTCACACCAACACACACTCACCCCCAACACACTCATCCCCAACACACATTCATCCCCAACACACACTCACCCCAACACACTAAACCCCAAACACACTCTCACCCCCAAAACACACACTCACCCCCAACACACACTCACCCCCCAACACACACTCACCCCCAACACACTCACCCCCAACACACTCACCCCCCAACACACACTCACCCCCAACACACACTCACCCCCAACACAATCACCCCCCAACACACTCACCCCCCAACACACACTCACCCCCAACACACACTCACCCCCAACACACTCACCCCCAACACACTCACCCCCCAACACACACTCACCCCCAACACACACTCATCCCCAACACACTCACTCCCAACACACTCACCCCCAACACACTCATCCCCCAACACAAACTCACCCCCAACACACTTACACGACAACACACTCACCCCCCAACACATACTCACACCGAACACACATTCACCTCCAACCCACTCACCCTCCAACACACACTCACTCCCAACACACTCACCCCCAACACACTCACCCCCAACACACACTCACGCCCCAACATACTCACCCCAACACACTCACCCCCAACACACACTCACACCCCCAACACACTCATCACCAACACACACTCACCCCCCAACACACACTCACTCCCAAGGCACACTCACCCCCAACACACTTTCACCCCCAACACACTCACCCCCAACACACACTTACCACCAACACACACTCACCCCCAACACACACTAACGCCCAAGACACTCACCCCCTACACACACTCACCCCCCAACACACTCACCCCCAACACAGTCACCCCCAACACACACTCACCCCCAACACGCACTCACCCCTCAACACACTCACCCCCAACACACTCACCCCCAACACACACTCACCCCCAACACACTCACCCCCAACACACATTCATCCCCAACACACACTCACCCCAATACACTAAACCCCAAACACACTCTCACCCCCCAAACACACATTCACCGCCAACACAAACTCACACCAACACACACTCACCCCCAACACACTCACCCCCCAAACACACACTCACCCCCAACACACTCACCCCCAACACACTCACCCCCAACACACACTCACCCCCAACACACACTAAACCCCAAACACACTCTCACCTGCCAAACAGACACTCACCCCCAACACACTCACCCCCCAACACACACTCACCCCCAACACAGACTCACCCCCAACACACACTGACCCCCAACACACACTCACCCCCAACATACTCACCCCAAACACACACTCACCCTCAACACACTCACCCCAAACACACACTCCCCCCCAACACACACTGACACCCAACACACACTGAGCCCCAACACACACTCACCCCCAACAAACTCACTGCAAACACACATTCACCCCAAACACACACTCACCCCCAACACACTCACCCCCAACACACACTCACCCCAACACACACTCACCCCCAACACACTCACCCCCAACACACTCACCCCCAACACGCACTCACCCCCCAACACACTCACCCCCAACACACACTCACCCTCCAACACACTCACCCCCAACACACACTCACCCCAACACACACTCACCCCCAACACACTCAGCCCAACACATACTCACCCCCCAACACACTCACCCCCAACACACACTCACACCAACACACACTCACCCCCAACACACTCATCCCCAACACACATTCATCCCCAACACACACTCACCCCAACACACTAAACCCCAAACACACTCTCACCCCCGAAACGCACACTCACCCCCAACAATCACTCACCCCCAGCCCACTCAACCCCCAAACACACACTCACCCCCAACACACACACACCCCAACAGACTAAACCGCAAACACACACTCACCCCCCAAACACACACTCACCCCAACACACACTCATCCCCAACACACTCACCCCCCAAACATACGCTCACCCCCAATACACTCACCCCAAAGACACTCACCCCCAACTCACACTCACCCCCCAACAAACTCACCCTCAGCACGCACTTATCCCCAGCACACTCACCCCCAACACACTCAACCCCAACACACTCACCCCCAACACACACTCACCCCCAACACACACACACCCCAACACACTTACCCCCAACAAACTCACCCCCAACACACTCACCCCCAACACACTCACCCCCAACACACACTCACCCCCAACACACTCACCCCCAACACACACTCACCCCCAACACACTCACCCCCAACACACATTCATCCCCAACACACACTCACCCCAATACACTAAACCCCAAACACACCCTCACACCCCAAACACACATTCACCCCCAACACAAACTCACCCCCAACACACACTCACCCCCAACACACTCACCCCCCAAACACACACTCACCCCAACACACTCACACCCAACACACTCAGCCCCAATACACTCACCCCCAACACGCACTCACCCCCAACACACTCACCCCCCAAACACACACTCACCCCCAACACACTCACACCCAACACACTCAGCCCCAATACACTCACCCCAACACACACTCACCCCCAACACACTCAGCCCCAACACACACTCACCCCCCAACACACTCACCCCCAACACACACTCACACCAACACACACTCACCCCAACACACTCATCCCCAACACACATTCATCCCCAACACACACTCACCCCAACACACTAAACCCCAAACACACTCTCACCGCCGAAACGCACACTCACCCCCAACAATCACTCACCCCCAGCCCACTCAACCCCCAACACACACTCACCCCCAACACAAACACACCCCAACAGACTAAACCGCAAACACACACTCACCCCCCAAACACACACTCACCCCAACACACACTCACCCCCAACACACTCACCCCCCAAACATACGCTCACCCCCAATACACTCACCCCAAAGACACTCACCCCCAACTCACACTCACCCCCCAACAAACTCACCCTCAGCACGCACTTATCCCCAGCACACTCACCCCCAACACACTCAACCCCAACACACTCACCCCCAACACACTCACCCCCAACAAACTCACCCCCAACACACTCACCCCCAACACACACTCACCCCCAACACACTCACCCCCAACACACACTCACCCCCAACACACTCACCCCCAACACACATTCATCCCCAACACACACTCACCCCAATACACTAAACCCCAAACACACCCTCACACCCCAAACACACATTCATCCCCAACACAAACTCACCCCCAACACACACTCACCCCCAACACACTCACCCCCCAAACACACACTCACCCCCAACACACTCACATCCAACACACTCACCCCCAACACACACTCACCCCCCAACAAACCCACCCCCAGCACACACTCACCCCAAACACACTCACCCCCAACACACTCTCACCTCCCAAACACACACTCATCCCCAACACACTCATTCCACGACACACCTGCACCCCCAACACAGACTCACCCCCAACACACACTGACCCCCAACACACACTCACCCCCAACAAACTCACTGCAAACACACATTCACCCCAAACACACACTCACCCCCAACACACTCACCCCCAACACACACTCACCCCAACACACACTCACCCCCAACGCACTCATCCCCAACACACACTCACCCCCAACACACTCATTCCCCGACACACCTGCACCCCCAACACACTCATTCCCCAACACACACTCACCTCCAACACACTCACCCCAAACACACACTCACCCCCAACACAGACTCACCCCCAACACACACTGACCCCCAACACACACTCACCCCCAACAAACTCACTGCAAACACACATTCACCCCAAACACACACTCACCCCCAACATACTCACCCCAAACACACACTCACCCCCAACACACTCACCCCCAACACACACTCCCCCCCAACACACACTGACACCCAACACACACTGACCCCCAACACACACTCACCCCCGACAAACTCACTGCAAACACACATTCACCCCAAACACACACTCACCCCCAACACACTCACCCCAACACACACTCACCCCAACACACACTCACCCCCAACGCACTCATCCCCAACACACACTCACCCCCAACACACTCACCCCAACACACTTTCACTCCCAACACACACTTACCCCCCCAACACACACTCACCCCCAACACACACTCACTCCAACACAAACTCACCCACCTACACACTCACCCCCAACACATGCTCACCCCAACACACACTCACCCCCTACACACACTCATCCCAAACACACACTCACCCCAACACACACTCATCCCAATCACACTCACCCCAATACACACTCACCCCAATGCACACTCACCCCCAACACCCACTCACCCCGCAACACACACTCACCCCCAACAAACACTCACCCCCAATACACACTCACCCCCCAACACACTCACCCCCAACACCCACTCACCCCCCAACACACTCACCCCCAACACACACTCACCCCCAACACACACTCACCCCGAACACACACTCACTCCCAACACACATTCACCCCCAACACACTCACCCCCCAACACACTCACCCCCAACACACTCACCCCCAACACACACTCACCCCCCAACACGCTCACCACCAACACACACTCACCCCCCAACACGCTCACCACCAACACACACTCACCCCCCCAACACATACTCACCCCCAACATACTCACCCCCAACACACACTCACCCCCAATACACACTCACCCCCCAACACACTCACCCCGAACACACACTCACCCCCAACACACACACACGCCCAACACACTCACCCCCAAAACCCAATCACCCCCCAACACACTCACCCTCCAACACACACCCACCCCCCAACACACTCACCCCCCAACACACTCACCCCCAAGGCACTCACCCCCAACACACTCACCCCCCAACACAAGCTCACCCCCAAAACACTCACCCCCAACACCCACTCACCCCGCAACACACACACACCCCCAACAAACACTCACCCCAATACACACTCACCCCCCAACACACTCACCCCCAACATCCACTCACCCCCAACACACTCACCCCCAACACACACTCACCCCCAACACACACTCACCCCGAACACACACTCACTCCCAACACACATTCACCCCAACACACTAACCCCCAACACACACTCACCCCCCAACACACTCACCCCCAACAAACTCACCCCCAACACACACTCACCCCCCAACACGCTCACCACGAACACACACTCACTCCCCAACACATACTCACCCGCAGCACACTCACCCCCAACACACACTCACCCCCAATACACACTCACCCCCCAACACACTCACCCCCAACACACACTCACCCCCAACACACACACGCCCAACACACTCACCCCCAAAACACACTCAGCCCCCAACACACTCACCTTCCAACACACACTCAACCCCCAAGACACTCACCCCCAACACACTCACCCCCAAGACACTCACCCCCAACACACTCACCCCCCAACACAAACTCACCCCCAAAACTCCACCCCCAACACACTCACCCCAACACACTCACCCTCTAACACACACTCACCCCCCAACTCACTCACCCTTCAACACACTCACCCCCAACACACTCACGTCCAACACACTCACCCCCCAACATACACTCACCCCCAACACACTCACCCCCAACACACTCACCCCAAACACACTCACCCCCAACAAAAACTCACCCCCCCAACACACTGACCCCCAACACACACTCACCCCCAACAATCTTACTGCAAACACACATTCACCCCAAACACACACTCACCCCCAACATACTCACCCCAAACACACACTCACCCCCAACACACTCACCCCAAACACACACTCCCCCCAACACACACTGACACCCAACACACACTGACCCCAACACACACTCACCCCCAACAAACTCACTGCAAACACACATTCACCCCAAACACACACTCACCCCCAACACACTCACCCCCAGCACACACTCCCCCAACACACACTCACCCCCAACACACTCATCCCCAACACACACTCACCCCCAACACACCCACCCCAACACACTTTCACTCCCAACACACACTTACCCCCCAACACACACTCACCCCCAACACACACTCACCCCAACACACACTCACCCACCAACACACTCACCCTCAACACATGCTCACCCCAACACACACTCACCCCCAACACACACTCACCCCAAACACACACTCACCCCAACACAAACTCACCCCCAACACACTCACCCCTAATACACACTCACCCCAACACACACTCACCCCCAACACCCACTCACCCCGCAACACACACTCACCCCCAACAAACACTCACCTGCAATGCACACTCACCTCCCAAACACACTCACCCCCAACACCCACTCACCCCCCAACACACACACCCCCAACACACACTCACCCCCAACACATACTCACCCCGAACACACACTCTCTCCCAACACACATTCACCCCCAACACACTCACCCCCAACACACACTCACCCCCCAACACACTCACCCCCAACGCACTTACCCCCAACACACACTCACACCCCAACACGCTCACCACCAACACACACTCACCCCCAACGCACTCACCCCCAACACACACTCACCCCAACACACACTCACCCCGAACGCACTCATCCCCAACCCACACTCACCCCCAAAACACTCATTCCCCGACACACCTGCACCCCAACACACTCACCCCCCAACACACACTCACCTCCAACACACTCACCCCAAACACACACTCACCCCCAACACAGACTCACCCCCAACACACACTGACCCCCAACACACACTCACCCCCAACAAACTCACTGCAAACACACATTCACCCCAAACACACACTCACCCCCAACATACTCACCCCAAACACACACTCACCCCCAACACACTGACCCCCAACACACACTCCCCCCCTAACACACACTGACACCCAACACACACTGACCCCCAACACACACTCACCCCCAACAAACTCACTGCAAACACACATTCACCCCAAACACACACTCACCCCCAACACACTCACCCCCAACACACACTCACCCCAACACACACCGACCCCCAACGCACTCATCCCCAACACACACTCACCCCCAACACACTCATTCCCCGACACACCTGCACCCCCAACACACTCACCCCCCAACACACACTCACCTCCAACACACTCACCCCAAACACACACTCACCCCCAACACAGACTCACCCCCAAAACACACTGACCCCCAACACACACTCACCCCCAACAAACTCACTGCAAACACACATTCACCCCAAACACACACTCACCCCCAACATACCCACCCCAAACACACACTCACCCCCAACACACTCACCCCCAATACACACTCACCCCAACACCCACTCACCCCCCAAACACTCACCCCCAACACACACTCACCCCCAACACATACTCACCCCGAACACACACTCTCTCCCAACACACATTCACCCCCAACACACTCACCCCCAACACACACTCACCCCCAACACACTCACCCCCAACGCACTTACCAGCAACACACACTCACACCCCAACACGCTCACCACCAACACACACTCACCCCCCAACACATACTCACCCCCAACACACTCAACCCCAACACACACTCATCCCAATACACACTCACCCCCCAACACACTCACCCCCAACACACACTCACCCCCAACACACACACACGCCCAACACACTCACCCCCAAAACACACTCACCCCGAACACACTCACCCCCAACACACTCACCCCCAACACACTCACCCTCCAACACACACTCACCCCCCAACATACTCACCCCCCAACACACTCACCCCCCAACACACTCACCCCCAACACACACTCACCCCCAACACACACACACGCCCAACACACTCACCCCCAACACACACTCACCCCCAACACACACACACGCCCAACACACTCACCCCCAAAACACACTCACCCCCAACACACTCACCCCCAACACACTCACCCCAACACACTCACCCTCCAACACACACTCACCCCCCAACACACTCACCCCCAACACGCTCAACCCAACACACTCACCCTCCAACACACACTCACCCCCCAACTCACTCACCCTTCAACACACTCACCCCCAACACACTCACGCCCAACACACTCACCCCCCAACATACACTCACCCCCAACACACTCACCCCCAACACACTCACCCCCAACACACTCACCCCCAACAAAAACTCACCCCCCTACTCACTCACCCCCTACACACACTCACCCCCGAACACTCTCACCCCCCAACACACTCATTCCCCGACACACCTGCACCCCCAACACACTCACCCCCCAACACACACTCACCTCCAACACACTCACCCCAAACACACACTCACCCCCAACACAGACTCACCCCCAACACACACTGACCCCCAACACACACTCACCCCCAACAAACTCACTGCAAACACACATTCACCCCAAACACACACTCACCCCCAACATACCCACCCCAAACACACACTCACCCCCAACACACTCACCCCCAATACACACTCACCCCAACACCCACTCACCCCCCAACACACTCACCCCCAACACACACTCACCCCCAACACATACTCACCCCGAACACACACTCTCTCCCAACACACATTCACCCCCAACACACTCACCCCCAACACACACTCACCCCCAACACACTCACCCCCAACGCACTTACCAGCAACACACACTCACACCCCAACACGCTCACCACCAACACACACTCACCCCCCAACACATACTCACCCCCAACACACTCAACCCCAACACACACTCATCCCAATACACACTCACCCCCAACACACTCACCCCCAACACACACTCACCCCCAACACACACACACGCCCAACACACTCACCCCCAAAACACACTCACCCCGAACACACTCACCCCCAACACACTCACCCCCAACACACTCACCCTCCAACACACACTCACCCCCCAACATACTCACCCCCCAACACACTCACCCCCCAACACACTCACCCCCAACACACACTCACCCCCAACACACTCACGCCCAACACACTCACCCCCAACAAAAACTCACCCCCCCTAATCACTCACCCCCTACATACACTCACCCCCCAACACACTCACCCCCAACACACACTCACAACCAACACAGTCACCCCCAACACACTCACCCCCAACACACACTCATCCCCAACACACACTCACCCCCAACACACTCACCCCCAACACACTCACCCCAACACACTCACCCTCCAACACACACTCACCCCCCAACACACTCACCCCCAACACGCTCAACCCAACACACTCACCCTCCAACACACACTCACCCCCCAACTCACTCACCCTTCAACACACTCACCCCCAACACACTCACGCCCAACACACTCACCCCCCAACATACACTCACCCCCAACACACTCACCCCCAACACACTCACCCCCAACACACTCACCCCCAACAAAAACTCACCCCCCTACTCACTCACCCCCTACACACACTCACCCCCGAACACTCTCACCCCCCAACACACACACCCCCAACACACACTCACCCCCAAAACACTCGGCTCCAACGCACACTCACCCCCAACACACTCACCCCCAACACACACTCACAACCAACACAGTCACCCCCAACACACACTCACCCCCAACATACACTCATCCCCAACACACACTCACCCCCAACACACTCACCCCCATCTTACTCACGCCCAACACACTCACCCTCCAACACACATTCACCCCCCAACACACTCACCCCCAACACACTCACCCCCAACACACTCACCCCCAACACACTCACCCCCAACACACACTCACCCCCAACACACTCACCCCCAACACACCCATCCCAACACACTCACCCCCCCAACACACACTCACCCCCAACACACTCACCCTTCAACACACTCATGCCCAACACACTCACCCCCAACACACTCACCCCCCAACACGCACTCACCCCCCAACACACTCACCCCGAACACACTCACCCCCAACACACTCACCCCCAACACAAACTCACCCCCCCAACACACTCACCCCCAACACACACTCACCCCACAACACACTCACACCCCAACACACACTCACCCCCAAAACACTCGGCTCCAACGCACACTCACACCCCAACACACTCACCCCCAACACACACTCACCCCCCAACACACTCACCCCCAACACACTCACCCCCAACACATACTCACTCTCAACACACTCACCCCCAACAAACACTCATCCCCAACACGCACTCACCCCAACACACTAAACCCCAAACTCACTCTCACCACTCAAACACACACTCACCCCCATCACACACTCACCCCCAACACACCCACCCCCCCAACACACACCCACCCCCCAACACACTCACCCTCCAACACACACTCACCCCCCAACACATTCACCCCCAACACCCTCACCCCAACACACATTCACCCCCAACACACACTCACCCTCCAATACACTCACCCCCAAAACACACTCACTCCCAACACACACTCACCCCCCCAACACACACTCACCCCACAACACACAGTCACCCAACCACACTCATACCCAATACTCTCACACCCCAACACACACTCACCCCCAAACACAGTCACCCCCGACACACTCACCCCCAACACACACTCACCCCCAACACAATCACCCCCAACACACACTCACCCCCAACACACTCACCCCCAACACACTCACCCCCAACACACTCACCCCCAACAAAAACTCACCCCCCCTACTCACTCACCCCCTACACACACTCACCCCCCAACACACTCACCCCAACACACTCACCCCCAACACACTCACCCTCCAACACACACTCACCCCCCAACACACTCACCCCCCAACACACTCACCCCCAAGACACTCACCCCCAACACACTCACCCCTCAACACAAACTCACCCCCAAAACACTCACCACCAACACGCTCACCCCAACACACTCACCCTCCAACACACACTCACCCCCCAACTCACTCACCCTTCAACACACTCACCCCCAACACACTCACGCCCAACACACTCACCCCCCAACATACACTCACCCCCCAACACACTTACCCCCAACACACTCACGCCCAACACACTCACCCCCAACAAAAACTCACCCCCCCTACTCACTCACCCCCTACATACACTCACCCCCCAACACACTCACCCCCCAACACACACACCCCCAACACACACTCACCCCCAAAACACTCGGCTCCAATGCACACTCACCCCCAACACACTCACCCCCAACACACACTCACAACCAACACAGTCACCCCCAACACACTCACCCCCAACACACACTCATCCCCAACACACACTCACCCCCAACACACTCACCCCCAAAACACCCACCCCAACACACTCACCCTCCAACACACACTCACCCCCAACACACTCACCCTTCAACACACTCATCCCCAACACACTCACCCCCAACACACTCACCCCCATCTTACTCACGCCCAACACACTCACCCTCCAACACACATTCACCCCCAACACACTCACCCCCAACACACTCACCCACAACACACTCACCCCCAACACACTCACCCTCCAACACACACTCACCCCCAACACACTCACCCTTCAACACACTCATCCCCAACACACTCACCCCCAACACACTCACCCCCCAACACGCACTCACCCCCAACACACTCACCCCCAACACACTCACCCCCAACACACACTCACCCCCAACACACTCACCCTTCAACACACTCATCCCCAACACACTCACCCCCAACACACTCACCCCCATCTTACTCACGCCCAACACACTCACCCTCCAACACACATTCACCCCCCAACACACTCACCCACAACACACTCACCCACAACACACTCACCCCCAACACACTCACCCTCCAACACACACTCACCCCCAACACACTCACCCTTCAACACACTCTTCCCCAACACACTCACCCCCAACACACTCACCCCCCAACACGCACTCACCCCCAACACACTCACCCCCAACACACTCACCCCCAACACACTCACCCTCAACACAAACTCACCCCCCCAACACACTCACCCACAACACACACTCACGCCCCAACACACTCACCCCCCAACACACACTCACCCCCAAAACACTCGGCTCCAACGCACACTCACACCCCAACACACTCACCCCCAACACACACTCACCCCCCAAAACACTCACCCCCAACACACTCACCCCCAACACTTACTCACTCTCAACACACTCACCCCCAACAAACACTCACCCCCATCACACACTCACGCCCAACACACTCACCCCCCAACATACACCCACCCCCCAACACACTCACCCCCAACAAAAATTCACCCCCCCAACACACTCACCCCCTACACACACTCACCCCCCCCAACACACTCATCCCCCAACACACACTCACCCCCAAAACACACTCACCCCCAACACACTCAACCCCAACACACTCACCCCCAACACACACTCACCCCCCAACACACTCACCCCCAACACACTCACCCCCAACACAACTCACCCTCCAACACACTCACCACCAACACACACTCACCCCCCAACAAACACTCACCCCCAACACACTCACCCCCACACACACTCACCCCCAACACACACTCACCAACCAACACACTCACACACACTCACCCCAACACACACTCACGCCCAACACACTCACCACCAACACACACTCACCCCCCAACACACTCACGCCCAACACACTCACCCCCAACACACACTCACCCCCCAACACACTCACCCCCAACACACACTCACCCCCCAACACACTCACCCCCAACATACACTCACCCCAAGCACACTCACCCCCAACACACACTCAACCCCCAACACACTCACCCCCAACACACACTCACCCACAACACACTCACCCCCAAACACACACTCACCCCCAACACACACTCACCCCCAACACACTCACCCCCAACACACACTCACCCCCAACACACACTCACCCCCAACACACTCACCCCCAACACATACTCACCCCCCAACACACTCACCCCAACACACTCAACCCCAACACACACTCACCCACCAACACACTCCCCCTACAACACACACTCACCCCCAACACACCCACCCCCAACATACTCACCCCCAACACACTCACCCCCAACGCACTCACCATAAAAAATACTCACCCCCAACACACTCACCCCAACACACACTCACCCCCAACACACTCACCCCCAACACACTCACCCCCAACACACTCACCCCAACACAC
The DNA here is from genome assembly GCF_037043375.1 of Chiloscyllium plagiosum. Classification (NCBI taxonomy): domain Eukaryota; kingdom Metazoa; phylum Chordata; class Chondrichthyes; order Orectolobiformes; family Hemiscylliidae; genus Chiloscyllium; species Chiloscyllium plagiosum. Next base: position 36,631,292 of record NW_028270183.1, read on the forward strand.
ACTCACCCCTAACACACTCACCCCCAACACACTCACCCCCAACACACTCACCATAAAAAACACTCACCCCCAATGCACTCACCCCAACACACACTCACCCCCAACACACTCACCCCCAACACACTCACCCCCAACACACTCACCCCCAACACACACTCACCCTCCAACACACTCACCCCCAACACACTCACCCCCAACACACACTCACCCCCCAACACACTCACCCCCAACTTACCCTCACCCCAAACACACTCACCCCCAACACACACTCACCCCCCCACACACACTCACCCGCAACACACACTCACCCCCAACACACACTCACCCCCCAACACACTCACCCCCAACACACACTCACCCCCAACACACACTCACGCCCAACACACTCACCCCCAACACACACTCAGCCCCCAACACACTCACCCCCAACACACTCACCCCAACACACACTCACCCCCCAACACACTCACCCCCAACACACACTCACCCCCAACACACACTCACGCCCAACACACTCACCCCCAACACACACTCACCCCCAACATACACTCACCCCAAACACACTCACCCCCAACACACACTCAACCGCCAACACATTCACCCCCAACACACACTCACCCCAAACGCACTCACCCCCAAACACACACTCACCCCCAACACACACTCACCCCCAACACACTCACCCCCAACACACACTCACCCGCAACACACACTCACCCTCAGCACACTCACCCCCAACACACACTCACCCCCCCAACACACTCACCCCAACACACTCAACCCCAACACACACTCACCCACCAACGCACTCACCCCCAACACACTCACCCCCAACATACTCACCCCAAACACACTCACCCCCTAGACACTCACTACAACACACACTCACCCCAACACACTTACCCCAACACACTCACCCCAACACACACTCACCCCCAACACACTCACCCCCAACACACTCACCCCCAACACACTCACCCCAACACACACTCACCCCCAACACACTCACCCCCAACACACTCACCCCCAACACATACTCACTCTCAACACACTCACCACCAACAAACACTCATCCCCAACACGCCCTCACCCCAACACACTAAACCCCAAACTCACTCTCACCACTCAAACACACACTCACCCCCATCACACACTCACCCCCAACACACTCAACCTCCAACACACACTCACCCCCCAAAACATGCACCCCCAACACACACTCACCCCACAACACACTAATCCCCCAACACATGCACCCCCAACACCCTCACTCCAACACACACTCACCCCCAACATTCTCACACCCCAACACACACTCACCCCCCAACACAGTCACTCCCGACACACTCACCCCTACACACTCACCCCCAACACACACTTACCCCCAACACAATCACCCCCAACACACACTCACCCCCAACACACTTACCCCCAAAAAACACTCACCACCAACACACACTCAGCCCACAACACACTCACCCCCGACACACTCACACCAACACACACTCACCCCCCAACACACACATCACCCCCAACACACACTCACCCCCAACACACTCAACCCCAACACACTCACCCCCAACACACACTCACCCCCCAACACACTCACCCCCAACACACTCACCCCCAACACAACTCACCCTCCAACACACTCACCACCAACACACACTCACCCCCCAACAAACACTCACCCCCAACACACTCAACCCCACACACACTCACCCCCAACACACACTCACCACCCAACACACTCACACACACTCACCCCCAACACACACTCACGCCCAACACACTCGCCACCAACACACACTCACCCCCAACACACTCACGCCCAACACACTCACCCCCAACACACACTCACCCCCCAACACACTCACCCCAACACACTCACCCCCAACACACTCTCACCCCCAACACACTCACCCCCAACATACACTCACCCCAAACACACTCACCCCCAACACACACTCAACCCCCAACACACTCACCCCCAACACACACTCACCCACAACACACCTACCCCCAAACACACACTCACCCCCAACACACACTCACCCCCAACACACTCACCCCCAACACACACTCACCCCCAACACACACTCACACCCAACACACTCACCCCCAACACATACTCACCCCCAACACACTCACCCCAACACACTCAACCCCAACACACACTCACCCACCAACACACTCCCCCTACAACACACACTCACCCCCAACACACCCACCCCCAACATACTCACCCCCAAACAAACTCACCCCCAACACACTCACCATAAAAATCACTCACCCCCAACACACTCACCCCAACACACACTCGCCCCCAACACACTCACCCCCAACACACTCACCCCCAATACACTCACCCCAACACACACTCACCCCCAACACACTCACCCCAACACACTCACCATAAAAAACACTCACCCCCAATGCACTCACCCCAACACACACTCACCCCCAACACACTCACCCCCAACACACTCACCCCCAACACACTCACCCCAACACACACTCACACCCCAACACACTCACCCTCAACACACTCACCCCCAACACACTCACCCCCAACACACTCACCCCAACACACACTCGCCCTCCACACACTCACCCTCAACACACACTCATCCCCAACACGCCCTCACCCCAACACACTAAACCCCAAACTCACTCTCACCACTCAAACACACACTCACCCCCATCACACACTCACCCCCAACACACTCAACCTCCAACACACACTCACCCCCCAACACATGCACCCCCAACACACACTCACCCCCCAACACACTCACCCTCCAACACACACTCACCCCCCAACACATGCACCCCCAACACCCTCACCCCAACACACACTCACCCCAACACACACTCACCCTCCGATACACTCACCCCCAACACACACTCACTCCCAACACACACTCACCCCACAACACAGACTCACCCCACCACAATCACCCCCAACACTCTCACACCCCAACACACACTCACCCCCAACACAGTCACACCCGACACACTCACCCCTACACACTCACCCCCAACACACACTTACCCCCAACACAATCACCCCCAACACACACTCACCCCAACACACTTACCCCCAAAAAACACTCACCCCCAACACACACTCAGCCCCCAACACACTCACCCCCGACACACTCACCCCAACACACACTCACCCCCAACACACACTCACCCCCAACACACTCAACCCCAACACACTCACCCCCAACACACACTCACCCCCCAACACACTCACGCCCAACACACACTCACCCCCAACACACTCACCCCCAACACACACTCACCCCCCAACACACTCACCCCCAACACACTCACCCCCAACACACACTCACCCCCCAACACACTCACCCCCAACATACACTCACCCCAAACACACTCACCCCCAACACACACTCAACCGCCAACACATTTACCCCCAACACACACTCACCCCCAACACACTCACCCCCAAACACACTCACCCCCAGCACACTCCCCCCCAACACACACTCACCCCCCAACACACTCACCCCAACACACTCAACCCCAACACACACTCACCCACCAACACACTCACCCCCAACACACTCACCCCCAACATACTCACCCCAAACACACTCACCCCCTAGACACTCACTACAACACACACTCACCCCCAACACACTTACCCCAACACACTCACCCCAACACACACTCACCCCCAACACACTCACCCCCAACACACTCACCCCCAACACACTCACCCCAACACACACTCACCCCCAACACACTCACCCCCAACACACTCACCCCCAACACATACTCACTCTCAACACACTCACCACCAACAAACACTCATCCCCAACACGCCCTCACCCCAACACACTAAACCCCAAACTCACTCTCACCACTCAAACACACACTCACCCCCATCACACACTCACACCCAACACACTCAACCTCCAACACACACTCACCCCCCAAAACATGCACCCCCAACACACACTCACCCCCCAACACACTCATCCCCCAACACTTGCACCCAAAACACCCTCACTCCAACACACACTCACCCCCAACAGACACTCACCCTCCAATACACTCACCCCCAACACACACTCACTCCCAACACACACTCACCACACAACACACAGTCACCACCACCACACTCACCCCCAACACTCTCACACCCCAACACACACTCACCCCCCAACACAGTCACACCCGACACACTCACCCCTACACACTCACCCCCAACACACACTTACCCCAACACAATCACCCCCAACACACACTCACCCCCAACACACTTACCCCCAAAAAACACTCACCCCCAACACACACTCAGCCCACAACACACTCACACCCGACACACTCACACCAACACACAATCACCCCCCAACACACACATCAACCCCAACACACACTCACCCCCAACACACTCAACCCCAACACACTCACCCCCAACACACACTCACCCCCCAACACACTCACCCCCAACACACTCACCCCAACACTACTCACCCTCCAACACACACACCACCAACACACACTCACCCCTCAACAAACACTCACCCCCAACACACTCAACCCCACACACACTCACCCCCAACACACACTCACCACCCAACACACTCACACACACTCACCCCCAACACACACTCACGCCCAACACACTCACCACCAACACACACTCACCCCCCAACACACTCACGCCCAACACACTCACCCCCAACACACACTCACCCCCCAACACACTCACCCCCAACACACTCACCCCCAACACACACTCACCCCCCAAACACATTCACCCCCAACATACACTCACCCCAAACACACTCACCCCCAACACACACTCAACCCCCAACACACTCACCCCCAACACACACTCACCCACAACACACTCACCCCCAAACACACACTCACCCCCAACACACACTCACCCCCAACACACTCACCCCCAACACACACTCACCCCCAACACACACTCACCCCCAACACACTCACCCCCAACACATACTCACCCCCCAACACACTCAACCCCAACACACACTCACCCACCAACACACTCCCCCTACAACACACACTCACCCCCAACACACCCACCCCCAACATACTTACCCCCAACACACTCACCCCCAACACACTCACCATAAAAAACACTCACCCCCAACACACTCACCCCAACACACACTCACCCCCAACACACTCACCCCCAACACACTCACCCCCAACACACTCACCCCAACACACCCTCACCCCCAACACACTCACCCCCAACACACTCACCCCAACACACACTCACCCCCAACACACTCACCCCCAACACACTCACCCCCAACACATACTCACTCTCAACACACTCACCACCAACAAACACTCATCCCCAACACGCCCTCACCCCAACACACTAAACCCCAAACTCACTCTCACCACTCAAACACACACTCACCCCCATCACACACTCACACCCAACACACTCAACCTCCAACACACACTCACCCCCCAAAACATGCACCCCCAACACACACTCACCCCCCAACACACTCATCCCCCAACACTTGCACCCAAAACACCCTCACTCCAACACACACTCACCCCCAACAGACACTCACCCTCCAATACACTCACCCCCAACACACACTCACTCACAACACACACTCACCACACAACACACAGTCACCACCACCACACTCACCCCCAACACTCTCACACCCCAACACACACTCACCCCCCAACACAGTCACACCCGACACACTCACCCCTACACACTCACCCCCAACACACACTTACCCCCAACACAATCACCCCCAACACACACTCACCCCCAACACACTTACCCCCAAAAAACACTCACCCCCAACACACACTCAGCCCACAACACACTCACCCCCGACACACTCACACCAACACACACTCACCCCCCAACACACACATCAACCCCAACACACACTCACCCCCAACACACTCAACCCCAACACACTCACGCCCAACACACACTCACCCCCCAACACATTCACCCCCAACACACTCACCCCAACACAACTCACCCTCCAACACACACACCACCAACACACACTCACCCCTCAACAAACACTCACCCCCAACACACTCAACCCCACACACACTCACCCCCAACACACACTCACCTCCCAACACACTCACACACACTCACCCCCAACACACACTCACGCCCAACACACTCACCACCAACACACACTCACCCCCCAACACACTCACGCCCAACACACTCACCCCCAACACACACTCACCCCCCAACACACTCACCCCCAACACACTCACCCCCAACACACACTCACCCCCCAAACACATTCACCCCCAACATACACTCACCCCAAACACACTCACCCCCAACACACACTCAACCCCCAACACACTCACCCCCAACACACACTCACCCACAACACACTCACCCCCAAACACACACTCACCCCCAACACACACTCACCCCCAACACACTCACCCCCAACACACACTCACCCCCAACACACACTCACCCCCAACACACTCACCCCCAACACATACTCACCCCCCAACACACTCAACCCCAACACACACTCACCCACCAACACACTCCCCCTACAACACACACTCACCCCCAACACACCCACCCCCAACATACTCACCCCCAACACACTCACCCCCAACACACTCACCATAAAAAACACTCACCCCCAACACACTCACCCCAACACACACTCACCCCCAACACACTCACCCCCAACACACTCACCCCCAACACACTCACCCCAACACACCCTCACCCCCAACACACTCACCCCCAACACACTCACCCCCAACACACTCACCATAAAAAACACTCACCCCCAATGCACTCACCCCAACACACACTCACCCCCAACACACTCACCCCAACACACTCACCCCCAACACACTCACCCCAACACACACTCACACCCCAACACACTCACTCCCAACACACACTCACCCCCAACACACTCACCCCCAACACACACTCACCCTCAACACACTCACCCTCAACACACACTCATCCCCAACACGCCCTCACCCCAACACACTAAACCCCAAACTCACTCTCACCACTCAAACACACACTCACCCCCATCACACACTCACCCCCAACACACTCAACCTCCAACACACACTCACCCCCCAACACATGCACCCCCAACACACACTCACCCCCAACACACTCACCCTCCAACACACACTCACCCCCCAACACATGCACCCCCAACACCCTCACCCCAACACACACTCACCCCCAACACACACTCACCCTCCGATACACTCACCCCCAACACACACTCACTCCCAACACAAACTCACCCCACAACACACAGTCACCCCCACCACACTCACCCCCAACACTCTCACACCCCAACACACACTCACCCCCCAACACAATCGCCCCCAACACACACTCACCCCAACACACTTACCCCCAAAAAACACTCACCCCAACACACACTCACCCTCCAACACACTCACCACCAACACACACTCACACCCCAACAAACACTCACCCCCAACACACTCACCCCCAACACACACTCAACCTGCAACACACACTCACCCCCCATCACACTCACCCCCACACACACTCACCCCCAACACACACTCACTCCCAACACACACTCACCCCACAACACACAGTCACCCCCACCACACTCACCCCCAACACTCTCACACCCCAACACACACTCACCCCCCAACACAATCGCCCCCAACACACACTCACCCCAAAACACTTACCCCCAAAAAACACTCACCCCCAACACACACTCACCCTCCAACACACTCACCACCAACACACACTCACACCCCAACAAACACTCACCCCCAACACACTCACCCCCAACACACACTCACCCTCCAACACACACTCACCCCCCATCACACTCACCCCCACACACACTCACCCCCAACACACACTCACACCCCAACACACTCACTCCCAACACACACTCACCCCCAACACACTCACCCCCAACACACACTCACCCTCAACACACTCACCCTCAACACACACTCATCCCCAACACGCCCTCACCCCAACACACTAAACCCCAAACTCACTCTCACCACTCAAACACACACTCACCCCCATCACACACTCACCCCCAACACACTCAACCTCCAACACACACTCACCCCCCAACACATGCACCCCCAACACACACTCACCCCCAACACACTCACCCTCCAACACACACTCACCCCCCAACACATGCACCCCCAACACCCTCACCCCAACACACACTCACCCCCAACACACACTCACCCTCCGATACACTCACCCCCAACACACACTCACTCCCAACACAAACTCACCCCACAACACACAGTCACCCCCACCACACTCACCCCCAACACTCTCACACCCCAACACACACTCACCCCCCAACACAATCGCCCCCAACACACACTCACCCCAACACACTTACCCCCAAAAAACACTCACCCCAACACACACTCACCCTCCAACACACTCACCACCAACACACACTCACACCCCAACAAACACTCACCCCCAACACACTCACCCCCAACACACACTCAACCTGCAACACACACTCACCCCCCATCACACTCACCCCCACACACACTCACCCCCAACACACACTCACTCCCAACACACACTCACCCCACAACACACAGTCACCCCCACCACACTCACCCCCAACACTCTCACACCCCAACACACACTCACCCCCCAACACAATCGCCCCCAACACACACTCACCCCAAAACACTTACCCCCAAAAAACACTCACCCCAACACACACTCGCCCTCCAACACACTCACCACCAACACACACTCACACCCCAACAAACACTCACCCCCAACACACTCACCCCCAACACACACTCACCCTCCAACACACACTCACCCCCCATCACACTCACCCCCACACACACTCACCCCCAACACACACTCACGCCCAACACACTCACCCCCAACACACACTCACCCCACAACACACTCACCCCCAACACACTCACCCCCAACACACACTCACCCCCCAACACACTCACCCCCAACATACACTCACCCCAAACACACTCACCCCCAACACACACTCAACTCCCAACACACTCACCCCCAACACACTCACCCCCAACACACTCACCCCCAACACACTCACCATAAAAAACACTCACCCCCAATGCACTCACCCCAACACACACTCACCCCCAACACACTCACCCCAACACACTCACCCCCAACACACTCACCCCAACACACACTCACACCCCAACACACTCACCCCCAACACACACTCACCCCCAACACACTCACCCCCAACACACACTCACCCTCAACACACTCACCCTCAACACACACTCATCCCCAACACGCCCTCACCCCAACACACTAAACCCCAAACTCACTCTCACCACTCAAACACACACTCACCCCCATCACACACTCACCCCCAACACACTCAACCTCCAACACACACTCACCCCCCAACACATGCACCCCCAACACACACTCACCCCCCAACACACTCACCCTCCAACACACACTCACCCCCCAACACATGCACCCCCAACACCCTCACCCCAACACACACTCACCCCCAACACACACTCACCCTCCGATACACTCACCCCCAACACACAATCACTCCCAACACACACTCACCCCACAACACACAGTCACCCCCACCACACTCACCCCCAACACTCTCACACCCCAACACACACTCACCCCCCAACACAATCGCCCCCAACACACACTCACCCCAACACACTTACCCCCAAAAAACACTCACCCCCAACACACACTCACCCTCCAACACACTCACCACCAACACACACTCACACCCCAACAAACACTCACCCCCAACACACTCACCCCCAACACACACTCACCCTCCAACACACACTTACCCCCCATCACACTCACCCCCACACACACTCACCCCCAACACACACTCACGCCCAACACACTCACCCCCAACACACACTCACCCCACAACACACTCACCCCCAACACACTCACGCCCAACACACACTCACCCCCCAACACACTCACCCCCAACATACACTCACCCCAAACACACTCACCCCCAACACACACTCAACCCCCAACACACTCACCCCCAACACACACTCACCCCCAAACACACACTCACCCCCAACACACACTCACCCCCAACACACTCACCCCCAACACACACTCACCCCCAACACACACTCACCCCCAACACACTAACCCCCAACACATACTCACCCCCCAACACACTCACCCCAACACACTCAACCCCAACACACACTCACCCACCAACACACTCACCCCCAACACACACTCAGCCCCCAACACACTCACCCCCGACACACTCACCCCAACACACACTCACCCCCAACACACTCACCCCCACACACACTCACCCTCAACACACACTCACGCCCAACACACTCACCCCCAACACACACTCACCCCCCAACACACTCACGCCCAACACACTCACCCCCAAAACACACTCAACCCCCAACACACTCACCCCCAAACACACACTCACCCCCAACATACACTCACCCCAAACACACTCACCCCCAACACAAACTCAACCCCCAACACACTCACTCCCAACACACACTCACCCCCAACACACTCACCCCCAAACACACACTCACCCCCAACACACACTCACCCCCAACACACTCACCCCCAACACACACTCACCCCCAACTCACTCACCCCCAGCACATACTCACCCCACAACACACTCACCCCCAACACACTCACCCCCAACACACACTCACCCCCCAACACACTCACCCCCAACATACACTCACCCCAAACACACTCACCCCCAACACACACTCAACCCCCAACACACTCACCTCCAACACACACTCACCCCCAAACACACACTCACCCCCAACACACACTCACCCCCAACACACTCACCCCCAACACACACTCACCCCCAACACACACTCACCCCCAACACACTAACCCCCAACACATACTCACCCCCCAACACACTCACCCCAACACACTCAACCCCAACACACACTCACCCACCAACAAACTCACCCCCTACACACACTCAGCCCCCAACACACTCACCCCCGACACACTCACCCCAACACACACTCACCCCCAACACACTCACCCCCACACACACTCACCCTCAACACACACTCACGCCCAACACACTCACCCCCAACACACACTCACCCCCCAACACACTCACGCCCAACACACTCACCCCCAAAACACACTCAACTCCCAACACACTCACCCCCAAACACACACTCACCCCCAACATACACTCACCCCAAACACACTCACCCCCAACACACACTCAACCCCCAACACACTCACTCCCAACACACACTCACCCCCAACACACTCACCCCCAAACACACACTCACCCCCAACACACACTCACCCCCAACACACTCACCCCCAACACACACTCACCCCCAACTCACTCACCCCCAGCACATACTCACCCCCCAACACACTCACCCCAACACACTCAACCCCAACACACACTCACCCACCAACACACTCACCCCCAACACACACTCACCCCCAACACACTCACCCCAACATACTCACCCCCAACACACTCACCCCCAACACACTCACCATAAAAAACACTCACCCCCAACACACTCACCCCAACACACACTCACCCCCAACACACTCACCCCCAACACATTCACCCCCAACACACTCACCCCAACACACACTCACCCCTAACACACTCACCCCCCAACACACACTCACCCCCAAAACACTCGGCTCCAACGCACACTCACCCCCCAACACACTCACCCCCAACACACACTCACCCCCCAACACACTCACCCTCAACACACTCACCCCCAACACACACTCACCCTCAACACACTCACCCCCAACACACACTCATCCCCAACATGCACTCACCCCAACACACTAAACCCCAAACACACTCTCACCACTCAAACACACACTCAACCCCATCACACACTCAACACCAACACACTCACCCCCCCAAAACACACTCACCCCCCAACACACTCACCCTCCGACACATTCACCCCCAACACACTCACCCCAAAACACACTCACCCACAACACACACTCACCCTCCAACACACTCACCCCCCAACACGCACTCACGCCCAACCCACTCACCCCCAACACACACTCACCCGCAACACACTCACCCCCCAACACCCACTCACCCCCCTACTCAAACTCACCCCCAACACACTCATTCCCAACACACACTCACCCCCAACACACTCACCCCCAACTCACTCACCCCCAACACACTCACCCTCCAACACACACTCACCCCCCAACACACTCAGTCCAACACACACTCACGCCCCAAAACGCTCACCCCCCAACACACACTCACCCCCAAAACACTCGGCTCCAATGCACACTCACACCCCAACACACTCACCCCCAACACACACTCACCCTCCAACACACTAACCCCCAACACACTCACCCCCAACACATACTCACTCTCTACACACTCACCCCCAACAAACACACATCCCCAACACGCACTCACCCCAACACACTAAACCCCAAACTCACTCTCACCACTCAAACACACACTCACCCCCATCACACACTCACCCCCAACACACTCACCCCCCCAACACACACACACCCCCGAACACACTCACACTCCAACACACACTCACCCCCCAACACATTCACCCCGAACACCCTCACCCCAACACACTCACCCCCAACACACACTCACCCCCCAACACACTCATCCCCCAACACTTGCACCCAAAACACCCTCACTCCAACACACACTCACCCCCAACAGACACTCACCCTCCAATACACTCACCCCCAACACACACTCACTCCCAACACACACTCACCACACAACACACAGTCACCACCACCACACTCACCCCCAACACTCTCACACCCCAACACACACTCACCCCCCAACACAGTCACACCCGACACACTCACCCCTACACACTCACCCCCAACACACACTTACCCCCAACACAATCACCCCCAACACACACTCACCCCCAACACACTTACCCCCAAAAAACACTCACCCCCAACACACACTCAGCCCACAACACACTCACCCCCGACACACTCACACCAACACACACTCACCCCCCAACACACACATCAACCCCAACACACACTCACCCCCAACACACTCAACCCCAACACACTCACGCCCAACACACACTCACCCCCCAACACATTCACCCCCAACACACTCACCCCAACACAACTCACCCTCCAACACACACACCACCAACACACACTCACCCCTCAACAAACACTCACCCCCAACACACTCAACCCCACACACACTCACCCCCAACACACACTCACCTCCCAACACACTCACACACACTCACCCCCAACACACACTCACGCCCAACACACTCACCACCAACACACACTCACCCCCCAACACACTCACGCCCAACACACTCACCCCCAACACACACTCACCCCCCAACACACTCACCCCCAACACACTCACCCCCAACACACACTCACCCCCCAAACACATTCACCCCCAACATACACTCACCCCAAACACACTCACCCCCAACACACACTCAACCCCCAACACACTCACCCCCAGCACACACTCACCCACAACACACTCACCCCCAAACACACACTCACCCCCAACACACACTCACCCCCAACACACTCACCCCCAACACACACTCACCCCCAACACACACTCACCCCCAACACACTCACCCCCAACACATACTCACCCCCCAACACACTCAACCCCAACACACACTCACCCACCAACACACTCCCCCTATAACACACACTCACCCCCAACACACCCACCCCCAACATACTCACCCCCAACACACTCACCCCCAACACACTCACCATAAAAAACACTCACCCCCAACACACTCACCCCAACACACACTCACCCCCAACACACTCACCCCCAACACACTCACCCCCAACACACTCACCCCAACACACCCTCACCCCCAACACACTCACCCCCAACACACTCACCCCCAACACACTCACCATAAAAAACACTCACCCCCAATGCACTCACCCCAACACACACTCACCCCCAACACACTCACCCCAACACACTCACCCCCAACACACTCACCCCAACACACACTCACACCCCAACACACTCACTCCCAACACACACTCACCCCCAACACACTCACCCCCAACACACACTCACCCTCAACACACTCACCCTCAACACACACTCATCCCCAACACGCCCTCACCCCAACACACTAAACCCCAAACTCACTCTCACCACTCAAACACACACTCACCCCCATCACACACTCACCCCCAACACACTCAACCTCCAACACACACTCACCCCCCAACACATGCACCCCCAACACACACTCACCCCCAACACACTCACCCTCCAACACACACTCACCCCCCAACACATGCACCCCCAACACCCTCACCCCAACACACACTCACCCCCAACACACACTCACCCTCCGATACACTCACCCCCAACACACACTCACTCCCAACACAAACTCACCCCACAACACACAGTCACCCCCACCACACTCACCCCCAACACTCTCACACCCCAACACACACTCACCCCCCAACACAATCGCCCCCAACACACACTCACCCCAACACACTTACCCCCAAAAAACACTCACCCCAACACACACTGTCCCTCCAACACACTCACCACCAACACACACTCACACCCCAACAAACACTCACCCCCAACACACTCACCCCCAACACACACTCAACCTGCAACACACACTCACCCCCCATCACACTCACCCCCACACACACTCACCCCCAACACACACTCACTCCCAACACACACTCACCCCACAACACACAGTCACCCCCACCACACTCACCCCCAACACTCTCACACCCCAACACACACTCACCCCCCAACACAATCGCCCCCAACACACACTCACCCCAAAACACTTACCCCCAAAAAACACTCACCCCCAACACACACTCACCCTCCAACACACTCACCACCAACACACACTCACACCCCAACAAACACTCACCCCCAACACACTCACCCCCAACACACACTCACCCTCCAACACACACTCACCCCCCATCACACTCACCCCCACACACACTCACCCCCAACACACACTCACGCCCAACACACTCACCCCCAACACACACTCACCCCACAACACACTCACCCCCAACACACTCACCCCCAACACACACTCACCCCCCAACACACTCACCCCCAACATACACTCACCCCAAACACACTCACCCCCAACACACACTCAACTCCCAACACACTCACCCCCAACACACTCACCCCCAACACACTCACCCCCAACACACTCACCATAAAAAACACTCACCCCCAATGCACTCACCCCAACACACACTCACCCCCAACACACTCAACCCAACACACTCACCCCCAACACACTCACCCCAACACACACTCACACCCCAACACACTCACCCCCAACACACACTCACCCCCAACACACTCACCCCCAACACACACTCACCCTCAACACACTCACCCTCAACACACACTCATCCCCAACACGCCCTCACCCCAACACACTAAACCCCAAACTCACTCTCACCACTCAAACACACACTCACCCCCATCACACACTCACCCCCAACACACTCAACCTCCAACACACACTCACCCCCCAACACATGCACCCCCAACACACACTCACCCCCCAACACACTCACCCTCCAACACACACTCACCCCCCAACACATGCACCCCCAACACCCTCACCCCAACACACACTCACCCCCAACACACACTCACCCTCCGATACACTCACCCCCAACACACAATCACTCCCAACACACACTCACCCCACAACACACAGTCACCCCCACCACACTCACCCCCAACACTCTCACACCCCAACACACACTCACCCCCCAACACAATCGCCCCCAACACACACTCACCCCAACACACTTACCCCCAAAAAACACTCACCCCCAACACACACTCACCCTCCAACACACTCACCACCAACACACACTCACACCCCAACAAACACTCACCCCCAACACACTCACCCCCAACACACACTCACCCTCCAACACACACTTACCCCCCATCACACTCACCCCCACACACACTCACCCCCAACACACACTCACGCCCAACACACTCACCCCCAACACACACTCACCCCACAACACACTCACCCCCAACACACTCACCCCCAACACACACTCACCCCCCAACACACTCACCCCCAACATACACTCACCCCAAACACACTCACCCCCAACACACACTCAACCCCCAACACACTCACCCCCAACACACACTCACCCCCAAACACACACTCACCCCCAACACACACTCACCCCCAACACACTCACCCCCAACACACACTCACCCCCAACACACACTCACCCCCAACACACTAACCCCCAACACATACTCACCCCCCAACACACTCACCCCAACACACTCAACCCCAACACACACTCACCCACCAACACACTCACCCCCAACACACACTCAGCCCCCAACACACTCACCCCCGACACACTCACCCCAACACACACTCACCCCCAACACACTCACCCCCACACACACTCACCCTCAACACACACTCACGCCCAACACACTCACCCCCAACACACACTCACCCCCAACACACTCATGCCCAACACACTCACCCCCAAAACACACTCAACCCCCAACACACTCACCCCCAAACACACACTCACCCCCAACATACACTCACCCCAAACACACTCACCCCCAACACAAACTCAACCCCCAACACACTCACTCCCAACACACACTCACCCCCAACACACTCACCCCCAAACACACACTCACCCCCAACACACACTCACCCCCAACACACTCACCCCCAACACACACTCACCCCCAACTCACTCACCCCCAGCACATACTCACCCCACAACACACTCACCCCCAACACACTCACCCCCAACACACACTCACCCCCCAACACACTCACCGCCAACATACACTCACCCCAAACACACTCACCCCCAACACACACTCAACCCCCAACACACTCACCCCCAACACACACTCACCCCCAAACACACACTCACCCCCAACACACACTCACCCCCAACACACTCACCCCCAACACACACTCACCCCCAACACACACTCACCCCCAACACACTAACCCCCAACACATACTCACCCCCCAACACACTCACCCCAACACACTCAACCCCAACACACACTCACCCACCAACAAACTCACCCCCAACACACACTGAGCCCCCAACACACTCACCCCCGACACACTCACCCCAACACACACTCACCCCCAACACACTCACCCCCACACACACTCACCCTCAACACACACTCACGCCCAACACACTCACCCCCAACACACACTCACCCCCCAACACACTCACGCCCAACACACTCACCCCCAAAACACACTCAACCCCCAACACACTCACCCCCAAACACACACTCACCCCCAACATACACTCACCCCAAACACACTCACCCCCAACACACACTCAACCCCCAACACACTCACTCCCAACACACACTCACCCCCAACACACTCACCCCCAAACACACACTCACCCCCAACACACACTCACCCCCAACACACTCACCCCCAACACACACTCACCCCCAACTCACTCACCCCCAGCACATACTCACCCCCCAACACACTCACCCCAACACACTCAACCCCAACACACACTCACCCACCAACACACTCACCCCCAACACACACTCACCCCCAACACACTCACCCCAACATACTCACCCCCAACACACTCACCCCCAACACACTCACCATAAAAAACACTCACCCCCAACACACTCACCCCAACACACACTCACCCCCAACACACTCACCCCCAACACATTCACCCCCAACACACTCACCCCAACACACACTCACCCCTAACACACTCACCCCCCAACACACACTCACCCCCAAAACACTCGGCTCCAACGCACACTCACCCCCCAACACACTCACCCCCAACACACACTCACCCCCCAACACACTCACCCTCAACACACTCACCCCCAACACACACTCACCCTCAACACACTCACCCCCAACACACACTCATCCCCAACATGCACTCACCCCAACACACTAAACCCCAAACACACTCTCACCACTCAAACACACACTCAACCCCATCACACACTCAACCCCAACACACTCACCCCCCCAAAACACACTCACCCCCCAACACACTCACCCTCCGACACATTCACCCCCAACACACTCACCCCAAAACACACTCACCCACAACACACACTCACCCTCCAACACACTCACCCCCCAACACGCACTCACGCCCAACCCACTCACCCCCAACACACACTCACCCGCAACACACTCACCCCCCAACACCCACTCACCCCCCTACTCAAACTCACCCCCAACACACTCATTCCCAACACACACTCACCCCCCAACACACTCAGTCCAACACACACTCACGCCCCAACACGCTCACCCCCCAACACACACTCACCCCCAAAACACTCGGCTCCAATGCACACTCACACCCCAACACACTCACCCCCAACACACACTCACCCTCCAACACACTAACCCCCAACACACTCACCCCCAACACATACTCACTCTCTACACACTCACCCCCAACAAACACACATCCCCAACACGCACTCACCCCAACACACTAAACCCCAAACTCACTCTCACCACTCAAACACACACTCACCCCCATCACACACTCACCCCCAACACACTCACCCCCCCAACACACACACACCCCCGAACACACTCACACTCCAACACACACTCACCCCCCAACACATTCACCCCGAACACCCTCACCCCAACACACTCACCCCCAACACACACTCACCCTCCAATACACTCACCCCAACACACTTTCACTCCCTACACACACTTACCCCCCAACACACACTCACCCCCAACACAAACACTCCCCAACACACACTCACCCACCAACACACTCACCCCCAACACATGCTCACCCCAACACACACTCACCCCAACACACACTCACCCCAAACACGCACTCACCCCAACACACACTCACCCCCAAGACACTCACCCCAATACACACTCACCCCAACACACACTCACCCCCAACACCCACTCACCCCGCAACACACTCTCACCCCCAACACACTCACCCCCAACACACACTCACCCCCAACACACACTCACCCCGAACACACACTCTCTCCCAACACACATTCACACCCAACACACTCACCCCCAACACACACTCACCCCAACACACTCATCCCCAACACACTCACCCCCAACACACACTCACCCCCCAACACGCTCACCACCAACACACACTCACCCCCCAACACATACTCACCCCCAACACACTCACCCCCAACACACACTCACACCCAATACACACTCACCCCCAACACACTCACCCCCAACACACACTCACCCCCAACACACACACACGCCCAACACACTCACCCCCAACATACTCACCCCCAACACACTCACCCCAACACACCCTCACCCCCAACACACTCACCCCCAACACACTCACCCCAACACACACTCACCCCCAACACACTCACCCCCAACACACTCACCCCCAACACATACTCACTCTCAACACACTCACCACCAACAAACACTCATCCCCAACACGCCCTCACCCCAACACACTAAACCCCAAACTCACTCTCACCACTCAAACACACACTCACCCCCATCACACACTCACACCCAACACACTCAACCTCCAACACACACTCACCCCCCAAAACATGCACCCCCAACACACACTCACCCCCCAACACACTCATCCCCCAACACTTGCACCCAAAACACCCTCACTCCAACACACACTCACCCCCAACAGACACTCACCCTCCAATACACTCACCCCCAACACACACTCACTCACAACACACACTCACCACACAACACACAGTCACCACCACCACACTCACCCCCAACACTCTCACACCCCAACACACACTCACCCCCCAACACAGTCACACCCGACACACTCACCCCTACACACTCACCCCCAACACACACTTACCCCCAACACAATCACCCCCAACACACACTCACCCCCAACACACTTACCCCCAAAAAACACTCACCCCCAACACACACTCAGCCCACAACACACTCACCCCCGACACACTCACACCAACACACACTCACCCCCCAACACACACATCAACCCCAACACACACTCACCCCCAACACACTCAACCCCAACACACTCACGCCCAACACACACTCACCCCCCAACACATTCACCCCCAACACACTCACCCCAACACAACTCACCCTCCAACACACACACCACCAACACACACTCACCCCTCAACAAACACTCACCCCCAACACACTCAACCCCACACACACTCACCCCCAACACACACTCACCTCCCAACACACTCACACACACTCACCCCCAACACACACTCACGCCCAACACACTCACCACCAACACACACTCACCCCCCAACACACTCACGCCCAACACACTCACCCCCAACACACACTCACCCCCCAACACACTCACCCCCAACACACTCACCCCCAACACACACTCACCCCCCAAACACATTCACCCCCAACATACACTCACCCCAAACACACTCACCCCCAACACACACTCAACCCCCAACACACTCACCCCCAACACACACTCACCCACAACACACTCACCCCCAAACACACACTCACCCCCAACACACACTCACCCCCAACACACTCACCCCCAACACACACTCACCCCCAACACACACTCACCCCCAACACACTCACCCCCAACACATACTCACCCCCCAACACACTCAACCCCAACACACACTCACCCACCAACACACTCCCCCTACAACACACACTCACCCCCAACACACCCACCCCCAACATACTCACCCCCAACACACTCACCCCCAACACACTCACCATAAAAAACACTCACCCCCAACACACTCACCCCAACACACACTCACCCCCAACACACTCACCCCCAACACACTCACCCCCAACACACTCACCCCAACACACCCTCACCCCCAACACACTCACCCCCAACACACTCACCCCCAACACACTCACCATAAAAAACACTCACCCCCAATGCACTCACCCCAACACACACTCACCCCCAACACACTCACCCCAACACACTCACCCCCAACACACTCACCCCAACACACACTCACACCCCAACACACTCACTCCCAACACACACTCACCCCCAACACACTCACCCCCAACACACACTCACCCTCAACACACTCACCCTCAACACACACTCATCCCCAACACGCCCTCACCCCAACACACTAAACCCCAAACTCACTCTCACCACTCAAACACACACTCACCCCCATCACACACTCACCCCCAACACACTCAACCTCCAACACACACTCACCCCCCAACACATGCACCCCCAACACACACTCACCCCCAACACACTCACCCTCCAACACACACTCACCCCCCAACACATGCACCCCCAACACCCTCACCCCAACACACACTCACCCCCAACACACACTCACCCTCCGATACACTCACCCCCAACACACACTCACTCCCAACACAAACACACCCCACAACACACAGTCACCCCCACCACACTCACCCCCAACACTCTCACACCCCAACACACACTCACCCCCCAACACAATCGCCCCCAACACACACTCACCCCAACACACTTACCCCCAAAAAACACTCACCCCAACACACACTCACCCTCCAACACACTCACCACCAACACACACTCACACCCCAACAAACACTCACCCCCAACACACTCACCCCCAACACACACTCAACCTGCAACACACACTCACCCCCCATCACACTCACCCCCACACACACTCACCCCCAACACACACTCACTCCCAACACACACTCACCCCACAACACACAGTCACCCCCACCACACTCACCCCCAACACTCTCACACCCCAACACACACTCACCCCCCAACACAATCGCCCCCAACACACACTCACCCCAAAACACTTACCCCCAAAAAACACTCACCCCCAACACACACTCACCCTCCAACACACTCACCACCAACACACACTCACACCCCAACAAACACTCACCCCCAACACACTCACCCCCAACACACACTCACCCTCCAACACACACTCACCCCCCATCACACTCACCCCCACACACACTCACCCCCAACACACACTCACACCCCAACACACTCACTCCCAACACACACTCACCCCCAACACACTCACCCCCAACACACACTCACCCTCAACACACTCACCCTCAACACACACTCATCCCCAACACGCCCTCACCCCAACACACTAAACCCCAAACTCACTCTCACCACTCAAACACACACTCACCCCCATCACACACTCACCCCCAACACACTCAACCTCCAACACACACTCACCCCCCAACACATGCACCCCCAACACACACTCACCCCCAACACACTCACCCTCCAACACACACTCACCCCCCAACACATGCACCCCCAACACCCTCACCCCAACACACACTCACCCCCAACACACACTCACCCTCCGATACACTCACCCCCAACACACACTCACTCCCAACACAAACTCACCCCACAACACACAGTCACCCCCACCACACTCACCCCCAACACTCTCACACCCCAACACACACTCACCCCCCAACACAATCGCCCCCAACACACACTCACCCCAACACACTTACCCCCAAAAAACACTCACCCCAACACACACTCACCCTCCAACACACTCACCACCAACACACACTCACACCCCAACAAACACTCACCCCCAACACACTCACCCCCAACACACACTCAACCTGCAACACACACTCACCCCCCATCACACTCACCCCCACACACACTCACCCCCAACACACACTCACTCCCAACACACACTCACCCCACAACACACAGTCACCCCCACCACACTCACCCCCAACACTCTCACACCCCAACACACACTCACCCCCCAACACAATCGCCCCCAACACACACTCACCCCAAAACACTTACCCCCAAAAAACACTCACCCCAACACACACTCGCCCTCCAACACACTCACCACCAACACACACTCACACCCCAACAAACACTCACCCCCAACACACTCACCCCCAACACACACTCACCCTCCAACACACACTCACCCCCCATCACACTCACCCCCACACACACTCACCCCCAACACACACTCACGCCCAACACACTCACCCCCAACACACACTCACCCCACAACACACTCACCCCCAACACACTCACCCCCAACACACACTCACCCCCCAACACACTCACCCCCAACATACACTCACCCCAAACACACTCACCCCCAACACACACTCAACTCCCAACACACTCACCCCCAACACACTCACCCCCAACACACTCACCCCCAACACACTCACCATAAAAAACACTCACCCCCAATGCACTCACCCCAACACACACTCACCCCCAACACACTCACCCCAACACACTCACCCCCAACACACTCACCCCAACACACACTCACACCCCAACACACTCACCCCCAACACACACTCACCCCCAACACACTCACCCCCAACACACACTCACCCTCAACACACTCACCCTCAACACACACTCATCCCCAACACGCCCTCACCCCAACACACTAAACCCCAAACTCACTCTCACCACTCAAACACACACTCACCCCCATCACACACTCACCCCCAACACACTCAACCTCCAACACACACTCACCCCCCAACACATGCACCCCCAACACACACTCACCCCCCAACACACTCACCCTCCAACACACACTCACCCCCCAACACATGCACCCCCAACACCCTCACCCCAACACACACTCACCCCCAACACACACTCACCCTCCGATACACTCACCCCCAACACACAATCACTCCCAACACACACTCACCCCACAACACACAGTCACCCCCACCACACTCACCCCCAACACTCTCACACCCCAACACACACTCACCCCCCAACACAATCGCCCCCAACACACACTCACCCCAACACACTTACCCCCAAAAAACACTCACCCCCAACACACACTCACCCTCCAACACACTCACCACCAACACACACTCACACCCCAACAAACACTCACCCCCAACACACTCACCCCCAACACACACTCACCCTCCAACACACACTTACCCCCCATCACACTCACCCCCACACACACTCACCCCCAACACACACTCACGCCCAACACACTCACCCCCAACACACACTCACCCCACAACACACTCACCCCCAACACACTCACGCCCAACACACACTCACCCCCCAACACACTCACCCCCAACATACACTCACCCCAAACACACTCACCCCCAACACACACTCAACCCCCAACACACTCACCCCCAACACACACTCACCCCCAAACACACACTCACCCCCAACACACACTCACCCCCAACACACTCACCCCCAACACACACTCACCCCCAACACACACTCACCCCCAACACACTAACCCCCAACACATACTCACCCCCCAACACACTCACCCCAACACACTCAACCCCAACACACACTCACCCACCAACACACTCACCCCCAACACACACTCAGCCCCCAACACACTCACCCCCGACACACTCACCCCAACACACACTCACCCCCAACACACTCACCCCCACACACACTCACCCTCAACACACACTCACGCCCAAAACACTCACCCCCAACACACACTCACCCCCCAACACACTCACGCCCAACACACTCACCCCCAAAACACACTCAACCCCCAACACACTCACCCCCAAACACACACTCACCCCCAACATACACTCACCCCAAACACACTCACCCCCAACACAAACTCAACCCCCAACACACTCACTCCCAACACACACTCACCCCCAACACACTCACCCCCAAACACACACTCACCCCCAACACACACTCACCCCCAACACACTCACCCCCAACACACACTCACCCCCAACTCACTCACCCCCAGCACATACTCACCCCACAACACACTCACCCCCAACACACTCACCCCCAACACACACTCACCCCCCAACACACTCACCCCCAACATACACTCACCCCAAACACACTCACCCCCAACACACACTCAACCCCCAACACACTCACCTCCAACACACACTCACCCCCAAACACACACTCACCCCCAACACACACTCACCCCCAACACACTCACCCCCAACACACACTCACCCCCAACACACACTCACCCCCAACACACTAACCCCCAACACATACTCACCCCCCAACACACTCACCCCAACACACTCAACCCCAACACACACTCACCCACCAACAAACTCACCCCCTACACACACTCAGCCCCCAACACACTCACCCCCGACACACTCACCCCAACACACACTCACCCCCAACACACTCACCCCCACACACACTCACCCTCAACACACACTCACGCCCAACACACTCACCCCCAACACACACTCACCCCCCAACACACTCACGCCCAACACACTCACCCCCAAAACACACTCAACCCCCAACACACTCACCCCCAAACACACACTCACCCCCAACATACACTCACCCCAAACACACTCACCCCCAACACACACTCAACCCCCAACACACTCACTCCCAACACACACTCACCCCCAACACACTCACCCCCAAACACACACTCACCCCCAACACACACTCACCCCCAACACACTCACCCCCAACACACACTCACCCCCAACTCACTCACCCCCAGCACATACTCACCCCCCAACACACTCACCCCAACACACTCAACCCCAACACACACTCACCCACCAACACACTCACCCCCAACACACACTCACCCCCAACACACTCACCCCAACATACTCACCCCCAACACACTCACCCCCAACACACTCACCATAAAAAACACTCACCCCCAACACACTCACCCCAACACACACTCACCCCCAACACACTCACCCCCAACACATTCACCCCCAACACACTCACCCCAACACACACTCACCCCTAACACACTCACCCCCCAACACACACTCACCCCCAAAACACTCGGCTCCAACGCACACTCACCCCCCAACACACTCACCCCCAACACACACTCACCCCCCAACACACTCACCCTCAACACACTCACCCCCAACACACACTCACCCTCAACACACTCACCCCCAACACACACTCATCCCCAACATGCACTCACCCCAACACACTAAACCCCAAACACACTCTCACCACTCAAACACACACTCAACCCCATCACACACTCAACACCAACACACTCACCCCCCCAAAACACACTCACCCCCCAACACACTCACCCTCCGACACATTCACCCCCAACACACTCACCCCAAAACACACTCACCCACAACACACACTCACCCTCCAACACACTCACCCCCCAACACGCACTCACGCCCAACCCACTCACCCCCAACACACACTCACCCGCAACACACTCACCCCCCAACACCCACTCACCCCCCTACTCAAACTCACCCCCAACACACTCATTCCCAACACACACTCACCCCCAACACACTCACCCCCAACTCACTCACCCCCAACACACTCACCCTCCAACACACACTCACCCCCCAACACACTCAGTCCAACACACACTCACGCCCCAAAACGCTCACCCCCCAACACACACTCACCCCCAAAACACTCGGCTCCAATGCACACTCACACCCCAACACACTCACCCCCAACACACACTCACCCTCCAACACACTAACCCCCAACACACTCACCCCCAACACATACTCACTCTCTACACACTCACCCCCAACAAACACACATCCCCAACACGCACTCACCCCAACACACTAAACCCCAAACTCACTCTCACCACTCAAACACACACTCACCCCCATCACACACTCACCCCCAACACACTCACCCCCCCAACACACACACACCCCCGAACACACTCACACTCCAACACACACTCACCCCCCAACACATTCACCCCGAACACCCTCACCCCAACACACTCACCCCCAACACACACTCACCCCCCAACACACTCATCCCCCAACACTTGCACCCAAAACACCCTCACTCCAACACACACTCACCCCCAACAGACACTCACCCTCCAATACACTCACCCCCAACACACACTCACTCCCAACACACACTCACCACACAACACACAGTCACCACCACCACACTCACCCCCAACACTCTCACACCCCAACACACACTCACCCCCCAACACAGTCACACCCGACACACTCACCCCTACACACTCACCCCCAACACACACTTACCCCCAACACAATCACCCCCAACACACACTCACCCCCAACACACTTACCCCCAAAAAACACTCACCCCCAACACACACTCAGCCCACAACACACTCACCCCCGACACACTCACACCAACACACACTCACCCCCCAACACACACATCAACCCCAACACACACTCACCCCCAACACACTCAACCCCAACACACTCACGCCCAACACACACTCACCCCCCAACACATTCACCCCCAACACACTCACCCCAACACAACTCACCCTCCAACACACACACCACCAACACACACTCACCCCTCAACAAACACTCACCCCCAACACACTCAACCCCACACACACTCACCCCCAACACACACTCACCTCCCAACACACTCACACACACTCACCCCCAACACACACTCACGCCCAACACACTCACCACCAACACACACTCACCCCCCAACACACTCACGCCCAACACACTCACCCCCAACACACACTCACCCCCCAACACACTCACCCCCAACACACTCACCCCCAACACACACTCACCCCCCAAACACATTCACCCCCAACATACACTCACCCCAAACACACTCACCCCCAACACACACTCAACCCCCAACACACTCACCCCCAGCACACACTCACCCACAACACACTCACCCCCAAACACACACTCACCCCCAACACACACTCACCCCCAACACACTCACCCCCAACACACACTCACCCCCAACACACACTCACCCCCAACACACTCACCCCCAACACATACTCACCCCCCAACACACTCAACCCCAACACACACTCACCCACCAACACACTCCCCCTATAACACACACTCACCCCCAACACACCCACCCCCAACATACTCACCCCCAACACACTCACCCCCAACACACTCACCATAAAAAACACTCACCCCCAACACACTCACCCCAACACACACTCACCCCCAACACACTCACCCCCAACACACTCACCCCCAACACACTCACCCCAACACACCCTCACCCCCAACACACTCACCCCCAACACACTCACCCCCAACACACTCACCATAAAAAACACTCACCCCCAATGCACTCACCCCAACACACACTCACCCCCAACACACTCACCCCAACACACTCACCCCCAACACACTCACCCCAACACACACTCACACCCCAACACACTCACTCCCAACACACACTCACCCCCAACACACTCACCCCCAACACACACTCACCCTCAACACACTCACCCTCAACACACACTCATCCCCAACACGCCCTCACCCCAACACACTAAACCCCAAACTCACTCTCACCACTCAAACACACACTCACCCCCATCACACACTCACCCCCAACACACTCAACCTCCAACACACACTCACCCCCCAACACATGCACCCCCAACACACACTCACCCCCAACACACTCACCCTCCAACACACACTCACCCCCCAACACATGCACCCCCAACACCCTCACCCCAACACACACTCACCCCCAACACACACTCACCCTCCGATACACTCACCCCCAACACACACTCACTCCCAACACAAACTCACCCCACAACACACAGTCACCCCCACCACACTCACCCCCAACACTCTCACACCCCAACACACACTCACCCCCCAACACAATCGCCCCCAACACACACTCACCCCAACACACTTACCCCCAAAAAACACTCACCCCAACACACACTGTCCCTCCAACACACTCACCACCAACACACACTCACACCCCAACAAACACTCACCCCCAACACACTCACCCCCAACACACACTCAACCTGCAACACACACTCACCCCCCATCACACTCACCCCCACACACACTCACCCCCAACACACACTCACTCCCAACACACACTCACCCCACAACACACAGTCACCCCCACCACACTCACCCCCAACACTCTCACACCCCAACACACACTCACCCCCCAACACAATCGCCCCCAACACACACTCACCCCAAAACACTTACCCCCAAAAAACACTCACCCCCAACACACACTCACCCTCCAACACACTCACCACCAACACACACTCACACCCCAACAAACACTCACCCCCAACACACTCACCCCCAACACACACTCACCCTCCAACACACACTCACCCCCCATCACACTCACCCCCACACACACTCACCCCCAACACACACTCACGCCCAACACACTCACCCCCAACACACACTCACCCCACAACACACTCACCCCCAACACACTCACCCCCAACACACACTCACCCCCCAACACACTCACCCCCAACATACACTCACCCCAAACACACTCACCCCCAACACACACTCAACTCCCAACACACTCACCCCCAACACACTCACCCCCAACACACTCACCCCCAACACACTCACCATAAAAAACACTCACCCCCAATGCACTCACCCCAACACACACTCACCCCCAACACACTCAACCCAACACACTCACCCCCAACACACTCACCCCAACACACACTCACACCCCAACACACTCACCCCCAACACACACTCACCCCCAACACACTCACCCCCAACACACACTCACCCTCAACACACTCACCCTCAACACACACTCATCCCCAACACGCCCTCACCCCAACACACTAAACCCCAAACTCACTCTCACCACTCAAACACACACTCACCCCCATCACACACTCACCCCCAACACACTCAACCTCCAACACACACTCACCCCCCAACACATGCACCCCCAACACACACTCACCCCCCAACACACTCACCCTCCAACACACACTCACCCCCCAACACATGCACCCCCAACACCCTCACCCCAACACACACTCACCCCCAACACACACTCACCCTCCGATACACTCACCCCCAACACACAATCACTCCCAACACACACTCACCCCACAACACACAGTCACCCCCACCACACTCACCCCCAACACTCTCACACCCCAACACACACTCACCCCCCAACACAATCGCCCCCAACACACACTCACCCCAACACACTTACCCCCAAAAAACACTCACCCCCAACACACACTCACCCTCCAACACACTCACCACCAACACACACTCACACCCCAACAAACACTCACCCCCAACACACTCACCCCCAACACACACTCACCCTCCAACACACACTTACCCCCCATCACACTCACCCCCACACACACTCACCCCCAACACACACTCACGCCCAACACACTCACCCCCAACACACACTCACCCCACAACACACTCACCCCCAACACACTCACCCCCAACACACACTCACCCCCCAACACACTCACCCCCAACATACACTCACCCCAAACACACTCACCCCCAACACACACTCAACCCCCAACACACTCACCCCCAACACACACTCACCCCCAAACACACACTCACCCCCAACACACACTCACCCCCAACACACTCACCCCCAACACACACTCACCCCCAACACACACTCACCCCCAACACACTAACCCCCAACACATACTCACCCCCCAACACACTCACCCCAACACACTCAACCCCAACACACACTCACCCACCAACACACTCACCCCCAACACACACTCAGCCCCCAACACACTCACCCCCGACACACTCACCCCAACACACACTCACCCCCAACACACTCACCCCCACACACACTCACCCTCAACACACACTCACGCCCAACACACTCACCCCCAACACACACTCACCCCCAACACACTCATGCCCAACACACTCACCCCCAAAACACACTCAACCCCCAACACACTCACCCCCAAACACACACTCACCCCCAACATACACTCACCCCAAACACACTCACCCCCAACACAAACTCAACCCCCAACACACTCACTCCCAACACACACTCACCCCCAACACACTCACCCCCAAACACACACTCACCCCCAACACACACTCACCCCCAACACACTCACCCCCAACACACACTCACCCCCAACTCACTCACCCCCAGCACATACTCACCCCACAACACACTCACCCCCAACACACTCACCCCCAACACACACTCACCCCCCAACACACTCACCGCCAACATACACTCACCCCAAACACACTCACCCCCAACACACACTCAACCCCCAACACACTCACCCCCAACACACACTCACCCCCAAACACACACTCACCCCCAACACACACTCACCCCCAACACACTCACCCCCAACACACACTCACCCCCAACACACACTCACCCCCAACACACTAACCCCCAACACATACTCACCCCCCAACACACTCACCCCAACACACTCAACCCCAACACACACTCACCCACCAACAAACTCACCCCCAACACACACTGAGCCCCCAACACACTCACCCCCGACACACTCACCCCAACACACACTCACCCCCAACACACTCACCCCCACACACACTCACCCTCAACACACACTCACGCCCAACACACTCACCCCCAACACACACTCACCCCCCAACACACTCACGCCCAACACACTCACCCCCAAAACACACTCAACCCCCAACACACTCACCCCCAAACACACACTCACCCCCAACATACACTCACCCCAAACACACTCACCCCCAACACACACTCAACCCCCAACACACTCACTCCCAACACACACTCACCCCCAACACACTCACCCCCAAACACACACTCACCCCCAACACACACTCACCCCCAACACACTCACCCCCAACACACACTCACCCCCAACTCACTCACCCCCAGCACATACTCACCCCCCAACACACTCACCCCAACACACTCAACCCCAACACACACTCACCCACCAACACACTCACCCCCAACACACACTCACCCCCAACACACTCACCCCAACATACTCACCCCCAACACACTCACCCCCAACACACTCACCATAAAAAACACTCACCCCCAACACACTCACCCCAACACACACTCACCCCCAACACACTCACCCCCAACACATTCACCCCCAACACACTCACCCCAACACACACTCACCCCTAACACACTCACCCCCCAACACACACTCACCCCCAAAACACTCGGCTCCAACGCACACTCACCCCCCAACACACTCACCCCCAACACACACTCACCCCCCAACACACTCACCCTCAACACACTCACCCCCAACACACACTCACCCTCAACACACTCACCCCCAACACACACTCATCCCCAACATGCACTCACCCCAACACACTAAACCCCAAACACACTCTCACCACTCAAACACACACTCAACCCCATCACACACTCAACCCCAACACACTCACCCCCCCAAAACACACTCACCCCCCAACACACTCACCCTCCGACACATTCACCCCCAACACACTCACCCCAAAACACACTCACCCACAACACACACTCACCCTCCAACACACTCACCCCCCAACACGCACTCACGCCCAACCCACTCACCCCCAACACACACTCACCCGCAACACACTCACCCCCCAACACCCACTCACCCCCCTACTCAAACTCACCCCCAACACACTCATTCCCAACACACACTCACCCCCCAACACACTCAGTCCAACACACACTCACGCCCCAACACGCTCACCCCCCAACACACACTCACCCCCAAAACACTCGGCTCCAATGCACACTCACACCCCAACACACTCACCCCCAACACACACTCACCCTCCAACACACTAACCCCCAACACACTCACCCCCAACACATACTCACTCTCTACACACTCACCCCCAACAAACACACATCCCCAACACGCACTCACCCCAACACACTAAACCCCAAACTCACTCTCACCACTCAAACACACACTCACCCCCATCACACACTCACCCCCAACACACTCACCCCCCCAACACACACACACCCCCGAACACACTCACACTCCAACACACACTCACCCCCCAACACATTCACCCCGAACACCCTCACCCCAACACACTCACCCCCAACACACACTCACCCTCCAATACACTCACCCCAACACACTTTCACTCCCTACACACACTTACCCCCCAACACACACTCACCCCCAACACAAACACTCCCCAACACACACTCACCCACCAACACACTCACCCCCAACACATGCTCACCCCAACACACACTCACCCCAACACACACTCACCCCAAACACGCACTCACCCCAACACACACTCACCCCCAAGACACTCACCCCAATACACACTCACCCCAACACACACTCACCCCCAACACCCACTCACCCCGCAACACACTCTCACCCCCAACACACTCACCCCCAACACACACTCACCCCCAACACACACTCACCCCGAACACACACTCTCTCCCAACACACATTCACACCCAACACACTCACCCCCAACACACACTCACCCCAACACACTCATCCCCAACACACTCACCCCCAACACACACTCACCCCCCAACACGCTCACCACCAACACACACTCACCCCCCAACACATACTCACCCCCAACACACTCACCCCCAACACACACTCACACCCAATACACACTCACCCCCAACACACTCACCCCCAACACACACTCACCCCCAACACACACACACGCCCAACACACTCACCCCCAAAACACACTCACCCCCCAACACACTCACCCCCAACACACTCACCCCAATACACTCACCCTCCAACACACACTCACCCCCCAACACACTCACCCCCGACACACTCACCCCCAAGACACTCACCCCCAACACACTCACCCTCAACACAAACTCACCCCCAAAACACTCACCCCCAACACACTCACCCCAACACACTCACCCTCCAACACACACTCACCCCCCAACTCACTCACCCTTCAACACACTCACCCCCAACACGCTCACTCCCAACACACTCACCCCCAACATACAGTCACCCCCCAACACACTCACCCACAACACACTCACCCCCAACACACTCACCCCCAACAAAAACTCACCCCCCCTACACACTCACCCCTACACACACTCACCCCCCAACACACTCACCCCCAACACACACTCACCCCCAAAACACTCGGCTCCAACGCACACTCACCCCCAACACACTCACCCCAAACACACACTCACACCCAACACAGTCACCCCCAATACACTCACCCCCAACACACACTCATCCCCAACACACACTCACCCACAACACACTCACCCCCATCTTACTCACGCCCAACACTCTCACCCTCCAACAAACATTCACCCCCCAACACACTCACCCCCAACACACTCACCCCCAACACACTCACCCCCAACACACTCACCCCCCAACACACACTCACCCCCAACACACTCACCCCCAACACACTCACCCCGAACACAAACTCAACCCCCCAACACACTCACCCCCAACACACACTCACCCCCAACACACTCACCCCCTACACACACTCACCCCCCAACACACTCACCCCCAACACCCACTCACCCCCAAAATACTCGGCTCCAACGCACACTCACCCCCCAACACACTCACCCCCAACACACACTCACACCCAACACAGTTACCCCCAATACACTCACACCCAACACACACTCATCCCAAACACACACTCACCCCCAACACACTCACACCCATCTTACTCACGCCCAACACACTCACCATTCAAAACACATTCACCCCCCAACACACTCACCCCCAACACACTCACCCCCAACACACTCACCCCCAACACACTTACCCCCAACACACACTCACCCCCAACACACTCACCCCCAACACACCCACCCCAACACACTCACCCCCCCAACACACACTCACCCCCAACACACTCACCCTTCAACACACTCATCCCCAACACACTCACCCCCAACACACTCACCCCCCAACACGCACTCAACCCCCAACACACTCACCCCCAACACAAACTAACCCCCCCAACACGCTCACCCCCAACACACACTCACCCCCCAACACACTCACCCCCCAACACACACTCACCCCCAAAACAGTCGGCTCCAACGCACACTCACACCCCAACACACTCACCCCCAACACACTCACCCCCAACACACTCACCCCAACACATACTCACTCTCAACACACTCATCCCCAACAAAAACTCATCCCCAACAAGCACTCACCCCAACACACTAAACCCCAAACTCACTCTCACCACTCAAACACACACTCACCCCCATCACACACTCACCCCCAACACACTCACCCCCCCAACACACACTCAACCCCAACACATTCACCCTCCAACACACACTCACCCCCCAACACATTCACCCCCAACACCCTCACCCCAACACACATTCACCCCCAACACACACTCACCCTCCAATACAATCACCCACAACACACACTCACTCATCCCCCAACACACACTCACCCCACAACACACAGTCACCCCCACCACACTCACACCCAACACTCTCACACCCCAACACACACTCACCCCCAAACACAGTCACCCCCAACACACTCCCACCTACACACACTCACCCCCAACACACACTCACCCCAACACAATCATCCCAACACACAATCACCTCAACACACTTAGCCCCAAAAAACACTCACCCCCAACACACACTCAGCCCCAACACACTCACCCCCGACACACTCACCCCAACACACACTCACCCCCCAACACACACATCACCCCCAACACACACTCACCCCCAACACACTCAACCCCAACACACTCACCCCCAACACACACTCACCCCCCAACACACTCACCCCCAACACACTCACCCCCAACACACACTCACCCTCCAACACACTCACCACCAACACACACTCACCCCCCCACACACACTCACCCCCAACACACACTCACCCCCAAACACAGTCACCACCAACACACTCACACCTACACACTCACCCCCAACACACACTCACCCCCAACACACACTCACCCAACAACACACTCACCCCCAACACACACTCACCCTCCAACACACTCACCCCCAACACACAATCACCCTCCAACACACTCACCACCAACACACACTCACCCCCCCACACACACTCACCCCCAACACACACTCACCCCCCAACAGACTCACCCCCAACACACACTCACACCCGAACACACTCAACCCCAACACACTCACCCCCAACACACACTCACCACCCAACACACGCACCCCAACACACTCACCCCCATCACACACTCACCCCCCAACACACTCACCCCCAACATACACTCACCTCAAACACACTCACCCCCAACACACACTCAACCCCCAACACATTCACCCCTAACAAAGACTCACCCCCAACACACTCACCCCCAAACACACACTCACCCCCAACACACACTCACCCCCAACACACACTCACCCCCCAACACACTCACCCCAACACACTCAACCCCAACACACACTCACCCACCAACACACTCACCCCCAACACACACTCACCCCCCAACACACTCACCCCCAACATAGTCACCACCAACACACAGTCACCCCCACCACACTCACCCCCAACACTCTCACACCGCAACACACACTCACCCCCCAACACAGTTACACCCGACACACTCACCCCAACACACTCACCCCCAACACACACACCACAACACACACTCACCCCCAACACACTCACCCCAACACACTCACCCCAACACACACTCACCCCAACACACTCACCCCCAACACACTCACCCCCAACACACTCACCACAACACACACTCACCCCCAACACACTCACCCCAACACACTCACCCCAACACACACTCACCACCAACACACTCGCCCCCAACACACTCACCCCCAACACACTCACCCCAACATACTCACCCCCAACACACTCACCCCCAACACACTCACCATAAAAAACACTCACCCCCAACACACTCACCCCAACACACACTCACCCCCAACACACTCACCCCCAACACATTCACCCCCAACACACTCACCCCAACACACACTCACCCCTAACACACTCACCCCCCAACACACACTCACCCCCAGAACACTCGGCTCCAACGCACACTCACCCCCCAAAACACTCACCCCCAACACACACTCACCCCCCAACACACTCACCCTCAACACACTCACCCCAACACACACTCACCCTCAACACACTCACCCCCAACACACACTCATCCCCAACATGCACTCACCCCAACACACTAAACACCAAACACACTCTCACCACTCAAACACACACTCAACCCCATCACACACTCAACCCCAACACACTCACCCCCCCAAAACACACTCACCCCCCAACACACTCACCCTCCGACACATTCACCCCCAACACACTCACCCCAAAACACACTCACCCACAACACACACTCACCCTCCAACACACTCACCCCCCAACACGCACTCACGCGCAACACACTCACCCCCCAACACCCACTCACCCCCCTACTCAAACTCACCCCCAACACACTCATTCCCAACACACACTCACCCCCAACACACTCACCCCCAACTCACTCACCCCCAACACACTCACCCTCCAACACACACTCACCCCCCAACACACTCAGTCCAACACACACTCACGCCCCAACACGCTCACCCCCCAACACACACTCACACCCAAAACACTCGGCTCCAATGCACACTCACACCCCAACACACTCACCCCCAACACACACTCACCCTCCAACACACTAACCCCCAACACACTCACCCCCAACACATACTCACTCTCTACACACTCACCCCCAACAAACACACATCCCCAACACGCACTCACCCCAACACACTAAACCCCAAACTCACTCTCACCACTCAAACACACACTCACCCCCATCACACACTCACCCCCAACACACTCACCCCCCCAACACACACACACCCCCGAACACACTCACACTCCAACACACACTCACCCCCCAACACATTCACCCCGAACACCCTCACCCCAACACACTCACCC
Source organism: Chiloscyllium plagiosum (assembly GCF_037043375.1). Classification (NCBI taxonomy): domain Eukaryota; kingdom Metazoa; phylum Chordata; class Chondrichthyes; order Orectolobiformes; family Hemiscylliidae; genus Chiloscyllium; species Chiloscyllium plagiosum. The sequence continues at coordinate 36,669,307 of NW_028270183.1, forward strand.
CCAACACACACTCACCCTCCAATACACTCACCCCAACACACTTTCACTCCCTACACACACTTACCCCCCAACACACACTCACCCCCAACACACACTCCCCAACACACACTCACCCACCAACACACTCACCCCCAACACATGCTCACCCCAACACACACTCACCCCAACACACACTCACCCCAAACACGCACTCACCCCAACACACACTCACCCCCAAGACACTCACCCCCAATACACACTCACCCCAACACACACTCACCCCCAACACCCACTCACCCCGCAACACACTCTCACCCCCAACACACTCACCCCCAACACACACTCACCCCCAACACACACTCACCCCGAACACACACTCTCTCCCAACACACATTCACACCCAACACACTCACCCCCAACACACACTCACCCCAACACACTCATCCCCAACACACTCACCCCCAACACACACTCACCCCCCAACACGCTCACCACCAACACACACTCACCCCCCAACACATACTCACCCCCAACACACTCACCCCCAACACACACTCACACCCAATACACACTCACCCCCCAACACACTCACCCCCAACACACACTCACCCCCAACACACACACACGCCCAACACACTCACCCCCAAAACACACTCACCCCCCAACACACTCACCCCCAACACACTCACCCCAATACACTCACCCTCCAACACACACTCACCCCCCAACACACTCACCCCCCGACACACTCACCCCCAAGACACTCACCCCCAACACACTCACCCTCAACACAAACTCACCCCCAAAACACTCACCCCCAACACACTCACCCCAACACACTCACCCTCCAACACACACTCACCCCCCAACTCACTCACCCTTCAACACACTCACCCCCAACACGCTCACTCCCAACACACTCACCCCCCAACATACAGTCACCCCCCAACACACTCACCCACAACACACTCACCCCCAACACACTCACCCCCAACAAAAACTCACCCCCCCTACACACTCACCCCTACACACACTCACCCCCCAACACACTCACCCCCAACACACACTCACCCCCAAAACACTCGGCTCCAACGCACACTCACCCCCAACACACTCACCCCAAACACACACTCACACCCAACACAGTCACCCCCAATACACTCACCCCCAACACACACTCATCCCCAACACACACTCACCCACAACACACTCACCCCCATCTTACTCACGCCCAACACTCTCACCCTCCAACAAACATTCACCCCCCAACACACTCACCCCCAACACACTCACCCCCAACACACTCACCCCCAACACACTCACCCCCCAACACACACTCACCCCCAACACACTCACCCCCAACACACTCACCCCGAACACAAACTCAACCCCCCAACACACTCACCCCCAACACACACTCACCCCCAACACACTCACCCCCTACACACACTCACCCCCCAACACACTCACCCCCAACACCCACTCACCCCCAAAATACTCGGCTCCAACGCACACTCACCCCCCAACACACTCACCCCCAACACACACTCACACCCAACACAGTTACCCCCAATACACTCACACCCAACACACACTCATCCCAAACACACACTCACCCCCAACACACTCACACCCATCTTACTCACGCCCAACACACTCACCATTCAAAACACATTCACCCCCCAACACACTCACCCCCAACACACTCACCCCCAACACACTTACCCCCAACACACACTCACCCCCAACACACTCACCCCCAACACACCCACCCCAACACACTCACCCCCCCAACACACACTCACCCCCAACACACTCACCCTTCAACACACTCATCCGCAACACACTCACCCCCAACACACTCACCCCCCAACACGCACTCAACCCCCAACACACTCACCCCCAACACAAACTAACCCCCCCAACACGCTCACCCCCAACACACACTCACCCCCCAACACACTCACCCCCCAACACACACTCACCCCCAAAACAGTCGGCTCCAACGCACACTCACACCCCAACACACTCACCCCCAACACACTCACCCCCAACACACTCACCCCCAACACATACTCACTCTCAACACACTCATCCCCAACAAAAACTCATCCCCAACAAGCACTCACCCCAACACACTAAACCCCAAACTCACTCTCACCACTCAAACACACACTCACCCCCATCACACACTCACCCCCAACACACTCACCCCCCCAACACACACTCAACCCCAACACACTCACCCTCCAACACACACTCACCCCCCAACACATTCACCCCCAACACCCTCACCCCAACACACATTCACCCCCAACACACACTCACCCTCCAATACAATCACCCACAACACACACTCACTCATCCCCCAACACACACTCACCCCACAACACACAGTCACCCCCACCACACTCACACCCAACACTCTCACACCCCAACACACACTCACCCCCAAACACAGTCACCCCCAACACACTCCCACCTACACACACTCACCCCCAACACACACTCACCCCAACACAATCATCCCAACACACAATCACCTCAACACACTTAGCCCCAAAAAACACTCACCCCCAACACACACTCAGCCCCCAACACACTCACCCCCGACACACTCACCCCAACACACACTCACCCCCCAACACACACATCACCCCCAACACACACTCACCCCCAACACACTCAACCCCAACACACTCACCCCCAACACACACTCACCCCCCAACACACTCACCCCCAACACACTCACCCCCAACACACACTCACCCTCCAACACACTCACCACCAACACACACTCACCCCCCTACACACACTCACCCCCAACACACACTCACCCCCAAACACAGTCACCACCAACACACTCACACCTACACACTCACCCCCAACACACACTCACCCCCAACACACACTCACCCAACAACACACTCACCCCCAACACACACTCACCCTCCAACACACTCACCCCCAACACACAATCACCCTCCAACACACTCACCACCAACACACACTCACCCCCCCACACACACTCACCCCCAACACACACTCACCCCCCAACAGACTCACCCCCAACACACACTCACACCCGAACACACTCAACCCCAACACACTCACCCCCAACACACACTCACCACCCAACACACGCACCCCAACACACTCACCCCCATCACACACTCACCCCCCAACACACTCACCCCCAACATACACTCACCTCAAACACACTCACCCCCAACACACACTCAACCCCCAACACATTCACCCCTAACAAAGACTCACCCCCAACACACTCACCCCCAAACACACACTCACCCCCAACACACACTCACCCCCAACACACACTCACCCCCCAACACACTCACCTCAACACACTCAACCCCAACACACACTCACCCACCAACACACTCACCCCCAACACACACTCACCCCCCAACACACTCACCCCCAACATACTCACCACCAACACACAGTCACCCCCACCACACTCACCCCCAACACTCTCACACCGCAACACACACTCACCCCCCAACACAGTTACACCCGACACACTCACCCCAACACACTCACCCCCAACACACACACCACAACACACACTCACCCCCAACACACTCACCCCAACGCACTCACCCCAACACACACTCACCCCAACACACTCACCCCCAACACACTCACCCCCAACACACTCACCACAACACACACTCACCCCCAACACACTCACCCCAACACACTCACCCCAACACACACTCACCACCAACACACTCGCCCCCAACACACTCACCCCCAACACACTCACCCCCAACACACTCACCCTCAACCCATACTCACTCTCAACACACTCACCCCCAACAAACACTCATCCCCAACACGCACTCACCCCAACACACTAAACCCCAAACTCACTCTCACCACTCAAACACACACTCACCCCCATCACACACTCACCCCCAACACACTCACACCCCCAACACACACTCACCCCCCAACACTCTCACCCTCCAACACACACTCACCCCCCAACACATGCACCCCCAACACCCACACCCCAACACACACTCACCCCCAACACACAAACCCTCCAATACACTCACCCTCAACACACACTCACTCCCAACACACACTCACCCCACAACACACAGTCACCCCCACCACACTCACCCCCAACACTCTCACACCCCAACACACACTCACCCCCCAACACAGTTACACCCGACACACTCACCCCTACACACTCACCCCCAACACACACTTACCCCCAACACAATCACCCCCAACACACACTCACCCCCAACACACTTACCCCCAATAAACACACACCCCAACACACACTCAGCCCCCAACACACCCCCGACACACTCACCCCAACACACACTCACCCCCCAACACACACATCACCCCCAACACACACTCACCCCCAACACACTCTACCCCAACACACTCACCCCCAACACACACTCACCCCCCAACACACTCACCCCCAACACACTCACCCCAACACACACTCACCCTCCAACACACTCACCACCAACACACACTTACCCCCCCACACACACTCACCCCCAACACACACTCACCACCCAACACTCTCACCCCCAACACACACTCACCCCCAACACACACTCACGCCCAACACACTCACCCCCAACACACACTCACCCCAACACACTCACCCTTCAACACACTCATCCCCAACACACACTCACCCCCAACACACTCACCCCCTACACACACTCACCCCCCAACACACTCACCCCCAACACCCACTCACCCCCAAAATACTCGGCTCCAACGCACACTCACCCCCCAACACACTCACCCCCAACACACACTCACACCCAACACAGTTACCCCCAATACACTCACACCCAACACACACTCATCCCAAACACACACTCACCCCCAACACACTCACCCCCATCTTACTCACGCCCAACACACTCACCATTCAAAACACATTCACCCCCCAACACACTCACCCCCAACACACTCACCCCCAACACACTTACCCCCAACACACACTCACCCCCAACACACTCACCCCCAACACACCCACCCCAACACACTCACCCCCCCAACACACACTCACCCCCAACACACTCACCCTTCAACACACTCATCCCCAACACACTCAACCCCAACACACTCACCCCCCAACACGCACTCAACCCCCAACACACTCACCCCCAACACAAACTAACCCCCCCAACACACTCACCCCCAACACACACTCACCCCCCAACACACTCACCCCCCAACACACACTCACCCCCAAAACAGTCGGCTCCAACGCACACTCACACCAACACACACTCACCCCCAACACACTCACCCCCAACACATACTCACTCTCAACACACTCATCCCCAACAAAAACTCATCCCCAACAAGCACTCACCCCAACACACTAAACCCCAAACTCACTCTCACCAATCAAACACACACTCACCCCCATCACACACTCACCCCCAACACACTCACCCCCCCAACACACATTCACCCCCAACACACACTCACCCTCCAATACAATCACCCCCAACACACACTCACTCATCCCCCAACACACACTCACCCCACAACACACAGTCACCCCCACCACACTCACACCCAACACTCTCACACCCCAACATACACTCACCCCCAAACACAGTCACCCCCAACACACTCCCACCTACACACACTCACCCCCAACACACACTCACCCCAACACAATCATCCCAACACACAATCACCCCAACACACTTAGCCCCAAAAAACACTCACCCCCAACACACACTCAGCCCCCAACACACTCACCCCCGACACACTCACCCCAACACACTCACCCCCAACACACACTCACCCCCCAACACACTCACCCCCAACACACTCACCCCCAACACACACTCACCCTCCAACACACTCACCACCAACACACACTCACCCCCCCACACACACTCACCCCCAACACACACTCACCCCCAAACACAGTCACCACCAACACACTCAAACCTACACACTCACCCCCAACACACACTCACCCCCAACACACACTCACCCAACAACACACTCACCCCCAACACACACTCACCCTCCAACACACTCACCCCCAACACACACTCACCCTCCAACACACTCACCACCAACACACACTCACCCCCCACACACACTCACCCCCAACACACACTAACCCCCCAACAGACTCACCCCCAACACACACTCACACCCAAACACACTCAACCCCAACTCACTCACCCCCAACACACACTCACCACCCAACACACTCACCCCAACACACTCACCCCCATCACACACTCACCCCCCAACACACTCACCCCCAACATACACTCACCCCAAACACACTCACCCCCAACACACACTCAACCCCCAACACATTCACCCCTAACAAAGACTCACCCCCAACACACTCACCCCCAAACACACACTCACCCCCAACACACACTCACCCCCAACACACACTCACCCCCCAACACACTCACCCCAACACACTCAACCTCAACACACACTCACCCACCAACACACTCACCCCCAACACACACTCACCCCCCAACACACTCACCCCCAACATACTCACCACCAACACACAGTCACCCCCACCACACTCACCCCCAACACTCTCACACCCCAACACACACTCACCCCCCAACACAGTTACACCCGACACACTCACCCCAACATACTCACCCCCAACACACACACCACAACACACACTCACCCCCAACATACTCACCCCAACACACTCACCCCAACACACACTCACCCCAACACACTCGCCCCCAACACACTCACCCCCAACACACTCACCCCCAACACACTCACCCCCAACACACTCACCACAACACACACTCACCCCCAACACACTCACCCCAACACACTCACCCCAACACACACTCACCACCAACACACTCGCCCCCAACACACTCACCCCCAACACACTCACCCCCAACACACTCACCCTCAACCCATACTCACTCTCAACACACTCACACCCAACAAACACTCATCCCCAACACGCACTCACCCCAAAAAACTAAACCCCAAACTCACTCTCACCACTCAAACACACACTCACACCCATCACACACTCACCCCCAACACACTCACCCCCCCAACACACACTCACCCCCCAACACTCTCACCCTCCAACACACACTCACCCCCCAACACATGCACCCCCAACACCCACACCCCAACACACACTCACCCCCAACACACAAACCCTCCAATACACTCACCCTCAACACACACTCACTCCCAACACACACTCACCCCACAACACACAGTCACCCCCACCACACTCACCCCCAACACTCTCACACCCCAACACACACTCACCCCCCAACACAGTTACACCCGACACACTCACCCCTACACACTCACCCCCAACACACACTTACCCCCAACAAAATCACCCCCAACACACACTCACCCCCAACACACTTACCCCCAATAAACACACACCCCAACACACACTCAGCCCCCAACACACCCCCGACACACTCACCCCAACACACACTCACCCCCCAACACACACATCACCCCCAACACACACTCACCCCCAACACACTCTACCCCAACACACTCACCCCCAACACACACTCACCCCCCAACACACTCACCCCCAACACACTCACCCCAACACACACTCACCCTCCAACACACTCACCACCAACACACACTTACCCCCCCACACACACTCACCCCCAACACACACTCACCACCAACACACTCACCCCCAACACACACTCACCCCCAACACACACTCACGCCCAACACACTCACCCCCAACACACACTCACCCCCCAACACACTCACCCCCAACACACACTCACCCCCCAACACACTCACCCCCAACATACACCCTCCCCAAACACACTCTCACCCCCAACACACACTCAACCCCTAACTCATTCACCCCCAACACACACTCACCCCCAACACACTCACCCCCCAACACACACTCACCCCCAACACACTCACCCCCAACACACACTCACCCCCAACACACTCACCCCAATACACTCAACCCCAACACACACTCACCCACCAACACACTCACCCCCAACACACACTCACCCCCCAACACACTCACCCCCAACATACTCACCCCCAATACACTCACCCCCAACACACTCACCACAAGACACACTCACCCCCAACACACTCACTGCGACACACTCAACCCAACACACACTCACCCCCAACACACTCACCCCCAACACACACTCACCCTCCAACACACTCACCACCAACACACACTCACCCCCCCACACACACTCACCCCCAACACACACTAACCCCCCAACAGACTCACCCCCAACACACACTCACCCCCAACACACTCAACCCCAACACACTCACCCCCAACACACACTCACCCCCCAACACACTCACCCCCAACACACTCACCCCCAACACACACTCACCCTCCAACACACTCACCACCAACACACACTCACCCCCCCACACACACTCACCCCCAACACACACTCACCCCCAAACACAGTCACCACCAACACACTCAAACCTACACACTCACCCCCAACACACACTCACCCCCAACACACACTCACCCAACAACACACTCACCCCCAACACACACTCACCCTCCAACACACTCACCCCCAACACACACTCACCCTCCAACACACTCACCACCAACACACACTCACCCCCCACACACACTCACCCCCAACACACACTAACCCCCCAACAGACTCACCCCCAACACACACTCACACCCAAACACACTCAACCCCAACACACTCACCCCCAACACACACTCACCACCCAACACACTCACCCCAACACACTCACCCCCATCACACACTCACCCCCCAACACACTCACCCCCAACATACACTCACCCCAAACACACTCACCCCCAACACACACTCAACCCCCAACACATTCACCCCTAACAAAGACTCACCCCCAACACACTCACCCCCAAACACACACTCACCCCCAACACACACTCACCCCCAACACACACTCACCCCCCAACACACTCACCCCAACACACTCAACCTCAACACACACTCACCCACCAACACACTCACCCCCAACACACACTCACCCCCCAACACACTCACCCCCAACATACTCACCACCAACACACAGTCACCCCCACCACACTCACCCCCAACACTCTCACACCCCAACACACACTCACCCCCCAACACAGTTACACCCGAACACTCACCCCAACATACTCACCCCCAACACACACACCACAACACACACTCACCCCCAACACACTCACCCCAACACACTCACCCCAACACACACTCACCCCAACACACTCGCCCCCAACACACTCACCCCCAACACACTCACCCCCAACACACTCACCCCCAACACACTCACCACAACACACACTCATCCCCAACACACTCACCCCAACACACTCACCCCAACACACACTCACCACCAACACACTCGCCCCCAACACACTCACCCCCAACACACTCACCCCCAACACACTCACCCTCAACCCATACTCACTCTCAACACACTCACCCCCAACAAACACTCATCCCCAACACGCACTCACCCCAAAAAACTAAACCCCAAACTCACTCTCACCACTCAAACACACACTCACCCCCATCACACACTCACCCCCAACACACTCACCCCCCCAACACACACTCACCCCCCAACACTCTCACCCTCCAACACACACTCACCCCCCAACACATGCACCCCCAACACCCACACCCCAACACACACTCACCCCCAACACACAAACCCTCCAATACACTCACCCTCAACACACACTCACTCCCAACACACACTCACCCCACAACACACAGTCACCCCCACCACACTCACCCCCAACACTCTCACACCCCAACACACACTCACCCCCCAACACAGTTACACCCGACACACTCACCCCTACACACTCACCCCCAACACACACTTACCCCCAACACAATCACCCCCAACACACACTCACCCCCAACACACTTACCCCCAATAAACACACACCCCAACACACACTCAGCCCCCAACACACCCCCGACACACTCACCCCAACACACACTCACCCCCCAACACACACATCACCCCCAACACACACTCACCCCCAACACACTCTACCCCAACACACTCACCCCCAACACACACTCACCCCCCAACACACTCACCCCCAACACACTCACCCCAACACACACTCACCCTCCAACACACTCACCACCAACACACACTTACCCCCCCACACACACTCACCCCCAACACACACTCACCACCAACACACTCACCCCCAACACACACTCACCCCCAACACACACTCACGCCCAACACACTCACCCCCAACACACACTCACCCCCCAACACACTCACCCCCAACACACTCACCCCCAACACACACTCACCCCCAACACACTCACCCCCAACATACACCCTCCCCAAACACACTCTCACCCCCAACACACACTCAACCCCTAACTCATTCACCCCCAACACACACTCACCCCCAACACACTCACCCCCCAACACACACTCACCCCAACACACTCACCCCAATACACTCAACCCCAACACACACTCACCCACCAACACACTCACCCCCAACACACACTCACCCCCCAACACACTCACCCCCAACATACTCACCCCCAATACACTCACCCCCAACACACTCACCACAAGACACACTCACCCCCAACACACACACTGCAACACACTCAACCCAACACACACTCACCCCCAACACACTCACCCCCAACACACACTCACCCTCCAACACACTCACCACCAACACACACTCACCCCCCCACACACACTCACCCCCAACACACACTAACCCCCCAACAGACTCACCCCCAACACACACTCACACCCAAACACACTCAACCCCAACACACTCACCCCCAACACACACTCACCACCCAACACACTCACCCCAACACACTCACCCCCATCACACACTCACCCCCAACACACACACCACAACACACACTCACCCCCAACACACTCACCCCAACACACTCACCCCAACACACACTCACCCCAACACACTCGCCCCCAACACACTCACCCCCAACACACTCACCCCCAACACACTCACCCCCAACACACTCACCACAACACACACTCACCCCCAACACACTCACCCCAACACACTCACCCCAACACACACTCACCACCAACACACTCGCCCCCAACACACTCACCCCCAACACACTCACCCCCAACACACTCACCCTCAACCCATACTCACTCTCAACACACTCACCCCCAACAAACACTCATCCCCAACACGCACTCACCCCAACACACTAAACCCCAAACTCACTCTCACCACTCAAACACACACTCACCCCCATCACACACTCACCCCCAACACACTCACCCCCCAACACACACTCACCCCCCAACACTCTCACCCTCCAACACACACTCACCCCCCAACACATGCACCCCCAACACCCACACCCCAACACACACTCACCCCCAACACACAAACCCTCCAATACACTCACCCTCAACACACACTCACTCCCAACACACACTCACCCCACAACACACAGTCACCCCCACCACACTCACCCCCAACACTCTCACACCCCAACACACACTCACCCCCCAACACAGTTACACCCGACACACTCACCCCTACACACTCACCCCCAACACACACTTACCCCCAACACAATCACCCCCAACACACACTCACCCCCAACACATTTACCCCAAATAAACACACACCCCAACACACACTCAGCCCCCAACACACCCCCGACACACTCACCCCAACACACACTCACCCCCCAACACACACATCACCCCCAACACACACTCACCCCCAACACACTCTACCCCAACACACTCACCCCCAACACACACTCACCCCCCAACACACTCACCCCCAACACACTCACCCCAACACACACTCACCCTCCAACACACTCACCACCAACACACACTTACCCCCCCACACACACTCACCCCCAACACACACTCACCACCAACACACTCACCCCCAACACACACTCACCCCCAACACACACTCACGCCCAACACACTCACCCCCAACACACACTCACCCCCCAACACACTCACCCCCAACACACTCACCCCCAACACACACTCACCCCCCAACACACTCACCCCCAACATACACTCACCCCAAACACACTCTCACCCCCAACACACACTCAACCCCTAACTCATTCACCCCCAACACACACTCACCCCCAACACACTCACCCCCCAACACACACTCACCCCCAACACACTCACCCCCAACACACACTCACCCCCAACACACTCACCCCAACACACTCAACCCCAACACACACTCACCCACCAACACACTCACCCCCAACACACACTCACCCCCCAACACACTCACCCCCAACATACTCACCCCCAATACACTCACCCCCAACACACTCACCACAACACACACTCACCCCCAACACACTCACCGCAACACACTCAACCCAACACACACTCACCCCCAACACACTCACCCCCAACACACACTCACCCCCAACACACTCACCCCCCCAACACACACTCACCCCCCAACACACTCACCCTCCAACACACACCTACCCCCCAACACATGCACCCCCAACACCCTCACCCCAACACACACTCACCCCCAACACACACTCACCCTCCAATACACTCACCCCCAACACACACTCACTCCCAACACACACTCACCCCACAACACACAGTCACCCCCACCATACTCACCCCCAACACTCTCACACCCCAACACACACTCACCCCCCAACACAGTCACACCCGACACACTCACCCCTACACACTCACCCCCAACACACACTCACCCCAACACAATCACCCCCAACACACACTCACCCCCAACACACTTACCCCCAAAAAACACTCACCCCCAACACACCCTCAGCCCCCAACACACTCACCCCCGACACACTCACCCCAACACACACTGAACCCCCAACACACACTCAACCCCCAACACACACTCACCCCCAACACACTCAAACCCAACACACTCACCCCAACGCACTCTCACCCCCAACACACTCACCCCCAACACACTCACCCCCAACACACACTCACCCTCCAACTCACTCACCACCAACACACACTCACCCCTCAACAAACACTCACCCCCAACACACTCACCCCCACACACACTCACCCCCAACACACACTCACCCCCAACACACTCACCCCCAACACACACTCACCCCTAACACACACTCACGCCCAACACACTCACCCCCAACACACACTCACCCCCCAACACACTCACCCCCAACACACTCACCCCCAACACACACTTACACCCCAACACACTCACCCCCAGCATACACTCACCCCAAACACACACTGACCCCCAACACACACTCACCCCCAACACACTCACCCCAAACACACTCACCCCCAACACACACTCAACCCCCAACACATTCACCCCCAAACACACACTCACCCCCAACACACACTCACCCCCAACACACACTCACACCCCAACACACTCACCCCAACACACTCAACCCCAACACACACTCACCCACCAACACACTCACCCCCAACACACACTCACCCCCCAACACACTCACCCCAACACACTCAACCCCAACACACACTCACCCACCAATACACTCACCCCCAACATACTCACCACCATCACACAGTCACCCCCACCACACTCAACCCCAACACTCTCACACCCCAACACACACTCACCCCCCAACACAGTTACACCCGACACACTCACCCCAACACACTCACCCCCAACACACACACCACAACACACACTCACCCCCAACACACTCACCCCAACACACTCACCCCAACACACACTCACCCCAACACACTCGCCCCCAACACACTCACCCCCAACACACTCACCCCCAACACACTCACCCCCAACACACTCACCACAACACACACTCATCCCCAACACACTCACCCCAACACACTCTACCCCAACACACTCACCCCCAACACACACTCACCCCCCAACACACTCACCCCCAACACACTCACCCCAACACACACTCACCCTCCAACACACTCACCACCAACACACACTTACCCCCCCACACACACTCACCCCCAACACACACTCACCACCAACACACTCACCCCCAACACACACTCACCCCCAACACACACTCACGCCCAACACACTCACCCCCAACACACACTCACCCCCCAACACACTCACCCCCAACACACTCACCCCCAACACACACTCACCCCCCAACACACTCACCCCCAACATACACTCACCCCAAACACACTCTCACCCCCAACACACACTCAACCCCTAACTCATTCACCCCCAACACACACTCACCCCCAACACACTCACCCCCCAACACACACTCACCCCCAACACACTCACCCCCAACACACACTCACCCCCAACACACTCACCCCAACACACTCAACCCCAACACACACTCACCCACCAACACACTCACCCCCAACACACACTCACCCCCCAACACACTCACCCCCAACATACTCACCCCCAATACACTCACCCCCAACACACTCACCACAACACACACTCACCCCCAACACACTCACCGCAACACACTCAACCCAACACACACTCACCCCCAACACACTCACCCCCAACACACACTCACCCCCAACACACTCACCCCCCCAACACACACTCACCCCCCAACACACTCACCCTCCAACACACACCTACCCCCCAACACATGCACCCCCAACACCCTCACCCCAACACACACTCACCCCCAACACACACTCACCCTCCAATACACTCACCCCCAACACACACTCACTCCCAACACACACTCACCCCACAACACACAGTCACCCCCACCATACTCACCCCCAACACTCTCACACCCCAACACACACTCACCCCCCAACACAGTCACACCCGACACACTCACCCCTACACACTCACCCCCAACACACACTCACCCCAACACAATCACCCCCAACACACACTCACCCCCAACACACTTACCCCCAAAAAACACTCACCCCCAACACACCCTCAGCCCCCAACACACTCACCCCCGACACACTCACCCCAACACACACTGAACCCCCAACACACACTCAACCCCCAACACACACTCACCCCCAACACACTCAAACCCAACACACTCACCCCAACGCACTCTCACCCCCAACACACTCACCCCCAACACACTCACCCCCAACACACACTCACCCTCCAACTCACTCACCACCAACACACACTCACCCCTCAACAAACACTCACCCCCAACACACTCACCCCCACACACACTCACCCCCAACACACACTCACCCCCAACACACTCACCCCCAACACACACTCACCCCTAACACACACTCACGCCCAACACACTCACCCCCAACACACACTCACCCCCCAACACACTCACCCCCAACACACTCACCCCCAACACACACTTACACCCCAACACACTCACCCCCAGCATACACTCACCCCAAACACACACTGACCCCCAACACACACTCACCCCCAACACACTCACCCCAAACACACTCACCCCCAACACACACTCAACCCCCAACACATTCACCCCCAAACACACACTCACCCCCAACACACACTCACCCCCAACACACACTCACACCCCAACACACTCACCCCAACACACTCAACCCCAACACACACTCACCCACCAACACACTCACCCCCAACACACACTCACCCCCCAACACACTCACCCCAACACACTCAACCCCAACACACACTCACCCACCAATACACTCACCCCCAACATACTCACCACCATCACACAGTCACCCCCACCACACTCAACCCCAACACTCTCACACCCCAACACACACTCACCCCCCAACACAGTTACACCCGACACACTCACCCCAACACACTCACCCCCAACACACACACCACAACACACACTCACCCCCAACACACTCACCCCAACACACTCACCCCAACACACACTCACCCCAACACACTCGCCCCCAACACACTCACCCCCAACACACTCACCCCCAACACACTCACCCCCAACACACTCACCACAACACACACTCATCCCCAACACACTCACCCCAACACACTCTACCCCAACACACTCACCCCCAACACACACTCACCCCCCAACACACTCACCCCCAACACACTCACCCCAACACACACTCACCCTCCAACACACTCACCACCAACACACACTTACCCCCCCACACACACTCACCCCCAACACACACTCACCACCAACACACTCACCCCCAACACACACTCACCCCCAACACACACTCACGCCCAACACACTCACCCCCAACACACACTCACCCCCCAACACACTCACCCCCAACACACTCACCCCCAACACACACTCACCCCCCAACACACTCACCCCCAACATACACTCACCCCAAACACACTCTCACCCCCAACACACACTCAACCCCTAACTCATTCACCCCCAACACACACTCACCCCCAACACACTCACCCCCCAACACACACTCACCCCCAACACACTCACCCCCAACACACACTCACCCCCAACACACTCACCCCAACACACTCAACCCCAACACACACTCACCCACCAACACACTCACCCCCAACACACACTCACCCCCCAACACACTCACCCCCAACATACTCACCCCCAATACACTCACCCCCAACACACTCACCACAACACACACTCACCCCCAACACACTCACCGCAACACACTCAACCCAACACACACTCACCCCCAACACACTCACCCCCAACACACACTCACCCCCAACACACTCACCCCCCCAACACACACTCACCCCCCAACACACTCACCCTCCAACACACACCTACCCCCCAACACATGCACCCCCAACACCCTCACCCCAACACACACTCACCCCCAACACACACTCACCCTCCAATACACTCACCCCCAACACACACTCACTCCCAACACACACTCACCCCACAACACACAGTCACCCCCACCATACTCACCCCCAACACTCTCACACCCCAACACACACTCACCCCCCAACACAGTCACACCCGACACACTCACCCCTACACACTCACCCCCAACACACACTCACCCCAACACAATCACCCCCAACACACACTCACCCCCAACACACTTACCCCCAAAAAACACTCACCCCCAACACACCCTCAGCCCCCAACACACTCACCCCCGACACACTCACCCCAACACACACTGAACCCCCAACACACACTCAACCCCCAACACACACTCACCCCCAACACACTCAAACCCAACACACTCACCCCAACGCACTCTCACCCCCAACACACTCACCCCCAACACACTCACCCCCAACACACACTCACCCTCCAACTCACTCACCACCAACACACACTCACCCCTCAACAAACACTCACCCCCAACACACTCACCCCCACACACACTCACCCCCAACACACACTCACCCCCAACACACTCACCCCCAACACACACTCACCCCTAACACACACTCACGCCCAACACACTCACCCCCAACACACACTCACCCCCCAACACACTCACCCCCAACACACTCACCCCCAACACACACTTACACCCCAACACACTCACCCCCAGCATACACTCACCCCAAACACACACTGACCCCCAACACACACTCACCCCCAACACACTCACCCCAAACACACTCACCCCCAACACACACTCAACCCCCAACACATTCACCCCCAAACACACACTCACCCCCAACACACACTCACCCCCAACACACACTCACACCCCAACACACTCACCCCAACACACTCAACCCCAACACACACTCACCCACCAACACACTCACCCCCAACACACACTCACCCCCCAACACACTCACCCCAACACACTCAACCCCAACACACACTCACCCACCAATACACTCACCCCCAACATACTCACCACCATCACACAGTCACCCCCACCACACTCAACCCCAACACTCTCACACCCCAACACACACTCACCCCCCAACACAGTTACACCCGACACACTCACCCCAACACACTCACCCCCAACACACACACCACAACACACACTCACCCCCAACACACTCACCCCAACACACTCACCCCAACACACACTCACCCCAACACACTCGCCCCCAACACACTCACCCCCAACACACTCACCCCCAACACACTCACCCCCAACACACTCACCACAACACACACTCATCCCCAACACACTCACCCCAACACACTCTACCCCAACACACTCACCCCCAACACACACTCACCCCCCAACACACTCACCCCCAACACACTCACCCCAACACACACTCACCCTCCAACACACTCACCACCAACACACACTTACCCCCCCACACACACTCACCCCCAACACACACTCACCACCAACACACTCACCCCCAACACACACTCACCCCCAACACACACTCACGCCCAACACACTCACCCCCAACACACACTCACCCCCCAACACACTCACCCCCAACACACTCACCCCCAACACACACTCACCCCCCAACACACTCACCCCCAACATACACTCACCCCAAACACACTCTCACCCCCAACACACACTCAACCCCTAACTCATTCACCCCCAACACACACTCACCCCCAACACACTCACCCCCCAACACACACTCACCCCCAACACACTCACCCCCAACACACACTCACCCCCAACACACTCACCCCAACACACTCAACCCCAACACACACTCACCCACCAACACACTCACCCCCAACACACACTCACCCCCCAACACACTCACCCCCAACATACTCACCCCCAATACACTCACCCCCAACACACTCACCACAACACACACTCACCCCCAACACACTCACCGCAACACACTCAACCCAACACACACTCACCCCCAACACACTCACCCCCAACACACACTCACCCCCAACACACTCACCCCCCCAACACACACTCACCCCCCAACACACTCACCCTCCAACACACACCTACCCCCCAACACATGCACCCCCAACACCCTCACCCCAACACACACTCACCCCCAACACACACTCACCCTCCAATACACTCACCCCCAACACACACTCACTCCCAACACACACTCACCCCACAACACACAGTCACCCCCACCATACTCACCCCCAACACTCTCACACCCCAACACACACTCACCCCCCAACACAGTCACACCCGACACACTCACCCCTACACACTCACCCCCAACACACACTCACCCCAACACAATCACCCCCAACACACACTCACCCCCAACACACTTACCCCCAAAAAACACTCACCCCCAACACACCCTCAGCCCCCAACACACTCACCCCCGACACACTCACCCCAACACACACTGAACCCCCAACACACACTCAACCCCCAACACACACTCACCCCCAACACACTCAAACCCAACACACTCACCCCAACGCACTCTCACCCCCAACACACTCACCCCCAACACACTCACCCCCAACACACACTCACCCTCCAACTCACTCACCACCAACACACACTCACCCCTCAACAAACACTCACCCCCAACACACTCACCCCCACACACACTCACCCCCAACACACACTCACCCCCAACACACTCACCCCCAACACACACTCACCCCTAACACACACTCACGCCCAACACACTCACCCCCAACACACACTCACCCCCCAACACACTCACCCCCAACACACTCACCCCCAACACACACTTACACCCCAACACACTCACCCCCAGCATACACTCACCCCAAACACACACTGACCCCCAACACACACTCACCCCCAACACACTCACCCCAAACACACTCACCCCCAACACACACTCAACCCCCAACACATTCACCCCCAAACACACACTCACCCCCAACACACACTCACCCCCAACACACACTCACACCCCAACACACTCACCCCAACACACTCAACCCCAACACACACTCACCCACCAACACACTCACCCCCAACACACACTCACCCCCCAACACACTCACCCCAACACACTCAACCCCAACACACACTCACCCACCAATACACTCACCCCCAACATACTCACCACCATCACACAGTCACCCCCACCACACTCAACCCCAACACTCTCACACCCCAACACACACTCACCCCCCAACACAGTTACACCCGACACACTCACCCCAACACACTCACCCCCAACACACACACCACAACACACACTCACCCCCAACACACTCACCCCAACACACTCACCCCAACACACACTGAACCCCCAACACACACTCAACCCCCAACACACACTCACCCCCAACACACTCAAACCCAACACACTCACCCCAACGCACTCTCACCCCCAACACACTCACCCCCAACACACTCACCCCCAACACACACTCACCCTCCAACTCACTCACCACCAACACACACTCACCCCTCAACAAACACTCACCCCCAACACACTCACCCCCACACACACTCACCCCCAACACACACTCACCCCCAACACACTCACCCCCAACACACACTCACCCCTAACACACACTCACGCCCAACACACTCACCCCCAACACACACTCACCCCCCAACACACTCACCCCCAACACACTCACCCCCAACACACACTTACACCCCAACACACTCACCCCCAGCATACACTCACCCCAAACACACACTGACCCCCAACACACACTCACCCCCAACACACTCACCCCAAACACACTCACCCCCAACACACACTCAACCCCCAACACATTCACCCCCAAACACACACTCACCCCCAACACACACTCACCCCCAACACACACTCACACCCCAACACACTCACCCCAACACACTCAACCCCAACACACACTCACCCACCAACACACTCACCCCCAACACACACTCACCCCCCAACACACTCACCCCAACACACTCAACCCCAACACACACTCACCCACCAATACACTCACCCCCAACATACTCACCACCATCACACAGTCACCCCCACCACACTCAACCCCAACACTCTCACACCCCAACACACACTCACCCCCCAACACAGTTACACCCGACACACTCACCCCAACACACTCACCCCCAACACACACACCACAACACACACTCACCCCCAACACACTCACCCCAACACACTCACCCCAACACACACTCACCCCAACACACTCGCCCCCAACACACTCACCCCCAACACACTCACCCCCAACACACTCACCCCCAACACACTCACCACAACACACACTCATCCCCAACACACTCACCCCAACACACTCTACCCCAACACACTCACCCCCAACACACACTCACCCCCCAACACACTCACCCCCAACACACTCACCCCAACACACACTCACCCTCCAACACACTCACCACCAACACACACTTACCCCCCCACACACACTCACCCCCAACACACACTCACCACCAACACACTCACCCCCAACACACACTCACCCCCAACACACACTCACGCCCAACACACTCACCCCCAACACACACTCACCCCCCAACACACTCACCCCCAACACACTCACCCCCAACACACACTCACCCCCCAACACACTCACCCCCAACATACACTCACCCCAAACACACTCTCACCCCCAACACACACTCAACCCCTAACTCATTCACCCCCAACACACACTCACCCCCAACACACTCACCCCCCAACACACACTCACCCCCAACACACTCACCCCCAACACACACTCACCCCCAACACACTCACCCCAACACACTCAACCCCAACACACACTCACCCACCAACACACTCACCCCCAACACACACTCACCCCCCAACACACTCACCCCCAACATACTCACCCCCAATACACTCACCCCCAACACACTCACCACAACACACACTCACCCCCAACACACTCACCGCAACACACTCAACCCAACACACACTCACCCCCAACACACTCACCCCCAACACACACTCACCCCCAACACACTCACCCCCCCAACACACAC
Organism: Chiloscyllium plagiosum; assembly: GCF_037043375.1. Classification (NCBI taxonomy): domain Eukaryota; kingdom Metazoa; phylum Chordata; class Chondrichthyes; order Orectolobiformes; family Hemiscylliidae; genus Chiloscyllium; species Chiloscyllium plagiosum. Next base: position 36,691,144 of record NW_028270183.1, read on the forward strand.
TCACCCCCCAACACACTCACCCTCCAACACACACCTACCCCCCAACACATGCACCCCCAACACCCTCACCCCAACACACACTCACCCCCAACACACACTCACCCTCCAATACACTCACCCCCAACACACACTCACTCCCAACACACACTCACCCCACAACACACAGTCACCCCCACCATACTCACCCCCAACACTCTCACACCCCAACACACACTCACCCCCCAACACAGTCACACCCGACACACTCACCCCTACACACTCACCCCCAACACACACTCACCCCAACACAATCACCCCCAACACACACTCACCCCCAACACACTTACCCCCAAAAAACACTCACCCCCAACACACCCTCAGCCCCCAACACACTCACCCCCGACACACTCACCCCAACACACACTGAACCCCCAACACACACTCAACCCCCAACACACACTCACCCCCAACACACTCAAACCCAACACACTCACCCCAACGCACTCTCACCCCCAACACACTCACCCCCAACACACTCACCCCCAACACACACTCACCCTCCAACTCACTCACCACCAACACACACTCACCCCTCAACAAACACTCACCCCCAACACACTCACCCCCACACACACTCACCCCCAACACACACTCACCCCCAACACACTCACCCCCAACACACACTCACCCCTAACACACACTCACGCCCAACACACTCACCCCCAACACACACTCACCCCCCAACACACTCACCCCCAACACACTCACCCCCAACACACACTTACACCCCAACACACTCACCCCCAGCATACACTCACCCCAAACACACACTGACCCCCAACACACACTCACCCCCAACACACTCACCCCAAACACACTCACCCCCAACACACACTCAACCCCCAACACATTCACCCCCAAACACACACTCACCCCCAACACACACTCACCCCCAACACACACTCACACCCCAACACACTCACCCCAACACACTCAACCCCAACACACACTCACCCACCAACACACTCACCCCCAACACACACTCACCCCCCAACACACTCACCCCAACACACTCAACCCCAACACACACTCACCCACCAATACACTCACCCCCAACATACTCACCACCATCACACAGTCACCCCCACCACACTCAACCCCAACACTCTCACACCCCAACACACACTCACCCCCCAACACAGTTACACCCGACACACTCACCCCAACACACTCACCCCCAACACACACACCACAACACACACTCACCCCCAACACACTCACCCCAACACACTCACCCCAACACACACTCACCCCAACACACTCGCCCCCAACACACTCACCCCCAACACACTCACCCCCAACACACTCACCCCCAACACACTCACCACAACACACACTCATCCCCAACACACTCACCCCAACACACTCTACCCCAACACACTCACCCCCAACACACACTCACCCCCCAACACACTCACCCCCAACACACTCACCCCAACACACACTCACCCTCCAACACACTCACCACCAACACACACTTACCCCCCCACACACACTCACCCCCAACACACACTCACCACCAACACACTCACCCCCAACACACACTCACCCCCAACACACACTCACGCCCAACACACTCACCCCCAACACACACTCACCCCCCAACACACTCACCCCCAACACACTCACCCCCAACACACACTCACCCCCCAACACACTCACCCCCAACATACACTCACCCCAAACACACTCTCACCCCCAACACACACTCAACCCCTAACTCATTCACCCCCAACACACACTCACCCCCAACACACTCACCCCCCAACACACACTCACCCCCAACACACTCACCCCCAACACACACTCACCCCCAACACACTCACCCCAACACACTCAACCCCAACACACACTCACCCACCAACACACTCACCCCCAACACACACTCACCCCCAACACACTCACCCCCAACATACTCACCCCCAATACACTCACCCCCAACACACTCACCACAACACACACTCACCCCCAACACACTCACCGCAACACACTCAACCCAACACACACTCACCCCCAACACACTCACCCCCAACACACACTCACCCCCAACACACTCACCCCCCCAACACACACTCACCCCCCAACACACTCACCCTCCAACACACACCTACCCCCCAACACATGCACCCCCAACACCCTCACCCCAACACACACTCACCCCCAACACACACTCACCCTCCAATACACTCACCCCCAACACACACTCACTCCCAACACACACTCACCCCACAACACACAGTCACCCCCACCATACTCACCCCCAACACTCTCACACCCCAACACACACTCACCCCCCAACACAGTCACACCCGACACACTCACCCCTACACACTCACCCCCAACACACACTCACCCCAACACAATCACCCCCAACACACACTCACCCCCAACACACTTACCCCCAAAAAACACTCACCCCCAACACACCCTCAGCCCCCAACACACTCACCCCCGACACACTCACCCCAACACACACTGAACCCCCAACACACACTCAACCCCCAACACACACTCACCCCCAACACACTCAAACCCAACACACTCACCCCAACGCACTCTCACCCCCAACACACTCACCCCCAACACACTCACCCCCAACACACACTCACCCTCCAACTCACTCACCACCAACACACACTCACCCCTCAACAAACACTCACCCCCAACACACTCACCCCCACACACACTCACCCCCAACACACACTCACCCCCAACACACTCACCCCCAACACACACTCACCCCTAACACACACTCACGCCCAACACACTCACCCCCAACACACACTCACCCCCCAACACACTCACCCCCAACACACTCACCCCCAACACACACTTACACCCCAACACACTCACCCCCAGCATACACTCACCCCAAACACACACTGACCCCCAACACACACTCACCCCCAACACACTCACCCCAAACACACTCACCCCCAACACACACTCAACCCCCAACACATTCACCCCCAAACACACACTCACCCCCAACACACACTCACCCCCAACACACACTCACACCCCAACACACTCACCCCAACACACTCAACCCCAACACACACTCACCCACCAACACACTCACCCCCAACACACACTCACCCCCCAACACACTCACCCCAACACACTCAACCCCAACACACACTCACCCACCAATACACTCACCCCCAACATACTCACCACCATCACACAGTCACCCCCACCACACTCAACCCCAACACTCTCACACCCCAACACACACTCACCCCCCAACACAGTTACACCCGACACACTCACCCCAACACACTCACCCCCAACACACACACCACAACACACACTCACCCCCAACACACTCACCCCAACACACTCACCCCAACACACACTCACCCCAACACACTCGCCCCCAACACACTCACCCCCAACACACTCACCCCCAACACACTCACCCCCAACACACTCACCACAACACACACTCATCCCCAACACACTCACCCCAACACACTCTACCCCAACACACTCACCCCCAACACACACTCACCCCCCAACACACTCACCCCCAACACACTCACCCCAACACACACTCACCCTCCAACACACTCACCACCAACACACACTTACCCCCCCACACACACTCACCCCCAACACACACTCACCACCAACACACTCACCCCCAACACACACTCACCCCCAACACACACTCACGCCCAACACACTCACCCCCAACACACACTCACCCCCCAACACACTCACCCCCAACACACTCACCCCCAACACACACTCACCCCCCAACACACTCACCCCCAACATACACTCACCCCAAACACACTCTCACCCCCAACACACACTCAACCCCTAACTCATTCACCCCCAACACACACTCACCCCCAACACACTCACCCCCCAACACACACTCACCCCCAACACACTCACCCCCAACACACACTCACCCCCAACACACTCACCCCAACACACTCAACCCCAACACACACTCACCCACCAACACACTCACCCCCAACACACACTCACCCCCCAACACACTCACCCCCAACATACTCACCCCCAATACACTCACCCCCAACACACTCACCACAACACACACTCACCCCCAACACACTCACCGCAACACACTCAACCCAACACACACTCACCCCCAACACACTCACCCCCAACACACACTCACCCCCAACACACTCACCCCCCCAACACACACTCACCCCCCAACACACTCACCCTCCAACACACACCTACCCCCCAACACATGCACCCCCAACACCCTCACCCCAACACACACTCACCCCCAACACACACTCACCCTCCAATACACTCACCCCCAACACACACTCACTCCCAACACACACTCACCCCACAACACACAGTCACCCCCACCATACTCACCCCCAACACTCTCACACCCCAACACACACTCACCCCCCAACACAGTCACACCCGACACACTCACCCCTACACACTCACCCCCAACACACACTCACCCCAACACAATCACCCCCAACACACACTCACCCCCAACACACTTACCCCCAAACACACACTCACCCCCAACACACACTCACCCCCAACACACACTCACACCCCAACACACTCACCCCAACACACTCAACCCCAACACACACTCACCCACCAACACACTCACCCCCAACACACACTCACCCCCCAACACACTCACCCCCAACACACTCACCCCCAACACACACTCACCCCCAACACACACTCACCCCCCAACACACTCACCCCAACACACTCAACCCCAACACACACTCACCCACCAACACACTCACCCCCAACATACTCACCACCAACACACAGTCACCCCCACCACACTCAACCCCAACACTCTCACACCCCAACACACACTCACCCCCCAACACAGTTACACGCGACACACTCACCCCAACACACTCACCCCCAACACACACACCACAACACACACTCACCCCCAACACACTCACCCCAACACACTCACCCCAACACACACTCACCCCAACACACTCGCCCCCAACACACTCACCCCCAACACACTCACCCCCAACACACTCACCCCCAACACACTCACCACAACACACACTCATCCCCAACACACTCACCCCAACACACTCACCCCAACACACACTCACCACCAACACACTCGCCCCCAACACACTCACCCCCAACACACTCACCCCCAACACACTCACCATCAACCCATACTCACTCTCAACACACTCACCCCCAACAAACACTCACCCCAACACGCACTCACCCCAACACACTAAACCCAAAACTCACTCTCACCACTCAAACACACACTCACCCCCATCACACACTCACCCCAACACACTCACCCCCCCAACACACACTCACCCCCCAACACTCTCACCCTCCAACACACACTCACCCCCCAACACATGCACCTCCAACACCCACACCCCAACACACACTCACCCCCAACACACAGACCCTCCAATACACTCACCCTCAACACACACTCACTCCCAACACACACTCACCCCACAACACACAGTCACCCCCACCACACTCACCCCCAACACTCTCACACCCCAACACACACTCACCCCCCAACACAGTTACACCCGACACACTCACCCCTACACACTCACCCCCAACACACACTTACCCCCAACACAATCACCCCCAACACACTCTACCCCAACACACACTCACCCCCCAACACACTCACCCCCAACACACTCACCCCCAACAAACTTACCCCCAATAAACACACACCCCAACACACACTCAGCCCCCAACACACTCCCGACACACTTACCCCAACACACACTCACCCCCCAACACACACATCACCCCCAACACACACTCACCCCCAACACACTCTACCCCAACACACTCACCCCCAACACACACTCACCCCCCAACACACTCACCCCCAACACACTCACCCCAACACACACTCACCCTCCAACACACTCACCACCAACACACACTTACCCCCCACACACACTCACCCCCAACACACACTCACCACCCAACACACTCACCCCAACACACACTCACCCTCCAACACACTCACCACCAACACACACTTACCCCCCCACACACACTCACCCCCAACACACACTCACCACCCAACACACTCACCCCCAACACACACTCACCCCCAACACACACTCACGCCCAACACACTCACCCCCAACACACACTCACCCCCCAACACACTCACCCCCAACACACACACCACAACACACACTCACCCCCAACACACTCACCCCAACACACACTCACCCCCAACACACTCACCCCAACACACTCAACCCCAACACACTCACCCCCAACACACACTCACCCCCAACACACACTCAACCCCTAACTCATTCACACCCAACACACACTCACCCCCAACACACTCACCCCCCAACACACACTCACCCCCAACACACTCACCCCCAACACACACTCACCCCCAACACACTCACCCCAACACACTCAACCCCAACACACACTCACCCACCAACACACTCACCCCCAACACACACTCACCCCCCAACACACTCACCCCCAACATACTCACCCCCAATACACTCACCCCCAACACACTCACCACAACACACACTCACCCCCAACACACTCACTGCAACACACTCAACGCAACACACACTCACCCCCAACACACTCACCCCCAACACACACTCACCCCAACACACTCACCCCCCCAACACACACTCACCTCCAACACACTCACCCTCCAACACACACCTACCCCCCAACACATGCACCCCCAACACCCTCACCCCAACACACACTCACCCCCAACACACACTCACCCTCCAATACACTCACCCCAACACACACTCACTCCCAACACACACCACCCCACAACACACAGTCACCCCCACCATACTCACCCCCAACACTCTCACACCCCAACACACACTCACCCCCCAGCACAGTCACACCCGACACACTCACCCCTACACACTCACCCCCAACACACACTCACCCCAACACAATCACCCCCAACACACACTCACTCCCAACACACACTCACCCCACAACACACAGTCACCCCCACCATACTCACCCCCAACACTCTCACACCCCAACACACACTCACCCCCCAACACAGTCACACCAGACACACTCACCTCTACACACTCACCCCCAACACACACTCACCCCAAAACAATCACGCCCAACACACACTCACCCCCAACACACTTACCCCCAAAAAACACTCACCCCCAACACACCCTCAGCCCCCAACACACTCACCCCCGACACACTCACCCCAACACACACTGAACCCCCAACACACACTCAACCCCCAACACACACTCACCCCCAACGCACTCAAACCCAACACACTCACCCCCAACGCACTCTCACCCCCCAACACACTCACCCCCAACACACTCACCCCAACACACACTGAACCCCCAACACACACTCAACCCCCAACACACACTCACCCCCAACACACTCAAACCCAACACACTCACCCCCAACGCACTCTCACCCCCCAACACACTCACCCCCAACACACTCACCCCCAACACACACTCACCCTCCAACTCACTCACCACCAACACACACTCACCCCTCAACAAACACTCACCCCCAACACACTCACCCCCACACACACTCACCCCCAACACACACTCACCCCCAACACACTCACCCCAACACACACTCACCCCTAACACACACTCACCACCAACACACTCACCCCCAACACACACTCACCCCCCAACACACTCACCCCCAACACACTCACCCCCAACACACACTTACACCCCAACACACTCACCCCCAGCATACACTCACCCCAAACACACACTGACCCCCAACACACACTCACCCCCAACACACTCACCCCCAACACACACTCACCCCCAACACACACTCACCCCCAACACACTCACCCCCAACACACACTCACCCCCCAACACACTCACCCCAACACACTCAACCCCAACACACACTCACCCACCAACACACTCACCCCCAACACACACTCACCCCCCAACACAGTCACCCCCAACCTACACACCCCCAATACACTCACCCCCAACACACTCACCACAACACACACTCACCCCCAACACACTCACCCCAACACACACTCACCCCCAACACACTCACCCCAACACACTCACCCCCAAAACACTCACCCCAATACACACTCACCCCCAACACACTCACCCCCCAACACACACTCACCCCCCAAAACACTCGGCTCCAACACACACTCACCCCCACCATACTCACCCCCAACACTCTCACACCCCAACACACACTCACCCCCCAACACAGTCACACCCGACACACTCACCCCTACACACTCACCCCCAACACACACTCACCCCAACACAATCACCCCCAACACACACTCACTCCCAACACACACTCACCCCACAACACACAGTCACCCCCACCATACTCACCCCCAACACTCTCACACCCCAACACACACTCACCCCCAACACAGTCACACCAGACACACTCACCTCTACACACTCACCCCCAACACACACTCACCCCAACACAATCACCCCCAACACACACTCACCCCCAACACACTTACCCCCAAAAAACACTCACCCCCAACACACCCTCAGCCCCCAACACACTCACCCCCGACACACTCACCCGAACACACACTGAACCCCCAACACACACTCAACCCCCAACACACACTCACCCCCAACGCACTCAAAGCCAACACACTCAACCCCAACGCACTCTCACCCCCCAACACACTCACCCCCAACACACTCACCCCAACACACACTGAACCCCCAACACACACTCAACCCCCAACACACACTCACCCCCAACACACTCAAACCCAACACACTCACCCCCAACGCACTCTCACCCCCCAACACACTCACCCCCAACACACTCACCCCCAACACACACTCACCCTCCAACTCACTCACCACCAACACACACTCACCCCTCAACAAACACTCACCCCCAACACACTCACCCCCACACACATTCACCCCCAACACACACTCACCCCCAACACACTCACCCCCAACACACACTCACCCCTAACACACACTCACGCCCAACACACTCACCCCCAACACACACTCACCCCCCAACACACTCACCCCCAACACACTCACCCCCAACACACACTTACACCCCAACACACTCACCCCCAGCATACACTCACCCCAAACACACACTGACCCCCAACACACACTCACCCCCAACACACTCACCCCCAACACACACTCACCCCCAACACACACTCACCCCCAACACACTCACCCCCAACACACACTCACCCCCCAACACACTCACCCCAACACACTCAACCCCAACACACACTCACCCACCAACACACTCACCCCCAACACACACTCACCCCCCAACACAGTCACCCCCAACCTACACACCCCCAATACACTCACCCCCAACACACTCACCACAACACACACTCACCCCCAACACACTCACCCCAACACACACTCACCCCCAACACACTCACCCCAACACACTCACCCCCAAAACACTCACCCCAATACACACTCACCCCCAACACACTCACCCCCCAACACACACTCACCCCCCAACACACTCACCCCCAACACACACTCACCCCCCAACACACTCACCCCCAACACACTCACCCCCAACACACACTCACCCTCAACACACTCACCCCAACACACACTCATCCCCAACATGCACTCACCCCAACACACTAAACCCCAAACACACTCTCACCACTCAAACACACACTCACCCCATCACACACTCAACCCCAACACACTCACCCCCCAACACACACTCACCCCCCAACACCGTCACTCTCCAACACACACTCACCCCCCAACTCATTCACCCCCAACACCCTCACCCCAAACACACTCACCCCCAACACACACTCACCCCCCAACACACACTCACGCCCAACACACTCACCCCCAACACACACTCACCCCCAATACACTCACCCCCCAACACTCACCCTCCTACTCAAACTCACCCCCAACACGCGCATCCCCAACACACACTCAGCCCCAACACACTCACCCCCATAATCTCTCACCCCCAACACACTCACTCTCCAACACACACTCACCCCCCAACACACTCACCCCCAACTCACTCAGCCTAACACTCTCTCCCCCAACACACTCATCCCGCAACACACACTCACCCCCCAACTCACTCACCCTTCAACACACTCTACCCCAACACACTCACCCCCCAACACACTCACCTTCTAACACACACTCACCACGCAACACACTCACCCCCAACACACTCACCCCCAACACACTCACCTCCAACACAAACTCACCCCCCAACACACTCACCCCCAACACACACTCACCCCCCAACACACTCACCCCCCAACACACACTCACACCCAAAACACTCCGCTCCAACGCACACTCACCCCCAACACACTCACCCCCAACACACACTCAACCCCCAACACACTCACCCCAACACACTCAACCCCAACACACACTCACCCACCAACACACTCACCCCCAACACACACTCACCCCCCAACACACTCACACCCCACATACTCACCCCCAACACACTCACCCCCAACACACTCACCACAACACACACTCACCCCCAACACACTCACCCCAACACATTCACCCCAACACACTCACCCCCAACACACTCACCCCAACACACACTCACCCCCAACACACTCACCCCCAACACATACTCACTCTCAACACACCTACCCCCAACAAACACTCATCCCCAACACGCACTCACCCCAACACACTAAACCCCAAACTCACTCTCACCACTCAAACACACACTCACCCCCATCACACACTCTCCCCCAACACACTCACCTGCCAACACACACTCACCCCCCAACACACTCACCCTCCAACACACACTCACCCCCCAACACATTCACCCCCAACACCCTCACCCCAACACACACTCATCCCCAACACACACTCACCCTCCAATACACTCACCCCCAACACACACTCACTCCCAACACACACTCACCCCCCAACACACACTCACCCCACAACACACAGTCACCCCCACCACACTCACCCCCAACACTCTCACACCCCAACACACACTCACCACCCAGCACAGTCACACCCGACACACTCACCCCTACACACTCACCCCCAATACACACTCACCCCCAACACACACTCACCCCCAACACACTTACCCCCAAAAAACACTCACCCCCAACACACACTCAGCCACCAACGCACTCACCCCCGACACACTCACCCCCCAACACACACATCACCCCCAACACACACTCACCCCCAACATACTCACCCCGAATACACTCACCCCCAACACACTCACCGCAACACACTCACCCCAACACACACTCACCCCCAACACACTCACCCCCAACACACACTCACCCCCAACACACTCACCCCCAACACACACTCACCCCCAACACACTCACCCCAACACACTCAACCCCAACACACACTCACCCCCAACCCCAACACACTCGCCCCCAACACACTCACCTTCAACACACTCACCCCCAACACACTCACCCCCAACCCATACTCACTCTCAACACACTCACCCCCAAAAAACACTCATCCCCAACACGCACTCACCCCAACACACTAAACCCCAAACTCACTCTCACCACTCAAACACACACTCACCCCCATCACACACTCACCCCCAACACACTCACCCCCCCAACACACACTCACCCCCAACACTCTCACCCTCCAACACACACTCACCCCCCCAACACATGCACCCCCAACACCCACACCCCAACACACACTCACCCCCAACACACACTGACACCCAAACCACACTGACCCCAAACACACACTCACCCCCAACACACTCATCCCCCAACACACACTGACCCCCAAAACATTCACCTCAAACACACACTCACCCCCAACACACTCATCCCCCAACACACACTGACCCCCAAAACATTCACCTCAAACACACACTCACCCCAAACACACACACACCCCAACACACTCACCCCAACGCACACTCACCCCCAACACTCACTCACCCCCCAACACACTCACCCCCCAACACACCCTCACCCCAACACACTCACCCCCAACACACACTCACCCCCAACACACTCACCCCGAACACACACTCATCCCCAACACACACTCACCCCAACACACTGAACCCCAAACACACCCTCACCCCCCAACACACCCTCACCCCCAACACACTCACCCCAACGCACACTCACCCCCAACAGACACTCACCCCCCCAACACACGCACCCCCCAAACACACACTCACCCCCAGCTCACTCAACCCCAATACACACTCATCCCCAACACACTCACCCCAACACACTCACCACCAACACACCCTCACCCCAACACACTCACCCCCAACACACACTCACCCCCCAACACACACTCAACCCCAACCCACTCACCCCGAAAACACACTCATCCCCAACACACTAAACCCCAAACACACTCTCACCGCTCAAACACACACTCACCCCCAACACACTCACCCCCCAACACACACTCACCCCCAACACACTCACCTCCCAACACACACTCACCCCCAACACACTCACCCTCCAACACACACTCACCCCCCAACACATTCACACACCAACACACACTCACCCCAAACACACTCATCCCCAACAGACACTCACCCACCAACACACACTCAACCCCAACCCACTCACCCCGAACACACACTCATCCCCAACACACACTCACCCCAACACACTAAACCCCAAACACACTCTCACCCCTCAAACACACCCTCACCCCCAACACACTCACCCGCCAACACACTCACCCCAACACACTCACCCCCAACACACACTCACCGTCCAACACACTCACCCCCAAACAGGCACTCACCCCCAACACACTCACCCACCAACACACACTCACCCCAAACACACTCACCCCCAAAACACACTCACCACCAACACACTCACCCCCAACACACACTCACCCCAACACACTCACCCCCAACACACACTCACCGTCCAACACACTCACCCCAAAACAGGCACTCACCCCCAACACACTCACCCACCAACACACACTCACCCCAAACACACTCACCCCCAAAACACACGCACTCCCAACACACTCACCGCAAACACACACTGACCCCCAACACACACTGACCCCAACACACACTCACCCCCAACACACTCACCCCCAACACACATCATCCCCAAAACATTCACCTCAAACACACACTCACCCCAAACACACACATACCCCAACACACTCATCCCAACACACACTCAGCCCATCACATACTCACCCCGAACACACTCACCCCAACACACACTCACCCCCAACACATACTCACCCACAACACACTCACCCCAACACACTCACCGCCAACACACTCACCCCAACACACACTCACCCCCAACACACTCACCCCCAACACACATACCCCCCAACACACACTCACCCCCAACACACTCACCCCCAACAACTCACCGCCAACACACTCACCCCCCAACACACACTCACCCCCAACACACTCACCCCCAACACACTCACCCCCAACAGACAATCACCCCCCAACACACTCACTCCCCAACACACTCACCCCCAACACACTCACCACAACACACACTCACCCCCAACACACTCACCCCAACACACTCACCCCAACACACACTCACCACCAACACACTCGCCCCCAACACACTCACCACCAACACACTCACCCCCAACACACTCACCCTCAACCCATACTCACTCTCAACACACTCACCCCCAACAAACACTCATCCCCAACACGCACTCACCCCAACACACTAAACCCCAAACTCACTCTCACCACTCAAACACACACTCACCCCCATCACACACTCACCCCCAACACACTCAACCCCCAACACACACTCACCCCCCAACACTCTCACCCTCCAACACACACTCACCCCCCAACACATGCACCCCCAACACCCACACCCCAACACACACTCACCCCCAACACACAAACCCTCCAATACACTCACCCTCAACACACACTCACTCCCAACACACACTCACCCCACAACACACAGTCACCCCCACCACACTCTCCCCCAACACTCTCACACCCCAACACACACTCACCCCCCAACACAGTTACACCCGACACAATCACCCCTACACACTCACCCCCAACACACACTTACCCCCAACACAATCACCCCCAACACACACTCACCCCCAACACACTTACCCCCAATAAACACACACCCCAACACACACTCAGCCCCCAACACCCCCCCGACACACTCACCCCAACACACACTCACCCCCCAACACACACATCACCCCCAACACACACTCACCCCCAACACACTCTACCCCAACACACTCACCCCCAACACACACTCACCCCCCAACACACTCACTCCCAACACACTCACCCCCAACACACACTCACACTCCAACACACTCACCACCAACACACACTTACCCCCCCACACACACTCACCCCCAACACACACTCACCACACAACACACTCACCCCAACACACACTCACCCCCAACACACACTCACGCCCAACACACTCACCCCCAACACACACTCACCCCCCAACACACTCACCCCAACACACTCACCCCCAACACACACTCACCTCCCAACACACTCACCCCCAACATACACTCACCTCAAACACACTCTCACCCCCAACACACACTCAACCCCTAACACACTCACCCCAACACACTCAACCCCAACACACACTCACCCACCAACACACTCACCCCCAACACACACTCACCCCCCAACACACTCACACCCAACATACTCACCCCCAACACACTCACCCCCAACACACTCACCACAACACACACACACCCCCAACACACTCACCCCAACACACACTCACCCCAACACACTCACCCCCAACACACTCACCCCAACACACACTCACCCCCAACACACTCACCCCCAACACACTCACCCCCAACACATACTCACTCTCAACACACCTACCCCCAACAAACACTCATCCCCAACACGCACTCACCCCAACACACTAAACCCCAAACTCACTCTCACCACTCAAACACACACTCACCCCCATCACACACTCTCCCCCAACACACTCACCCCCCAACACACACTCACCCTCCAACACACTCACCCTCCAACACACACTCACCCCCAACACACACTCACCCTCCAATACACTCACCCCCAACACACACTCACTCCCAACACACACTCACCCCCCAACACACACTCACCCCACAACACACAGTCACCCCCACCACACTCACCCCCAACACTCTCACACCCCAACACACACTCACCACCCAGCACAGTCACACCCGACACACTCACCCCTACACACTCACCCCCAACACACACTCACCCCCAACACACACTCACCCCCAACACACTTACCCCCAAAAAACACTCACCCCCAACACACACTCAGCCACCAACGCACTCACCCCCGACACATTCACCCCAACACACACTCACCCCCCAACACACACATCACCCCCAACACACACTCACCCCCAACATACTCACCCCGAATACACTCACCCCCAACACACTCACCACAACACACACTCACCCCCAACACACTCACCGCAACACACTCACCCCAACACACACTCACCCCCAACACACTCACCCCCAACACACACTCACCCCAACACACTCACCCCCAACACACACTCACCCCCCAACACACTCAGCCCAACACACTCAACCCCAACACACACTCACCCCCAACACACTCGCCCCCAACACACTCACCTTCAACACACTCACCCCCAACACACTCACCCCCAACCCATACTCACTCTCAACACACTCACCCCCAACAAACACTCATCCCCAACACGCACTCACCCCAACACACTAAACCCCAAACTCACTCTCACCACTCAAACACACACTCACCCCCATCACACACTCACCCCCAACACACTCACGCCCCCAACACACACTCACCCCCAACACTCTCACCCTCCAACACACACTCACCCCAAACACACACACACCCCAACACACTCACCCCAACGCACACTCACCCCCAACACTCACTCACCCCCCAACACACTCACCCCCCAACACACCCTCACCCCCAACACACTCACCCCCAACACACACTCACCCCAACACACTCACCCCGAACACACACTCATCCCCAACATACTCACCCCACAACACACTCATCCCCAACACACTCACCCCCAACACACACTCACCCCCAACACACTCACCCCGAACACAGTCATCTCCAATACACACTCACCCCAACACACTAAACCCCAAACACACTCACACTCCCCAAACACAAACTCACCCCCAACACACACACCCCCAACACACACTCACCCCCAACACACTCACCCCCCAAAACACACTCACCCCCCAACACACTCACCCTCCAACACACACTCACCCCCCAACACATTCACCCACCAACACACACTTACCCCAAACACACTCACCCCCAAGACACAGTCACCCACCAACACACACTCAACCCCAACCCACTCACCCCGAACACACACTCATCCCCAACACACACTCACCCCAACACACTAAACCCCAAACACACTCTCACCCCTCAAACACACACTCAACCCCAACACACTCACCCGCCAATACACTCACCCCAACACACTCACCCCCAACACACACTCACTTTCCAACACACTCACCCCCAAACAGACACTCACCCCCAACACACTCATCCACCAACTCACACTCACCCCAAACACACTCACCCCCAAAACACACTCACCCCCAACACACTCACCCCCAACACACACTCACCTCAACACACTCACCCCCAACATACTCACCCCCCAACACAGACTCGCCGCCAAACACACTCACCCCCACAACAGACACGCACCCCCAACACACTCACCCCCCAACAAACACTCACCCCCAATGCACACTCACCCCAAACACACACTGACCCCCAACACACACTGTCCCCAACACACAATCGCCCCCAACATACTCACCCCAAACTCACACTCACCCCCAACACACTCACCCCAAACACACACTCACCCCCAACACACACTGACACCCAAACCACACTGACCCCAAACACACACTCACCCCCAACACACTCACCCCCCAACACACACTCACCCCCAAAACATTCACCTCAAACACACACTCACCCCAAACACACACACACCCCAACACACTCACCCCAACACACACTCACCCCATCACACACTCACCCCCAACACACTCACCCCAACGCACACTCAACCCAAACACACATTCACCCCAACACACACTCACCCCAAACACACTCACCCAAACACACACTCACCCCCAACACACACTCACCCCCAACACACTCACCCCAACACACCCACCCCCCAACGCACTCACCCCAACACACACTCACCCCCAACACACTCACCCCCAACACACTCACCCCCCAAAACACACATTCACTCCCAACACTCTCACTCCCAACAACTCACCCCAACACACTCACCCCCCAACGCACTCACCCCAACACACACTCACCCCCAACACACACTCACCCCCAACACACTCACCCCCCAACACACTATCACCCCAACACACTCACCGCCCAACACACTCACCCCCAACACACCCACTCCCAACACACTCACCCCCAACACACACTTACCCCCCAACACAATCACACGCAACACACACTCACCCCCAACACATTCACCCCCCAACACACACTCACCACCAACACACTCACCCCCAACACACACTCACCCCCAACACACACTCATCCCCAACACACACTCACCCCAACACACTAAACCCCAAACACACTCTCACCCCTCAAACACACACTCACCCCCAACTCACTCACCCCCCAACCCACACTCACCCCCCAACACACTCACCCTCCAACACACACTCACCTCCCAACACATTCACCCCCGACACACACTGACCCCCAACACACATTGACCCCCAACTCACTCACCCCCAACACACACTGACCCCCAACACACACTGACCCCCAACACACACTCACCACCAACATACTCACCCCAAACAGACACTCACCCCCAACACACTCACCCCAAACACACGCTCACCCCAACGCACACTGACCCCCAACACACACTGACACCCAACACACACTCACCCCCAACATACTCACCCCAAACAGACACTCACCCCAACACACTCACCCACCAACACACACTCACCCCCAACACACTGACCCCCAAAACACACTCTCCCCAACACACACTCACCCCCAACACACTCACCCCCCAACACACTCATCCCCCCAACACACACACACCCCCAACACACTCACCCCCCAACACACACGCACCCCAAACTCACTCACCCCCCAACACACACTGACCCCCAACACAGACTCCCCCAACACACTCACCCCAAACACATACTCACCCCAACACACTCACCCCAAACACACACTCACCCCCAACACACTCACCCCAATGCACACTCAACCCAAACACACATTCACCCCAACACACACTCACCCCAAACACACTCACCCCAACACACACTCACCCCCAACAAACACTCACCCCCAACACACTCACCCCAACACACCCACCCCCCAACGCACTCACCCCAACACACACTCACCCCCAACACACTCACCCCCAACACACTCACCCCCCAAAACACACATTCACTCCCAATACTCTCACTCCCAACAACTCACCCCAACACACTCACCCCCCAACGCACTCACCCCAACACGCACTCACCCCCAACACACACTCACCCCCAACACACTCACCCCCCAACACACGATCACCCCAACACACTCACCCCCCAACACACTCCCCCCCAACACACTCACTCCCAACACACTCACCCCCAACACACACTCACCCCAACACACTAAACCCCAAACACACTCTCACCCCTCAAACACACCCTCACCCCCAACACACTCACCCGCCAACACACTCACCCCAACACACTCACCCCCAACACACACTCACCGTCCAACACACTCACCCCCAAACAGGCACTCACCCCCAACACACTCACCCACCAACACACACTCACCCCAAACACACTCACCCCCAAAACACACTCACCCCCAACACACTCAACCCCAACACACAATCACCCCCAACACACACTCACCCCCAACACACACTGACCCACAAACACACTCACGCCCCCAACAGGCACGCACCCCCAACACACTCACCCCGCAACACACACTAAACCCCAACACACTCACCCCAAACACACACTCACCCCAAACAAACACTGACCCCCAACACACACTGACCCCAACACACACTCACCCCCAACACACTCACCCCCAACACACACTCACCCCCAAAACATTCACCCCAAACACACACTCACCCCAAACACACACATACCCCAACAAACTCACCACAACACACACTCACCCCATCACATACTCACCCCGAACACACTCACCCCAACACACACTCACCCCAACACACACTCACCCCAACACACTCACACCAACACACTCACCCCCAACACATTCACCCCAAAACACACTCACCCCCAACACACTCACCCCCAACACACTCACCCCCCAACACACACTCACCCCCAACACACTCACCCCCAACAACTCACCGCCAACACACTCACCCCCCAACACACACTCACCCACAACACACTCACCCCCAACACACTCACCCCCCAACACACAATCACCCCCCAACACACTCACTCCCCAACACACTCACCCCCAACACACTCACTCCCAACACACTCACCCCCAACACACAGTCACCCCCAACACACTCACCCCCAACACACTCACCACCCAACACACTCACCACCAACACACACTCACCCCCAACACACTCACACCCAACACACACTCACCGCCAACACAGTCACCCCCCAACACACACTCACCCCTCAACACACTCACCCCCAACATACTCACCCCACAACACACTCATCCCCAACACACTCACCCCCAACACACACTCACCCCCAACCCACTCACCGCCAACACACTCACCCCCCAACACACACTCACCCACAACACACTCACCCCCAACACACTCACCCCCCAACACACAATCACCCCCCAACACACTCACTCCCCAACACACTCACCCCCAACACACTCACTCCCAACACACTCACCCCCAACACACAGTCACCCCCCAACACACTCACCCCCAACACACTCACCACCCAACACACTCACCACCAACACACACTCACCCCCAACACACTCACACCCAACACACACTCACCGCCAACACAGTCACCCCCCAACACACACTCACCCCTCAACACACTCACCCCCAACATACTCACCCCACAACACACTCATCCCCAACACACTCACCCCCAACACACACTCACCCCCAACCCACTCACCCCGAACACAGTCATCCCCAACACACACTCACCCCAACACACTAAACCCCAAACACACTCACACTCCCCAAACACAAACTCACCCCCAACACACTCACTCCCCAACACACTCACCCCCAACACACTCACTCCCAACACACTCACCCCCAACACACAGTCACCCCCCAACACACTCACCCCCAACACACTCACCACCCAACACACTCACCACCAACACACACTCACCCCCAACACACTCACACCCAACACACACTCACCGCCAACACAGTCACCCCCCAACACACACTCACCCCTCAACACACTCACCCCCAACATACTCACCCCACAACACACTCACCCCCAACAACTCACCGCCAACACACTCACCCCCCAACACACACTTACCCCCAACACAATCACCCCCAACACACACTCACCCCCAACACACTTACCCCCAAAAAACACACACCCCAACACACACTCAGCCCCCAACACACCCCCGACACACTCACACCAACGCACACTCAACCCCAACACACAAATCACCCCCAGCACACACTCACCCCCAACACACTCAACCCCAACACACTCACCCCCAACACACACTCACCACCCAACACACTCACCACCAACACACTCACCCCCAACACACACTCACCCTCCAACACACTCACCACCAACACACACTTACCCCCCCACACACACTCACCCCCAACACACACTCACCACCCAACACACTCACTCCCAACACACACTCACCCCCAACACACACTCACGCCCAACACACTCACCCCAAACACACACTCACCCCCCAACACACTCACCCCCAACACACTCACCCCCAACACACACTCACCCCCCAACACACTCACCCCCAACATACACTCACCCCAAACACACTCTCACCCCCAACACACACTCAACCCCTAACACATTCACCCCCAACACACACTCACCCCCAACACACTCACCCCCAAACACACACTCACCCCCAACACACACTCACCCCCAACACACTCACCCCCAACACACACTCACCCCCAACACACACTCACCCCAACACACTCACCCCCAACAAACACTCACCCCTAACACACTCACCCCAACACACTCAACCCCAACAGACACTCACCCACCAACACACTCTCCCCCAACACACACTCACCCCCCAACACACTCACCCCCAACATACTCACCCCCAATACACTCACCCCCAACACACTCACCACAACACACACTCACCCCCAACACACTCACTGCAACACACTAAACCCAACACACACTCACCCCCAACACACTCACCCCCAACACACACTCACCCCCAACACACTCACCCCCCCAACACACACTCACCCCCCAACACACTCACCCTCCAACACACACTCACCCCCCAACACATGCACCCCCAACACCCTCACCCCAACACACACTCACCCCCAACACACACTCACCCTCCAATACACTCACCCCCAACACACACTCACTCCCAACACACACTCACCCCACAACACACAGTCACCCCCACCATACTCACCCCCAACACTCTCACACCCCAACACACACTCACCCCCCAACACAGTCACACCCGACACACTCGCCCCTACACACTCACCCCCAACACACACTCACCCCAACACAATCACCCCCAACACACACTCACCCCCAACACACACTCACGCCCAACACACTCACCCCCAACACACACTCACCCCCCAACACACTCACCCCCAACACACTCACCCCCAACACACACTCACCCCCCAACACACTCACCCCCAACATACACTCACCCCAAAGACACTCACCCCCAACATACACTCTACCCCTAACACATTCACCCCCAACACACACTGACCCCCAACACACTCACCCCCAAACACACACTCACCCCCAACACACACTCACCCCCAACACACTCACCCCCAACACACACTCACCCCCAACACACACTCACCCCCAACACACACTCACCCCCCAACACACTCACCCCAACACACTCAACCCCAACACACACTCACCCACCAACACACTCACCCTCAACACACACTCACCTCCATCACACTCACCCCCAACATACTCACCCCAATACACTCACCCCCAACACACTCACCACAACACACACTCACCCCCAACACACTCACTGCAACACACTCGACCCCCAACACACTCACCCCCAACACACTCACCCCCCAATACACACTCACCCCCCAACACACTCACCCCCAACACACTCACTGCAACACACTCGACCCCCAACACACTCACCCCCAACACACTCACCCCCCAATACACACTCACCCCCCAACACACTCACCCTCTAACACACACTCACCCCCCATCACATGCACCCCCAACACCCTCACCCCAACACACACTCACCCCCAACACACACTCACCCTCCAATACACTCACCCCCAACACACACTCACTCCCAACACACACTCACCCCACAACACACAGTCACCCCCACCATACTCACCCCCAACTCTCTCACACCCCAACACACACTCACCTCCCAACACAGTCACACCAGACACACTCACCTCTACACACTCACCCCCAACACACACTCACCCCAACACAATCACCCCCAACACACACTCACCCCCAACACACTTACCCCCAAAAAACACTCACCCCCAACACACCCTCAGCCCACAACACACTCACCCCCGACACACTCACCCCAACACACACTGAACCCCCAACACACACTCAACCCCCAACACACACTCACCCCCAACACACTCAAACCCAACACACTCACCCCCAACGCACTCTCACCCCCAACACACTCACCCCCAACACACTCACCCCCAACACACACTCACCCTCCAACTCACTCACCACCAACACACACTCACCCCTCAACAAACACTCACCCCCAACACACTCACCCCCACACACACTCACCCCCAACACACACTCACCCCAACACACTCACCCCCAACACACACTCACCCCTAACACACACTCACGCCCAACACACTCACCCCCAACACACTCACCCCCAGCATACACTCACCCCAAACACACTCACCCCCAACACACACTCACCCCTAACACACTCACCCCCAACACACACTCACCCCCAACACACTCACCCCCAACACACACTCACCCCCAACACACACTCACCCCCAACACACTCACCTCCAACACACACTCACCCCCCAACACACTCACCCCAACACACTCAACCCCAACACACACTCACCCACCAACACACTCACCCCCAACACACACTCACCCCCCAACACAGTCACCCCCAACCTACACACCCCCAACACACTCACCCCCAACACACTCACCACAACACACACTCACCCCCAACACACTCACCCCAACACACACTCACCCCCAACACACTCACCCCAACACACTCACCCCCAAAACACTCACCCCAATACACACTCACCCCCAACACACTCACCCCCCAACACACACTCACCCCCAAAACACTCGGCTCCAACGCACACTCACCCCCAACACACTCACCCCCAACACACACTCACCGCCCAACACACTCATCCCCAACACACTCACCCCCAACACACACTCACCCTCAACACACTCACCCCAACACACACTCATCTCCAACATGCACTCACCCCAACACACTAAACCCCAAACACACTCTCACCACTCAAACACACACTCACCCCATCACACACTCAACCCCAACACACTCACCCCCCAACACACACTCACCCCCCAACACCGTCACCCTCCAACACACACTCACCCCCCAACTCATTCACCCCCAACACCCTCACCCCAAACACACTCACCCCCAACACACACTCACCCTCCAACACACTCACCCCCCAACACACACTCACGCCCAACACACTCACCCCCAACACACACTCACCCCCAATACACTCACCCCCCAACACTCACCCTCCTACTCAAACTCACCCCCAACACGCGCATCCCCAACACACACTCAGCCCCAACACACTCACCCCCATAATCTCTCACCCCCAACACACTCACTCTCCAACACACACTCACCCCCCAACACACTCACCCCCAACTCACTCAGCCTAACACTCTCTCCCCCAACACACTCACCACGCAACACACACTCACCCCCCAACTCACTCACCCTTCAACACACTCTCCCCCAACACACTCACCCCCCAACACACTCACCTTCTAACACACACTCACCCCGCAACACACTCACCCCCAACACACTCACCCCCAACACACTCACCTCCAACACAAACTCACCCCCCAACACACTCACCCTCAACACACACTCACCCCCCAACACACTCACCCCCCAACACACACTCACCCCCAAAACACTCCGCTCCAACGCACACTCACCCCCAACACACTCACCCCCAACACACACTCAACCCCCAACACACTCACCCCAACACACTCAACCCCAACACACACTCACCCACCAACACACTCACCCCCAACACACACTCACCCCCCAACACACTCACACCCAACATACTCACCCCCAACACACTCACCCCCAACACACTCACCACAACACACACTCACCCCCAACACACTCACCCCAACACATTCACCCCAACACACTCACCCCCAACACACTCACCCCAACACACACTCACCCCCAACACAGGCACCCCCAACACACACTCACCCCCAACACATACTCACTCTCAACACACCTACCCCCAACAAACACTCATCCCCAACACGCACTCACCCCAACACACTAAACCCCAAACTCACTCTCACCACTCAAACACACACTCACCCCCATCACACACTCTCCCCCAACACACTCACCCCCAACACACACTCACCCCCCAACACACTCACCCTCCAACACACACTCACCCCCCAACACATTCACCCCCAACACCCTCACCCCAACACACACTCACCCTCCAACACACACTCACCCTCCAATACACTCACCCCCAACACACACTCACTCCCAACACACACTCACCCCCCAACACACACTCACCCCACAACACACAGTCACCCCCACCACACTCACCCCCAACACTCTCACACCCCAACACACACTCACCACCCAGCACAGTCACACCCGACACACTCACCCCTACACACTCACCCCCAATACACACTCACCCCCAACACACACTCACCCCCAACACACTTACCCCCAAAAAACACTCACCCCCAACACACACTCAGCCACCAACGCACTCACCCCCGACACACTCACCCCCCAACACACACATCACCCCCAACACACACTCACCCCCAACATACTCACCCCGAATACACTCACCCCCAACACACTCACCACAACACACACTCACCCCCAACACACTCACCGCAACACACTCACCCCAACACACACTCACCCCCAACACACACACCCCCAACACACACTCACCCCCAACACACTCACCCCCAACACACACTCACCCCCCAACACACTCACCCCAACACACTCAACCCCAACACACACTCACCCCCAACACACTCGCCCCCAACACACTCCCCTTCAACACACTTACCCCCAACACACTCACCCCCAACCCATACTCACTCTCAACACACTCACCCCCAACAAACACTCATCCCCAACACGCACTCACCCCAACACACTAAACCCCAAACTCACTCTCACCACTCAAACACACACTCACCCCCATCACACACTCACCCCCAACACACTCACCCCCCCAACACACACTCACCCCCAACACTCTCACCCTCCAACACACACTCACCCCCCAACACATGCACCCCCAACACCCACACCCCAACACACACTCACCCCCAACACACACTGACTCCCAAACCACACTGACCCCAAACACACACTCACCCCCAACACACTCATCCCCCAACACACACTGACCCCCAAAACATTCACCTCAAACACACACTCACCCCAAACACACACACACCCCAACACACTCACCCCAACGCACACTCACCCCCAACACTCACTCACACCCCAACACACTCACCCCCAACACACCCTCACCCCAACACACTCACCCCCAACACACACTCACCCCCAACACACTCACCCCGAACACACACTCATCCCCAACACACACTCACCCCAACACACTGAACCCCAAACACACCCTCACCCCCCAACACACCCTCACCCCCAACACACTCACCCCAACGCACACTCACCCCCAACAGACACTCACCCCCCCAACACACGCACCCCCAAACACACACTCACCCCCAGCTCACTCAACCCCAATACACACTCATCCCCAACACACCCACCCCAACACACTCACCACCAACACACACTCACCCCAACACACTCACCCCCCAACACACACTCACCCCCCAACACACACTCAACCCCAACCCACTCACCCCGAAAACACACTCATCCCCAACACACTAAACCCCAAACACACTCTCACCGCTCAAACACACACTCACCCCCAACACACTCACCCCCCAACACACACTCACCCCCAACACACTCACCTCCCAACACACACTCACCCCCAACACACTCACCCTCCAACACACACTCACCCCCCAACACATTCACACACCAACACACACTCACCCCAAACACACTCATCCCCAACACACACTCACCCACCAACACACACTCAACCCCAACCCACTCACCCTGAACACACACTCATCCCCAACACACACTCACCCCAACACACTAAACCCCAAACACACTCTCACCCCTCAAACACACCCTCACCCCCAACACACTCTCCCGCCAACACACTCACCCCAACACACTCACCCCCAACACACACTCACCGTCCAACACACTCACCCCCAAACAGGCACTCACCCCCAACACACTCACCCACCAACACACACTCACCCCAAACACACTCACCCCAAAAACACACTCACCACCAACACACTCACCCCCAACACACACTCACCCCAACACACTCACCCCCAACACACACTCACCGTCCAACACACTCACCCCAAAACAGGCACTCACCCCCAACACACTCACCCACCAACACACACTCACCCCAAACACACTTACCCCCAAAACACACGCACTCCCAACACACTCACCGCAAACACACACTGACCCCCAACACCCACTGACCCCAACACACACTCACCCCCAACACACTCACCCCCAACACACATCATCCCCAAAACATTCACCCCAAACACACACTCACCCCAAACACACACATACCCCAACACACTCATCCCAACACACACTCAGCCCATCACATACTCACCCCGAACACACTCACCCCAACACACACTCACCCCCAACACATACTCACCCCCAACACACTCACCCCAACACACTCACTGCCAACACACTCACCCCAACACACACTCACCCCCAACACACTCACCCCCAACACACACACCCCCCAACACACACTCACCCCCAACACACTCACCCCCAACAACTCACCGCCAATACACTCACCCCCCAACACACACTCACCCCCAACACACTCACCCCCAACACACTCACCCCCCAACAGACAATCACCCCCCAACACACTCACTCCCCAACACAATCACCCCCAACACACTCACCACAACACACACTCACCCCCAACACACTCACCCCAACACACTCACCCCAACACACACTCACCACCAACACACTCGCCCCCAACACACTCACCCCCAACACACTCACCCCCAACACACTCACCCTCAACCCATACTCACTCTCAACACACTCACCCCCAACAAACACTCATCCCCAACATGCACTCACCCCAACACACTAAACCCCAAACTCACTCTCACCACTCAAACACACACTCACCCCCATCACACACTCACCCCCAACACACTCACCCCCCCAACACACACTCACCCCCCAACACTCTCACCCTCCAACACACACTCACCCCCCAACACATGCACCCCCAACACCCACACCCCAACACACACTCACCCCCAACACACAAACCCTCCAATACACTCACCCTCAACACACACTCACTCCCAACACACACTTACCCCACAACACACAGTCACCCCCACCACACTCACCCCCAACACTCTCACACCCCAACACACACTCACCCCCCAACACAGTTACACCCGACACAATCACCCCTACACACTCACCCCCAACACACACTTACCCCCAACACAATCACCCCCAACACACACTCACCCCCAACACACTTACCCCCAATAAACACACACCCCAACACACACTCAGCCCCCAACACACCCCCGACACACTCACCCCAACACACACTCACCCCCCAACACACACATCACCCCCAACACACACTCATCCCCAACACACTCTACCCCAACACACTCACCCCCAACACACACTCACCCCCCAACACACTCACCCCCAACACACTCACCCCCAACACACACTCACACTCCAACACACTCACCACCAACACACACTTACCCCCCCACACACACTCACCCCCAACACACACTCACCACACAACACACTCACCCCAACACACACTCACCCCCAACACACACTCACGCCCAACACACTCACCCCCAACACACACTCACCCCCCAACACACTCACCCCCAACACACTCACCCCCAACACACACTCACCCCCCAACACACTCACCCCCAACATACACTCACCTCAAACACACTCTCACCCCCAACACACACTCAACCCCTAACACACTCACCCCAACACACTCAACCCCAACACACACTCACCCACCAACACACTCACCCCCAACACACACTCACCCCCCAACACACTCACACCCAACATACTCACCACAACACACACTCACCCCCAACACACTCACCCCAACACATTCACCCCAACACACTCACCCCCAACACACTCACCCCAACACACACTCACCCCCAACACACTCACCCCCAACACACTCACCCCCAACACATACTCACTCTCAACACACCTACCCCCAACAAACACTCATCCCCAACACGCACTCACCCCAACACACTAAACCCCAAACTCACTCTCACCACTCAAACACACACTCACCCCCATCACACACTCTCCCCCAACACACTCACCCCCCAACACACACTCACCCCCCAACACACTCACCCTCCAACACACACTCACCCCCCAACACATTCACCCCCAACACCCTCACCCCAACACACACTCACCCCCAACACACACTCACCCTCCAATACACTCACCCCCAACACACACTCACTCCCAACACACACTCACCCCCCAACACACACTCACCCCACAACACACAGTCACCCCCACCACACTCACCCCCAACACTCTCACACCCCAACACACACTCACCACCCAGCACAGTCACACCCGACACACTCACCCCTACACACTCACCCCCAACACACACTCACCCCCAACACACACTCACCCCAACACACTTACCCCCAAAAAACACTCACCCCCAACACACACTCAGCCACCAACGCACTCACCCCCGACACATTCACCCCAACACACCCTCACCCCCCAACACACACATCACCCCCAACACACACTCACCCCCAACATACTCACCCCGAATACACTCACCCCCAACACACTCACCACAACACACACTCACCCCCAACACACTCACCGCAACACACTCACCCCAACACACACTCACCCCCAACACACTCACCCCCAACACACACTCACCCCAACACACTCACCCCCAACACACACTCACCCCCCAACACACTCAGCCCAACACACTCAACCCCAACACACACTCACCCCCAACACACTCGCCCCCAACACACTCACCTTCAACACACTCACCCCCAACACACTCACCCCCAACCCATACTCACTCTCAACACACTCACCCCCAACAAACACTCATCCCCAACACGCACTCACCCCAACACACTAAACCCCAAACTCACTCTCACCACTCAAACACACACTCACCCCCATCACACACTCACCCCCAACACACTCACGCCCCCAACACACACTCACCCCCAACACTCTCACCCTCCAACACACACTCACCCCCCAACACATGCACCCCCAACACCCACACCCCAACACACACTCACCCCCAACACACACTGACACCCAAACCACACTGACCCCAAACACACACTCACCCCCAACACACTCATCCCCCAACACACACTGACCCCCAAAACATTCACCTCAAACACACACTCACCCCAAACACACACACACCCCAACACACTCACCCCAACGCACACTCACCCCCAACACTCACTCACCCCCCAACACACTCACCCCCCAACACACCCTCACCCCCAACACACTCACCCCCAACACACACTCACCCCCAACACACCCACCCCGAACACACACTCATCCCCAACATACTCACCCCACAACACACTCATCCCCAACACATTCACCCCCAACACACACTCACCCCCAACCCACTCACCCCGAACACAGTCATCTCCAACACACACTCACCCCAACACACTAAACCCCAAACACACTCACACTCCCCAAACACAAACTCACCCCCAACACACACACCCCCCAACACACACTCACCCCCAACACACTCACCCCCCAACACACACTCACCCCCCAACACACTCACCCTCCAACACACACTCACCCCCCAACACATTCACCCGCCAACACACACTTACCCCAAACTCACTCACCCCCAAGACACAGTCACCCACCAACACACACTCAACCCCAACCCTCTCACCCCGAACACACACTCATCCCCAACACACACTCACCCCAACACACTAAACCCCAAACACACTCTCACCCCTCAAACACACACTCACCCCCAACACACTCACCCGCCAATACACTCACCCCAACACACTCACCCCCAACACACACTCACTTTCCAACACACTCACCCCCAAACAGACACTCACCCCCAACACACTCATCCACCAACTCACACTCACCCCAAACACACTCACCCCCAAAACACACTCACCCCCAACACACTCACCCCAACACACACTCACCCCAACACACTCACCCCCAACATACTCACCCCCCAACACAGACTCGCCGCCAAACACACTCACCCCCACAACAGACACGCACCCCCAACACACACTCACCCCCAATGCACACTCACCCCAAACACACACTGACCCCCAACACACACTGTCCCCCAACACACAATCGCCCCCAACATACTCACCCCAAACTCACACTCACCCCCAACACACTCACCCCAAACACACAATCACCCCCTACACACACTGACACCCAAACCACACTGACCCCAAACACACACTCACCCCCAACACACTCACCCCCCAACACACACTCACCCCCAAAACATTCACCTCAAACACACACTCACCCCAAATACACACACACCCCAACACACTCACCCCAACACACACTCACCCCATCACACACTCACCCCCAACACACTCACCCCAACGTACACTCAACCCAAACACACATTCACCCCAACACACACTCACCCCAAACACACTCACCCAAACACACTCACCCCCAACACACACTCACCCCCAACACACTCACCCCAACACACCCACCCCCCAACGCACTCACCCCAACACACACTCACCCCCAACACACTCACCCCCAACACAGTCACCCCCCAAAACACACATTCACTCCCAACACTCTCACTCCCAACAACTCACCCCAACACACTCACCCCCCAACGCACTCACCCCAACACACACTCACCCCCCAACACACACTCACCCCCAACACACTCACCCCCCAACACACAATCACCCCAACACACTCACCGCCCAACACACTCACCCCCAACACACTCACTCCCAACACACTCACCCCCAACACACACTCACCCCCCAACACAATCACACGCAACACACACTCACCCCCAACACATTCACCCCCCAACACACACTCACCACCAACACACTCACCCCCAACACACACTCACCCCCAACACACTCACCCCCAACACACACACCCCCTAACACACACTCATCCCCAACACACACTCACCCCAACACACTAAACCCCAAACACACTCTCACCCCTCAAACACACACTCACCCCCAACTCACTCACCCCCCAACCCACACTCACCCCCCAACACACTCACCCTCCAACACACACTCACCTCCCAACACATTCACCCCCAACACACACTGACCCCCAACACACATTGACCCCCAACTCACTCACCCCCAACACACACTGACCCCCAACACACACTGACCCCCAACACACACCCACCACCAACATACTCACCCCAAACAGACACTCACCCCCAACACACTCACCCCAAACACACGCTCACCCCAACGCACACTGACCCCCAACACACACTGACACCCAACACACACTCACCCCCAACATACTCACCCCAAACAGACACTCACCCCAACACACTCACCCACCAACACACACTCACCCCCAACACACTCACCCCCAAAACACACTCTCCCCCAACACACACTCACCCCCAACACACTCAACCCCCAACACACTCATCCCCCCAACACACACACACCCCCAACACACTCACTCCCCAACACACACGCACCCCAAACTCACTCACCCCCCAACACACACTGACCCCCAACACAGACTCCCCCAACACACTCACCCCAAACACATACTCACCCCAACACACTCACCCCAAACACACACTCACCCCCAACACACTCACCCCAATGCACACTCAACCCAAACACACATTCACCCCAACACACACTCACCCCAAACACACTCACCCCAACACACACTCACCCCCAACAAACACTCACCCCCAACACACTCACCCCAACACACCCACCCCCCAATGCACTCACCCCAACACACACTCACCCCCAACACACTCACCCCCAACACACTCACCCCCCAAAACACACATTCACTCCCAACACTCTCACTCCCAACAACTCACCCCAACACACTCACCCCCCAACGCACTCACCCCAACACGCACTCACCCCCCAACACACACTCACCCCCAACACACTCACCCCCCAACACACGATCACCCCAACACACTCACCCCCCAACACACTCCCCCCCAACACACTCACTCCCAACACACTCACCCCCAACACACACTCACCCCAACACACTAAACCCCAAACACACTCTCACCCCTCAAACACACCCTCACCCCCAACACACTCACCCGCCAACACACTCACCCCAACACACTCACCCCCAACACACACTCACCGTCCAACACACTCACCCCCAAACAGGCACTCACCCCCAACACACTCACCCACCAACACACACTCACCCCAAACACACTCACCCCCAAAACACACTCACCCCCAACACACTCAACCCCAACACACAATCACCCCCAACACACACTCACCCCCAACACACACTGACCCACAAACACACTCACGCCCCCAACAGGCACGCACCCCCAACACACTCACCCCGCCACACACACTAAACCCCAACACACTCACCCCAAACACACACTCACCCCAAACAAACACTGACCCCCAACACACACTGACCCCAACACACACTCACCCCCAACACACTCTCCCCCAACACACACTCACCCCCAAAACATTCACCCCAAACACACACTCACCCCAAACACACACATACCCCAACAAACTCACCACAACACACACTCACCCCATCACATACTCACCCCGAACACACTCACCCCAACACACACTCACCCCAACACACACTCACCCCAACACACTCACACCAACACACTCACCCCCAACACATTCACCCCAAAACACACTCACCCCCAACACACTCACCCCCAACACACTCACCCCCCAACACACACTCACCCCCAACACACTCACCCCCAACAACTCACCGCCAACACACTCACCCCCCAACACACACTCACCCACAACACACTCACCCCCAACACACTCACCCCCCAACACACAATCACCCCCCAACACACTCACTCCCCAACACACTCACGCCCAACACACTCACTCCCAACACACTCACCCCCAACACACAGTCACCCCCCAACACACTCACCCCCAACACACTCACCACCCAACACACTCACCACCAACACACACTCACCCCCAACACACTCACACCCAACACACACTCACCGCCAACACAGTCACCCCCCAACACACACTCACCCCTCAACACACTCACCCCCAACATACTCACCCCACAACACACTCATCCCCAACACACTCACCCCCAACACACACTCACCCCCAACCCACTCACCCCGAACACAGTCATCCCCAACACACACTCACCCCAACACACTAAACCCCAAACACACTCACACTCCCCAAACACAAACTCAGCCCCAACACACACACCCCCCAACACACACTCACCCCCAACACACTCTCACCCAACACACACCCCCAACACACACTCACCCCCAACACACACTGACCCACAAACACACTCACGCCTCCAACAGGCACGCACCCCCAACACACTCACCCCGCAACACACACTAAAACCCAACACACTCACCCCCAACACACACTCACCCCAAACAAACACTGACCCCCAACACACACTGACCCCAACACACACTCACCCCCAGCACACTCACCCCCAACACACACACACCCCCAAAACATTCACCCCAAACACACACTCACCCCAAACACACACATAACCCAACACACTCACCCCAACACACACTCACCCCATCACATACTCACCGCAACACACTCACCCCAACACACACTCACCCCCAACACACACTCACCCCCAACACACTCACACCAACACACTCACCCCCAAAACATTCACCCCAAAACACACTCACCCCCAACACACTCACCCCCAACACACTCACCCCCAACACACATTCACCCCCAACACACTCACCCCCAACAACTCACCGCCAACACACACACCCCCCAACACACACTCACCCACAACACACTCACCCCCAACACACTCACCCCCCAACACACAATCACCCCCCAACACACTCACTCCCCAACACACTCACCCCCAACACACTCACTCCCAACACACTCACCCCCAACACACAGTCACCCCCCAACACACTCACCCCCAACATACTCACCACCCAACACACTCACCACCAACACACACTCACCCCCAACACACTCACACCCAACACACACTCACCGCCAACACAGTCACCCCCCAACACACACTCACCCCTCAACACACTCACCCCCAACATACTCACCCCACAACACACTCATCCCCAACACACTCACCCCCAACACACACTCACCCCAAACAAACACTGACCCCCAACACACACTGACCCCAACACACACTCACCCCCAGCACACTCACCCCCAACACACACACACCCCCAAAACATTCACCCCAAACACACACTCACCCCAAACACACACATAACCCAACACACTCACCCCAACACACACTCACCCCATCACATACTCACCGCAACACACTCACCCCAACACACACTCACCCCCAACACACACTCACCCCCAACACACTCACACCAACACACTCACCCCCAAAACATTCACCCCAAAACACACTCACCCCCAACACACTCACCCCCAACACACTCACCCCCAACACACATTCACCCCCAACACACTCACCCCCAACAACTCACCGCCAACACACACACCCCCCAACACACACTCACCCCCAACACACTCACCCCCAACACACTCACCCCCCAACACACAATCACCCCCCAACACACTCACTCCCCAACACACTCACCCCCAACACACTCACTCCCAACACACTCACCCCCAACACACAGTCACCCCCCAACACACTCACCCCCAACATACTCACCACCCAACACACTCACCACCAACACACACTCACCCCCAACACACTCACACCCAACACACACTCACCGCCAACACAGTCACCCCCCAACACACACTCACCCCTCAACACACTCACCCCCAACATACTCACCCCACAACACACTCATCCCCAACACACTCACCCCCAACACACACTCACCCCCAACCCACTCACCCCGAACACAGTCATCCCCAACACACACTCACCCCAACACACTAAACCCCAAACACACTCACACTCCCCAAACACAAACTCACCCCCAACACACACACCCCCCAACACACACTCACCCCCAACACACTCACCCCCCAACACACACTCACCCCCCAACACACTCACCCTCCAACACACACTCACCCCCCAACACATTCACCCACCAACACACACTCACCCCAAACACACTCATCCCCAACACACACTCACCCACCAACACACACTCAACCCCAACCCACTCACCCCGAACACACACTCATCCCCAACACACACTCACCCGAACACACTAAATCCCAAACACACTCTCACCCCTCAACCACACCCTCACCCCCAACACACTCACCCGCCAACACACTCACCCCCCAACACACTCACCCTCCAACACACTCACCCCCAAACAGACACTCACCCCCAACACACTCATCCACCAACATACACTCACCCCCAACACACTCACCCCCAACGCACTCACTCCCAACACACTCACCCCGAACACACAGTCACCCCCAACACACTCACCCCCAACACACTGACCACCCAACACACTCACCCCCAACACACACTCACCCCCAACACACTCACACCCAACACACACTCACCGCCAACACAGTCACCCCCCAGCACACACTCACCCCGAACACACACTCACCCCCAACATACTCACCCCACAACACACTCATCCCCAACACACTCACCCCCAACACACACTCACCCCAACACACTAAACCCCAAACACACTCTCACCCCTCAAACACACCCTCACCCCCAACACACTCTCCCGCCAACACACTCACCCCAACACACTCACCCCCAACACACACTCACCGTCCAACACACTCACCCCCAAACAGGCACTCACCCCCAACACACTCACCCACCAACACACACTCACCCCAAACACACTCACCCCCAAAACACACTCACCACCAACACACTCACCCCCAACACACACTCACCCCAACACACTCACCCCCAACACACACTCACCGTCCAACACACTCACCCCAAAACAGGCACTCACCCCCAACACACTCACCCACCAACACACACTCACCCCAAACACACTCACCCCCAAAACACACGCACTCCCAACACACTCACCGCAAACACACACTGACCCCCAACACCCACTGACCCCAACACACACTCACCCCCAACACACTCACCCCCAACACACATCATCCCCAAAACATTCACCCCAAACACACACTCACCCCAAACACACACATACCCCAACACACTCATCCCAACACACACTCAGCCCATCACATACTCACCCCGAACACACTCACCCCAACACACACTCACCCCCAACACATACTCACCCCCAACACACTCACCCCAACACACACTCACCCCCAACAAACACTCACCCCCAACACACTCACCCCAACACACCCACCCCCCAATGCACTCACCCCAACACACACTCACCCCCAACACACTCACCCCCAACACACTCACCCCCCAAAACACACATTCACTCCCAACACTCTCACTCCCAACAAATCACCCCAACACACTCACCCCCCAACGCACTCACCCCAACACGCACTCACCCCCCAACACACACTCACCCCCAACACACTCACCCCCCAACACACGATCACCCCAACACACTCAACCCCCAACACACTCCCCCCCAACACACTCACTCCCAACACACTCACCCCCAACACACACTCACCCCAACACACTAAACCCCAAACACACTCTCACCCCTCAAACACACCCTCACCCCCAACACACTCACCCGCCAACACACTCACCCCAACACACTCACCCCCAACACACACTCACCGTCCAACACACTCACCCCCAAACAGGCACTCACCCCCAACACACTCACCCACCAACACACACTCACCCCAAACACACTCACCCCCAACACACTCAACCCCAACACACAATCACCCCCAACACACACTCACCCCCAACACACACTGACCCACAAACACACTCACGCCCCCAACAGGCACGCACCCCCAACACACTCACCCCGCCACACACACTAAACCCCAACACACTCACCCCAAACACACACTCACCCCAAACAAACACTGACCCCCAACACACACTGACCCCAACACACACTCACCCCCAACACACTCTCCCCCAACACACACTCACCCCCAAAACATTCACCCCAAACACACACTCACCCCAAACACACACATACCCCAACAAACTCACCACAACACATACTCACCCCGAACACACTCACCCCAACACACACTCACCCCAACACACACTCACCCCAACACACTCACACCAACACACTCACCCCCAACACATTCACCCCAAAACACACTCACCCCCAACACACTCACCCCCAACACACTCACCCCCCAACACACACTCACCCCCAACACACTCACTCCCAACAACTCACCGCCAACACACTCACCCCCCAACACACACTCACCCACAACACACTCACCCCCAACACACTCACCCCCCAACACACAATCACCCCCCAACACACTCACTCCCCAACACACTCACCCCCAACACACTCACTCCCAACACACTCACCCCCAACACACAGTCACCCCCCAACACACTCACCCCCAACACACTCACCACCCAACACACTCACCACCAACACACACTCACCCCCAACACACTCACACCCAACACACACTCACCGCCAACACAGTCACCCCCCAACACACACTCACCCCTCAACACACTCACCCCCAACATACTCACCCCACAACACACTCATCCCCAACACACTCACCCCCAACACACACTCACCCCCAACCCACTCACCCCGAACACAGTCATCCCCAACACACACTCACCCCAACACACTAAACCCCAAACACACTCACACTCCCCAAACACAAACTCAGCCCCAACACACACACCCCCCAACACACACTCACCCCCAACACACTCTCACCCAACACACACCCCCAACACACACTCACCCCCAACACACACTGACCCACAAACACACTCACGCCCCCAACAGGCACACACCCCCAACACACTCACCCCGCAACACACACTAAAACCCAACACACTCACCCCCAACACACACTCACCCCAAACAAACACTGACCCCCAACACACACTGACCCCAACACACACTCACCCCCAGCACACTCACCCCCAACACACTCACCCCCAACACACACTCACCCCAACACACTCACCCCGAACACACACTCATCCCCAACATACTCACCCCACAACACACTCATCCCCAACACACTCACCCCCAACACACACTCACCCCAACACACTAAACCCCAAACACACTCTCACCCCTCAAACACACCCTCACCCCCAACACACTCTCCCGCCAACACACTCACCCCAACACACTCACCCCCAACACACACTCACCGTCCAACACACTCACCCCCAAACAGGCACTCACCCCCAACACACTCACCCACCAACACACACTCACCCCAAACACACTCACCCCCAAAACACACTCACCACCAACACACTCACCCCCAACACACACTCACCCCAACACACTCACCCCCAACACACACTCACCGTCCAACACACTCACCCCAAAACAGGCACTCACCCCCAACACACTCACCCACCAACACACACTCACCCCAAACACACTCACCCCCAAAACACACGCACTCCCAACACACTCACCGCAAACACACACTGACCCCCAACACCCACTGACCCCAACACACACTCACCCCCAACACACTCACCCCCAACACACATCATCCCCAAAACATTCACCCCAAACACACACTCACCCCAAACACACACATACCCCAACACACTCATCCCAACACACACTCAGCCCATCACATACTCACCCCGAACACACTCACCCCAACACACACTCACCCCCAACACATACTCACCCCCAACACACTCACCCCAACACACACTCACCCCCAACAAACACTCACCCCCAACACACTCACCCCAACACACCCACCCCCCAATGCACTCACCCCAACACACACTCACCCCCAACACACTCACCCCCAACACACTCACCCCCCAAAACACACATTCACTCCCAACACTCTCACTCCCAACAAATCACCCCAACACACTCACCCCCCAACGCACTCACCCCAACACGCACTCACCCCCCAACACACACTCACCCCCAACACACTCACCCCCCAACACACGATCACCCCAACACACTCAACCCCCAACACACTCCCCCCCAACACACTCACTCCCAACACACTCACCCCCAACACACACTCACCCCAACACACTAAACCCCAAACACACTCTCACCCCTCAAACACACCCTCACCCCCAACACACTCACCCGCCAACACACTCACCCCAACACACTCACCCCCAACACACACTCACCGTCCAACACACTCACCCCCAAACAGGCACTCACCCCCAACACACTCACCCACCAACACACACTCACCCCAAACACACTCACCCCCAAAACACACTCACCCCCAACACACTCAACCCCAACACACAATCACCCCCAACACACACTCACCCCCAACACACACTGACCCACAAACACACTCACGCCCCCAACAGGCACGCACCCCCAACACACTCACCCCGCCACACACACTAAACCCCAACACACTCACCCCAAACACACACTCACCCCAAACAAACACTGACCCCCAACACACACTGACCCCAACACACACTCACCCCCAACACACTCTCCCCCAACACACACTCACCCCCAAAACATTCACCCCAAACACACACTCACCCCAAACACACACATACCCCAACAAACTCACCACAACACACACTCACCCCATCACATACTCACCCCGAACACACTCACCCCAACACACACTCACCCCAACACACACTCACCCCAACACACTCACACCAACACACTCACCCCCAACACATTCACCCCAAAACACACTCACCCCCAACACACTCACCCCCAACACACTCACCCCCCAACACACACTCACCCCCAACACACTCACTCCCAACAACTCACCGCCAACACACTCACCCCCCAACACACACTCACCCACAACACACTCACCCCCAACACACTCACCCCCCAACACACAATCACCCCCCAACACACTCACTCCCCAACACACTCACCCCCAACACACTCACTCCCAACACACTCACCCCCAACACACAGTCACCCCCCAACACACTCACCCCCAACACACTCACCACCCAACACACTCACCACCAACACACACTCACCCCCAACACACTCACACCCAACACACACTCACCGCCAACACAGTCACCCCCCAACACACACTCACCCCTCAACACACTCACCCCCAACATACTCACCCCACAACACACTCATCCCCAACACACTCACCCCCAACACACACTCACCCCCAACCCACTCACCCCGAACACAGTCATCCCCAACACACACTCACCCCAACACACTAAACCCCAAACACACTCACACTCCCCAAACACAAACTCAGCCCCAACACACACACCCCCCAACACACACTCACCCCCAACACACTCTCACCCAACACACACCCCCAACACACACTCACCCCCAACACACACTGACCCACAAACACACTCACGCCCCCAACAGGCACACACCCCCAACACACTCACCCCGCAACACACACTAAAACCCAACACACTCACCCCCAACACACACTCACCCCAAACAAACACTGACCCCCAACACACACTGACCCCAACACACACTCACCCCCAGCACACTCACCCCCAACACACACACACCCCCAAAACATTCACCCCAAACACACACTCACCCCAAACACACACATAACCCAACACACTCACCCCAACACACACTCACCCCATCACATACTCACCCCGAACACACTCACCCCAACACACACTCACCCCCAACACACACTCACCCCCAACACACTCACACCAACACACTCACCCCCAAAACATTCACCCCAAAACACACTCACCCCCAACACACTCACCCCCAACACACTCACCCCCAACACACATTCACCCCCAACACACTCACCCCCAACAACTCACCGCCAACACACACACCCCCCAACACACACTCACCCCCAACACACTCACCCCCAACACACTCACCCCCCAACACACAATCACCCCCCAACACACTCACTCCCCAACACACTCACCCCCAACACACTCACTCCCAACACACTCATCCCCAACACACAGTCACCCCCCAACACACTCACCCCCAACATACTCACCACCCAACACACTCACCACCAACACACACTCACCCCCAACACACTCACACCCAACACACACTCACCGCCAACACAGTCACCCCCAACACACACTCACCCCTCAACACACTCACCCCCAACATACTCACCCCACAACACACTCATCCCCAACACACTCACCCCCAACACACACTCACCCCCAACCCACTCACCCCGAACACAGTCATCCCCAACACACACTCACCCCAACACACTAAACCCCAAACACACTCACACTCCCCAAACACAAACTCACCCCCAACACACACACCCCCCAACACACACTCACCCCCAACACACTCACCCCCCAACACACACTCACCCCCCAACACACTCACCCTCCAACACACACTCACCCCCCAACACATTCACCCACCAACACACACTCACCCCAAACACACTCATCCCCAACACACACTCACCCACCAACACACACTCAACCCCAACCCACTCACCCCGAACACACACTCATCCCCAACACACACTCACCCGAACACACTAAATCCCAAACACACTCTCACCCCTCAACCACACCCTCACCCCCAACACACTCACCCGCCAACACACTCACCCCCCAACACACTCACCCTCCAACACACTCACCCCCAAACAGACACTCACCCCCAACACACTCATCCACCAACATACACTCACCCCCAACACACTCACCCCCAACGCACTCACTCCCAACACACTCACCCCGAACACACAGTCACCCCCAACACACTCACCCCCAACACACTGACCACCCAACACACTCACCCCCAACACACACTCACCCCCAACACACTCACACCCAACACACACTCACCGCCAACACAGTCACCCCCCAGCACACACTCACCCCTCGACACACTCACCCCCAACATACTCACCCCACAACACACTCATCCCCAACACACTCACCCCCAACACACACTCACCCCCAACCCACTCACCCCGAACACAGTCATTCCCAACACACACTCACCCCAACACACTAAACCCCAAACACACTCACACCCCTCAAACACACACTCACCCCAACACATCTCCCCCCAACACACACTCACCCCCAACACACTCACCCCCCAACACACACTCACCCTCCAACACACTCACCCCCAAACAGGCACGCTCCCCCAACACACTCACCCCGCAACACACATTAAACCCCAACACACTCACCCCAAACACACACTCACCCCAAACAAACACTGACCCAAACACACACTCACCCCAACACACTCACCCCCCAACACACACTCACCCCCAACACACTCACCCCAACAACTCACCGCCAACATACTTACCCCCCAACACACACTCACCCCAAACACACTCACCCCCAACACACTCACCCCCCAACACACAATCACCCCCCAACACACTCACTCCCCAACACACTCATCCCCAACACACTCACTCCCAACACACTCACCCCCAACACACAGTCACCCCCGAACACACTCACCGCCAACACACTCACCACCCAATACACGCACCCCCAACACACACTCACCCCCAACACACTCACACCCAACACACACTCACCGCCAACACAGTCACCCCCCAACACACACTCACCCCTCAACACACTCACCCCCAACATACTCACCCCACAACACACTCATCCCCAACACACTCACCCCCAACACACACTCACCCCCAACCCACTCACCCCGAACACAGTCATCCCCAACACACACTCACCCCAACACACTAAACCCCAAACACACTCACACCCCCCAAATTCACACATACCCCAACACA
Organism: Chiloscyllium plagiosum; assembly: GCF_037043375.1. Lineage (NCBI taxonomy): Eukaryota > Metazoa > Chordata > Chondrichthyes > Orectolobiformes > Hemiscylliidae > Chiloscyllium > Chiloscyllium plagiosum. Next base: position 36,735,250 of record NW_028270183.1, read on the forward strand.
CTCACCCCAACACACACTCACCCCATCACATACTCACCCCGAACACACTCACCCCAACACACACGCACCCCCAACACACACTCACCCCCAACACACTCACACCAACACACTCACCCCCAAAACATTCACCCCAAAACACACTCACCCCCAACACACTTACCCCCAACACACTCACCCCCCAATACACACTCACCCCCAACACACTCACCCCCAACAACTCACTGCCAACACACTCACCCCCCAACACACACTCACCCCCAACACACTCTCCCCCAACACACTCACTCCCAACACACTCACCCCCAAGACACAGTCACCCCCCAACACACTCACCCCCAACTCACTGACCACCCAACACACTCACCCCCAACACACACTCACCCCCAACACAATCACACCCAACACACACTCACCGCCAACACAGTCACCCCCCAACACACACTCACCCCTCAACACACTCACCCCCAACATACTCACCCCACAACACACTCATCCCCAACACACTCACCCCCAACACACACTCACCCCCAACCCACTCACCCCGAACACAGTCATCACCAACACACTAAACCCCAAACACACTCACACCCCCAAACACACACTCACCCCCAACACACTCACCCCCCAACACACACTCACCCCCAACACACTCACCCCCCAACACACACTCACCCCCAACACACTCACCCTCCAACACACACTCACCCCCAACACATTCACCCACCAACACACACTCACCCCAAACACACTCACCCCCAACACACACTCACCCACCAACACACACTCAACCCCAACCCACTCACCCCGAACACACACTCATCCCCAACACACACTCACCCGAACACACTAAATCCCAAACACACTCTCACCCCTCAAACACACCCTCACCCCCAACACACTCACCCGCCAACACACTCACCCCCCAACACACTCACCCTCCAACACACTCACCCCCAAACAGACACTCACCCCCAACACACTTATCCACCAACACACACTCACCCCCAACACACTCACCCCCAACACACTCACTCCCAACACACTCACCCCCAACACACAGTCACCCCCCAACACACTCACCCCCAACACACTGACCACCCAACACACTCACCCCCAACACACACTCACCCCCAACACACTCACACCCAACGCACACTCACCGCCAACACAGTCACCCCCCAACATACACTCACCCCTCAACACACTCACCCCCAACATACTCACCCCACAACACACTCATCCCCAACACACTCACCCCCAACACACACTCACCCCCAACCCACTCACCCCGAACACAGTCATCCCCAACACACACTCACCCCAACACACTAAACCCCAAACACACTCACACCCCCCAAACACACTCTCACCGCCAACACACTCACCCCCCAACACACACTCACCCCCAACACACTCACCCCCCAACACACACTCACCCCCAACACACTCATCCTCCAACACACACTCACCCCCCAACACATTCACCCACCAACACACACTCACCCCAAACACACTCACCCCCAACACACACTCACCCCCCAACACACACTCAACCCCAACCCACTCACCCCGAACACACACTCATCCCCAACACACACTCACCCCAACACACTAAACCCCAAACACACTCTCACCCCTCAAACACACCCTCACCCCCAACACACTCACCCACCAACACACTCACCCCAACACACTCACCCTCCAACACACTCACCCCCAAACAGACACTCACCCCACAACACACTCATCCCCAACACACTCATCCCCAACACACTCACCCCCAACACACACTCACCCCCAACCCACTCACCCCGAACACAGTCATCCCCAACACACACTCACCCCAACACACTAAACCCCAAACACACTCACACCCCCCAAACACACACTCACCGCCAACACACTCACCCCCCAACACACACTCACCCCCAACACACTCACCCCCAACACACACTCACACCCAACACACTCATCCTCCAACACACACTCACCCCCCAGCACATTCACCCACCAACACACACTCACCCCAAACACACTCACCCCCAACACACACTCACCCCCCAACACACACTCAACCCCAACCTACTCACCCCGAACACACACTCATCCCCAACACACACTCACCCCAACACACTAAACCCCAAACACACTCTCACCCTCAAACACACCCTCACCCCCAACACACTCACCCACCAACACACTCACCCCAACACACTCACCCTCCAACACACTCACCCCCAAGCAGACACTCACCCCCAACACACTCATCCACCAACACACATTCACCCCAAACACACTCACCCCCAAAACACACTCACCCCCAACACACTCACCCCCAACACACACTCACCCCAACACACTCACCCCCAACATACACTCACCCCAACACACTCACCCCCAACATACTCACCCCCCAACACAGACTCACCGCCAAACACACTCACCCCCCCAACAGACACGCACCCCCAACACACTCACCCCCAACACACACTCACCCCCAACACACTCACCCCAAACACACACTGACCCCCAACACACACTGACCCCCAACACACAATCGCCCCCAACACACAATCGCCCCCAACATACTCACCCCAAACTCACACTCACCCCCAACACACTCACCCCCAACACACACTCACCCCCAACCCACTCACCCCGAACACAGTCATTCCCAACACACACTCACCCCAACACACTAAACCCCAAACACACTCACACCCCTCAAACACACACTCACCCCCAACACATCTCCCCCCAACACACACTCGCCCCCAACACACTCACCCCCCAACACACACTCACCCTCCAACACACTCACCCCCAAACAGGCACGCTCCCCCAACACACTCACCCCGCAACACACATTAAACCCCAACACACTCACCCCAAACACACACTCACCCCAAACAAACACTGACCCAAACACACACTCACCCCAACACACTCACCCCCCAACACACACTCACCCCCAACACACTCACCCCAACAACTCACCGCCAACATACTTACCCCCCAACACACACTCACCCCAAACACACTCACCCCCAACACACTCACCCCCCAACACACAATCACCCCCCAACACACTCACTCCCCAACACACTCACCCCCAACACACTCACTCCCAACACACTCACCCCCAACACACAGTCACCCCCCAACACACTCACCGCCAACACACTCACCACCCAATACACTCACCCCCAACACACACTCACCCCCAACACACTCACACCCAACACACACTCACCGCCAACACAGTCACTCCCCAACACACACTCACCCCTCAACACACTCACCCCCAACATACTCACCCCACAACACACTCATCCCCAACACACTCACCCCCAACACACACTCACCCCCAACCCACTCACCCCGAACACAGTCATCCCCAACACACACTCACCCCAACACACTAAACCCCAAACACACTCACACCCCCCAAACACACACATACCCCAACACACTCACCCCAACACACACTCACCCCATCACATACTCACCCCGAACACACTCACCCCAACACACACGCACCCCCAACACACTCACACCAACACACTCACCCCCAAAACATTCACCCCAAAACACACTCACCCCCAACACACTCACCCCCAACACACTCACCCCCCAATACACACTCACCCCCAACACACTCACCCCCAACAACTCACTGCCAACACACTCACCCCCCAACACACACTCACCCCCAACACACTCTCCCCCAACACACTCACTCCCAACACACTCACCCCCAAGACACAGTCACCCCCCAACACACTCACCCCCAAATCACTGACCACCCAACACACTCACCCCCAACACACACTCACCCCCAACACAATCACACCCAACACACACTCACCGCCAACACAGTCACCCCCCAACACACACTCACCCCTCAACACACTCACCCCCAACATACTCACCCCACAACACACTCATCCCCAACACACTCACCCCCAACACACACTCACCCCCAACCCACTCACCCCGAACACAGTCATCACCAACACACTAAACCCCAAACACACTCACACCCCCCAAACACACACTCACCCCCAACACACTCACCCCCCAACACACACTCACCCCCAACACACTCACCCCCCAACACACACTCACCCCCAACACACTCACCCTCCAACACACACTCACCCCCAACACATTCACCCACCAACACACACTCACCCCAAACACACTCACCCCCAACACACACTCACCCACCAACACACACTCAACCCCAACCCACTCACCCCGAACACACACTCATCCCCAACACACACTCACCCGAACACACTAAATCCCAAACACACTCTCACCCCTCAAACACACCCTCACCCCCAACACACTCACCCGCCAACACACTCACCCCCCAACACACTCACCCTCCAACACACTCACCCCCAAACAGACACTCACCCCCAACACACTTATCCACCAACACACACTCACCCCCAACACACTCACCCCCAACACACTCACTCCCAACACACTCACCCCCAACACACAGTCACCCCCCAACACACTCACCCCCAACACACTGACCACCCAACACACTCACCCCCAACACACACTCACCCCCAACACACTCACCCACCAACACACTCACCGCCAACACAGTCACCCCCCAACACACACTCACCCCTCAACACACTCACCCCCAACATACTCACCCCACAACACACTCATCCCCAACACACTCACCCCCAACAAACACTCACCCCCAACCCACTCACCCCGAACACAGTCATCCCCAACACACACTCACCCCAACACACTAAACCCCAAACACACTCACACCCCCCAAACACACACTCACCGCCAAAACACTCACCCCCCAACACACACTCACCCCCAACACACTCACCCCCCAACACACACTCACCCCCAACACACTCATCCTCCAACACACACTCACCCCCCAACACATTCACCCACCAACACACACTCACCCCAAACACACTCACCCCCAACACACACTCACCCCCCAACACACACTCAACCCCAACCCACTCACCCCGAACACACACTCATCCCCAACACACACTCACCCCAACACACTAAACCCCAAACACACTCTCACCCTCAAACACACCCTCACCCCCAACACACTCACCCACCAACACACTCACCCCAACACACTCACCCTCCAACACACTCACCCCCAAACAGACACTCACCCCACAACACACTCATCCCCAACACACTCATCCCCAACACACTCACCCCCAACACACACTCACCCCCAACCCACTCACCCCGAACACAGTCATCCCCAACACACACTCACCCCAACACACTAAACCCCAAACACACTCACACCCCCCAAACACACACTCACCGCCAACACACTCACCCCCCAACACACACTCACCCCCAACACACTCACCCCCAACACACACTCACCCCCAACACACTCATCCTCCAACACACACTCACCCCCCAGCACATTCACCCACCAACACACACTCACCCCAAACACACTCACCCCCAACACACACTCACCCACCAACACACACTCAACCCCAACCCACTCACCCCGAACACACACTCATCCCCAACACACACTCACCCCAACACACTAAACCCCAAACACACTCTCACCCTCAAACACACCCTCACCCCCAACACACTCACCCACCAACACACTCACCCCAACACACTCACCCTCCAACACACTCACCCCCAAACAGACACTCACCCCCAACACACTCATCCACCAACACACATTCACCCCAAACACACTCACCCCCAAAACACACTCACCCCCAACACACTCACCCCCAACACACACTCACCCCAACACACTCACCCCCAACATACTCACCCCCCAACACAGACTCACCGCCAAACACACTCACCCCCCCAACAGACACGCACCCCCAACACACTCACCCCCAACACACACTCACCCCCAACACACTCACCCCAAACACACACTGACCCCCAACACACACTGACCCCCAACACACAATCGCCCCCAACACACAATCGCCCCCAACATACTCACCCCAAACTCACACTCACCCCCAACACACTCACCCCAAACACACACTCACCCCCAACACACACTGACACCCAAACCACACTGACCCCAAACACACACTCACCCCCAACACACTCACCCCCCAACACACACTCATCCCCAAAACATTGACCTCAAACACACACTCACCCCCAACACACACACACCCCAACACACTCACCCCAACACACACTCACCCCATCACACACTCACCCCCAACACACTCACCCCAACACACACTCACCCCATCACACACTCACTCCCCAACACACACTCACCCCCAAAACATTCACCCCAAACACACACACACCCCAAACACACACACACCCCAACACACTCACCCCAACACACACTCACCCCAACACACACTCACCCCCAACACACACTCACCCCCAACACACTCACCCCAACACACCCACCCCCCAACGCACTCACCCCAACACACACTCACCCCCAACACACTCACCCCCAACACACTCACCCACCAAAACACACATTCACTCCCAACACTCTCACTCCCAACAACTCACCCCAACACACTCACCCCCCAACGCACTCACCCCAACACACACTCACCCCCCCAACACACACTCACCCCCAACACACTCACCCCCCAACACACAATCACCCCAACACACTCACCCCCAACACACTCACCCCCAACACACTCACTCCCAACACACTCACCCCCAACACACACTCACCCCCCAACACAATCACACGCAACACACACTCACCCCCAACACATTCACCCCCCAACACACACTCACCACCAACACACTCACCCCCAACACACACTCACCCCCAACGCACTCACCCCCAACATACTCACCCCCAACACACTCACCCCCTAACACACACTCATCCCCAACACACACTCACCCCAACACACTAAACCCCAAACACACTCTCACCCCTCAAACACACACTCACCCCCAACGCACTCACCCCCCAACCCACACTCACCCCCCAACACACTCACCCTCCAACACACTCTCACCTCCCAACACATTCACCCCCGACACACACTGACCCCCAACACACATTGACCCCCAACTCACTCACCCCCAACACACACTGACCCCCAACACACACTGACCCCCAACACACACTCACCACCAACATACTCACCCCAAACAGACACTCACCCCCAACACACTCACCCCAAACACACGCTCACCCCAACACACACTGACCCCCAACACACACTGACACCCAACACACACTCACCCCCAACATACTCACCCCAAACAGACACTCACCCCAACACACTCACCCACCAACACACACTCACCCCCAACACACTCACCCCCAAAACACACTCTCCCCCAACACACACTCACCCCCAACACACTCACCCCCAACACACTCACCCCCCAACACACACACACCCCCAACACACTCACCCCCCAACACACACGCACCCCAAACTCACTCACCCCCAACACACATTGACCCCCAACACACACTCCCCCCAACACACTCACCCCAAACACATACTCACCCCCAACACACTCACCCCAAACACACACTCACCCCCAACACACACTGACACCCAACCCATACTGACCGCAAACACACACTCACCCCCAACACACTCACCCCAACACACACTCATCCCATCACACACTCGCCCCCAACACACTCACCCCAATGCACACTCAACCCAAACACACACTCACCCCAACACACACTCACCCCCAACACACACTTACCCCCAACACACTCACCCCAACACACACTCACCCCCAACACACTCATCCCCAACACACACTCACCCCAAACACACACTAACCCCCAACACACACTCACCCTAAACACACACTCACCCCCAACACACTCACCCCACAACACACACTCACCCCCAACACACTCACCCCTAACACACACTCAAACCCAACACACTCACCCCCCAACACACTCACCCCTAACACACACTCAAACCCAACACACTCATCCGCAACACACACTCATCCCCAACACACACTCACCCCAACACATTAAACTTCAAACACACTCTCACCCCCAAAGCACACTCACCCCCAACACACTCACCCCCAACACACTCACCCCCAACACACACTCAACCCCAACACACTCACCCCCCAACACACCCTCACCCCCAACAAACTCACCCCCCAACACACTCACCCTCAACACACACTCACCCCGAACACACTCACCCCCAACACACACTCACCCCGAACCCACTCACACCCAACACACTAACCCTCAACACACACTCACCCCCAACCCACTCACCCCCAACACATACTCACCCCCCAACACACTCACTCCCAACACACTCACCCCCAACACACTCACCCCCAACACACATTCACCCCGAACCCACTCACACCCAATACACTCATCCCCAACACACACTCACCCCCAACACACTCACCCCCAACACACACTCACCCACAACACACTCACCCCCCAACATACACTCACCCCCAACACTCTCACCCCCAACACACACCCTCCTACACATACTCACCCCCATCACACTTACCCCCAACACACACTCACCCCCAACACACTCACCCCCAACACACACTCACCCCCAACACACTCATCCCCCAACATACACTCACCCCCCAACACAAACTCACCCCCAACACACAATCGCCCCCAACACACAATCGCCCCCAACATACTCACCCCAAACTCACACTCACCCCCAACACACTCACCCCAAACACACACTCACCCCCAACACACACTGACACCCAAACCACACTGACCCCAAACACACACTCACCCCCAACACACTCACCCCCCAACACACACTCATCCCCAAAACATTGACCTCAAACACACACTCACCCCCAACACACACACACCCCAACACACTCACCCCAACACACACTCACCCCATCACACACTCACTCCCCAACACACACTCACCCCCAAAACATTCACCCCAAACACACACACACCCCAAACACACACACACCCCAACACACTCACCCCAACACACACTCACCCCAACACACACTCACCCCCAACACACACTCACCCCCAACACACTCACCCCAACACACCCACCCCCCAACGCACTCACCCCAACACACACTCACCCCCAACACACTCACCCCCAACACACTCACCCACCAAAACACACATTCACTCCCAACACTCTCACTCCCAACAACTCACCCCAACACACTCACCCCCAACGCACTCACCCCAACACACACTCACCCCCCCAACACACACTCACCCCCAACACACTCACCCCCCAACACACAATCACCCCAACACACTCACCCCCAACACACTCACCCCCAACACACTCACTCCCAACACACTCACCCCCAACACACACTCACCCCCCAACACAATCACACGCAACACACACTCACCCCCAACACATTCACCCCCCAACACACACTCACCACCAACACACTCACCCCCAACACACACTCACCCCCAACGCACTCACCCCCAACATACTCACCCCCAACACACACACCCCCTAACACACACTCATCCCCAACACACACTCACCCCAACACACTAAACCCCAAACACACTCTCACCCCTCAAACACACACTCACCCCCAACGCACTCACCCCCCAACCCACACTCACCCCCCAACACACTCACCCTCCAACACACTCTCACCTCCCAACACATTCACCCCCGACACACACTGACCCCCAACACACATTGACCCCCAACTCACTCACCCCCAACACACACTGACCCCCAACACACACTGACCCCCAACACACACTCACCACCAACATACTCACCCCAAACAGACACTCACCCCCAACACACTCACCCCAAACACACGCTCACCCCAACACACACTGACCCCCAACACACACTCACCCCCAACATACTCACCCCAAACAGACACTCACCCCAACACACTCACCCACCAACACACACTCACCCCCAACACACTCACCCCCAAAACACACTCTCCCCCAACACACACTCACCCCCAACACACTCACCCCCAACACACTCACCCCCCAACACACACACACCCCCAACACACTCACCCCCCAACACACACGCACCCCAAACTCACTCACCCCCAACACACATTGACCCCCAACACACACTCCCCCCAACACACTCACCCCAAACACATACTCACCCCCAACACACTCACCCCAAACACACACTCACCCCCAACACACACTGACACCCAACCCATACTGACCGCAAACACACACTCACCCCCAACACACTCACCCCAACACACACTCATCCCATCACACACTCGCCCCCAACACACTCACCCCAATGCACACTCAACCCAAACACACACTCACCCCAACACACACTCACCCCCAACACACACTTACCCCCAACACACTCACCCCAACACACACTCACCCCCAACACACTCATCCCCAACACACACTCACCCCAAACACACACTAACCCCCAACACACACTCACCCTAAACACACACTCACCCCCAACACACTCACCCCACAACACACACTCACCCCCAACACACTCACCCCTAACACACACTCAAACCCAACACACTCACCCCCCAACACACTCACCCCTAACACACACTCAAACCCAACACACTCATCCGCAACACACACTCATCCCCAACACACACTCACCCCAACACATTAAACTTCAAACACACTCTCACCCCCAAAGCACACTCACCCCCAACACACTCACCCCCAACACACTCACCCCCAACACACACTCAACCCCAACACACTCACCCCCCAACACACCCTCACCCCCAACAAACTCACCCCCCAACACACTCACCCTCAACACACACTCACCCCGAACACACTCACCCCCAACACACACTCACCCCGAACCCACTCACACCCAACACACTAACCCTCAACACACACTCACCCCCAACCCACTCACCCCCAACACATACTCACCCCCCAACACACTCACTCCCAACACACTCACCCCCAACACACTCACCCCCAACACACATTCACCCCGAACCCACTCACACCCAATACACTCATCCCCAACACACACTCACCCCCAACACACTCACCCCCAACACACACTCACCCACAACACACTCACCCCCCAACATACACTCACCCCCAACACTCTCACCCCCAACACACACCCTCCTACACATACTCACCCCCATCACACTTACCCCCAACACACACTCACCCCCAACACACTCACCCCCAACACACACTCAGCCCCCAACACACTCATCCCCCAACATACACTCACCCCCCAACACAAACTCACCCCCAACACACTCACCCCCAACACACACTCATCCCCAACACACACTCACCCCCAACATACTCACCCCCAACACACTCACCCCCCAACACACTCATAACGGCACACAAACCAACAGCCACGCTCAGACAACAACTCACCAGAACGAGGACCCGATACACAACATGAGCAAGACGAATGTAGTGTACAAAAAACCATGCAAGGACTGCACTAAACACTATATAGGACAAACAGGAAGACAGCTAACAATCCGCATACATGAACATCAACTAGCCACGAAACGACACGACCAGCTATCCTTAGTAGCCACACACACAGACAACAAGCAACATGAATTCGACTGGGACAAAACTACTATCATAGGGCAAGCCAGACAGAGAACAGCCAGGGAATTCCTAGAGGCATGGCATTCATCCACAAACTCCATCAACAAACACATCGACCTGGACCCAATATACCAACCACTACAGCGGGCAGCTGAAACTGACAACCGGAAGCGGCAGGGACAGACCACTATAAACACCGGAGGAAACATCAAAGAAGCGCTTCGCAGGAGGCTCCCAGGCACTGATGATGTCGCCTAGCCAGGGGACGAAACGTTTGCAACAAAAACTTCCAGCTCGGCGAACAGAACCACAGCAACGAGCACCCGAGCTACAAATCTTCGCACAAACTTTGAACACAATCACCTCCAACACACTCACCCCAACACACACTCACCCCAAACACACTCACCCCCAACACACACTCACCCCAAACACAATCACCTCCAACACACTCACCCCAACACACACTCACCCCAACACGCACTCACCCCCAACACACACTCACCCCAAACACACTCACCCCAATACACTCACCCCCAAACACACTCACCCACCAACACACACACCCCAACACACACTCACCCCCAACACACTCATCCCCAACACACACTCACCCCAAACACACACTCACCCCATGCAGACACACACATAGAGATATAAACACATGCAGACATGCACACACATACAGATATAAACACATGCAGACACGCACACAAATAAAGTTATAAACACATGCAGACATGCACACATACAGATATAAACACATGCAGACACAGGAACACACATAGAGATATAAACACACGTAGACACGCGCATACATACAGTTATAAACACATGCAGGCATACACGTATACTGATTTAAACACATACAGACACACATATACAGATATAGACATGCAGACACGCACACACATACAGTAATAAACACATGCAGACATGCGCAGACATACAGATATAAACACATGCAGACACACACACATACAGATATAAACACATGCAAACACACGCATACAGATATAAATACATGCAGACACACACACATACAGACCTAAACACATGCAGACACGCACACACATACAGATATAAACACATGCAAACACACACATACAGATATAAACATATGCAAACACACACATACAGATATAAATACATGCAGACACACACACATTCAGATATAAACACATGCAGACAGACACACACACATAAAGTTATAAACACATGCAGACAAGCGCACACATAGGGATATCAACACACAGACACACGCACAATTACAGATATAAACACATGCAGACACACACACATACAGATATAAACACATGCCGACACATGCACACCTACAGATATAAACACATGCAGATACACGCACACAAATAAAGTTATAAACACATGCAGACATGCACACTCATACAGATATAAACACATGCAGACACAGGCACGCACATAGAGATATAAACACATGTAGACACACACATACATACAGTTATAAACACATTCAGACACACATATACAGATATAGACATGCAGGCACGAGCACACATACAGTTATAAACACATGCAGACACACACACATACAGATATAAACACATGCAGGCACACACATATACAGATATAAACATGCAGACATGCTCACACATGCAGCTATAAACACATGCAGCCATGCACACACATACAGATATAAACACATGCAGACATACACATACAGGTATAAATGCATGCAGGCACGCGCACATGCAGCTATTAACACCTGCAAACACACAGATATAAACACATGCAGACACACACAAATACAGATGTAAACTCATGTCGACACAAACACATAAAGATATAAACACATGATGACACACACACACTTACAGATATAAACACATGCAAACACGCACACACATACAGATATAAACACATGCAGACACACGCACATACAGATATAAACACATGCAGACACACTCACATACAGATATAAACACATGCAGGCACACACACATATAGATATGAAAGCATACAGACACACACACTTTCAGATATAAACACATGTCAACACACACACACATACAGGTTTAAACACATGCAGACACGTGCACACATAGAGATATCAACACATAGACACGCACACATACAGATATAAGCATGCAGACACGCGCATACATACAGTTATAAACACATGCACACACACACATATAGATATAAATACATGCAGACAGACTCACACATACAGATATAAATACATGCAGACACGCACCCATACAGAGCTAAACACATGCAGACACAGGCACACACATAGAGATATAAACACACGTAGACACGCACATACATACATTTATGAACACATGCAGACACACACATATACAGATATAAACACATGCAGACACACATATACAGATATAGACATGCAGACACGCGCACAAATACAGTTATAAACACATGCAGACACACAGACACACACACATACAGATATAAATACATGCAAACACACACATACAGATATAAACACATGCAGGCACACACATATACAGGTTTAAACACATGCAGACACATGCACACATAGAGATATCAACACACAGACATGCACACATACAGATATAAGCATGCAGACACATGCATACATATAGTTATAAACACATGCAGACACACACACATACAGATATAAACACATGCAGAGAGACTCACACGTACAGATATAAATACATGCAGACACACACACACATACAGTTATAAACACATGCAGTCGCACAAACACATACAGATATAGACACATGCAGACACACACACATATACAGATATAAACACATGCAGACACGCACACACATACAGATATAAACACATGCAGACACGCACACACATACAGATATCAACACATGCAGACACGCACATAGAGATATAAACACATGCAGACACACGCACACATACAGATATAAACACATGCAGACATGCAAACTCATGCAGATATAAACACATGCAGACACGGGCACACACATAGAGATATAAACACACGTAGACACGCACATACATACAGTTATAAACACATGCAGGCATACACGTATACAGATATAAACACATGCAGACACACATATACAGATATAGACATGCAGACACGCACACATACAGTTATAAACTCATGCACACACACACATACAGATATAAACACATGCAGACACACATATACAGATATAGACATGCAGACACGCGCACAAATACAGTTATAAACACATGCAGACACACAGACACACACACATACAGATATAAATACATGCAAACACACACATACAGATATAAACACATGCAGGCACACACATATACAGGTTTAAACACATGCAGACACATGCACACATAGAGATATCAACACACAGACATGCACACATACAGATATAAGCATGCAGACACATGCATACATATAGTTATAAACACATGCAGACACACACACACACATACAGATATAAACACATGCAGAGAGACTCACACGTACAGATATAAATACATGCAGACACACACACACATACAGTTATAAACACATGCAGTCGCACAAACACATACAGATATAGACACATGCAGACACACACACATATACAGATATAAACACATGCAGACACGCACACACATACAGATATAAACACATGCAGACACGCACACACATACAGATATCAACACATGCAGACACGCACATAGAGATATAAACACATGCAGACACACGCACACATACAGATATAAACACATGCAGACATGCAAACTCATGCAGATATAAACACATGCAGACACAGGCACACACATAGAGATATAAACACACGTAGACACGCACATACATACAGTTATAAACACATGCAGGCATACACGTATACAGATATAAACACATGCAGACACACATATACAGATATAGACATGCAGACACGCACACATACAGTTATAAACTCATGCACACACACACATACAGATATAAACACATGCAGACACACATACAGATATAAATACATGCAGACACACACACATTCAGATAAAAACACATGCAGACAGACACACACACATACAGTTATAAACACATGCAGACACACGACACATAGGAATATCAACACACAGACACACGCACAATTACAGATATAAACACATGCAGACACACACACATAGAGATATAAACACATGCAGACACATGCACACCTACAGATATAAACACATGCAGACACACGCACACAAATAAAGTTATAAACACATGCAGACATGCACACTCATACAGATATAAACACATGCAGACACAGGCATACACATAGAGATATAAACACATGTAGACACACACATACATACAGTTATAAACACATTCACAGATATAGACATGCAGACACATACATACAGATATAAGCATGCAGACACGGTCACACATACAGCTATAAACACATGCAGACACGCATACACATACAGATATAAACACATGCAGACACACACACATACAGGTATAAATGCATGCAGGCACGCGCACATGCAGCTATAAACACATGCAAACACACACACATACAAATATAAACACATGCAGACACGCGCACACATACAGTTATAAACACATGCAGACACACATACATGCAGGTATAAATGCATGCAGGCACACGCACATGCAGCTATAAACACATGCAAACAGACACATCTTCAGATATAAACACATGCACACACACACATACAGATATAAACACATGAAGACACATGCACACATACAGATATAAACATATGCAGACACACATACATACAGATATAAACACATGCAGGCACACACACATACAGATATAAAAGCATGAAGACAGACACACTTTCAAATATAAACACATGTCAACACACACACATACAGGTTTAAACACATGCAGACACATGCCCACATAGAGATATCAACACACAGACACGCACATATACAGATATAAGCATGCAGACACACGCATACATATAGTTATAAACACATGCAGACACACACACATACAGATATAAACACATGCAGAGAGACTCACACGTACAGATATAAATACATGCAGACACACACACACATACAGTTATAAACACATGCAGACACACACACATATACAGATATAAACACATGCAGACACGCACACATATACAGATATAAACACATGCAGACACACACATAGAGATATAAACACATGCAGACACACGCACACATACAGATATAAACACATGCAGACATGCACACTCATGCAGATATAAACACATGCAGACATGCACACTCATGCAGATATAAACACATGCAGACACAGGCACACACATAGAGATATAAACACACGTAGACATGCACATACATACAGTTATAAACACATGCAGGCAGACACGTATACAGATATAAACACATGCAGACACACATATACAGATATAGACATGCAGACACGCACACACATACAGTTATAAACACATGCAAACAGACACATATACAGATATAAACACAGGCACACACACACACATACAGATATAAACACATGAAGACACATGCACACACATACAGATATAAACATATGCAGGCACACATACATACAGATATAAAAGCATGAAGACACACACACTTTCAAATATAAACACATGTCAACACACACACATATACAGGTTTAAACACATCCAGACACATGCACACATAGAGATATCAACACACAGACACGCACACATACAGATATAAGCATGCAGACACACGCATACATATAGTTATAAACACAAGTAAACACACACACATACAGATATAAACACAAGCAGACACACATACAGATATAAATACATGCAGACACACACACACATACAATTATAAACACATGCAGACGCACAAACACATACAAATATAGACACATGCAGACACACACACACATACAGATATCAACACATGCAGACACACACATAGAGATATAAACACATGCAGACACACGCACACATACAGATATAAACACATGCAGACATGCACACTCATGCAGATATAAACACATGCAGACACAGGCACACACATAGAGATATAAACACACGTAGACACGTACATACATACAGTTATAAACACATGCAGGCACACACGTATACAGATATAGACATGCAGACATGCGCACACATACAGTTATAAACACATGCACACACACACACATACAGATATAAACACATGCAGACACACACACATACAGATATAAACACATGCAGACACATGCACACCTACTGATATAAACACATGCAGACACATGCACATACATACAGATATAAACACATGAAGACACATGTACACACATACAGATGTAAACATATGCAGACACACATACATATAGATATATACACATGCAGGCACACACACATACAGATATAAAAACATGACGACACACACACTTTCAAACATAAACACATGTCAACACACACACATATACAGGTTTAAACACATGCAGACACGTGCACACATAGAGATATCAACACACAGACACGCACACATACAGATATAAGCATGCAGACACACGCATATATATAGTTATAAACACATGCAGACACACATACAGATATAAACACATGCAGAGAGACTCACACGTACAGATATAAATACATGCAGACACACACACACACATACAATTATAAACACATGCAGACGCACAAACACATACAGATATAGACACATGCAGACACACACACATATACAGATATAAACACATGCAGACACGCACACACATACAGATATAAACACATGCAGACACGCACACACATACAGATATGAAGACATGCAGACACACACATAGAGATATAAACACATGCAGACACACGCATACATACAGATATAAACACACGTAGACACGTACATACATATAGTTATAAACACATGCAGGCACACACGTATACAGATATAAACACATGCAGACACACATATACAGATATAGACATGCAGACACGCGCACACATACAGTTATAAACACATGCACACGCACACACATACAGATATAAACACATGCAGACACACACACATACAGATATAAACACATGCAGACACATGCACACCTACTGATATAAACACATGCAGACACATGCACATACATACAGATATAAACACATGCAGACACACATACATACAGATATAAACACTTGCAGACACATACACACATACAGATATAAACACATGCAGACACAGGCACACACATAGAGATATAAACACATGTAGACACACACACACATACAGTTATAAACACATTCAGACACACATATACAGATATAGATATGCAGACACGAGCACACATACAGTTATAAACACATGCAGAAACACACACATACAGATATAAACACATGCAGGAACACACATATACAGATATAAACATCTGCAGACGCATACATACAGATATAAACATGCAGACACGCTCACACATACAGCTATAAACACATGCAGCCATGCACACACATACAGATATAAACACATGCAGACACACACATAAGAGGTATAAATGCATGCAGGCACGCGCACATGCAAACACACACACACACACACAGATATCAACACATGCAGACACACACAAATACTGATGTAAACTCATGTCGACACAAACACATAAAGATATAAACACATGATGACACACACACACTTACAGATATAAACACATGCAAATACGCACACACATACAGATATAAACACATGCAGACAAACACACACATACAGATATAAACACATGCAGACACACACACATACAGATATAAACACATGCAGACACACTCACATACAGATATAAACACATGCAGGCACACACACATATAGATATGAAAGCATGCAGACACACACACTTTCAGATATAAACACATGTCAACACACACATACAGGTTTAAACACATGCAGACACGTGCACACATAGAGATATCAACACACAGACACGCACACATACAGATATAAGCATGCAGACACGCGCATACATACAGATATAAACACATGCGGACACACACACATTCAGATATAAATACATGCAGACAGACACACATACAGTTATAAACACATGCAGACACGGGCACACATAGGGATATCAACACAGAGAAACACGCACAATTACAGATATAAACACATGCAGACACACACACATACAGATATAAACACATGCAGACACATGCACACCTACTTGTATAAACACATGCAGACACATGCACATACATACAGATATAAACACATGCAGACACACATATATACAGATATAAACACATGCAGACACACATACATACAGATATAAACACATGCAGACACACGCACACAAATAAAGTTATAAACACATGCAGACATGCACACTCATACAGATATAAACACATGCAGACACAGGCACACACATAGAGATATAAACACATGTAGCCACACACACGTACAGTTATAAACACATTCAGACACACATATACAGATATAGACATGCAGACATGAGCACACATACAGTTATAAACACATGCAGACACACACACATACAGATATAAACACATGCAGGCACACACATATACAGATATAAACATCTGCAGACACATACATACAGATATAAACATGCAGACACGCTCACACATACAGCTATAAACACATGCAGACACATGCACACCTACAGATATAAACACATGCAGACACACGCACACAAATAAAGTTATAAACACATGCAGACATGCACACTTATACAGATATCAACACATGCAGACACGCACACATACAGAGCTAAACACAAGCAGACACAGGCACACACATAGAGATATAAACACGCGTAGTCACACACATACATACAGTTATAAACACATGCAGGCACACACATATACAGGTATAAACACATGCAGACACACATATACAGATATAGACATGCAGACATGCGCACACATACAGTTATAAACACATGCAGACACGCGCATACATACAGTTATAAACACATTCAGACACACACATACAGATATAAACACATGCATACAGACTCAATCATACAGATATATATACATGCAGACACGCACACATACAGACCTAAACACATGCAGACACACACACCTACAGATATAAACTCATGCAGACAGACTCAATCATACAGATATATATACATGCAGACACGCACACATACAGACCTAAACACATGCAGACACACACACATACAGATATAAACACATGCAGGCGCACACATATACAGATATAAATACATGCAGACACACACACATTCAGATAAAAACACATGCAGACAGACACACACACACATACAGTTATAAACACATGCAGATACGTGCACACATAGGGATATCAACACACAGACACATGCACAATTACAGATATAAACACATGCAGACACACACACATACAGATATAAACACATGCAGACACGCACACATACAGATATAAACACATGCAGACACATGCACATACATACAGATATAAACACATGCAAAAACACATACATACAGATATAAACACATGCAGACACATGCACACCTACAGATATAAACACATGCAGACACACGCACACAAATGAAGATATAAACACATGCAGACATGCACACTCATACAGGTATAAACACATGCAGACACGCACACATACAGACCTAAACACATGCAGACACAGGCACACACATAGAGATATTAACTCACGTAGACACGCACATACATACAGATATAAACACATGCAGACACATGCACACCTACAGATATTAACACATGCAGACACACGCGCACAACTAAAGTTATAAACACATGCAGACATGCACACTCATACGGATAAAACACATGCAGACACAGGCACACACATAGAGATACAAACACACGTAGACACACACATACATACAGTTATAAACACATGCAGACACACATATACAGATATAGACATGCAGACACGCGCACACATACAGTTATAAACACATGCAGACACACACATATTCAGGTATAAACACATGCAGGCACACACACATACAGATATAAACACATGCAGACACACACACTTTCAGATAAGAACACATGTCAACACACACACACATACAGGTTTAAACACATGCAGACACGTGCACACATAGAGATATCAACACACTGACATGCACACATACAGATATAAGCATGCAGACACGCGCATACATACAGTTATGAACACATGCAAACACACACACATACAGATATAAATACATGCAGACACGCACACATACAGACCTAAACACATGCAGACACAGGCACACACATAGAGATATAAACACACGTAGACACGCACATACATACAGTTATAAACGCATGCAGGCACACATGTAAACAGATATAAACACATGCAGACACACATATACAGATATAGACATGCAGACACGCGCACACATACAGTTATAAACACATGCAGACACGCGCATACATACAGATATAAACACATGCAGACACACACACATACAGATATAAACACATGCAGACAGACTCACACATACAGATATATATACATGCAGACACGCACACATACAGACCTAAACACATGCAGACACGCACACACATACAGATATAAACACATGCAAACACACACATACAGATAATAACACATGCAGGCACACACATATACAGATATAAATACATGCAGACACACACACATTCAGATATAAACACATGCAGACAGACACACACACATACAGTTAATAACACATGCAGATACGTGCACACATAAGGATTTCAACACACAGACACACGCACAATTACAGATATAAACACATGCAGACACACACACATACAAATATAAACACATGCAGACACGCACACATACAGACCTAAACACACACAGACACGCACACACATACAGATATAAACACATGCAAACACACACATACAGATATAAACACATGCAGGCACACACATATACAGATATAAATACATGCAGACACACACACATTCAGATATAAACACATGCAGACAGACACACACACATACAGTTAATAACACATGCAGACACGCGCACCCATAGGGATATCAACACACAGACACACGCACAATTACAGATATAAACACATGCAGACACACACACATACAGATATAAACACATGCAGACACGCACACATACAGACCTAAACACATGCAGACACGCACACACATACAGATATAAACACATGCAAACACAAACATATACAGATATAAACACATGCAGACACGCACACATACAGACCTAAACACATGCAGGCACGCACACATGCAGCTATAAACACATGCAAACACACACACACAGATATAAACACATGCAGACACACACAAATACAAATGTAAACTCATGTCGACACAAACACATAAAGATATAAACACATGATGACACACACACACTTACAGATATAAACACATGCAAACACGCACACACCTACAGATATAAGCACATGCAGACAAACACACACATACAGATATAAACACATGCAGACACATGCACACATATACAGATAAAAACACATGCAGACACACATACATATAGATATAAACACATGCAGACACATGCACACCTACAGATATAAACACGTGCAGACACACGCACACAAATGAAGATATAAACACATGCAGACATGCACACTCATACAGATATAAACACATGCAGACACGCACACATACAGACCTAAACACATGCAGACACAGGCACACACATAGAGATATTAACACACGTAGACACGCACATACATACAGATATAAACACATGCAGACACATGCACACCTACAGATATTAACACATGGAGACACACGCGCACAAATAAAGTTATAAATACATGCAGACATGCAAACTCATACGGATAAAACACATGCAGACACAGGCACACACATAGAGATACAAACACACGTAGACACACACATACATACAGTTATAAACACATGCAGACTCACATATACAGATATAGACATGCAGACACACGCACACATACAGAAATAAACACATGCAGACACACACATATACTGATATAAACACCTGCAGACACATTCATACAGATATAAACATGCAGACACGCTCACACATACAGCTATAAACACATGCAGGCACGCACACACATACAGATATAAACACATGCAGACACACACACAAACAGGTATAAATGCATGCAGGCACGCACTCATGCAGCTATAAACACATGCAAACGCACACACATACAAATATAAACACATGCAGACACGCGCACACATACAGTTATAAACACATGCAGACACACACACATACAGTTATAAACACATGCAGACACACACACATGCAGGTATAAATGCATGCAAACACGCGCACATGCAGCTATGAACACATGCAAACACACACACACACAGATATAAACACATGCAGACACACACAAATACAAATGTAAACTCATGTCGACACAAACACATAAATATATAAACAAATGATGACACACACACACTTACAGATATAAACACATGCAAACACGCACACACATACAGATATAAACACATGAACACACACATATACAGTTATAAACACATGCAGACAAACACACATACAGATTTAAAAACATGCAGACACACACACACATACAGATATAAACACATGCAAACACACACATATACAGATATAAACACATGCAGGCACACACACATACAGATATAAACACATGTAGACACCCGCACACATACAGATATAAGCATATGCAGACACACAGACACGCGCACACATAGGGATATCAACACACAGACACACGCACAATTACAGATATAAACACATGCAGACACACACACACAGATATAAACACATGTAGACACATGCACATACATACAGATATAAACACATGCAGACACACATACATACAGATATAAACACATGCAGACACATGCACACCTACAGATATAAACACATGTAGACACACGCACACAAATAAAGTTATAAACACATGCAGATATGCACACTCATACAGATAAAACACATGCAGACACAGGCACGCACATAGAGATATAAACACACGTAGACACACACATACATACAGTTATAAACACATGCAGACACACATATACAGATATAGACATGCAGACACGCGCACACATACAGATATGAACACATGCAGACACACACACATACAGATATGAACACATGTAAACACACACATACAGATATAAATACATGCACACACACACACATGCAGGTATAAACACATACAGGCACACACATATACAGAAATAAACACCTGCAGACACATTCATGCAGATATAAACATGCAGACATGCTCTCACATACAGATATAAACACATGCAGACACACACACATGCAGGTATAAATGCATGCAGGCACGCGCACATGCAGCTATAAACACATGCAAACACACACACATACAAATATAAACACATACAGAAACGCGCACACATACAGTTATAAACACATGCAGACACACACACATGCAGGTATAAATGCATGCAGGCATGCGCACATGCAGCTATAAACACATGCAAACACACACACACAGATATAAACACATGCAGACACACACAAATACAAATATAAACTCATGTCGACACAAACACATAAAGATATAAACACATGATGACACACACACACTTACAGATATAAACACATGCAATCACGCACACACATACAGATATAAACATATGCAGACAAACACACACATACAGATATAAACACATGAACACACACACATATACAGATATAAATACATGCAGACACACACATTCAGATATAAACACATGCAGACAGACACACACACATAAAGTTATAAACATCTGCAGACACGCGCACACATAGGGATATCAACACACAGACACACACACAATTGCAGATATAAACACATGCAGACACACACACATACAGATACAAACACATGCAGACACATGCACACCTACTGATATAAACACATGCAGACACATGCACATACATACAGATATAAACACATGTAGACACACATACATACAGATATAAACACATGCACACCTACAGATATAAACACATGCAGACACACGCACACAAATAAAGTTATAAACACATGCAGACATGCACACTCATACAGATAAAACACATGCAGACACGCACACATACAGACCTAAACACATGCAGACACAGGCACACACATAGAGATATAAACACACGTAGACACGCACGTACATACAGTTATAAACACATGCAAGCACACACGTATACAGATCTAAACACATGCAGACACACATATACGATATAGACATGCAGACACGCGCACACATACAGTTATAAACACATGCAGACACGCGCATATATACAGTTATAAACACATGCAGACACACACACCTACAGATATAAACACATGCAGACACATAAATACATGCAAACACACACACACACAGATATAAACACATGCAGGCACACACATATACAGATATAAATACATGCAGACACACACACATTCAGATATAAACACATGCAGACAGACACATACACATACAGTTAATAACACATGCAGACACGCGCACACATAGGGATATCAACACACAGAAACACGCACAATTACAGATATAAACACATGCAGACACACACACACATACAGATATAAACACATGCAGACAAGCACACATACAGATATAAACACATGCAGACACATGCACATACATACAGATATAAACACATGCAGACACACATACATACAGATATAAACACATGCAGACATGCACACATACAGATATAAACACATACAGACACATGCACATACATACAGATATAAACACAAGCAGCCACACATACATACAGATATAAACACATGCAGACACACACACATACAGATATGAACACATGCAAACACACACATACAGATATAAATACATGCAGACACACACACATGCAGGTATAAACACATACAGGCACACACATATACAGATATAAACACCTGCAGACACATTCATGCAGATATAAACATGCAGACATGCTCTCACATTCAGATATAAACACATGCAGACTCACACACATGCAGGTATAAATGCATGCAGGCACGCGCACATGCAGCTATAAACCCATGCAAACACACACACATACAAATATAAACACATACAGAAACGCGCACACATACAGTTATAAACACATGCAGACACACACACATGCAGGTATAAATGCATGCAGGCATGCGCACATGCAGCTATAAACACATGCAAACACACACACACAGATATCAACACATGCAGACACACACAAATACAAATATAAACTCATGTCGACACAAACACATAAAGATATAAACACATGATGACACACACACACTTACAGATATAAACACATGCAATCACGCACACACATACAGATATAAACATATGCAGACAAACACACACATACAGATATAAACACATGAATACACACACATATACAGATATAAATACATGCAGACACACACATTCAGATATAAACACATGCAGACAGACACACACACATAAAGTTATAAACATCTGCAGACACGCGCACACATAGGGAGATCAACACACAGACACACGCACAATTGCAGATATAAACACATGCAGACACACACACATACAGATACAAACACATGCAGACACATGCACACCTACTGATATAAACACATGCAGACACATGCACATACATACAGATATAAACACATGCAGACACACATACATACAGATATAAACACATGCACACCTACAGATATAAACACATGCAGACATGCACACTCATACAGATAAAACACATGCAGACACGCACACATACAGACCTAAACACATGCAGACACAGGCACACACATAGAGATATAAACACACGTAGACACGCACGTACATACAGTTATAAACACATGCAAGCACACACGTATACAGATCTAAACACATGCAGACACACATATACGATATAGACATGCAGACACGCGCACACATACAGTTATAAACACATGCAGACACGTGCATATATACAGTTATAAACACATGCAGACATACACACCTACAGATATAAACACATGCAGACACATAAATACATGCAAACACACACACACAGAGATATAAACACATGCAGGCACACACATATACAGATATAAATACATGCAGACACACACACATTCAGATATAAACACATGCAGACAGACACATACACATACAGTTAATAACACATGCAGACACGCGCACACATAGGGATATCAACACACAGAAACACGCACAATTACAGATAAACACATGCAGACACACACACACATACAGATATAAACACATGCAGACAAGCACACATACAGATATAAACACATGCAGACACATGCACATACATACAGATATAAACACATGTAGACACATGCACATGCATACAGATGTAAACACATGCAGACACACATACATACAGATATAAACACATGCAGACACATGCACACCTACAGATATAAACACATGCAGACACACGCACACAAATAAAGTGATAAACACATGCAGACATGCACACTCATACAGATAAAACACATGCAGACACAGGCACACACATAGAGATATAAACACACGTAGACACACATACATACAGTTATAAACACATGCAGACACACATATACAGATAAAGACATGCAGACACGCGCACACATACAGTTACAAACACATGCAGACACACACACATACAGGTATAAACACATGCAAACACACATATACAGATATACTTACATGCAGACACACACACATACAGATATAAACACAAGCAGGCGCACACATATACAGATATAAACACCTGCAGACACATTCATACAGATATAAACATGCAGACACGCTCACACATACAGATATAAACACATGCAGACACGCACACACATATAGATATAAACACATGCAGACACACACACATATTGGTATAAATGCATGCAGGCACGCGCACATGCAGCTATAAACACATGCAAACACACACACATGCAAATATAAACACATGCAGACACGCGCACACATACAGTTACAAACACATGCAGACACACACACATACAGATATAAACACATGCAAACACACATATACAGATATAATTACATGCAGACACACACACATACAGATATAAACACATGCAGACACATTCATACAGATATAAACATGCAGACACGCACACACATATAGATATAAACACATGCAGACACACACACATACAGGTATAAATGCATGCAGGCACGCGCACATGCAGCTATAAACACATGCAAACACACACACATGCAAATATAAACACATGCAGACATGCGCACACATACAGTTATAAACACATGCAGACACACACACATACAGGTATAAATGAATGCAGGCACGCGCACATGCAGCTATAAACACATGCAAACACACATACACACAGATATAAACACATGCAGACACACACAAATACAAATGTAAACTCATGTCGACACAAACACATAAAGATATAAACACATGATGACACACACACACTTACAGATATAAACACATGCAAACACGCACACACATACAGATATAAACATATGCAGACAAACACACACATACAGATATAAACACATGAACACACGCACACATACAGTTATAAACACATGCAGACAAACGCACATACAGATTTAAAAACATGCAGACATGCACACATACAGATATAAACACATGCAAAACACACATATACAGATATAAACACATGCACACACACACACATACAGCTATAAACAGACGTAGATACAGGCACACATACAGATATAAACATATGCAGACACACAACATACAGATATAAACACATGCAGACACACACACATACAGATATAAAAGCATGCAGACACACACACTTTCAGATATAAACACATGTCAACACACACACACATACAGGTTTAAACACATGCAGACACGTGCACACATAGAGATATCAACACAGAGACACGCACACACACAGATATAAGCATGCAGACACGCGCATACATACAGTTATAAACACATGCAGACACACACACCTACAGATATAAACACATGCAGACAGACTCACACATACAGATATAAATACATGCAGACACGCACACATACAGACCTAAACACATGCAGACACACACACCTACAGATATAAACACATGCAGACAGACTTACACATACAGATATAAATACATGCAGACACGCACACATACAGACCTAAACACATGCAGACACAGGCACACACATAGAGACATAAACACACGTAGACACGCACATACATACAGTTATAAATACATGCAGGCACACACGTATACAGATATAAACACATGCAGACAAACATATACAGATATAGACATGCAGACACGCGCACACATACAGTTATAAACACATGCAGACACGCGCATACATACAGATATAAACACATGCAGACACACACACATACAGACCTAAACACATGCAGACACGCACACACATACAGATATAAACACATACAAACACACACATACAGATATAAACACATGCAGGCACACACATATACAGATATAAATACATGCAGACACACACACATTCAGATATAAACACATGCAGACAGACACACACACATAAAGTTATAAACACATGCAGACACGCGCACACATAGGGATATCAACACACAGACACGCGCACAATTACAGATATAAACACATGCAGACACACACACCTACAGATATAAACACATGCAGTCACATGCACACCTACTGATATAAACACATGCAGACACATGCACATACATACAGATATAAACACATGCAGACACACATACATACAGATATAAACACATGCACACCTACAGATATAAACACATGCAGACACATGCACACACATAAAGTTATAAACACATGCAGACATGCACACTCATACAGATATAAACACATGCAGACATGCACACATACAGACCTAAACACATGCAGACACAGGCACACACATAGAGATACAAACACACGTAGACACGCACATACATACAGTTGTAAACACATGCAGGCACACACGTGTACAGATATAAACACATGCAGACACACATATACGATATAGACATGCAGACACGCGCACACATACAGTTATAAACACATGCAGACACGCGCATATATACAGTTATAAACACATGCAGACACACACACCTACAGATATAAACACATGCAGACACATAAACACATGCAAACACACACATACAGATATAAACATATGCAGGCACACACATATACAGATATAAATACATGCAGACACACACACATTCAGATATAAACACATGCAGACAGACACACACACATACAGTTATAAACACATGCAGACACGCGCACACATAGGGATATCAACACACAGACACACGCACAATTACAGATATAAACACATGCAGACACACACACAGATATAAACACATGTAGACACATGCACATACATACAGATATAAACACATGCAGACACACATACATACAGATATAAACACATGTAGACACACGCACACAAATAAAGTTATAAACACATGCAGACATGCACACTTATACAGATAAAACACATGCAGACACAGGCACGCACATAGAGATATAAACACACGTAGACACACACATACATACAGTTATAAACACATGCAGACACATATATACAGATATAGACATGCAGACACGCGCACACATACAGATATGAACACTTGCAGACACACACACATACAGATATGAACACATGCAAACACACACATACAGATATAAATACATGCAGACACACACACATGCAGGTATAAACACATACAGGCACACACATATACAGATATAAACACCTGCAGACACATTCATGCAGATATAAACATGCAGACATGCTCTCACATACAGATATAAACACATGCAGACACACACACATACAGGTATAAATGCATGCAGGCACGCGCACATGCAGCTATAAACACATGCAAACACACGCACATACAAATATAAACACATACAGAAACGCGCACACATACAGTTATAAACACATGCAGACACACACACATGCAGGTATAAATGCATGCAGGCATGCGCACATGCAGCTATAAACACATGCAAACACACACACACACATATAAACACCTGCAGACACACACAAATACAAATATAAACTCATGTCGACACAAACACATAAAGATATAAACACATGATGACACACACACACTTACAGATATAAACACATGCAGACTCACATATACAGATATAGACATGCAGACACGTGCACACATACAGATATAAACACATGCAAACACACACATACAGATATAAATACATGCAGACACACACATATACAGGTATAAACACATGCAGGAACACACATATACAAATATAAACACATGCAGACACACACACATACAGGTATAAGTGCATGCAGGCACACGCACATGCAGCTACAAACACATGCAAACACACACACATACAAATATAAACACATGCAGACACGCGCACACATACAGTTATAAACACATGCAGACACACACACATACAGTTATAAATGCATGCAGGCACGCGCACATGCAGCTATAAACACATGCAAACACACACACACAGATATAAACACATGCAGACACACACAAATACAGACGTAAACTCATGTTGACACAAACACATAAAGATGTAAACACATGATGACACACACACACTTACAGATATAAATACATGCAAACACGCACACACATACAGATATAAACACATGCAGACAAACACACAGACACAGACACAGATATAAACACATGCAGACACGTACACATACAGTTATAAATACATGCAAACACACACATATACAGATATAAACACATGCACACACAAACATACAGATATAAACACATGTAGACACACACACACATTCAGATATAAACACATGCAAACACACACATACACAGGTATAAACACATGCACACACACACATACAGATATAAATAGATGTAGACACACGCAAACATACAGATATAAACATATGCAGACACACAACATACAGATATAAACACATGCAGGCACACACACATACAGATATAAAAGCATGCAGACACATACATACAGATATAAACATGTAGACACGCTCACACATGCAGCTATAAACACATGCAGACACGTGCACACATACAGATATAAACACATGCAGACACACACACATACATGTATAAATGCATGCCGGCACGCGCACATGCAGCTATAAGCACATGCAAACACACACCCATACAAATATAACACATGCAGACACGCGCACACATACAGTTATAAACACATGCAGACACACACTCATACAGGTATAAATGCATGCAGGCACGCGCACATGCAGCTATAAACACATGCAAACACACACACACAGATATAAACACATGCAGACACACATAAATACAGATGCGTGGGTTTCCTCCGGGTGCTCCGGTTTCCTCCCACAGTCCAAAGATGTGCAGGTCAGGTGAATTGGCCATGTTAAATTATCCGTAGTGTTAGGTATGGGGTAAATGTAGGGGTATGGGTGGGTTGCGCTTCGGCGGGTCGGTGTGGACTTGTTGGGCCGAAGGGCCTGTTTCCACACTGTAATCTAATCTAATCTAATCTAATCTATGTAAACTCATGTCGACACAAACACATAAAGATGTAAACACATGATGACACACACACACACTTACAGATATAAATACATGCAAACACGAACACACATACAGATATAAACACATGCAGACACGCACACATACAGATATAAGCACATGCAGACACACACATACATCCAGAATCAAACACATGCAGACACGCATTCACATACAGATATAAACACGTGCAAACACACACATATACAGATGTAAACACATGCACACACACATACAGATATAAACACATGTAGACACACGCACACATACAGATATAGACACATGCTGACACGCATACATACAGATATAAGCACATGCAGGCACACACATATACAGATATAAAAGCATGCAGACACATACATACAGATATAAACATGCAGACACGCTCACACATACAGCTATAAACACATGCAGACACGCGCACACATACAGATATAAACACATGCAGACACACACACATCCAAATATAAACACATGCAGACACACATACATGGAAAAATGCATGCAGTCACGCGCACATGCAGCTATAAACACATGCAAACACACACACACAGATATCAACACATGCAGACACACACAAATACAGATGTAAACTCATGTCGACACAAACACAAAGATGTAAACACGATGACACACACGCACACTTACGGATATAATCACATGCAAACACGCACACAGCACACTGTCATAGATACAGCTGAATGTGTATACCTGGACACGGCACACTGTCCTAGATACCACTCACTGTATCTACCTGGACACGGCACACTGTCCTAGATACAGCTGAGTGTGTATACCTGGACACAGCACACTGTCCTAGATACAGCTGAGTGTGTATACCTGGACACAGCACACTGTCCTAGATACAGCTGAGTGTGTATACCTGGACACAGCACACTGTCCTAGATACAGCTGAGTGTGTATACCTGTACACACCACAATGGCCCAGATACAGCTCACTGTATGTACCTGTACACAGCACACTCAGCGAGATACAGCTGAGTGTGTATACCTGGACACAGCACACTATCCTAGATACAGCTGAGTGTGTCTACCTGGGCACATCACACTGTCCCAGATACAGCTGAGTGTGTATACCTGGACACAGCACACTGTCCTAGGTACAGCTGAGTGTGTATACCTGGACGCAGCACACTGACCTAGAAACAGCTGAGTGTGTATACCTGGACACAGCACACTGTCCTAGATACAACTGAGTGTGTATACCTGGACACAGCACTCTGTCCTAGATACTGCTGGGTGTGTATATCAGGACATGGCACACTGTCCTAGATACAGCTGAATGTGTATATCTGGACACGGCACACTGTCCTAGATACCACTCACTGTATGTACCTGGACGCAGCACACTGTCCTAGATACAGCTCAGTGTGTATACCTGTACACACCACAATGGCCCAGATACAGCTCACTGTATGTACCTGTACACAGCACACTCAGCGAGATACAGCTGAGTGTGTATACCTGGACACAGCACACTGTCCCAGATACAGCTGAGTGTGTATACCTGGACACAGCACACTGTCCTAGATACAGCTGAATGTGTATACCTGGGCACAGCACACTGTCCTAAATGCAGCTGAGTGTGTATACCTGGACAATGCACACTGTCCTAGATACAGCTGAGTGTGTACACCTGGACACAGCACACTGTCCTGGATACAGCTGAATTTGTATACCTGAACACAGCACACTGTCCTAGATACAGCTGACTGTGTATACCTGGACACAGCACACTGTCCTAGATACAGCTGAATGTGTACACCGGGGCACAGCACACAGTCCTAGATACAGCTGAATGTGTACACCTGGGCACAGCAAACTGTCCTAGATACAGCTGAGTGTGTATACCTGGACATGGCACACTGTCCTAGATACAGCTGAGTGTGTCTACCTGGACACAGCTTACTGTCCTAGATACAGCTGAGTTTGTTTACCTGTACACAGCACACTGTCCTAGATACAGCTGAGAGTGTATACCTGGACACAGCACTCTGTCCTAGATACAGCTGAGTGTGTATACCTGGACACAGCACACTGTCCCAGATACAGCTGAGTGTGTATACCTGGACACAGAGCACAGTCCTAGATACAGCTGAGTGTGTATACCTGGACACAGCACACACTCCTAGATACAGCTGAGTGTGTATACCTGGACACAGCACACAGTCCTAGATACAGCTGAGTGTGTATACCTGGACATAGCACACTGTCCTAGATACAGCTGAGTGTGTATACCTGGACACAGCACACTGTCCTAGATACAGCTGAGTGTGTATACCTGGACACAGCACACTGTCCTAGATACAGCTGAGTCTGTATACCTGAACACAGCACACACTCCTAGATACAGCTGAGTGTGTATACCTGGACACAGCACACAGTCCTAGATACAGCTGAGTGTGTATACCTGGACATAGCACACTGTCCTAGATACAGCTGAGTGTGTATACCTGGACACAGCACACTGTCCTAGATACAGCTGAGTGTGTATACCTGGGCACAGCGCACTGTCCTAAATACAGCTGAGTATGTATACCTGGACACAGCACACTGTCCTAAATACAACTGAGTGTGTATACCTGGACACAGCACACTGTCCTAGATACAGCTGAGTGTGTATACCTGGACACAGCACACTGTCCTAGATACAACTGAATGTGTATACCTGGACACAGCACACTGTCGTAGATACAGCTCAATGTATGTACCTGGACGTAGCACACTGTCCTAGATACAGCTGGGTGTGTATACCTGGACACAGCACACTGTCCTAAATAAAGCTGGGTGTGTATACCTGGACACAGCACACTGACCTAAATACAGCTGTGTGTGTATACGTGGACACAGCACACTGTCCAGATAAAGCTCACTGCATGTACCTGTACACAGCACACTGTCCTAGATAAAGCTGAATGTGTATACCTGGACACAGCACACTGTCATAGATACAGCTCAATGTGTGTACCTGGACACAGCACACTGTCCCAGATACAGCTGAGTGTGTATACCTGGACACAGCACACGCTCCTAGATACAGCTCACTGTGTATACCTGGGCACAGCACACTAAACCTAAATACAGCTGAGTGTGTATAACTGGACACATTGCACTGTCCTAGATACAGCTGAGTGTGTATACCTGGACACAGCACATTGACCTACATACAGCTGAGTGTGTATACCTGGACACAGCACACTATTCTAGGTACGGCTGAGTGTGTATACCTGGACACAGCACACTGTCCTAGATACAGCTGAGTGTGTATACCTGGACACTGCACACTGTCCTAGGTACAGCTGAGTGTGTATACCTGGACACAGCACACTGACCTAGATACAGCTGAATGTGTATACCTGGACACAGCACACTGTCCTAGATACAGCTGAGTGTGTATAACTGGACACTGCACACTGTCCTAGGTACAGCTGAGTGTGTATACCTGGACACAGCACACTGACCTAGATACAGCTGAGTGTGTATACCTGTACACGGCACACTGTCCTAGATACAGCTGAATGTGTATACCTGGACACAGCACACTGACCTAGATACAGCTGAATGTGTATACCTGGACACAGCACACTGTCCTAGATACAGCTGAGTGTGTATAACTGGACACTGCACACTGTCCTAGGTACAGCTGAGTGTGTATACCTGGACACAGCACACTGACCTAGATACAGCTGAATGTGTATACCTGGACACAGCACACTGTCCTAGATACAGCTGAGTGTGTATAATTGGACACAGCACACTGTCCGAGATACAGCTGAGTGTGTATAACTGTACACAGCACACTGTCCTAGATACAGCTGAGTGTGTATACCTGGACACGGCACACTGTCCTAGATACAGCTGAGTGTGTATACCTGGACACGGCACACTGTCCTAGATACAGCTGAGTGTGTATACCTGGACACGGCACACTGTCCGAGATACAGCTGTGTGTGTATACCTGGACACGGCACACTGTCCGAGATACAGCTGAGTGTGTATACCTGTACACAGCACACTGTCCTAGATACAGCTGTGTGTGTATACCTGTACACAGCACACTGTCCTAGATACAGCTGAATTTGTATACCTGGACACAGCACACTGTCCTAGATACAGCTGAGTGTGTATACCTGGACGCAGCACACTGTCCGAGATACAGCTGAGTATGTATACCTGGACACAGCACACTGTCCTAGATACAGCTGAGTGTGTATACCTGGACGCAGCACACTGTCCGAGATACAGCTGAGTATGTATACCTGTACACAGCACACTGTCCTAGATACAGCTGAGTGTGTATACCTGGACACGGCACACTGTCCTAGATACAGCTGAGTGTGTATACCTGGACACGGCACACTGTCCGAGATACAGCTGTGTGTGTATACCTGGACACGGCACACTGTCCGAGATACAGCTGAGTGTGTATACCTGTACACAGCACACTGTCCCAAATACAGCTGAGTGTGTATACCTGGACGCAGCACACTGTCCGAGATACAGCTGAGTATGTATCCCTGAACACAGCACACTGTCCTAGATACAACTGAGTGTGTATACCTGGACACAGCACACAGTCCTAGATACAGCTGAGTGTGTATACCTGGACACAGCACACTGTCCTAGATACAGCTGAGTGTGTATACCTGGACACAGCACACTGTCCTAGATACAGCTGAGTGTGTATACCTGGACACAGCACACTGTCCTAGATACAGCTGAGTGTGTATACCTGGACACAGCACACTGTCCTAGATACTGCTGAGTGTGTATACCTGGACACAGCACACTGTCCTAGATACAGCTGAGTGTGTATACCTTGGCACAGCACACTGTCCTAAATACAGCTGAGTGTGTATACCTGGACACAGCACACTGTCCTAGATACAGCTGAGTGTGTATACCTGGACACAGCACACTGTCCTAGATACAGCTGAGTATGTATACCTGTACACAGCACACTGTCCTAGATACAGCTGAGTGTGTATACCTGGACACAGCACACTGTCCTAGATACAGCTGAGTGTGTATACCTGGACACAGCACACTGTCCTAGATACAGCTGAGTGTGTATACCTGGACACAGCACACTGTCCTAGATACAGCTGAGTGTGGATACCTGGACACAGCACACTGTCCTAGATACTGCTGAGTGTGTATACCTGGACACGGCACACTGTTCTAGATACAGCTGAGTGTGTATTCCTGTACACAGCACACTGTCCTAGATACAGCTGAGTGTGTATACCTGTACACAGTACACTGTCCGAGATACAGCTGAGTGTGTATACCTGGACACGGCACACTGTCCTAGATACAGCTGAGTGTGTCTACCTGTACACAGCACACTGTCCTAGATACAGCTGAGTGTGTATACCTGGACACTGCACACGGACCTAGTTACAGCTGAATTTGTATACCTGGACACAGCACACTGTCCTAGATACAGCTGAGTGTGTATACCTGGACACAGCACACTGTCCTAGATACAGCTGAGTGTGTATACCTTGACACAGCACACTGCCCTAGATACAGCCGAATGTGTATACCTGGACACAGCATACTGTCCTAGATACAGCTGAGTGTGTATACCTGGACACGGCACACTTCCGAGATACAGCTGAGTCAGTCTACTGGGTGTGTATACCTGGACACGGCACACTGTCCTAGATACAGCTGAGTGTGTATACCTAGGCACAGCACACTATCCTAGATACAGCTGGGTGTGTATACCTGGACACAGCACACTGTCCTAGATACAGCTGAGTGTGTATACCTGTACACAGCACACTGTCCTAGATACAGCTGAGTGTGTATACCTGGACGCAGCACACTGTCCGAGATACAGCTGAGTATGTATATCTGTACACAGCACACTGTCCTAGATACAACTGAGTGTGTATACCTGGACACAGCAGACAGACCTAGATTCAGCTAAGTGTGTATACCTGGACACAGCACACTGTCCGAGATACAGCTGAGTGTGTATACCTGTACACAACACACAGTCCTAGATACAGCTGAGTGTGTATACCTGGACACAGCGCACTGTCCTAGATACAGCTGAGTGTGTATACCAATACACAGCGCACTGTCCTAGATACAGCTGAGTGTGTATACCTGGACGCAGCACACTGTCCGAGATACAGCTGAGTATGTATATCTGTACACAGCACACTGTCCTAGATACAACTGAGTGTGTATACCTGGACACAGCAGACAGACCTAGATTCAGCTAAGTGTGTATACCTGGACACAGCACACTGTCCGAGATACAGCTGAGTGTGTATACCTGTACACAACACACAGTCCTAGATACAGCTGAGTGTGTATACCTGTACACAGCACACTGTCCTAGGTACAGCTGAGTGTGTATACCTGGACACAGCACACTGTCCTAGATACAGCTGAGTGTGTCTACCTGGATACAGCACACTGTCCGAGATACAGCTGAGTATGTCTACCTGTACACAGCACACTGTCCTAGATACAGCTGAGTGTGTATACCTGGACACAGCACACTGTCCTAGATACAGCTGAGTGTGTATACCTGGACACAGCACACTGTCCTAGATACTGCTGAGTGTGTATACCAGGACACAGCACACTGTTCTAGATACAGCTGAGTGTGTATACCTGGACACAGCACACTGTCCTAGATACTGATGAGTGTGTATTCCTGGACACAGCACACTGTCCTAGATACAGTTGAGTGTGTATACCTGTACACAGTACACTGTCCGAGATACAGCTGAGTGTGTATACCTGGACACGGCACACTGTCCTAGATACAGCTGAGTGTGTATACCTGTACACAGCACACTGTCCTAGATACAGCTGAGTGTGTATACCTGGACACTGCACACGGACATAGATACAGCTGAATTTGTATACCTGGACACAGCACACTGTCCTAGATACAGTTGAGTGTGTATACCTCGACACAGCACACTGCCCTAGATACAGCTGAGTGTGTATACCTGGACACAGCACACTGTCCTAGATTCAGCTGAGTGTGTATACCGTGACATAGCACACTGCGTAGATACAGCGGAATGTGTATACCTGGTCACAGCACACTGTCCTAGATACAGCTGAGTGTGTATACCTGGACACGGCACACTTCCTAGATACAGCTGAGTGTGTCTACTGGGTGTGTATACCTGGACACGGCACACTGTCCTAGATACAGCTGAGTGTGTATACCTAGGCACAGCACACTGTCCTAGATACAGCTGGGTGTGTATACCTGGACACAGCACACTGTCCTAGATACAGCTGAGTGTGTATACCTGTACACAGCACACTGTCCTAGGTACAGCTGAGTGTGTATACCTGGACACAGCACATTGACCTACATACAGCTGAGTGTGTATACCTGGACACAGCACACTATTCTAGGTACGGCTGAGTGCGTATACCTGGACACAGCACACTGTCCTAGATACAGCTGAGTGTGTATAAATGGACACAGCACACTGACCTAGATACAGCTGAGTGTGTATACCTGGACACAGCACACTGTCACAGATACAGCTGAGTGTGTATACCTGTACACGGCACACTGTCCTAGATACAGCTGAATGTGTATACCTGGACACAGCACACTGTCCTAGATACAGCTGATTGTGTATAATTGGACACAGCACACAGTCCTAGATACAGCTGTGTGTGTATAACTGTACACAGCACACTGTCCTAGATACAGCTGAGTGTGTATACCTGGACACAGTACACGGACCTAGATACAGCTGAATTTGTA
This sequence comes from Chiloscyllium plagiosum, assembly GCF_037043375.1. NCBI lineage: Eukaryota > Metazoa > Chordata > Chondrichthyes > Orectolobiformes > Hemiscylliidae > Chiloscyllium > Chiloscyllium plagiosum. Next base: position 36,775,950 of record NW_028270183.1, read on the forward strand.
CACCTGGACACAGCACACTGCCCTAGATACAGCCGAATGTGTATACCTGGACGCAGCACACAGTCCTAGAATCAGCTGAGTGTGTATACCTGGACACGGCACACTTCCTAGATACAGCTGTGTGTGTCTACTGGGTGTGTATACCTGGACACGGCACACTGTCCTAGATACAGCTGAGTGTGTATACCTGGGCACAGCACACCTTCCTACATACAGCTGGGTGTGTATACCTGGACACAGCAAAATTTCCTAGATACAGCTGAGTGTGTATACCTGGACACAGCACACTGTCCTAGATACAGCTGAGTGTGTATACCTGGACATGGCACACTGTCCTAGGTACAGCTGAGTGTGTATACCTGGACACAGCACACTGTCCTAGATACAGCTGAGTGTGTCTCCCTGGACATGGCACACTGTCCGAGGTACAGCTGAGTATGTCTACCTGGGACACAGCACACAGTCCTTGATACTGCTGAGTGTGTATACCTGTACACGGCACACTGTCCTAGATACAGCTGAGTGTGTATACCTGGACATGGCACACTGTCCGAGGTACAGCTGAGTATGTCTACCTGGGACACAGCACACAGTCCTAGATACAGCTGAGTGTGTATACCTGTACACGGCACACTGTCCTAGATACAGCTGAGTGTGTATACCTGGACACGGCACACTGTCCTCGATACAGCTGAGTGTGTATACCTGGACACAGCACACAGTCCTAGATACAGCTGAGTGTGTATATCTGGACACAGCACACTGTCCTAGATACTGCTGAGTGTGTATACCTGTACACGGCACACTGTCCTAGATACAGCTGAGTGTGTATACCTGTACACAGCACACTGTCCTTGATACTGCTGAGTGTGTATACCTGTACACGGCACACTGTCCTAGATACAGCTGAGTGTGTATACCTGGACACAGCACACTGTCCGAGATACAGCTGAGTGTGTATACCTGGACACAGCACACTGTCCTAGATACAGCTGAGTGTGTATACCTGGACACAGCACACTGTCCTAGATACTGCTGAGTGTGTATACCTGGACACAGCACACTGTTATACATACAGCTGAGTGTGTATTCCTGGACACAGCACACTGTCGTGGATACAGTTGAGTGTGTATACCTGTAGACAGTCCACTGTCCGAGATACAGCTGAGTGTGTATACCTGGACACGGCACACTGTCCTAGATACAGCTGAGTGTGTATAATTGGACACAGCACACAGTCCTAGATACAGCTGCGTGTGTATACCTGGACACGGCACACTGTCCTAGATACAGCTGAGTGTGTATACCTAGACACAGCACACTGTCCTAAATACAGCTGGATGTGTATAGCTGGACACAGCACGCTGTCCAGATACAGCTCACTGTATGTCCCTATACACAACACACTGTCCGAGATACAGCTGAGTGTGTATACCTGTACACAGCACACTGTCGTAGATACAGCTGAGTGTGTTTACCTGTACACAGCACACTGTCCTAGATACCGCTCACTGTATGTACCTTGCCGCAGCACACTGTCCTAGATACAGCTGAGTGTGTATACCTGTACACAGCACAATGGCCCAGATACAGCTCACTGTATGTACCTGTACACAGCACAATGCCCCAGATACCGCTGAGTGTGTATACCTGGACACAGCACACGGTCCGAGATACAGCTGAATGTGTATACCTGGACACAGCACACTGTCCTAGATACCGCTGAATGAGTATACCTGGACACAGCTCACTGTCCTAGATACAGCTGAATGTGTATACTTGGGCACAGCACACTGTCCTAGATACAACCGAGTGTGTATACCTGGACACAGCACACTGTCCTAGATACAGCTGAGTGTGTATACCTGGACATAGCACACTGTCCTAAATACAGCTAAATGTGTATACCTGGACACAGCACACTGTCCTAGTTACAGCTGAGTGTGTATACCTGGACACAGCACACTGTCCTAGATACAGCTGAGTGTGTATACCTGGGCACAGCACACTGTCCTAGATACAGCTGAGTGTGTATACCTGGACACAGCACACTGTCCTAGTTACAGCTGAGTGTGTATACCTGGACACAGCACACTGTCCTAGTTGCAGCTGAGTGTGTATACCTGGACACAGCACACTGTCCTAGATACAGCTGAGTGTGTATACCAGGACACGGCACACTGTCCTAGATACAGCTGAATGTTTATACCTGGACACAGCACACTGTCCTAGATACAGCTGAGTGTGTATACCTGAACACAGCACACTGTCCTAGATACAGTTGAATGTGTATACCTGGACAAGCTCACTGTCCTAAATACAGCTGAGTGTGTATACCTGGGCACAGCACACTGTCCTAAATACAGCTGAGTGTGTATACCTGAACACAGCACACTGTCCTAGATACAGTTGAATGTGTATACCTGGACAAGCTCACTGTCCTAGATACAGCTGAGTGTGTATACCAGGACACAGCACACTGTCCAAGATCCAGCTGAATGTGTATACCTGGACACAGCACACTGTCCGAGATCCAGCTGAATGTGTATACCTGGACACAGCACACTGTCCTAGATACAGCTGAGTGTGTATACCTGGACACAGCACACTGTCCTAGATACAGCTGAGTGTGTATACCTGGGCACAGCACACTGTCCTAAATACAGCTGAGTGTGTATACCTGAACGCAGCACACTGTCCTAGATACAGTTGAATGTGTATACCTGGACACAGCACACTGTCCTAGATACAGCTGAATGTGTATACCTGGACACAGCTCACTGTCCTAGATACAGCTGAGTGTGTATACCAGGACACAGCACACTGTCCAAGATCCAGCTGAATGTGTATACCTGGACACAGCTCACTGTCCTAGATGCAGCTGAGTGTGTATACCTGGACACAGCACACTGTCCTAAATACAGCTGAATGTGTATCCCTGGACACAGCACACTGTCCCAGATACAGCTGAGTGTGTATACCTGGACGTAGCACACTGTCCTAGCTACAGCTGGGTGTGTATACATAGTCACAGCACACTGTCCTAAATACAGCTGGGTGTGTAAACCTGGACACTGCATACTGTCCTAGACACAGCTGAGTGTGTATACCTGGACACGGCACACTGTCCTAGATACAGCTGAGTGTGTATACCTGGACACAGCACACTGTCCTAGATACAGCTGAGTGTGTATAACTGGCCGCAGCACACTGTCCTAGATACAGCTGAGTGTGTATACCTGGACACAGCACACTGTCCTAGATACAGCTGAGTGTGTACACTTGGACACGGCACACTGTCTTAAATACAGCTCACTGTATGTACCTGGACGTACACATTATCCTAGCTACAGCTGGGTGTGTATACCTGGACACAGCACACTGTCCTAGATACAGCTGAGTGTGTATACCTAGACACAGCACACTGTCCTAAATACAGCTGAGTGTGTATACCTGGACACAGCACACTGTCCTAGATACAGCTGGGTGTGTATACCTGGACACTGCATACTGTCCTAGATACTGCTGAGTGTGTCTCCCTAGACACAGCACACTGTCCTAAATACAGCTGAGTGTGTATACCTGGACACAGCACACTGTCCTAGATACAGCTGAATGTGTATACCTGGACACGGCACACTGTCCTAGATACCGCTCACTGCATGTACCTGGCCGCAGCACACTGTCCTAGATACAGCTGAGTGTGTATACCTGTACACAGCACACTGTGCTAGATACAGCTGCGTGTGTATACCTGGACACAGCACACTGTCCTACATACAGCTGAGTGTGTATACCTGGACACGGCACACTGTCCTAGTTACAGCTGAGTGTGTATACCTGGACACAGCACACTGTCCTAGATACAGCTGAGTGTGTATACCTGTACACAGCACACTGTACTAGATACAGCTGAGTGTGTATACCTGGACACAGCACACTGTCCTAGATACAGCTGAGTGTGTATAACTGGCCGCAGCACACTGTCCTAGATACAGCTGAGTGTGTATACCTGGGCACAGCACACTGTCCTGGATACAGCTGAGTGTGTATACCTGGACACAGCACACTGTCCTAAATACAGCTGGGTGTGTATACCTGGACACAGCACACTGTCCTAGTTACAGCTGAATGTTTATACCTGGACACGGCACACTGTCCTAGATACAGCTGAGTGTGTATACCTGGACACAGCACACTGTCCTAGATACAGCTGCGTGTGTATATCTGGACACAGCACACTGTCCTACATACAGCTGAGTGTGTATACCTGGACACGGCACACTGTCCTAGATACAGCTGAGTGTGTATACCTGTACACAGCACACTGTCCTAGATACAATTGAGTGTGTATACCTGGACACAGCACACTGTCCTAGATACAGCTGAATGTTTATACCTGGACACGGGACACTATCCTAGATACAGCTGAGTGTGTATACCTGTACACAGCACACTGTCCTAGATACAATTGAGTGTGTATACCTGGACACAGCACTCTGTCCTAGTTACAGCTGAGTGTGTATACCTGGAAACAGCACTATGTCCTAGATACAGCTGAGTGTGTATACCTGGACACAGCACACTGTCCTAGATACAGCTGAATGTTTATACCTGGACACGGCACACTGTCCTAGTTACAGCTGAGTGTGTATACCTGGACACAGCACACTGTCCTAGATACTGCTGAGTGTGTATACCTGGACACAGCACACTGTCCTAGTTACAGCTGAGTGTGTATACCTGGACACAGCACACTGTCCTAGTTACAGCCGAGTGTGTATACCTGGACACAGCACACTGTCCTAGTTACAGCTGAGTGTGTATACCTGGACACAGCACACTGTCCTAGATACAGCTGAATGTGTATACCTGGACACGGCACACTGTCCTAGTTACAGCTGAGTGTGTATACCTGGACACAGCACACTGTCCTAGATACAGCTGAGTGTGTATACCTGGACACGGCACACTGTCCTAGATACAGCTGAGTGTGTATACCTGGACACAGCACACTGTCCTAGTTACAGCTGAGTGTGTATACCTGGACACAGCACACTGTCCTAGATACAGCTGAGTGTGTATACCTGGACACAGCACACTGTCCTAGATACAGCTGAGTGTGTATACCTGGACACAGCACACTGTCCTAGTTACAGCTGAGTGTGTATACCTGGACACAGCACACTGTCCTAGATACAGCTGAGTGTGTATACCTGGGCACAGCACACTGTCCTAGATACAGCTGAGTGTGTATACCTGGACACAGCACACTGTCCTAGTTACAGCTGAGTGTGTATACCTGGACACAGCACACTGTCCTAGTTACAGCTGAGTGTGTATACCTGGACACAGCACACTGTCCTAGATACAGCTGAGTGTATATACCTGGACACAGCACACTGTCCTAGATACAGCTGAATGTTTATACCTGGACACAGCACACTGTCCCAGATACAGCTGAGTGTGTATAACTGGACACTGCACACTGTCCTAGGTACAGCTGAGTGTGTATACCTGGACACAGCACACTGACCTAGATACAGCTGAATGTGTATACCTGGACACAGCACACTGTCCTAGATACAGCTGAGTGTGTATAATTGGACACAGCACACTGTCCGAGATACAGCTGAGTGTGTATAACTGTACACAGCACACTGTCCTAGATACAGCTGAGTGTGTATACCTGGACACGGCACACTGTCCTAGATACAGCTGAGTGTGTATACCTGGACACGGCACACTGTCCGAGATACAGCTGTGTGTGTATACCTGGACACGGCACACTGTCCGAGATACAGCTGAGTGTGTATACCTGTACACAGCACACTGTCCTAGATACAGCTGTGTGTGTATACCTGTACACAGCACACTGTCCTAGATACAGCTGAATTTGTATACCTGGACACAGCACACTGTCCTAGATACAGCTGAGTGTGTATACCTGGACGCAGCACACTGTCCGAGATACAGCTGAGTATGTATACCTGGACACAGCACACTGTCCTAGATACAGCTGAGTGTGTATACCTGGACGCAGCACACTGTCCGAGATACAGCTGAGTATGTATACCTGTACACAGCACACTGTCCTAGATACAGCTGAGTGTGTATACCTGGACACGGCACACTGTCCTAGATACAGCTGAGTGTGTATACCTGGACACGGCACACTGTCCGAGATACAGCTGTGTGTGTATACCTGGACACGGCACACTGTCCGAGATACAGCTGAGTGTGTATACCTGTACACAGCACACTGTCCTAGATACAGCTGAGTGTGTATACCTGGACGCAGCACACTGTCCGAGATACAGCTGAGTATGTATCCCTGAACACAGCACACTGTCCTAGATACAACTGAGTGTGTATACCTGGACACAGCACACAGTCCTAGATACAGCTGAGTGTGTATACCTGGACACAGCACACTGTCCTAGATACAGCTGAGTGTGTATACCTGGACACAGCACACTGTCCTAGATACAGCTGAGTGTGTATACCTGGACACAGCACACTGTCCTAGATACAGCTGAGTGTGTATACCTGGACACAGCACACTGTCCTAGATACTGCTGAGTGTGTATACCTGGACACAGCACACTGTCCTAGATACAGCTGAGTGTGTATACCTTGGCACAGCACACTGTCCTAAATACAGCTGAGTGTGTATACCTGGACACAGCACACTGTCCTAGATACAGCTGAGTGTGTATACCTGGACACAGCACACTGTCCTAGATACAGCTGAGTATGTATACCTGTACACAGCACACTGTCCTAGATACAGCTGAGTGTGTATACCTGGACACAGCACACTGTCCTAGATACAGCTGAGTGTGTATACCTGGACACAGCACACTGTCCTAGATACAGCTGAGTGTGTATACCTGGACACAGCACACTGTCCTAGATACAGCTGAGTGTGGATACCTGGACACAGCACACTGTCCTAGATACTGCTGAGTGTGTATACCTGGACACGGCACACTGTTCTAGATACAGCTGAGTGTGTATTCCTGTACACAGCACACTGTCCTAGATACAGCTGAGTGTGTATACCTGTACACAGTACACTGTCCGAGATACAGCTGAGTGTGTATACCTGGACACGGCACACTGTCCTAGATACAGCTGAGTGTGTCTACCTGTACACAGCACACTGTCCTAGATACAGCTGAGTGTGTATACCTGGACACTGCACACGGACCTAGTTACAGCTGAATTTGTATACCTGGACACAGCACACTGTCCTAGATACAGCTGAGTGTGTATACCTGGACACAGCACACTGTCCTAGATACAGCTGAGTGTGTATACCTTGACACAGCACACTGCCCTAGATACAGCCGAATGTGTATACCTGGACACAGCATACTGTCCTAGATACAGCTGAGTGTGTATACCTGGACACGGCACACTTCCGAGATACAGCTGAGTCAGTCTACTGGGTGTGTATACCTGGACACGGCACACTGTCCTAGATACAGCTGAGTGTGTATACCTAGGCACAGCACACTATCCTAGATACAGCTGGGTGTGTATACCTGGACACAGCACACTGTCCTAGATACAGCTGAGTGTGTATACCTGTACACAGCACACTGTCCTAGATACAGCTGAGTGTGTATACCTGGACGCAGCACACTGTCCGAGATACAGCTGAGTATGTATATCTGTACACAGCACACTGTCCTAGATACAACTGAGTGTGTATACCTGGACACAGCAGACAGACCTAGATTCAGCTAAGTGTGTATACCTGGACACAGCACACTGTCCGAGATACAGCTGAGTGTGTATACCTGTACACAACACACAGTCCTAGATACAGCTGAGTGTGTATACCTGGACACAGCGCACTGTCCTAGATACAGCTGAGTGTGTATACCAATACACAGCGCACTGTCCTAGATACAGCTGAGTGTGTATACCTGGACGCAGCACACTGTCCGAGATACAGCTGAGTATGTATATCTGTACACAGCACACTGTCCTAGATACAACTGAGTGTGTATACCTGGACACAGCAGACAGACCTAGATTCAGCTAAGTGTGTATACCTGGACACAGCACACTGTCCGAGATACAGCTGAGTGTGTATACCTGTACACAACACACAGTCCTAGATACAGCTGAGTGTGTATACCTGTACACAGCACACTGTCCTAGGTACAGCTGAGTGTGTATACCTGGACACAGCACACTGTCCTAGATACAGCTGAGTGTGTCTACCTGGATACAGCACACTGTCCGAGATACAGCTGAGTATGTCTACCTGTACACAGCACACTGTCCTAGATACAGCTGAGTGTGTATACCTGGACACAGCACACTGTCCTAGATACAGCTGAGTGTGTATACCTGGACACAGCACACTGTCCTAGATACTGCTGAGTGTGTATACCAGGACACAGCACACTGTTCTAGATACAGCTGAGTGTGTATACCTGGACACAGCACACTGTCCTAGATACTGATGAGTGTGTATTCCTGGACACAGCACACTGTCCTAGATACAGTTGAGTGTGTATACCTGTACACAGTACACTGTCCGAGATAGAGCTGAGTGTGTATACCTGGACACGGCACACTGTCCTAGATACAGCTGAGTGTGTATACCTGTACACAGCACACTGTCCTAGATACAGCTGAGTGTGTATACCTGGACACTGCACACGGACATAGATACAGCTGAATTTGTATACCTGGACACAGCACACTGTCCTAGATACAGTTGAGTGTGTATACCTCGACACAGCACACTGCCCTAGATACAGCTGAGTGTGTATACCTGGACACAGCACACTGTCCTAGATTCAGCTGAGTGTGTATACCGTGACATAGCACACTGCGTAGATACAGCGGAATGTGTATACCTGGTCACAGCACACTGTCCTAGATACAGCTGAGTGTGTATACCTGGACACGGCACACTTCCTAGATACAGCTGAGTGTGTCTACTGGGTGTGTATACCTGGACACGGCACACTGTCCTAGATACAGCTGAGTGTGTATACCTAGGCACAGCACACTGTCCTAGATACAGCTGGGTGTGTATACCTGGACACAGCACACTGTCCTAGATACAGCTGAGTGTGTATACCTGTACACAGCACACTGTCCTAGGTACAGCTGAGTGTGTATACCTGGACACAGCACATTGACCTACATACAGCTGAGTGTGTATACCTGGACACAGCACACTATTCTAGGTACGGCTGAGTGTGTATACCTGGACACAGCACACTGTCCTAGATACAGCTGAGTGTGTATAAATGGACACAGCACACTGACCTAGATACAGCTGAGTGTGTATACCTGGACACAGCACACTGTCACAGATACAGCTGAGTGTGTATACCTGTACACGGCACACTGTCCTAGATACAGCTGAATGTGTATACCTGGACACAGCACACTGTCCTAGATACAGCTGATTGTGTATAATTGGACACAGCACACAGTCCTAGATACAGCTGTGTGTGTATAACTGTACACAGCACACTGTCCTAGATACAGCTGAGTGTGTATACCTGGACACAGTACACGGACCTAGATACAGCTGAATTTGTACACCTGGACACAGCACACTGCCCTAGATACAGCCGAATGTGTATACCTGGACGCAGCACACAGTCCTAGAATCAGCTGAGTGTGTATACCTGGACACGGCACACTTCCTAGATACAGCTGTGTGTGTCTACTGGGTGTGTATACCTGGACACGGCACACTGTCCTAGATACAGCTGAGTGTGTATACCTGGGCACAGCACACCTTCCTACATACAGCTGGGTGTGTATACCTGGACACAGCAAAATTTCCTAGATACAGCTGAGTGTGTATACCTGGACACAGCACACTGTCCTAGATACAGCTGAGTGTGTATACCTGGACATGGCACACTGTCCTAGGTACAGCTGAGTGTGTATACCTGGACACAGCACACTGTCCTAGATACAGCTGAGTGTGTCTCCCTGGACATGGCACACTGTCCGAGGTACAGCTGAGTATGTCTACCTGGGACACAGCACACAGTCCTTGATACTGCTGAGTGTGTATACCTGTACACGGCACACTGTCCTAGATACAGCTGAGTGTGTATACCTGGACATGGCACACTGTCCGAGGTACAGCTGAGTATGTCTACCTGGGACACAGCACACAGTCCTAGATACAGCTGAGTGTGTATACCTGTACACGGCACACTGTCCTAGATACAGCTGAGTGTGTATACCTGGACACGGCACACTGTCCTCGATACAGCTGAGTGTGTATACCTGGACACAGCACACAGTCCTAGATACAGCTGAGTGTGTATATCTGGACACAGCACACTGTCCTAGATACTGCTGAGTGTGTATACCTGTACACGGCACACTGTCCTAGATACAGCTGAGTGTGTATACCTGTACACAGCACACTGTCCTTGATACTGCTGAGTGTGTATACCTGTACACGGCACACTGTCCTAGATACAGCTGAGTGTGTATACCTGGACACAGCACACTGTCCGAGATACAGCTGAGTGTGTATACCTGGACACAGCACACTGTCCTAGATACAGCTGAGTGTGTATACCTGGACACAGCACACTGTCCTAGATACTGCTGAGTGTGTATACCTGGACACAGCACACTGTTATACATACAGCTGAGTGTGTATTCCTGGACACAGCACACTGTCGTGGATACAGTTGAGTGTGTATACCTGTAGACAGTCCACTGTCCGAGATACAGCTGAGTGTGTATACCTGGACACGGCACACTGTCCTAGATACAGCTGAGTGTGTATAATTGGACACAGCACACAGTCCTAGATACAGCTGCGTGTGTATACCTGGACACGGCACACTGTCCTAGATACAGCTGAGTGTGTATACCTAGACACAGCACACTGTCCTAAATACAGCTGGGTGTGTATAGCTGGACACAGCACGCTGTCCAGATACAGCTCACTGTATGTCCCTATACACAACACACTGTCCGAGATACAGCTGAGTGTGTATACCTGTACACAGCACACTGTCGTAGATACAGCTGGGTGTGTATACCTGGACACTGCACAATGGCCCAGATACAGCTCACTGTATGTACCTGTACACAGCACAATGCCCCAGATACCGCTGAGTGTGTATACCTGGACACAGCACACGGTCCGAGATACAGCTGAATGTGTATACCTGGACACAGCACACTGTCCTAGATACCGCTGAATGAGTATACCTGGACACAGCTCACTGTCCTAGATACAGCTGAATGTGTATACTTGGGCACAGCACACTGTCCTAGATACAGGTGAGTTGAATACCTGGACACAGCACACTGTCCGAGATACAGCTGAGTGTGTATACCTGGACATAGCACACTGTCCTAAATAAAGCTAAATGTGTATACCTGGACACAGCACACTGTCCCTAATACAGCTGAGTGTGTATACCTGAACACAGCACACTGTCCTAGATACAGCTGAATGTGTATACTTGGGCACAGCACACTGTCCTAGATACAGGTGATTTGTATACCTGGACACAGCACACTGTCCCAGATACAGCTGAGTGTGTATACCTGGACATAGCACACTGTCCTAAATACAGCTAAATGTGTATACCTGGACACAGCACACTGTCCCTAATACAGCTGAGTGTGTATACCTGAACACAGCACACTGTCCTAGATACAGCTGAATGTGTATACTTGGGCACAGCACACTGTCCTAGATACAGGTGATTTGTATACCTGGACACAGCACACTGTCCCAGATACAGCTGAGTGTGTATACCTGGACATAGCACACTGTCCTAAATACAGCTGAGTGTGTATACCTGGGCACAGCACACTGTCCTAAATACAGCTGAGTGTGTATACCTGAACACAGCACACTGTCCTAGATACAGTTGAATGTGTATACCTGGACAAGCTCACTGTCCTAGATACAGCTGAGTGTGTATACCAGGACACAGCACACTGTCCAAGATCCAGCTGAATGTGTATACCTGGACACAGCACACTGTCCGAGATCCAGCTGAATGTGTATACCTGGACACAGCACACTGTCCTAGATACAGCTGAGTGTGTATACCTGGACACAGCACACTGTCCTAGATACAGCTGAGTGTGTATACCTGGGCACAGCACACTGTCCTAAATACAGCTGAGTGTGTATACCTGAACGCAGCACACTGTCCTAGATACAGTTGAATGTGTATACCTGGACACAGCACACTGTCCTAGATACAGCTGAATGTGTATACCTGGACACAGCTCACTGTCCTAGATACAGCTGAGTGTGTATACCAGGACACAGCACACTGTCCAAGATCCAGCTGAATGTGTATACCTGGACACAGCTCACTGTCCTAGATGCAGCTGAGTGTGTATACCTGGACACAGCACACTGTCCTAAATACAGCTGAATGTGTATCCCTGGACACAGCACACTGTCCCAGATACAGCTGAGTGTGTATACCTGGACGTAGCACACTGTCCTAGCTACAGCTGGGTGTGTATACATAGTCACAGCACACTGTCCTAAATACAGCTGGGTGTGTAAACCTGGACACTGCATACTGTCCTAGACACAGCTGAGTGTGTATACCTGGACACGGCACACTGTCCTAGATACAGCTGAGTGTGTATACCTGGACACAGCACACTGTCCTAGATACAGCTGAGTGTGTATAACTGGCCGCAGCACACTGTCCTAGATACAGCTGAGTGTGTATACCTGGACACAGCACACTGTCCTAGATACAGCTGAGTGTGTACACTTGGACACGGCACACTGTCTTAAATACAGCTCACTGTATGTACCTGGACGTACACATTATCCTAGCTACAGCTGGGTGTGTATACCTGGACACAGCACACTGTCCTAGATACAGCTGAGTGTGTATACCTAGACACAGCACACTGTCCTAAATACAGCTGAGTGTGTATACCTGGACACAGCACACTGTCCTAGATACAGCTGGGTGTGTATACCTGGACACTGCATACTGTCCTAGATACTGCTGAGTGTGTCTCCCTAGACACAGCACACTGTCCTAAATACAGCTGAGTGTGTATACCTGGACACAGCACACTGTCCTAGATACAGCTGAATGTGTATACCTGGACACGGCACACTGTCCTAGATACCGCTCACTGCATGTACCTGGCCGCAGCACACTGTCCTAGATACAGCTGAGTGTGTATACCTGTACACAGCACACTGTGCTAGATACAGCTGCGTGTGTATACCTGGACACAGCACACTGTCCTACATACAGCTGAGTGTGTATACCTGGACACGGCACACTGTCCTAGTTACAGCTGAGTGTGTATACCTGGACACAGCACACTGTCCTAGATACAGCTGAGTGTGTATACCTGTACACAGCACACTGTACTAGATACAGCTGAGTGTGTATACCTGGACACAGCACACTGTCCTAGATACAGCTGAGTGTGTATAACTGGCCGCAGCACACTGTCCTAGATACAGCTGAGTGTGTATACCTGGGCACAGCACACTGTCCTGGATACAGCTGAGTGTGTATACCTGGACACAGCACACTGTCCTAAATACAGCTGGGTGTGTATACCTGGACACAGCACACTGTCCTAGTTACAGCTGAATGTTTATACCTGGACACGGCACACTGTCCTAGATACAGCTGAGTGTGTATACCTGGACACAGCACACTGTCCTAGATACAGCTGAATGTGTATACCTGTACACAGCACACTGTGCTAGATACAGCTGCGTGTGTATATCTGGACACAGCACACTGTCCTACATACAGCTGAGTGTGTATACCTGGACACGGCACACTGTCCTAGATACAGCTGAGTGTGTATACCTGTACACAGCACACTGTCCTAGATACAATTGAGTGTGTATACCTGGACACAGCACACTGTCCTAGATACAGCTGAATGTTTATACCTGGACACGGGACACTATCCTAGATACAGCTGAGTGTGTATACCTGTACACAGCACACTGTCCTAGATACAATTGAGTGTGTATACCTGGACACAGCACTCTGTCCTAGTTACAGCTGAGTGTGTATACCTGGAAACAGCACTATGTCCTAGATACAGCTGAGTGTGTATACCTGGACACAGCACACTGTCCTAGATACAGCTGAGTGTGTATACCTGGACACAGCACACTGTCCTAGATACAGCTGAATGTTTATACCTGGACACGGCACACTGTCCTAGTTACAGCTGAGTGTGTATACCTGGACACAGCACACTGTCCTAGATACTGCTGAGTGTGTATACCTGGACACAGCACACTGTCCTAGTTACAGCTGAGTGTGTATACCTGGACACAGCACACTGTCCTAGTTACAGCTGAGTGTGTATACCTGGACACAGCACACTGTCCTAGTTACAGCTGAGTGTGTATACCTGGACACAGCACACTGTCCTAGATACAGCTGAATGTGTATACCTGGACACGGCACACTGTCCTAGTTACAGCTGAGTGTGTATACCTGGACACAGCACACTGTCCTAGATACAGCTGAGTGTGTATACCTGGACACGGCACACTGTCCTAGATACAGCTGAGTGTGTATACCTGGACACAGCACACTGTCCTAGTTACAGCTGAGTGTGTATACCTGGACACAGCACACTGTCCTAGATACAGCTGAGTGTGTATACCTGGACACAGCACACTGTCCTAGATACAGCTGAGTGTGTATACCTGGACACAGCACACTGTCCTAGTTACAGCTGAGTGTGTATACCTGGACACAGCACACTGTCCTAGATACAGCTGAGTGTGTATACCTGGGCACAGCACACTGTCCTAGATACAGCTGAGTGTGTATACCTGGACACAGCACACTGTCCTAGTTACAGCTGAGTGTGTATACCTGGACACAGCACACTGTCCTAGTTGCAGCTGAGTGTGTATACCTGGACACAGCACACTGTCCTAGATACAGCTGAGTGTGTATACCAGGACACGGCACACTGTCCTAGATACAGCTGAATGTTTATACCTGGACACAGCACACTGTCCTAGATACAGCTGAGTGTGTATACCTGAACACAGCACACTGTCCTAGATACAGTTGAATGTGTATACCTGGACAAGCTCACTGTCCTAAATACAGCTGAGTGTGTATACCTGGGCACAGCACACTGTCCTAAATACAGCTGAGTGTGTATACCTGAACACAGCACACTGTCCTAGATACAGTTGAATGTGTATACCTGGACAAGCTCACTGTCCTAGATACAGCTGAGTGTGTATACCAGGACACAGCACACTGTCCAAGATCCAGCTGAATGTGTATACCTGGACACAGCACACTGTCCGAGATCCAGCTGAATGTGTATACCTGGACACAGCACACTGTCCTAGATACAGCTGAGTGTGTATACCTGGACACAGCACACTGTCCTAGATACAGCTGAGTGTGTATACCTGGGCACAGCACACTGTCCTAAATACAGCTGAGTGTGTATACCTGAACGCAGCACACTGTCCTAGATACAGTTGAATGTGTATACCTGGACACAGCACACTGTCCTAGATACAGCTGAATGTGTATACCTGGACACAGCTCACTGTCCTAGATACAGCTGAGTGTGTATACCAGGACACAGCACACTGTCCAAGATCCAGCTGAATGTGTATACCTGGACACAGCTCACTGTCCTAGATGCAGCTGAGTGTGTATACCTGGACACAGCACACTGTCCTAAATACAGCTGAATGTGTATCCCTGGACACAGCACACTGTCCCAGATACAGCTGAGTGTGTATACCTGGACGTAGCACACTGTCCTAGCTACAGCTGGGTGTGTATACATAGTCACAGCACACTGTCCTAAATACAGCTGGGTGTGTAAACCTGGACACTGCATACTGTCCTAGACACAGCTGAGTGTGTATACCTGGACACGGCACACTGTCCTAGATACAGCTGAGTGTGTATACCTGGACACAGCACGCTGTCCTAGATACAGCTGAGTGTGTATAACTGGTCGCAGCACACTGTCCTAGATACAGCTGAGTGTGTATACCTGGACACAGCACACTGTCCTAGATACAGCTGAGTGTGTACACTTGGACACGGCACACTGTCTTAAATACAGCTCACTGTATGTACCTGGACGTACACATTATCCTAGCTACAGCTGGGTGTGTATACCTGGACACAGCACACTGTCCTAGATACAGCTGAGTGTGTATACCTAGACACAGCACACTGTCCTAAATACAGCTGAGTGTGTATACCTGGACACAGCACACTGTCCTAGATACAGCTGGGTGTGTATACCTGGACACTGCATACTGTCCTCGATACTGCTGAGTGTGTCTCCCTAGACACAGCACACTGTCCTAAATACAGCTGAGTGTGTATACCTGGACACAGCACACTGTCCTAGATACAGCTGAATGTGTATACCTGGACACGGCACACTGTCCTAGATACCGCTCACTGCATGTACCTGGCCGCAGCACACTGTCCTAGATACAGCTGAGTGTGTATACCTGTACACAGCACACTGTGCTAGATACAGCTGCGTGTGTATACCTGGACACAGCACACTGTCCTACATACAGCTGAGTGTGTATACCTGGACACGGCACACTGTCCTAGTTACAGCTGAGTGTGTATACCTGGACACAGCACACTGTCCTAGATACAGCTGAGTGTGTATACCTGTACACAGCACACTGTACTAGATACAGCTGAGTGTGTATACCTGGACACAGCACACTGTCCTAGATACAGCTGAGTGTGTATAACTGGCCGCAGCACACTGTCCTAGATACAGCTGAGTGTGTATACCTGGGCACAGCACACTGTCCTGGATACAGCTGAGTGTGTATACCTGGACACAGCACACTGTCCTAAATACAGCTGGGTGTGTATACCTGGACACAGCACACTGTCCTAGTTACAGCTGAATGTTTATACCTGGACACGGCACACTGTCCTAGATACAGCTGAGTGTGTATACCTGGACACAGCACACTGTCCTAGATACAGCTGAATGTGTATACCTGTACACAGCACACTGTGCTAGATACAGCTGCGTGTGTATATCTGGACACAGCACACTGTCCTACATACAGCTGAGTGTGTATACCTGGACACGGCACACTGTCCTAGATACAGCTGAGTGTGTATACCTGTACACAGCACACTGTCCTAGATACAATTGAGTGTGTATACCTGGACACAGCACACTGTCCTAGATACAGCTGAATGTTTATACCTGGACACGGGACACTATCCTAGATACAGCTGAGTGTGTATACCTGTACACAGCACACTGTCCTAGATACAATTGAGTGTGTATACCTGGACACAGCACTCTGTCCTAGTTACAGCTGAGTGTGTATACCTGGAAACAGCACTATGTCCTAGATACAGCTGAGTGTGTATACCTGGACACAGCACACTGTCCTAGATACAGCTGAATGTTTATACCTGGACACGGCACACTGTCCTAGTTACAGCTGAGTGTGTATACCTGGACACAGCACACTGTCCTAGATACTGCTGAGTGTGTATACCTGGACACAGCACACTGTCCTAGTTACAGCTGAGTGTGTATACCTGGACACAGCACACTGTCCTAGTTACAGCTGAGTGTGTATACCTGGACACAGCACACTGTCCTAGTTACAGCTGAGTGTGTATACCTCGACACAGCACACTGTCCTAGATACAGCTGAATGTGTATACCTGGACACGGCACACTGTCCTAGTTACAACTGAGTGTGTATACCTGGACACAGCACACTGTCCTAGATACAGCTGAGTGTGTATACCTGGACACAGCACACTGTCCTAGATACAGCTGAGTGTGTATACCTGGACACAGCACACTGTCCTAGTTACAGCTGAGTGTGTATACCTGGACACAGCACACTGTCCTAGATACAGCTGAGTGTGTATACCTGGACACAGCACACTGTCCTAGATACAGCTGAGTGTGTATACCTGGACACAGCACACTGTCCTAGTTACAGCTGAGTGTGTATACCTGGACACAGCACACTGTCCTAGATACAGCTGAGTGTGTATACCTGGGCACAGCACACTGTCCTAGATACAGCTGAGTGTGTATACCTGGACACAGCACACTGTCCTAGTTACAGCTGAGTGTGTATACCTGGACACAGCACACTGTCCTAGTTACAGCTGAGTGTGTATACCTGGACACAGCACACTGTCCTAGATACAGCTGAGTGTGTATACCAGGACACGGCACACTGTCCTAGATACAGCTGAATGTTTATACCTGGACACGGCACACTGTCCTAGTTACAGCTGAGTGTGTATACCTGAACACAGCACACTGTCCTACATACAGCTGAGTGTGTATACCTGGACACAGCACACTGTCCTATATACAGCTGTATGTGTATACCTGGACACGGCACACTGTCTTAAATACAGCTCACTGTATTTGCCTGGACGTACACACTATCCTAGCTACAGCTGCGTGTGTATACCTGGACACGGCACACTGTCCTAGATACAGCTGAATGTGTATACCTGGACACAGCACACTGTCCTAGATACAGCTGAGTGTGTATACCTGGACACGGCACACTGTCCTAGATACAGCTGAGTGTGTATACCCAGACACAGCACACTGTCCTAAATACAGCTGGGTGTGTATAGCTGGACACGGCACACTGTCCTAGATACAGCTGAGTGTGTATACCTGGACACAGCACGCTGTCCAGATACAGCTCAATGTATGTCCCTATACATAGCACACTGTCCTAGATACAGCTGAGTGTGTATACCTGGACACAGCACACTGTCCTAGATACAGCTGAGTGTGTCTACCTGTACACAGCACAATGGCCCAGATACTGCTGAGTGTGTATACCTGGGCACAGCACACTGTCCCAAATACAGCTGAGTGTGTATACCTGGACACAGCACACTGTCCGAGATACAGCTGAATGTGTATACCTGGACACAGCACACTGTCCTAGATACCGCTGAATGTGTATACCTGGACACAGCTCACTGTCCTAGATACAGCTGAATGTGTATACTTGGGCACAGCACACTGTCCTAGATACAGGTGAGTTGTATACCTGGACACAGCACACTGTCCCAGATACAGCTGAGTGTGTATACCTGGACATAGCACACTGTCCTAAATACAGCTAAATGTGTATACCTGGACACAGCACACTGTCCAAGATACAGCTGAGTGTGTATACCTGAACACAGCACACTGTCCGAGATACAGCTGAATGTGTATACTTGGGCACAGCACACTGTCCTCGATACAGGTGAGTTGTATACCTGGACACAGCAAACTGTCCCAGATACAGCTGAGTGTGTATACCTGGGCACAGCACACTGTCCTAAATACAGCTGAATGTGTATACCTGGATACAGCACACTGTCCAAGATACAGCTGAGTGTGTATACCTGGACACGGCACACTGTCCTAGATACTGCTGAGTGTGTATACCTGGACACAGCACACTGATCTAGGTACAGCTGAGTGTGTATACCTGGACACAGCACACTGACCTAGATACAGCTGAGTGTGTATACTTGGACACAGCACACTGTCCAGATACAGCTCAGTGTATGTCCCTGT
Source organism: Chiloscyllium plagiosum (assembly GCF_037043375.1). Lineage (NCBI taxonomy): Eukaryota > Metazoa > Chordata > Chondrichthyes > Orectolobiformes > Hemiscylliidae > Chiloscyllium > Chiloscyllium plagiosum. The sequence goes on from NW_028270183.1 coordinate 36,795,555, forward strand.
ACACAGCACACTGTCCTAGATACAGCTGAGTGTGTTTACGTGTACACAGCACACTGTCCTAGATACAGCTGAATGTGTAGACCTGGACACGTCACACTGTCGTAGATACCGCTCACTGTATGTACCTGTACACAGCACAATGTCCCAGATACTGCTGAGTGTGTCTCCCTGGGCACAGCACACTGTCCCTAATACAGCTGAGTGTGTATATCTGAACACAGCACACTGTCCTAGATACAGTTGAATGTGTATACCTGGACACAGCACACTATCCTAGATACAGCTGAATGTGTATACCTGGACACAGCTCACTGTCCTAGATACAGCTGAGTGTGTATACCAGGACACAGCACACTGTCCAAGATCCAGCTGAATGTGTATACCTGGACACAGCACACTGTCCTAGATACAGCTGAATGTGTATACTTGGGCACAGCACACTGTCCTAGATACAGGTGAGTTGTATACCTGGACACAGCAAACTGTCCCAGATACAGCTGAGTGTGTATACCTGTACACAGCACACTGTCCTAGATACAGCTGAATGTGTATACCTGGACACAGCACACTGTCCTAGATACAGCTGAATGTGTATACCTGGACGCAGCACACTGTCCTAAATACAGCTGAATGTGTATGCCTGGACACAGCACACTGTCCCAGATACAGCTGAGTGTGTATACCTGGACACAGCACACTGTCCTAGCTACAGCTGGGTGTGTATACCTGGACACAGCACACTGTCCTAGATACAGCTGAGTGTGTATACCTAGGCACAGCACAATGTCCTAAATACAGCTGGGTGTGTAAACCTGGACACTGCATACTGTCCTAGATACAGCTGAGTGTGTATACCTGTACACAGCACACTGTCCTAGATACAGCTGAGTGTGTACACTTGGACACGGCACACTGTCTAAAATACAGCTCACTGTATGTACCTGGATGTACACATTATCCTAGCTACAGCTGGGTATGTATACCTGGACACAGCACACTGTCCTAGATACAGCTGAGTGTGTATACCTGGACACAGCACACTGTCCTAAATACAGCTGAGTGTGTATACCTGGACACAGCACACTGTCCTAGATACAGCTGGGTGTGTATACCTGGACACTGCATACTGTCCTAGATACAGCTGAGTGTGTATACCTAGACACAGCACACTGTCCTAAATACAGCTGAGTGTGTATACCTGGACAGAGCACACTGTCCTAGATACAGCTGAATGTGTATACCTGGACACGGCACACTGTCCTAGATACCGCTCACTGTATGTACCAGGCCGCAGCACACTGTCCTAGATACAGCTGAGTGTGTATACCTGTACACAATGGCCCAGATACAGCTCACTGCATGTACCTAGACACAGCACAAAGCCCCAGATACTGCTGAGTGTGTCTACCTGGGCACAGCACACTGTCCCAAATACAGCTGAGTGTGTATACCTGGACACAGCACACGGTCCGAGATACAGCTGAGTGTGTATACCTGGACACAGCACACTGTCCTAGATACAAGTGAGTGTGTATACCTGGACACAGCACACTGTCCTAGATACAAGTGAGTGTGTATACCTGGACACAGCACACTGTCCTAGATACAGCTGAGTGTGTATACCTGGACACAGCACACTGTCCTAGATACAGTTGAGTGTGTATATCTGGACACAGCACACTGACCAAGATACAGCTGAATGTATTACCTGGACACAAGACACTGTCCCAGATACAGCTGAGTGTGTATACCTGGACGTAGCACACTGTCCTAGCTACAGCTGGGTGTGTATACCTGGACACGGCACACTGTCCTCGATACAGCTGAGTGCGTATACCTTGGCACAGCACACTGTCCTAAAAACAGCTGGTTGTGTAAACCTGGACACCTCATACTGTCCTAGATACAACTGAGTGTGTATACCTGGAAACAGCACACTGTCCTAGATACAGCTGGGTGTGTATACCTGGACACTGCATTCTGTCCTAGATACAGCTGAGTGTGTATACCTTGACACAGCACATTGTCCTAAATACAGCTGAGTGTGTATACCTGGACACAGCACACTGTCCCAGATACAGGTGAGTTGTATACCTGGACATATCACACTGTCCTAGATACAGCTGAGTGTGTATACCTGGACACAGCACACTGTCCTAGATACAGCTGAGTGTGTATACCTGGACACAGCACACTGTCCTAGATACAGCTGAGTGTGTATACCTGGACACAGCACACTGTCCTAGATACAGCTGAGTGTGTATACCTGGACACAGCACAATGCCCCAGATACTTCTGAGTGTGTATACCTGGGCACAGCACACTGTCCCAGATACAGGTGAGTTGTATACCTGGACATATCACACTGTCCTAGATACAGCTGAGTGTGTATACCTGGACACAGCACACTGTCCTAGATACAGCTGAGTGTGTCTACCTGAAACAGCACACTGTCCTAAATACAGCTGAATGTGTATACCTGGACACAGCACACTGTCCAAGATACAGCTGAATGTGTATACCTGGACACAGCACACTGTCCTAAATACAGCTGAATGTGTATACCTGGACACAGCACACTGTCCCAGATACAGCTGAGTGTGTATACCTGGACACAGCACACTGTCCTAGCTACAGCTGGGTGTGTAAACCTGGAAACTGCATACTGTCCTAGATACAGCTGAGTGTGTATACCTGGACACGGCACACTGTCTTAAATACAGCTCACTGTACGTACCTGGACGTACACATTATCCTAGCTACAGCTGGGTGTGTATACCTGGACACAGCACACTGTCCTAGATACAGCTGAGTGTGTATACCTAGACAAGCACACTGTCCTAAATACAGCTGAGTGTGTATACCTGGACACAGCACACTGACCAAGATACAGCTGAGTGTGTATACCTGGACATAGCACACTGTCCTAGATGCAGCTGAGTGTGTATACCTGGACATAGCACACTGTCCTAGATACAGCTGAGTGAGTATACCTGAGCACAGGACACTGTCCTAAATACAGCTGAATGTGTATACCTAGACACAGCACACTGTCCAAGATACAGCTGAATGTGTATACCTGGACACAGCACACTGTCCTAAATACAGCTGAATGTGTATACCTGGACACAGCACACTGTCCTAGATACAGCTGAGTGTGTATACCTGAGCACAGGACACTGTCCTAAATACAGCTGAATGTGTATACCTAGACACAGCACACTGTCCAAGATACAGCTGAATGTGTATACCTGGACACAGCACACTGTCCTAAATACAGCTGAATGTGTATACCTGGACACAGCACACTGTCCTAGATACAGCTGAGTGTGTATACCTGGACATAGCACACTGTCCTAGATACAGCTGAGCGTGTATACCTGGACACAGCACACTGACCAAGATACAGCTGAGTGTGTATACCTGGACATAGCACACTGTCCTAGATACAGCTGAGTGTGTATACCTGGACACGGCACACTGTCCTAGATACAGCTGAGTGTGTATACCTGGACACAGCACACTGTCCTAGATACAGCTGAGTGTGTACACTTGGACACGGCACACTGTCTTAAATACAGCTCACCGTATGTACCTGGACGTACACATTATCCTAGCTACAGCTGGGTGTGTATACCTGGACACAGCACACTGTCCTAGATACAGCTGAGTGTGTATACCTAGACACAGCACACTGTCCTAAATACAGCCGAATGTGTATACCTGGACACAGCACACTGTCCAAGATACAGCTGAATGTGTATACCTGGACACAGCACACTGTCCTAGATACAGCTGCGTGTGTATACCTGGACACTGCATTCTGTCCTAGATACAGCTGAGTGTGTATACCTGGACACAGCACACTGTCCTAGATACAGCTGAGTGTGTATACCTTGACACAGCACACTGTCCAAGATACAGCTGAATGTGTATACCTGGACACAGCACACTGTCCTAGATACAGCTGCGTGTGTATACCTGGACACTGCATTCTGTCCTAGATACAGCTGAGTGTGTATACCTGGACACAGCACACTGTCCTAGATACAGCTGAGTGTGTATACCTGGACGTAGCACACTGTCCTAGCTACAGCTGGGTGTGTAAACCTGGAAACAGCACACTGTCCTAAATACAGCTGAATGTGTATACCTGGACACAGCACACTGTCCTAGATACAGCTGGGTGTGTATACCTGGACACTGCATTCTGTCCTAGATACAGCTGAGTGTGTATACCTTGACACAGCACATTGTCCTAAATACAGCTGAGTGTGTATACCTGGACACAGCACAATGCCCCAGATACTTCTGAGTGTGTATACCTGGGCACAGCACACTGTCCTAGCTACAGCTGGGTGTGTAAACCAGGAAACTGCATACTGTCCTAGATACAGCTGAGTGTGTATACCTGGACACAGCACACTGACCTAGAAACAGCTGAGTGTGTATACCTGGACACAGCACACTGTCCTAGATACAGCTGAGTGTGTACACTTGGACACGGCACACTGTCTTAAATACAGCTCACTGTATGTACCTGGACGTACACATTATCCTAGCTACAGCTGGGTGTGTATACCTGGACACAGCACACTGTCCTAGATACAGCTGAGTGTGTATACCTGGACACAGCACACTGTCCTAGATACAGCTGAGTGTGTATACCTGGACACAGCACACTGTCCTAGATACAGCTGAGTGTGTATACCTAGACACAGCACACTGTCCTAAATACAGCTGAGTGTGTATACCTGGACACAGCACACTGACCTAGATACAGCTGGGAGTGTATACCTGGACACTGCATACTGTCCTAGATACAGCTGAGTATGTATACCTAGACACAGCACACTGTCCTAAATACAGCTGAGTGTGTATACCTGGACAGAGCACACTGTCCTAGATACAGCTGAATGTGTATACCTGGACACGGCACACTGTCCTAGATACCGCTCACTGTATGTACCAGGCCGCAGCACACTGTCCTAGATACAGCTGAGTGTGTATACCTGTACACAATGGCCCAGATACAGCTCACTGCATGTACCTAGACACAGCACAAAGCCCCAGATACTGCTGAGTGTGTCTACCTGGGCACAGCACACTGTCCCAAATACAGCTGAGTGTGTATACCTGGACACAGCACACGGTCCGAGATACAGCTGAGTGTGTATACCTGGACACAGCACACTGTCCTAGATACAAGTGAGTGTGTATACCTGGACACAGCACACTGTCCTAGATACAAGTGAGTGTGTATACCTGGACACAGCACACTGTCCTAGATACAGCTGAGTGTGTATACCTGGACACAGCACACTGTCCTAGATACAGTTGAGTGTGTATATCTGGACACTGCACACTGACCAAGATACAGCTGAATGTATTACCTGGACACAAGACACTGTCCCAGATACAGCTGAGTGTGTATACCTGGACGTAGCACACTGTCCTAGCTACAGCTGGGTGTGTATACCTGGACACGGCACACTGTCCTCGATACAGCTGAGTGCGTATACCTTGGCACAGCACACTGTCCTAAAAACAGCTGGTTGTGTAAACCTGGACACCTCATACTGTCCTAGATACAACTGAGTGTGTATACCTGGAAACAGCATACTGTCCGAGATACAGCGGAATGTGTATACCTGGACACAGCACACTGTCCTAGATACAGCTGGGTGTGTATACCTGGACACTGCATTCTGTCCTAGATACAGCTGAGTGTGTATACCTTGACACAGCACATTGTCCTAAATACAGCTGAGTGTGTATACCTGGACACAGCACACTGTCCTAGATACAGCTGAGTGTGTATACCTGGACACAGCACACTGTCCCAGATACAGGTGAGTTGTATACCTGGACATATCACACTGTCCTAGATACCGCTGAGTGTGTATACCTGGACACAGCACACTGTCCTAGATACAGCTGAGTGTGTCTACCTGAAACAGCACACTGTCCTAAATACAGCTGAATGTGTATACCTGGACACAGCACACTGTCCAAGATACAGCTGAATGTGTATACCTGGACACAGCACACTGTCCTAAATACAGCTGAATGTGTATACCTGGACACAGCACACTGTCCCAGATACAGCTGAGTGTGTATACCTGGACACAGCACACTGTCCTAGCTACAGCTGGGTGTGTAAACCTGGAAACTGCATACTGTCCTAGATACAGCTGAGTGTGTATACCTGGACACGGCACACTGTCTTAAATACAGCTCACTGTATGTACCTGGACGTACACATTATCCTAGCTACAGCTGGGTGTGTATACCTGGACACAGCACACTGTCCTAGATACAGCTGAGTGTGTATACCTAGACACAGCACACTGTCCTAAATACAGCTGAGTGTGTATACCTGGACACAGCACACTGACCTAGATACAGCTGGGAGTGTATACCTGGACACTGCATACTGTCCTAGATACAGCTGAGTATGTATACCTAGACACAGCACACTGTCCTAAATACAGCTGAGTGTGTATACCTGGACACAGCACACTGTCCTAGATACAGCTGAATGTGTATACCTGGACACGGCACACTGTCCTAGATACCGCTCACTGTATGTACCAGGCCGCAGCACACTGTCCTAGATACAGCTGAGTGTGTATACCTGTACACAATGGCCCAGATACAGCTCACTGCATGTACCTGTACACAGCACAAAGCCCCAGATACAGCTGAGTGTGTCTACCTGGGCACAGCACACTGTCCTAGATACAAGTGAGTGTGTATACCTGGACACAGCACACTGTCCTAGATACAGTTGAGTGTGTATATCTGGACACAGCACACTGACCAAAATACAGCTGAATGTATTACCTGGACACAAGACACTGTCCCAGATACAGCTGAGTGTGTATACCTGGACGTAGCACACTGTCCTAGCTACAGCTGGGTGTGTATACCTGGACACGGCACACTGTCCTAGATACAGCTGAGTGCGTATACCTAGGCACAGCACACTGTCCTAAAAACAGCTGGTTGTGTAAACCTGGACACCTCATACTGTCCTAGATACAACTGGGTGTGTATACCTGGACACAGCACACTGTCCTAGATACAAGTGAGTGTGTATACCTGTACACAGCACACTGTCCTAGATACAGCTGCGTGTGTATACCTTGACACGACACACTGTCCTAAGTAGAGCTGAGTGTGTATACCTGCACACAGCACACTGTCCTAGATACAGCTGAGTGTGTATACCTGGACACAGCACACTGTCCGAGATACAGCTGAGTGTGTATACCTGTACACAGCACACTGTCCTAGATACAGCTGCGTGTGTATACCTGGACACGGCACACTGTCCTAGTTACAGCTGAGTGTGTATACCTGCACACAGCACACTGTCCTAGATACAGCTGAGTGTGTATACCTGGACACAGCACACTGTCCTATATACAGCTGAGTGTGTATACCTGGACACAGCACACTGTCACAGATACAGCTGAGTGCGTTTACCTGTACACAGCACACTGTCCTAGATAGAGTTCGCTCTAAGTACCTGTACACAGCACACTGTCTGAGATTCACCTGAGTGTGTATACCTGGACATTTCACACTGTCCTAGATACAGCTGAATGTGTATACCTGGACACAGCACACTGTCCTAGATACAACTGAGTGTGTATACCTGGACACAGCACACTGTCCTAGATGCAGCTGTATGTGTATACCTGGACACGGCACACTGTCTTAAATACAGCTCACTGTATGTACCTGGACGTACACACTATCCTAGCTACAGCTGGGTGTGTACACCTGGACACGGCACACTGTCCTAGATACAGCTGAGTGTGTATACCTAGACACAGCACACTGTCCTAAATACAGCTGAGTGTGTATACCTGGACACGGCACACTGTCCTAGATACAGCTGAATGTGTATACCTGGACACAGCACACTGTCCTCGATACAGATGAGTGTGTATACCTGGACACAGCACGCTGTCCAAATACAGTTCACTGTATGTCCCTGTACACGGCACACTGTCCTAGATACAGCTGAGTGTGTATACCTGGACACAGCACACTGTCCTAGATACAGCTGAGTGTGTATACCTGGACACAGCACACTGTCGTAGATACAGCTGAGTGTGTATACCTGTACACAGCACACTGTCCTAGATACAGCTGAGTGTGTATACCTGGACACAGCACACTGTCGTAGATACAGCTGAGTGTGTATACCTGTACACAGCACACTGTCCTAGATACAGCTGAGTGTGTTTACCTATACACAGCACACTGTCCTAGATACCGCTCACTGTATGTACCTTGCCGCAGCACACTGTCCTAGCTACAGCTGAGTGTGTATGCCTGTACAGAGCACAACGGCCCAGATACAGCACACTGTATGTACCTGTACACAGCACAATGCCCCAGATACCGCTGAGTGTGTATACCTGGGCACAGCACACTGTCCCAAATACAGCTGAGTGTGTATACCTGAACACAGCATACTGTCCTATATACAGCTGAATGTGTATACCTGGACACAGCACACTGTCCTAGATACAGCAGAATGTGTATACCTGGATACAGCTCACTGTCCTAGATACAGCTGAGTGTGTATACCTGGAGACAGCACACTGTCATGGATACAGCTGAATTTGTATACCTGGACACAGCACACTGTCCTAGATACAGCTGAGTGTGTATACCTGGACACAGAACACTGTCCTAGATACAGCTGAGTGTGTATACCTGGACACAGCACACTGTCCTAGATACAGCTGAATGTGTACACCTGGACACAGCACACTGTCCTAGATACAGCTGAATGTGTATACCTGGACACAGCACACTGTAACAGATACAGCTGAGTGTGTTTACCTGTACACCGCACACTGTCCTAGATACAGCTCGCTCTAAGTACCTGTACACAGCACACTGTCCGAGATTCACCTGAGTGTGTCTACCTGGACACAGCACACAGTCCGAGATACAGCTGAGTGTGTATACCTGGACACAGCACACTGTCCTAGATACAATTGAGTGTGTATACCTGGACACAGCACACTGTCGTAGATACAGCTGAATGTGTATACCTGGACACAGCACACAGTCCTAGATACAGCTGAGTGTGTATACCTGGACACAGCACACTGTCCTAGATACAATTGAGTGTGTATACCTGGACACAGCACACTGTCGTAGATACAGCTGAATGTGTATACCTGGACACAGCACACTGTCCTAGCTACAGCTGGGTGTGTATACCTGGACACGGCACACTGTCCTAGATACAGCTGAATGTGTATACCTGGACACAGCACACTGTCCGAGATAAAGCTGAGTGTGTATACCTGGACACAGCACACTGTCCTAGATACAATTGAGTGTGTATACCTGGACACAGCACACTGTCCTAGATACAAGTGAGTGTGTATACCTGGACACAGCACACTGTCCTAGATACAGCTGAGTGTGTATACCTGGACACAGCACACTGTCCTAGATACAGTTGAGTGTGTATATCTGGACACAGCACACTGACCAAGATACAGCTGAATGTATTACCTGGACACAAGACACTGTCCCAGATACAGCTGAGTGTGTATACCTGGACGTAGCACACTGTCCTAGCTACAGCTGGGTGTGTATACCTGGACACGGCACACTGTCCTCGATACAGCTGAGTGCGTATACCTTGGCACAGCACACTGTCCTAAAAACAGCTGGTTGTGTAAACCTGGACACCTCATACTGTCCTAGATACAACTGAGTGTGTATACCTGGAAACAGCATACTGTCCTAGATACAGCGGAATGTGTATACCTGGACACAGCACACTGTCCTAGATACAGCTGGGTGTGTATACCTGGACACTGCATTCTGTCCTAGATACAGCTGAGTGTGTATACCTTGACACAGCACATTGTCCTAAATACAGCTGAGTGTGTATACCTGGACACAGCACACTGTCCTAGATACAGCTGAGTGTGTATACCTGGACACAGCACAATGCCCCAGATACTTCTGAGTGTGTATACCTGGGCACAGCACACTGTCCCAGATACAGGTGAGTTGTATACCTGGACATATCACACTGTCCTAGATACAGCTGAGTGTGTATACCTGGACACAGCACACTGTCCTAGATACAGCTGAGTGTGTCTACCTGAAACAGCACACTGTCCTAAATACAGCTGAATGTGTATACCTGGACACAGCACACTGTCCAAGATACAGCTGAATGTGTATACCTGGACACAGCACACTGTCCTAAATACAGCTGAATGTGTATACCTGGACACAGCACACTGTCCAAGATACAGCTGAGTGTGTATACCTGGACACAGCACACTGTCCTAGATACAGCTGAGTGTGTATACCTGGACACAGCACACTGTCTTAAATACAGCTCACTGTATGTACCTGGACGTACACATTATCCTAGCTACAGCTGGGTGTGTATACCTGGACACAGCACACTGTCCTAGATACAGCTGAGTGTGTATACCTAGACACAGCACACTGTCCTAAATACAGCTGAGTGTGTATACCTGGACACAGCACACTGACCTAGATACAGCTGGGAGTGTATACCTGGACACTGCATACTGTCCTAGATACAGCTGAGTATGTATACCTAGACACAGCACACTGTCCTAAATACAGCTGAGTGTGTATACCTGGACACAGCACACTGTCCAAGATACAGCTGAATGTGTATACCTGGACACGGCACACTGTCCTAGATACCGCTCACTGTATGTACCAGGCCGCAGCACACTGTCCTAGATACAGCTGAGTGTGTATACCTGTACACAATGGCCCAGATACAGCTCACTGCATGTACCTGTACACAGCACAAAGCCCCAGATACTGCTGAGTGTGTCTACCTGGGCACAGCACACTGTCCCAAATACAGCTGAGTGTGTATAGCTGGACACAGCACATGGTCCGAGATACAGCTGAGTGTGTATACCTGGACACAGCACACTGTCCTAGATACAAGTGAGTGTGTATACCTGGACACAGCACACTGTCCTAGATACAGCTGAGTGTGTATACCTGGACACAGCACACTGTCCTAGATACAGTTGAGTGTGTATATCTGGACACAGCACACTGACCAAAATACAGCTGAATGTATTACCTGGACACAAGACACTGTCCCAGATACAGCTGAGTGTGTATACCTGGACACAGCACACTGTCCTAGCTACAGCTGGGTGTGTATACCTGGACACGGCACACTGTCCTAGATACAGCTGAGTGCGTATACCTAGGCACAGCACACTGTCCTAAAAACAGCTGGTTGTGTAAACCTGGACACCTCATACTGTCCTAGATACAGCTGAGTGTGTATACCTGGACACAGCACACTGTCCTAGATACAAGTGAGTGTGTATACCTGTACACAGCACACTGTCCTAGATACAGCTGCGTGTGTATACCTGGACACGGCACACTGTCCTAGATACAGCTGAGTGTGTATACCTGGACACAGCACACTGTCCTAGATACAGCTGAGTGTGTATACCTGGACACAGCACACTGTCCTAGATGCAGCTGTATGTGTATACCTGGACACAGCACACTGCCCTAGATACAGCTGAGTGTGTATACCTGCACACAGCACACTGTCCTAGATACAGCTGAATGTGTATACCTGGTCACAGCACACTGTCACAGATACAGCTGAGTGCGTTTACCTGTACACAGCACACTGTCCTAGATGCAGCTGTATGTGTATACCTGGACACGGCACACTGTCTTAAATACAGCTCACTGTATGTACCTGGACGTACACACTATCCTAGCTACAGCTGGGTGTGTACACCAGGACACGGCACACTGTCCTAGATACAGCTGAGTGTGTATACCTAGACACAGCACACTGTCCTAAATACAGCTGGGTGTTTATACCTGGACACGGCACACTGTCCTAGATACAGCTGAATGTGTATACCTGTACACGGCACACTGTCCTAGATACAGCTGAATGTGTATACCTGGACACAGCACACTGTAACAGATACAGCTGAGTGTGTTTACCTGTACACCGCACACTGTCCTAGATACAGCTCGCTCTAAGTACCTGTACACAGCACACTGTCCGAGATTCACCTGAGTGTGTATACCTGGACACAGCACACAGTCCGAGATACAGCTGAGTGTGTATACCTGGACACAGCACACTGTCCTAGATACAATTGAGTGTGTATACCTGGACACAGCACACTGTCGTAGATACAGCTGAATGTGTATACCTGGACACAGCACACAGTCCTAGATACAGCTGAGTGTGTATACCTGGACACAGCACACTGTCCTAGATACAATTGAGTGTGTATACCTGGACACAGCACACTGTCCTAGATACAGCTGAGTGTGTATACCTGGACACAGCACACTGTCCTAGCTACAGCTGGGTGTGTATACCTGGACACGGCACACTGTCCTAGATACAGCTGAATGTGTATACCTGGACACAGCACACTGTCCTAGATACAGCTGAATGTGTATACTTGGGCACAGCACACTGTCCTAGATACAGGTGAGTTGTATACCTGGACACAGCACACTGTCCCAGATACAGCTGAATGTGTATACCTGGACACAGCACACTGTCCTAGATACAGCTGAGTGTGTATACCTGGGCACGGCACACTGTCCTAGATACAGCTGAGTGTGTATACCTGGGCACAGCACACTGTCCTAAATACAGCTGAATGTGTATACCTGGACACAGCACACTGTCCAAGATACAGCTGAATGTGTATACCTGGACACAGCACACTGTCCTAAATACAGCTGAATGTGTATACCTGGACACAGCACACTGTCCCAGATACAGCTGAGTGTGTATACCAGGACGGAGCACACTGTCCTAGCTGCAGCTGGGTGTGTAAAACTGGACACTGCATACTGTCCTAGATACAGCTGAGTGTGTATACCTGGACACAGCACACTGACCTAGATACAGCTGAGTGTATATACCTGGACACAGCACACTGTCCTAGATACAGCTGAGTGTGTATACCTGGACACGGCACACTGTCTTAAATACAGCTCACTAATGTACCTAGACGTACACATTATCCCAGCTACAGCTGGGTGTGTATACCTGGACACAGCACACTGTCCTAGATACAGCTCGGTGTGTATACCTGGACACTGCATACTGTCCTAGATACAGCTGAGTGTGTATACCTAGACACAGCACACTGTCCTAAATACAGCTGAGTGTGTATACCTGGACACAGCACACTGTCCTAGATACAGCTGAATGTGTTTACCTCGACACGGCACACTGTCCTAGATACCGCTCACTGTATGTACCTGGCCGCAGCATACTGTCCTACATACAGCTGAGTGTGTATACCTGGACACGGCACACTGTCCTAGATACAGCTGAGTGTGTATACCTGCACACAGCACACAGTCCTAGATACAGCTGAGTGTGTATACCTGGACACAGCACACTGTCCTAGATACAGCTGAATGTGTAAACGTGGACACAGCACACTGTCCTAGATACAGCGAAATGTGTATACCTGGACACGGCAGACTGTCCTAGATACAGCTGAGTGTGTATACCTGGACACAGCACACAGCCCTCGATACAGCTGAGTGTGTATACCTGGACACAGCACACTGTCCTAGATACAGTTGAGTGTGTATATTTGATTAGATTAGATAACTTTACAGTGTGGAAACAGGCCCTTCGGCCCAACAAGTCCACTCCGACCCGCCGAAGCGTAACCTACCCATACCCCTACATTTACCCCTTACCTAACACTGCGGGCAATTTAGCATGGCCAATTCACCTGACCTGCACATCTTTGGACTGTGGGAGGAAACCGGAGCACCCGGAGGAAACCCACACAGACACGGGGAGAACGTGCAAACTCCACACAGTCAGTCGCCTGAGGCGGGAATTGAACCCAGGTCTTTGGCGCTGCGAGGCAGCAGTGCTAACCACTGTGCCACCGTGCCGCCATAACCACTGTGCCACCGTGCCGCCATATACCTGGACACAGCACACTGTCCTAGATACAGCTGAGTGTGTATATCTGGACACAGAGCACTGTCCTAGATACAGCTGAGTGTATATACCTGGACACAGCACACTATTCTAGATACAGCTGAATGTGTATACCTGTACATGGCACACTGTCCTAGATTCACCTGAGTGTATATACCTGGACACAGCACACTGTCCTAGATACAGCTGAGTGTGTCTCCCTGGGCACTGTACACTGTCCCAGATGCAGCTGTGTGTGTATACCTGGATACAGCACACTGTCCTAAATACAGCTCACTGTATGTACCTGTACACAGCACACTGTCCTGGATTCACCTGTGTGTGTATACCTGTACACAGCACACTGTCCTAGATACAGCTGGGTATGTCTACCTTGAGACAGAGCACTGTCCTAGATACAGTTGAATGTGTATAGCTGGACACAGCACACTGTCCTAGATACAGCTGAGTGTGTATACCTGTACACAGCACACTGTCCTAGATTCAACTGAGTGTGTATACATGTACACAGCACACTGTCCTAGATACAGCTGTGTGTTTATACCTGTACGCAGCACACTGTCCTAGATACAACTGAGTGTGTATACATGTACACAGCACACTGTCCTAGATACAGCTGAATGTGTACATTTATAAGACGATCAGAGGAATAGATAGAGTAGACAGTCAGAAACTTTTTATCCAGGTACAACAGAGTGTTACAAGGGGACATAAATTTAAGGTGAAGGCTGGAAGGTATTGCGGAGATGTCAGGGGTGGGTTCTTTACCCAGAGAGTGGTGGGGGCATGGAATGCGCTGCCTGTGGGAGTGGTAGAATCAGAATCTTTGGTGACCTTTAAGCGGCAATTGGATAGGTACATGGATAGGTGCTTAAGCGAGGACAAATGTTCGGCACAACATCGTGGGCCGAAGGGCCTGTTCTGAGCTGCATTGTTCTATATTCTATGTTCTATGTGTATACCTGGACACAGCACACTGTCCTAAATACAACTGAATATGTATACCTGTACACAGTACACTGTCCTAGATACAGCTGGGAGTGTATGCATGTACACAGCACACTGTCCTAGATACAGCTGGGTGTGTATACCTGGACACAGCACACAGTCCTAGATACAGCTGGGTGTGTCTACCTGGAGACAGAGCACCGTTCTAGACACAGTTGAATGTGTATACCTGGACACAGCTCACTGTCCTACATACAGTTGAATGTGTATACCTGGACACAGCACACTGTCCTAAATGCAGCTGAGTGTGTATACCTGGACACAGCACACTGTCCAAGATACAGCTGAATATGTATACCTGGACACGGCACACAGTCCTAGATACAGCTGGGAGTGTCTACCTGGAGACAGAGCACCGTTCTAGATACAGCTGTATCATGATTAAAAGTTTCTGACTGTCTACTCTATCTATTCCTCTGATAATCTTATAAATGTACACATTCAGCTGGTTTTAGGACAGTGTGCTGTGTACAGGTATACACACTCAGCTGTATCTGGGACAGTGTGCTGTGTCCAGGTATACACATTCAGCTGTATTTAGGACAGTGCGCTGTGTCCAGGTATACACACTCAGCTGTATCTAGGACAGTGTGCTGTGTCCAGGTATACGCACTCAGCTGTATCTGGGACAGTGTGCTGTGTCCAGGTATACACATTCAGCTGTATTTAGGACAGTGCGCTGTGTCCAGGTATACACATTCAGCTGTATCTTGGACAGTGTGCTGTGTCCAGGTATACACATTCAGCTGTATTTAGGACAGTGTGCTGTGCCCAGGTATACACACTCAGCTGTATCTAGGACAGTGTGCTGTGTCCAGGTATACACATTCAGCTGTATCTAGGTCAGTGTGCTGTGTCCAGGTATACACATTCAGCTATATCTAGGACAGTGTGCTGTGTCCAGGTATACACATTCAGCTGTATCTAGGTCAGTGTGCTGTGTCCAGGTATACACATTCAGCTGTATCTAGGACAGTGTGCTGTGTCCAGGTATACACATTCAGCTGTATCTAGGTCAGTGTGCTGTGTCCAGGTATACACATTCAGCTATATCTAGGACAGTGTGCTGTGTCCAGGTATACACATTCAGCTGTATCTAGGTCAGTGTGCTGTGTCCAGGTATACACACTCAGCTGTATCTAGGACAGTGTGCTGTGTCCAGGTATACACATTCAGCTGTATCTAGGTCAGTGTGCTGTGTCCAGGTATACACATTCAGCTGTATCTAGGACAGTGTGCTGTGTCCAGGTATACACATTCAGCTGTATCTAGGTCAGTGTGCTGTGTCCAGGTATACACATTCAGCTATATCTAGGACAGTGTGCTGTGTCCAGGTATACACATTCAGCTGTATCTAGGTCAGTGTGCTGTGTCCAGGTATACACACTCAGCTGTATCTAGGACAGTGTGCTGTGTCCAGGTATACACATTCAGCTGTATCTAGGTCAGTGTGCTGTGTCCAGGTATACACATTCAGCTGTATCTAGGACAGTGTGCTGTGTCCAGGTATACACACTCAGCTGTATCTAGGACAGTGTGCTGTGTCCAGGTATACACATTCAGCTGTATCTAGGACAGTGTGCTGTGTTCAGGTATACACACTCAGCTGTATTTGGGACTGTGTGCTGTGCCCAGGTAGACACACTCAGCAGTATCTGGGACATTGTGGTGTGTACAGGTACATACAGTGAGCTGTATCTGGGCCATTGTGCTGTGTACAGGTATACACACTCAGCTGTATCTAGGACAGTGTGTTGTGTACAGGTACATACAGTGAGCGGTATCTAGGACAGTGTGCCGTGTCCAGGTATACACACTCAGCTGTATCTAGGACAGTGTGCTGTGTACAGGTATACACACTCAGCTGTATCTAGGACAGTGTGCTGTGCCCAGGTAGATACACTCAGCTGTATCTAGGACAGTGTGCTGTGTACAGGGACATACAGTGCGCTGTATCTGGACAGTATGCTGTGTCATACTATGCTGTGTCTACCTGGAGACAGAGCACCGTTCTAGATACAGTTGAATGTGTATACCTGGACACAGCACACTGTCCTAAATACAGCTGAGTGTGAATACCTGGACACAGCACACTGTCCTAGATACAGCTGAGTGTGTATACGTGTACACAGCACAGTGTCCTAGATACAGCTGAATGAGTACATTTATAAGATGATCAGAGGAATAGATAGAGTAGACTGTCAGAAACGTTTTATGCCGTTACAACAGAGTGTTACAAGGGGACAAAAATTTAAGGTGAAGGGTGGAAGGTATAGGGGAGATGTCAGGGGTGGGTTCTTTACCCAGAGAGTGGTGGGGGCATGGAATGCGCTGCCAGTGGGAGTGGTAGAGTCAGAATCATTGGTGACCTTTAAGCGGCAATTGGATAGGTACATGGATGGGAGCTTAAGCGAGAACAAATGTTCGGCACAACATCGTGGGCCGAAGGGCCTGTTCTGTGCTGTATTGTTCTATGTTGTATGTTCTATGTGTGTACCTGGACACAGCACACTGTCCTAAATACAATTGAGTGTGTATACCTGGACACAGCACACTGTCCTAGATACAGTTGAGTGTGTATACCTGGACACAGCAGAGTGTGTATACCTGGACACAGCACACTGTCCTAGATACAGCTGAGTGTGTATACCTGGACACAGCACACTGTCCTATATACAGCTGAGTGTGTATACCTGGACACAGCACACTGTCCTAGATACAGCTGAGTGTGTATACCTGTACACAGCACACTGTCCTAGATACAGCTGAGTGTGTATACCTGGACACAGCACACTGTCCGAGATACAGCTGAATGTGTACACCTGGACACGGCACACTGTCCTAGATAAAGCTGAGTGTGCATACCTGTACACAGCACACTGTCCTAGATACAACTGAGTGTGTATACCTGTACACAGCACACTGTCCTAGATACAGCTGAGTGTGTATACCTGGACACAGCACACTGTCCGAGATACAGCTGAATGTGTACACCTGGACACGGCACACTGTCCTAGATACAGCTGAGTGTGTATACCTGTACACAGCACACTGTCCAAGATACAGCTGAGTGTGTATACCTGGACACAGCACACTGTCCTAGATACAGCTGAGTGTGTTTACCTATACACTGCACACTGTCCTAGATACAGCTGAGTGTGTATACCTGGACACAGCACACTGTCCGAGATACAGCTGAATGTGTACACCTGGACACGGTACACTGTCCTAGATACAGCTGAGTGTGTATACCTGTACACAGCACACTGTCCTAGATACAGCTGAGTGTGTATACCTGGAAACAGCACTCTGTCCTAGATACAGCTGAGTGTGTGTAGCTGGACACAGCACACTGTCCTAGATACAGTTGAGAGTGTATACCTGTACACAGCACACTGTCCTAGATACAACTGAGTGTGTATACCTGGACACAGCACACTGTCCTAGAGACAGGTGAGTGTGTATACCTGTACACAGCACACTGTCCTAGATACAGTTGAGAGTGTATACCTGTACACAGCACACTGTCCTAGATACAACTGAGTGCGTATCCCTGGACACAGCACACTGTCCTAGATAAAGCTGAGTGTGTATACCTGCATACAGCACACTGTCCTCGATACAGCTGAGTGTGTGTAACTGGACACAGCACACTGTCCTCGATACAGCTGAGTGTGTATACCTGGACACAGCACACTGTCCTAGATACAGCTGAATGTGTAAACGTGGACACGGCACACGGTCCTAGTTACAGCTGAGTGTGTCTAACTGGACACAGCACACTGTCACAGATACAGCTGAGTGTGTATACCTATACACAGCACACTGTCCTAGATACAGCTGAGTGTGTATACCTGTACACAGCACACTGTCCTAGATACAGCTGAATGAGTACATTTAGAAGATGATCAGAGGAATAGATAGAGTAGACTGTCAGAAACTTTTTATGCCGTTACAACAGAGTGTTACAAGGGGACATAATTTAAGGTGAAGGGTGGAAGGTATAGGGGAGATGTCAGGGGTGGGTTCTTTACCCAGAGAGTGGTGGGGGCATGGAATGCGCTGCCTGTGGGAGTGGTAGAGTCAGAATCTTTGGTGACCTTTAAGCGGCAATTGGATAGGTACATGGATGGGAGCTTAAGCGAGAACAAATGTTCGGCACAACATCGTGGGCCGAAGGGCCTGTTCTGTGCTGTATTGTTCTATGTTGTATGTTCTATGTGTATACCTGAACACAGCACACTGTCCTAAATACAACTGAGTGTGTATACCTGGACACAGCACACTGTCCTAGATACAGCTGAGTGTGTATACCTGGACACAGCACACTGTCCTAGATACAGCTGAGTGTGTATACCTGGACACAGCACACTGTCCTAGATACAGCTGAGTGTGTATACCTGTACACAGCACACTGTCCTAAATACAACTGAGTGTGTATACCTGTACACAGCACACTGTCCTCGATACAGCTGAGTGTGTATACCTGGACACAGCACACTGTCCGAGATACAGCTGAATGTGTATACCTGGACACGGCACACTGTCCTAGATACATCTGAGTGTGTATACCTGTACACAGCACACTGTCCTCGATACAGCTGAGTGTGTATACCTGGACACAGCACACTGTCCGAGATACAGCTCACTGTATGTACCTATACACTGCACACTGTCCTAGATACAGCTGAGTGTGTACACCTGGAAACAGCACTCTGTCCTAGATACATCTGAGTGTGTGTAGCTGGACACAGCACACTGTCCTAGATACAGTTAAGAGTGTATACCTGTACACAGCACACTGTCCTAGATACAACTGAGTGTGTATACCTGGACACAGCACACTGTCCAAGAGACAGCTGAGTGTGTATACCTGTACACAGCACACTGTCCTAGATACAACTGAGTGTGTATCCCTGGACACAGCACATTGTCCTAGATACAGCTGAGTGTGTATACCTGTACACAGCACACTGTCCTAGATACAGCTGAGTGTGTATACCTGGACACGGCACACTGTCCTAGATACAGCTGCGTGTGTATACCTGGACACAGCACACTGTCCTAGATACAGCTGAGTGTGTATACCTGTACACAGCACACTGTCCTAGATACAGCTGAGCGCATTTACCTATACACTGCACACTGTCCTAGATACAGCTGGGTGTGTGTAGCTGGACACAGCACACTGACCTAGATACAGCTGAGTGTGTATACCTGGACACAGCACACTGTCCTAGATACAGTTGAGAGTGTATACCTGTGCACAGTACACTGTCCTAGATACAACTGAGTGTGTATAACTGGACACAGCACACTGTCCTAGAGACAGGTGAGTGTGTATACCTGTACACAGCACACTGTCCTAGATATAACTGAGTGTGTATCCCTGGACACAGCACATTGTCCTAGATAAAGCTGAGTGTGCATACCTGTACACAGCACACTGTCCTAGATACAACTGCGAGTGTAAACCTGTACACAGTACACTGTCCTAGATACAGCTGAGTGTGAATAGCTGGACACAGCACACTGTCCTAGATACAGCTGAGTGTGTATACCTGGTAAAAGCACACTGTCCTCGATACAGCTGAGTGTGTATACCTGGACACAGCACACTGTCCTAGATACAGCTGAGTGTGTATACCTGGACACAGCACACTGTCCTAGATACAGCTCACTGTATGTACCTGTACACAACACACTGTCCTAGATACAGCTGAGTGTGTATACCTGTACACAGCACACTGTCCTAGATACAGCTGAGTGCGTTTACCTATACACTGCACACTGTCCTAGATACAGCTGAGTGTGTACACCTGGAAACAGCACTCTGTCCTAGATACAGCTGAGTGTGTGTAGCTGGACACAGCACACTGTCCTAGATACAGTTAAGAGTGTACACCTGTACACAGCACACTGTCCTAGATACAACTGAGTGTGTATACCTGGACACAGCACACTGTCCAAGAGACAGCTGAGTGTGTATACCTGGACACGGCACATTGTCCTAGATAAAGCTGAGTGTGTATACCTGTACACAGCACACTGTCCTAGATACAACTGAGTGTGTATACCTGTACACAGAACACTGTCCTAGATACAGCTGAGCGCATTTACCTATACACTGCACACTGTCCTAGATACAGCTGAGTGTGTGTAGCTGGACACAGCACACTGACCTAGATACAGCTGAGTGTGTATACCTGTACACAGCACACTGTCCTAGATACAACTGAGTGTGTATCCCTGGACACAGCACATTGTCCGAGATAAAGCTGAGTGTGCATACCTGTACACAGCACACTGTCCTAGATACAACTGCGAGTGTATACCTGTACACAGTACACTGTCCTAGATACAGCTGAGTGTGAATAGCTGGACACAGCACACTGTCCTAGATACAGCTGAGTGTGCATACCTGTA
The DNA here is from genome assembly GCF_037043375.1 of Chiloscyllium plagiosum. Lineage (NCBI taxonomy): Eukaryota > Metazoa > Chordata > Chondrichthyes > Orectolobiformes > Hemiscylliidae > Chiloscyllium > Chiloscyllium plagiosum. The sequence goes on from NW_028270183.1 coordinate 36,817,018, forward strand.
CACAGCACACTGTCCTAGATACAACTGCGAGTGTATACCTGTACACAGTACACTGTCCTAGATACAGCTGAGTGTGAATAGCTGGACACAGCACACTGTCCTAGATACAGCTGAGTGTGTATACCTTTACACAGCACACTGTCCTAGATGCAGCTGAGTGTGTATACCTGGACACAGCACACTGTCCTAAATACAGCTGAGTGTGTATACCTGTACACAGCCCACTGTCCGAGATACAGCTGAGTGTGTATACCTTTACACAGCACAATGTTTGAGATACAGCTGAGTGTGTATAAAGGGACACGGGACCCTGTCCAATATACAGCTGAGTTTGTATACCTGTACACATACCACTGTCCTAGATACAGCTGAATGTGTATACCTGGACAGGGCACCCTGTCCTGCATGCAGCTAGTGTGTATACCTGTACAGAGCACACTGTCCTAGATACAGCTAAGTGTGTATACCTGGGCACCGCACACTGTGCCAGTACAGCTGCGAGTGTATACCTGGGCACAGCACACTGTCCCAGATACTGGTGGATGTGTATACCAGGGCACAGCGCACTGTCCTAAATCCAGCTGAGTGTGTATACCTGGACATAGCACACTGTCCTAGATACAGCTGAGTGTGTATACCTGTACACAGCCCACTGTCCTAGATACAGCTGAGTGTGTATACCTGGACACAGCACACTGTCCTAGATACAGTTGAGTGTGTATACCTGTACACAGCACATTGTCCTAGATACAACTGAGTGTGTATACCTGTACACAGCACACTGTCCTAGATACAACTGAGTGAGTATACCTGGACACAACACACTGTCCTAGATACAGCTGAGTGTGTGTACCTGGACACAGCACTCTGTCCTCGATACAGCTGAGTGTGTGTACCTGGACACAGCACACTGTCCTAGATACAGTTGAGTGTGTATACCTGTACACAGCACGCTGTCCTAGATAGAACTGAGTGTGTATACCTGTACACAGCACACTGTAGTAGAGACAGGTGAGTGTGTATTCCTGTAGTCAGCACACTGTCCTAGATACAACTGAGTGAGTATCCCTGGACACAGCACACTGTCCTAGATACTGCTGAGTGTGTATTCCTGGGCACAGCGCACTGTCCTAGATACAGCTGAGTGTGTATACCTGGACACAGCACACTGTCCTAGATACAGCTGAGTGTGTATTCCTGGGCACAGCGCACTGTCCTAGATACAGCTGAGTGTGCATAGCTGGGCACAGCACACTGTCCTAGATACAGCTGAGTGTGTCTAACTGGACACAGCACACTGTCCTAGATACAGCTGAGTGTGTGTAGCTGGACACAGCACACTGTCCTAGATACAGTTGAAAGCGTATACCTGTACACAGCACACTGCCCTAGATACAACTGAGTGTGTATACCTGGACACAGCACACTGTCCTAGATACAACTGAGTGAGTATACCTGGACACAGCACCCTGTCCTAGATACAGCTGAGTGTGTATACCTGGAAACAGCACTCTGTCCTAGATACAGCTGAGTGTGTATACCTGGACACAGCACACTGTCCTAGATACAGCTGAGTGTGTGTAGCTGGACACAGCGCACTGTCCTAGATACAGCTGAGTGTGTATACCTGGACACAGCACTCTGTCCTAGATACAGCTGAGTGTGTATACCTGGACACAGCACACTGTCCTAGATACAGCTGAGTGTGTGTAGCTGGACACAGCACACTGTCCTAGATACAACTGAGTGAGTATACCTGGACACAGTAACCTGTCCTAGATACAGCTGAGTGTGTATACCTGGAAACAGCACACTGTCCTCGATACAGTTGAGTGTGTATATCTGGACACAGCACACTGTCCTAGATACAACTGAGTATGTATACCTGGACACAGCACACTGTCCCAGATACAGCTGAATGTATTACCTGGACACAAGACACTGTCCCAGATACAGCTGAGTGTGTATACCTGGACGTAGCACACTGTCCTAGCTACAGCTGGGTGTGTATCACTGGACACAGCACATTGTCCTAGATAAAGCTGAGTGTGCATACCTGTACACAGCACACTGTCCTAGATACAACTGAGTGTGTATACCTGTACACAGCACACTATCCTAGATACAGCTGAGTGTGTATACCTGGACACAGCACACTGTCCTAGATACAACTGAGTGTGTATACCTGTACACAGCACACTATCCTAGATACAGCTGAGTGTGTATACCTGGACACAGCACACTGTCCTAGATACAGCTGAGTGTGTATTCCTGTACACAGCCCACTGTCTAGATACAGCTGAGTGTGTATACCTTTACACAGCACACTGTTTGAGATACAGCTGAGTATGTATAAATGGACACGGGACCCTGTCCTTTATACAGCTGACTGTGTGTGCCTGTACACAGCACACTGTCCTAGATACAGCTGAATGTGTATACCTGGACAGGGCACACTGTCCTAGATGCAGCTGAGTGTGTATACCAGAACAGAGCACACTGTCCTAGATACAGCTGAGTGTGTGTACCTGGACACAGCACACTGTCCTAGATACAGTTGAGTGTGTATACCTGTACACAGCACACTGTCCTAGATACAACCGAGTGTGTATACCTGGACACAGCACACTGTAGTAGAGGCAGGTGAGTGTGTATACCTGTACACAGCACACTGTCCCAGTACAGCTGCGAGTGTATACCTGGGCACAGCACACTGTCCCAGATACAGGTGGATGCGTATACCAGGGCACAGCGCACTGTCCTAAATCCAGCTGAGTGTGTATACCTGGAGATAGCACACTGTCCTAGATACAGCTGAGTGTGTATACCTGTACACAGCCCACTGTCCTAGATACAGCTGAGTGTGTACACCTGGACACAGCACACTGTCCTAGATACAGCTGGGTGTGTGTACCTGGACACAGCACACTGTCCTAGATACAGTTGAGTGTGTATACCTGGAGACAGCACACTGTCCTAGATACAGTTGAGTGTGTATACGTGTACACAGCACACTGTCCTAGATACAACTGAGTGTGTATACCTGTACACAACACACTGTCCTAGATACAACTGAGTGAGTATACCTGGACACAGCACACTGTCCTAGATACAGCTGAGTGTGTGTACCTGGACACAGCACTCTGTCCTCGATACAGCTGAGTGTGTGTACCTGGACACAGCACACTGTCCTAGATACAGTTGAGTGTGTATACCTGTACACAGCACACTGTCCTAGATACAACTGAGTGTGTATACCTGTACACAGCACACTGTCGTAGAGACAGGTGAGTGTGTATACCTGTACACAGCACACTGTCCTAGATACAACTGAGTGTGTATACCTGTACACAACACACTGTCCTAGATACAACTGAGTGAGTATCCCTGGACACAGCACACTGTCCTAGATACAGCTGAGTGTGTATAGCTGGGCACAGCACACTGTCCTAGATACAGCTGAGTGTGTATACCTGTACACAGCACACTGTCCTAGATACAGCTGAGTGCGTTTACCTGGAAACAGCACTATGTCCTAGATACAGCTGAGTGTGTATACCTGGACACAGCACACTGTCCTAGATACAGCTGAGTGTGTATAGCTGGGCACAGCACACTGTCCTAGATACAGCTGAGTGTGTATACCTGTACACAGCACACTGTCCTAGATACAGCTGAGTGCGTTTACCTGGAAACAGCACTCTGTCCTAGATACAGCTGAGTGTGTATACCTGCACACAGCACACTGTCCTAGATACAGTTGAGAGTGTATACCTGTACACAGCACACTGTCCTAGATACAGCTGAGTGCGTTTACCTGGAAACAGCACTCTGTCCTAGATACAGCTGAGTGTGTATACCTGGACACAGCACACTGTCCAAGAGACAGCTGAGTGTGTATACCTGGACACAGCACACTGTCCAAGAGACAGCTGAGAGTGTATACCTGTACACAGCACACTGTCCTAGATACAGCTGAGTGTGTACACCTGGAAACAGCACTCTGTCCTAGATACAGCTGAGTGTGTATACCTGGACACAGCACACTGTCCTAGATACAGTTGAGAGTGTATACCTGTACACAGCACACTGTCCTAGATACAACTGAGGGTGTATACCTGGACACAGCACACTGTCCTAGATACAGCTGAGTGTGCATACCTGGACACGGCACACTGTCCGGGATACAGCTGCGTGTGTATACCTGTACACAGCACACTGTCCTAGATACAGTTGAGAGTGTATACCTGTACACAGCACACTGTCCTAGATACAGCTGAGTGCGTTTACCTATACACTGCACACTGTCCTAGATACAGCTGGGTGTGTATACCTGGAAACAGCACTCTGTCCTAGATACAGCTGAGTGTGTGTAGCTGGACACAGCGCACTGTCCTAGATACAGCTGAGTGTGTATACCTGTACACAGCACACTGTCCTAGATACAACTGAGTGAGTATACCTGGACACAGCACACTGTCCTAGAGACAGGTGAGTGTGTATACCTGTACACAGCACACTGTCCTAGATACAGCTGAGTGTGTATACCTGTACACAGCACACTATCCTAGATACAGCTGAGTGTGTATACCTGGACACAGCACACTGTCCTAGATACAGCTGAGTGTGTATACCTGGACACAGCACACTGTCCTAGATACAACTGAGTGAGTATCCCTGGACACAGCACACTGTCCTAGATACAACTGAGTGAGTATCCCTGGACACAGCACACTGTCCTAGATACAACTGAGTGTGTATACCTGTACACAGCACACTATCCTAGATACAGCTGAGTGTGTATACCTGGACACAGCACACTGTCCTAGATACAGCTGAGTGTGTATACCTGGACACAGAACACTGTCCTAGATACAACTGAGTGAGTATCCCTGGACACAGCACACTGTCCTAGATACAGCTGAGTGTGTATAGCTGGGCACAGCACACTGTCCTAGATACAGCTGAGTGTGTATACCTGTACACAGCACACTGTCCTAGATACAGCTGAGTGCGTATACCTGGACACAGCACACTGTCCTAGATACAGCTGAGTGCGTATACCTGGACACAGCACACTGTCCTAGATACAGCTGAGTGTGTATACCTGGACACAGCACACTGTCCTAGATACAGCTGAGTGTGTCTACCTGGACACAGCACACTGTCCTAGATACAGCTGAGTGTGTATACCTGGACACAGCACACTGTCCGAGATATAGCTGAATTTGTATACCTGTACACAGCACACTGTCCAAGATACAGCTGAGTGTGTATACCAGGGCACCGCACACTGTCCCAGTACAGCTGCGAGTGTATACCAGGGCACAGCGCACTGTCCTAAATCCAGCTGAGTGTGTATACCTGGAGATAGCACACTGTCCTAGATACAGCTGAGTGTGTATACCTGTACACAGCCCACTGTCCTAGATACAGCTGAGTGTGTACACCTGGACACAGCACACTGTCCTAGATACAGCTGAGTGTGTATACCTGGACACAGCACACTGTCCTAGATACAGCTGAGTGTGTTTCCCTATACACTGCACACTGTCCTAGATACAGCTGGGTGTGTATACCTGGACACAGCACTCTGTCCTAGATACAGCTGAGTGTGTGTAGCTGGACACAGCACACTGTCCTAGATACAGCTGAGTGTGTATACCTGGACACAGCACACTGTCCTAGATACAACTGAGTGTGTATAACTGGACACAGCACACTGTCCTAGATACAGCTGAGTGTGTATACCTGGACACAGCACACTGTCCTAGATACAACTGAGTGTGTATAACTGGACACAGCACACTGTCCTAGATACAACTGAGTGTGTATACCTGTACACAGCACACTGTAGTAGAGACAGGTGAGTGTGTATACCTGTAGTCAGCACACTGTCCTAGATACAACTGAGTGAGTATCCCTGGACACAGCACACTGTCCTAGATACAGCTGAGTGTGTATTCCTGGGCACAGTGCACTGTCCTAGATACAGCTGAGTGTGTATAGCTGGGCACAGCACACTGTCCTAGATACAGCTGAGTGTGTATACCTGGACACAGCACACTGTCCTAGATACAACTGAGTGAGTATACCTGGACACAGCACACTGTCCTAGATACTGCTGAGTGTGTATTCCTGGGCACAGCGCACTGTCCTAGATACAGCTGAGTGTGTATACCTGGACACAGCACACTGTCCTAGATACAGCTGAGTGTGTATACCTGGACACAGCACACTGTCCTAGATACAGTTGAGAGTGTATACCTGGACACAGCACACTGTCCTAGATACAACTGAGTGTGTATACCTGGACACAGCACACTGTCCAAGAGACAGGTGAGTGTGTATACCTGTACACAGCACACTGTCCTAGATACAACTGAGTGAGTATACCTGGACACAGCACACTGTCCTAGATACAACTGAGTGTGTATACCTGGACACAGCACACTGTCCGAGATACAGCTGAGTGTGTATAGCTGGGCACAGCACACTGTCCTAGATACAGCTGAGTGTGTATTCCTGGGCACAGCGCACTGTCCTAGATACAGCTGAGTGAGTATCCCTGGACACAGCACACTGTCCTAGATACTGCTGAGTGTGTATTCCTGGGCACAGCGCACTGTCCTAGATACAACTGAGTGAGTATCCCTGGACACAGCACACTGTCCTAGATACTGCTGAGTGTGTATTCCTGGGCACAGCGCACTGTCCTAGATACAGCTGAGTGTGTATACCTGGACACAGCACACTGTCCTAGATACAGCTGAGTGTGTATACCTGGACACAGCACACTGTCCTAGATACAGTTGAGAGTGTATACCTGGACACAGCACACTGTCCTAGATACAACTGAGTGTGTATACCTGGACACAGCACACTGTCCAAGAGACAGGTGAGTGTGTATACCTGTACACAGCACACTGTCCTAGATACAACTGAGTGAGTATACCTGGACACAGCACCCTGTCCTAGATACAGCTGAGTGTGTATACCTGGACACAGCACACTGGCAGAGATACAGCTGAATGTGTATACCTGTTCACAGCACACTGTCCTAGAGACAGCTGAGTGCGTTTACCGATACACTGCACACTGTCCTAGATACAGCTGAGAGTGTACACCTGGAAACAGCACTCTGTCCTAGATACAGCTGAGTGTATATACCTGGACACAGCACACTGTCCTAGATACAGTTGGGAGTGTATACCTGTACACAGCACACTGTCCTAGATACAGCTGAGTGTGTGTAGCTGGACACAGCACACTGTCCTAGATACAGCTGAGTGTGCATACCTGTACACAGCACACTGTCCTAGATACAACTGAGTGTGTATACCTGTACACAGCACACTGTAGTAGAGACAGGTGAGTGTGTATACCTGTAGTCAGCACACTGTCCTAGATACAACTGAGTGAGTATCCCTGGACACAGTGCACTGTCCTAGATACAGCTGAGTGTGTATACCTGGACACAGCACACTGTCCTAGATACAGCTGAGTGTGTATACCTGGACACAGCACACTGTCCTAGATACAGCTGAGTGTGTATACCTGGACACAGCACACTGTCCTAGATACAGCTGAGAGTGTACACCTGGAAACAGCACTCTGTCCTAGATACAGCTGAGTGTATATACCTGGACACAGCACACTGTCCTAGATACAGTTGGGAGTGTATACCTGTACACAGCACACTGTCCTAGATACAGCTGAGTGTGTGTAGCTGGACACAGCACACTGTCCTAGATACAGCTGAGTGTGCATACCTGTACACAGCACACTGTCCTAGATACAACTGAGTGTGTATACCTGTACACAGCACACTGTAGTAGAGACAGGTGAGTGTGTATACCTGTAGTCAGCACACTGTCCTAGATACAACTGAGTGAGTATCCCTGGACACAGTGCACTGTCCTAGATACAGCTGAGTGTGTATACCTGGACACAGCACACTGTCCTAGATACAGCTGAGTGTGTATACCTGGACACAGCACACTGTCCTAGATACAGCTGAGTGTGTATACCTGGACACAGCACACTGTCCTAGATACAGCTGAGTGTGTATACCTGGACACAGCACACTGTCCTAGATACAGCTGAGTGTGTATTCCTGGGCACAGCGCACTGTCCTAGATACAGCTGAGTGTGTATAGCTGTACACAGCACACTGTCCTAGATACAGCTGAGTGTGTATAGCTGTACACAGCACACTGTCCTAGATACAGCTGAGTGTGTCTAACTGGACACAGCACACTGTCCGAGATACAGCTGAGTGTGTGTAGCTGGACACAGCACTCTGTCCTAGATACAACTGAGTGTGTATACCTGGACACAGCACACTGTCCTAGATACAGCTGAGTGTGTATACCTGGACACAGCACACTGTCCAAGAGACAGGTGAGTGTGTATACCTGTACACAGCACACTGTCCTAGATACAACTGAGTGAGTATACCTGGACACAGCACACTGTCAGAGATACAGTTGAGAGTGTATACCTGGACACAGCACACTGTCCTAGATACAACTGAGTGTGTATACCTGGACACAGCACACTGTCCAAGAGACAGGTGAGTGTGTATACCTGTACACAGCACACTGTCCTAGATACAACTGAGTGAGTATACCTGGACACAGCACACTGTCAGAGATACAGCTGAATGTGTATACCTGGACACAGCACACTGTCCTAGATACAACTGAGTGTGTATACCTGTACACAGCACACTGTAGTAGAGACAGGTGAGTGTGTATACCTGTAGTCAGCACACTGTCCTAGATACAACTGAGTGAGTATCCCTGGACACAGCACACTGTCCGAGATACTGCTGAGTGTGTATTCCTGGGCATAGCGCACTGTCCTAGATACAGCTGAGTGTGTCTAACTGGACACAGCACACTGTCCTAGATACAGCAGAGTGTGTATACCTGTTCACAGCACACTGTCCTAGAGACAGCTGAGTGCGTTTACCGATACACTGCACACTGTCCTAGATACAGCTGAATGTATATACCTGGACACAGCACACTGTCCTAGATACAGTTGAGAGTGTATACCTGTACACAGCACACTGTCCTAGATACAACTGAGTGTGTATACATGGACACAGCACACTGTCCAAGAGACAGGTGAGTGTGTATACCTGTACACAGCACACTGTCCTAGATACAGCTGAGTGTGTATACCTGGAAACAGCACTCTGTCCTAGATACAGCTGAGTGTGTGTAGCTGGACACAGCACACTGTCCTAGATACAACTGAGTGCGTATCCCTGGACACAGCACACTGTCCTAGAGACAGGTGAGTGTGTATACCTGGACACAGCACACTGCCCTAGATACAGCTGAGTGTGTATACCTGGACACAGCACACTGTCCTAGATACAGCTGAATGTGTATACCTGGACACATCACACTGTCCTAGGTAGAGCTTAGTGTGTATACCTGGACACAGCACACTGTACTAGATACAGCTGAATGTGTATACCTGTACACAGCACACTGTCCTAGATACAACTGAGTGTGTATCCCTGGACACAGAACATTGTCCTAGATAAAGCTGAGTGTGCATACCTGTACACAGCACACTGTCCTAGATACAACTGAGTGTGTATACCTGTACACAGCACACTGTCCTAGATACAGCTGAGTGTGTATACCTGGACACAGCACACTGTCCTAGATACAGCTGAGTGTGTATACCTGGACACAGCACACTGTCCTCGATGCAGCTGAGTGTGTATACCTGCACACAGCACACTGTCCTAGATACAGCTGAGCGTGTATACCTGTACACAGCACACTGTCCTAGATACAGCTGAGTGTGTATACCTTTACACAGCACACTGTTTGAGATACAGCTGAGTGTGTATAAATGGACACGGGACCCTGTCCTATATACAGCTGAGTGTGTGTACCTGTACACAGCACACTGTCCTAGATACAGCTGAATGTGTATACCTGGACAGGGAACCCTGTCCTAGATACAGCTGAGTGTGTATACCTGGACACAGCACACTGTCCTAGATACAGCTGAATGTGTATACCTGTACACAGCACACTGTCCTAGATACAGCTAAGTGTGTCTACCTGGACACAGCACACTGTCCTAGGTACAGCTGAGTGTATATACCTGGACACAGCACACTGTCCTAGATACAGCTGAGTGTGTATACCTGGGCACCGCACACTGTCCCAGTACAGCTGCGAGTGTATACTTGGGCACAGCACACTGTCCCAGATACAGGTGGATGTGTATACCAGGGCACAGCGCACTGTCCTAAATCCAGCTGAGTGTGTATACCTGGACATAGCACACTGTCCTAGATACAGCTGAGTGTGTAGACCTGTACACAGCCCACTGTCCAAGATACAACTGAGTGTGTACACCTAGACACAGCACACTGTCCTAGATACAGCTGAGTGTGTATACCTGGACACAGCACACTGTCCTAGATACAGTTGAGTGTGTATACGTGTAAACAGCACACTGTCCTGGATACAACTGAGTGTGTATACCTGTACACAACACACTGTCCTAGATACAGCTGAGTGTGTGTACCTGGACACAGCACTCTGTCCTCGATACAGCTGAGTGTGTGTACCTGGACACAGCACACTGTCCTAGATACAGTTGAGTGTGTATACCTGTACACAGCACACTGTCCTAGATACAACAGAGTGTGTATACCTGGACACAGCACACTGTAGTAGAGGCAGGTGAGTGTGTATACCTGTACACAGCACACTGTCCCAGTACAGCTGCGAGTGTATACCTGGGCACAGCACATTGTCCCAGATACAGGTGGATCCGTATACCAGGGCACAGCGCACTGTCCTAAATCCAGCTGAGTGTGTATACCTGGAGATAGCACACTGTCCTAGATACAGCTGAGTGTGTATACCTGTACACAGCCCACTGTCCTAGATACAGCTGAGTGTGTACACCTGGACACAGCACACTGTCCTAGATACAGCTGGGTGTGTGTACCTGGACACAGCACACTGTCCTAGATACAGTTGAGTGTGTATACCTGGAGACAGCACACTGTCCTAGATACAGTTGAGTGTGTATACGTGTACACAGCACACTGTCCTAGATACAACTGAGTGTGTATACCTGTACACAACACACTGTCCTAGATACAACTGAGTGAGTATACCTGGACACAGCACACTGTCCTAGATACAGCTGAGTGTGTGTACCTGGACACAGCACTCTGTCCTCGATACAGCTGAGTGTGTGTACCTGGACACAGCACACTGTCCTAGATACAGTTGAGTGTGTATACCTGTACACAGCACACTGTCCTAGATACAACTGAGTGTGTATACCTGTACACAGCACACTGTCGTAGAGACAGGTGAGTGTGTATACCTGTACACAGCACACTGTCCTAGATACAACTGAGTGTGTATACCTGTACACAACACACTGTCCTAGATACAACTGAGTGAGTATCCCTGGACACAGCACACTGTCCTAGATACAGCTGAGTGTGTATAGCTGGGCACAGCACACTGTCCTAGATACAGCTGAGTGTGTATTCCTGGGCACAGCGCACTGTCCTAGAAACAGATGCGTGTGTATACCTGGACACGGCACACTGTCCTAGATTCAGCTGAATGTGTATACCTGTACACAGCACACTGTCCTAGATACAGCTGAGTGCGTATACCTGGACACAGCACACTGTCCTAGATACAGCTGAGTGTGTATAGCTGGGCACAGCACACTGTCCTAGATACAGCTGAGTGTGTATACCTGTACACAGCACACTGTCCTAGATACAGCTGAGTGCGTTTACCTGGAAACAGCACTATGTCCTAGATACAGCTGAGTGTGTATACCTGGACACAGCACACTGTCCTAGATACAGCTGAGTGTGTATAGCTGGGCACAGCACACTGTCCTAGATACAGCTGAGTGTGTATACCTGTACACAGCACACTGTCCTAGATACAGCTGAGTGCGTTTACCTGGAAACAGCACTCTGTCCTAGATACAGCTGAGTGTGTATACCTGGACACAGCACACTGTCCTAGATACAGTTGAGAGTGTATACCTGTACACAGCACACTGTCCTAGATACAGCTGAGTGTGTACACCTGGAAACAGCACTCTGTCCTAGATACAGCTGAGTGTGTATACCTGGACACAGCACACTGTCCTAGATACAGTTGAGAGTGTATACCTGTACACAGCACACTGTCCTAGATACAACTGAGGGTGTATACCTGGACACAGCACACTGTCCAAGAGAAAGCTGAGTGTGTATACCTGTACACAGCACACTGTCCTAGATACAGCTGAGTGTGTATACCTGGACACAGCACACTGTCCAAGAGACAGGTGAGTGTGTATACCTGTACACAGCACACTGTCCTAGATACAACAGAGTGAGTATACCTGGACACAGCACACTGTCAGAGATACAGCTGAATGTGTATACCTGGACACAGCACACTGTCAGAGATACAGCTGAATGTGTATACCTGTACACAGCACACTGTCCTAGATACAACTGAGTGTGTATACCTGTACACAGCACACTGTAGTAGAGACAGGTGAGTGTGTATACCTGTAGTCAGCACACTGTCCTAGATACAACTGAGTGAGTATCCCTGGACACGGCACACTGTCCGAGATACTGCTGAGTGTGTATTCCTGGGCACAGCACACTGTCCTAGATACAGCTGAGTGTGTATACCTGGACACAGCACACTGTCCTAGATACAGCTGAGTGTGTCTAACTGGACACAGCACACTGTCCTAGATACAGCAGAGTGTGTGTACCTGTTCACAGCACACTGTCCTAGAGACAGCTGAGTGCGTTTACCGATACACTGCACACTGTCCTAGATACAGCTGAGAGTGTACACCTGGAAACAGCACTCTGTCCTAGATACAGCTGAGTGTATATACCTGGACACAGCACACTGTCCTAGATACAGTTGAGAGTGTATACCTGTACACAGCACACTGTCCTAGATACAGCTGAGTGTGTGTAGCTGGACACAGCACACTGTCCTAGATACAGCTGAGTGTGTATACCTGGACACAGCACACTGTCCAAGAGACAGGTGAGTGTGTATACCTGTACACAGCACACTGTCCTAGATACAACTGAGTGAGTATACATGGACACAGCACACAGTCCTAGATACAGCTGAGTGTGTATACCTGGACACAGCACCCTGTCCTAGATACAGCTGAGTGTGTATCCCTGGAAACAGCACACTGTCCTAGATACAGCTGAGTGTGTATACCTGGAAACAGCACACTGTCCTAGATACAACTGAGTGCGTATCCCTGGACACAGCACACTGTCCTAGAGACGGGTGAGTGTGTATACCTGGACACAGCACACTGCCCTAGATACAGCTGAGTGTGTATACCTGGACACAGCACACTGTCCTAGATACAGCTGAATGTGTATACCTGGACACATCACACTGTCCTAGGTAGAGCTGAGTGTGTATACCTGGACACAACACACTGTACTAGATACAGCTGAATGTGTATACCTGTACACAGCACACTGTCCTAGATACAACTGAGTGTGTATCCCTGGACACAGAACATTGTCCTAGATAAAGCTGAGTGTGCATACCTGTACACAGCACACTGTCCTAGATCCAACTGAGTGTGTATACCTGTACACAGCACACTGTCCTAGATACAGCTGAGTGTGTATACCTGGACACAGCACACTGTCCTAGATACAGCTGAGTGTGTATACCTGGACACAGCACACTGTCCTCGATGCAGCTGAGTGTGTATACCTGCACACAGCACACTGTCCTAAATGCAGCTGAGTGTGTATACCTGTACACAGCACACTGTCCTAGATACAGCTGAGTGTGTATACCTGGAAACAGCACACTGTCCTAGATACAGCTGAATGTGTATACCTGGGCACCGCACACTGTCCCAGTACAGCTGCGAGTGTATACCTGGGCACAGCACACTGTCCCAGATACAGGTGGATGTGTATACCAGGGCACAGCGCACTGTCCTAAATCCAGCTGAGTGTGTATACCTGGACACAGCACACTGTCCTAGATACAGCTGAGTGTGTATACCTGGACACAGCACACTGTCCTAAATACAACTGAGTGTGTATAACTGGACACAGCACACTGTCCTAGATACAGCTGAGTGTGTATACCTGTACACAGCACACTGTAGTAGAGACAGGTGAGTGTGTATACCTGTAGTCAGCACACTGTCCTAGATACAACTGAGTGAGTATCCCTGGACACAGCACACTGTCCTAGATACTGCTGAGTGTGTATTCCTGGGCACAGTGCACTGTCCTAGATACAGCTGAGTGTGTATACCTGGACACAGCACACTGTCCGAGATACAGCTGAATGTGTATACCTGGACACAGCACATTGTCCTAGATAAAGCTGAGTGTGCATACCTGTACACAGCACACTGTCCTAGATACAGCTGAGTGTGTATACCTGGACACAGCACACTGTCCTAGATACAGCTGAGTGTGTATACCTGGACACAGCACACTGTCCTAGATACAACTGAGTGAGTATCCCTGGACACAGCACACTGTCCTAGATACAACTGAGTGAGTATCCCTGGACACAGCACACTGTCCTAGATACAACTGAGTGTGTATACCTGTACACAGCACACTATCCTAGATACAGCTGAGTGTGTATACCTGGACACAGCACACTGTCCTAGATACAGCTGAGTGTGTATACCTGGACACAGCACACTGTCCTAGATACAGCAGAGTGTGTATACCTGTTCACAGCACACTGTCCTAGAGACAGCTGAGTGCGTTTACCGATACACTGCACACTGTCCTAGATACAGCTGAGAGTGTACACCTGGAAACAGCACTCTGTCCTAGATACAGCTGAGTGTATATACCTGGACACAGCACACTGTCCTAGATACAGTTGAGAGTGTATACCTGTACACAGCACACTGTCCTAGATACAACTGAGTGTGTATACATGGACACAGCACACTGTCCAAGAGACAGGTGAGTGTGTATACCTGTACACAGCACACTGTCCTAGATACAGCTGAGTGTGTATACCTGGAAACAGCACTCTGTCCTAGATACAGCTGAGTGTGTGTAGCTGGACACAGCACACTGTCCTAGATACAACTGAGTGCGTATCCCTGGACACAGCACACTGTCCTAGAGACAGGTGAGTGTGTATACCTGGACACAGCACACTGCCCTAGATACAGCTGAGTGTGTATACCTGGACACAGCACACTGTCCTAGATACAGCTGAATGTGTATACCTGGACACATCACACTGTCCTAGGTAGAGCTTAGTGTGTATACCTGGACACAGCACACTGTACTAGATACAGCTGAATGTGTATACCTGTACACAGCACACTGTCCTAGATACAACTGAGTGTGTATCCCTGGACACAGAACATTGTCCTAGATAAAGCTGAGTGTGCATACCTGTACACAGCACACTGTCCTAGATACAACTGAGTGTGTATACCTGTACACAGCACACTGTCCTAGATACAGCTGAGTGTGTATACCTGGACACAGCACACTGTCCTAGATACAGCTGAGTGTGTATACCTGGACACAGCACACTGTCCTCGATGCAGCTGAGTGTGTATACCTGCACACAGCACACTGTCCTAGATACAGCTGAGCGTGTATACCTGTACACAGCACACTGTCCTAGATACAGCTGAGTGTGTATACCTTTACACAGCACACTGTTTGAGATACAGCTGAGTGTGTATAAATGGACACGGGACCCTGTCCTATATACAGCTGAGTGTGTGTACCTGTACACAGCACACTGTCCTAGATACAGCTGAATGTGTATACCTGGACAGGGCACCCTGTCCTAGATACAGCTGAGTGTGTATACCTGGACACAGCACACTGTCCTAGATACAGCTGAATGTGTATACCTGTACACAGCACACTGTCCTAGATACAGCTAAGTGTGTCTACCTGGACACAGCACACTGTCCTAGGTACAGCTGAGTGTATATACCTGGACACAGCACACTGTCCTAGATACAGCTGAGTGTGTATACCTGGGCACCGCACACTGTCCCAGTACAGCTGCGAGTGTATACTTGGGCACAGCACACTGTCCCAGATACAGGTGGATGTGTATACCAGGGCACAGCGCACTGTCCTAAATCCAGCTGAGTGTCTATACCTGGACATAGCACACTGTCCTAGATACAGCTGAGTGTGTAGACCTGTACACAGCCCACTGTCCAAGATACAACTGAGTGTGTACACCTAGACACAGCACACTGTCCTAGATACAGCTGAGTGTGTATACCTGGACACAGCACACTGTCCTAGATACAGTTGAGTGTGTATACCTGTACACAGCACACTGTCCTAGATACAGCTGAGTGCGTTTACCTGGAAACAGCACTCTGTCCTCGATACAGCTGAGTGTGTGTACCTGGACACAGCACACTGTCCTAGATACAGCTGAGTGTGTGTACCTGGACACAGCACTCTGTCCTCGATACAGCTGAGTGTGTGTACCTGGACACAGCACACTGTCCTAGATACAGTTGAGTGTGTATACCTGTACACAGCACACTGTCCTAGATACAACAGAGTGTGTATACCTGGACACAGCACACTGTAGTAGAGGCAGGTGAGTGTGTATACCTGTACACAGCACACTGTCCCAGTACAGCTGCGAGTGTATACCTGGGCACAGCACATTGTCCCAGATACAGGTGGATCCGTATACCAGGGCACAGCGCACTGTCCTAAATCCAGCTGAGTGTGTATACCTGGAGATAGCACACTGTCCTAGATACAGCTGAGTGTGTATACCTGTACACAGCCCACTGTCCTAGATACAGCTGAGTGTGTACACCTGGACACAGCACACTGTCCTAGATACAGCTGGGTGTGTGTACCTGGACACAGCACACTGTCCTAGATACAGTTGAGTGTGTATACCTGGAGACAGCACACTGTCCTAGATACAGTTGAGTGTGTATACGTGTACACAGCACACTGTCCTAGATACAACTGAGTGTGTATACCTGTACACAACACACTGTCCTAGATACAACTGAGTGAGTATACCTGGACACAGCACACTGTCCTAGATACAGCTGAGTGTGTGTACCTGGACACAGCACTCTGTCCTCGATACAGCTGAGTGTGTGTACCTGGACACAGCACACTGTCCTAGATACAGTTGAGTGTGTATACCTGTACACAGCACACTGTCCTAGATACAACTGAGTGTGTATACCTGTACACAGCACACTGTCGTAGAGACAGGTGAGTGTGTATACCTGTACACAGCACACTGTCCTAGATACAACTGAGTGTGTATACCTGTACACAACACACTGTCCTAGATACAACTGAGTGAGTATCCCTGGACACAGCACACTGTCCTAGATACAGCTGAGTGTGTATAGCTGGGCACAGCACACTGTCCTAGATACAGCTGAGTGTGTATTCCTGGGCACAGCGCACTGTCCTAGAAACAGATGCGTGTGTATACCTGTACACAGCACACTGTCCTAGATACAGCTGAGTGCGTATACCTGGACACAGCACACTGTCCTAGATACAGCTGAGTGTGTATAGCTGGGCACAGCACACTGTCCTAGATACAGCTGAGTGTGTATACCTGTACACAGCACACTGTCCTAGATACAGCTGAGTGCGTTTACCTGGAAACAGCACTATGTCCTAGATACAGCTGAGTGTGTATACCTGGACACAGCACACTGTCCTAGATACAGCTGAGTGTGTATAGCTGGGCACAGCACACTGTCCTAGATACAGCTGAGTGTGTATACCTGTACACAGCACACTGTCCTAGATACTGCTGAGTGCGTTTACCTGGAAACAGCACTCTGTCCTAGATACAGCTGAGTGTGTATACCTGGACACAGCACACTGTCCTAGATACAGTTGAGAGTGTATACCTGTACACAGCACACTGTCCTAGATACAGCTGAGTGTGTACACCTGGAAACAGCACTCTGTCCTAGATACAGCTGAGTGTGTATACCTGGACACAGCACACTGTCCTAGATACAGTTGAGAGTGTATACCTGTACACAGCACACTGTCCTAGATACAACTGAGGGTGTATACCTGGACACAGCACACTGTCCAAGAGAAAGCTGAGTGTGTATACCTGTACACAGCACACTGTCCTAGATACAGCTGAGTGTGTATACCTGGACACAGCACACTGTCCAAGAGACAGGTGAGTGTGTATACCTGTACACAGCACACTGTCCTAGATACAACAGAGTGAGTATACCTGGACACAGCACACTGTCAGAGATACAGCTGAATGTGTATACCTGGACACAGCACACTGTCAGAGATACAGCTGAATGTGTATACCTGTACACAGCACACTGTCCTAGATACAACTGAGTGTGTATACCTGTACACAGCACACTGTAGTAGAGACAGGTGAGTGTGTATACCTGTAGTCAGCACACTGTCCTAGATACAACTGAGTGAGTATCCCTGGACACGGCACACTGTCCGAGATACTGCTGAGTGTGTATTCCTGGGCACAGCACACTGTCCTAGATACAGCTGAGTGTGTATACCTGGACACAGCACACTGTCCTAGATACAGCTGAGTGTGTCTAACTGGACACAGCACACTGTCCTAGATACAGCAGAGTGTGTATACCTGTTCACAGCACACTGTCCTAGAGACAGCTGAGTGCGTTTACCGATACACTGCACACTGTCCTAGATACAGCTGAGAGTGTACACCTGGAAACAGCACTCTGTCCTAGATACAGCTGAGTGTATATACCTGGACACAGCACACTGTCCTAGATACAGTTGAGAGTGTATACCTGTACACAGCACACTGTCCTAGATACAGCTGAGTGTGTGTAGCTGGACACAGCACACTGTCCTAGATACAGCTGAGTGTGTATACCTGGACACAGCACACTGTCCAAGAGACAGGTGAGTGTGTATACCTGTACACAGCACACTGTCCTAGATACAACTGAGTGAGTATACATGGACACAGCACACAGTCCTAGATACAGCTGAGTGTGTATACCTGGACACAGCACCCTGTCCTAGATACAGCTGAGTGTGTATCCCTGGAAACAGCACACTGTCCTAGATACAGCTGAGTGTGTATACCTGGAAACAGCACACTGTCCTAGATACAGCTGAGTGTGTATCCCTGGACACAGCACACTGTCCTAGAGACGGGTGAGTGTGTATACCTGGACACAGCACACTGCCCTAGATACAGCTGAGTGTGTATACCTGGACACAGCACACTGTCCTAGATACAGCTGAATGTGTATACCTGGACACATCACACTGTCCTAGGTAGAGCTGAGTGTGTATACCTGGACACAACACACTGTACTAGATACAGCTGAATGTGTATACCTGTACACAGCACACTGTCCTAGATACAACTGAGTGTGTATCCCTGGACACAGAACATTGTCCTAGATAAAGCTGAGTGTGCATACCTGTACACAGCACACTGTCCTAGATCCAACTGAGTGTGTATACCTGTACACAGCACACTGTCCTAGATACAGCTGAGTGTGTATACCTGGACACAGCACACTGTCCTAGATACAGCTGAGTGTGTATACCTGGACACAGCACACTGTCCTCGATGCAGCTGAGTGTGTATACCTGCACACAGCACACTGTCCTAAATGCAGCTGAGTGTGTATACCTGTACACAGCACACTGTCCTAGATACAGCTGAGTGTGTATACCTGGAAACAGCACACTGTCCTAGATACAGCTGAATGTGTATACCTGGGCACCGCACACTGTCCCAGTACAGCTGCGAGTGTATACCTGGGCACAGCACACTGTCCCAGATACAGGTGGATGTGTATACCAGGGCACAGCGCACTGTCCTAAATCCAGCTGAGTGTGTATACCTGGACACAGCACACTGTCCTAGATACAGCTGAGTGTGTATACCTGGACACAGCACACTGTCCTAAATACAACTGAGTGTGTATAACTGGACACAGCACACTGTCCTAGATACAGCTGAGTGTGTATACCTGTACACAGCACACTGTAGTAGAGACAGGTGAGTGTGTATACCTGTAGTCAGCACACTGTCCTAGATACAACTGAGTGAGTATCCCTGGACACAGCACACTGTCCTAGATACTGCTGAGTGTGTATTCCTGGGCACAGTGCACTGTCCTAGATACAGCTGAGTGTGTATACCTGGACACAGCACACTGTCCGAGATACAGCTGAATGTGTATACCTGGACACAGCACATTGTCCTAGATAAAGCTGAGTGTGCATACCTGTACACAGCACACTGTCCTAGATACAACTGAGTGTGTATACCTGTACACAGCACACTGTAGTAGAGACAGGTGAGTGTGTATACCTGTAGTCAGCACACTGTCCTAGATACAACTGAGTGAGTATCCCTGGACACAGCACACTGTCCTAGATACTGCTGAGTGTGTATTCCTGGGCACAGTGCACTGTCCTAGATACAGCTGAGTGTGTATACCTGGACACAGCACACTGTCCGAGATACAGCTGAGTGTGTGTAGCTGGACACAGCACTCTGTCCTAGATACAGCTGAGTGTGTGTAGCTGGACACAGCACTCTGTCCTAGATACAACTGAGTGAGTATCCCTGGACACAGCACACTGTCCTAGATACAGCTGAGTGTGTATTCCTGGGCACAGCGCACTGTCCTAGATACAGCTGAGTGTGTATACCTGGACACAGCACACTGTCCTAGATACAGTTGAGAGTGTATACCTGGACACAGCACACTGTCCGAGATACAACTGAGTGTGTATACCTGGACACAGCACACTGTCCAAGAGACAGGTGAGTGTGTATACCTGTACACAGCACACTGTCCTAGATACAACAGAGTGAGTATACCTGGACACAGCACACTGTCAGAGATACAGCTGAATGTGTATACCTGGACACAGCACACTGTCCTAGATACAGCTGAGTGTGTATACCTGGACACAGCACACTGTCAGAGATACAGCTGAATGTGTATACCTGTACACAGCACACTGTCCTAGATACAACTGAGTGTGTATACCTGTACACAGCACACTGTTGTAGAGACAGGTGAGTGTGTATACCTGTAGTCAGCACACTGTCCTAGATACAACTGAGTGAGTATCCCTGGACACGGCACACTGTCCGAGATACTGCTGAGTGTGTATTCCTGGGCACAGCGCACTGTCCTAGATACAGCTGAGTGTGTATACCTGGACACAGCACACTGTCCTAGATACAGCTGAGTGTGTCTAACTGGACACAGCACACTGTCCTAGATACAGCAGAGTGTGTATACCTGTTCACAGCACACTGTCCTAGAGACAGCTGAGTGCGTTTACCGATACACTGCACACTGTCCTAGATACAGCTGAGAGTGTACACCTGGAAACAGCACTCTGTCCTAGATACAGCTGAGTGTATATACCTGGACACAGCACACTGTCCTAGAAACAGTTGAGAGTGTATACCTGTACACAGCACACTGTCCTAGATACAGCTGAGTGTGTGTAGCTGGACACAGCACACTGTCCTAGATACAGCTGAGTGTGTATACCTGGACACAGCACACTGTCCAAGAGACAGGTGAGTGTGTATACCTGTACACAGCACACTGTCCTAGATACAACTGAGTGAGTATACATGGACACAGCACACAGTCCTAGATACAGCTGAGTGTGTATACCTGGACACAGCACCCTGTCCTAGATACAGCTGAGTGTGTATACCTGGAAACAGCACACTGTCCTAGATACAACTGAGTGCGTATCCCTGGACACAGCACACTGTCCTAGATACTGCTGAGTGTGTATTCCTGGGCACAGCACACTGCCCTAGATACAGCTGAGTGTGTATACCTGGACACAGCACACTGTCCTAGATACAGCTGAATGTGTATACCTGGACACATCACACTGTCCTAGGTAGAGCTGAGTGTGTATACCTGGACACAACACACTGTACTAGATACAGCTGAATGTGTATACCTGTACACAGCACACTGTCCTAGATACAACTGAGTGTGTATCCCTGGACACAGAACATTGTCCTAGATAAAGCTGAGTGTGCATACCTGTACACAGCACACTGTCCTAGATACAACTGAGTGTGTATACCTGTACACAGCACACTGTCCTAGATACAGCTGAGTGTGTATACCTGGACACAGCACACTGTCCTAGATACAGCTGAGTGTGTATACCTGGACACAGCACACTGTCCTCGATGCAGCTGAGTGTGTATACCTGCACACAGCACACTGTCCTAAATGCAGCTGAGCGTGTATACCTGTACACAGCACACTGTCCTAGATACAGCTAAGTGTGTCTACCTGGACACAGCACACTGTCCTAGGTACAGCTGAGTGTATATTACTGGAAACAGCACACTGTACTAGATACAGCTGAGTGTGTATACCTGGGCACCGCACACTGTCCCAGTACAGCTGCGAGTGTATACCTGGGCACAGCACACTGTCCCAGATACAGGTGGATGTGTATACCAGGGCACAGCGCACTGTCCTAAATCCAGCTGAGTGTGTATACCTGGACATAGCACACTGTCCTAGATACAGCTGAGTGTGTAGACCTGTACACAGCCCACTGTCCAAGATACAACTGAGTGTGTACACCTGGACACAGCACACTGTCCTAGATACAGCTGAGTGTGTATACCTGGACACAGCACACTGTCCTAGATACAGTTGAGTGTGTATACCTGGACACAGCACACTGTCCTAGATACAGTTGAGTGTGTATACGTGTAAACAGCACACTGTCCTGGATACAACTGAGTGTGTATACCTGTACACAACACACTGTCCTAGATACAGCTGAGTGTGTATACCTGGGCACAGCACACTGTCCCAGATACAGGTGGATGTGTATACCAGGGCACAGCGCACTGTCCTAAATCCAGCTGAGTGTGTATACCTGGACATAGCACACTGTCCTAGATACAGCTGAGTGTGTAGACCTGTACACAGCCCACTGTCCAAGATACAACTGAGTGTGTACACCTGGACACAGCACACTGTCCTAGATACAGCTGAGTGTGTGTACCTGGACACAGCACTCTGTCCTCGATACAGCTGAGTGTGTGTACCTGGACACAGCACACTGTCCTAGATACAGTTGAGTGTGTATACCTGTACACAGCACACAGTCCTAGATACAACCGAGTGTGTATACCTGGACACAGCACACTGTAGTAGAGACAGGTGAGTGTGTATACCTGTACACAGCACACTGTCCTAGATGCAACTGAGTGAGTATCCCTGAACACAGCACACCGTCCTAGATAATGCTGAGTGTGTATTCCTGGCCCCAGCGCACTTTCCTAGATACAGCTGAGTGTGTATACCTGGACACAGCACACTGTCCTAGATACAGCTGAGTGTGTCTAACTGGACACAGCACCCTGTCCTAGATACAGCTGAGTGTGTATACCTGGACACAGCACACGGTTCTAGATACAGCTGACAGTGTATACCTGTACACAGCACACTGTCCTAGATACAGCTGAGTGTGTATACCTGTACACAGCACACTGTCCTAGATACAGCTGAGTGCGTTTACCTATACACTGCACACTGTCCTAGGTACAGCTGAGTGTGTATACCTGGACACAGCACACTGTCCTAGATACAGCTGAGTGTGTATACCTGGACACAGCACACTGTCCTAGATACAGCTGAGTGTGTATACCTGGACACAGCATACTGTCCTAGATACATCTGAGTGTGTATACCTGGACACAGCACACTGTCCTAGATACAGCTGAGTGTGTATACCTGAACACAGCACACTGTCCTAGATACAGCTGAGTGTGTATACCTGGACACAGCACACTGTCCTAGATACAGCTGAGTGTGTATACCTGGACACGGCAGAATGTCCTAGATACAGCTGAGTGTGTATACCTGGACACAGCACACTGTCCTAGATACAGCTGAGTGTGTATACCTGGACACAGCACACTGTCCTAGATACAGCTGTGTGTGTATACCTGTACACAGCACACTGTCCTAGATACAGCTGAGTGTGTATACGTGTAAACAGCACACTGTCCTAGATACAGCTGTGTGTGTATACCTGTACACAGCACACTGTACTAGATACAGCTGAGTGTGTATACCTGGACACAGCACACTGTCCTCGATACAGCTGAGTGTGTATACCTGTACACAGCACACTGTACTAGATACAGCTGAGTGTGTATACCTGGACACAGCACACTGTCCTAGATACAGCTGAGTGTGTATACCTGTACACAGCACACTGTCCTAGATACAGCTGAGTGTGTATACCTGGACACAGCACACTGTCCTAGATACAGCTGAGTGTGTATACCTGTACACAGCACACTGTACTAGATACAGCTGTGTGTGGATACCTGTACACAGCACACTGTCCTCGATACAGCTGAGTGTGTATACCTGTACACAGCACACTGTACTAGATACAGCTGAGTGTGTATACCTGTACACAGCACACTGTCCTAGATACAGCTGAGTGTGTATACCTGTACACAGCACACTGTCCTAGATACAGCTGTGTGTGTATACCTGTACGCAGCACACTGTCCTAGATACAGCTGAGTGTGTATACCTGTACACAGCACACTGTACTAGATAAAGCTGAGTGTGCATACCTGTACACAGCACACTGTCCTAGATACAACTGAGTGTGTATACCTGTACACAGCACACTGTCCTAGATACAGCTGAGTGTGTATACCAGGACACAGCACACTGTCCTAGATACAGCTGAGTGTGTATACCTTGGCACAGCACACTGTCCTAGATACAGCTGAGTGTGTATACCTGGACACAGCACACTGTCCTAGATACAGCTGAGTGTGTATACCTGGACACAGCACACTGTCCTGGATACAGCTGAGTGTGTATACCTGTACACAGCACACTGTACTAGATACAGCTGAGTGTGTATACCTGTACACAGCACACTGTCCTAGATACAGCTGAGTGTGTATACCTGTACACAGCACACTGTCCTAGATACAGCTGAGTGTGTATACCTGTACACAGCACACTGTCCTAGATACAGCTGAGTGTGTATACCTGTACACAGCACACTGTACTAGATACAGCTGAGTGTGTATACCTGTACACAGCACACTGTACTAGATACAGCTGAGTGTGTATACCTGTACACAGCACACTGTCATAGATACAGCTGAGTGTGTATACCTGTACACAGCACACTGTACTAGATACAGCTGAGTGTGTATACCTGGACACAGCACACTGTCCTGGATACAGCTGAGTGTGTATACCTGTACACAGCACACTGTCCTAGATACAGCTGAGTGTGTATACCTGTACACAGCACACTGTCCTAGATAAAGCTGAGTGTGCATACCTGTACACAGCACACTGTCCTAGATACAACTGAGTGTGTATACCTGTACACAGCACACTGTCCTAGATACAGCTGAGTGTGTATACCTGGACACAGCACACTGTCCTAGATACAGCTGAGTGTGTATACCTTGGCACAGCACACTGTCCTAGATACAGCTGAGTGTGTATACCTGGACACAGCACACTGTCCTAGATGCAGCTGAGTGTGTATACCTGGACACAGCACACTGTCCTAAATACAGCTGAGCGTGTATTCCTGTACACAGCCCACTGTCCTAGATACAGTTGAGTGTGTATACCTTTACACAGCACACTGTTTGAGATACAGCTGAGTGAGTGTATAAATGGACACGGGACCCTGTCCTTTATACAGCTGACTGTGTGTGCCTGTACACAGCACACTGTCCTAGATACAGCTGAATGTGTATACCTGTACAGAGCACACTGTCCTAGATACAGCTAAGTGTGTCTACCTGGACACAGCGCACTGTCCTAGGGACAGCTGAGTGTATATACCTGGACACAGCACACTGTCCGAGATACAGCTGAGTGTGTATACCTGGGCACCGCACACTGTCCCAGTACAGCTGCGAGTGTATACCTGGGCACAGCACACTGTCCCAGATACAGGTGGATGCGTATACCAGGGCACAGCGCACTGTCCTAAATCCAGCTGAGTGTGTATACCTGGAGATAGCACACTGTCCTAGATACAGCTGAGTGTGTATACCTGTACACAGCCCACTGTCCTAGATACAGCTGAGTGTGTACACCTGGACACAGCACACTGTCCTAGATACAGCTGGCTGTGTGTACCTGGACACAGCACACTGTCCTAGATACAGTTGAGTGTGTATACCTGGAGACAGCACACTGTCCTAGATACAGTTGAGTGTGTATACGTGTACACAGCACATTGTCCTAGATACAACTGAGTGTGTATACCTGTACACAACACACTGTCCTAGATACAACTGAGTGAGTATACCTGGACACAGCACACTGTCCTAGATACAGCTGAGTGTGTGTACCTGGACACAGCACTCTGTCCTCGATACAGCTGAGTGTGTGTACCTGGACACAGCACACTGTCCTAGATACAGTTGAGTCTGTATACCTGTACACAGCACACTGTCCTAGATACAACTGAGTGTGTATACCTGTACACAGCACACTGTCGTAGAGACAGGTGAGTGTGTATACCTGTACACAGCACACTGTCCTAGATACAACTGAGTGTGTATACCTGTACACAACACACTGTCCTAGATACAACTGAGTGAGTATCCCTGGACACAGCACACCGTCCTAGATACTGCTGAGTGTGTATTCCTGGGCACAGCGCACTGTCCTAGATACAGCTGCGTGTGTATACCTGTACACAGCACACTGTCCTAGATACAGCTGAGTGTGTATACCTGGACACAGCACACTGTCCTAGATACAGCTGAGTGTGTATACCTGGACACAGCACACTGTCCTAGATACAGCTGAGTGTGTATACCTGGACACAGCACACTGTCCTAGATACAGCTGTGTGTGTATACCTGTACACAGCACACTGTCCTAGATACAGCTGAGTGTGTATACGTGTAAACAGCACACTGTCCTAGATACAGCTGTGTGTGTATACCTGTACACAGCACACTGTACTAGATACAGCTGAGTGTGTATACCTGGACACAGCACACTGTCCTCGATACAGCTGAGTGTGTATACCTGTACACAGCACACTGTACTAGATACAGCTGAGTGTGTATACCTGGACACAGCACACTGTCCTAGATACAGCTGAGTGTGTATACCTGTACACAGCACACTGTCCTAGATACAGCTGAGTGTGTATACCTGGACACAGCACACTGTCCTAGATACAGCTGAGTGTGTATACCTGTACACAGCACACTGTACTAGATACAGCTGTGTGTGTATACCTGTACACAGCACACTGTCCTAGATACAGCTGAGTGTGTATACCTGTACACAGCACACTGTACTAGATACAGCTGAGTGTGTATACCTGTACACAGCACACTGTCCTAGATACAGCTGAGTGTGTATACCTGTACACAGCACACTGTCCTAGATACAGCTGTGTGTGTATACCTGTACGCAGCACACTGTCCTAGATACAGCTGATTGTGTATACCTGTACACTGCACACTGTACTAGATACAGCTGAGTGTGTATACCTGGACACAGCACACTGTCCTAGATACAGCTGAGTGTGTATACCTGGACACAGCACACTGTCCTAGATACAGCTGAGTGTGTATACCTGTACACAGCACACTGTACTAGATACAGCTGAGTGTGTATACCTGTACACAGCACACTGTCCTAGATAGAGCTGAGTGTGTATACCTGTACACAGCACACTGTCCTAGATACAGCTGAGTGTGTATACCTGTACACAGCACACTGTCCTAGATACAGCTGAGTGTGTATACCTGTACACAGCACACTGTCCTAGATACAGCTGAGTGTGTATACCTGTACACAGCACACTGTACTAGATACAGCTGAGTGTGTATACCTGTACACAGCACACTGTCCTAGATACAGCTGTGTGTGTATACCTGTACACAGCACACTGTCCTAGATACAGCTGAGTGTGTATACCTGTACACAGCACACTGTACTAGATACAGCTGAGTGTGTATACCTGTACACCGCACACTGTACTTGATACAGCTGAGTGTGTATACCTGTACACAGCACACTGTACTAGATACAGCTGAGTGTGTATACCTGGACACAGCACACTGTCCTGGATACAGCTGAGTGTGTATACCTGTACACAGCACACTGTCCTAGATACAGCTGAGTGTGTATACCTGTACACAGCACACTGTCCTAGATAAAGCTGAGTGTGCATACCTGTACACAGCACACTGTCCTAGATACAACTGAGTGTGTATACCTGTACACAGCACACTGTCCTAGATACAACTGAGTGTGTATCACTGGACACAGCACATTGTCCTAGATAAAGCTGAGTGTGTATACCTGTACACAGCGCACTGTCCTAGATACAGCTGAGTGTGTATACCTGGACACAGCACACTGTCCTAGATACAGCTGAGTGTGTATACCTTGGCACAGCACACTGTCCTAGATACAGCTGAGTGTGTATACCTGGACACAGCACACTGTCCTAGATGCAGCTGAGTGTGTATACCTGGACACAGCACACTGTCCTAAATACAGCTGAGCGTGTATTCCTGTACACAGCCCACTGTCCTAGATACAGCTGAGTGTGTATACCTTTACACAGCACACTGTTTGAGATACAGCTGAGTGTGTATAAATGGACACGGGACCCTGTCCTTTATACAGCTGACTGTGTGTGCCTGTACACAGCACACTGTCCTAGATACAGCTGAATGTGTATACCTGGACAGGGCACACTGTCCTAGATGCAGCTGAGTGTGTATACCTGTACAGAGCACACTGTCCTAGATACAGCTAAGTGTGTCTACCTGGACACAGCACACTGTCCTAGGTACAGCTGAGTGTGTATACCTGGACACAGCACACTGTCCGAGATATAGCTGAATTTGTATACCTGTACACAGCACACTGTCCAAGATACAGCTGAGTGTGTATACCTGGGCACCGCACACTGTCCCAGTACAGCTGCGAGTGTATACCTGGGCACAGCACACTGTCCCAGATACAGGTGGATGCGTATACCAGGGCACAGCGCACTGTCCTAAATCCAGCTGAGTGTGTATACCTGGAGATAGCACACTGTCCTAGATACAGCTGAGTGTGTATACCTGTACACAGCCCACTGTCCTAGATACAGCTGAGTGTGTACACCTGGACACAGCACACTGTCCTAGATACAGCTGGGTGTGTGTACCTGGACACAGCACACTGTCCTAGATACAGTTGAGTGTGTATACCTGGAGACAGCACACTGTCCTAGATACAGTTGAGTGTGTATACGTGTACACAGCACACTGTCCTAGATACAACTGAGTGTGTATACCTGTACACAACACACTGTCCTAGATACAACTGAGTGAGTATACCTGGACACAGCACACTGTCCTAGATACAGCTGAGTGTGTGTACCTGAACACAGCACTCTGTCCTCGATACAGCTGAGTGTGTGTACCTAGACACAGCACACTGTCCTAGATACAGTTGAGTCTGTATACCTGTACACAGCACACTGTCCTAGATACAACTGAGTGTGTATACCTGTACACAGCACACTGTCGTAGAGACAGGTGAGTGTGTATACCTGTACACAGCACACTGTCCTAGATACAACTGAGTGTGTATACCTGTACACAACACACTGTCCTAGATACAACTGAGTGAGTATCCCTGGACACAGCACACCGTCCTAGATACTGCTGAGTGTGTATTCCTGGGCACAGCGCACTGTCCTAGATACAGCTGCGTGTGTATACCTGTACACAGCACACTGTCCTAGATACAGCTGAGTGTGTATACCTGGACACAGCACACTGTCCGAGATACAACTGAGTGTGTATCCCTGGACACAGCACATTGTCCTAGATAAAGCTGAGTGTGCATACCTGTACACAGCACACTGTCCTAGATACAACTGAGTGTGTATACCTGGACACAGCACACTGTCCTAGATACAGCTGAGTGTGTATAGCTGGGCACAGCACACTGTCCTAGATACAGCTGAGTGTGTATAGCTGGGCACGGCACACTGTCCTAGATACAGCTGAGTGTGTATACCTGGACACAGCACACTGTCCGAGATACAACTGAGTGTGTATCCCTGGACACAGCACATTGTCCTAGATAAAGCTGAGTGTGCATACCTGTACACAGCACACTGTCCTAGATACAACTGAGTGTGTATACCTGTACACAGCACACTGTAGTAGAGACAGGTGAGTGTGTATACCTGTAGTCAGCACACTGTCCTAGATACAACTGAGTGAGTATCCCTGGACACAGCACACTGTCCTAGATACAGCTGAGTGTGTATTCCTGGGCACAGCACACTGTCCTAGATACAGCTGAGTGTGTATAGCTGGGCACAGCACACTGTCCTCGATACAGCTGAGTGTGTGTACCTGGACACAGCACACTGTCCTAGATACAGTTGAGTGTGTATACCTGTACACAGCACACTGTCCTAGATACAACTGAGTGTGTATACCTGTACACAGCACACTGTCGTAGAGACAGGTGAGTGTGTATACCTGTACACAGCACACTGTCCTAGATACAACTGAGTGTGTATACCTGTACACAACACACTGTCCTAGATACAACTGAGTGAGTATCCCTGGACACAGCACACCGTCCTAGATACTGCTGAGTGTGTATTCCTGGGCACAGCGCACTGTCCTAGATACAGCTGCGTGTGTATACCTGTACACAGCACACTGTCCTAGATACAGCTGAGTGTGTATACCTGGACACAGCACACTGTCCTAGATACAGCTGAGTGTGTATACCTGGACACAGCACACTGTCCTAGATACAGCTGAGTGTGTATACCTGGACACAGCACACTGTCCTAGATACAGCTGTGTGTGTATACCTGTACACAGCACACTGTCCTAGATACAGCTGAGTGTGTATACGTGTAAACAGCACACTGTCCTAGATACAGCTGTGTGTGTATACCTGTACACAGCACACTGTACTAGATACAGCTGAGTGTGTATACCTGGACAC
The DNA here is from genome assembly GCF_037043375.1 of Chiloscyllium plagiosum. Taxonomy (NCBI): domain Eukaryota; kingdom Metazoa; phylum Chordata; class Chondrichthyes; order Orectolobiformes; family Hemiscylliidae; genus Chiloscyllium; species Chiloscyllium plagiosum. The sequence continues at coordinate 36,848,140 of NW_028270183.1, forward strand.
AGCACACTGTCCTCGATACAGCTGAGTGTGTATACCTGTACACAGCACACTGTACTAGATACAGCTGAGTGTGTATACCTGGACACAGCACACTGTCCTAGATACAGCTGAGTGTGTATACCTGTACACAGCACACTGTCCTAGATACAGCTGAGTGTGTATACCTGGACACAGCACACTGTCCTAGATACAGCTGAGTGTGTATACCTGTACACAGCACACTGTACTAGATACAGCTGAGTGTGTATACCTGTACACAGCACACTGTCCTAGATACAGCTGAGTGTGTATACCTGTACACAGCACACTGTACTAGATACAGCTGAGTGTGTATATCTGTACACAGCACACTGTCCTAGATACAGCTGAGTGTGTATACCTGTACACAGCACACTGTCCTAGATACAGCTGTGTGTGTATACCTGTACGCAGCACACTGTCCTAGATACAGCTGAGTGTGTATACCTGTACACTGCACACTGTACTAGATACAGCTGAGTGTGTATACCTGGACACAGCACACTGTCCTGGATACAGCTGAGTGTGTATACCTGGACACAGCACACTGTCCTAGATACAGCTGAGTGTGTATACCTGTACACAGCACACTGTACTAGATACAGCTGAGTGTGTATACCTGTACACAGCACACTGTCCTAGATACAGCTGTGTGTGTATACCTGTACACAGCACACTGTACTAGATACAGCTGAGTGTGTATACCTGTACACAGCACACTGTACTAGATACAGCTGAGTGTGTATACCTGTACACAGCACACTGTACTAGATACAGCTGAGTGTGTATACCTGTACACAGCACACTGTACTAGATACAGCTGAGTGTGTATACCTGTACACAGCACACTGTCCTAGATAGAGCTGAGTGTGTATACCTGTACACAGCACACTGTCCTAGATACAGCTGAGTGTGTATACCTGTACACAGCACACTGTCCTAGATACAGCTGAGTGTGTATACCTGTACACAGCACACTGTACTAGATACAGCTGAGTGTGTATACCTGTACACAGCACACTGTCCTAGATACAGCTGTGTGTGTATACCTGTACACAGCACACTGTACTAGATACAGCTGAGTGTGTATACCTGTACACAGCACACTGTACTAGATACAGCTGAGTGTGTATACCTGTACACAGCACACTGTACTAGATACAGCTGAGTGTGTATACCTGTACACAGCACACTGTACTAGATACAGCTGAGTGTGTATACCTGGACACAGCACACTGTCCTGGATACAGCTGAGTGTGTATACCTGTACACAGCACACTGTCCTAGATACAGCTGAGTGTGTATACCTGTACACAGCACACTGTCCTAGATAAAGCTGAGTGTGCATACCTGTACACAGCACACTGTCCTAGATACAACTGAGTGTGTATACCTGGACACAGCACACTGTCCTAGATACAGCTGAGTGTGTATACCTTGGCACAGCACACTGTCCTAGATGCAGCTGAGTGTGTATACCTGGACACAGCACACTGTCCTAAATACAGCTGAGCGTGTATTCCTGTACACAGCCCACTGTCCTAGATACAGCTGAGTGTGTATACCTTTACACAGCACACTGTTTGAGATACAGCTGAGTGTGTATAAATGGACACGGGACCCTGTCCTTTATACAGCTGACTGTGTGTGCCTGTACACAGCACACTGTCCTAGATACAGCTGAATGTGTATACCTGGACAGGGCACACTGTCCTAGATGCAGCTGAGTGTGTATACCTGTACAGAGCACACTGTCCTAGATACAGCTAAGTGTGTCTACCTGGACACAGCACACTGTCCGAGATATAGCTGAATTTGTATACCTGTACACAGCACACTGTCCAAGATACAGCTGAGTGTGTATACCTGGGCACCGCACACTGTCCCAGTACAGCTGCGAGTGTATACCTGGGCACAGCACACTGTCCCAGATACAGGTGGATGCGTATACCAGGGCACAGCGCACTGTCCTAAATCCAGCTGAGTGTGTATACCTGGAGATAGCACACTGTCCTAGATACAGCTGAGTGTGTATACCTGTACACAGCCCACTGTCCTAGATACAGCTGAGTGTGTACACCTGGACACAGCACACTGTCCTAGATACAGCTGGGTGTGTGTACCTGGACACAGCACACTGTCCTAGATACAGTTGAGTGTGTATACCTGGAGACAGCACACTGTCCTAGATACAGTTGAGTGTGTATACGTGTACACAGCACACTGTCCTAGATACAACTGAGTGTGTATACCTGTACACAACACACTGTCCTAGATACAACTGAGTGAGTATACCTGGACACAGCACACTGTCCTAGATACAGCTGAGTGTGTGTACCTGGACACAGCACTCTGTCCTCGATACAGCTGAGTGTGTGAACCTGGACACAGCACACTGTCCTAGATACAGTTGAGTCTGTATACCTGTACACAGCACACTGTCCTAGATACAACTGAGTGTGTATACCTGTACACAGCACACTGTCGTAGAGACAGGTGAGTGTGTATACCTGTACACAGCACACTGTCCTAGATACAACTGAGTGTGTATACCTGTACACAACACACTGTCCTAGATACAACTGAGTGAGTATCCCTGGACACAGCACACCGTCCTAGATACTGCTGAGTGTGTATTCCTGGGCACAGCACACTGTCCTAGATACAGCTGGGTGTGTATACCTGGACACAGCACACTGTCCTAGATACAGCTGAGTGTGTATAGATGGGCACAGCACACTGTCCTAGATACAGCTGAGTGTGTATACCTGTACACAGCACACTGTCCTAGATACAGCTGAGTGCGTTTACCTGGAAACAGCACTCTGTCCTAGATACAGCTGAGTGTGTATACCTGGACACAGCACGCTGTCCTAGATACAGTTGAGAGTGTATACCTGTACACAGCACACTGTCCTAGATACAGCTGAGTGTGTACACCTGGAAACAGCACACTGTCCTAGATACAACTGAGGGTGTATATCTGGACACAGCACACTGTCCAAGAGACAGCTGAGTGTGTATACCTGTACACAGCACATTGTCCGAGATACAGCTGCGTGTGTATACCTGGACACAGCACACTGTCCTAGATACAGCTGAGTGCGTTTACCTATACACTGCACACTGTCCTAGATCCAGCTGAGTGTGTATACCTTGACACAGCACACTGTAGTAGAGACAGGTGAGTGTGTATACCTGTAGTCAGCACACTGTCCTAGATACAACTGAGTGAGTATCCCTGGACACGGCACACTGTCCTAGATACTGCTGAGTGTGTATTCCTGGGCACAGCGCACTGTCCTAGATACAGCTGAGTGTGTATACCTCGACACAGCACACTGTAGTAGAGACAGGTGAGTGTGTATACCTGTAGTCAGCACACTGTCCTAGATACAACTGAGTGAGTATCCCTGGGCACAGCACACTGTCCTAGATACAGCTGAGTGTGTGTAGCTGGACACAGCACTCTGTCCTAGATACAACTGAGTGAGTATCCCTGGACACAGCACTCTGTCCTAGATACAACTGAGTGAGTATCCCTGGACACAGCACACTGTCCTAGATACTGCTGAGTGTGTATTCCTAGGCACAGCGCACTGTCCTAGATACAGCTGAGTGTGTATACCTCGACACAGCACACTGTCCTAGATACAGCTGAGTGTGTCTAACTGGACACAGCACACTGTCCTAGATACAGCTGAGTGTGTCTAACTGGACACAGCACACTGTCCTAGTTACAGCTGAGTGAGTATCCCTGGGCACAGCACACTGTCCTAGATACAGTTGAGAGTGTATACCTGGACACAGCACACTGTCCAAGAGACAGGTGAGTGTGTATACCTGTACACAGCACACTGTCCTAGATACAACTGAGTGAGTATACCTGGACACAGCACCCTGTCCTAGATACAGTTGAGTGTGTATACCTGGACACAGCACACTGTCAGAGATACAGCTGAATGTGTATACCTGGACACAGCACACTGTCCTAGATACAGCTGAGTGTGTATACCTGGACACAGCACACTGTCAGAGATACAGCTGAATGTGTATACCTGTACACAGCACACTGTCCTAGATACAACTGAGTGTGTATACCTGTACACAGCACACTGTAGTAGAGACAGGTGAGTGTGTATACCTGTAGTCAGCACACTGTCCTAGATACAACTGAGTGAGTATCCCTGGACACAGCACACTGTCCGAGATACTGCTGAGTGTGTATTCCTGGGCACAGCGCACTGTCCTAGATACAGCTGAGTGTGTATACCTGTTCACAGCACACTGTCCTAGAGACAGCTGAGTGTGTTTACCGATACACTGCACACTGTCCTAGATACAGCTGAGAGTGTACACCTGGAAACAGCACTCTGTCCTAGATACAGTTGAGAGTGTATACCTGTACACAGCACACTGTCCTAGATACAGCTGAATGTGTATACCTGGACAGGGCACACTGTCCTAGATACAGCTGAGTGCGTGTAGCTGGACACAGCACACTGTCCTAGATACAGCTGAGTGTGTATACCTGGACACAGCACACTGTCCAAGAGACAGGTGAGTGTGTATACCTGTACACAGCACACTGTCCTAGATACAACTGAGTGAGTATACATGGACACAGCACACAGTCCTAGATACAGCTGAGTGTGTATACCTGGACACAGCACCCTCTCCTAGATACAGCTGAGTGTGTATACCTGGACACAGCACCCTCTCCTAGATACAGCTGAGTGTGTATACCTGGAAACAGCACTCTGTCCTAGATACAGCTGAGTGTGTGTAGCTGGACACAGCACACTGTCCTAGAGACAGGTGAGTGTGTATACCTGGAAACAGCACACTGGCCTAGATACAGCTGAATGTGTATACCTGGACACAGCACACTGTCCTAGAGACAGGTGAGTGTGTATACCTGGACACAGCACACTGCCCTAGATACAGCTGAGTGTGTATACCTGGACACAGCACACGGTCCTAGATACAGCTGAATGTGTATACCTGGACACATCACACTGTCCTAGGTAGAGCTGAGTGTGTATACCTGGACACAGCACACTGTACTAGATACAGCTGAATGTGTATACCTGTACACAGCACACTGTCCTATATACAACTGAGTGTGTATACCTGTACACAGCACATTGTCCTAGATAAAGCTGAGTGTGCATACCTGTACACAGCACACTGTCCTAGATACAACTGAGTGTGTATACCTGTACACAGCACACTGTCCTAGATACAGCTGAGTGTGTATACCTGGACACAGCACACTGTCCTAGATACAGCTGAGTGTGTATACCTGGACACAGCACACTGTCCTCGATGCAGCTGAGTGTGTATACCTGCACACAGCACACTGTCCTAAATGCAGCTGAGCGTGTATACCTGTACACAGCACACTGTCCTAGATACAGCTGAGTGTGTATACCTTTACACAGCACACTGTTTGAGATACAGCTGAGTGTGTATAAATGGACACGGGACCCTGTCCTATATACAGCTGAGTGTGTGTACCTGTACACAGCACACTGTCCTAGATACAGCTGAATGTGTATACCTGGACAGGGCACCCTGTCCTAGATGCAGCTGAGTGTGTATACCTGTACACAGCACACTGTCCTAGATACAGCTAAGTGTGTCTACCTGGACACAGCACACTGTCCTAGATACCGCTGAGTGTGTATACCTGGACACAGCACACTGTACTAGATACAGCTGAGTGTGTATACCTGGGCACCGCACACTGTCCCAGTACAGCTGCGAGTGTATACCTGGGCACAGCACACTGTCCCAGATACAGGTGGATGTGTATACCAGGGCACAGCGCACTGTCCTAAATCCAGCTGAGTGTGTTTCCCTGGACATAGCACACTGTCCTAGATACAGCTGAGTGTGTAGACCTGTACACAGCCCACTGTCCAAGATACAACTGAGTGTGTACACCTGGACACAGCACACTGTCCTAGATACAGCTGAGTGTGTATACCTGGACACAGCACACTGTCCTAGATACAGTTGAGTGTGTATACCTGGACACAGCACACTGTCCTAGATACAGTTGAGTGTGTATACGTGTAAACAGCACACTGTCCTGGATACAACTGAGTGTGTATACCTGTACACAACACACTGTCCTAGATACAGCTGAGTGTGTGTACCTGGACACAGCACTCTGTCCTCGATACAGCTGAGTGTGTGTACCTGGACACAGCACACTGTCCTAGATACAGTTGAGTGTGTATACCTGTACACAGCACACTGTCCTAGATACAACCGAGTGTGTATACCTCGACACAGCACACTGTAGTAGAGACAGGTGAGTGTGTATACCTGTACACAGCACACTGTCCTAGATGCAACTGAGTGAGTATCCCTGAACACAGCACACCGTCCTAGATAATGCTGAGTGTGTATTCCTGGGCTCAGCACACTGTCCTAGATACAGCTGAGTGTGTATACCTGGACACAGCACACTGTAGTAGAGACAGGTGAGTGTGTATACCTGTACACAGCACACTTTCCTAGATACAGCTGAGTGTGTATACCTGGACACAGCACACTGTCCTAGATACAGCTGAGTGTGTATAGCTGGACACAGCACACTGTCCTAGATACAGCTGAGTGTGTATACCTGGACACAGCACACGGTCCTAGATACAGCTGACTGTGTATACCTGTACACAGCACACTGTCCTAGATACAGCTGAGTGTGTATACCTGTACACAGCACACTGTCCTAGATACAGCTGAGTGCGTTTACCTATACACTGCACACTGTCCTAGGTACAGCTGAGTGTGTATACCTGGACACAGCACACTGTCCTAGATACAGCTGAGTGCGTTTACCTATACACTGCACACTGTCCTAGGTACAGCTGAGTGTGTATACCTGGACACAGCACACTGTCCTAGATACAGCTGAGTGTGTATACCTGGACACAGCACACTGTCCTAGATACAGCTGAGTGTGTATACCTGGACACAGCACACTGTCCTAGATACATCTGAGTGTGTATACCTGGACACAGCACACTGTCCTAGATACAGCTGAGTGTGTATACCTGGACACAGCACACTGTCCTAGATACAGCTGAGCGTGTATACCTGGACACAGCACACTGTCCTAGATACAGCTGAGTGTGTATACCTGGACACAGCACACTGTCCTAGATACAGCTGAGTGTGTATACCTGGACACAGCACACTGTCCTAGATACAGCTGAGTGTGTATACCTGGACACAGCACACTGTCCTAGATACAGCTGTGTGTGTATACCTGTACACAGCACACTGTCCTAGATACAGCTGAGTGTGTATACGTGTAAACAGCACACTGTCCTAGATACAGCTGTGTGTGTATACCTGTACACAGCACACTGTACTAGATACAGCTGAGTGTGTATACCTGGACACAGCACACTGTCCTCGATACAGCTGAGTGTGTATACCTGTACACAGCACACTGTACTAGATACAGCTGAGTGTGTATACCTGGACACAGCACACTGTCCTAGATACAGCTGAGTGTGTATACCTGTACACAGCACACTGTCCTAGATACAGCTGAGTGTGTATACCTGTACACAGCACACTGTCCTAGATACAGCTGAGTGTGTATACCTGTACACAGCACACTGTACTAGATACAGCTGTGTGTGTATACCTGTACACAGCACACTGTCCTAGATACAGCTGAGTGTGTATACCTGTACACAGCACACTGTACTAGATACAGCTGAGTGTGTATACCTGTACACAGCACACTGTCCTAGATACAGCTGAGTGTGTATACCTGTACACAGCACACTGTCCTAGATACAGCTGTGTGTGTATACCTGTACGCAGCACACTGTCCTAGATACAGCTGAGTGTGTATACCTGTACACAGCACACTGTACTAGATACAGCTGAGTGTGTATACCTGGACACAGCACACTGTCTTAGATACAGCTGAGTGTGTATACCTGGACACAGCACACTGTCCTGGATACAGCTGAGTGTGTATACCTGTACACAGCACACTGTACTAGATACAGCTGAGTGTGTATACCTGTACACAGCACACTGTCCTAGATACAGCTGAGTGTGTATTCCTGGGCACAGCGCACTGTCCTAGATACAGCTGAGTGTGTATACCTGGACACAGCACACTGTCCTAGATACAGCTGAGTGTGTATCCCTGGACACAGCGCACTGTCCTAGATACAGCTGAGTGTGTATACCTGGACACAGCACACTGTCCTAGATAAAGCTGAGTGTGCATACCTGTACACAGCACACTGTCCTAGATACAACTGAGTGTGTATACCTGTACACAGCACACTGTAGTAGAGACAGGTGAGTGTGTATACCTGTAGTCAGCACACTGTCCTAGATACAACTGAGTGAGTATCCCTGGACACAGCACACGGTCCTAGATACTGCTGAGTGTGTATTCCTGGGCACAGCACACTGTCCTAGATACAGCTGAGTGTGTATACCTGGACACAGCACACTGTCCGAGATACAGCTGAGTGTGTATAGCTGTACACAGCACACTGTCCTAGATACAGCTGAGTGTGTGTAGCTGGACACAGCACTCTGTCCTAGATACAGCTGAGTGTGTGTAGCTGGACACAGCACTCTGTCCTAGATACAGCTGAGTGTGTGTAGCTGGACACAGCACTCTGTCCTAGATACAACTGAGTGAGTATCCCTGGACACAGCACACTGTCCTAGATACTGCTGAGTGTGTATTCCTGGGCACAGCGCACTGTCCTAGATACAGCTGAGTGTGTATACCTCGACACAGCACACTGTCCTAGATACAGCTGAGTGTGTCTAACTGGACACAGCACACTGTCCTAGATACAGCTGAGTGAGTATCCCTGGGCACAGCACACTGTCCTAGATACAGTTGAGAGTGTATACCTGGACACAGCACACTGTCCTAGATACAACTGAGTGTGTATACCTGGACACAGCACACTGTCCAAGAGACAGGTGAGTGTGTATACCTGTACACAGCACACTGTCCTAGATACAACTGAGTGAGTATACCTGGACACAGCACCCTGTCCTAGATACAGTTGAGTGTGTATACCTGGACACAGCACACTGTCAGAGATACAGCTGAATGTGTATACCTGGACACAGCACACTGTCCTAGATACAGCTGAGTGTGTATACCTGGACACAGCACACTGTCAGAGATACAGCTGAATGTGTATACCTGGACACAGCACACTGTCCTAGATACAGCTGAGTGTGTATACCTGGACACAGCACACTGTCAGAGATACAGCTGAATGTGTATACCTGGACACAGCACACTGTCCTAGATACAGCTGAGTGTGTATACCTGGACACAGCACACTGTCAGAGATACAGCTGAGTGTGTATACCTGGACACAGCACACTGTCAGAGATACAGCTGAATGTGTATACCTGGACACAGCACACTGTCCTAGATACAGCTGAGTGTGTATACCTGGACACAGCACACTGTCAGAGATACAGCTGAATGTGTATACCTGTACACAGCACACTGTCCTAGATACAACTGAGTGTGTATACCTGTACACAGCACACTGTAGTAGAGACAGGTGAGTGTGTATACCTGTAGTCAGCACACTGTCCTAGATACAACTGAGTGAGTATCCCTGGACACAGCACACTGTCCGAGATACTGCTGAGTGTGTATTCCTGGGCACAGCGCACTGTCCTAGATACAGCTGAGTGTGTATACCTGGACACAGCACACTGTCCTAGATACAGCTGAGTGTGTCTAACTGGACACAGCACACTGTCCTAGATACAGCAGAGTGTGTATACCTGTTCACAGCACACTGTCCTAGAGACAGCTGAGTGTGTTTACCGATACACTGCACACTGTCCTAGATACAGCTGAGAGTGTACACCTGGAAACAGCACTCTGTCCTAGATACAGTTGAGAGTGTATACCTGTACACAGCACACTGTCCTAGATACAGCTGAGTGCGTGTAGCTGGACACAGCACACTGTCCTAGATACAGCTGAGTGTGTATACCTGGACACAGCACACTGTCCAAGAGACAGGTGAGTGTGTATACCTGTACACAGCACACTGTCCTAGATACAACTGAGTGAGTATACATGGACACAGCACACAGTCCTAGATACAGCTGAGTGTGTATACCTGGACACAGCACCCTCTCCTAGATACAGCTGAGTGTGTATACCTGGAAACAGCACTCTGTCCTAGATACAGCTGAGTGTGTGTAGCTGGACACAGCACACTGTCCTAGAGACAGTTAAGTGTGTATACCTGGAAACAGCACACTGTCCTAGATACAGCTGAATGTGTATACCTGGACACAGCACACTGTCCTAGAGACAGGTGAGTGTGTATACCTGGACACAGCACACTGCCCTAGATACAGCTGAGTGTGTATACCTGGACACAGCACACGGTCCTAGATACAGCTGAATGTGTATACCTGGACACATCACACTGTCCTAGGTAGAGCTGAGTGTGTATACCTGGACACAGCACACTGTACTAGATACAGCTGAATGTGTATACCTGTACACAGCACACTGTCCTATATACAACTGAGTGTGTATACCTGTACACAGCACATTGTCCTAGATAAAGCTGAGTGTGCATACCTGTACACAGCACACTGTCCTAGATACAACTGAGTGTGTATACCTGTACACAGCACACTGTCCTAGATACAGCTGAGTGTGTATACCTGGACACAGCACACTGTCCTAGATACAGCTGAGTGTGTATACCTGGACACAGCACACTGTCCTCGATGCAGCTGAGTGTGTATACCTGCACACAGCACACTGTCCTAAATGCAGCTGAGCGTGTATACCTGTACACAGCACACTGTCCTAGATACAGCTGAGTGTGTATACCTTTACACAGCACACTGTTTGAGATACAGCTGAGTGTGTATAAATGGACACGGGACCCTGTCCTATATACAGCTGAGTGTGTGTACCTGTACACAGCACACTGTCCTAGATACAGCTGAATGTGTATACCTGGACAGGGCACCCTGTCCTAGATGCAGCTGAGTGTGTATACCTGTACACAGCACACTGTCCTAGATACAGCTAAGTGTGTCTACCTGGACACAGCACACTGTCCTAGATACCGCTGAGTGTGTATACCTGGGCACCGCACACTGTCCCAGTACAGCTGCGAGTGTATACCTGGGCACAGCACACTGTCCCAGATACAGGTGGATGTGTATACCAGGGCACAGCGCACTGTCCTAAATCCAGCTGAGTGTGTTTCCCTGGACATAGCACACTGTCCTAGATACAGCTGAGTGTGTAGACCTGTACACAGCCCACTGTCCAAGATACAACTGAGTGTGTACACCTGGACACAGCACACTGTCCTAGATACAGCTGAGTGTGTATACCTGGACACAGCACACTGTCCTAGATACAGTTGAGTGTGTATACGTGTAAACAGCACACTGTCCTGGATACAACTGAGTGTGTATACCTGTACACAACACACTGTCCTAGATACAGCTGAGTGTGTGTACCTGGACACAGCACTCTGTCCTCGATACAGCTGAGTGTGTGTACCTGGACACAGCACACTGTCCTAGATACAGTTGAGTGTGTATACCTGTACACAGCACACTGTCCTAGATACAACCGAGTGTGTATACCTGGACACAGCACACTGTAGTAGAGACAGGTGAGTGTGTATACCTGTACACAGCACACTGTCCTAGATGCAACTGAGTGAGTATCCCTGAACACAGCACACCGTCCTAGATAATGCTGAGTGTGTATTCCTGGCCCCAGCGCACTTTCCTAGATACAGCTGAGTGTGTATACCTGGACACAGCACACTGTCCTAGATACAGCTGAGTGTGTATAGCTGGGCACAGCACACTGTCCTAGATACAGCTGAGTGTGTCTAACTGGACACAGCACCCTGTCCTAGATACAGCTGAGTGTGTATACCTGGACACAGCACACGGTTCTAGATACAGCTGACAGTGTATACCTGTACACAGCACACTGTCCTAGATACAGCTGAGTGTGTATACCTGTACACAGCACACTGTCCTAGATACAGCTGAGTGCGTTTACCTATACACTGCACACTGTCCTAGGTACAGCTGAGTGTGTATACCTGGACACAGCACACTGTCCTAGATACAGCTGAGTGTGTATACCTGGACACAGCACACTGTCCTAGATACAGCTGAGTGTGTATACCTGGACACAGCATACTGTCCTAGATACAGCTGAGTGTGTATAGCTGGACACAGCACACTGTCCTAGATACAGCTGAGTGTGTATACCTGGACACAGCACACGGTCCTAGATACAGCTGACTGTGTATACCTGTACACAGCACACTGTCCTAGATACAGCTGAGTGTGTATACCTGTACACAGCACACTGTCCTAGATACAGCTGAGTGCGTTTACCTATACACTGCACACTGTCCTAGGTACAGCTGAGTGTGTATACCTGGACACAGCACACTGTCCTAGATACAGCTGAGTGTGTATACCTGGACACAGCACACTGTCCTAGATACAGCTGAGTGTGTATACCTGGACACAGCACACTGTCCTAGATACATCTGAGTGTGTATACCTGGGCACCGCACACTGTCCCAGTACAGCTGCGAGTGTATACCTGGGCACAGCACACTGTCCCAGATACAGGTGGATGTGTATACCAGGGCACAGCGCACTGTCCTAAATCCAGCTGAGTGTGTTTCCCTGGACATAGCACACTGTCCTAGATACAGCTGAGTGTGTAGACCTGTACACAGCCCACTGTCCAAGATACAACTGAGTGTGTACACCTGGACACAGCACACTGTCCTAGATACAGCTGAGTGTGTATACCTGGACACAGCACACTGTCCTAGATACAGTTGAGTGTGTATACCTGGACACAGCACACTGTCCTAGATACAGTTGAGTGTGTATACGTGTAAACAGCACACTGTCCTGGATACAACTGAGTGTGTATACCTGTACACAACACACTGTCCTAGATACAGCTGAGTGTGTATTCCTGGGCACAGCGCACTTTCCTAGATACAGCTGAGTGTGTATACCTGGACACAGCACACTGTCCTAGATACAGCTGAGTGTGTATAGCTGGACACAGCACACTGTCCTAGATACAGCTGAGTGTGTATACCTGGACACAGCACACGGTCCTAGATACAGCTGACTGTGTATACCTGTACACAGCACACTGTCCTAGATACAGCTGAGTGTGTATACCTGTACACAGCACACTGTCCTAGATACAGCTGAGTGTGTATACCTGGACACAGCACACTGTCCTAGATACAGCTGAGTGTGTATACCTGTACACAGCACACTGTACTAGATACAGCTGTGTGTGTATACCTGTACACAGTACACTGTCCTAGATACAGCTGAGTGTGTATACCTGTACACAGCACACTGTACTAGATACAGCTGAGTGTGTATACCTGTACACAGCACACTGTCCTAGATACAGCTGAGTGTGTATACCTGTACACAGCACACTGTCCTAGATACAGCTGTGTGTGTATACCTGTACGCAGCACACTGTCCTAGATACAGCTGAGTGTGTATACCTGTACACAGCACACTGTACTAGATACAGCTGAGTGTGTATACCTGGACACAGCACACTGTCTTAGATACAGCTGAGTGTGTATACCTGGACACAGCACACTGTCCTGGATACAGCTGAGTGTGTATACCTGTACACAGCACACTGTACTAGATACAGCTGAGTGTGTATACCTGTACACAGCACACTGTCCTAGATACAGCTGAGTGTGTATTCCTGGGCACAGCGCACTGTCCTAGATACAGCTGAGTGTGTATACCTGGACACAGCACACTGTCCTAGATACAGCTGAGTGTGTATCCCTGGACACAGCGCACTGTCCTAGATACAGCTGAGTGTGTATACCTGGACACAGCACACTGTCCTAGATAAAGCTGAGTGTGCATACCTGTACACAGCACACTGTCCTAGATACAACTGAGTGTGTATACCTGTACACAGCACACTGTAGTAGAGACAGGTGAGTGTGTATACCTGTAGTCAGCACACTGTCCTAGATACAACTGAGTGAGTATCCCTGGACACAGCACACTGTCCTAGATACTGCTGAGTGTGTATTCCTGGGCACAGCACACTGTCCTAGATACAGCTGAGTGTGTATACCTGGACACAGCACACTGTCCTAGATACAGCTGAGTGTGTGTAGCTGGACACAGCACTCTGTCCTAGATACAGCTGAGTGTGTGTAGCTGGACACAGCACTCTGTCCTAGATACAACTGAGTGAGTATCCCTGGACACAGCACACTGTCCTAGATACTGCTGAGTGTGTATTCCTGGGCACAGCGCACTGTCCTAGATACAGCTGAGTGTGTATACCTCGACACAGCACACTGTCCTAGATACAGCTGAGTGTGTCTAACTGGACACAGCACACTGTCCTAGATACAGCTGAGTGTGTATACCTGGACACAGCACACTGTCCTAGATACAGCTGAGTGAGTATCCCTGGGCACAGCACACTGTCCTAGATACAGTTGAGAGTGTATACCTGGACACAGCACACTGTCCTAGATACAACTGAGTGTGTATACCTGGACACAGCACACTGTCCAAGAGACAGGTGAGTGTGTATACCTGTACACAGCACACTGTCCTAGATACAACTGAGTGAGTATACCTGGACACAGCACCCTGTCCTAGATACAGTTGAGTGTGTATACCTGGACACAGCACACTGTCAGAGATACAGCTGAATGTGTATACCTGGACACAGCACACTGTCCTAGATACAGCTGAGTGTGTATACCTGGACACAGCACACTGTCAGAGATACAGCTGAATGTGTATACCTGGACACAGCACACTGTCCTAGATACAGCTGAGTGAGTATACCTGGACACAGCACCCTGTCCTAGATACAGTTGAGTGTGTATACCTGGACACAGCACACTGTCAGAGATACAGCTGAATGTGTATACCTGGACACAGCACACTGTCCTAGATACAGCTGAGTGTGTATACCTGGACACAGCACACTGTCAGAGATACAGCTGAATGTGTATACCTGGACACAGCACACTGTCCTAGATACAGCTGAGTGTGTATACCTGGACACAGCACACTGTCAGAGATACAGCTGAATGTGTATACCTGGACACAGCACACTGTCCTAGATACAGCTGAGTGTGTATACCTGGACACAGCACACTGTCAGAGATACAGCTGAATGTGTATACCTGTACACAGCACACTGTCCTAGATACAACTGAGTGTGTATACCTGTACACAGCACACTGTAGTAGAGACAGGTGAGTGTGTATACCTGTAGTCAGCACACTGTCCTAGATACAACTGAGTGAGTATCCCTGGACACAGCACACTGTCCGAGATACTGCTGAGTGTGTATTCCTGGGCACAGCGCACTGTCCTAGATACAGCTGAGTGTGTATACCTGGACACAGCACACTGTCCTAGATACAGCTGAGTGTGTCTAACTGGACACAGCACACTGTCCTAGATACAGCAGAGTGTGTATACCTGTTCACAGCACACTGTCCTAGAGACAGCTGAGTGTGTTTACCGATACACTGCACACTGTCCTAGATACAGCTGAGAGTGTACACCTGGAAACAGCACTCTGTCCTAGATACAGTTGAGAGTGTATACCTGTACACAGCACACTGTCCTAGATACAGCTGAGTGCGTGTAGCTGGACACAGCACACTGTCCAAGAGACAGGTGAGTGTGTATACCTGTACACAGCACACTGTCCTAGATACTACTGAGTGAGTATACATGGACACAGCACACAGTCCTAGATACAGCTGAGTGTGTATACCTGGACACAGCACCCTCTCCTAGATACAGCTGAGTGTGTATACCTGGAAACAGCACTCTGTCCTAGATACAGCTGAGTGTGTGTAGCTGGACACAGCACACTGTCCTAGAGACAGTTAAGTGTGTATACCTGGAAACAGCACACTGTCCTAGATACAGCTGAATGTGTATACCTGGACACAGCACACTGTCCTAGAGACAGGTGAGTGTGTATACCTGGACACAGCACACTGCCCTAGATACAGCTGAGTGTGTATACCTGGACACAGCACACGGTCCTAGATACAGCTGAATGTGTATACCTGGACACATCACACTGTCCTAGGTAGAGCTGAGTGTGTATACCTGGACACAGCACACTGTACTAGATACAGCTGAATGTGTATACCTGTACACAGCACACTGTCCTATATACAACTGAGTGTGTATACCTGTACACAGCACATTGTCCTAGATAAAGCTGAGTGTGCATACCTGTACACAGCACACTGTCCTAGATACAACTGAGTGTGTATACCTGTACACAGCACACTGTCCTAGATACAGCTGAGTGTGTATACCTGGACACAGCACACTGTCCTAGATACAGCTGAGTGTGTATACCTGGACACAGCACACTGTCCTCGATGCAGCTGAGTGTGTATACCTGCACACAGCACACTGTCCTAAATGCAGCTGAGCGTGTATACCTGTACACAGCACACTGTCCTAGATACAGCTGAGTGTGTATACCTTTACACAGCACACTGTTTGAGATACAGCTGAGTGTGTATAAATGGACACGGGACCCTGTCCTATATACAGCTGAGTGTGTGTACCTGTACACAGCACACTGTCCTAGATACAGCTGAATGTGTATACCTGGACAGGGCACCCTGTCCTAGATGCAGCTGAGTGTGTATACCTGTACACAGCACACTGTCCTAGATACAGCTAAGTGTGTCTACCTGGACACAGCACACTGTCCTAGATACCGCTGAGTGTGTATACCTGGGCACCGCACACTGTCCCAGTACAGCTGCGAGTGTATACCTGGGCACAGCACACTGTCCCAGATACAGGTGGATGTGTATACCAGGGCACAGCGCACTGTCCTAAATCCAGCTGAGTGTGTTTCCCTGGACATAGCACACTGTCCTAGATACAGCTGAGTGTGTAGACCTGTACACAGCCCACTGTCCAAGATACAACTGAGTGTGTACACCTGGACACAGCACACTGTCCTAGATACAGCTGAGTGTGTATACCTGGACACAGCACACTGTCCTAGATACAGTTGAGTGTGTATACGTGTAAACAGCACACTGTCCTGGATACAACTGAGTGTGTATACCTGTACACAACACACTGTCCTAGATACAGCTGAGTGTGTGTACCTGGACACAGCACTCTGTCCTCGATACAGCTGAGTGTGTGTACCTGGACACAGCACACTGTCCTAGATACAGTTGAGTGTGTATACCTGTACACAGCACACTGTCCTAGATACAACCGAGTGTGTATACCTGGACACAGCACACTGTAGTAGAGACAGGTGAGTGTGTATACCTGTACACAGCACACTGTCCTAGATGCAACTGAGTGAGTATCCCTGAACACAGCACACCGTCCTAGATAATGCTGAGTGTGTATTCCTGGCCCCAGCGCACTTTCCTAGATACAGCTGAGTGTGTATACCTGGACACAGCACACTGTCCTAGATACAGCTGAGTGTGTATAGCTGGGCACAGCACACTGTCCTAGATACAGCTGAGTGTGTCTAACTGGACACAGCACCCTGTCCTAGATACAGCTGAGTGTGTATACCTGGACACAGCACACGGTTCTAGATACAGCTGACAGTGTATACCTGTACACAGCACACTGTCCTAGATACAGCTGAGTGTGTATACCTGTACACAGCACACTGTCCTAGATACAGCTGAGTGCGTTTACCTATACACTGCACACTGTCCTAGGTACAGCTGAGTGTGTATACCTGGACACAGCACACTGTCCTAGATACAGCTGAGTGTGTATACCTGGACACAGCACACTGTCCTAGATACAGCTGAGTGTGTATACCTGGACACAGCATACTGTCCTAGATACAGCTGAGTGTGTATAGCTGGACACAGCACACTGTCCTAGATACAGCTGAGTGTGTATACCTGGACACAGCACACGGTCCTAGATACAGCTGACTGTGTATACCTGTACACAGCACACTGTCCTAGATACAGCTGAGTGTGTATACCTGTACACAGCACACTGTCCTAGATACAGCTGAGTGCGTTTACCTATACACTGCACACTGTCCTAGGTACAGCTGAGTGTGTATACCTGGACACAGCACACTGTCCTAGATACAGCTGAGTGTGTATACCTGGACACAGCACACTGTCCTAGATACAGCTGAGTGTGTATACCTGGACACAGCACACTGTCCTAGATACATCTGAGTGTGTATACCTGGGCACCGCACACTGTCCCAGTACAGCTGCGAGTGTATACCTGGGCACAGCACACTGTCCCAGATACAGGTGGATGTGTATACCAGGGCACAGCGCACTGTCCTAAATCCAGCTGAGTGTGTTTCCCTGGACATAGCACACTGTCCTAGATACAGCTGAGTGTGTAGACCTGTACACAGCCCACTGTCCAAGATACAACTGAGTGTGTACACCTGGACACAGCACACTGTCCTAGATACAGCTGAGTGTGTATACCTGGACACAGCACACTGTCCTAGATACAGTTGAGTGTGTATACCTGGACACAGCACACTGTCCTAGATACAGTTGAGTGTGTATACGTGTAAACAGCACACTGTCCTGGATACAACTGAGTGTGTATACCTGTACACAACACACTGTCCTAGATACAGCTGAGTGTGTGTACCTGGACACAGCACTCTGTCCTCGATACAGCTGAGTGTGTATACCTGTACACAGCACACTGTCCTAGATACAACCGAGTGTGTATACCTGGACACAGCACACTGTAGTAGAGACAGGTGAGTGTGTATACCTGTAGTCAGCACACTGTCCTAGATGCAACTGAGTGAGTATCCCTGAACACAGCACACCGTCCTAGATAATGCTGAGTGTGTATTCCTGGGCACAGCGCACTTTCCTAGATACAGCTGAGTGTGTATACCTGGACACAGCACACTGTCCTAGATACAGCTGAGTGTGTATAGCTGGACACAGCACACTGTCCTAGATACAGCTGAGTGTGTATACCTGGACACAGCACACGGTCCTAGATACAGCTGACTGTGTATACCTGTACACAGCACACTGTCCTAGATACAGCTGAGTGTGTATACCTGTACACAGCACACTGTCCTAGATACAGCTGAGTG
The DNA here is from genome assembly GCF_037043375.1 of Chiloscyllium plagiosum. Classification (NCBI taxonomy): domain Eukaryota; kingdom Metazoa; phylum Chordata; class Chondrichthyes; order Orectolobiformes; family Hemiscylliidae; genus Chiloscyllium; species Chiloscyllium plagiosum. The sequence continues at coordinate 36,867,383 of NW_028270183.1, forward strand.
CGTTTACCTATACACTGCACACTGTCCTAGGTACAGCTGAGTGTGTATACCTGGACACAGCACACTGTCCTAGATACAACTGAGTGTGTATACCTGGACACAGCACACTGTCCTAGATACAGCTGAATGTGTATACCTGGACACAGCACACTGTCCTAGATACAGCTGAGTGTGTATACCTGGACACAGCACACTGTCCTAGATACAGCTGAGTGTGTATACCTGGACACAGCACACTGTCCTAGATACAGCTGAGTGTGTATACCTGGACACAGCACACTGTCCTAGATACAGCTGAGTGTGTATACCTGGACACAGCACAATGTCCTAGATACAGCTGAGTGTGTATACCTGGACACAGCACACTGTCCTAGATACAGCTGAGTGTGTATACCTGGACACAGCACACTGTCCTAGATACAGCTGAGTGTGTATACCTGGACACAGCACACTGTCCTAGATACAGCTGAGTGTGTATACCTGGACACAGCACACTGTCCTAGATACATCTGAGTGTGTATACCTGGACACAGCACACTGTCCTAGATACAGCTGAGTGTGTATACCTGGACACAGCACACTGTCCTAGATACAGCTGAGCGTGTATACCTGGACACAGCACACTGTCCTAGATACAGCTGAGTGTGTATACCTGGACACAGCACACTGTCCTAGATACAGCTGAGTGTGTATACCTGGACACAGCACACTGTCCTAGATACAGCTGAGTGTGTATACCTGGACACAGCACACTGTCCTAGATACAGCTGTGTGTGTATACCTGTACACAGCACACTGTCCTAGATACAGCTGAGTGTGTATACGTGTAAACAGCACACTGTCCTAGATACAGCTGTGTGTGTATACCTGTACACAGCACACTGTACTAGATACAGCTGAGTGTGTATACCTGGACACAGCACACTGTCCTCGATACAGCTGAGTGTGTATACCTGTACACAGCACACTGTACTAGATACAGCTGAGTGTGTATACCTGGACACAGCACACTGTCCTAGATACAGCTGAGTGTGTATACCTGTACACAGCACACTGTCCTAGATACAGCTGAGTGTGTATACCTGGACACAGCACACTGTCCTAGATACAGCTGAGTGTGTATACCTGTACACAGCACACTGTACTAGATACAGCTGTGTGTGTATACCTGTACACAGCACACTGTCCTAGATACAGCTGAGTGTGTATACCTGTACACAGCACACTGTACTAGATACAGCTGAGTGTGTATACCTGTACACAGCACACTGTCCTAGATACAGCTGAGTGTGTATACCTGGACACAGCACACTGTCCTAGATACAGCTGTGTGTGTATACCTGTACGCAGCACACTGTCCTAGATACAGCTGAGTGTGTATACCTGTACACAGCACACTGTACTAGATACAGCTGAGTGTGTATACCTGGACACAGCACACTGTCTTAGATACAGCTGAGTGTGTATACCTGGACACAGCACACTGTCCTGGATACAGCTGAGTGTGTATACCTGTACACAGCACACTGTACTAGATACAGCTGAGTGTGTATACCTGTACACAGCACACTGTCCTAGATACAGCTGAGTGTGTATACCTGTACACAGCACACTTTCCTAGATACAGCTGAGTGTGTATACCTGTACACAGCACACTGTACTAGATACAGCTGAGTGTGTATACCTGTACACAGCACACTGTCCTAGATACAGCTGTGTGTGTATACCTGTACACAGCACACTGTCCTAGATACAGCTGAGTGTGTATACCTGTACACAGCACACTGTACTAGATACAGCTGAGTGTGTATACCTGTACACAGCACACTGTCCTAGATACAGCTGAGTGTGTATACCTGTACACAGCACACTGTACTAGATACAGCTGAGTGTGTATACCTGGACACTGCACACTGTCCTGGATACAGCTGAGTGTGTATACCTGTACACAGCACACTGTCCTAGATACAGCTGAGTGTGTATACCTGTACACAGCACACTGTACTAGATACAGCTGAGTGTGTATACCTGTACACAGCACACTGTCCTAGATACAGCTGTGTGTGTATACCTGTACACAGCACACTGTCCTAGATACAGCTGAGTGTGTATACCTGTACACAGCACACTGTCCTAGATACAGCTGTGTGTGTATACCTGTACACAGCACACTGTCCTAGATACAGCTGAGTGTGTATACCTGTACACAGCACACTGTACTAGATACAGCTGAGTGTGTATACCTAGATACAGCTGAGTGTGTATACCTGGACACAGCACACTGTCCTGGATACAGCTGAGTGTGTATACCTGTACACAGCACACTGTACTAGATACAGCTGAGTGTGTATACCTGTACACAGCACACTGTCCTAGATACAGCTGAGTGTGTATACCTGTACACAGCACACTGTCCTAGATACAGCTGAGTGTGTATACCTGGACACAGCACACTGTCCTAGATACAGCTGAGTGTGTATACCTGTACACAGCACACTGTACTAGATACAGCTGAGTGTGTATACCTGTACACAGCACACTGTCCTAGATACAGCTGTGTGTGTATACCTGTACACAGCACACTGTCCTAGATACAGCTGAGTGTGTATACCTGTACACAGCACACTGTACTAGATACAGCTGAGTGTGTATACCTGGACACAGCACACTGTCCTAGATACAGCTGAGTGTGTATACCTGGACACAGCACACTGTCCTGGATACAGCTGAGTGTGTATACCTGTACACAGCACACTGTCCTAGATACAGCTGAGTGTGTATACCTGTACACAGCACACTGTACTAGATACAGCTGAGTGTGTATACCTGTACACAGCACACTGTCCTAGATACAGCTGAGTGTGTATACCTGGACACAGCACACTGTCCTAGATACAGCTGAGTGTGTATACCTGGAAACGGCCCATTGTCCTAGATACAGCTGAGTGTGTATACCTGGACACAGCACACTGTCCTAGATACAGCTGGGTGTGTATACCTGTACACAGCACACCGTACTAGATACAGCTGAGTGTGTATACCTGTACACAGCACACTGTACTAGATACAGCTGAGTGTGTATACCTGGACACAGCACACTGTCCTAGATACAGCTGAGTGTGTATACCTGGACACAGCACACTGTCCTGGATACAGCTGAGTGTGTATACCTGTACACAGCACACTGTACTAGATACAGCTGAGTGTGTATACCTGTACACAGCACACTGTCCTAGATACAGCTGAGTGTGTATACCTGTACACAGCACACTGTCCTAGATACAGCTGAGTGTGTATACCTGTACACAGCACACTGTCCTAGATACAGCTGAGTGTGTATACCTGTACACAGCACACTGTACTAGATACAGCTGAGTGTGTATACCTGTACACAGCACACTGTCCTAGATACAGCTGTGTGTGTATACCTGTACACAGCACACTGTCCTAGATACAGCTGAGTGTGTATACCTGTACACAGCACACTGTACTAGATACAGCTGAGTGTGTATACCTGGACACAGCACACTGTCCTAGATACAGCTGAGTGTGTATACCTGGACACAGCACACTGTCCTGGATACAGCTGAGTGTGTATACCTGTACACAGCACACTGTCTTAGATACAGATGAGTGTGTATACCTGTACACAGCACACTGTACTAGATACAGCTGAGTGTGTATACCTGTACGCAGCACACTGTCCTAGATACAGCTGAGTGTGTATACCTGGACACAGCACACTGTCCTAGATACAGCTGAGTGTGTATACCTGGAAACGGCACATTGTCCTAGATACAGCTGAGTGTGTATACCTGGACACAGCACACTGTCCTAGATACAGCTGGGCGTGTATACCTGTACACAGCACACTGTACTAGATACAGCTGAGTGTGTATACCTGTACACAGCACACTGTACTAGATACAGCTGAGTGTGTATACCTGGACACAGCACACTGTCCTAGATACAGCTGAGTGTGTATACCTGGACACAGCACACTGTCCTGGATACAGCTGAGTGTGTATACCTGTACACAGCACACTGTCCTAGATACAGCTGAGTGTGTATACCTGTACACAGCACACTGTACTAGATACAGCTGAGTGTGTATACCTGGACACAGCACACTGTCCTAGATACAGCTGAGTGTGTATACCTGGACACAGCACACTGTCCTGGATACAGCTGAGTGTGTATACCTGTACACAGCACACTGTCCTAGATACAGCTGAGTGTGTATACCTGGACACAGCACACTGTCCTAGATACAGCTGAGTGTGTATACCTGGACACAGCACACTGTCCTAGATACAGCTGAGTGTGTATACCTGGACACAGCACACTGTACTAGATACAGCTGAGTGTGTATACCTGGAAACGGCACATTGTCCTAGATACAGCTGAGTGTGTATACCTGGAAACGGCACACTGTCCTAGATACAGTTGAGTGTGTATACCTGTACACAGCACACTGTCCTAGATACAGTTGAGTGTGTATACCTGTGCATGTCTGCCTTTTTGCCTTTGAGATGTTACTTGAATGTTTTTAGGTTGTTTTGAGCAAACTGGTTGTCACCACTCTTTCTGTCCACCCAGGGGAGCTGCCAGGTTTTGTTGATGCCTGGGATCTGTGACTGAGTTCACAGTTTCTCTGAATCATTTTGAGGTGGACATAAGCAGATCGAAACTCGATTCTTCCATCGAGATGTCCATCTCCAGTTGAACTGATTCATAACCTAATAGACATCTCAGTTTGTGCAGTATATTCACATCAGGTGTATGATCCTTTGATGTTTTAGTCCGAGCTGTGTGTCCGATGTATTCTCTCTCAGTAGTTACCGAGGAAGGGGAATGGGTTTCAAAAGCTTCTGGTTTCAAATAAACCTGTTGGACTGGAAAATTATTTAGATCATGTCTTGCATTAACAGACCTATCAGTGCATGGCGTTTGTATAAGGGACTGACTGGGCCTGAGGCTGTGGGAGACGGGCTGAAGGTGAGGGAGAGGGTGAGGAAGTGAGGATGAGGGAGTGTGTGTGTGAGGGTGAGGGAGTGAGGGCGAGGTGATGAGGGAGAGGGAGTGCGGGTGAGGGTGGGGGATGAGGGTGAGAGAGTGAGGGCGAGGTGATGAGGGTGAGGGAGTGAGGGTGAGGGAGTGAGGTTGAGGGTGAGGGAGTGAGGGTGAGGGGATGGGGGTGAGGGTGAGGGGATGGGGTGAGGATGAGGGCAAGGTGATGAGGGTGAGGTAGTGAGGGTGAGGGAGTGAGGTTGAGGGGATGAGCGTGAGGGTGAGGGAGTGAGGGTTAGGGAGTGAGGGTGAGGGGATGGGGGTGAGGGTGAGGGGATGAGGGCGAGGTGATGAGGGTGAGGGAGTGAGGGTGAGGTGATGAGGGTGAGGGAGTGAGGGTGAGGGAGTAAGAGTGAGGTGGTAAGGCTGAGGGAGTGTGGGTGAGGGGATGTGGTGAGGGTGAGGGGATGGAGGTGCGGGTGAGGGGATGGAGGTGAGGGTGAGGGGATGGAGGTGAGGGTGAGGGAGTGAGGGTGAGGGGATGGGGGTGAGGGGATGTGGTGAGGGTGAGGGGATGGAGGTGCGGGTGAGGGGATGGAGGTGAGGGTGAGGGAGTAAGGGTGAGGGGATGGGGTGAGGGTGAGGGGATGGAGGTGAGGGTGAGGGAGTGAGGGTGAGGGGATGGGGGTGAGGGGATGTGGTGAGGGTGAGGGGATGGAGATGCGGGTGAGGGGATGGAGGTGAGGGTGAGGGAGTAAGGGTGAGGGGATGGGGTGAGGGTGATGGGATGGAGGTGAGGGTGAGGGAGTGAGGGTGAGGGGATGGGGGTGAGGGTGAGGGAGTGTGGGTGAGTGAGTGAGGGTGAGGGGATGGGCTGAGGGTGAGGGGATGGAGGTGAGGGTGAGAGAGTGAGGGTGAGGGGATGAGGGTGTGGGGGAGGGAGTGTGGGTGATGGGATGGGGTGAGGGCGAGGGGATGGGGTGAGGGTGAGGGGATTGGGGGCGAGGGTGAGGGGATGAGGGCGAGGGCGTGAGGGTGAGGGGATGAGGGTGAGGGAGTGAGGGTGAGGTGATGAGAGTGAGGGAGTGAGGGCGAGGGAGTGAGGGTGAGGGTGTGGGAGTAAAGGTGAGGTGATGAGGGTGAGGGAGTGAGGGTGAGGGAGTGAGGGTGACGTAGTGAGGGTGAGGGGATGGGGGTGAGGGTGAGGGGATGGGGTGAGGGTGTGAGAGAGAGGGAGTGTGGGTGAGGGTGAGGGAGTAAGGGCGAGATGATGACGGTGAAGGAGTGAGGGTGAGGGGATGAGGGTGAGGGTGAGGGGATGGAGTGAGGGTGAGGGATGGGGTGAGGGAGTGAGGGTGAGGGTATGAGGTTGAGGGTGAGGGGATGGTGTGAGGATAAGTGGATGGGGGTGAGGGAGTGAGGGTGAGGGAGTGTGGGTGAGGGTGAGGGAGTAAGGGAGAGATGATGAGGGTGAGGGAGTGTGGGTGAGGGTGAGTGAGTGAGGGTGAGGTGATGAGAGTGAGGGAGTGAGGGTGAGGGAGTGAGGGTGATGTAGTGAGGGTGAGGGGATGGGGGTGAGGGTGAGGGGATGGGGTGAGGATGAGAGGATGGGGGTGAGGGTGAGGGAGTTATGGGTGAGGGTGAGGGAGTAAGGGTGAGGTGATGAGGGTGAGGGAGTGAGGGAGTGAGGGTGATGAGGGTGAGGGGGTGAGGGAGAGGGATGGGGGTGAAGGTGAGGGGATGGGGGTGAGGGTGAATGGATGGGGTGAGGGAGTGAGGGTGAAGGTGTGTGGGTGAGGGTGAGGGAGTAAGGGTGAGGGGATGGGGTGAGGGTGAGGGGATGGAGGTGAGGGTGAGGGAGTGAGGGTGAGGGAATGGGGTGAGGGTGAGGGAGTGTGGGTGAATGAGTGAGAGTGAGGGGATGGGGTGAGGGTGAGGGGATGGAGGTGAGGGTGAGGGAGTGAGGGTGAGGGGATGGGGGTGAGGGTGAGGGAGTGTGGGTGATGGGATGGGGTGAGGGCGAGGGGATGAGGGTGAGGGTGAGGGGATGAGGGTGAGGGTGAGGGGATGGGGGTGAGGGTGAGGGGATGGGGGTGAGGGTGAGGGGATGAGGGCGAGGGCATGGGGGCGAGGTGATGAGAGTGAGGGAGTGAGGGCGAGGGAATGGGTTGAGGATGAGGGGATCGGGGTGAGGGTGAGGGGATGGGGGTGAGGGAGTGAGGGAGAGGGAGTGTGAGTGAAGGTGAGGGAGTAAGGGCGAGATGATGAGGGTGAGGGAGTGAGGGTGAGGGAGTGAGGGTGAGGCAGTGAGGGTGAGGGGATGGGGTGAGGGAGTGAGGGAGTGAGGGTGAGGGATGGGGGTGAGGGTGAGGGGATGGGGTGAGAGTGAGGGGATGGGGGTGAGGGAGTAAGGGTAAGGGTATGAGGGTGAGGGTGAGGGAGTAAGGGCGAGGTGATGAAGGTGAGGGAGTGAGGGAGTGAGGGTGAGGGATGGGGGTGAGGGTGAGGGGATGGGGTGAGGGTAAGTGGATGGGGGTAAGGGAGTGAGGGTGGGGTAGTGAGTGTGAGGGAGTAAGGGCGAGATGATGAGGGTGAGGGAGTGTGGGTGAGGGTGAGGGAGTGAGGGCGTGGTGACGAGAGTGAGGGAGTGAGGGCGAGGTCGTGAGGGTGAGGGGATGGGGTGAGGATGAGAGGATGGGGGTGAGGGTGGGGGGATGAGGGTGAGGGGGTGTGGGTGAGGGGATGGGGGGAGGGTGAGAGGATGTGGTGGGGGTGAGGGGATGGGGTGAGGGGGTGTGGGTGAGGGGATGGGGGGAGGGTGAGAGGATGTGGTGGGGATGAGGGGATGGGGTGAGGGTGAGGGGATGGGGGTGTGGGTGAGGGGATGGGGGTTTGGGTGAGGGGATGGGGTGAGGGTGAGAGGATGGGGTGGGGGTGAGGGGATGGGGGTGAGGGTGAGGGAATGGGGGTGGTGGTGAGGGGATGGGGGTGAGGGGATGAGGGTGAGGGGATAGGGGTGGGGGTGAGCGGATGGGGGTGAGGGTGAGGGGATGGGGGTGGGGGTGAGGGGGTGAGGGTGAGGGGATGGGGGTGGGGGTGAGGGGATGGGGGTGAGGGTGAGGGGGTGAGGGGATGGGGGTGGGGGTGAGGGGAAAAGGGTGAGGGTAAGGGGATGGGGATGGGGGTGGGGGTGAGGGGGTGAGGGTGAGGGGAAAAGGGTGAGGGTAAGGGGATGGGGATGGGGGTGGGGGTGAGGGGGGGATGGGGGTGGGGTGAGGGGATGGGGGTGAGGGTGAGGGGGTGAGGGGATGGGGGTGGGGGTGAGGGGAAAAGGGTGAGGGTAAGGGGATGGGGATGGGGGTGGGGGTGAGGGGGTGAGGGTGAGGGGAAAAGGGTGAGGGTAAGGGGATGGGGATGGGGGTGGGGGTGAGGGGGGGATGGGGGTGGGGTGAGGGGATGGGGTTGTGGGTGAGGGGATGGGGGTGAGGGGATGGGGTGAGGGTGAGGGGATGGGGGTGGGGGTGAGGGTGAGGGAATGGGGTGAGGGTGAGAGGATGGGGATGGGGGTGTGGGTGAGGGGGTGGGGGTGAGGGTGAGGGGATGAGGATGGGGGTGGGGGTGAGGGGATGGGGGTGAGGGTGAGGGGGTGGGGGTGAGGGTGGGGGTGAGGGGATGGGGGTGGGGGTGAGGGGATGGGGATGGGGGTGAGGGGATGGGGGTGGTGTGAGGGGATAAGGATAGGTGTGAGGGTGAGGGGGGTGGGGATGGGAGTGGGGTGAGGGGATGGGGGTGGGGTGAAGGGATGGGTGTGAGGGTGAGAGGGTGGGGATGGGGGTGGGGATGAGGGGATGGGGGTGGGGTGAGGGGATTGGGATGGGGGTGAGGGTGAGGGGGTGGGGATGGGGGTGGGGGTGAGGGGATAGGGGTGGGGGTGAGGGGATGGGGGTGGGGGTGAGGGGATGGGGATGGGGGTGAGGGGATGGGGATGGGGATGAGGGGATGGGGTGGGGTGAGGGGATGGGGGTGAGGGGATGGGGATGGGGGTGAGGGTGAGGGGGTGGGGATGGGGGTGAGGGGATGGGGGTGGGGTGAGGGGATGAGGGTGGGGTGAGGGGATGGGGGTGAGGGGATGGGGATGGGGATGGGATGAGGGGGTGGGGATGGGGGTGAGGGGATGGGGGTGGGGGTGAGGGGATAGGGGTGGGGGTGAAGGGATGAGGGTGTGGTGAGGGGATGGGGATGGGGGTGAGGGGATGGGGATGGGGGTGAGGGTGAGGGGGTGGGGATGGGGGTGAGGGGATGGGGGTGGGAGTGAGGGGATAAGGGTGGGGGTGAGGGGATGGGGGTGGGGGTGTGGGGATGGGGATGGGGGTGAGGGGATGGGGGTGGGGTGTAGGGATGGGGATGGGGGTGAGGGGATGGGGATGGGGTGAGGGTGAGGGGGTGGGGATGGGGGTGAGGGGATGGGGTGGGGGTGAGGGGATGGGGTGGGGGTGAGGCGATGGGGGTGGGGTGAGGGGATGGGGATAGGGGTGAGGGGATGGGGGGTGGGGTGAGGGGATGGGGATGGGGATAAGGGGATGAGGGTGGGCTGAGGGGATGGGGATAGGGGTGAGGGGATGGGGGTGGGGGTGAGGGGATAGGGGTGGGGGTGAGGGGATGAGGGTGGGGTGAGGGGATGGGGATGGGGGTGAGGGGATGGGGATGGGGGTGAGGGGATAGGGGTGGGGGTGAGGGGATGAGGGTGGGGTGAGGGGATGGGGATGGGGGTGAGGGGATGGGGATGGGGGTGAGGGTGAGGGGGTGGGGATGGGGGTGAGGGGATGGGGGTGAGGGGATGGGGATGGGGGTGAGGGTGAGGGGGGTGGGGATGGGGGTGAGGGGATGGGGATGGGGGTGAGGGGATGGGGGTGAGGGGATGGGGATGGGGATGAGGGGATGGGGTGGGGTGAGGGGATGGGGTGGGGTGAGGGAATGGGGATGGGGGTGAGGGAATCGGGGTGGGGTGGGAGTGAGGGGATAGGAGTGGGGGTGAGGGGATGGGGATGGGGGTGGGGGTGAGGGGATGGGGATGGGGATGAGGGGATGGGGTGGGGTGAGGGGATGGGGATGGGGGTGAGGGGATGGGGATGGGGGTGAGGGGATGGGGATGGGGATGAGGGGATGGGGTGGGGTGAGGGGATGGGGTGGGGTGAGGGGATGGGGATGGGGGTGAGGGGATGGGGTGGGGTGAGGGGATGGGAATGGTGATAAGGGGATGGGGGTGGGGTGGGGGTGAGGGGATGGGGTGGGGTGAGGGGATGGGGGTGCGGTGAGGGGATGAGGGTGGGGTGAGGGGATGGGGATGGGGGTGAGGGTGAGGGGGTGGGGATGGGGGTGAGGGGATGGGGGTGGGGGTGAGGGGATAGGGGTGGGGGTGAGGGGATGAGGGTGGGGTGAGGGGATGGGGATGGGGGTGAGGGGATGGGGATGGGGGTGAGGGTGAGGGGGTGGGGATGGGGGTGAGGGGATGGGGGTGGGGGTGAGCGGATAAGGGTGGGGGTGAGGGGATGGGGGTGGGGTGTGGGGATGGGGATGGGGGTGAGGGGATGGGGGTGGGGTGTGGGGATGGGGATGGGGGTGAGGGGATGGGGATGGGGTGAGGGTGAGGGGGTGGGGATGGGGGTGAGGGGATGGGGTGGGGGTGAGGGGATGGGGTGGGGGTGAGGGGATGGGGGTGGGGTGAGGGGATGGGGGTGGGGTGGGGGTGAGGGGATAGGGGTGGGGTGAGGGGACGAGGATGGGGATAAGGGGATGAGGGTGGGGTGAGGGGATGGGGGTGAGGGGATGGGGGTGAGGGGTGAGGGTGAGGGGGTGGGGATGGGGGTGAGGGGATGGGGGTGGGGGTGAGGGGATAGGGGTGGGGGTGAGGGGATGAGGGTGGGGTGAGGGGATGGGGATGGGGGTGAGGGGATGGGGATGGGGGTGAGGGTGAGGGGGTGGGAATGGGGGTGAGGGGATGGGGGTGGGGGTGAGGGGATGGGGTGGGGGTGAGGGGATGGGGGTGGGGTGTGGGGATGGGGATGGGGGTGAGGGGATGGGGGTGGGGTGTGGGGATGGGGATGGAGGTGAGGGGATGGGGATGGGGTGAGGGGATGGGGTGGGGGTGAGGGGATGGGGGTGGGGTGAGGGGATGGGGGATAGGGGTGAGGGGATGGGGGTGGGGTGAGGGGATGGGGATGGGGGTGAGGGGATGGGGGTGGGGTGAGGGGATGGGGATAGGGGTGGGGGTGAGGGGATGGGGATGGGGATGAGGGGATGGTGGTGGGGTGAGGGGATGGGGGTGGGGTGAGGGGATGGGGATAGGGGTGGGGGTGAGGGGATGGGGTTGGGGATGAGGGGATGGGGGTGGGGTGAGGGGATGGGGATAGGGGTGGGGGTGAGGGGATGGGGATGGGGATGGGAATGAGGGGATGGTGGTGGGGTGAGGGGATGGGGATGGGGATGAGGGGATGGGGGTGGGGTGAGGGGATGGGGATGGGAATGAGGGGATGGTGGTGGGGTGAGGGGATGGGGATGGGGGTGAGGGGATGGGGATGGGGTGAGGGGATGGGGATGGGGGTGAGGGGATGGGGATGGGGGTGAGGGGATGGGGGTTGGGTGAGGGGATGGGGATAGGGGTGGGGGTGAGGGGATGGGGATGGGGATGAGGGGATGGGGATAGGGGTGGGGGTGAGGGGATGGGGATGGGAATGAGGGGATGGTGGTGGGGTGAGGGGATGGTGGTGGGGTGAGGGGATGGGGGTGGGGGTGAGGGGATGGGGATGGGGATGAGGGGATGGGGGTGGGGTGAGGGGATGGGGATGGGGATGAGGGGATGGTGGTGGGGTGAGGGGATGGGGATGGGGGTGAGGGGATGGGGATGGGGTGAGGGGATGGGGATGGGGGTGTGGGGATGGGGATGGGGGTGAGGGGATGGGGATGGGGTGAGGGGATGGGGATGGGGGTGAGGGGATGGGGATGGGGGTGAGGGGATGGGGATGGGGTGAGGGGATGGGGATGGGGTGAGGGGATGGGGATGGGGGTGAGGGGATGGGGATGGGGTGAGGGGATGGGGATGGGGGTGAGGGGATGGGGATGGGGTGAGGGGATGGGGATGGGGGTGAGGGGATGGGGATGGGGATGAGGGGATGGGGGTTGGGTGAGGGGATGGGGATAGGGGTGGGGGTGAGGGGATGGGGATGGGGATGAGGGGATGGTGGTGGGGTGAGGGGATGGGGATGGGGGTGAGGGGATGGGGATGGGGATGAGGGGATGGGGGTTGGGTGAGGGGATGGGGATAGGGGTGGGGGTGAGGGGATGGGGATGGGGATGAGGGGATGGTGGTGGGGTGAGGGGTTGGGGTAGGGTGAGGGGATGACTGGGGATGGTTCTGTCTGTTTTGACAATAACCAAGCTCCATGTCCTATTGCCGCATGATGCTGTAATCCTTGAGAAGTGGAAATAGCCAATCCCGACTCTCCCTCTCTGCCCTTCCTTCCTGGTTTGCCAGGATTAATCCTGACTGGGTTACTGACCAGATCGAAATCCTGCACTCGCTCCATGCCTGGGAGATGATGCTTAACATTTACTGGTCAGTGTTGGTTGAATTTCTGATCGGGGTTTCTGATGCTGCACACTTTATGTAGAGCAAGTGGAGCTGCTCCACATCATTTCAAACAGGAAGGTTAAATTGTCCGAAACGAGCTGAAAATGTGTTGCTGGAAAAGCGCAGCAGGTCAGGCAGCATCCAAGGAACAGGAGAATCGACGTTTCGGGCATGAGCCCTTCTTCAGGAATGAGGAAAGTGTGTCCAGCAGGCTAAGATAAAAGGTAGGGAGGAGGGACTTGGGGGAGGGGCGTTGGAAATGCGATAGGTGGAAGGAGGTCAAGGTGAGGGTGATAGGCTGGGGTGGGGGTGGGGGCGGAGAGGTCAGGAAGAAGATTGCAGGTTAGGAAGGTGGTGCTGAGTTTGAGGGTTAGGACTGAGACAAGGTGGGGGGAGGGGAAATGAGGAAACTGGAGAAATCCGAGTTCATCCCTTGTGGTTGGAGGGTTCCTAGGTGGAAGATGAGGCGCTCTTCCTCCAACCGTCGTGTTGCTATGGTCTGGCGATGGAGGAGTCCAAGGACCTGCATGTCCTTGGTGGAGTGGGAGGGAGAGTTGAAGTGTTGAGCCACGGGGTGGTTGGGTTGGTTGGTCCGGGTGTCCCAGAGGTGCTCTCTGAAACGTTCCGCAAGTAGCCGGCCTGTCTCCCCAATATAGAGGAGGCCACATCGGGTGCAGCGGATGCAATAAATGATGTGTGTGGAGGTGCAGGTGAATTTGTGGCAGATATGGAAGGATCCCTTGGGGCCTTGGAGGGAAGTAAGGGAGGAGGTGTGGGCGCAAGTTTTGCATTTCTTGCGGTTGCAGGGGAAGGTGCCGGGAGTGGAGGTTGGGTTGGTGGGGGGTGTGGACCTGACGAGGGAGTCACGGAGGGAGTGGTCTTTACGGAATGCTGATAGGGGAGGGGAGGGAAATATATCCCTGGTGGTGGGGTCTGTTTGGAGGTGGCGGAAGTGACGGCGGATGATACGCTGTACATGGAGATTGGTGGGGTGGTAGGTGAGGACCAGTGGGGTTCTGTCCTGGTGGCGGTTGGAGGGGCGGGGCTCAAGGGCGGAGGAGCGGGAAGTGGAGGAGATGCGGTGAAGAGTATCGTCGACCACGTTGGGGGGTGAAATTGCGGTCCTTGAAGAAGGAGGCCATCTGGGTTGTACGAATTTGGAACTGGTCCTTCTGGGAGCAGATGCGGGGGAGACGAAGGAATTGGGAATATGGGATGGCGTTTTTACAGGGGGCAGGGTGGGAGGAGGTGTAGTCCAGGTAGCTGTGGGAGTCGGTTGGTTTATAATAAATGTCCGTGTTGATTCGGTCGCCCGAGATAGAAATAGAAAGGTCGAGGAAGGGGAGGGAGGAGTCTGAGACTGTCCAGGTGAATTTCAGGTCAGGATGGAAGGTGTTGGTGAAGTGGAAAGCCTTGTGACTGCTCTCTCGGTCTTGCCATAAACATCCACCTCATTAACGGTGTCTTCCAACACTCCTGCCAGGTGAAAATCACAATCCTGTCATGTCAGTCAGCATCTCACCGGTCAGTCACTAAAGTACAATCCCTGGACTCATCCAGCACGTGAGCTGGTAACAAGGGGGAAGCAGGGCTCTCAAAGATACAAGATTGACAGAGGAATGGGAGACACAGGCTGTAGGGTAATTTCCAGGCAGGAGGCAGTGGGGGAATGTAAACGAGATGGTAAAATGCATTTGTTTACATAGAACATAGAACATAGAACAATACAGCACAGAACAGGCCCTTCGGCCCACGATGTTATGCCGAACATTTGTCCTAGCTTAAGTACCCATCCATGTACCTATCCAATTGCCGCTTAAAGGTCAACAATTATTCTGACTCTGACACTCCCACAGGCAGCGCATTCCATGTCCCCACCACTCTCTGGGTAAAGAACCTACCCCTGACATCCCCCTATACCTTCCACCCTTCACTTTAAATTTATGTCCCCTTGTAACACTCTGTTGTACCCGGGGAAAAAGTTTCTGACTGTCTACTCTATCTATTCCTCTGATCATCTTATAAACCCCTATCAAGTCACCCCTCGTCCTTCACCGTTCCAATGAGAAAAGGACTAGCACTCTCAACCTATCCTCGTACGACCTATTCTCCATTCCAGGCAATATCCTGGTAAATCTTCTCTGCACCCTTTCCAAAGCTTCCACATCTTTCCTAAAGTGAGGCGACCAGAACTGCACACAGTACTCCAAATGTGGCCTAACCAAAGTCCTGTACAGCTGTTACATCACTTCACAACTCTTGAATTCAATCACTCTGCTAATGAACGCTAATACACCATAGGCCTTCTTACAAGCTCTATCCACCTGAGTGGCAACTTTTAAAGATCTATGAACATAGACCCCAAGATCCCTCTGTTCCTCCACCTCACTAAGAACCCTACTGTTAACCCTGTATTCCACATTCTTATTTGTCTTTCCAAAATGGACAACCTCACACTTGGCAGGGTTGAACTCCATCTGCCACTCCTCAGCCCAGCTCTGCATCATATCTAAGTCCCTTTGCAGCTGACAACAGCCCTCCTCACTATCCACAACTCCACCAATCTTCGTATCATCTGCAAATTTACTGACCCACCCTTCGACTCCCTCATCCAAGTCATTAATAAAAATTACGAACAGCAGAGGACCCAGAACTGATCCCTGCGGAACTCCACTTGTAACTGGGCTCCAGGCTGAATATTTACCATCTACCACCACTCTCTGACTTTGACCGGTTAGCCAGTTTTCTATCCAATTGGCCAAATTTCCCTCTATCCCATGCCTCCTGACTTTCCGCATAAGCCTACCATGGGGAACCTTATCAAATGCCTTACTAAAATCCACATACACTACATCCACTGCTCTACCCTCATCCACATGCTTGGTCACCTCCTCAAAGAATTCAATAAGAATGTAAGGCAAGACCTACCCTTCACAAATCCGTGCTGGCTGTCCCTAATCAAGCAGTGCCTTTCCAGATACTCATAAATCCTATCCCTCAGTACCCTTTCCATTACTTTGCCTACCACCGAAGTAAGACTAACTGCTCTGTAATTCCCGGGGTTATCCCTATTCCTTTTTTTGAACAGGGTCACAACATTCGCCACTCTCCAGTCCCCTGGTACCACTAGGTGCAGAAGTGTAAATCCAGCTGTAATGGCCACATGAGAAGATGATATGATGTAAAGGAGCACCACACAAATCCAACCGAGAATCAAACCAGAGCCTGTTCATAATCAACGGCATTGCCATAACTGAATCCCCCACCATTAACAACCTGGGGGTTTACCATTGACCAGAAACTGAAATGGACTCACCTCATAATCACAAGCAGGTCAGAGGCTAGGAATATTGTGGTGAGTAACTCACCTCCTGACTCCGCAAAGCCTGTCCACCATCTACAAGGCTCAGTCAGGAGGGTGATGGGATACTCCCCACTTGCCTGGTGGGTGCGGCACCAACAACACTCAAGAAGCTCAACACCATCCAGGAGAAAGCAGCCCACTTAATAAGCATCACACCCACAAACACCCACTCCCTCCACCATCAATGCTCAGCCTCAGCAGTGGGTAATCTCTGCAGAAATTCACCAAAGATCCTTAGACAGCACCTTCCAAACCCACAATCACTTCCACCTCGAGGGACAAAGGCAGCAAATTTGATTTGGTTTGATTTATTGTGGTGTGTGCCTAAGTAGAGTGGAAAGCTTAGTTGGTGAGCAGGACATGCAGATCATTGTAATCAAGGACATAGATCATAGGGAGGGAAAAAACCTGGGCAGAGTAAGGCATACAATTTACACTGCACAGGGCACGCGCTAGCCAAGTTCAACATTAACCAGACCATAATTGTTTTGAGTTAAAGAGAACATTCAGCATACAGTCATAGGGATGTACAGCATGGAAACAGACCCTTCGGTCCAACCCGTCCATGCCGACCAGATATCCCAACCCAATCTAGTCACACCTGCCCATATCCCTCCAAACCCTTCCTATTCATATACCCATCCAAGTGTCTCTTAAATGTTGCAATTGTACCAGCCTCCACCACTTCCTCGGGCAGCTCGTTCCATACACATACCACCCTCTGCGTGAAAAAGTTGCCCCTTAGGTCTCTTTTATATCTTTCCCCTCTCACCCTAAACTTATGCCCTCTAGTTCTGGACTCCCTGACCCCAAGGAAAAGACTTTGTCTATTTATCCTATCCATGCCCCTCATAATTTTGTAAACCTCTATAAGGTCACCCCTCAGCCTCCGCGCTCCAGGGAAAACAGCCCCAGCCTGTTCAGCCTCTCCCTACAGCTCAAATCCTCCAACCCTGGCAACAACCTTGTAAATCTTTGCTGAACCTTTTCAAGTTTCACAACATCTTTCCGATAGGAAGGAGACCAGAATTGCACACAATATTCCAACAGTGGCCTAACCAATGTCCTGTACAGCCACAACATGACCTCCTAACTCCTGTACTCAATACTCTGACCAATAAAGGAAAGCATACCAAACGCCTTCTTCACTATCCTATCTACCTGTGACTCCACTTTCAAGGAGCTATGAACCTGCACTCCATTAGATTAGATTACTTACAGTGTGGAAACAGGCCCTTCGGCCCAACAAGTCCACACTCCCCCGCCGAAGTGCAACCCACCCAGACCCATTCCCCAACACCTAACACTATGGGCAATTTAGCACAATTCACCTAACCTGCACATTTTTGTGGGAGGAAACCCACGCAGACACGGAGAGAATGTGCAAACTCCTCACAGACAGTCACCTGAGGCGGGAATTGAACCCGGGTCTCTGGCGCTGTGAGGCAGCAATGCTAACCACTGTGCCACCGTGCCACTCCAATGTCTCTTTGTTCAGCAACACCCCCTAGGATCTTACCATTAAGTGTATAAGTCCTGATAAGATTTGCTTTCCCAAAATGCAGCACCTCGCATTTATCTGAATTAAACTCCATCTGTCACTTCTCAGCCCATTGGCCCATCTGGTCCAGATCCTGTTGTAATCTGAGGTAACCCTCTTCGCTGTCCACTACACCTCCAATTTTGGTGTCATCTGCAAACTTACTAACTGTACCTCTTATGCTCGCATCCAAATCATTTATGTAAATGACAAACAATAGAGGACCCAGCACCGATCCTTGTGGCACTCCACTGGTCACAGGCCTCCAGTCTGAAAAACAACCCTCCACCACCACCCTCTGTCTTCTACCTTTGAGCCAGTTCTGTATCCAAATGGCTAGTTCTCCCTGTATTCCGTGAGATCTAACCTTGGTAATCAGCCTCCCACGGGAAACCTTGTCGAACGCCTTACTGAAGTCTATATAGATCACATCTCAGCAGTATGATAACAGCCGGGAAGAAGCTGTTCCAGAACCTGTTGGTGCGTGTGTTCAGGTTTCTGTACCTTATCCCTGCAGGAAGAGGGTATAGAAGATTATTATCAGGGTGGGAGGGGACTTTGACGATGTTGGCAGCCTTTCTGCTGCAGTGAGCTATGTAAATGGAGCCGATGGGTGGGAGGTCAGTTTCCGTGAGGGGCTGGGCTGCGCACAGCACCTTCTGTAGTTTTGTACGGCCCTGGGCAGAACAGTCGGTGTATCAGGCGGTTATGTGCCTGGACAGTGTGCTCTCAGTGGGGCATCGGTAGAGGTTGGTGAGGGTTCTTATAAGTACGTCAAATTTCCTGAGCTGCTTGAGGAAGAAGAGGCGTTGTTGTACCTTCTTGATCTACATGGGAAGGTCCAGGACAGGTTATCGGTTATCGTCACTCTGAGGAAAGTGACCCTCTCCACCCCTTCAGCCTGACACTGATGGGGACGATACATGGGAACACCACCCCCACCACCATCCAAGCCACTCCCCATCCTGACTTGGCAGGATATTGCCGTTCCTTTACTGTTGTTGGGTCAAACTCCTGGAATTCCCCGCCCCATGGGTGTGTCTAAAGCACACTAGTTGAAGATGGCAACCCATCAGCACATTCTCAAAAGCCAGCAGGAATGGCCAATAAATGCTGCCTCATGGAATTCATACACTGAGTATCAGAAACCTGGCTCAAGTAAGGGATGCTGAACATGATGTTTATTCCTCCCAATGTCTCTCAGCTCCCCAAAACCCCAACCGCCACATTCCTGATGAAGGGTTATTGCTCGAAATGTCAATGCTCCTGCTCCCCAGATGCTGTCTGACCTGCTGTACTTTTCCAGCACTACACGTTTTGACTCTGATCTCCAGTATTTGTAGCACTCCCTTTCTCCAATACTCCCACTGCGTTTGGAGTAGATGGGGATGGAAACAGAGGGTTGGTCAAAGAGATTGGTGCATCACGCAAGTAGCTCCCAGGCTGATCCATGAAACTGAAGGATCATTAATAAGAACGTCACCGTGTGGGATGTCACACTTGCTATGGACCTCCAGTAGAAATAAAGAAGGCAATTTTCAGGTAAGATTTCAGAAAAACAAAGGAGCTACATTGTAAAGGTGATAAGAGATTCTCAATGGTCTGATTGAATGTTGTCACAGTAATAACAGTGAGGACACACAGGATGAAGAATTCTTCAAAAATGCAGTCAAACACATTCACTAAATATGCTTCCTGCCCACTGAGCAGGACATGGTGTTGGCTTTGAGTCTGAGAATTGAATGGTTCATGGTTGAGCGCACGGTATGTTTGGATAACAGTGATCACAATTTTGAGAGCGATGTTGACAGGAAGAGTCCCACACTGACCCGGGACAGGGACTGTCCCACATTGACCCGGAACAGGAGCAGTCCCACACTGTCCCGGGATAGGGACAGTCACACACTGAACCGGGACAGGGACCATCCCACACTGACCCGGGACAGGAGCAGTCCCACACTGACCCAGGATAGGGACAGTCCCAGACTGACTTGCGACAGGGACAGTCCCAAACTGACCCGGGACGGGGACAGTCCCACACTGACCCAGGACAGGGACAGTCCCACACTGACCCAGGACCGGAGCAGTCCCACACTGTCCCAGGACAGGGACTGTCCCACACTGACTTGGGACAGGAACAGACCCACACTGACCCGGGACAGGAACAGTCCCACACTGTCCCCGGACAGGAACAGTCCCACACTGACCCGGGACAGTGACAGTCCCACACTGAACCGGGACAGGGACAGTCCCACAATTACCCAGGACAGGGACAGTCACACACTGACCTGGGACAGGAACAGTCCCACACTGACCCAGGACGGGGACAGTCCCAGACTCAGCCGGGATAGGGACAATCCCACACTGACCCGGGACGGGAACAGTCCCAGACTGACCCGGGACAGGGACAGTCCCACACTGACCTGAGACAAGAACAGTCCCACACTGTCCCAGGACAGGGACAGTCCCACACTGACCCGGGACAGGGA
Source organism: Chiloscyllium plagiosum (assembly GCF_037043375.1). Taxonomy (NCBI): domain Eukaryota; kingdom Metazoa; phylum Chordata; class Chondrichthyes; order Orectolobiformes; family Hemiscylliidae; genus Chiloscyllium; species Chiloscyllium plagiosum. The sequence continues at coordinate 36,887,413 of NW_028270183.1, forward strand.
CAGTCCCACACTGACCCGGGACAGGGACAGTCCCACACTGAACCGGGACAGGGACAGTCCCACACTGACCCGAGACAGGGACAGTCCCACACGGACCCATGACAGGAACATTCCCACACTGACCCAGGATAGGGACAGTCCCACACTGTCCTGGGACAGGGACAGTCCCAAACTGACCCGGGACGGGAACAGTCCCAGACTGACCCGGGACAGGGACAGTCCCACACTGTCCCGGGACAGGGACAGTCCCACACTGACCCGGGACATGGACAGTCCCACACTGACCCGGGACGGGGACAGTCCTAAACTGACCCGGGATGGGGAAAGTCCCACACTGAACCGGGGCATGGACAGTCCCACACTGACCCGGGACAGGGACAGTCCCACACTGAACCGGGACAGGGACAGTCCCACACTGACCCGGGACAGGGACAGTACCACACGGACCCGGACCGGAGCAGTCCCACACTGTCCCGGGACAGGGACAGTCCCACACTGACCCTGAACAGGGACTGTCCCACACTGATCCGGGACAGGACAGTCCCACACTGACCCATGACAGGGACATTCCCACACTGACCCAGGATAGGGACAGTCCCACACTGACCCAGGACGGGGACAGTCCCACACTGACCCGGGACATGGACAGTCCCACACTGACCCGGGATGGGGACAGTCCCAAACTGACCCGGGACGGGGACAGTCCCACACTGACCCGGTTCATGGACAGTCCCACACTGACCCGGGACAGGGACAGTCCCACACTGTCCCAGGACAGGGACAGTCCCACACTGACCTGGGACAGGAACAGACCCACACTGACCCGGGACAGGGACAGTCCCACACTGACCTGGGACAGGGACAGTCCCAAACTGAACCGGGACAGGAACAGTCCCACACTGTCCCAGGACAGGGACAGTCCCACACTGACCTGGGACAGGAACAGACCCACACTGTCCCGGGACAGGGACAGTCCCACACGGAACCGGGAAAGGGACAGTCCCACACTGACCCGGGACAGGGACAGTCCCACACTGACCCGGGACAGGGACAGTCCCACACTGACCCGGGACAGGGAAAGTCACACACTGAACCGGGAAAGGGACAGTCCCACACTGACCCGGGACAGGGACAGTCCCACACTGAACCAGGAAAGGGACAGTCCCACACTGACCCGGGACAGGGCCAGTCCCACACTGACCCGGGACAGGGAAAGTCACACACTGACCTGGGACAGGGACAGTCCCACACTGACCCGGGACAGGGACAGTCCCAAACTGACCCGGGACAGGAACAGTTCCAAACTAACCTGGAACAGGGACAGTCCCACACTGACCTGAGACAAGAACAGTCCCACACTGTCCCAGGACAGGGACAGTCCCACACTGACCCGGGACAGGGACAGTCCCACACTGAACCGGGACAGGGACAGTCCCACACTGACCGGGGACAGGGACAGTCCCACACGGACCCGGGACCGGAGCAGTCCCACACTGTCCCGGGACAGGGACAGTCCCACACTGACCCGGGACAGGCACAGTCCCACACTGACCGGGGATAGGGACAGTCCCACACTGACCCAGGACGGGGACAGTCTCACACTGACCCGGGACATGGACAGTCCCACACTGGCCCAGGACGGGGACATTCTCACACTGACCCGGGACATGGACAGTCCCACACTGACCCAGGACGGGGACAGTCCCACACTGACCCGGGACATGGACAGTCCCACACTGACTCAGGACGGGGACAGTCCCACACTGATCCGGGCCATGGACAGTCCCACACTGACCCGGGACAGGAACGTTCCCACACTGACCCAGGATAGGGACTGTCCCACACTGATCCGGGACAGAACAGTCCCACACTGACCCATGACAGGAACGTTTCCACACTGACCCAGGATAGGGACTGTCCCACACTGATCCGGGACAGGACAGTCCCACACTGACCCATGACAGGAACATTCCCACACTGACCCAGGATAGGGACAGTCCCACACTGTCCTGGGACAGGGACAGTCCCAAACTGACCCGGGACGGGAACAGTCCCAGACTGACCCGGGACAGGGACAGTCCCACACTGACCCGGGACATGGACAGTCCCACACTGACCCGGGACAGGGACAGTCCCACACTGTCCCGGGACAGGGACAGTCCCACACTGACCCGGGACAGGGACAGTCCTAAACTGACCCGGGATGGGGAAAGTCCCACACTGATCCGGGACAGGGACAGTCCCACACTGACCCGGGACAGGGACAGTCCCACACTGAACCGGGACAGGGACAGTCCCACACTGAACCGGGACAGGGACAGTCCCACAATGACCCAGGACAGGGAAAGTCACACACTGACCTGGGACAGGAACAGACCCACACTGACCCTGAACAGGGACTGTCCCACACTGAACCGGGACAGGGACAGTCCTAAACTGACCCGGGATGGGGAAAGTCCCACACTGATCCGGGACAGGGACAGTCCCACACTGACCCGGGACAGGGACAGTACCACACGGACCCGGGTCAGGGACAGTCCCACACTGACCCAGGACAGGGACAGTCCCACACTGAACCGGGACAGGGACAGTCCCACAATGACCCAGGACAGGGAAAGTCACAAACTGACCTGGGACAGGAACAGACCCACACTGACCCGGGACAGGGACAGTCCCACACTGAACCGGGACAGGGACAGTCCCACAATGACCCAGGACAGGGAAAGTCACAAACTGACCTGGGACAGGAACAGACCCACACTGACCCGGGACAGGGACAGTCCCACACTGAACCGGGAAAGGGACTGTCCCACACTGACCCAGGACATGGACAGTCCCACACTGACCGGGGATAGGGATAGTCCCACACCCACCCGGGACAGGGACTGCCCAACACTGACCCGGAACAGGGACTGTCCCACACTGATCTGGGACAGGACAGACCCACACTGACCCGGGACAGGGACAGTAGAACACTGAACCGGGACAGGGATAGTTCCACAATTACCCAGGACAGAAACAGTCCCACACTGTCCCGGGATAGGGACAGTCCCACACTGACCTGGGACAGGAACAGACACACACTGACCCGGAACAGGGACAGGCCCACACTGTCCTGGGACAGGGACAGTCCCACACTGACCTGGGACAGGGACAGTCCCACACTGACCCGGGATAGGAACAGTCCCACACTGACCCGGGACAGGAACAGTCCCACACTGACCCAGGATGGGGACAGTCCAAGACTGACCCAGGATAGGGACAATCCCACACTGACCCGGGACGGGGACAGTCCCAGACTGACCCGGGACAGGGACAGTCCCAGACTGTCCCGGGACAGGGTCAGTCCCACACTGACCCGGGACATGGACAGTCCCACACTGACCCGGGACGGGGACAGTTCCACACTGTCCCGGGACAGGGACTGTCCCACACTGACCCAGGACAGGGACAGTCAAACACTGACCCTTGACAGGAACAGTCCCACACTGACCCGGGACAGGAACAGTCCCACACTGACCCAGGAGGGGGTCAGTCCCACACTGACCCGGGATAGGGACAGTGCTACACTGACCAGGGACGGGGACAGTCCCAGACTGACCCGGGACAGGGACAGTCCCACACTGTCCCGGGACAGGGACAGTCCCTCACTGACCTGGGACAGGAACAGACCCACACTGACCCGGGACAGGAACAGTCCCACATGGTCCCCGGACAGGAACAGTCCCACACTGACCTGGGACAGGAACAGACCCACACTGACCCGGGACAGGGACAGTCCCACACTGAACCGGGACAGGGACAGTCCCACAATGACCCAGGACAGGGAAAGTCACACACTGACCTGGGACAGGAACAGACCCACACTGACCTGGGACAGGGACAGTCCCACACTGACCCGGTACAGGGACAGTCCCACTTTGACCCGTGACAGGGACAGTCACACACTGAACCGGGACAGGGACCGTCCTACACTGACCCTGGACAGGAACAGTCCCACACTGACCCAGGACGGGGACAGTCCCACACTGACCCGGGACAGAGAGAGTCCCACACTGACCCGGGACAGGGACAGTCCCACACTGACCCTGGACAGGGACAGTCCCACACTGACCCAGGACGTGAACGGTCCCACACTAACCCGTGATAGGGACAGTCCCACACTGACCCGGGACAGGGACAGTCCCACACTGAACCGGGACAGGGATAGTCCCACAATTACCCAGGACAGGAACAGTCCCACACTGACCCGGGACATGGACAGTCCCACACTGACCGGCGATAGGGATAGTCCCACACCCACCCGGGACAGGGACTGCCCAACACTGACCCGGAACAGGGACTGTCCCACACTGATCCGGGACAGGACAGACCCACACTGCACCGGGACAGGGACAGTCCCACACTGAACCGGGACAGGGATAGTCCCACAATTACTCAGGACAGGAACAGTCCCACACTGACCTGGGACAGGAACAGACAAACACTGACCCGGGACAGGGACAGTCCCACACTGACCCGGGACAGGGACAGCCCCACAATGACCCAGGACAGGGTCAGTCACACACTGACCCTTGACAGGAACAGACCCACACTGACCCGGGACAGGGATAGTCCCACACTGAACCGGGAAAGGGACAGTCCCACACTGACCCTGGACAGGGACAGTCCCACACTGACACAGGACGTGAACAGTCCCACACTAACCCGTGATAGGGACAGTCCCACACTGACCCGGAACAGTGACAGTCCCACACTGACCCGGGACAGGGACAGTCCCACACTGACCTGGGACATGGACAATCCCACACTGAACCGGGACATGGACAGTCCCACACTGACCGGGGATAGGGATAGTCCCACACCCACCCGGGACAGGGACTGCCCAACACTGACCCAGAACAGGGACTGTCCCACACTGATCCGGGACAAGACAGACCCACACTGACCCGGGACAGGGACAGTCCCACACTGAACCGGGACAGGGATAGTCCCACAATTACCCAGGACAGGAACAGTCCCACACTGTCCCGGGATAGGGACAGTCCCACACTGACCTGGGACAGGAACAGACACACACTGACCCGGGACAGGGACAGGCCCACACTGTCCTGGGACAGGGACAGTCCCACACTGACCTGGGACAGGGACAGTCCCACACTGTCCTGGGACAGGGACAGTCCCACACTGACCTGGGACACAAACAGACCCACACTGACCCGGGACAGGGACAGTCCCACACTGACCTGGGACAGGAACAGACCGACACTGACCCAGGATAGGGACAGTCCCACACTGTCCTGGGACAGGGACAGTCCTACACTGACCCGGGACAGGGACAGACCCAGACTGACCTGGGATAGGGACAGTCCCACACTGAACCGGGACAGGGACCGCCCCACACTGACCCGGGACAGGAACAGTCCCACACTGAACCGGGACAGGAAAAATCCCACACTGACCAACGACGGGGACAGTTCCAGACTGACCCGGGATAGGGACAGTCCCACACTGACCCGGGACGGGGTCCGTACCAAATGACCCAGGACAGGGATAGTCCCACACTGATCCGGGACAGGGACAGTCCCACACTGACCCATGACAGGAACATTCCCACACTGACCCAGGATAGGGACAGTCCCACACTGACCCTGGACAGGAACAGTCTTACACTGACCCAGGACAGGGACAGTCCCACACTGACCCGGGACAGGGACAGTCCCACACTGACCCGGGACAGGGACAGTCCCACACTGACCCAGGACGTGAACAGTCCCACACTAACCCGTGATAGGGACAGTCCCACACTGACTCGGAACAGTGACAGTCCCACACTGACCCGGGACAGGGACAGTCCCACACTGACCCGGGACATGGACAGTCCCACACTGACCGGGGATAGGGATAGTCCCACACCCACCCGGAACAGGGACTGCCCAACACTGACCCGGAACAGGGACTGTCCCACACTGATCCGGGACAGGACAGACCCACACTGACCCGGGACAGGGACAGTCCCACACTGAACCGGGACAGGGATAGTCCCACAATTACCCAGGACAGGAACAGTCCCACACTGTCCCTGGATAGGGACAGTCCCACACTGACCTGGGACAGGAACAGACACACACTGACCCGGGACAGGGACAGGCCCACACTGTCCTGGGACAGGGACAGTCCCACACTGACCTGGGACAGGGACAGTCCCACACTGTCCTGGGACAGGAACAGTCCCACACTGACCTGGGACAGGAACAGACCGACACTGACCCGGGACAGGGACAGTCCCACACTGTCCTGGGACAGGGACAGTCCTACACTGACCCGGGACAGGGACAGACCCAGACTGACCTGGGATAGGGACAGTCCCACACTGAACCGGGACAGGAACCGCCCCACACTGACCCGGGACAGGAACAGTCCCACACTGAACCGGGACAGGGAAAATCCCACACTGACCAACGACGGGGACAGTTCCAGACTGACCCGGGATAGGGACAGTCCCACACTGACCCGGGACGGGGACCGTACCAAATGACCCAGGACAGGGATAGTCCCACACTGATCCGGGACAGGGACAGTCCCACACTGACCCATGACAGGAACATTCCCACACTGACCCAGGATAGGGACAGTCCCACACTGACCCTGGACAGGAACAGTCTTACACTGACCCAGGACGGGGACAGTCCCACACTGACCCGGGACATGGACAGTCCCACACTGACCCGGGATGGGGACAGTCCCAAACTGACCCGGGACGGGGACAGTCCCACACTGACCCGGGTCATGGACAGTCCCACACTGACCCGGGACAGGGACAGTCCCACACTTAACTTAAACAGGAACAGTCCCACACTGTGCCAGGACAGGGACAGTCCCACACTGACCTGGGACAGGAACAGACCCACACTGACCCGGGACAGGAACAGTCCCACACTGTCCCCGGACAGGAACAGTCGCACACTGACCTGGGACAGGAACAGACCCACACTGACCCGGGACAGGGACAGTCCCACACTGAACCGGGACAGGGACAGTCCCACAATGACCCAGGACAGGGAAAGTCACACACTGACCTGGGACAGGAACAGACCCACACTGACCCGGGACAGGGACAGTCCCACACTGAACCGGGAAAGGGACAGTCCCACACTGACCCAGGACATGGACAGTCCCACACTGACCGGGGATAGGGATAGTCCCACACCCACCCGGGACAGGGACTGCCCAACACTGACCCGGAACAGGGACTGTCCCACACTGATCCGGGACAGGACAGACCCACACTGACCCGGGACAGGGACAGTAGAACACTGAACCGGGACAGGGATAGTCCCACAATTACCCAGGACAGGAACAGTCCCACACTGTCCCTGGATAGGGACAGTCCCACACTGACCTGGGACAGGAACAGACACACACTGACCCGGGACAGGGACAGTCCCACACTGTCCTGGGATAGGGACAGTCCCACACTGACCCGGGACGGGAACAGTCCCACACTGACCCGGGACAGGAACAGTCCCACACTGACCCAGGATTGGGACAGTCCAAGACTGACCCAGGATAGGGACAGTCCCACACTGACCCGGGACGGGGACAGTCCCAGACTGACCCGGGACAGGGACAGTCCCACACTGACCCGGGACCGGAGCAGTCCCACACTGTCCCGGGACAGGGTCAGTCCCACACTGACCCGGGACATGGACAGTCCCACACTGACCCGGGACGGGGACACTTCCACACTGTCCCGGGACGGGGACAGTCCCACACTGACCCGGGACGGGGACAGTCCCAGACTGACCCGGGACAGGTACAGTCCCACACTGACCCGGGACAGGGACAGTCCTACACTGACCCGGGACAGGGACAGTCCCACACTCTCCCGGGACAGGGACAGTCCCACACTGACCTGGGACAGGAACAGACCCACACTGACCCGGGACAGGAACAGTCACACACGGTCCCCGGACAGGAACAGTCCCACACTGACCTGGGACAGGAACAGACCCACATTGACCCGGGACAGGGACAGTCCCACACTGAACCGGGACAGGGACAGTCCCACAATGTCCCAGGACAGGGAAAGTCACACACTGACCTGAGACAGGAACAGACCCACACTGACCTGGGACAGGGACAGTCCCACACTGACCCGGTACAGGGACAGTCCCACTTTGACCCGTGACAGGGACAGTCACACACTGAACCGGGACAGGGACCGTCCTACACTGACCCTGGACAGGAACAGTCCCACACTGACCCAGGACGGGGACAGTCCCACACTGACCCGGGACAGAGAGAGTCCCACACTGACCCGGGACAGGGACAGTCCCACACTGACCCTGGACAGGGACAGTGCCACACTGACCCAGGACGTGAACGGTCCCACACTAACCCGTGATAGGGACAGTCCCACACTGACCCGGAACCGTGACAGTCCCACACTTACCCGGGGCAGGGACAGTCCCACACTGACCCGGGACATGGACAGTCCCACACTGACCCGGGACATGGACAGTCCGACACTGACCGGGGATAGGGATAGTCCCACACCCACCCGGGACAGGGACTGCCCAACACTGACCTGGAACAGGGACTGTCCCACACTGATCCGGGACAAGACAGACCCACACTGACCCGGGACAGGGACAGTCCCACACTGAACCGGGACAGGGATAGTCCCACAATTACCCAGGACAGGAACAGTCCCACACTGTCCCGGGATAGGGACAGTCCCACACTGACCTGGGACAGGAACAGACACACACTGACCCGGGACAGGGACAGTCCCACACTGTCCTGGGACAGGGACAGTCCCACACTGACCTGGGACAGGGACAGTACCACACTGACCTGGGACACGAACAGACCCACACTGACCCGGGACAGGGACAGTCCCACACTGACCTGGGACAGGTACAGACCGACACTGACCCGGGACAGGGACAGTCCCACACTGTCCTGGGACAGGGACAGTCCTACACTGACCCGGGACAGGGACAGACCCAGACTGACCTGGGATAAGGACAGTCCCACACTGAACCGGGACAGGGACCGCCCCACACTGACCCGGGACAGGAACAGTCCCACACTGACCCGGGACAGGAAAAATCCCACACTGACCAACGATGGGGACAGTTCCAGACTGACCCGGGATCGGGACTGTCCCACACTGAACCGGGACAGGGACCGTCCCACATTGACCCAGGACAGGGACCGTCCCACACTGACCCGGGACATGGACAGTCCCTCACTGACCCGGGACAGGGACAGTCCCACACTGACCTGAGACAGGAACAGTCCCACACTGTCCCGGGACAGGGACAATCCCACACTGACCCGGGACAGGAACAGTCCCACACTGACCCAGGACAGGGTCAGTCACACACTGACCCTTGACAGGAACAGACCCACACTGACCCGGGATAGGAACAGTCCCACACTGACCCAGGACGGGGACAGTCCCAGACTGACCCTGGACAGGGACAGCCCCACACTGACCCGGGACAGGGACAGTCCCACACTGACCTGAGACAGGAACAGTCCCACACTAACCCGTGATAGGGACAGTCCCACACTGACTCGGAACAGTGACAGTCCCACACTGACCCGGGACATGGACAGTCCCACACTGACCCGGGACATGGACAGTCCCACACTGACCGGGGATAGGGATAGTCCCACACCCACCCGGGACAGGGACTGCCCAACACTGACCCAGAACAGGGACTGTCCCACACTGATCCGGGACAGGACAGACCCACACTGACCCGGGACAGGGACAGTCCCACACTGAACCGGGACAGGGATAGTCCCACAATTACCCAGGACAGGAACAGTCCCACACTGTCCCGGGATAGGGACAGTCCCACACTGACCTGGGACAGGAACAGACACACACTGACCCGGGACAGGGACAGGCCCACACTGTCCTGGGACAGGGACAGTCCCACACTGACCTGGGACAGGGACAGTCCCACACTGTCCTGGGACAGGGACAGTCCCACACTGACCTGGGACACAAACAGACCCACACTGACCCGGGACAGGGACAGTCCCACACTGACCTGGGACAGGAACAGACCGACACTGACCCGGGACAGGGACAGTCCCACACTGTCCTGGGACAGGGACAGTCCTACACTGACCCGGGACAGGGACAGACCCTGACTGACCTGGGATAGGGACAGTCCCACACTGAACCGGGACAGGGACCGCCCCACACTGACCCGGGACAGGAACAGTCCCACACTGACCCGGGACAGGAAAAATCCCACACTGACCAACGATGGGGACAGTTCCAGACTGACCCGGGATCGGGACTGTCCCACACTGAACCGGGACAGGGACCGTCCCACATTGACCCAGGACAGGGACCGTCCCACACTGACCCGGGACATGGACAGTCCCTCACTGACCCGGGACAGGGACAGTCCCACACTGACCTGAGACAGGAACAGTCCCACACTGTCCCGGGACAGGGACAATCCCACACTGACCCGGGACAGGAACAGTCCCACACTGACCCAGGACAGGGTCAGTCACACACTGACCCTTGACAGGAACAGACCCACACTGACCCGGGATAGGAACAGTCCCACACTGACCCAGGACGGGGACAGTCCCAGACTGACCCTGGACAGGGACAGCCCCACACTGACCCGGGACAGGGACAGTCCCACACTGACCTGAGACAGGAACAGTCCCACACTAACCCGTGATAGGGACAGTCCCACACTGACTCGGAACAGTGACAGTCCCACACTGACCCGGGACATGGACAGTCCCACACTGACCCGGGACATGGACAGTCCCACACTGACCGGGGATAGGGATAGTCCCACACCCACCCGGGACAGGGACTGCCCAACACTGACCCAGAACAGGGACTGTCCCACACTGATCCGGGACAGGACAGACCCACACTGACCCGGGACAGGGACAGTCCCACACTGAACCGGGACAGGGATAGTCCCACAATTACCCAGGACAGGAACAGTCCCACACTGTCCCGGGATAGGGACAGTCCCACACTGACCTGGGACAGGAACAGACACACACTGACCCGGGACAGGGACAGGCCCACACTGTCCTGGGACAGGGACAGTCCCACACTGACCTGGGACAGGGACAGTCCCACACTGTCCTGGGACAGGGACAGTCCCACACTGACCTGGGACACAAACAGACCCACACTGACCCGGGACAGGGACAGTCCCACACTGACCTGGGACAGGAACAGACCGACACTGACCCGGGACAGGGACAGTCCCACACTGTCCTGGGACAGGGACAGTCCTACACTGACCCGGGACAGGGACAGACCCAGACTGACCTGGGATAGGGACAGTCCCACACTGAACCGGGACAGGGACCGCCCCACACTGACCCGGGACAGGAACAGTCCCACACTGAACCGGGACAGGGAAAATCCCACACTGACCAACGACGGGGACAGTTCCAGACTGACCCGGGATAGGGACAGTCCCACACTGATCCGGGACGGGGACCGTACCAAATGACCCAGGACAGGGATAGTCCCACACTGATCCGGGACAGGGACAGTCCCACACTGACCCATGACAGGAACATTCCCACACTGACCCAGGATAGGGACAGTCCCACACTGACCCTGGACAGGAACAGTCTTACACTGACCCAGGACGGGGACAGTCCCACACTGACCCGGGACATGGACAGTCCCACACTGACCCGGGATGGGGACAGTCCCAAACTGACCCGGGACGGGGACAGTCCCACACTGACCCGGGTCATGGACAGTCCCACACTGACCCGGGACAGGGACAGTCCCACACTTAACTTAAACAGGAACAGTCCCACACTGTGCCAGGACAGGGACAGTCCCACACTGACCTGGGACAGGAACAGACCCACACTGACCCGGGACAGGAACAGTCCCACACTGTCCCCGGACAGGAACAGTCGCACACTGACCTGGGACAGGAACAGACCCACACTGACCCGGGACAGGGACAGTCCCACACTGAACCGGGACAGGGACAGTCCCACAATGACCCAGGACAGGGAAAGTCACACACTGACCTGGGACAGGAACAGACCCACACTGACCCGGGACAGGGACAGTCCCACACTGAACCGGGAAAGGGACAGTCCCACACTGACCCAGGACATGGACAGTCCCACACTGACCGGGGATAGGGATAGTCCCACACCCACCCGGGACAGGGACTGCCCAACACTGACCCGGAACAGGGACTGTCCCACACTGATCCGGGACAGGGACAGTCCCACACTGAACCGGGACAGGGATAGTCCCACAATTACCCAGGACAGGAACAGTCCCACACTGTCCCTGGATAGGGACAGACCCACACTGACCCGGGACAGGGACAGTCCCACAGTGAACCGGGACAGGGATAGTCCCACAATTACCCAGGACAGGAACAGTCCCACACTGTCCCTGGATAGGGACAGTCCCACACTGACCTGGGACAGGAACAGACACACACTGACCCGGGACAGGGACAGTCCCACACTGTCCTGGGACAGGGACAGTCCCACACTGACCTGGGACAGAGACAGTCCCACACTGACCCGGGATAGGAACAGTCCCACACTGACCCGGGACAGGAACAGTCCCACACTGACCCAGGATTGGGACAGTCCAAGACTGACCCAGGATAGGGACAGTCCCACACTGACCCGGGACGGGGACAGTCCCAGACTGACCCGGGACAGGGTCAGTCCCACACTGACCCGGGACATGGACAGTCCCACACTGACCCGGGACGGGGACACTTCCACACTGTCCCGGGACAGGGACAGTCCAAGACTGACCCAGGATAGGGACAGTCCCACACTGACCCGGGACGGGGACAGTCCCAGACTGACCCGGGACAGGTACAGTCCCACACTGACCCGGGACAGGGACAGTCCTACACTGACCCGGGACAGGGACAGTCCCACACTCTCCCGGGACAGGGACAGTCCCACACTGACGTGGGACAGGAACAGACCCACACTGACCCGGGACAGGAACAGTCCCACACGGTCCCCGGACAGGAACAGTCCCACACTGACCTGGGACAGGAACAGACCCACACTGACCCGGGACAGGGACAGTCCCACACTGAACCGGGACAGGGACAGTCCCACAATGACCCAGGACAGGGAAAGTCACACACTGACCTGGGACAGGAACAGACCCACACTGACCCGGGACAGGGACAGTCCCACACTGAACCGGGACAGGGACAGTACCACAATGACCCAGGACAGGGAAAGTCACACACTGACCTGAGACAGGAACAGACCCACACTGACCTGGGACAGGGACAGTCCCACACTGACCCGGTACAGGGACAGTCCCACTTTGACCCGTGACACGGACAGTCACCCACTGAACCGGGACAGGGACCGTCCTACACTGACCCTGGACAGGAACAGTCTTACACTGACCCAGGACGGGGACAGTCCCACACTGACCCGGGACATGGACAGTCCCACACTGACCCGGGATGGGGACAGTCCCAAACTGACCCGGGACGGGGACAGTCCCACACTGACCCGGGTCATGGACAGTCCCACACTGACCCGGGACAGGGACAGTCCCACACTTAACTTAAACAGGAACAGTCCCACACTGTGCCAGGACAGGGACAGTCCCACACTGACCTGGGACAGGAACAGACCCACACTGACCCGGGACAGGAACAGTCCCACACTGTCCCCGGACAGGAACAGTCGCACACTGACCTGGGACAGGAACAGACCCACACTGACCCGGGACAGGGACAGTCCCACACTGAACCGGGACAGGGACAGTCCCACAATGACCCAGGACAGGGAAAGTCACACACTGACCTGGGACAGGAACAGACCCACACTGACCCGGGACAGGGACAGTCCCACACTGACCCGGGACAGGAACAGTCCCACACTGACCCAGGATTGGGACAGTCCAAGACTGACCCAGGATAGGGACAGTCCCACACTGACCCGGGACGGGGACAGTCCCAGACTGACCCGGGACAGGGACAGTCCCACACTGACCCGGGACCGGAGCAGTCCCACACTGTCCCGAGACAGGGTCAGTCCCACACTGACCCGGGACATGGACAGTCCCACACTGACCCGGGACGGGGACACTTCCACACTGTCCCGGGACAGGGACAGTCCAAGACTGACCCAGGATAGGGACAGTCCCACACTGACCCGGGACGGGGACAGTCCCAGACTGACCCGGGACAGGTACAGTCCCACACTGACCCGGGACAGGGACAGTCCTACACTGACCCGGGTCAGGGACAGTCCCACACTCTCCCGGGACAGGGACAGTCCCACACTGACGTGGGACAGGAACAGACCCACACTGACCCGGGACAGGAACAGTCCCACACGGTCCCCGGACAGGAACAGTCCCACACTGACCTGGGACAGGAACAGACCCACACTGACCCGGGACAGGGACAGTCCCACACTGAACCGGGACAGGGACAGTCCCACAATGACCCAGGACAGGGAAAGTCACACACTGACCTGGGACAGGAACAGACCCACACTGACCCGGGACAGGGACAGTCCCACACTGAACCGGGACAGGGACAGTCCCACAATGACCCAGGACAGGGAAAGTCACACACTGACCTGAGACAGGAACAGACCCACACTGACCTGGGACAGGGACAGTCCCACACTGACCCGGTACAGGGACAGTCCCACTTTGACCCGTGACAGGGACAGTCACACACTGAACCGGGACAGGGACCGTCCTACACTGACCCTGGACAGGAACAGTCCCACACAGACCCAGGACGGGGACAGTCCCACACTGACCCGGGACAGAGAGAGTCCCACACTGACCCGGGACAGGGACAGTCCCACACTGACCCTGGACAGGGACAGTGCCACACTGACCCAGGACGTGAACGGTCCCACACTAACCCGTGATAGGGACAGTCCCACACTGACCCGGAACAGTGACAGTCCCACACTTACCCGGGGCAGGGACAGTCCCACACTGACCCGGGACATGGACAGTCCCACATTGACCGGGGATAGGGATAGTCCCACACCCACCCGGGACAGGGACTGCCCAACACTGACCCGGAACAGGGACTGTCCCACACTGATCCGGGACAAGACAGACCCACACTGACCCGGGACAGGGACAGTCCCACACTGAACCGGGACAGGGATAGTCCCACAATTACCCAGGACAGGAACAGTCCCACACTGACCCGGGACAGGGACAGTCCCACACTGACCTGGGACAGGTACAGACCGACACTGACCCGGGACAGGGACAGTCCCACACTGTCCTGGGACAGGGACAGTCCTACACTGACCCGGGACAGGGACAGACCCAGACTGACCTGGGATAGGGACAGTCCCACACTGAACCGGGACAGGGACCGCCCCACACTGACCCGGGACAGAAACAGTCCCACACTGACCCGGGACAGGAAAAATCCCACACTGACCAACGACGGGGACAGTTCCAGACTGACCCGGGATCGGGACTGTCCCACACTGAACCGGGACAGGGACCGTCCCACATTGACCCAGGACAGGGACCGTCCCACACTGACCCGGGACATGGACAGTCCCACACTGTCCCGGGACAGGGACAATCCCACACTGACCCGGGACAGGAACAGTCCCACACTGACCCAGGACAGGGTCAGTCACACACTGACCCTTGACAGGAACAGACCCACACTGACCCAGGATAGGAACAGTCCCACACTGACCCAGGACGGGGACAGTCCCAGACTGACCCTGGACAGGGACAGCCCCACACTGACCCGGGACAGGGACATTCCCACACTGACCTGAGACAGGAACAGTCCCACACTGTCCCGGGACAGGAACAGTCCCACACTGACCCAGGACAGGGACAGTCACACACTGACCCGGGACAGGGACAGTCCCACACTGACCCGGGACAGGAACAGTCCCACACTGACCCAGGAGGGGGTCAGTCCCACACTGACACTGGACAGGGTCAGTCTCACACTGACCCGGGACGGGGACAGTTCCACACTGTCCCGGGACATGGACAGTCCCACACTGACCCGGGACGGGGACAGTTCCACACTGTCCCGGGACATGGACAGTCTCACACTGACCCGGGACGGGGACAGTCCCAAACTGACCCGGGACGGGGACAGTCCCACACTGACCCGGGAGAGGGACAGTCCCACACTGACCCGGGAGAGGGACAGTCCCACACTGACCTGGGACAGGAACAGACACACACTGACCCGGGACAGGGACAGTCCCACACTGCCCTGGGACAGGGACAGTCCCACACTGACCTGGGACAGGAACAGACACACACTGACCCGGGACAGGGACAGCCCCACACTGACCTGAGACAGGAACAGTCCCACACTGTCCCGGGACAGGGACAGTCCCACACTGACCCGGGACAGGCACAGTCCCACACTGACCCCGGACAGGAACAGTCCCACACTGACCCGGGACAGGGACAGTCCCAGACTGACCCTGGACAGTAACAGCCCCACACTGACCCGGGACAGGGACAGTCCCACACTGAACCGGGACAGGGACAGTCCCACAATGACCCAGGACAGGGAAAGTCACACACTGACCTGGGACAGGAACAGACCCACACTGACCCGGGACAGGGACAGTCCCACACTGAACCGGGAAAGGGACAGTCCCACACTGACCCAGGACATGGACAGTCCCACACTGACCGGGGATAGGGATAGTCCCACACCCACCCGGGACAGGGACTGCCCAACACTGACCCGGAACAGGGACTGTCCCACACTGATCCGGGACAGGACAGACCCACACTGACCCGGGACAGGGACAGTCCCACACTGAACCGGGACAGGGATAGTCCCACAATTACCCAGGACAGGAACAGTCCCACACTGTCCCTGGATAGGGACAGTCCCACACTGACCTGGGACAGGAACAGACACACACTGACCCGGGACAGGGACAGTCCCACACTGTCCTGGGATAGGGACAGTCCCACACTGACCTGGGACAGAGACAGTCCCACACTGACCCGGGATAGGAACAGTCCCACACTGACCCGGGACAGGAACAGTCCCACACTGACCCAGGATTGGGACAGTCCAAGACTGACCCAGGATAGGGACAGTCCCACACTGACCCGGGACGGGGACAGTCCCAGACTGACCCGGGACAGGGACAGTCCCACACTGACCCGGGACCGGAGCAGTCCCACACTGTCCCGGGACAGGGTCAGTCCCACACTGACCCGGGACATGGACAGTCCCACACTGACCCGGGACGGGGACACTTCCACACTGACCCGGGACGGGGACAGTCCCAGACTGACCCGGGACAGGTACAGTCCCACACTGTCCCGGGACAGGGACAGTCCCACACTGACCCGGGACAGAGAGAGTCCCACACTGACCCGGGACAGGGACAGTCCCTCACTGACCCTGGACAGGGACAGTCCCACACTGACCCAGGACGTGAACGGTCCCACACTAACCCGTGATAGGGACAGTCCCACACTGACCCGGAACAGTGACAGTCCCACACTTACCCGGGGCAGGGACAGTCCCACACTGACCCGGGACATGGACAATACCACACTGACCCGGGACATGGACAGTCCCACACTGACCGGGGATAGGGATAGTCCCACACCCACCCGGGACAGGGACTGCCCAACACTGACCCAGAACAGGGACTGTCCCACACTGATCCGGGACAAGACAGACCCACACTGACCCGGGACAGGGACAGTCCCACACTGAACCGGGACAGGGATAGTCCCACAATTACCCAGGACAGGAACAGTCCCACACTGTCCCGGGATAGGGACAGTCCCACACTGACCTGGGACAGGAACAGACACACACTGACCCGGGACAGGGACAGTCCCACACTGTCCTGGGACAGGGACAGTCCCACACTGACCTGGGACAGGGACAGTACCACACTGACCTGGGACACGAACAGACCCACACTGACCCGGGACAGGGACAGTCGCACACTGACCTGGGACAGGAACAGACCGACACTGACCTGGGACAGGGACAGTCCCACACTGTCCTGGGACAGGGACAGTCCTACACTGACCCGGGACAGGGACAGACCCAGACTGACCTGGGATAGGGACAGTCCCACACTGAACCGAGACAGGGACCGCCCCACACTGACCCGGGACAGGAACATTCCCACACTGACCCGGGACAGGAAAAATCCCACACTGACCAACGACGGGGACAGTTCCAGACTGACCCGTGATCGGGACTGTCCCATACTGACCCGGGACGGGGACCGTCCCAAATGACCCAGGACAGGGACCGTCCCACACTGACCCGGGACATGGACAGTCCCACACTGACCCGGGACAGGGACAGTCCCACACTGACCTGAGACAGGAACAGTCCCACACTGTCCCGGGACAGGGACAATCCCACACTGACCCGGGACAGGAACAGTCCCACACTGACCCAGGACAGGGTCAGTCACACACTGACCCTTGACAGGAACAGACCCACACTGACCCGGGATAGGAACAGTCCCACACTGACCCAGGACGGGGACAGTCCCAGACTGACCCTGGACAGGGACAGCCCCACACTGACCCGGGACAGGGACATTCCCACACTGACCTGAGACAGGAACAGTCCCACAATGTCCCGGGACAGGAACAGTCCCACACTGACCCAGGACAGGGACAGTCACACACTGACCCGGGACAGGGAGAGTCCCACACTGACCCGGGACAGGAACAGTCCCACACTGACCCAGGAGGGGGTCAGTCCCACACTGACACGGGACAGGGACAGTCCCAGACTGACACGGGACAGGGACAGTCCCACACAGTCCCGGGACAGGGTCAGTCCCACACTGACCCGGGACGGGGACAGTTCCACACTGTCCCGGGACATGGACAGTCCCACACTGACCCGGGACGGGGACAGTTCCACACTGTCCCGGGACAGGGTCAGTCCTACACAGTCCCGGGACGGGAACAGTTCCACACTGTCCCGGGACAGGGTCAGTCCTACACAGTCCCGGGACGGGGACAGTTCCACACTGTCCCGGGACATGGACAGTCCCACACTGACCCGGGACGGGGACAGTCCCACACTGATCCGGGACAGGAACAGTCCCACACTGACCCGGGACGGGAACAGTTCCAAACTGACCCGGGACAGGAACAGACCCACACTGACCCGGGACAGGGACAGTCCCACACTGACCCGGGAGAGGGACAGTCCCACACTGTCCCGGGACAGGGACAGTCACACACTGACCCTTGACAGGAACAGACCCACACTGACCCGGGACAGGAACAGTCCCACACTGACCCGGGACAGGGACAGTCCCAGACTGACCCTGGACAGTAACAGCCCCACACTGACCTGAGACAGGAACTGTCCCACACTGTCCCGGGACAGGGACAGTCCCACACTGACCCCGGACAGGAACAGTCCCACACTGACCCGGGACAGGGACAGTCCCAGACTGACCCTGGACAGTAACAGCCCCACACTGACCCGGGACAGGGACAGTCCCACACTGACCTGAGACAGGAACAATCCCACACTGTCCCGGGACAGGGACAGTCCCACACTGACCCGGGACAGGGACAGTCCCAGTCTGACCCTGGACAGTAACAGCCCCACTCTGACCCGGGACAGGGACAGTCCCACACTGACCTGAGACAGGAACAGACCCACACTGACCCGGGACAGGAACAGACCCACACTGACCCGGGACAGGAACAGTCCCACACTGTCCCGGGACAGGGACAGTCCCACACTGACCCAGGACGGGGACAGTCCCAGACTGACCCGGGATAGTAACAGACCCACACTGACCCGGGACAGGAACTGTCCCACACTGACCCAGGACGGGGACTGTCCCAGACTGACCCGGGATAGGAACAGACCCACACTGACCCGGGACAGGAACTGTCCCACACTGACCCAGGACAGGGACAGTCCCACACTGACCCAGGACGGCGACAGTCCCAGACTGAACTGGGATAGGGACAGTCCCACACTGACGCGGGACGGGGACAGTCCCAGACTGACCCGGGACAGGGACAGTCCCACACTGACCCGGGACAGGGACAGTCACACACTGACCCAGGACGGGGACAGTCCAAGACTGACCCAGGATAGGGACAGTCCCACACTCTCCCAGGACGGGGACTGTCCCACACTGAACCGGGACAGGGACCGTCCCACACTGACCCGGGACAGGGACAGTCCCACGCTGATCCGGTACGTGAACAGCCCCATACTGACCCGGGACAGGGACAGTCCCACACTGACCCAGGACAGGGACAGTCCCACACTGACCCGGGGCAGGAAATGTCCCACACTGACCCGGAACAGTGACAGTCACACACTGACCTGGGACAGGAACAGACCCACACTGACCCGGGACAGGGACAGAGCCCACACTGTCCCAGGACAGTGACAGTCCCACACTGTCCCGGGACAGGGACAGTCCCACACTGAACCGGGACAGGAATAGTCCCACACTGACCCAGAACGGGTACGGTCCCACATTGACCCGGGACATGGACAGTCCCACACTGACCCGGAACAGGGACCGTCTCACACTGACCTGAGACAGGAACAGTCCCACACTGTCCCAGGACAGGGACTGTCACAGACTGACCTGGGACAGGAACAGACCCACACTGACCTGAGACAGGAACAGTCCCACACTGTCCCAGGACAGGGACAGTCACACACAGACCTGGGACAGGAACAGTCCCACACTGACCCGCGACAGGGACAGTCCCACACTGATCCTGGTCAGGGACAGAGCCCACACTGTCCCAGGACAGTGACAGTCCCACACTGTCCCGGGACAGGGACAGTCCCACACTGACCCAGGACAGGGACAGTCCCACACTGACCCGGGGCAGGAAATGTCCCACACTGACCCGTGACAGGGACAGTCCCACACTGACCCGGAACAGTGACAGTCCCACACTGATCCAGGGCAGGGACAGTCACACACTGACCCGGGACATGGACAGTCCCACACTGACCGGGGATAGGGATAGTCCCACTCTGACCTGGGACAGGAACAAACCCACACTGACCGGGAAAAAGACAGTCCCACACTGACCCGGGACAAGAAGAGACCCACACTGACCCGGGACAGGGACAGTCCCACACTGACCTGGGACACGAACAGACCCACACTGACCCGGGACGGGGACAGTCCCACACTGACCTGGGACACGAACAGACCCACACTGACCCGGGACAGGGACAGTCCCACACTGACCTGGGACAGGAACAGACACACACTGACCCGGGACAGTGACAGTCCCACACTATCCTGGGATAGGGACAGTCCCACACTGAACCAGGACCGGGACAGTCCCAGACTGACCCGGGATAGGGACAGTCCCACACTGACCCAGGACGGAGACGGTCCCAGACTGACCCGGGACAGGGACAGTTCCACACTGACCCGGGACTGGAACAGTCCCACACTGACCCAGGACCGGGACAGTCCCAGACTGACCCGGGATAGGGACAGTCCCACACTGACCCGGGACGGGGACAGTCCCAGACTGACCCGGGATAGGGACAGTCCCACACTGTTCCGGGACAGGGACAGTCCCACACTGACCCGGGATATGGACAGTCCCACACTGACCCGGGACGGAGACGGTCCCAGACTGACCCGGGACGGTGACAGTCTCAAACTGACCCGGGACGGGGACAGTTCCACACAGACCCGGGACGGGGACAGTCCCACACTGATCCGGGACAGGGACAGTCCCACACTGACCCGGGACAGGGACAGTCCCACACTGTCCCCGGACAGGAACAGTCCCACACTGACGCAGGACAGGGACAGTCCCACACTGACCCGGGACAGGGACAGTCCCAGACTGACCCTGGACAGTAACAGCCCCACACTGACCCGGGACAGGGACAGTCCCACACTGACCTGAGACAGGAACAATCCCACACTGTCCCGGGACAGGGACAGTCCCACACTGACCCGGGACAGGGACAGTCCTAGTCTGACCCTGGACAGTAACAGCCCCACTCTGACCCGGGACAGGAACAGACCCACACTGACCCGGGACAGGAACAGTCTCACACTGACCCAGGACGGGGTCAGTCCCACACTGACCTGGGATAGGGACAGTCCTACACTGACCCGGGACGGGGACAGTCCCAGACTGACCCGGAACAGGAACAGTCCCACACTGTCCCGGGACAGGGACAGTCCCACACTGACCCAGGACGGGGACAGTCCCAGACTGACCCGGGATAGGAACAGACCCACACTGACCCGGGACAGGAACTGTCCCACACTGACCCAGGACAGGGACAGTCACACACTGACCCTTGACAGGAACAGAGCCACACTGACCCAGGACAGGAACAGTCCCACACTGACCCAGGACGGCGACAGTCCCAGACTGAACTGGGATAGGGACAGTCCCACACTGACGCGGGACGGGGACAGTCCCAGACTGACCCGGGACAGGGACAGTCCCACACTGACCCGGGACAGGGACCCTCACACACTGACCCAGGACGGGGACAGTCCAAGACTGACCCAGGATAGGGACAGTCCCACACTGACCCGGGACGGGGACAGTCTCAGACTGACCCGGGACGGGGACAGTCCCACACTGATCCGGGACAGGGACAGTCCCACACTGACCCGGGGCAGGAAATGTCCAACACTGACCCGGAACAGGAACAGACCCACACTGACCCGGGACAGGGACAGAGCCCACACTGTCCCAGGACAGTGACAGTCCCACACTGTCCCGGGACAGGGACAGTCCCACACTGAACCGGGACAGGAACCGTCCCACACTGACCCTGGACAGGAATAGTCCCACACTGACCCAGAACGGGTACAGTCCCACACTGACCCGGGACATGGACAGTCCCACACTGACCCGGAACAGTGACAGTCCCACACTGATCCAGGGCAGGGACAGTCACACACTGACCCGGGACATGGACAGTCCCACACTGACCGGGGATAGGGATAGTCCCACTCTGACCTGGGACAGGAACAAACCCACACTGACCGGGAAAAAGACAGTCCCACACTGACCCGGGACAAGAAGAGACCCACACTGACCCGGGACAGGGACAGTCCCACACTGACCTGGGACACGAACAGACCCACACTGACCCGGGACGGGGACAGTCCCACACTGACCTGGGACACGAACAGACCCACACTGACCCGGGACAGGGACAGTCCCACACTGACCTGGGACAGGAACAGACACACACTGACCCGGGACAGTGACAGTCCCACACTATCCTGGGATAGGGACAGTCCCACACTGAACCAGGACCGGGACAGTCCCAGACTGACCCGGGATAGGGACAGTCCCACACTGACCCGGGACGGAGACGGTCCCAGACTGACCCGGGACAGGGACAGTTCCACACTGACCCGGGACTGGAACAGTCCCACACTGACCCAGGACCGGGACAGTCCCAGACTGACCCGGGATAGGGACAGTCCCACACTGACCCGGGACAGGGACCGTCCCACACTGACCCGGGACAGGGACAGTCCCACGCTGATCCGGTACGTGAACAGCCCCATACTGACCCGGGACAGGGACAGTCCCACACTGACCCAGGACAGGGACAGTCCCACACTGACCCGGGGCAGGAAATGTCCCACACTGACCCGGAACAGTGACAGTCACACACTGACCTGGGACAGGAACAGACCCACACTGACCCGGGACAGGGACAGAGCCCACACTGTCCCAGGACAGTGACAGTCCCACACTGTCCCGGGACAGGGACAGTCCCACACTGAACCGGGACAGGAATAGTCCCACACTGACCCAGAACGGGTACAGTCCCACATTGACCCGGGACATGGACAGTCCCACACTGACCCGGAACAGGGACCGTCTCACACTGACCTGAGACAGGAACAGTCCCACACTGTCCCAGGACAGGGACTGTCACAGACTGACCTGGGACAGGAACAGACCCACACTGACCTGAGACAGGAACAGTCCCACACTGTCCCAGGACAGGGACAGTCACACACAGACCTGGGACAGGAACAGTCCCACACTGACCCGCGACAGGGACAGTCCCACACTGATCCTGGTCAGGGACAGTCCCACGCTGATCCGGGACGTGAACAGCCCCATACTGACCCGGGACAGGGACAGTCCCACACTGACCCAGGACAGGGACAGTCCCACACTGACCCGGGGCAGGAAATGTCCCACACTGACCCGTGACAGGGACAGTCCCACACTGACCCGGAACAGTGACAGTCCCACACTGATCCAGGGCAGGGACAGTCACACACTGACCCGGGACATGGACAGTCCCACACTGACCGGGGATAGGGATAGTCCCACTCTGACCTGGGACAGGAACAAACCCACACTGACCGGGAAAAAGACAGTCCCACACTGACCCGGGACAAGAAGAGACCCACACTGACCCGGGACAGGGACAGTCCCACACTGACCTGGGACACGAACAGACCCACACTGACCCGGGACGGGGACAGTCCCACACTGACCTGGGACACGAACAGACCCACACTGACCCGGGACAGGGACAGTCCCACACTGACCTGGGACAGGAACAGACACACACTGACCCGGGACAGTGACAGTCCCACACTATCCTGGGATAGGGACAGTCCCACACTGAACCAGGACCGGGACAGTCCCAGACTGACCCGGGATAGGGACAGTCCCACACTGACCCGGGACGGAGACGGTCCCAGACTGACCCGGGACAGGGACAGTTCCACACTGACCCGGGACTGGAACAGTCCCACACTGACCCAGGACCGGGACAGTCCCAGACTGACCCGGGATAGGGACAGTCCCACACTGACCCGGGACGGGGACAGTCCCAGACTGACCCGGGATAGGGACAGTCCCACACTGTTCCGGGACAGGGACAGTCCCACACTGACCCGGGATATGGACAGTCCCACACTGACCCGGGACGGAGACGGTCCCAGACTGACCCGGGACGGTGACAGTCTCAAACTGACCCGGGACGGGGACAGTTCCACACAGACCCGGGACGGGGACAGTCCCACACTGATCCGGGACAGGGACAGTCCCACACTGACCCGGGACAGGGACAGTCCCACACTGTCCCCGGACAGGAACAGTCCCACACTGACGCAGGACAGGGACAGTCCCACACTGACCCGGGACAGGGACAGTCCCAGACTGACCCTGGACAGTAACAGCCCCACACTGACCCGGGACAGGGACAGTCCCACACTGACCTGAGACAGGAACAATCCCACACTGTCCCGGGACAGGGACAGTCCCACACTGACCCGGGACAGGGACAGTCCTAGTCTGACCCTGGACAGTAACAGCCCCACTCTGACCCGGGACAGGAACAGACCCACACTGACCCGGGACAGGAACAGTCTCACACTGACCCAGGACGGGGTCAGTCCCACACTGACCTGGGATAGGGACAGTCCTACACTGACCCGGGACGGGGACAGTCCCAGACTGACCCGGAACAGGAACAGTCCCACACTGTCCCGGGACAGGGACAGTCCCACACTGACCCAGGACGGGGACAGTCCCAGACTGACCCGGGATAGGAACAGACCCACACTGACCCGGGACAGGAACTGTCCCACACTGACCCAGGACAGGGACAGTCACACACTGACCCTTGACAGGAACAGAGCCACACTGACCCAGGACAGGAACAGTCCCACACTGACCCAGGACGGCGACAGTCCCAGACTGAACTGGGATAGGGACAGTCCCACACTGACGCGGGACGGGGACAGTCCCAGACTGACCCGGGACAGGGACAGTCCCACACTGACCCGGGACAGGGACCCTCACACACTGACCCAGGACGGGGACAGTCCAAGACTGACCCAGGATAGGGACAGTCCCACACTGACCCGGGACGGGGACAGTCTCAGACTGACCCGGGACGGGGACAGTCCCACACTGATCCGGGACAGGGACAGTCCCACACTGACCCGGGGCAGGAAATGTCCCACACTGACCCGGAACAGGAACAGACCCACACTGACCCGGGACAGGGACAGAGCCCACACTGTCCCAGGACAGTGACAGTCCCACACTGTCCCGGGACAGGGACAGTCCCACACTGAACCGGGACAGGAACCGTCCCACACTGACCCTGGACAGGAATAGTCCCACACTGACCCAGAACGGGTACAGTCCCACACTGACCCGGGACATGGACAGTCCCACACTGACCCGGAACAGTGACAGTCCCACACTGATCCAGGGCAGGGACAGTCACACACTGACCCGGGACATGGACAGTCCCACACTGACCGGGGATAGGGATAGTCCCACTCTGACCTGGGACAGGAACAAACCCACACTGACCGGGAAAAAGACAGTCCCACACTGACCCGGGACAAGAAGAGACCCACACTGACCCGGGACAGGGACAGTCCCACACTGACCTGGGACACGAACAGACCCACACTGACCCGGGACGGGGACAGTCCCACACTGACCTGGGACACGAACAGACCCACACTGACCCGGGACAGGGACAGTCCCACACTGACCTGGGACAGGAACAGACACACACTGACCCGGGACAGTGACAGTCCCACACTATCCTGGGATAGGGACAGTCCCACACTGAACCAGGACCGGGACAGTCCCAGACTGACCCGGGATAGGGACAGTCCCACACTGACCCGGGACGGAGACGGTCCCAGACTGACCCGGGACAGGGACAGTTCCACACTGACCCGGGACTGGAACAGTCCCACACTGACCCAGGACCGGGACAGTCCCAGACTGACCCGGGATAGAGACAGTCCCACACTGACCCGGGACGGGGACAGTCCCAGACTGACCCGGGATAGGGACAGTCCCACACTGTTCCGGGACAGGGACAGTCCCACACTGACCCGGGATATGGACAGTCCCACACTGACCCGGGACGGAGACGGTCCCAGACTGACCCGGGACGGTGACAGTCTCAAACTGACCCGGGACGGGGACAGTTCCACACAGACCCGGGACGGGGACAGTCCCACACTGATCCGGGACAGGGACAGTCCCACACTGACCCGGGACAGGGACAGTCCCACACTGTCCCCGGACAGGAACAGTCCCACACTGACGCAGGACAGGGACAGTCCCACACTGACCCGGGACAGGGACAGTCCCAGACTGACCCTGGACAGTAACAGCCCCACACTGACCCGGGACAGGGACAGTCCCACACTGACCTGAGACAGGAACAATCCCACACTGTCCCGGGACAGGGACAGTCCCACACTGACCCGGGACAGGGACAGTCCTAGTCTGACCCTGGACAGTAACAGCCCCACTCTGACCCGGGACAGGAACAGACCCACACTGACCCGGGACAGGAACAGTCTCACACTGACCCAGGACGGGGTCAGTCCCACACTGACCTGGGATAGGGACAGTCCTACACTGACCCGGGACGGGGACAGTCCCAGACTGACCCGGAACAGGAACAGTCCCACACTGTCCCGGGACAGGGACAGTCCCACACTGACCCAGGACGGGGACAGTCCCAGACTGACCCGGGATAGGAACAGACCCACACTGACCCGGGACAGGAACTGTCCCACACTGACCCAGGACAGGGACAGTCACACACTGACCCTTGACAGGAACAGAGCCACACTGACCCAGGACAGGAACAGTCCCACACTGACCCAGGACGGCGACAGTCCCAGACTGAACTGGGATAGGGACAGTCCCACACTGACGCGGGACGGGGACAGTCCCAGACTGACCCGGGACAGGGACAGTCCCACACTGACCCGGGACAGGGACAGTCCCACACTGACCCGGGACGGGGACAGTCCAAGACTGACCCAGGATAGGGACAGTCCCACACTGACCCGGGACGGGGACAGTCTCAGACTGACCCGGGACGGGGACAGTCCCACACTGATCCGGGACAGGGACAGTCCCACACTGACCCGGGGCAGGAAATGTCCCACACTGACCCGGAACAGTGACAGTCACACACTGACCTGGGACAGGAACAGACCCACACTGACCCGGGACAGGGACAGTCACACACTGACCTGGGACAGGAACAGACCCACACTGACCCGGGACAGGGACAGAGCCCACACTGTCCCAGGACAGTGACAGTCCCACACTGTCCCGGGACAGGGACAGTCCCACACTGAACCGGGACAGGAACCGTCCCACACTGACCCTGGACAGGAATAGTCCCACACTGACCCAGAACGGGTACAGTCCCACACTGACCCGGGACATGGACAGTCCCACACTGATCCGGGACAGGGACAGTCCCACACTGACCCGGGACAGGGACAGTCCCACACTGTCCCCGGACAGGAACAGTCCCACACTGACGCAGGACAGGGACAGTCCCACACTGACCCGGGACATGGACAGTCCCACACTGACCCGGAACAGGGACCGTCTCACACTGACCTGAGACTGGAACAGTCCCACACTGTCCCAGGACAGGGACTGTCACAGACTGACCTGGGACAGGAACAGACCCACACTGACCTGAGACAGGAACAGTCCCACACTGTCCCAGGACAGGGACAGTCACACACAGACCTGGGACAGGAACAGTCCCACACTGACCCGCGACAGGAACAGTCCCACACTGACCCGCGACAGGGACAGTCCCACACTGACCCTGGTCGGGGACAGTCCCACGCTGATCCGGGACGTGAACAGCCCCATACTGACCCAGGACAGGGACAGTCCCACATTTACCTGAGACAGGAACAGTCCCACACTGTCCCAGGACAGGGACAGTCACACACTGACCTGGGACAGGAACAGACACACACTGACCCGGAACAGGGACTGTCCCACACTGAACCGGGACAGGGACCGGCACACACTGACCCTGGACAGGAACAGTCCCACACTGACCCACGACGGGGACAGTGCCACACTTACCTGGGACAGGAACAGTCCCACACTGACCCGGGACGGGGACAGTCCCACACTGATCCGGGACAGGGACAGTCCCACACTGACCCGGGACAGGGACAGTCCCACACTGTCCCCGGACAGGAACAGTCCCACACTGACGCAGGACAGGGACAGTCCCACACTGACCCGGGACAGGGACAGTCCCAGACTGACCCTGGACAGTAACAGCCCCACACTGACCCGGGACAGGGACAGTCCCACACTGACCTGAGACAGGAACAATCCCACACTGTCCCGGGACAGGGACAGTCCCACACTGACCCGGGACAGGGACAGTCCTAGTCTGACCCTGGACAGTAACAGCCCCACTCTGACCCGGGACAGGAACAGACCCACACTGACCCGGGACAGGAACAGTCTCACACTGACCCAGGACGGGGTCAGTCCCACACTGACCTGGGATAGGGACAGTCCTACACTGACCCGGGACGGGGACAGTCCCAGACTGACCCGGGATAGGAACAGACCCACACTGACCCGGGACAGGAACTGTCCCACACTGACCCAGGACAGGGACAGTCACACACTGACACTTGACAGGAACAGAGCCACACTGACCCAGGACAGGAACAGTCCCACACTGACCCAGGACGGCGACAGTCCCAGACTGAACTGGGATAGGGACAGTCCCACACTGACGCGGGACGGGGACAGTCCCAGACTGACCCGGGACAGGGACAGTCCCACACTGACCCGGGACAGGGACAGTCACACACTGACCCAGGACGGGGACAGTCCAAGACTGACCCAGGATAGGGACAGTCCCACACTGACCCGGGACGGGGACAGTCTCAGACTGACCCAGGACGGGGACAGTCCCACACTGACCCAGGACAGGGACAGTCCCACACTGACCCGGGGCAGGAAATGTCCCACACTGACCCGGAACAGTGACAGTCACACACTGACCTGGGACAGGAACAGACCCACACTGACCCGGGACAGGGACAGAGCCCACACTGTCCCAGGACAGTGACAGTCCCACACTGTCCCGGGACAGGGACAGTCCCACACTGAACCGGGACAGGAACCGTCCCACACTGACCCTGGACAGGAATAGTCCCACACTGACCCAGAACGGGTACAGTCCCACACTGACCCGGGACATGGACAGTCCCACATTGACCCGGAACAGGGACCGTCTCACACTGACCTGAGACTGGAACAGTCCCACACTGTCCCAGGACAGGGACTGTCACAGACTGACCTGGGGCAGGAACAGACCCACACTGACCTGAGACAGGAACAGTCCCACACTGTCCCAGGACAGGGACAGTCACACACAGACCTGGGACAGGAACAGTCCCACACTGACCCGCGACAGGGACAGTCCCACACTGACCCTGGTCGGGGACAGTCCCACGCTGATCCGGGACGTGAACAGCCCCATACTGACCCGGGACAGGGACAGTCCCACACTGACCCAGGACAGGGACAGTCCCACACTGACCCGGGGCAGGAAATGTCCCACACTGACCCGTGACAGGGACAGTCCCACACTGACCCGGAACAGTGACAGTCCCACACTGATCCAGGGCAGGGACAGTCACAAACTGACCCGGGACATGGACAGTCCCACACTGACCGGGGATCGGGATAGTCCCACTCTGACCTGGGACAGGAACAAATCCACACTGACCGGGAAAAAGACAGTCCCACACTGACCCGGGGCAAGAAGAGACCCACACTGACCCGGGACAGGGACAGTCCCACACTGACCCGGGACAGGGACAGTCCCACACTGACCTGGGACACGAACAGACCCACACTGACCCGGGACAGGGACAGTCCCACACTGACCTGGGACAGGAACAGACACACACTGACCCGGGACAGGGACAGTCCCACACTATCCTGGGATAGGGACAGTCCCACACTTACGTGGGACAGGAACAGACCCACACTGGCCCGGGACAGGGACAGTCCCACACTGACCTGGGACAGGAAGAGTCCCACACTGACCCGGGACAGGGACTGTCCTACATTGACCCGGAACAGGAGCAGTTCCACACTGTTCCGGGATAGGGACAGTCACACACTGTCCCGGGATAGGGACAGTCACACACTGACCCGGGATAGGGACCGTCCCACATTGACCCGGGACAGGGACCGTCATACACTGACCCGGGACATGGACAGTCCCACACTGACCTGGGACGGGGTCAGTCCCACACTGACCCGGGACATGGACAGTCCCAAACTGAACCGGGACAAGGACCGTCCCACACTGTCCCTGGACAGGAACAGTCCCACACTGAACCAGGACCGGGACAGTCCCAGACTGACCCGGGATAGGGACAGTCCCACACTGACCCGAGACGGGGACGGTCCCAGACTGACCCGGGACAGGGACAGTTCCACACTGACCCGGGACTGGAACAGTCCCACACTGACCCAGGACCGGGACAGTCCCAGACTGACCCAGGATAGGGACAGTCCCACACTGACCCGGGACGGGGACAGTCCCAGACTGACCCGGGATAGGGACAGTCCCACACTGTTCCGGGACAGGGACAGTCCCACACTGACCCGGGATATGGACAGTTCCACACAGACCTGGGACATGGACAGTCCCAAACTGACCCAGGACAGGGACAGTCCCACATTTACCTGAGACAGGAACAGTCCCACACTGTCCCAGGACAGGGACAATCACACACTGACCTGGGACAGGAACAGACACACACTGACCCGGAACAGGGACTGTCCCACACTGAACCGGGACAGGGACCGGCCCACACTGACCCTGGACAGGAACAGTCCCGCACTGACCCACGACAGGGACAGTGCCACACTTACCTGGGACAGGAACAGACCCACACTGACCCGGGACGGGGACAGTCCCACACTGATCCGGGACAGGGACAGTCCCACACTGACCCGGGACAGGGACAGTCCCACACTGATCCGGGACAGGGACAGTCCCACACTGACCCCGGACAGGAACAGTCCCACACTGACCTGGGACAGGAACAGACCCACACTGACCCGGGACAGGGACAGTCACACACTGACGCAGGACAGGGACAGTCACACACTGACCCAGGACAGGGACAGTCACACACTGACCTGGGACAGGGACAGTCACACACTGACCCAGGACAGGGACAGTCACACACTGACCTGGGACAGGAACAGACCGACCACTAACCCGGGACAGGGACAGTCCAACACTGTCCCCGGACAGGAACAGTCCCACACTGAGCTGGGACAGGAACAGACCCACACTGACCCGGGACAGGGACAGTCACACACTGAGCTGGGACAGGAACAGACCCACACTGACCCGGGACATGGACAATCCCACACTGAACCGGGACAGGGACAGTCCCACACTGACCCGGGACAGGGACAGTCCCACTTTGATCCGGGACAGGAGCAGTCCCACACTGTCCCGGGACAGGGACAGTCCCACACTGAATCGGGACAGGGACCGTCCCACACTGACCCTGGACAGGAACAGTCCCGCACTGACCCAGGACGGGGACAGTGCCACACTGACCAGGGACAGGGACAGTCACACACTGACCCAGGACAGGGACAGTCACACACTGACCAGGGACAGGGACAGTCACACACTGACCCAGGACAGGGACAATCACACACTGACCTGGGACAGGAACAGACCGACACTGACCCGGGACAGGGACAGTCCCACACTGACCTGGGACAGGGACAGTCCCACACTGTCCTGGGACAGGGACGGTCCCACACTGACCCGGGACAGAGAGAGTCCCTCACTGACTCGGGACAGGGACATTCCCACACTGACCTTGGTCGGGGACAGTCCCACGCTGATCCGGGACGTGAACAGTCCCACACTGACCCGGGACAGGGACAATCGCACACTGACCCAGGACAGGGAGAGTCCCACACTGACCCGGGGCAGGAAATGTCCCACACTGAGCCGTGACAGGGACAGTCCCACACTGACCCAGAACAGTGACAGTCCCACACTGACCCGGGGCATGAAATGTCCCACAGTGAGCCGTGACAGACCCAGTCCCATACTGACCCGGGATAGGGACAGTCCCACTCTGACCTGGGACAGGAACTTACCCACACAGACCGGGAAAAAGACAGCCCCACACTGACCCGGGACAAGAACAGACCCACACTGACGTGGGACACGAACAGATCCAACTGACCCGGGATAGGGACAGTCACACACTGTCCCGGGATAGGGACAGTCACACACTGACCCGGGATAGGGACCGTCCCACATTGACCCGGGACAGGGACCGTCATACACTGACCCGGGACATGGACAGTCCCACACTGACCTGGGACGGGGTCTGTCCCACACTGACCCGGGACATGGACAGTCCCAAACTGAACCGGGACAAGGACCGTCCCACACTGTCCCTGGACAGGAACAGTCCCACACTGAACCAGGACCGGGACAGTCCCAGACTGACCCGGGATAGGGACAGTCCCACACTGACCCGAGACGGGGACGGTCCCAGACTGACCCGGGACAGGGACAGTTCCACACTGACCCGGGACTGGAACAGTCCCACACTGACCCAGGACCGGGACAGTCCCAGACTGACCCAGGATAGGGACAGTCCCACACTGACCCGGGACGGGGACAGTCCCAGACTGACCCGGGATAGGGACAGTCCCACACTGTTCCGGGACAGGGACAGTCCCACACTGACCCGGGATATGGACAGTTCCACACAGACCTGGGACATGGACAGTCCCAAACTGACCCAGGACAGGGACAGTCCCACATTTACCTGAGACAGGAACAGTCCCACACTGTCCCAGGACAGGGACAATCACACACTGACCTGGGACAGGAACAGACACACACTGACCCGGAACAGGGACTGTCCCACACTGAACCGGGACAGGGACCGGCCCACACTGACCCTGGACAGGAACAGTCCCGCACTGACCCACGACAGGGACAGTGCCACACTTACCTGGGACAGGAACAGACCCACACTGACCCGGGACGGGGACAGTCCCACACTGATCCGGGACAGGGACAGTCCCACACTGACCCGGGACAGGGACAGTCCCACACTGATCCGGGACAGGGACAGTCCCACACTGACCCCGGACAGGAACAGTCCCACACTGACCTGGGACAGGAACAGACCCACACTGACCCGGGACAGGGACAGTCACACACTGACGCAGGACAGGGACAGTCACACACTGACCCAGGACAGGGACAGTCACACACTGACCTGGGACAGGGACAGTCACACACTGACCCAGGACAGGGACAGTCACACACTGACCTGGGACAGGAACAGACCGACCACTAACCCGGGACAGGGACAGTCCAACACTGTCCCCGGACAGGAACAGTCCCACACTGAGCTGGGACAGGAACAGACCCACACTGACCCGGGACAGGGACAGTCACACACTGAGCTGGGACAGGAACAGACCCACACTGACCCGGGACATGGACAATCCCACACTGAACCGGGACAGGGACAGTCCCACACTGACCCGGGACAGGGACAGACCCACTTTGACCCGGGACAGGAGCAGTCCCACACTGTCCCGGGACAGGGACAGTCCCACACTGAATCGGGACAGGGACCGTCCCACACTGACCCAGGACAGGGACAGTCACACACTGACCAGGGACAGGGACAGTCACACACTGACCCAGGACAGGGACAATCACACACTGACCTGGGACAGGAACAGACCGACACTGACCCGGGACAGGGACAGTCCCACACTGACCTGGGACAGGGACAGTCCCACACTGTCCCTGGACAGGAACAGTCCCACACTGACCCAGGACAGGGACAGTCCCACACTGTCCTGGGACTGGGACGGTCCCACACTGACCCGGGACAGAGAGAGTCCCTCACTGACTCGGGACAGGGACATTCCCACACTGACCTTGGTCGGGGACAGTCCCACGCTGATCCGGGACGTGAACAGTCCCACACTGACCCGGGACAGGGACAATCGCACACTGACCCAGGACAGGGACAGTCACACACTGACCAGGGACAGGGACAGTCACACACTGACCCAGGACAGGGACAATCACACACTGACCTGGGACAGGAACAGACCGACACTGACCCGGGACAGGAACAGTCCCACACTGACCTGGGACAGGGACAGTCCCACACTGTCCCTGGACAGGAACAGTCCCACACTGACCCAGGACAGGGACAGTCCCACACTGTCCTGGGACTGGGACGGTCCCACACTGACCCGGGACAGAGAGAGTCCCTCACTGACTCGGGACAGGGACATTCCCACACTGACCTTGGTCGGGGACAGTCCCACGCTGATCCGGGACGTGAACAGTCCCACACTGACCCGGGACAGGGACAATCGCACACTGACCCAGGACAGGGAGAGTCCCACACTGACCCGGGGCAGGAAATGTCCCACACTGAGCCGTGACAGGGACAGTCCCACACTGACCCAGAACAGTGACAGTCCCACACTGACCCGGGGCATGAAATGTCCCACAGTGAGCCGTGACAGACCCAGTCCCATACTGACCCGGGATAGGGACAGTCCCACTCTGACCTGGGACAGGAACTTACCCACACAGACCGGGAAAAAGACAGCCCCACACTGACCCGGGACAAGAACAGACCCACACTGACGTGGGACACGAACAGATCCAACTGACC
This sequence comes from Chiloscyllium plagiosum, assembly GCF_037043375.1. NCBI lineage: Eukaryota > Metazoa > Chordata > Chondrichthyes > Orectolobiformes > Hemiscylliidae > Chiloscyllium > Chiloscyllium plagiosum. The sequence goes on from NW_028270183.1 coordinate 36,923,023, forward strand.
CGGGATAGGGACAGTCACACACTGTCCCGGGATAGGGACAGTCACACACTGACCCGGGATAGGGACCGTCCCACATTGACCCGGGACAGGGACCGTCATACACTGACCCGGGACATGGACAGTCCCACACTGACCTGGGACGGGGTCTGTCCCACACTGACCCGGGACATGGACAGTCCCAAACTGAACCGGGACAAGGACCGTCCCACACTGTCCCTGGACAGGAACAGTCCCACACTGAACCAGGACCGGGACAGTCCCAGACTGACCCGGGATAGGGACAGTCCCACACTGACCCGAGACGGGGACGGTCCCAGACTGACCCGGGACAGGGACAGTTCCACACTGACCCGGGACTGGAACAGTCCCACACTGACCCAGGACCGGGACAGTCCCAGACTGACCCAGGATAGGGACAGTCCCACACTGACCCGGGACGGGGACAGTCCCAGACTGACCCGGGATAGGGACAGTCCCACACTGTTCCGGGACAGGGACAGTCCCACACTGACCCGGGATATGGACAGTTCCACACAGACCTGGGACATGGACAGTCCCAAACTGACCCAGGACAGGGACAGTCCCACATTTACCTGAGACAGGAACAGTCCCACACTGTCCCAGGACAGGGACAATCACACACTGACCTGGGACAGGAACAGACACACACTGACCCGGAACAGGGACTGTCCCACACTGAACCGGGACAGGGACCGGCCCACACTGACCCTGGACAGGAACAGTCCCGCACTGACCCACGACAGGGACAGTGCCACACTTACCTGGGACAGGAACAGACCCACACTGACCCGGGACGGGGACAGTCCCACACTGATCCGGGACAGGGACAGTCCCACACTGACCCGGGACAGGGACAGTCCCACACTGATCCGGGACAGGGACAGTCCCACACTGACCCCGGACAGGAACAGTCCCACACTGACCTGGGACAGGAACAGACCCACACTGACCCGGGACAGGGACAGTCACACACTGACGCAGGACAGGGACAGTCACACACTGACCCAGGACAGGGACAGTCACACACTGACCTGGGACAGGGACAGTCACACACTGACCCAGGACAGGGACAGTCACACACTGACCTGGGACAGGAACAGACCGACCACTAACCCGGGACAGGGACAGTCCAACACTGTCCCCGGACAGGAACAGTCCCACACTGAGCTGGGACAGGAACAGACCCACACTGACCCGGGACAGGGACAGTCACACACTGAGCTGGGACAGGAACAGACCCACACTGACCCGGGACATGGACAATCCCACACTGAACCGGGACAGGGACAGTCCCACACTGACCCGGGACAGGGACAGACCCACTTTGACCCGGGACAGGAGCAGTCCCACACTGTCCCGGGACAGGGACAGTCCCACACTGAATCGGGACAGGGACCGTCCCACACTGACCCAGGACAGGGACAGTCACACACTGACCAGGGACAGGGACAGTCACACACTGACCCAGGACAGGGACAATCACACACTGACCTGGGACAGGAACAGACCGACACTGACCCGGGACAGGAACAGTCCCACACTGACCTGGGACAGGGACAGTCCCACACTGTCCCTGGACAGGAACAGTCCCACACTGACCCAGGACAGGGACAGTCCCACACTGTCCTGGGACTGGGACGGTCCCACACTGACCCGGGACAGAGAGAGTCCCTCACTGACTCGGGACAGGGACATTCCCACACTGACCTTGGTCGGGGACAGTCCCACGCTGATCCGGGACGTGAACAGTCCCACACTGACCCGGGACAGGGACAATCGCACACTGACCCAGGACAGGGAGAGTCCCACACTGACCCGGGGCAGGAAATGTCCCACACTGAGCCGTGACAGGGACAGTCCCACACTGACCCAGAACAGTGACAGTCCCACACTGACCCGGGGCATGAAATGTCCCACAGTGAGCCGTGACAGACCCAGTCCCATACTGACCCGGGATAGGGACAGTCCCACTCTGACCTGGGACAGGAACTTACCCACACAGACCGGGAAAAAGACAGCCCCACACTGACCCGGGACAAGAACAGACCCACACTGACGTGGGACACGAACAGATCCAACTGACCCGGGATAGGGATAGCCCCACGTTGACCCGGAACAGTAGCAGTCCCTCACTGTCCCGGGATAGGGACAGTCACACACTGACCCGGGACAGGAACCGTCCCACATTGACCCGGGCCAGGGACCGTCCCACACTGACCCGGGACAGGGGCAGTCCCACACTGACCCGGGACGGGGACAGTCCCAAACTGAACCGGGACAGGGACTGTCCCACACTGACCCTGGACAGGAACAGTCCCACACTGACCCAGTACCGGGACAGTCCCAGACTGACCCAGGGTAGAGACAGTCCCACACTGACCCGGGACGGGGACAGTCCCAGACTGACCCGGGACCGGAACAATCCCACACTGTCCCTGGACAGGGACAGTCCCACACTGACCCGGGATGGGGACAGTCCCAAACTGACCCGGGACATGGACAGTCCCACACTGACCCGGGAGAGGAACAGTCTCACACTGACCTGGGACAGGGACAGTCCCACACTGACCCGGGACAGGGTCAGTCCCACACTGACCCGGGACTGGAGCAGTCCGACACTGTCCTGGGACAGGGACAGTCCCACACTGACCCGGGACGGGGACAGTCCCAAACTGACCCGGGACAGGGACAGTCCCAAACTGACCCGGGACATGGACAGTCCCACACTGACCCGGGAGAGGAACAGTCCCACACTGACCTGGGACAGGGACAGTCCCACACTGACCCGGGACAGGGTCAGTCCCACACTGACCCGGGACTGGAGCAGTCCGACACTGTCCTGGGACAGGGACAGTCCCACTTTGACCCGGGACAGGAGCAGTCCCACACTGACCCAGGACGGGGACAGTCCCACACTGACCCGGGACAGGGACAATCCCACACTGACCCGGGAGAGGGACAGTCCCACACTGAACCGGGACAGGGCCAGTCCCACACTGACCCAGGACAGGGACAGTCACACACTGACCCAGGACAGGGACAGTCACACACTGACCAGGGACAGGGACAGTCACACATTGACCCAGGACAGGGACAGTCACACACTGACCTGGGACAGGAACAGACCCACACTGACCCGAGACAGGGACAGTCCCACACTGAACCAGGACAGGGACCGTCCCACACTGACCCTGGACAGGAACAGTCCCACACTGACCCAGGACGGGGACAGTGCCACACTGACCTGGGACAGGAAGAGACCCACACTGACCCGGGACAGGGACAGTCCCACACTGACCCGGGACGGGGACAGTCCCACACTGAACCGGGACAGGGACAGTCCCACACTGACCCAGGACAGGGACAGTCACACACTGACCAGGGACAGGGACAGTCACACACTGACCAAGGACAGGGACAGTCACACACTGACCTGGGACAGGAACAGACCCACACTGACCCGAGACAGGGACAGTCCCACACTGACCTGGGACAGGGACATTCCCACACTGACCCTGGTCGGGGACAGTCCCACGCTGATCCGGGACGTGAACCGTCCCACACTGACCCAGGAACGGAACAATCCCACACTGTCCCCGGACAGGGACAGTCCCACACTGTCCCGGGACATGGACAGTCCCACACTGTCCCTGGACAGGGACCGTCCCACACTGACCCGGGACGGGGACAGTCCCAGACTGACCCGGGACCGGAACAATCCCACACTGTCCCCGGACAGGGACAGTCCCAAACTGACCAGGGACATGGACAGTCCCACACTGACCCGGGACGGGGACAGTCCCACACTGACCCGGGACATGGACAGTCCCACACTGACCCGGGACAGGGACAGTCCCAAACTGACCCTGTCCGGGGACAGTCCCACACTGACCCGGGACATGGACAGTCCCACACTGTCCCTGGACAGGGACAGTCCCACACTGACCCGGGACGGGGACAGTCCCAAACTGACCAGGGACATGGACAGTCCCACACTGACCCGGGACGGGGACAGTCCCACACTGACCCGGGACATGGATGTCCCACACTGACCCGGGACAGGGACAGTCCCAAACTGACCCGGGACATGGACAGTCCCACACTGACCCGGGACAGGAACAGTCCCACACTGACCTGGGACAGGGACAGTCCCACACTGACCCGGGACAGGAACAGTCCCACACTGACCAGGGACAGGAACAGTCCCACACTGACCCGGGACAGGAGCAGTCCCACACTGTGCCACGACAGGGACATGGACAGTCCCACACTGAACCGGGACAGGGACCGTCCCACACTGACCCTGGACAGGAACAGTCCCACACTGACCCAGGACGGGGACAGTGCCACACTGACCTGGGACAGGAAGAGACCCACACTGACCCGGGACAGGGACAGTCCCACACTGACCCGGGACGGGGACAGTCCCACACTGAACCGGGACAGGGACAGTCCCACACTGACCCTGGACAGGGACAGTCACACACTGACCCAGGACAGGGACAGTCACACACTGACCAGGGACAGGGACAGTCACACACTGACCAAGGACAGGGACAGTCACACACTGACCTGGGACAGGAACAGACCCACACTGACCCGAGACAGGGACAGTCCCACACTGACCTGGGACAGGGACATTCCCACACTGACCCTGGTCGGGGACAGTCCCACGCTGATCCGGGACGTGAACCGTCCCACACTGACCCGGGACAGGGACAGTCCCACAGTGACCCCGGACAGGGACAGTCCCACACTGACCCGGGGCAGGAAATGTCCCACACTGAGCCATGACAGGGACAGTCCCACACTGACCCGGGACGGGACAGTCCCACACTGAACCGGGACAGGGACAGTCCCACACTGACCCAGGACAGGGACAGTCACACACTGACCCAGGACAGGGACAGTCACACACTGACCAGGGACAGGGACAGTCACACACTGACCAAGGACAGGGACAGTCACACACTGACCTGGGACAGGAACAGACCCACACTGACCCGAGACAGGGACAGTCCCACACTGACCTGGGACAGGGACATTCCCACACTGACCCTGGTCGGGGACAGTCCCACGCTGATCCGGGACGTGAACCGTCCCACACTGACCCGGGACAGGGACAGTCCCACACTGACCCAGGACAGGGACAGTCCCACACTGACCCGGGGCAGGAAATGTCCCACACTGAGCCATGACAGGAACAGTCCCACACTGACCCGGAACAGTGACAGTCCCACACTGACCCTGGACAGGAACATCCCACACTGACCCGGGATAGGGTCAGTCCCACTCTGACCTGGGACAGGAACATACCCACACTGACCGGCAAAAAGACAGTGCCACACTGACCCGGGACAAGAACAGACCCACACTGACCTGGTACACGAACAGACCCGCACTGACCCAGGATAGGGACAGTCCCACATTGACCCGGAGCAGTAGCAGTCCCACACTGTCCCGGGGTAGGGACAGTCCCACACTGACCCGGCATAGGGACAGTCCCACTCTGACCTGGGACAGGAACTTACCCACACAGACCGGGAAAAAGACAGCCCCACACTTACCCGGGACAAGAACAGACCCACACTGACGTGGGACACGAACAGATCCAACTGACCCGGGATAGGGATAGCCCCACATTGACCCGGAACAGTAGCAGTCCCTCACTGTCCCGGGATAGGGACAGTCACACACTGACCCGGGACAGGAACCGTCCCACATTGACCCGGGCCAGGGACCATCCCACATTGACCCAGGACAGGGGCAGTCCCACACTGACCCGGGACGGGGACAGTCCCAAACTGAACCGGGACAGGGACTGTCCCACACTGACCCTGGACATGAACAGTCCCACACTGACCCAGTACCGGGACAGTCCCACACTGACCCAGGATAGAGACAGTCCCGCACTGACCCGGGACGGGGACAGTCCCAGACTGACCCGGGACCGGAACAATCCCACACTGTCCCCGGACGGGGACAGTCCCACACTGACCCGGGACATGGACAGTCCCACACTGTCCCTGGACAGGGACAGTCCCACACTGACCCGGGACGGGGACAGTCCCAAACTGATCCGGGACATGGACAGTCCCACACTGACCCGGGACGGGGTTAGTCCCACACTGACCCGGGACATGGACTGTCCCACACTGACCCGGGACAGGGACAGTCCCAAACTGACCCGGGACATGGACAGTCCCACACTGACCCGGGACGGGGACAGTCCCACACTGACCCGGGACATGGACTGTCCCACACTGACCTGGGACAGGGACAGTCCCACACTGACCCGGGACAGGGTCATTCCCACACTGACCCGGGACTGGAGCAGTCCGACACTGTCCTGGGACAGGGACAGTCCCACTTTGACCTGGGACAGGAGCAGTCCCACACTGTGCCACGACAGGAACAGTCCCACACTGAAACGGGACAGGGACCGTCCCACACTGACCCAGGACAGGGACAGTCACACACTGACCCAGGACAGGGACAGTCACACACTGACCAGGGACAGGGACAGTCACACACTGACCCAGGACAGGGACAGTCACACACTGACCTGGGACAGGAACAGACCCACACTGACCCGAGACAGGGACAGTCCCACACTGACCTGGGACAGGGACATTCCCACACTGACCCTGGTCGGGGACAGTCCCACGCTGATCCGGGAGTGAACCGTCCCACACTGACCCGGGACCGGAACAATCCCACACTGTCCCCGGACAGGGACAGTCCCACACTTACCCAGGACATGGACAGTCCCACACTGTCCCTGGACAGGGACCGTCCCACACTGACCCGGGACAGGAACAGACCCACACTGACCCGAGACAGGGACAGTCCCACACTGACCCAGGAAGGGGACAGTACCACACTGACCCTGGGCGGGGACAGTCCCATACTGAACCGGGACAGGTACAGTCCCACACTGACCCCGGACGGGGACAGTCACACACTGACCCAGGACGGAGACAGTCCCAGACTGACCCGGGATAGGGACCGTCCCACATTGACCCGGAACAGGAGCAGTCCCACACTGTCCCAGGATAGGGACAGTCCCATACTGACCCGCGACAGGCACAGTCCCACACTGACCCAGGACAGGGACAGTCCCATACTGACCCGGGACATGGACAGTGCCACACTGACCCGGGACTGGGACAGTCCCACACTGACCCAGAACAGGAACAGGCCCACAATGTCCCGGGATAGGGACAGTCCCACTCTGACCTGGGACACGAAAAGACCCACACTGACCCGGGACAGGGACAGACCCACACTGACCTGGAACACGAACAGACCCACACTGACCCGGGACAGGGACAGTCCCACACTGACCTGGGACAGGAACAGACACACACTGACCCGGGACAGGGACAGTCCCACACTGACCTGGGACAGGAACAGACACACACTGACCCGGGACAGGGACAGTCCCACACTGCCCTGGGACAGGAAGAGTCCCACACTGACCTGGGACAGGAACAGACACACACTGACCCGGGACAGGGACAGTCCCACACTGACCCGGGACATGGACAGTCCCACACAGACCCAGGACGGGGACAGTCCCAGACTGACACGGGACAGGGACAGTCCCACACTGACCCGGGACCGGAGCAGTCCCACACTGTCCCGGGACAGGGACAGTCCCACACTGTACCTGGACAGGGACAGTCCCACACTGACCCTGGACGGGGACAGTCCCAAACTGACCCGGGACATGGACAGTCCCACACTGACCCAGGATGGGGACAGTCCCACACTGACCCGGGACATGGACAGTCCCACACTGACCCGGGACAGGGACAGTCCCAAACTGACCCGGGACATGGACAGTCCCACACTGACCTGGGACAGGAACAGTCCCACACTGACCTGGGACAGGGACAGTCCCACACTGACCCGGGACAGGGTCAGTCCCACACTGACCAGGGACTGGAGCAGTCCGACACTGTCCTGGAACAGGGACAGTCCCACTTTGACCCGGGACAGGAGCAGTCCCACACTGTGCCACGACAGGGACAGTCCCACACTGAACCGGGACAGGGACCGTCCCACACTGACCCTGGACAGGAACAGTCCCACACTGACCCAGGACGGGGACAGTGCCACACTGACCTGGGACAGGAAGAGACCCACATTGACCCGGGACAGGGACAGTCCCACACTGACCCGGGACGGGGACAGTCCCACACTGAACCGGGACAGGGACAGTCCTACACTGACCCAGGACAGGAACAGACACACACTGACCCGGGACAGGGACAGTCACACTGTCCTGGGACAGGGACAGTCCCACACTGACCTGGGACAGGAACAGACCCACACTGACCCGGGACAGGGACAGTCCCACACTGACCTGGGAAAGGAAGAGTCCCACACTGACCCAGGACGGGAACAGACACACACTGACCCAGGACGGGGACCGTCCCAGACTGACCCGGGACAGGGACAGTCCCACACTGACCTGGGACGGAGACAGTCGCACACTGACCCGGGACATGGACAGTCCCACACTGACCCGGGACGGGGACAGTCCCACACTGACCCGAGACATGGACAGTCCCACACTGACCCGGGACAGGAACAGTCCCACACTGACCTGGGACAGGGACAGTCCCACACTGACCCAGGACAGGGTCAGTCCCACACTGTCCAGGGACTGGAGCAGTCCGACACTGTCCTGGAACAGGGACAGACCCACTTTGACCCGGGACAGGAGCAGTCCCACACTGTGCCACGACAGGGACAGTCCCACACTGAACCGGGACAGGGACCGTCCCACACTGACCCTGGACAGGAACAGTCCCACACTGACCCAGGACGGGGACAGTGCCACACTGACCTGGGACAGGAAGAGACCCACATTGACCCGGGACAGGGACAGTCCCACACTGACCCGGGACGGGGACAGTCCCACACTGAACCGGGACAGGGACAGTCCCACACTGACCCAGGACAGGAACAGACACACACTGACCCGGGACAGGGACAGTCACACTGTCCTGGGACAGGGACAGTCCCACACTGACCTGGGACAGGAACAGACCCACACTGACCCGGGACAGGGACAGTCCCACACTGACCTGGGAAAGGAAGAGTCCCACACTGACCCAGGACGGGAACAGACACACACTGACCCAGGACGGGGACCGTCCCAGACTGACCCGGGACAGGGACAGTCCCACACTGACCCGGGACGGAGACAGTCGCACACTGACCCGGGACGGGGACAGTCCCACACTGACCCGGGACATGGACAATCCCAAACTGAACCGGGACAGGGACCGTCCTACACTGACCCTGGACAGGGACAGTCCCACACTGACCCTGGACAGGAACAGTCCCACACTGACCCAGGACGGGGACAGTCCCAGACTGACCCGAGATAGGGACAGTAGCACATTGACCCGGTACGGGGACAGTCCCAGACTGACCCGGGACAGGGACAGTCCCACACTGACCCGGGACCGGAGCAGTCCCACACTGACCCGGGATGGGGACAGTCCCAGACTGACCCGAGATAGGGACAGTAGCACATTGACCCGGTACGGGGACAGTCCCACACTGTCCCTGGACAGGGACAGTCCCACACTGACCCGGGACATGGACAGTCCCACACTGACCCAGGACGGGGACAGTTCCAAACTGACCCGGGACGGGGACAGTTTCACACTGACCCGAGACATGGACAGTCCCACACTGACCCGGGACAGGGACAGTCCCACACTGTCCCAGGACAGGGAGAGTCACACACTGACCTGGGACAGGAACAGACCCACACTGACCCGGGACAGGGACAGTCCCACACTGTCCCCGGACAGGTACAGTCCCACACTGACCCAGGACAGGGACAGTCCCATACTGACCCGGGACATGGACAGTGCCACACTGACCCGGGACTGGGACAGTCCCACACTGACCCGGGACGGGGACAGTTCCAAACTGACCCGGGACGGGGACAGTTTCACACTGACCCGAGACATGGACAGTCCCACACTGACCCGGGACAGGGACAGTCCCACACTGTCCCAGGACAGGGAGAGTCACACACTGACCTGGGACAGGAACAGACCCACACTGACCCGGGACAGGGACAGTCCCACACTGTCCCCGGACAGGGACAGTCCCACACTGACCCAGGACAGGGACAGTCACACACACTGACCTGGGACAGGAACAGACCCACACTGAACCGGGACACGGATAATCCCACACTGACCCGGGACAGGGACAGTCCCACTTTGACCCGGGACAGGAGCTACTGTCCCTACTGTGTGTTGGGGGTTAGTGTGTGTTTGGGGAGAGTGTATGTTTGGGGCGAGTGTGTGTTGGGGTGAGTGTGTGTTTGGGGTGAGTGTGTGTTTGGGGTGAGTGTGTGTTGGGGTGAGTGTGTGTTGGGGTTGAGTGTGTGTTGGGGTGAGTGTGTTTGGTGTGAGTGTGTGTTGGGGGTAGTGTGTGTTTGGGGAGAGTGTATGTTTGATGTGAGCGTGTGTTGGGGGTGAGCATGTGTTGGGAATGAGTGTGTGTTGGGGGTGATTGTGTGTTGGGGGTTAGGGTGTATTTGAGGTGAGTGTGAGTTGGGGGTGAGGGTGTGTTTGGGGTGAGTGTGTGTTGGAAGTGAAGGAGTGAGCATATGCTGGGGCAAGTGTTTGTTGGGCATTGTGGGTGTTGGTGGTGAGTGTGTGTTGGAGTGAGTGTCTGTTGAGTGTGAGTGTGTGTTGGGGGTGAGTGTGTGTTTGGGGATGAGTGTATGTTGGGGGCGACTGTGTGAGTGTGTGCTGCGGGTGAATGTGTGTTGGTTGTGAGTGTGTGTTTGGGGCGCGTGTGTTGATGGTGAGAGTACGTTGGGGTGAGTTTGTGTTTGGGGTGAGTGTATGTTTGGGGCGAGCATGTGTTGGGGCTGAGTATGTGTTGGGGTGAGTGTGTGTTACAGGTTGAGTTTGTGTTGGTGGTGAGGGTGTGTTTGGGGTGAGTGTGTGTTGGGGTGAGTATGTGTTTGGAAATGAGTGTGTGATTGTGTGCTGGGGGTAAATGTGTGTTGATTGTGAGAGAGTGTTTGGGGTATGTGTGTTTGGGGTGAGTGTGTGTTGGGGGTGAGCGTGTGTTGAGGGTGAGTGTGTGTTGGGGGTGAGTGTATGTTGGGGTGAGTGTGTATTGGGTGTGAGTGAGTTTTGGGGTGAGTGTGTTTTGGGGGTGAGTGTGTGTTGGGGGTGAGAGTGTGTTGGGGTGCATGTGTGTTGGGGGTGAGTGTGTGTTGGGGTGAGTGCATTTTGGGGGTGAGTGTCTGTTGGGGTTGAGAGTGTGTTGGGGTGAGTGTGTGTTGGGGGTGAGTGTGTGTTGGGTGTGAATTTGCATAGGGGGTGAGTGTGTTTTGGGGGTGAGTGTGTGTTGGGGGTGAGTGTGTGGGGGGTGAGTGTGTTTAGGGAGTGAGTGTGTGTTGGGGGTGAGTGTGTGTTGGGGTGAGTATGTGTTGGGGAGGTGTTTTGTGGGTGAGAGTGTGTTGGGGTGAGTGTGTGTTGGGGGTGAGTGTGTGTTGGGCTGACTGTGTTGGGAGTGAGTGTGTTGGGGTGAGTGTGTTTGGGGTTTAGTGTGTGTTTAGAGGTGAGTATGTGTTGGGGGTGAATGTGTGTTGGGGGGTGAGTGTGTGTTTTGGGTTTAGTGTGTTGTGGGGTGAGTGTGTGTTTGGGGTGAGTGTGTTGGGGTGAGTGTGTGTTTGGTGTTTAGTGAGTTGGGGATGAGTGTGTGTTTGGGGGTGAGTGTGTGTTTGGGGTGAGTGTGTTGGGGGTGAGTGTGTGTTTGGGGTTTAGTGTGTTGGCAGGTGAGTGTCTTTTGGGGGTGAGAGTGTGTTTGGGGTGAGTGTGTGGGGGGTGAGTGTGTGTTGGGGGTGAGTGTGTTGGGGATGAGTGTGTGTTTGGGGTTTAGTGTGTTGGGGAGTGAGTGTGTGTTTGGGGTGAGTGTGTTGGGGGGTGAGTGTGTGTTTGGGGTTTAGTGTGTTGGGGGTAAGTGTGTGTTTGTGGTGAGTGTGTTGGGGGGTGAGTGTGTGTTTGGGGTTTAGTCTGTTGGGGGGTGAGTGTGTGTTGGGGGGTGAGTGTGTGTTGGGGGTGTGTGTGTGTTGGGGGTGAGTATGTTGGGGGAGTGTGTTGGGGTGAGTGTGTGTTGGGGGGTGAGTGTGTTGGGGGTGAGTGTGTGTTGGGGGCGAATGTGTTGGCGTGTGTGTGTGTTGGGGGGGTGCATGTGTTGGGGGTGAGTGTGCGTTGGGGGTGAGTGTGTGTTGGGGGTGAGTTTGTTGGGGGTGAGTGTGTGTTGGGGGTGAGTGTGTGTTGGGGGTGAGTGTGTTGGGGGTGAGTGTGTGTTGCGGTGAGTGTGTTGGGGGTGAGTGTGTTGGGGGTGAGTGTGTTGGGGGTGAGTCTATGTTTGGGGGGTGAGAGTGTGTTTGTGGCTTAGTGTGATTGGGTGAGTGTGTGTTGGGGATGAGTGGGTGTTCGGGGTGAGTGTGTTGAGGGTGAGTGTGTTGGGGGTGAGTGTGTGTTTGGGGTGAGTGTGTAGGAGTGAGTGTGTGTTGGGGGTTGAGTGTGTTGGGGTGAGTGTGTTGTGGGTGAGTGTGCGTTGGGAGTGTGTGTGTTGGGGGGTGAGTGTGTTGGGCGTGAGTGTGTGTTGTGGGGTGAGTGTGTTGGTGGGTGTGTTTGGGTGTGAGTGTGTGTTGGGGCTGTGAGTGTGTGAGTGGGTGTTGGGGGTGAGTCTGTGAGTGTGTGTTGGAGGTGAGTGTGTATTGGGGTGAGTGTTTGTTGGGGTGAGAGTGTGTTGGGGTTGAGTGTGTGTTGGGGTTGAGTATGTGTTGGGGGAGAGTGTGCATTTGGAGTGAGTGTATGTTTGGGGCGAGCGTGTGTTGGGGGTGAGTGTGTGTTGGGGTGAGTGTTTGTTTGGGGTGAGTGTGTGTTGGGGGTGAGTGTGTGTTGGGGTTGAGTGTGAGTTGGGGTGAGTGTGTTTGGTGTGAGTGTGTGTTGGGGGTGAGTGTGTGTTTGGGGTGAGTGTGTGTTGGGGTGAGTGTGTGTTGGGGTTGAGTGTGTGTTGGGGTGAGTGTGTTTGGTGTGAGGGTGTGTTGGCGGTAGTGTGTGTTTGGGGAGAGTGTATGTTTGGGGTGAGCGCGTGTTGGGGGTGAGCATGTGTTGGGGATGAGTGTGTGTTGGGGGTGATTGTGTGTTGGGGGTTAGGGTGTACTTGGGATGAGTGTATGTTTGGGGTGAGTGTGTGTTGGAGGTGAATGAGTGAGCATGTGTTGGGGATGAGTGTGTGTTGGGGGTGATTGTGTGTTGGGGGTTAGGGTGTATTTGAGGTGAGTGTGAGTTGGGGGTGAGGGTGTGTTTGGGGTGAGTGTGTTTGGGTGTGAGTGTGTGTTGGGACTGAGAGTGTGTGAGTGGGTGTTGGGGGTGAGTCTGTGAGTGTGTGTTGGAGGTGAGTGTGTATTGGGGTGAGTGTGTGTTGGGGTGAGAGTGTGTTGGGGTTGAGTGTGTGTTGGGGTTGAGTATGTGTTGGGGGAGATTGTGCATTTGGGGGTGAGTGTATGTTTGCGGCGAGTGTGTGTTGGGGGTGAGTGTGTGTTGGGGTGAGTGTTTGTTTGGGGTGAGTGTATGTTGGGTGTGTGTGTGTGTTGGGGTTGAGTGTGAGTTGGGGTGAGTGTGTTTGGTGTGAGTGTGTGTTGGGGGTTAGTGTGTGTTTGGGGAGAGTGTATGTTTGGGGCGAGTGTGTGTTGGGGCGAGTGTGTGTTTGGGGTGAGTGTGTGTTGGGGTGAGTGTGTGTTGGGGTTGAGTGTGTGTTGGGGTGAGTGTGTTTGGTGTGAGTGTGTGTTGGGGTAGTGTGTGTTTGGGGAGAGTGTATGTTTGGTGTGAGCACGTGTTGGGGGTGAGCATGTGTTGGGAATGAGTGTGTGTTGGGGGTGATTGTGTGTTGGGGGTTAGGGTGTATTTGGGGTGAGTGTATGTTTGGGGTGAGTGTGTGTTGGAGGTGAATGAGTGAGCATGTGTTGGGGATGAGTGTGTGTTGGGGGTGATTGTGTGTTGGGGGCTAGGGTGTATTTGAGGTGAGTGTGAGTTGGGGGTGAGGGTGTGTTTGGGGTGAGTGTGTGTTGGAAGTGAAGGAGTGAGCATATGCTGGGGCAAGTGTTTGTTGGGCATTGTGGGTGTTGGTGGTGAGTGTGTGTTGGAGTGAGTGTCTGTTGAGTGTGAGTGTGTGTTGGGGTGAGTGTGTGTTTGGGGATGAGTGTATGTTGGGGGCGACTGTGTGAGTGTGTGCTGCGGGTGAATGTGTGTTGGTTGTGAGTGTGTGTTTGGGGCGCGTGTGTTGATGGTGAGAGTACGTTGGGGTGAGTTTGTGTTTGGGGTGAGTGTATGTTACAGGTTGAGTTTGTGTTGGTGGTGAGGGTGTGTTTGGGGTGAGTGTGTGTTGGGGGTGAGTATGTGTTTGGAAATGAGTGTGTGATTGTCTGCTGGGGGTAAATGTGTGTTGATTGTGAGAGAGTGTTTGGGGTATGTGTGTTTGGGGTGAGTGTGTGTTGGGGTGAGCGTGTGTTGAGGGTGAGTGTGTGTTGGGGCGAGTGTGTGTTGGGGTTGAGTGTGAGTTGGGGTGAGTGTGTTTGGTGTGAGTGTGTGTTGGGGGTTAATGTGTGTTTGGGGAGAGTGTATGTTTGGGGCGAGTGTGTGTTGGGGTGAGTGTGTGTTTGGGGTGAGTGTGTGTTGGGGTGAGTGTGTGTTGGGGTGAGTGTGTTTGGTGTGAGGGTGTGTTGGCGGTAGTGTGTGTTTGGGGAGAGTGTATGTTTGGGGTGAGCACGTGTTGGGGGTGAGCATGTGTTGGGGATGAGTGTGTGTTGGGGGTGATTGTGTGTTGGGGGTTAGGGTGTACTTGGGATGAGTGTATGTTTGGGGTGAGTGTGTGTTGGAGGTGAATGAGTGAGCATGTGTTGGGGATGAGTGTGTGTTGGGGGTGATTGTGTGTTGGGGGATAGGGTGTATTTGAGGTGAGTGTGAGTTGGGGGTGAGGGTGTGTTTGGGGTGAGTGTGTTTGGGTGTGAGTGTGTGTTGGGGCTGAGAGTGTGTGAGTGGGTGTTGGGGGTGAGTCTGTGAGTGTGTGTTGGAGGTGAGTGTGTATTGGGGTGAGTGTGTGTTGGGGTGAGAGTGTGTTGGGGTTTAGTGTGTGTTGGGGTTGAGTATGTGTTGGGGAGAGTGTGCATTTGGGGGTGAGTGTATGTTTGCGGCGAGCGTGTGTTGGGGGTGAGTGTGTGTTGGGGTGAGTGTTTGTTTGGGGTGAGTGTATGTTGGGGGTGAGGGTGTGTTTGGGGTAAGTGTGTGTTTGTGGTGAGTGTGTTGGGGGGTGAGTGTGTGTTTGGGGTTTAGTCTGTTGTGGGGTGAGTGTGTGTTGGGGGTGAGTGTGTGTTGGGGGTGAGTGTGTGATGGGGGTGAGTATGTTGGGGGAGTGTGTTGGGGTGAGTGTGTGTTGGGGGTTGAGTGTGTTGGGGGTGAGTGTGTGTTGGGGGCGAGTGTGTTGGCGTGTGTGTGTGTTGGGGGGTGCATGTGTCGGGGGTGAGTGTGCGTTGGGGGGTGAGTGTGTGTTGGGGGTGAGTTTGTTGGGGGTGAGTGTGTGTTGCGGTGAGTGTGTTGGGGGGTGAGTGTGTTGGGGGTGAGTGTGTTGGGGGTGAGTCTGTGTTTGGGGGGTGAGTGTGTGTTTGTGTCTTAGTGTGTTGCGGGTGAGTGTGTTGGGGTGAGTGTGCGTTGGGAGTGTGTGTGTTGGGGGGTGAGTGTGTTGGGCGTGAGTGTGTGTTGTGGGGTGAGTGTGATGGGGTGAGTGTGTTGGGGTGAGTGTGTTTGGGGTGAGTGTGTTGGGGGCGTGTGTGTGTTGGGGGTGAGTGTGTTGCGGGTGAGTGTGTGTTTTGGGGTGAGTGTGTTGGGGGTGAGTGTGTTGGTGGGTGAGTGTGTTTGGGGATGAGTGTGTTGGGGTGAATGTGTTTGGGGTGAGTGTGTTGGGGGTAAGTGTGTAGGGGGTGAGTGTGTGTTGGGGGTGAGTGTGTTGGGGGTGTGTGTGTGTTGGGGGTGAGTGTGTTGGGGGTGAGTGTGTGTTTTGGGGTGAGTGTGTTTGGGGTGAGTGTGTGTTTGGTGTGAGAGTGTGTTGGTGTGTGTGTGTTATGGGGTGAGTGTGTTGGGGGTGAGTGTGTGTTGGGGTGTGTGTGTTGGGGGGTGAGTGTGTTGGGGGTGAGTGTGTTGGTGGGTGAGTGTGTTTGGGGATGAGTGTGTTGGGGTGAATGTGTTTGGGGTGAGTGTGTTGGGGGTAAGTGTGTTGGGGGTGAGTGTGTGTTGGGGGTGAGTGTGTTGGAGGTGTGTGTGTGTTGGGGGCGAGTGTGTTGGGGGTGAGTGTGTGTTTTGGGGTGAGTGTGTTTGGGGTGAGTGTGTGTTTGGTGTGAGAGTGTGTTGGTGTGTGTGTGTTATGGGATGAGTGTGTTGGGGGTGAGTGTGTGTTGGGGTGTGTGTGTTGGGGGGTGAGTGTGTTGGTGGGTGAGTGTGTTTGGGGATGAGTGTGTTGGGGTGAGTGTGTTTGGGGTGAGTGTGTTGGGGGTAAGTGTGTTGGGGGTGAGTGTGCGTTTGGGGGTGAGTGTGCTGGGGGGGTGTGTGTTGGGGGTGAGTGTGTTGGGGGTGAGTGTGTGTTTGGTGTGAGTGTGTGTTGGGGTGTGTGTGTTGGGGGGTGAGTGTGTTGGTGGGTGAGTGTGTTCGGGTGAGTGTGTGTTTGGGGTTTAGTGTGTTGGGTGAGTGTGTGTTGGGGGTGAGTGTGTGTTGGGGTGAATGTCTGTTGGAAGTGAGTGTGTGTTAGGGGTGAGTGTATGTTTGGGGCAAGCGTGTGTTGGGTGAGTGTGAGTTGGGGTGATTGTGTGTTTGGGGTGAGTGTGTGTTGGGGATGAGTGTGTGTTGGGGGTTCGGGTGTATTTGGGGTGAGTGTGAGTTGGGGGTGAGGGTATGTTTGGTGTGAGTGTGTGTTGGAGGTGAATGGGAGAGCATGTGTTGGGCCAAGTGTGTGTTGGGCATTGTGGGCGTTGGGGGTGAGTGTGTGTTTGTGGTGAGTGTGTTGGGGGGTGAGTGTGTGTTTGGGGTTTAGTCTGTTGGGGGGTGAGTGTGTGTTGTGGGGTGAGTGTGTGTTGGGGGTGAGTGTGTGTTGGGGGTGAGTAAGTTGGGGGAGTGTGTTGGGGTGAGTGTGTGTTGGGGGGTGAGTGTGTTGGGGGTGAGTGTGTGTTGGGGCGAGTGTGTTGGCATGTGTGTGTGTTGGGGGGTGCATGTGTTGGGGGTGAGTTTGCGTTGGGGGGTGAGTGTGTGTTGGGGGTGAGTTTGTTGGGGGTGAGTGTGTGTTGGGGGTGAGTGTGTGTTGGGGGTGAGTGTGTTGGGGGTGAGTGTGTGTTGCGGTGAGTGTGTTGGGGGTGAGTGTGTTGGGGGTGAGTGTGTTGGGGGTGAGTCTGTGTTTGGGGGGTGAGAGTGTGTTTGTGTCTTAGTGTGTTTGGGTGAGTGTGTGTTGGGGATGAGTGGGTGTTCGGGGTGAGTGAGTTGAGGGTGAGTGTGTTGGGGGTGAGTGTGTGTTTGGGGTGAGTGTGTAGGAGTGAATGTGTGTTGGGGGGTGAGTGTGTTGGGGTGAGTGTGTTGGGGGTGAGTGTGCGTTTGGAGTGTGTGTGTTGGGGGGTGAGTGTGTTGGGCGTGAGTGTGTGTTGTGGGGTGAGTGTGATGGGGGTGAGTGTATGTTGGGGTGTGTGTGTTGCGGGGTGAGTGTGTTGGTGGATGAGTGTGTTTGGGGGTGAGTGTGTTGGGGTGAGTGTGTTTGGGGTGAGTGTGTTGGGGGTGTGTGTGTTGGGGGTGAGTGTGTTGGGGGTGAGTGTGTGTTTTGCGGTGAGTGTGTTGGGGGTGAGTGTGTTGGTGGGTGAGTGTGTTTGGGGATGGGTGTGTTGGGGTGAGTGTGTTGGGGGTGAGTGTGTGTTGGGGGTGAGTGTGTTCGGGGTGAGTGTGTGTTTTGGGGTGAGTGTGTTGGGGGTGAGTGTGTGTTGGGAGGTAAGTGTGTAGGGGGTGAGTGTGTGTTTGGGTTGAGAGTGTGTTTGGGGTGAGTGTGTTGGGGGTGAGTGTGCGTTCGGGGTTGAGTGTTTTGGGGGTGTGTATGTTTTGGGGGTGAGGGTGTTGAGGGTGAGTGTGTGTTGGCCGGTGAGTGTGTTGGGGGTGAGTGTGTGTTGGGGGTGAGTGTGTGTTTGGGGGGTGAGTGTGTTGGGGGTGAGTGTATTTTGGGGGTGAGTGTGTTGGGGGTGAGTTTGTGTCAGGGATGAGTGTGTTGTGGGTGAGTGTGTGTTGGGGGTGAGTTTGTTGGGGGGTGAGTGTGTGTTGGGGGTGAGTGTGTTGGGGGTGAGTGTGTTGGGGGGTGAGTGTGTGTTAGGGGTTTAGTCTGTTGGGGTGTGTGTGTGTTGACGGAGAGTGTGTGTTGGGGGGTGAGTGTGTTTGGGGTTGAGTGTGTTGAGGGGTGAGTGTGTGTTGGGGGTGAGTGTGTTGGGAGTGAGTGTGTTGGGGGTTGAGTGTGTGTTGGGGGGGTGAGTGTGTTGGGGGTGAGTGTGTGTTGGGGGGTGAGTGTGTTGGGGGTGAGTGTGTGTTGGGGGTGAGAATGTTGGGGCTGAGTGTGTGTTGGGGAGTGAGTGTGTTGGGGGTGAGTGTGTGTTATGGGGTGAGTGTGTTGGGGGTGAGTGTGTGTTGGGAGGTAAGTGTGTTGGGGGTGTGCGTTTGGGGTGAGTGTGTTGGGGGTAGAGTGTGTGTTGGGGGTGAGTGTGTTGGGGGTGAGTGTGTGTTGTCGGATGAGTGTGTTGGGGGTTAGTGTGTGTTGGTGGGTGAGTGTTTTGGGGGTGAGTGTGTGTTGGGGGATGAGTGTGTTGGGGGTGAGTGTGTGTTTTGGGGTGAGTGTGTTGGGGTGAGTGTGCATTGGGAGGTAAGAGTTTTGGGGGTGAGTGTGTGTTTGGAGTTTGGTGTGTTGGGGTGAGTGTGTGCTGGAGATGAGTTTGTGTTGGGGGTGAGTGTGTGTTTGGGGTGAGTGTGTTGGGGTGAGTGTGTGTTTGGGGTTTAGTGTGTTGGGGGTAAGTGTGTGTTTGTGGTGAGTGTGTTGGGGGGTGAGTGTGTGTTTGGGGTTTAGTCTGTTGGGGGGTGAGTGTGTGTTGGGGGTGAGTGTGTGTTGGGGGTGAGTGTGTGTTGGGGGTGAGTATGTTGGGGGAGTGTGTTGGGGTGAGTGTGTGTTGGGGGTTGAGTGTGTTGGGGGTGAGTGTGTGTTGGGGGCGAGTGTGTTGGCGTGTGTGTGTGTTGGGGGGTGCATATGTCGGGGGTGAGTGTGCGTTGGGGGGTGAGTGTGTGTTGGGGGTGAGTTTGTTGGGGGTGAGTGTGTGTTGGGGGTGAGTGTGTGTTGGGGGTGAGTGTGTTGGGGGTGAGTGTGTGTTGCGGTGAGTGTGTTGGGGGGTGAGTGTGTTGGGGGTGAGTGTGTTGGGGGTGAGTCTGTGTTTGGGGGGTGAGTGTGTGTTTGTGTCTTAGTGTGTTTGGGTGAGTGTGTGTTGGGGATTAGTGGGTGTTCGGGGTGAGTGTGTTGAGGGTGAGTGTGTTAGGGGTGAGTGTGTGTTTGGGGTGAGTGTGTAGGAGTGAGTGTGTGTTGCGGGGTGAGTGTGTTGGGGTGAGTGTGTTGGGGTGAGTGTGCGTTGGGAGTGTGTGTGTTGGGGGGTGAGTGTGTTGGGCGTGAGTGTGTGTTGTGGGGTGAGTGTGATGGGGTGAGTGTGTTGGGGTGAGTGTGTTTGGGGTGAGTGTGTTGGGGGGGTGTTAGTGTTGGGGGTGAGTGTGTTGCGGGTGAGTGTGTGTTTTGGGGTGAGTGTGTTGGGGGTGAGTGTGTTGGTGGGTGAGTGTGTTTGGGGATGAGTGTGTTGGGGTGAATGTGTTTGGGGTGAGTGTGTTGGGGGTAAGTGTGTTGGGGGTGAGTGTGTGTTGGGGGTGAGTGTGTTGCGGGTGAGTGTGTGTTTTGGGGTGAGTGTGTTGGGGGTGAGTGTGTTGGTGGGTGAGTGTGTTTGGGGATGAGTGTGTTGGGGTGAATGTGTTTGGGGTGAGTGTGTTGGGGGTAAGTGTGTAGGGGGTGAGTGTGTGTTGGGGGTGAGTGTGTTGGGGGTGTGTGTGTGTTGGTGGTGAGTGTGTTGGGGGTGAGTGTGTGTTTTGGGGTGAGTGTGTTTGGGGTGAGTGTGTGTTTGGTGTGAGAGTGTGTTGGTGTGTGTGTGTTATGGGGTGAGTGTGTTGGGGGTGAGTGTGTGTTGGGGTGTGTGTGTTGGGGGGTGAGTGTGTTGGGGGTGAGTGTGTTGGTGGGTGAGTGTGTTTGGGGATGAGTGTGTTGGGGTGAATGTGTTTGGGGTGAGTGTGTTGGGGGTAAGTGTGTTGGGGGTGAGTGTGTGTTGGGGGTGAGTGTGTTGGAGGTGTGTGTGTGTTGGGGGCGAGTGTGTTGGGGGTGAGTGTGTGTTTTGGGGTGAGTGTGTTTGGGGTGAGTGTGTGTTTGGTGTGAGAGTGTGTTGGTGTGTGTGTGTTATGGGGTGAGTGTGTTGGGGGTGAGTGTGTGTTGGGGTGTGTGTGTTGGGGGGTGAGTGTGTTGGTGGGTGAGTGTGTTTGGGGATGAGTGTGTTGGGGTGAGTGTGTTTGGGGTGAGTGTGTTGGGGGTAAGTGTGTTGGGGGTGAGTGTGCGTTTGGGGGTGAGTGTGCTGGGGGGGTGTGTGTTGGGGGTGAGTGTGTTGGGGGTGAGTGTGTGTTTTGGGGTGAGTGTGTTGGGGGTGAGTGTGTGTTTGGTGTGAGTGTGTGTTGGGGTGTGTGTGTTGGGGGGTGAGTGTGTTGGTGGGTGAGTGTGTTCGGGTGAGTGTGTGTTTGGGGTTTAGTGTGTTGGGTGAGTGTGTGTTGGGGGTGAGTGTGTGTTGGGGTGAATGTCTGTTGGAAGTGAGTGTGTGTTAGGGGTGAGTGTATGTTTGGGGCAAGCGTGTGTTGGGTGAGTGTGAGTTGGGGTGATTGTGTGTTTGGGGTGAGTGTGTGTTGGGGATGAGTGTGTGTTGGGGGTTCGGGTGTATTTGGGGTGAGTGTGAGTTGGGGGTGAGGGTATGTTTGGTGTGAGTGTGTGTTGGAGGTGAATGGGAGAGCATGTGTTGGGCCAAGTGTGTGTTGGGCATTGTGGGCGTTGGGGGTGAGTGTGTGTTTGTGGTGAGTGTGTTGGGGGGTGAGTGTGTGTTTGGGGTTTAGTCTGTTGGGGGGTGAGTGTGTGTTGTGGGGTGAGTGTGTGTTGGGGGTGAGTGTGTGTTGGGGGTGAGTAAGTTGGGGGAGTGTGTTGGGGTGAGTGTGTGTTGGGGGGTGAGTGTGTTGGGGGTGAGTGTGTGTTGGGGCGAGTGTGTTGGCATGTGTGTGTGTTGGGGGGTGCATGTGTTGGGGGTGAGTTTGCGTTGGGGGGTGAGTGTGTGTTGGGGGTGAGTTTGTTGGGGGTGAGTGTGTGTTGGGGGTGAGTGTGTGTTGGGGGTGAGTGTGTTGGGGGTGAGTGTGTGTTGCGGTGAGTGTGTTGGGGGTGAGTGTGTTGGGGGTGAGTGTGTGTTTGGTGTGAGTGTGTGTTGGGGTGTGTGTGTTGGGGGGTGAGTGTGTTGGTGGGTGAGTGTGTTCGGGTGAGTGTGTGTTTGGGGTTTAGTGTGTTGGGTGAGTGTGTGTTGGGGGTGAGTGTGTGTTGGGGTGAATGTCTGTTGGAAGTGAGTGTGTGTTAGGGGTGAGTGTATGTTTGGGGCAAGCGTGTGTTGGGTGAGTGTGAGTTGGGGTGATTGTGTGTTTGGGGTGAGTGTGTGTTGGGGATGAGTGTGTGTTGGGGGTTCGGGTGTATTTGGGGTGAGTGTGAGTTGGGGGTGAGGGTATGTTTGGTGTGAGTGTGTGTTGGAGGTGAATGGGAGAGCATGTGTTGGGCCAAGTGTGTGTTGGGCATTGTGGGCGTTGGGGGTGAGTGTGTGTTTGTGGTGAGTGTGTTGGGGGGTGAGTGTGTGTTTGGGGTTTAGTCTGTTGGGGGGTGAGTGTGTGTTGTGGGGTGAGTGTGTGTTGGGGGTGAGTGTGTGTTGGGGGTGAGTAAGTTGGGGGAGTGTGTTGGGGTGAGTGTGTGTTGGGGGGTGAGTGTGTTGGGGGTGAGTGTGTGTTGGGGCGAGTGTGTTGGCATGTGTGTGTGTTGGGGGGTGCATGTGTTGGGGGTGAGTTTGCGTTGGGGGGTGAGTGTGTGTTGGGGGTGAGTTTGTTGGGGGTGAGTGTGTGTTGGGGGTGAGTGTGTGTTGGGGGTGAGTGTGTTGGGGGTGAGTGTGTGTTGCGGTGAGTGTGTTGGGGGTGAGTGTGTTGGGGGTGAGTGTGTTGGGGGTGAGTCTGTGTTTGGGGGGTGAGAGTGTGTTTGTGTCTTAGTGTGTTTGGGTGAGTGTGTGTTGGGGATGAGTGGGTGTTCGGGGTGAGTGAGTTGAGGGTGAGTGTGTTGGGGGTGAGTGTGTGTTTGGGGTGAGTGTGTAGGAGTGAATGTGTGTTGGGGGGTGAGTGTGTTGGGGTGAGTGTGTTGGGGGTGAGTGTGCGTTTGGAGTGTGTGTGTTGGGGGGTGAGTGTGTTGGGCGTGAGTGTGTGTTGTGGGGTGAGTGTGATGGGGGTGAGTGTATGTTGGGGTGTGTGTGTTGCGGGGTGAGTGTGTTGGTGGATGAGTGTGTTTGGGGGTGAGTGTGTTGGGGTGAGTGTGTTTGGGGTGAGTGTGTTGGGGGTGTGTGTGTTGGGGGTGAGTGTGTTGGGGGTGAGTGTGTGTTTTGCGGTGAGTGTGTTGGGGGTGAGTGTGTTGGTGGGTGAGTGTGTTTGGGGATGAGTGTGTTGGGGTGAGTGTGTTTGGGGTGAGTGTGTTGGGGGTAAGTGTGTTGGGGGTGAGTGTGTGTTTGGGGGTGAGTGTGTTGGGGGTGTGTATGTGTTGGGGGTGAGTGTGTTGGGGGTGAGTGTGTGTTTTGGGGTGAGTGTGTTGGGGGTGAGTGTGTGTTGGGAGGTAAGTGTGTAGGGGGTGAGTGTGTGTTTGGGTTGAGAGTGTGTTTGGGGTGAGTGTGTTGGGGGTGAGTGTGCGTTCGGGGTTGAGTGTTTTGGGGGTGTGTATGTTTTGGGGGTGAGGGTGTTGAGGGTGAGTGTGTGTTGGCCGGTGAGTGTGTTGGGGGTGAGTGTGTGTTGGGGGTGAGTGTGTGTTTGGGGGGTGAGTGTGTTGGGGGTGAGTGTATTTTGGGGGTGAGTGTGTTGGGGGTGAGTTTGTGTCAGGGATGAGTGTGTTGTGGGTGAGTGTGTGTTGGGGGTGAGTTTGTTGGGGGGTGAGTGTGTGTTGGGGGTGAGTGTGTTGGGGGTGAGTGTGTTGGGGGGTGAGTGTGTGTTAGGGGTTTAGTCTGTTGGGGTGTGTGTGTGTTGACGGAGAGTGTGTGTTGGGGGGTGAGTGTGTTTGGGGTTGAGTGTGTTGAGAGCTGAGTGTGTGTTGGGGGTGAGTGTGTTGGGAGTGAGTGTGTTGGGGGTTGAGTGTGTGTTGGGGGGGTGAGTGTGTTGGGGGTGAGTGTGTGTTGGGGGGTGAGTGTGTTGGGGGTGAGTGTGTGTTGGGGGTGAGAATGTTGGGGCTGAGTGTGTGTTGGGGAGTGAGTGTGTTGGGGGTGAGTGTGTGTTATGGGGTGAGTGTGTTGGGGGTGAGTGTGTGTTGGGAGGTAAGTGTGTTGGGGGTGTGCGTTTGGGGTGAGTGTGTTGGGGGTAGAGTGTGTGTTGGGGGTGAGTGTGTTGGGGGTGAGTGTGTGTTGTCGGATGAGTGTGTTGGGGGTTAGTGTGTGTTGGTGGGTGAGTGTTTTGGGGGTGAGTGTGTGTTGGGGGATGAGTGTGTTGGGGGTGAGTGTGTGTTTTGGGGTGAGTGTGTTGGGGTGAGTGTGCATTGGGAGGTAAGAGTTTTGGGGGTGAGTGTGTGTTTGGAGTTTGGTGTGTTGGGGTGAGTGTGTGCTGGAGATGAGTTTGTGTTGGGGGTGAGTGTGTGTTTGGGGTGAGTGTGTTGGGGTGAGTGTGTGTTTGGGGTTTAGTGTGTTGGGGGTAAGTGTGTGTTTGTGGTGAGTGTGTTGGGGGGTGAGTGTGTGTTTGGGGTTTAGTCTGTTGGGGGGTGAGTGTGTGTTGGGGGTGAGTGTGTGTTGGGGGTGAGTGTGTGTTGGGGGTGAGTATGTTGGGGGAGTGTGTTGGGGTGAGTGTGTGTTGGGGGTTGAGTGTGTTGGGGGTGAGTGTGTGTTGGGGGCGAGTGTGTTGGCGTGTGTGTGTGTTGGGGGGTGCATATGTCGGGGGTGAGTGTGCGTTGGGGGGTGAGTGTGTGTTGGGGGTGAGTTTGTTGGGGGTGAGTGTGTGTTGGGGGTGAGTGTGTGTTGGGGGTGAGTGTGTTGGGGGTGAGTGTGTGTTGCGGTGAGTGTGTTGGGGGGTGAGTGTGTTGGGGGTGAGTGTGTTGGGGGTGAGTCTGTGTTTGGGGGGTGAGTGTGTGTTTGTGTCTTAGTGTGTTTGGGTGAGTGTGTGTTGGGGATTAGTGGGTGTTCGGGGTGAGTGTGTTGAGGGTGAGTGTGTTGGGGGTGAGTGTGTGTTTGGGGTGAGTGTGTAGGAGTGAGTGTGTGTTGCGGGGTGAGTGTGTTGGGGTGAGTGTGTTGGGGTGAGTGTGCGTTGGGAGTGTGTGTGTTGGGGGGTGAGTGTGTTGGGCGTGAGTGTGTGTTGTGGGGTGAGTGTGATGGGGTGAGTGTGTTGGGGTGAGTGTGTTTGGGGTGAGTGTGTTGGGGGGGTGTTAGTGTTGGGGGTGAGTGTGTGTTTTGGGGTGAGTGTGTTGGGGGTGAGTGTGTTGGTGGGTGAGTGTGTTTGGGGATGAGTGTGTTGGGGTGAATGTGTTTGGGGTGAGTGTGTTGGGGGTAAGTGTGTTGGGGGTGAGTGTGTGTTGGGGGTGAGTGTGTTGCGGGTGAGTGTGTGTTTTGGGGTGAGTGTGTTGGGGGTGAGTGTGTTGGTGGGTGAGTGTGTTTGGGGATGAGTGTGTTGGGGTGAATGTGTTTGGGGTGAGTGTGTTGGGGGTAAGTGTGTAGGGGGTGAGTGTGTGTTGGGGGTGAGTGTGTTGGGGGTGTGTGTGTGTTGGTGGTGAGTGTGTTGGGGGTGAGTGTGTGTTTTGGGGTGAGTGTGTTTGGGGTGAGTGTGTGTTTGGTGTGAGAGTGTGTTGGTGTGTGTGTGTTATGGGGTGAGTGTGTTGGGGGTGAGTGTGTGTTGGGGTGTGTGTGTTGGGGGGTGAGTGTGTTGGGGGTGAGTGTGTTGGTGGGTGAGTGTGTTTGGGGATGAGTGTGTTGGGGTGAATGTGTTTGGGGTGAGTGTGTTGGGGGTAAGTGTGTTGGGGGTGAGTGTGTGTTGGGGGTGAGTGTGTTGGAGGTGTGTGTGTGTTGGGGGCGAGTGTGTTGGGGGTGAGTGTGTGTTTTGGGGTGAGTGTGTTTGGGGTGAGTGTGTGTTTGGTGTGAGAGTGTGTTGGTGTGTGTGTGTTATGGGGTGAGTGTGTTGGGGGTGAGTGTGTGTTGGGGTGTGTGTGTTGGGGGGTGAGTGTGTTGGTGGGTGAGTGTGTTTGGGGATGAGTGTGTTGGGGTGAGTGTGTTTGGGGTGAGTGTGTTGGGGGTAAGTGTGTTGGGGGTGAGTGTGCGTTTGGGGGTGAGTGTGCTGGGGGGGTGTGTGTTGGGGGTGAGTGTGTTGGGGGTGAGTGTGTGTTTTGGGGTGAGTGTGTTGGGGGTGAGTGTGTGTTTGGTGTGAGTGTGTGTTGGGGTGTGTGTGTTGGGGGGTGAGTGTGTTGGTGGGTGAGTGTGTTCGGGTGAGTGTGTGTTTGGGGTTTAGTGTGTTGGGTGAGTGTGTGTTGGGGGTGAGTGTGTGTTGGGGTGAATGTCTGTTGGAAGTGAGTGTGTGTTAGGGGTGAGTGTATGTTTGGGGCAAGCGTGTGTTGGGTGAGTGTGAGTTGGGGTGATTGTGTGTTTGGGGTGAGTGTGTGTTGGGGATGAGTGTGTGTTGGGGGTTCGGGTGTATTTGGGGTGAGTGTGAGTTGGGGGTGAGGGTATGTTTGGTGTGAGTGTGTGTTGGAGGTGAATGGGAGAGCATGTGTTGGGCCAAGTGTGTGTTGGGCATTGTGGGCGTTGGGGGTGAGTGTGTGTTTGTGGTGAGTGTGTTGGGGGGTGAGTGTGTGTTTGGGGTTTAGTCTGTTGGGGGGTGAGTGTGTGTTGTGGGGTGAGTGTGTGTTGGGGGTGAGTGTGTGTTGGGGGTGAGTAAGTTGGGGGAGTGTGTTGGGGTGAGTGTGTGTTGGGGGGTGAGTGTGTTGGGGGTGAGTGTGTGTTGGGGCGAGTGTGTTGGCATGTGTGTGTGTTGGGGGGTGCATGTGTTGGGGGTGAGTTTGCGTTGGGGGGTGAGTGTGTGTTGGGGGTGAGTTTGTTGGGGGTGAGTGTGTGTTGGGGGTGAGTGTGTGTTGGGGGTGAGTGTGTTGGGGGTGAGTGTGTGTTGCGGTGAGTGTGTTGGGGGTGAGTGTGTTGGGGGTGAGTGTGTTGGGGGTGAGTCTGTGTTTGGGGGGTGAGAGTGTGTTTGTGTCTTAGTGTGTTTGGGTGAGTGTGTGTTGGGGATGAGTGGGTGTTCGGGGTGAGTGAGTTGAGGGTGAGTGTTTTGGGGGTGAGTGTGTGTTTGGGGTGAGTGTGTAGGAGTGAATGTGTGTTGGGGGGTGAGTGTGTTGGGGTGAGTGTGTTGGGGGTGAGTGTGCGTTTGGAGTGTGTGTGTTGGGGGGTGAGTGTGTTGGGCGTGAGTGTGTGTTGTGGGGTGAGTGTGATGGGGGTGAGTGTATGTTGGGGTGTGTGTGTTGCGGGGTGAGTGTGTTGGTGGATGAGTGTGTTTGGGGGTGAGTGTGTTGGGGTGAGTGTGTTTGGGGTGAGTGTGTTGGGGGTGTGTGTGTTGGGGGTGAGTGTGTTGAGGGTGAGTGTGTGTTTTGCGGTGAGTGTGTTGGGGGTGAGTGTGTTGGTGGGTGAGTGTGTTTGGGGATGAGTGTGTTGGGGTGAGTGTGTTGGGGGTGAGTGTGTGTTGGGGGTGAGTGTGTTCGGGGTGAGTGTGTGTTTTGGGGTGAGTGTGTTGGGGGTGAGTGTGTGTTGGGAGGTAAGTGTGTAGGGGGTGAGTGTGTGTTTGGGTTGAGAGTGTGTTTGGGGTGAGTGTGTTGGGGGTGAGTGTGCGTTCGGGGTTGAGTGTTTTGGGGGTGTGTATGTTTTGGGGGTGAGGGTGTTGAGGGTGAGTGTGTGTTGGCCGGTGAGTGTGTTGGGGGTGAGTGTGTGTTGGGGGTGAGTGTGTGTTTGGGGGGTGAGTGTGTTGGGGGTGAGTGTATTTTGGGGGTGAGTGTGTTGGGGGTGAGTTTGTGTCAGGGATGAGTGTGTTGTGGGTGAGTGTGTGTTGGGGGTGAGTTTGTTGGGGGGTGAGTGTGTGTTGGGGGTGAGTGTGTTGGGGGTGAGTGTGTTGGGGGGTGAGTGTGTGTTAGGGGTTTAGTCTGTTGGGGTGTGTGTGTGTTGACGGAGAGTGTGTGTTGGGGGGTGAGTGTGTTTGGGGTTGAGTGTGTTGAGGGGTGAGTGTGTGTTGGGGGTGAGTGTGTTGGGAGTGAGTGTGTTGGGGGTTGAGTGTGTGTTGGGGGGGTGAGTGTGTTGGGGGTGAGTGTGTGTTGGGGGGTGAGTGTGTTGGGGGTGAGTGTGTGTTGGGGGTGAGAATGTTGGGGCTGAGTGTGTGTTGGGGAGTGAGTGTGTTGGGGGTGAGTGTGTGTTATGGGGTGAGTGTGTTGGGGGTGAGTGTGTGTTGGGAGGTAAGTGTGTTGGGGGTGTGCGTTTGGGGTGAGTGTGTTGGGGGTAGAGTGTGTGTTGGGGGTGAGTGTGTTGGGGGTGAGTGTGTGTTGTCGGATGAGT
Organism: Chiloscyllium plagiosum; assembly: GCF_037043375.1. NCBI lineage: Eukaryota > Metazoa > Chordata > Chondrichthyes > Orectolobiformes > Hemiscylliidae > Chiloscyllium > Chiloscyllium plagiosum. The sequence goes on from NW_028270183.1 coordinate 36,951,071, forward strand.
GTGTTGGGGGTTAGTGTGTGTTGGTGGGTGAGTGTTTTGGGGGTGAGTGTGTGTTGGGGGATGAGTGTGTTGGGGGTGAGTGTGTGTTTTGGGGTGAGTGTGTTGGGGTGAGTGTGCATTGGGAGGTAAGAGTTTTGGGGGTGAGTGTGTGTTTGGAGTTTGGTGTGTTGGGGTGAGTGTGTGCTGGAGATGAGTTTGTGTTGGGGGTGAGTGTGTGTTTGGGGTGAGTGTGTTGGGGTGAGTGTGTGTTTGGGGTTTAGTGTGTTGGGGGTAAGTGTGTGTTTGTGGTGAGTGTGTTGGGGGGTGAGTGTGTGTTTGGGGTTTAGTCTGTTGGGGGGTGAGTGTGTGTTGGGGGTGAGTGTGTGTTGGGGGTGAGTGTGTGTTGGGGGTGAGTATGTTGGGGGAGTGTGTTGGGGTGAGTGTGTGTTGGGGGTTGAGTGTGTTGGGGGTGAGTGTGTGTTGGGGGCGAGTGTGTTGGCGTGTGTGTGTGTTGGGGGGTGCATATGTCGGGGGTGAGTGTGCGTTGGGGGGTGAGTGTGTGTTGGGGGTGAGTTTGTTGGGGGTGAGTGTGTGTTGGGGGTGAGTGTGTGTTGGGGGTGAGTGTGTTGGGGGTGAGTGTGTGTTGCGGTGAGTGTGTTGGGGGGTGAGTGTGTTGGGGGTGAGTGTGTTGGGGGTGAGTCTGTGTTTGGGGGGTGAGTGTGTGTTTGTGTCTTAGTGTGTTTGGGTGAGTGTGTGTTGGGGATTAGTGGGTGTTCGGGGTGAGTGTGTTGAGGGTGAGTGTGTTGGGGGTGAGTGTGTGTTTGGGGTGAGTGTGTAGGAGTGAGTGTGTGTTGCGGGGTGAGTGTGTTGGGGTGAGTGTGTTGGGGTGAGTGTGCGTTGGGAGTGTGTGTGTTGGGGGGTGAGTGTGTTGGGCGTGAGTGTGTGTTGTGGGGTGAGTGTGATGGGGTGAGTGTGTTGGGGTGAGTGTGTTTGGGGTGAGTGTGTTGGGGGGGTGTTAGTGTTGGGGGTGAGTGTGTTGCGGGTGAGTGTGTGTTTTGGGGTGAGTGTGTTGGGGGTGAGTGTGTTGGTGGGTGAGTGTGTTTGGGGATGAGTGTGTTGGGGTGAATGTGTTTGGGGTGAGTGTGTTGGGGGTAAGTGTGTTGGGGGTGAGTGTGTGTTGGGGGTGAGTGTGTTGGGGGTGAGTGTGTGTTTTGGGGTGAGTGTGTTGGGGGTGAGTGTGTGTTTTGGGGTGAGTGTGTTTGGGGTGAGTGTGTGTTTGGTGTGAGAGTGTGTTGGTGTGTGTATGTTATGGGGTGAGTGTGTTGGGGGTGAGTGTGTGTTGGGGTGTGTGTGTTGGGGGGTGAGTGTGTTGGTGGGTGAGTGTGTTTGGGGATGAGTGTGTTGGGGTGAGTGTGTTTGGGGTGAGTGTGTTGGGGGTAAGTGTGTTGGGGGTGAGTGTGTGTTTGGGGGTGAGTGTGTTGGGGGTGTGTGTGTTGGGGGTGAGTGTGTTGGGGGTGAGTGTGTGTTTTGGGGTGAGTGTGTTGGGGGTGAGTGTGTGTTTGGTGTGAGTGTGTGTTGGGGTGTGTGTGTTGGGGGGTGAGTGTGTTGGTGGGTGAGTGTGTTCGGGTGAGTGTGTGTTTGGGGTTTAGTGTGTTGGGTGAGTGTGTGTTGGGGGTGAGTGTGTGTTGGGGTGAATGTCTGTTGGAAGTGAGTGTGTGTTAGGGGTGAGTGTATGTTTGGGGCAAGCGTGTGTTGGGTGAGTGTGAGTTGGGGGTTAGGGTGTATTTGGGGTGAGTGTGAGTTGAGGGTGAGGGTATGTTTGGTGTGAGTGTGTGTTGGAGGTGAATGGGAGAGCATGTGTTGGGCCAAGTGTGTGTTGGGCATTGTGGGCGTTGGGGGTGAGTGTGTGTTTGTGGTGAGTGTGTTGGGGGGTGAGTGTGTGTTTGGGGTTTAGTCTGTTGGGGGGTGAGTGTGTGTTGTGGGGTGAGTGTGATGGGGGTGAGTGTGTTGGGGTGAGTGTGTTTGTGGTGAGTGTGTTGGGGGGTTGTGTGTGTTGGGGGTGAGTGTGTTGCGGGTGAGTGTGTGTTTTGGGGTGAGTGTGTTGGGGGTGAGTGTGTTGGTGGGTGAGTGTGTTTGGGGATGAGTGTGTTGGGGTGAATGTGTTTGGGGTGAGTGTGTTGGGGGTAAGTGTGTTGGGGGTGAGTGTGTGTTGGGGGTGAGTGTGTTGGAGGTGTGTGTGTGTTGGGGGCGAGTGTGTTGGGGGTGAGTGTGTGTTTTGGGGTGAGTGTGTTTGGGGTGAGTGTGTGTTTGGTGTGAGAGTGTGTTGGTGTGTGTGTGTTATGGGGTGAGTGTGTTGGGGGTGAGTGTGTGTTGGGATGTGTGTGTTGGGGGGTGAGTGTGTTGGTGGGTGAGTGTGTTTGGGGATGAGTGTGTTGGGGTGAGTGTGTTTGGGGTGAGTGTGTTGGGGGTAAGTGTGTTGGGGGTGAGTGTGCGTTTGGGGGTGAGTGTGTTGGGGGGGTGTGTGTTGGGGGTGAGTGTGTTGGAGTGAGTGTGTGTTTTGGGGTGAGTGTGTTGGGGGTGAGTGTGTGTTTGGTGTGAGTGTGTGTTGGGGTGTGTGTGTTGGGGGGTGAGTGTGTTGGTGGGTGAGTGTGTTCGGGTGAGTGTGTGTTTGGGGTTTAGTGTGTTGGGTGAGTGTGTGTTGGGGGTGAGTGTGTGTTGGGGTGAATGTCTGTTGGAAGTGAGTGTGTGTTAGGGGTGAGTGTATGTTTGGGGCAAGCGTGTGTTGGGTGAGTGTGAGTTGGGGGTGAGTGTGTGTTTGGGGTGAGTGTGTGTTGGGGTTGAGTGTGTGTTGGGGGTTAGGGTGTATTTGGGGTGAGTGTGAGTTGGGGGTGAGGGTATGTTTGGTGTGAGTGTGTGTTGGAGGTGAATGGGAGAGCATGTGTTGGGCCAAGTGTGTGTTGGGCATTGTGGGCGTTGGGGGTGAGTGTGTGTTTGTGGTGAATGTGTTGGGGGGTGAGTGTGTGTTTGGGGTTTAGTCTGTTGGGGGGTGAGTGTGTGTTGTGGGGTGAGTGTGTGTTGGGGGTGAGTGTGTGTTGGGGGTGAGTAAGTTGGGGGAGTGTGTTGGGGTGAGTGTGTGTTGGGGGGTGAGTGTGTTGGGGGTGAGTGTGTGTTGGGGCGAGTGTGTTGGCATGTGTGTGTGTTGGGCGGTGCATGTGTCGGGGGTGAGTTTGCGTTGGGGGGTGAGTGTGTGTTGGGGGTGAGTTTGTTGGGGGTGAGTGTGTGTTGGGGGTGAGTGTGTGTTGGGGGTGAGTGTGTTGGGGGTGAGTGTGTGTTGCGGTGAGTGTGTTGGGGGTGAGTGTGTTGGGGGTGAGTGTGTTGGGGGTGAGTCTGTGTTTAGGGGGTGAGAGTGTGTTTGTGTCTTAGTGTGTTTGGGTGAGTGTGTGTTGGGGATGAGTGGGTGTTCGGGGTGAGTGAGTTGAGGGTGAGTGTGTTGGGGGTGAGTGTGTGTTTGGGGTGAGTGTGTAGGAGTGAGTGTGTGTTGGGGGGTGAGTGTGTTGGGGTGAGTGTGTTGGGGGTGAGTGTGCGTTTGGAGTGTGTGTGTTGGGGGGTGAGTGTGTTGGGCGTGAGTGTGTGTTGTGGGGTGAGTGTGATGGGGGTGAGTGTATGTTGGGGTGTGTGTTGGGGGGTGAGTGTGTTGGTGGATGAGTGTGTTTGGGGGTGAGTGTGTTGGGGTGAGTGTGTTTGGGGTGAGTGTGTTGGGGGTGTGTGTGTTGGGGGTGAGTGTGTTGGGGGTGAGTGTGTGTTTTGCGGTGAGTGTGTTGGGGGTTAGTGTGTTGGTGGGTGAGTGTGTTTGGGGATGAGTGTGTTGGGGTGAGTGTGTTTGGGGTGAGTGTGTTGGGGGTAAGTGTGTTGGGGGTGAGTGTGTGTTTGGGGGTGAGTGTGTTGGGTGTGTGTGTGTGTTGGGGGTGAGTGTGTTGGGGGTGAGTGTGTGTTTTGGGGTGAGTGTGTTGGGGGTGAGTGTGTGTTTGGTGTGAGAGTGTGTTGGGGTGTGTGTGTTGTGGGGTGAGTGTGTTGGGGGTGAGTGTGTGTTGGGGTGTGTGCATTGGGGGGTGAGTGTGTTGGTGGGTGAGCGTGTTTGGGGATGAGTGTGTTGGGGTGAGTGTGTTTGGGGTGAGTGTGTTGGGGGTAAGTGTGTTGGGGGTGAGTGTGTGTTGGGGGTGAGTGTGTTGGGGGTGTGTGTGTGTTGGGGGTGAGTGTGTTGGGGGTGAGTGTGTGTTTTGGGGTGAGTGTGTTTGGGGTGAGTGTGTGTTTGGTGTGAGAGTGTGTTGGTGTGTGTGTGTTATGGGGTGAGTGTGTTGGGGGTGAGTGTGTGTTGGGGTGTGTGTGTTGGGGGGTGAGTGTGTTGGTGGGTGAGTGTGTTTGGGGATGAGTGTGTTGGGGTGAGTCTGTTTGGGGTGAGTGTGTTGGGGGTAAGTGTGTTGGGGGTGAGTGTGTGTTTGGGGGTGAGTGTGTTGGGGGTGTGTGTGTTGGGGGTGAGTGTGTTGGGGGTGAGTGTGTGTTTTGGGGTGAGTGTGTTGGGGGTGAGTGTGTGTTTGGTGTGAGTGTGTGTTGGGGTGTGTGTGTTGGGGGGTGAGTGTGTTGGTGGGTGAGTGTGTTCGGGTGAGTGTGTGTTTGGGGTTTAGTGTGTTGGGTGAGTGTGTGTTGGGGGTGAGTGTGTGTTGGGGTGAATGTCTGTTGGAAGTGAGTGTGTGTTAGGGGTGAGTGTATGTTTGGGGCAAGCGTGTGTTGGGTGAGTGTGAGTTGGGGGTTAGGGTGTATTTGGGGTGAGTGTGAGTTGGAGGTGAGGGTATGTTTGGTGTGAGTGTGTGTTGGAGGTGAATGGGAGAGCATGTGTTGGGCCAAGTGTGTGTTGGGCATTGTGGGCGTTGGGGGTGAGTGTGTGTTTGTGGTGAGTGTGTTGGGGGGTGAGTGTGTGTTTGGGGTTTAGTCTGTTGGGGGGTGAGTGTGTGTTGTGGGGTGAGTGTGATGGGGGTGAGTGTGTTGGGGTGAGTGTGTTTGTGGTGAGTGTGTTGGGGGGTTGTGTGTGTTGGGGGTGAGTGTGTTGCGGGTGAGTGTGTGTTTTGGGGTGAGTGTGTTGGGGGTGAGTGTGTTGGTGGGTGAGTGTGTTTGGGGATGAGTGTGTTGGGGTGAATGTGTTTGGGGTGAGTGTGTTGGGGGTAAGTGTGTTGGGGGTGAGTGTGTGTTGGGGGTGAGTGTGTTGGAGGTGTGTGTGTGTTGGGGGCGAGTGTGTTGGGGGTGAGTGTGTGTTTTGGGGTGAGTGTGTTTGGGGTGAGTGTGTGTTTGGTGTGAGAGTGTGTTGGTGTGTGTGTGTTATGGGGTGAGTGTGTTGGGGGTGAGTGTGTGTTGGGATGTGTGTGTTGGGGGGTGAGCGTGTTGGTGGGTGAGTGTGTTTGGGGATGAGTGTGTTGGGGTGAGTGTGTTTGGGGTGAGTGTGTTGGGGGTAAGTGTGTTGGGGGTGAGTGTGCGTTTGGGGGTGAGTGTGTTGGGGGCGGTGTGTTGGGGGTGAGTGTGTTGGGGTGAGTGTGTGTTTTGGGGTGAGTGTGTTGGGGGTGAGTGTGTGTTTGGTGTGAGTGTGTGTTGGGGTGTGTGTGTTGGGGGTGAGTGTGTTGGTGGGTGAGTGTGTTCGGGTGAGTGTGTGTTTGGGGTTTAGTGTGTTGGGTGAGTGTGTGTTGGGGGTGAGTGTGTGTTGGGGTGAATGTCTGTTGGAAGTGAGTGTGTGTTAGGGGTGAGTGTATGTTTGGGGCAAGCGTGTGTTGGGTGAGTGTGAGTTGGGGGTGAGTGTGTGTTTGGGGTGAGTGTGTGTTGGGGATGAGTGTGTGTTGGGGGTTAGGGTGTATTTGGGGTGAGTGTGAGTTGGGGGTGAGGGTATGTTTGGTGTGAGTGTGTGTTGGAGATGAATGGGAGAGCATGTGTTGGGCCAAGTGTGTGTTGGGCATTGTGGGCGTTGGGGGTGAGTGTGTGTTTGTGGTGAGTGTGTTGGGGGGTGAGTGTGTGTTTGGGGTTTAGTCTGTTGGGGGGTGAGTGTGTGTTGTGGGGTGAGTGTGTGTTGGGGGTGAGTGTGTGTTGGGGGTGAGTAAGTTGGGGGAGTGTGTTGGGGTGAGTGTGTGTTGGGGGGTGAGTGTGTTGGGGGTGAGTGTGTGTTGGGGCGAGTGTGTTGGCATGTGTGTGTGTTGGGGGGTGCATGTGTCGGGGGTGAGTTTGCTTTGGGGGGTGAGTGTGTGTTGGGGGTGAGTTTGTTGGGGGTGAGTGTGTGTTGGGGGTGAGTGTGTGTTGGGGGTGAGTGTGTTGGGGGTGAGTGTGTGTTGCGGTGAGTGTGTTGGGGGTGAGTGTGTTGGGGGTGAGTGTGTTGGGGGTGAGTCTGTGTTTGGGGGGTAGAGTGTGTTTGTGTCTTAGTGTGTTTGGGTGAGTGTGTGTTGGGGATGAGTGGGTGTTCGGGGTGAGTGTGTTGAGGGTGAGTGTGTTGGGGGTGAGTGTGTGTTTGGGGTGAGTGTGTAGGAGTGAGTGTGTGTTGGGGGGTGAGTGTGTTGGGGTGAGTGTGTTGGGGGTGAGTGTGCGTTTGGAGTGTGTGTGTTGGGGGGTGAGTGTGTTGGGCGTGAGTGTGTGTTGTGGGGTGAGTGTGATGGGGGTGAGTGTATGTTGGGGTGTGTGTGTTGGGGGGTGAGTGTGTTGGTGGATGAGTGTGTTTGGGGGTGAGTGTGTTGGGGTGAGTGTGTTTGGGGTGAGTGTGTTGGGGGTGTGTGTGTTGGGGGTGAGTGTGTTGGGGGTGAGTGTGTGTTTTGCGGTGAGTGTGTTGGGGGTGAGTGTGTTGGTGGGTGAGTGTGTTTGGGGATGAGTGTGTTGGGGTGAGTGTGTTTGGGGTGAGTGTGTTGGGGGTAAGTGTGTTGGGGGTGAGTGTGTGTTTGGGGGTGAGTGTGTTGGGTGTGTGTGTGTGTTGGGGGTGAGTGTGTTGGGGGTGAGTGTGTGTTTTGGGGTGAGTGTGTTGGGGGTGAGTGTGTGTTTGGTGTGAGAGTGTGTTGGGGTGTGTGTGTTGTGGGGTGAGTGTGTTGGGGGTGAGTGTGTGTTGGGGTGTGTGCATTGGGGGGTGAGTGTGTTGGTGGGTGAGCGTGTTTGGGGATGAGTGTGTTGGGGTGAGTGTGTTTGGGGTGAGTGTGTTGGGGGTAAGTGTGTTGGGGGTGAGTGTGTGTTTGGGGGTGAGTGTGTTGGGGGTGTGTGTGTTGGGGGTGAGTGTGTTGGGGGTGAGTGTGTGTTTTGGGGTGAGTGTGTTGGGGGTGAGTGTGTGTTTGGTGTGAGTGTGTGTTGGGGTGTGTGTGTTGGGGGGTGAGTGTGTTGGTGGGTGAGTGTGTTGGGGTGAGTGTGTGTTTGGGGTTTAGTGAGTTGGGTGAGTGTGTTTTGGGGGTGAGTGTGTGTTGGGGTGAATGTCTGTTGGGAGTGAGTGTGTGTTAGGGGTGAGTGTATGTTTGGGGCAAGCGTGTGTTGGGGATGAGTGTGTGTTGGGGGTTAGGGTGTATTTGGGGTGAGTGTGAGTTGGGGGTGAGGGTATGTTTGGTGTGAGTGTGTGTTGGAGGTGAATGAGAGAGCATGTGTTGGGCCAAGTGTGTGTTGGGCATTGTGGGCGTTGGAGGTAAGTGTGTGTTGGAGTGAGTGTCTGTTGGGTGTGAGTGTGTGTTGGGTGTGAGCATAAGTCGGTGGCGACTGTGAGTGTGTGCTGCGTGTGAATGTGTGTTGGTTGTGAGTGTGTGTTTGTGGCGTGTGTGTGTTGTGGGTGAGAGTGCGTTGGGGGTGAGTGTGTGTTTGGGGTGAGTGTATGTTTGGGGCGAGCATGTGTTAGGGCTGACTATGTGTTGGTGGTGAGTGTGTGTTACAGGTTGAGTTTGTGTTGGGGGTGATGGTGTGTTTGGGATGAGTGTGTGTTGGGGGTGAGTGTGTGTTTGGGGTTTAGTGTGTTGGGTGAGTGTGTGTTGGGGGAGAGTGTGTGTTGGGGTGAATGTCTGTTGGAAGTGAGTGTGTGTTAGGGGTGAGTGTATGTTTGGGGCAAGCGTGTGTTGGGTGAGTGTGAGTTGGGGGTGAGTGTGTGTTTGGGGTGAGTGTGTGTTGGGGATGAGTGTGCGTTGGGGGTTAGGGTGTATTTGGGGTGAGTGTGAGTTGGGGGTGAGGGTATGTTTGGTGTGAGTGTGTGTTGGAGGTGAATGGGAGAGCATGTGTTGGGCCAAGTGTGTGTTGGGCATTGTGGGCGTTGGGGGTGAGTGTGTGTTTGTGGTGAGTGTGTTGGGGGTGAGTGTGTGTTTGGGGTTTAGTCTGTTGGGGGGTGAGTGTGTGTTGGGGGGTGAGTGTGTTGGGGGTGAGTGTGTGTTGGGGGCGAGTGTGTTGGCGTGTGTGTGTGTTGGGGGGTGCATGTGTCGGGGGTGAGTTTGCGTTGGGGGGTGAGTGTGTGTTGGGGTGAGTTTGTTAGGGGTGAGTGTGTGTTGGGGGTGAGTGTGTGTTGGGGGTGAGTGTGTTGGGGGTGAGTGTGTGTTGCGGTGAGTGTGTTGGGGGTGAGTGTGTTGGGGGTGAGTGTGTTGGGGGTGAGTCTGTGTTTGGGGGGTGAGAGTGTGTTTGTGTCTTACTGTGTTTGGGTGAGTGTGTGTTGGGGATGAGTGGGTGTTCGGGGTGAGTGAGTTGAGGGTGAGTGTGTTGGGGGTGAGTGTGTGTTTGGGGTGAGTGTGTAGGAGTGAGTGTGTGTTGGGGGGTGAGTGTGTTGGGGTGAGTGTGTTGGGGGTGAGTGTGCGTTGGGAGTGTATGTGTTGGGGGGTGAGTGTGTTGGGCGTGAGTGTGTGTTGTGGGGTGAGTGTGATGGGGGTGAGTGTGTGTTGGGGTGTGTGTGTTGGGGGGTGAGTGTGTTGGTGGATGAGTGTGTTTGGGGATCAGCGTGTTGGGGTGAGTGTGTTTGGGGTGAGTGTGTTGGGGGTGTGTGTGTGTTGGGGGTGAGTATGTTGGGGGTGAGTGTGTGTTTTGGGGTGAGTGTGTTGGGGGTGAGTGTGTTGGTGGGTGAGTGTGTTTGGGGATGAGTGTGTTGGGGTGAGTGTGTTTGGGGTGAGTGTGTTGGGGGTAAGTGTGTTGGGGGTGAGTGTGTGTTTGGGGGTGAGTGTGTTGGGGGTGTGTATGTGTTGGGGGTGAGTGTGTTGGGGGTGAGTGTGTGTTTTGGGGTGAGTGTGTTGGGGGTGAGTGTGTGTTTGGTGTGAGAGTGTGTTGGGGTGTGTGTGTTGTGGGGTGAGTGTGTTGGCGGTGAGTGTGTGTTGGGGTGTGTGCGTTGGGGTGTGAGTGTGTTGGTGGGTGAGCGTGTTTGGGGATGAGTGTGTTGGGGTGAGTGTGTTTGGGGTGAGTGTGTTGGGGGTAAGTGTGTTGGGGGTGAGTGTGTGTTTGGGGGTGAGTGTGTTGGGGGTGTGTGTTTTGGGGGTGAGTGTGTTGGGGGTGAGTGTGTGTTTTGGGGTGAGTGTGTTGGGGGTGAGTGTGTGTTTGGTGTGAGTGTGTGTTGGGGTGTGTGTGTTGGGGGGTGAGTGTGTTGGTGGGTGAGTGTGTAGGGGTGAGTGTGTGTTTGGGGTTTAGTGAGTTGGGTGAGTGTGTGTTGGGGGTGAGTGTGTGTTGGGGTGAATGTCTGTTGGGAGTGAGTGTGTGTTAGGGGTGAGTGTATGTTTGGGGCAAGCGTGTGTTGGGGGTTAGGGTGTATTTGGGGTGAGTGTGAGTTGGGGGTGAGGGTATGTTTGGTGTGAGTGTGTGTTGGAGGTGAATGAGAGAGCATGTGTTGGGCCAAGTGTGTGTTGGGCATTGTGGGTGTTGGAGGTAAGTGTGTGTTGGAGTGAGTGTCTGTTGGGTGTGAGTGTGTGTTGGGTGTGAGCGTAAGTCGGTGGCGACTGTGAGTGTGTGCTGCGTGTGAATGTGTGTTGGTTGTGAGTGTGTGTTTGTGGCGTGTGTGTGTTGTGGGTGAGAGTGCGTTGGGGGTGAGTGTGTGTTTGGGGTGAGTATATGTTTGGGGCGAGCATGTGTTAGGGCTGACTATGTGTTGGTGGTGAGTTTGTGTTACAGGTTGAGTTTGTGTTGGGGGTGATGGTGTGTTTGGGATGAGTGTGTGTTGGGGGTGAGTGTGTGTTTGGAAATGAGTGCGTGAGTGTGTGCTGGGGGTAAATATGTGTTGATTGTGAGTGAATGTTAATGATGTGTGCGTGTTGGGAATGAGTGTGTGTTAGGGGTGAGTGTATGATTGGGGTGAGTGTGTTGGGGGAGAGTGTGCGTTGGGAGTGTGTGTGTTGGGGGGTGAGTGTGTTGGGCGTGAGTGTGTGTTGTGGGGTGGGTGTGATGGGGGTGAGTGTGTTGGGGGTGAGTGTGTTGGGGGTGAGTGTGTTGGGGGTGAGTCTGTGTTTGGGGGGTGAGAGTGTGTTTGTGTCTTACTGTGTTTGGGTGAGTGTGTGTTGGGGATGAGTGGGTGTTCGGGGTGAGTGAGTTGAGGGTGAGTGTGTTGGGGGTGAGTGTGTGTTTGGGGTGAGTGTGTAGGAGTGAGTGTGTGTTGGGGGGTGAGTGTGTTGGGGTGAGTGTGTTGGGGGTGAGTGTGCGTTGGGAGTGTATGTGTTGGGGGGTGAGTGTGTTGGGTGTGAGTGTGTGTTGTGGGGTGAGTGTGATGGGGGTGAGTGTGTGTTGGGGTGTGTGTGTTGGGGGGTGAGTGTGTTGGTGGATGAGTGTGTTTGGGGATGAGTGTGTTGGGGTGAGTGTGTTTGGGGTGAGTGTGTTGGGGGTGTGTGTGTGTTGGGGGTGAGTATGTTGGGGGTGAGTGTGTGTTTTGGGGTGAGTGTGTTGGGGGTGAGTGTGTTGGTGGGTGAGTGTGTTTGGGGATGAGTGTGTTGGGGTGAGTGTGTTTGGGGTGAGTGTGTTGGGGGTAAGTGTGTTGGGGGTGAGTGTGTGTTTGGGGGTGAGTGTGTTGGGGGTGTGTATGTGTTGGGGGTGAGTGTGTTGGGGGTGAGTGTGTGTTTTGGGGTGAGTGTGTTGGGGGTGAGTGTGTGTTTGGTGTGAGAGTGTGTTGGGGTGTGTGTGTTGTGGGGTGAGTGTGTTGGCGGTGAGTGTGTGTTGGGGTGTGTGCGTTGGGGTGTGAGTGTGTTGGTGGGTGAGCGTGTTTGGGGATGAGTGTGTTGGGGTGAGTGTGTTTGGGGTGAGTGTGTTGGGGGTAAGTGTGTTGGGGGTGAGTGTGTGTTTGGGGGTGAGTGTGTTGGGGGTGTGTGTTTTGGGGGTGAGTGTGTTGGGGGTGAGTGTGTGTTTTGGGGTGAGTGTGTTGGGGGTGAGTGTGTGTTTGGTGTGAGTGTGTGTTGGGGTGTGTGTGTTGGGGGGTGAGTGTGTTGGTGGGTGAGTGTGTAGGGGTGAGTGTGTGTTTGGGGTTTAGTGAGTTGGGTGAGTGTGTGTTGGGGGTGAGTGTGTGTTGGGGTGAATGTCTGTTGGGAGTGAGTGTGTGTTAGGGGTGAGTGTATGTTTGGGGCAAGCGTGTGTTGGGGGTTAGGGTGTATTTGGGGTGAGTGTGAGTTGGGGGTGAGGGTATGTTTGGTGTGAGTGTGTGTTGGAGGTGAATGAGAGAGCATGTGTTGGGCCAAGTGTGTGTTGGGCATTGTGGGCGTTGGAGGTAAGTGTGTGTTGGAGTGAGTGTCTGTTGGGTGTGAGTGTGTGTTGGGTGTGAGCGTAAGTCGGTGGCGACTGTGAGTGTGTGCTGCGTGTGAATGTGTGTTGGTTGTGAGTGTGTGTTTGTGGCGTGTGTGTGTTGTGGGTGAGAGTGCGTTGGGGGTGAGTGTGTGTTTGGGGTGAGTATATGTTTGGGGCGAGCATGTGTTAGGGCTGACTATGTGTTGGTGGTGAGTTTGTGTTACAGGTTGAGTTTGTGTTGGGGGTGATGGTGTGTTTGGGATGAGTGTGTGTTGGGGGTGAGTGTGTGTTTGGAAATGAGTGCGTGAGTGTGTGCTGGGGGTAAATATGTGTTGATTGTGAGTGAATGTTAATGATGTGTGCGTGTTGGGAATGAGTGTGTGTTAGGGGTGAGTGTATGATTGGGGTGAGTGTGTTGGGGGTGAGTGTGCGTTGGGAGTGTGTGTGTTGGGGGGTGAGTGTGTTGGTCGTGAGTGTGTGTTGTGGGGTGGGTGTGATGGGGGTGAGTGTGTGTTGGGGTGTGTGTGTTGGGGGTGAGTGTGTTGGTGGATGAGTGTGTTTGGGGATGAGTGTGTTGGGGTGAGTGTGTTTGGGGTGAGTGTGTTGAGGGTGTGTGTGTGTTGGGGGTGAGTGTGTTGGGGGTGAGTGTGTGTTTTGGGGTGAGTGTGTTGGGGGTGAGTGTGTTGGTGGGTGAGTGTGTTTGGGGATGAGTGTGTTGGGGTGAGTGTGTTTTGGGTGAGTGTGTTGGGGGTAAGTGTGTTGGGGGTGAGTGTGTGTTTGGGGGTGAGTGTGTTGGGGGTGTGTGTGTGTTGGGGGTGAGTGTGTTGGGGGTGAGTGTGTGTTTTGGGGTGAGTGTGTTGGGGGTGAGTGTGTGTTTGGTGTGAGAGTGTGTTGGGGTGTGTGTGTTGTGGGGTGAATGTGTTGGGGTGAGTGTGTGTTGGGGTGTGTGCGTTGGGGGGTGAGTGTGTTGGTGGGTGATTGTGTTTGGGGATGAGTGTGTTGGGGTGAGTGTGTTTGGGGTGAGTGTGTTGGGGGTAAGTGTGTTGGGGGTGAGTGTGTGTTTGGGGGTGAGTGTGTTGGGGGTGTGTGTGTTGGGGGTGAGTGTGTTGGGGGTGAGTGTGTGTTTTGGGGTGAGTGTGTTGGGGGTGAGTGTGTGTTTGGTGTGAGTGTGTGTTGGGGTGTGTGTGTTGTGGGGTGAGTGTGTTGGGGGTGAGTGTGTGTTGGGGTGTGTGCATTGGGGGGTGAGTGTGTTGGTGGGTGAGCGTGTTTGGGGATGAGTGTGTTGGGGTGAGTGTGTTTGGGGTGAGTGTGTTGGGGGTAAGTGTATTGGGGGTGAGTGTGTGTTTGGGGGTGAGTGTGTTGGGGGTGTGTGTGTTGGGGGTGAGTGTGTTGGGGGTGAGTGTGTGTTTTGGGGTGAGTGTGTTGGGGGTGAGTGTGTGTTTGGTGTGAGTGTGTGTTGGGGTGTGTGTGTTGGGGGGTGAGTGTGTTGGTGGGTGAGTGTGTTGGGGTGAGTGTGTGTTTGGGGTTTAGTGAGTTGGGTGAGTGTGTTTTGGGGGTGAGTGTGTGTTGGGGTGAATGTCTATTGGAAGTGAGTGTGTGTTAGGGGTGAGTGTATGTTTGGGGCAAGCGTGTGTTGGGGATGAGTGTGTGTTGGGGGTTAGGGTGTATTTGGGGTGAGTGTGAGTTGGGGGTGAGGGTATGTTTGGTGTGAGTGTGTGTTGGAGGTGAATGAGAGAGCATGTGTTGGGCCAAGTGTGTGTTGGGCATTGTGGGCGTTGGAGGTAAGTGTGTGTTGGAGTGAGTGTCTGTTGGGTGTGAGTGTGTGTTGGGTGTGAGCGTAAGTCGGTGGCGACTGTGAGTGTGTGCTGCGTGTGAATGTGTGTTGGTTGTGAGTGTGTGTTTGTGGCGTGTGTGTGTTGTGGGTGAGAGTGCGTTGGGGGTGAGTGTGTGTTTGGGGTGAGTGTATGTTTGGGGCGAGCATGTGTTAGGGCTGACTATGTGTTGGTGGTGAGTGTGTGTTACAGGTTGAGTTTGTGTTGGGGGTGATGGTGTGTTTGGGATGAGTGTGTGTTGGGGGTGAGTGTGTGTTTGGGGTTTAGTGTGTTGGGTGAGTGTGTGTTGGGGGAGAGTGTGTGTTGGGGTGAATGTCTGTTGGAAGTGAGTGTGTGTTAGGGGTGAGTGTATGTTTGGGGCAAGCGTGTGTTGGGTGAGTGTGAGTTGGGGGTGAGTGTGTGTTTGGGGTGAGTGTGTGTTGGGGATGAGTGTGCGTTGGGGGTTAGGGTGTATTTGGGGTGAGTGTGAGTTGGGGGTGAGGGTATGTTTGGTGTGAGTGTGTGTTGGAGGTGAATGGGAGAGCATGTGTTGGGCCAAGTGTGTGTTGGGCATTGTGGGCGTTGGGGGTGAGTGTGTGTTTGTGGTGAGTGTGTTGGGGGTGAGTGTGTGTTTGGGGTTTAGTCTGTTGGGGGGTGAGTGTGTGTTGGGGGGTGAGTGTGTTGGGGGTGAGTGTGTGTTGGGGGCGAGTGTGTTGGCGTGTGTGTGTGTTGGGGGGTGCATGTGTCGGGGGTGAGTTTGCGTTGGGGGGTGAGTGTGTGTTGGGGTGAGTTTGTTAGGGGTGAGTGTGTGTTGGGGGTGAGTGTGTGTTGGGGGTGAGTGTGTTGGGGGTGAGTGTGTGTTGCGGTGAGTGTGTTGGGGGTGAGTGTGTTGGGGGTGAGTGTGTTGGGGGTGAGTCTGTGTTTGGGGGGTGAGAGTGTGTTTGTGTCTTACTGTGTTTGGGTGAGTGTGTGTTGGGGATGAGTGGGTGTTCGGGGTGAGTGAGTTGAGGGTGAGTGTGTTGGGGGTGAGTGTGTGTTTGGGGTGAGTGTGTAGGAGTGAGTGTGTGTTGGGGGGTGAGTGTGTTGGGGTGAGTGTGTTGGGGGTGAGTGTGCGTTGGGAGTGTATGTGTTGGGGGGTGAGTGTGTTGGGCGTGAGTGTGTGTTGTGGGGTGAGTGTGATGGGGGTGAGTGTGTGTTGGGGTGTGTGTGTTGGGGGGTGAGTGTGTTGGTGGATGAGTGTGTTTGGGGATGAGTGTGTTGGGGTGAGTGTGTTTGGGGTGAGTGTGTTGGGGGTGTGTGTGTGTTGGGGGTGAGTATGTTGGGGGTGAGTGTGTGTTTTGGGGTGAGTGTGTTGGGGGTGAGTGTGTTGGTGGGTGAGTGTGTTTGGGGATGAGTGTGTTGGGGTGAGTGTGTTTGGGGTGAGTGTGTTGGGGGTAAGTGTGTTGGGGGTGAGTGTGTGTTTGGGGGTGAGTGTGTTGGGGGTGTGTATGTGTTGGGGGTGAGTGTGTTGGGGGTGAGTGTGTGTTTTGGGGTGAGTGTGTTGGGGGTGAGTGTGTGTTTGGTGTGAGAGTGTGTTGGTGTGTGTGTGTTATGGGGTGAGTGTGTTGGCGGTGAGTGTGTGTTGGGGTGTGTGCGTTGGGGTGTGAGTGTGTTGGTGGGTGAGTGTGTTTGGGGATGAGTGTGTTGGGGTGAGTGTGTTTGGGGTGAGTGTGTTGGGGGTAAGTGTGTTGGGGGTGAGTGTGTGTTTGGGGGTGAGTTTGTTGGGGGTGTGTGTTTTGGGGGTGAGTGTGTTGGGGGTGAGTGTGTGTTTTGGGGTGAGTGTGTTGGGGGTGAGTGTGTGTTTGGTGTGAGTGTGTGTTGGGGTGTGTGTGTTGGGGGGTGAGTGTGTTGGTGGGTGAGTGTGTAGGGGTGAGTGTGTGTTTGGGGTTTAGTGAGTTGGGTGAGTGTGTGTTGGGGGTGAGTGTGTGTTGGGGTGAATGTCTGTTGGGAGTGAGTGTGTGTTAGGGGTGAGTGTATGTTTGGGGCAAGCGTGTGTTGGGGGTTAGGGTGTATTTGGGGTGAGTGTGAGTTGGGGGTGAGGGTATGTTTGGTGTGAGTGTGTGTTGGAGGTGAATGAGAGAGCATGTGTTGGGCCAAGTGTGTGTTGGGCATTGTGGGCGTTGGAGGTAAGTGTGTGTTGGAGTGAGTGTCTGTTGGGTGTGAGTGTGTGTTGGGTGTGAGCGTAAGTCGGTGGCGACTGTGAGTGTGTGCTGCGTGTGAATGTGTGTTGGTTGTGAGTGTGTGTTTGTGGCGTGTGTGTGTTGTGGGTGAGAGTGCGTTGGGGGTGAGTGTGTGTTTGGGGTGAGTATATGTTTGGGGCGAGCATGTGTTAGGGCTGACTATGTGTTGGTGGTGAGTTTGTGTTACAGGTTGAGTTTGTGTTGGGGGTGATGGTGTGTTTGGGATGAGTGTGTGTTGGGGGTGAGTGTGTGTTTGGAAATGAGTGCGTGAGTGTGTGCTGGGGGTAAATATGTGTTGATTGTGAGTGAATGTTAATGATGTGTGCGTGTTGGGAATGAGTGTGTGTTAGGGGTGAGTGTATGATTGGGGTGAGTGTGTTGGGGGTGAGTGTGCGTTGGGAGTGTGTGTGTTGGGGGGTGAGTGTGTTGGGCGTGAGTGTGTGTTGTGGGGTGGGTGTGATGGGGGTGAGTGTGTGTTGGGGTGTGTGTGTTGGGGGTGAGTGTGTTGGTGGATGAGTGTGTTGGGGGTGAGTGTGTTGGGGGTGAGTGTGTGTTGCGGCGAGTGTGTTGGGGGTGAGTGTGTTGGGGGTGAGTGTGTTGGGGGTGAGTCTGTGTTTGGGGGGTGAGAGTGTGTTTGTGTCTTACTGTGTTTGGGTGAGTGTGTGTTGGGGATGAGTGGGTGTTCGGGGTGAGTGAGTTGAGGGTGAGTGTGTTGGGGGTGAGTGTGTGTTTGGGGTGAGTGTGTAGGAGTGAGTTTGTGTTGGGGGGTGAGTGTGTTGGGGTGAGTGTGTTGGGGGTGAGTGTGCGTTGGGAGTGCATGTGTTGGGGGGTGAGTGTGTTGGGCGTGAGTGTGTGTTGTGGGGTGAGTGTGATGGGGGTGAGTGTGTGTTGGGGTGTGTGTGTTGGGGGGTGAGTGTGTTGGTGGATGAGTGTGTTTGGGGATGAGTGTGTTGGGGTGAGTGTGTTTGGGGTGAGTGTGTTGGGGGTGTGTGTGTGTGTTGGGGGTGAGTATGTTGGGGGTGAGTGTGTGTTTTGGGGTGAGTGTGTTGGGGGTGAGTGTGTTGGTGGGTGAGTGTGTTTGGGGATGAGTGTGTTGGGGTGAGTGTGTTTGGGGTGAGTGTGTTGGGGGTAAGTGTGTTGTGGGTGAGTGTGTGTTTGGGGGTGAGTGTGTTGGGGGTGTGTATGTGTTGGGGGTGAGTGTGTTGGGGGTGAGTGTGTGTTTTGGGGTGAGTGTGTTGGGGGTGAGTGTGTGTTTGGTGTGAGAGTGTGTTGGGGTGTGTGTGTTGTGGGGTGAGTGTGTTGGCGGTGAGTGTGTGTTGGGGTGTGTGCGTTGGGGTGTGAGTGTGTTGGTGGGTGAGCGTGTTTGGGGATGAGTGTGTTGGGGTGAGTGTGTTTGGGGTGAGTGTGTTGGGGGTAAGTGTGTTGGGGGTGAGTGTGTGTTTGGGGGTGAGTGTGTTGGGGGTGTGTGTTTTGGGGGTGAGTGTGTTGGGGGTGAGTGTGTGTTTTGGGGTGAGTGTGTTGGGGGTGAGTGTGTGTTTGGTGTGAGTGTGTGTTGGGGTGTGTGTGTTGGGGGGTGAGTGTGTTGGTGGGTGAGTGTGTAGGGGTGAGTGTGTGTTTGGGGTTTAGTGAGTTGGGTGAGTGTGTGTTGGGGGTGAGTGTGTGTTGGGGTGAATGTCTGTTGGGAGTGAGTGTGTGTTAGGGGTGAGTGTATGTTTGGGGCAAGCGTGTGTTGGGAGTTAGGGTGTATTTGGGGTGAGTGTGAGTTGGGGGTGAGGGTATGTTTGGTGTGAGTGTGTGTTGGAGGTGAATGAGAGAGCATGTGTTGGGCCAAGTGTGTGTTGGGCATTGTGGGCGTTGGAGGGAAGTGTGTGTTGGAGTGAGTGTCTGTTGGGTGTGAGTGTGTGTTGGGTGTGAGCGTAAGTCGGTGGCGACTGTGAGTGTGTGCTGCGTGTGAATGTGTGTTGGTTGTGAGTGTGTGTTTGTGGCGTGTGTGTGTTGTGGGTGAGAGTGCGTTGGGGGTGAGTGTGTGTTTGGGGTGAGTATATGTTTGGGGCGAGCATGTGTTAGGGCTGACTATGTGTTGGTGGTGAGTTTGTGTTACAGGTTGAGTTTGTGTTGGGGGTGATGGTGTGTTTGGGATGAGTGTGTGTTGGGGGTGAGTGTGTGTTTGGAAATGAGTGCGTGAGTGTGTGCTGGGGGTAAATATGTGTTGATTGTGAGTGAATGTTAATGATGTGTGCGTGTTGGGAATGAGTGTGTGTTAGGGGTGAGTGTATGATTGGGGTGAGTGTGTTGGGGGTGAGTGTGCGTTGGGAGTGTGTGTGTTGGGGGGTGAGTGTGTTGGGCGTGAGTGTGTGTTGTGGGGTGGGTGTGATGGGGGTGAGTGTGTGTTGGGGTGTGTGTGTTGGGGGTGAGTGTGTTGGTGGATGAGTGTGTTTGGGGATGAGTGTGTTGGGGTGAGTGTGTTTGGGGTGAGTGTGTTGAGGGTGTGTGTGTGTTGGGGGTGAGTGTGTTGGGGGTGAGTGTGTGTTTTGGGGTGAGTGTGTTGGGGGTGAGTGTGTTGGTGGGTGAGTGTGTTTGGGGATGAGTGTGTTGGGGTGAGTGTGTTTGGGGTGAGTGTGTTGGGGGTAAGTGTGTTGGGGGTGAGTGTGTGTTTGGGGGTGAGTGTGTTGGGGGTGTGTGTGTGTTGGGGGTGAGTGTGTTGGGGGTGAGTGTGTGTTTTGGGGTGAGTGTGTTGGGGGTGAGTGTGTGTTTGGTGTGAGAGTGTGTTGGGGTGTGTGTGTTGTGGGGTGAATGTGTTGGGGTGAGTGTGTGTTGGGGTGTGTGCGTTGGGGGGTGAGTGTGTTGGTGGGTGAGTGTGTTTGGGGATGAGTGTGTTGGGGTGAGTGTGTTTGGGGTGAGTGTGTTGGGGGTAAGTGTGTTGGGGGTGAGTGTGTGTTTGGGGGTGAGTGTGTTGGGGGTGTGTGTGTTGGGGGTGAGTGTGTTGGGGGTGAGTGTGTGTTTTGGGGTGAGTGTGTTGTGGGTGAGTGTGTGTTTGGTGTGAGTGTGTGTTGGGGTGTGTGTGTTGGGGGGTGAGTGTGTTGGTGGGTGAGTGTGTTGGGGTGAGTGTGTGTTTGGGGTTTAGTGTGTTGGGTGAGTGTGTGTTGGGGGTGAGTGTGTGTTGGGGTGAATGTCTGTTGTGAGTGAGTGTGTGTTAGGGGTGAGTGTATGTTTGGGGCAAGCGTGTGTTGGGGATGAGTGTGTGTTGGGGGTTAGTGTGTATTTGGGGTGAGTGTGAGTTGGGGGTGAGGGTATGTTTGGTGTGAGTGTGTGTTGGAGGTGAATGAGAGAGCATGTGTTGGGCCAAGTGTGTGTTGGGCATTGTGGGCGTTGGAGGTAAGTGTGTGTTGGGGTGAGTGTCTGTTGGGTGTGAGTGTGTGTTGGGTGTGAGCGTAAGTCGGTGGCGACTCTGAGTGTGTGCTGCGTGTGAATGTGTGTTGGTTGTGAGTGTGTGTTTGTGGCGTGTGTGTGTTGTGGGTGAGAGTGCGTTGGGGGTGAGTGTGTGTTTGGGGTGAGTGTATGTTTGGGGCGAGCATGTGTTAGGGCTGACTATGTGTTGGTGGTGAGTGCGTGTTACAGGTTGAGTTTGTGTTGGGGGTGATGGTGTGTTTGGGATGAGTGTGTGTTGGGGGTGAGTGTGTGTTTGGAAATGAGTGCGTGAGTGTGTGCTGGGGGTAAATGTGTGTTGATTGTGAGTGAGTGTTAATGATGTGTGCGTGTTGGGAATGAGTGTGTGTTAGGGGCGAGTGTATGATTGGGGTGAGTGTGTTTGGGGTGAGTGTGTGTTAGGGGTGAGCATGTGTTGGGGATGAGTGTGTGTGGGGGTCATTGTGTGTTGAGGGTTAGGGTGTATTTGGGGTGAGTGTGTGTTGGGAGTGAGGGTATGTTTGGTGTGTGTGTGTGTTAGAGGTGAATGAGTGAGCATGTGTTGGGGCAAGTGTTTGTTGGGCATTGTGGGTGTTGGTGGTGAGTGTGTGTTGGAGTGAGTGTCTGTTGGGTTTGAGTGTGTGTTGGTGGTGAGTGTGTTTTAGGATGAGTGTATGTTAGGGGCGACTGTGTGAGTGTGAGCTGCTGGTGAATGTGTGTTGGTTGTGAGTGTGTGTTTGGGGTGAGTGTGTGTTCGGGATGAGTGTGTTGGGGTGAGAATGTGTTGGGGTGAGTGTGTGTTGGGGTGAGTGTTGTGGAGGTGATTGTGTGTTTGGGGTGAATGTGTGTTTGGGGTGAGTGTGTGTTGGGGTGAGTGTGTTGGGGGTGAGTGTGTGTTGGGGGTGAGTGTGTGTTGGGGATGAGTGGGTGTTGGGGGTGAGTGTGTTGGGGGTCAGTGTGTGTTTGGGATGAGTGTGTTGGCGAGTGAGTAGGTTGGGAGTGAGTGTGTGTTGGGGGTGAGGGTGTTGGGGGTGAGTGAGTGTTGGGAGGTGAGTGTGTTGGAGGTGAGTGTGTGTTGGGGTGAGTGTGTTGGGGGTGAGTGTGTGTTTTGGGGTGAGTCTGTTGGGGGTGAGTGTGTGTTGGGAGGTAAGTGTGTTGGGGGTGAGTGTATGTTTCGGGTTTAGTGTGTTTGGGTGAGTGTGTGTTGGGGATGAGTGTGTGTTGGGTGTGAGTGTGTAGGGGGTGAGTGTGTGTTTGGAGTGAGTGTGTGTTGGGGGGTGAGTGTGATCGGGTGAGTGTGTGTTTGGGGAAAGTGAGTTAGGTGTGAGTGTGTGTTGTGGGGTGAGTGTGTTTGGGATGAGTGTGTGTTTGGGGTGAGTGTGTGTTGGGGGTGAGTGAGTGTTGGGGGTGAGTGTGTGTTGGGGGTGAGTGCGTGGGGTGTGAGTGTGTTTTGGGAGTGAGTGTGTGTTGGGGTGAGTGTGTTGGGGGTGAGTGTGTGTTTTGGGGTGAGTCTGTTGGGGGTGAGTGTGTGTTGGGAGGTAAGTGTGTTGGGGGTGAGTGTGTGTTTCGGGTTTAGTGTGTTTGGGATGAGTGTGTGTTTGGGGTGAGTGTGTGTTGGGGGTGAGAGTGTGTTGGGGTGAGTGTGTTGGGGGTGAGTGTGTTTGGGGATGAGTGTGTTGGGGTGAGTGTGTTTGGGGTGAGTGTGTAGGGGGTGTGTGTGTGTTGGGGGGAGTGTGTTGGGGGTGAGTGTGTGTTTTGGGGTGAGTGTGTTGGGGGTGAGTGTGTTGGTGGGTGAGTGTGTTTGGGGATGAGTGTGTTGGGGTGAGTGTGTTTGGGGTGAGTGTGTTGGGGGTAAGTGTGTTTGGGGTGAGTGTGTGTTTGGGGTGAACGTGTGTTTGGGGTGAGTGTGTTTTGGGGGTTTAGTGTGTGAATTGGGTGAGTCTTTTTGGGGTGAGAGTGTGTTTGGGGTGAGTGTGTTGGGGGTGAGTGTGTGTTGCGGATGAGTGTGTGTTGGGGGTGAGGGTGTTGGGGGTGAGTGTGTGTTTGGGATGAGTGTGTTGGGGGTGAGTGTGTGTTGTGGGGTGAGTGTGTTGGGGGTGAGTGTGTGTTGGGGTGTGAGTGTGTTGGGGGTGAGTGTGTGTTGGGGGGTGAGTGTGTTCGGGGTGAGTGTGTGTTTTGGGGTGAGTGTGTTGGGGTGAGTGTGTGTTGGGAGGTAAGTGTGTTGGGGGTGAGTGTGTGTTTGGGGTTTAGTGTGTTGGGGTGAGTGTGTGTTGGGGATGAGTGTGTGTTTGGGATGAGTGTGTTGGGGGGTGATTGGGTTGGGGGTGAGTGTGTGTTGGGGGGTGAGTGTGTTGGGGTGAGTGTGTGTTGTGGGGTGAGTGTGTTGAGGGTGAGTGTGTGTTGGGGTGTGAGTGTGTTCGGGGTGAGTGTGTGTTTTGGGGTGAGTGTGTTGGGGGTGAGTGTGTGTTGGGAGGTAAGTGTGTAGGGGGTGAGTGTGTGTTTGGGGTGAGAGTGTGTTTGTGGTGAGTGTGTTGGGGGTGAGTGTGCGTTCGGGGTTGAGTGTGTTGGGGGTGCGTATGTGTTGGGGGTGAGGGTGTTGGGGGTGAGTGTGTGTTGGGCGGTGAGTGTTTTGGGTGAGTGTGTGTTTAAGGTGAGTGTGTGTTTGGGGGGTGAGTGTGTTGGGGGTGAGTGTGTTTTTGGGGTGAGTGTGTTGGGGGTGAGTTTGTGTCGGGGATGAGTGTGTTGTGGGTGAGTGTGTGTTTGGGGGGTGAGAGTGTGTTTGTGGTTTAGTGTGTTGGGGTTTAGTGTGTTGGGGATGAGTGTGTTGGGGATGAGTGTGTGCTGGGGGTGAGTTTGTTGAGGGGTGAGTGTGTGTCGGGGGTGAGTGTGTTGGGGGTGAGTGTGTTGGTGGGTGAGTGTGTTGGGGGTGAGTGGGTATTTTGGAGGAGATTGTGTTGGGTTGAGTATGTGTTGGGGTGAGTATGAGTTGGGGTGAATGTCTGTTTGGGGGGTGAGAGTGTGTTATGGGTTTAGTCTGTTGGGGTGTGTGTGTGTTGATGGTGAGTGTGTGTTGGGAGGTGAGTGTGTTTGGGGTTGAGTGTGTTGAGGAGTGAGTGTGTGTTGGGGTTCAGTGTGTTGGGGGTGAGTGTGTGTTGTGGGGTGAGTGTGTTGGGTGTTAGTGTGTGTTTGGGTTAAGTGTGTGATGGGGTGAGTGTGTTGGGGGTGAGAGTGTGTTGGGGGTGCTTGTGTTGGGGGGTGCTTGTGTTGGGGGGTGAGTGTGTTGGGGGTGAGTGTGTTGGGGGTGAGCGTGTTGGGGTGAGTGTGTTGGGGGTGAGTGTGTGTTGGGGGTGAGTGTGTGTTGGGGTGAGTGTGTTGGAGGTGATTGTGTGTTGGGGGTGAGTGTGTTGGGAGTGAGTGTGTTGGGGGTGAGTGTGTTTGGGGGTGTGAGTGTGTTTGGGGTTTAGTGTGTTGGAATGAGTATGTTTCGGGGATGACTGGGTGTTGGGGTGATTGTGTTGGGGGTGACTGTGTGTTTGGGATGTGTGTGTTGGGTGGTGAGTCGGTTGGGGGTGAGTGTGTGTGGGGGTTTGTGTGTTGGGGGTGAGTGTGTGTTTTGGGTGAGTGTGTTGGGGGTGAGTGTGTGTTGGGAGGTAATTGTGTTGGGGGTGAGTGTGCTTTTGGTGTTTAGTGTGTTGGGGTGAGTGTGTGTTGGGGATGAGTGTGTGTTGGGGTGAGTGTGTCGGGGGTGAGTGTATGTTTGGGGGTGAGAGTCTTAGTGGTGAGTGTGCGTTGTGGGGTGAGTGTGTTTGGGATGAGTGTGTGTTTGGGATGAGTGTGTGTTGGGGATGAGTGTGTTGGGGATGAGTGTGTGTTGGGGCGTGTGTGTTGGGGGTGAGTGTGTTGGTGGGTGAGTGTGTTTGGGGGTGAGTGTGTTGGGGTGAGTGTGTTTGGGGTGAGTGTGTGTTGGGGGTGAGTGTGTGTTGGGGGTGAGTGTGTGTTGGGGTGAGTGTGTTGGGGGTGAGTGTGTGTTGGGGTGAGTGTGTGTTGGGTGATTTTGTTTGGGTGAATGTGTGTTTGGGGTGAGTGTGTTTGGGTTGAGTGTCTGTTTGGGGTGAACGTGTGTTTGGGGTGAGTGTGTTTTGGGGGTTGAGTGTGTGTTTTGGGTGAGTCTGATTGGGGTGAGAGTGTGTTTGGGCTGAGTGTGTTGGGGGTGAGTGTGTGTTGGGGATGAGTGTGTGTTGGGGGTGAGTGTGTTGTGGGTGAGTGTGTGTTTGGGATGAGTGTGCGGGGGGGTGATTGGGTTGGGGGTGTGTGTGTGTTGGGGGTGTGTGTTTGGGGTGAGTGTGTTGGGGTGAGAGTGTTGGGGGTAGAGTGTGTGTTGGTAGTGAGTGTGTTGGCGGTGAGTGTGTGTTGTCGGATGAGTGTGTTGGGGTGAGTGTGTGTTGGTGAGTGAGTGTGTTGGGGGTGAGTGTATGTTGGGGGTGAGTGTGTTGGGGGTGAGTGTGTGTTTTGGGGTGAGTGTGTTGGGGTGAGTGTGCATTGGGAGGTAAGTGTTTTGAGGGTGAGTGTGTGTTTGGAGTTTGGTGTGTTGGGGTGAGTGTGTGCTGGAGATGAGTTTGCGTTGGGGGTGAGTGTGTGTTTGGGGTGAGTGTGTGTTGGGGGGTGAGTGTGTTGGGGGTGAGTGTGTATTGTGGGGTGAGTGTGTTGGGGGTGAGTGTGTGTCGGGGGATGAGTGGTGTTGGGAGTGAGTGTGTGTTTGGGTGGTGAGAGTGTGTTTAGTGTTTAGTGCATTGGGGTTTAGTGTGTTGGGGATGAGCGTGTGTTGGGGGTGAGTGTGTTGGGAGTGAGTGTGTGCTGGGGGTGAGTTTGTTGGGGGGTGAGTGTGTGTTGGGGTGAGTGTGTTTGGGGTGAGTGTGTTGGGGTGAGTGTGTATTGGGGATGAGTGTGTGTTCGGGGTTAGTGTGTTGGGGGTGAGTGTGTGTTGGGGGTGAGTGTGTTAGGGTGAGTGTGTTGAGGGGTGAGTGTGTGTTGGGTGTGAGTGTGCTGAGGGTGAGTGTGTGTTGGGGCTGAGTGTATTGGGGGTGAGTGTGTGTTGGGGGGTGAGTGTGTTGGAGGGTGAGTGTGTGTTGGGGGTGAGTGTGTTGGGGCTGAGTGTGTTGGGGGAGTGTGTGTTGGGGTGAATGTGTTGGGTGGTGAGTGTGTGTTGTGGGCTAAGTGTGTTGGGGGTAAGTGTGTGTTGGGGTTTAGTGTGTTGGGGGTGAGTGTGTTGGGGTGTGAGTGGGTTGTGGATGAGTGTGTGCTGGGGGTGAGTTTGTTGAGGGGTGAGTGTGTGTCGGGGGTGAGTGTGTTGGGGGTGAGTGTGCTTTTGGTGTTTAGTGTGTTGGGGTGAGTGTGTGTTGGGGATGAGTGTGTGTTGGGGTGAGTGTGTCGGGGGTGAGTGTATGTTTGGGGGTGAGAGTCTTAGTGGTGAGTGTGCGTTGTGGGGTGAGTGTGTTTGGGATGAGTGTGTGTTTGGGATGAGTGTGTGTTGGGGATGAGTGTGTTGGGGATGAGTGTGTGTTGGGGCGTGTGTGTTGGGGGTGAGTGTGTTGGTGGGTGAGTGTGTTTGGGGGTGAGTGTGTTGGGGTGAGTGTGTTTGGGGTGAGTGTGTGTTGGGGGTGAGTGTGTGTTGGGGGTGAGTGTGTGTTGGGGTGAGTGTGTTGGGGGTGAGTGTGTGTTGGGGTGAGTGTGTGTTGGGTGATTTTGTTTGGGTGAATGTGTGTTTGGGGTGAGTGTGTTTGGGTTGAGTGTCTGTTTGGGGTGAACGTGTGTTTGGGGTGAGTGTGTTTTGGGGGTTGAGTGTGTGTTTTGGGTGAGTCTGATTGGGGTGAGAGTGTGTTTGGGCTGAGTGTGTTGGGGGTGAGTGTGTGTTGGGGATGAGTGTGTGTTGGGGGTGAGTGTGTTGTGGGTGAGTGTGTGTTTGGGATGAGTGTGCGGGGGGGTGATTGGGTTGGGGGTGTGTGTGTGTTGGGGGTGTGTGTTTGGGGTGAGTGTGTTGGGGTGAGAGTGTTGGGGGTAGAGTGTGTGTTGGTAGTGAGTGTGTTGGCGGTGAGTGTGTGTTGTCGGATGAGTGTGTTGGGGTGAGTGTGTGTTGGTGAGTGAGTGTGTTGGGGGTGAGTGTATGTTGGGGGTGAGTGTGTTGGGGGTGAGTGTGTGTTTTGGGGTGAGTGTGTTGGGGTGAGTGTGCATTGGGAGGTAAGTGTTTTGAGGGTGAGTGTGTGTTTGGAGTTTGGTGTGTTGGGGTGAGTGTGTGCTGGAGATGAGTTTGCGTTGGGGGTGAGTGTGTGTTTGGGGTGAGTGTGTGTTGGGGGGTGAGTGTGTTGGGGGTGAGTGTGTATTGTGGGGTGAGTGTGTTGGGGGTGAGTGTGTGTCGGGGGATGAGTGGTGTTGGGAGTGAGTGTGTGTTTGGGTGGTGAGAGTGTGTTTAGTGTTTAGTGCATTGGGGTTTAGTGTGTTGGGGATGAGCGTGTGTTGGGGGTGAGTGTGTTGGGAGTGAGTGTGTGCTGGGGGTGAGTTTGTTGGGGGGTGAGTGTGTGTTGGGGGTGAGTGTGTTTGGGGTGAGTGTGTTGGGGTGAGTGTGTATTGGGGATGAGTGTGTGTTCGGGGTTAGTGTGTTGGGGGTGAGTGTGTGTTGGGGGTGAGTGTGTTGGGGTGAGTGTGTTGAGGGGTGAGTGTGTGTTGGGTGTGAGTGTGCTGAGGGTGAGTGTGTGTTGGGGCTGAGTGTATTGGGGGTGAGTGTGTGTTGGGGGGTGAGTGTGTTGGAGGGTGAGTGTGTGTTGGGGGTGAGTGTGTTGGGGCTGAGTGTGTTGGGGGAGTGTGTGTTGGGGTGAATGTGTTGGGTGGTGAGTGTGTGTTGTGGGCTAAGTGTGTTGGGGGTAAGTGTGTGTTGGGGTTTAGTGTGTTGGGGGTGAGTGTGTTGGGGTGTGAGTGGGTTGTGGATGAGTGTGTGCTGGGGGTGAGTTTGTTGAGGGGTGAGTGTGTGTCGGGGGTGAGTGTGTTGGGGGTGAGTGTGTTGGTGGGTGAGTGTGTTGGGGGTGAGTGGGTATTTTGGAGGTGATTGTGTTGGGGGTGAGTGTGTGTTGGGGTGAGTATGAGTTGGGGTGAATGTCTGTTTGGGGGGTGGGAGTGTGTTATGGGTTTAGTCTGTTGGGGTGTGTGTGTGTTGACGGTGAGTGTGTGTTGGGAGGTGAGTGTGTTTGGGGTTGAGTGTGTTGAGGGGTGAGTGTGTGTTGGGGTTCAGTGTGTTGGGGGTGAGTGTGTGTTGTGGGGTGAGTGTGTTGGGTGTTAGTGTGTGTTTGGGTTAAGTGTGTGATGGGGTGAGTGTGTTGGGGGTGAGAGTGTGTTGGGGGGTGCTTGTGTTGGGGGGTGCTTGTGTTGGGGGGTGAGTGTGTTGGGAGTGAGTGTGTTGGGGGGTGAGTGTGTTGGGTTGAGTGTGTTGGGGGTGAGTGTGTGTTGGGGTGAGTGTGTTGGAGGTGATTGTGTGTTGGGGGTGAGTGTGTTGGGAGTGAGTGTGTTGGGGGTGAGTGTGTTTGGGGGTGTGAGTGTGTTTGGGGTTTAGTGTGTTGGAATGAGTATGTTTCGGGGATGACTGGGTGTTGGGGTGATTGTGTTGGGAGTGACTGTGTGTTTGGGATGAGTGTGTTGGGTGGTGAGTCGGTTGGGGGTGAGTGTGTGTGGGGGTTTGTGTGTTGGGGGTGAGTGTGTGTTTTGGGTGAGTGTGTTGGGGGTGAGTGTGTGTTGGGGGGTGAGTGTGTTGGGGTGAGTGTGCATTTTGGGTTGAGTGTGTTGGGGTGAGTGTGTGTTGGGAGGTAATTGTGTTGGGGGTGAGTGTGTTTTTGGTGTTTAGTGTGTTGGGGTGAGTGTGTGTTGGGGATGAGTGTGTGTTGGGGTGAGTGTGTCGGGGGTGAGTGTGTGTTTGGGGGTGAGAGTGTTAGGGGTGAGTGTGCGTTGTGGGGTGAGTGTGTTTGGGATGAGTGTGTGTTTGGGATGAGTGTGTGTTGGGGATGAGTGTGTTGGGGATGAGTGTGTGTTGGGGCGTGTGTGTTGGGGGTGAGTGTGTTGGCGGGTGAGTGTGTTTGGGGGTGAGTGTGTTGGGGTGAGTGTGTTTGGGGTGAGTGTGTGTTGGGGGTGAGTGTGTGTTGGGGGTGAGTGTGTGTTGGGGTGAGTGTGTTGGGGGTGAGTGTGTGTTGGGGTGAGTGTGTGTTGGGTGATTTTGTTTGGGTGAATGTGTGTTTGGGGTGAGTGTGTTTGGGGTGAGTGTCTGTTTGGGGTGAAGGTGTGTTTGGGGGTTGAGTGTGTGTTTTGGGTGAGTCTGATTGGGGTGAGAGTGTGTTTGGGCTGAGTGTGTTGGGGGTGAGTGTGTGTTGGGGTGAGTGTGTTGGGGGTGAGTGTGTGTTTGGGATGAGTGTGCTGGGGGGTGATTGGGTTGGGGGTGAGTGTGTGTTGGGGGTGAGTGTGTTGAGGGTGAGTGTGTGTTGTGGGGTGAGTG
Source organism: Chiloscyllium plagiosum (assembly GCF_037043375.1). Lineage (NCBI taxonomy): Eukaryota > Metazoa > Chordata > Chondrichthyes > Orectolobiformes > Hemiscylliidae > Chiloscyllium > Chiloscyllium plagiosum. Next base: position 36,978,724 of record NW_028270183.1, read on the forward strand.
TGTTGGGGGTGAGTGTGTGTTGGGGTGTGAGTGTGATGGGCTGAGTGTGTGTTGAGGGGTGAGTGTGTTCGGGGTGACTGTGTGTTTTGTGGTGAGTGTGTTGGGGGTGAGTGTGTGTTGGGAGGTAAGTGTGTTTGGGGTGAGTGTGTGTTTGGGGTTTAGTGTGTTGGGGTGCGTGTGTGTTGGGGATAAGTGTGTGTTTGGGATGAGTGTGTTGGGGGGTGATTGGGTTGGGGGTGAGTGTGTGTTGGGGGTGAGTGTGTTGGGGGTGAGTGTGTGTTGTGGGGTGAGTGTGTTGGGGGTGAGTGTGTGTTGGGGTGTGAGTGCGTTGGGGGTGAGAGTGTGTTGGGGGTGAGTGTGTTGGGGGTGAGTATGTTGGGGGTGAGTGTGTGTTAGGGGTTTAGTCTGTTGGGGTGTGTGTGTGTTGACGTTGAGTGTGTGTTGGGGTTGAGTGTGTTTGGGGCTGAGTGTGTTGAGGGGTGAGTGTGTGTTGGGGGTGAGTGTGTTGGGGTGAGTGTGTTGGGGGTTGAGTGTGTGTTGGGGGGTGAGTGTGGTGTGGGTGAGTGTGTGTTGGGGGGTGAGTGTGTTGGGTGTGAGTGTGTGTTGGGGGGTGAGAATGTTGGGGCTGAGTGTGTGTTGGGGAGTGAGTGTGTTGGGGGTGAGTGTGTGTTATGGGGTGAGTGTGTTGGGGGTGAGAGTGTGTTGGGAGGTATGTGTGTTGGGGGTGTGTGTTTGGGGTGAGTGTGTTGGGGTGAGAGTGTTGGGGGTAGAGTGTGTGTTGGAAGTGAGTGTGTTGGCGGTGAGTGTGTGTTGTCGGATGAGTGTGTTGGGGTGAGTGTGTGTTGGTGAGTGAGTGTGTTGGGGGTGAGTGTATGTTAGGGGGTGAGTGTGTTGGGGTGAGTGTGTGTTTTGGGGTGAGTGTGTTGGGGTGAGTGTGCATTGGGAGGTAAGTGTTTTGGGGGTGAGTGTGTGTTTGGAGTTTGGTGTGTTGGGGTGAGTGTGTGCTGGAGATGAGTTTGCGTTGGGGGTGAGTGTGTGTTTGGGGTGAGTGTGTGTTGGGGGTGAGTGTGTTGGGGGTGAGTGTGTATTGTGGGGTGAGTGTGTTGGGGGTGAGTGTGTGTTGGGGGATGAGTGGTGTTGGGAGTGAGTGTGTGTTTGGGTGGTGAGAGTGTGTTTCGTGTTTAGTGCATTGGGGTTTAGTGTGTTGGGGATGAGCGTGTGTTGGGGGTGAGTGTGTTGGGGGTGAGTGTGTGCTGGGGGTGAGTTTGTTGGGGGGTGAGTGTGTGTTGGGGGTGAGTGTGTTTGGGGTGAGTGTGTTGGGGTGAGTGTGTATTGGGGATGAGTGTGTGTTCGGGGTTAGTGTGTTGGGGGTGAGTGTGTGTTGGGGGTGAGTGTGTTGGGGTGAGTGTGTTGAGGGGTGAGTGTGTGTTGGGTGTGAGTGTGCTGAGGGTGAGTGTGTGTTGGGGCTGAGTGTATTGGGGGTGAGTGTGTGTTGGGGTGAATGTGTTGGGTGGTGAGTGTGTGTTGTGGGCTAAGTGTGTTGGGGGTAAGTGTGTGTTGGGGTGTGAGTGTGTTGGGGGTGAGTGTGTTGGGGTGTGAGTGGGTTGTGGGTGAGTGTGTGTTGAGTGGTGAGTGTGTTGGGGGTGAGTGTGTGTTGTGGGGTGAGTGTGTTGGGGCTGAGTGTGTTGGGGGGAGTGTGTGTTGGGGTGAATGTGTTGGGTGGTGAGTGTGTGTTGTGGGCTAAGTGTGTTGGGGGTAAGTGTGTGTTGGGGTGTGAGTGTGTTGGGGGTGAGTGTGTTGGGGTGTGAGTGGGTTGTGGGTGAGTGTGTGTTGAGTGGTGAGTGTGTTGGGGGTGAGTGTGTGTTGTGGGGTGAGTGTGTTGGGGGTGAGTGTGTGTTGGGGTGTGACTGTGTTGGGATGAGTGTGTGTTGGGGGTTGAGTGTGTTCGGGGTGAGTGTGTGTTTTGGGGTGAGTGTGTTGGCGGTGAGTGTGTGTTGGGAGGTAAGTGTGTTGGGGATGAGAGTGTGTTTGGGGTGAGTGTGTTGGGGGTGAGTGTGTGTTTGGGGTTTAGTGTGTTGGGGTGAGTGTGTGTTGGGGATGAGTGTGTGTTGGGGGTGAGTGGGTAGGGGGTGAGTGTGTGGTTGGGGTGAGAGTGTGTTTGGGGTGAGTGTGTTGGGGGTGAGTCTGCGTTGGGGGTTGAGTGTGTTGGGGGTGCGTATGTGTTGGGGGTGAGGGTGTTGGGGTGAGTGTGTGTTGGGCGGTGTGTGTGTTGTGAGTGAGTGTGTTTTGGGCTGAGTGTGTATCAGGGCATGAGAGTGTGAGTGTGTGTTGGGGGTTGAGTGTGTGAGTCTGTTTTGGGGGAGGTTTTTTGGGTGTGTGTGTGTATTGGGTGTGTGAGTGTGTGAGTGTGTGTTGGAGGTGAGTGTGTGTTGGGAGTTGAGTGTGTGTTAGGGGTGAGTGTGTGTTGGGGTGAGTATGTGTTTGGGGTGAGTGTGTGCTGGGGTGAGTGTGTGTTTGGGTTGAGCATGTGTTGGGGTGAGTGTGTGTTGGGGGTGAGGGTGTTGGGGGTGAGTGTGTGTTGGGCGGTGTGTGTGTTGTGAGTGAGTGTGTTTTGGGCTGAGTGTGTCTCAGGGGATGAGAGTGTGAGTGTGTGTTGGGGGTTAAGTGTGTGAGTCTGTTTTGGTGGAGGTTTTGGGGTGTGTGTGTGTATTGGGTGTGTGAGTGTGTGAGTGTGTGTTGGAGGTGAGTGTGTGTTGGGAGTTGAGTGTGTGTTTGGGGTGAGCGTATGTTGGGGGGAGTGTGTGTTTGGGGTGAGCATGTGTTGGGGGTGAGTGTGTGTTGGGGGTGAGTGTGTGTTTGAGGAGAGTGTCTGTTTGGGGCGAGCATTTGTTGGGATGAGTGTGTGTTGGGGTGAGTGTGTGTTGGATGTGAGTTTGTGTTAGGGATAAGTACGTTTTGGGGTTGTGAGTGTATGACTCTGTGTTGAGGGTGAGTGTGTGTTGGGGCTTGAGTGTGAGTTGGGGGTGAGTATGTGTTGGAGGTGAGTGTGTGTAGGGGTTGAGTGTTTGTTGGCAGTGAGTGAGTGTTGGAGGTGAGTGTGAGAGTGCGTGTTGAAGGTGAATGAGTGAGCTTGTGTTGGGGCATGTGTGTGTTGTGGGTGAGTGTGTTTTGCGGTGAGTGTGTGTCAGGGGTGAGTGTGTGTTGGGGGTTGAATATGTGAGTGTGTGTTGGGGTGTGAGTGTGTTTGGGTGTGAGTGTGTGTTGGGGCTGTGAGTGTGTGAGTGGGTGTTGGGGGTGAGTCTGTGAATGTGTGTTGGAGGTGAGTGTGTATTGGGGTGAGTGTGTGTTGGGGTGAGAGTGTGTTGGGGTTGAGTGTGTGTTGGGGTTGAGTATGTGTTGGGGGAGAGTGTGCATTTGGGGTGAGTGTATGTTTAGGGCGAGCGTGTGTTGGGGGTGAGTGTGTGTTGGGGTGAGTGTTTGTTTGGGGTGAGTGTATGTTGGGGGTGAGTGTGTGTTGGGGTTGAGTGTGAGTTGGGGTGAGTGTGTTTGGTGTGAGTGTGTGTTGGGGGTTAGTGTGTGTTTGGGGAGAGTGTATGTTTGGGGCGAGTGTGTGTTGCGGTGAGTGTGTGTTTGGGGTGAGTGTGTGTTGGGGTGAGTGTGTGTTGGGGTTGAGTGTGTGTTGGGGTGAGTGTGTTTGGTTTGAGTGTGTGTTGGCGGTAGTGTGTGTTTGGGGAGAGTGTATGTTTGGGGTGAGCGCGTGTTGGGGGTGAGCATGTGTTGGGGATGAGTGTGTGTTGGGGTTGATTGTGTGTTGGGGTTAGGGTGTATTTGGGGTGAGTGTATGTTTGGGGTGAGTGTGTGTTGGAGGTGAATGAGTGAGCATGTGTTGGGGATGAGTGTGTGTTGGGGGTGATTGTGTGTTGGGCGTTAGGGTGTATTTGAGGTGAGTGTGAGTTGGGGGTGAGGGTGTGTTTGGGCTGAGTGTGTTTGGGTGTGAGTGTGTGTTGGGGCTGTGAGTGTGTGAGTGGGTGTTGGGGGTGAGTCTGTGAGTGTGTGTTGGAGGTGAGTGTGTATTGGGGTGAGTGTGTGTTGGGGTGAGAGTGTGTTGGGGTTGAGTGTGTGTTGGGGTTGAGTATATGTTGGGGGTGAGTGTATGTTTGGGGTGAGTGTATGTTTGGGGCGAGCGTGTGTTGGGGGTGAGTGTGTGTTGGGGTGAGTGTTTGTTTGGGGTGAGTGTATGTTGGGTGTGTGTGTGTGTTGGGGTTGAGTGTGAGTTGGGGTGAGTGTGTTTGGTGTGAGTGTGTGTTGGGGGTTAGTGTGTGTTTGGGGAGAGTGTATGTTTGGGGCGAGTGTGTGTTGGGGTGAGTGTGTGTTTGGGGTGAGTGTGTGTTGGGGTGAGTGTGTGTTGGGGTTGAGTGTGTGTTGGGGTGAGTGTGTTTGGTGTGAGTGTGTGTTGGGGGTAGTGTGTGTTTGGGGAGAGTGTATGTTTGGTGTGAGCGCGTGTTGGGGGTGAGCATGTGTTGGGGATGAGTGTGTGTTGGGGGTGATTGTGTGTTGGGAGTTAGGGTGTATTTGGGGTGAGTGTATGTTTGGGGTGAGTGTGTGTTGGAGGTGAATGAGTGAGCCTGTGTTGGGGATGAGTGTGTGTTGGGGGTGATTGTGTGTTGGGGGTTAGGGTGTATTTGACGTGAGTGTGAGTTGGGGGTGAGGGTGTGTTTGGGGTGAGTGTGTGTTGGAAGTGAAGGAGTGAGCATATGCTGGGGCAAGTGTTTGTTGGGCATTGTGGGTGTTGGTGGTGAGTGTGTGTTGGAGTGAGTGTCTGTTGTGTGTGAGTGTGTGTTGGGGGTGAGTGTGTGTTTGGGGATGAGTGTATGTTGGGGGCGACTGTGTGAGTGTGTGCTGCGGGTGAATGTGTGTTGGTTGTGAGTGTGTGTTTGGGGCGCGTGTGTTGATGGTGAGAGTACGTTGGGGTGAGTTTGTGTTTGGGGTGAGTGTATGTTTGGGGCTGAGTATGTGTTGGGGTGAGTGTGTGTTACAGGTTGAGTTTGTGTTGGTGGTGAGGGTGTGTTTGGGGTGAGTGTGTGTTGGGGGTGAGTATGTGTTTGGAAATGAGTGTGTGATTGTGTGCTGGGGGTAAATGTGTGTTGATTGTGAGAGAGTGTTTGGGGTATGTGTGTTTGGGGTGAGTGTGTGTTGGGGGTGAGCGTGTGTTGAGGGTGAGTGTGTGTTGGGGGTGAGTGTATGTTGGGGTGAGTGTGTATTGGGTGTGAGTGAGTGTTGGGGTGAGTGTGTTTTGGGGGTGAGTGTGTGTTGGGGGTGAGAGTGTGTTGGGGTGCATGTGTGTTGGGGGTGAGTGTGTGTTGGGGTGAGTGCATTTTGGGGGTGAGTGTCTGTTGGGGTTGAGAGTGTGTTGGGGTGAGTGTGTGTTGGGGGTGAGTGTGTGTTGGGTGTGAATTTGCATAGGAGGTGAGTGTGTTTTGGGGGTGAGTGTGTGTTGGGGGTGAGTGTGTGGGGGGTGAGTGTGTTTTGGGGGTGAGTGTGTGTTGGGGTGAGTGTGTTGGGTGAGAGTTTGTGTTGGGGTGTGTTTGTTTAGGGAGTGAGTGTGTGTTGGGGGTGAGTGTGTGTTGGGGTGAGTATGTGTTGGGGAGGTGTTTTGTGGGTGGGAGTGTGTTGGGGTGAGTGTGTGTTGGGGGTGAGTGTGTGTTGGGCTGACTGTGTTGGGAGTGAGTGTGTTGGGGTGAGTGTGTTTGGGGTTTAGTGTGTGTTTGGAGGTGAGTGTGTGTTGGGGGTGAGTGTGTGTTGGGGGGTGAGTGTGTGTTTTGGGTTTAGTGTGTTGGGGGTGAGTGTGTGTTTGGGGTGAGTGTGTTGGGGTGAGTGTGTGTTTGGTGTTTAGTGAGTTGGGGATGAGTGTGTGTTTGGGGGTGAGTGTGTGATTGGGGTGAGTGTGTTGGGGGTGAGTGTGTGTTTGGGGTTTAGTGTGTTGGCAGGTGAGTGTCTTTTGGGGGTGAGAGTGTGTTTGGGGTGAGTGTGTTGGGGGTGAGGGTGTGTTGGGGGTGAGTGTGTTGGGGAGGAGTGTGTTTTTGGGGTTTAGTGTGTTGGGGAGTGAGTGTGTGTTTGGGGTGAGTGTGTTGGGGGTGAGTGTGTGTTTGGGGTTTAGTATGTTGGGGGTAAGTGTGTGTTTGTGGTGAGTGTGTTGGGGGGTGAGTGTGTGTTTGGGGTTTAGTCTGTTGGGGGGTGAGTGTGTGTTGGGGGGTGAGTGTGTGTTGGGGGTGAGTGTGTGTTGGGGGTGAGTATGTTTGGGGAGTGTGTTGGGGTGAGTGTGTGTTGGGGGGTGAGTGTGTGTTTTGGGTTTAGTGTGTTGGGGGTGAGTGTGTGTTTGGCGTGAGTGTGTTGGGGTGAGTGTGTGTTTGGTTTTTTAGTGAGTTGGGGATGAGTGTGTGTTTGGGGGTGAGTGTGTGTTTGGGGTGAGTGTGTTGGGGGTGAGTGTGTGTTGGGGGTGAGTGTGTTGGGGATGAGTGTGTGTTTGGGGTTTGGTGTGTTGGGGAGTGAGTGTGTGTTTGGGGTGAGTGTGTTGGGGGGTGAGTGTGTGTTTGGGGTTTAGTGTGTTGCGGGTAAGTGTGTGTTTGTGGTGAGTGTGTTGGGGGGTGAGTGTGTGTTTGGGGTTTAGTCTGTTGGGGGGTGAGTGTGTGTTGGGGGGTGAGTGTGTGTTGGGGGTGAGTGTGTGTTGGGGGTGAGTATGTTGGGGGAGTGTGTTGGGGTGAGTGTGTGTTGGGGGGTGAGTGTGTTGGGGGTGAGTGTGTGTTGGGGGCGAGTGTGTTGGCGTGTGTGTGTGTTGGGGGGGTGCATGTGTCGGGGGTGAGTGTGCGTTGGGGGGTGAGTGTGTGTTGGGGGTGAGTTTGTTGGGGGTGAGTGTGTGTTGGGGGTGAGTGTGTGTTGGGGGTGAGTGTGTTGTGGGTGAGTGTGTGTTGCGGTGAGTGTGTTGGGGGGGAGTGTGTTGGGGGTGAGTGTGTTGGGGGTGAGTCTATGTTTGGAGGGTGAGAGTGTGTTTGTGGCTTAGTGTGATTGGGTGAGTGTGTGTTGGGGATGAGTGGGTGTTCGGGGTGAGTGTGTTGAGGGTGAGTGTGTTGGGGTGAGTGTGTGTTTGGGGTGAGTGTGTAGGAGTGAGTGTGTGTTGGGGGGTGAGTGTGTTGGGGTGAGTGTGTTGGGGGTGAGTGTGCGTTGGGAGTGTGTGTGTTGGGGGGTGAGTGTGTTGGGTGTGAGTGTGTGTTGTGGGGTGAGTGTGTTGGGGGTGAGTGTGTGTTGGGGTATGTGTGTCGGGGGGTGAGTGTGTTGGTGGGTGACTGTGTTTGGGGATGAGTGTGTTGGGGTGAGTGTGTTTGGGTGTGAGTGTGTGTTGGGGCTGTGAGTGTGTGAGTGGGTGTTGGGGGTGAGTCTGTGAGTGTGTATTGGAGGTGAGTGTGTATTGGGGTGAGTGTGTGTTGGGGTGAGAGTGTGTTGGGGTTGAGTGTGTGTTGGGGGTGAGTGTGTGGGGGGTGAGTGTGTTTTGGGGGTGAGTGTGTGTTGGGGTAAGTGTGTTGGGTGAGAGTTTGTGTTGGGGTGTGTTTGTTTAGGGAGTGAGTGTGTGTTGGGGGTTAGTGTGTGTTGGGGTGAGTATGTGTTGGGGAGGTGTTTTGTGGGTGGGAGTGTGTTGGGGTGAGTGTGTGTTGGGGGTGAGCGTGTGTTGGGCTGACTGTGTTGGGAGTGAGTGTGTTGGGGTGAGTGTGTTTGGGGTTTAGTGTGTGTTTGGAGGTGAGTGTGTGTTGGGGGTGAGTGTATGTTGGGGGGTGAGTGTGTGTTTTGGGTTTAGTGTGTTGGGGGTGAGTGTGTGTTTGGGGTGAGTGTGTTGGGGTGAGTGTGTGTTTGGTGTTTAGTGAGTTGGGGATGAGTGTGTGTTTGGGGGTGAGTGTGTGTTTGGGGTGAGTGTGTTGGGGGTGAGTGTGTGTTTGGGGTTTAGTGTGTTGGCAGGTGAGTGTCTTTTGGGGGTGAGAGTGTGTTTGGGGTGAGTGTGTGGGGGGTGAGTGTGTGTTGGGGGTGAGTGTGCGTTGGGAGTGTGTGTGTTGGGGGTGAGTGTGTTGGGGGTGAGTGTGTGTTGGGGTGTGTGTGTCGGGGGGTGAGTGTGTTGGTGGGTGACTGTGTTTGGGGATGAGTGTGTTGGGGTGAGTGTGTTTGGGTGTGAGTGTGTGTTGGGGCTGTGAGTGTGTGAGTTGGTGTTGGGGGTGAGTCTGTGAGTGTGTGTTGGAGGTGAGTGCGTATTGGGGTGAGTGTGTGTTGGGGTGAGAGTGTGTTGGGGTTGAGTGTGTGTTGGGGTTGAGTATATGTTGGGGGTGAGTGTATGTTTGGGGTGAGTGTATGTTTGGGGCGAGCGTGTGTTTGGGGGTGAGTGTGTGTTGGGGTGAGTGTTTGTTTGGGGTGAGTGTATGTTGGGTGTGTGTGTGTGTTGGGGTTGAGTGTGAGTTGGGGTGAGTGTGTTTGGTGTGAGTGTGTGTTGGGGGTTAGTGTGTGTTTGGGGAGAGTGTATGTTTGGGGCGAGTGTGTGTTGGGGTGAGTGTGTGTTTGGGGTGAGTGTGTGTTGGGGTGAGTGTGTGTTGGGGTTGAGTGTGTGTTGGGGTGAGTGTGTTTGGTGTGAGTGTGTGTTGGGGGTAGTGTGTGTTTGGGGAGAGTGTATGTTTGGTGTGAGCGCGTGTTGGGGGTGAGCATGTGTTGGGGATGAGTGTGTGTTGGGGGTGATTGTGTGTTGGGAGTTAGGGTGTATTTGGGGTGAGTGTATGTTTGGGGTGAGTGTGTGTTGGAGGTGAATGAGTGAGCCTGTGTTGGGGATGAGTGTGTGTTGGGGGTGATTGTGTGTTGGGGGTTAGGGTGTATTTGACGTGAGTGTGAGTTGGGGGTGAGGGTGTGTTTGGGGTGAGTGTGTGTTGGAAGTGAAGGAGTGAGCATATGCTGGGGCAAGTGTTTGTTGGGCATTGTGGGTGTTGGTGGTGAGTGTGTGTTGGAGTGAGTGTCTGTTGTGTGTGAGTGTGTGTTGGGGTGAGTGTGTGTTTGGGGATGAGTGTATGTTGGGGGCGACTGTGTGAGTGTGTGCTGCGGGTGAATGTGTGTTGGTTGTGAGTGTGTGTTTGGGGCGCGTGTGTTGATGGTGAGAGTACGTTGGGGTGAGTTTGTGTTTGGGGTGAGTGTATGTTTGGGGCTGAGTATGTGTTGGGGTGAGTGTGTGTTACAGGTTGAGTTTGTGTTGGTGGTGAGGGTGTGTTTGGGGTGAGTGTGTGTTGGGGGTGAGTATGTGTTTGGAAATGAGTGTGTGATTGTGTGCTGGGGGTAAATGTGTGTTGATTGTGAGAGAGTGTTTGGGGTATGTGTGTTTGGGGTGAGTGTGTGTTGGGGGTGAGCGTGTGTTGAGGGTGAGTGTGTGTTGGGGGTGAGTGTATGTTGGGGTGAGTGTGTATTGGGTGTGAGTGAGTGTTGGGGTGAGTGTGTTTTGGGGGTGAGTGTGTGTTGGGGGTGAGAGTGTGTTGGGGTGCATGTGTGTTGGGGGTGAGTGTGTGTTGGGGTGAGTGCATTTTGGGGGTGAGTGTCTGTTGGGGTTGAGAGTGTGTTGGGGTGAGTGTGTGTTGGGGGTGAGTGTGTGTTGGGTGTGAATTTGCATAGGAGGTGAGTGTGTTTTGGGGGTGAGTGTGTGTTGGGGGTGAGTGTGTGGGGGGTGAGTGTGTTTTGGGGGTGAGTGTGTGTTGGGGTGAGTGTGTTGGGTGAGAGTTTGTGTTGGGGTGTGTTTGTTTAGGGAGTGAGTGTGTGTTGGGGGTGAGTGTGTGTTGGGGTGAGTATGTGTTGGGGAGGTGTTTTGTGGGTGGGAGTGTGTTGGGGTGAGTGTGTGTTGGGGGTGAGTGTGTGTTGGGCTGACTGTGTTGGGAGTGAGTGTGTTGGGGTGAGTGTGTTTGGGGTTTAGTGTGTGTTTGGAGGTGAGTGTGTGTTGGGGGTGAGTGTGTGTTGGGGGGTGAGTGTGTGTTTTGGGTTTAGTGTGTTGGGGGTGAGTGTGTGTTTGGGGTGAGTGTGTTGGGGTGAGTGTGTGTTTGGTGTTTAGTGAGTTGGGGATGAGTGTGTGTTTGGGGGTGAGTGTGTGATTGGGGTGAGTGTGTTGGGGGTGAGTGTGTGTTTGGGGTTTAGTGTGTTGGCAGGTGAGTGTCTTTTGGGGGTGAGAGTGTGTTTGGGGTGAGTGTGTTGGGGGTGAGGGTGTGTTGGGGGTGAGTGTGTTGGGGAGGAGTGTGTTTTTGGGGTTTAGTGTGTTGGGGAGTGAGTGTGTGTTTGGGGTGAGTGTGTTGGGGGTGAGTGTGTGTTTGGGGTTTAGTATGTTGGGGGTAAGTGTGTGTTTGTGGTGAGTGTGTTGGGGGGTGAGTGTGTGTTTGGGGTTTAGTCTGTTGGGGGGTGAGTGTGTGTTGGGGGGTGAGTGTGTGTTGGGGGTGAGTGTGTGTTGGGGGTGAGTATGTTTGGGGAGTGTGTTGGGGTGAGTGTGTGTTGGGGGGTGAGTGTGTGTTTTGGGTTTAGTGTGTTGGGGGTGAGTGTGTGTTTGGGGTGAGTGTGTTGGGGTGAGTGTGTGTTTGGTTTTTTAGTGAGTTGGGGATGAGTGTGTGTTTGGGGGTGAGTGTGTGTTTGGGGTGAGTGTGTTGGGGGTGAGTGTGTGTTTTGGGTTTAGTGTGTTGGCAGGTGAGTGTCTTTTGGGGGTGAGAGTGTGTTTGGGGTGAGTGTGTTGGGGGTGAGTGTGTGTTGGGGGTGAGTGTGTTGGGGATGAGTGTGTGTTTGGGGTTTGGTGTGTTGGGGAGTGAGTGTGTGTTTGGGGTGAGTGTGTTGGGGGGTGAGTGTGTGTTTGGGGTTTAGTGTGTTGCGGGTAAGTGTGTGTTTGTGGTGAGTGTGTTGGGGGGTGAGTGTGTGTTTGGGGTTTAGTCTGTTGGGGGGTGAGTGTGTGTTGGGGGGTGAGTGTGTGTTGGGGGTGAGTGTTTGTTGGGGGTGAGTATGTTGGGGGAGTGTGTTGGGGTGAGTGTGTGTTGGGGGGTGAGTGTGTTGGGGGTGAGTGTGTGTTGGGGGCGAGTGTGTTGGCGTGTGTGTGTGTTGGGGGGGTGCATGTGTCGGGGGTGAGTGTGCGTTGGGGGGTGAGTGTGTGTTGGGGGTGAGTTTGTTGGGGGTGAGTGTGTGTTGGGGGTGAGTGTGTGTTGGGGGTGAGTGTGTTGTGGGTGAGTGTGTGTTGCGGTGAGTGTGTTGGGGGGGAGTGTGTTGGGGGTGAGTGTGTTGGGGGTGAGTCTATGTTTGGGAGGTGAGAGTGTGTTTGTGGCTTAGTGTGATTGGGTGAGTGTGTGTTGGGGATGAGTGGGTGTTCGGGGTGAGTGTGTTGAGGGTGAGTGTGTTGGGGTGAGTGTGTGTTTGGGGTGAGTGTGTAGGAGTGAGTGTGTGTTGGGGGGTGAGTGTGTTGGGGTGAGTGTGTTGGGGGTGAGTGTGCGTTGGGAGTGTGTGTGTTGGGGGGTGAGTGTGTTGGGTGTGAGTGTGTGTTGTGGGGTGAGTGTGTTGGGGGTGAGTGTGTGTTGGGGTATGTGTGTCGGGGGGTGAGTGTGTTGGTGGGTGACTGTGTTTGGGGATGAGTGTGTTGGGGTGAGTGTGTTTGGGTGTGAGTGTGTGTTGGGGCTGTGAGTGTGTGAGTGGGTGTTGGGGGTGAGTCTGTGAGTGTGTATTGGAGGTGAGTGTGTATTGGGGTGAGTGTGTGTTGGGGTGAGAGTGTGTTGGGGTTGAGTGTGTGTTGGGGGTGAGTGTGTGGGGGGTGAGTGTGTTTTGGGGGTGAGTGTGTGTTGGGGTGAGTGTGTTGGGTGAGAGTTTGTGTTGGGGTGTGTTTGTTTAGGGAGTGAGTGTGTGTTGGGGGTTAGTGTGTGTTGGGGTGAGTATGTGTTGGGGAGGTGTTTTGTGGGTGGGAGTGTGTTGGGGTGAGTGTGTGTTGGGGGTGAGCGTGTGTTGGGCTGACTGTGTTGGGAGTGAGTGTGTTGGGGTGAGTGTGTTTGGGGTTTAGTGTGTGTTTGGAGGTGAGTGTGTGTTGGGGGTGAGTGTGTGTTGGGGGGTGAGTGTGTGTTTTGGGTTTAGTGTGTTGGGGGTGAGTGTGTGTTTGGGGTGAGTGTGTTGGGGTGAGTGTGTGTTTGGTGTTTAGTGAGTTGGGGATGAGTGTGTGTTTGGGGGTGAGTGTGTGTTTGGGGTGAGTGTGTTGGGGGTGAGTGTGTGTTTGGGGTTTAGTGTGTTGGCAGGTGAGTGTCTTTTGGGGGTGAGAGTGTGTTTGGGGTGAGTGTGTGGGGGGTGAGTGTGTGTTGGGGGTGAGTGTGTTGGGGATGAGTGTGTGTTTGGGGTTTAGTGTGTTGGGGAGTGAGTGTGTGTTTGGGGTGAGTGTGTTGGGGGGTGAGTGTGTGTTTGGGGTTTAGTGTGTTGGGGGTAAGTGTGTGTTTGTGGTGAGTGTGTTGGGGGGTGAGTGTGTGTTTGGGGTTTAGTCTGTTGGGGGGTGAGTGTGTGTTGGGGGGTGAGTGTGTGTTGGGGGTGAGTGTGTGTTGGGGGTGAGTATGTTGGGGGAGTGTGTTGGGGTGAGTGTGTGTTGGGGGTGAGTGTGTGTTTTGGGTTTAGTGTGTTGGGGGTGAGTGTGTGTTTGGGGTGAGTGTGTTGGGGTGAGTGTGTGTTTGGTTTTTTAGTGAGTTGGGGATGAGTGTGTGTTTGGGGGTGAGTGTGTGTTTGGAGTGAGTGTGTTGGGGGTGAGTGTGTGTTTGGGGTTTAGTGTGTTGGCAGGTGAGTGTCTTTTGGGGGTGAGAGTGTGTTTGGGGTGAGTGTGTTGGGGGTGAGTGTGTGTTGGGGGTGAGTGTGTTGGGGATGAGTGTGTGTTTGGGGTTTAGTGTGTTGGGGAGTGAGTGTGTGTTTCAGGTGAGTGTGTTGGGGGGTGAGTGTGTGTTTGGGGTTTAGTGTGTTGGGGGTAAGTGTGTGTTTGTGGTTAGTGTGTTGGGGGGTGAGTGTGTGTTTGGGGTTTAGTCTGTTGGGGGGTGAGTGTGTGTTGGGGGGTGAGTGTGTGTTGGGGGTGAGTGTGTGTTGGGGGTGAGTATGTTGGGGGAGTGTGTTGGGGTGAGTGTGTGTTGGGGGGTGAGTGTGTTGGGGGTGAGTGTGTGTTGGGGGCGAGTGTGTTGGCGTGTGTGTGTGTTGGGGGGGTGCATGTGTCGGGGGTGAGTGTGCGTTGGGGGGTGAGTGTGTGTTGGGGGTGAGTTTGTTGGGGGTGAGTGTGTGTTGTGGGTGAGTGTGTGTTGGGGGTGAGTGTGTTGTGGGTGAGTGTGTGTTGTGGTGAGTGTGTTGGGGGGTGAGTGTGTTGGGGGTGAGTGTGTTGGGGGTGAGTCTATGTTTGGGGGGTGAGAGTGTGTTTGTGGCTAAGTGTGATTGGGTGAGTGTGTGTTGGGGATGAGTGGGTGTTCGGGGTGAGTGTGTTGAGGGTGAGTGTGTTGGGGGTGAGTGTGTGTTTGGGGTGAGTGTGTAGGAGTGAGTGTGTGTTGGGGGGTGAGTGTGTTGGGGTGAGTGTGTTGGGGGTGAGTGTGCGTTGGGAGTGTGTGTGTTGGGGGTGAGTGTGTTGGGCGTGAGTGTGTGTTGTGGGGTGAGTGTGTTGGGGGTGAGTGTGTGTTGGGGTGTGTGTGTCGGGCGGTGAGTGTGTTGGTGGGTGACTGTGTTTGGGGATGAGTGTGTTGGGGTGAGTGTGTTTGGGTGTGAGTGTGTGTTGGGGCTGTGAGTGTGTGAGTGGGTGTTGGGGGTGAGTCTGTGAGTGTGTGTTGGAGGTGAGTGTGTATTGGGGTGAGTGTGTGTTGGGGTGAGAGTGTGTTGGGGTTGAGTGTGTGTTGGGGTTGAGTATGTGTTGGGGGAGAGTGTGCATTTGGGGTGAGTGTATGTTTGGGCGAGCGTGTGTTGGGGGTGAGTGTGTGTTGGGGTGAGTGTTTGTTTGGGGTGAGTGTATGTTGGGGTGAGTGTGTGTTGGGGTTGAGTGTGAGTTGGGGTGAGTGTGTTTGGTGTGAGTGTGTGTTGGGGGTTAGTGTGTGTTTGGGGAGAGTGTATGTTTGGGGTGAGTGTGTGTTGGGGTGAGTGTGTGTTTGGGGTGAGTGTGTGTTGGGGTGAGTGTGTGTTGGGGTTGAGTGTGTGTTGGGGTGAGTGTGTTTGGTGTGAGTGTGTGTTGGGGGTAGTGTGTGTTTGGGGAGAGTGTATGTTTGGGGTGAGCACGTGTTGGGAGTGAGCATGTGTTGGGGATGAGTGTGTGTTTGGGGTGATTGTGTGTTGGGGGTTAGGGTGTATTTGGGGTGAGTGTATGTTTGGGGTGAGTGTGTGTTGGAGGTGAATGAGTGAGCATGTGTTGGGGATGAGTGTGTGTTGGGGGTGATTGTGTGTTGGGGGTTAGGGTGTATTTGACATGAGTGTGAGTTGGGGGTGAGGGTGTGTTTGGGGTGAGTGTGTGTTGGAAGAGAAGGAGTGAGCATATGCTGGGGCAAGTGTTTGTTGGGCATTGTGGGTGTTGGTGGTGAGTGTGTGTTGGAGTGAGTGTCTGTTGTGTGTGAGTGTGTGTTGGGGGTGAGTGTGTGTTTGGGGATGAGTGTATGTTGGGGGCGACTGTGTGAGTGTGTGCTGCGGGTGAATGTGTGTTGGTTGTGAGTGTGTGTTTGGGGCGCGTGTGTTGATGGTGAGAGTACGTTGGGGTGAGTTTGTGTTACAGGTTGAGTTTGTGTTGGTGGTGAGGGTGTATTTGGGGTGAGTGTGTGTTGGGGGTGAGTATGTGTTTGGAAATGAGTGTGTGATTGTGTGCTGGGGGTAAATGTGTGTTGATTGTGAGAGAGTGTTTGGGGTATGTGTGTTTGGGGTGAGTGTGTGTTGGGGGTGAGCGTGTGTTGAGGGTGAGTGTGTGTTGGGGGTGAGTGTGTTTTGGGGGTGAGTGTGTGTTGGGGGTGAGAGTGTGTTGGGGTGCATGTGTGTTGGGGGTGAGTGTGTGTTGGGGTGAGTGCATTTTGGGGGTGAGTGTCTGTTGGGGTTGAGAGTGTGTTGGGGTGAGTGTGTGTTGGGGGTGAGTGTGTGTTGGGTGTGAATTTGCATAGGGGGTGAGTGTGTTTTGGGGGTGAGTGTGTGTTGGGGGTGAGTGTGTGGGGGGTGAGTGTGTTTTGGGGGTGAGTGTGTGTTGGGGTGAGTGTGTTGGGTGAGAGTTTGTGTTGGGGTGTGTTTGTTTAGGGAGTGAGTGTGTGTTGGGGGTGAGTGTGTGTTGGGGTGAGTATGTGTTGGGGAGGTGTTTTGTGGGTGGGAGTGTGTTCGGGTGAGTGTGTGTTGGGGGTGAGTGTGTGTTGGGCTGACTGTGTTGGGAGTGAGTGTGTTGGGGTGAGTGTGTTTGGGGTTTAGTGTGTGTTTGGAAGTGAGTGTGTGTTGGGGGTGAGTGTGTGTTGGGGGGTGAGTGTGTGTTTTGGGTTTAGTGTGTTGGGGGTGAGTGTGTGTTTGGGGTGAGTGTGTTGGGGTGAGTGTGTGTTTGGTGTTTAGTGAGTTGGGGATGAGTGTGTGTTTGGGGGTGAGTGTGTGTTTGGGGTGAGTGTGTTGGGGGTGAGTGTGTGTTTGGGGTTTAGTGTGTTGGCAGGTGAGTGTCTTTTGGGGGTGAGAGTGTGTTTGGGGTGAGTGTGTTGGGGGTGAGTGTGTGTTGGGGATGAGTGTGTTGGGGATGAGTGTGTGTTTGGGGTTTAGTGTGTTGGGGAGTGAGTGTGTGTTTGGGGTGAGTGTGTTGGGGGTGAGTGTGTGTTTGGGGTTTAGTGTGTTGGGGGTAAGTGTGTGTTTGTGGTGAGTGTGTTGGGGGTGAGTGTGTGTTTGGGGTTTAGTCTATTGGGGGGTGAGTGTGTGTTGGGGGGTGAGTGTGTGTTGGGGGTGAGTGTTTGTTGGGGGTGAGTATGTTGGGGGAGTGTGTTGGGGTGAGTGTGTGTTGGGGGGTGAGTGTGTGTTTTGGGTTTAGTGTGTTGGGGGTGAGTGTGTGTTTGGGGTGAGTGTGTTGGGGTGAGTGTGTGTTTGGTGTTTAGTGAGTTGGGGATGAGTGTGTCTTTGGGGGTGAGTGTGTGTTTGGGGTGAGTGTGTTGGGGGTGAGTGTGTGTTTGGGGTTTAGTGTGTTGGCAGGTGAGTGTCTTTTGGGGGTGAGAGTGTGTTTGGGGTGAGTGTGTTGGGGATGAGTGTGTGTTTGGGGTTTAGTGTGTTGGGGGGTGAGTGTGTGTTTGGGGTTTAGTCTGTTGGGGGGTGAGTGTGTGTTGGGGGTGAGTGTGTGTTGGGGGTGAGTATGTTGGGGGAGTGTGTTGGGGTGAGTGTGTGTTGGGGGTGAGTGTGTTGGGGGTGAGTGTGTGTTGGGGGCGAGTGTGTTGGCGTGTGTGTGTGTTGGGGGGGTGCATGTGTCGGGGGTGAGTGTGCGTTTGGGGGTGAGTGTGTGTTGGGGGTGAGTTTGTTGGGGGTGAGTGTGTGTTGGGGGTGAGTGTGTGTTGGGGGTGAGTGTGTTGTGGGTGAGTGTGTGTTGCGGTGAGTGTGTTGGGGGGTGAGTGTGTTGGGGGTGAGTGTGTTGGGGGTGAGTCTATGTTTGGGGGGTCAGAGTGTGTTTGTGGCTTAGTGTGATTGGGTGAGTGTGTGTTGGGGATGAGTGGGTGTTCGGGGTGAGTGTGTTGAGGGTGAGTGTGTTGGGGGTGAGTGTGTGTTTGGGGTGAGTGTGTAGGAGTGAGTGTGTGTTGGGGGGTGAGTGTGTTGGGGTGAGTGTGTTGGGGGTGAGTGTGCGTTGGGAGTGTGTGTGTTGGGGGTGAGTGTGTTGAGGGTGAGTGTGTGTTGGGGTGTGTGTGTCGGGGGGTGAGTGTGTTGGTGGGTGACTGTGTTTGGGGATGAGTGTGTTGGGGTGAGTGTGTTTGGGTGTGAGTGTGTGTTGGGGCTGTGAGTGTGTGAGTTGGTGTTGGGGGTGAGTCTGTGAGTGTGTGTTGGAGGTGAGTGTGTATTGGGGTGAGTGTGTGTTGGGGTGAGAGTGTGTTGGGGTTGAGTGTGTGTTGGGGTTGAGTATGTGTTGGGGGAGAGTGTGCATTTGGGGTGAGTGTATGTTTGGGGCGAGCGTGTGTTGGGGGTGAGTGTGTGTTGGGGTGAGTGTTTGTTTGGGGTGAGTGTATGTTGGGGTGAGTGTGTGTTGGGGTTGAGTGTGAGTTGGGGTGAGTGTGTTTGGTGTGAGTGTGTGTTGGGGGTTAGTGTGTGTTTGGGGAGAGTGTATGTTTGGGGCGAGTGTGTGTTGGGGTGAGTGTGTGTTTGGGGTGAGTGTGTGTTGGGGTGAGTGTGTGTTGGGGTTGAGTGTGTGTTGGGGTGAGTGTGTTTGGTGTGAGTGTGTGTTGGCGGTAGTGTGTGTTTGGGGAGAGTGTATGTTTGGGGTGAGCACGTGTTGGGAGTGAGCATGTGTTGGGGATGAGTGTGTGTTGGGGGTGATTGTGTGTTGTGGGTTAGGGTGTATTTGGGGTGAGTGTATGTTTGGGGTGAGTGTGTGTTGGAGGTGAATGAGTGAGCATGTGTTGGGGATGAGTGTGTGTTGGGGGTGATTGTGTGTTGGGGGTTAGGGTGTATTTGAGGTGAGTGTGAGTTGGGGGTGAGGGTGTGTTGGGGGTGATTGTGTGTTGGGGGTTAGGGTGTATTTGAGGTGAGTGTGAGTTGGGGGTGAGGGTGTGTTTGGGGTGAGTGTGTTTGGGTGTGAGTCTGTGTTGGGGCTGTGAGTGTGTGAGTGGGTGTTGGGGGTGAGTCTGTGAGTGTGTGTTGGAGGTGAGTGTGTATTGGGGTGAGTGTGTGTTGGGGTGAGAGTGTGTTGGGGTTGAGTGTGTGTTGGGGTTGAGTATGTGTTGGGGGAGAGTGTGCATTTGGGGTGAGTGTATGTTTGCGGCGAGCGTGTGTTGGGGGTGAGTGTGTGTTGGGGTGAGTGTTTGTTTGGGGTGAGTGTATGTTGGGTGTGTGTGTGTGTTGGGGTTGAGTGTGAGTTGGGGTGAGTGTGTTTGGTGTGAGTGTGTGTTGGGGTTCGTGTGTGTTTGGGGAGAGTGTATGTTTGGGGCGAGTGTGTGTTGGGGTGAATGTGTGTTTGGGGTGAGTGTGTGTTGGGGTGAGTGTGTGTTGGGGTTGAGTGTGTGTTGGGGGTTAGGGTGTATTTGAGGTGAGTGTGAGTTGGGGGTGAGGGTGTGTTTGGGGTGAGTGTGTGTTGGAAGTGAAGGAGTGAGCATATGCTGGGGCAAGTGTTTGTTGGGCATTGTGGGTGTTGGTGGTGAGTGTGTGTTGGAGTGAGTGTCTGTTGAGTGTGAGTGTGTGTTGGGGGTGAGTGTGTGTTTGGGGATGAGTGTATGTTGGGGGCGACTGTGTGAGTGTGTGCTGCGGGTGAATGTGTGTTGGTTGTGAGTGTGTGTTTGGGGCGCGTGTGTTGATGGTGAGAGTACGTTGGGGTGAGTTTGTGTTTGGGGTGAGTGTATGTTTGGGGCGAGCATGTGTTGGGGCTGAGTATGTGTTGGGGTGAGTGTGTGTTACAGGTTGAGTTTGTGTTGGTGGTGAGGGTGTGTTTGGGGTGAGTGTGTGTTGGGGGTGAGTATGTGTTTGGAAATGAGTGTGTGATTGTGTGCTGGGGGTAAATGTGTGTTGATTGTGAGAGAGTGTTTGGGGTATGTGTGTTTGGGGTGAGTGTGTGTTGGGGGTGAGCGTGTGTTGAGGGTGAGTGTGTGTTGGGGGTGAGTGTATGTTGGGTTGAGTGTGTATTGGGTGTGAGTGAGTTTTGGGGTGAGTGTGTTTTGGGGGTGAGTGTGTGTTGGGGGTGAGAGTGTGTTGGGGTGCATGTGTGTTGGGGGTGAGTGTGTGTTGGGGTGAGTGCATTTTGGGGGTGAGTGTCTGTTGGGGTTGAGAGTGTGTTGGGGTGAGTGTGTGTTGGGGGTGAGTGTGTGTTGGGTGTGAATTTGCATAGGGGGTGAGTGTGTTTTGGGGGTGAGTGTGTGTTGGGGGTGAGTGTGGGGGGGGTGAGTGTGTTTTGGGGGTGAGTGTGTGTTGGGGTGAGTGTGTTGGGTGAGAGTTTGTGTTGGGGTGTGTTTGTTTAGGGAGTGAGTGTGTGTTGGGGGTGAGTGTGTGTTGGGGTGAGTATGTGTTGGGGAGGTGTTTTGTGGGTGAGAGTGTGTTGGGGTGAGTGTGTGTTGGGGGTGAGTGTGTGTTGGGCTGACTGTGTTGGGAGTGAGTGTGTTGGGGTGAGTGTGTTTGGGGTTTAGTGTGTGTTTGGAGGTGAGTATGTGTTGGGGGTGAATGTGTGTTGGGGGGTGAGTGTGTGTTTTGGGTTTAGTGTGTTGTGGGGTGAGTGTGTGTTTGGGGTGAGTGTGTTGGGGTGAGTGTGTGTTTGGTGTTTAGTGAGTTGGGGATGAGTGTGTGTTTGGGGGTGAGTGTGTGTTTGGGGTGAGTGTGTTGGGGGTGAGTGTGTGTTTGGGGTTTAGTGTGTTGGCAGGTGAGTGTCTTTTGGGGGTGAGAGTGTGTTTGGGGTGAGTGTGTGGGGGGTGAGTGTGTGTTGGGGGTGAGTGTGTTGGGGATGAGTGTGTGTTTGGGGTTTAGTGTGTTGGGGAGTGAGTGTGTGTTTGGGGTGAGTGTGTTGGGGGTGAGTGTGTGTTTGGGGTTTAGTGTGTTGGGGGTAAGTGTGTGTTTGTGGTGAGTGTGTTGGGGGGTGAGTGTGTGTTTGGGGTTTAGTCTGTTGGGGGGTGAGTGTGTGTTGGGGGGTGAGTGTGTGTTGGGGGTGAGTGTGTGTTGGGGGTGAGTATGTTGGGGGAGTGTGTTGGGGTGAGTGTGTGTTGGGGGGTGAGTGTGTTGGGGTTGAGTGTGTGTTGGGGCGAATGTGTTGGCGTGTGAGTGTGTTGGGGGGGTGCATGTGTCGGGGGTGAGTGTGCGTTGGGGGTGAGTGTGTGTTGGGGGTGAGTTTGTTGGGGGTGAGTGTGTGTTGGGGGTGAGTGTGTGTTGGGGGTGAGTGTGTTGGGGGTGAGTGTGTGTTGCGGTGAGTGTGTTGGGGGTGAGTGTGTTGGGGGTGAGTCTATGTTTGGGGGGTGAGAGTGTGTTTGTGGCTTAGTGTGATTGGGTGAGTGTGTGTTGGGGATGAGTGGGTGTTCGGGGTGAGTGTGTTGAGGGTGAGTGTGTTGGGGGTGAGTGTGTGTTTGGGGTGAGTGTGTAGGAGTGAGTGTGTGTTGGGGGTTGAGTGTGTTGGGGTGAGTGTGTTGTGGGTGAGTGTGCGTTGGGAGTGTGTGTGTTGGGGGGTGAGTGTGTTGGGCGTGAGTATGTGTTGTGGGGTGAGTGTGTTGGTGGGTGTGTTTGGGTGTGAGTGTGTGTTGGGGCTGTGAGTGTGTGAGTGGGTGTTGGGGGTGAGTCTGTGAGTGTGTGTTGGAGGTGAGTGTGTATTGGGGTGAGTGTTTGTTGGGGTGAGAGTGTGTTGGGGTTGAGTGTGTGTTGGGGTTGAGTATGTGTTGGGGGAGAGTGTGCATTTGGAGTGAGTGTATGTTTGGGGCGAGCGTGTGTTGGGGGTGAGTGTGTGTTGGGGTGAGTGTTTGTTTGGGGTGAGTGTGTGTTGGGGTTGAGTGTGTGTTGGGGTTGAGTGTGAGTTGGGGTGAGTGTGTTTGGTGTGAGTGTGTGTTGGGGGTTAGTGTGTGTTTGGGAAGAGTGTATGTTTGGGGCGAGTGTGTGTTGGGGTGAGTGTGTGTTTGGGGTGAGTGTGTGTTGGGGTGAGTGTGTGTTGGGGTTGAGTGTGTGTTGGGGTGAGTGTGTTTGGTGTGAGGGTGTGTTGGCGGTAGTGTGTGTTTGGGGAGAGTGTATGTTTGGGGTGAGCGCGTGTTGGGGGTGAGCATGTGTTGGGGATGAGTGTGTGTTGGGGGTGATTGTGTGTTGGGGGTTAGGGTGTACTTGGGATGAGTGTATGTTTGTGGTGAGTGTGTGTTGGAGGTGAATGAGTGAGCATGTGTTGGGGATGAGTGTGTGTTGGGGGTGATTGTGTGTTGGGGGTTAGGGTGTATTTGAGGTGAGTGTGAGTTGGGGTGAGGGTGTGTTTGGGGTGAGTGTGTTTGGGTGTGAGTGTGTGTTGGGGTGAGTGTTTGTTTGGGGTGAGTGTATGTTGGGTGTGTGTGTGTGTTGGGGTTGAGTGTGAGTTGGGGTGAGTGTGTTTGGTGTGAGTGTGTGTTGGGGGTTAGTGTGTGTTTGGGGAGAGTGTATGTTTGGGGCGAGTGTGTGTTGGGGTGAGTGTGTGTTTGGGGTGAGTGTGTGTTGGGGTGAGTGTGTGTTGGGGTTGAGTGTGTGTTGGGATGAGTGTATTTGGTGTGAGTGTGTGTTGGGGTAGTGTGTGTTTGGGGAGAGTGTATGTTTGGTGTGAGCGCGTGTTGGGGGTGAGCATGTGTTGGGAATGAGTGTGTTGGGGGTGATTGTGTGTTGGGGGTTAGGGTGTATTTGGGGTGAGTGTATGTTTGGGGTGAGTGTGTGTTGGAGGTGAATGAGTGAGCATGTGTTGGGGATGAGTGTGTGTTGGGGGTGATTGTGTGTTGGGGGCTAGGGTGTATTTGAGGTGAGTGTGAGTTGGGGGTGAGGGTGTGTTTGGGGTGAGTGTGTGTTGGAAGTGAAGGAGTGAGCATATGCTGGGGCAAGTGTTTGTTGGGCATTGTGGGTGTTGGTGGTGAGTGTGTGTTGGAGTGAGTGTCTGTTGTGTGTGAGTGTGTGTTGGGGTGAGTGTGTGTTTGGGGATGAGTGTATGTTGGGGGCGACTGTGTGAGTGTGTGCTGCGGGTGAATGTGTGTTGGTTGTGAGTGTGTGTTTGGGGCGCGTGTGTTGATGGTGAGAGTACGTTGGGGTGAGTTTGTGTTTGGGGTGAGTGTATGTTACAGGTTGAGTTTGTGTTGGTGGTGAGGGTGTGTTTGGGGTGAGTGTGTGTTGGGGGTGAGTATGTGTTTGGAAATGAGTGTGTGATTGTGTGCTGGGGTAAATGTGTGTTGATTGTGAGAGAGTGTTTGGGGTATGTGTGTTTGGGGTGAGTGTGTGTTGGGGTGAGCGTGTGTTGAGGGTGAGTGTGTGTTGGGGGTGAGTGTGTGTTGGGGTTGAGTGTGAGTTGGGGTGAGTGTGTTTGGTGTGAGTGTGTGTTGGGGGTTAGTGTGTGTTTGGGGAGAGTGTATGTTTGGGGCGAGTGTGTGTTGGGGTGAGTGTGTGTTTGGGGTGAGTGTGTGTTCGGGTGAGTGTGTGTTGGGGTTGAGTGTGTGTTGGGGTGAGTGTGTTTGGTGTGAGGGTGTGTTGGCGGTAGTGTGTGTTTGGGGAGAGTGTATGTTTGGGGTGAGCGCGTGTTGGGGGTGAGCATGTGTTGGGGATGAGTGTGTGTTGGGGGTGATTGTGTGTTGGGGGTTAGGGTGTACTTGGGATGAGTGTATGTTTGGGGTGAGTGTGTGTTGGAGGTGAATGAGTGAGCATGTGTTGGGGATGAGTGTGTGTTGGGGGTGATTGTGTGTTGGGGGTTAGGGTGTATTTGAGGTGAGTGTGAGTTGGGGGTGAGGGTGTGTTTGGGGTGAGTGTGTTTGGGTGTGAGTGTGTGTTGGGGCTGTGAGTGTGTGAGTGGGTGTTGGGGGTGAGTCTGTGAGTGTGTGTTGGAGGTGAGTGTGTATTGGGGTGAGTGTGTGTTGGGGTGAGAGTGTGTTGGGGTTTAGTGTGTGTTGGGGTTGAGTATGTGTTGGGGGAGAGTGTGCATTTGGGGGTGAGTGTATGTTTGCGGTGAGCGTGTGTTGGGGGTGAGTGTGTGTTGGGGTGAGTGTTTGTTTGGGGTGAGTGTATGTTGGGTGTGTGTGTGTGTTGGGGTTGAGTGTGAGTTGGGGTGAGTGTGTTTGGTGTGATTGTGTGTTGGGGGTTAGT
The DNA here is from genome assembly GCF_037043375.1 of Chiloscyllium plagiosum. NCBI lineage: Eukaryota > Metazoa > Chordata > Chondrichthyes > Orectolobiformes > Hemiscylliidae > Chiloscyllium > Chiloscyllium plagiosum. Next base: position 37,001,683 of record NW_028270183.1, read on the forward strand.
GTGTGTTTGGGGAGAGTGTATGTTTGGGGCGAGTGTGTGTTGGGGTGAGTGTGTGTTTGGGGTGAGTGTGTGTTGGGGTGAGTGTGTGTTGGGGTTGAGTGTGTGTTGGGGTGAGTGTGTTTGGTTTGAGTGTGTGTTGGGGTAGTGTGTTGGGGTGAGTGTGTTTGGTGTGAGGGTGTGTTGGCGGTAGTGTGTGTTTGGGGAGAGTGTATGTTTGGTGTGAGCACGTGTTGGGGGTGAGCATGTGTTGGGAATGAGTGTGTGTTGGGGGTGATTGTGTGTTGGGGGTTAGGGTGTATTTGGGGTGAGTGTATGTTTGGGGTGAGTGTGTGTTGGAGGTGAATGAGTGAGCATGTGTTGGGGATGAGTGTGTGTTGGGGGTGATTGTGTGTTGGTGAGAGTACGTTGGGGTGAGTTTGTGTTTGGGGTGAGTGTATGTTACAGGTTGAGTTTGTGTTGGTGGTGAGGGTGTGTTTGGGGTGAGTGTGTGTTGGGGGTGAGTATGTGTTTGGAAATGAGTGTGTGATTGTGTGCTGGGGGTAAATGTGTGTTGATTGTGAGAGAGTGTTTGGGGTATGTGTGTTTGGGGTGAGTGTGTGTTGGGGTGAGCGTGTGTTGAGGGTGAGTGTGTGTTGGGGGTGAGTGTGTGTTGGGGTTGAGTGTGAGTTGGGGTGAGTGTGTTTGGTGTGAGTGTGTGTTGGGGGTTAGTGTGTGTTTGGGGAGAGTGTATGTTTGGGGCGAGTGTGTGTTGGGGTGAGTGTGTGTTTGGGGTGAGTGTGTGTTGGGGTGAGTGTGTGTTGGGGTTGAGTGTGTGTTGGGGTGAGTGTGTTTGGTGTGAGGGTGTGTTGGCGGTAGTGTGTGTTTGGGGAGAGTGTATGTTTGGGGTGAGCGCGTGTTGGGGGTGAGCATGTGTTGGGGATGAGTGTGTGTTGGGGGTGATTGTGTGTTGGGGGTTAGGGTGTACTTGGGATGAGTGTATGTTTGGGGTGAGTGTGTGTTGGAGGTGAATGAGTGAGCATGTGTTGGGGATGAGTGTGTGTTGGGGGTGATTGTGTGTTGGGGGTTAGGGTGTATTTGAGGTGAGTGTGAGTTGGGGGTGAGGGTGTGTTTGGGGTGAGTGTGTAGGAGTGAGTGTGTGTTGGGGTGTGAGTGTGTTGGGGTGAGTGTGTTGGGGGTGAGTGTGTGTTGGGGGGTGAGTGTGTTGGGCGTGAGTGTGTGTTGCGGGGTGAGTGTGTTGGGGGTGAGCGTGTGTTGGGGTGTGTGTGTCGGGGGGTGAGTGTGTTGGTGGGTGACTGTGTTTGGGGATGAGTGTGTTGGGGTGAGTGTGTTTGGGGTGAGTGTGTTGGGGGTGTGTGTGTGTTGGGGGTGAGTGTGTTGGGGGTGAGTGTGTGTTTTGGGTGAGTGTGTTGTGGGTAAGTGTGTTGGGGGTGAGTGTGTGTTTGGTGTGAGAGTGTGTTGGGGTGTGTGTGTTGTGGGGTGAGTGTGTTGGGGGTGAGGGTGTGTTGGGGTGTGTGCGTTGGGGGGTGAGTGTGTTGGTGGGTGAGTGTGTTTGGGGATGAGTGTGTTGGGGTGAGTGTGTTTGGGGTGAGTGTGTTGGGGGTAAGTGTGTTGGGGGTGAGTGTGTGTTTGGGGGTGAGTGTGTTGGGGGTGTGTGTGTGTTGGGGGTGAGTGTGTTGGGGTGAGTGTGTGTTGGGGTGTGTGTGTTGGGGGTGAGTGTGTTGGTGGGTGAGTGTGTTGGGGTGAGTGTGTGTTTGGGGTTTAGTGTGTTCGGTGAGCGTGTGTTTGGTGTGAGTGTGTGTTGGGGTGTGTGTGTTGGGGGTGAGTGTGTTGGTGGGTGAGTGTGTTGGGGTGAGTGTGTGTTTGGGGTTTAGTGTGTTGGGTGAGTGTGTGTTGGGGGTGAGTGTGTGTTGGGGTGATTGTGTGTTGGGAGTGAGTGTGTGTTAGGGGTGAGTGTATGTTTGGGGCAAGCGTGTGTTGGGTGAGTGTGAGTTGGGGGTGAGTGTGTGTTTTGGGTGAGTGTGTGTTGGGGATGAGTGTGTGTTGGGGGTTAGGGTGTATTTGGGGTGAGTGTGAGTTGGGGGTGAGGGTATGTTTGGTGTGAGTGTGTGTTGGAGGTGAATGAGAGAGCATGTGTTGGGCCAAGTGTGTATTGGGGGTGATGGTGTGTTTGGGATGAGTGTGTGTTGGGGGTGAGTGTGTGTTTGGAAATGAGTGCGTGAGTGTGTGCTGGGGGTAAATGTGTGTTGATTGTGAGTGAGTGTTAATGATGTGTGCGTGTTGGGAATGAGTGTGTATTCGGGGCGAGTGTATGATTGGGGTGAGTGTGTTTGGGGTGAGTGTGTGTTAGGGGTGAGCATGTGTTGGGGATGAGTGTGTGTGAGGGTCATTGTGTGTTGAGGGTTAGGGTGTATTTGGGGTGAGTGTGTGTTGGGAGTGAGGGTATGTTTGGTGTGTGTGTGTGTTAGAGGTGAATGAGTGAGCATGTGTTGGGGCAAGTGTTTGTTGGGCATTGTGGGTGTTGGTGGTGAGTGTGTGTTGGAGTGAGTGTCTGTTGAGTGTGAGTGTGTGTTGGTGGTGAGTGTGTTTTAGGATGAGTGTATGTTAGGGGCGACTGTGTGAGTGTGTGCTGCAGGTGAATGTGTGTTGGTTGTGAGTGTGTGTTTGGGGTGAGTGTGTGTTCGGGATGAGTGTGTTGGGGTGAGAGTGTGTTGGGGTGAGTGTGTGTTGGGGTGAGTGTTGTGGAGGTGATTGTGTGTTTGGGGTGAATGTGTGTTTGGGGTGAGTGTGTGTTGGGGTGAGTGTCTGTTGGGTGTGAGTGTGTGTTGGTGGTGAGTGTGTTTTAGGATGAGTGTATGTTAGGGGCGACTGTGTGAGTGTGTGCTGCAGGTGAATGTGTGTTGGTTGTGAGTGTGTGTTTGGGGTGAGTGTGTGTTCGGGATGAGTGTGTTGGGGTGAGAGTGTGTTGGGGTGAGTGTGTGTTGGGGTGAGTGTTGTGGAGGTGATTGTGTGTTTGGGGTGAATGTGTGTTTGGGGTGAGTGTGTGTTGGGGTGAGTGTGCTGGGGGTGAGTGTGTGTTGGGGGTGAGTGTGTGTTGGACATGAGTGGGTGTTGGGGGTGAGTGTGTTGGGGGTCAGTGTGTGTTTGGGATGAGTTTGTTGGCGAGTGAGTGGGTTGGGGGTGTGTGTGTTGGGGGTGAGGGTGTTGGGGGTGAGTGTTTGTTGGGAGGTGAGTGTGTTGGAGGTGAGTGTGTGCTGGGGTGAGTGTGTTGGGGGTGATTGTGTGTTTTGGGGTGAGTCTGTTGGGGGTGAGTGTGTGTTGGGAGGTAAGTGTGTTGGGGGTGAGTGTGTGTTTCGGGTTTAGTGTGTTTGGGTGAGTGTGTGTTGGGGATGAGTGTGTGTTGGGTGTGAGTGTGTAGGGGGTGAGTGTGTGTTTGGAGTGAGTGTGTGTTGGGGGGTGAGTGTGATGGGGTGAGTGTGTGTTTGGGGGAAAGTGAGTTAGGTGTGAGTGTGTGTTGTGGGGTGAGTGTGTTTGGTATGAGTGTGTGTTTGGGGTGAGTGTTTGTTGGGGGTGAGTGTGTGTTGGGGGTGAGAGTGTGTTGGGGTGCATGTGTGTTGGGGGTGAGTGTGGTTTGGGGTGAGTGCATTTTGGGGGTGAGTGTCTGTTGGGGTTGAGAGTGTGTTGGGGTGAGTGTGTGTTGGGGTGAGTGTGTTGGGGGTGTGTGTGTGTTGGGGGTGAGTGTGTTGGGGGTGAGTGTGTGTTTTGGGTGAGTGTGTTGGGGGTAAGTGTGTTGGGGGTGAGTGTGTGTTTGGTGTGAGAGTGTGTTGGGGTGTGTGTGTTGTGGGGTGAGTGTGTTGGGGGTGAGTGTGTGTTGGGGTGTGTGCGTTGGGGGGTGAGTGTGTTGGTGGGTGAGTGTGTTTGGGGATGAGTGTGTTGGGGTGAGTGTGTTTGGGGTGAGTGTGTTGGGGGTAAGTGTGTTGGGGGTGAGTGTGTGTTTGGGGGTGAGTGTGTTGGGGGTGTGTGTGTGTTGGGGGTGAGTGTGTTGGGGTGAGTGTGTGTTTTGGGGTGAGTGTGTTGGGGGTGAGCGTGTGTTTGGTGTGAGTGTGTGTTGGGGTGTGTGTGTTGGGGGTGAGTGTGTTGGTGGGTGAGTGTGTTGGGGTGAGTGTGTGTTTGGGGTTTAGTGTGTTGGGTGAGTGTGTGTTGGGGGTGAGTGTGTGTTGGGGTGAATGTGTGTTGGGAGTGAGTGTGTGTTAGGGGTGAGTGTATGTTTGGGGCAAGCGTGTGTTGGGTGAGTGTGAGTTGGGGGTGAGTGTGTGTTTGGGGTGAGTGTGTGTTGGGGATGAGTGTGTGTTGGGGGTTAGGGTGTATTTGGGGTGAGTGTGAGTTGGGGGTGAGGGTATGTTTGGTGTGAGTGTGTGTTGGAGGTGAATGAGAGAGCATGTGTTGGGCCAAGTGTGTATTGGGCATTGTGGGCGTTGGAGGTAAGTGTGTGTTGGAGTGAGTGTCTGTTGGGTGTGAGTGTGTGTTGGGTGTGAGCGTAAGTCGGTGGCGACTGTGAGTGTGTGCTGCGTGTGAATGTGTGTTAGTTTTGAGTGTGTGTTTGTGGCGTGTGTGTGTTGTGGGTGAGAGTGCGTTGGGGGTGAGTGTGTGTTTGGGGTGAGTATATGGTTGGGGCGAGCATGTGTTAGGGCTGACTATATGTTGGTGGTGAGTGTGTGTTACAGGTTGAGTTTGTGTTGGGGGTGATGGTGTGTTTGGGATGAGTGTGTGTTGGGGGTGAGTGTGTGTTTGGAAATGAGTGCGTGAGTGTGTGCTGGGGGTAAATGTGTGTTGATTGTGAGTGAGTGTTAATGATGTGTGCGTGTTGGGAATGAGTGTGTGTTCGGGGCGAGTGTATGATTGGGGTGAGTGTGTTTGGGGTGAGTGTGTGTTAGGGGTGAGCATGTGTTGGGGATGAGTGTGTGTGAGGGTCATTGTGTGTTGAGGGTTAGGGTGTATTTGGGGTGAGTGTGTGTTGGGAGTGAGGGTATGTTTGGTGTGTGTGTGTGTTAGAGGTGAATAAGTGAGCATGTGTTGGGGCAAGTGTTTGTTGGGCATTGTGGGTGTTGGTGGTGAGTGTGTGTTGGAGTGAGTGTCTGTTGGGTGTGAGTGTGTGTTGGTGGTGAGTGTGTTTTAGGATGAGTGTATGTTAGGGGCGACTGTGTGAGTGTGTGCTGCAGGTGAATGTGTGTTGGTTGTGAGTGTGTGTTTGGGGTGAGTGTGTGTTCGGGATGAGTGTGTTGGGGTGAGAGTGTGTTGGGGTGAGTGTGTGTTGGGGTGAGTGTTGTGGAGGTGATTGTGTGTTTGGGGTGAATGTGTGTTTGGGGTGAGTGTGTGTTGGGGTGAGTGTCTGTTGGGTGTGAGTGTGTGTTGGTGGTGAGTGTGTTTTAGGATGAGTGTATGTTAGGGGCGACTGTGTGAGTGTGTGCTGCAGGTGAATGTGTGTTGGTTGTGAGTGTGTGTTTGGGGTGAGTGTGTGTTCGGGATGAGTGTGTTGGGGTGAGAGTGTGTTGGGGTGAGTGTGTGTTGGGGTGAGTGTTGTGGAGGTGATTGTGTGTTTGGGGTGAATGTGTGTTTGGGGTGAGTGTGTGTTGGGGTGAGTGTGCTGGGGGTGAGTGTGTGTTGGGGGTGAGTGTGTGTTGGACATGAGTGGGTGTTGGGGGTGAGTGTGTTGGGGGTCAGTGTGTGTTTGGGATGAGTGTGTTGGCGAGTGAGTGGGTTGGGGGTGTGTGTGTTGGGGGTGAGGGTGTTGGGGGCGAGTGTTTGTTGGGAGGTGAGTGTGTTGGAGGTGAGTGTGTGCTGGGGTGAGTGTGTTGGGGGTGATTGTGTGTTTTGGGGTGAGTCTGTTGGGGGTGAGTGTGTGTTGGGAGGTAAGAGTGTTGGGGGTGAGTGTGTGTTTCGGGTTTAGTGTGTTTGGGTGAGTGTGTGTTGGGGATGAGTGTGTGTTGGGTGTGAGAGTGTAGGGGGTGAGTGTGTGTTTGGAGTGAGTGTGTGTTGGGGGGTGAGTGTGATGGGGTGAGTGTGTGTTTGGGGGAAAGTGAGTTAGGTGTGAGTGTGTGTTGTGGGGTGAGTGTGTTTGGGATGAGTGCGTGTTTGGGGTGAGTGTTTGTTGGGGGTGAGTGTGTGTTCGTGGTGAGAGTGTGTTGGGGTGCATGTGTGTTGGGGGTGACTGTGGTTTGGGGTGAGTGCATTTTGGGGGAGAGTGTCTGTTGGGGTTGAGAGTGTGTTGGGGTGAGTGTGTGTTGGGGTGAGTGTGTGTTGGGTGTGAATTTGCATAGGGGGTGAGTGTGTTTTGGGGGTGAGTGTGTGTTGGGGGTGAGTGTGTGGGGGGTGAGTGTGTTTTGGGGGTGAGTGTGTGTTGGGGTGAGTGTGTTGGGTGATTGTTTTTGTTGGGGTGTGTTTGTTTTGGGAGGGAGTGTGTGTTGGGGGTGAGTGTGTGTTGGGGAGGTGTTTTGTGGGTGAGAGTGTGTTGGGGTGAGTGTGTGTTGTGGGTGAGTGTGTGTTGGGCTGACTGTGTTGGGAGTGAGAGTGTTGGGGTGAGTGTGTTTGGGGTGAGTGTGTGTTGGGGGTGAGTGTGTGTTGGGGGGTGAGTGTGTGTTTTGGGTTTAGTGTGTTGGGGGTGAGTGTGTGTTTGGGGTGAGTGTGTTGGGGTGAGTGTGTGTTTGGTGTTTAGTGAGTTGGGGGGTGAGTGTGTGTTTTGGGGGTGAGTGTGTGTTTGGGGTGAGTGTGTTGGGGGTGAGTGTGTGTTTGGGGTTTAGTGTGTTGGCAGGTGAGTGTCTTTTGGGGGTGAGAGTGTGTTTGGGGTGAGTGTGTTGGGGGTGAGTGTGTGTTGGGGGTGAGTGTGTTGGGGGATGAGTCTGTGTTTGGGGTTTAGTGTGTTGGGGAGTGAGTGTGTGTTTGGGGTGAGAGTGTTGGGGGGTGAGTGTGTGTTTGGGGTTTAGTGTGTTGGGGGTAAGTGTGTGTTTGTGGTGAGTGTGTTGGGGGGTGAGTGTGTGTTTGGGGTTTAGTCTGTTGGGGGGCGAGTGTGTGTTGGGGGGTGAGTGTGTGTTGGGGGTGAGTGTGTGTTGGGGGTGAGTACGTTGGGGGAGTGTGATGGGGTGAGTGTGTGTTGGGGGTGAGTGTATTGGGGGTGATTGTGTGTTGGGGGCGAGTGTGTTGGCGTGTGTGTGTGTTGGGGGGTGCATGTGTCGGGGGTGAGTGTGCGTTGGGGGGTGAGTGTGTGTTGGGGGTGAGTTTGTTGGTGGTGAGTGTGTGTTGGGGGTGAGAGTGTGTTGGGGGTGAGTGTGTTGGGGGTGAGTGTGTGTTGCGGTGAGTGTGTTGGGGAGTGAGTGTGTTGGGGGTGAGTGTGTTGGGGGTGAGTCTGTGTTTGGGGGGTGAGAGTATGTATGTGGCTGAGTGTGTTTTGGGGATGAGTGGGTGTTCGGGGTGAGTGTGTTGAGGGTGAGTGTGTTGGGTGTGAGTGTGTGTTTGGGGTGAGTGTGTAGGAGTGAGTGTGTGTTGGGGGTGAGTGTGTTGGGGTGAGTGTGTTGGGGGTGAGTGTGCGTTGGGAGTGTGTGTGTTGGGGGGTGAGTGTGTGTTGTGGGGTGAGTGTGTTGGGGGTGAGTGTGTGTTGGTGTGTGTGTGTTGGGGTGAGTGTGTTTGGGGTGAGTGTGTTGGGGGTGTGTGTGTGTTGGAGGTGAGTGTGTTGGGGGTGAGTGTGTGTTTTGGGGTGAGTGTGTTGTGGGTGAGTGTGTTGGTGGGGGAGTGTGTTTGGGGATGAGTGTGTTGGGGTGAGTATGTTTGGGTGAGTGTGTTGGGGGTAAGTGTGTTGGGGGTGAGTGTGTGTTTGGGGGTGAGTGTGTTGGGGGTGTGTGTGTGTTGGGGGTGAGTGTGTTGGGGGTGAGTGTGTGTTTTGGGGTGAGTGTGTTGGGGTGAGTGTGTGTTTGGTGTGAGTGTGTGTTGGGGTGTGTGTGTTGTGGGGTGAGTGTGTTGGGGTGAGTGTGTGTTGGGGTGTGTGTGTTGGGGGGTGAGTGTGTTGGTGGGTGAGTGTGTATGGGGATGAGTGTGTTGGGGTGAGTGTGTTTGGGGTGAGTGCGTTGGGGGTAAGTGTGTTGGGGGTGAGTGTGTGTTTGGGGGTGAGTGTGTTGGGGGTGTGTGTGTGTTGTGGGTGAGTGTGTTGGGGGTGAGTGTGTGTTTGGTGTGAGTGTGTGTTGGGGTGTGTGTGTTGCGGTGGTGAGTGTGTTGGTGGGTGAGTGTGTTGGGGTGAGTGTGTGTTTGGGGTTTAGTGTGTTGGGTGAGTGTGTGTTGGGGGTGAGTGTGTGTTGGGGTGAATGTGTGTTGGGAGTGAGTGTGTGTTAGGGGTGAGTGTATGTTTGGGGCAAGCGTGTGTTGGGGTGAGTGTGTGTTGGGGGTGAGTGTGTGTTTGGGGTGAGTGTGTGTTGGGGATGAGTGTGTGTTGGGGGTTAGGGTGTATTTGGGGTGAGTGTGAGTTGGGGGTGAGGGTATGTTTGGTGTGAGTGTGTGTTGGAGGTGAATGAGAGAGCATGTGTTGGGCCAAGTGTGTGTTGGGCATTGTGGGCGTTGGAGGTAAGTGTGTGTTGGAGTGAGTGTCTGTTGGGTGTGAGTGTGTGTTGGGTGTGAGCGTAAGTCGGTGGCGACTGTGAGTGTGTGCTGCGTGTGAATGTGTGTTGGTTGTGAGTGTGTGTTTGTGGCGTGTGTGTGTTGTGGGTGAGAGTGTGTTGGGGGTGAGTGTGTGTTTGGAGTGAGTGTATGTTTGGGGCGAGCATGTGTTAGGGCTGACTATGTGTTGGTGGTGAGTGTGTGTTACAGGTTGAGTTTGTGTTGGGGGTGATGGTGTGTTTGGGATGAGTGTGTGTTGGGGGTGAGTGTGTGTTTGGAAATGAGTGCGTGAGTGTGTGCTGGGGGTAAATGTGTGTTGATTGTGAGTGAGTGTTAATGGTGTGTGCGTGTTGGGAATGAGTGTGTGTTGGGGGCTAGTGTATGATTGGGGTGAGTGTGTTTGGGGTGAGTGTGTGTTAGGGGTGAGCATGTGTTGGGGATGAGTGGGTGTGGGGGTCATTGTGTGTTGAGGGTTAGGGTGTATTTGGGGTGAGTGTGTGTTGGGAGTGAGGGTATGTTTGGCGTGTGTGTGTTAGAGGTGAATGAGTGAGCATGTGTTGGGGCAAGTGTTTGTTGGGCATTGTGGGTGTTGGTGGTGAGTGTGTGTTGGAGTGAGTGTCTGTTGGGTGTGAGTGTGTGTTGGTGGTGAGTGTGTTTTAGGATGAGTGTATGTTAGGGGCGACTGTGTGAGTGTGTGCTGCTGGTGAATGTGTGTTGGTTGTGAGTGTGTGTTTGGGGTGAGTGTGTGTTCGGGATGAGTGTGTTGGGGTGAGAGTGTGTTGGGGTGAGTGTGTGTTGGGGTGAGTGTTGTGGAGGTGATTGTGTGTTTGGGGTGAATGTGTGTTTGGGGTGAGTGTGTGTTGGGGTGAGTGTGTTGGGGGTGAGTGTGTGTTGGGGGTGAGTGTGTGTTGGGGATGAGTGGGTGTTGGGGGTGAGTGTGTTGGGGGTCAGTGTGTGTTTGGGATGAGTGTGTTGGCGAGTGAGTGGGTTGGGGGTGAGTGTGTGTTGGGGGTGAGGGTGTTGGGGGTGAGTGTGTGTTGGGAGGTGAGTGTGTTGGAGGTGAGTGTGTGTTGGGGTGAGTGTGTTGGGGGTGAGTGTGTGTTTTGGGGTGAGTCTGTTGTGGGTGAGTGTGTGTTGGGAGGTAAGTGTGTTGGGGGTGAGTGTGTGTTTCGGGTTTAGTGTGTTTGGGTGAGTGTGTGTTGGGGATGAGTGTGTGTTGGGTGTGAGTGTTTAGGGGGTGAGTGTGTGTTTGGAGTGAGTGTGTGTTGGGGGGTGAGTGTGATGGGGAGGGTGCGTGTTTGGGGGAAAGTGAGTTAGGTGTGAGTGTGTGTTGTGGGGTGAGTGTGTTTGGGATGAGTGTGTGTTTGGGGTGAGTGTGTGTTGGGGATGAGAGTATTGGGGGGTGTGTGTGTTGGGGGGTGAGTGTGTTGGTGAGTGAGTGTGTTTAGGGGTGAGTGTGTTGGGGTGAGTGTGTTTGGGGTGAGTGTGTGTTCGGGTTAAGTGTGTGTTGGGGTGAGTGTGTGTTGTGGTGAGTGTGTTGGAGGTGAATGTGTGTTTGTGGTGAATGTGTGTTTGGGGTGCGTGTGTGTTGGGGTGAGAGTGTGTTGGGGTGAGTGTGTGTTGGGGTGAGTGTGTATTTGGGGGGAGTATGTTGGGGGTGAGTGTGTGTTTGGGTTGAACGAGTGTTTGGGGTCAGTGTGTGTTGCGGGTTGAGTGTGTGTTTTGGGTGAGTCTGTTTGGGGTGAGAGTGTGTTTGGGGTGAGTGTGTGTTGTGTGGTGAGTGTGTTGGGGGTGAGTGTGTGTTTGGGGTGCGTGTGTGTTGGGGTGAGTGTGTGTTGGAGTGAGTATGTTGGAGGTGATTGTGTGTTTGGGGTGAATGTGTGTTTGGGGTGAGTGTGTATTGGGGTGACTGTGTTGGGGGTGAGTGTGTGTGGGGGTGAGTGTGTGTTGGGGATGAGTGTGTTGGGGGTGAGTGTGTGTTATGGGGTGAGTGTGTTGGGGGTGAGTGTGTGTTTGGGGTGCGTGTGTGTTGGGGGTGAGTGTGTTGCGGGTGAGTGTGTGTTGGGAGGTGAGTGTGTTGGAGGTGAGTGTGTGTTGGGGTGAGTGTGTTGGGGGTGAGTGTGTGTTTTGGGGTGAGTCTGTTGTGGGTGAGTGTGTGTTGGGAGGTAAGTGTGTTGGGGATGAGTGTGTGTTTCGGGTTTAGTGTGTTTGGGTGAGTGTGTGTTGGGGATGAGTGTGTGTTGGGTGTGAGTGTGTAGGTGGTGAGTGTGTGTTTGGAGTGAGTGTGTGTTGGGGGGTGAGTGTGATGGGGTGAGTGCGTGTTTGGGGGAAAGTGAGTTAGGTGTGAGTGTGTGTTGTGGGGTGAGTGTGTTTGGGATGAGTGTGTGTTTGGGGTGAGTGTGTGTTGGGGATGAGAGTATTGGGGGGGGTGTGTGTTGGGGTGTGTGTGTTGGGGGGTGAGTGTGTTGGTGAGTGAGTGTGTTTAGGGGTGAGTGTGTTGGGGTGAGTGTGTTTGGGGTGAGTGTGTGTTCGGGTTAAGTGTGTGTTGGGGTGAGTGTGTGTTGGGGTGAGTGTGTTGGAGGTGAATGTGTGTTTGTGGTGAATGTGTGTTTGGGGTGCGTGTGTGTTGGGGTGAGAGTGTGTTGGGGTGAGTGTGTGTTGGGGTGAGTGTGTATTTGGGGGGAGTATGTTGGGGGTGAGTGTGTGTTTGGGGTGAACGAGTGTTTGGGGTCAGTGTGTGTTGGGGGTTGAGTGTGTGTTTTGGGTGAGTCTGTTTGGGGTGAGAGTGTGTTTGGGGTGAGTGTGTGTTGTGGGGTGAGTGTGTTGGGGGTGAGTGTGTGTTTGGGGTGCGTGTGTGTTGGGGATGAGTGTGTTGCGGGTGAGTGTGTGTTGGGGTGAGTGTGTGTTGGAGTGAGTATGTTGGAGGTGATTGTGTGTTTGGGGTGAATGTGTGTTTGGGGTGAGTGTGTATTGGGGTGACTGTGTTGGGGGTGAGTGTGTGTTGGGGTGAGTGTGTGTTGGGGATGAGTGTGTTGGGGGTGAGTGTGTGTTTGGGGTGAGTGTGTGTTGGGGATGAGTGTGTTGCGGGTGAGTGTGTGTTGGGGTGAGTGTGTGTTATATCTGTATGTGTGTGCGTGTCTGCTTGTGTTTATATCTGAATATGTGTGTGTGTCTGCATGTGTTTATATCTGTAATTGTGCGTGTGTCTGTGCATTGATATCTCTATGTATGCACGTGTGTCTGCATGTGTTTATATCTGTATGTCTGTGCGTGTTTGCATGTGTTTATATCTGTATTTGTGTGCGTGTGTCCTCATGTCTTTATATATGTATGTGTTTGCGTGTATCTGCATGTGTTTATATCTGTATGTGTGTGTGTCTGCATGTGTTTACATCTGTATGTCTGTGCATGTCTGCTTGTGTTTATATCTGTATGTGTGTGTGTCTGCATGTGTTTATATCTGTATGTCTGTGCATGTCTGCATGTGTTTATATCTGTATGTGAGTATGTCTGCATGTGTGTGTGTTTGCATGTGCTTATACCTGTATGTGCGTGCGTGTTTGCATGTGTTTATATCTGTATGTGTGTGTGTCGTCATGTGTTTTATCTTTCTGTGTTTGTGTCGATATGAGTTTACATCTGTGTTTGTGTGTGCCTGCATGTGTTTATATCTGTGTGTGTGTTTGCATGTGTTTATAGCTGCATGTGCGCGTGCCTGCATGCATTTATACCTGCATGTGTGTGTGTCTGCATGTGTTTATAACTGTATGTCTGTATGTCTGTCTGCATGTGTTTATATCTGTATGTGTGTGTGTATGCATGTATTTATCTCTGTATGTGTGTGTTTGCATGTGTTTATATCTGTATGTGTGTGTCTGCATGTGTTTGTATCTGTATGTGTGCGTGTATCTGCATGTGTTTATATTCTATGTTTTTGTGTCTGCATGTGTTTATTGCTGTATGTGTGTGTGTCTGCATGTGTTTATATCTGTATGTGTGTGCATGTCTACATGTGGTTATATCTGTATCTGTGTGCGTGTGTCCGCATGTGTTTATAACTGTATGTATGTGCATGTCTGCATGTGTTTACAATTTATATCGCTACGTGTGTGTTTATATCTGTACGTGTGCGTGTTGCTGAATGTATTTATATGTGTATGTATGTGTGTGTGTCTGCTTGTGTTTATACCTCTATATGTATGTGTGTGTCTATCTGTCCATATCCGTAAGTGTACATGTTCGTGTGTCTGCATATGTATGTATATGTATGTGGTTATGTCTGTGCGTGTGTTTATACCTGTATGTGTGTACGCATGTGTCTGCATGTGTTCATGTGTCTATGTGTGTGTCTGCATGTCTTTATATCGGTATGTGTGTGTCTGCATGTGTTTACAATTGTATTAATCTGTGTCTACATGTGTTTATATCTGTGTGTGCATTTGTATGCAAGTGTTTATATTTATATCTGTGTGTGTGTCTGCATGTGTTTATATCTGTGTGTATGTGCCTGCATGTATTTATATCTGTATGTGTGCGTGTCTGCATGTGTTTATATCTGTATGTGTTTGTCTGCATGTGTTTATATCTGTATGTGTGTGTTTGTCTGCATGTGTTTATGCCTGTATGTGTGTGCGTGTTTGCATGTATTTATATCTGTAAGTGAGTGTGTTTCATCATGTGTTTATATCTTTATGTGTTTGTGTCGACATGAGTTTACATCTGTATTTGTGTGTGTCTGCATGTGTTTATATCTCTATGTGTGTGTGTCTGCATGTGTTTATATCTGTATGTGCGCGCGTCTGCATGTATTTATATCAGTATGTGTGTGTCTGCATGTGTTTATATCAGTATGTGTGTGTCTGCATGTGTTTATATCTGTATATGTGTGCGCGTGTGTCTGCATGTGTTTATAACTGTATGTGTGCGCGTGTGTCTGCATGAGTTTATATCTGTATGTGAGTGTGTCTGCATGTGTTTATGTCTGTATGTGTGTGTGTGTGTCTGCATGTGCTTATACCTGTATGTGTGCGCGTGTGTGCATGTGTTTATATCTGTAAGTGTGTGTGTGTCGTCATGTGTTTTATCTTGATGTGTTTGTGTCGACATGAGTTTACATCTGTGTTTGTGTGTGCCTGCATGTGTTTATATCTGTGTGTGTGTTTGCATGTGTTTATAGCTGCATGTGCGCGTGCCTGCATGCATTTATACCTGCATGTGTGTGTGTCTGCATGTGTTTATAACTGTATGTCTGTATGTCTGTCTGCATGTGTTTATATCTGTATGTGTGTGTGTATGCATGTATTTATCTCTGTATGTGTGTGTTTGCATGTGTTTATATCTGTATGTGTGTGTCTGCATGTGTTTGTATCTGTCTGTGTGCGTGTATCTGCATGTGTTTATATTCTATGTTTTTGTGTCTGCATGTGTTTATTGCTGTATGTGTGTGTGTGTCTGCATGTGTTTATATCTGTATGTGTGTGTGTGTCTGCATGTGTTTATATTTGTATGTGTGTGCATGTCTACATGTGGTTATATCTGTATCTGTGTGCGTGTGTCTGCATGTGTTTATACCTGTATGTATGTGCATGTCTGCATGTGTTTACAATTTATATCGCTACGTGTGTGTTTATATCTGTACGTGTGCGTGTTGCTGAATGTATTTATATGTGTATGTATGTGTGTGTGTCTGCTTGTGTTTATACCTCTATATGTATGTGTGTGTCTATCTGTCCATATCCGTAAGTGTACATGTTCGTGTGTCTGCATATGTATGTATATGTATGTGGTTATGTCTGTGCGTGTGTTTATACTTGTATGTGTGTACGCATGTGTCTGCATGTGTTCATGTGTCTATGTGTGTGTCTGCATGTCTTTATATCGGTATGTGTGTGTCTGCATGTGTTTACAATTGTATTAATCTGTGTCTACATGTGTTTATATCTGTGTGTGCATTTGTATGCAAGTGTTTATATTTATATCTGTGTGTGTGTCTGCATGTGTTTATATCTGTGTGTATGTGCCTGCATGTATTTATATCTGTATGTGTGCGTGTCTGCATGTGTTTATATCTGTATGTGTTTGTCTGCATGTGTTTATATCTGTATGCGTGTGTTTGTCTGCATGTGTTTATGCCTGTATGTGTGTGCGTGTTTGCATGTATTTATATCTGTAAGTGAGTGTGTTTCATCATGTGTTTATATCTTTATGTGTTTGTGTCGACATGAGTTTACATCTGTATTTGTGTGTGTCTGCATGTGTTTATATCTGAATGTGTGTGTGTCTGCACGTGTTTATACCTGTATGTGTGTGTCTGCATGTGTTTATATCTGTATGTGTGTGTGTGTGTCTGCATGTGTTTATATCTGTTTATGTGTGTCTACATGTGTTTATATCTGTATGTGTGCACGTGTCTGCATGATTATATCTGTTAGTATGTGTCTGCATGTGTTTATATCTGTATGTGTGTCTGCTTGTGTTTATATCTGTATGTGTGTGTGTTTACATGTGTTTATATCTGTATGTGTGTGCGTGTCTGCTTGTGTTTATATCTGAATATGTGTGTGTGTCTGCATGTGTTTATATCTGGAATTGTGCGTGTGTCTGTGCGTTGATATCTCTATGTATGCACGTGTGTCTGCATGTTTTTATATCTGTATGTCTGTGCGTGTTTGCATGTGTTTATATCTGTATTTGTGTGCGTGTGTCCTCATGTCTTTATATATGTATGTGTTTGCGTGTATCTGCAGGTGTTTATATTTGTATGTGTGCGTGTGTCTGCATGTGTTTATATCTGTATGTGTGTGTGTTCGCATGTTTTTATATCTGTATGTCTGTGCATGTCTGCATGTGTTTATATCTGTATGTGAGTATGTCTGCATGTGTTTATGTCTGTATGTGTGTGTCTGCATGTGCTTATACCTGTATGTGTGTGCGTGTTTGCATGTGTTTATATCTGTATGTGTGTGTGTGTGTCGTCATGTGTTTTATCTTTATATATTTGTGTCGATATGAGTTTACATCTGTGTTTGTGTGTGCCTGCATGTGTTTATATCTGTGTGTCTGCACGTGTCTGCATGTTTATATCTGTTAGTATGTGTCTGCATGTGTTTATATCTGTATGTGTGTGTGTTTACATGTGTTTATCTCTGTATGTGTGTGCGTGTCTGCTTGTGTTTATATCTGAATATGTGTGTGTGTCTGCATGTGTTTATATCTGTAATTGTGCGTGTGTCTGTGCGTTGATATCTCTATGTATGCACGTGTGTTTGCATGTGTTTATATCTATATGTCTGTGCGTGTTTGCATGTGTTTATGTCTGTGTGTATGTGTGTCTGCATGTGTTTATAGCTGTATGTGTGCATTTGTCTGCATGTGTTTATATCAGTCTGTATGTGTGCCTGCATGTGTTTATATCTGTATGTGTGTGTCTGCATGTGTTTATATCTGTATGTGTGCGTGTATCTGCATGTGTTTATATTCTATGTTTTTGTGTCTGCATGTGTTTATTGCTGTATGTGTGTGTGTGTGTCTGCATGTGTTTATATTTGTATGTATGTGCATGTCTGCAAGTATTTATATCGCTGCGTGTGTGTTTATATCTGTACGTGTGCGTGTTGCTGAATGTATTTATATGTGTATGTATGTGTGTGTGTCTGCTTGTGTTTATACTTCTATATGTATGTGTGTGTCTATCTGTCCATATCCGTAAGTGTACATGTTCGTGTGTCTGCATATGTATGTATATGTATGTGGTTATGTCTGTGCATGTGTTTATATCTGTATGTGTGTAAGCATGTCTCTGCATGTGTTCATGTGTCTTTGTGTGTGTCTGCATGTCTTCATATCTGTATGCGTGTGCCTAAATGTGTTTACAATCGTATGTGTCTGTGCCTACATGTGTTTATATCTGTGTGTGCATTTGTATGCAAGTGTTTATACTTGTATGTTTGTGTGCCTGCATGTGTTTACATCTGTGTGTGTGTGTGTGTCTGCATGTGCTTATATCTGTGTGTATGAGCCTGCATGTATTTATATCTGTATGTATGCGTGTCTGCATGTGTTTATATCTGTATGTGTTTGTCTGCATGTGTTTATATCTGTATGTGTGTGTTTGTCTGCATGTGTTTATACCTGTATGTGTGTGCGTGTTTGCATGTATTTATATCTGTAAGTGAGTGTGTTTCATCATGTGTTTATATCTTTATGTGTTTGTGTCGACATGAGTTTACATCTGTATTTGTGTGTGTCTGCATGTGTTTATATCTGAATGTGTGTGTGTCTGCACGTGTTTATACCTGTATGTGTGTGTCTGCATGTGTTTATATCTGTATGTGTGTGTGTGTGTGTCTGCATGTGTTTATATCTGTTTATGTGTGTCTACATGTGTTTATATCTGTATGTGTGCACGTGTCTGCTTGTTTATATCTGTTAGTATGTGTCTGCATGTGTTTATATCTGTATGTGTGTCTGCTTGTGTTTATGTCTGTATGTGTGTGTGTTTACATGTGTTTATATCTGTATGTGTGCGTGTCTGCTTGTGTTTATATCTGAATATGTGTGTGTCTGCATGTGTTTATATCTGTAATTGTGCGTGTGTCTGTGCGTTGATATCTCTGTATGCACGTGTGTCTGCATGTGTTTATATCTGTATTTGTGTGCGTGTGTCCTCATGTCTTTATATATGTATGTGTTTGCGTGTATCTGCAGGTGTTTATATTAGTATGTGTGCGTGTGTCTACATGTGTTTATATCTGTATGTGTGCACGTGTCTGCTTGTTTATATCTGTTAGTATGTGTCTGCATGTGTTTATATCTGTATGTGTGTCTGCTTGTGTTTATATCTGTATGTGTGTGTGTTTACATGTGTTTATATCTGTATGTGTGCGTGTCTGCTTGTGTTTATATCTGAATATGTGTGTGTCTGCATGTGTTTATATCTGTAATTGTGCGTGTGTCTGTGCGTTGATATCTCTGTATGCACGTGTGTCTGCATGTGTTTATATCTGTATTTGTGTGCGTGTGTCCTCATGTCTTTATATATGTATGTGTTTGCGTGTATCTGCAGGTGTTTATATTAGTATGTGTGCGTGTGTCTGCATGTGTTTATATCTGTATGTGTGTGTGTTCGCATGTTTTTATATCTGTATGTCTGTGCATGTCTGCATGTGTTTATATCTGTATGTGAGTATGTCTGCATGTCTTTATGCCTGTATGTGTGTATCTGCATGTGCTTATACCTGTATGTGTGTGCGTGTTTGTATGTGTTTATATCTGTATGTGTGTGTGTCGTCATGTGTTTTATCTTTATGTATTTGTGTCGACATGAGTTTACATCTGTGTTTGTGTGTGCCTGCATGTGTTTATATCTGTGTGTGTGTTTGCATGTGTTTCTAGCTGCATGTGCGCGTGCCTGCATGCATTTATACCTGCATGTGTGTGTTTCTGCATGTGTTTATAACTGTATGTGTGTGTGTCTGTCTGCATGTGTTTATATCTGTATGTGTGTGTGTGTCTGCATGTGTTTATATCTGTATGTCTGTGCGTGTTTGCATGTGTTTATATTTCTATGCATGTGTGTCTGCATGTGTCTATATTTGAATGTGTGTGCGTGTCTGTACGTGTGCGTGTTGCTGAATGTATTTATATGTGTATGTATGTGTGTGTGTCTGCTTGTGTTTATACTTCTATACGTATGTGTGTGTCTATCTGTCCATATCCGTAAGTGTACATGTTCTGTGTGTGCGTGTCTGCATGTGTTTATATCTGTATGTGTGCGTGTGTCTGTGTGTTGATATCTCTATGTGCGCGCTTGTCAGCATTTCTCTAAACCTGGATGTGCGTTTGTGTTGACATGTGTTTATATCTGTATGTATGTGTGTCTGCATGTGTTTATATCTGTACGTGTGCATGTGTCTGCATGTGTTTATATCTGTATGTGTGTGTGCCTGCATGTGTTTATATCTCTATGTGTGTGTGTCTGCATGTGTTTATATCTGTATGTGCGCGTGTCGACATGTGTTTATATCAGTATGTGTGTGTCTGCATGTGTTTATATCTGTATATGTGTGCGCGTGTGTCTGCATGTGTTTATAACTGTATGTGTGCGCGTGTGTCTGCATGAGTTTATATCTGTATGTGAGTGTGTCTGCATGTGTTTATGTCTGTATGTGTGTGTGTGTGTCTGCATGTGCTTATACCTGTATGTGTGTGCATGTGTTTATATCTGTAAGTGTGTGTGTGTGTCGTCATGTGTTTTATCTTGATGTGTTTGTGTCGACATGAGTTTACATCTGTGTTTGTGTGTGCCTGCATGTGTTTATATCTGTGTGTGTGTTTGCATGTGTTTATAGCTGCATGTGCGCGTGCCTGCATGCATTTATACCTGCATGTGTGTGTGTCTGCATGTGTTTATAACTGTATGTCTGTATGTCTGTCTGCATGTGTTTATATCTGTATGTGTGTGTGTATGCATGTATTTATCTCTGTATGTGTGTGTTTGCATGTGTTTATATCTGTATGTGTGTGTCTGCATGTGTTTGTATCTGTATGTGTGCGTGTATCTGCATGTGTTTATATTCTATGTTTTTGTGTCTGCATGTGTTTATTTCTGTATGTGTGTGTGTGTCTGCATGTGTTTATATTTGTATGTGTGTGCATGTCTGCATGTGGTTATATCTGTATCTGTGTGCGTGTGTCCGCATGTGTTTATAACTGTAAGTATGTGCATGTCTGCATGTGTTTACAATTTATATCGCTACGTGTGTGTTTATATCTGTACGTGTGCGTGTTGCTGAATGTATTTATATGTGTATGTATGTGTGTGTGTCTGCTTGTGTTTATACTTCTATATGTATGTGTGTGTCTATCTGTCCATATCCGTAAGTGTACATGTTCGTGTGTCTGCATATGTATGTATATGTATGTGGTTATGTCTGTGCGTGTGTTTATACCTGTATGTGTGTACGCATGTGTCTGCATGTGTTCATGTGTCTATGTGTGTGTCTGCATGTCTTTATATCTGTATGTGTGTGTCTGCATGTGTTTACAATTGTATTAATCTGTGTCTACATGTGTTTATATCTGTGTGTGCATTTGTATGCAAGTGTTTATATTTATATCTGTGTGTGTGTCTGCATGTGTTTATATCTGTGTGTATGTGCCTGCATGTATTTATATCTGTATGTGTGCGTGCCTGCATGTGTTTATATCTGTATGTGTTTGTCTGCATGTGTTTATATCTGTATGTGTGTGTTTGTCTGCATGTGTTTATGCCTGTATGTGTGTGCGTGTTTGCATGTATTTATATCTGTAAGGGAGTGTGTTTCATCATGTGTTTATATCTTTATGTGTTTGTGTCGACATGAGTTTACATCTGTATTTGTGTGTGTCTGCATGTGTTTATATCTGAATGTGTGTGTGTCTGCACGTGTTTATACCTGTATGTGTGTGTCTGCATGTGTTTATATCTGTATGTGCGTGTGTGTGTCTGCATGTGTTTATATCTGTTTATGTGTGTCTACATGTGTTTATATCTGTATGTGTGCACGTGTCTGCATGATTATATCTGTTAGTATGTGTCTGCATGTGTTTATATCTGTATGTGTGTCTGCTTGTGTTTATATCTGTATGTGTGTGTGTTTACATGTGTTTATATCTGTATGTGTGTGCGTGTCTGCTTGTGTTTATATCTGAATATGTGTGTGTGTCTGCATGTGTTTATATCTGAAATTGTGCGGGTGTCTGTGCGTTGATATCTCTATGTATGCACGTGTGTCTGCATGTGTTTATATCTGTATGTCTGTGCGTGTTTGCATGTGTTTATATCTGTATTTGTGTGCGTGTGTCCACATCTCTTTATATATGTATGTGTTTGCGTGTATCTGCAGGTGTTTATATTTGTATGTGTGCGTGTGTCTGCATGTGTTTATATCTGTATGTGTGTGTGTTCGCATGTTTTTATATCTGTATGTCTGTGCATGTCTGCATGTGTTTATATCTGTATGTGAGTATGTCTGCATGTGTTTATGTCTGTATGTGTGTGTGTCTGCATGTCCTTATACCTGTATGTGTGTGCGTGTTTGCATGTGTTTATATCTGTATGTGTGTGTGTGTCGTCATGTGTTTTATCTTTATGTATTTGTGTCGATATGAGTTTACATCTGTGTTTGTGTGTGCCTGCATGTGTTTATATCTGTGTGTCTGCACGTGTCTGCATGTTTATATCTGTTAGTATGTGTCTGCATGTGTTTATATCTGTATGTGTGTGTGTTTACATGTGTTTATCTCTGTATGTGTGTGCGTGTCTGCTTGTGTTTATATCTGAATATGTGTGTGTGTCTGCATGTGTTTATATCTGTAATTGTGCGTGTGTCTGTGCGTTGATATCTCTATGTATGCACGTGTGTTTGCATGTGTTTATATCTATATGTCTGTGCGTGTTTGCATGTGTTTATGTCTGTGTGTATGTGTGTCTGCATGTGTTTATAGCTGTATGTGTGCATTTGTCTGCATGTGTTTATATCAGTCTGTATGTGTGCCTGCATGTGTTTATATCTGTATGTGTGTGTCTGCATGTGTTTATATCTGTATGTGTGCGTGTATCTGCATGTGTTTATATTCTATGTTTTTGTGTCTGCATGTGTTTATTGCTGTTTGTGTGTGTGTGTGTCTGCATGTGTTTATATTTGTATGTATGTGCATGTCTGCAAGTATTTATATCGCTGCGTGTGTGTTTATATCTGTACGTGTGCGTGTTGCTGAATGTATTTATATGTGTATGTATGTGTGTGTGTCTGCTTGTGTTTATACTTCTATATGTATGTGTGTGTCTATCTGTCCATATCCGTAAGTGTACATGTTCGTGTGTCTGCATATGTATGTATATGTATGTGGTTATGTCTGTGCATGTGTTTATATCTGTATGTGTGTAAGCATGTCTCTGCATGTGTTCATGTGTCTTTGTGTGTGTCTGCATGTCTTCATATCTGTATGCGTGTGCCTAAATGTGTTTACAATCGTATGTGTCTGTGCCTACATGTGTTTATATCTGTGTGTGCATTTGTATGCAAGTGTTTATATTTGTATGTTTGTGTGCCTGCATGTGTTTACATCTGTGTGTGTGTGTGTCTGCATGTGCTTATATCTGTGTGTATGAGCCTGCATGTATTTATATCTGTATGTATGCGTGTCTGCATGTGTTTATATCTGTATGTGTTTGTCTGCATGTGTTTATATCTGTATGTGTGTGTTTGTCTGCATGTGTTTATACCTGTATGTGTGTGCGTGTTTGCATGTATTTATATCTGTAAGTGAGTGTGTTTCATCATGTGTTTATATCTTTATGTGTTTGTGTCGACATGAGTTTACATCTGTATTTGTGTGTGTCTGCATGTGTTTATATCTGAATGTGTGTGTGTCTGCACGTGTTTATACCTGTATGTGTGTGTCTGCATGTGTTTATATCTGTATGTGTGTGTGTGTGTGTCTGCATGTGTTTATATCTGTTTATGTGTGTCTACATGTGTTTATATCTGTATGTGTGCACGTGTCTGCTTGTTTATATCTGTTAGTATGTGTCTGCATGTGTTTATATCTGTATGTGTGTCTGCTTGTGTTTATATCTGTATGTGTGTGTGTTTACATGTGTTTATATCTGTATGTGTGCGTGTCTGCTTGTGTTTATATCTGAATATGTGTGTGTCTGCATGTGTTTATATCTGTAATTGTGCGTGTGTCTGTGCGTTGATATCTCTATGTATGCACGTGTGCCTGCATGTGTTTATATCTGTATTTGTGTGCGTGTGTCCTCATGTCTTTATATATGTATGTGTTTGCGTGTATCTGCAGGTGTTTATATTAGTATGTGTGCGTGTGTCTGCATGTGTTTATATCTGTATGTGTGTGTGTGTTCGCATGTTTTTATATCTGTATGTCTGTGCATGTGTTAATATCTGAATGTGTGTGTGTCTGCACGTGTTTATACCTGTATGTGTGTGTCTGCATGTGTTTATATCTGTGTGTGTGTGTGTGTCTGCATGTGTTTATATCTGTTTATGTGTGTCTACATGTGTTTATATCTGTATGTGTGCACGTGTCTGCTTGTTTATATCTGTTAGTATGTGTCTGCATGTGTTTATATCTGTATGTGTGTCTGCTTGTGTTTATATCTGTATGTGTGTGTGTTTACATGTGTTTATATCTGTATGTGTGCGTGTCTGCTTGTGTTTATATCTGAATATGTGTGTGTCTGCATGTGTTTATATCTGTAATTGTGCGTGTGTCTGTGCGTTGATATCTCTATGTATGCACGTGTGTCTGCACGTGTTTATATCTGTATTTGTGTGCGTGTGTCCTCATGTCTTTATATATGTATGTGTTTGCGTGTATCTGCAGGTGTTTATATTAGTATGTGTGCGTGTGTCTGCATGTGTTTATATCTGTATGTGTGTGTGTGTTCGCATGTTTTTATATCTGTATGTCTGTGCATGTCTGCATGTGTTTATATCTGTATGTGAGTATGTCTGCATGTCTTTATGCCTGTATGTGTGTATCTGCATGTGCTTACACCTGTATGTGTGTGCGTGTTTGTATGTGTTTATATCTGTATGTGTGTGTGTCGTCATGTGTTTTATCTTTATGTGTTTGTGTCGACATGAGTTTACATCTGTGTTTGTGTGTGCCTGCATGTGTTTATATCTGTGTGTGTGTTTGCATGTGTTTCTAGCTGCATGTGCGCGTGCCTGCATGCATTTATACCTGCATGTGTGTGTTTCTGCATGTGTTTATAACTGTATGTGTGTGTGTCTGTCTGCATGTGTTTATATCTGTATGTGTGTGTGTATGCATGTATTTATCTCTGTATGTGCGTGTTTGCATGTGTTTATATCTGTATGTGTGTATGTGTCTGCATGTGTTTATATCTGTATGTCTGTGCGTGTTTGCATGTGTTTATATTTGTATGCATGTGTGTCTGCATGTGTCTATATTTGAATGTGTGTGCGTGTCTGTACGTGTGCGTGTTGCTGAATGTATTTATATGTGTATGTATGTGTGTGTGTCTGCTTGTGTTTATACTTCTATACGTATGTGTGTGTCTATCTGTCCATATCCGTAAGTGTACATGTTCTGTGTGTGCGTGTCTGCATGTGTTTATATCTGTATGTGTGCGTGTGTCTGTGTGTTGATATCTCTATGTGCGCGCTTGTCAGCATTTCTCTAAACCTGGATGTGCGTGTGTGTTGACATGTGTTTATATCTGTATGTATGTGTGTCTGCATGTGTTTATATCTGTACGTGTGCATGTGTCTGCATGTGTTTATATCTGTATGTGTGTGTGCCTGCATGTGTTTATATCTCTATGTGTGTGTGTCTGCATGTGTTTATATCTGTATGTGCGCGTGTCTACATGTGTTTATATCAGTATGTCTGTGTCTGCATGTGTTTATATCTGTATATGTGTGCGCGTGTGTCTGCATGTGTTTATAACTGTATGTGTGCGCGTGTGTCTGCATGAGTTTATATCTGTATGTGAGTGTGTCTGCATGTGTTTATGTCTGTATGTGTGTGTGTGTGTCTGCATGTGCTTATACCTGTATGTGTGTGCATGTGTTTATATCTGTAAGTGTGTGTGTGTCGTCATGTGTTTTATCTTGATGTATTTGTGTCGACATGAGTTTACATCTGTGTTTGTGTGTGCCTGCATGTGTTTATATCTGTGTGTGTGTTTGCATGTGTTTATAGCTGCATGTGCGCGTGCCTGCATGCATTTATACCTGCATGTGTGTGTGTCTGCATGTGTTTATAACTGTATGTCTGTATGTCTGTCTGCATGTGTTTATATCTGTATGTGTGTGTGTATGCATGTATTTATCTCTGTATGTGTGTGTTTGCATGTGTTTATATCTGTATGTGTGTGTCTGCATGTGTTTGTATCTGTATGTGTGCGTGTATCTGCATGTGTTTATATTCTATGTTTTTGTGTCTGCATGTGTTTATTTCTGTATGTGTGTGTGTGTGTCTGCATGTGTTTATATTTGTATGTGTGTGCATGTCTGCATGTGGTTATATCTGTATCTGTGTGCGTGTGTCCGCATGTGTTTATAACTGTATGTATGTGCATGTCTGCATGTGTTTACAATTTATATCGCTACGTGTGTGTTTATATCTGTACGTGTGCGTGTTGCTGAATGTATTTATATGTGTATGTATGTGTGTGTGTCTGCTTGTGTTTATACTTCTATATGTATGTGTGTGTCTATCTGTCCATATCCGTAAGTGTACATGTTCGTGTGTCTGCATATGTATGTATATGTATGTGGTTATGTCTGTGCATGTGTTTATACCTGTATGTGTGTACGCATGTGTCTGCATGTCTTTATATCTGTATGTGTGTGTCTGCATGTGTTTACAATTGTATTAATCTGTGTCTACATGTGTTTATATCTGTGTGTGCATTTGTATGCAAGTGTTTATATTTATATCTGTGTGTGTGTCTGCATGTGTTTATATCTGTGTGTATGTGCCTGCATGTATTTATATCTGTATTTGTGCGTGTCTGCAGGTGTTTATATCTGTATGTGTTTGTCTGCATGTGTTTATATCTGTATGTGTGTGTTTGTCTGCATGTGTTTATACCTGTATGTGTGTGCGTGTTTGCATGTATTTGTATCTGTAAGTGAGTGTGTTTCATCAAGTGTTTATATCTTTATGTGTTTGTGTCGACATGAGTTTACATCTGTATTTGTGTGTGTCTACATGTGTTTATATCTGAATGTGTGTGTGTCTGCACGTGTTTATATCTGTATGTGTGTGTGTGTATCTGCATGTGTTTATATCTGTTTATGTGTGTCTACATGTGTTTATATCAGTATGTGTGTGTGTTTACATGTGTTTATATCTGTATGTGTGTGCGTGTCTGCTTGTGTTTATATCTGAATATGTGTGTGTGTCTGCATGTGTTTATATCTGAAATTGTGCGTGTGTCTGTGCGTTGATATCTCTATGTATGCACGTGTGTCTGCATGTGTTTATATCTGTATGTCTGTGCGTGTTTGCATGTGTTTATATCTGTATTTGTGTGCGTGTGTCCTCATGTCTTTATATATGTATGTGTTTGCGTGTATCTGCAGGTGTTTATATTTGTATGTGTGCGTGTGTCTGCATGTGTTTATATCTGTATGTGTGTGTGTTCGCATGTGTTTATATCTGTATGTGTGTGTTTGCATGTTTTTATATCTGTATGTGTCTGTGCATGTCTGCATTTGTTTATATCTGTTTGTGAGTGTGTCTGCATGTGTTTATGTATGTGTGTCTGCATGTGCTTATACCTGTATGTGTGTGCGTGTGTGCATGTGTTTATATCTGTAAGTGTGTGTGTGTCGTCATGTGTTTTATCTTTATGTGTTTGTGTCGACATGAGTTTACATCTGTGTTTGTGTGTCCCTGCATGTGTTTATATCTGTGTGTGTGTTTGCATGTGTTTTTAGGTTCATGTGCGCATGCCTGCATGCATTTATACCTGCATGTGTGTGTGTCTGCATGTGTTTATAACAGTATGTCTGTATGTCTGTCTGCATGTGTTTATATCTGTATGTGTGTGTATGCATGTATTTATCTCTGTATGTGTGTGTTTGCATGTGTTTATATCTGTATGTGTGTGTCTGCATGTGTTTATATCTGTATGTGTGCGTGTGTCTGCATGTGTTTATATTCTATGTTTTTGTGTCTGCATGTGTTTATTTCTGTATGCGTGTGTGTCTGCATGTGTTTATATTTGTATGTGTGTGCATGTCTGCATGTGGTTATATCTGTATCTGTGTGCGTGTGTCTGCATGTGTTTATAACTGTATGTGTGCCTGTATCTGCATGTATTTATCTCTGTATGTGTGTGTTTGCATGTGTTTATATCTGTATGTTTGTATGTGTCTGCATGTGTTTATATCTGTTTGTGTGTGCATGTCTGCATGTATTTATATCGCTACGTGTGTGTTTATACCTGTTCGTGTGCGTGTTGCTGAATGTATTTATATGTGTATGTATGTGTGCGCGTCTGCTTGTGTTTATACTTCTATATGTATGTGTGTGTCTATCTTTCCATATCCGTAAGTGTACATGTTCGTGTGTCTGCATATGTATGTATATGTATGTGGTTATGTCTGTGCGTGTGTTTATACCTGTATGTGTGTACGCATGTGTCTGCATGTGTTCATGTGTCTATGTGTGTGTCTGCATGTCTTTATATCTGTATGTGTGTGTCTGCATGTGTTTACAATTGTATTAATCTGTGTCTACATGTGTTTATATCTGTGTGTGCATTTGTATGCAAGTGTTTATATTTGTATGTGTGTGTGTCTGCATGTGTTTATATCTGTGTGTATGTGCCTGCATGTATTTATATCTGTATGTGTGCGTGTCTGCATGTGTTTATATCTGTATGTTTGTGTCTGCATGTGTTTATATCTGTATGTGTGTGCATGTTTGCATGTATTTATATCTGTAAGTGTGTGTTTTTCATCATGTGTTTATATCTTCATGTGTTTATGGCGACATGTGTTTATACCTCTATGTGTGTGTGTCTGCATGTGTTTATATCTGTATGTGCGCGTGTCTGCATGTGTTTATATCAGTATGTGTGTGTCTGCATGTGTTTATATCTGTATATGTGTGCGCGTGTGTCTGCATGTGTTTATAACTGTATGTGTGCGCGTGTGTCTGCATGTGTTTATATCTGTATGTGAGTGCGTCTGCATGTGTTTATGTCTGTATGTGTGTGTGTGTCTGCATGTGCTTATACCTGTATGTGTGCGCATGTTTGCATGTGTATATATCTGTATGTGTGTGTGTATGTCATCATAATTTTATATCTTTATGTGTGTGTGTGTCGACATGTGTTCACATCTGTATGTGACAGTGTCTGCATGTGTTTATATCTGTATGTGTGCCTGTATCTGCATGTATTTATCTCTGTATGTGTGTGTTTGCATGTGTTTATATCTGTATGTTTGTATGTGTCTGCATGTGTTTATATCTGTTTGTGTGTGTGTGTCTGCATGTGTTTATATTTGTATGCATGTGTGTCTGCGTGTCTGCATGTGTTTGTATCTGTGTGTGCGTGTCTGCATGTGTTTATATCTGTATGTGTGTCTGCATTTCTTTATATCTGTATGTGTGCGTGTGTCTGTGTGTTGATATCTCTATGTGCGCGCTTGTCAGCATTTCTCTAAACCTGGATGTGCACGTGTGTTGACATGTGTTTATATCTGTATGTATGTGTGTCTGCATGTGTTTATATCTGTATATGTGTGCGCGTGTGTCTGCATGTGTTTATATCTGTATGTGTGTGTGCCTGCATGTGTTTATATCTCTATGTGTGTGTGTCTGCATGTGTTTATATCTGTATGTGCACGTGTCTGCATGTGTTTATATCAGTATGTGTGTGTCTGCATGTGTTTATATCTGTATATGTGTGCGCGTGTGTCTGCATGTGTTTATAACTGTATGTGTGCGCGTGTGTCTGCATGAGTTTATATCTGTATGTGAGTGCGTCTGCATGTGTTTATGTCTGTATGTGTGTGTGTGTCTGCATGTGCTTATACCTGTATGTGTGCGTGTGTTTGCATGTGTATATATCTGTATGTGTGTGTGTATGTCATCATATTTTTATATCTTTATGTGTGTGTGTGTCGACATGTGTTCACATCTGTATGTGAGAGTGTCTGCATGTGTTTATATCTGTATGTGTGTGTGTGTGTCTGCATGTGTTTATATTTGTATGTGTGTGCATGTCCGCATGTGGTTATATCTGTTTCTGTGTGCGTGTGTCTGCATGTGTTTATATCTGTATGTGTGTCTGCTTGTGTTTATATCTGTATGTGTGTGTGTTTACTTGTGTTTATATCTGTATGTGTGTGCGTGTCTGCATGTGGTTATATCTGTATCTGTGTGCGTGTGTCTGCATGTGTTTATATCTGTATGTGTGTCTGCTTGAGTTTATATCTGTATGTGTGTGTGTTTACTTGTGTTTATATCTGTATGTGTGTGCGTGTCTGCTTGTGTTTATATCTGAATATGTGTGTGTCTGCATGTGTTTATATCTGTAATTGTGCGTATGTCTGTGCGTTGATATCTCTATGTATGCACGTGTGTCTGCATGTGTTTATATCTGTATGTCTGTGCGTGTTTGCATGTGTTTATATCTGTATTTGTATGCGTGTGTCCTAATGTCTTTATATATGTATGTGTTTGCGTGGATCTGCATGTGTTTATATTTGTATGTGTGCGTGTGTCTGCATGTGTTTATATCTGAATGTGTGTGTGTCTGCATGTGTTTATATCTGTATGTGTGTGTTCGCATGTTTTTATATCTGTATGTGTCTGTGCATGTCTGCATTTGTTTATATCTGTTTGTGAGTGTGTCTGCATGTGTTTATGTGTGTGTGTCTGCATGTGCTTATACCTGTATGTGTGTGCGTGTGTGCATGTGTTTATATCTGTAAGTGTGTGTGTGTCGTCATGTGTTTTATCTTGATGTGTTTGTGTCGACATGAGTTTACACCTGTGCTTCTGTGTGCCTGCATGTGTTTATATCTGTGTGTGTGTTTGCATGTGTTTATAGCTGCATGTGCGCATGCCTGCATACATTTATACCTGCATGTGTGTGTGTCTGCATGTGTTTATAACTGTATGTCTGTATGTCGTCTGCATGTGTTTATATCTGTATGTGTGTGTATGCATGTATTTATCTCTGTATGTGTGTGTTTGCATGTGTTTATATCTGTATGTGTGTGTCTGCATGTGTTTATATCTGTATGTGTGCGTGTGTCTGCATGTGTTTATATTCTATGTTTTTGTGTCTGCATGTGTTTATTTCTGTATGTGTGTGTGTCTGCATGTGTTTATATTTGTATGTCTGTGCATGACTGCATTTGTTTATATCTGTATGTGAGTGTGTCTGCATGTGTTTATGTCTGTATGTGTGTGTGTCTGCATGTGCTTATACCTGTATGTGTGTGCATGTTTGCATGTATTTATATCTGTAAGTGTGTGTTTTTCAACATGTGTTTATATCTTCATGTGTTTGTGTCGACATGTGTTTATATCTCTATGTGTGTGTGTCTGCATGTGTTTATATCTGTATGTGCGCGTGTCTGCATGTGTTTATATCAGTATGTGAGAGTGTCTGCATGTGTTTATATCTGTATGTGTGTGTGTATGCATGTATTTATCTCTGTATGTGTGTGTTTGCATGTGTTTATATCTGTATGTGTGTATGTGTCTGCATGTGTTTATATCTGTTTGTGTGTGTGTGTCTGCATGTGTTTATATTTGTATGCATGTGTGTCTTCGTATCTGCATGTGTTTGTATCTGTGTGTGCGTGTCTGCATGTGTTTATATCTGTATGTGTGTCTGAATTTCTTTATATCTGTATGTGTGCGTGTGTCTGTGTGTTGATATCTCTATGTGCGCGCTTGTCAGCATTTCTCTAAACCTGGATGTGCGTGTGTGTTGACATGTGTTTATATCTGTATGTATGTGTGTCTGCATGTGTTTATATCTGTATATGTGTGCGCGTGTGTCTGCATGTGTTTATATCTGTATGTGTGCGTGTCTGCATATGTTTATATCTCTATGTGTGTGTGTCTGCATGTGTTTATATCTGTATGTGCGCGTGTCTGCATGTGTTTATATCAGTATGTGTGTGTCTGCGTGTGTTTATATCTGTATATGTGTGCGCGTGTGTCTGCATGTGTTTATAACTGTATGTGTGCGCGTGTGTCTGCATGAGTTTATATCTGTATGTGAGTGCGTCTGCATGTGTTTATGTCTGTATGTGTGTGTGTCTGCATGTGCTTATACCTGTATGTGTGCGCGTGTTTGCATGTGTATATATCTGTATGTGTCTGTGTATGTCATCATATTTTTATATCTTTATGTGTGTGTGTGTCGACATGTGTTCACATCTGTATGTGAGAGTGTCTGCATGTGTTTATATCTGTATGTGTGTGCATGTCCGCATGTGGTTATATCTGTTTCTGTGTGCGTGTGTCTGCATGTGTTTATATCTGTATGTGTGTCTGCTTGTGTTTATATCTGTATGTGTGTGTGTTTACTTGTGTTTATATCTGTATGTGTGTGCGTGTCTGCTTGTGTTTATCTCTGAATATGTGTGTGTGTCTGCATGTGTTTATATCTGTAATTGTGCGTATGCCTGTGCGTTGATATCTCTATGTATGCACGTGTGTCTGCATGTGTTTATATCTGTATGTCTGTGCGTGTTTGCATGTGTTTATATCTGTATTTGTATGCGTGTGTCCTCATGTCTTTATATATGTATGTGTTTGCGTGGATCTGCATGTGTTTATATTTGTATGTGTGCGTGTGTCTGCATGTGTTTATATCTGAATGTGTGTGTGTCTTCATGTGTTTATATCTGTATGTGTGTGTTTGCATGTTTTTATATCTGTATGTGTCTGTGCATGTCTGCATTTGTTTATATCTGTTTGTGAGTGTGTCTGCATGTGTTTATGTGTGTGTGTCTGCATGTGCTTATACCTGTATGTGTGTGCGTGTGTGCATGTGTTTATATCTGTAAGTGTGTGTGTGTCGTCATGTGTTTTATCTTGATGTGTTTGTGTCGACATGAGTTTACATCTGTGTTTGTGTGTGCCTGCATGTGTTTATATCTGTGTGTGTGTTTGCATGTGTTTATATCTGTATGTGTGTATGTGTCTGAATGTGTTTGTGTGTGTGTGTCTGCATGTGTTTATATTTGTATGCATGTGCGTGTTTGCATGTGTTTATATCTGTGTGTATGTTCCCATATGTGTTTATATCTGTATGTATGTGTGTCTGCATGTGTCTATATTTGAATGTGTGTGCGTGTCTGCATGTTTTTGTATCTGGGTGTGTCTGCATGTGTTTATATCTGTATGTGTGTCTGCATGTGCTTATACCTGTATGTGTGTGCGTGTGTATATGTGTTTATATCTGTAAGTGTGTGTGTATCGTCATGTGTTTTATCTTTATGTGTTTGTGTCGACATGAGTTTACATCTGTGTTTGTGTGTCCCTGCATATGTTTATATCTGTGTGTGTGTTTGCATGTGTTTTTAGGTGCATGTGCGCATGCCTGCATGCATTTATACCTGCATGTGTGTGTGTCTGCATGTGTTTATAACTGTATGTCTGTATGTCTGTCTGCATGTGTTTATATCTGTATGTGTGTGTATGCATGTATTTATCTCTGTATGTGTGTGTTTGCATGTGTTTATATCTGTATGTGTGTGTCTGCATGTGTTTATATCTGCATGTGTGCGTGTGTTTGCATGTGTTTATATTCTATGTTTTTGTGTCTGCATGTGTTTATTTCTGTATGTGTATGTGTGTCTGCATGTGTTTATATTTGTATGTGTGTGCATGTCTGCATGTGGTTATATCTGTATCTGTGTGCGTGTGTCTGCATGTGTTTATAACTGTATGTACGTGCATGTCTGCATGTATTTATATCGCTACGTGTGTGTTTATATCTGTTCGTGTGTGTGTTGCTGAATGTATTTATATGTGTATGTATGTGTGTGTGTCTGCTTGTGTTTATACTTCTATATGTATGTGTGTGTCTATCTGTCCATATCCGTAAGTGTACATGTTCGTGTGTCTGCATATGTATGTATATGTATGTGGTTATGTCTGTGCGTGTGTTTATACCTGTATGTGTGTACGCATGCGTCTGCATGTGTTCATGTGTCTATGTGTGTGTCTGCATGTCTTTATATCTGTATGTGTGTGTCTGCATGTGTTTACAATTGTATTAATCTGTGTCTACATGTGTTTATATCTGTGTGTGCATTTGTATGCAAGTGTTTATATTTGTATGTGTGTGTGTCTGCATGTGTTTATATCTGTGTGCATGTGCCTGCATGTATTTATATCTGTATGTGTGCGGGTCTGCATGTGTTTATATCTGTATGTGTGTGTCTGCATGTGTTTATATCTGTATGTGTGTGTTTGTCTGCATGTGTTTATATCTGTATGTGTGTGCATGTTTGCATGTATTTATATCTGTAAGTGTGTGTTTTTCATCATGTGTTTATATCTTCATGTGTTTGTGTCGACATGTGTTTATATCTCTATGTGTGTGTGTCTGCATGTGTTTATATCTGTATGTGCGCGTGTCTGCATGTGTTTATATCAGTATGTGAGAGTGTCTGCATGTGTTTATATCTGTATGTGTGTGTGTATGCATGTATTTATCTCTGTATGTGTGTGTTTGCATGTGTTTATATCTGTATGTGTGTATGTATCTGCATGTGTTTATATCTGTTTGTGTGTGTGTGTCTGCATGTGTTTATATTTGTATGCATGTGTGTCTTCGTATCTGCATGTGTTTGTATCTGTGTGTGCGTGTCTGCATGTGTTTATATCTGTATGTGTGTCAGAATTTCTTTATATCTGTATGTGTGCGTGTGTCTGTGTGTTGATATCTCTTTGTGCGCGCTTGTCAGCATTTCTCTAACCTGGATGCGCGTGTGTGTTGACATGTGTTTATATCTGTATGTATGTGTGTCTGCTTGTGTTTATATCTGTATGTGTGTGTGTTTACTTGTGTTTATATCTGTATGTGTGTGCGTGTCTGCTTGTGTTTATATCTGAATATGTGTGTCTGTCTGCATGTGTTTATATCTGTAATTGTGCGTATGTCTGTGCGTTGATATCTCTATGTATGCACGTGTGTCTGCATGTGTTTATAACTGTATGTCTGTGTGTGTTTGCATGTGTTTATATCTGTATTTGTATGCGTGTGTCCTCATGTCTTTATATATGTATGTATTTGCGTGGATCTGCATGTGTTTATATTTGTATGTGTGCGTGTGTCTGCATGTGTTTATATCTGAATGTGTGTGTCTGCATGTGTTTATATCTGTATGTGTGTGTTCGCATGTTTTTATATCTGTATGTGTCTGTGCATGTCTGCATTTGTTTATATCTGTTTGTGAGTGTGTCTGCATGTGTTTATGTGTGTGTGTCTGCATGTGCTTATACCTGTATGTGTGTGCGTGTGTGCATGTGTTTATATCTGTAAGTGTGTGTGTGTCGTCATGTGTTTTATCTTGATGTGTTTGTGTCGACATGAGTTTACATCTGTGTTTGTGTGTGCCTGCATGTGTTTATATCTGTGTGTGTGTTTGCATGTGTTTATAGCTGCATGTGCGCATGCCTGCATGCATTTATACCTGCATGTGTGTGTGTCTGCATGTGTTTATAACTGTATGTCTGTATGTCTGTCTGCATGTGTTTATATCTGTATGTGTGTGTATGCATGTATTTATCTCTGTGTGTGTGTGTTTGCATGTGTTTATATCTGTATGTGTGTGTCTGCATGTGTTTGTATCTGTATGTGTGCGTGTATCTGCATGTGTTTATATTCTATGTTTTTGTGTCTGCATGTGTTTATTGCTGTATGTGTGTGTGTGTCTGCATGTGTTTATATTTGTATGTGTGTGCATGTCTGCATGTGGTTATATCTGAATCTGTGTGCGTGTGTCTGCATGTGTTTATAACTGTATGTACGTGCATGTCTGCATGTATTTATATCGCTACGTGTGTGTTTATATCTGTTCGTGTGCGTGTTGCTGAATGTATTTATATGTGTATGTATGTGTGTGTGTCTGCTTGTGTTTATACTTCTATATGTATGTGTGTGTCTATCTGTCCATATCCGTAAGTGTACATGTTCGTGTGTCTGCATATGTATGTATATGTATGTGGTTATGTCTGTGCGTGTGTTTATACCTGTATGTGTGTACGCATGTGTCTGCATGTGTTCATGTGTCTATGTGTGTGTCTACATGTCTTTATATCTGTATGTGTGTGTCTGCATGTGTTTACAATTGTATTAATCTGTGTCTACATGTGTTTATATCTGTGTGTGCATTTGTATGCAAGTGTTTATATTTATATCTGTGTGTGTGATTGCATGTGTTTATATCTGTGTGTATGTGCCTGCATGTGTTTATATCTGTATGTGTGTGTTTGTCTGCATGTGTTTATACCTGTATGTGTGTCTGCATGTGTTTATATCTGTATGTGTGCGTGTCTGCATGTGTTTATATCTGTATGTGTGTGTCTGCATGTGTTTATATCTGTATGTGTGTGTTTGTCTGCATGTGTTTATACCTGTATGTGTGTGCGTGTGTGCATGTATTTATGTCTGTAAGTGTGTGTATCGTCATGTGTTTATATCTTCATGTGTTTGTGTCGACATGAGTTTACATCTGTGTTTGTGTGTCCCTGCATGTGTTTATATCTGTGTGTATGTTTGCATGTGTTTTTAGGTGCATGTGCGCATGCCTGCATGCATTTATACCTGCATGTGTGTGTGTCTGCATGTGTTTATAACTGTATGTCTGTATGTCTGTCTGCATGTGTTTATATCTGTATGTGTGTGTATGCATGTATTTATCTCTGTATGTGTGTGTTTGCATGTGTTTATATCTGTATGTGTGTGTCTGCATGTGTTTATATCTGTATATGTGCGTGTGTCTGCATGTGTTTATATTCTATGTTTTTGTGTCTGCATGTGTTTATTTCTGTATGTGTATGTGTGTCTGCATGTGATTATATTTGTATGTGTGTGCATGTCTGCATGTGGTTATATCTGTATCTGTGTGCGTGTGTCTGCATGTGTTTATAACTGTATGTATGTGCATGTCTGCATGTATTTATATCGCTACGTGTGTGTTTATATCTGTTCGTGTGCGTGTTGCTGAATGTATTTATATGTGTATGTATGTGTGTGTGTCTGCTTCTGTTTATACTTCTATATGTATGTGTGTGTCTATCTGTCCATATCCGTAAGTGTACATGTTCGTGTGTCTGCATATGTATGTATATGTATGTGGTTATGTCTGTGCATGTGTTTATACCTGTATGTGTGTACGCATGTGTCTGCATGTGTTCATGTGTCTATGTGTGTGTCTGCATGTCTTTATATCTGTATGTGTGTGTCTGCATGTGTTTACAATTGTATTAATCTGTGTCTACATGTGTTTATATCTGTGTGTGCATTTGTATGCAAGTGTTTATATTTGTATGTGTGTGTGTCTGCATGTGTTTATATCTGTGTGTATGTGCCTGCAAGTATTTATATCTGTATGTGTGCGTGTCTGCATGTGTTTATATCTGTATGTGTGTGTTTGTCTGCATGTGTTTATATCTGTATGTGTGTGTTTGTCTGCATGTGTTTATATCTGTATGTGTGTGCATGTTTGCATGTATTTATATCTGTAAGTGTGTGTTTTTCATCATGTGTTTATATCTTCATGTGTTTGTGTCGACATGTGTTTATATCTCTATGTGTGTGTGTCTGCATGTGTTTATATCTGTATGTGCGCGTGTCTGCATGTGTTTATATCAGTATGTGAGAGTGTCTGCATGTGTTTATATCTGTATGTGTGTGTGTATGCATGTATTTATCTCTGTATGTGTGTGTTTGCATGTGTTTATATCTGTATGTGTCTGCATGTGTTTATATCTGTTTGTGTGTGTGTGTCTGCATGTGTTTATATTTGTATGCATGTGTGTCTTCTTATCTGCATGTGTTTGTATCTGGGTGTGCGTGTCTGCATGTGTTTATATCTGTATGTGTGTCTGAATTTCTTTATATCTGTATGTGTGCGTGTGTCTGTGTGTTGATATCGCTATGTGCGCGCTTGTCAGCATTTCTCTAACCTGGATGTGCGTGTGTGTTGACATGTGTTTATATCTGTATGTATGTGTGTCTGCATGTGTTTATATCTGTATATGTGTGCGCGTGTGTCTGCATGTCTTTATATCTGTATGTGTGTGTGCCTGCATGTGTTTATATCTCTATGTGTGTGTGTCTGCATGTGTTTATATCTGTATGTGCGCGTGTCTGCATGTATTTATCTCTGTATGTGTGTGTTTGCATGTGTTTATATCTGTATGTGCGCGTGTCTGCATGTATTTATCTCTGTATGTGTGTGTTTGCATGTGTTTATATCTGTATGTGTGTATGTATCTGCATGTGTTTATATCTGTTTGTGTGTGTGTGTCTGCATGTGTTTATATTTGTATGCATGTGTGTCTTCGTATCTGCATGTGTTTGTATCTGTGTGTGCGTGTCTGCATGTGTTTAGATCTGTATGTGTGTCAAAATTTCTTTATATCTGTATGTGTGCGTGTGTCTGTGTGTTGATATCTCTATGTGCGCGCTTGTCAGCATTTCTCTAACCTGGATGCGCGTGTGTGTTGACATGTGTTTATATCTGTATGTATGTGTGTCTGCTTGTGTTTATATCTGTATGTGTGTGTGTTTACTTGTGTTTATACCTGTATGTGTGTGCGTGTCTGCTTGTGTTTATATCTGAATATGTGTGTCTGTCTGCATGTGTTTATATCTGTAATTGTGCGTATGTCTGTGCGTTGATATCTCTATGTATGCACGTGTGTCTGCATGTGTTTATATCTGTATGTCTGTGCGTGTTTGCATGTGTTTATATCTGTATTTGTATGCGTGTGTCCTCATGTCTTTATATATGTATGTATTTGCGTGGATCTGCATGTGTTTATATTTGTATGTGTGCGTGTGTCTGCATGTGTTTATATCTGAATGTGTGTGTGTCTGCATGTGTTTATATCTGTATGTGTGTGTTCGCATGTTTTTATATCTGTATGTGTCTGTGCATGTCTGCATTTGTTTATATCTGTTTGTGAGTGTGTCTGCATGTGTTTATGTGTGTGTGTCTGCATGTGCTTATACCTGTATGTGTGTGCGTGTGTGCATGTGTTTATATCTGTAAGTGTGTGTGTGTCGTCATGTGTTTTATCTTGATGTGTTTGTGTCGACATGAGTTTACATCTGTGTTTGTGTGTGCCTGCATGTGTTTATATCTGTGTGTGTGTTTGCATGTGTTTATAGCTGCATGTGCGCATGCCTGCATGCATTTATACCTGCATGTGTGTGTGTCTGCATGTGTTTATGACTGTATGTCTGTATGTCTGTCTGCATGTGTTTATATCTGTATGTGTGTGTATGCATGTATTTATCTCTGTATGTGTGTGTTTGCATATGTTTATATCTGTATGTGTGTGTCTGCATGTGTTTGTATCTGTATGTGTGCGTGTATCTGCATGTGTTTATATTCTATGTTTTTGTGTCTGCATGTGTTTATTGCTGTATGTGTGTGTGTGTCTGCATGTGTTTATATTTGTATGTGTGTGCATGTCTGCATGTGGTTATATCTGAATCTGTGTGCGTGTGTCTGCATGTGTTTATAACTGTATGTATGTGCATGTCTGCATGTATTTATATCGCTACGTGTGTGTTTATATCTGTTCGTGTGCGTGTTGCTGAATGTATTTATATGTGTATGTATGTGTGTGTGTCTGCTTGTGTTTATACTTCTATATGTATGTGTGTGTCTATCTGTCCATATCCGTAAGTGTACATGTTCGTGTGTCTGCATATGTATGTATATGTATGTGGTTATGTCTGTGCGTGTGTTTATACCTGTATGTGTGTACGCATGTGTCTGCATGTGTTCATGTGTCTATGTGTGTGTCTACATGTCTTTATATCTGTCTGTGTGTGTCTGCATGTGTTTACAATTGTATTAATCTGTGTCTACATGTGTTTATATCTGTGTGTGCATTTGTATGCAAGTGTTTATATTTATATCTGTGTGTGTGTCTGCATGTGTTTATATCTGTGTGTATGTGCCTGCATGTATTTATATCTGTATGTGTGCGTGTCTGCATGTGTTTATATCTGTATGTGTGTGTCTGCATGTGTTTATATCTGTATGTGTGTGTTTGTCTGCATGTGTTTATACCTGTATGTGTGTGCGTGTGTGCATGTATTTATGTCTGTAAGTGTGTGTATCGTCATGTGTTTATATCTTCATGTGTTTGTGTCGACATGAGTTTACATCTGTGTTTGTGTGTCCCTGCATGTGTTTATATCTGTGTGTATGTTTGCATGTGTTTTTAGGTGCATGTGCGCATGCCTGCATGCATTTATACCTGCATGTGTGTGTGTCTGCATGTGTTTATAACTGTATGTCTGTATGTCTGTCTGCATGTGTTTATATCTGTATGTGTGTGTATGC
Source organism: Chiloscyllium plagiosum (assembly GCF_037043375.1). Taxonomy (NCBI): domain Eukaryota; kingdom Metazoa; phylum Chordata; class Chondrichthyes; order Orectolobiformes; family Hemiscylliidae; genus Chiloscyllium; species Chiloscyllium plagiosum. The sequence goes on from NW_028270183.1 coordinate 37,040,439, forward strand.
ATGTATTTATCTCTGTATGTGTGTGTTTGCATGTGTTTATATCTGTATGTGTGTGTCTGCATGTGTTTATATCTGTATATGTGCGTGTGTCTGCATGTGTTTATATTCTATGTTTTTGTGTCTGCATGTGTTTATTTCTGTATGTGTATGTGTGTCTGCATGTGATTATATTTGTATGTGTGTGCATGTCTGCATGTGGTTATATCTGTATCTGTGTGCGTGTGTCTGCATGTGTTTATAACTGTATGTATGTGCATGTCTGCATGTATTTATATCGCTACGTGTGTGTTTATATCTGTTCGTGTGCGTGTTGCTGAATGTATTTATATGTGTATGTATGTGTGTGTGTCTGCTTGTGTTTATACTTCTATATGTATGTGCGTGTCTATCTGTCCATATCCGTAAGTGTACATGTTCGTGTGTCTGCATATGTATGTATATGTATGTGGTTATGTCTGTGCATGTGTTTATACCTGTATGTGTGTGCGTGTGTGCATGTATTTATGTCTGTAAGTGTGTGTATCGTCATGTGTTTATATCTTCATGTGTTTGTGTCGACATGAGTTTACATCTGTGTTTGTGTGTCCCTGCATGTGTTTATATCTGTGTGTATGTTTGCATGTGTTTTTAGGTGCATGTGCGCATGCCTGCATGCATTTATACCTGCATGTGTGTGTGTCTGCATGTGTTTATAACTGTATGTCTGTATGTCTGTCTGCATGTGTTTATATCTGTATGTGTGTGTATGCATGTATTTATCTCTGTATGTGTGTGTTTGCATGTGTTTATATCTGTATGTGTGTGTCTGCATGTGTTTATATCTGTATATGTGCGTGTGTCTGCATGTGTTTATATTCTATGTTTTTGTGTCTGCATGTGTTTATTTCTGTATGTGTATGTGTGTCTGCATGTGATTATATTTGTATGTGTGTGCATGTCTGCATGTGGTTATATCTGTATCTGTGTGCGTGTGTCTGCATGTGTTTATAACTGCATGTATGTGCATGTCTGCATGTATTTATATCGCTACGTGTGTGTTTATATCTGTTCGTGTGCGTGTTGCTGAATGTATTTATATGTGTATGTATGTGTGTGTGTCTGCTTCTGTTTATACTTCTATATGTATGTGTGTGTCTATCTGTCCATATCCGTAAGTGTACATGTTCGTGTGTCTGCATATGTATGTATATGTATGTGGTTATGTCTGTGCATGTGTTTATACCTGTATGTGTGTACGCATGTGTCTGCATGTGTTCATGTGTCTATGTGTGTGTCTGCATGTCTTTATATCTGTATGTGTGTGTCTGCATGTGTTTACAATTGTATTAATCTGTGTCTACATGTGTTTATATCTGTGTGTGCATTTGTATGCAAGTGTTTATATTTGTATGTGTGTGTGTCTGCATGTGTTTATATCTGTGTGTATGTGCCTGCAAGTATTTATATCTGTATGTGTGCGTGTCTGCATGTGTTTATATCTGTATGTGTGTGTTTGTCTGCATGTGTTTATATCTGTATGTGTGTGTTTGTCTGCATCTGTTTATATCTGTATGTGTGTGCATGTTTGCATGTATTTATATCTGTAAGTGTGTGTTTTTCATCATGTGTTTATATCTTCATGTGTTTGTGTCGACATGTGTTTATATCTCTATGTGTGTGTGTCTGCATGTGTTTATATCTGTATGTGCGCGTGTCTGCATGTGTTTATATCAGTATGTGAGAGTGTCTGCATGTGTTTATATCTGTATGTGTGTGTGTATGCATGTATTTATCTCTGTATGTGTGTGTTTGCATGTGTTTATATCTGTATGTGTGTATGTGTCTGCATGTGTTTATATCTGTTTGTGTGTGTGTGTCTGCATGTGTTTATATTTGTATGCATGTGTGTCTTCTTATCTGCATGTGTTTGTATCTGTGTGTGCGTGTCTGCATGTGTTTATATCTATATGTGTGTCTGAATTTCTTTATATCTGTATGTGTGCGTGTGTCTGTGTGTTGATATCGCTATGTGCGCGCTTGTCAGCATTTCTCTAACCTGGATGTGCGTGTGTGTTGACATGTGTTTATATCTGTATGTATGTGTGTCTGCATGTGTTTATATCTGTATATGTGTGCGCGTGTGTCTGCATGTCTTTATATCTGTATGTGTGTGTTTGCATGTGTTTATATCTGTATGTGTGTATGTATCTGCATGTGTTTATATCTGTTTGTGTGTGTGTGTCTGCATGTGTTCATATTTGTATGCATGTGTGTCTTCGTATCTGCATGTGTTTGTATCTGTGTGTGCGTGTCTGCATGTGTTTATATAAGTATGTGTGTCAGAATTTCTTTATATCTGTATGTGTGCGTGTGTCTGTGTGTTGATATCTCTATGTGCGCGCTTGTCAACATTTCTCTAACCTGGATGCGCGTGTGTGTTGACATGTGTTTATATCTGTATGTATGTGTGTCTGCTTGTGTTTATATCTGTATGTGTGTGTGTTTACTTGTGTTTATATCTGTATGTGTGTGCGTGTCTGCTTGTGTTTATATCTGAATATGTGTGTCTGTCTGCATGTGTTTATATCTGTAATTGTGCGTATGTCTGTGCGTTGATATCTCTATGTATGCACGTGTGTCTGCATGTGTTTATATCTGTATGTCTGTGCGTGTTTGCATGTGTTTATATCTGTATTTGTATGCGTGTGTCCTCATGTCTTTATATATGTATGTATTTGCGTGGATCTGCATGTGTTTATATTTGTATGTGTGCGTGTGTCTGCATGTGTTTATATCTGAATGTGTGTGTGTCTGCATGTGTTTATATCTGTATGTGTGTGTTCGCATGTTTTTATATCTGTATGTGTCTGTGCATGTCTGCATTTGTTTATATCTGTTTGTGAGTGTGTCTGCATGTGTTTATGTGTGTGTGTCTGCATGTGCTTATACCTGTATGTGTGTGCGTGTGTGCATGTGTTTATATCTGTAAGTGTGTGTGTGTCGTCATGTGTTTTATCTTGATGTGTTTGTGTCGACATGAGTTTACATCTGTGTTTGTGTGTGCCTGCATGTGTTTATATCTGTGTGTGTGTTTGCATGTGTTTATAGCTGCATGTGCGCATGCCTGCATGCATTTATACCTGCATGTGTGTGTGTCTGCATGTGTTTATAACTGTATGTCTGTATGTCTGTCTGCATGTGTTTATATCTGTATGTGTGTGTATGCATGTATTTATCTCTGTATGTGTGTGTTTTCATGTGTTTATATCTGTATGTGTGTGTCTGCATGTGTTTGTATCTGTATGTGTGCGTGTATCTGCATGTGTTTATATTCTATGTTTTTGTGTCTGCATGTGTTTATTGCTGTATGTGTGTGTGTGTGTCTGCATGTGTTTATATTTGTATGTGTGTGCATGTCTGCATGTGGTTATATCTGAATCTGTGTGCGTGTGTCTGCATGTGTTTATAACTGTATGTACGTGCATGTCTGCATGTATTTATATCGCTACGTGTGTGTTTATATCTGTTCGTGTGCGTGTTGCTGAATGTATTTATATGTGTATGTATGTGTGTGTGTCTGCTTGTGTTTATACTTCTATATGTATGTGTGTGTCTATCTGTCCATATCCGTAAGTGTACATGTTCGTGTGTCTGCATATGTATGTATATGTATGTGGTTATGTCTGTGCGTGTGTTTATACCTGTATGTGTGTACGCATGTGTCTGCATGTGTTCATGTGTCTATGTGTGTGTCTACATGTCTTTATATCTGTATGTGTGTGTCTGCATGTGTTTACAATTGTATTAATCTGTGTCTACATGTGTTTATATCTGTGTGTGCATTTGTATGCAAGTGTTTATATTTATATCTGTGTGTGTGTCTGCATGCGTTTATATCTGTGTGTATGTGCCTGCATGTATTTATATCTGTATGTGTGCGTGTCTGCATGTGTTTATATCTGTATGTGTGTGTCTGCATGTGTTTATATCTGTATGTGTGTGTTTGTCTGCATGTGTTTATACCTGTATGTGTGTGCGTGTGTGCATGTATTTATGTCTGTAAGTGTGTGTATCGTCATGTGTTTATATCTTCATGTGTTTGTGTCGACATGAGTTTACATCTGTGTTTGTGTGTCCCTGCATGTGTTTATATCTGTGTGTATGTTTGCATGTGTTTTTAGGTGCATGTGCGCATGCCTGCATGCATTTATACCTGCATGTGTGTGTGTCTGCATGTGTTTATAACTGTATGTCTGTATGTCTGTCTGCATGTGTTTATATCTGTATGTGTGTGTATGCATGTATTTATCTCTGTATGTGTGTGTTTGCATGTGTTTATATCTGTATGTGTGTGTCTGCATGTGTTTATATCTGTATATGTGCGTGTGTCTGCATGTGTTTATATTCTATGTTTTTGTGTCTGCATGTGTTTATTTCTGTATGTGTATGTGTGTCTGCATGTGATTATATTTGTATGTGTGTGCATGTCTGCATGTGGTTATATCTGTATCTGTGTGCGTGTGTCTGCATGTGTTTATAACTGTATGTCTGTGCATGTCTGCATGTATTTATATCGCTACGTGTGTGTTTATATCTGTTCGTGTGCGTGTTGCTGAATGTATTTATATGTGTATGTATGTGTGTGTGTCTGCTTGTGTTTATACTTCTATATGTATGTGCGTGTCTATCTGTCCATATCCGTAAGTGTACATGTTCGTGTGTCTGCATATGTATGTATATGTATGTGGTTATGTCTGTGCATGTGTTTATACCTGTATGTGTGTACGCATGTGTCTGCATGTGTTCATGTGTCTATGTGTGTGTCTGCATGTCTTTATATCTGTATGTGTGTGTCTGCATGTGTTTACAATTGTATTAATCAGTGTCTACATGTGTTTATATCTGTGTGTGCATTTGTATGCAAGTGTTTATATTTGTATGTGTGTGTGTCTGCATGTGTTTATATCTGTGTGTATGTGCCTGCAAGTATTTATATCTGTATGTGTGCGTGTCTGCATGTGTTTATATCTGTATGTGTGTGTTTGTCTGCATGTGTTTATATCTGTATGTGTGTGTTTGTCTGCATGTGTTTATATCTGTATGTGTGTGCATGTTTGCATGTATTTATATCTGTAAGTGTGTGTTTTTCATCATGTGTTTATATCTTCATGTGTTTGTGTCGACATGTGTTTATATCTCTATGTGTGTGTGTCTGCATGTGTTTATATCTGTATTTGCGCGTGTCTGCATGTGTTTATATCAGTATGTGAGAGTGTCTGCATGTGTTTATATCTGTATGTGTGTGTGTATGCATGTATTTATCTCTGTATGTGTGTTGGCATGTGTTTATATCTGTATGTGTGTATGTGTCTGCATGTGTTTATATCTGTTTGTGTGTGTGTGTCTGCATGTGTTTATATTTGTATGCATGTGTGTCTTCTTATCTGCATGTGTTTATATCTGTATGTGTGTCTGAATTTCTTTATATCTGTATGTGTGCGTGTGTCTGTGTGTTGATATCTCTATGTGCGCGCTTGTCAGCATTTCTCTAACCTGGATGTGCGTGTGTGTTGACATGTGTTTATATCTGTATGTATGTGTGTCTGCATGTGTTTATATCTGTATATGTGTGCGCGTGTGTCTGCATGTGTTTATATCTGTATGTGTGTGTGCCTGCATGTGTTTATATCTCTATGTGTGTGTGTCTGCATGTGTTTATATCTGTATGTGCGCGTGTCTGCATGTGTTTATATCAGTATGTGTGTGTCTGCATGTGTTTATATCTGTATATGTGTGCGCGTGTGTCTGCATGTGTTTATAACTGTATGTGTGCGCGTGTGTCTGCATGAGTTTATATCTGTATGTGAGTGCGTCTGCATGTGTTTATGTCTGTATGTGTGTGTGTCTGCATGTGCTTATACCTGTATGTGTGCGCGTGTTTGCATGTGTATATATCTGTATGTGTGTGTGTATGTCATCATATTTTTATATCTTTATGTGTGTGTGTCGACATGTGTTCACATCTGTATGTGAGAGTGTCTGCATGTGTTTATATCTGTATGTGTGTGTTTGTGTCTGCATGTGTTTATATTTGTATGTGTGTGCATGTCCGCATGTGGTTATATCTGTTTCTGTGTGCTTGTGTCTGCATGTGTTTATATCTGTATGTGTGTCTGCTTGTGTTTATATCTGTATGTGTGTGTGTTTACTTGTGTTTATATCTGTATGTATGTGTGTCTGCTTGTGTTTATATCTGTATGTGTGTGTGTTTACTTGTGTTTATATCTGTATGTGTGTGCGTGTCTGCTTGTGTTTATATCTGAATATGTGTGTCTGTCTGCATGTGTTTATATCTGTAATTGTGCGTATGTCTGTGCGTTGATATCTCTATGTATGCACGTGTGTCTGCATGTGTTTATATCTGTATGTCTGTGCGTGTTTGCATGTGTTTATATCTGTATTTGTATGCGTGTGTCCTCATCTCTTTATATATGTATGTTTTTGCGTGGATCTGCATGTGTTTATATTTGTATGTGTGCGTGTGTCTGCATGTGTTTATATCTGTATGTGTGTGTGTCTGCATGTGTTTATATCTGTATGTGTGTGTGTCTTCATGTGTTTATATCTGTATGTGTGTGTTCGCATGTTTTTATATCTGTATGTGTCTGTGCATGTCTGCATTTGTTTATATCTGTTTGTGAGTGTGTCTGCATGTGTTTATGTGTGTGTGCCTGCATGTGCTTATATCTATATGTGTGTGTGTCTGCATGTGCTTATACCTGTATGTGTGTGTGTTCGCATGTTTTTATATCTGTATGTCTGTGCATGACTGCATTTGTTTATATCTGTATGTGAGTGTGTCTGCATGTGTTTATGTCTGTATGTGTGTGTGTCTGCATGTGCTTATACCTGTATGTGTGTGCGTGTGTGCATGTGTTTATATCTGTAAGTGTGTGTGTGTCGTCATGTGTTTTATCTTTATGTGTTTTGTCAACATGAGTTTACATCTGTATTTGTGTGTGCCTGCATGTGTTTATATCTGTGTGTGCGTTTGCATGTGTTTATAGCTGCATGTGCGCGTGCCTGCATGCATTTATACCTGCATGTGTGTGTGTCTGCATGTGTTTATAACTGTATGTGTGTGTGTCTGCATGTATTTATCTCTGTATGTGTGTGTTTGCATGTGTTTATATCTGTATGTGTGTATGTGTCTGAATGTGTTTGTGTGTGTGTGTGTCTGCATGTGTTTATATTTGTATGCATGTGCGTGTTTGCATGTGTTTATATCTGTGTGTATGTTCCCATATATGTTTATATCTGTATGTATGTGTGTCTGCATGTGTCTATATTTGAATGTGTGTGCGTGTCTGCATGTTTTTGTATCTGGGTGTGCGTGTCTGCATTTGTTTATATCTGTATGTGTGTCTGCATGTGCTTATACCTGTATGTGTGTGCGTGTGTGCATGTGTTTATATCTGTAAGTGTGTGTGTATCGTCATGTGTTTTATCTTTATGTGTTTGTGTCGACATGAGTTTACATCTGTGTTTGTGTGTCCCTGCATGTGTTTATATCTGTGTGTGTGTTTGCATGTGTTTTTAGGTGCATGTGCGCATGCCTGCATGCATTTATACCTGCATGTGTGTGTGTCTGCATGTGTTTATAACTGTATGTCTGTATGTCTGTCTGCATGTGTTTATATCTGTATGTGTGTGTATGCATGTATTTATCTCTGTATGTGTGTGTTTGCATGTGTTTATATCTGTATGTGTGTGTCTGCATGTGTTTATATCTGTATGTGTGCGTGTGTCTGCATGTGTTTATATTCTATGTTTTTGTGTCTGCATGTGTTTATTTCTGTATGTGTGTGTGTCTGCATGTGCTTATATTTGTATGTGTGTGCATGTCTGCATGTGGTTATATCTGTATCTGTGTGCGTGTGTCTGCATGTGTTTATAACTGTATGTACGTGCATGTCTGCATGTATTTATATCGCTACGTGTGTGTTTATATCTGTTCGTGTGCGTGTTGCTGAATGTATTTATATGTGTATGTATGTGTGTGTGTCTGCTTGTGTTTATACTTCTATATGTATGTGTGTGTCTATCTGTCCATATCCGTAAGTGTACATGTTCGTGTGTTTGCATATGTATTATATGTATGTGGTTATGTCTGTGCGTGTGTTTATACCTGTATGTGTGTACGCATGTGTCTGCATGTGTTCATGTGTCTATGTGTGTGTCTGCATGTCTTTATATCTGTATGTGTGTGTCTGCATGTGTTTACAATTGTATTAATCTGTGTCTACATGTGTTTATATCTGTGTGTGCATTTGTATGCAAGTGTTTATATTTATGTCTGTGTGTGTGTCTGCATGTGTTTATATCTGTGTGTATGTGCCTGCATGTATTTATATCTGTATGTGTGCGTGTCTGCATGTGTTTATATCTGTATGTGTGTGTCTGCATGTGTTTATATCTGTATGTGTGTGTTTGTCTGCATGTGTTTATATCTGTATGTGTGTGCATGTTTGCATGTATTTATATCTGTAAGTGTGTGTTTTTCATCATGTGTTTATATCTTCATGTGTTTGTGTCGACATGTGTTTATATCTCTATGTGTGTGTGTCTGCATGTGTTTATATCTGTATGTGTGCGTGTCTGCATGTGTTTATATCAGTATGTGAGAGTGTCTGCATGTGTTTATATCTGTATGTGTGTGTGTATGCATGTATTTATCTCTGTATGTGTGTGTTTGCATGTGTTTATATCTGTATGTGTGTATGTGTCTGAATGTGTTTGTGTGTGTGTGTCTGCATGTGTTTATATCTGCATGTGTGTGCGTGTTTGCATGTGTTTATATCTGTAATTGTGCGTGTGTCTGTGCGTTGATATCTCTATGTATGCACGTGTGTCTGCATGTGTTTATATCTGTATGTCTGTGCGTGTTTGCATGTGTTTATATCTGTATTTGTGTGCGTGTGTCCTCATGTCTTTATATATGTATGTGTTTGCGTGTATCTGCATGTGTTTATATTTGTATATGTGCGTGTGTCTGCATGTGTTTATATCTGTATGTGTGTGTGTCTGCATGTGTTTATATCTGTATGTGTGTGTGTGTTCGCATGTTTTTATATCTGTATGTCTGTGCATGACTGCATTTGTTTATATCTGTATGTGAGTGTGTCTGCATGTGTTTATGTCTGTATGTGTGTGTCTGCATGTGCTTATACCTGTATGTGTGCGCGTTTGTGCATGTGTTTATATCTGTAAGTGTGTGTGTGTCGTCATGTGTTTTATCTTTATGTGTTTTGTCGACATGAGTTTACATCTGTGTTTGTGTGTGCCTGCATGTGTTTATATCTGTGTGTGCGTTTGCATGTGTTTATAGCTGCATGTGCGCGTGCCTGCATGCATTTATACCTGCATGTGTGTGTGTCTGCATGTGTCTATAACTGTATGTGTGTGTGTCTGCATGTATTTATCTCTGTATGTGTGTGTTTGCATGTGTTTATATCTGTATGTGTGTATGTGTCTGAATGTGTTTGTGTGTGTGTCTGCATGTGTTTATATTTGTATGCATGTGCGTGTTTGCATGTGTTTATATCTGTGTGTATGTTCCCATATGTGTTTATATCTGTATGTATGTGTGTCTGCATGTGTCTATATTTGAATGTGTGTGCATGTCTGCATGTTTTTGTATCTGGGTGTGCGTGTCTGCATGTGTTTATATCTGTATGTGTGTCTGCATGTCTTTATATCTGTATGTGTGCGTGTCGGCATGTGTTTACATCTGTGTGTGTGTCTGCATGTGTTTATATCTCTATGTGTGTGTGTCTGCATGTGTTTATATCTGTATGTGTGCGTGTCTGCATGTTTACATCAGTATGTGTGTGTGTGTCCCCGCATGTGTTTATATCTTTATGTGTGCGCGTGTCTGCATGTGTTTATATCAGTATGTGTGTGTCTGCATGTGTTTATATCTGTATATGTGTCCGCGTGTGTCTGCATGTGTTTATAACTGTATGTGTGCGCGTGTGTCTGCATGAGTTTATATCTGTATGTGAGTGTGTCTGCATGTGTTTATGTCTGTATGTGTGTGTGTGTCTGCATGTGATTATACCTGTAAGTGTGCGCGTGTTTGCATGTGTATATATCTGTATGTGTGTGTGTATGTCATCATATTTTGATATCTTTATGTGTGTGTGTGTCGACATGTGTTCACATCTATATGTGAGTGTGTCTGCATGTGTTTGTGTCTGTATGTGGGCGCGTGTCTGCATGCGGTTATACCTGTATGTGTGTGTGTCTGCATGTGTTTATATCTGTATGTGTGTCCGCAAGTGTTTATATCTGTATATGTGTGCGTGTCTGCATTTGCTTATAACTGTATGTGGGTGTCTGCATGTGTTTATAGCACTATGTATGTGTGTGTGTGTTGACATGTTTTTATATTTGTGTATGTGTGTGCCTGCATTTGTTTATAACTGTATGTGTGTGCGTTTTTCTGCATGTATTTATTTCTGTATGTGGGTGTGTGTGTCTGGAAGTGTTTATATCTGTATGTTTTTGTCTGCATGTGTTTTTAGCTGCATGTGTGCGTGTCTGCATGTGTTTATATCTGTGTGTATGTGCCTGCATGTGTTTATCGCTGTATGTGTGCATTTGTCTGCATGTGTTTATATCTGAATGTGTGTGTGTCTGCATGTGTTTATATCTGTATGTGTGTGTTCGCATGTTTTTATATCTGTATGTGTCTGTGCATGTCTGCATTTGTTTATATCTGTTTGTGAGTGTGTCTGCATGCGCTTATACCTGTATGTGTGTGCGTGTGTGCATGTGTTTATATCTGTAAGTGTGTGTGTGTCGTCATGTGTTTTATCTTGATGTGTTTGTGTCGACATGAGTTTACATCTGTGTTTGTGTGTGCCTGCATGTGTTTATATCTGTGTGTGTGTTTGCATGTGTTTATAGCTGCATGTGCGCATGCCTGCATGCATTTATACCTGCATGTGTGTGTGTCTGCATGTGTTTATAACTGTATGTCTGTCTGCATGTGTTTATATCTGTATGTGTGTGTATGCATGTATTTATCTCTGTATGTGTGTGTTTGCATGTGTTTATATCTGTATGTGTGTGTCTGCATGTGTTTATATCTGTATGTGTGCGTGTGTCTGCATGTGTTTATATTCTATGTTTTTGTGTCTGCATTTGTTTATTTCTGTATGTGTGTGTGTCTGCATGTGTTTATATTTGTATGTGTGTGCATGTCTGCATGTAGTTATATCTGAATCTGTGTGCGTGTGTCTGCATGTGTTTATAACTGTATGTGTGTGCATGTCTGCATGTATTTATATCGCTACGTGTGTGTTTATATCTGTTCGTGTGCGTGTTGCTGAATGTATTTATATGTGTATGTATGTGTGTGTGTCTGCTTGTGTTTATACTTCTATATGTATGTGTGTGTCTATCTGTCCATATCCGTAAGTGTACATGTTCGTGTGTCTGCATATGTATGTATATGTATGTGGTTATGTCTGTGCGTGTGTTTATACCTGTATGTGTGTACGCATGTGTCTGCATGTGTTCATGTGTCTATGTGTGTGTCTGCATGTCTTTATATCTGTATGTGTGTGTCTGCATGTGTTTACAATTGTATTAATCAGTGTCTACATGTGTTTATATCTGTGTGTGCATTTGTATGCAAGTGTTTATATTTATGTCTGTGTGTGTGTCTGCATGTGTTTATATCTGTGTGTATGTGCCTGCATGTATTTATATCTGTATGTGTGCGTGTCTGCATGTGTTTATATCTGTATGTGTGTGTCTGCATGTGTTTATATCTGTATGTGTGTGTTTGTCTGCATGTGTTTATATCTGTATGTGTGTGTGTGTCTGATGTTTATATCTGTCAGTATGTGTCTGCATGTGTTTATATCTGTATGTGTGTGTTTGTCTGCATGTGTTTATATCTGCATGTGTGTGCGTGTTTGCATGTGTTTATATCTGTATGTGTGTGTGTGTCTGATGTTTATATCTGTCAGTATGTGTCTGCATGTGTTTATATCTGTATGTGTGTGTTTGTCTGCATGTGTTTATATCTGCATGTGTGTGCGTGTTTGCATGTGTTTATATCTGTAATTGTGCGTGTGTCTGTGCGTTGATATCTCTATGTATGCACGTGTGTCTGCATGTGTTTATATCTGTATGTCTGTGCGTGTTTGCATGTGTTTATATCTGTATTTGTGTGCGTGTGTCCTCATGTCTTTATATATGTATGTGTTTGCGTGTATCTGCATGTGTTTATATTTGTATGTGTGCGTGTGTCTGCATGTGTTTATATCTGTATGTGTGTGTGTCTGCATGTTTTTATATCTGTATGTGTGTGTGTGTTCGCATGTTTTTATATCTGTATGTCTGTGCATGACTGCATTTGTTTATATCTGTATGTGTGTGTGTCTGCATGTGTTTATATCTGTATGTGTGTGTGTGTTCGCATGTTTTTATATCTGTATGTCTGTGCATGACTGCATTTGTTTATATCTGTATGTGAGTGTGTCTGCATGTGTTTATGTCTGTATGTGTGTGTCTGCATGTGCTTATACCTGTATGTGTGCGCGTGTGTGCATGTGTTTATATCTGTAAGTGTGTGTGTGTCGTCATGTGTTTTATCTTTATGTGTTTTGTCGACATGAGTTTACATCTGTGTTTGTGTGTGCCTGCATGTGTTTATATCTGTGTGTGCGTTTGCATGTGTTTATAGCTGCATGTGCGCGTGCCTGCATGCATTTATACCTGCATGTGTGTGTGTCTGCATGTGTTTATAACTGTATGTGTGTGTGTCTGCATGTATTTATCTCTGTATGTGTGTGTTTGCATGTGTTTATATCTGTATGTGTGTATGTGTCTGAATGTGTTTGTGTGTGTGTGTCTGCATGTGTTTATATTTGTATGCATGTGCGTGTTTGCATGTGTTTATATCTGTGTGTATGTTCCCATATGTGTTTATATCTGTATGTATGTGTGTCTGCATGTGTCTATATTTGAATGTGTGTGCATGTCTGCATGTTTTTGTATCTGGGTGTGCGTGTCTGCATGTGTTTATATCTGTATGTGTGTCTGCATGTCTTTATATCTGTATGTGTGCGTGTCGGCATGTGTTTACATCTGTGTGTGTGTCTGCATGTGTTTATATCTCTATGTGTGTGTGTCTGCATGTGTTTATATCTGTATGTGTGCGTGTCTGCATGTTTACATCAGTATGTGTGTGTGTGTCCCCGCATGTGTTTATATCTTTATGTGTGCGCGTGTCTGCATGTGTTTATATCAGTATGTGTGTGTCTGCATGTGTTTATATCTGTATATGTGTCCGCGTGTGTCTGCATGTGTTTATAACTGTATGTGTGCGCGTGTGTCTGCATGAGTTTATAAGTGTATGTGAGTGTGTCTGCATGTGTTTATGTCTGTATGTGTGTGTGTGTCTGCATGTGATTATACCTGTAAGTGTGCGCGTGTTTGCATGTGTATATATCTGTATGTGTGTGTGTATGTCATCATATTTTGATATCTTTATGTGTGTGTGTGTCGACATGTGTTCACATCTATATGTGAGTGTGTCTGCATGTGTTTGTGTCTGTATGTGGGCGCGTGTCTGCATGCGGTTATACCTGTATGTGTGTGTGTCTGCATGTGTTTATATCTGTATGTGTGTGTGTCCGCAAGTGTTTATATCTGTATATGTGTGCGTGTCTGCATTTGCTTATATCTGTATGTGGGTGTCTGCATGTGTTTATAGCACTATGTATGTGTGTGTGTGTTGACATGTTTTTATATTTGTGTATGTGTGTGCCTGCATTTGTTTATAACTGTATGTGTGTGCGTTTTTCTGCATGTATTTATTTCTGTATGTGGGTGTGTGTGTCTGGAAGTGTTTATATCTGTATGTTTTTGTCTGCATGTGTTTTTAGCTGCATGTGTGCGTGTCTGCATGTGTTTATATCTGTGTGTATGTGCCTGCATGTGTTTATCGCTGTATGTGTGCATTTGTCTGCATGTGTTTATATCAGTCTGTATGTGTGCCTGCAGGTGTTTATATCTGTATGTGTGTGTCTGCATGTGTTTATATCTGTATGTGTGCGTGTATCTGCATGTGTTTATATTCTATGTTTTTGTGTCTGCATGTATTTATTTCTGTATGTGTGTGTGTCTGCATGTGTTTATATTTGTATGTGTGTGCATGTCTGCATGTGTTTATATCTGTATGTGTGTGTCTGCATGTGTTTATATCTGTATGTGAGTATGTCTGCATGGGTTTATATCTGTATGTGAGTATGTCTGCATGTGTTTATATCTGTATGTGTGTGCATGTCTGCATGTGTTTATATCTGTATGTGTGTGTCTGCATGTGTTTATATCTGTATGTGAGTATGTCTGCATGGGTTTATATCTGTATGTGAGTATGTCTGCATGTGTTTATATCTGTATGTGTGTGTGTGTCGTCATGTGTTTTATCTTTATGTGTTTGTGTCGACATGAGTTTACATCTGTGTTTGTGTGTGCCTGCATGTGTTTATATCTGTGTGTGTGTGTGTTTGCATGTGTTTATAGCTGCATGTGTGTGTGTGTCTGCATGCATTTATACCTGCATGTGTGTGTGTGTCTGCATGTGTTTATAACTGTATGTGTGTGTGTCTGTCTGCATGTGTTTATATCTGTATCTGTGTGTGTATGCATGTATTTATCTCTGTATGTGTGTGTCTGCTTGTGTTTATATCTGTATGTGTGTGTGTTTACTTGTGTTTATATCTGTATGTGTGTGCGTGTCTGCTTGTGTTTATATCTGAATATGTGTGTGTCTGCATGTGTTTATATCTGTAATTGTGCGTATGTCTGTGCGTTGATATCTCTATCTATGCATGTGTGTCTGCATGTGTTTATATCTGTATGTCTGTGCGTGTTTGCATGTGTTTATATCTGTATTTGTATGCGTGTGTCCTCATGTCTTTATATATGTATGTGTTTGCGTGGATCTGCATGTGTTTATATTTGTATGTGTGCGTGTGTCTGCATGTGTTTATATCTGAATGTGTGTGTGTCTGCATGTGTTTATATCTGTATGTGTGTGTTCGCATGTTTTTATATCTGTATGTGTCTGTGCATGTCTGCATTTGTTTATATCTGTTTGTGAGTGTGTCTGCATGTGCTTATACCTGTATGTGTGTGCGTGTGTGCATGTGTTTATATCTGTAAGTGTGTGTGTGTCGTCATGTGTTTTATCTTGATGTGTTTGTGTCGACATGAGTTTACATCTGTGTTTGTGTGTGCCTGCATGTGTTGATATCTGTGTGTGTGTTTGCATGTGTTTATAGCTGCATGTGCGCATGCCTGCATGCATTTATACCTGCATGTGTGTGTGTCTGCATGTGTTTATAACTGTATGTCTGTCTGCATGTGTTTATATCTGTATGTGTGTGTATGCATGTATTTATCTCTGTATGTGTGTGTTTGCATGTGTTTATATCTGTATGTGTGTGTCTGCATGTGTTTATATCTGTATGTGTGCGTGTGTCTGCATGTGTTTATATTCTATGTTTTTGTGTCTGCATTTGTTTATTTCTGTATGTGTGTGTGTCTGCATGTGTTTATATTTGTATGTGTGTGCATGTCTGCATGTAGTTATATCTGAATCTGTGTGCGTGTGTCTGCATGTGTTTATAACTGTATGTGTGTGCATGTCTGCATGTATTTATATCGCTACGTGTGTGTTTATATCTGTTCGTGTGCGTGTTGCTGAATGTATTTATATGTGTATGTATGTGTGTGTGTCTGCTTGTGTTTATACTTCTATATGTATGTGTGTGTCTATCTGTCCATATCCGTAAGTGTACATGTTTGTGTGTCTGCATATGTATGTATATGTATGTGGTTATGTCTGTGCGTGTGTTTATACCTGTATGTGTGTACGCATGTGTCTGCATGTGTTCATGTGTCTATGTGTGTGTCTGCATGTCTTTATATCTGTATGTGTGTGTCTGCATGTGTTTACAATTGTATTAATCAGTGTCTACATGTGTTTATATCTGTGTGTGCATTTGTATGCAAGTGTTTATATTTGTATGTGTGTGTGTGTGCATGTGTTTATATCTGTGTGTATGTGCCTGCATGTATTTATATCTGTATGTGTGCGTGTCTGCATGTGTTTATATCTGTATGTGTGTGTCTGCATGTGTTTATACCTGCATGTGTGTGTGTCTGCATGTGTTTATAACTGTATGTGTGTGTGTCTGCATGTATTTATCTCTGTATGTGTGTGTTTGCATGTGTTTATATCTGTATGTGTGTATGTGTCTGAATGTGTTTGTGTGTATGTGTCTGCATGTGTTTATATTTGTATGCATGTGCGTGTTTGCATGTGTTTATATCTGTGTGTATGTTCCCATATGTGTTTATATCTGTATGTATGTGTGTCTGCATGTGTCTATATTTGAATGTGTGTGCGTGTCTGCATGTTTTTGTATCTGGGTGAGCGTGTCTGCATGTGTTTATATCTGTATGTGTGTCTGCATGTCTTTATATCTGTATGTGTGCGTGTCGGCATGTGTTTACATCTGTGTGTGTGTCTGCATGTGTTTATATCTCTATGTGTGTGTGTCTGCATGTGTTTATATCTGTATGTGTGCGTGTCTGCATGTGTTTACATCTGTGTGTGTGTCTGCATGTGTTTATATCTCTATGTGTGTGTGTCTGCATGTGATTATACCTGTATGTGTGTGTGTGTTCGCATGTTTTTATATCTGTATGTCTGTGCATGACTGCATTTGTTTATATCTGTATGTGAGTGTGTCTGCATGTGTTTATGTCTGTATGTGTGTGTGTCTGCATGTGCTTATACCTGTATGTGTGTCCGTGTGTGCATGTGTTTATATCTATAAGTGTGTGTGTGTCGTCATGTGTTTTATCTTTATGTGTTTTGTCGACATGAGTTTACATCTGTGTTTGTGTGTGTCTGCATGTGTTTATATTTGTATATGTGCGTGTGTCTGCATGTGTTTATATCTGTATGTGTGTGTGTCTGCATGTGTTTATATCTGTATGTGTGTGTGTGTTCGCATGTTTTTATATCTGTATGTCTGTGCATGACTGCATTTGTTTATATCTGTATGTGTGTGTGTCTGCATGTGTTTATATCAGTCTGTATGTGTGCCTGCAGGTGTTTATATCTGTATGTGTGTGTCTGCATGTGTTTATATCTGTATGTGTGCGTGTGTGTCTGCATGAGTTTATATCTGTATGTGAGTGTGTCTGCATGTGTTTATGTCTGTATGTGTGTGTGTCGTCATGTGTTTTATCTTTATGTGTTTGTGTCGACATGAGTTTACATCTGTGTTTGTGTGTGCCTGCATGTGTTTATATCTGTGTGTGTGTGTTTGCATGTGTTTATAGCTGCATGTGCGCGTGCCTGCATGCATTTATACCTGCATGTGTGTGTGTGTCTGCATGTGTTTATAACTGTATGTGTGTGTGTCTGTCTGCATGTGTTTATATCTGTATCTGTGTGTGTATGCATGTATTTATCTCTGTATGTGTGTGTTTGCATGTGTTTATATCTGTATGTCTGTATGTGTGTCTGCTTGTGTTTATATCTGTATGTGTGTGTGTTTACTTGTGTTTATATCTGTATGTGTGTGCGTGTCTGCTTGTGTTTATATCTGAATATGTGTGTGTCTGCATGTGTTTATATCTGTAATTGTGCGTATGTCTGTGCGTTGATATCTCTATCTATGCATGTGTGTCTGCATGTGTTTATATCTGTATGTCTGTGCGTGTTTGCATGTGTTTATATCTGTATTTGTATGCGTGTGTCCTCATGTCTTTATATATGTATGTGTTTGCGTGGATCTGCATGTGTTTATATTTGTATGTGTGCGTGTGTCTGCATGTGTTTATATCTGAATGTGTGTGTGTCTGCATGTGTTTATATCTGTATGTGTGTGTTCGCATGTTTTTATATCTGTATGTGTCTGTGCATGTCTGCATTTGTTTATATCTGTTTGTGAGTGTGTCTGCATGTGCTTATACCTGTATGTGTGTGCGTGTGTGCATGTGTTTATATCTGTAAGTGTGTGTGTGTCGTCATGTGTTTTATCTTGATGTGTTTGTGTCGACATGAGTTTACATCTGTGTTTGTGTGTGCCTGCATGTGTTTATATCTGTGTGTGTGTTTGCATGTGTTTATAGCTGCATGTGCGCATGCCTGCATGCATTTATACCTGCATGTGTGTGTGTCTGCATGTGTTTATAACTGTATGTCTGTATGTCTGTCTGCATGTGTTTATATCTGTATGTGTGTGTATGCATGTATTTATCTCTATATGTGTGTGTTTGCATGTGTTTATATCTGTATGTGTGTGTCTGCATGTGTTTATATCTGTATGTGTGCGTGTGTCTGCATGTGTTTATATTCTATGTTTTTGTGTCTGCATTTGTTTATTTCTGTATGTGTGTGTGTGTCTGCATGTGTCTATATTTGTATGTGTGTGCATGTCTGCATGTAGTTATATCTGAATCTGTGTGCGTGTGTCTGCATGTGTTTATAACTGTATGTACGTGCATGTCTGCATGTATTTATATCGCTACGTGTGTGTTTATATCTGTTCGTGTGCGTGTTGCTGAATGTATTTATATGTGTATGTATGTGTGTGTGTCTGCTTGTGTTTATACTTCTATATGTATGTGTGTGTCTATCTGTCCATATCCGTAAGTGTACATGTTCGTGTGTCTGCATATCTATGTATATGTATGTGGTTATGTCTGTGCGTGTGTTTATACCTGTATGTGTGTACGCATGTGTCTGCATGTGTTCATGTGTCTATGTGTGTGTCTGCATGTCTTTATATCTGTATGTGTGTGTCTGCATGTGTTTACAATTGTATTAATCAGTGTCTACATGTGTTTATATCTGTGTGTGCATTTGTATGCAAGTGTTTATATTTGTATGTGTGTGTGTGTGCATGTGTTTATATCTGTGTGTATGTGCCTGCATGTATTTATATCTGTATGTGTGCGTGTCTGCATGTGTTTATATCTGTATGTGTGTGTCTGCATGTGTTTATACCTGCATGTGTGTGTGTCTGCATGTGTTTATAACTGTATGTGTGTGTGTCTGCATGTATTTATCTCTGTATGTGTGTGTTTGCATGTGTTTATATCTGTATGTGTGTATGTGCCTGAATGTGTTTGTGTGTATGTGTCTGCATGTGTTTATATTTGTATGCATGTGCGTGTTTGCATGTGTTTATATCTGTGTGTATGTTCCCATATGTGTTTATATCTGTATGTATGTGTGTCTGCATGTGTCTATATTTGAATGTGTGTGCGTGTCTGCATGTTTTTGTATCTGGGTGAGCGTGTCTGCATGTGTTTATATCTGTATGTGTGTCTGCATGTCTTTATATCTGTATGTGTGCGTGTCGGCATGTGTTTACATCTGTGTGTGTGTCTGCATGTGTTTATATCTCTATGTGTGTGTGTCTGCATGTGTTTATATCTGTATGTGTGCGTGTCTGCATGTTTACATCAGTATGTGTGTGTGTCCCCGCATGTGTTTATATCTTTATGTGTGCGCGTGTCTGCATGTGTTTATATCAGTATGTGTGTGTCTGCATGTGTTTATATCTGTATATGTGTCCGCGTGTGTCTGCATGTGTTTATAACTGTATGTGTGCGCGTGTGTCTGCATGAGTTTATATCTGTATGTGAGTGTGTCTGCATGTGTTTATGTCTGTATGTGTGTGTGTCTGCATGTGCTTATACCTGTATGTGTGTGCGTGTGTGCATGTGTTTATATCTGTAAGTGTGTGTGTGTCGTCATGTGTTTTATCTTTATGTGTTTTGTCGACATGAGTTTACATCTGTGTTTGTGTGTGCCTGCATGTGTTTATATCTGTGTGTGCGTTTGCATGTGTTTATAGCTGCATGTGCGCGTGCCTGCATGCATTTATACCTGCATGTGTGTGTGTCTGCATGTGTCTATAACTGTATGTGTGTGTGTCTGCATGTATTTATCTCTATATGTGTGTGTTTGCATGTGTTTATATCTGTATGTGTGTATGTGTCTGAATGTGTTTGTGTGTGTGTGTCTGCATGTGTTTATATTTGTATGCATGTGCGTGTTTGCATGTGTTTATATCTGTGTGTATGTTCCCATATGTGTTTATATCTGTATGTATGTGTGTCTGCATGTGTCTATATTTGAATGTGTTTGCATGTCTGCATGTTTTTGTATCTGGGTGTGCGTGTCTGCATGTGTTTATATCTGTATGTGTGTCTGCATGTCTTTATATCTGTATGTGTGCGTGTCGGCATGTGTTTACATCTGTGTGTGTGTCTGCATGTGTTTATATCTCTATGTGTGTGTGTCTGCATGTGTTTATATCTGTATGTGTGCGTGTCTGCATGTTTACATCAGTATGTGTGTGTGTGTCCCCGCATGTGTTTATATCTTTATGTGTGCGCGTGTCTGCATGTGTTTATATCAGTATGTGTGTGTCTGCATGTGTTTATATCTGTATATGTGTCCGCGTGTGTCTGCATGTGTTTATAACTGTATGTGTGCGCGTGTGTCTGCATGAGTTTATATCTGTATGTGAGTGTGTCTGCATGTGTTTATGTCTGTATGTGTGTGTGTGTCTGCATGTGATTATACCTGTAAGTGTGCGCGTGTTTGCATGTGTATATATCTGTATGTGTGTGTGTATGTCATCATATTTTGATATCTTTATGTGTGTGTGTGTCGACATGTGTTCACATCTATATGTGAGTGTGTCTGCATGTGTTTGTGTCTGTATGTGGGCGCGTGTCTGCATGCGGTTATACCTGTATGTGTGTGTGTCTGCATGTGTTTATATCTGTATGTGTGTGTGTGTGTGTGTGTCCGCAAGTGTTTATATCTGTATATGTGTGCGTGTCTGCATTTGCTTATATCTGTATGTGGGTGTCTGCATGTGTTTATAGCACTATGTATGTGTGTGTGTGTTGACATGTTTTTATATTTGTGTATGTGTGTGCCTGCATTTGTTTATAACTGTATGTGTGTGCGTTTTTCTGCATGTATTTATTTCTGTATGTGGGTGTGTGTGTCTGGAAGTGTTTATATCTGTATGTTTTTGTCTGCATGTGTTTTTAGCTGCATGTGTGCGTGTCTGCATGTGTTTATATCTGTGTGTATGTGCCTGCATGTGTTTATCGCTGTATGTGTGCATTTGTCTGCATGTGTTTATATCAGTCTGTATGTGTGCCTGCAGGTGTTTATATCTGTATGTGTGTGTCTGCATGTGTTTATATCTGTATGTGTGCGTGTATCTGCATGTGTTTATATTCTATGTTTTTGTGTCTGCATGTATTTATTTCTGTATGTGTGTGTGTCTGCATGTGTTTATATTTGTATGTGTGTGCATGTCTGCATGTGTTTATATCTGTATGTGAGTATGTCTGCATGGGTTTATATCTGTATGTGAGTATGTCTGCATGTGTTTATATCTGTATGTGTGTGTGTGTCGTCATGTGTTTTATCTTTATGTGTTTGTGTCGACATGAGTTTACATCTGTGTTTGTGTGTGCCTGCATGTGTTTATATCTGTGTGTGTGTGTGTTTGCATGTGTTTATAGCTGCATGTGCGCGTGCCTGCATGCATTTATACCTGCATATGTGTGTGTGTGTCTGCATGTGTTTATAACTGTATGTGCGTGTGTCTGTCTGCATGGGTTTATATCTGTATCTGTGTGTGTATGCATGTATTTATCTCTGTATGTGTGTGTTTGCATGTGTTTATATCTTTATGTCTGTATGTGTGTCTGCTTGTGTTTATATCTGTATGTGTGTGTGTTTACTTGTGTTTATATCTGTATGTGTGTGCGTGTCTGCTTGTGTTTATATCTGAATATGTGTGTGTCTGCATGTGTTTATATCTGTAATTGTGCGTATGTCTGTGCGTTGATATCTCTATCTATGCATGTGTGTCTGCATGTGTTTATATCTGTATGTCTGTGCGTGTTTGCATGTGTTTATATCTGTATTTGTATGCGTGTGTCCTCATGTCTTTATATATGTATGTGTTTGCGTGGATCTGCATGTGTTTATATTTGTATGTGTGCGTGTGTCTGCATGTGTTTATATCTGAATGTGTGTGTGTCTGCATGTGTTTATATCTGTATGTGTGTGTTCGCAAGTTTTTATATCTGTATGTGTCTGTGCATGTCTGCATTTGTTTATATCTGTTTGTGAGTGTGTCTGCATGTGCTTATACCTGTATGTGTGTGCGTGTGTGCATGTGTTTATATCTGTAAGTGTGTGTGTGTCGTCATTTGTTTTATCTTGATGTGTTTGTGTCGACATGAGTTTACATCTGTGTTTGTGTGTGCCTGCATGTGTTTATATCTGTGTGTGTGTTTGCATGTGTTTATAGCTGCATGTGCGCATGCCTGCATGCATTTATACCTGCATGTGTGTGTGTCTGCATGTGTTTATAACTGTATGTCTGTATGTCTGTCTGCATGTGTTTATATCTGTATGTGTGTGTATGCATGTGTTTATATCTGTATGTGTGTGTCTGCATGTGTTTATATCTGTATGTGTGCGTGTGTCTGCATGTGTTTATATTCTATGTTTTTGTGTCTGCATTTGTTTATTTCTGTATGTGTGTGTGTCTGCATGTGTCTATATTTGTATGTGTGTGCATGTCTGCATGTAGTTATATCTGAATCTGTGTGCGTGTGTCTGCATGTGTTTATAACTGTATGTACGTGCATGTCTGCATGTATTTATATCGCTACGTGTGTGTTTATATCTGTTCGTGTGCGTGTTGCTGAATGTATTTATATGTGTATGTATGTGTGTGTGTCTGCTTGTGTTTATACTTCTATATGTATGTGTGTGTCTATCTGTCCATATCCGTAAGTGTACATGTTCGTGTGTCTGCATATGTATGTATATGTATGTGGTTATGTCTGTGCGTGTGTTTATACCTGTATGTGTGTACGCATGTGTCTGCATGTGTTCATGTGTCTATGTGTGTGTCTGCATGTCTTTATATCTGTATGTGTGTGTCTGCATGTGTTTACAATTGTATTAATCAGTGTCTACATGTGTTTATATCTGTGTGTGCATTTGTATGCAAGTGTTTATATTTGTATGTGTGTGTGTGTGTGCATGTGTTTATATCTGTGTGTATGTGCCTGCATGTATTTATATCTGTATGTGTGTGTGTCTGCATGTATTTATCTCTGTATGTGTGTGTTTGCATGTGTTTATATCTGTATGTGTGTATGTGTCTGAATGTGTTTGTGTGTATGTGTCTGCATGTGTTTATATTTGTATGCATGTGCGTGTTTGCATGTGTTTATATCTGTGTGTATGTTCCCATATGTGTTTATATCTGTATGTATGTGTGTCTGCATGTGTCTATATTTGAATGTGTGTGCGTGTCTGCATGTTTTTGTATCTGGGTGAGCGTGTCTGCATGTGTTTATATCTGTATGTGTGTCTGCATGTCTTTATATCTGTATGTGTGCGTGTCGGCATGTGTTTACATCTGTGTGTGTGTCTGCATGTGTTTATATCTCTATGTGTGTGTGTCTGCATGTGTTTATATCTGTATGTGTGCGTGTCTGCATGTTTACATCAGTATGTGTGTGTGTCCCCGCATGTGTTTATATCTTTATGTGTGCGCGTGTCTGCATGTGTTTATATCAGTATGTGTGTGTCTGCATGTGTTTATATCTGTATATGTGTCCGCGTGTGTCTGCATGTGTTTATAACTGTATGTGTGCGCGTGTGTCTGCATGAGTTTATATCTGTATGTGAGTGTGTCTGCATGTGTTTATGTATGTATGTGTGTGTGTCTGCATGTGCTTATACCTGTATGTGTGTGCGTGTGTGCATGTGTTTATATCTGTAAGTGTGTGTGTGTCGTCATGTGTTTTATCTTTATGTGTTTTGTCGACATGAGTTTACATCTGTGTTTGTGTGTGCCTGCATGTGTTTATATCTGTGTGTGCGTTTGCATGTGTTTATAGCTGCATGTGCGCGTGCCTGCATGCATTTATACCTGCATGTGTGTGTGTCTGCATGTGTCTATAACTGTATGTGTGTGTGTCTGCATGTATTTATCTCTGTATGTGTGTGTTTGCATGTGTTTATATCTGTATGTGTGTATGTGTCTGAATGTGTTTGTGTGTGTGTGTCTGCATGTGTTTATATTTGTATGCATGTGCGTGTTTGCATGTGTTTATATCTGTGTGTATGTTCCCATATGTGTTTATATCTGTATGTATGTGTGTCTGCATGTGTCTATATTTGAATGTGTGTGCATGTCTGCATGTTTTTGTATCTGGGTGTGCGTGTCTGCATGTGTTTATATCTGTATGTGTGTCTGCATGTCTTTATATCTGTATGTGTGCGTGTCGGCATGTGTTTACATCTGTGTGTGTGTCTGCATGTGTTTATATCTCTATGTGTGTGTGTCTGCATGTGTTTATATCTGTATGTGTGCGTGTCTGCATGTTTACATCAGTATGTGTGTGTGTGTCCCCGCATGTGTTTATATCTTTATGTGTGCGCGTGTCTGCATGTGTTTATATCAGTATGTGTGTGTCTGCATGTGTTTATATCTGTATATGTGTCCGCGTGTGTCTGCATGTGTTTATAACTGTATGTGTGCGCGTGTGTCTGCATGAGTTTATATCTGTATGTGAGTGTGTCTGCATGTGTTTATGTCTGTATGTGTGTGTGTGTCTGCATGTGATTATACCTGTAAGTGTGCGCGTGTTTGCATGTGTATATATCTGTATGTGTGTGTGTATGTCATCATATTTTGATATCTTTATGTGTGTGTGTGTCGACATGTGTTCACATCTATATGTGAGTGTGTCTGCATGTGTTTGTGTCTGTATGTGGGCGCGTGTCTGCATGCGGTTATACCTGTATGTGTGTGTGTCTGCATGTGTTTATATCTGTATGTGTGTGTGTGTGTGTGTCCGCAAGTGTTTATATCTGTATATGTGTGCGTGTCTGCATTTGCTTATATCTGTATGTGGGTGTCTGCATGTGTTTATAGCACTATGTATGTGTGTGTGTGTTGACATGTTTTTATATTTGTGTATGTGTGTGCCTGCATTTGTTTATAACTGTATGTGTGTGCGTTTTTCTGCATGATTTTTTTCTGTATGTGGGTGTGTGTGTCTGGAAGTGTTTATATCTGTATGTTTTTGTCTGCATGTGTTTTTAGCTGCATGTGTGCGTGTCTGCATGTGTTTATATCTGTGTGTATGTGCCTGCATGTGTTTATCGCTGTATGTGTGCATTTGTCTGCATGTGTTTATATCAGTCTGTATGTGTGCCTGCAGGTGTTTATATCTGTATGCGTGTGTCTGCATGTGTTTATATCTGTATGTGTGCGTGTATCTGCATGTGTTTATATTCTATGTTTTTGTGTCTGCATGTATTTATTTCTGTATGTGTGTGTGCCTGCATGTGTTTATATTTGTATGTGTGTGCATGTCTGCATGTGTTTATATCTGTATGTGAGTATGTCTGCATGGGTTTATATCTGTATGTGAGTATGTCTGCATGTGTTTATATCTGTATGTGTGTGTGTGTCGTCATGTGTTTTATCTTTATGTGTTTGTGTCGACATGAGTTTACATCTGTGTTTGTGTGTGCCTGCATGTGTTTATATCTGTGTGTGTGTGTGTTTGCATGTGTTTATAGCTGCATGTGCGCGTGCCTGCATGCATTTATACCTGCATATGTGTGTGTGTGTCTGCATGTGGTTATAACTGTATGTGCGTGTGTCTGTCTGCATGTGTTTATATCTGTATCTGTGTGTGTATGCATGTATTTATCTCTGTATGTGTGTGTTTGCATGTGTTTATATCTGTATGTCTGTATGTGTGTCTGCTTGTGTTTATATCTGTATGTGTGTGTGTTTACTTGTGTTTATATCTGTATGTGTGTGCGTGTCTGCTTGTGTTTATATCTGAATATGTGTGTGTCTGCATGTGTTTATATCTGTAATTGTGCGTATGTCTGTGCGTTGATATCTCTATCTATGCATGTGTGTCTGCATGTGTTTATATCTTTATGTCTGTGCGTGTTTGCATGTGTTTATATCTGTATTTGTATGCGTGTGTCCTCATGTCTTTATATATGTATGTGTTTGCGTGGATCTGCATGTGTTTATATTTGTATGTGTGCGTGTGTCTGCATGTGTTTATATCTGAATGTGTGTGTGTCTGCATGTGTTTATATCTGTATGTGTGTGTTCGCATGTTTTTATATCTGTATGTGTCTGTGCATGTCTGCATTTGTTTATATCTGTTTGTGAGTGTGTCTGCATGTGCTTATACCTGTATGTGTGTGCGTGTGTGCATGTGTTTATATCTGTAAGTGTGTGTGTGTCGTCATGTGTTTTATCTTGATGTGTTTGTGTCGACATGAGTTTACATCTGTGTTTGTGTGTGCCTGCATGTGTTTATATCTGTGTGTGTGTTTGCATGTGTTTATAGCTGCATGTGCGCATGCCTGCATGCATTTATACCTGCATGTGTGTGTGTGTCTGCATGTGTTTATAACTGTATGTCTGTATGTCTGTCTGCATGTGTTTATATCTGTATGTGTGTGTATGCATGTATTTATCTCTGTATGTGTGTGTTTGCATGTGTTTATATCTGTATATGTGTGTCTGCATGTGTTTATATCTGTATGTGTGCGTGTGTCTGCATGTGTTTATATTCTATGTTTTTGTGTCTGCATTTGTTTATTTCTGTATGTGTGTGTGTCTGCATGTGTTTATATTTGTATGTGTGTGCATGTCTGCATGTAGTTATATCTGAATCTGTGTGCGTGTGTCTGCATGTGTTTATAACTGTATGTGTGTGCATGTCTGCATGTATTTATATCGCTACGTGTGTGTTTATATCTGTTCGTGTGCGTGTTGCTGAATGTATTTATATGTGTATGTATGTGTGTGTGTCTGCTTGTGTTTATACTTCTATATGTATGTGTGTGTCTATCTGTCCATATCCGTAAGTGTACATGTTTGTGTGTCTGCATATGTATGTATATGTATGTGGTTATGTCTGTGCGTGTGTTTATACCTGTATGTGTGTACGCATGTGTCTGCATGTGTTCATGTGTCTATGTGTGTGTCTGCATGTCTTTATATCTGTATGTGTGTGTCTGCATGTGTTTACAATTGTATTAATCAGTGTCTACATGTGTTTATATCTGTGTGTGCATTTGTATGCAAGTGTTTATATTTGTATGTGTGTGTGTGTGCATGTGTTTATATCTGTGTGTATGTGCCTGCATGTATTTATATCTGTATGTGTGCGTGTCTGCATGTGTTTATATCTGTATGTGTGTGTCTGCATGTGTTTATACCTGCATGTGTGTGTGTCTGCATGTGTTTATAACTGTATGTGTGTGTGTCTGCATGTATTTATCTCTGTATGTGTGTGTTTGCATGTGTTTATATCTGTATGTGTGTATGTGTCTGAATGTGTTTGTGTGTATGTGTCTGCATGTGTTTATATTTGTATGCATGTGCGTGTTTGCATGTGTTTATATCTGTGTGTATGTTCCCATATGTGTTTATATCTGTATGTATGTGTGTCTGCATGTGTCTATATTTGAATGTGTGTGCGTGTCTGCATGTTTTTGTATCTGGGTGAGCGTGTCTGCATGTGTTTATATCTGTATGTGTGTCTGCATGTCTTTATATCTGTATGTGTGCGTGTCGGCATGTGTTTACATCTGTGTGTGTGTCTGCATGTGTTTATATCTCTATGTGTGTGTGTCTGCATGTGTTTATATCTGTATGTGTGCGTGTCTGCATGTTTACATCAGTATGTGTGTGTGTGTCCCCGCATGTGTTTATATCTTTATGTGTGCGCGTGTCTGCATGTGTTTATATCAGTATGTGTGTGTCTGCATGTGTTTATATCTGTATATGTGTTCGCGTGTGTCTGCATGTGTTTATAACTGTATGTGTGCGCGTGTGTCTGCATGAGTTTATATCTGTATGTGAGTGTGTCTGCATGTGTTTATGTCTGTATGTGTGTGTGTGTCTGCATGTGATTATACCTGTAAGTGTGCGCGTGTTTGCATGTGTATATATCTGTATGTGTGTGTGTATGTCATCATATTTTGATATCTTTATGTGTGTGTGTGTCGACATGTGTTCACATCTATATGTGAGTGTGTCTGCATGTGTTTGTGTCTGTATGTGTGCGCGTGTCTGCATGCGGTTATACCTGTATGTGTGTGTGTCTGCATGTGTTTATATCTGTATGTGTGTGTGTCCGCAAGTGTTTATATCTGTATATGTGTGCGTGTCTGCATTTGCTTATATCTGTATGTGGGTGTCTGCATGTGTTTATAGCACTATGTATGTGTGTGTGTGTTGACATGTGTTTATATTTGTGTATGTGTGTGCCTGCATTTGTTTATAACTGTATGTGTGTGCGTTTTTCTGCATGTATTTATTTCTGTATGTGGGTGTGTGTGTCTGGAAGTGTTTATATCTGTATGTTTATGTCTGCATGTGTTTTTAGCTGCATGTGTGCGTGTCTGCATGTGTTTATATCTGTGTGTATGTGCCTGCATCTGTTTATCGCTGTATGTGTGCATTTGTCTGCATGTGTTTATATCAGTCTGTATGTGTGCCTGCAGGTGTTTATATCTGTATGTGTGTGTCTGCATGTGTTTATATCTGTATGTGTGCGTGTATCTGCATGTGTTTATATTCTATATTTTTGTGTCTGCATGTATTTATTTCTGTATGTGTGTGTGTCTGCATGTGTTTATATTTGTATGTGTGTGCATGTCTGCATGTGTTTATATCTGTATGTGTGTGTCTGCATGTGTTTATATCTGTATGTGAGTATGTCTGCATGGGTTTATATCTGTATGTGAGTATGTCTGCATGTGTTTATATCTGTATGTGTGTGTGTTTCGTCATGTGTTTTATCTTTATGTGTTTGTGTCGACATGAGTTTACATCTGTGTTTGTGTGTGCCTGCATGTGTTTATATCTGTGTGTGTGTG
Organism: Chiloscyllium plagiosum; assembly: GCF_037043375.1. Lineage (NCBI taxonomy): Eukaryota > Metazoa > Chordata > Chondrichthyes > Orectolobiformes > Hemiscylliidae > Chiloscyllium > Chiloscyllium plagiosum. Next base: position 37,069,519 of record NW_028270183.1, read on the forward strand.
TGTTTGCATGTGTTTATAGCTGCATGTGCGCGTGCCTGCATGCATTTATACCTGCATGTGTGTGTGTGTCTGCATGTGTTTATAACTGTACGTGTGTGTGTCTGTCTGCATGTGTTTATATCTGTATCTGTGTGTGTATGCATGTATTTATCTCTGTATGTGTGTGTTTGCATGTGTTTATATCTGTATGTGTGTATGTGTCTGCATGTGTTTATATCTGTTTGTGTGTGTGTGTCTGCATGTGTTTATATTTGTATGCATGTGTGTCTGCATGTGTCTATATTTGAATGTGTGTGCGTGTCTGCATGTGTTTAGATCTGTATGTGTGTCTGAATTTCTTTATATCTGTATGTGTGTTGATATCTCTATGAGTGCGCTTGTCAGCATTTCTCTAAACCTGGATGTGCGTGTGTGTTGACATGTGTTTATATCTGTATGTATGTGTGTCTGCATGTGTTTATATATGTGTGTGTGCATGTGTCTGTATGTGTTTATATCTGTATGTGTGTGTTTGCATGTGTTTATATCTATATGTGTGTGTGTTCGCATGTTTTTATATCTGTATGTCTGTGCATGTCTGCATGTGTTTATATCTGTATGTGAGTATGTCTGCATGTGTTTATATCAGTATGTGTGTGTCTGCATGTGTTTATATCTGTATATGTGTGCGCGTGTGTCTGCATGTGTTTATAACTGTATGTGTGCACGTGTGTCTGCATGAGTTTATAACTGTATGTGAGTGCGTCTGCATGTGTTTATGTCTGTATGTGCGCGTGTCTGCATGTGTTTATATCAGTATGTGTGTGTCTGCATGTGTTTATAACTGTATGTGTGCGCGTGTGTCTGCATGAGTTTATATCTATATGTGAGTGCGTCTGCATGTGTTTATGTCTGTATGTGTGTGTGTGTCTGCATGTGCTTATACCTGTATGTGTGCACGTGTTTGCATGTGTATATATCTGTATGTGTGTGTGTATGTCATCATATTTTTATATCTGTATGTGTGTGTGTGTCTGCATGTGTTTATATTTGTATGTGTGTGCATGTCTGCATGTGGTTATATCTGTATCTGTGTGCGTGTGTCTGCATGTGTTTATATCTGTATGTGTGTCTGCTTGTGTTTATATCTGTATGTGTGTGTGTTTACTTGTGTTTATATCTGTATGTGTGTGCGTGTCTGCTTGTGTTTATATCTGAATATGTGTGTGTGTCTGCATGTGTTTATATCTGTAATTGTGCGTATGTCTGTGCGTTGATATCTCTATGTATGCACGTGTGTCTGCATGTGTTTATATCTGTATGTCTGTGCGTGTTTGCATATGTTTATATCTGTATTTGTGTGCGTGTGTCCTCATCTCTTTATATATGTATGTGTTTGCGTGTGTCTGCATGTGTTTATATCTGTATATGTGTGCGCGTGTGTCTGCATGTGTTTATATCTGTATGTGTGTGTTTGCATGTGTTTATATCTATATGTGTGTGTGTTCGCATGTTTTTATATCTGTATGTCTGTGCATGTCTGCATGTGTTTATATCTGTATGTGAGTATGTCTGCATGTGTTTATGTCTGTATGTGTGTGTGTCTGCATGTGCTTATACCTGTATGTGTGTGCGTGTGTGCATGTGTTTATATCTGTAAGTGTGTGTGTGTCGTCATGTGTTTTATCTTTATGTGTTTGTGTCGACATGAGTTTACATCTGTGTTTGTGTGTGCCTGCATGTGTTTATATCTGTGTGTGTGCTTGCATGTGTTTATAGCTGCATGTGCGCGTGCCTGCATGCATTTATACCTGCATGTGTGTGTGTCTGCATGTGTTTATAACTGTATGTGTGTGTGTCTGTCTGCATGTGTTTATATGTGTATGTGTGTGTGTATGCATGTATTTATCTCTGTATGTGTTTGCATGTGTTTATATCTGTATGTGTGTATGTGTCTGAATGTGTTTATATCTGTTTGTGTGTGTGCGTCTGCATGTGTTTATATTTGTATGCATGTGCGTGTTTGCATGTGTTTATATCTGTGTGTATGTTCCCATATGTGTTTATATCTGTATGTATGTGTGTCTTTATGTGTGTGTGTGTGTCGACATGTGTTCACATCTATATGTGAGTGTGTCTACATGTGTTTGTGTCTGTATGTGTGCGCGTGTATGCATGCGGTTATACCAGTATGTGTGTGTGTCTGCATGTGTTTATATCTGTATGTGTGTGTGTGTGTGTCCGCAAGTGTTTATATCTGTATATGTGTGCGTGTCTGCATTTGCTTATATCTGTATGTGTGTGTTTGCATGTGTTTATATCTGTAAGTGTGTATGTGTCTGAATGTGTTTATATCTGTTTGTGTGTGTGTGTCTGCATGTGTTTATATTTGTATGCATGTGCGTGTTTGCATGTGTTTATATCTGTGTGTATGTTCCCATATGTGTTTATATCTGTATGTATGTGTGTCTGCATGTGTCTATATTTGAATGTGTGTGCGTGTCTGCATGTTTTTGTATCTGGGTGTGCGGGTCTGCATGTCTTTATATCTGTATGTGTGCGTGTCGGCATGTGTTTATATCTGTTTGTGTGTGTGTCTGCATGTATTTATATCGCTACGTGTGTGTTTATATCTGTTCGTGTGCGTGTTGCTGAATGTATTTATATGTGTATGTATGTGTGTGTGTCTGCTTGTGTTTATACTTCTATGTGTATGTGTGTGTCTATCTGTCCATATCCGTAAGTGTACATGTTCGTGTGTCTGCATATGTATGTATATGTATGTGGTTATGTCTGTGCGTGTGTTTATACCTGTATGTGTGTACGCATGTGTCTGCATGTGTTTATGTGTCTATGTGTGTGTCTGCATGTCTTTATATCTGTATGTGTGTGTCTGCATGTGTTTACAATTGTATTAATCAGTGTCTACATGTGTTTATATCTGTGTGTGCATTTGTATGCAAGTGTTTATATTTGTATGTGTGTGTGTGTGCATGTGTTTATATCTGTGTGTATGTGCCTGCATGTATTTATATCTGTATGTGTGCGTGTCTGCATGTGTTTATGTCTGTATGTGTGTGTCTGCATGTGTTTATATCTGTATGTGTGTGTTTGTCTGCATGTGTTTATATCTGTATGTGTGTGCATGTTTGCATGTATTTATATCTGTAAGTGTGTGTTTTTCATCATGTGTTTATATCTTCATGTGTTTGTGTCGACATGAGTTTACATCTGTATTTGTGTGTGTCTGCATATGTTTATATCTGTATGTGTGTGTGTCCGCATGTGTTTATACCTGTATGTGTGTGTGTCTGCATGTGTTTATATCTATATGTGTGTGTGTGTCTGCATGTCTTTATATCTGTTTATGTGTGTCTACATGTGTTTATATATGTATGTGTGCACGTGTCTGCATGTTTATATCTGTTAGTATGTGTCTGCATATGTTTATATCTGTATGTGTGTGTTTGTCTGCATGTGTTTATATCTGCATGTGTGTGCGTGTTTGCATGTGTTTATATCTGTAATTGTGCGTGTGTCTGTGCGTTGATATCTCTATGTATGCACGTGTGTCTGCATGTGTTTATATCTGTATGTCTGTGCGTGTTTGCATGTGTTTATATCTGTATTTGTGTGCGCGTGTCCTCATGTCTTTATATATGTATGTGTTTGCGTGTATCTGCATGTGTTTATATTTGTATATGTGCGTGTGTCTGCATGTGTTTATATCTGTATGTGTGTGTGTCTGCATGTGTTTATATCTGTATGTGTGTGTGTTCGCATGTTTTTATATCTGTATGTCTGTGCATGACTGCATTTGTTTATATCTGTATGTGAGTGTCTACATGTGTTTATGTCTATATGTGTGTGTGTCTGCATGTGCTTATACCTGTATTTGTGTGCGTGTGTGCATGTGTTTATATCTGTAAGTGTGTGTGTGTCGTCATGTGTTTTATCTTTATGTGTTTTGTCGACATGAGTTTACATCTGTGTTTGTGTGTGCCTGCATGTGTTTATATCTGTGTGTGCGTTTGCATGTGTTTATAGCTGCATGTGCGCGTGCCTGCATGCATTTATACCTGCATGTGTATGTGCCTGCATGTATTTATATCTGTATGTGTGCGTGTCTGCATGTGTTTATATCTGTATGTGTGTGTTTTTCATCATGTGTTTATATCTTCATGTGTTTGTGTCGACATGAGTTTACATCTGTATTTGTGTGTGTCTGCATATGTTTATATCTGTATGTGTGTGTGTCCGCATGTGTTTATACCTGTATGTGTGTGTGTCTGCATGTGTTTATATCTGTATGTGTGTGTGTGTCTGCATGTCTTTATATCTGTTTATGTGTGTCTACATGTGTTTATATATGTATGTGTGCACGTGTCTGCATGTTTATATCTGTTAGTATGTGTCTGCATGTGTTTATATCTGTATGTGTGTGTTTGTCTGCATGTGTTTATATCTGCATGTGTGTGCGTGTTTGCATGTGTTTATATCTGTAATTGTGCGTGTGTCTGTGCGTTGATATCTCTATGTGTGTCTACATGTGTTTATGTCTATATGTGTGTGTGTCTGCATGTGCTTATACCTGTATTTGTGTGCGTGTGTGCATGTGTTTATATCTGTAAGTGTGTGTGTGTCGTCATGTGTTTTATCTTTATGTGTTTTGTCGACATGAGTTTACATCTGTGTTTGTGTGTGCCTGCATGTGTTTATATCTGTGTGTGCGTTTGCATGTGTTTATAGCTGCATGTGCGCGTGCCTGCATGCATTTATACCTGCATGTGTGTGTGTCTGCATGTGTTTATAACTGTATGTGTGTGTGTCTGCATGTATTTATCTCTGTATGTGTGTGTTTGCATGTGTTTATATCTGTATGTGTGTATGTGTCTGAATGTGTTTGTGTGTGTGTGTCTGCATGTGTTTATATTTGTATGCATGTGCGTGTTTGCATGTGTTTATATCTGTGTGTATGTTCCCATATGTGTTTATATCTGTATGTATGTGTGTCTGCATGTGTCTATATTTGAATGTGTGTGCGTGTCTGCATGTTTTTGTATCTGGGTGTGCGTGTCTGCATGTGTTTATATCTGTATGTGTGTCTGCATGTCTTTATATCTGTATGTGTGTGCGTGTGTGCATGTGTTTATATCTGTAAGTGTGTGTGTATCGTCATGTGTTTTATCTTTATGTGTTTGTGTCGACATGAGTTTACATCTGTGTTTGTGTGTCCCTGCATGTGTTTATATCTGTGTGTGTGTTTGCATGTGTTTTTAGGTGCATGTGCGCATGCCTGCATGCATTTATACCTGCATGTGTGTGTGTCTGCATGTGTTTATAACTGTATGTCTGTATGTCTGTCTGCATGTGTTTATATCTGTATGTGTGTGTATGCATGTATTTATCTCTGTATGTGTGTGTTTGCATGTGTTTATATCTGTATGTGTGTGTCTGCATGTGTTTATATCTGTATGTGTGCGTGTGTCTGCATGTGTTTATATTCTATGTTTTTGTGTCTGCATGTGTTTATTTCTGTATGTGTATGTGTGTCTGCATGTGTTTATATTTGTATGTGTGTGCATGTCTGCATGTGGTTATATCTGTATCTGTGTGCGTGTGTCTGTGTTTGTGTGTGCCTGCATGTGTTTATATCTGTGTATGCGTTTGCATGTGTTTATAGCTGCATGTGCGCGTGCCTGCATGCATTTATACCTGCATGTGTGTGTGTCTGCATGTGTTTATAACTGTATGTGTGTGTGTCTGTCTGCATGTGTTTATATGTGTATGTGTGTGTGTATGCATGTATTTATCTCTGTATGTGTGTGTTTGCATGTGTTTATATCTGTATGTGTGTATGTGTCTGAATGTGTTTATATCTGTTTGTGTGTGTGTGTCTGCATGTGTTTATATTTGTATGAATGTGCGTGTTTGCATGTGTTTATATCTGTGTGTATGTTCCCATATGTGTTTATATCTGTATGTATGTGTGTCTTTATGTGTGTGTGTGTGTCGACATGTGTTCACATCTATCTGTGAGTGTGTCTGCATGTGTTTGTGTCTGTATGTGTGCGCGTGTATGCATGCGGTTATACCAGTATGTGTGTGTGTCTGCATGTGTTTATATCTGTATGTGTGTGTGTGTGTGTCCGCAAGTGTTTATATCTGTATATGTGTGCGTGTCTGCATTTGCTTATATCTGTATGTGTGTGTTTGCATGTGTTTATATCTGTAAGTGTGTATGTGTCTGACTGTGTTTATATCTGTTTGTGTGTGTGTGTCTGCATGTGTTTATATTTGTATGCATGTGCGTGTTTGCATGTGTTTATATCTGTGTGTATGTTCCCATATGTGTTTATATCTGTATGTATGTGTGTCTGCATGTGTCTATATTTGAATGTGTGTGCGTGTCTGCATGTTTTTGTATCTGGGTGTGCGTGTCTGCATGTCTTTATATCTGTATGTGTGCGTGTCGGCATGTGTTTATATCTGTTTGTGTGTGTGTCTGCATGTATTTATATCGCTACGTGTGTGTTTATATCTGTTCGTGTGCGTGTTGCTGAATGTATTTATATGTGTATGTATGTGTGTGTGTCTGCTTGTGTTTATACTTCTATATGTATGTGTGTGTCTTTCTGTCCATATCCGTAAGTGTACATGTTCGTGTGTCTGCATATGTATGTATATGTATGTGGTTATGTCTGTGCGTGTGTTTATACCTGTATGTGTGTACGCATGTGTCTGCATGTGTTCATGTGTCTATGTGTGTGTCTGCATGTCTTTATATCTGTATGTGTGTGCATGTTTGCATGTATTTATATCTGTAAGTGTGTGTTTTTCATCATGTGTGTGTCTGCATGTCTTTATATCTGTATGTGTGTGTCTGCATGTGTTTACAATTGTATTAATCAGTGTCTACATGTGTTTATATCTGTGTGTGCATTTGTATGCAAGTGTTTATATTTGTATGTGTGTGTGTGTGCATGTATTTATATCTGTATGTGTGCGTGTCTGCATGTGTTTATATCTGTATGTGTGTGTCTGCATGTGTTTATATCTGTATGTGTGTGTTTGTCTGCATGTGTTTATATCTGTATGTGTGTGCATGTTTGCATGTATTTATATCTGTAAGTGTGTGTTTTTCATCATGTGTTTATATCTTCATGTGTTTGTGTCGACATGAGTTTACATCTGTATTTGTGTGTGTCTGCATATGTTTATATCTGTATGTGTGTGTGTCCACATGTGTTTATACCTGTATGTGTGTGTGTCTGCATGTGTTTATATCTGTATGTGTGTGTGTGTCTGCATGTCTTTATATCTGTTTATGTGTGTCTACAAGTGTTTATATATGTATGTGTGCACGTGTCTGCATGTTTATATCTGTTAGTATGTGTCTGCATGTGTTTATATCTGTATGTGTGTGTTTGTCTGCATGTGTTTATATCTGCATGTGTGTGCGTGTTTGCATGTGTTTATATCTGTAATTGTGCGTGTGTCTGTGCGTTGATATCTCTATGTATGCACGTGTGTCTGCATGTGTTTATATCTGTATGTCTGTGCGTGTTTGCATGTGTTTATATCTGTATTTGTGTGCGCGTGTCCTCATGTCTTTATATATGTATGTGTTTGCGTGTATCTGCATGTGTTTATATTTGTATATGTGCGTGTGTCTGCATGTGTTTATATCTGTATGTGTGTGTGTCTGCATGTGTTTATATCTGTATGTGTGTGTGTTCGCATGTTTTTATATCTGTATGTCTGTGCATGACTGCATTTGTTTATATCTGTATGTGAGTGTGTCTACATGTGTTTATGTCTATATGTGTGTGTGTCTGCATGTGCTTATACCTGTATGTGTGTGCGTGTGTGCATGTGTTTATATCTGTAAGTGTGTGTGTGTCGTCATGTGTTTTATCTTTATGTGTTTTGTCGACATGAGTTTACATCTGTGTTTGTGTGTGCCTGCATGTGTTTATATCTGTGTGTGCGTTTGCATGTGTTTATAGCTGCATGTGCGCGTGCCTGCATGCATTTATACCTGCATGTGTGTGTGTCTGCATGTGTTTATAACTGTATGTGTGTGTGTCTGCATGTATTTATCTCTGTATGTGTGTGTTTGCATGTGTTTATATCTGTATGTGTGTATGTGTCTGAATGTGTTTGTGTGTGTGTGTCTGCATGTGTTTATATTTGTATGCATGTGCGTGTTTGCATGTGTTTATATCTGTGTGTATGTTCCCATATGTGTTTATATCTGTATGTATGTGTGTCGCATGTGTCTATATTTGAATGTGTGTGCGTGTCTGCATGTTTTTGTATCTGGGTGTGCGTGTCTGCATGTGTTTATATCTGTATGTGTGTCTGCATGTGCTTATACCTGTAAGTGTGTGCGTGTGTGCATGTGTTTATATCTGTAAGTGTGTGTGTGTCGTCATGTGTTTTATCTTTATGTGTTTGTGTCGACATGAGTTTACATCTGTGTTTGTGTGTCCCTGCATGTGTTTATATCTGTGTGTGTGTTTGCATGTGTTTTTAGGTGCATGTGCGCATGCCTGCATGCATTTATACCTGCATGTGTGTGTGTCTGCATGTGTTTATAACTGTATGTCTGTATGTCTGTCTGCATGTGTTTATATCTGTATGTGTGTGTATGCATGTATTTATCTCTGTATGTGTGTGTTTGCATGTGTTTATATCTGTATGTGTGTGTCTGCATGTGTTTATATCTGTATGTGTGCGTGTGTCTGCATGTGTTTATATTCTATGTTTTTGTGTCTGCATGTGTTTATTTCTGTATGTGTATGTGTGTCTGCATGTGTTTATATTTGTATGTGTGTGCATGTCTGCATGTGGTTATATCTGTATCTGTGTGCGTGTGTCTGCATGTGTTTATGACTGTATGTATGTGCATGTCTGCATGTATTTATATCGCTACGTGTGTGTTTATATCAGTTCGTGTGCGTGTTGCTGAATGTATTTATATGTGTATGTATGTGTGTGTGTCTGCTTGTGTTTATACTTCTATATGTAAGTGTGTGTCTATCTGTCCATATCCGTAAGTGTACATGTTCGTGTGTCTGCATATGTATGTATATGTATGTGGTTATGTCTGTGCGTGTGTTTATACCTGTATGTGTGTACGCATGTGTCTGCATGTGTTCATGTGTCTATGTGTGTGTCTGCATGTCTTTATATCTGTATGTGTGTGTCTGCATGTGTTTACAATTGTATTAATCAGTGTCTACATGTGTTTATATCTGTGTGTGCATTTGTATGCAAGTGTTTATATTTGTATGTGTGTGTGTGTGCATGTGTTTATATCTGTGCGTATGTGCCTGCATGTATTTATATCTGTATGTGTGCGTGTCTGCATGTGTTTATATCTGTATGTGTGTGTCTGCAAGTGTTTATATCTGTATGTGTGTGTTTGTCTGCATGTGTTTATATCTGTATGTGTGTGCATGTTTGCATGTATTTATATCTGTAAGTGTGTGTTTTTCATCATGTGTTTATATCTTCATGTGTTTGTGTCGACATGAGTTTACATCTGTATTTGTGTGTGTCTGCATATGTTTATATCTGTATGTGTGTGTGTCCACATGTGTTTATACCTGTATGTGTGTGTGTCTGCATGTGTTTATATCTGTATGTGTGTGTGTGACTGCATGTCTTTATATCCGTTTATGTGTGTCTACAAGTGTTTATATATGTATGTGTGCACGTGTCTGCATGTTTATATCTGTTAGTATGTGTCTGCATGTGTTTATATCTGTATGTGTGTGTTTGTCTGCATGTGTTTATATCTGCATGTGTGTGCGTGTTTGCATGTGTTTATATCTGTATTTGTGTGCGCGTGTCCTCATGTCTTTATATATGTATGTGTTTGCGTGTATCTGCGTGTTTATATTTGTATATGTGCGTGTGTCTGCATGTGTTTATATCTGTATGTGTGTGTGTCTGCATGTGTTTATATCTGTATGTGTGTGTGTTCGCATGTTTTTATATCTGTATGTCTGTGCATGACTGCATTTGTTTATATCTGTATGTGAGTGTGTCTACATGTGTTTATGTCTATATGTGTGTGTGTCTGCATGTGCTTATACCTGTATGTGTGTGCGTGTGTGCATGTGTTTATATCTGTAAGTGTGTGTGTGTCGTCATGTGTTTTATCTTTATGTGTTTTGTCGACATGAGTTTACATCTGTGTTTGTGTGTGCCTGCATGTGTTTATATCTGTGTGTGCGTTTGCATGTGTTTATATGCTGCATGTGCGCGTGCCTGCATGCATTTATACCTGCATGTGTGTGTGTCTGCATGTGTTTATAACTGTATGTGTGTGTGTCTGCATGTATTTATCCCCTTATGTGTGTGTTTGCATGTGTTTATATCTGTATGTGTGTATGTGTCTGAATGTGTTTGTGTGTGTGTGTCTGCATGTGTTTATATTTGTATGCATGTGCGTGTTTGCATGTGTTTATATCTGTGTGTATGTTCCCATATGTGTTTATATCTGTATGTATGTGTGTCGCATGTGTCTATATTTGAATGTGTGTGCGTGTCTGCATGTTTTTGTATCTGGGTGTGCGTGTCTGCATGTGTTTATATCTGTATGTGTGTCTGCATGTGTTTATATCTGTAAGTGTGTGTGTGTCGTCATGTGTTTTATCTTTATGTGTTTGTGTCGACATGAGTTTACATCTGTGTTTGTGTGTCCCTGCATGTGTTTATATCTGTGCGTGTGTTTGCATGTGTTTTTAGGTGCATGTGCGCATGCCTGCATGCATTTATACCTGCATGTGTGTGTGTCTGCATGTGTTTATAACTGTATGTCTGTATGTCTGTCTGCATGTGTTTATATCTGTATGTGTGTGTATGCATGTATTTATCTCTGTATGTGTGTGTTTGCATGTGTTTATATCTGTATGTGTGTGTCTGCATGTGTTTATATCTGTATGTGTGCGTGTGTCTGCATGTGTTTATATTCTATGTTTTTGTGTCTGCATGTGTTTATTTCTGTATGTGTATGTGTGTCTGCATGTGTTTATATTTGTATGTGTGTGCATGTCTGCATGTGGTTATATCTGTATCTGTGTGCGTGTGTCTGCATGTGTTTATGACTGTATGTATGTGCATGTCTGCATGTATTTATATCGCTACGTGTGTGTTTATATCAGTTCGTGTGCGTGTTGCTGAATGTATTTATATGTGTATGTATGTGTGTGTGTCTGCTTGTGTTTATACTTCTATATGTATGTGTGTGTCTATCTGTCCATATCCGTAAGTGTACATGTTCGTGTGTCTGCATATGTATGTATATGTATGTGGTTATGTCTGTGCGTGTGTTTATACCTGTATGTGTGTACGCATGTGTCTGCATGTGTTCATGTGTCTATGTGTGTGTCTGCATGTCTTTATATCTGTATGTGTGTGTCTGCATGTGTTTACAATTGTATTAATCTGTGTCTACATGTGTTTATATCTGTGTGTGCATTTGTATGCAAGTGTTTATATTTGTATGTGTGTGTGTGTGCATGTGTTTATATCTGTGTGTATGTGCCTGCATGTATTTATATCTGTATGTGTGCGTGTCTGCATGTGTTTATATCTGTATGTGTGTGTCTGCATGTGTTTATATCTGTATGTGTGCGTGTCTGCATGTTTACATCAGTATGTGTGTGTGTGTCCCCGCATGTGTTTATATCTTTATGTGTGCGCGTGTCTGCATGTGTTTATATCAGTATGTGTGTGTCTGCATGTGTTTATATCTGTATATGTGTCCGCGTGTGTCTGCATGTGTTTATAACTGTATGTGTGCGCGTGTGTCTGCATGAGTTTATATCTGTATGTGAGTGTGTCTGCATGTATTTATGTCTGTATGTGTGTGTGTGTCTGCATGTGATTATACCTGTAAGTGTGCGCGTGTTTGCATGTGTATATATCTGTATGTGTGTGTGTATGTCATCATATTTTGATATCTTTATGTGTGTGTGTGTCGACATGTGTTCACATCTATATGTGAGTGTGTCTGCATGTGTTTGTGTCTGTATGTGGGCGCGTGTCTGCATGCGGTTATACCTGTATGTGTGTGTGTCTGCATGTGTTTATATCTGTATGTGTGTGTGTGTGTGTGTGTCCGCAAGTGTTTATATCTGTATATGTGTGCGTGTCTGCATTTGCTTATATCTGTATGTGGGTGTCTGCATGTGTTTATAGCACTATGTATGTGTGTGTGTGTTGACATGTTTTTATATTTGTGTATGTGTGTGCCTGCATTTGTTTATAACTGTATGTGTGTGCGTGTTTCTGCATGTATTTATTTCTGTATGTGGGTGTGTGTGTCTGGAAGTGTTTATATCTGTATGTTTTTGTCTGCATGTGTTTTTAGCTGCATGTGTGCGTGTCTGCATGTGTTTATATCTGTGTGTAAGTGCCTGCATGTGTTTATCGCTGTATGTGTGCATTTGTCTGCATGTGTTTATACCAGTCTGTATGTGTGCCTGCAGGTGTTTATATCTGTATGTGTGTGTCTGCATGTGTTTATATCTGTATGTGTGCGTGTATCTGCATGTGTTTATATTCTATGTTTTTGTGTCTGCATGTATTTATTTCTGTATGTGTGCGTGTCTGCATGTGTTTATATTTGTATGTGTGTGCATGTCTGCATGTGTTTATATCTGTATGTGTGTGTCTGCATGTGTTTATATCTGTATGTGAGTATGTCTGCATGGGTTTATATCTGTATGTGAGTATGTCTGCATGTGTTTATATCTGTATGTGTGTGTGTGTCGTCATGTGTTTTATCTTTATGTGTTTGTGTCGACATGAGTTTACATCTGTGTTTGTGTGTGCCTGCATGTGTTTATATCTGTGTGTGTGTGTGTTTGCATGTGTTTATAGCTGCATGTGCGCGTGCCTGCATGCATTTATACCTGCATGTGTGTGTGTGTCTGCATGTGTTTATAACTGTATGTGTGTGTGTCTGTCTGCATGTGTTTATATCTGTATCTGTGTGTGTATGCATGTATTTATCTCTGTATGTGTGTGTTTGCATGTGTTTATATCTGTATGTCTGTATGTGTGTCTGCTTGTGTTTATATCTGTATGTGTGTGTGTTTACTTGTGTTTATATCTGTATGTGTGTGCGTGTCTGCTTGTGTTTATATCTGAATATGTGTGTGTCTGCATGTGTTTATATCTGTAATTGTGCGTATGTCTGTGCGTTGATATCTCTATCTATGCATGTGTGTCTGCATGTGTTTATATCTGTATGTCTGTGCGTGTTTGCATGTGTTTATATCTGTATTTGTATGCGTGTGTCCTCATGTCTTTATATATGTATGTGTTTGCGTGGATCTGCATGTGTTTATATTTGTATGTGTGCGTGTGTCTGCATGTGTTTATATCTGAATGTGTGTGTGTCTGCATGTGTTTATATCTGTATGTGTGTGTTCGCATGTTTTTATATCTGTATGTGTCTGTGCATGTCTGCATTTGTTTATATCTGTTTGTGAGTGTGTCTGCATGTGCTTATACCTGTATGTGTGTGCGTGTGTGCATGTGTTTATATCTGTAAGTGTGTGTGTGTCGTCATGTGTTTTATCTTGATGTGTTTGTGTCGACATGAGTTTACATCTGTGTTTGTGTGTGCCTGCATGTGTTTATATCTGTGTGTGTGTTTGCATGTGTTTATAGCTGCATGTGCGCATGCCTGCATGCATTTATACCTGCATGTGTGTGTGTCTGCATGTGTTTATAACTGTATGTCTGTATGTCTGTCTGCATGTGTTTATATCTGTATGTGTGTGTATGCATGTATTTATCTCTGTATGTGTGTGTTTGCATGTGTTTATATCTGTAGGTGTGTGTCTGCATGTGTTTATATCTGTATGTGTGCGTGTGTCTGCATGTGTTTATATTCTATGTTTTTGTGTCTGCATTTGTTTATTTCTGTATGTGTGTGTGTCTGCATGTGTTTATATTTGTATGCATGTGCGTGTTTGCATGTGTTTATATCTGTGTGTATGTTCCGATATGTGTTTATATCTGTATGTATGTGTGTCTGCATGTGTCTATATTTGAATGTGTGTGCGTGTCTGCATGTTTTTGTATCTGGGTGTGCGTGTCTGCATGTGTTTATATCTGTATGTGTGTCTGCATGTCTTTATATCTGTATGTGTGCGTGTCGGCATGTGTTTACATCTGTGTGTGTGTCTGCATGTGTTTATATCTCTATGTGTGTGTGTCTGCATGTGTTTATATCTGTATGTGTGCGTGTCTGCATGTTTACATCAGTATGTGTGTGTGTCCCCGCATGTGTTTATATCTTTATGTGTGCGCGTGTCTGCATGTGTTTATATCAGTATGTGTGTGTCTGCATGTGTTTATATCTGTATATGTGTCCGCGTGTGTCTGCATGTGTTTATAACTGTAAGTGTGCGCGTGTGTCTGCATGAGTTTATATCTGTATGTGAGTGTGTCTGCATGTGTTTATGTCTGTATGTGTGTGTGTGTCTGCATGTGATTATACCTGTAAGTGTGCGCGTGTTTGCATGTGTATATATCTGTATGTGTGTGTGTATGTCATCATATTTTGATATCTTTATGTGTGTGTGTGTCGACATGTGTTCACATCTATATGTGAGTGTGTCTGCATGTGTTTGTGTCTGTATGTGGGCGCGTGTCTGCATGCGGTTATACCTGTATGTGTGTGTGTCTGCATGTGTTTATATCTGTATGTGTGTGTGTGTGTGTGTGTCCGCAAGTGTTTATATCTGTATATGTGTGCGTGTCTGCATTTGCTTATATCTGTATGTGGGTGTCTGCATGTGTTTATAGCACTATGTATGTGTGTGTGTGTTGACATGTTTTTATATTTGTGTATGTGTGTGCCTGCATTTGTTTATAACTGTATGTGTGTGCGTGTTTCTGCATGTATTTATTTCTGTATGTGGGTGTGTGTGTCTGGAAGTGTTTATATCTGTATGTTTTTGTCTGCATGTGTTTTTAGCTGCATGTGTGCGTGTCTGCATGTGTTTATATCTGTGTGTATGTGCCTGCATGTGTTTATCGCTGTATGTGTGCATTTGTCTGCATGTATGTGTGCCTGCAGGTGTTTATATCTGTATGTGTGTGTCTGCATGTGTTTATATCTGTATGTGTGCGTGTATCTGCATGTGTTTATATTCTATGTTTTTGTGTCTGCATGTATTTATTTCTGTATGTGTGCGTGTCTGCATGTGTTTATATTTGTATGTGTGTGCATGTCTGCATGTGTTTATATCTGTATGTGTGTGTCTGCATGTGTTTATATCTGTATGTGAGTATGTCTGCATGGGTTTATATCTGTATGTGAGTATGTCTGCATGTGTTAAAATCTGTATGTGTGTGTGTGTCGTCATGTGTTTTATCTTTATGTGTTTGTGTCGACATGAGTTTACATCTGTGTTTGTGTGTGCCTGCATGTGTTTATATCTGTGTGTGTGTGTGTTTGCATGTGTTTATAGCTGCATGTGCGCGTGCCTGCATGCATTTATACCTGCATGTGTGTGTGTGTCTGCATGTGTTTATAACTGTATGTGTGTGTGTCTGTCTGCATGTGTTTATATCTGTATCTGTGTGTGTATGCATGTATTTATCTCTGTATGTGTGTGTTTGCATGTGTTTATATCTGTATGTCTGTATGTGTGTCTGCTTGTGTTTATATCTGTATGTGTGTGTGTTTACTTGTGTTTATATCTGTATGTGTGTGCGTGTCTGCTTGTGTTTATATCTGAATATGTGTGTGTCTGCATGTGTTTATATCTGTAATTGTGCGTATGTCTGTGCGTTGATATCTCTATCTATGCATGTGTGTCTGCATGTGTTTATATCTGTATGTCTGTGCGTGTTTGCATGTGTTTATATCTGTATTTGTATGCGTGTGTCCTCATGTCTTTATATATGTATGTGTTTGCGTGGATCTGCATGTGTTTATATTTGTATGTGTGCGTGTGTCTGCATGTGTTTATATCTGAATGTGTGTGTGTCTGCATGTGTTTATATCTGTATGTGTGTGTTCGCATGTTTTTATATCTGTATGTGTCTGTGCATGTCTGCATTTGTTTATATCTGTTTGTGAGTGTGTCTGCATGTGCTTATACCTGTATGTGTGTGCGTGTGTGCATGTGTTTATATCTGTAAGTGTGTGTGTGTCGTCATGTGTTTTATCTTGATGTGTTTGTGTCGACATGAGTTTACATCTGTGTTTGTGTGCGCCTGCATGTGTTTATATCTGTGTGTGTGTTTGCATGTGTTTATAGCTGCATGTGCGCATGCCTGCATGCATTTATACCTGCATGTGTGTGTGTCTGCATGTGTTTATAACTGTATGTCTGTATGTCTGTCTGCATGTGTTTATATCTGTATGTGTGTGTATGCATGTATTTATCTCTGTATGTGTGTGTTTGCATGTGTTTATATCTGTATGTGTGTGTCTGCATGTGTTTATATCTGTATGTGTGCGTGTGTCTGCATGTGTTTATATTCTATGTTTTTGTGTCTGCATT
Organism: Chiloscyllium plagiosum; assembly: GCF_037043375.1. NCBI lineage: Eukaryota > Metazoa > Chordata > Chondrichthyes > Orectolobiformes > Hemiscylliidae > Chiloscyllium > Chiloscyllium plagiosum. Next base: position 37,086,045 of record NW_028270183.1, read on the forward strand.
TGTTTATTTCTGTATGTGTGTGTGTCTGCATGTGTTTATATTTGTATGTGTGTGCATGTCTGCATGTAATTATATCTGAATCTGTGTGCGTGTGTCTGCATGTGTTTATAACTGTATGTACGTGCATGTCTGCATGTATTTATATCGCTACGTGTGTGTTTATATCTGTTCGTGTGCGTGTTGCTGAATGTATTTATATGTGTATGTATGTGTGTGTGTCTGCTTGTGTTTATACTTCTATATGTATGTGTGTGTCTATCTGTCCATATCCGTAAGTGTACATGTTCGTGTGTCTGCATATGTATGTATATGTATGTGGTTATGTCTGTGCGTGTGTTTATACCTGTATGTGTGTACGCATGTGTCTGCATGTGTTCATGTGTCTATGTGTGTGTCTGCATGTCTTTATATCTGTATGTGTGTGTCTGCATGTGTTTACAATTGTATTAATCAGTGTCTACATGTGTTTATATCTGTGTGTGCATTTGTATGCAAGTGTTTATATTTGTATGTGTGTGTGTGTGCATGTGTTTATATCTGTGTGTATGTGCCTGCATGTATTTATATCTGTATGTGTGCGTGTCTGCATGTGTTTATATCTGTATGTGTGTGTCTGCATGTGTTTATACCTGCATGTGTGTGTGTCTGCATGTGTTTATAACTGTATGTGTGTGTGTCTGCATGTATTTATCTCTGTATGTGTGTGTTTGCATGTGTTTATATCTGTATGTGTGTATGTGCCTGAATGTGTTTGTGTGTATGTGTCTGCATGTGTTTATATTTGTATGCATGTGCGTGTTTGCATGTGTTTATATCTGTGTGTATGTTCCCATATGTGTTTATATCTGTATGTATGTGTGTCTGCATGTGTCTATATTTGAATGTGTGTGCGTGTCTGCATGTTTTTGTATCTGGGTGAGCGTGTCTGCATGTGTTTATATCTGTATGTGTGTCTGCATGTCTTTATATCTGTATGTGTGCGTGTCGGCATGTGTTTACATCTGTGTGTGTGTCTGCATGTGTTTATATCTCTATGTGTGTGTGTCTGCATGTGTTTATATCTGTATGTGTGCGTGTCTGCATGTTTACATCAGTATGTGTGTGTGTCCCCGCATGTGTTTATATCTTTATGTGTGCGCGTGTCTGCATGTGTTTATATCAGTATGTGTGTGTCTGCATGTGTTTATATCTGTATATGTGTCCGCGTGTGTCTGCATGTGTTTATAACTGTATGTGTGCGCGTGTGTCTGCATGAGTTTATATCTGTATGTGAGTGTGTCTGCATGTGTTTATGTCTGTATGTGTGTGTGTGTCTGCATGTGATTATACCTGTAAGTGTGCGCGTGTTTGCATGTGTATATATCTGCATGTGTGTGTGTATGTCATCATATTTTGATATCTTTATGTGTGTGTGTCGACATGTGTTCACATCTATATGTGAGTGTATCTGCATGTGTTTGTGTCTGTATGTGTGCGCGTGTCTGCATGCGGTTATACCTGTATGTGTGTGTGTCTGCATGTGTTTATATCTGTATGTGTGTGTGTCCGCAAGTGTTTATATCTGTATATGTGTGCGTGTCTGCATTTGCTTATATCTGTATGTGGGTGTCTGCATGTGTTTATAGCACTATGTATGTGTGTGTGTGTTGACATGTGTTTATATTTGTGTATGTGTGTGCCTGCATTTGTTTATAACTGTATGTGTGTGCGTTTTTCTGCATGTATTTATTTCTGTATGTGGGTGTGTGTGTCTGGAAGTGTTTATATCTGTATGTTTATGTCTGCATGTGTTTTTAGCTGCATGTGTGCGTGTCTGCATGTGTTTATATCTGTGTGTATGTGCCTGCATGTGTTTATCGCTGTATGTGTGCATTTGTCTGCATGTGTTTATATCAGTCAGTATGTGTGCCTGCAGGTGTTTATATCTGTATGTGTGTGTCTGCATGTGTTTATATCTGTATGTGTGCGTGTATCTGCATGTGTTTATATTCTATATTTTTGTGTCTGCATGTATTTATTTCTGTATGTGTGTGTGTCTGCATGTGTTTATATTTGTATGTGTGTGCATGTCTGCATGTGTTTATATCTGTATGTGTGTGTCTGCATGTGTTTATATCTGTATGTGAATATGTCTGCATGGGTTTATATCTGTATGTGAGTATGTCTGCATGTGTTTATATCTGTATGTGTGTGTGTTTCGTCATGTGTTTTATCTTTATGTGTTTGTGTCGACATGAGTTTACATCTGTGTTTGTGTGTGCCTGCATGTGTTTATATCTGTGTGTGTGTGTGTTTGCATGTGTTTATAGCTGCATGTGCGCGTGCCTGCATGCATTTATACCTGCATGTGTGTGTGTGTCTGCATGTGTTTATAACTGTACGTGTGTGTGTCTGTCTGCATGTGTTTATATCTGTATCTGTGTGTGTATGCATGTATTTATCTCTGTATGTGTGTGTTTGCATGTGTTTATATCTGTATGTGTGTATGTGTCTGCATGTGTTTATATCTGTTTGTGTGTGTGTGTCTGCATGTGTTTATATTTGTATGCATGTGTGTCTGCATGTGTCTATATTTGAATGTGTGTGCGTGTCTGCATGTGTTTGTATCTGTGTGTGCGTGTCTGCATGTGTTTAGATCTGTATGTGTGTCTGAATTTCTTTATATCTGTATGTGTGCGTGTGTCTGTGTGTTGATATCTCTATGAGTGCGCTTGTCAGCATTTCTCTAAACCTGGATGTGCGTGTGTGTTGACATGTGTTTATATCTGTATGTATGTGTGTCTGCATGTGTTTATATATGTGTGTGTGCATGTGTCTGTATGTGTTTATATCTCTATGTGTGTGTGTCTGCATGTGTTTATGTCTGTATGTGCGCGTGTCTGCATGTGTTTATATCAGTATGTGTGTGTCTGCATGTGTTTATATCTGTATATGTGTGCGCGTGTGTCTGCATGTGTTTATAACTGTATGTGTGCGCGTGTGTATGCATGAGTTTATATCTGTATGTGAGTGCATCTGCATGTGTTTATGTCTGTATGTGTGTGTGTGTCTGCATGTGCTTATACCTGTATGTGTGCACGTGTTTGCATGTGTATATATCTGTATGTGTGTGTGTATGTCATCATATTTTTATATCTGTATGTGTGTGTGTGTCTGCATGTGTTTATATTTGTATGTATGTGCATGTCTGCATGTGGTTATATCTGTATCTGTGTGCGTGTGTCTGCATGTGTTTATATCTGTATGTGTGTCTGCTTGTGTTTATATCTGTATGTGTGTGTGTTTACTTGTGTTTATATCTGTATGTGTGTGCGTGTCTGCTTGTGTTTATATCTGAATATGTGTGTGTGTCTGCATGTGTTTATATCTGTAATTGTGCGTATGTCTGTGCGTTGATATCTCTATGTATGCACGTGTGTCTGCATGTGTTTATATCTGTATGTCTGTGCGTGTTTGCATATGTTTACATCTGTATTTGTGTGCGTGTGTCCTCATCTCTTTATATATGTATGTGTTTGCGTGTGTCTGCATGTGTTTATATCTGTATATGTGTGCGCGTGTGTCTGCATGTGTTTATATCTGTATGTGTGTGTTTGCATGTGTTTATATCTATATGTGTGTGTGTTCGCATGTTTTTATATCTGTATGTCTGTGCATGTCTGCATGTGTTTATATCTGTATGTGAGTATGTCTGCATGTGTTTATGTCTGTATGTGTGTGTGTGTGCATGTGCTTATACCTGTATGTGTGTGCGTGTGTGCATGTGTTTATATCTGTAAGTGTGTGTGTGTCGTCATGTGTTTTATCTTTATGTGTTTGTGTCGACATGAGTTTACATCTGTGTTTGTGTGTGCCTGCATGTGTTTATATCTGTGTGTGTGCTTGCATGTGTTTATAGCTGCATGTGCGCGTGCCTGCATGCATTTATACCTGCATGTGTGTGTGTCTGCATGTGTTTATAACTGTATGTGTGTGTGTCTGTCTGCATGTGTTTATATGTGTATGTGTGTGTGTATGCATGTATTTATCTCTGTATGTGTGTGTTTGCATGTGTTTATATCTGTATGTGTGTATGTGTCTGAATGTGTTTATATCTGTTTGTGTGTGTGTGTCTGCATGTGTTTATATTTGTATGCATGTGCGTGTTTGCATGTGTTTATATCTGTGTGTATGTTCCCATATGTGTTTATATCTGTATGTATGTGTGTCTGCATGTGTCTATATTTGAATGTGTGTGCGTGTCTGCATGTTTTTGTATCTGGGTGTGCGTGTCTGCATGTGTTTATATCTGTATGTGTGTCTGCATGTGCTTATACCTGTAAGTGTGTGCGTGTGTGCATGTGTTTATATCTGTAAGTATGTGTGTGTCGTCATGTGTTTTATCTTTATGTGTTTGTGTCGACATGAGTTTACATCTGTGTTTGTGTGTCCCTGCATGTGTTTATATCTGTGTGTGTGTTTGCATGTGTTTTTAGGTGCATGTGCGCATGCCTGCATGCATTTATACCTGCATGTGTGTGTGTCTGCATGTGTTTATAACTGTATGTCTGTATGTCTGTCTGCATGTGTTTATATCTGTATGTGTGTGTATGCATGTATTTATCTCTGTATGTGTGTGTTTGCATGTGTTTATATCTGTATGTGTGTGTCTGCATGTGTTTATATCTGTATGTGTGCGTGTGTCTGCATGTGTTTATATTCTATGTTTTTGTGTCGGCATGTGTTTATTTCTGTATGTGTATGTGTGTCTGCATGTGTTTATATTTGTATGTGTGTGCATGTCTGCATGTGGTTATATCTGTATCTGTGTGCGTGTGTCTGTGTTTGTGTGTGCCTGCATGTGTTTATATCTGTGTGTGCGTTTGCATGTGTTTATAGCTGCATGTGCGCGTGCCTGCATGCATTTATACCTGCATGTGTGTGTGTCTGCATGTGTTAATATTTGTATGTGTGTGCATGTCTGCATGTGGTTATATCTGTATCTGTGTGCGTGTGTCTGTGTTTGTGTGTGCCTGCATGTGTTTATATCTGTGTGTGTGTGTTTGCATGTGTTTATAGCTGCATGTGCGCGTGCCTGCATGCATTTATACCTGCATGTGTGTGTGTCTGCATGTGTTTATAACTGTATGTGTGTGTGTCTGTCTGCATGTGTTTATATGTGTATGTGTGTGTGTATGCATGTATTTATCTCTGTATGTGTGTGTTTGCATGTGTTTATATCTGTATGTGTGTATGTGTCTGAATGTGTTTATATCTGTTTGTGTGTGTGTGTCTGCATGTGTTTATATTTGTATGCATGTGCGTGTTTGCATGTGTTTATATCTGTGTGTATGTTCCCATATGTGTTTATATCTGTATGTATGTGTGTCTTTATGTGTGTGTGTGTGTCGAGATGTGTTCACATCTATATGTGAGTGTGTCTGCATGTGTTTGTGTCTGTATGTGTGCGCGTGTATGCATGCGGTTATACCAGTATGTGTGAGTGTCTGCATGTGTTTATATCTGTATGTGTGTGTGTGTGTGTCCGCAAGTGTTTATATCTGTATATGTGTGCGTGTCTGCATTTGCTTATATCTGTATGTGTGTGTTTGCATGTGTTTATATCTGTAAGTGTGTATGTGTCTGACTGTGTTTATATCTGTTTGTGTGTGTGTGTCTGCATGTGTTTATATTTGTATGCATGTGCGTGTTTGCATGTGTTTATATCTGTGTGTATGTTCCCATATGTGTTTATATCTGTATGTATGTGTGTCTGCATGTGTCTATATTTGAATGTGTGTGCGTGTCTGCATGTTTTTGTATCTGGGTGTGCGTGTCTGCATGTCTTTATATCTGTATGTGTGCGTGTCGGCATGTGTTTATATCTGTTTGTGTGTGTGTCTGCATGTATTTATATCGCTACGTGTGTGTTTATATCTTTTCGTGTGCGTGTTGCTGAATGTATTTATATGTGTATGTATGTGTGTGTGTCTGCTTGTGTTTATACTTCTATATGTATGTGTGTGTCTATCTGTCCATATCCGTAAGTGTACATGTTCGTGTGTCTGCATATGTATGTATATGTATGTGGTTATGTCTGTGCGTGTGTTTATACCTGTATGTGTGTACGCATGTGTCTGCATGTGTTCATGTGTCTATGTGTGTGTCTGCATGTCTTTATATCTGTATGTGTGTGTCTGCATGTGTTTACAATTGTATTAATCAGTGTCTACATGTGTTTATATCTGTGTGTGCATTTGTATGCAAGTGTTTATATTTGTATGTGTGTGTGTGTGCATGTGTTTATATCTGTGTGTATGTGCCTGCATGTATTTATATCTGTATGTGTGCGTGTCTGCATGTGTTTATATCTGTATGTGTGTGTCTGCATGTGTTTATATCTGTATGTGTGTGTTTGTCTGCATGTGTTTATATCTGTATGTGTGTGCATGTTTGCATGTATTTATATCTGTAAGTGTGTGTTTTTCATCATGTGTTTATATCTTCATGTGTTTGTGTCGACATGTGTTTATATCTCTATGTGTGTGTGTCTGCATGTGTTTATATCTGTATATGCGCGTGTCTGCATGTGTTTATATCAGTATGTGAGAGTGTCTGCATGTGTTTATATCTGTATGTGTGTGTATGCATGTATTTATCTCTGTATGTGTGTGTTTGCATGTGTTTATATCTGTATGTGTGTATGTGTCTGCATGTGTTTATATCTGTGTGTGTGTGTCTGCATGTGTTTATATTTGAATGCATGTGTGTCTGCATGTGTCTATATTTGAATGTGTGTGCGTGTCTTCATGTGTTTGTATCTGTGTGTGCGTGTCTGCATTTGTTTATATCTGTATGTGTGTCTGAATTTCTTTATATCTGTATGTGTGCGTGTGTCTGTGTGTTGATATCTCTATGAGTGCGCTTGTCAGCATTTCTCTAAACCTGGATGTGCGTGTGTGTTGACATGTGTTTATATCTGTATGTATGTGTGTCTGCATGTGTTTATATATGTGTGTCTGCATGTGCTTATACCTGTGTGTGTGTCTGCATGTGTTTATATCTGTATATGTGTGCGCGTGTGTCTGCATGTGTTTATAACTGTATGTGTGCGCGTGTGTCTGCATGAGTTTATGTCTGTATGTGTGTGTGTGTCTGCATGTGCTTATACCTGTATGTGTGCACGTGTTTGCATGTGTATATATCTGTATGTGTGTGTGTATGTCATCATATTTTTATATCTGTATGTGTGTGTGTGTCTGCATGTGTTTATATTTGTATGTGTGTGCATGTCTGCATGTGGTTATATCTGTATCTGTGTGCGTGTGTCTGCATGTGTTTATTTCTGTATGTGTGTCTGCTTGTGTTTATATCTGTATGTGTGTGTGTTTACTTGTGTTTATATCTGTATGTGCGTGCGTGTCTGCTTGTGTTTATATCTGAATATGTGTGTGTCTGCATGTGTTTATATCTGTAATTGTGCGTATGTCTGTGCGTTGATATCTCGATGTATGCACGTGTGTCTGCTTGTGTTTATATCTGAATATGTGCGTGTTTGCATGTGTTTATATCTGTAATTGTGCGTATGTCTGTGCGTTGATATCTCGATGTATGCACGTGTGTCTGCATGTGTTTATATCTGTATGTTTTGTGCGTGTTTGCATGTGTTTATATCTGTATTTGTGTGCGTGTGTCCTCATGTCTTTATATATGTATGTGTTTGCGTGGATCTGCATGTGTTTATATCTGTGTGTATGTGCCTGCATGTATTTATATCTGTATCTGTGCGTGTCTGCATGTGTTTATATCTGTATGTGTGTGTCTGCATGTGTTTATATCTGTATGTGTGTGCTTGTCTGCATGTGTTTATATCTGTATGTGAGTGCATGTTTGCATGTGTTTATATCTGTAAGCATGTGTTTTTCATCATGTGTTTATATCTTCATGTGTTTGTGTCGACATGAGTTTACATCTGTATTTGTGTGTGTCTGCATGTGTTTATATATGTATGTGTGTGTGTCTGCATGTGTTTATACCTGTATGTGTGTGTGTCTGCATGTGTTTATATCTGTATGTGTGTGTGTGTCTGCATGTCTTTATATCTGTTTATGCGTGTCTACACGTGTTTATATATGTATGTGTGCACGTGTCTGCATGTTTATATCTGTTAGTATGTGTCTGCATGTGTTTATATCTGTATGTGTGTGTTTGTCTGCATGTGTTTATATCTGCATGTGTGTGCGTGTTTGCATGTGTTTATATCTGTAATTGTGCGTGTGTCTGTGCGTTGATATCTCTATGTATGCACGTGTGTCTGCATGTGTTTATATCTGTATGTCTGTGCGTGTTTGCATGTGTTTATATCTGTATTTGTGTGCGTGTGTCCTCATGTCTTTATATATGTATGTGTTTGCGTGTATCTGCAAGTGTTTATATTTGTATATGTGCGTGTGTCTGCATGTGTTTATATCTGTATGTGTGTGTGTCTGCATGTGTTTATATCTGTATGTGTGTGTGTGTTCGCATGTTTTTATATCTGTATGTCTGTGCATGACTGCATTTGTTTATATCTGTATGTGAGTGTGTCTGCATGTGTTTATGTCTGTATGTGTGTGTGTCTGCATGTGCTTATACCTGTATGTGTGTGCGTGTGTGCATGTGTTTATATCTGTAAGTGTGTGTGTGTCGTCATGTGTTTTATCTTTATGTGTTTTGTCGACATGAGTTTACATCTGTGTTTGTGTGTGCCTGCATGTGTTTATATCTGTGTGTGCGTTTGCATGTGTTTATAGCTGCATGTGCGCGTGCCTGCAAGCATTTACACCTGCATGTGTGTGTGTCTGCATGTGTTTATAACTGTATGTGTGTGTGTCTGCATGTATTTATCTCTGTATGTGTGTGTTTGCATGTGTTTATATCTGTATGTGTTTGTATGTGTCTGAATGTGTCTGTGTGTGTGTGTCTGCATGTGTTTATATTTGTATGCATGTGCGTGTTTGCATGTGTTTATATCTGTGTGTATGTTCCCATATGTGTTTATATCTGTATGTATGTGTGTCTGCATGTGTCTATATTTGAATGTGTGTGCGTGTCTGCATGTTTTTGTATCTGGGTGTGCGTGTCTGCATGTGTTTATATCTGTATGTGTGTCTGCATGTCTTTATATCTGTATGTGTGCGTGTCGGCATGTGTTTACATCTGTGTGTGTCTGCATGTGTTTATATCTCTATGTGTGTGTGTCTGCATGTGTTTATATCTGTATGTGTGCGTGTCTGCATGTTTACATCAGTATGTGTGTGTGTGTCCCCGCATGTGTTTATATCTTTATGTGTGCGCGTGTCTGCATGTGTTTATATCAGTATGTGTGTGTCTGCATGTGTTTATATCTGTATATGTGTCCGCGTGTGTCTGCATGTGTTTATAACTGTATGTGTGCGCGTGTGTCTGCATGAGTTTATATCTGTATGTGAGTGTGTCTGCATGTGTTTATGTCTGTATGTGTGTGTGTGTCTGCATGTGATTTTACCTGTAAGTGTGCGCGTGTTTGCATGTGTATATATCTGTATGTGTGTGTGTATGTCATCATATTTTGATATCTTTATGTGTGTGTGTGTCGACATGTGTTCACATCTATATGTGAGTGTGTCTGCATGTGTTTGTGTCTGTATGTGTGCGCGTGTCTGCATGCGGCTATACCTGTATGTGTGTGTGTCTGCATGTGTTTATATCTGTATGTGTGTGTGTGTGTGTGTCCGCAAGTGTTTATATCTGTATATGTGTGCATGTCTGCATTTGCTTATATCTGTATGTGGGTGTCTGCATGTGTTTATAGCACTATGTATGTGTGTGTGTGTTGACATGTGTTTATATTTGTGTATGTGTGTGCCTGCATTTGTTTATAACTGTATGTGTGTGCGTTTTTCTGCATGTATTTATTTCTGTATGTGGGTGTGTGTGTCTGGAAGTGTTTATATCTGTGTGTGTGTGCGTGTCTGCATGTGTTTCTATCTGTATGTTTGTGTCTGCATGTGTTTTTAGCTGCATGTGTGCGTGTCTGCATGTGTTTATATCTGTGTGTATGTGCCTGCATGTGTTTATCGCTGTATGTGTGCATTTGTCTGCATGTGTTTATATCAGACTGTATGTGTGCCTGCATGTGTTTATATCTGTATGTGTGTGTCTGCATGTGTTTATATCTGTATGTGTGCGTGTATCTGCATGTGTTTATATTCTATGTTTTTGTGTCTGCATGTATTTATTTCTGTATGTGTGTGTGTCTGCATGTGTTTATATTTGTATGTGTGTGCATGTCTGCATGTGTTTATATCTGTATGTGAGTATGTCTGCATGTGTTTATGTCTGTATGTGAGTATGTCTGCATGGGTTTATATCTGTATGTGAGTATGTCTGCATGTGTTTATATCTGTATGTGTGTGTGTGTCGTCATGTGTTTTATCTTTATGTGTTTGTGTCGACATGAGTTTACATCTGTGTTTGTGTGTGCCTGCATGTGTTTATATCTGTGTGTGTGTGTTTGCATGTGTTTATAGCTGCATGTGCGCGTGCCTGCATGCATTTATACCTGCATGTGTGTGTGTCTGCATGTGTTTATAACTGTATGTGTGTGTCTGTCTGCATGTGTTTATATCTGTATGTGTGTGTATGCATGTATTTATCTCTGTATGTGTGTGTTTGCATGTGTTTATATCTGTATGTGTGCATGTGTCTGCATGTGTTTATATCTGTTTGTGTGTGTGTGTCTGCATGTGTTTATATTTGTATGCATGTGTGTCTGCATGTGTCTATATTTGAATGTGTGTGCGTGTCTGCATGTGTTTGTATCTGTGTGTGCGTGTCTGCATTTGTTTATATCTGTATGTGTGTCTGAATTTCTTTATATCTGTATGTGTGCGTGTGTCTGTGTGTTGATATCTCTATGAGTGCGCTTGTCAGCATTTCTCTAAACCTGGATGTGCGTGTGTGTTGACATGTGTTTATATCTGTATGTATGTGTGACTGCATGTGTTTATATATGTGTGTGTGCATGTGTCTGTATGTGTTTATATCTCTATGTGTGTGTGTCTGCATGTGTTTATGTCTGTATGTGCGCGTGTCTGCATGTTTTTATATCAGTATGTGTGTGTCTGCATGTGTTTATATCTGAATATGTGTGCGCGTGTGTCTGCATGTGTTTATAACTGTATGTGTGCGCGTGTGTCTGCATGAGTTTATATCTGTATGTGAGTGCGTCTGCATGTGTTTATGTCTGTATGTGTGTGTGTGTCTGCATGTGCTTATACCTGTATGTGTGCACGTGTTTGCATGTGTATATATCTGTATAGTGTGTGTATGTCATCATATATTTATATATTTATGTGTGTGTGTGTCGACATGTGTTCACATCAGTATGTGAGAGTGTCTGCATGTGTTTATATCTGTATGTGTGTGTGTGTGTCTGCATCTGTTTATATTTGTATGTGTGTTGCATGTCTGCATGTGGTTATATCTGTATCTGTGTGCGTGTGTCCGCAAGTGTTTATATCTGTATGTGTGTCTGCTTGTGTTTATATCTGTATGTGTGTGTGTTTACTTGTGTTTATATCTGTATGTGTGTGCGTGTCTGCTTGTGTTTATATCTGAATATGTGTGTGTCTGCATGTGTTTATATCTGTAATTGTGCGTGCGTCTGTGCGTTGATATCTCTATGTATGCACGTGTGTCTGCATGTGTTTATATCTGTATGTCTGTGCGTGTTTGCATGTGTTTATATCTGTATTTGTGTGCGTGTGTGTTCATGTCTTTATATATGTATGTGTTTGCGTGTATCTGCAGGTGTTTATATTTGTATGTGTGCGTGTGTCTGCATGTGTTTATATCTGTATGTGTGTGTGTTCGCATGTTTTTATATCTGTATGTCTGTGCATGTCTGCATGTGTTTATATCTGTATGTGAGTATGTCTGCATGTGTTTATGTCTGTATGTGTGTGTGTCTGCATGTGCTTATACTTGTATGTGTGTGCGTGTTTGCATGTGTTTATATCTGTATGTGAGTGCGTCTGCATGTGTTTATGTCTGTATGTGTGTGTGTGTCTGCATGTGCTTATACCTGTATGTGTGCACGTGTTTGCATGTGTATATATCTGTATAGTGTGTGTATGTCATCATATGACATGTCATCATGTCATCATAGTGTGTGTGTCGTCATGTGTTTTATCTTTATGTGTTTGTGTCGACATGAGTTTACATCTGTGTTTGTGTGTGCCTGAATGTGTTTATATCTGTGTGTGTGTTTGCATGTGTTTATAGCTGCATGTGCGCGTGCCTGCATGCATTCATACCAGCATGTGTGCGTTTCTGCATGTGTTTATAACTGTATGTCTGTATGTCTGTCTGCATGTGTTTATATCTGTATGTGTGTGTGTATTAATGTATTTATCTCTGTGTGTGTTTGCATGTGTTTATATCTGTATGTGTGTGTCTGCATGTGTTTATATCTGTATGTGTGCGTGTATCTGCATGTGTTTATATTCTATGTTTTTGTGTCAGCATGTGTTTATTTCTGTATGTGTTGTCTGTGTCTGCATGTGTTTATATTTGTACATGTGTGTGCCGGCATGTGTTTATATCTGTATGTTTGCATGTGTTTATATCTGTATGTGTGTATGTGTCTGCATGTGTTTATATCTGTTTGTGTGTGTGTCTGCATGTGTTTATATTTGTATGCATGTGCGTGTTTGCATGTGTTTATATCTGTGTGTATGCTCCCATATGTGTTTATATCTGTATGTATGTGTTTCTGCATGTGTCTATATTTGAATGTGTGTGCGTGTCTGCATGTTTTTGTATCTGGGTGTGCGTGTCTGCATGTGTTTATATCTGTATGTGTGTCTGTATGTCTTTATATCTGTATGTGTGCGTGTCGGCATGTGTTTATATCTGTTTGTGTGTGTGTCTGCATGTGTTTATATCTCTATGTGTGTGTGTCTGCATGTGTTTATATCTGTATGTGTGCGTGTCTGCATGTTTACATCAGTATGTGTGTGTGTCCCCACGTGTGTTTATATCTTTATGTGTGCGCGTGTCTGCATGTGTTTATATCAGTACGTGTGTGTCTGCATGTGTTTATATCTGTATATGTGTCCGCGTGTGTCTGCATGTGTTTATAACTGTAAGTGTGCGCGTGTGTCTGCATGAGTTTATATCTGTATGTGAGTGTGTCTGCATGTGTTTATGTCTGTATGTGTGTGTGTGTCTGCATGTGATTATACCTGTAAGTGTGCGCGTGTTTGCATGTGTATATATCTGTATGTGTGTGTGTATGTCATCATATTTTGATATCTTTATGTGTGTGTGTGTCGACATGTGTTCACATCTATATGTGAGTGTGTCTGCATGTGTTTGTGTCTGTAAGTGTGCGCGTGTATGCATGCGGTTATACCTGTATGTGTGTGTGTCTGCATGTGTTTATATCTGTATGTGTGTGTGTGTCCTCAAGTGTTTCTATCTGTATATGTGTGCGTGTCTGCATTTGCTTATATCTGTATGTGGGTGTCTGCATGTGTTTATAGCACTATGTATGTGTGTGTGTGTGTGTGTGTTGACATGTGTTTATATTTGTGTATGTGTGTGCCTGCATTTGTTTATAACTGTATGTGTGTGCGTTTTTCTGCATGTATTTATTTCTGTATGTGGGTGTGTGTGTCTGGAAGTGTTTATATCTGTGTGTGTGTGCGTGTCTGCATGTGTTTCTATCTGTATGTTTGTGTCTGCATGTGTTTTTAGCTGCATGTGTGCGTGTTTATATCTGTATGTATGTGTGTCTGCGTGTGATTATATCTGTATATGTGTGTGCCTGCATGTGTTTATAACTGTATGTGTGTGCGTGTATCTGTATGTGTTTGTATCTGTATGTGTGTGTGTCTGCATGTGTTTATATCTGTAATTGTGGGTGTTTGCATTTGTTTATATCTGTGTGTATGTCCCTACATGTGTTTATATCTGTATGTGTGTGTGTTTGCATGTTTTTATATCTGTATGTTTGTGCATGTCTGCATGTGATTATATCTGTATTTGTGTGCGTATGTCCTCATGTCTTTATATCTGTATGTGTGCGTGTATCTGCATGTGTTTATATTCTATGTTTTTGTGTCTGCATGTGTTTATATCTGTATGTGTGTGTGTGTCTGCATGTGTTTATATTTGTATGTGTGTGCATGTCTCATGTGATTATATCTGTATCTGTGTGCGTGTGTCTGCATGTGCTTATAACTGTATGTATGTGCATGTCTGCATGTATTTAAATCGCTACGTGTGTGTTTATATCTGTACGTGTGCGTGTTGCTGAATGTATTTATATGTGTATGTATGTGTGTGTGTCTGCTTGTGTTTATACTTCTATATGTATGTGTGTGTCTATCTGTCCATATCCGTAAGTGTACATGTTCGTGTGTCTGCATATGTATGTATATGTATGTGGTTATGTCTGTGCGTGTGTTTATATCTGTATGTGTGTAAGCATGTCTCTGCATGTGTTCATGTGTCTTTGTGTGTGTCTGGATGTCTTCATATCTGTATGCGTGTGTCTAAATGTGTTTACAATCGTATGTGTCTGTGCCTACATGTGTTTATATCAGTGTGCATTTGTATGCAAGTGTTTATATTTGTATGTTTGTGTGCCTGCATGTGTTTACATCTGTGTGTGTGTGTGTGTCTGCATGTGCTTATATCTGTATGTGTGCATGTGCCAGCATGTATTTATATCTGTATGTGTGCGTGTCTGCATGTGTTTATATCTGTATGTGTTTGTCGGCATGTGTTTATATCTGTATGTGTGTGTTTGTCTGCATGTGTTTATACCTGTATGTGTGTGCGTGTTTGCATGTATTTATATCTGTAAGTGAGTGTGTTTCATCATGTGTTTATATCTTTATGTGTTTGTGTCGACATGAGTTTACATCTGTTATTTGTGTGTGTCTGCATGTGTTTATATCTGAATGTGTGTGTGTCTGCACGTGTTTATACCTGTATGTGTGTGTCTGCATGTGTTTATATCTGTATGTGTGTGCGTGTCTGCTTGTGTTTATATCTGAATATGTGTGTGTGTGTGCATGTGTTTATATCTGTAATTGTGCGTATGCCTTTGCGTTGATATCTCTATGTATGCACGTGTGTCTGCATGTGTTTATATCTGTATGTCTGTGCGTGTTTGCATGTGTTTATATCTGTATTTGTGTGCGTGTGTCCTCATCTCTTTATATATGTATGTGTTGGCGTTTATCTGCAGGTGTTTATATTTGTATGTGTGCGTGTGTCTGCATGTGGTTATATCTGTATGTGTGTGTGTTCGCATGTTTTTATATCTGTATGTCTGTGCATGTCTGCATGTGTTTATATCTGTATGTGAGTATGTCTGCATGTGTTTATGTCTGTATGTGTGTGCGTGTTTGCATGTGTTTATATCTGTATGTGTGTGTGTGTCGTCTGTGTTTTATCTTTATGTGTTTGTGTCGACATGAGTTTACATCTGTGTTTGTGTGTGCCTGCATGTGTTTATATCTGTGTGTGTGTGTTTGCATGTGTTTATAGCTGCATGTGCGCGCGCCTGCATGCATTTATACCTGCATGTGTGTGTGTCTGCATGTGTTTATAACTGTATGTGTGTGTGTCTGTCTGCATGTGTTTATATCTGTATGTGTGTGTGTATGCATGTATTTATCTCTGTATGTGTGTGTTTGCATGTGTTTATATCTGTATGTGTGTATGTGTCTGCATGTGTTTATATCTGTTTGTGTGTATGTGTCTGCATGTGTTTATATTTGTATGCATGTGTGTCTGCATGTGTCTATATTTGAATGTGTGTGCGTGTCTGCATGTGTTTATATCTGTATGTGTGTCTGCATTTCTTTATGTCTGTATGTGTGCGTGTGTCTGTGTGTTGATATCTCTATGTGCGCGCTTGTCAGCATTTCTCTAAACCTGGATGTGCACGTGTGTTGACATGTGTTTATATCTGTATGTATGTGCGTCTGCATGTGTTTATATCTGTATGTGTGCATGTGTCTGCATGTGTTTATATCTGTATGTGTGTGCCTGCATGTGTTTATATCTCTATGTGTGTGTGTCTGCATGTGTTTATATCTGTATGTGCGCGTGTCTGCATGTGTTTATATCAGTATGTGTGTGTCTGCATGTGTTTATATCTGTATATGTGTGCGCGTGTGTCTGCATGTGTTTATAACTGTATGTGTGCGCGTGTGTCTGCATGAGTTTATATCTGTATGTGAGTATGTCTGCATGTGTTTAGGTCTGTATGTGTGTGTGTGTCTGCATGTGCTTATACCTGTATGTGTGCGCGTGTTTGCATGTGTATATATCTGTATAGTGTGTGTATGTCATCATATTTTTATATATTTATGTGTGTGTGTCGACATGTGTTCACATCAGTATGTGAGAGTGTCTGCATGTGTTTATATCTGTATGTGTGTGTGTGTGTCTGCATCTGTTTATATTTGTATGTGTGTTGCATGTCTGCATGTGGTTATATCTGTATCTGTGTGCGTGTGTCTGCATGTGTTTATATCTGTATGTGTGCTGCTTGTGTTTATATCTGTATGTGTGTGTGTTTACTTGTGTTTATATCTGTATGTGTGTGCGTGTCTGCTTGTGTTTATATCTGAATATGTGTGTGTCTGCATGTGTTTATATCTGTAATTGTGCGTGCGTCTGTGCGTTGATATCTCTATGTATGCACGTGTGTCTGCATGTGTTTATATCTGTATGTCTGTGCGTGTTTGCATGTGTTTATATCTGTATTTGTGTGCGTGTGTGCTCATGTCTTTATATATGTATGTGTTTGCGTGTATCTGCAGGTGTTTATATTTGTATGTGTGTCTGCATGTGTTTATATCTGTATGTGTGTGTGTTCGCATGTTTTTATATCTGTATGTCTGTGCATGTCTGCATGTGTTTATATCTGTATGAGTATGTCTGCATGTGTTTATATTTGTATGTGTGTGTGTCTGCATGTGCTTATACGTGTATGTGTGTGCGTGTTTGCATGTGTTTATATCTGTATGTGTGTGTGTGTCGTCATGTGTTTTATCTTTATGTGTTTGTGTCGACATGAGTTTACATCTGTGTTTGTGTGTGCCTGAATGTGTTTATATCTGTGTGTGTGTTTGCATGTGTTTATAGCTGCATGTGCGCGTGCCTGCATGCATTCATACCGGCATGTGTGCGTTTCTGCATGTGTTTATAACTGTATGTCTGTATGTCTGTCTGCATGTGTTTATATCTGTATGTGTGTGTGTATTAATGTATTTATCTCTGTGTGTGTTTGCATGTGTTTATATCTGTATGTGTGTGTCTGCATGTGTTTATATCTGTATGTGTGTGTGTACCTGCATGTGTTTATATTCTATGTTTTTGTGTCAGCATGTGTTTATTTCTGTATGTGTTGTCTGTGTCTGCATGTGTTTATATTTGTACATGTGTGTGCCTGCATCTGTTTATATCTGTATGTTTGCATGTGTTTATATCTGTATGTGTGTATGTGTCTGCATGTGTTTATATCTGTTTGTGTGTGTGTCTGCATGTGTTTATATTTGTATGCATGTGCGTGTTTGCATGTGTTTATATCTGTGTGTATGTTCCCATATGTGTTTATATCTGTATGTATGTGTGTCTGCATGTGTCTATATTTGAATGTGTGTGCGTGTCTGCATGTTTTTGTATCTGGGTGTGCGTGTCTGCATGTGTTTATATCTGTATGTGTGTCTGTATGTCTTTATATCTGTATGTGTGCGTTTCGGCATGTGTTTATATCTGTTTGTGTATGTGTCTGCATGTGTTTATATCTCTATGTGTGTGTCTCTGCATGTGTTTATATCTGTATGTGTGCGTGTCTGCATGTTTACATCAGTATGTGTGTGTGTCCCCACGTGTGTTTATATCTTTATGTGTGCGCGTGTCTGCATGTGTTTATATCAGTACGTCTGTGTCTGCATGTGTTTATATCTGTATATGTGTCCGCGTGTGTCTGCATGTGTTTATAACTGTAAGTGTGCGCGTGTGTCTGCATGAGTTTATATCTGTATATGAGTGTGTCTGCATGTGTTTATGTCTGTATGTGTGTGTGTGTCTGCATGTGATTATACCTGTAAGTGTGCGCGTGTTTGCATGTGTATATATCTGTATATGTGTGTGTATGTCATCATATTTTGATATCTTTATGTGTGTGTGTGTCGACATGTGTTCACATCTATATGTGAGTGTGTCTGCATGTGTTTGTGTCTGTAAGTGTGCGCGTGTATGCATGCGGTTATACCTGTATGTGTGTGTGTCTGCATGTGTTTATATCTGTATGTGGGTGTGTGTGTCCGCAAGTGTTTATATCTGTATATGTGTGCGTGTCTGCATTTGCTTATATCTGTATGTGGGTGTCTGCATGTGTTTATAGCACTATGTATGTGTGTGTGTGTGTGTGTGTTGACATGTGTTTATATTTGTGTATGTGTGTGCCTGCATTTGTTTATAACTGTATGTGTGTGCGTTTTTCTGCATGTATTTATTTCTGTATGTGGGTGTGTGTGTCTGGAAGTGTTTATATCTGTGTGTGTGTGCGTGTCTGCATGTGTTTCTATCTGTATGTTTGTGTCTGCATGTGTTTTTAGCTGCATGTGTGCGTGTCTGCATGTATCTGTATGTGTTTGTATCTGTATGTATGTGTGTCTGCGTGTGATTATATCTGTGTATGTGTGTGCCTGCATGTGTTTATAACTGTATGTGTGTGCGTGTATCTGTATGTGTTTGTATCTGTATGTGTGTGTGTCTGCATGTGTTTATATCTGTAATTGTGTGTGTTTGCATTTGTTTATATCTGTGTGTATGTCCCTACATGTGTTTATATCTGTATGTGTGTGTTTGCATGTTTTTATATCTGTATGTTTGTGCATGTCTGCATGTGTTTATATCTGTATTTGTGTGCGTGTGTCCTCATGTCTTTATATCTGTATGTGTGCGTGTATCTGCATGTGTTTATATTCTATGTTTTTGTGTCTGCATGTGTTTATATCTGTATGTGTGTGTGTGTCTGCATGTGTTTATATTTGTATGTGTGTGCATCGCTGCATGTGATTATATCTGTATCTGTGTGCGTGTGTCTGCATGTGCTTATAGCACTATGTATGTGTGTGTGTGTGTGTGTGTTGACATGTGTTTATATTTGTGTATGTGTGTGCCTGCATTTGTTTATAACTGTATGTGTGTGCGTTTTTCTGCATGTATTTATTTCTGTATGTGGGTGTGTGTGTCTGGAAGTGTTTATATCTGTGTGTGTGTGCGTGTCTGCATGTGTTTCTATCTGTATGTATGTGCATGTCTGCATGTATTTATATCGCTACGTGTGTGTTTATATCTGTACGTGTGCGTGTTGCTGAATGTATTTATATGTGTATGTATGTGTGTGTGTCTGCTTGTGTTTATACTTCTATATGTATGTGTGTGTCTATCTGTCCATATCCGTAAGTGTACATGTTCGTGTGTCTGCATATGTATGTATATGTATGTGGTTATGTCTGTGCGTGTGTTTATATCTGTATGTGTGTAAGCATGTCTCTGCATGTGTTCATGTGTCTTTGTGTGTGTCTGGATGTCTTCATATCTGTATGCGTGTGTCTAAATGTGTTTACAATCGTATGTGTCTGTGTCTACATGTGTTTATATCAGTGTGCATTTGTATGCAAGTGTTTATATTTGTATGTTTGTGTGCCTGCATGTGTTTACATCTGTGTGTGTGTGTGTGTCTGCATGTGCTTATATCTGTATGTGTGCATGTGCCAGCATGTATTTATATCTGTATGTGTGCGTGTCTGCATGTGTTTATATCTGTATGTGTTTGTCGGCATGTGTTTATATCTGTATGTGTGTGTTTGTCTGCATGTGTTTATACCTGTATGTGTGTGCGTGTTTGCATGTATGTATATCTGTAAGTGAGTGTGTTTCATCATGTGTTTATATCTTTATGTGTTTGTGTCGACATGAGTTTACATCTGTTATTTGTGTGTGTCTGCATGTGTTTATATCTGAATGTGTGTGTGTCTGCACGTGTTTATACCTGTATGTGTGTGTCTGCATGTGTTTATATCTGTATGTGTGTGCGTGTCTGCTTGTGTTTATATCTGAATATGTGTGTGTGTGCATGTGTTTATATCTGTAATTGTGCGTATGCCTTTGCGTTGATATCTCTATGTATGCACGTGTGTCTGCATGTGTTTATATCTGTATGTCTGTGCGTGTTTGCATGTGTTTATATCTGTATTTGTGTGCGTGTGTCCTCATCTCTTTATATATGTATGTGTTGGCGTTTATCTGCAGGTGTTTATATTTGTATGTGTGCGTGTGCCTGCATGTGGTTATATCTGTATGTGTGTGTGTTCGCATGTTTTTATATCTGTATGTCTGTGCATGTCTGCATGTGTTTATATCTGTATGTGAGTATGTCTGCATGTGTTTATGTCTGTATGTGTGTGCGTGTTTGCATGTGTTTATATCTGTATGTGTGTGTGTGTCGTCTGTGTTTTATCTTTATGTGTTTGTGTCGACATGAGTTTACATCTGTGTTTGTGTGTGCCTGCATGTGTTTATATCTGTGTGTGTGTGTTTGCATGTGTTTATAGCTGCATGTGCGCGCGCCTGCATGCAATTATACCTGCATGTGTGTGTGTCTGCATGTGTTTATAACTGTATGTGTGTGTGTCTGTCTGCATGTGTTTATATCTGTATGTGTGTGTGTATGCATGTATTTATCTCTGTATGTGTGTGTTTGCATGTGTTTATATCTGTATGTGTGTATGTGTCTGCATGTGTTTATATCTGTTTGTGTGTATGTGTCTGCATGTGCTTATACCTGTATGTGTGCGCGTGTTTGCATGTGTATATATCTGTATAGTGTGTGTATGTCATCATATTTTTATATATTTATGTGTGTGTGTCGACATGTGTTCACATCAGTATGTGAGAGTGTCTGCATGTGTTTATATCTGTATGTGTGTGTG
The DNA here is from genome assembly GCF_037043375.1 of Chiloscyllium plagiosum. Classification (NCBI taxonomy): domain Eukaryota; kingdom Metazoa; phylum Chordata; class Chondrichthyes; order Orectolobiformes; family Hemiscylliidae; genus Chiloscyllium; species Chiloscyllium plagiosum. Next base: position 37,107,077 of record NW_028270183.1, read on the forward strand.
TGTGTCTGCATCTGTTTATATTTGTATGTGTGTTGCATGTCTGCATGTGGTTATATCTGTATCTGTGTGCGTGTGTCTGCATGTGTTTATATCTGTATGTGTGTCTGCTTGTGTTTATATCTGTATGTGTGTGTGTTTACTTGTGTTTATATCTGTATGTGTGTGCGTGTCTGCTTGTGTTTATATCTGAATATGTGTGTCTGTCTGCATGTGTTTATATCTGTAATTGTGCGTGCGTCTGTGCGTTGATATCTCTATGTATGCACGTGTGTCTGCATGTGTTTATATCTGTATGTCTGTGCGTGTTTGCATGTGTTTATATCTGTATTTGTGTGCGTGTGTGCTCATGTCTTTATATATGTATGTGTTTGCGTGTATCTGCAGGTGTTTATATTTGTATGTGTGTCTGCATGTGTTTATATCTGTATGAGTATGTCTGCATGTGTTTATATCTGTATGTGTGTGTGTCTGCATGTGCTTATACTTGTATGTGTGTGCGTGTTTGCATGTGTTTATATCTGTATGTGTGTGTGTCGTCATGTGTTTTATCTTTGTGTGTGCCTGAATGTGTTTATATCTGTGTGTGTGTTTGCATGTGTTTATAGCTGCATGTGCGCGTGCCTGCATGCATTCATACCGGCATGTGTGCGTTTCTGCATGTGTTTATAACTGTATGTCTGTATGTCTGTCTGCATGTGTTTATATCTGTATGTGTGTGTGTATTAATGTATTTATCTCTGTGTGTGTTTGCATGTGTTTATATCTGTATGTGTGTGTCTGCATGTGTTTATATCTGTATGTGTGCGTGTATCTGCATGTGTTTATATTCTATGTTTTTGTGTCAGCATGTGTTTATTTCTGTATGTGTTGTCTGTGTCTGCATGTGTTTATATTTGTACATGTGTGTGCCTGCATGTGTTTATATCTGTATGTTTGCATGTGTTTATATCTGTATGTGTGTATGTGTCTGCATGTGTTTATATCTGTTTGTGTGTGTGTCTGCATGTGTTTATATTTGTATGCATGTGCGTGTTTGCATGTGTTTATATCTGTGTGTATGTTCCCATATGTGTTTATATCTGTATGTATGTGTGTCTGCATGTGTCTATATTTGAATGTGTGTGCGTGTCTGCATGTTTTTGTATCTGGGTGTGCGTGTCTGCATGTGTTTATATCTGTATGTGTGTCTGTATGTCTTTATATCTGTATGTGTGCGTTTCGGCATGTGTTTATATCTGTTTGTGTGTGTGTCTGCATGTGTTTATATCTCTATGTGTGTGTCTCTGCATGTGTTTATATCTGTATGTGTGCGTGTCTGCATGTTTACATCAGTATGTGTGTGTGTCCCCACGTGTGTTTATATCTTTATGTGTGCGCGTGTCTGCATGTGTTTATATCAGTACGTCTGTGTCTGCATGTGTTTATATCTGTATATGTGTCCGCGTGTGTCTGCATGTGTTTATAACTGTAAGTGTGCGCGTGTGTCTGCATGAGTTTATATCTGTATATGAGTGTGTCTGCATGTGTTTATGTCTGTATGTGTGTGTGTGTCTGCATGTGATTATACCTGTAAGTGTGCGCGTGTTTGCATGTGTATATATCTGTATATGTGTGTGTATGTCATCATATTTTGATATCTTTATGTGTGTGTGTGTCGACATGTGTTCACATCTATATGTGAGTGTGTCTGCATGTGTTTGTGTCTGTAAGTGTGCGCGTGTATGCATGCGGTTATACCTGTATGTGTGTGTGTCTGCATGTGTTTATATCTGTATGTGGGTGTGTGTGTCCGCAAGTGTTTATATCTGTATATGTGTGCGTGTCTGCATTTGCTTATATCTGTATGTGGGTGTCTGCATGTGTTTATAGCACTATGTATGTGTGTGTGTGTGTGTGTTGACATGTGTTTATATTTGTGTATGTGTGTGCCTGCATTTGTTTATAACTGTATGTGTGTGCGTTTTTCTGCATGTATTTATTTCTGTATGTGGGTGTGTGTGTCTGGAAGTGTTTATATCTGTGTGTGTGTGCGTGTCTGCATGTGTTTCTATCTGTATGTTTGTGTCTGCATGTGTGTTTAGCTGCATGTGTGCGTGTCTGCATGTTTATATCTGTATGTATGTGTGTCTGCGTGTGATTATATCTGTATATGTGTGTGCCTGCATGTGTTTATAACTGTATGTGTGTGCGTGTATCTGTATGTGTTTGTATCTGTATGTGTGTGTGTCTGCATGTGTTTATATCTGTAATTGTGTGTGTTTGCATTTGTTTATATCTGTGTGTATGTCCCTACATGTGTTTATATCTGTATGTGTGTGTTTGCATGTTTTTATATCTGTATGTTTGTGCATGTCTGCATGTGTTTATATCTGTATTTGTGTGCGTGTGTCCTCATGTCTTTATATCTGTATGTGTGCGTGTATCTGCATGTGTTTATATTCTATGTTTTTGTGTCTGCATGTGTTTATATCTGTATGTGTGTGTGTGTCTGCATGTGTTTATATTTGTATGTGTGTGCATGGCTGCATGTGATTATATCTGTATCTGTGTGCGTGTATCTGCATGTGCTTATAGCACTATGTATGTGTGTGTGTGTGTGTGTGTTGACATGTGTTTATATTTGTGTATGTGTGTGCCTGCATTTGTTTATAACTGTATGTGTGTGCGTTTTTCTGCATGTATTTATTTCTGTATGTGGGTGTGTGTGTCTGGAAGTGTTTATATCTGTGTGTGTGTGTGCGTGTCTGCATGTGTTTCTATCTGTATGTATGTGCATGTCTGCATGTATTTATATCGCTACGTGTGTGTTTATATCTGTACGTGTGCGTGTTGCTGAATGTATTTATATGTGTATGTATGTGTGTGTGTCTGCTTGTGTTTATACTTCTATATGTATGTGTGTGTCTATCTGTCCATATCCGTAAGTGTACATGTTCGTGTGTCTGCATATGTATGTATATGTATGTGGTTATGTCTGTGCGTGTGTTTATATCTGTATGTGTGTAAGCATGTCTCTGCATGTGTTCATGTGTCTTTGTGTGTGTCTGGATGTCTTCATATCTGTATGCGTGTGTCTAAATGTGTTTACAATCGTATGTGTCTGTGTCTACATGTGTTTATATCAGTGTGCATTTGTATGCAAGTGTTTATATTTGTATGTTTGTGTGCCTGCATGTGTTTACATCTGTGTGTGTGTGTGTGTCTGCATGTGCTTATATCTGTATGTGTGCATGTGCCAGCATGTATTTATATCTGTATGTGTGCGTGTCTGCATGTGTTTATATCTGTATGTGTTTGTCGGCATGTGTTTATATCTGTATGTGTGTGTTTGTCTGCATGTGTTTATACCTGTATGTGTGTGCGTGTTTGCATGTATTTATATCTGTAAGTGAGTGTGTTTCATCATGTGTTTATATCTTTATGTGTTTGTGTCGACATGAGTTTACATCTGTTATTTGTGTGTGTCTGCATGTGTTTATATCTGAATGTGTGTGTGTCTGCACGTGTTTATACCTGTATGTGTGTGTCTGCAAGTGTTTATATCTGTATGTGTGTGCGTGTCTGCTTGTGTTTATATCTGAATATGTGTGTGTGTGTGCATGTGTTTATATCTGTAATTGTGCGTATGCCTTTGCGTTGATATCTCTATGTATGCACGTGTGTCTGCATGTGTTTATATCTGTATGTCTGTGCGTGTTTGCATGTGTTTATATCTGTATTTGTGTGCGTGTGTCCTCATCTCTTTATATATGTATGTGTTGGCGTTTATCTGCAGGTGTTTATATTTGTATGTGTGCGTGTGCCTGCATGTGGTTATATCTGTATGTGTGTGTGTTCGCATGTTTTTATATCTGTATGTCTGTGCATGTCTGCATGTGTTTATATCTGTATGTGAGTATGTCTGCATGTGTTTATGTCTGTATGTGTGTGCGTGTTTGCATTTGTTTATATCTGTATGTGTGTGTGTGTCGTCTGTGTTTTATCTTTATGTGTTTGTGTCGACATGAGTTTACATCTGTGTTTGTGTGTGCCTGCATGTGTTTATATCTGTGTGTGTGTGTGTTTGCATGTGTTTATAGCTGCATGTGCGCGCGCCTGCATGCATTTATACCTGCATGTGTGTGTGTCTGCATGTGTTTATAACTGTAATTGTGTGTGTCTGTCTGCATGTGTTTATATCTGTATGTGTGTGTGTATGCATGTATTTATCTCTGTATGTGTGTGTTTGCATGTGTTTATATCTGTATGTGTGTATGTGTCTGCATGTGTTTATATCTGTTTGTGTGTATGTGTCTGCATGTGTTTATAATTGTATGCATGTGTGTCTGCATGTGTCTATATTTGAATGTGTGTGCGTGTCTGCATGTGATTGTACCTGTGTGTGCGTGTCTGCATGTGTTTATATCTGTATGTGTGTCTGCATTTCTTTATGTCTGTATGTGTGCGTGTGTCTGTGTGTTGATATCTCTATGTGCGCGCTTGTCAGCATTTCTCTAAACCTGGATGTGCACGTGTGTTGACATGTGTTTATATCTGTATGTATGTGTGTCTGCATGTGTTTATATCTGTATGTGTGCATGTGTCTGCATGTGTTTATATCTGTATGTGTGTGTGCCTGCATGTGTTTATATCTCTATGAGTGTGTGTCTGCATGTGTTTATATCTGTATGTGCGCGTGTCTGCATGTGTTTATATCAGTATGTGTGTGTCTGCATGTGTTTATATCTGTATATGTGTGCGCGTGTGTCTGCATGTGTTTATAACAGTATGTGTGCGCGTGTGTCTGCATGAGTTTATATCTGTAAGTGAGTGTGTCTGTATGTTTTTATGTCTGTATGTGTGTGTGTGTCTGCATGTGCTTATACCTGTATGTGTGCGCGTGTTTGCATGTGTATATATCTGTATGTGTGTGTGTATGTCATCATATTTTTATATCTTTATGTGTGTGTGTGTCGACATGTGTTCACAACAGTATGTGAGAGTGTCTGCATGTGTTTATATCTGTATGTGTGTGTGTGTCTGCATGTGTTTATATTTGTATGTGTGTGCATCTCTGCATGTGGTTATATCTGTATCTGTGTGCGTGTGTCTGCATGTGTTTATATCTGTATGTGTGTCTGCTTGTGTTTATATCTGTATCTGTGTGTTTACATGTGTTTATATCTGTATGTGTGCGTGTCTGCTTGTGTTTATATCTGAATATGTTTGTGTGTCTGCATGTGTTTATATCTGTAATTGTGCGTGCGTCTGTGCGTTGATATCTCTATGTATGCACGTGTGTCTGCATGTGTTTATATCTGTATGTCTGTGCGTGTTTGCATGTGTTTATATCTGTATTTGTGTGCGTGTGTCCTCATGTCTTTATATATGTATGTGTTTGCGTGTATCTGCATGTGTTTATATCTGTATGTGTGTCTGTATGTCTTTATATCTGTATGTGTGCGTTTCGGCATGTGTTTATATCTGTTTGTGTATGTGTCTGCATGTGTTTATATCTCTATGTGTGTGTCTCTGCATGTGTTTATATCTGTATGTGTGCGTGTCTGCATGTTTACATCAGTATGTGTGTGTGTCCCCACGTGTGTTTATATCTTTATGTGTGCGCGTGTCTGCATGTGTTTATATCAGTACGTCTGTGTCTGCATGTGTTTATATCTGTATATGTGTCCGCGTGTGTCTGCATGTGTTTATAACTGTAAGTGTGCGCGTGTGTCTGCATGAGTTTATATCTGTATATGAGTGTGTCTGCATGTGTTTATGTCTGTATGTGTGTGTGTGTCTGCATGTGATTATACCTGTAAGTGTGCGCGTGTTTGCATGTGTATATATCTGTATATGTGTGTGTATGTCATCATATTTTGATATCTTTATGTGTGTGTGTGTCGACATGTGTTCACATCTATATGTGAGTGTGTCTGCATGTGTTTGTGTCTGTAAGTGTGCGCGTGTATGCATGCGGTTATACCTGTATGTGTGTGTGTCTGCATGTGTTTATATCTGTATGTGGGTGTGTGTGTCCGCAAGTGTTTATATCTGTATATGTGTGCGTGTCTGCATTTGCTTATATCTGTATGTGGGTGTCTGCATGTGTTTATAGCACTATGTATGTGTGTGTGTGTGTGTGTTGACATGTGTTTATATTTGTGTATGTGTGTGCCTGCATTTGTTTATAACTGTATGTGTGTGCGTTTTTCTGCATGTATTTATTTCTGTATGTGGGTGTGTGTGTCTGGAAGTGTTTATATCTGTGTGTGTGTGCGTGTCTGCATGTGTTTCTATCTGTATGTTTGTGTCTGCATGTGTTTTTAGCTGCATGTGTGCGTGTCTGCATGTTTATATCTGTATGTATGTGTGTCTGCGTGTGATTATATCTGTATATGTGTGTGCCTGCATGTGTTTATAACTGTATGTGTGTGCGTGTATCTGTATGTGTTTGTATCTGTATGTGTGTGTGTCTGCATGTGTTTATATCTGTAATTGTGTGTGTTTGCATTTGTTTATATCTGTGTGTATGTCCCTACATGTGTTTATATCTGTATGTGTGTGTTTGCATGTTTTTATATCTGTATGTTTGTGCATGTCTGCATGTGTTTATATCTGTATTTGTGTGCGTGTGTCCTCATGTCTTTATATCTGTATGTGTGCGTGTATCTGCATGTGTTTATATTCTATGTTTTTGTGTCTGCATGTGTTTATATCTGTATGTGTGTGTGTGTCTGCATGTGTTTATATTTGTATGTGTGTGCATGGCTGCATGTGATTATATCTGTATCTGTGTGCGTGTATCTGCATGTGCTTATAGCACTATGTATGTGTGTGTGTGTGTGTGTGTTGACATGTGTTTATATTTGTGTATGTGTGTGCCTGCATTTGTTTATAACTGTATGTGTGTGTCTGCATGCTTTTATATCTGTATGTGTGTGTGCCTGCATGTTTTTATATCTGTATGTATGTGTGTCTGGCTGTGTTTATATCTGTATGTGTGTTGTCGGCATGTGTTTATATCTGTATGTGTGTGCGTGTCTGCATGTGTTTGTATCTGTAAGTGTGTGTGTCTGCATGTTTTTAAATCTGTATGTGTGTTTGTCTGCATGTTTATAACATTATGTGTGTATGTGTTTATATCTGTATGTGTGCGTCTGTCTACATGTATTTATATCTGTATATGTGTTGTTGGCATGTGTTTGTATCTGTATGTGTGTGTGTCTACCTGTCTTTATTTCTGTATGTGTGCCATTGTGTTTACATCGGTATGTGCATGTGTGTCTACATGTGTTTATATCTGTATGTGTGCCATTGTAAGCAAGTGTTTATATTTGTATGTGTGTGTGTCTGCATGTGTTTATATAGGTGTATGTGGGTGTCTGCATGTGTTTATAACTCTATGTGTGCGTGTGTCCGCATGTGTTTATATTCTATGTGTGTGTGTCTGCATGTGTTTATATCTGTTTGTGTCCGCGTGTCTGCATGTGTTTATACCTGTATGTGTGTGTCCCTGCATGTGTTTATATCTGTATGTGTGTGTGTGTCGGCTTGTGTTTATATCTGTTTATGTGTGTCTACATGTGTTTATGTCTGTATGTCTGCACGTGTCTGCATGTTTATATCTGTTAGTATGTGTCTGCATGTGTTTATATCTGTGTGTGTGTGTTTGCATGTTATTAAATCTGTATGCGTGTTTGTCTGCATGTGTTTATATGTGTAATTGTGCGTGTGTCTGCATGTGTTTATATCTGTATGTGTGTGTTTGCATGTTATTAAATCTGTATGCGTGTTTGTCTGCATGTGTTTATATGTGTAATTGTGCGTGTGTCTGCATGTGTTTATAACTGTATATGTGCGTGTGTCTGCATGTTTTTAAGTGTGTATGTTTGTTTGTCTGCATGTGTTTATAACTGTATGTGTGCGTGTGTCTGCATGTTTATATCTGTATGTGTATTTGTCGGCATGATTATAACTGTATGTGTGTGTTATGTGTGTGCGTGTGTCTGCATGTGTTTATATCTGTGTGTATGTGTCTGGATGTGTTTATATCTGTATGTGTGCATGTGTCTGCATGTGTTTATATCTGTATGTATGTGTGTCTGTGTGTGTTTATATCTGTATATGTGTGTGCCTGCATGTGTTTATAACTGTATGTGTGTGCGTGTATCTGAATGTGTGTGTGTTTGCATGTTATTAAATCTGTATGTGTGTTTGTCTGCCTGTGTTTATAACTGTATGTGTGCGTGTGTCTGCATGTGTTTATACCTGTATATGTGTGTGTCTGCATGTGTTTATATCTGTGTGTGTGTTTGTCTGCATGTGTTTATATCTGTATTTGTGTGTGTGCATGTGTTTATATCTGTATGTGTGTGTGTTCGCATGTTTTTATATCTGTATGTCTGTGCATGTCTGCATGTTTTGATACCTGTGTGCGTGTGTGAATGATTGTCTGCAGGTGTTTATAACTGTATGTGTGCGTGTTTGTATCTGTATGTGTGTGTTCGCATGTGTTTATATCTGTATGTGTATATATTTGTATATGTGTTGTTGGCATGTGTTTATATCTGTATGTGTGTGCGTGTTTGCATGTGTTTATTTCAGTAAGTGTGTGTGTCTGGAAGTGTTTATATCTGTGTGTGCGTGTCTGCATGTGTTTCTATCTATACGTTTGTGTCTGCATGTGTTTTTAGCTGCACGTGTGCGCGTGTCTGCATGTTTATATCTGTATATATGTGTGTGTCTGCATGTGTTTATAACTGTATGCGTGACTGTGTATCTGTATGTGTTTGTATCTGTATGTGTGTGTCTGCATGTGTTTATATCGGTATGTGCGTGTGTGCCTGCATGTCTGTATATCTGTATGTATGTGTGTTCGCAAGTGTTTATATCTGTATGTGAGTGTGTGTCTACATGTGTTTAAAACTCTATGTGTGTGCATGTGTTTATATTTGTATATGTGTGGTTGGCATGTGTTTGAAACTCTATGTGTGTGTCTGCATGTGTTTATATCTGTATGTATGTGTGTCTGCATGTGTTTATACCTGTAAGTGTGCGTGTGTCTGCATGTGTTTATATCTGTATTTGTTTGTCTGCATGTGTTTATATCTGTATTTGTGTGCGTGTCCTCATGTCTTTATATCTGTATATGTGTGTGTATCTGCATGTGTTTATATCTGTATGTGTGTGTGTCTGCATGTGTTTATATCTGTATGTGTGAGTGTTTACATGTGTTTATATCTGTATGTGTGTGCGTGTCTGCATGTGTTTATAACTGTATGTGTGCCCGTGTCTGCATGTGTATATATCTGGATGTGTGTGTGTCTGCATGTGTTTATATCTGTATGTGTGATTCTGTCTGCATGTGTTTATATCTGTATTTGTTTGTCTGCATGTGTTTATATCTGTATTTGTGTGCGTGTCCTCATGTCTTTATATCTGTATATGTGTGTGTATCTGCATGTGTTTATATCTGTATGTGCGTGTGTCTGCATGTGTTTATATATGTATGTGTGTGTGTTTGCATGTTATTGAATCTGTATGCGTGTTTGTCTGCATGTGTTTATAACTGTATGTGTGCGTGTTCGCATGTTTTTATATCTGTATGTCTGTGCATGTGTGCATGTATTCATATCTGTTTGTGTGTGTGCCTGCATGTTTTTAAATCTGTATGTGTGATTGTCTGCAGGTGTTTATACCTGTATATGTGTGTGTCTGCATGTGTTTATATCTGTAAGTGTGCGAGTGTCTGCATGTGTTTATATCTGTATGTGTGTGTGCCTGCATCTGTTTATATCTGTATGTGTGTATCTTTACATGTGTTTATATCTATATGTGTGTGCGTGTCTGCATGTGTTTTTTCTGAATATGTGTGTGTGTATGCATGTGTCGAGTACTGTTTGTGTGTGTGTCTGCATGTATTTATATCTGTATGTGTGAGTCTGTCTGCATGTCTTTATATCTGTATGCGTGTTGTTGGCTTGTGTTTATATTTGTAAGTGTGTGCGTGTCTGCATGTGTTTGTATCTGTAAGTATGTGTGTCTGCATGTTTTTCAATATGTATGTGTGTTTGTCGGCATGATTATAACTGTATGTGTGTGTGTCTGCATGTCTTTATATCTGTATGTGTGTGTCTGCATGCTTTTATATCTGTATGTGTGTGTGCCTGCATGTTTTTATATCTGTATGTATGTGTGTCTGGCTGTGTTTATATCTGTATGTGTGTTGTCGGCATGTGTTTATATCTGTATGTGTGTGCGTGTCTGCATGTGTTTGTATCTGTAAGTGTGTGTGTCTGCATGTTTTTAAATCTGTATGTGTGTTTGTCTGCATGTTTATAACATTATGTGTGTGTGTGAGTGTTTACATGTGTTTATATCTGTATGTGTGTGCGTGTCTGCATGTGTTTATAACTGTATGTGTGCCCGTGTCTGCATGTGTATATATCTGGATGTGTGTGTGTCTGCATGTGTTTATATCTGTATGTGTGATTCTGTCTGCATGTGTTTATATCTGTATGTGTGTATATTTGCATGTTTTTATAGCTGCATGTGTGTGTGCCTGCATGTTTTTATATCTGTATGTATGTGTGTCTGGATGTGTTTATATCTGTATGCGTGTGGTTGGCTTGTGTTTATATCTGTATGTGTGTGTGTCTGCATTTTTTTATATGTGTATGTTTGTTTGTCTGCATGTGTTTATAACTGTATGTGTGCGTGTGTCTGCATGTTTATATCTGTATAGATGTGTGCCTGCATGTGTTTCTAACTGTATGTGTGCGTGTGTCTGCATGTGTTTATATTTGTATGTGTGTGTCTCTGTATGTGTTTATGTCTGCAATTGTGCGTGTTTGCATGTGTTTATATCTGTGTGTGTGTTTTTGCATGTTATTAAATCTGTATGCGTGTTTGTCTGCATGTGTTTATATCTGTAATTGTGCGTGTGTCTGCATGTGTTTATATCTGTGTGTGTGTTTGCATGTTATTAAATCTGTATGCGTGTTTGTCTGCATGTGTTTATATCTGTAATTGTGCGTGTGTCTGCATGTGTTTATATATGTATGTGTGTGTGTTTGCATGTTATTGAATCTGTATGCGTGTTTGTCTGCATGTGTTTATAACTGTATGTGTGCGTGTGTCTGCATGTGTTTATACCTGTATATGTGTGTGTCTGCATGTGTTTATGTCTGTATGTGTGTGCGTGTGTCTGCATGTGTTTATATCTGTGTGTATGTGCCTGCATGTGTTTATATCTGGATGTGTGCGTGTGTCTGCATGTGTTTATATCTGTATGTATGAATGTGTCTGCATGTGTTTATATCTGTATGTGTGTGTCTGCATGTGTTTATATCTGTATGTGTGTGTTTGTCTGCATGTGTTTATATCGGTATGTTTGTGTGTGTCTGCATGTGTTTATAATTGTATGTGTGCGTGTGTCTGCATATGTTTATACCTGTATATGTGTGTGTCTGCATGTGTTTATGTCTGTATGTGTGTGCGTGTGTCTGCATGTGTTTATATCTGTGTGTATGTGCCTGCATGTGTTTATATCTGGATGTGTGCATGTGTCTGCATTTGTTTATATCTGTATGTATGTGCCTGCATGTGTTTCTATCTGAAAATATGTGTATGCGTCTGCATGTGTTTATATCTGTAATTGTGCGTGTGTCTGTGCGTTGATATCTCTATGTATGCACGTGTGTCTGCATGTGTTTATATTTGTATGTGTGTGCGCGTCTGCATGTGTTTCGATCTGTATGCGTGTGCCTGCATGTGTTTTCAACTGCATGTGTGCACGTGTCTGTATGTTTATATCTGTATGTATGTGTGTCTGCGTGTGTTTATATCTGTATGTGTGTGCGTGTCTGCATGTGTTTGTATCTGTATGTGTGTGTGTCTGCATGTTTTTAAATGTTTATGTTTGTTTGTCTGCATGTGTTTATAACTGTATGTGTGCGTGTGTCTGCATGTTTATATCTGTATATGTGTGTGCCTGCATGTGTGTATAACTGTATGTGAGTGCGTGTATCTGTATGTGTTTATATCTGTATGTGTGTGTGCCTGTATGTGTTTATGTCTGTAATTGTGCGTGTTTGCATGTGTTTATATCTGTTTGTGTCCGCGTGTCTGCATGTGTTTATACCTGTATGTGTGTGTGCCTGCATGTGTTTATATCTGTATGTGTGTGTGTGTCGGCTTGTGTTTATATCTGTTTATGTGTGTCTACATGTGTTTACGTCTGTATGTCTGCACGTGTCTGCATGTTTATATCTGTTAGTATGTGTCTGCATGTGTTTATATCTGTGTGTGTGTGTGTTTGCATGTTATTAAATCTGTATGCGTGTTTGTCTGCATGTGTTTATATGTGTAATTGTGCGTGTGTCTGCATGTGTTTATATCTGTATGTGTGTGTGTTTGCATGTTATTAAATCTGTATGCGTGTTTGCCTGCATGTGTTTATATGTGTAATTGTGCATGTGTCTGCATGTGTTTATAACTGTATATGTGCGTGTGTCTGCATGTTTTTAAGTGTGTATGTTTGTTTGTCTGCATGTGTTTATAACTGTATGTGTGCGTGTGTCTGCATGTTTATATCTGTATGTGTATTTGTCGGCATGATTATAACTGTATGTGTGTGTTATGTGTGTGCGTGTGTCTGCATGTGTTTATATCTGTGTGTATGTGTCTGGATGTGTTTATATCTGTATGTGTGCATGTGTCTGCATGTGTTTATATCTGTATGTATGTGTGTCTGTGTGTGTTTATATCTGTATATGTGTGTGCCTGCATGTGTTTATAACTGTATGTGTGTGCGTGTATCTGAATGTGTGTGTGTTTGCATGTTATTAAATCTGTATGTGTGTTTGTCTGCCTGTGTTTATAACTGTATGTGTGCGTGTGTCTGCATGTGTTTATACCTGTATATGTGTGTGTCTGCATGTGTTCATATCTGTGTGTGTGTTTGTCTGCATGTGTTTATATCTGTATTTGTGTGTGTGCATGTGTTTATATCTGTATGTGTGTGCGTGTGTCTGCATTGGTTTATATCTGTGTGTATGTGCCTGCATGTGTTTATATCTGTATGTGTGCATGTGTCTGCATGTGTTTATATCTGTATGTATGTGTGTCTGTGTGTGTTTATATCTGTATATGTGTGTGCCTGCATGTGTTTATAACTGTATGTGTGTGCGTGTATCTGAATGTGTGTGTGTTTGCATGTTATTAAATCTGTATGTGTGTTTGTCTGCCTGTGTTTATAACTGTATGTGTGCGTGTGTCTGCATGTGTTTATACCTGTATATGTGTGTGTCTGCATGTGTTCATATCTGTGTGTGTGTTTGTCTGCATGTGTTTATATCTGTATTTGTGTGTGTGCATGTGTTTATATCTGTATGTGTGTGTGTTCGCATGTTTTTATATCTGTATGTCTGTGCATGTCTGCATGTTTTGATACCTGTGTGCGTGTGTGAATGATTGTCTGCAGGTGTTTATAACTGTATGTGTGCGTGTTTGTATCTGTATGTGTGTGTTCGCATGTGTTTATATCTGTATGTGTATATATTTGTATATGTGTTGTTGGCATGTGTTTATATCTGTATGTGTGTGCGTGTTTGCATGTGTTTATTTCAGTAAGTGTGTGTGTCTGGAAGTGTTTATATCTGTGTGTGCGTGTCTGCATGTGTTTCTATCTATACGTTTGTGTCTGCATGTGTTTTTAGCTGCACGTGTGCGCGTGTCTGCATGTTTATATCTGTATATATGTGTGTGTCTGCATGTGTTTATAACTGTATGCATGACTGTGTATCTGTATGTGTTTGTATCTGTATGTGTGTGTCTGCATGTGTTTATATCGGTATGTGCGTGTGTGCCTGCATGTCTGTATATCTGTATGTATGTGTGTTCGCAAGTGTTTATATCTGTATGTGAGTGTGTGTCTACATGTGTTTAAAACTCTATGTGTGTGCATGTGTTTATATTTGTATATGTGTGGTTGGCATGTGTTTGAAACTCTATGTGTGTGTCTGCATGTGTTTATATCTGTATGTATGTGTGTCTGCATGTGTTTATATCTGTAAGTGTGCGTGTGTCTGCATGTGTTTATATCTGTATTTGTTTGTCTGCATGTGTTTATATCTGTATTTGTGTGCGTGTCCTCATGTCTTTATATCTGTATATGTGTGTGTATCTGCATGTGTTTATATCTGTATGTGTGTGTGTCTGCATGTGTTTATATATGTATGTGTGTGTGTTTGCATGTTATTGAATCTGTATGCGTGTTTGTCTGCATGTGTTTATAACTGTATGTGTGCGTGTTCGCATGTTTTTATATCTGTATGTCTGTGCATGTGTGCATGTATTCATATCTGTTTGTGTGTGTGCCTGCATGTTTTTAAATCTATATGTGTGTGTCTGCATGTGTTTATATCTGTAAGTGTGCGAGTGTCTGCATGTGTTTATATCTGTATGTGTGTGTGCCTGCATCTGTTTATATCTGTATGTGTGTATCTTTACATGTGTTTATATCTATATGTGTGTGCGTGTCTGCATGTGTTTTTTCTGAATATGTGTGTGTGTATGCATGTGTCGAGTTCTGTTTGTGTGTGTGTCTGCATGTATTTATATCTGTATGTGTGAGTCTGTCTGCATGTCTTTATATCTGTATGCGTGTTGTTGGCTTGTGTTTATATTTGTAAGTGTGTGCGTGTCTGCATGTGTTTGTATCTGTAAGTATGTGTGTCTGCATGTTTTTCAATATGTATGTGTGTTTGTCGGCATGATTATAACTGTATGTGTGTGTGTCTGCATGTCTTTATATCTGTATGTGTGTGTCTGCATGCTTTTATATCTGTATGTGTGTGTGCCTGCATGTTTTTATATCTGTATGTATGTGTGTCTGGCTGTGTTTATATCTGTATGTGTGTTGTCGGCATGTGTTTATATCTGTATGTGTGTGCGTGTCTGCATGTGTTTGTATCTGTAAGTGTGTGTGTCTGCATGTTTTTAAATCTGTATGTGTGTTTGTCTGCATGTTTATAACATTATGTGTGTGTGTGACTGCATGTGTTTATATCTGTATGTGTGCGTCTGTCTACATGTGTTTATATCTGTATATGTGTTGTTGGCATGTGTTTGTATCTGTATGTGTGTGTGTCTACCTGTCTTTATTTCTGTATGTGTGCCATTGTGTTTACATCGGTATGTGCATGTGTGTCTACATGTGTTTATATCTGTATGTGTGCCATTGTAAGCAAGTGTTTATATTTGTATGTGTGTGTGTCTGCATGTGTTTATATCGGTGTATGTGGGTGTCTGCATGTGTTTATAACTCTATGTGTGCGTGTGTCCGCATGTGTTTATATTCTATGTGTGTGTGTCTGCATGTGTTTATATCTGTTTGTGTCCGCGTGTCTGCATGTGTTTATACCTGTATGTGTGTGTCCCTGCATGTGTTTATATCTGTATGTGTGTGTGTGTCGGCTTGTGTTTATATCTGTTTATGTGTGTCTACATGTGTTTATGTCTGTATGTCTGCACGTGTCTGCATGTTTATATCTGTTAGTATGTGTCTGCATGTGTTTATATCTGTGTGTGTGTGTGTTTGCATGTTATTAAATCTGTATGCGTGTTTGTCTGCATGTGTTTATATGTGTAATTGTGCGTGTGTCTGCATGTGTTTATATCTGTATGTGTGTGTGTTTGCATGTTATTAAATCTGTATGCGTGTTTGTCTGCATGTGTTTATATGTGTAATTGTGCGTGTGTCTGCATGTGTTTATAACTGTATATGTGCGTGTGTCTGCATGTTTTTAAGTGTGTATGTTTGTTTGTCTGCATGTGTTTATAACTGTATGTGTGCGTGTGTCTGCATGTTTATATCTGTATGTGTATTTGTCGGCATGATTATAACTGTATGTGTGTGTTATGTGTGTGCGTGTGTCTGCATGTGTTTATATCTGTGTGTATGTGTCTGGATGTGTTTATATCTGTATGTGTGCATGTGTCTGCATGTGTTTATATCTGTATGTATGTGTGTCTGTGTGTGTTTATATCTGTATATGTGTGTGCCTGCATGTGTTTATAACTGTATGTGTGTGCGTGTATCTGAATGTGTGTGTGTTTGCATGTTATTAAATCTGTATGTGTGTTTGTCTGCCTGTGTTTATAACTGTATGTGTGCGTGTGTCTGCATGTGTTTATACCTGTATATGTGTGTGTCTGCATGTGTTTATATCTGTGTGTGTGTTTGTCTGCATGTGTTTATATCTGTATTTGTGTGTGTGCATGTGTTTATATCTGTATGTGTGTGTGTTCGCATGTTTTTATATCTGTATGTCTGTGCATGTCTGCATGTTTTGATACCTGTGTGCGTGTGTGAATGATTGTCTGCAGGTGTTTATAACTGTATGTGTGCGTGTTTGTATCTGTATGTGTGTGTTCGCATGTGTTTATATCTGTATGTGTATATATTTGTATATGTGTTGTTGGCATGTGTTTATATCTGTATGTGTGTGCGTGTTTGCATGTGTTTATTTCAGTAAGTGTGTGTGTCTGGAAGTGTTTATATCTGTGTGTGCGTGTCTGCATGTGTTTCTATCTATACGTTTGTGTCTGCATGTGTTTTTAGCTGCACGTGTGCGCGTGTCTGCATGTTTATATCTGTATATATGTGTGTGTCTGCATGTGTTTATAACTGTATGCGTGACTGTGTATCTGTATGTGTTTGTATCTGTATGTGTGTGTCTGCATGTGTTTATATCGGTATGTGCGTGTGTGCCTGCATGTCTGTATATCTGTATGTATGTGTGTTCGCAAGTGTTTATATCTGTATGTGAGTGTGTGTCTACATGTGTTTAAAACTCTATGCGTGTGCATGTGTTTATATTTGTATATGTGTGGTTGGCATGTGTTTGAAACTCTATGTGTGTGTCTGCATGTGTTTATATCTGTATGTATGTGTGTCTGCATGTGTTTATATCTGTAAGTGTGCGTGTGTCTGCATGTGTTTATATCTGTATTTGTTTGTCTGCATGTGTTTATATCTGTATTTGTGTGCGTGTCCTCATGTCTTTATATCTGTATATGTGTGTGTATCTGCATGTGTTTATATCTGTATGTGTGTGTGTCTGCATGTGTTTATATCTGTATGTGTGAGTGTTTACATGTGTTTATATCTGTATGTGTGTGCGTGTCTGCATGTGTTTATAACTGTATGTGTGCCCGTGTCTGCATGTGTATATATCTGGATGTGTGTGTGTCTGCATGTGTTTATATCTGTATGTGTGATTCTGTCTGCATGTGTTTATATCTGTATGTGTGTATGTTTGCATGTTTTTATAGCTGCATGTGTGTGTGCCTGCATGTTTTTATATCTGTATGTATGTGTGTCTGGATGTGTTTATATCTGTATGCGTGTGGTTGGCTTGTGTTTATATCTGTATGTGTGTGTGTCTGCATTTTTTTATATGTGTATGTTTGTTTGTCTGCATGTGTTTATAACTGTATGTGTGCGTGTGTCTGCATGTTTATATCTGTATAGATGTGTGCCTGCATGTGTTTCTAACTGTATGTGTGCGTGTGTCTGCATGTGTTTATATTTGTATGTGTGTGTCTCTGTATGTGTTTATGTCTGCAATTGTGCGTGTTTGCATGTGTTTATATCTGTGTGTGTGTTTTTGCATGTTATTAAATCTGTATGCGTGTTTGTCTGCATGTGTTTATATCTGTAATTGTGCGTGTGTCTGCATGTGTTTATATCTGTGTGTGTGTTTGCATGTTATTAAATCTGTATGCGTGTTTGTCTGCATGTGTTTATATCTGTAATTGTGCGTGTGTCTGCATGTGTTTATATATGTATGTGTGTGTGTTTGCATGTTATTGAATCTGTATGCGTGTTTGTCTGCATGTGTTTATAACTGTATGTGTGCGTGTGTCTGCATGTGTTTATACCTGTATATGTGTGTGTCTGCATGTGTTTATGTCTGTATGTGTGTGCGTGTGTCTGCATGTGTTTATATCTGTGTGTATGTGCCTGCATGTGTTTATATCTGGATGTGTGCGTGTGTCTGCATGTGTTTATATCTGTATGTATGAATGTGTCTGCATGTGTTTATATCTGTATGTGTGTGTCTGCATGTGTTTATATCTGTATGTGTGTGTTTGTCTGCATGTGTTTATATCGGTATGTTTGTGTGTGTCTGCATGTGTTTATAATTGTATGTGTGCGTGTGTCTGCATATGTTTATACCTGTATATGTGTGTGTCTGCATGTGTTTATGTCTGTATGTGTGTGCGTGTGTCTGCATGTGTTTATATCTGTGTGTATGTGCCTGCATGTGTTTATATCTGGATGTGTGCATGTGTCTGCATTTGTTTATATCTGTATGTATGTGCCTGCATGTGTTTATATCTGAAAATATGTGTATGCGTCTGCATGTGTTTATATCTGTAATTGTGCGTGTGTCTGTGCGTTGATATCTCTATGTATGCACGTGTGTCTGCATGTGTTTATATTTGTATGTGTGTGCGCGTCTGCATGTGTTTCGATCTGTATGCGTGTGCCTGCATGTGTTTTCAACTGCATGTGTGCACGTGTCTGTATGTTTATATCTGTATGTATGTGTGTCTGCGTGTGTTTATATCTGTATGTGTGTGCGTGTCTGCATGTGTTTGTATCTGTATGTGTGTGTGTCTGCATGTTTTTAAATGTTTATGTTTGTTTGTCTGCATGTGTTTATAACTGTATGTGTGCGTGTGTCTGCATGTTTATATCTGTATATGTGTGTGCCTGCATGTGTGTATAACTGTATGTGAGTGCGTGTATCTGTATGTGTTTATATCTGTATGTGTGTGTGCCTGTATGTGTTTATGTCTGTAATTGTGCGTGTTTGCATGTGTTTATATCTGTGTGTATGTGCCTGCATGTGTTTATATCTGTATGTGTGCATGTGTCTGCATTTGTTTATATCTGTATGTGTGTGTATGTTTGCATGTTTTTATATCTGTATGTTTGTGCATGTCTGCATGTGTTTATATCTGTTTGTCTGTGTGTCTGCATGTGTTTATATCTGTATTTGTGTGTGTCTGCATGAGTTTATAACTGTATGTATGCGCGTGTCTGCATGCTTACATCTGTATGTGTGCGTGTCTGTGTCTTGATATCTCTACGTGTGCGCATGTCGGCATGTGTTTAAACCTGTTTGTGCGTGTGTGTTAGCATGTGTTCATATCTGAAAGTGTGTGTGTCTGCATGCTTTTATATCTGCATGTGTTTATATCTGTACGTGTGTGCGTGTGTCTGCATATGTTTAAATCTGTGTGTATGTGCCTGCAAGTGTTTATATCTGTATGGGTGCATGTGTCTGCATGTGTTTATATCTGTATGTATGTGTGTCTGTGTGTGTTTATATCCGTATATGTGTGTGCCTGCATGTGTTTATAACTGTATGCGTATGCGTGTATGTGTTTATGTGTTCTGTATGTGTGTGTCTGCATATGTTTAGATCTGTATGTATGTGCGTGTGTCTTCATTTGTTTATATCTGTGAGTGTTTGTGTCTGCATGTGTTTATATCTGTATGTATGTGTGTCTGCATGTGTTTATATCTGTAAGTATGTGTGTCTGCATGTGTTTTATATCTGTATGTGTGTGCGTGCATGTGTTTGTATCTGTATGTGTGTCTGCATGTTTTTAAATCTCTATGTGTGTTTGTCTGCAGTTGTTTATAACTGTATGTGTGCGTGTGTCTGCGTGTTTTTAAATCTGTATATGTGTGTGTCTGCATGTGTTTATATCTGTATGCGTGTGTTTGTCTGCATGTGTTTATATCTGTATGTTTGTGCGTGTTTGCATGTGTTTATTTCTTTATGTGTGTGTGTCTGGAAGTGTTTATACCTGTGTGTGTGCGCGTCTGCATGTGTTTCTACGTGTACGTGTGTGTCTGCATGTGTTTTTAGCCGCAGGTGTGCACGTGTCTTCATGTTTATATCTGTATGTATGTGTGTTTGCGTGTTTTTATATCTGTACATGTGTGTGCCTGCATGTGTTTATAAATGTATGTGTGTGCGTGTATCTGTATGTGTTTATATCTGTAATTGTGCGTGTGTCTGCATGTGTTTATATCTGTATGTGTGTGTGTTTGCATGTGTTTATATCTGTATGTGTGTTTGTCTGCATGTGTTTATAACTGTATGTATGCGTGTGTCTTCATGTGTTTATACCTGTATATGTGTGTGTCTGCATGTGTTTATATCTGTACGTGTGTGCATGTGTCTGCATGTGTTTATATCTGTGTGTATGTGCGTTTATCTGTATGTGTGTGTGTTTGCATGTTATTAAATCAGTATGTATGTTTGTCTGCATGTGTTTATACCTGTATATGTGTGTGTCTGCATGTGTTTATATCTGTATGTGTGTGTTTGTCTGCAAGTGTTTATATCTGTATGTGCGTGCGTGTTTGCATGTGTTTATTTCTGTATGTGTGTGTGTCTGGAAGTGTTTATATCTGTGTGTGCGTGTCTGCATGTGTTTCTATCTATATGTTTGTGTCTGCATGTGTTTTTAGCTGCACGTGTGCGCGTGTCTGCATGTTTATATCTGTATGTATGTGTGTTTGCGTGTGTTTATATCTGTATATGTGTGTGCCTGCATGTGTTTATAACTGTATGTGTATCTGTATGTGTTTGTATCTGTACGTGTGTGTCTGCATGTGTTTATATCGGTATGTGTGTGTGTGCCTGCATGTCTTTATATCTGTATGTATGTGTTCACATGTGTGCATGTGTCTACATGTGTTTAAAACTCTTTGTGCGTGCATGTGTTTATATTTGTGTATGTGTTGTTGGCATGTGTTTATATCTGTATGTGTGCGTGCATGTGTTTATATCTGTATATGTGTGTCTCTGCATGTGTTTATATCAGTATATGTGTGTTTGTCTGCATGTGTTTATATCTGTATGTCTGAGCGTGTTTGCATGTGTTTATTAATTTTTGTGTGTGTGTGTTTGCATGTGTTTATGCGTGAGTGTGTGTGTGCGTGTCTGCATGTGTTTCGATATGTATGCGTGTGCCTGCATGAGTTTTTAGCTGCATGTGTGCACGTGTCCGTATTTTTATATCTGTATGTTTGTGTGTCTGCGTGTGTTTATATCTGTATATGTGTGCGCCTGCATGTGTTTATAAATGAATGTGTGTGCGTGTATCTGTATGTGTTTATATCTGTATGTGTGTGTGTCTGCATGTCTTTATATCTGTATTTGTGTGCGTCTGTCCTCATGTCTTTATATCTGTATATGTGCGTGTATCTGCATGTGTTTATATCTGTAAGTGTGCGTGTATCTGCATGTGTTTATATCTGTATGTGTGTGTGTCTGCATGTGTTTATATCTGTATGTGTGAGTGTTTACATGTGTTTATATCTGTATGTGTGTGCGTGTCTGCATGTGTTTATAACTGTATGTGTGCCCGTGTCTGCATGTGTATATATCTGGATGTGTGTGTGTCTGCATGTGTTTATATCTGTATGTGTGATTCTGTCTGCATGTGTTTATATCTGTATGTGTGTATGTTTGCATGATTTTATAGCTGCATGTGTGTGTGCCTGCATGTTTTTATATCTGTATGTATGTGTGTCTGGATGTGTTTATATCTGTATGTGTGAGTGTTTACATGTGTTTATATCTGTATGTGTGTGTGTCTGCATTTTTTTATATGTGTATGTTTGTTTGTCTGCATGTGTTTATAACTGTATGTGTGCGTGTGTCTGCATGTTTATATCTGTATAGATGTGTGCCTGCATGTGTTTCTAACTGTATGTGTGCGTGTGTCTGCATGTGTTTATATTTGTATGTGTGTGTCTCTGTATGTGTTTATGTCTGCAATTGTGCGTGTTTGCATGTGTTTATATCTGTGTGTGTGTTTTTGCATGTTATTAAATCTGTATGCGTGTTTGTCTGCATGTGTTTATATCTGTAATTGTGCGTGTGTCTGCATGTGTTTATATCTGTGTGTGTTTGCATGTTATTAAATCTGTATGCGTGTTTGTCTGCATGTGTTTATATCTGTAATTGTGCGTGTGTCTGCATGTGTTTATATATGTATGTGTGTGTGTTTGCATGTTATTGAATCTGTATGCGTGTTTGTCTGCATGTGTTTATAACTGTATGTGTGCGTGTGTCTGCATGTGTTTATACCTGTATATGTGTGTGTCTGCATGTGTTTATGTCTGTATGTGTGTGCGTGTGTCTGCATGTGTTTATATCTGTGTGTATGTGCCTGCATGTGTTTATATCTGGATGTGTGCGTGTGTCTGCATGTGTTTATATCTGTATGTATGAATGTGTCTGCATGTGTTTATATCTGTATGTGTGTGTCTGCATGTGTTTATATCTGTATGTGTGTGTTTGTCTGCATGTGTTTATATCGGTATGTTTGTGTGTGTCTGCATGTGTTTATAATTGTATGTGTGCGTGTGTCTGCATATGTTTATACCTGTATATGTGTGTGTCTGCATGTGTTTATGTCTGTATGTGTGTGCGTGTGTCTGCATGTGTTTATATCTGTGTGTATGTGCCTGCATGTGTTTATATCTGGATGTGTGCATGTGTCTGCATTTGTTTATATCTGTATGTATGTGCCTGCATGTGTTTATATCTGAAAATATGTGTATGCGTCTGCATGTGTTTATATCTGTAATTGTGCGTGTGTCTGTGCGTTGATATCTCTATGTATGCACGTGTGTCTGCATGTGTTTATATTTGTATGTGTGTGCGCGTCTGCATGTGTTTCGATCTGTATGCGTGTGCCTGCATGTGTTTTCAACTGCATGTGTGCACGTGTCTGTATGTTTATATCTGTATGTATGTGTGTCTGCGTGTGTTTATATCTGTATGTGTGTGCGTGTCTGCATGTGTTTGTATCTGTATGTGTGTGTGTCTGCATGTTTTTAAATGTTTATGTTTGTTTGTCTGCATGTGTTTATAACTGTATGTGTGCGTGTGTCTGCATGTTTATATCTGTATATGTGTGTGCCTGCATGTGTGTATAACTGTATGTGAGTGCGTGTATCTGTATGTGTTTATATCTGTATGTGTGTGTGCCTGTATGTGTTTATGTCTGTAATTGTGCGTGTTTGCATGTGTTTATATCTGTGTGTATGTGCCTGCATGTGTTTATATCTGTATGTGTGCATGTGTCTGCATTTGTTTATATCTGTATGTGTGTGTATGTTTGCATGTTTTTATATCTGTATGTTTGTGCATGTCTGCATGTGTTTATATCTGTTTGTCTGTGTGTCTGCATGTGTTTATATCTGTATTTGTGTGTGTCTGCATGAGTTTATAACTGTATGTATGCGCGTGTCTGCATGCTTACATCTGTATGTGTGCGTGTCTGTGTCTTGATATCTCTACGTGTGCGCATGTCGGCATGTGTTTAAACCTGTTTGTGCGTGTGTGTTAGCATGTGTTCATATCTGAAAGTGTGTGTGTCTGCATGCTTTTATATCTGCATGTGTTTATATCTGTACGTGTGTGCGTGTGTCTGCATATGTTTAAATCTGTGTGTATGTGCCTGCAAGTGTTTATATCTGTATGGGTGCATGTGTCTGCATGTGTTTATATCTGTATGTATGTGTGTCTGTGTGTGTTTATATCCGTATATGTGTGTGCCTGCATGTGTTTATAACTGTATGCGTATGCGTGTATGTGTTTATGTGTTCTGTATGTGTGTGTCTGCATATGTTTAGATCTGTATGTATGTGCGTGTGTCTTCATTTGTTTATATCTGTGAGTGTTTGTGTCTGCATGTGTTTATATCTGTATGTATGTGTGTCTGCATGTGTTTATATCTGTAAGTATGTGTGTCTGCATGTGTTTTATATCTGTATGTGTGTGCGTGCATGTGTTTGTATCTGTATGTGTGTCTGCATGTTTTTAAATCTCTATGTGTGTTTGTCTGCAGTTGTTTATAACTGTATGTGTGCGTGTGTCTGCGTGTTTTTAAATCTGTATATGTGTGTGTCTGCATGTGTTTATATCTGTATGCGTGTGTTTGTCTGCATGTGTTTATATCTGTATGTTTGTGCGTGTTTGCATGTGTTTATTTCTTTATGTGTGTGTGTCTGGAAGTGTTTATACCTGTGTGTGTGCGCGTCTGCATGTGTTTCTACGTGTACGTGTGTGTCTGCATGTGTTTTTAGCCGCAGGTGTGCACGTGTCTTCATGTTTATATCTGTATGTATGTGTGTTTGCGTGTTTTTATATCTGTACATGTGTGTGCCTGCATGTGTTTATAAATGTATGTGTGTGCGTGTATCTGTATGTGTTTATATCTGTAATTGTGCGTGTGTCTGCATGTGTTTATATCTGTATGTGTGTGTGTTTGCATGTGTTTATATCTGTATGTGTGTTTGTCTGCATGTGTTTATAACTGTATGTATGCGTGTGTCTTCATGTGTTTATACCTGTATATGTGTGTGTCTGCATGTGTTTATATCTGTACGTGTGTGCATGTGTCTGCATGTGTTTATATCTGTGTGTATGTGCGTTTATCTGTATGTGTGTGTGTTTGCATGTTATTAAATCTGTATGTATGTTTGTCTGCATGTGTTTATACCTGTATATGTGTGTGTCTGCATGTGTTTATATCTGTATGTGTGTGTTTGTCTGCAAGTGTTTATATCTGTATGTGCGTGCGTGTTTGCATGTGTTTATTTCTGTATGTGTGTGTGTCTGGAAGTGTTTATATCTGTGTGTGCGTGTCTGCATGTGTTTCTATCTATATGTTTGTGTCTGCATGTGTTTTTAGCTGCACGTGTGCGCGTGTCTGCATGTTTATATCTGTATGTATGTGTGTTTGCGTGTGTTTATATCTGTATATGTGTGTGCCTGCATGTGTTTATAACTGTATGTGTATCTGTATGTGTTTGTATCTGTACGTGTGTGTCTGCATGTGTTTATATCGGTATGTGTGTGTGTGCCTGCATGTCTTTATATCTGTATGTATGTGTTCACATGTGTGCATGTGTCTACATGTGTTTAAAACTCTTTGTGCGTGCATGTGTTTATATTTGTGTATGTGTTGTTGGCATGTGTTTATATCTGTATGTGTGCGTGCATGTGTTTATATCTGTATATGTGTGTCTCTGCATGTGTTTATATCAGTATATGTGTGTTTGTCTGCATGTGTTTATATCTGTATGTTTGAGCGTGTTTGCATGTGTTTATTAATTTTTGTGTGTGTGTGTTTGCATGTGTTTATGCGTGAGTGTGTGTGTGCGTGTCTGCATGTGTTTCGATATGTATGCGTGTGCCTGCATAAGTTTTTAGCTGCATGTGTGCACGTGTCCGTATTTTTATATCTGTATGTTTGTGTGTCTGCGTGTGTTTATATCTGTATATGTGTGCGCCTGCATGTGTTTATAAATGAATGTGTGTGCGTGTATCTGTATGTGTTTATATCTGTATGTGTGTGTGTCTGCATGTCTTTATATCTGTATTTGTGTGCGTCTGTCCTCATGTCTTTATATCTGTATATGTGCGTGTATCTGCATGTGTTTATATCTGTAAGTGTGCGTGTATCTGCATGTGTTTATATCTGTATGTGTGTGTGTCTGCATGTGTTTATATCTGTATGTGTGAGTGTTTACATGTGTTTATATCTGTATGTGTGTGCGTGTCTGCATGTGTTTATAACTGTATGTGTGCCCGTGTCTGCATGTGTATATATCTGGATGTGTGTGTGTCTGCATGTGTTTATATCTGTATGTGTGATTCTGTCTGCATGTGTTTATATCTGTATGTGTGTATGTTTGCATGTTTTTATAGCTGCATGTGTGTGTGCCTGCATGTTTTTATATCTGTATGTATGTGTGTCTGGATGTGTTTATATCTGTATGCGTGTGGTTGGCTTGTGTTTATATCTGTATGTGTGTGTGTCTGCATTTTTTTATATGTGTATGTTTGTTTGTCTGCATGTGTTTATAACTGTATGTGTGCGTGTGTCTGCATGTTTATATCTGTATAGATGTGTGCCTGCATGTGTTTCTAACTGTATGTGTGCGTGTGTCTGCATGTGTTTATATTTGTATGTGTGTGTCTCTGTATGTGTTTATGTCTGCAATTTTGCGTGTTTGCATGTGTTTATATCTGTGTGTGTGTTTTTGCATGTTATTAAATCTGTATGCGTGTTTGTCTGCATGTGTTTATATCTGTAATTGTGCGTGTGTCTGCATGTGTTTATATCTGTGTGTGTGTTTGCATGTTATTAAATCTGTATGCGTGTTTGTCTGCATGTGTTTATATCTGTAATTGTGCGTGTGTCTGCATGTGTTTATATATGTATGTGTGTGTGTTTGCATGTTATTGAATCTGTATGCGTGTTTGTCTGCATGTGTTTATGACTGTATGTGTGCGTGTGTCTGCATGTGTTTATACCTGTATATGTGTGTGTCTGCATGTGTTTATGTCTGTATGTGTGTGCGTGTGTCTGCATGTGTTTATATCTGTGTGTATGTGCCTGCATGTGTTTATATCTGGATGTGTGCGTGTGTCTGCATGTGTTTATATCTGTATGTATGAATGTGTCTGCATGTGTTTATATCTGTATGTGTGTGTCTGCATGTGTTTATATCTGTATGTGTGTGTTTGTCTGCATGTGTTTATATCGGTATGTTTGTGTGTGTCTGCATGTGTTTATAATTGTATGTGTGCGTGTGTCTGCATATGTTTATACCTGTATATGTGTGTGTCTGCATGTGTTTATGTCTGTATGTGTGTGCGTGTGTCTGCATGTGTTTATATCTGTGTGTATGTGCCTGCATGTGTTTATATCTGGATGTGTGCATGTGTCTGCATTTGTTTATATCTGTATGTATGTGCCTGCATGTGTTTCTATCTGAAAATATGTGTATGCGTCTGCATGTGTTTATATCTGTAATTGTGCGTGTGTCTGTGCGTTGATATCTCTATGTATGCACGTGTGTCTGCATGTGTTTATATTTGTATGTGTGTGCGCGTCTGCATGTGTTTCGATCTGTATGCGTGTGCCTGCATGTGTTTTCAACTGCATGTGTGCACGTGTCTGTATGTTTATATCTGTATGTATGTGTGTCTGCGTGTGTTTATATCTGTATGTGTGTGCGTGTCTGCATGTGTTTGTATCTGTATGTGTGTGTGTCTGCATGTTTTTAAATGTTTATGTTTGTTTGTCTGCATGTGTTTATAACTGTATGTGTGCGTGTGTCTGCATGTTTATATCTGTATATGTGTGTGCCTGCATGTGTGTATAACTGTATGTGAGTGCGTGTATCTGTATGTGTTTATATCTGTATGTGTGTGTGCCTGTATGTGTTTATGTCTGTAATTGTGCGTGTTTGCATGTGTTTATATCTGTGTGTATGTGCCTGCATGTGTTTATATCTGTATGTGTGCATGTGTCTGCATTTGTTTATATCTGTATGTGTGTGTATGTTTGCATGTTTTTATATCTGTATGTTTGTGCATGTCTGCATGTGTTTATATCTGTTTGTCTGTGTGTCTGCATGTGTTTATATCTGTATTTGTGTGTGTCTGCATGAGTTTATAACTGTATGTATGCGCGTGTCTGCATGCTTACATCTGTATGTGTGCGTGTCTGTGTCTTGATATCTCTACGTGTGCGCATGTCGGCATGTGTTTAAACCTGTTTGTGCGTGTGTGTTAGCATGTGTTCATATCTGAAAGTGTGTGTGTCTGCATGCTTTTATATCTGCATGTGTTTATATCTGTACGTGTGTGCGTGTGTCTGCATATGTTTAAATCTGTGTGTATGTGCCTGCAAGTGTTTATATCTGTATGGGTGCATGTGTCTGCATGTGTTTATATCTGTATGTATGTGTGTCTGTGTGTGTTTATATCCGTATATGTGTGTGCCTGCATGTGTTTATAACTGTATGTGTATGCGTGTATGTGTTTATGTGTTCTGTATGTGTGTGTCTGCATATGTTTAGATCTGTATGTATGTGCGTGTGTCTTCATTTGTTTATATCTGTGAGTGTTTGTGTCTGCATGTGTTTATATCTGTATGTATGTGTGTCTGCATGTGTTTATATCTGTAAGTATGTGTGTCTGCATGTGTTTTATATCTGTATGTGTGTGCGTGCATGTGTTTGTATCTGTATGTGTGTCTGCATGTTTTTAAATCTCTATGTGTGTTTGTCTGCAGTTGTTTATAACTGTATGTGTGCGTGTGTCTGCGTGTTTTTAAATCTGTATATGTGTGTGTCTGCATGTGTTTATATCTGTATGCGTGTGTTTGTCTGCATGTGTTTATATCTGTATGTTTGTGCGTGTTTGCATGTGTTTATTTCTTTATGTGTGTGTGTCTGGAAGTGTTTATACCTGTGTGTGTGCGCGTCTGCATGTGTTTCTACGTGTACGTGTGTGTCTGCATGTGTTTTTAGCCGCAGGTGTGCACGTGTCTTCATGTTTATATCTGTATGTATGTGTGTTTGCGTGTTTTTATATCTGTACATGTGTGTGCCTGCATGTGTTTATAAATGTATGTGTGTGCGTGTATCTGTATGTGTTTATATCTGTAATTGTGCGTGTGTCTGCATGTGTTTATATCTGTATGTGTGTGTGTTTGCATGTGTTTATATCTGTATGTGTGTTTGTCTGCATGTGTTTATAACTGTATGTATGCGTGTGTCTTCATGTGTTTATACCTGTATATGTGTGTGTCTGCATGTGTTTATATCTGTACGTGTGTGCATGTGTCTGCATGTGTTTATATCTGTGTGTATGTGCGTTTATCTGTATGTGTGTGTGTTTGCATGTTATTAAATCTGTATGTATGTTTGTCTGCATGTGTTTATACCTGTATATGTGTGTGTCTGCATGTGTTTATATCTGTATGTGTGTGTTTGTCTGCAAGTGTTTATATCTGTATGTGCGTGCGTGTTTGCATGTGTTTATTTCTGTATGTGTGTGTGTCTGGAAGTGTTTATATCTGTGTGTGCGTGTCTGCATGTGTTTCTATCTATATGTTTGTGTCTGCATGTGTTTTTAGCTGCACGTGTGCGCGTGTCTGCATGTTTATATCTGTATGTATGTGTGTTTGCGTGTGTTTATATCTGTATATGTGTGTGCCTGCATGTGTTTATAACTGTATGTGTATCTGTATGTGTTTGTATCTGTACGTGTGTGTCTGCATGTGTTTATATCGGTATGTGTGTGTGTGCCTGCATGTCTTTATATCTGTATGTATGTGTTCACATGTGTGCATGTGTCTACATGTGTTTAAAACTCTTTGTGCGTGCATGTGTTTATATTTGTGTATGTGTTGTTGGCATGTGTTTATATCTGTATGTGTGCGTGCATGTGTTTATATCTGTATATGTGTGTCTCTGCATGTGTTTATATCAGTATATGTGTGTTTGTCTGCATGTGTTTATATCTGTATGTTTGAGCGTGTTTGCATGTGTTTATTAATTTTTGTGTGTGTGTGTTTGCATGTGTTTATGCGTGAGTGTGTGTGTGCGTGTCTGCATGTGTTTCGATATGTATGCGTGTGCCTGCATAAGTTTTTAGCTGCATGTGTGCACGTGTCCGTATTTTTATATCTGTATGTTTGTGTGTCTGCGTGTGTTTATATCTGTATATGTGTGCGCCTGCATGTGTTTATAAATGAATGTGTGTGCGTGTATCTGTATGTGTTTATATCTGTATGTGTGTGTGTCTGCATGTCTTTATATCTGTATTTGTGTGCGTCTGTCCTCATGTCTTTATATCTGTATATGTGCGTGTATCTGCATGTGTTTATATCTGTAAGTGTGCGTGTGTCTGCATGTGTTTATATCTGTATGTGTGTGTGCCTGCATCTGTTTATATCTGTATGTGTGTATCTTTACATGTGTTTATATCTATATGTGTGTGCGTGTCTGCATGTGTTTTTTCTGAATATGTGTGTGTGTATGCATGTGTCGAGTTCTGTTTGTGTGTGTGTCTGCATGTATTTATATCTGTATGTGTGAGTCTGTCTGCATGTCTTTATATCTGTATGCGTGTTGTTGGCTTGTGTTTATATTTGTAAGTGTGTGCGTGTCGGCATGATTATAACTGTATGTGTGTGTGTCTGCATGTCTTTATATCTGTATGTGTGTGTCTGCATGCTTTTATATCTGTATGTGTGTGTGCCTGCATGTTTTTATATCTGTATGTATGTGTGTCTGGCTGTGTTTATATCTGTATGTGTGTTGTCGGCATGTGTTTATATCTGTATGTGTGTGCTTGTCTGCATGTGTTTGTATCTGTAAGTGTGTGTGTCTGCATGTTTTTAAATCTGTATGTGTGTTTGTCTGCATGTTTATAACATTATGTGTGTGTGTGACTGCATGTGTTTATATCTGTATGTGTGCGTCTGTCTACATGTGTTTATATCTGTATATGTGTTGTTGGCATGTGTTTGTATCTGTATGTGTGTGTGTCTACCTGTCTTTATTTCTGTATGTGTGCCATTGTGTTTACATCGGTATGTGCATGTGTGTCTACATGTGTTTATATCTGTATGTGTGCCATTGTAAGCAAGTGTTTATATTTGTATGTGTGTGTGTCTGCATGTGTTTATATCGGTGTATGTGGGTGTCTGCATGTGTTTATAACTCTATGTGTGCGTGTGTCCGCATGTGTTTATATTCTATGTGTGTGTGTCTGCATGTGTTTATATCTGTTTGTGTCCGCGTGTCTGCATGTGTTTATACCTGTATGTGTGTGTGCCTGCATGTGTTTATATCTGTATGTGTGTGTGTGTCGGCTTGTGTTTATATCTGTTTATGTGTGTCTACATGTGTTTATGTCTGTATGTCTGCACGTGTCTGCATGTTTATATCTGTTAGTATGTGTCTGCATGTGTTTATATCTGTGTGTGTGTGTGTTTGCATGTTATTAAATCTGTATGCGTGTTTGTCTGCATGTGTTTATATGTGTAATTGTGCGTGTGTCTGCATGTGTTTATATCTGTATGTGTGTGTGTTTGCATGTTATTAAATCTGTATGCGTGTTTGTCTGCATGTGTTTATATGTGTAATTGTGCGTGTGTCTGCATGTGTTTATAACTGTATATGTGCGTGTGTCTGCATGTTTTTAAGTGTGTATGTTTGTTTGTCTGCATGTGTTTATAACTGTATGTGTGCGTGTGTCTGCATGTTTATATCTGTATGTGTATTTGTCGGCATGATTATAACTGTATGTGTGTGTTATGTGTGTGCGTGTGTCTGCATGTGTTTATATCTGTGTGTATGTGTCTGGATGTGTTTATATCTGTATGTGTGCATGTGTCTGCATGTGTTTATATCTGTATGTATGTGTGTCTGTGTGTGTTTATATCTGTATATGTGTGTGCCTGCATGTGTTTATAACTGTATGTGTGTGCGTGTATCTGAATGTGTGTGTGTTTGCATGTTATTAAATCTGTATGTGTGTTTGTCTGCCTGTGTTTATAACTGTATGTGTGCGTGTGTCTGCATGTGTTTATACCTGTATATGTGTGTGTCTGCATGTGTTTATATCTGTGTGTGTGTTTGTCTGCATGTGTTTATATCTGTATTTGTGTGTGTGCATGTGTTTATATCTGTATGTGTGTGTGTTCGCATGTTTTTATATCTGTATGTCTGTGCATGTCTGCATGTTTTGATACCTGTGTGCGTGTGTGAATGATTGTCTGCAGGTGTTTATAACTGTATGTGTGCGTGTTTGTATCTGTATGTGTGTGTTCGCATGTGTTTATATCTGTATGTGTATATATTTGTATATGTGTTGTTGGCATGTGTTTATATCTGTATGTGTGTGCGTGTTTGCATGTGTTTATTTCAGTAAGTGTGTGTGTCTGGAAGTGTTTATATCTGTGTGTGCGTGTCTGCATGTGTTTCTATCTATACGTTTGTGTCTGCATGTGTTTTTAGCTGCACGTGTGCGCGTGTCTGCATGTTTATATCTGTATATATGTGTGTGTCTGCATGTGTTTATAACTGTATGCGTGACTGTGTATCTGTATGTGTTTGTATCTGTATGTGTGTGTCTGCATGTGTTTATATCGGTATGTGCGTGTGTGCCTGCATGTCTGTATATCTGTATGTATGTGTGTTCGCAAGTGTTTATATCTGTATGTGAGTGTGTGTCTACATGTGTTTAAAACTCTATGTGTGTGCATGTGTTTATATTTGTATATGTGTGGTTGGCATGTGTTTGAAACTCTATGTGTGTGTCTGCATGTGTTTATATCTGTATGTATGTGTGTCTGCATGTGTTTATATCTGTAAGTGTGCGTGTGTCTGCATGTGTTTATATCTGTATTTGTTTGTCTGCATGTGTTTATATCTGTATTTGTGTGCGTGTCCTCATGTCTTTATATCTGTATATGTGTGTGTATCTGCATGTGTTTATATCTGTATGTGTGTGTGTCTGCATGTGTTTATATATGTATGTGTGTGTGTTTGCATGTTATTGAATCTGTATGCGTGTTTGTCTGCATGTGTTTATAACTGTATGTGTGCGTGTTCGCATGTTTTTATATCTGTATGTCTGTGCATGTGTGTATGTATTCATATCTGTTTGTGTGTGTGCCTGCATGTTTTTAAATCTGTATGTGTGATTGTCTGCAGGTGTTTCTACCTGTATATGTGTGTGTCTGCATGTGTTTATATCTGTAAGTGTGCGAGTGTCTGCATGTGTTTATATCTGTATGTGTGTGTGCCTGCATCTGTTTATATCTGTATGTGTGTATCTTTACATGTGTTTATATCTATATGTGTGTGCGTGTCTGCATGTGTTTTTTCTGAATATGTGTGTGTGTATGCATGTGTCGAGTTCTGTTTGTGTGTGTGTCTGCATGTATTTATATCTGTATGTGTGAGTCTGTCTGCATGTATTTATATCTGTATGCGTGTTGTTGGCTTGTGTTTATATTTGTAAGTGTGTGCGTGTCTGCATGTGTTTGTATCTGTAAGTATGTGTGTCTGCATGTTTTTCAATATGTATGTGTGTTTGTCGGCATGATTATAACTGTATGTGTGTGTGTCTGCATGTCTTTATATCTGTATGTGTGTGTCTGCATGCTTTTATATCTGTATGTGTGTGTGCCTGCATGTTTTTATATCTGTATGTATGTGTGTCTGGCTGTGTTTATATCTGTATGTGTGTTGTCGGCATGTGTTTATATCTGTATGTGTGTGCGTGTCTGCATGTGTTTGTATCTGTAAGTGTGTGTGTCTGCATGTTTTTAAATCTGTATGTGTGTTTGTCTGCATGTTTATAACATTATGTGTGTGTGTGAGTGTTTACATGTGTTTATATCTGTATGTGTGTGCGTGTCTGCATGTGTTTATAACTGTATGTGTGCCCGTGTCTGCATGTGTATATATCTGGATGTGTGTGTGTCTGCATGTGTTTATATCTGTATGTGTGATTCTGTCTGCATGTGTTTATATCTGTATGTGTGTATGTTTGCATGTTTTTATAGCTGCATGCGTGTGTGCCTGCATGTTTTTATATCTGTATGTATGTGTGTCTGGATGTGTTTATATCTGTATGCGTGTGGTTGGCTTGTGTTTATATCTGTATGTGTGTGTGTCTGCATTTTTTTATATGTGTATGTTTGTTTGTCTGCATGTGTTTATAACTGTATGTGTGCGTGTGTCTGCATGTTTATATCTGTATAGATGTGTGCCTGCATGTGTTTCTAACTGTATGTGTGCGTGTGTCTGCATGTGTTTATATTTGAATGTGTGTGTCTCTGTATGTGTTTATGTCTGCAATTGTGCGTGTTTGCATGTGTTTATATCTGTGTGTGTGTTTTTGCATGTTATTAAATCTGTATGCGTGTTTGTCTGCATGTGTTTATATCTGTAATTGTGCGTGTGTCTGCATGTGTTTATATCTGTGTGTGTGTTTGCATGTTATTAAATCTGTATGCGTGTTTGTCTGCATGTGTTTATATCTGTAATTGTGCGTGTGTCTGCATGTGTTTATATATGTATGTGTGTGTGTTTGCATGTTATTGAATCTGTATGCGTGTTTGTCTGCATGTGTTTATAACTGTATGTGTGCGTGTGTCTGCATGTGTTTATACCTGTATATGTGTGTGTCTGCATGTGTTTATGTCTGTATGTGTGTGCGTGTGTCTGCATGTGTTTATATCTGTGTGTATGTGCCTGCATGTGTTTATATCTGGATGTGTGCGTGTGTCTGCATGTGTTTATATCTGTATGTATGAATGTGTCTGCATGTGTTTATATCTGTATGTGTGTGTCTGCATGTGTTTATATCTGTATGTGTGTGTTTGTCTGCATGTGTTTATATCGGTATGTTTGTGTGTGTCTGCATGTGTTTATAATTGTATGTGTGCGTGTGTCTGCATATGTTTATACCTGTATATGTGTGTGTCTGCATGTGTTTATGTCTGTATGTGTGTGCGTGTGTCTGCATGTGTTTATATCTGTGTGTATGTGCCTGCATGTGTTTATATCTGGATGTGTGCATGTGTCTGCATTTGTTTATATCTGTATGTATGTGCCTGCATGTGTTTATATCTGAAAATATGTGTATGCGTCTGCATGTGTTTATATCTGTAATTGTGCGTGTGTCTGTGCGTTGATATCTCTATGTATGCACGTGTGTCTGCATGTGTTTATATTTGTATGTGTGTGCGCGTCTGCATGTGTTTCGATCTGTATGCGTGTGCCTGCATGTGTTTTCAACTGCATGTGTGCACGTGTCTGTATGTTTATATCTGTATGTATGTGTGTCTGCGTGTGTTTATATCTGTATGTGTGTGCGTGTCTGCATGTGTTTGTATCTGTATGTGTGTGTGTCTGCATGTTTTTAAATGTTTATGTTTGTTTGTCTGCATGTGTTTATAACTGTATGTGTGCGTGTGTCTGCATGTTTATATCTGTATATGTGTGTGCCTGCATGTGTGTATAACTGTATGTGAGTGCGTGTATCTGTATGTGTTTATATCTGTATGTGTGTGTGCCTGTATGTGTTTATGTCTGTAATTGTGCGTGTTTGCATGTGTTTATATCTGTGTGTATGTGCCTGCATGTGTTTATATCTGTATGTGTGCATGTGTCTGCATTTGTTTATATCTGTATGTGTGTGTATGTTTGCATGTTTTTATATCTGTATGTTTGTGCATGTCTGCATGTGTTTATATCTGTTTGTCTGTGTGTCTGCATGTGTTTATATCTGTATTTGTGTGTGTCTGCATGAGTTTATAACTGTATGTATGCGCGTGTCTGCATGCTTACATCTGTATGTGTGCGTGTCTGTGTCTTGATATCTCTACGTGTGCGCATGTCGGCATGTGTTTAAACCTGTTTGTGCGTGTGTGTTAACATGTGTTCATATCTGAAAGTGTGTGTGTCTGCATGCTTTTATATCTGCATGTGTTTATATCTGTACGTGTGTGCGTGTGTCTGCATATGTTTAAATCTGTGTGTATGTGCCTGCAAGTGTTTATATCTGTATGGGTGCATGTGTCTGCATGTGTTTATATCTGTATGTATGTGTGTCTGTGTGTGTTTATATCCGTATATGTGTGTGCCTGCATGTGTTTATAACTGTATGCGTATGCGTGTATGTGTTTATGTGTTCTGTATGTGTGTGTCTGCATATGTTTAGATCTGTATGTATGTGCGTGTGTCTTCATTTGTTTATATCTGTGAGTGTTTGTGTCTGCATGTGTTTATATCTGTATGTATGTGTGTCTGCATGTGTTTATATCTGTAAGTATGTGTGTCTGCATGTGTTTTATATCTGTATGTGTGTGCGTGCATGTGTTTGTATCTGTATGTGTGTCTGCATGTTTTTAAATCTCTATGTGTGTTTGTCTGCAGTTGTTTATAACTGTATGTGTGCGTGTGTCTGCGTGTTTTTAAATCTGTATATGTGTGTGTCTGCATGTGTTTATATCTGTATGCGTGTGTTTGTCTGCATGTGTTTATATCTGTATGTTTGTGCGTGTTTGCATGTGTTTATTTCTTTATGTGTGTGTGTCTGGAAGTGTTTATACCTGTGTGTGTGCGCGTCTGCATGTGTTTCTACGTGTACGTGTGTGTCTGCATGTGTTTTTAGCCGCAGGTGTGCACGTGTCTTCATGTTTATATCTGTATGTATGTGTGTTTGCGTGTTTTTATATCTGTACATGTGTGTGCCTGCATGTGTTTATAAATGTATGTGTGTGCGTGTATCTGTATGTGTTTATATCTGTAATTGTGCGTGTGTCTGCATGTGTTTATATCTGTATGTGTGTGTGTTAGCATGTGTTTATATCTGTATGTGTGTTTGTCTGCATGTGTTTATAACTGTATGTATGCGTGTGTCTTCATGTGTTTATACCTGTATATGTGTGTGTCTGCATGTGTTTATATCTGTACGTGTGTGCATGTGTCTGCATGTGTTTATATCTGTGTGTATGTGCGTTTATCTGTATGTGTGTGTGTTTGCATGTTATTAAATCTGTATGTATGTTTGTCTGCATGTGTTTATACCTGTATATGTGTGTGTCTGCATGTGTTTATATCTGTATGTGTGTGTTTGTCTGCAAGTGTTTATATCTGTATGTGCGTGCGTGTTTGCATGTGTTTATTTCTGTATGTGTGTGTGTCTGGAAGTGTTTATATCTGTGTGTGCGTGTCTGCATGTGTTTCTATCTATATGTTTGTGTCTGCATGTGTTTTTAGCTGCACGTGTGCGCGTGTCTGCATGTTTATATCTGTATGTATGTGTGTTTGCGTGTGTTTATATCTGTATATGTGTGTGCCTGCATGTGTTTATAACTGTATGTGTATCTGTATGTGTTTGTATCTGTACGTGTGTGTCTGCATGTGTTTATATCGGTATGTGTGTGTGTGCCTGCATGTCTTTATATCTGTATGTATGTGTTCACATGTGTGCATGTGTCTACATGTGTTTAAAACTCTTTGTGCGTGCATGTGTTTATATTTGTGTATGTGTTGTTGGCATGTGTTTATATCTGTATGTGTGCGTGCATGTGTTTATATCTGTATATGTGTGTCTCTGCATGTGTTTATATCAGTATATGTGTGTTTGTCTGCATGTGTTTATATCTGTATGTTTGAGCGTGTTTGCATGTGTTTATTAATTTTTGTGTGTGTGTGTTTGCATGTGTTTATGCGTGAGTGTGTGTGTGCGTGTCTGCATGTGTTTCGATATGTATGCGTGTGCCTGCATGAGTTTTTAGCTGCATGTGTGCACGTGTCCGTATTTTTATATCTGTATGTTTGTGTGTCTGCGTGTGTTTATATCTGTATATGTGTGCGCCTGCATGTGTTTATAAATGAATGTGTGTGCGTGTATCTGTATGTGTTTATATCTGTATGTGTGTGTGTCTGCATGTCTTTATATCTGTATTTGTGTGCGTCTGTCCTCATGTCTTTATATCTGTATATGTGCGTGTATCTGCATGTGTTTATATCCGTAAGTGTGCGTGTGTCTGCATGTGTTTATATCTGTATGTGTGTGTGCCTGCATCTGTTTATATCTGTATGTGTGTATCTTTACATGTGTTTATATCTATATGTGTGTGCGTGTCTGCATGTGTTTTTTCTGAATATGTGTGTGTGTATGCATGTGTCGAGTTCTGTTTGTGTGTGTGTCTGCATGTATTTATATCTGTATGTGTGAGTCTGTCTGCATGTCTTTATATCTGTATGCGTGTTGTTGGCTTGTGTTTATATTTGTAAGTGTGTGCGTGTCTGCATGTGTTTGTATCTGTAAGTATGTGTGTCTGCATGTTTTTCAATATGTATGTGTGTTTGTCGGCATGATTATAACTGTATGTGTGTGTGTCTGCATGTCTTTATATCTGTATGTGTGTGTCTGCATGCTTTTATATCTGTATGTGTGTGTGCCTGCATGTTTTTATATCTGTATGTATGTGTGTCTGGCTGTGTTTATATCTGTATGTGTGTTGTCGGCATGTGTTTATATCTGTATGTGTGTGCGTGTCTGCATGTGTTTGTATCTGTAAGTGTGTGTGTCTGCATGTTTTTAAATCTGTATGTGTGTTTGTCTGCATGTTTATAACATTATGTGTGTGTGTGACTGCATGTGTTTATATCTGTATGTGTGCGTCTGTCTACATGTGTTTATATCTGTATATGTGTTGTTGGCATGTGTTTGTATCTGTATGTGTGTGTGTCTACCTGTCTTTATTTCTGTATGTGTGCCATTGTGTTTACATCGGTATGTGCATGTGTGTCTACATGTGTTTATATCTGTATGTGTGCCATTGTAAGCAAGTGTTTATATTTGTATGTGTGTGTGTCTGCATGTGTTTATATCGGTGTATGTGGGTGTCTGCATGTGTTTATAACTCTATGTGTGCGTGTGTCCGCATGTGTTTATATTCTATGTGTGTGTGTCTGCATGTGTTTATATCTGTTTGTGTCCGCGTGTCTGCATGTGTTTATACCTGTATGTGTG
Source organism: Chiloscyllium plagiosum (assembly GCF_037043375.1). Taxonomy (NCBI): domain Eukaryota; kingdom Metazoa; phylum Chordata; class Chondrichthyes; order Orectolobiformes; family Hemiscylliidae; genus Chiloscyllium; species Chiloscyllium plagiosum. The sequence goes on from NW_028270183.1 coordinate 37,145,536, forward strand.
TGTCCCTGCATGTGTTTATATCTGTATGTGTGTGTGTGTCGGCTTGTGTTTATATCTGTTTATGTGTGTCTACATGTGTTTATGTCTGTATGTCTGCACGTGTCTGCATGTTTATATCTGTTAGTATGTGTCTGCATGTGTTTATATCTGTGTGTGTGTGTGTTTGCATGTTATTAAATCTGTATGCGTGTTTGTCTGCATGTGTTTATATGTGTAATTGTGCGTGTGTCTGCATGTGTTTATATCTGTATGTGTGTGTGTTTGCATGTTATTAAATCTGTATGCGTGTTTGTCTGCATGTGTTTATATGTGTAATTGTGCGTGTGTCTGCATGTGTTTATAACTGTATATGTGCGTGTGTCTGCATGTTTTTAAGTGTGTATGTTTGTTTGTCTGCATGTGTTTATAACTGTATGTGTGCGTGTGTCTGCATGTTTATATCTGTATGTGTATTTGTCGGCATGATTATAACTGTATGTGTGTGTTATGTGTGTGCGTGTGTCTGCATGTGTTTATATCTGTGTGTATGTGTCTGGATGTGTTTATATCTGTATGTGTGCATGTGTCTGCATGTGTTTATATCTGTATGTATGTGTGTCTGTGTGTGTTTATATCTGTATATGTGTGTGCCTGCATGTGTTTATAACTGTATGTGTGTGCGTGTATCTGAATGTGTGTGTGTTTGCATGTTATTAAATCTGTATGTGTGTTTGTCTGCCTGTGTTTATAACTGTATGTGTGCGTGTGTCTGCATGTGTTTATACCTGTATATGTGTGTGTCTGCATGTGTTTATATCTGTAAGTGTGCGAGTGTCTGCATGTGTTTATATCTGTATGTGTGTGTGCCTGCATCTGTTTATATCTGTATGTGTGTATCTTTACATGTGTTTATATCTATATGTGTGTGCGTGTCTGCATGTGTTTTTTCTGAATATGTGTGTGTGTATGCATGTGTCGAGTTCTGTTTGTGTGTGTGTCTGCATGTATTTATATCTGTATGTGTGAGTCTGTCTGCATGTCTTTATATCTGTATGCGTGTTGTTGGCTTGTGTTTATATTTGTAAGTGTGTGCGTGTCTGCATGTGTTTGTATCTGTAAGTATGTGTGTCTGCATGTTTTTCAATATGTATGTGTGTTTGTCGGCATGATTATAACTGTATGTGTGTGTGTCTGCATGTCTTTATATCTGTATGTGTGTGTCTGCATGCTTTTATATCTGTATGTGTGTGTGCCTGCATGTTTTTATATCTGTATGTATGTGTGTCTGGCTGTGTTTATATCTGTATGTGTGTTGTCGGCATGTGTTTATATCTGTATGTGTGTGCGTGTCTGCATGTGTTTGTATCTGTAAGTGTGTGTGTCTGCATGTTTTTAAATCTGTATGTGTGTTTGTCTGCATGTTTATAACATTATGTGTGTGTGTGACTGCATGTGTTTATATCTGTATGTGTGCGTCTGTCTACATGTGTTTATATCTGTATATGTGTTGTTGGCATGTGTTTGTATCTGTATGTGTGTGTGTCTACCTGTCTTTATTTCTGTATGTGTGCCATTGTGTTTACATCGGTATGTGCATGTGTGTCTACATGTGTTTATATCTGTATGTGTGCCATTGTAAGCAAGTGTTTATATTTGTATGTGTGTGTGTCTGCATGTGTTTATATCGGTGTATGTGGGTGTCTGCATGTGTTTATAACTCTATGTGTGCGTGTGTCCGCATGTGTTTATATTCTATGTGTGTGTGTCTGCATGTGTTTATATCTGTTTGTGTCCGCGTGTCTGCATGTGTTTATACCTGTATGTGTGTGTGCCTGCATGTGTTTATATCTGTATGTGTGTGTGTGTCGGCTTGTGTTTATATCTGTTTATGTGTGTCTACATGTGTTTATGTCTGTATGTCTGCACGTGTCTGCATGTTTATATCTGTTAGTATGTGTCTGCATGTGTTTATATCTGTGTGTGTGTGTGTTTGCATGTTATTAAATCTGTATGCGTGTTTGTCTGCATGTGTTTATATGTGTAATTGTGCGTGTGTCTGCATGTGTTTATATCTGTATGTGTGTGTGTTTGCATGTTATTAAATCTGTATGCGTGTTTGTCTGCATGTGTTTATATGTGTAATTGTGCGTGTGTCTGCATGTGTTTATAACTGTATATGTGCGTGCGTCTGCATGTTTTTAAGTGTGTATGTTTGTTTGTCTGCATGTGTTTATAACTGTATGTGTGCGTGTGTCTGCATGTTTATATCTGTATGTGTATTTGTCGGCATGATTATAACTGTATGTGTGTGTTATGTGTGTGCGTGTGTCTGCATGTGTTTATATCTGTGTGTATGTGTCTGGATGTGTTTATATCGGTATGTGTGCATGTGTCTGCATGTGTTTATATCTGTATGTATGTGTGTCTGTGTGTGTTTATATCTGTATATGTGTGTGCCTGCATGTGTTTATAACTGTATGTGTGTGCGTGTATCTGAATGTGTGTGTGTTTGCATGTTATTAAATCTGTATGTGTGTTTGTCTGCCTGTGTTTATAACTGTATGTGTGCGTGTGTCTGCATGTGTTTATACCTGTATATGTGTGTGTCTGCATGTGTTTATATCTGTAAGTGTGCGAGTGTCTGCATGTGTTTATATCTGTATTTGTGTGTGTGCATGTGTTTATATCTGTATGTGTGTGTGTTCGCATGTTTTTATATCTGTATGTCTGTGCATGTCTGCATGTTTTGATACCTGTGTGCGTGTGTGAATGATTGTCTGCAGGTGTTTATAACTGTATGTGTGCGTGTTTGTATCTGTATGTGTGTGTTCGCATGTGTTTATATCTGTATGTGTATATATTTGTATATGTGTTGTTGGCATGTGTTTATATCTGTATGTGTGTGCGTGTTTGCATGTGCTTATTTCAGTAAGTGTGTGTGTCTGGAAGTGTTTATATCTGTGTGTGCGTGTCTGCATGTGTTTCTATCTATACGTTTGTGTCTGCATGTGTTTTTAGCTGCACGTGTGCGCGTATCTGCATGTTTATATCTGTATATATGTGTGTGTCTGCATGTGTTTATAACTGTATGCGTGACTGTGTATCTGTATGTGTTTGTATCTGTATGTGTGTGTCTGCATGTGTTTATATCGGTATGTGCGTGTGTGCCTGCATGTCTGTATATCTGTATGTATGTGTGTTCGCAAGTGTTTATATCTGTATGTGAGTGTGTGTCTACATGTGTTTAAAACTCTATGTGTGTGCATGTGTTTATATTTGTATATGTGTGGTTGGCATGTGTTTGAAACTCTATGTGTGTGTCTGCATGTGTTTATATCTGTATGTATGTGTGTCTGCATGTGTTTATATCTGTAAGTGTGCGTGTGTCTGCATGTGTTTATATCTGTATTTGTTTGTCTGCATGTGTTTATATCTGTGTTTGTGTGCGTGTCCTCATGTCTTTATATCTGTATATGTGTGTGTATCTGCATGTGTTTATATCTGTATGTGTGTGTGTCTGCATGTGTTTATATATGTATGTGTGTGTGTTTGCATGTTATTGAATCTGTATGCGTGTTTGTCTGCATGTGTTTATAACTGTATGTGTGCGTGTTCGCATGTTTTTATATCTGTATGTCTGTGCATGTGTGCATGTATTCATATCTGTTTGTGTGTGTGCCTGCATGTTTTTAAATCTGTATGTGTGATTGTCTGCAGGTGTTTATACCTGTATATGTGTGTGTCTGCATGTGTTTATATCTGTAAGTGTGCGAGTGTCTGCATGTGTTTATATCTGTATGTGTGTGTGCCTGCATCTGTTTATATCTGTATGTGTGTATCTTTACATGTGTTTATATCTATATGTGTGTGCGTGTCTGCATGTGTTTTTTCTGAATATGTGTGTGTGTATGCATGTGTCGAGTTCTGTTTGTGTGTGTGTCTGCATGTATTTATATCTGTATGTGTGAGTCTGTCTGCATGTCTTTATATCTGTATGCGTGTTGTTGGCTTGTGTTTATATTTGTAAGTGTGTGCGTGTCTGCATGTGTTTGTATCTGTAAGTATGTGTGTCTGCATGTTTTTCAATATGTATGTGTGTTTGTCGGCATGATTATAACTGTATGTGTGTGTGTCTGCATGTCTTTATATCTGTATGTGTGTGTCTGCATGCTTTTATATCTGTATGTGTGTGTGCCTGCATGTTATTATATCTGTATGTATGTGTGTCTGGCTGTGTTTATATCTGTATGTGTGTTGTCGGCATGTGTTTATATCTGTATGTGTGTGCGTGTCTGCATGTGTTTGTATCTGTAAGTGTGTGTGTCTGCATGTTTTTAAATCTGTATGTGTGTTTGTCTGCATGTTTATAACATTATGTGTGTGTGTGACTGCATGTGTTTATATCTGTATGTGTGCGTCTGTCTACATGTGTTTATATCTGTATATGTGTTGTTGGCATGTGTTTGTATCTGTATGTGTGTGTGTCTACCTGTCTTTATTTCTGTATGTGTGCCATTGTGTTTACATCGGTATGTGCATGTGTGTCTACATGTGTTTATATCTGTATGTGTGCCATTGTAAGCAAGTGTTTATATTTGTATGTGTGTGTGTCTGCATGTGTTTATATCGGTGTATGTGGGTGTCTGCATGTGTTTATAACTCTATGTGTGCGTGTGTCCGCATGTGTTTATATTCTATGTGTGTGTGTCTGCATGTGTTTATATCTGTTTGTGTCCGCGTGTCTGCATGTGTTTATACCTGTATGTGTGTGTGCCTGCATGTGTTTATATCTGTATGTGTGTGTGTGTCGGCTTGTGTTTATATCTGTTTATGTGTGTCTACATGTGTTTATGTCTGTATGTCTGCACGTGTCTGCATGTTTATATCTGTTAGTATGTGTCTGCATGTGTTTATATCTGTGTGTGTGTGTGTTTGCATGTTATTAAATCTGTATGCGTGTTTGTCTGCATGTGTTTATATGTGTAATTGTGCGTGTGTCTGCATGTGTTTATATCTGTATGTGTGTGTGTTTGCATGTTATTAAATCTGTATGCGTGTTTGTCTGCATGTGTTTATATGTGTAATTGTGCGTGTGTCTGCATGTGTTTATAACTGTATATGTGCGTGTGTCTGCATGTTTTTAAGTGTGTATGTTTGTTTGTCTGCATGTGTTTATAACTGTATGTGTGCGTGTGTCTGCATGTTTATATCTGTATGTGTATTTGTCGGCATGATTATAACTGTATGTGTGTGTTATGTGTGTGCGTGTGTCTGCATGTGTTTATATCTGTGTGTATGTGTCTGGATGTGTTTATATCTGTATGTGTGCATGTGTCTGCATGTGTTTATATCTGTATGTATGTGTGTCTGTGTGTGTTTATATCTGTATATGTGTGTGCCTGCATGTGTTTATAACTGTATGTGTGTGCGTGTATCTGAATGTGTGTGTGTTTGCATGTTATTAAATCTGTATGTGTGTTTGTCTGCCTGTGTTTATAACTGTATGTGTGCGTGTGTCTGCATGTGTTTATACCTGTATATGTGTGTGTCTGCATGTGTTTATATCTGTGTGTGTGTTTGTCTGCATGTGTTTATATCTGTATTTGTGTGTGTGCATGTGTTTATATCTGTATGTGTGTGTGTTCGCATGTTTTTATATCTGTATGTCTGTGCATGTCTGCATGTTTTGATACCTGTGTGCGTGTGTGAATGATTGTCTGCAGGTGTTTATAACTGTATGTGAGCGTGTTTGTATCTGTATGTGTGTGTTCGCATGTGTTTATATCTGTATGTGTATATATTTGTATATGTGTTGTTGGCATGTGTTTATATCTGTATGTGTGTGCGTGTTTGCATGTGTTTATTTCAGTAAGTGTGTGTGTCTGGAAGTGTTTATATCTGTGTGTGCGTGTCTGCATGTGTTTCTATCTATACGTTTGTGTCTGCATGTGTTTTTAGCTGCACGTGTGCGCGTGTCTGCATGTTTATATCTGTATATATGTGTGTGTCTGCATGTGTTTATAACTGTATGCGTGACTGTGTATCTGTATGTGTTTGTATCTGTATGTGTGTGTCTGCATGTGTTTATATCGGTATGTGCGTGTGTGCCTGCATGTCTGTATATCTGTATGTATGTGTGTTCGCAAGTGTTTATATCTGTATGTGAGTGTGTGTCTACATGTGTTTAAAACTCTATGTGTGTGCATGTGTTTATATTTGTATATGTGTGGTTGGCATGTGTTTGAAACTCTATGTGTGTGTCTGCATGTGTTTATATCTGTATGTATGTGTGTCTGCATGTGTTTATATCTGTAAGTGTGCGTGTGTCTGCATGTGTTTATATCTGTATTTGTTTGTCTGCATGTGTTTATATCTGTATTTGTGTGCGTGTCCTCATGTCTTTATATCTGTATATGTGTGTGTATCTGCATGTGTTTATATCTGTATGTGTGTGTGTCTGCATGTGTTTATATCTGTATGTGTGAGTGTTTACATGTGTTTATATCTGTATGTGTGTGCGTGTCTGCATGTGTTTATAACTGTATGTGTGCCCGTGTCTGCATGTGTATATATCTGGATGTGTGTGTGTCTGCATGTGTTTATATCTGTATGTGTGATTCTGTCTGCATGTGTTTATATCTGTATGTGTGTATGTTTGCATGTTTTTATAGCTGCATGTGTGTGTGCCTGCATGTTTTTATATCTGTATGTATGTGTGTCTGGATGTGTTTATATCTGTATGCGTGTGGTTGGCTTGTGTTTATATCTGTATGTGTGTGTGTCTGCATTTTTTTATATGTGTATGTTTGTTTGTCTGCATGTGTTTATAACTGTATGTGTGCGTGTGTCTGCATGTTTATATCTGTATAGATGTGTGCCTGCATGTGTTTCTAACTGTATGTGTGCGTGTGTCTGCATGTGTTTATATTTGTATGTGTGTGTCTCTGTATGTGTTTATGTCTGCAATTGTGCGTGTTTGCATGTGTTTATATCTGTGTGTGTGTTTTTGCATGTTATTAAATCTGTATGCGTGTTTGTCTGCATGTGTTTATATCTGTAATTGTGCGTGTGTCTGCATGTGTTTATATCTGTGTGTGTGTTTGCATGTTATTAAATCTGTATGCGTGTTTGTCTGCATGTGTTTATATCTGTAATTGTGCGTGTGTCTGCATGTGTTTATATATGTATGTGTGTGTGTTTGCATGTTATTGAATCTGTATGCGTGTTTGTCTGCATGTGTTTATAACTGTATGTGTGCGTGTTCGCATGTTTTTATATCTGTATGTCTGTGCATGTGTGCATGTATTCATATCTGTTTGTGTGTGTGCCTGCATGTTTTTAAATCTGTATGTGTGATTGTCTGCAGGTGTTTATACCTGTATATGTGTGTGTCTGCATGTGTTTCTCTCTGTATGTGTGTGTTTGTCTGCATGTGTTTATATCGGTATGTTTGTGCGTGTCTGCATGTGTTTATAACTGTATGTGTGCGTGTGTCTGCATGTGTTTATACCTGTATATGTGTGTGTCTGCATGTGTTTATATTTGTATGTGTGCGTGCGTCTGCATGTGTTTATATCTGTATGTGTGCGTGCATGTGTGTATATCTGTATGTGTGGGTGTTCCCATGATTTTATATCTGTATGTCTGTGCATGTGTGCATGTATTCGTATCTGTTTGTGTGTGTGTCTGCATGTTTTTAAATCTGTATGTGTGATTGTCTGCATGTGTTTATATCTGTATGTGTGTGTTTGTCTGCATGTGTTTATATCGGTATGTTTGTGCGTGTCTGCATGTGTTTATAACTGTATGTGTGCGTGTGTCTGCATGTGTTTATACCTGTATATGTGTGTGTCTGCATGTGTTTATGTCTGTATGTGTGTGCGTGTGTCTGCATGTGTTTATATCTGTGTGTATGTGCCTGCATGTGTTTATATCTGGATGTGTGCGTGTGTCTGCATGTGTTTATATCTGTATGTATGAATGTGTCTGCATGTGTTTATATCTGTATGTGTGTGTCTGCATGTGTTTATATCTGTATGTGTGTGTTTGTCTGCATGTGTTTATATCGGTATGTTTGTGTGTGTCTGCATGTGTTTATAATTGTATGTGTGCGTGTGTCTGCATATGTTTATACCTGTATATGTGTGTGTCTGCATGTGTTTATGTCTGTATGTGTGTGCGTGTGTCTGCATGTGTTTATATCTGTGTGTATGTGCCTGCATGTGTTTATATCTGGATGTGTGCATGTGTCTGCATTTGTTTATATCTGTATGTATGTGCCTGCATGTGTTTATATCTGAAAATATGTGTATGCGTCTGCATGTGTTTATATCTGTAATTGTGCGTGTGTCTGTGCGTTGATATCTCTATGTATGCACGTGTGTCTGCATGTGTTTATATTTGTATGTGTGTGCGCGTCTGCATGTGTTTCGATCTGTATGCGTGTGCCTGCATGTGTTTTCAACTGCATGTGTGCACGTGTCTGTATGTTTATATCTGTATGTATGTGTGTCTGCGTGTGTTTATATCTGTATATGTGTGCGTGTATCTGTATGTGTTTATATCTGTATGTGTGTGTGTCTGCATGTGTTTATATCTGTATTTGTGTGCGTGTCCTCATGTCTTTATATCTGTATATGTGCGTGTATCTGCATGTGTTTATATCTGTAAGTGTGCGTGTGTCTGCATGTGTTTATATCTGTATGTGTGTGTGTCTGCATCTGTTTATATCTGTATGTGTGTATCTTTACATGTGTTTATATCTGTATGTGTGTGCGTGTCTGCATGTCTGTATATCTGTATGTATGTGTGTTCGCAAGTGTTTATATCTGTATGTGAGTGTGTGTCTACATGTGTTTAAAACTCTATGTGTGTGCATGTGTTTATATTTGTATATGTGTGGTTGGCATGTGTTTGAAACTCTATGTGTGTGTCTGCATGTGTTTATATCTGTATGTATGTGTGTCTGCATGTGTTTATATCTGTAAGTGTGCGTGTGTCTGCATGTGTTTATATCTGTATTTGTTTGTCTGCATGTGTTTATATCTGTATTTGTGTGCGTGTCCTCATGTCTTTATATCTGTATATGTGTGTGTATCTGCATGTGTTTATATCTGTATGTGTGTGTGTCTGCATGTGTTTATATCTGTATGTGTGAGTGTTTACATGTGTTTATATCTGTATGTGTGTGCGTGTCTGCATGTGTTTATAACTGTATGTGTGCCCGTGTCTGCATGTGTATATATCTGGATGTGTGTGTGTCTGCATGTGTTTATATCTGTATGTGTGATTCTGTCTGCATGTGTTTATATCTGTATGTGTGTATGTTTGCATGTTTTTATAGCTGCATGTGTGTGTGCCTGCATGTTTTTATATCTGTATGTATGTGTGTCTGGATGTGTTTATATCTGTATGCGTGTGGTTGGCTTGTGTTTATATCTGTATGTGTGTGTGTCTGCATTTTTTTATATGTGTATGTTTGTTTGTCTGCATGTGTTTATAACTGTATGTGTGCGTGTGTCTGCATGTTTATATCTGTATAGATGTGTGCCTGCATGTGTTTCTAACTGTATGTGTGCGTGTGTCTGCATGTGTTTATATTTGTATGTGTGTGTCTCTGTATGTGTTTATGTCTGCAATTGTGCGTGTTTGCATGTGTTTATATCTGTGTGTGTGTTTTTGCATGTTATTAAATCTGTATGCGTGTTTGTCTGCATGTGTTTATATCTGTAATTGTGCGTGTGTCTGCATGTGTTTATATCTGTGTGTGTGTTTGCATGTTATTAAATCTGTATGCGTGTTTGTCTGCATGTGTTTATATCTGTAATTGTGCGTGTGTCTGCATGTGTTTATATATGTATGTGTGTGTGTGTTTGCATGTTATTGAATCTGTATGCGTGTTTGTCTGCATGTGTTTATAACTGTATGTGTGCGTGTTCGCATGTTTTTATATCTGTATGTCTGTGCATGTGTGCATGTATTCATATCTGTTTGTGTGTGTGCCTGCATGTTTTTAAATCTGTATGTGTGATTGTCTGCAGGTGTTTATACCTGTATATGTGTGTGTCTGCATGTGTTTCTCTCTGTATGTGTGTGTTTGTCTGCATGTGTTTATATCGGTATGTTTGTGCGTGTCTGCATGTGTTTATAACTGTATGTGTGCGTGTGTCTGCATGTGTTTATACCTGTATATGTGTGTGTCTGCATGTGTTTATATTTGTATGTGTGCGTGCGTCTGCATGTGTTTATATCTGTATGTGTGCGTGCATGTGTGTATATCTGTATGTGTGGGTGTTCCCATGATTTTATATCTGTATGTCTGTGCATGTGTGCATGTATTCGTATCTGTTTGTGTGTGTGTCTGCATGTTTTTAAATCTGTATGTGTGATTGTCTGCATGTGTTTATATCTGTATGTGTGTGTTTGTCTGCATGTGTTTATATCGGTATGTTTGTGCGTGTCTGCATGTGTTTATAACTGTATGTGTGCGTGTGTCTGCATGTGTTTATACCTGTATATGTGTGTGTCTGCATGTGTTTATGTCTGTATGTGTGTGCGTGTGTCTGCATGTGTTTATATCTGTGTGTATGTGCCTGCATGTGTTTATATCTGGATGTGTGCGTGTGTCTGCATGTGTTTATATCTGTATGTATGAATGTGTCTGCATGTGTTTATATCTGTATGTGTGTGTCTGCATGTGTTTATATCTGTATGTGTGTGTTTGTCTGCATGTGTTTATATCGGTATGTTTGTGTGTGTCTGCATGTGTTTATAATTGTATGTGTGCGTGTGTCTGCATATGTTTATACCTGTATATGTGTGTGTCTGCATGTGTTTATGTCTGTATGTGTGTGCGTGTGTCTGCATGTGTTTATATCTGTGTGTATGTGCCTGCATGTGTTTATATCTGGATGTGTGCATGTGTCTGCATTTGTTTATATCTGTATGTATGTGCCTGCATGTGTTTATATCTGAAAATATGTGTATGCGTCTGCATGTGTTTATATCTGTAATTGTGCGTGTGTCTGTGCGTTGATATCTCTATGTATGCACGTGTGTCTGCATGTGTTTATATTTGTATGTGTGTGCGCGTCTGCATGTGTTTCGATCTGTATGCGTGTGCCTGCATGTGTTTTCAACTGCATGTGTGCACGTGTCTGTATGTTTATATCTGTATGTATGTGTGTCTGCGTGTGTTTATATCTGTATATGTGTGCGTGTATCTGTATGTGTTTATATCTGTATGTGTGTGTGTCTGCATGTGTTTATATCTGTATTTGTGTGCGTGTCCTCATGTCTTTATATCTGTATATGTGCGTGTATCTGCATGTGTTTATATCTGTAAGTGTGCGTGTGTCTGCATGTGTTTATATCTGTATGTGTGTGTGTCTGCATCTGTTTATATCTGTATGTGTGTATCTTTACATGTGTTTATATCTGTATGTGTGTGCGTGTCTGCATGTGTTTTTTTCTGAATATGTGTGTGTGTCTGCATGTGTTTATAACTGTATGTGTGCCCGTGTCTGCATGTGTATATATCTGGATGTGTGTGTGTCTGCATGTGTTTATATCTGTATGTGTGCATGTGTCTGCATGTGTTTATATCTGTATGTGTGTATGTTTGCATGTTTTTATAGCTGCATGTGTGTGTCCCTGCATGTTTTTATATCTGTATGTATGTGTGTCTGGATGTGTTTATATCTGTATGCGTGTTGTTGGCTTGTGTTTATATCTGTATGTGTGTGCGTGTCTGCATGTGTTTGTATCTGTATGTGTGTGTGTCTGCATGTTTTTAAATGTGTATGTTTGTTTGTCTGCATGTGTTTATAACTGTATGTGTGCATGTGTCTGCATGTTTATATCTGTATATGTGTGTGCGTGCATGTGTGTATAACTGTATGTGTGTGCGTGTATCTGTATGTGTTTATATCTGTATGTGTGTGTGTCTGTATGTGTTTATGTCTGTAATAGTGCGTGTTTGCATGTGTTTATATCTGTGTGTATGTGCCTGCATGTGTTTATATCTGTAATTGTGCATGTGTCTGCATTTGTTTATATCTGTATGTGTGTGTATGTTTGCATGTTTTTATATCTGTATGTTTGTGCGTGTTTGCATGTGTTTTTTTATGTGTGTGTGTTTGCATGTGTTTATGCGTGTGTGTGTGCGTGTCTGCATGTGTTTGATCTGTATGCGTGTGCCTGCATGTGTTTTCAGCTGCATGTGTGCACGTGTCTGCCTGTTTATATCTGTATTTATGTGTGTCTGCGTGTGTTTATATCTGTATATGTGTGTGCCTGCATGTGTTTATAAATGAATGTGTGTGCGTGTATCTCTATGTGTTTATATCTGTATGTATGTGTGTCTGCATGTGTTTATATCTGTAATTGTGCGTGTGTCTGCATGTGTTTATATCTGTATGTGTGTGTGTTTGGATGATATTAAATCTGTATGCGTGTTTGTCTGCATGTGTTTGTAACTGTATGTGTGGGTGTGTCTGCATGTGTTTATACCTGTATATGTGTGTGTCTGCATGTGTTTATATCTGTATGTGTGTGCGTGTGTCTGCATGTGTTTATATCTGTGTGTATGTGCCTGCATGTGTTTATATCTGTATGTGTGCATGTGTCTGCATTTGTTTATATCTGTATGTATGTGTGTCTGTGTGTTTTTATATCTGTATATGTGCGTGCCTGCATGTGTTTATAACTGTATGTGTGTGCGTGTATCTGAATGTGTGTGTGTTTGCATGTTATTAAATCTGTATGTGTCTTTGTCTGCATGTGTTTATAACTGTATGTGTGCGTGTGTCTGCATATGTTTATACCTGTATATGTGTGTGTCTGCATGTGTTTATATCTGTATGTGTGTGTTTGTCTGCAAGTGTTTATATCTGTATGTGTGTGCGTGTTTGCATGTGTTTATTTCTGTATGTGTGTGTGTCTGGAAGTGTTTATATCTGTGTGTGCGTGTCTGCATGTGTTTCTATCTATACGTTTGTGTCTGCATGTGTTTTTAGCTGCACGTGTGCGCGTGTCTGCATGTTTATATCTGTATGTATGTGTGTTTGCGTGTGTTTATATCTGTATATGTGTGTGTCTGCATGTGTTTATAACTGTATGCGTGAGTGTGTGTATCTGTATGTGTTTGTATCTGTACGTGTGTGTCTGCATGTGTTTATATCTGTATGTGTGAATGTTTACATGTGTTTATATCTGTATGTGTGTGCGTGTCTGCATGTGTTTTTTCTGAATATGTGTGTGTGTTTGCATGTGTCTATGTCTGTTTTTGTCTTCGCGTCTGCATGTGTTTATAACGATATGTGTGCCCGTGTCTGCATGTGTATATATCTGGATGTGTGTGTGTCTGCATGTGTTTATCTGTATGTGTGAGTCTGTCTGCATGTGTTTATATCTGTATGTGTGTATGTTTGCATGTTTTTATAGCTGCAAGTGTGTGTGCCTGCATGTTTTTATATCTGTATGTATGTGTGTCTGGATGTGTTTATATCTGTATGCGTGTGGTTGGCTTGTGTTTATATCTGTATGTGTGTGCGTGTCTGCATGTGTTTGTATCTGTATGTGTGTGTATCTGCATGTTTTTATATGTGTATGTTTGTTTGTCTGCATGTGTTTATAACTGTATGTGTGCGTGTGTCTGCATGTTTTAATCTGTATATGTGTGTCCCTGCATGTGCTTCTAACTGTATTTGTGCGTGTGTCTGCATGTGTTTATATGTGTGTGCCTGCATGTGTTTATAACTGTATGTGTGAGTGTGTGTATCTGTATGTGTTTGTATCTGTATGTGTGTGTCTGCATGTGTTTATATCTGTATGTATGTGTGTTCGCACGTGTTTATATCTGTATGTGTGCGTGTGTCTACATGTGTTTAAAACTCTATGTGTGTGCATGTGTTTATATTTGTATATGTGTTGTTGGCATGTGTTTATATCTGTATGTGTGTGCGTGCATGTGTTTATATCTGTATATGTGTGTGTCTGCATGTGTTTATATCTGTATGTATGTGTGTCTGCATGTGTTGATATCTGTATGTGTGCGTGTGCCTCCATGTGTTTATATCTGTATGTGTGTGCATGTGTTTGTATCTGTATGTGTGTGTGTCTGCATGTTTTTAAAAGTGTATGTGTGTTTTTCTGCATGTGTTTATAACTGTATGTGTGCGTGTGTCTGTGTGTGTTTATATCTGTATATGTGTGTGTCTGCATGTGTTTATATCTGTATGTGTGTGCATGTCTGCATGTGTTGATACCTGTGTGTGTGTGCATGATTGTCTGCAGGTGTTTATAACTGTATGTGTGCGTGTTTGTATCTGTATGTGTGTGTTCGCATGTGTTTATCTCAGTATTTGTGCGTGTGTCTACATGTGTTTAAAACTCTATGTGTGAGCATCTGTTTATATTTGTATATGTGTTGTTGGCATGTGTTTATATCTGTATGCGTGTTTGTCTGCATGTGTTTGTATCTGAAATTGTGCGTGTGTCTGCATGTGTTTATATCAGTATGTGTGTGTTTGTCTGCATGTGTTTATATCTGTATGTTTGTGCGTGTTTGCATGTGTTTATTAATATTTGTGTGTGTGTGTTTGCATGTGTTTATGCGTGTGTGTGTGTGTGCGCGTCTGCATGTGTTTCGATCTGTATGCGTGTGCCTGCATGTGTTTTTAGCTGCATGTGTGCACGTGTCTGTATGTTTATATCTGTATATGTGTGTGCCTGCATGTGTTTATAAATGAATGTGTGTGCGTGTATCTGTATGTGTTCATATCTCTATGTGCGTGTGCCTGCATGTGTTTTTAGCTGCATGTGTGTGTGTCTGCATCTGTTTATATCTGTATGTGTTTATCTTTACATGTGTTTATATCTGTATGTGTGTGCGTGTCTGCATGTGTTTTTTCTGAATATGTGTGTGTGTCTGCATGTGTCTATATCTGTTTGTGTGTTCGCGTCTGCATGTGTTTATAACTGTATGTGTGCCCGTGTCTGCATGTGTATATATCTGGATGTGTGTGTGTCTGCATGTGTTTATATCTGTATGTGTGAGTCTGTCTGCATGTGTTTATATCTGTATGTGTGTATGTTTGCATGTTTTTATAGCTGCATGTGTGTGTGCCTGCATGTTTTTATATCTGTATGAATGTGTGTCTGGGTGTGTTGATATCTGTATGCGTGTGGTTGGCTTGTGTTTATATCTGTATGTGTGTGCGTGTCTGCATGTGTTTGTATCTGTATGTGTGTGTGTCTGCATGTTTTTAAATGTGTATGTTTGTTTGCCTGCATGTGTTTATAACTGTATGTGTGCGTGTGTCTGCATGTTTATATCTGTATATGTGAGTGCGTGCATGTGTGTATAACTGTATGTATGTGCGTGTATCTGTATGTGTTTATATCTGTATGTGTGTGTGTCTGTATGTGTTTATGTCTGTAATTGTGCGTGTTTGCATGTGTTTATATCTGTGTGTATGTGCCTGCATCTGTATGTGTGCATGTGTCTGCATTTGTTTATATCTGTATGTGTGTGTATGTTTGCATGTTTTTATATCTGTATGTTTGTGCATGTCTGCATGTGTTTATATCTGTTTGTCTGTGTGTCTGCATGTGCTTATATCTGTATTTGTTTGTGTCTGCATGAGTTTATAACTGTATGTATGCGCGTGTCTGCATGCTTACATCGAGTGCGTGTCTGTGTGTTGATATCTCTATGTGTGCGCATGTCGGCATGTGTTTAAACCTGTTTGTGCGTGTGTGTTAGCATGTGTTCATATCTGAAAGTGTGTGTCTGCATGCTTTTATATTTGTGTGTGTGTGTCTGCATGTGTTTATATCTGTATGTATGTGTGTCTGCATGTGTTTATGCATGTGTCTGTATGTGTGTGTGTGTCTACAGGTGTTTAAAACTCGATGTGTGTGTGAATGTGTTTATATTTGTATATGTGTTGTTGGTATGTGTTTATATCTGTATGTGTGTGCGTGCATGTGTTTATATCTGTATATGTGTTTGTCTGCATGTGTTTATATCTGTATGTGCGTGTTTGCATGTGTTTATTTTTTATGTGTGTGTGTGTTTGCTTGTGTTTATGCGTGTGTGTGTGTGCGTGTCTGCATGTGTTTCGATCTGTATGCGTGTGCCTGCATGTGTTTTCAGCTGCATGTGTGCACGTGTCTGCCTGTTTATATCTGTATGTATGTGTGTCTGCGTGTGTTTATATCTGTATATGTGTGTGCCTGCATGTGTTTATAAATGAATGTGTGTGCGTGTATCTGTATGTGTTTATATCTGTATGTGTGTGTGTCTGCATGTGTTTATATCTGTAATTGTGCGTGTGTCTGCATGTGTTTATATCTGTATGTGTGTGTGTTTGCATGTTATTAAATCTGTATGCGTGTTTGTCTGCATGTGTTTATACCTGTATGTGTGCGTGTGTCTGCATGAGTTTATACCTGTATATGTTTGTGTCTGCATGTGTTTTTATCTGTATGTGTGTGCGTGTGTCTGCATGTGTTTATATCTGTATGTGTGCATGTGTCTGCATGTGTTAATATCTGTATGTATGTGTTGTCTGTGTGTGTTTATATCTGTATATGTGCGTGCCTGCATGTGTTTATAACTGTATGTGTGTGCGTGTATCTGAATGTGTGTGTGTTTGCATGTTATTAAATCTGTATGTGTCTTTGTCTGCATGTGTTTATAACTGTATGTGTGCGTGTGTCTGCAAGTGTTTAAATATGTATATGTGTGTGTCTGCATGTGTTTATATCTGTATGTTTGTCTGCATCAGTATGTGTGTGTTTGTCTGCACGTGTTTATATCTGTATGTTTGTGCGTGTTTGCATGTGTTTATTAATTTTTGTGTGTGTGTTTGCATGTGTTTATGCGTGTGTGTGTGTGCTTGTCTGCATGTGTTTCGATCTGTATGCGTGTGCCTGCATGTGTTTTTAGCTGCATGTGTGCACGTGTCTGTATGTTTATATCTGTATGTATGTGTGTCTGCGTGTGTTTATATCTGTATATGTGTGTGCCTGCATGTGTTTATAAATGAATGTGTGTGCGTGTATCTTTATGTGTTTATATCTGTATGTGTGTGTGTCTGCATGTGTTTATATCTGTATTTGTGTGCGTGCCCTCATGTCTTTATATCTGTATCTGTGCGTGTATCTGCATGTGTTTATATCTGTAAGTGTGCGTGTGTCTGCATGTGTTTATATCTGTATGTGTGTGTGTCTGCATCTGTTTATATCTGTATGTGTTTATCTTTACATGTGTTTATATCTGTATGTGTGTGCGTGTCTGCATGTGTTTTTTCTGAATATGTGCGTGCGTCTGCATGTGTCTATATCTGTTTGTGTCTTCGCGTCTGCATGTGTTTATAACTGTATGCATGCCCGTGTCTGCATGTGTTTATATCTGTATGTGTGTGTGTCTGCATCTGTTTATATCTGTATGTGTTTATCTTTACATGTGTTTATATCTGTATGTGTGTGCGTGTCTGCATGTGTTTTTTCTGAATATGTGTGTGTGTCTGCATGTGTCTATATCTGTTTGTGTGTTCGCGTCTGCATGTGTTTATAACTGTATGTGTGCCCGTGTCTGCATGTGTATATATCTGTATGTGTGTGTGTCTGCATGTGTTTATATCTGTATGTGTGAGTCTGTCTGCATGAGTTTATATCTAGAACATAGAACATAGAAGAATACAGCGCAGTACAGGCCCTTTGGCCCTCGATGTTGCGCCGATCCAAGCCCACCTAACCTATACTAACCCACTATCCTCCATATACCTATCCAATGCCCGCTTAAATGCCCATAAACACTGCTACTGGCAGGGCATTCCATGAACTTACGACTCGCTGAGTGAAGAACCTACCCCTAACTTCAGTCCTATATCTACCCCCCCTTAATTTAAAGCTATGCCCCCTTGTAATCCCCGACTCCATACGCGGGAAAAGGTTCACACTGTCAACCCTATCTAACCCCCTAATCATCTTGTACACCTCAATCAAGTCACCCCTAAACCTTCTTTTCTCTAATGAAAACAGCCCCAAGTGTCTCAGTCTTTCCTCATACGATCTTCCTTCCATACCAGGCAACATCCTGGTAAACCTCCTCTGAACCTGTTCCAGTGCCTCCACATCCTTCCTATAGTATGGCGACCAAAACTGCACACAATATTCCAGATGCGGCCGCACCAGAGTCTTATACAACTGCATCATGACCTCAGGACTCCGGAACTCAATTCCTCTACCAATAAAAGCCAGTACGCCATATGCCTTCCTCACCGCATTATTTACCTGGGTGGCAACTTTCAGAGATCTGTGTACATGAACACCAAGATCCCTCTGCTCATCCACACTACCAAGTATCCGACCATTAGCCCAGTACCCCATCTTTTTGTTATTCTTCCCAAAGTGAATCACCTCACACTTAGCTACATTGAATTCCATTTGCCACCTTTCTGCCCAGCTCTGCAGCTTCTCTATATCCTGCTGTAACCTGCCACATCTTTCCTCACTGTCAACAACTCCTCCGACTTTCGTATCATCCGCAAACTTGCTCACCCAACCTTCTAACCCCTCTTCCAGGTCATTTATAAAAATGACAAACAGCAATGGTCCCAAAACAGATCCTTGCGGAACACCGCTAGTGACGGCACTCCATGAAGAAACTTTGCCATCAACTACTACCCTCTGTCTTCTTCCATCCAGCCAATTCCTAACCCAAACCTCCAACTCACCCTCAATGCCATATCTCCGTATTTTCTGCAGTAGCCTACCATGGGGAACCTTATTAAACGCCTTACTAAAATCCATATATACCACATCTACCGCTTTCCCCTCATCAACCTCCTTCGTCACCTTTTCAAAGAATTCAATAAGGTTTGTGAGGCACGACCTGCCCTTCACAAAACCATGCTGACTATCCTTGATCACATTATTCCTATCCAGATGTGCATAAATCCTATCCCTTACAATTCTCTCTAAGACTTTGCCCACAACAGAAGTGAGACTCACCGGCCTATAGTTACTAGGGTTATCCCTACTCCCCTTTTTGAACAAGGGAACCACATTTGCTATCCTCCAGTCTTCTGGCACTACTCCTGTAGACAAAGAGGACATAAAAATCAAGGCCAATGGCTCTGCAATCTCCTCCCTTGCTTCCCAGAGAATCCTAGGATAAATGCCATCAGGCCCAGGGGACTTATCTATTTTCACCTTTTCCAGGATTTCCAACACCTCTTCTCTACATACCTCAAAGCCATCCATTCGACTTATTTGTGTCTCAGTATTCACATCGACGACAATGCCCTGTTCCTGAGTAAATACTGACGAAAAGTATTCATTCAGTGTCTCCCCAATCTCTTCCGCCTCCACACGCAACTTCCCACTACTATCCTTGACTGGACCTATACCTACCCTGGTCATTCTTTTATTCCTAACATACCTATAGAAAGCCTTCTATAGGGATGTGTGCGTGTGTCTGCATGTGTTTATACCTGTATATGTGTGTGTCTGCATGTGATTATATCTGTATGTGTGTGCGTGTGTCTGCATGTGTTTATATCTGTGTGTATGTGCCTGCACGTGTTTATATCTGTATGTGTGCATGTGTCTGCATGTGTTTATATCTGTATGTATGTGTACATACACACATCTGTATCTGTGTATGTTTGCATGTTTTTATAGCTGCATGTGTGTGTGCCTGCATGTTTTTATATCTGTATGTATGTGTGTCTGGATGTGTTTATATCTGAATGCGTGTTGTTGGCTTGTGTTTATATCTGTATGTGTGTGTGTCTGCATGTTTTTAAGTGTGTATGTTCGTTTGTCTGCATGTGTTTATAACTGTATGTGTGCGTGTGTCTGCATGTTTATATCTGTATATGTGTGTGCCTGCACGTGTGTATAACTGTATGTGTGTGCATGTATCGGTATGTGTTTATATCTGTATGTGTGTGCGTGTCTGCATGTGTATTTATCTGTATGTTTGTGCGTGTTTGCCTGTGTTTGTATCTGTATGTGTGTGTGTCTGCATGTTTTTAAATGTGTATGTTCGTTTGTCTGCATGTGTTTATAACTGTATGTGTGCGTGTGTCTGCATGTTTATATCTGTATATGTGTGTGCCTGCATGTGTGTATAACTGTATGTGTGTGCGTGTATCGGTATGTGTTTATATCTGTATGTGTGTGTGTCCGTATGTGTTTATGTCTGTAATTGTGCGTGTTTGCATGTGTTTATATCTGTGTGTGTGTGTTTGCATGTTATTAAATCTGTATGTGTGTTTGTCTGCATGTGTTTATATCTGTAATTGTGCGTGGGTCTGCATGTGTTTATATCTGTGTGTGTGTGTGTTTGCATGTTATTAAATCTGTATGCGTGTTTGTCTGCATGTGTTTATATCTGAAATTGTGCGTGTGTCTGCATGTGTTTATATCAGTATGTGTGTGTCTGCATGTGTTTATATCTGTATGTTTGTGCGTGTTTGCATGTGTTTATTAATTTTTGTGTGTGTGTTTGCATGTGTTTATGCGTGTGTGTGTGTGCTTGTCTGCATGTGTTTCGATCTGTATGCGTGTGCCTGCATGTGTTTATATCTGTATGTGTGTGCATGTGTTTGTATCTGTATGTGTGTGTGTCTGCATGTTTTTAAAAGTGTATGTGTGTTTTTCTGCATGTGTTTATAACTGTATGTGTGCGTGTGTCTGTGTGTGTTTATATCTGTATATGTGCGTGCCTGCATGTGTTTATAACTGTATGTGTGTGCGTGTATCTGAATATGTGTGTGTTTGCATGTTATTAAATCTGTATGTGTCTTTGTCTGCATGTGTTTATAACTGTATGTGTGCGTGTGTCTGCCTGTGTTTATACCTGTATATGTATGTGTCTGCATGTGTTTATATCTGTATGTGTGTGCGTGTGTCTGCATGGGTTTATATCTGTGTGTATGTGCCTGCATGTGTTTATATCTGGATGTGTGCATGTGTCTGCATGTGTTTATATCTGTATGTATGTGTCTGCATGTGTTTAAAACTATATGTGTGTGTGTGTCTGCATGTGTTTATATCTGTATATGTGTGTGTCTGCATGTGTTTATATCTGAAATTGTGCGTGTGTCTGCATGTGTTTATATCAGTATGTGTGTGTCTGCATGTGTTTATATCTGTATGTTTGTGCGTGTTTGCATGTGTTTATTAATTTTTGTGTGTGTGTTTGCATGTGTTTATGCGTGTGTGTGTGTGCTTGTCTGCATGTGTTTCGATCTGTATGCGTGTGCCTGCATGTGTTTATATCTGTATGTGTGTGCATGTGTTTGTATCTGTATGTGTGTGTGTCTGCATGTTTTTAAAAGTGTATGTGTGTTTTTCTGCATGTGTTTATAACTGTATGTGTGCGTGTGTCTGTGTGTGTTTATATCTGTATATGTGCGTGCCTGCATGTGTTTATAACTGTATGTGTGTGCGTGTATCTGAATATGTGTGTGTTTGCATGTTATTAAATCTGTATGTGTCTTTGTCTGCATGTGTTTATAACTGTATGTGTGCGTGTGTCTGCCTGTGTTTATACCTGTATATGTATGTGTCTGCATGTGTTTATATCTGTATGTGTGTGCGTGTGTCTGCATGGGTTTATATCTGTGTGTATGTGCCTGCATGTGTTTATATCTGGATGTGTGCATGTGTCTGCATGTGTTTATATCTGTATGTATGTGTCTGCATGTGTTTAAAACTATATGTGTGTGTGTGTCTGCATGTGTTTATATCTGTATATGTGTGTGTCTGCATGTGTTTATATCTGAAATTGTGCGTGTGTCTGCATGTGTTTATATCAGTATGTGTGTGTCTGCATGTGTTTATATCTGTATGTTTGTGCGTGTTTGCATGTGTTTATTAATTTTTGTGTGTGTGTTTGCATGTGTTTATGCGTGTGTGTGTGTGCTTGTCTGCATGTGTTTCGATCTGTATGCGTGTGCCTGCATGTGTTTATATCTGTATGTGTGTGCATGTGTTTGTATCTGTATGTGTGTGTGTCTGCATGTTTTTAAAAGTGTATGTGTGTTTTTCTGCATGTGTTTATAACTGTATGTGTGCGTGTGTCTGTGTGTGTTTATATCTGTATATGTGCGTGCCTGCATGTGTTTATAACTGTATGTGTGTGCGTGTATCTGAATATGTGTGTGTTTGCATGTTATTAAATCTGTATGTGTCTTTGTCTGCATGTGTTTATAACTGTATGTGTGCGTGTGTCTGCCTGTGTTTATACCTGTATATGTATGTGTCTGCATGTGTTTATATCTGTATGTGTGTGCGTGTGTCTGCATGGGTTTATATCTGTGTGTATGTGCCTGCATGTGTTTATATCTGGATGTGTGCATGTGTCTGCATGTGTTTATATCTGTATGTATGTGTCTGCATGTGTTTAAAACTATATGTGTGCGTGTGTCTGCATGTGTTTATATCTGTATATGTGTGTGTCTGCATGTGTTTATATCTGTATGTGTGTGCATGTCTGCATGTGTTGATACCTGTGTGTGTGTGCATGATTGTCTGCAGGTGTTTATAACTGTATGTGTGCGTGTTTGTATCTGTATGTGTGTGTTCGCATGTGTTTATCTCAGTATTTGTGCGTGTGTCTACATGTGTTTAAAACTCTATGTGTGAGCATGTGTTTATATTTGTATATGTGTTGTTGGCATGTGTTTATATCTGTATGCGTGTTTGTCTGCATGTGTTTGTATCTGAAATTGTGCGTGTGTCTGCATGTGTTTATATCAGTATGTGTGTGTTTGTCTGCATGTGTTTATATCTGTATGTTTGTGCGTGTTTGCATGTGTTTATTAATATTTGTGTGTGTGTGTTTGCATGTGTTTATGCGTGTGTGTGTGTGCGCGTCTGCATGTGTTTCGATCTGTATGCGTGTGCCTGCATGTGTTTTTAGCTGCATGTGTGCACGTGTCTGTATGTTTATATCTGTATATGTGTGTGCCTGCATGTGTTTATAAATGAATGTGTGTGCGTGTATCTGTATGTGTTCATATCTGTATGTGCGTGTGCCTGCATGTGTTTTTAGCTGCATGTGTGTGTGTCTGCATCTGTTTATATCTGTATGTGTTTATCTTTACATGTGTTTATATCTGTATGTGTGTGCGTGTCTGCATGTGTTTTTTCTGAATATGTGTGTGTGTCTGCATGTGTCTATATCTGTTTGTGTCTTCGCGTCTGCATGTGTTT
Source organism: Chiloscyllium plagiosum (assembly GCF_037043375.1). NCBI lineage: Eukaryota > Metazoa > Chordata > Chondrichthyes > Orectolobiformes > Hemiscylliidae > Chiloscyllium > Chiloscyllium plagiosum. The sequence goes on from NW_028270183.1 coordinate 37,168,753, forward strand.
ATAACTGTATGTGTGCCCGTGTCTGCATGTGTATATATCTGGATGTGTGTGTGTCTGCATGTGTTTATATCTGTATGTGTGAGTCTGTCTGCATGTGTTTATATCTGTATGTGTGTATGTTTGCATGTTTTTATAGCTGCATGTGTGTGTGCCTGCATGTTTTTATATCTGTATGTATGTGTGTCTGGGTGTGTTTATATCTGTATGCGTGTGGTTGGCTTGTGTTTATATCTGTATGTGTGTGCGTGTCTGCATGTTTATATCTGTATATGTGAGTGCGTGCATGTGTGTATAACTGTATGTATGTGCGTGTATCTGTATGTGTTTATATCTGTATGTGTGTGTGTCTGTATGTGTTTATGTCTGTAATTGTGCGTGTTTGCATGTGTTTATATCTGTGTGTATGTGCCTGCATCTGTATGTGTGCATGTGTCTGCATTTGTTTATATCTGTATGTGTGTGTATGTTTGCATGTTTTTATATCTGTATGTTTGTGCATGTCTGCATGTGTTTATATCTGTTTGTCTGTGTGTCTGCATGTGCTTATATCTGTATTTGTGTGTGTCTGCATGAGTTTATAACTGTATGTATGCGCGTGTCTGCATGCTTACATCTGTATGAGTGCGTGTCTGTGTGTTGATATCTCTATGTGTGCGCATGTCGGCATGTGTTTAAACCTGTTTGTGCGTGTGTGTTAGCATGTGTTCATATCTGAAAGTGTGTGTCTGCATGCTTTTATATTTGTGTGTGTGTGCCTGCATGTGTTTATATCTGTATGTATGTGTGTCTGCATGTGTTTATATCTGTATGTGTGTGTGTGTCTACAGGTGTTTAAAACTCGATGTGTGTGTGAATGTGTTTATATTTGTATATGTGTGTGTGTGCATGATTGTCTGCAGGTGTTTATAACTGTATGTGTGCGTGTTTGTATCTGTATGTGTGTGTTCGCATGTGTTTATCTCAGTATTTGTGCGTGTGTCTACATGTGTTTAAAACTCTATGTGTGAGCATGTGTTTATATTTGTATATGTGTTGTTGGCATGTGTTTATATCTGTATGCGTGTTTGTCTGCATGTGTTTGTATCTGAAATTGTGCGTGTGTCTGCATGTGTTTATATCAGTATGTGTGTGTTTGTCTGCATGTGTTTATATCTGTATGTTTGTGCGTGTTTGCATGTGTTTATTAATATTTGTGTGTGTGTGTTTGCATGTGTTTATGCGTGTGTGTGTGCGCGCGTCTGCATGTGTTTCGATCTGTATGCGTGTGCCTGCATGTGTTTTTAGCTGCATGTGTGCACGTGTCTGTATGTTTATATCTGTTTATGCGTGTGCCTGCATGTGTTTATAAATGAATGTGTGTGCGTGTATCTGTATGTGTTCATATCTGTATGTGCGTGTGCCTGCATGTGTTTTTTCTGAATATGTGTGTGTGTCTGCATGTGTCTATATCTGTTTGTGTCTTCGCGTCTGCATGTGTTTATAACTGTATGTGTGCCCGTGTCTGCATGTGTATATATCTGGATGTGTGTGTGTCTGCATGTGTTTATATCTGTATGTGTGAGTCTGTCTGCATGTGTTTATAACTGTATGTGTGCCCGTGTCTGCATGTGTATATATCTGGATGTGTGTGTGTCTGCATGTGTTTATATCTGTATGTGTGAGTCTGTCTGCATGTGTTTATATCTGTATGTGTGTATGTTTGCATGTTTTTATAGCTGCATGTGTGTGTGCCTGCATGTTTTTATATCTGTATGTATGTGTGTCTGGGTGTGTTTATATCTGTATGCGTGTGCTTGGCTTGTGTTTATATCTGTATGTGTGTGCGTGTCTGCATGTGTTTGTATCTGTATGTGTGTGTGTCTGCATGTTTTTAAATGTGTATGTTTGTTTGCCTGCATGTGTTTATAACTGTATGTGTGCGTGTGTCTGCATGTTTATATCTGTATATGTGAGTGCGTGCATGTGTGTATAACTGTATGTATGTGCGTGTATCTGTATGTGTTTATATCTGTATGTGTGTGTGTCTGTATGTGTTTATGTCTGTAATTGTGCGTGTTTGCATGTGTTTATATCTGTGTGTATGTGCCTGCATCTGTATGTGTGCATGTGTCTGCATTTGTTTATATCTGTATGTGTGTGTATGTTTGCATGTTTTTATATCTGTATGTTTGTGCATGTCTGCATGTGTTTATATCTGTTTGTCTGTGTGTCTGCATGTGCTTATATCTGTATTTGTGTGTGTCTGCATGAGTTTATAACTGTATGTATGCGCGTATCTGCATGCTTACATCTGTATGAGTGCGTGTCTGTGTGTTGATATCTCTATGTGTGCGCATGTCGGCATATGTTTAAACCTGTTTGTGCGTGTGTGTTAGCATGTGTTCATATCTGAAAGTGTGTGTCTGCATGCTTTTATATTTGTGTGTGTGTGCCTGCATGTGTTTATATCTGTATGTATGTGTGTCTGCATGTGTTTATATCTGTATGTGTGTGTGTGTCTACAGGTGTTTAAAACTCGATGTGTGTGTGAATGTGTTTATATTTGTATATGTGTTGTTGGTATGTGTTTATATCTGTATGTGTGTGCGTGCATGTGTTTATATCTGTATATGTGTTTGTCTGCATGTGTTTATATCTGTATGTGCGTGTTTGCATGTGTTTATTTTTTATGTGTGTGTGTGTTTGCATGTGTTTATGCGTGTGTGTGTGTGCGTGTCTGCATGTGTTTCGATCTGTATGCGTGTGCCTGCATGTGTTTTCAGCTGCATGTGTGCACGTGTCTGCCTGTTTATATCTGTATGTATGTGTGTCTGCGTGTGTTTATATCTGTAAATGTGTGTGCCTGCATGTGTTTATAAATGAATGTGTGTGCGTGTATCTGTATGTGTTTATATCTGTATGTGTGTGTGTCTGCATGTGTTTATATCTGTAATTGTGCGTGTGTCTGCATGTGTTTATATCTGTATGTGTGTGTGTTTGCATGTTATTAAATCTGTATGCGTGTTTGTCTGCATGTGTTTATACCTGTATGTGTGCGTGTGTCTGCATGAGTTTATACCTGTATATGTTTGTGTCTGCATGTGTTTATATCTGTATGTGTGTGCGTGTGTCTGCATGTGTTTATATCTGTATGTGTGCATGTGTCTGCATGTGTTTATATCTGTATGTATGTGTGTCTGTGTGTGTTTATATCTGTATATGTGCGTGCCTGCATGTGTTTATAACTGTATGTGTGTGCGTGTATCTGAATGTGTGTGTGTTTGCATGTTATTAAATCTGTATGTGTCTTTGTCTGCATGTGTTTATAACTGTATGTGTGCGTGTGTCTGCAAGTGTTTAAATATGTATATGTGTGTGTCTGCATGTGTTTATATCTGTATGTTTGTCTGCATCAGTATGTGTGTGTTTGTCTGCACGTGTTTATATCTGTATGTTTGTGCGTGTTTGCATGTGTTTATTAATTTTTGTGTGTGTGTTTGCATGTGTTTATGCGTGTGTGTGTGCTTGTCTGCATGTGTTTCGATCTGTATGCGTGTGCCTGCATGTGTTTTTAGCTGCATGTGTGCACGTGTCTGTATGTTTATATCTGTATGTATGTGTGTCTGCGTGTGTTTATATCTGTATATGTGTGTGCCTGCATGTGTTTATAAATGAATGTGTGTGCGTGTATCTTTATGTGTTTATATCTGTATGTGTGTGTGTCTGCATGTGTTTATATCTGTATTTGTGTGCGTGCCCTCATGTCTTTATATCTATATCTGTGCGTGTATCTGCATGTGTTTATATCTGTAAGTGTGCATGTGTCTGCATGTGTTTATATCTGTATGTGTGTGTGTCTGCATCTGTTTATATCTGTATGTGTTTATCTTTACATGTGTTTATATCTGTATGTGTGTGCGTGTCTGCATGTGTTTTTTCTGAATATGTGTGTGCGTCTGCATGTGTCTATATCTGTTTGTGTCTTCGCGTCTGCATGTGTTTATAACTGTATGCATGCCCGTGTCTGCATGTGTTTATATCTGTATGTGTGTGTGTCTGCATCTGTTTATATCTGTATGTGTTTATCTTTACATGTGTTTATATCTGTATGTGTGTGCGTGTCTGCATGTGTTTTTTCTGAATATGTGTGTGTGTCTGCATGTGTCTATATCTGTTTGTGTGTTCGCGTCTGCATGTGTTTATAACTGTATGTGTGCCCGTGTCTGCATGTGTATATATCTGTATGTGTGTGTGTCTGCATGTGTTTATATCTGTATGTGTGAGTCTGTCTGCATGTGTTTATATCTAGAACATAGAACATAGAAGAATACAGCGCAGTACAGGCCCTTTGGCCCTCGATGTTGCGCCGATCCAAGCCCACCTAACCTATACTAACCCACTATCCTCCATATACCTATCCAATGCCCGCTTAAATGCCCATAAAGAGGGAGAGTCCACCACTGCTACTGGCAGGGCATTCCATGAACTTACGACTCGCTGAGTGAAGAACCTACCCCTTCAGTCCTATATCTACCCCCCCTTAATTTAAAGCTATGCCCCCTTGTAATCCCCGACTCCATACGCGGGAAAAGGTTCACACTGTCAACCCTATCTAACCCCCTAATCATCTTGTACACCTCAATCAAGTCACCCCTAAACCTTCTTTTCTCTAATGAAAACAGCCCCAAGTGTCTCAGTCTTTCCTCATACGATCTTCCTTCCATACCAGGCAACATCCTGGTAAACCTCCTCTGCACCCGTTCCAGTGCCTCCACATCCTTCCTATAGTATGGCGACCAAAACTGCACACAATATTCCAGATGCGGCCGCACCAGAGTCTTATACAACTGCATCATGACCTCAGGACTCCGGAACTCAATTCCTCTACCAATAAAAGCCAGTACTCCATATGCCTTCCTCACCGCATTATTTACCTGGGTGGCAACTTTCAGAGATCTGTGTACATGGACACCAAGATCCCTCTGCTCATCCACACTACCAAGTATCCGACCATTAGCCCAGTACCCCATCTTTTTGTTATTCTTCCCAAAGTGAATCACCTCACACTTAGCTACATTGAATTCCATTTGCCACATTTCTGCCCAGCTCTGCAGCTTCTCTATATCCTGCTGTAACCTGCCACATCTTTCCTCACTGTCAACAACTCCTCCGACTTTCGTATCATCCGCAAACTTGCTCACCCAACCTTCTAACCCCTCTTCCAGGTCATTTATAAAAATGACAAACAGCAATGGTCCCAAAACAGATCCTTGCGGAACACCGCTAGTGACGGCACTCCATGAAGAAACTTTGCCATCAACTACTACCCTCTGTCTTCTTCCATCCAGCCAATTCCTAACCCAAACCTCCAACTCACCCTCAATGCCATATCTCCGTATTTTCTGCAGTAGCCTACCATGGGGAACCTTATTAAACGCCTTACTAAAATCCATATATACCACATCTACCGCTTTCCCCTCATCAACCTCCTTCGTCACCTTTTCAAAGAATTCAATAAGGTTTGTGAGGCACGACCTGCCCTTCACAAAACCATGCTGACTATCCTTGATCACATTATTCCTATCCAGATGTGCATAAATCCTATCCCTTACAATTCTCTCTAAGACTTTGCCCACAACAGAAGTGAGACTCACCGGCCTATAGTTACTAGGGTTATCCCTGCTCCCCTTTTAGAACATTTGCTATCGTCCAGTCTTCTGGCACTACTCCTGTAGACAAAGAGGACATAAAAATCAAGGCCAATGGCTCTGCAATCTCCTCCCTTGCTTCCCAGAGAATCCTAAGATAAATGCCATCAGGCCCAGGGGACTTATCTATTTTCACCTTTTCCAGGATTTCCAACACCTCTTCTCTACATACCTCAAAGCCATCCATTCTACTTATTTGTGTCTCAGTATTCACATCGACGACAATGCCCTGTTCCTGAGTAAATACTGACGAAAAGTATTCATTCAGTGTCTCCCCAATCTCTTCCGCCTCCACACGCAACTTCCCACTACTATCCTTGACTGGACCTATACCTACCCTGGTCATTCTTTTATTCCTAACATACCTATAGAAAGCCTTCTATACGTATGTGTGCGTGTGTCTGCATGTGTTTATACCTGTATATGTGTGTGTCTGCATGTGTTTATATCTGTATGTGTGTGCGTGTGTCTGCATGTGTTTATATCTGTGTGTATGTGCCTGCATGTGTTTATATCTGTATGTGTGCATGTGTCTGCATGTGTTTATATCTGTATGTATGTGTACATACACACATCTGTATGTGTGTATGTTTGCATGTTTTTATAGCTGCATGTGTGTGTGCCTGCATGTTTTTATATCTGTATGTATGTGTGTCTGGATGTGTTTATATCTGTATGCGTGTTGTTGGCTTGTGTTTATGTCTGTATGTGTGTGCGTGTCTGCATGTGTTTGTATCTGTATGTGTGTGTGTCTGCATGTTTTTAAATGTGTATGTTCGTTTGTCTGCATGTGTTTATAACTGTATGTGTGCGTGTGTCTGCATGTTTATATCTGTATATGTGTGTGCCTGCTTGTGTGTATAACTGTATGTGTGTGCGTGTATCGGTATGTGTTTATATCTGTATGTGTGTGTGTCCGTATGTGTTTATGTCTGTAATTGTGCGTGTTTGCATGTGTTTATATCTGTGTGTGTGTGTTTGCATGTTATTAAATCTGTATGTGTGTTTGTCTGCATGTGTTTATATCTGTAATTGTGCGTGTGTCTGCATGTGTTTATATCTGTGTGTGTGTGTGTTTGCATGTTATTAAATCTGTATGCGTGTTTGTCTGCATGTGTTTATATCTGAAATTGTGCGTGTGTCTGCATGTGTTTATATCAGTATGTGTGTGTTTGTCTGCATGTGTTTATATCTGTATGTTTGTGCGTGTTTGCATGTGTTTATTAATTTTTGTGTGTGTGTTTGCATGTGTTTATGCGTGTGTGTGTGTGCTTGTCTGCATGTGTTTCGATCTGTATGCGTGTGCCTGCATGTGTTTATATCTGTATGTGTGTGCATGTGTTTGTATCTGTATGTGTGTGTGTCTGCATGTTTTTAAAAGTGTATGTGTGTTTTTCTGCATGTGTTTATAACTGTATGTGTGCGTGTGTCTGTGTGTGTTTATATCTGTATATGTGCGTGCCTGCATGTGTTTATAACTGTATGTGTGTGCGTGTATCTGAATATGTGTGTGTTTGCATGTTATTAAATCTGTATGTGTCTTTGTCTGCATGTGTTTATAACTGTATGTGTGCGTGTGTCTGCCTGTGTTTATACCTGTATATGTATGTGTCTGCATGTGTTTATATCTGTATGTGTGTGCGTGTGTCTGCATGGGTTTATATCTGTGTGTATGTGCCTGCATGTGTTTATATCTGGATGTGTGCATGTGTCTGCATGTGTTTATATCTGTATGTATGTGTCTGCATGTGTTTAAAACTATATGTGTGCGTGTGTCTGCATGTGTTTATATCTGTATATGTGTGTGTCTGCATGTGTTTATATCTGTATGTGTGTGCATGTCTGCATGTGTTGATACCTGTGTGTGTGTGCATGATTGTCTGCAGGTGTTTATAACTGTATGTGTGCGTGTTTGTATCTGTATGTGTGTGTTCGCATGTGTTTATCTCAGTATTTGTGCGTGTGTCTACATGTGTTTAAAACTCTATGTGTGAGCATGTGTTTATATTTGTATATGTGTTGTTGGCATGTGTTTATATCTGTATGCGTGTTTGTCTGCATGTGTTTGTATCTGAAATTGTGCGTGTGTCTGCATGTGTTTATATCAGTATGTGTGTGTTTGTCTGCATGTGTTTATATCTGTATGTTTGTGCGTGTTTGCATGTGTTTATTAATATTTGTGTGTGTGTGTTTGCATGTGTTTATGCGTGTGTGTGTGTGCGCGTCTGCATGTGTTTCGATCTGTATGCGTGTGCCTGCATGTGTTTTAGCTGCATGTGTGCACGTGTCTGTATGTTTATATCTGTATATGTGTGTGCCTGCATGTGTTTATAAATGAATGTGTGTGCGTGTATCTGTATGTGTTCATATCTGTATGTGCGTGTGCCTGCATGTGTTTTTAGCTGCATGTGTGTGTGTCTGCATCTGTTTATATCTGTATGTGTTTATCTTTACATGTGTTTATATCTGTATGTGTGTGCGTGTCTGCATGTGTTTTTTCTGAATATGTGTGTGTGTCTGCATGTGTCTATATCTGTTTGTGTCTTCGCGTCTGCATGTGTTTATAACTGTATGTGTGCCCGTGTCTGCATGTGTATATATCTGGATGTGTGTGTGTCTGCATGTGTTTATATCTGTATGTGTGAGTCTGTCTGCATGTGTTTATATCTGTATGTGTGTATGTTTGCATGTTTTTATAGCTGCATGTGTGTGTGCCTGCATGTTTTTATATCTGTATGTATGTGCGTCTGGGTGTGTTTATATCTGTATGCGTGTGGTTGGCTTGTGTTTATATCTGTATGTGTGTGCGTGTCTGCATGTGTTTGTATCTGTATGTGTGTGTGTCTGCATGTTTTTAAATGTGTATGTTTGTTTGCCTGCATGTGTTTATAACTGTATGTGTGCGTGTGTCTGCATGTTTATATCTGTATATGTGAGTGCGTGCATGTGTGTATAACTGTATGTATGTGCGTGTATCTGTATGTGTTTATATCTGTATGTGTGTGTGTCTGTATGTGTTTATGTCTGTAATTGTGCGTGTTTGCATGTGTTTATATCTGTGTGTATGTGCCTGCATCTGTATGTGTGCATGTGTCTGCATTTGTTTATATCTGTATGTGTGTGTATGTTTGCATGTTTTTATATCTGTATGTTTGTGCATGTCTGCATGTGTTTATATCTGTTTGTCTGTGTGTCTGCATGTGCTTATATCTGTATTTGTGTGTGTCTGCATGAGTTTATAACTGTATGTATGCGCGTGTCTGCATGCTTACATCTGTATGAGTGCGTGTCTGTGTGTTGATATCTCTATGTTTGCGCATGTCGGCATGTGTTTAAACCTGTTTGTGCGTGTGTGTTAGCATGTGTTCATATCTGAAAGTGTGTGTCTGCATGCTTTTATATTTGTGTGTGTGTGCCTGCATGTGTTTATATCTGTATGTATGTGTGTCTGCATGTGTTTATATCTGTATGTGTGTGTGTGTCTACAGGTGTTTAAAACTCGATGTGTGTGTGAATGTGTTTATATTTGTATATGTGTGTGTGTGCATGATTGTCTGCAGGTGTTTATAACTGTATGTGTGCGTGTTTGTATCTGTATGTGTGTGTTCGCATGTGTTTATCTCAGTATTTGTGCGTGTGTCTACATGTGTTTAAAACTCTATGTGTGAGCATGTGTTTATATTTGTATATGTGTTGTTGGCATGTGTTTATATCTGTATGCGTGTTTGTCTGCATGTGTTTGTATCTGAAATTGTGCGTGTGTCTGCATGTGTTTATATCAGTATGTGTGTGTTTGTCTGCATGTGTTTATATCTGTATGTTTGTGCGTGTTTGCATGTGTTTATTAATATTTGTGTGTGTGTGTTTGCATGTGTTTATGCGTGTGTGTGTGTGCGCGTCTGCATGTGTTTCGATCTGTATGCGTGTGCCTGCATGTGTTTTTAGCTGCATGTGTGCACGTGTCTGTATGTTTATATCTGTATATGTGTGTGCCTGCATGTGTTTATAAATGAATGTGTGTGCGTGTATCTGTATGTGTTCATATCTGTATGTGCGTGTGCCTGCATGTGTTTTTAGCTGCATGTGTGTGTGTCTGCATCTGTTTATATCTGTATGTGTTTATCTTTACATGTGTTTATATCTGTATGTGTGTGCGTGTCTGCATGTGTTTTTTCTGAATATGTGTGTGTGTCTGCATGTGTCTATATCTGTTTGTGTCTTCGCGTCTGCATGTGTTTATAACTGTATGTGTGCCCGTGTCTGCATGTGTATATATCTGGATGTGTGTGTGTCTGCATGTGTTTATATCTGTATGTGTGAGTCTGTCTGCATGTGTTTATATCTGTATGTGTGTATGTTTGCATGTTTTTATAGCTGCATGTGTGTGTGCCTGCATGTTTTTATATCTGTATGTATGTGTGTCTGGGTGTGTTTATATCTGTATGCGTGTGGTTGGCTTGTGTTTATATCTGTATGTGTGTGCGTGTCTGCATGTTTATATCTGTATATGTGAGTGCGTGCATGTGTGTATAACTGTATGTATGTGCGTGTATCTGTATGTGTTTATATCTGTATGTGTGTGTGTCTGTATGTGTTTATGTCTGTAATTGTGCGTGTTTGCATGTGTTTATATCTGTGTGTATGTGCCTGCATCTGTATGTGTGCATGTGTCTGCATTTGTTTATATCTGTATGTGTGTGTATGTTTGCATGTTTTTATATCTGTATGTTTGTGCATGTCTGCATGTGTTTATATCTGTTTGTCTGTGTGTCTGCATGTGCTTATATCTGTATTTGTGTGTGTCTGCATGAGTTTATAACTGTATGTATGCGCGTGTCTGCATGCTTACATCTGTATGAGTGCGTGTCTGTGTGTTGATATCTCTATGTGTGCGCATGTCGGCATGTGTTTAAACCTGTTTGTGCGTGTGTGTTAGCATGTGTTCATATCTGAAAGTGTGTGTCTGCATGCTTTTATATTTGTGTGTGTGTGCCTGCATGTGTTTATATCTGTATGTATGTGTGTCTGCATGTGTTTATATCTGTATGTGTGTGTGTGTCTACAGGTGTTTAAAACTCGATGTGTGTGTGAATGTGTTTATATTTGTATATGTGTTGTTGGTATGTGTTTATATCTGTATGTGTGTGCGTGCATGTGTTTATATCTGTATATGTGTTTGTCTGCATGTGTTTATATCTGTATGTGCGTGTTTGCATGTGTTTATTTTTTATGTGTGTGTGTGTTTGCATGTGTTTATGCGTGTGTGTGTGTGCGTGTCTGCATGTGTTTCGATCTGTATGCGTGTGCCTGCATGTGTTTTCAGCTGCATGTGTGCACGTGTCTGCCTGTTTATATCTGTATGTATGTGTGTCTGCGTGTGTTTATATCTGTATATGTGTGTGCCTGCATGTGTTTATAAATGAATGTGTGTGCGTGTATCTGTATGTGTTTATATCTGTATGTGTGTCTGCATGTGTTTATATCTGTAATTGTGTGTGTGTCTGCATGTGTTTATATCTGTATGTGTGTGTGTTTGCATGTTATTAAATCTGTATGCGTGTTTGTCTGCATGTGTTTATACCTGTATGTGTGCGTGTGTCTGCATGAGTTTATACCTGTATATGTTTGTGTCTGCATGTGTTTATATCTGTATGTGTGTGCGTGTGTCTGCATGTGTTTATATCTGTATGTGTGCATGTGTCTGCATGTGTTTATATCTGTATGTATGTGTGTCTGTGTGTGTTTATATCTGTATATGTGCGTGCCTGCATGTGTTTATAACTGTATGTGTGTGCGTGTATCTGAATGTGTGTGTGTTTGCATGTTATTAAATCTGTATGTGTCTTTGTCTGCATGTGTTTATAACTGTATGTGTGCGTGTGTCTGCAAGTGTTTAAATATGTATATGTGTGTGTCTGCATGTGTTTATATCTGTATGTTTGTCTGCATCAGTATGTGTGTGTTTGTCTGCACGTGTTTATATCTGTATGTTTGTGCGTGTTTGCATGTGTTTATTAATTTTTGTGTGTGTGTTTGCATGTGTTTATGCGTGTGTGTGTGTGTGCTTGTCTGCATGTGTTTCGATCTGTATGCGTGTGCCTGCATGTGTTTTTAGCTGCATGTGTGCACGTGTCTGTATGTTTATATCTGTATGTATGTGTGTCTGCGTGTGTTTATATCTGTATATGTGTGTGCCTGCATGTGTTTATAAATGAATGTGTGTGCGTGTATCTTTATGTGTTATATCTGTATGTGTGTGTGTCTGCATGTGTTTATATCTGTATTTGTGTGCGTACCCTCATGTCTTTATATCTGTATCTGTGCGTGTATCTGCATGTGTTTATATCTGTAAGTGTGCGTGTGTCTGCATGTGTTTATATCTGTATGTGTGTGTGTCTGCATCTGTTTATATCTGTATGTGTTTATCTTTACATGTGTTTATATCTGTATGTGTGTGCGTGTCTGCATGTGTTTTTTCTGAATATGTGTGTGCGTCTGCATGTGTCTATATCTGTTTGTGTCTTCGCGTCTGCATGTGTTTATAACTGTATGCATGCCCGTGTCTGCATGTGTTTATATCTGTATGTGTGTGTGTCTGCATCTGTTTATATCTGTATGTGTTTATCTTTACATGTGTTTATATCTGTATGTGTGTGCGTGTCTGCATGTGTTTTTTCTGAATATGTGTGTGTGTCTGCATGTGTCTATATCTGTTTGTGTGTTCGCGTCTGCATGTGTTTATAACTGTATGTGTGCCCGTGTCTGCATGTGTATATATCTGTATGTGTGTGTCTGCATGTGTTTATATCTGTATGTGTGAGTCTGTCTGCATGTGTTTATATCTAGAACATAGAACATAGAAGAATACAGCGCAGTACAGGCCCTTTGGCCCTCGATGTTGCGCCGATCCAAGCCCACCTAACCTATACTAACCCACTATCCTCCATATACCTATCCAATGCCCGCTTAAATGCCCATAAAGAGGGAGAGTCCACCACTGCTACTGGCAGGGCATTCCATGAACTTACGACTCGCTGAGTGAAGAACCTACCCCTTCAGTCCTATATCTACCCCCCCTTAATTTAAAGCTATGCCCCCTTGTAATCCCCGACTCCATACGCGGGAAAAGGTTCACACTGTCAACCCTATCTAACCCCCTAATCATCTTGTACACCTCAATCAAGTCACCCCTAAACCTTCTTTTCTCTAATGAAAACAGCCCCAAGTGTCTCAGTCTTTCCTCATACGATCTTCCTTCCATACCAGGCAACATCCTGGTAAACCTCCTCTGCACCCGTTCCAGTGCCTCCACATCCTTCCTATAGTATGGCGACCAAAACTGCACACAATGTTCCAGATGCGGCCGCACCAGAGTCTTATACAACTGCATCATGACCTCAGGACTCCGGAACTCAATTCCTCTACCAATAAAAGCCAGTACGCCATATGCCTTCCTCACCGCACTATTTACCTGGGTGGCAACTTTCAGAGATCTGTGTACATGGACACCAAGATCCCTCTGCTCATCCACACTACCAAGTATCCGACCATTAGCCCAGTACCCCATCTTTTTGTTATTCTTCCCAAAGTGAATCACCTCACACTTAGCTACATTGAATTCCATTTGCCACCTTTCTGCCCAGCTCTGCAGCTTCTCTATATCCTGCTGTAACCTGCCACATCTTTCCTCACTGTCAACAACTCCTCCGACTTTCGTATCATCCGCAAACTTGCTCACCCAACCTTCTAACCCCTCTTCCAGGTCATTTATAAAAATGACAAACAGCAATGGTCCCAAAACAGATCCTTGCGGAACACCGCTAGTGACGGCACTCCATGAAGAAACTTTGCCATCAACTACTACCCTCTGTCTTCTTCCATCCAGCCAATTCCTAACCCAAACCTCCAACTCACCCTCAATGCCATATCTCCGTATTTTCTGCAGTAGCCTACCATGGGGAACCTTATCTAAAATCCATATATACCACATCTACCGCTTTCCCCTCATCAACCTCCTTCGTCACCTTTTCAAAGAATTCAATAAGGTTTGTGAGGCACGACCTGCCCTTCACAAAACCATGCTGACTATCCTTGATCACATTATTCCTATCCAGATGTGCATAAATCCTATCCCTTACAATTCTCTCTAAGACTTTGCCCACAACCGAAGTGAGACTCACCGGCCTATAGTTACTAGGGTTATCCCTACTCCCCTTTTTGAACAAGGGAACCACATTTGCTATCCTCCAGTCTTCTGGCACTACTCCTGTAGACAAAGAGGACATAAAAATCAAGGCCAATGGCTCTGCAATCTCCTCCCTTGCTTCCCAGAGAATCCTAGGATAAATGCCATCAGGCCCAGGGGACTTATCTATTTTCACCTTTTCCAGGATTTCCAACACCTCTTCTCTACATACCTCAAAGCCATCCATTCTACTTATTTGTGTCTCAGTATTCACATCGACGACAATGCCCTGTTCCTGAGTAAATACTGACGAAAAGTATTCATTCAGTGTCTCCCCAATCTCTTCCGCCTCCACACGCAACTTCCCACTACTATCCTTGACTGGACCTATACCTACCCTGGTCATTCTTTTATTCCTAACATACCTATAGAAAGCCTTCAATACGTATGTGTGCGTGTGTCTGCATGTGTTTATACTTGTATATGTGTGTGTCTGCATGTGTTTATATCTGTATGCGTGTGCGTGTGTCTGCATGTGTTTATATCTGTGTGTATGTGCCTGCATGTGTTTATATCTGTATGTGTGCATGTGTCTGCATGTGTTTATATCTGTATGTATGTGTACATACACACATCTGTATGTGTGTATGTTTGCATGTTTTTATAGCTGCATGTGTGTGTGCCTGCATGTTTTTATATCTGTATGTATGTGTGTCTGGATGTGTTTATATCTGTATGTGTGTTGTTGGCTTGTGTTTATGTCTGTATGTGTGTGCGTGTTTGCATGTGTTTGTATCTGTATGTGTGTGTGCCTGCATGTTTTTAAATGTGTATGTTCGTTTGTCTGCATGTGTTTATAACTGTATGTGTGCGTGTGTCTGCATGTTTATATCTGTATATGTGTGTGCCTGCATGTGTGTATAACTGTATGTGTGTGCGTGTATCGGTATGTGTTTATATCTGTATGTGTGTGTGTCCGTATGTGTTTATGTCTGTAATTGTGCGTGTTTGCATGTGTTTATATCTGTGTGTGTGTGTTTGCATGTTATTAAATCTGTATGTGTGTTTGTCTGCATGTGTTTATATCTGTAATTGTGCGTGTGTCTGCATGTGTTTATATCTGTGTGTGTGTGTGTTTGCATGTTATTAAATCTGTATGCGTGTTTGTCTGCATGTGTTTATATCTGAAATTGTGCGTGTGTCTGCATGTGTTTATATCAGTATGTGTGTGTTTGTCTGCATGTGTTTATATCTGTATGTTTGTGCGTGTTTGCATGTGTTTATTAATTTTTGTGTGTGTGTTTGCATGTGTTTATGCGTGTGTGTGTGTGCTTGTCTGCATGTGTTTCGATCTGTATGCGTGTGCCTGCATGTGTTTTTAGCTGCATGTGTGCACGTGTCTGTATGTTTATATCTGTATGTTTGTGTGTCTGCGTGTGTTTATATCTGTATATGTCTGTGCCTGCATGTGTTTATAAATGAATGTGTGTGCGTGTATCTGTATGTGTTCATATCTGTATGTGCGTGTGCCTGCATGTGTTTTTAGCTGCATGTGTGTGTCTGCATCTGTTTATATCTGTATGTGTTTATCTTTACATGTGTTTATATCTGTATGTGTGTGCGTGTCTGCATGTGTTTTTTCTGAATATGTGTGTGTGTCTGCATGTGTCTATATCTGTTTGTGTCTTCGCGTCTGCATGTGTTTATAACTGTATGTGTGCCCGTGTCTGCATGTGTATATATCTGGATGTGTGTGTGTCTGCATGTGTTTATATCTGTATGTGTGAGTCTGTCTGCATGTGTTTATATCTGTATGTGTGTATGTTTGCATGTTTTTATAGCTGCATGTGTGTGTGCCTGCATGTTTTTATATCTGTATGTATGTGTGTCTGGGTGTGTTTATATCTGTATGCGTGTGGTTGGCTTGTGTTTATATCTGTATGTGTGTGCGTGTCTGCATGTGTTTGTATCTGTATGTGTGTGTGTCTGATTGCTTTTAAATGTGTATGTTTGTTTGCCTGCATGTGTTTATAACTGTATGTGTGCGTGTGTCTGCATGTTTATATCTGTATATGTGAGTGCGTGCATGTGTGTATAACTGTATGTATGTGCGTGTAGCTGTATGTGTTTATATCTGTATGTGTGTGTGTCTGTATGTGTTTATGTCTGTAATTGTGCGTGTTTGCATGTGTTTATATCTGTGTGTAAGTGCCTGCATCTGTATGTGTGCATGTGTCTGCATTTGTTTATATCTGTATGTCTGTGCATGTCTGCATGTGTTGATACCTGTGTGTGTGCATGATTGTCTGCAGGTGTTTAAAAACGGTATGTGTGCGTGTTTGTATCTGTATGTGTGTGTTCGCAGGTGTTTATATCTGTATGTGTGCGTGTGTCTACATGTGTTTAAAACTCTATGTGTGTGCATGTGTTTATATTTGTATGTGAGTTGTTGGCATGTGTTTATATCTGTATGTGTGTGCGTGCACGTGTTTTTATCTGTATATGTGTGTGTTTGTCTGCATGTGTTTATATCAGTATGTGTGTGTTTGCCTGCATGTGGTTATATCTGTATGTTTGTGCGTGTTTGCATGTGTTTCGATCTGTATGCGTGTGCCTGCATGTGTTTTTAGCTGCATGTGTGCACGTGTCTGTATGTTTATATCTGTATGTATGTGTGTCTGCGTGTGTTTATATCTGTATATGTGTGTGCCTGCATGTGTTTATAAATGAATGTGTGTGCGTGTATCTTTATGTGTTTATATCTGTATGTGTGTGTGTCTGCATGTGTTTATATCTGTATTTGTGTGCGTACCCTCATGTCTTTATATCTGTATCTGTGCGTGTATCTGCATGTGTTTATATCTGTAAGTGTGCGTGTGTCTGCATGTGTTTATATCTGTATGTGTGTGTGTCTGCATCTGTTTATATCTGTATGTGTTTATCTTTACATGTGTTTATATCTGTATGTGTGTGCGTGTCTGCATGTGTTTTTTCTGAATATGTGTGTGCGTCTGCATGTGTCTATATCTGTTTGTGTCTTCGCGTCTGCATGTGTTTATAACTGTATGCATGCCCGTGTCTGCATGTGTTTATATCTGTATGTGTGTGTGTCTGCATCTGTTTATATCTGTATGTGTTTATCTTTACATGTGTTTATATCTGTATGTGTGTGCGTGTCTGCATGTGTTTTTTCTGAATATGTGTGTGTGTCTGCATGTGTCTATATCTGTTTGTGTGTTCGCGTCTGCATGTGTTTATAACTGTATGTGTGCCCGTGTCTGCATGTGTATATATCTGTATGTGTGTGTGTCTGCATGTGTTTATATCTGTATGTGTGAGTCTGTCTGCATGTGTTTATATCTAGAACATAGAACATAGAAGAATACAGCGCAGTACAGGCCCTTTGGCCCTCGATGTTGCGCCGATCCAAGCCCACCTAACCTATACTAACCCACTATCCTCCATATACCTATCCAATGCCCGCTTAAATGCCCATAAAGAGGGAGAGTCCACCACTGCTACTGGCAGGGCATTCCATGAACTTACGACTCGCTGAGTGAAGAACCTACCCCTTCAGTCCTATATCTACCCCCCCCCCTTAATTTGAAGCTATGCCCCCTTGTAATCCCCGACTCCATACGCGGGAAAAGGTTCACACTGTCAACCCTATCTAACCCCCTAATCATCTTGTACACCTCAATCAAGTCACCCCTAAACCTTCTTTTCTCTAATGAAAACAGCCCCAAGTGTCTCAGTCTTTCCTCATACGATCTTCCTTCCATACCAGGCAACATCCTGGTAAACCTCCTCTGCACCCGTTCCAGTGCCTCCACATCCTTCCTATAGTATGGCGACCAAAACTGCACACAATATTCCAGATGCGGCCGCACCAGAGTCTTATACAACTGCATCATGACCTCAGGACTCCGGAACTCAATTCCTCTACCAATAAAAGCCAGTACGCCATATGCCTTCCTCACCGCACTATTTACCTGGGTGGCAACTTTCAGAGATCTGTGTACATGGACACCAAGATTCCTCTGCTCATCCACACTACCAAGTATCCGACCATTAGCCCAGTACCCCATCTTTTTGTTATTCTTCCCAAAGTGAATCACCTCACACTTAGCTACATTGAATTCCATTTGCCACCTTTCTGCCCAGCTCTGCAGCTTCTCTATATCCTGCTGTAACCTGCCACATCTTTCCTCACTGTCAACAACTCCTCCGACTTTCGTATCATCCGCAAACTTGCTCACCCAACCTTCTAACCCCTCTTCCAGGTCATTTATAAAAATGACAAACAGCAATGGTCCCAAAACAGATCCTTGCGGAACACCGCTAGTGACGGCACTCCATGAAGAAACTTTGCCATCAACTACTACCCTCTGTCTTCTTCCATCCAGCCAATTCCTAACCCAAACCTCCAACTCACCCTCAATGCCATATCTCCGTATTTTCTGCAGTAGCCTACCATGGGGAACCTTATCAAACGCCTTACTAAAATCCATATATACCACATCTACCGCTTTCCCCTCATCAACCTCCTTCGTCACCTTTTCAAAGAATTCAATAAGGTTTGTGAGGCACGACCTGCCCTTCACAAAACCATGCTGACTATCCTTGATCACATTATTCCTATCCAGATGTGCATAAATCCTATCCCTTACAATTCTCTCTAAGACTTTGCCCACAACAGAAGTGAGACTCACCGGCCTATAGTTACTAGGGTTATCCCTACTCCCCTTTTTGAACAAGGGAACCACATTTGCTATCCTCCAGTCTTCTGGCACTACTCCTGTAGACAAAGAGGACATAAAAATCAAGGCCAATGGCTCTGCAATCTCCTCCCTTGCTTCCCAGAGAATCCTAGGATAAATGCCATCAGGCCCAGGGGACTTATCTATTTTCACCTTTTCCAGGATTTCCAACACCTCTTCTCTACATACCTCAAAGCCATCCATTCTACTTATTTGTGTCTCAGTATTCACATCGACGACAATGCCCTGTTCCTGAGTAAATACTGACGAAAAGTATTCATTCAGTGTCTCCCCAATCTCTTCCGCCTCCACACGCAACTTCCCACTACTATCCTTGACTGGACCTATTCCTACCCTGGTCATTCTTTTATTCCTAACATACCTATAGAAAGCCTTCAATACGTATGTGTGCGTGTGTCTGCATGTGTTTATACTTGTATATGTGTGTGTCTGCATGTGTTTATATCTGTATGTGTGTGCGTGTGTCTGCATGTGTTTATATCTGTGTGTATGTGCCTGCATGTGTTTATATCTGTATGTGTGCATGTGTCTGCATGTGTTTATATCTGTATGTATGTGTACATACACACATCTGTATGTGTGTATGTTTGCATGTTTTTATAGCTGCATGTGTGTGTGCCTGCATGTTTTTATATCTGTATGTATGTGTGTCTGGATGTGTTTATATCTGTATGCGTGTTGTTGGCTTGTGTTTATGTCTGTATGTGTGTGCGTGTTTGCATGTGTTTGTATCTGTATGTGTGTGTGCCTGCATGTTTTTAAATGTGTATGTTCGTTTGTCTGCATGTGTTTATAACTGTATGTGTGCGTGTGTCTGCATGTTTATATCTGTATATGTGTGTGCCTGCATGTGTGTATAACTGTATGTGTGTGCGTGTATCGGTATGTGTTTATATCTGTATGTGTGTGTGTCCGTATGTGTTTATGTCTGTAATTGTGCGTGTTTGCATGTGTTTATATCTGTGTGTGTGTGTTTGCATGTTATTAAATCTGTATGTGTGTTTGTCTGCATGTGTTTATATCTGTAATTGTGCGTGTGTCTGCATGTGTTTATATCTGTGTGTGTGTGTGTTTGCATGTTATTAAATCTGTATGCGTGTTTGTCTGCATGTGTTTATATCTGAAATTGTGCGTGTGTCTGCATGTGTTTATATCAGTATGTGTGTGTTTGTCTGCATGTGTTTATATCTGTATGTTTGTGCGTGTTTGCATGTGTTTATTAATTTTTGTGTGTGTGTTTGCATGTGTTTATGCGTGTGTGTGTGTGCTTGTCTGCATGTGTTTCGATCTGTATGCGTGTGCCTGCATGTGTTTTTAGCTGCATGTGTGCACGTGTCTGTATGTTTATATCTGTATGTTTGTGTGTCTGCGTGTGTTTATATCTGTATATGTGTGTGCCTGCATGTGTTTATAAATGAATGTGTGTGCGTGTATCTGTAGGTGTTTATATCTGTATGTGTGTGTGTCTGCATGTTTTTATATCTGTATTTGTGTGCGTGTCCTCATGTCTTTATATCTGTATATGTGCGTGTATCTGCATGTGTTTATATCTGTAAGTGTGCGTGTGTCTGCATGTGTTTATATCTGTATGTGTGTGTGTCTGCATCTGTTTATATCTGTATGTGTGTATCTTTACATGTGTTTATATCTGTATGTGTGTGCGTGTCTGCATGTGTTTTTTTCTGAATATGTGTGTGTGTCTGCATGTGTCTATATCTGTTTGTGTCTTCGCGTCTGCATGTGTTTATAACTGTATGTGTGCCCGTGTCTGCATGTGTATATATCTGGATGTGTGTGTCTGTATATGTATGTGTGTATGTGTGCATATGTATATGTGTGTGTCTGCATGTGTTTATATCTGTATGTATGTTTGCCTGCATGTGTTTATATCTGTATGTGTGCGAGTGCCTACATGTGTTTATATCTGTATATGTGTGCATGTGTTTGTATCTGTATGTGTGTGTACCTGCATGTTTTAAAATCTGTGTGTGTGTTTGTCTGCAGGTGTTTATAACTGTAAGTGTGCGTGTGTCTGCAAGTGTTTAAATCTGTATATGTGTGTGTCTGCATGTGTTTATATCAGTATGTGTGTGTTTGTCTGCAGGTGTTTATATCTGTATGTTTGTGCGTGTTTGCATGTGTTTATTAATTTTTGTGTGTGTGTGTTTGCATGTGTTTATGCGTGTGTGTGTGTGCGCGTCTGCATGTGTTTCGATCTGTATGCGTGTGCCTGCATGTGTTTTTAGCTGCATGTGTGCACGTGTCTGTATGTTTATATCTGTATGTATGTGTGTCTGCGTATGTTTATATCTGTAAATGTGTGTGCCTGCATGTGTTTATAAATGAATGTGTGTGCGTGTATCTGTATGTGTTTATATCTGTATGTGTGTGTGTCTGCATGTGTTTATATCTGTAATTGTGCGTGTGTCTGCATGTGTTTATATCTGTATGTGTGTGTGTTTGCATGTTATTAAATCTGTATGCGTGTTTGTCTGCATGTGTTTATAACTGTATGTGTGCGTGGGTCTGCATGTGTTTATACCTGTATATGTGTGTGTCTGCATGTGTTTATATCTGTATGTGTGTGCGTGTGTCTGCATGTGTTTAGATCTGTGTGTATGTGCCTGCATGTGTTTATATCTGTATGTGTGCATGTGTCTGCATGTGTTTATATCTGTATGTATGTGTGTCTGTGTGTGTTTATATCTGTACATGTGTGTACCTGCATGTGTTTATAACTGTATGTGTGTGTGTTTATCTGAATGTGTGTGTGTTTGCATGTTATTAAATCTGTATATGTGTGTGTCTGCATGCGTTTATATCTGTATGTGTGTGTTTGTCTGCAAGTGTTTATATCTGTATGTGAGTGCGTGTTTGCATGTGTTTATTTCTGTATGTGTGTGTGTCTGGATGTGTTTATATCTGTGTGTGCGTGTCTGCATGTGTTTCTATCTATACGTTTGTGTCTGCATGTGTTTTTAGCTGCACGTGTGCGCGTGTCTGCATGTTTATATCGGTATGTATGTGTGTTTGCGTGTGTTTATATCTGTATATGTGTGTGCCTGCATGTGTTTATAACTGTATGTGTGAGTGTGTGTATCTGTATGTGTTTGTATCTGTATGTGTGTGTCTGCATGTGTTTATATCGGTATGTGTGTGTGCCTGCATGTCTTTATATCTGTATGTATGTGTGTTCGCATGTGTTTATATCTGTATGTGTGCGTGTGTCTACATGTGTTTAAAACTCTATGTGTGTGCATGTGTTTATATTTGTATATGTGTTGTTGGCATGTGTTTATATCTGTATGTGTGTGCGTGCATGTGTTTATATCTGTATATGTGTGTGTCGGCATGTGTTTATATCTGTATGTATGTGTGTCTGCATGTGTTTATATCTGTATGTGTGCGTGTTCCTACATGTGTTCATATCTGTATGTGTGTGCATGTGTTTGTATCTGTATGTGTGTGTGTCTGCATGTTTTAAACTGTGTATGTGTGTTTGTCTGCAGGTGTTTATAACTGTATGTGTGCGTGTGTCTGCATGTGTTTAAATCTGTATATGTGTGTGTCTGCATGTGTTTATTTCTGTATGTGTGTGTTTGTCTGCATGTGTTCATCTCTGTATGTTTGTGCGTGTTTGCATGTGTTTATTTCTTTATCTGTGTGTGTGTCTGGAAGTGTTTATTCCTGTGTGTGTGCGCGTCTGCATGTGTTTCTACCTGTATGTGTGTGTCTGTATGTGTGCGCACACATGTCTGTGCGTTGATATCTCTATGTATGCAGTGTGTCTGCAAATATTTATATCTGTATGCCTGTGCGTGTTTGCATGTGTTTATATCTGTATTTGTGTGCGTGTGTCTGCATGTGTTTAAATCTGTATATGTGTGTGTCTGCATGTGTTTATTTCTGTATGTGTGTGTTTGTCTGCATGTGTTCATCTCTGTATGTTTGTGCGTGTTTGCATGTGTTTATTTCTTTATCTGTGTGTGTGTCTGGAAGTGCTTATTCCTGTGTGTGTGTGCATGTCTGCATGTGTTTTATACCTGTATGTGGGTGTCTGCATGTGTGCGCACACATGTCTGTGCGTTGATATCTCTATGTATGCAGTGTGTCTGCAAATATTTATATCTGTAGGCCTGTGCGTGTTTGCATGTGTTTATATCTGTATTTGTGTGCGTGTGTCCTCATGTCTTTATATCTGTATGTGTTTGCGTGTACCTGCATGTGTTTATATTTATCTGTGTGCGTGTGTCTGCATGTGTTTATATCTGTATGTGTGTGTGCATGTGTTTATATCTGTATGTGTGTGTGTTCGCATGTTTTTATATCTGTATGTCTGTGCATGTGTGCATGTTTTTAAATCTGTATGTGTGATTGTCTGCAGGTGTTTATATCTGTATATGTGTGTGTCTGCATGTGTTTATATCTGTATGTGTGTGTTTGTCTGCATGTGTTTATATCTGTATGTTTGTGCGCGTCTGCATGTGTTTATATCTGTATGTGTGTGCGTGTGTCTGCATGGGTTTATATCTGTGTGTATGTGCCTGCATGTGTTTATATCTGTATGCATGTGTCTGCATGTGTTTATAACTGTATGTGTGTGTGTGTCTGCATGTGTTTATATCTGTATATGTGTGTGTCTGCATGTGTTTATATCTGTATGTGTGTGTGTGTCTGCATGTGTTTATATCTGTGTGTATGTGCCTGCATGTATTTATATCTGGATGTCTGCATGTGTTTATAACTGAATGTATGTGTCTGCATGTGATTATATCTGTATGCGTGTGTCTGCATGTGTTTATATCTGTATGTGTGTGTGTGTTTACATGTGTTTATATCTGTATGTGTGTGCGTGCCTGCATGTGTTTATATCTGAAAATATGTGTGTGTGTCTGCATGTGTTTATATCTGTAATTGTGCGTGTGTCTGTGCGTTGATATCTCTATGTATGCACGTGTGTCTGCATGTGTTTATATTTGTATTTGTGCGTGTGTCTGCATGTGTTTATATCTGTATGTGTGTGCATGTGTTTATATCTGTATGTGTGTGTGTTCGCATGTTTTTATATCTGTATGTCTGTGCATGTCTGCATGTGTTGATACCTGTGTGTGTGCATGATTGTCTGCAGGTGTTTAAAAACGGTATGTGTGCGTGTTTGTATCTGTATGTGTGTGTTCGCATGTGTTTATATCTGTATGTGTGCGTGTGTCTACATGTGTTTAAAACTCTATGTGTGTGCATGTGTTTATATTTGTATATGAGTTGTTGGCATGTGTTTATATCTGTATGTGTGTGCGTGCACGTGTTTATATCTGTATATGTGTGTGTTTGTCTGCATGTGTTTATATCAGTATGTGTGTGTTTGTCTGCATGTGGTTATATCTGTATGTTTGTGCGTGTTTGCATGTGTTTATAAATGAATGTGTCTGCGTGTATCTGTATGTGTTCATATCTGTATGTGCGTGTGCCTGCATGTGTTTTTAGCTGCATGTGTGTGTGTCTGCATCTGTTTATATCTGTATGTGTGTATCTTTACATGTGTTTTTTTATCTGTATGTGTGTGCGTGTCTGCATGTGTTTTTTTCTGAATATGTGTGTGTGTCTGCATGTGTCTATATCTGTTTGTGTCTTCGCGTCTGCATGTGTTTATAACTGCATGTGTGCCCGTGTCTGCATGTGTATATATCTGGATGTGTGTGTCTGTATATGTATGTGTGTATGTGTGTATATGTATATGTGTGTGTCTGCATGTGTTTATATCTGTATGTATGTTTGTCTGCATGTGTTTATATCTGTATGTGTGCGAGTGCCTACATGTGTTTATATCTGTATGTGTGTGCATGTGTTTGTATCTGTATGTGTGTGTATCTGCATGTTTTAAAATCTGTGTGTGTGTTTGTCTGCAGGTGTTTATA
Organism: Chiloscyllium plagiosum; assembly: GCF_037043375.1. NCBI lineage: Eukaryota > Metazoa > Chordata > Chondrichthyes > Orectolobiformes > Hemiscylliidae > Chiloscyllium > Chiloscyllium plagiosum. Next base: position 37,193,321 of record NW_028270183.1, read on the forward strand.
ACTGTTAGTGTGCGTGTGTCTGCAAGTGTTTAAATCTGTATATGTGTGTGTCTGCATGTGTTTATATCAGTATGTGTGTGTTTGTCTGCACGTGTTTATATCTGTATGTTTGTGCGTGTTTGCATGTGTTTATTAATTTTTGTGTGTGTGTGTTTGCATGTGTTATGCGTGTGTGTGTGTGCGCGTCTGCATGTGTTTCGATCTGTATGCGTGTGCCTGCATGTGTTTTTAGCTGCATGTGTGCACGTGTCTGTATGTTTATATCTGTATGTATGTGTGTCTGCGTGTGTGTATATCTGTATATGTGTGTGCCTGCATGTGTTTATAAATGAATGTGTGTGCGTGTGTCTGCATGTGTTTATATATGTGTGTGCATGTGTTTATATCTGTATTTGTGTGTGTGTTCGCATGTTTTTATATCTGTATGTCTGTGCATGTGTGCATGTGTTCATATCTGTTTGTGTGAGTGTCTGCATGTTTTTAAATCTATATATGTGATTGTCTGCAGGTGTTTATATCTGTTTATGTGTGTGTCTGCATGTGTTTATATCTGTATGTGTGTGTTTGTCTGCATGTGTTTATATCTGTATGTTTGTGCGTGTCTGCATGTGTTTATATCTGTATGTGTGTGCGTGTGTCTGCATGGGTTTGTATCTGTGTGTATGTGCCTGCATGTGTTTATATCTGGATGTGTGCATGTGTCTGCATGTGTTTATATCTGTATGTTTGTGTCTGCATGTGTTTATAACTGTATGTGTGTGTGTGTCTGCATGTGTTTATATCTGTATATGTGTGTGTCTGCATGTGTTTATATCTGTATGTGTGTGTGTGTCTGCATGTGTTTATATCTGTGTGTATGTGCCTGCATGTATTTATATCTAGATGTCTGCATGTGTTTATAACTGAATGTATGTGTCTGCATGTGATTATATCTGTATGTGTGTGTCTGCATGTGTTTATATCTGTATGTGTGTGTGTGTTTACATGTGTTTATATCTGAAAATATGTGTGTGTGTCTGCATGTGTTTATATCTGTAATTGTGCGTGTGTCTGTGCGTTGATATCTCTATGTATGCACGTGTGTCTGCATGTGTTTATATTTGTATTTGTGCGTGTGTCTGCATGTGTTTATATCTGTATGTGTGTGCATGTGTTTATATCTGTATGTGTGTGTGTTCGCATGTTTTTATATCTGTATGTCTGTGCATGTCTGCATGTGTTGATACCTGTGTGTGTGCATGATTGTCTGCAGGTGTTTAAAAACGGTATGTGTGCGTGTTCGCAGGTGTTTATATCTGTATGTGTGCGTGTGTCTACATGTGTTTAAAACTCTATGTGTGTGCATGTGTTTATATTTGTATATGAGTTGTTGGCATGTGTTTATATCTGTATGTGTGTGCGTGCACGTGTTTATATCTGTATATGTGTGTGTTTGTCTGCATGTGTTTATATCAGTATGTGTGTGTTTGTCTGCATGTGGTTATATCTGTATGTTTGTGCGTGTTTGCATGTGTTTCGATCTGTATGCGTGTGCCTGCATGTGTTTTTAGCTGCATGTGTGCACGTGTCTGTATGTTTATATCTGTATGTATGTGTGTCTGCGTGTGTTTATATCTGTATATATGTGTGCCGGCATGTGTTTATAAATGAATGTGTGTGCGTGTATCTGTAGGTGTTTATATCTGTATGTGTGTGTGTCTGCATGTTTTTATATCTGTATTTGTGTGCGTGTCCTCATGTCTTTATATCTGTATCTGTGCGTGTATCTGCATGTGTTTATATCTGTAAGTGTGCGTGTGTCTGCATGTGTTTATATCTGTATGTATGTGTGTCTGCATCTGTTTATATCTGTATGTGTGTATCTTTACATGTGTTTTTTTATCTGTATGTGTGTGCGTGTCTGCATGTGTTTTTTTCTGAATATGTGTGTGTGTCTGCATGTGTCTATATCTGTTTGTGTCTTCGCGTCTGCATGTGTTTATAACTGTATGTGTGCCCGTGTCTGCATGTGTTTATATCTGGATGTGTATGTCTGTATATGTATGTGTGTATGTGTGTATATGTATATGTGTGTGTCTGCATGTGTTTATATCTGTATGTATGTTTGTCTGCATGTGTTTATATCTGTATGTGTGCGAGTGCCTACATGTGTTTATATCTGTATATGTGTGCATGTGTTTGTATCTGTATGTGTGTGTATCTGCATGTTTTAAAATCTGTGTGTGTGTTTGTCTGCAGGTGTTTATAACTGTAAGTGTGCGTGTGTCTGCAAGTGTTTAAATCTGTATATGTGTGTGTCTGCATGTGTTTATATCAGTATGTGTGTGTTTGTCTGCAGGTGTTTATATCTGTATGTTTGTGCGTGTTTGCATGTGTTTATTAATTTTTGTGTGTGTGTGTTTGCATGTGTTTATGCGTGTGTGTGTGTGCTTGTCTGCATGTGTTTCGATCTGTATGCGTGTGCCTGCATGTGTTTTTAGCTGCATGTGTGCACGTGTCTGTATGTTTATATCTGTATGTATGTGTGTCTGCGTGTGTGTATATCTGTATATGTGTGTGCCTGCATGTGTTTATAAATGAATGTGTGTGCGTGTGTCGGCATGTGTTTATATCTGTATGTGTGTGTGCATGTGTTTATATCTGTATGTGTGTGTTCGCATGTTTTTATATCTGTATGTCTGTGCATGTGTGCATGTGTTCATATCTGTTTGTGTGAGTGTCTGCATGTTTTTAAATCTGTATGTGTGATTGTCTGCAGGTGTTTATATCTGTATATGTGTGTGTCTGCATGTGTTTATATCTGTATGTGTGTGTTTGTCTGCATGTGTTTATATCTGTATGTTTGTGCGTGTCTGCATGTATTTATATCTGTATGTGTGTGCGTGTGTCTGCATTGGTTTATATCTGTGTGTATGTGCCTGCATGTGTTTATATCTGGATGTGTGCATGTGTCTGCATGTGTTTATATCTGTATGTATGTGTCTGCATGTGTTTATAACTGTATGTGTGTGTGTGTCTACAGGTGTTTAAAACTCGATGTGTGTGTGAATGTGTTTATATCTGTATGTGTGTGTGTGTCTGCATGTGTTTATATCTGTGTGTATGTGCCTGCATGTATTTATATCTGGATGTCTGCATGTGTTTATAACTGAATGTATGTGTCTGCATGTGATTATATCTGTATGTGTGTGTCTGCATGTGTTTATATCTGTATGTGTGTGTGTGTTTACATGTGTTTATATCTGTATGTGTGTGCGTGCCTGCATGTGTTTATATCTGAAAATATGTGTGTGTGTCTGCATGTGTTTATATCTGTAATTGTGCGTGTGTCTGTGCGTTGATATCTCTATGTATGCACGTGTGTCTGCATGTGTTTATATTTGTATTTGTGCATGTGTCTGCATGTGTTTATATCTGTATGTGTGTGCATGTGTTTATATCTGTATGTGTGTGTGTTCGCATGTTTTTATATCTGTATGTCTGTGCATGTCTGCATGTGTTGATACCTGTGTGTGTGCATGATTGTCTGCAGGTGTTTAAAAACGGTATGTGTGCGTGTTTGTATCTGTATGTGTGTGTTCGCAGGTGTTTATATCTGTATGTGTGCGTGTGTCTACATGTGTTTAAAACTCTATGTGTGTGCATGTGTTTATATTTGTATATGAGTTGTTGGCATGTGTTTATATCTGTATGTGTGTGCGTGCACGTGTTTATATCTGTATATGTGTGTGTTTGTCTGCATGTGTTTATATCAGTATGTGTGTGTTTGTCTGCATGTGGTTATATCTGTATGTTTGTGCGTGTTTGCATGTGTTTCGATCTGTATGCGTGTGCCTGCATGTGTTTTTAGCTGCATGTGTGCACGTGTCTGTATGTTTATATCTGTATGTATGTGTGTCTGCGTGTGTTTATATCTGTATATGTGTGTGCCGGCATGTGTTTATAAATGAATGTGTGTGCGTGTATCTGTAGGTGTTTATATCTGTATGTGTGTGTGTCTGCATGTTTTTATATCTGTATTTGTGTGCGTGTCCTCATGTCTTTATATCTGTATATGTGCGTGTATCTGCATGTGTTTATATCTGTAAGTGTGCGTGTGTCTGCATGTGTTTATATCTGTATGTGTGTGTGTCTGCATCTGTTTATATCTGTATGTGTGTATCTTTACATGTGTTTTTTTATCTGTATGTGTGTGCGTGTCTGCATGTATTTTTTTCTGAATATGTGTGTGTGTCTGCATGTGTCTATATCTGTTTGTGTCTTCGCGTCTGCATGTGTTTATAACTGCATGTGTGCCCGTGTCTGCATGTGTTTATATCTGGATGTGTATGTCTGTATATGTATGTGTGTATGTGTGTATATGTATATGTGTGTGTCTGCATGTGTTTATATCTGTATGTGTGTGCGTGCACGTGTTTATATCTGTATATGTGTGTGTTTGTCTGCATGTGTTTATATCAGTATGTGTGTGTTTGTCTGCATGTGGATATATCTGTATGTTTGTGCGTGTTTGCATGTGTTTCGATCTGTATGCGTGTGCCTGCATGTGTTTTTAGCTGCATGTGTGCACGTTTATGTTTATATCTGTATGTATGTGTGTCTGCGTGTGTTTATATCTGTATATGTGTGTGCCTGCATGTGTTTATAAATGAATGTGTGTGCGTGTATCTGTAGGTGTTTATATCTGTATGTGTGTGTGTCTGCATGTTTTTATATCTGTATTTGTGTGCGTGTCCTCATGTCTTTATATCTGTATATGTGCGTGTATCTGCATGTGTTTATATCTGTAAGTGTGCGTGTGTCTGCATGTGTTTATATCTGTATGTATGTGTGTCTGCATCTGTTTATATCTGTATGTGTGTATCTTTACATGTGTTTTTTTATCTGTATGTGTGTGCGTGTCTGCATGTGTTTTTTTCTGAATATGTGTGTGTGTCTGCATGTGTCTATATCTGTTTGTGTCTTCGCGTCTGCATGTGTTTATAACTGTATGTGTGCCCGTGTCTGCATGTGTTTATATCTGGATGTGTATGTCTGTATATGTATGTGTGTATGTGTGTATATGTATATGTGTGTGTCTGCATGTGTTTATATCTGTATGTATGTTTGTCTGCATGTGTTTATATCTGTATGTGTGCGAGTGCCTACATGTGTTTATATCTGTATATGTGTGCATGTGTTTGTATCTGTATGTGTGTGTATCTGCATGTTTTAAAATCTGTGTGTGTGTTTGTCTGCAGGTGTTTATAACTGTAAGTGTGCGTGTGTCTGCAAGTGTTTAAATCTGTATATGTGTGTGTCTGCATGTGTTTATATCAGTATGTGTGTGTTTGTCTGCACGTGTTTATATCTGTATGTTTGTGCGTGTTTGCATGTGTTTATTAATTTTTGTGTGTGTGTGTTTGCATGTGTTTATGCGTGTGTGTTTGTGCGCGTCTGCATGTGTTTCGATCTGTATGCGTGTGCCTGCATGTGTTTTTAGCTGCATGTGTGCACGTGTCTGTATGTTTATATCTGTATGTATGTGTGTCTGCGTGTGTGTATATCTGTATATATGTGTGTCGGCATGTGTTTATATCTGTATGTGTGTGTGCATGTGTTTATATCTGTATGTGTGTGTGTTCGCATGTTTTTATATCTGTATGTCTGTGCATGTGTGCATGTGTTCATATCTGTTTGTGTGAGTGTCTGCATGTTTTTAAATCTGTATGTGTGATTGTCTGCAGGTGTTTATATCTGTATATGTGTGTGTCTGCATGTGTTTATATCTGTATGTGTGTGTTTGTCTGCATGTGTTTATATCTGTATGTTTGTGCGTGTCTGCATGTGTTTATATCTGTATGTGTGTGCGTGTGTCTGCATGTGTTTATATCTGTGTGTATGTGCCTGCATGTGTTTATATCTGGATGTGTGCATGTGTCTGCATGTGTTTATATCTGTTTGAATGTGTCTGCATGTGTTTATAACTGTATGTGTGTGTGTGTCTGCATGTGTTTATATCTGTATATGTGTGTGTCTGCATGTGTTTATATCTGTATGTGTGTGTGTGTCTGCATGTGTTTATATCTGTTTGTATGTGCCTGCATGTATTTATATCTAGATGTCTGCATGTGTTTATAACTGAATGTATGTGTCTGCATGTGATTATATCTGTATGTGTGTGTCTGCATGTGTTTATATCTGTATGTGTGTGTGTGTTTACATGTGTTTATATCTGTATGTGTGTGCGTGCCTGCATTTGTTTATATCTGAAAATATGTGTGTGTGTCTGCATGTGTTTATATCTGTAATTGTGCGTGTGTCTGTGCGTTGATATCTCTATGTATGCACGTGTGTCTGCATGTGTTTATATTTGTATTTGTGCGTGTGTGTGCATGTGTTTATATCTGTATGTGTGTGCATGTGTTTATATCTGTATGTGTGTGTGTTCGCATGTTTTTATATCTGTATGTCTGTGCATGTGTGCATGTGTTCATATCTGTTTGTGTGAGTGCCTGCATGTTTTTAAATCTGTATGTGTGATTGTCTGCAGGTGTTTATATCTGTATATGTGTGTGTCTGCATGTGTTTATATCTGTATGTGTGTGTTTGTCTGCATGTGTTTATATCTGTATGTTTGTGCGTGTCTGCATTTGTTTATATCTGCATGTGTGTGCGTGTGTCTGCATGGGTTTATATCTGTGTGTATGTGCCTGCATGTGTTTATATCTGGATGTGTGCATGTGTCTGCATGTGTTTATATCTGTATGTATGTGTCTGCATGTGTTTATAACTGTATGTGTGTGTGTGTCTACAGGTGTTTAAAACTCGATGTGTGTGTGAATGTGTTTATATCTGTATGTGTGTGTGTGTCTGCATGTGTTTATATCTGTGTGTATGTGCCTGCATGTATTTATATCTGGATGTCTGCATGTGTTTATAACTGAATGTATGTGTCTGCATGTGATTATATCTGTATGTGTGTGTCTGCATGTGTTTATATCTGTATGTGTGTGTGTGTTTACATGTGTTTATATCTGTATGTGTGTGCGTGCCTGCATGTGTTTATATCTGAAAATATGTGTGTGTGTCTGCATGTGTTTATATCTGTAATTGTGCGTGTGTCTGTGCGTTGATATCTCTATGTATGCACGTGTGTCTGCATGTGTTTATATTTGTATTTGTGCATGTGTCTGCATGTGTTTATATCTGTATGTGTGTGCATGTGTTTATATCTGTATGTGTGTGTGTTCGCATGTTTTTATATCTGTATGTCTGTGCATGTCTGCATGTGTTGATACCTGTGTGTGTGCATGATTGTCTGCAGGTGTTTAAAAACGGTATGTGTGCGTGTTTGTATCTGTATGTGTGTGTTCGCAGGTGTTTATATCTGTATGTGTGCGTGTGTCTACATGTGTTTAAATCTCTATGTGTGTGCATGTGTTTATATTTGTATATGAGTTGTTGGCATGTGTTTATATCTGTATGTGTGTGCGTGCACGTGTTTATATCTGTATATGTGTGTGTTTGTCTGCATGTGTTTATATCAGTATGTGTGTGTTTGTCTGCATGTGGTTATATCTGTATGTTTGTGCGTGTTTGCATGTGTTTCGATCTGTATGCGTGTGCCTGCATGTGTTTTTAGCTGCATGTGTGCACGTGTCTGTATGTTTATATCTGTATGTATGTGTGTCTGCGTGTGTTTATATCTGTATATGTGTGTGCCGGCATGTGTTTATAAATGAATGTGTGTGCGTGTATCTGTAGGTGTTTATATCTGTATGTGTGTGTGTCTGCATGTTTTTATATCTGTATTTGTGTGCGTGTCCTCATGTCTTTATATCTGTATATGTGCGTGTATCTGCATGTGTTTATATCTGTAAGTGTGCGTGTGTCTGCATGTGTTTATATCTGTATGTGTGTGTGTCTGCATCTGTTTATATCTGTATGTGTGTATCTTTACATGTGTTTTTTTATCTGTATGTGTGTGCGTGTCTGCATGTATTTTTTTCTGAATATGTGTGTGTGTCTGCATGTGTCTATATCTGTTTGTGTCTTCGCGTCTGCATGTGTTTATAACTGCATGTGTGCCCGTGTCTGCATGTGTATATATCTGGATGTGTGTGTCTGTATATGTATGTGTGTATGTGTGTATATGTATATGTGTGTGTCTGCATGTGTTTATATCTGTATGTATGTTTGTCTGCATGTGTTTATATCTGTATGTGTGCGAGTGCCTACATGTGTTTATATCTGTATGTGTGTGCATGTGTTTGTATCTGTATGTGTGTGTATCTGCATGTTTTAAAATCTGTGTGTGTGTTTGTCTGCAGGTGTTTATAACTGTTAGTGTGCGTGTGTCTGCAAGTGTTTAAATCTGTATATGTGTGTGTCTGCATGTGTTTATACCAGTATGTGTGTGTTTGTCTGCACGTGTTTATATCTGTATGTTTGTGCGTGTTTGCATGTGTTTATTAATTTTTGTGTGTGTGTGTTTGCATGTGTTTATGCGTGTGTGTGTGTGCGCGTCTGCATGTGTTTCGATCTGTATGCGTGTGCCTGCATGTGTTTTTAGCTGCATGTGTGCACGTGTCTGTATGTTTATATCTGTATGTATGTGTGTCTGCGTGTGTGTATATCTGTATATGTGTGTGCCTGCATGTGTTTATAAATGAATGTGTGTGCGTGTGTCTGCATGTGTTTATATATGTGTGTGCATGTGTTTATATCTGTATTTGTGTGTGTGTTCGCATGTTTTTATATCTGTATGTCTGTGCATGTGTGCATGTGTTCATATCTGTTTGTGTGAGTGTCTGCATGTTTTTAAATCTGTATATGTGATTGTCTGCAGGTGTTTATATCTGTTTATGTGTGTGTCTGCATGTGTTTATATCTGTATGTGTGTGTTTGTCTGCATGTGTTTATATCTGTATGTTTGTGCGTGTCTGCATGTGTTTATATCTGTATGTGTGTGCGTGTGTCTGCATGGGTTTATATCTGTGTGTATGTGCCTGCATGTGTTTATATCTGGATGTGTGCATGTGTCTGCATGTGTTTATATCTGTATGTTTGTGTCTGCATGTGTTTATAACTGTATGTGTGTGCGTGTCTGCATGTATTTTTTTCTGAATATGTGTGTGTGTCTGCATGTGTCTATATCTGTTTGTGTCTTCGCGTCTGCATGTGTTTATAACTGCATGTGTGCCCGTGTCTGCATGTGTTTATATCTGGATGTGTATGTCTGTATATGTATGTGTGTATGTGTGTATATGTATATGTGTGTGTCTGCATGTGTTTATATCTGTATGTGTGTGCGTGCACGTGTTTATATCTGTATATGTGTGTGTTTGTCTGCATGTGTTTATATCAGTATGTGTGTGTTTGTCTGCATGTGGATATATCTGTATGTTTGTGCGTGTTTGCATGTGTTTCGATCTGTATGCGTGTGCCTGCATGTGTTTTTAGCTGCATGTGTGCACGTTTATGTTTATATCTGTATGTATGTGTGTCTGCGTGTGTTTATATCTGTATATGTGTGTGCCTGCATGTGTTTATAAATGAATGTGTGTGCGTGTATCTGTAGGTGTTTATATCTGTATGTGTGTGTGTCTGCATGTTTTTATATCTGTATTTGTGTGCGTGTCCTCATGTCTTTATATCTGTATATGTGCGTGTATCTGCATGTGTTTATATCTGTAAGTGTGCGTGTGTCTGCATGTGTTTATATCTGTATGTATGTGTGTCTGCATCTGTTTATATCTGTATGTGTGTATCTTTACATGTGTTTTTTTATCTGTATGTGTGTGCGTGTCTGCATGTGTTTTTTTCTGAATATGTGTGTGTGTCTGCATGTGTCTATATCTGTTTGTGTCTTCGCGTCTGCATGTGTTTATAACTGTATGTGTGCCCGTGTCTGCATGTGTTTATATCTGGATGTGTATGTCTGTATATGTATGTGTGTATGTGTGTATATGTATATGTGTGTGTCTGCATGTGTTTATATCTGTATGTATGTTTGTCTGCATGTGTTTATATCTGTATGTGTGCGAGTGCCTACATGTGTTTATATCTGTATATGTGTGCATGTGTTTGTATCTGTATGTGTGTGTATCTGCATGTTTTAAAATCTGTGTGTGTGTTTGTCTGCAGGTGTTTATAACTGTAAGTGTGCGTGTGTCTGCAAGTGTTTAAATCTGTATATGTGTGTGTCTGCATGTGTTTATATCAGTATGTGTGTGTTTGTCTGCACGTGTTTATATCTGTATGTTTGTGCGTGTTTGCATGTGTTTATTAATTTTTGTGTGTGTGTGTTTGCATGTGTTTATGCGTGTGTGTTTGTGCGCGTCTGCATGTGTTTCGATCTGTATGCGTGTGCCTGCATGTGTTTTTAGCTGCATGTGTGCACGTGTCTGTATGTTTATATCTGTATGTATGCGTGTCTGCGTGTGTGTATATCTGTATATATGTGTGTCGGCATGTGTTTATAAATGAATGTGTGTGCGTGTGTCGGCATGTGTTTATATCTGTATGTGTGTGTGCATGTGTTTATATCTGTATGTGTGTGTGTTCGCATGTTTTTATATCTGTATGTCTGTGCATGTGTGCATGTGTTCATATCTGTTTGTGTGAGTGTCTGCATGTTTTTAAATCTGTATGTGTGATTGTCTGCAGGTGTTTATATCTGTATATGTGTGTGTCTGCATGTGTTTATATCTGTATGTGTGTGTTTGTCTGCATGTGTTTATATCTGTATGTTTGTGCGTGTCTGCATGTATTTATATCTGTATGTGTGTGCGTGTGTCTGCATTGGTTTATATCTGTGTGTATGTGCCTGCATGTGTTTATATCTGGATGTGTGCATGTGTCTGCATGTGTTTATATCTGTATGTATGTGTCTGCATGTGTTTATAACTGTATGTGTGTGTGTGTCTACAGGTGTTTAAAACTCGATGTGTGTGTGAATGTGTTTATATCTGTATGTGTGTGTGTGTCTGCATGTGTTTATATCTGTGTGTATGTGCCTGCATGTATTTATATCTGGATGTCTGCATGTGTTTATAACTGAATGTATGTGTCTGCATGTGATTATATCTGTATGTGTGTGTCTGCATGTGTTTATATCTGTATGTGTGTGTGTGTTTACATGTGTTTATATCTGTATGTGTGTGCGTGCCTGCATATGTTTATATCTGAAAATATGTGTGTGTGTCTGCATGTGTTTATATCTGTAATTGTGCGTGTGTCTGTGCGTTGATATCTCTATGTATGCACGTGTGTCTGCATGTGTTTATATTTGTATTTGTGCATGTGTCTGCATGTGTTTATATCTGTATGTGTGTGCATGTGTTTATATCTGTATGTGTGTGTGTTCGCATGTTTTTATATCTGTATGTCTGTGCATGTCTGCATGTGTTGATACCTGTGTGTGTGCATGATTGTCTGCAGGTGTTTAAAAACGGTATGTGTGCGTGTTTGTATCTGTATGTGTGTGTTCGCAGGTGTTTATATCTGTATGTGTGCGTGTGTCTACATGTGTTTAAAACTCTATGTGTGTGCATGTGTTTATATTTGTATATGAGTTGTTGGCATGTGTTTATATCTGTATGTGTGTGCGTGCACGTGTTTATATCTGTATATGTGTGTGTTTGTCTGCATGTGTTTATATCAGTATGTGTGTGTTTGTCTGCATGTGGTTATATCTGTATGTTTGTGCGTGTTTGCATGTGTTTCGATCTGTATGCGTGTGCCTGCATGTGTTTTTAGCTGCATGTGTGCACGTGTCTGTATGTTTATATCTGTATGTATGTGTGTCTGCGTGTGTTTATATCTGTATATGTGTGTGCCGGCATGTGTTTATAAATGAATGTGTGTGCGTGTATCTGTAGGTGTTTATATCTGTATGTGTGTGTGTCTGCATGTTTTTATATCTGTATTTGTGTGCGTGTCCTCATGTCTTTATATCTGTATATGTGCGTGTATCTGCATGTGTTTATATCTGTAAGTGTGCGTGTGTCTGCATGTGTTTATATCTGTATGTGTGTGTGTCTGCATCTGTTTATATCTGTATGTGTGTATCTTTACATGTGTTTTTTTATCTGTATGTGTGTGCGTGTCTGCATGTATTTTTTTCTGAATATGTGTGTGTGTCTGCATGTGTCTATATCTGTTTGTGTCTTCGCGTCTGCATGTGTTTATAACTGCATGTGTACCCGTGTCTGCATGTGTATATATCTGGATGTGTGTGTCTGTATATGTATGTGTGTATGTGTGTATATGTATATGTGTGTGTCTGCATGTGTTTATATCTGTATGTATGTTTGTCTGCATGTGTTTATATCTGTATGTGTGCGAGTGCCTACATGTGTTTATATCTGTATGTGTGTGCATGTGTTTGTATCTGTATGTGTGTGTATCTGCATGTTTTAAAATCTGTGTGTGTGTTTGTCTGCAGGTGTTTATAACTGTTAGTGTGCGTGTGTCTGCAAGTGTTTAAATCTGTTTATGTGTGTGTCTGCATGTGTTTATATCAGTATGTGTGTGTTTGTCTGCACGTGTTTATATCTGTATGTTTGTGCGTGTTTGCATGTGTTTATTAATTTTTGTGTGTGTGTGTTTGCATGTGTTTATGCGTGTGTGTGTGTGCGCGTCTGCATGTGTTTCGATCTGTATGCGTGTGCCTGCATGTGTTTTTAGCTGCATGTGTGCACGTGTCTGTATGTTTATATCTGTATGTATGTGTGTCTGCGTGTGTGTATATCTGTATATGTGTGTGCCTGCATGTGTTTATAAATGAATGTGTGTGCGTGTGTCTGCATGTGTTTATATATGTGTGTGCATGTGTTTATATCTGTATGTGTGTGTGTGTTCGCATGTTTTTATATCTGTATGTCTGTGCATGTGTGCATGTGTTCATATCTGTTTGTGTGAGTGCCTGCATGTTTTTAAATCTGTATGTGTGATTGTCTGCAGGTGTTTATATCTGTATATGTGTGTGTCTGCATGTGTTTATATCTGTATGTGTGTGTTTGTCTGCATGTGTTTATATCTGTATGTTTGTGCGTGTCTGCATGTGTTTATATCTGTATGTGTGTGCGTGTGTCTGCATGGGTTTATATCTGTGTGTATGTGCCTGCATGTGTTTATATCTGGATGTGTGCGTGTGTCTGCATGTGTTTATATCTGTATGTGTGTGCATGTGTTTATATCTGTATGTGTGTGTGTTCGCATGTTTTAATATCTGTATGTCTGTGCATGTCTGCATGTGTTGATACCTGTGTGTGTGCATGATTGTCTGCAGGTGTTTAAAAACGGTATGTGTGCGTGTTTGTATCTGTATGTGTGTGTTCGCAGGTGTTTATATCTGTATGTGTGCGTGTGTCTACATGTGTTTAAAACTCTATGTGTGTGCATGTGTTTATATTTGTATATGAGTTGTTGGCATGTGTTTATATCTGTATATGTGTGTGTTTGTCTGCATGTGTTTATATCAGTATGTGTGTGTTTGTCTGCATGTGGATATATCTGTATGTTTTTGCGTGTTTGCATGTGTTTCGATCTGTATGCGTGTGCCTGCATGTGTTTTTAGCTGCATGTGTGCACGTTTATGTTTATATCTGTATGTATGTGTGTCTGCGTGTGTTTATATCTGTATATGTGTGTGCCTGCATGTGTTTATAAATGAATGTGTGTGCGTGTATCTGTAGGTGTTTATATCTGTATGTGTGTGTGTCTGCATGTTTTTATATCTGTATTTGTGTGCGTGTCCTCATGTCTTTATATCTGTATCTGTGCGTGTATCTGCATGTGTTTATATCTGTAAGTGTGCGTGTGTCTGCATGTGTTTATATCTGTATGTATGTGTGTCTGCATCTGTTTATATCTGTATGTGTGTATCTTTACATGTGTTTTTTTATCTGTATGTGTGTGCGTGTCTGCATGTGTTTTTTTCTGAATATGTGTGTGTGTCTGCATGTGTCTATATCTGTTTGTGTCTTCGCGTCTGCATGTGTTTATAACTGTATGTGTGCCCGTGTCTGCATGTGTTTATATCTGGATGTGTATGTCTGTATATGTATGTGTGTATGTGTGTATATGTATATGTGTGTGTCTGCATGTGTTTATATCTGTATGTATGTTTGTCTGCATGTGTTTATATCTGTATGTGTGCGAGTGCCTACATGTGTTTATATCTGTATGTGTGTGCATGTGTTTGTATCTGTATGTGTGTGTATCTGCATGTTTTAAAATCTGTGTGTGTGTTTGTCTGCAGGTGTTTATAACTGTTAGTGTGCGTGTGTCTGCAAGTGTTTAAATCTGTTTATGTGTGTGTCTGCATGTGTTTATATCAGTATGTGTGTGTTTGTCTGCACGTGTTTATATCTGTATGTTTGTGCGTGTTTGCATGTGTTTATTAATTTTTGTGTGTGTGTGTTTGCATGTGTTTATGCGTGTGTGTGTGTGCGCGTCTGCATGTGTTTCGATCTGTATGCGTGTGCCTGCATGTGTTTTTAGCTGCATGTGTGCACGTGTCTGTATGTTTATATCTGTATGTATGTGTGTCTGCGTGTGTGTATATCTGTATATGTGTGTGCCTGCATGTGTTTATAAATGAATGTGTGTGCGTGTGTCTGCATGTGTTTATATATGTGTGTGCATGTGTTTATATCTGTATGTGTGTGTGTGTTCGCATGTTTTTATATCTGTATGTCTGTGCATGTGTGCATGTGTTCATATCTGTTTGTGTGAGTGCCTGCATGTTTTTAAATCTGTATGTGTGATTGTCTGCAGGTGTTTATATCTGTATATGTGTGTGTCTGCATGTGTTTATATCTGTATGTGTGTGTTTGTCTGCATGTGTTTATATCTGTATGTTTGTGCGTGTCTGCATGTGTTTATATCTGTATGTGTGTGCGTGTGTCTGCATGGGTTTATATCTGTGTGTGTGTGCCTGCATGTGTTTATATCTGGATGTGTGCGTGTGTCTGCATGTGTTTATATCTGTATGTGTGTGCATGTGTTTATATCTGTATGTGTGTGTGTTCGCATGTTTTAATATCTGTATGTCTGTGCATGTCTGCATGTGTTGATACCTGTGTGTGTGCATGATTGTCTGCAGGTGTTTAAAAACGGTATGTGTGCGTGTTTGTATCTGTATGTGTGTGTTCGCAGGGGTTTATATCTGTATGTGTGCGTGTGTCTACATGTGTTTAAAACTCTATGTGTGTGCATGTGTTTATATTTGTATATGAGTTGTTGGCATGTGTTTATATCTGTATATGTGTGTGTTTGTCTGCATGTGTTTATATCAGTATGTGTGTGTTTGTCTGCATGTGGATATATCTGTATGTTTTTGCGTGTTTGCATGTGTTTCGATCTGTATGCGTGTGCCTGCATGTGTTTTTAGCTGCATGTGTGCACGTTTATGTTTATATCTGTATGTATGTGTGTCTGCGTGTGTTTATATCTGTATATGTGTGTGCCTGCATGTGTTTATAAATGAATGTGTGTGCGTGTATCTGTAGGTGTTTATATCTGTATGTGTGTGTGTCTGCATGTTTTTATATCTGTATTTGTGTGCGTGTCCTCATGTCTTTATATCTGTATCTGTGCGTGTATCTGCATGTGTTTATATCTGTAAGTGTGCGTGTGTCTGCATGTGTTTATATCTGTATGTATGTGTGTCTGCATCTGTTTATATCTGTATGTGTGTATCTTTACATGTGTTTTTTTATCTGTATGTGTGTGCGTGTCTGCATGTGTTTTTTTCTGAATATGTGTGTGTGTCTGCATGTGTCTATATCTGTTTGTGTCTTCGCGTCTGCATGTGTTTATAACTGTATGTGTGCCCGTGTCTGCATGTGTTTATATCTGGATGTGTATGTCTGTATATGTATGTGTGTATGTGTGTATATGTATATGTGTGTGTCTGCATGTGTTTATATCTGTATGTATGTTTGTCTGCATGTGTTTATATCTGTATGTGTGCGAGTGCCTACATGTGTTTATATCTGTATATGTGTGCATGTGTTTGTATCTGTATGTGTGTGTATCTGCATGTTTTAAAATCTGTGTGTGTGTTTGTCTGCAGGTGTTTATAACTGTAAGTGTGCGTGTGTCTGCAAGTGTTTAAATCTGTATATGTGTGTGTCTGCATGTGTTTATATCAGTATGTGTGTGTTTGTCTGCACGTGTTTATATCTGTATGTTTGTGCGTGTTTGCATGTGTTTATTAATTTTTGTGTGTGTGTGTTTGCATGTGTTTATGCGTGTGTGTTTGTGCGCGTCTGCATGTGTTTCGATCTGTATGCGTGTGCCTGCATGTGTTTTTAGCTGCATGTGTGCACGTGTCTGTATGTTTATATCTGTATGTATGTGTGTCTGCGTGTGTGTATATCTGTATATGTGTGTGCCTGCATGTGTTTATATCTGTATGTGTGTGTGCATGTGTTTATATCTGTATGTGTGTGTGTTCGCATGTTTTTATATCTGTATGTCTGTGCATGTGTGCATGTGTTCATATCTGTTTGTGTGAGTGTCTGCATGTTTTTAAATCTGTATGTGTGATTGTCTGCAGGTGTTTATATCTGTATATGTGTGTGTCTGCATGTGTTTATATCTGTATGTGTGTGTTTGTCTGCATGTGTTTATATCTGTATGTTTGTGCGTGTCTGCATGTGTTTATATCTGTATGTGTGTGCGTGTGTCTGCATGTGTTTATATCTGTGTGTATGTGCCTGCATGTGTTTATATCTGGATGTGTGCATGTGTCTGCATGTGTTTATATCTGTTTGAATGTGTCTGCATGTGTTTATAACTGTATGTGTGTGTGTGTCTGCATGTGTTTATATCTGTATATGTGTGTGTCTGCATGTGTTTATATCTGTATGTGTGTGTGTGTCTGCATGTGTTTATATCTGTTTGTATGTGCCTGCATGTATTTATATCTAGATGTCTGCATGTGTTTATAACTGAATGTATGTGTCTGCATGTGATTATATCTGTATGTGTGTGTCTGCATGTGTTTATATCTGTATGTGTGTGTGTTTACATGTGTTTATATCTGTATGTGTGTGCGTGCCTGCATGTGTTTATATCTGAAAATATGTGTGTGTGTCTGCATGTGTTTATATCTGTAATTGTGCGTGTGTCTGTGCGTTGATATCTCTATGTATGCACGTGTGTCTGCATGTGTTTATATTTGTATTTGTGCGTGTGTCTGCATGTGTTTATATCTGTATGTGTGTGCATGTGTTTATATCTGTATGTGTGTGTGTTCGCATGTTTTTATATCTGTATGTCTGTGCATGTGTGCATGTGTTCATATCTGTTTGTGTGAGTGCCTGCATGTTTTTAAATCTGTATGTGTGATTGTCTGCAGGTGTTTATATCTGTATATGTGTGTGTCTGCATGTGTTTATATCTGTATGTGTGTGTTTGTCTGCATGTGTTTATATCTGTATGTTTGTGCGTGTCTGCATTTGTTTATATCTGTATGTGTGTGCGTGTGTCTGCATGGGTTTATATCTGTGTGTATGTGCCTGCATGTGTTTATATCTGGATGTGTGCATGTGTCTGCATGTGTTTATATCTGTATGTATGTGTCTGCATGTGTTTATAACTGTATGTGTGTGTGTGTCTGCATGTGTTTATATCTGTATATGTGTGTGTCTGCATGTGTTTATATCTGTATGTGTGTGTGTGCCTGCATGTGTTTATATCTGTGTGTATGTGTCTGCATGTATTTATATCTAGATGTCTGCATGTGTTTATAACTGAATGTATGTGTCTGCATGTGATTATATCTGTATGTGTGTGTCTGCATGTGTTTATATCTGTATGTGTGTGTGTGTTTACATGTGTTTATATCTGTATGTGTGTGCGTGCCTGCATGTGTTTATATCTGAAAATATGTGTGTGTGTCTGCATGTGTTTATATCTGTAATTGTGCGTGTGTCTGTGCGTTGATATCTCTATGTATGCACGTGTGTCTGCATGTGTTTATATTTGTATTTGTGCGTGTGTCTGCATGTGTTTATATCTGTATGTGTGTGCATGTGTTTATATCTGTATGTGTGTGTGTTCGCATGTTTTTATATCTGTGTGTCTGTGCATGTCTGCATGTGTTGATACCTGTGTGTGTGCATGATTGTCTGCAGGTGATTAAAAACGGTATGTGTGCGTGTTTGTATCTGTATGTGTGTGTTCGCAGGTGTTTATGTCTGTATGTGTGCGTGTGTCTACATGTGTTTAAAACTCTATGTGTGTGCATGTGTTTATATTTGTATATGAGTTGTTGGCATGTGTTTATATCTGTATGTGTGTGCGTGCACGTGTTTATATCTGTATATGTGTGTGTTTGTCTGCATGTGTTTATATCAGTATGTGTGTGTTTGTCTGCATGTGGATATATCTGTATGTTTGTGCGTGTTTGCATGTGTTTCGATCTGTATGCGTGTGCCTGCATGTGTTTTTAGCTGCATGTGTGCACGTGTCTGTATGTTTATGTCTGTATGTATGTGTGTCTGCGCGTGTTTATATCTGTATATGTGTGTGCCTGCATGTGTTTATAAATGAATGTGTGTGCGTGTATCTGTAGGTGTTTATATCTGTATGTGTGTGTGTCTGCATGTTTTTATATCTGTATTTGTGTGCGTGTCCTCATGTCTTTATATCTGTATATGTGCGTGTATCTGCATGTGTTTATATCTGTAAGTGTGCGTGTGTCTGCATGTGTTTATATCTGTATGTATGTGTGTCTGCATCTGTTTATATCTGTATGTGTGTATCTTTACATGTGTTTTTTTATCTGTATGTGTGTGCGTGTCTGCATGTGTTTTTTTCTGAATATGTGTGTGTGTCTGCATGTGTCTATATCTGTTTGTGTCTTCGCGTCTGCATGTGTTTATAACTGTATGTGTGCCCGTGTCTGCATGTGTTTATATCTGGATGTGTATGTCTGTATATGTATGTGTGTATGTGTGTATATGTATATGTGTGTGTCTGCATGAGTTTATATCTGTATGTATGTTTGTCTGCATGTGTTTATATCTGTATGTGTGCGAGTGCCTACATGTGTTTATATCTGTATATGTGTGCATGTGTTTGTATCTGTATGTGTGTGTATCTGCATGTTTTAAAATCTGTGTGTGTGTTTGTCTGCAGGTGTTTATAACTGTAAGTGTGCGTGTGTCTGCAAGTGTTTAAATCTGTATATGTGTGTGTCTGCATGTGTTTATATCAGTATGTGTGTGTTTGTCTGCACGTGTTTATATCTGTATGTTTGTGCGTGTTTGCATGTGTTTATTAATTTTTGTGTGTGTGTGTTTGCATGTGTTTATGCGTGTGTGTGTGTGCTTGTCTGCATGTGTTTCGATCTGTATGCGTGTGCCTGCATGTGTTTTTAGCTGCATGTGTGCACGTGTCTGTATGTTTATATCTGTATGTATGTGTGTCTGCGTGTGTGTATATCTGTATATGTGTGTGCCTGCATGTGTTTATAAATGAATGTGTGTGCGTGTGTCGGCATGTGTTTATATCTGTATGTGTGTGTGCATGTGTTTATATCTGTATGTGTGTGTGTTCGCATGTTTTTATATCTGTATGTCTGTGCATGTGTGCATGTGTTCATATCTGTTTGTGTGAGTGTCTGCATGTTTTTAAATCTGTATGTGTGATTGTCTGCAGGTGTTTATATCTGTATATGTGTGTGTCTGCATGTGTTTATATCTGTATGTGTGTGTTTGTCTGCATGTGTTTATATCTGTATGTTTGTGCGTGTCTGCATGTATTTATATCTGTATGTGTGTGCGTGTGTCTGCATTGGTTTATATCTGTGTGTATGTGCCTGCATGTGTTTATATCTGGATGTGTGCATGTGTCTGCATGTGTTTATATCTGTATGTATGTGTCTGCATGTGTTTATAACTGTATGTGTGTGTGTGTCTACAGGTGTTTAAAACTCGATGTGTGTGTGAATGTGTTTATATCTGTATGTGTGTGTGTGTCTGCATGTGTTTATATCTGTGTGTATGTGCCTGCATGTATTTATATCTGGATGTCTGCATGTGTTTATAACTGAATGTATGTGTCTGCATGTGATTATATCTGTATGTGTGTGTCTGCATGTGTTTATATCTGTATGTGTGTGTGTGTTTACATGTGTTTATATCTGTATGTGTGTGCGTGCCTGCATGTGTTTATATCTGAAAATATGTGTGTGTGTCTGCATGTGTTTATATCTGTAATTGTGCGTGTGTCTGTGCGTTGATATCTCTATGTATGCACGTGTGTCTGCATGTGTTTATATTTGTATTTGTGCATGTGTCTGCATGTGTTTATATCTGTATGTGTGTGCATGTGTTTATATCTGTATGTGTGTGTGTTCGCATGTTTTTATATCTGTATGTCTGTGCATGTCTGCATGTGTTGATACCTGTGTGTGTGCATGATTGTCTGCAGGTGTTTAAAAACGGTATGTGTGCGTGTTTGTATCTGTATGTGTGTGTTCGCAGGTGTTTATATCTGTATGTGTGCGTGTGTCTACATGTGTTTAAAACTCTATGTGTGTGCATGTGTTTATATTTGTATATGAGTTGTTGGCATGTGTTTATATCTGTATGTGTGTGCGTGCACGTGTTTATATCTGTATATGTGTGTGTTTGTCTGCATGTGTTTATATCAGTATGTGTGTGTTTGTCTGCATGTGGTTATATCTGTATGTTTGTGCGTGTTTGCATGTGTTTCGATCTGTATGCGTGTGCCTGCATGTGTTTTTAGCTGCATGTGTGCACGTGTCTGTATGTTTATATCTGTATGTATGTGTGTCTGCGTGTGTTTATATCTGTATATGTGTGTGCCGGCATGTGTTTATAAATGAATGTGTGTGCGTGTATCTGTAGGTGTTTATATCTGTATGTGTGTGTGTCTGCATGTTTTTATATCTGTATTTGTGTGCGTGTCCTCATGTCTTTATATCTGTATATGTGCGTGTATCTGCATGTGTTTATATCTGTAAGTGTGCGTGTGTCTGCATGTGTTTATATCTGTATGTGTGTGTGTCTGCATCTGTTTATATCTGTATGTGTGTATCTTTACATGTGTTTTTTTATCTGTATGTGTGTGCGTGTCTGCATGTATTTTTTTCTGAATATGTGTGTGTGTCTGCATGTGTCTATATCTGTTTGTGTCTTCGCGTCTGCATGTGTTTATAACTGCATGTGTGCCCGTGTCTGCATGTGTATATATCTGGATGTGTGTGTCTGTATATGTATGTGTGTATGTGTGTATATGTATATGTGTGTGTCTGCATGTGTTTATATCTGTATGTATGTTTGTCTGCATGTGTTTATATCTGTATGTGTGCGAGTGCCTACATGTGTTTATATCTGTATGTGTGTGCATGTGTTTGTATCTGTATGTGTGTGTATCTGCATGTTTTAAAATCTGTGTGTGTGTTTGTCTGCAGGTGTTTATAACTGTTAGTGTGCGTGTGTCTGCAAGTGTTTAAATCTGTTTATGTGTGTGTCTGCATGTGTTTATATCAGTATGTGTGTGTTTGTCTGCACGTGTTTATATCTGTATGTTTGTGCGTGTTTGCATGTGTTTATTAATTTTTGTGTGTGTGTGTTTGCATGTGTTTATGCGTGTGTGTGTGTGCGCGTCTGCATGTGTTTCGATCTGTATGCGTGTGCCTGCATGTGTTTTTAGCTGCATGTGTGCACGTGTCTGTATGTTTATATCTGTATGTATGTGTGTCTGCGTGTGTGTATATCTGTATATGTGTGTGCCTGCATGTGTTTATAAATGAATGTGTGTGCGTGTGTCTGCATGTGTTTATATATGTGTGTGCATGTGTTTATATCTGTATGTGTGTGTGTGTTCGCATGTTTTTATATCTGTATGTCTGTGCATGTGTGCATGTGTTCATATCTGTTTGTGTGAGTGCCTGCATGTTTTTAAATCTGTATGTGTGATTGTCTGCAGGTGTTTATATCTGTATATGTGTGTGTCTGCATGTGTTTATATCTGTATGTGTGTGTTTGTCTGCATGTGTTTATATCTGTATGTTTGTGCGTGTCTGCATGTGTTTATATCTGTATGTGTGTGCGTGTGTCTGCATGGGTTTATATCTGTGTGTATGTGCCTGCATGTGTTTATATCTGGATGTGTGCGTGTGTCTGCATATGTTTATATCTGTATGTGTGTGCATGTGTTTATATCTGTATGTGTGTGTGTTCGCATGTTTTAATATCTGTATGTCTGTGCATGTCTGCATGTGTTGATACCTGTGTGTGTGCATGATTGTCTGCAGGTGTTTAAAAACGGTATGTGTGCGTGTTTGTATCTGTATGTGTGTGTTCGCAGGTGTTTATATCTGTATGTGTGCGTGTGTCTACATGTGTTTAAAACTCTATGTGTGTGCATGTGTTTATATTTGTATATGAGTTGTTGGCATGTGTTTATATCTGTATATGTGTGTGTTTGTCTGCATGTGTTTATATCAGTATGTGTGTGTTTGTCTGCATGTGGATATATCTGTATGTTTTTGCGTGTTTGCATGTGTTTCGATCTGTATGCGTGTGCCTGCATGTGTTTTTAGCTGCATGTGTGCACGTTTATGTTTATATCTGTATGTATGTGTGTCTGCGTGTGTTTATATCTGTATATGTGTGTGCCTGCATGTGTTTATAAATGAATGTGTGTGCGTGTATCTGTAGGTGTTTATATCTGTATGTGTGTGTGTCTGCATGTTTTTATATCTGTATTTGTGTGCGTGTCCTCATGTCTTTATATCTGTATCTGTGCGTGTATCTGCATGTGTTTATATCTGTAAGTGTGCGTGTGTCTGCATGTGTTTATATCTGTATGTATGTGTGTCTGCATCTGTTTATATCTGTATGTGTGTATCTTTACATGTGTTTTTTTATCTGTATGTGTGTGCGTGTCTGCATGTGTTTTTTTCTGAATATGTGTGTGTGTCTGCATGTGTCTATATCTGTTTGTGTCTTCGCGTCTGCATGTGTTTATAACTGTATGTGTGCCCGTGTCTGCATGTGTTTATATCTGGATGTGTATGTCTGTATATGTATGTGTGTATGTGTGTATATGTATATGTGTGTGTCTGCATGTGTTTATATCTGTATGTATGTTTGTCTGCATGTGTTTATATCTGTATGTGTGCGAGTGCCTACATGTGTTTATATCTGTATGTGTGTGCATGTGTTTGTATCTGTATGTGTGTGTATCTGCATGTTTTAAAATCTGTGTGTGTGTTTGTCTGCAGGTGTTTATAACTGTTAGTGTGCGTGTGTCTGCAAGTGTTTAAATCTGTTTATGTGTGTGTCTGCATGTGTTTATATCAGTATGTGTGTGTTTGTCTGCACGTGTTTATATCTGTATGTTTGTGCGTGTTTGCATGTGTTTATTAATTTTTGTGTGTGTGTGTTTGCATGTGTTTATGCGTGTGTGTGTGTGCGCGTCTGCATGTGTTTCGATCTGTATGCGTGTGCCTGCATGTGTTTTTAGCTGCATGTGTGCACGTGTCTGTATGTTTATATCTGTATGTATGTGTGTCTGCGTGTGTGTATATCTGTATATGTGTGTGCCTGCATGTGTTTATAAATGAATGTGTGTGCGTGTGTCTGCATGTGTTTATATATGTGTGTGCATGTGTTTATATCTGTATGTGTGTGTGTGTTCGCATGTTTTTATATCTGTATGTCTGTGCATGTGTGCATGTGTTCATATCTGTTTGTGTGAGTGCCTGCATGTTTTTAAATCTGTATGTGTGATTGTCTGCAGGTGTTTATATCTGTATATGTGTGTGTCTGCATGTGTTTATATCTGTATGTGTGTGTTTGTCTGCATGTGTTTATATCTGTATGTTTGTGCGTGTCTGCATGTGTTTATATCTGTATGTGTGTGCGTGTGTCTGCATGGGTTTATATCTGTGTGTGTGTGCCTGCATGTGTTTATATCTGGATGTGTGCGTGTGTCTGCATGTGTTTATATCTGTATGTGTGTGCATGTGTTTATATCTGTATGTGTGTGTGTTCGCATGTTTTAATATCTGTATGTCTGTGCATGTCTGCATGTGTTGATACCTGTGTGTGTGCATGATTGTCTGCAGGTGTTTAAAAACGGTATGTGTGCGTGTTTGTATCTGTATGTGTGTGTTCGCAGGTGTTTATATCTGTATGTGTGCGTGTGTCTACATGTGTTTAAAACTCTATGTGTGTGCATGTGTTTATATTTGTATATGAGTTGTTGGCATGTGTTTATATCTGTATATGTGTGTGTTTGTCTGCATGTGTTTATATCAGTATGTGTGTGTTTGTCTGCATGTGGATATATCTGTATGTTTTTGCGTGTTTGCATGTGTTTCGATCTGTATGCGTGTGCCTGCATGTGTTTTTAGCTGCATGTGTGCACGTTTATGTTTATATCTGTATGTATGTGTGTCTGCGTGTGTTTATATCTGTATATGTGTGTGCCTGCATGTGTTTATAAATGAATGTGTGTGCGTGTATCTGTAGGTGTTTATATCTGTATGTGTGTGTGTCTGCATGTTTTTATATCTGTATTTGTGTGCGTGTCCTCATGTCTTTATATCTGTATCTGTGCGTGTATCTGCATGTGTTTATATCTGTAAGTGTGCGTGTGTCTGCATGTGTTTATATCTGTATGTATGTGTGTCTGCATCTGTTTATATCTGTATGTGTGTATCTTTACATGTGTTTTTTTATCTGTATGTGTGTGCGTGTCTGCATGTGTTTTTTCTGAATATGTGTGTGTGTCTGCATGTGTCTATATCTGTTTGTGTCTTCGCGTCTGCATGTGTTTATAACTGTATGTGTGCCCGTGTCTGCATGTGTTTATATCTGGATGTGTATGTCTGTATATGTATGTGTGTATGTGTGTATATGTATATGTGTGTGTCTGCATGTGTTTATATCTGTATGTATGTTTGTCTGCATGTGTTTATATCTGTATGTGTGCGAGTGCCTACATGTGTTTATATCTGTATATGTGTGCATGTGTTTGTATCTGTATGTGTGTGTATCTGCATGTTTTAAAATCTGTGTGTGTGTTTGTCTGCAGGTGTTTATAACTGTAAGTGTGCGTGTGTCTGCAAGTGTTTAAATCTGTATATGTGTGTGTCTGCATGTGTTTATATCAGTATGTGTGTGTTTGTCTGCACGTGTTTATATCTGTATGTTTGTGCGTGTTTGCATGTGTTTATTAATTTTTGTGTGTGTGTGTTTGCATGTGTTTATGCGTGTGTGTTTGTGCGCGTCTGCATGTGTTTCGATCTGTATGCGTGTGCCTGCATGTGTTTTTAGCTGCATGTGTGCACGTGTCTGTATGTTTATATCTGTATGTATGTGTGTCTGCGTGTGTGTATATCTGTATATGTGTGTGCCTGCATGTGTTTATATCTGTATGTGTGTGTGCATGTGTTTATATCTGTATGTGTGTGTGTTCGCATGTTTTTATATCTGTATGTCTGTGCATGTGTGCATGTGTTCATATCTGTTTGTGTGAGTGTCTGCATGTTTTTAAATCTGTATGTGTGATTGTCTGCAGGTGTTTATATCTGTATATGTGTGTGTCTGCATGTGTTTATATCTGTATGTGTGTGTTTGTCTGCATGTGTTTATATCTGTATGTTTGTGCGTGTCTGCATGTGTTTATATCTGTATGTGTGTGCGTGTGTCTGCATGTGTTTATATCTGTGTGTATGTGCCTGCATGTGTTTATATCTGGATGTGTGCATGTGTCTGCATGTGTTTATATCTGTTTGAATGTGTCTGCATGTGTTTATAACTGTATGTGTGTGTGTGTCTGCATGTGTTTATATCTGTATATGTGTGTGTCTGCATGTGTTTATATCTGTATGTGTGTGTGTGTCTGCATGTGTTTATATCTGTTTGTATGTGCCTGCATGTATTTATATCTAGATGTCTGCATGTGTTTATAACTGAATGTATGTGTCTGCATGTGATTATATCTGTATGTGTGTGTCTGCATGTGTTTATATCTGTATGTGTGTGTGTTTACATGTGTTTATATCTGTATGTGTGTGCGTGCCTGCATGTGTTTATATCTGAAAATATGTGTGTGTGTCTGCATGTGTTTATATCTGTAATTGTGCGTGTGTCTGTGCGTTGATATCTCTATGTATGCACGTGTGTCTGCATGTGTTTATATTTGTATTTGTGCGTGTGTCTGCATGTGTTTATATCTGTATGTGTGTGCATGTGTTTATATCTGTATGTGTGTGTGTTCGCATGTTTTTATATCTGTATGTCTGTGCATGTGTGCATGTGTTCATATCTGTTTGTGTGAGTGCCTGCATGTTTTTAAATCTGTATGTGTGATTGTCTGCAGGTGTTTATATCTGTATATGTGTGTGTCTGCATGTGTTTATATCTGTATGTGTGTGTTTGTCTGCATGTGTTTATATCTGTATGTTTGTGCGTGTCTGCATTTGTTTATATCTGTATGTGTGTGCGTGTGTCTGCATGGGTTTATATCTGTGTGTATGTGCCTGCATGTGTTTATATCTGGATGTGTGCATGTGTCTGCATGTGTTTATATCTGTATGTATGTGTCTGCATGTGTTTATAACTGTATGTGTGTGTGTGTCTGCATGTGTTTATATCTGTATATGTGTGTGTCTGCATGTGTTTATATCTGTATGTGTGTGTGTGCCTGCATGTGTTTATATCTGTGTGTATGTGTCTGCATGTATTTATATCTAGATGTCTGCATGTGTTTATAACTGAATGTATGTGTCTGCATGTGATTATATCTGTATGTGTGTGTCTGCATGTGTTTATATCTGTATGTGTGTGTGTGTTTACATGTGTTTATATCTGTATGTGTGTGCGTGCCTGCATGTGTTTATATCTGAAAATATGTGTGTGTGTCTGCATGTGTTTATATCTGTAATTGTGCGTGTGTCTGTGCGTTGATATCTCTATGTATGCACGTGTGTCTGCATGTGTTTATATTTGTATTTGTGCGTGTGTCTGCATGTGTTTATATCTGTATGTGTGTGCATGTGTTTATATCTGTATGTGTGTGTGTTCGCATGTTTTTATATCTGTGTGTCTGTGCATGTCTGCATGTGTTGATACCTGTGTGTGTGCATGATTGTCTGCAGGTGTTTAAAAACGGTATGTGTGCGTGTTTGTATCTGTATGTGTGTGTTCGCAGGTGTTTATGTCTGTATGTGTGCGTGTGTCTACATGTGTTTAAAACTCTATGTGTGTGCATGTGTTTATATTTGTATATGAGTTGTTGGCATGTGTTTATATCTGTATGTGTGTGCGTGCACGTGTTTATATCTGTATATGTGTGTGTTTGTCTGCATGTGTTTATATCAGTATGTGTGTGTTTGTCTGCATGTGGATATATCTGTATGTTTGTGCGTGTTTGCATGTGTTTCGATCTGTATGCGTGTGCCTGCATGTGTTTTTAGCTGCATGTGTGCACGTGTCTGTATGTTTATGTCTGTATGTATGTGTGTCTGCGCGTGTTTATATCTGTATATGTGTGTGCCTGCATGTGTTTATAAATGAATGTGTGTGCGTGTATCTGTAGGTGTTTATATCTGTATGTGTGTGTGTCTGCATGTTTTTATATCTGTATTTGTGTGCGTGTCCTCATGTCTTTATATCTGTATATGTGCGTGTATCTGCATGTGTTTATATCTGTAAGTGTGCGTGTGTCTGCATGTGTTTATATCTGTATGTGTGTGTGTCTGCATCTGTTTATATCTGTATGTGTGTATCTTTACATGTGTTTTTTTATCTGTATGTGTGTGCGTGTCTGCATGTGTTTTTTTCTGAATATGTGTGTGTGTCTGCATGTGTCTATATCTGTTTGTGTCTTCGCGTCTGCATGTGTTTATAACTGTATGTGTGCCCGTGTCTGCATGTGTATATATCTGGATGTGTATGTCTGTATATGTATGTGTGTATGTGTGTATATGTATATGTGTGTGTCTGCATGTGTTTATATCTGTATGTATGTTTGTCTGCATGTGTTTATATCTGTATGTGTGCGAGTGCCTACATGTGTTTATATCTGTATATGTGTGCATGTGTTTGTATCTGTATGTGTGTGTATCTGCATGTTTTAAAATCTGTGTGTGTGTTTGTCTGCAGGTGTTTATAACTGTAAGTGTGCGTGTGTCTGCAAGTGTTTAAATCTATATATGTGTGTGTCTGCATGTGTTTATATCAGTATGTGTGTGTTTGTCTGCACGTGTTTATTTCTGTATGTTTGTGCGTGTTTACATGTGTTTATTAATTTTTGTGTGTGTGTGTTTGCATGTGTTTATGCGTGTGTGTGTGTGTGCGCGTCTGCATGTGTTTCGATCTGTATGCGTGTGCCTGCATGTGTTTTTAGCTGCATGTGTGCACGTGTCTGTATGTTTATATCTGTATGTATGTGTGTCTGCGTGTGTGAATATCTGTATATGTGTGTGCCTGCATGTGTTTATAAATGAATGTGTGTGCGTGTATCTGTATGTGTTTATATCTGTATGTGTTTGTCTGTATGTGTTTATATCTGTATTTGTGTGCGTGTCCTCATGTCTTTATATCTGTATATGTGCGTGTATCTGCATGTGTTTATATCTGTAAGTGTGCGTGTGTCTGCATGTGTTTATATCTGTATGTGTGTGTGTCTGCATCTGTTTATATCTGTATGTGTTTATCTTTACATGTGTTTATATCTGTATGTGTGTGCGTGTCTGCATGTGTTTTTTCTGAATATGTGTGTGTGTCTGCATGTGTCTACATCTGTTTGTGTCTTCGCGTCTGCATGTGTTTATAACTGTATGTGTGCCCGTGTCTGCATGTGTATATATCTGTATGTGTGTGTCTGCATGTGTTTATATCTGTATGTGTGAGTCTGTCTGCATGTGTTTATATCTGTATGTGTGTATGTTTGCATGTTTTTATAGCTGCATGTGTGTGTGCCTGCATGTTTTTATATCTGTATGTATGTGTGTTCGCATGTGTTTATATCTGTATGTGTGCGTGTGTCTACATGTGTTTAAAACTCTATGTGTGTGCATGTGTTTATATTTGTATATGTGTTGTTGGCATGTGTTTATATCTGTATGTGTGTGCGTGCATGTGTTTATATCTGTATATGTGTGTGTCTGCATGTGTTTATATCTGTATGTATGTGTGTCTGCATGTGTTTATATCTGTATGTGTGCGTGTGCCTACATGTGTTCATATCTGTATGTGTGTTTGTATCTGTATGTGTGTGTGTCTGCATGTTTTAAAATGTGTATGTGTGTTTGTCTGCAGGTGTTTATTACTGTATGTGTGCGTGTGTCTGCATGTGTTTAAATCTGTATATGTGTGTGTCTGCATGTGTTTATTTCTGTATGTGTGTGTTTGTCTGCACGTGTTTATCTCTGTATGTTTGTGCGTGTTTGCATGTGTTTATTTCTTTATCTGTGTGTGTGTCTGGAAGTGTTTATTCCTGTGTGTGTGCGCGTCTGCATGTGTTTCTACCTGTATGTGTGAGTCTGCATGTGTGCGCACACATGCCTGTGCGTTGATTTCTCTATGTATGCAGTGTGTCTGCATGTATTTATATCTGTATGTCTGTGCGTGTTTGCATGTGTTTATATCTGTATTTGTGTGCGTGTGTCCTCATGTATTTATATCTGTATGTGTGTGTGCATGTGTTTATATCTGTGTGTGTGTGTGTTCGCATGTTTTTATATCTGTATGTCTGTGCATGTGTGCATGTGCTCATATCTGTTTGTGTGAGTGTCTGCATGTTTTTAAATCTGTATGTGTGATTGTCTGCAGGTGTTTATATCTGTATATGTGTGTGTCTGCATGTGTTTATATCTGTATGTGTGTGTTTGTCTGCATGTGTTTATATCTGTATGTTTGTGCGTGTCTGCATGTGTTTATATCTGTATGTGTGTGCGTGTGTCTGCATGGGTTTATATCTGTGTGTATGTGCCTGCATGTGTTTATATCTGGATGTGTGCATGTGTCTGCATGTGTTTATATCTGTATGTGTGAGTCTGTCTGCATGTGTTTATATCTGTATGTGTGTATGTTTGCATGTTTTTATAGCTGCATGTGTGTGTGCCTGCATGTTTTTATATCTGTATGTATGTGTGTTCGCATGTGTTTATATCTGTATGTGTGCGTGTGTCTACATGTGTTTAAAACTCTATGTGTGTGCATGTGTTTATATTTGTATATGTGTTGTTGGCATGTGTTTATATCTGTATGTGTGTGCGTGCATGTGTTTATATCTGTATATGTGTGTGTCTGCATGTGTTTATATCTGTATGTATGTGTGTCTGCATGTGTTTATATCTGTATGTGTGCGTGTGCCTACATGTGTTCATATCTGTATGTGTGTTTGTATCTGTATGTGTGTGTGTCTGCATGTTTTAAAATGTGTATGTGTGTTTGTCTGCAGGTGTTTATTACTGTATGTGTGCGTGTGTCTGCATGTGTTTAAATCTGTATATTTGTGTGTCTGCATGTGTTTATTTCTGTATGTGTGTGTTTGTCTGCACGTGTTTATCTCTGTATGTTTGTGCGTGTTTGCATGTGTTTATTTCTTTATCTGTGTGTGTGTCTGGAAGTGTTTATTCCTGTGTGTGTGCGCGTCTGCATGTGTTTCTACCTGTATGTGTGAGTCTGCATGTGTGCGCACACATGCCTGTGCGTTGATTTCTCTATGTATGCAGTGTGTCTGCATGTATTTATATCTGTATGTCTGTGCGTGTTTGCTTGTGTTTATATCTGTATTTGTGTGCGTGTGTCCTCATGTATTTATATCTGTATGTGTGTGTGCATGTGTTTATATCTGTGTGTGTGTGTGTTCGCATGTTTTTATATCTGTATGTCTGTGCATGTGTGCATGTGCTCATATCTGTTTGTGTGAGTGTCTGCATGTTTTTAAATCTGTATGTGTGATTGTCTGCATGTGTTTATATCTGTATGTGTGTGTTTGTCTGCATGTGTTTATATCTGTATGTTTGAGCGTGTCTGCATGTGTTTATATCTGTATGTGTGTGCGTGTGTCTGCATGGGTTTATATCTGTGTGTATGTGCCTGCATGTGTTTATATCTGGATGTGTGCATGTGTCTGCATGTGTTTATATCTGTATGTATGTGTCTGCATGTGTTTATAACTGCATGTGTGTGTGTGTCTGCATGTATTTATATCTGTATGTGTGATTGTCTGCATGTGTTTATATCTGTATGTGTGTGTTTGTCTGCATGTGTTTATATCTGTATATGTGTGTGTCTGCATGTGTTTATATCTGTATGTGTGTGTGTGTCTGCATGTATTTATATCTGTGTGTATGTGCCTGCATGTATTTATATCTGGATGTCTGCATGTGTTTATAACTGAATGTATGTGTCTGCATGTGATTATATCTGTATGTGTGTGTCTGCATGTGTTTATATCTGTATGTGTGTGTGTGTTTCAATGTGTTTATATCTGTATGTGTGTATCTTTACATGTGTTTATATCTGTATGTCTGTGCATGTGTGCATGTGCTCATATCTGTTTGTGTGAGTGTCTGCATGTTTTTAAATCTGTATGTGTGATTGTCTGCATGTGTTTATATCTGTATGTGTGTGTTTGTCTGCATGTGTTTATATCTGTATATGTGTGTGTCTGCATGTGTTTATATCTGTATGTGTGTGTGTGTCTGCATGTATTTATATCTGTGTGTATGTGCCTGCATGTATTTATATCTGGATGTCTGCATGTGTTTATAACTGAATGTATGTGTCTGCATGTGATTATATCTGTATGTGTGTGTCTGCATGTGTTTATATCTGTATGTGTGTGTGTGTTTCAATGTGTTTATATCTGTATGTGTGTGCGTGCCTGCATGTGTTTATATCTGAAAATATGTGTGTGTGTCTGCATGTGTTTATATCTGTAATTGTGCGTGTGTCTGTGCGTTGATATCTCTATGTATGCACGTGTGTCTGCATGTGTTTATATTTGTATTTGTGCGTGTGTCTGCATGTGTTTATATCTGTATGTGTGTGCATGTGTTTATATCTGTATGTGTGTGTGTGTTCGCATGTTTTTATATCTGTATGTCTGTGCATGTCTGCATGTGTTGATACCTGTGTGTGTGCATGATTGTCTGCAGGTGTTTAAAAACCTGCATGTGTGCGTGTTTGTATCTGTATGTGTGTGTTCGCACGTGTTTATATCTGTATGTGTGCGTGTGTCTACATGTGTTTAAAACTCTATGTGTGTGCATGTGTTTATATTTGTATATGTGTTGTTGGCATGTGTTTATATCTGTATGTGTGTGCGTGCACGTGTTTATATCTGTATATGTGTGTGTTTGTCTGCATGTTTTTATATCAGTATGTGTGTGTTTGTCTGCATGTGGTTATATCTGTATGTTTGTGCGTGTTTGCATGTGTTTCGATCTGTATGCGTGTGCCTGCATGTGTTTTTAGCTGCATGTGTGCACGTGTCCGTATGTTTATATCTGTATGTATGTGTGTCTGCGTGTGTTTATATCTGTATATGTGTGTGCCTGCATGTGTTTATAAATGAATGTGTGTGCGTGTATCTGTAGGTGTTTATATCTGTATGTGTGTGTGTCTGCATGTTTTTATATCTGTATTTGTGTGCGTGTCCTCATGTCTTTATATCTGTATATGTGCGTGTATCTGCATGTGTTTATATCTGTAAGTGTGCGTGTGTCTGCATGTGTTTATATCTGTATGTGTGTGTGTCTGCATCTGTTTATATCTGTATGTGTGTATCTTTACATGTGTTTATATCTGTATGTGTGTGCGTGTCTGCATGTGTTTTTTTCTGAATATGTGTGTGTGTCTGCATGTGTCGATATCTGTTTGTGTCTTCGCGCCTGCATGTGTTTATAACTGTATGTGTGCCCGTGTCTGCATGTGTATATATCTGGATGTGTGTGTGTCTGCATGTGTTTATATCTGTATGTGTGAGTCTGTCTGCATGTGTTTATATCTGTATGTGTGTATGTTTGCATGTTTTTATAGCTGCATGTGTGTGTGCCTGCATGTGTTTATATCTGTAATTGTGCGTGTGTCTGCATGTGTCTTTTTCTGAATATGTGTGTGTGTCTGCATGTGTCTATATCTGTTTGTGTCTTCGCGTCTGCATGTGTTTATAACTGTATGTGTGCCCGTGTCTGCATGTGTATATATCTGGATGTGTGTGTCTGTATATGTATGTGTGTATGTGTGTATATGTATATGTGTGTGTCTGCATGTGTTTATATCTGTATGTACGTTTGTCTGCATGTGTTTATATCTGTATGTGTGTGTGTGTTTACATGTGTTTATATCTGTATGTGTGTGCGTGCCTGCATGTGTTTATATCTGTATGTGTGTGTGTGTTTACATGTGTTTATATCTGTATGTGTGTGCGTGCCTGCATGTGTTTATATCTGAAAATATGTGTGTGTGTCTGCATGTGTTTATATCTGTAATTGTGCGTGTGTCTGTGCGTTGATATCTCTATGTATGCACGTGTGTCTGCATGTGTTTATATTTGTATTTGTGCGTGTGTCTGCATGTGTTTATATCTGTATGTGTGTGCATGTGTTTATATCTGTATGTGTGTGTGTTCGCATGTTTTTATATCTGTGTGTCTGTGCATGTCTGCATGTGTTGATACCTGTGTGTGTGCATGATTGTCTGCAGGTGTTTAAAAACGGTATGTGTGCGTGTTTGTATCTGTATGTGTGTGTTCGCAGGTGTTTATGTCTGTATGTGTGCGTGTGTCTACATGTGTTTAAAACTCTATGTGTGTGCATGTGTTTATATTTGTATATGAGTTGTTGGCATGTGTTTATATCTGTATGTGTGTGCGTGCACGTGTTTATATCTGTATATGTGTGTGTTTGTCTGCATGTGTTTATATCAGTATGTGTGTGTTTGTCTGCATGTGGATATATCTGTATGTTTGTGCGTGTTTGCATGTGTTTCGATCTGTATGCGTGTGCCTGCATGTGTTTTTAGCTGCATGTGTGCACGTGTCTGTATGTTTATGTCTGTATGTATGTGTGTCTGCGCGTGTTTATATCTGTATATGTGTGTGCCTGCATGTGTTTATAAATGAATGTGTGTGCGTGTATCTGTAGGTGTTTATATCTGTATGTGTGTGTGTCTGCATGTTTTTATATCTGTATTTGTGTGCGTGTCCTCATGTCTTTATATCTGTATATGTGCGTGTATCTGCATGTGTTTATATATGTAAGTGTGCGTGTGTCTGCATGTGTTTATATCTGTATGTGTGTGTGTCTGCATCTGTTTATATCTGTATGTGTGCATCTTTACATGTGTTTTTTTTATCTGTATGTGTGTGCGTGTCTGCATGTGTTTTTTTCTGAATATGTGTGTGTGTCTGCATGTGTCTATATCTGTTTGTGTCTTCGCGTCTGCATGTGTTTATAACTGTATGTGTGCCCGTGTCTGCATGTGTATATATCTGGATGTGTATGTCTGTATATGTATGTGTGTATGTGTGTATATGTATATGTGTGTGTCTGCATGTGTTTATATCTGTATGTATGTTTGTCTGCATGTGTTTATATCTGTATGTGTGCGAGTGCCTACATGTGTTTATATCTGTATATGTGTGCATGTGTTTGTATCTGTATGTGTGTGTATCTGCATGTTTTAAAATCTGTGTGTGTGTTTGTCTGCAGGTGTTTATAACTGTAAGTGTGCGTGTGTCTGCAAGTGTTTAAATCTATATATGTGTGTGTCTGCATGTGTTTATATCAGTATGTGTGTGTTTGTCTGCACGTGTTTATTTCTGTATGTTTGTGCGTGTTTACATGTGTTTATTAATTTTTGTGTGTGTGTGTTTGCATGTGTTTATGCGTGTGTGTGTGTGTGCGCGTCTGCATGTGTTTCGATCTGTATGCGTGTGCCTGCATGTGTTTTTAGCTGCATGTGTGCACGTGTCTGTATGTTTATATCTGTATGTATGTGTGTCTGCGTGTGTGAATATCTGTATATGTGTGTGCCTGCATGTGTTTATAAATGAATGTGTGTGCGTGTATCTGTATGTGTTTATATCTGTATGTGTTTGTCTGTATGTGTTTATATCTGTATTTGTGTGCGTGTCCTCATGTCTTTATATCTGTATATGTGCGTGTATCTGCATGTGTTTATATCTGTAAGTGTGCGTGTGTCTGCATGTGTTTATATCTGTATGTGTGTGTGTCTGCATCTGTTTATATCTGTATGTGTTTATCTTTACATGTGTTTATATCTGTATGTGTGTGCGTGTCTGCATGTGTTTTTTCTGAATATGTGTGTGTGTCTGCATGTGTCTACATCTGTTTGTGTCTTCGCGTCTGCATGTGTTTATAACTGTATGTGTGCCCGTGTCTGCATGTGTATATATCTGTATGTGTGTGTCTGCATGTGTTTATATCTGTATGTGTGAGTCTGTCTGCATGTGTTTATATCTGTATGTGTGTATGTTTGCATGTTTTTATAGCTGCATGTGTGTGTGCCTGCATGTTTTTATATCTGTATGTATGTGTGTTCGCATGTGTTTATATCTGTATGTGTGCGTGTGTCTACATGTGTTTAAAACTCTATGTGTGTGCATGTGTTTATATTTGTATATGTGTTGTTGGCATGTGTTTATATCTGTATGTGTGTGCGTGCATGTGTTTATATCTGTATATGTGTGTGTCTGCATGTGTTTATATCTGTATGTATGTGTGTCTGCATGTGTTTATATCTGTATGTGTGCGTGTGCCTACATGTGTTCATATCTGTATGTGTGTTTGTATCTGTATGTGTGTGTGTCTGCATGTTTTAAAATGTGTATGTGTGTTTGTCTGCAGGTGTTTATTACTGTATGTGTGCGTGTGTCTGCATGTGTTTAAATCTGTATATGTGTGTGTCTGCATGTGTTTATTTCTGTATGTGTGTGTTTGTCTGCACGTGTTTATCTCTGTATGTTTGTGCGTGTTTGCATGTGTTTATTTCTTTATCTGTGTGTGTGTCTGGAAGTGTTTATTCCTGTGTGTGTGCGCGTCTGCATGTGTTTCTACCTGTATGTGTGAGTCTGCATGTGTGCGCACACATGCCTGTGCGTTGATTTCTCTATGTATGCAGTGTGTCTGCATGTATTTATATCTGTATGTCTGTGCGTGTTTGCATGTGTTTATATCTGTATTTGTGTGCGTGTGTCCTCATGTATTTATATCTGTATGTGTGTGTGCATGTGTTTATATCTGTGTGTGTGTGTGTTCGCATGTTTTTATATCTGTATGTCTGTGCATGTGTGCATGTGCTCATATCTGTTTGTGTGAGTGTCTGCATGTTTTTAAATCTGTATGTGTGATTGTCTGCAGGTGTTTATATCTGTATATGTGTGTGTCTGCATGTGTTTATATCTGTATGTGTGTGTTTGTCTGCATGTGTTTATATCTGTATGTTTGTGCGTGTCTGCATGTGTTTATATCTGTATGTGTGTGCGTGTGTCTGCATGGGTTTATATCTGTGTGTATGTGCCTGCATGTGTTTATATCTGGATGTGTGCATGTGTCTGCATGTGTTTATATCTGTATGTGTGAGTCTGTCTGCATGTGTTTATATCTGTATGTGTGTATGTTTGCATGTTTTTATAGCTGCATGTGTGTGTGCCTGCATGTTTTTATATCTGTATGTATGTGTGTTCGCATGTGTTTATATCTGTATGTGTGCGTGTGTCTACATGTGTTTAAAACTCTATGTGTGTGCATGTGTTTATATTTGTATATGTGTTGTTGGCATGTGTTTATATCTGTATGTGTGTGCGTGCATGTGTTTATATCTGTATATGTGTGTGTCTGCATGTGTTTATATCTGTATGTATGTGTGTCTGCATGTGTTTATATCTGTATGTGTGCGTGTGCCTACATGTGTTCATATCTGTATGTGTGTTTGTATCTGTATGTGTGTGTGTCTGCATGTTTTAAAATGTGTATGTGTGTTTGTCTGCAGGTGTTTATTACTGTATGTGTGCGTGTGTCTGCATGTGTTTAAATCTGTATATGTGTGTGTCTGCATGTGTTTATTTCTGTATGTGTGTGTTTGTCTGCACGTGTTTATCTCTGTATGTTTGTGCGTGTTTGCATGTGTTTATTTCTTTATCTGTGTGTGTGTCTGGAAGTGTTTATTCCTGTGTGTGTGCGCGTCTGCATGTGTTTCTACCTGTATGTGTGAGTCTGCATGTGTGCGCACACATGCCTGTGCGTTGATTTCTCTATGTATGCAGTGTGTCTGCATGTATTTATATCTGTATGTCTGTGCGTGTTTGCATGTGTTTATATCTGTATTTGTGTGCGTGTGTCCTCATGTATTTATATCTGTATGTGTGTGTGCATGTGTTTATATCTGTGTGTGTGTGTGTTCGCATGTTTTTATATCTGTATGTCTGTGCATGTGTGCATGTGCTCATATCTGTTTCTGTGAGTGTCTGCATGTTTTTAAATCTGTATGTGTGATTGTCTGCAGGTGTTTATATCTGTATATGTGTGTGTCTGCATGTGTTTATATCTGTATGTGTGTGTTTGTCTGCATGTGTTTATATCTGTATGTTTGTGCGTGTCTGCATGTGTTTATATCTGTATGTGTGTGCGTGTGTCTGCATGGGTTTATATCTGTGTGTATGTGCCTGCATGTGTTTATATCTGGATGTGTGCATGTGTCTGCATGTGTTTATATCTGTATGTATGTGTCTGCATGTGTTTATAACTGCATGTGTGTGTGTGTCTGCATGTGTTTATATCTGTATATGTGTGTGTCTGCATGTGTTTATATCTGTATGTGTGTGTGTGTCTGCATGTATTTATATCTGTGTGTATGTGCCTGCATGTATTTATATCTGGATGTCTGCATGTGTTTATAACTGAATGTATGTGTCTGCATGTGATTATATCTGTATGTGTGTGTCTGCATGTGTTTATATCTGTATGTGTGTGTGTGTTTCAATGTGTTTATATCTGTATGTGTGTGCGTGCCTGCATGTGTTTATATCTGAAAATATGTGTGTGTGTCTGCATGTGTTTATATCTGTAATTGTGCGTGTGTCTGTGCGTTGATATCTCTATGTATGCACGTGTGTCTGCATGTGTTTATATTTGTATTTGTGCGTGTGTCTGCATGTGTTTATATCTGTATGTGTGTGCATGTGTTTATATCTGTATGTGTGTGTGTGTTCGCATGTTTTTATATCTGTATGTCTGTGCATGTCTGCATGTGTTGATACCTGTGTGTGTGCATGATTGTCTGCAGGTGTTTAAAAACCTGCATGTGTGCGTGTTTGTATCTGTATGTGTGTGTTCGCACGTGTTTATATCTGTATGTGTGCGTGTGTCTACATGTGTTTAAAACTCTATGTGTGTGCATGTGTTTATATTTGTATATGTGTTGTTGGCATGTGTTTATATCTGTATGTGTGTGCGTGCACGTGTTTATATCTGTATATGTGTGTGTTTGTCTGCATGTTTTTATATCAGTATGTGTGTGTTTGTCTGCATGTGGTTATATCTGTATGTTTGTGCGTGTTTGCATGTGTTTCGATCTGTATGCGTGTGCCTGCATGTGTTTTTAGCTGCATGTGTGCACGTGTCCGTATGTTTATATCTGTATGTATGTGTGTCTGCGTGTGTTTATATCTGTATATGTGTGTGCCTGCATGTGTTTATAAATGAATGTGTGTGCGTGTATCTGTAGGTGTTTATATCTGTATGTGTGTGTGTCTGCATGTTTTTATATCTGTATTTGTGTGAGTGTCCTCATGTCTTTATATCTGTATATGTGCGTGTATCTGCATGTGTTTATATCTGTAAGTGTGCGTGTGTCTGCATGTGTTTATATCTGTATGTGTGTGTGTCTGCATCTGTTTATATCTGTATGTGTGTATCTTTACATGTGTTTATATCTGTATGTGTGTGCGTGTCTGCATGTGTTTTTTTCTGAATATGTGTGTGTGTCTGCATGTGTCGATATCTGTTTGTGTCTTCGCGCCTGCATGTGTTTATAACTGTATGTGTGCCCGTGTCTGCATGTGTATATATCTGGATGTGTGTGTGTCTGCATGTGTTTATATCTGTATGTGTGAGTCTGTCTGCATGTGTTTATATCTGTATGTGTGTATGTTTGCATGTTTTTATAGCTGCATGTGTGTGTGCCTGCATGTGTTTATATCTGTAATTGTGCGTGTGTCTGCATGTGTCTTTTTCTGAATATGTGTGTGTGTCTGCATGTGTCTATATCTGTTTGTGTCTTCGCGTCTGCATGTGTTTATAACTGTATGTGTGCCCGTGTCTGCATGTGTATATATCTGGATGTGTGTGTCTGTATATGTATGTGTGTATGTGTGTATATGTATATGTGTGTGTCTGCATGTGTTTATATCTGTATGTACGTTTGTCTGCATGTGTTTATATCTGTATGTGTGCGAGTGCCTACATGTGTCTATATCTGTATGTGTGTGCATGTGTTTGTATCTGTATGTGTGTGTATCTGCATGTTTTAAAATCTGTGTGTGTGTTTGTCTGCAGGTGTTTATAACTGTAAGTGTGCGTGTGTCTGCAAGTGTTTAAATCTGTATATGTGTGTGTCTGCATGTGTTTATATCAGTATGTGTGTGTTTGTCTGCAGGTGTTTATATCTGTATGTTTGTGCGTGTTTGCATGTGTTTATTAATTTTTGTGTGTGTGTGTTTGCATGTGTTTATGCGTGTGTGTGTGTGCGCGTCTGCATGTGTTTCGATCTGTATGCGTGTGCCTGCATGTGTTTTTAGCTGCATGTGTGCACGTGTCTGTATGTTTATATCTGTATGTATGTGTGTCTGCGTGTGTGTATATCTGTATGTGTGTGTGCCTGCATGTGTTTATAAATGAATGTGTGTGCGTGTATCTGTATGTGTTTATATCTGTATGTGTTTGTCTGGGTGTGTTTATATCTGTATGCGTGTGGTTGGCTTGTGTTTATATCTGTATGTGCGTGCGTGTCTGCATGTGTTTATAACTGTATATGTGCGTGTGTCTGCATGTTTATATCTGTATATGTGTGTGCGTGCATGTGTGTATTACTGTATGTGTGTGCGTGTATCTGAATGTGTTTATATCTGTATGTGTGTGTGTCTGTATGTGTTTATGTCTGTAATTGTGCGTGTTTGCATGTGTTTATATCTGTGTGTATGTGCCTGCATCTGTATGTGTGCATGTGTCTGCATTTGTTTATATCTGTATGTGTGTGTATGTTTGCATGTTTTTATATCTGTATGTTTGTGCATGTCTGCATGTGTTTATATCTGTTTGTCTGTGTGTCTGCATGTGCTTATATCTGTATTTGTGTGTGTCTGCATGAGTTTATAACTGTATGTATGCACGTGTCTGCATGCTTACATCTGTATGAGTGCGTGTCTGTGTGTTGATATCTCTATGTGTGCGCATGTCGGCATGTGTTTAAACCTGTTTGTGCGTGTGTGTTAACATGTGTTCATATCTGAAAGTGTGTGTGTCTGCATGCTTTTATATTTGTGTGTGTGTGCCTGCATGTGTTTATATCTGTATGTATGTGTGTCTGCATGTGTTTATATCTGTATGTGTGTGTGTCTACAGGTGTTTAAAACTCGATGTGTGTGTGAATGTGTTTATATTTGTATATGTGTTGTTGGTATGTGTTTATATCTGTATGTGTGTGCGTGCATGTGTTTATATCTGTATATGTGTTTGTCTGCATGTGTTTATATCAGTATGTGTGTGTTTGTCTGCACGTGTTTATATCTGTATGTGCGTGGTTGCATGTGTTTATTTTTTTATGTGTGTGTGTGTTTGCATGTTTTTATGCGTGTGTGTGTGCGTGTCTGCATGTGTTTCGATCTGTATGCGTGTGCCTGCATGTGTTTTCAGCTGCATGTGTGCACGTGTCTGCCTGTTTATATCTGTATGTGTGTCTGCGTGTGTTTATATCTGTATATGTGTGTGCCTGCATGTGTTTATAAATGAATGTGTTTGCGTGTATCTGTATGTGTTTATATCTGTATGTCTGCATGTGTTTATATCTGTAATTGTGCGTGTGTCTGCATGTGTCTTTTTCTGAATATGTGTGTGTGTCTGCATGTGTCTATATCTGTTTGTGTCTTCGAGTCTGCATGTGTTTATAACTGTATGTGTGCCCGTGTCTGCATGTGTATATATCTGGATGTGTGTGTCTGTATATGTATGTGTGTATGTGTGTATATGTATATGTGTGTGTCTGCATGTGTTTATATCTGTATGTATGTTTGTCTGCATGTGTTTATATCTGTATGTGTGCGAGTGCCTACATGTGTTTATATCTGTATGTGTGTGCATGTGTTTGTATCTGTATGTGTGTGTATCTGCATGTTTTAAAATCTGTGTGTGTGTTTGTCTGCAGGTGTTTATAACTGTAAGTGTGCGTGTGTCTGCAAGTGTTTAAATCTGTATATGTGTGTGTCTGCATGTGTTTATATCAGTACGTGTGTGTTTGTCTGCACGTGTTTATATCTGTATGTGTGTGTGTGTCTGCATGTGTTTATATCTGTGTGTATGTGCCTGCATGTATTTATATCTGGATGTCTGCATGTGTTTATAACTGAATGTATGTGTCTGCATGTGATTATATCTGTATGTGTGTGTCTGCATGTGTTTATATCTGTATGTGTGTGTGTGTTTACATGTGTTTATATCTGTATGTGTGTGCGTGCCTGCATGTGTTTATATCTGAAAATATGTGTGTGTGTCTGCATGTGTTTATATCTGTAATTGTGCGTGTGTCTGTGCGTTGATATCTCTATGTATGCACGTGTGTCTGCATGTGTTTATATTTGTATTTGTGCGTGTGTCTGCATGTGTTTATATCTGTATGTGTGTGCATGTGTTTATATCTGTATGTGTGTGTGTGTTCGCATGTTTTTATATCTGTATGTCTGTGCATGTCTGCATGTGTTGATACCTGTGTGTGTGCATGATTGTCTGCAGGTGTTTAAAAACCTGCATGTGTGCGTGTTTGTATCTGTATGTGTGTGTTCGCACGTGTTTATATCTGTATGTGTGCGTGTGTCTACATGTGTTTAAAACTCTATGTGTGTGCATGTGTTTATATTTGTATATGTGTTGTTGGCATGTGTTTATATCTGTATGTGTGCGCGTGCACGTGTTTATATCTGTATATGTGTGTGTTTGTCTGCATGTTTTTATATCAGTATGTGTGTGTTTGTCTGCATGTGGTTATATCTGTATGTTTGTGCGTGTTTGCATGTGTTTCGATCTGTATGCGTGTGCCTGCATGTGTTTTTAGCTGCATGTGTGCACGTGTCCGTATGTTTATATCTGTATGTATGTGTGTCTGCGTGTGTTTATATCTGTATATGTGTGTGCCTGCATGTGTTTATAAATGAATGTGTGTGCGTGTATCTGTAGGTGTTTATATCTGTATGTGTGTGTGTCTGCATGTTTTTATATCTGTATTTGTGTGCGTGTCCTCATGTCTTTATATCTGTATATGTGCGTGTATCTGCATGTGTTTATATCTGTAAGTGTGCGTGTGTCTGCATGTGTTTATATCTGTATGTGTGTGTGTCTGCATCTGTTTATATCTGTATGTGTGTATCTTTACATGTGTTTATATCTGTATGTGTGTGCGTGTCTGCATGTGTTTTTTTCTGAATATGTGTGTGTGTCTGCATGTGTCGATATCTGTTTGTGTCTTCGCGCCTGCATGTGTTTATAACTGTATGTGTGCCCGTGTCTGCATGTGTATATATCTGGATGTGTGTGTGTCTGCATGTGTTTATATCTGTATGTGTGAGTCTGTCTGCATGTGTTTATATCTGTATGTGTGTATGTTTGCATGTTTTTATAGCTGCATGTGTGTGTGCCTGCATGTGTTTATATCTGTAATTGTGCGTGTGTCTGCATGTGTCTTTTTCTGAATATGTGTGTGTGTCTGCATGTGTCTATATCTGTTTGTGTCTTCGCGTCTGCATGTGTTTATAACTGTATGTGTGCCCGTGTCTGCATGTGTATATATCTGGATGTGTGTGTCTGTATATGTATGTGTGTATGTGTGTATATGTATATGTGTGTGTCTGCATGTGTTTATGTCTGTATGTACGTTTGTCTGCATGTGTTTATATCTGTATGTGTGCGAGTGCCTACATGTGTCTATATCTGTATGTGTGTGCATGTGTTTGTATCTGTATGTGTGTGTATCTGCATGTTTTAAAATCTGTGTGTGTGTTTGTCTGCAGGTGTTTATAACTGTAAGTGTGCGTGTGTCTGCAAGTGTTTAAATCTGTATATGTGTGTGTCTGCATGTGTTTATATCAGTATGTGTGTGTTTGTCTGCAGGTGTTTATATCTGTATGTTTGTGCGTGTTTGCATGTGTTTATTAATTTTTGTGTGTGTGTGTTTGCATGTGTTTATGCGTGTGTGTGTGTGCGCGTCTGCATGTGTTTCGATCTGTATGCGTGTGCCTGCATGTGTTTTTAGCTGCATGTGTGCACGTGTCTGTATGTTTATATCTGTATGTATGTGTGTCTGCGTGTGTGTATATCTGTATATATGTGTGCCTGCATGTGTTTATAAATGAATGTGTGTGCGTGTATCTGTATGTGTTTATATCTGTATGTGTTTGTCTGGGTGTGTTTATATCTGTATGCGTGTGGTTGGCCTGTGTTTATATCTGTATGTGCGTGCGTGTCTGCATGTGTTTATAACTGTATGTGTGCGTGTGTCTGCATGTTTATATCTGTATATGTGTGTGCGTGCATGTGTGTATAACTGT
Organism: Chiloscyllium plagiosum; assembly: GCF_037043375.1. NCBI lineage: Eukaryota > Metazoa > Chordata > Chondrichthyes > Orectolobiformes > Hemiscylliidae > Chiloscyllium > Chiloscyllium plagiosum. Next base: position 37,237,157 of record NW_028270183.1, read on the forward strand.
ATGTGTGTGCGTGTATCTGTATGTGTTTATATCTGTATGTGTGTGTGTCTGTATGTGTTTATGTCTGTAATTGTGCGTGTTTGCATGTGTTTATATCTGTGTGTATGTGCCTGCATCTGTATGTGTGCATGTGTCTGCATTTGTTTATATCTGTATGTGTGTGTATGTTTGCATGTTTTTATATCTGTATGTTTGTGCATGTCTGCATGTGTTTATATCTGTTTGTCTGTGTGTCTGCATGTGCTTATATCTGTATTTGTGTGTGTCTGCATGAATTTATAACTGTATGTATGCGCGTGTCTGCATGCTTACATCTGTATGAGTGCGTGTCTGTGTGTTGATATCTCTATGTGTGCGCATGTCGGCATGTGTTTAAACCTGTTTGTGCGTGTGTGTTAACATGTGTTCATATCTGAAAGTGTGTGTGTCTGCATGCTTTTATATTTGTGTGTGTGTGCCTGCATGTGTTTATATCTGTATGTATGTGTGTCTGCATGTGTTTATATCTGTATGTGTGTGTGTGTCTACAGGTGTTTAAAACTCGATGTGTGTGTGAATGTGTTTATATTTGTATATGTGTTGTTGGTATGTGTTTATATCTGTATGTGTGTGCGTGCATGTGTTTATAAATGAATGTGTGTGCGTGTATCTGTATGTGTTTATATCTGTATGTGTGTGTGTCTGCATGTGTTTATATCTGTAATTGTGCGTGTGTCTGCATGTGTCTTTTTCTGAATATGTGTGTGTGTCTGCATGTGTCTATATCTGTTTGTGTCTTCGAGTCTGCATGTGTTTATAACTGTATGTGTGCCCGTGTCTGCATGTGTATATATCTGGATGTGTGTGTCTGTATATGTATGTGTGTATGTGTGTATATGTATATGTGTGTGTCTGCATGTGTTTATATCTGTATGTATGTTTGTCTGCATGTGTTTATATCTGTATGTGTGCGAGTGCCTACATGTGTTTATATCTGTATGTGTGTGCATGTGTTTGTATCTGTATGTGTGTGTATCTGCATGTTTTAAAATCTGTGTGTGTGTTTGTCTGCAGGTGTTTATAACTGTAAGTGTGCGTGTGTCTGCAAGTGTTTAAATCTGTATATGTGTGTGTCTGCATGTGTTTATATCAGTACGTGTGTGTTTGTCTGCACGTGTTTATATCTGTATGTTTGTGCGTGTTTGCATGTGTTTATTAATTTTTGTGTGTGCGCGTCTGCATGTGTTTCGATCTGTATGCGTGTGCCTGCATGTGTTTTTAGCTGCATGTGTGCACGTGTCTGTATGTTTATATCTGTATGTATGTGTGTCTGCGTGTGTGTATATCTGTATATGTGTGTGCCTGCATGTGTTTATAAATGAATGTGTGTGCGTGTATCTGTATGTGTTTATATCTGTATGTGTTTGTCTGTATGTGTTTATATCTGTATTTGTGTGCGTGTCCTCATGTCTTTATATCTGTATATGTGCGTGTATCTGCATGTGTTTATATCTGTAAGTGTGCGTGTGTCTGCATGTGTTTATATCTGTATGTGTGTGTGTCTGCATCTGTTTATATCTGTATGTGTTTATCTTTACATGTGTTTATATCTGTATGTGTGTGCGTGTCTGCATGTGTTTTTTCTGAATATGTGTGTGTGTCTGCATGTGTCTACATCTGTTTGTGTCTTCGCGTCTGCATGTGTTTATAACTGTATGTGTGCCCGTGTCTGCATGTGTATATATCTGTATGTGTGTGTCTGCATGTGTTTATATCTGTATGTGTGAGTCTGTCTGCATGTGTTTATATCTGTATGTGTGTATGTTTGCATGTTTTTATAGCTGCATGTGTGTGTGCCTGCATGTTTATATATCTGTATGTATGTGTGTTCGCATGTGTTTATATCTGTATGTGTGCGTGTGTCTACATGTGTTTAAAACTCTATGTGTCTGCATGTGTTTATATCTGTATGTGTGCGTGTGCCTACATGTGTTCATATCTGTATGTGTGTGCATGTGTTTGTATCTGTATGTGTGTGTGTCTGCATGTTTTAAAATGTGTATGTGTGTTTGTCTGCAGGTGTTTATAACTGTATGTGTGCGTGTGTCTGCATGTGTTTAAATCTGTATATGTGTGTGTCTGCATGTGTTTATTTCTGTATGTGTGTGTTTGTCTGCATGTGTTTATCTCTGTATGTTTGTGCGTGTTTGCATGTGTTTATTTCTTTATCTGTGTGTGTGTCTGGAAGTGTTTATTCCTGTGTGTGTGCGCGTCTGCATGTGTTTCTACCTGTATGTGTGTGTCTGCATGTGTGCGCACACATGTCTGTGCGTTGATATCTCTATGTATGCAGTGTGTCTGCATGTATTTATATCTGTATGTCTGTGCGTGTTTGCATGTGTTTATATCTGTATTTGTTTGCGTGTATCTGCATGTGTTTATATTTATCTGTGTGCGTGTGTCTGCATGTGTTTATATCTGTATGTGTGTGTGCATGTGTTTATATCCGTATGTGTGTGTGTTCGCATGTTTTTATATCTGTATGTCTGTGCATGTGTGCATGTGTTCATATCTGTTTGTGTGAGTTTCTGCATGTTTTTAAATCTGTATGTGTGATGGTCTGCAGGTGTTTATATCTGTATATGTGTGTGTCTGCATGTGTTTATATCTGTATGTGTGTGTTTGTCTGCATGTGTTTATATCTGTGTGTATGTGCCTGCATGTATTTATATCTGGATGTCTGCATGTGTTTATAACTGAATGTATGTGTCTGCATGTGATTATATCTGTATGCGTGTGTCTGCATGTGTTTATATCTGTATGTGTGTGTGTGTTTACATGTGTTTATATCTGTATGTGTGTGCGTGCCTGCATGTGTTTATATCTGAAAATATGTGTGTGTGTCTGCATGTGTTTATATCTGTAATTGTGCGTGTGTCTGTGCGTTGATATCTCTATGTATGCACGTGTGTCTGCATGTGTTTATATTTGTATTTGTGCGTGTGTCTGCATGTGTTTATATCTGTATGTGTGTGCATGTGTTTATATCTGTATGTGTGTGTGTTCGCATGTTTTTATATCTGTATGTCTGTGCATGTCTGCATGTGTTGATACCTGTGTGTGTGCATGATTGTCTGCAGGTGTTTAAAAACGGTATGTGTGCGTGTTTGTATCTGTATGTGTGTGTTCGCATGTGTTTATATCTGTATGTGTGCGTGTGTCTACATGTGTTTAAAACTCTATGTGTGTGCATTTGTTTATATTTGTATATGTGTTGTTGGCATGTGTTTATATCTGTATGTGTGTGTGTGCACGTGTTTATATCTGTATATGTGTGTGTTTGTCTGCATGTGTTTATATCAGTATGTGTGTGTTTGTCTGCATGTGGTTATATCTGTATGTTTGTGCGTGTTTGCATGTGTTTCGATCTGTATGCGTGTGCCTGCATGTGTTTTTAGCTGCATGTGTGCACGTGTCTGTATGTTTATATCTGTATGTATGTGTGTCTGCGTGTGTTTATATCTGTATATGTGTGTGCCTGCATGTGTTTATAAATGAATGTGTGTGCGTGTATCTGTAGGTGTTTATATATGTATGTGTGTGTGTCTGCATGTTTTTATATCTGTATTTGTGTGCGTGTCCTCATGTCTTTATATCTGTATATGTGCGTGTATCTGCATGTGTTTATATCTGTAAGTGTGCGTGTGTCTGCATGTGTTTATATCTGTATGTGTGTGTGTCTGCATCTGTTTATATCTTTATGTGTGCATCTTTACATGTGTTTATATCTGTATGTGTGTGCGTGTCTGCATGTGTTTTTTTCTGAATATGTGTGTGTGTCTGCATGTGTCTATATCTGTTTGTGTCTTCGCGTCTGCATGTGTTTATAACTGTATGTGTGCCCGTGTCTGCATGTGTATATATCTGGATGTGTGTGTCTGTATATGTATGTGTGTATGTGTGTATATGTATATGTGTGTGTCTGCATGTGTTTATATCTGTATGTATGTTTTTCTGCATGTGTTTATATCTGTATGTGTGCGAGTGCCTACATGTGTTTATATCTGTATGTGTGTGCATGTGTTTGTATCTGTATGTGTGCGTATCTGCATGTTTTAAAATCTGTGTGTGTGTTTGTCTGCAGGTGTTTATAACTGTAAGTGTGCGTGTGTCTGCAAGTGTTTAAATCTGTATATGTGTGTGTCTGCATGTGTTTATATCAGTATGTGTGTGTTTGTCTGCACGTGTTTATATCTGAATGTTTGTGCGTGTTTGCATGTGTTTATTAATTTTTGTGTGTGTGTGTTTGCATGTGTTTATGCGTGTGTGTGTGTGCGCGTCTGCATGTGTTTCGATCTGTATGCGTGTGCCTCCATGTGTTTTTAGCTGCATGTGTGCACGTGTCTGTATGTTTATATCTGTATGTATGTGTGTCTGCGTGTGTGTATATCTGTATATGTGTGTGCCTGCATGTGTTTATAAATGAATGTGTGTGCGTGTGTCTGCATGTGTTTATATCTGTATGTGTGTGTGCATGTTTTTATATCTGTATGTCTGTGCATGTGTGCATGTGTTCATATCTGTTTGTGTGAGTGTCTGCATGTTTTAAATCTGTATGTGTGATTGTCTGCAGGTGTTTATATCTGTATATGTGTGTGTCTGCATGTGTTTATATCTGTATGTTTGTGCGTGTTTGCATGTGTTTATTAATTTTTGTGTGTGTGTGTTTGCATGTGTTTATGCGTGTGTGTGTGCGCGCGTCTGCATGTTTCGATCTGTATGCGTGTGCCTGCATGTGTTTTTAGCTGTATGTGTGTGTGTTCGCATGTTTTTATATCTGTATGTCTGTGCATGTGTGCATGTGTTCATATCTGTTTGTGTGAGTGTCTGCATGTTTTTAAATCTGTATGTGTGATTGTCTGCAGGTGTTTATATCTGTATATGTGTGTGTCTGCATGTGTTTATATCTGTATGTATGTGTCTGCATGTGTTTATAACTGTATGTGTGTGTGTGTCTGCATGTGTTTATATCTGTATATGTGTGTGTCTGCATGTGTTTATATCTGTATGTGTGTGTGTGTCTGCATGTGTTTATATCTGTGTGTATGTGCCTGCATGTATTTATATCTGGATGTCTGCATGTGTTTATAACTGAATGTATGTGTCTGCATGTGATTATATCTGTATGCGTGTGTCTGCATGTGTTTATATCTGTATGTGTGTGTGTGTTTACATGTGTTTATATCTGTATGTGTGTGCGTGCCTGCATGTGTTTATATCTGAAAATATGTGTGTGTGTCTGCATGTGTTTATATCTGTAATTGTGCGTGTGTCTGTGCGTTGATATCTCTATGTGTTTTTAGCTGCATGTGTGCACGTGTCTGTATGTTTATATCTGTATGTATGTGTGTCTGCGTGTGTGTATATCTGTATATGTGTGTGCCTGCATGTGTTTATAAATGAATGTGTGTGCGTGTGTCTGCATGTGTTTATATCTGTATGTGTGTGTGCATGTGTTTATATCTGTATGTGTGTGTGTTCGCATGTTTTTATATCTGTATGTCTGTGCATGTGTGCATGTGTTCATATCTGTTTGTGTGAGTTTCTGCATGTTTTTAAATCTGTATGTGTGATGGTCTGCAGGTGTTTATATCTGTATATGTGTGTGTCTGCATGTGTTTATATCTGTATGTGTGTGTTTGTCTGCATGTGTTTATATCTGTGTGTATGTGCCTGCATGTATTTATATCTGGATGTCTGCATGTGTTTATAACTGAATGTATGTGTCTGCATGTGATTATATCTGTATGCGTGTGTCTGCATGTGTTTATATCTGTATGTGTGTGTGTGTTTACATGTGTTTATATCTGTATGTGTGTGCGTGCCTGCATGTGTTTATATCTGAAAATATGTGTGTGTGTCTGCATGTGTTTATATCTGTAATTGTGCGTGTGTCTGTGCGTTGATATCTCTATGTATGCACGTGTGTCTGCATGTGTTTATATTTGTATTTGTGCGTGTGTCTGCATGTGTTTATATCTGTATGTGTGTGCATGTGTTTATATCTGTATGTGTGTGTGTTCGCATGTTTTTATATCTGTATGTCTGTGCATGTCTGCATGTGTTGATACCTGTGTGTGTGCATGATTGTCTGCAGGTGTTTAAAAACGGTATGTGTGCGTGTTTGTATCTGTATGTGTGTGTTCGCATGTGTTTATATCTGTATGTGTGCGTGTGTCTACATGTGTTTAAAACTCTATGTGTGTGCATTTGTTTATATTTGTATATGTGTTGTTGGCATGTGTTTATATCTGTATGTGTGTGTGTGCACGTGTTTATATCTGTATATGTGTGTGTTTGTCTGCATGTGTTTATATCAGTATGTGTGTGTTTGTCTGCATGTGGTTATATCTGTATGTTTGTGCGTGTTTGCATGTGTTTCGATCTGTATGCGTGTGCCTGCATGTGTTTTTAGCTGCATGTGTGCACGTGTCTGTATGTTTATATCTGTATGTATGTGTGTCTGCGTGTGTTTATATCTGTATATGTGTGTGCCTGCATGTGTTTATAAATGAATGTGTGTGCGTGTATCTGTAGGTGTTTATATATGTATGTGTGTGTGTCTGCATGTTTTTATATCTGTATTTGTGTGCGTGTCCTCATGTCTTTATATCTGTATATGTGCGTGTATCTGCATGTGTTTATATCTGTAAGTGTGCGTGTGTCTGCATGTGTTTATATCTGTATGTGTGTGTGTCTGCATCTGTTTATATCTTTATGTGTGCATCTTTACATGTGTTTATATCTGTATGTGTGTGCGTGTCTGCATGTGTTTTTTTCTGAATATGTGTGTGTGTCTGCATGTGTCTATATCTGTTTGTGTCTTCGCGTCTGCATGTGTTTATAACTGTATGTGTGCCCGTGTCTGCATGTGTATATATCTGGATGTGTGTGTCTGTATATGTATGTGTGTATGTGTGTATATGTATATGTGTGTGTCTGCATGTGTTTATATCTGTATGTATGTTTTTCTGCATGTGTTTATATCTGTATGTGTGCGAGTGCCTACATGTGTTTATATCTGTATGTGTGTGCATGTGTTTGTATCTGTATGTGTGCGTATCTGCATGTTTTAAAATCTGTGTGTGTGTTTGTCTGCAGGTGTTTATAACTGTAAGTGTGCGTGTGTCTGCAAGTGTTTAAATCTGTATATGTGTGTGTCTGCATGTGTTTATATCAGTATGTGTGTGTTTGTCTGCACGTGTTTATATCTGTATGTTTGTGCGTGTTTGCATGTGTTTATTAATTTTTGTGTGTGTGTGTTTGCATGTGTTTATGCGTGTGTGTGTGTGCGCGTCTGCATGTGTTTCGATCTGTATGCGTGTGCCTCCATGTGTTTTTAGCTGCATGTGTGCACGTGTCTGTATGTTTATATCTGTATGTATGTGTGTCTGCGTGTGTGTATATCTGTATATGTGTGTGCCTGCATGTGTTTATAAATGAATGTGTGTGCGTGTGTCTGCATGTGTTTATATCTGTATGTGTGTGTGCATGTTTTTATATCTGTATGTCTGTGCATGTGTGCATGTGTTCATATCTGTTTGTGTGAGTGTCTGCATGTTTTAAATCTGTATGTGTGATTGTCTGCAGGTGTTTATATCTGTATATGTGTGTGTCTGCATGTGTTTATATCTGTATGTTTGTGCGTGTTTGCATGTGTTTATTAATTTTTGTGTGTGTGTGTTTGCATGTGTTTATGCGTGTGTGTGTGCGCGCGTCTGCATGTTTCGATCTGTATGCGTGTGCCTGCATGTGTTTTTAGCTGTATGTGTGTGTGTTCGCATGTTTTTATATCTGTATGTCTGTGCATGTGTGCATGTGTTCATATCTGTTTGTGTGAGTGTCTGCATGTTTTTAAATCTGTATGTGTGATTGTCTGCAGGTGTTTATATCTGTATATGTGTGTGTCTGCATGTGTTTATATCTGTATGTATGTGTCTGCATGTGTTTATAACTGTATGTGTGTGTGTGTCTGCATGTGTTTATATCTGTATATGTGTGTGTCTGCATGTGTTTATATCTGTATGTGTGTGTGTGTCTGCATGTGTTTATATCTGTGTGTATGTGCCTGCATGTATTTATATCTGGATGTCTGCATGTGTTTATAACTGAATGTATGTGTCTGCATGTGATTATATCTGTATGCGTGTGTCTGCATGTGTTTATATCTGTATGTGTGTGTGTGTTTACATGTGTTTATATCTGTATGTGTGTGCGTGCCTGCATGTGTTTATATCTGAAAATATGTGTGTGTGTCTGCATGTGTTTATATCTGTAATTGTGCGTGTGTCTGTGCGTTGATATCTCTATGTGTTTTTAGCTGCATGTGTGCACGTGTCTGTATGTTTATATCTGTATGTATGTGTGTCTGCGTGTGTGTATATCTGTATATGTGTGTGCCTGCATGTGTTTATAAATGAATGTGTGTGCGTGTGTCTGCATGTGTTTATATCTGTATGTGTGTGTGCATGTGTTTATATCTGTATGTGTGTGTGTTCGCATGTTTTTATATCTGTATGTCTGTGCATGTGTGCATGTGTTCATATCTGTTTGTGTGAGTGTCTGCATGTTTTTAAATCTGTATGTGTGATTGTCTGCAGGTGTTTATATCTGTATATGTGTGTGTCTGCATGTGTTTATATCTGTATGTGTGTGTGTGCCTGCATGTGTTTATATCTGTGTGTATGTGCCTGCATGTATTTATATCTGGATGTCTGCATGTGTTTATAACTGAATGTATGTGTCTGCATGTGATTATATCTGTATGCGTGTGTCTGCATGTGTTTATATCTGTATGTGTGTGTGTGTTTACATGTGTTTATATCTGTATGTGTGTGCGTGCCTGCATGTGTTTATATATGAAAATATGTGTGTGTGTCTGCATGTGTTTATATCTGTAATTGTGCCTGTGTCTGTGCGTTGATATCTCTACGTATGCACGTGTATGCATGTGTTTATATTTGTATTTGTGCGTGTGTCTGCATGTGTTTATATCTGTATGTGTGTGCATGTGTTTATATCTGTATGTGTGTGTGTTCGCATGTTTTTATATCTGTATGTCTGTGCATGTCTGCATGTGTTGATACCTGTGTGTGTGCATGATTGTCTGCAGGTGTTTAAAAACGGTATGTGTGCGTGTTTGTATCTGTATGTGTGTGTTCGCATGTGTTTATATCTGTATGTGTGCGTGTGTCTACATGTGTTTAAAACTCTATGTGTGTGCATTTGTTTATATTTGTATATGTGTTGTTGGCATGTGTTTATATCTGTATGTGTGTGTGTGCACGTGTTTATATCTGTATATGTGTGTGTTTGTCTGCATGTGTTTATATCAGTATGTGTGTGTTTGTCTGCATGTGGTTATATCTGTATGTTTGTGCGTGTTTGCATGTGTTTCGATCTGTATGCGTGTGCCTGCATGTGTTTTTAGCTGCATGTGTGCACGTGTCTGTATGTTTATATCTGTATGTATGTGTGTCTGCGTGTGTTTATATCTGTATATGTGTGTGCCTGCATGTGTTTATAAATGAATGTGTGTGCGTGTATCTGTAGGTGTTTATATCTGTATGTGTGTGTGTCTGCATGTTTTTATATCTGTATTTGTGTGCGTGTCCTCATGTCTTTATATCTGTATATGTGCGTGTATCTGCATGTGTTTATATCTGTAAGTGTGCGTGTGTCTGCATGTGTTTATATCTGTATGTGTGTGTGTCTGCATCTGTTTATATCTGTATGTGTGTATCTTTACATGTGTTTATATCTGTATGTGTGTGCGTGTCTGCATGTGTTTTTTTCTGAATATGTGTGTGTGTCTGCATGTGTCTATATCTGTTTGTGTCTTCGCGTCTGCATGTGTTTATAACTGTATGTGTGCCCGTGTCTGCATGTGTATATATCTGGATGTGTGTGTCTGTATATGTATGTGTGTATGTGTGTATATGTATATGTGTGTGTCTGCATGTGTTTATATCTGTATGTATGTTTGTCTGCATGTGTTTATATCTGTATGTGTGCGAGTGCCTACATGTGTTTATATCTGTATGTGTGTGCATGTGTTTGTATCTGTATGTGTGTGTATCTGCATGTTTTAAAATCTGTGTGTGTGTTTGTCTGCAGGTGTTTATAACTGTAAGTGTGCGTGTGTCTGCAAGTGTTTAAATCTGTATATGTGTGTGTCTGCATGTGTTTATATCAGTATGTGTGTGTTTGTCTGCACGTGTTTATATCTGTATGTTTGTGCGTGTTTGCATGTGTTTATTAATTTTTGTGTGTGTGTGTTTGCATGTGTTTATGCGTGTGTGTGTGTGCGCGTCTGCATGTGTTTCGATCTGTATGCGTGTGCCTCCATGTGTTTTTAGCTGCATGTGTGCACGTGTCTGTATGTTTATATCTGTATGTATGTGTGTCTGCGTGTGTGTATATCTGTATATGTGTGTGCCTGCATGTGTTTATAAATTAATGTGTGTGCGTGTGTCTGCATGTGTTTATATCTGTATGTGTGTGTGCATGTGTTTATATCTGTATGTCTGTGCATGTGTGCATGTGTTCATATCTGTTTGTGTGAGTGTCTGCATGTTTTTAAATCCGTATGTGTGATTGTCTGCAGGTGTTTATATCTGTATATGTGTGTGTCTGCATGTGTTTATATCTGTATGTGTGTGTTTGTCTGCATGTGTTTATATCTGTATGTATGTTTGTCTGCATGTGTTTATATCTGTATGTGTGCGAGTGCCTACATGTGTTTATATCTGTATGTGTGTGCATGTGTTTGTATCTGTATGTGTGTGTATCTGCATGTTTTAAAATCTGTGTGTGTGTTTGTCTGCAGGTGTTTATAACTGTAAGTGTGCGTGTGTCTGCAAGTGTTTAAATCTGTATATGTGTGTGTCTGCATGTGTTTATATCAGTATGTGTGTGTTTGTCTGCACGTGTTTATATCTGTATGTTTGTGCGTGTTTGCATGTGTTTATTAATTTTTGTGTGTGTGTGTTTGCATGTGTTTATGCGTGTGTGTGTGTGTGCGCGTCTGCATGTGTTTCGATCTGTATGCGTGTGCCTGCATGTGTTTTTAGCTGCATGTGTGCACGTGTCTGTATGTTTATATCTGTATGTATGTGTGTCTGCGTGTGTGTATATCTGTATATGTGTGTGCCTGCATGTGTTTATAAATGAATGTGTGTGCGTGTGTCTGCATATGTTTATATCTGTATGTGTGTGCATGTGTTTATATCTGTATGTGTGTGTGTTCGCATGCTTTTATATCTGTATGTCTGTGCATGTGTGCATGTGTTCATATCTGTTTGTGTGAGTGTCTGCATGTTTTTAAATCTGTATGTGTGATTGTCTGCAGGTGTTTATATCTGTATATGTGTGTGTCTGCATGTGTTTATATCTGTATGTGTGTATGTGCCTGCATGTGTTTATATCTGGATGTGTGCATGTGTCTGCATGTGTTTATATCTGTATGTATATGTCTGCATGTGTTTATAACTGTATGTGTGTGTGTCTGCATCTGTTTATAACTGTATGTGTGCCCGTGTCTGCATGTGTATATATCTGTATGTGTGTGTGTCTGCATGTGTTTATATCTGTATGTGTGAGTCTGTCTGCTTGTGTTTATATCTGTATGTGTGTATGTTTGCATGTTTTTATAGCTGCATGTGTGTGTGCCTGCATGTTTTTATATCTGTATGTATGTGTGTCTGGGTGTGTTTATATCTGTATGCGTGTGGTTGGCTTGTGTTTATATCTGTATGTGTGTGCGTGTCTGCATGTGTTTGTATCTGTATGTGTGTGTGTCTGCATGTTTTTAAATGTGTATGTTTGTTTGCCTGCATGTGTTTATAACTGTATGTGTGCGTGTGTCTGCATGTTTATATCTGTATATGTGAGTGCGTGCATGTGTCTATAACTGTATGTATGTGCGTGTATCTGTATGTGTTTATATATGTATGTGTGTGTCTGTATATGTTTATGTCTGCATGTGCTTATATCTGTATTTGTGTGTGTCTGCATGAGTTTATAACTGTATGTATGCGCGTGTCTGCATGCTTACATCTGTATGAGTGCGTGTCTGTGTGTTGATATCTCTATGTGTGCGCATGTCGGCATGTGTTTAAACCTGTTTGTGCGTGTGTGTTAACATGTGTTCATATCTGAAAGTGTGTGTGTCTGCATGCTTTTATATTTGTGTGTGTGTGCCTGCATGTGTTTATATCTGTATGTATGTGTGTCTGCATGTGTTTATATCTGTATGTGTGTGTCTACAGGTGTTTAAAACTCTATGTGTGTGTGAATGTGTTTATATTTGTATATGTGTTGTTGGTATGTGTTTATATCTGTATGTGTGTGCGTGCATGTGTTTATATCTGTATATGTGTTTGTCTGCATGTGTTTATATCAGTATGTGTGTGTTTGTCTGCATGTGTTTATATCTGTATGTGCGTGTTTGCATGTTTTTATTTTTTTATGTGTGTGTGTCTTTGCATGTGTTTATGCGTGTGTGTGTGCGTGTCTGCATGTGTTTCGATCTGTATGCGTGTGCCTGCATGTGTTTTCAGCTGCATGTGTGCACGTGTCTGCCTGTTTATATCTGTATGTATGTGTGTCTGCGTGTGTTTATATCTGTATATGTGTGTGCCTGCATGTGTTTATAAATGAATGTGTGTGCGTGTATCTGTGTGTGTTTATATCTGTATGTGTGTGTGTCTGCATGTGTTTATATCTGTAATTGTGCGTGTGTCTGCATGTGTTTATATCTGTATGTGTGTGTTTGCATGTTATTAAATCTGTATGCGTGTTTGTCTGCATGTGTTTATAACTGTATTTGTGCGTGTGTCTGCAAGTGTTTATACCTGTATATGTTTGTGTCTGCATGTGTTTATATCTGTATGTGTGTGCGTGTGTCTGCATGTGTTTATATCTGTGTGTATGTGCCTGCATGTGTTTATATCTGTATGTGTGCATGTGTCTGCATGTGTTTATATCTGTATGTATGTGTGTCTGTGTGTGTTTATATCTGTATATGTGCGTGGCTGCATGTGTTTATAACTGTATGTGTGTGCGTGTATCTGAATATGTGTGTGTTTGTATGTTATTAAATCTGTATGTGTCTTTGTCTGCATGTGTTTATAACTGTATGTGTGCGTGTGTCTGCCTGTGTTTATACCTGTATATGTATATGTCTGCATGTGTTTATATCTGTATGTGTGTGCGTGTGTCGGCATGGGTTTATATCTGTGTGTAGGTGCCTGCATGTGTTTATATCTGGATGTGTGCATGTGTCTGCATGTGTTTATATCTGTATGTATGTGTCTGCATGTGTTTAAAACTATATGTGTGCGTGTGTCTGCATGTGTTTATATCTGTATATGTGTGTGTCTGCATGTGTTTATATCTGTATGTGTGTGTGTGTCTGCATGTGTTTATATCTGTGTGTATGTGCCTGCATGTATTTATATCTGGATGTCTGCATGTGTTTATATCTGTATGTGTGTGTGTTGGCATGTTTTTATATCTGTATGTCTGTGCATGTCTGCATGTGTTGATACCTGTGTGTGTGTGCATGATTGTCTGCAGGTGTTTATAACTGTATGTGTGCGTGTTTGTATCTGTATGTGTGTGTTCGCATGTGTTTATATCTGTATGTGTGCGTGTGTCTACATGTGTTTAAAACTCTATGTGTGAGCATGTGTTTATATTTGTATATGTGTTGTTCGCATGTGTTTAAATCTGTATGTGTGTGCGTGCATGTGATTATATCTGTATATGTGTGTGTCTGCATGTGTTTATATCAGTATGTGTGTGTTTGTCTGCATGTGTTTATATCTGTATGTTTGTGCATGTTTGCATGTGTTTATTAATATTTGTGTCTGTGTGTTTGCATGTGTTTATGCGTGTGTGTGTGTGCTTGTCTGCATGTGTTTCGATCTGTATGCGTGTGCCTGCATGTGTTTTTAGCTGCATGTGTGCACGTGTCTGTATGTTTATATCTGTATGTATGTGTGTCTGCGTGTGTTTATATCTGTATATGTGTGTGCCTGCATGTGTTTATAAATGAATGTGTGTGCGTGTATCTGTATGTGTTTATATCTGTATGTGTGTGTGTCTGCATGTGTTTATATCTGTATTTGTGTGCGTGTCCTCATGTCTTTATATCTGTATATGTGCGTGTATCTGCATGTGTTTATATCTGTATATGTTTATCTTTACATGTGTTTATATCTGTATGTGTGTGCGTGTCTGCATGTGTTTTTTCTGAATATGTGTGTGTGTCTGCATGTGTCTATATCTGTTTGTGTCTTCGCGTCTGCATGTGTTTATAACTGTATGTGTGCCCGTGTCTGCATGTGTATATATCTGGATGTGTGTGTGTCTGCATGTGTTTATATCTGTATGTGTGAGTCTGTCTGCATGTGTTTATATCTGTATGTGTGTATGTTTGCATGTTTTTATAGCTGCATGTGTGTGTGCCTGCATGTTTTTATATCTGTATGTATGTGTGTCTGGGTGTGTTTATATCTGTATGCGTGTGCTTGGCTTGTGTTTATATCTGTATGTGTGTGCGTGTCTGCATGTGTTTGTATCTGTATGTGTGTGTGTCTGCATGTTTTTAAATGTGTATGTTTGTTTGCCTGCATGTGTTTATAACTGTATGTGTGCGTGTGTCTGCATGTTTATATCTGTATATGTGAGTGCGTGCATGTGTGTATAACTGTATGTATGTGCGTGTATCTGTATGTGTTTATATCTGTATGTGTGTGTGTCTGTATGTGTTTATGTCTGTAATTGTGCGTGTTTGCATGTGTTTATATCTGTGTGTATGTGCCTGCATCTGTATGTGTGCATGTGTCTGCATTTGTTTATATCTGTATGTGTGTGTATGTTTGCATGTTTTTATATCTGTATGTTTGTGCATGTCTGCATGTGTTTATATCTGTTTGTCTGTGTGTCTGCATGTGCTTATATCTGTATTTGTGTGTGTCTGCATGAGTTTATAACTGTATGTATGCGCGTGTCTGCATGCTTACATCTGTATGAGTGCGTGTCTGTGTGTTGATATCTCTATGTGTGCGCATGTCGGCATGTGTTTAAACCTGTTTGTGCGTGTGTGTTAACATGTGTTCATATCTGAAAGTGTGTGTCTGCATGCTTTTATATTTGTGTGTGTGTGCCTGCATGTGTTTATATCTGTATGTATGTGTGTCTGCATGTGTTTATATCTGTATGTGTGTGTGTCTACAGGTGTTTAAAACTCTATGTGTGTCTGCATGTGTTTATACTTGTATGTGTGTATGTTTGCATGTTTTTATAGCTGCATGTGTGTGTGCCTGCATGTTTTTATATCTGTATGTATGTGTGTCTGGGTGTGTTTATATCTGTATGCGTGTGGTTGGCTTGTGTTTATATCTGTATGTGTGTGCGTGTCTGCATGTGTTTGTATCTGTATGTGTGTGTCTGCATGTTTTTAAATGTGTATGTTTGTTTTCTGCATGTGTTTATGACTGTATGTGTGCGTGTGTCTGCATGTTTATATCTGTATATGTGAGTGCGTGCATGTGTGTATAACTGTATGTATGTGCGTGTATCTGTATGTGTTTATATCTGTATGTGTGTGTGTCTGTATGTGTTTATGTCTGTAATTATGCGTGTTTGCATGTGTTTATATCTGTGTGTATGTGCCTGCATCTGTATGTGTGGATGTGTCTGCATTTGTTTATATCTGTATGTGTGTGTATGTTTGCATGTTTTTATATCTGTATGTTTGTGCATGTCTGCATGTGTTTATATCTGTTTGTCTGTGTGTCTGCATGTGCTTATATCTGTATTTGTGTGTGTCTGCATGAGTTTATAACTGTATGTATGCGCGTATCTGCATGCTTACATCTGTATGAGTGCGTGTCTGTGTGTTGATATCTCTATGTGTGCGCATGTCGGCATGTGTTTAAACCTGTTTGTGCGTGTGTGTTAACATGTGTTCATATCTGAAAGTGTGTGTTTGCATGCTTTTATATTTGTGTGTGTGTGCCTGCATGTGTTTATATCTGTATGGGTGCAAGTGTCTGCATGTGTTTATATCTGTATGTGTGTGTGTGTCTACAGGTGTTTAAAACTCGATGTGTGTGTGAATGTGTTTATATTTGTATATGTGTTGTTGGTATGTGTTTATATCTGTATGTGTGTGCGTGCATGTGTTTATATCTGTATATGTGTTTGTCTGCATGTGTTTATATCAGTATGTGTGTGTTTGTCTGCATGTGTTTATATCTGTATGTGCGTGTTTGCAAGTGTTTATTTTTTATGTGTGTGTGTGTTTGCATGTGTTTATGCGTGTGTGTGTGCGTGTCTGCATGTGTTTCGATCTGTATGCGTGTGCCTGCATGTGTTTTCAGCTGCATGTGTGCACGTGTCTGCCTGTTTATATCTGTATGTATGTGTGTCTGCGTGTGTTTATATCTGTATATGTGTGTGCCTGCATGTGTTTATAAATGAATGTGTGTGCGTGTATCTGTATGTGTTTATATCTGTATGGGTGTGTGTCTGCATGTGTTTATATCTGTAATTGTGCGTGTGTCTGCATGTGTTTATATCTGTATGTGTGTGTGTTTGCATGTTATTAAATCTGTATGCGTGTTTGTCTGCATGTGTTTATACCTGTATGTGTGCGTGTCTGCATGAGTTTATATTGTATATGTTTGTGTCTGCATGTGTTTATATCTGTATGTGTGTGCGTGTGTCTGCATGTGTTGATATCTGTGTGTATGTGCCTGCATGTGTTTATATCTGTGTGTGTTTATATCTGTATGTATGTGTGTCTGTGTGTGTTTATATCTGTATATGTGCGTGCCTGCATGTGTTTATAACTGTATGTGTGTGCGTGTATCTGAATGTGTGTGTGTTTGCATGTTATTAAATCTGTATGTGTCTTTGTCTGCATGTGTTTATAACTGTATGTGTGCGTGTGTCTGCAAGTGTTTAAATATGTTTCTGTGTGTGTCTGCATGTGTTTATATCTGTATGTTTGTCTGCATCAGTATGTGTGTGTTTGTCTGCACGTGTTTATATCTGTATGTTTGTGCGTGTTTGCATGTGTTTATTAATTTTTGTGTGTGTGTTTGCATGTGTTTATGCGTGTGTGTGTGTGCTTGTCTGCATGTGTTTCGATCTGTATGCGTGTGCCTGCATGTGTTTTTAGCTGCATGTGTGCACGTGTCTGTATGTTTATATCTGTATGTATGTGTGTCTGCGTGTGTTTATATCTGTATATGTGTGTGCCTGCATGTGTTTATAAATGAATGTGTGTGCGTGTATCTTTATGTGTTTATATCTGTATGTGTGTGTGTCTGCATGTGTTTATATCTGTATTTGTGTGCGTGCCCTCATGTCTTTATATCTGTATCTGTGCGTGTATCTGCATGTGTTTATATCTGTAAGTGTGCGTGTGTCTGCATGTGTTTATATCTGTATGTGTGTGTGTCTGCATCTGTTTATATCTGTATGTGTTTATCTTTACATGTGTTTATATCTGTATGTGTGTGCGTGTCTGCATGTGTTTTTTCTGAATATGTGTGTGCGTCTGCATGTGTCTATATCTGTTTGTGTCTTCGCGTCTGCATGTGTTTATAACTGTATGCATGCCCGTGTCTGCATGTGTTTATATCTGTATGTGTGTGTGTCTGCATCTGTTTATATCTGTATGTGTTTATCTTTACATGTGTTTATATCTGTATGTGTGTGCGTGTCTGCATGTGTTTTTTCTGAATATGTGTGTGTGTCTGCATGTGTCTATATCTGTTTGTGTGTTCGCGTCTGCATGTGTTTATAACTGTATGTGTGCCCGTGTCTGCATGTGTATATATCTGTATGTGTGTGTGTCTGCATGTGTTTATATCTGTATGTGTGAGTCTGTCTGCATGTGTTTATATCTAGAACATAGAACATAGAAGAATACAGCGCAGTACAGGCCCTTTGGCCCTCGATGTTGCGCCGATCCAAGCCCACCTAACCTATACTAACCCACTATCCTCCATATACCTATCCAATGCCCGCTTAAATGCCCATAAAGAGGGAGAGTCCACCACTGCTACTGGCAGGGCATTCCATGAACTTACGACTCGCTGAGTGAAGAACCTACCCCTTCAGTCCTATATCTACCCCCCCTTAATTTAAAGCTATGCCCCCTTGTAATCCCCGACTCCATACGCGGGAAAAGGTTCACACTGTCAACCCTATCTAACCCCCTAATCATCTTGTACACCTCAATCAAGTCACCCCTAAACCTTCTTTTCTCTAATGAAAACAGCCCCAAGTGTCTCAGTCTTTCCTCATACGATCTTCCTTCCATACCAGGCAACATCCTGGTAAACCTCCTCTGCACCCGTTCCAGTGCCTCCACATCCTTCCTCTCGTATGGCGACCAAAACTGCACACAATATTCCAGATGCGGCCGCACCAGAGTCTTATACAACTGCATCATGACCTCAGGACTCCGGAACTCAATTCCTCTACCAATAAAAGCCAGTACGCCATATGCCTTCCTCACCGCACTATTTACCTGGGTGGCAACTTTCAGAGATCTGTGTACATGGACACCAAGATCCCTCTGCTCATCCACACTACCAAGTATCCGACCATTAGCCCAGTACCCCATCTTTTTGTTATTCTTCCCAAAGTGAATCACCTCACACTTAGCTACATTGAATTCCATTTGCCACCTTTCTGCCCAGCTCTGCAGCTTCTCTATATCCTGCTGTAACCTGCCACATCTTTCCTCACTGTCAACAACTCCTCCGACTTTCGTATCATCCGCAAACTTGCTCACCCAACCTTCTAACCCCTCTTCCAGGTCATTTATAAAAATGACAAACAGCAATGGTCCCAAAACAGATCCTTGCGGAACACCGCTAGTGACGGCACTCCATGAAGAAACTTTGCCATCAACTACTACCCTCTGTCTTCTTCCATCCAGCCAATTCCTAACCCAAACCTCCAACTCACCCTCAATGCCATATCTCCGTATTTTCTGCAGTAGCCTACCATGGGGAACCTTATCAAACGCCTTACTAAAATCCATATATACCACATCTACCACTTTCCCCTCATCAACCTCCTTCGTCACCTTTTCAAAGAATTCAATAAGGTTTGTGAGGCACGACCTGCCCTTCACAAAACCATGCTGACTATCCTTGATCACATTATTCCTATCCAGATGTGCATAAATCCTATCCCTTACAATTCTCTCTAAGACTTTGCCCACAACAGAAGTGAGACTCACCGGCCTATAGTTACTAGGGTTATCCCTACTCCCCTTTTTGAACAAGGGAACCACATTTGCTATCCTCCAGTCTTCTGGCACTACTCCTGTAGACAAAGAGGACATAAAAATCAAGGCCAATGGCTCTGCAATCTCCTCCCTTGCTTCCCAGAGAATCCTAGGATAAATGCCATCAGGCCCAGGGGACTTATCTATTTTCACCTTTTCCAGGATTTCCAACACCTCTTCTCTACATACCTCAAAGCCATCCATTCGACTTATTTGTGTCTCAGTATTCACATCGACGACAATGCCCTGTTCCTGAGTAAATACTGACGAAAAGTATTCATTCAGTGTCTCCCCAATCTCTTCCGCCTCCACACGCAACTTCCCACTACTATCCTTGACTGGACCTATACCTACCCTGGTCATTCTTTTATTCCTAACATACCTATAGAAAGCCTTCTATAGGGATGTGTGCGTGTGTCTGCATGTGTTTATACCTGTATATGTGTGTGTCTGCATGTGTTTATATCTGTATGTGTGTGCGTGTGTCTGCATGTGTTTATATCTGTGTGTATGTGCCTGCACGTGTTTATATCTGTATGTGTGCATGTGTCTGCATGTGTTTATATCTGTATGTATGTGTACATACACACATCTGTATCTGTGTATGTTTGCATGTTTTTATAGCTGCATGTGTGTGTGCCTGCATGTTTTTATATCTGTATGTATGTGTGTCTGGATGTGTTTATATCTGAATGCGTGTTGTTGGCTTGTGTTTATATCTGTATGTGTGTGTGTCTGCATGTTTTTAAGTGTGTATGTTCGTTTGTCTGCATGTGTTTATAACTGTATGTGTGCGTGTGTCTGCATGTTTATATCTGTATATGTGTGTGCCTGCACGTGTGTATAACTGTATGTGTGTGCATGTATCGGTATGTGTTTATATCTGTATGTGTGTGCGTGTCTGCATGTGTATTTATCTGTATGTTTGTGCGTGTTTGCCTGTGTTTATTAATACTTGTGTGTGTGTGTTTGCATGTGTTTATGCGTGTGTGTGTGTGCGCGTCTGCATGTGTTTCAATCTGTATGCGTGTGCCTGCATGTGTTTTTAGCTGCATGTGTGCACGTGTCTGTATGTTTATATCTGTATGTATGTGTGTCTGCGTGTGTTTATATCTGTATATGTGTGTGCCTGCATGTGTTTATAAATGAATGTGTGTGCGTGTATCTGTATGTGTTCATATCTGTATGTGCATGTGCCTACATGTGTTTTTAGCTGCATGTGTGTGTGTCTGCATCTGTTTATATCTGTATGTGTTTATCTTTACATGTGTTTATATCTGTATGTGTGTGCGTGTCTGCAGGTGTTTTTCCTGATTATGTGTGTGTGTCTGCATGTGTCAAAATCTGTTTGTGTCTTCGCGTCTGCATGTGTTTATAACTGTATGTGTGCCCGTGTCTGCATGTGTATATATCTGGATGTGTGTGCGTGTCTGCATGTGTTTATATCTGTATGTGTGAGTCTGTCTGCATGTGTTTATATCTGTATGTGTGTATGTTTGCATGTTTTTATAGCTGCATGTGTGTGTGCCTGCATGTTTTTATATCTGTATGTATGTGTGTCTGGGTGTGTTTATATCTGTATGCGTGTTGTTGGCTTGTGTTTATATCTGTATGTGTGTGCGTGTCTGCATGTGTTTGTATCTGTATGTGTGTGTGTCTGCATGTTTTTAAATGTGTATGTTTGTTTGCCTGCATGTGTTTATAACTGTATGTGTGCGTGTGTCTGCAAGTGTTTAAATATGTTTCTGTGTGTGTCTGCATGTGTTTATATCTGTATGTTTGTCTGCATCAGTATGTGTGTGTTTGTCTGCACGTGTTTATATCTGTATGTTTGTGCGTGTTTGCATGTGTTTATTAATTTTTGTGTGTGTGTTTGCATGTGTTTATGCGTGTGTGTGTGTGCTTGTCTGCATGTGTTTCGATCTGTATGCGTGTGCCTGCATGTGTTTTTAGCTGCATGTGTGCACGTGTCTGTATGTTTATATCTGTATGTATGTGTGTCTGCGTGTGTTTATATCTGTATATGTGTGTGCCTGCATGTGTTTATAAATGAATGTGTGTGCGTGTATCTTTATGTGTTTATATCTGTATGTGTGTGTGTCTGCATGTGTTTATATCTGTATTTGTGTGCGTGCCCTCATGTCTTTATATCTGTATCTGTGCGTGTATCTGCATGTGTTTATATCTGTAAGTGTGCGTGTGTCTGCATGTGTTTATATCTGTATGTGTGTGTGTCTGCATCTGTTTATATCTGTATGTGTTTATCTTTACATGTGTTTATATCTGTATGTGTGTGCGTGTCTGCATGTGTTTTTTCTGAATATGTGTGTGCGTCTGCATGTGTCTATATCTGTTTGTGTCTTCGCGTCTGCATGTGTTTATAACTGTATGCATGCCCGTGTCTGCATGTGTTTATATCTGTATGTGTGTGTGTCTGCATCTGTTTATATCTGTATGTGTTTATCTTTACATGTGTTTATATCTGTATGTGTGTGCGTGTCTGCATGTGTTTTTTCTGAATATGTGTGTGTGTCTGCATGTGTCTATATCTGTTTGTGTGTTCGCGTCTGCATGTGTTTATAACTGTATGTGTGCCCGTGTCTGCATGTGTATATATCTGTATGTGTGTGTGTCTGCATGTGTTTATATCTGTATGTGTGAGTCTGTCTGCATGTGTTTATATCTAGAACATAGAACATAGAAGAATACAGCGCAGTACAGGCCCTTTGGCCCTCGATGTTGCGCCGATCCAAGCCCACCTAACCTATACTAACCCACTATCCTCCATATACCTATCCAATGCCCGCTTAAATGCCCATAAAGAGGGAGAGTCCACCACTGCTACTGGCAGGGCATTCCATGAACTTACGACTCGCTGAGTGAAGAACCTACCCCTTCAGTCCTATATCTACCCCCCCTTAATTTAAAGCTATGCCCCCTTGTAATCCCCGACTCCATACGCGGGAAAAGGTTCACACTGTCAACCCTATCTAACCCCCTAATCATCTTGTACACCTCAATCAAGTCACCCCTAAACCTTCTTTTCTCTAATGAAAACAGCCCCAAGTGTCTCAGTCTTTCCTCATACGATCTTCCTTCCATACCAGGCAACATCCTGGTAAACCTCCTCTGCACCCGTTCCAGTGCCTCCACATCCTTCCTCTCGTATGGCGACCAAAACTGCACACAATATTCCAGATGCGGCCGCACCAGAGTCTTATACAACTGCATCATGACCTCAGGACTCCGGAACTCAATTCCTCTACCAATAAAAGCCAGTACGCCATATGCCTTCCTCACCGCACTATTTACCTGGGTGGCAACTTTCAGAGATCTGTGTACATGGACACCAAGATCCCTCTGCTCATCCACACTACCAAGTATCCGACCATTAGCCCAGTACCCCATCTTTTTGTTATTCTTCCCAAAGTGAATCACCTCACACTTAGCTACATTGAATTCCATTTGCCACCTTTCTGCCCAGCTCTGCAGCTTCTCTATATCCTGCTGTAACCTGCCACATCTTTCCTCACTGTCAACAACTCCTCCGACTTTCGTATCATCCGCAAACTTGCTCACCCAACCTTCTAACCCCTCTTCCAGGTCATTTATAAAAATGACAAACAGCAATGGTCCCAAAACAGATCCTTGCGGAACACCGCTAGTGACGGCACTCCATGAAGAAACTTTGCCATCAACTACTACCCTCTGTCTTCTTCCATCCAGCCAATTCCTAACCCAAACCTCCAACTCACCCTCAATGCCATATCTCCGTATTTTCTGCAGTAGCCTACCATGGGGAACCTTATCAAACGCCTTACTAAAATCCATATATACCACATCTACCACTTTCCCCTCATCAACCTCCTTCGTCACCTTTTCAAAGAATTCAATAAGGTTTGTGAGGCACGACCTGCCCTTCACAAAACCATGCTGACTATCCTTGATCACATTATTCCTATCCAGATGTGCATAAATCCTATCCCTTACAATTCTCTCTAAGACTTTGCCCACAACAGAAGTGAGACTCACCGGCCTATAGTTACTAGGGTTATCCCTACTCCCCTTTTTGAACAAGGGAACCACATTTGCTATCCTCCAGTCTTCTGGCACTACTCCTGTAGACAAAGAGGACATAAAAATCAAGGCCAATGGCTCTGCAATCTCCTCCCTTGCTTCCCAGAGAATCCTAGGATAAATGCCATCAGGCCCAGGGGACTTATCTATTTTCACCTTTTCCAGGATTTCCAACACCTCTTCTCTACATACCTCAAAGCCATCCATTCGACTTATTTGTGTCTCAGTATTCACATCGACGACAATGCCCTGTTCCTGAGTAAATACTGACGAAAAGTATTCATTCAGTGTCTCCCCAATCTCTTCCGCCTCCACACGCAACTTCCCACTACTATCCTTGACTGGACCTATACCTACCCTGGTCATTCTTTTATTCCTAACATACCTATAGAAAGCCTTCTATAGGGATGTGTGCGTGTGTCTGCATGTGTTTATACCTGTATGTGTGTGCGTGTATCTGAATGTGTGTGTGTTTGCATGTTATTAAATCTGTATGTGTCTTTGTCTGCATGTGTTTATAACTGTATGTGTGCGTGTGTCTGCAAGTGTTTAAATATGTATATGTGTGTGTCTGCATGTGTTTATATCTGTATGTTTGTCTGCATCAGTATGTGTGTGTTTGTCTGCACGTGTTTATATCTGTATGTTTGTGCGTGTTTGCATGTGTTTATTAATTTTTGTGTGTGTGTTTGCATGTGTTTATGCGTGTGTGTGTGTGCTTGTCTGCATGTGTTTCGATCTGTATGCGTGTGCCTGCATGTGTTTTTAGCTGCATGTGTGCACGTGTCTGTATGTTTATATCTGTATGTATGTGTGTCTGCGTGTGTTTATATCTGTATATGTGTGTGCCTGCATGTGTTTATAAATGAATGTGTGTGCGTGTATCTTTATGTGTTTATATCTGTATGTGTGTGTGTCTGCATGTGTTTATATCTGTATTTGTGTGCGTGCCCTCATGTCTTTATATCTGTATCTGTGCGTGTATCTGCATGTGTTTATATCTGTAAGTGTGCGTGTGTCTGCATGTGTTTATATCTGTATGTGTGTGTGTCTGCATCTGTTTATATCTATATGTGTTTATCTTTACATGTGTTTATATCTGTATGTGTGTGCGTGTCTGCATGTGTTTTTTCTGAATATGTGTGTGCGTCTGCATGTGTCTATATCTGTTTGTGTCTTCGCGTCTGCATGTGTTTATAACTGTATGCATGCCCGTGTCTGCATGTGTTTATATCTGTATGTGTGTGTGTCTGCATCTGTTTATATCTGTATGTGTTTATCTTTACATGTGTTTATATCTGTATGTGTGTGCGTGTCTGCATGTGTTTTTTCTGAATATGTGTGTGTGTCTGCATGTGTCTATATCTGTTTGTGTGTTCGCGTCTGCATGTGTTTATAACTGTATGTGTGCCCGTGTCTGCATGTGTATATATCTGTATGTGTGTGTGTCTGCATGTGTTTATATCTGTATGTGTGAGTCTGTCTGCATGTGTTTATATCTAGAACATAGAACATAGAAGAATACAGCGCAGTACAGGCCCTTTGGCCCTCGATGTTGCGCCGATCCAAGCCCACCTAACCTATACTAACCCACTATCCTCCATATACCTATCCAATGCCCGCTTAAATGCCCATAAAGAGGGAGAGTCCACCACTGCTACTGGCAGGGCATTCCATGAACTTACGACTCGCTGAGTGAAGAACCTACCCCTTCAGTCCTATATCTACCCCCCCTTAATTTAAAGCTATGCCCCCTTGTAATCCCCGACTCCATACGCGGGAAAAGGTTCACACTGTCAACCCTATCTAACCCCCTAATCATCTTGTACACCTCAATCAAGTCACCCCTAAACCTTCTTTTCTCTAATGAAAACAGCCCCAAGTGTCTCAGTCTTTCCTCATACGATCTTCCTTCCATACCAGGCAACATCCTGGTAAACCTCCTCTGCACCCGTTCCAGTGCCTCCACATCCTTCCTCTCGTATGGCGACCAAAACTGCACACAATATTCCAGATGCGGCCGCACCAGAGTCTTATACAACTGCATCATGACCTCAGGACTCCGGAACTCAATTCCTCTACCAATAAAAGCCAGTACGCCATATGCCTTCCTCACCGCACTATTTACCTGGGTGGCAACTTTCAGAGATCTGTGTACATGGACACCAAGATCCCTCTCTGCTCATCCACACTACCAAGTATCCGACCATTAGCCCAGTACCCCATCTTTTTGTTATTCTTCCCAAAGTGAATCACCTCACACTTAGCTACATTGAATTCCATTTGCCACCTTTCTGCCCAGCTCTGCAGCTTCTCTATATCCTGCTGTAACCTGCCACATCTTTCCTCACTGTCAACAACTCCTCCGACTTTCGTATCATCCGCAAACTTGCTCACCCAACCTTCTAACCCCTCTTCCAGGTCATTTATAAAAATGACAAACAGCAATGGTCCCAAAACAGATCCTTGCGGAACACCGCTAGTGACGGCACTCCATGAAGAAACTTTGCCATCAACTACTACCCTCTGTCTTCTTCCATCCAGCCAATTCCTAACCCAAACCTCCAACTCACCCTCAATGCCATATCTCCGTATTTTCTGCAGTAGCCTACCATGGGGAACCTTATCAAACGCCTTACTAAAATCCATATATACCACATCTACCACTTTCCCCTCATCAACCTCCTTCGTCACCTTTTCAAAGAATTCAATAAGGTTTGTGAGGCACGACCTGCCCTTCACAAAACCATGCTGACTATCCTTGATCACATTATTCCTATCCAGATGTGCATAAATCCTATCCCTTACAATTCTCTCTAAGACTTTGCCCACAACAGAAGTGAGACTCACCGGCCTATAGTTACTAGGGTTATCCCTACTCCCCTTTTTGAACAAGGGAACCACATTTGCTATCCTCCAGTCTTCTGGCACTACTCCTGTAGACAAAGAGGACATAAAAATCAAGGCCAATGGCTCTGCAATCTCCTCCCTTGCTTCCCAGAGAATCCTAGGATAAATGCCATCAGGCCCAGGGGACTTATCTATTTTCACCTTTTCCAGGATTTCCAACACCTCTTCTCTACATACCTCAAAGCCATCCATTCGACTTATTTGTGTCTCAGTATTCACATCGACGACAATGCCCTGTTCCTGAGTAAATACTGACGAAAAGTATTCATTCAGTGTCTCCCCAATCTCTTCCGCCTCCACACGCAACTTCCCACTACTATCCTTGACTGGACCTATACCTACCCTGGTCATTCTTTTATTCCTAACATACCTATAGAAAGCCTTCTATAGGGATGTGTGCGTGTGTCTGCATGTGTTTATACCTGTATATGTGTGTGTCTGCATGTGTTTATATCTGTATGTGTGTGCGTGTGTCTGCATGTGTTTATATCTGTGTGTATGTGCCTGCACGTGTTTATATCTGTATGTGTGCATGTGTCTGCATGTGTTTATATCTGTATGTATGTGTACATACACACATCTGTATCTGTGTATGTTTGCATGTTTTTATAGCTGCATGTGTGTGTGCCTGCATGTTTTTATATCTGTATGTATGTGTGTCTGGATGTGTTTATATCTGAATGCGTGTTGTTGGCTTGTGTTTATATCTGTATGTGTGTGTGTCTGCATGTTTTTAAGTGTGTATGTTCGTTTGTCTGCATGTGTTTATAACTGTATGTGTGCGTGTGTCTGCATGTTTATATCTGTATATGTGTGTGCCTGCACGTGTGTATAACTGTATGTGTGTGCATGTATCGGTATGTGTTTATATCTGTATGTGTGTGCGTGTCTGCATGTGTATTTATCTGTATGTTTGTGCGTGTTTGCCTGTGTTTATTAATACTTGTGTGTGTGTGTTTGCATGTGTTTATGCGTGTGTGTGTGTGCGCGTCTGCATGTGTTTCAATCTGTATGCGTGTGCCTGCATGTGTTTTTAGCTGCATGTGTGCACGTGTCTGTATGTTTATATCTGTATGTATGTGTGTCTGCGTGTGTTTATATCTGTATATGTGTGTGCCTGCATGTGTTTATAAATGAATGTGTGTGCGTGTATCTGTATGTGTTCATATCTGTATGTGCATGTGCCTACATGTGTTTTTAGCTGCATGTGTGTGTGTCTGCATCTGTTTATATCTGTATGTGTTTATCTTTACATGTGTTTATATCTGTATGTGTGTGCGTGTCTGCAGGTGTTTTTCCTGATTATGTGTGTGTGTCTGCATGTGTCAAAATCTGTTTGTGTCTTCGCGTCTGCATGTGTTTATAACTGTATGTGTGCCCGTGTCTGCATGTGTATATATCTGGATGTGTGTGTGTCTGCATGTGTTTATATCTGTATGTGTGAGTCTGTCTGCATGTGTTTATATCTGTATGTGTGTATGTTTGCATGTTTTTATAGCTGCATGTGTGTGTGCCTGCATGTTTTTATATCTGTATGTATGTGTGTCTGGGTGTGTTTATATCTGTATGCGTGTTGTTGGCTTGTGTTTATATCTGTATGTGTGTGCGTGTCTGCATGTGTTTGTATCTGTATGTGTGTGTGTCTGCATGTTTTTAAATGTGTATGTTTGTTTGCCTGCATGTGTTTATAACTGTATGTGTGCGTGTGTCTGCAAGTGTTTAAATATGTTTCTGTGTGTGTCTGCATGTGTTTATATCTGTATGTTTGTCTGCATCAGTATGTGTGTGTTTGTCTGCACGTGTTTATATCTGTATGTTTGTGCGTGTTTGCATGTGTTTATTAATTTTTGTGTGTGTGTTTGCATGTGTTTATGCGTGTGTGTGTGTGCTTGTCTGCATGTGTTTCGATCTGTATGCGTGTGCCTGCATGTGTTTTTAGCTGCATGTGTGCACGTGTCTGTATGTTTATATCTGTATGTATGTGTGTCTGCGTGTGTTTATATCTGTATATGTGTGTGCCTGCATGTGTTTATAAATGAATGTGTGTGCGTGTATCTTTATGTGTTTATATCTGTATGTGTGTGTGTCTGCATGTGTTTATATCTGTATTTGTGTGCGTGCCCTCATGTCTTTATATCTGTATCTGTGCGTGTATCTGCATGTGTTTATATCTGTAAGTGTGCGTGTGTCTGCATGTGTTTATATCTGTATGTGTGTGTGTCTGCATCTGTTTATATCTATATGTGTTTATCTTTACATGTGTTTATATCTGTATGTGTGTGCGTGTCTGCATGTGTTTTTTCTGAATATGTGTGTGCGTCTGCATGTGTCTATATCTGTTTGTGTCTTCGCGTCTGCATGTGTTTATAACTGTATGCATGCCCGTGTCTGCATGTGTTTATATCTGTATGTGTGTGTGTCTGCATCTGTTTATATCTGTATGTGTTTATCTTTACATGTGTTTATATCTGTATGTGTGTGCGTGTCTGCATGTGTTTTTTCTGAATATGTGTGTGTGTCTGCATGTGTCTATATCTGTTTGTGTGTTCGCGTCTGCATGTGTTTATAACTGTATGTGTGCCCGTGTCTGCATGTGTATATATCTGTATGTGTGTGTGTCTGCATGTGTTTATATCTGTATGTGTGAGTCTGTCTGCATGTGTTTATATCTAGAACATAGAACATAGAAGAATACAGCGCAGTACAGGCCCTTTGGCCCTCGATGTTGCGCCGATCCAAGCCCACCTAACCTATACTAACCCACTATCCTCCATATACCTATCCAATGCCCGCTTAAATGCCCATAAAGAGGGAGAGTCCACCACTGCTACTGGCAGGGCATTCCATGAACTTACGACTCGCTGAGTGAAGAACCTACCCCTTCAGTCCTATATCTACCCCCCCTTAATTTAAAGCTATGCCCCCTTGTAATCCCCGACTCCATACGCGGGAAAAGGTTCACACTGTCAACCCTATCTAACCCCCTAATCATCTTGTACACCTCAATCAAGTCACCCCTAAACCTTCTTTTCTCTAATGAAAACAGCCCCAAGTGTCTCAGTCTTTCCTCATACGATCTTCCTTCCATACCAGGCAACATCCTGGTAAACCTCCTCTGCACCCGTTCCAGTGCCTCCACATCCTTCCTCTCGTATGGCGACCAAAACTGCACACAATATTCCAGATGCGGCCGCACCAGAGTCTTATACAACTGCATCATGACCTCAGGACTCCGGAACTCAATTCCTCTACCAATAAAAGCCAGTACGCCATATGCCTTCCTCACCGCACTATTTACCTGGGTGGCAACTTTCAGAGATCTGTGTACATGGACACCAAGATCCCTCTCTGCTCATCCACACTACCAAGTATCCGACCATTAGCCCAGTACCCCATCTTTTTGTTATTCTTCCCAAAGTGAATCACCTCACACTTAGCTACATTGAATTCCATTTGCCACCTTTCTGCCCAGCTCTGCAGCTTCTCTATATCCTGCTGTAACCTGCCACATCTTTCCTCACTGTCAACAACTCCTCCGACTTTCGTATCATCCGCAAACTTGCTCACCCAACCTTCTAACCCCTCTTCCAGGTCATTTATAAAAATGACAAACAGCAATGGTCCCAAAACAGATCCTTGCGGAACACCGCTAGTGACGGCACTCCATGAAGAAACTTTGCCATCAACTACTACCCTCTGTCTTCTTCCATCCAGCCAATTCCTAACCCAAACCTCCAACTCACCCTCAATGCCATATCTCCGTATTTTCTGCAGTAGCCTACCATGGGGAACCTTATCAAACGCCTTACTAAAATCCATATATACCACATCTACCACTTTCCCCTCATCAACCTCCTTCGTCACCTTTTCAAAGAATTCAATAAGGTTTGTGAGGCACGACCTGCCCTTCACAAAACCATGCTGACTATCCTTGATCACATTATTCCTATCCAGATGTGCATAAATCCTATCCCTTACAATTCTCTCTAAGACTTTGCCCACAACAGAAGTGAGACTCACCGGCCTATAGTTACTAGGGTTATCCCTACTCCCCTTTTTGAACAAGGGAACCACATTTGCTATCCTCCAGTCTTCTGGCACTACTCCTGTAGACAAAGAGGACATAAAAATCAAGGCCAATGGCTCTGCAATCTCCTCCCTTGCTTCCCAGAGAATCCTAGGATAAATGCCATCAGGCCCAGGGGACTTATCTATTTTCACCTTTTCCAGGATTTCCAACACCTCTTCTCTACATACCTCAAAGCCATCCATTCGACTTATTTGTGTCTCAGTATTCACATCGACGACAATGCCCTGTTCCTGAGTAAATACTGACGAAAAGTATTCATTCAGTGTCTCCCCAATCTCTTCCGCCTCCACACGCAACTTCCCACTACTATCCTTGACTGGACCTATACCTACCCTGGTCATTCTTTTATTCCTAACATACCTATAGAAAGCCTTCTATAGGGATGTGTGCGTGTGTCTGCATGTGTTTATACCTGTATATGTGTGTGTCTGCATGTGTTTATATCTGTATGTGTGTGCGTGTGTCTGCATGTGTTTATATCTGTGTGTATGTGCCTGCACGTGTTTATATCTGTATGTGTGCATGTGTCTGCATGTGTTTATATCTGTATGTATGTGTACATACACACATCTGTATCTGTGTATGTTTGCATGTTTTTATAGCTGCATGTGTGTGTGCCTGCATGTTTTTATATCTGTATGTATGTGTGTCTGGATGTGTTTATATCTGAATGCGTGTTGTTGGCTTGTGTTTATATCTGTATGTGTGTGTGTCTGCATGTTTTTAAGTGTGTATGTTCGTTTGTCTGCATGTGTTTATAACTGTATGTGTGCGTGTGTCTGCATGTTTATATCTGTATATGTGTGTGCCTGCACGTGTGTATAACTGTATGTGTGTGCATGTATCGGTATGTGTTTATATCTGTATGTGTGTGCGTGTCTGCATGTGTATTTATCTGTATGTTTGTGCGTGTTTGCCTGTGTTTATTAATACTTGTGTGTGTGTGTTTGCATGTGTTTATGCGTGTGTGTGTGTGCGCGTCTGCATGTGTTTCAATCTGTATGCGTGTGCCTGCATGTGTTTTTAGCTGCATGTGTGCACGTGTCTGTATGTTTATATCTGTATGTATGTGTGTCTGCGTGTGTTTATATCTGTATATGTGTGTGCCTGCATGTGTTTATAAATGAATGTGTGTGCGTGTATCTGTATGTGTTCATATCTGTATGTGCATGTGCCTACATGTGTTTTTAGCTGCATGTGTGTGTGTCTGCATCTGTTTATATCTGTATGTGTTTATCTTTACATGTGTTTATATCTGTATGTGTGTGCGTGTCTGCAGGTGTTTTTCCTGATTATGTGTGTGTGTCTGCATGTGTCAAAATCTGTTTGTGTCTTCGCGTCTGCATGTGTTTATAACTGTATGTGTGCCCATGTCTGCATGTGTATATATCTGGATGTGTGTGTGTCTGCATGTGTTTATATCTGTATGTGTGAGTCTGTCTGCATGTGTTTATATCTGTATGTGTGTATGTTTGCATGTTTTTATAGCTGCATGTGTGTGTGCCTGCATGTTTTTATATCTGTATGTATGTGTGTCTGGGTGTGTTTATATCTGTATGCGTGTTGTTGGCTTGTGTTTATATCTGTATGTGTGTGCGTGTCTGCATGTGTTTGTATCTGTATGTGTGTGTGTCTGCATGTTTTTAAATGTGTATGTTTGTTTGCCTGCATGTGTTTATAACTGTATGTGTGCGTGTGTCTGCAAGTGTTTAAATATGTTTCTGTGTGTGTCTGCATGTGTTTATATCTGTATGTTTGTCTGCATCAGTATGTGTGTGTTTGTCTGCACGTGTTTATATCTGTATGTTTGTGCGTGTTTGCATGTGTTTATTAATTTTTGTGTGTGTGTTTGCATGTGTTTATGCGTGTGTGTGTGTGCTTGTCTGCATGTGTTTCGATCTGTATGCGTGTGCCTGCATGTGTTTTTAGCTGCATGTGTGCACGTGTCTGTATGTTTATATCTGTATGTATGTGTGTCTGCGTGTGTTTATATCTGTATATGTGTGTGCCTGCATGTGTTTATAAATGAATGTGTGTGCGTGTATCTTTATGTGTTTATATCTGTATGTGTGTGTGTCTGCATGTGTTTATATCTGTATTTGTGTGCGTGCCCTCATGTCTTTATATCTGTATCTGTGCGTGTATCTGCATGTGTTTATATCTGTAAGTGTGCGTGTGTCTGCATGTGTTTATATCTGTATGTGTGTGTGTCTGCATCTGTTTATATCTATATGTGTTTATCTTTACATGTGTTTATATCTGTATGTGTGTGCGTGTCTGCATGTGTTTTTTCTGAATATGTGTGTGCGTCTGCATGTGTCTATATCTGTTTGTGTCTTCGCGTCTGCATGTGTTTATAACTGTATGCATGCCCGTGTCTGCATGTGTTTATATCTGTATGTGTGTGTGTCTGCATCTGTTTATATCTGTATGTGTTTATCTTTACATGTGTTTATATCTGTATGTGTGTGCGTGTCTGCATGTGTTTTTTCTGAATATGTGTGTGTGTCTGCATGTGTCTATATCTGTTTGTGTGTTCGCGTCTGCATGTGTTTATAACTGTATGTGTGCCCGTGTCTGCATGTGTATATATCTGTATGTGTGTGTGTCTGCATGTGTTTATATCTGTATGTGTGAGTCTGTCTGCATGTGTTTATATCTAGAACATAGAACATAGAAGAATACAGCGCAGTACAGGCCCTTTGGCCCTCGATGTTGCGCCGATCCAAGCCCACCTAACCTATACTAACCCACTATCCTCCATATACCTATCCAATGCCCGCTTAAATGCCCATAAAGAGGGAGAGTCCACCACTGCTACTGGCAGGGCATTCCATGAACTTACGACTCGCTGAGTGAAGAACCTACCCCTTCAGTCCTATATCTACCCCCCCTTAATTTAAAGCTATGCCCCCTTGTAATCCCCGACTCCATACGCGGGAAAAGGTTCACACTGTCAACCCTATCTAACCCCCTAATCATCTTGTACACCTCAATCAAGTCACCCCTAAACCTTCTTTTCTCTAATGAAAACAGCCCCAAGTGTCTCAGTCTTTCCTCATACGATCTTCCTTCCATACCAGGCAACATCCTGGTAAACCTCCTCTGCACCCGTTCCAGTGCCTCCACATCCTTCCTCTCGTATGGCGACCAAAACTGCACACAATATTCCAGATGCGGCCGCACCAGAGTCTTATACAACTGCATCATGACCTCAGGACTCCGGAACTCAATTCCTCTACCAATAAAAGCCAGTACGCCATATGCCTTCCTCACCGCACTATTTACCTGGGTGGCAACTTTCAGAGATCTGTGTACATGGACACCAAGATCCCTCTCTGCTCATCCACACTACCAAGTATCCGACCATTAGCCCAGTACCCCATCTTTTTGTTATTCTTCCCAAAGTGAATCACCTCACACTTAGCTACATTGAATTCCATTTGCCACCTTTCTGCCCAGCTCTGCAGCTTCTCTATATCCTGCTGTAACCTGCCACATCTTTCCTCACTGTCAACAACTCCTCCGACTTTCGTATCATCCGCAAACTTGCTCACCCAACCTTCTAACCCCTCTTCCAGGTCATTTATAAAAATGACAAACAGCAATGGTCCCAAAACAGATCCTTGCGGAACACCGCTAGTGACGGCACTCCATGAAGAAACTTTGCCATCAACTACTACCCTCTGTCTTCTTCCATCCAGCCAATTCCTAACCCAAACCTCCAACTCACCCTCAATGCCATATCTCCGTATTTTCTGCAGTAGCCTACCATGGGGAACCTTATCAAACGCCTTACTAAAATCCATATATACCACATCTACCACTTTCCCCTCATCAACCTCCTTCGTCACCTTTTCAAAGAATTCAATAAGGTTTGTGAGGCACGACCTGCCCTTCACAAAACCATGCTGACTATCCTTGATCACATTATTCCTATCCAGATGTGCATAAATCCTATCCCTTACAATTCTCTCTAAGACTTTGCCCACAACAGAAGTGAGACTCACCGGCCTATAGTTACTAGGGTTATCCCTACTCCCCTTTTTGAACAAGGGAACCACATTTGCTATCCTCCAGTCTTCTGGCACTACTCCTGTAGACAAAGAGGACATAAAAATCAAGGCCAATGGCTCTGCAATCTCCTCCCTTGCTTCCCAGAGAATCCTAGGATAAATGCCATCAGGCCCAGGGGACTTATCTATTTTCACCTTTTCCAGGATTTCCAACACCTCTTCTCTACATACCTCAAAGCCATCCATTCGACTTATTTGTGTCTCAGTATTCACATCGACGACAATGCCCTGTTCCTGAGTAAATACTGACGAAAAGTATTCATTCAGTGTCTCCCCAATCTCTTCCGCCTCCACACGCAACTTCCCACTACTATCCTTGACTGGACCTATACCTACCCTGGTCATTCTTTTATTCCTAACATACCTATAGAAAGCCTTCTATAGGGATGTGTGCGTGTGTCTGCATGTGTTTATACCTGTATATGTGTGTGTCTGCATGTGTTTATATCTGTATGTGTGTGCGTGTGTCTGCATGTGTTTATATCTGTGTGTATGTGCCTGCACGTGTTTATATCTGTATGTGTGCATGTGTCTGCATGTGTTTATATCTGTATGTATGTGTACATACACACATCTGTATCTGTGTATGTTTGCATGTTTTTATAGCTGCATGTGTGTGTGCCTGCATGTTTTTATATCTGTATGTATGTGTGTCTGGATGTGTTTATATCTGAATGCGTGTTGTTGGCTTGTGTTTATATCTGTATGTGTGTGTGTCTGCATGTTTTTAAGTGTGTATGTTCGTTTGTCTGCATGTGTTTATAACTGTATGTGTGCGTGTGTCTGCATGTTTATATCTGTATATGTGTGTGCCTGCACGTGTGTATAACTGTATGTGTGTGCATGTATCGGTATGTGTTTATATCTGTATGTGTGTGCGTGTCTGCATGTGTATTTATCTGTATGTTTGTGCGTGTTTGCCTGTGTTTATTAATACTTGTGTGTGTGTGTTTGCATGTGTTTATGCGTGTGTGTGTGTGCGCGTCTGCATGTGTTTCAATCTGTATGCGTGTGCCTGCATGTGTTTTTAGCTGCATGTGTGCACGTGTCTGTATGTTTATATCTGTATGTATGTGTGTCTGCGTGTGTTTATATCTGTATATGTGTGTGCCTGCATGTGTTTATAAATGAATGTGTGTGCGTGTATCTGTATGTGTTCATATCTGTATGTGCATGTGCCTACATGTGTTTTTAGCTGCATGTGTGTGTGTCTGCATCTGTTTATATCTGTATGTGTTTATCTTTACATGTGTTTATATCTGTATGTGTGTGCGTGTCTGCAGGTGTTTTTCCTGATTATGTGTGTGTGTCTGCATGTGTCAAAATCTGTTTGTGTCTTCGCGTCTGCATGTGTTTATAACTGTATGTGTGCCCGTGTCTGCATGTGTATATATCTGGATGTGTGTGTGTCTGCATGTGTTTATATCTGTATGTGTGAGTCTGTCTGCATGTGTTTATATCTGTATGTGTGTATGTTTGCATGTTTTTATAGCTGCATGTGTGTGTGCCTGCATGTTTTTATATCTGTATGTATGTGTGTCTGGGTGTGTTTATATCTGTATGCGTGTTGTTGGCTTGTGTTTATATCTGTATGTGTGTGCGTGTCTGCATGTGTTTGTATCTGTATGTGTGTGTGTCTGCATGTTTTTAAATGTGTATGTTTGTTTGCCTGCATGTGTTTATAACTGTATGTGTGCGTGTGTCTGCAAGTGTTTAAATATGTTTCTGTGTGTGTCTGCATGTGTTTATATCTGTATGTTTGTCTGCATCAGTATGTGTGTGTTTGTCTGCACGTGTTTATATCTGTATGTTTGTGCGTGTTTGCATGTGTTTATTAATTTTTGTGTGTGTGTTTGCATGTGTTTATGCGTGTGTGTGTGTGCTTGTCTGCATGTGTTTCGATCTGTATGCGTGTGCCTGCATGTGTTTTTAGCTGCATGTGTGCACGTGTCTGTATGTTTATATCTGTATGTATGTGTTTCTGCGTGTGTTTATATCTGTATATGTGTGTGCCTGCATGTGTTTATAAATGAATGTGTGTGCGTGTATCTTTATGTGTTTATATCTGTATGTGTGTGTGTCTGCATGTGTTTATATC
This sequence comes from Chiloscyllium plagiosum, assembly GCF_037043375.1. Lineage (NCBI taxonomy): Eukaryota > Metazoa > Chordata > Chondrichthyes > Orectolobiformes > Hemiscylliidae > Chiloscyllium > Chiloscyllium plagiosum. The sequence goes on from NW_028270183.1 coordinate 37,273,768, forward strand.
TGTATTTGTGTGCGTGCCCTCATGTCTTTATATCTGTATCTGTGCGTGTATCTGCATGTGTTTATATCTGTAAGTGTGCGTGTGTCTGCATGTGTTTATATCTGTATGTGTGTGTGTCTGCATCTGTTTATATCTGTATGTGTTTATCTTTACATGTGTTTATATCTGTATGTGTGTGCGTGTCTGCATGTGTTTTTTCTGAATATGTGTGTGCGTCTGCATGTGTCTATATCTGTTTGTGTCTTCGCGTCTGCATGTGTTTATAACTGTATGCATGCCCGTGTCTGCATGTGTTTATATCTGTATGTGTGTGTGTCTGCATCTGTTTATATCTGTATGTGTTTATCTTTACATGTGTTTATATCTGTATGTGTGTGCGTGTCTGCATGTGTTTTTTCTGAATATGTGTGTGTGTCTGCATGTGTCTATATCTGTTTGTGTGTTCGCGTCTGCATGTGTTTATAACTGTATGTGTGCCCGTGTCTGCATGTGTATATATCTGTATGTGTGTGTGTCTGCATGTGTTTATATCTGTATGTGTGAGTCTGTCTGCATGTGTTTATATCTAGAACATAGAACATAGAAGAATACAGCGCAGTACAGGCCCTTTGGCCCTCGATGTTGCGCCGATCCAAGCCCACCTAACCTATACTAACCCACTATCCTCCATATACCTATCCAATGCCCGCTTAAATGCCCATAAAGAGGGAGAGTCCACCACTGCTACTGGCAGGGCATTCCATGAACTTACGACTCGCTGAGTGAAGAACCTACCCCTTCAGTCCTATATCTACCCCCCCTTAATTTAAAGCTATGCCCCCTTGTAATCCCCGACTCCATACGCGGGAAAAGGCTCACACTGTCAACCCTATCTAACCCCCTAATCATCTTGTACACCTCAATCAAGTCACCCCTAAACCTTCTTTTCTCTAATGAAAACAGCCCCAAGTGTCTCAGTCTTTCCTCATACGATCTTCCTTCCATACCAGGCAACATCCTGGTAAACCTCCTCTGCACCCGTTCCAGTGCCTCCACATCCTTCCTCTCGTATGGCGACCAAAACTGCACACAATATTCCAGATGCGGCCGCACCAGAGTCTTATACAACTGCATCATGACCTCAGGACTCCGGAACTCAATTCCTCTACCAATAAAAGCCAGTACGCCATATGCCTTCCTCACCGCACTATTTACCTGGGTGGCAACTTTCAGAGATCTGTGTACATGGACACCAAGATCCCTCTGCTCATCCACACTACCAAGTATCCGACCATTAGCCCAGTACCCCATCTTTTTGTTATTCTTCCCAAAGTGAATCACCTCACACTTAGCTACATTGAATTCCATTTGCCACCTTTCTGCCCAGCTCTGCAGCTTCTCTATATCCTGCTGTAACCTGCCACATCTTTCCTCACTGTCAACAACTCCTCCGACTTTCGTATCATCCGCAAACTTGCTCACCCAACCTTCTAACCCCTCTTCCAGGTCATTTATAAAAATGACAAACAGCAATGGTCCCAAAACAGATCCTTGCGGAACACCGCTAGTGACGGCACTCCATGAAGAAACTTTGCCATCAACTACTACCCTCTGTCTTCTTCCATCCAGCCAATTCCTAACCCAAACCTCCAACTCACCCTCAATGCCATATCTCCGTATTTTCTGCAGTAGCCTACCATGGGGAACCTTATCAAACGCCTTACTAAAATCCATATATACCACATCTACCACTTTCCCCTCATCAACCTCCTTCGTCACCTTTTCAAAGAATTCAATAAGGTTTGTGAGGCACGACCTGCCCTTCACAAAACCATGCTGACTATCCTTGATCACATTATTCCTATCCAGATGTGCATAAATCCTATCCCTTACAATTCTCTCTAAGACTTTGCCCACAACAGAAGTGAGACTCACCGGCCTATAGTTACTAGGGTTATCCCTACTCCCCTTTTTGAACAAGGGAACCACATTTGCTATCCTCCAGTCTTCTGGCACTACTCCTGTAGACAAAGAGGACATAAAAATCAAGGCCAATGGCTCTGCAATCTCCTCCCTTGCTTCCCAGAGAATCCTAGGATAAATGCCATCAGGCCCAGGGGACTTATCTATTTTCACCTTTTCCAGGATTTCCAACACCTCTTCTCTACATACCTCAAAGCCATCCATTCGACTTATTTGTGTCTCAGTATTCACATCGACGACAATGCCCTGTTCCTGAGTAAATACTGACGAAAAGTATTCATTCAGTGTCTCCCCAATCTCTTCCGCCTCCACACGCAACTTCCCACTACTATCCTTGACTGGACCTATACCTACCCTGGTCATTCTTTTATTCCTAACATACCTATAGAAAGCCTTCTATAGGGATGTGTGCGTGTGTCTGCATGTGTTTATACCTGTATATGTGTGTGTCTGCATGTGTTTATAACTGTATGTGTGTGCGTGTATCTGAATGTGTGTGTGTTTGCATGTTATTAAATCTGTATGTGTCTTTGTCTGCATGTGTTTATAACTGTATGTGTGCGTGTGTCTGCAAGTGTTTAAATATGTATATGTGTGTGTCTGCATGTGTTTATATCTGTATGTTTGTCTGCATCAGTATGTGTGTGTTTGTCTGCACGTGTTTATATCTGTATGTTTGTGCGTGTTTGCATGTGTTTATTAATTTTTGTGTGTGTGTTTGCATGTGTTTATGCGTGTGTGTGTGTGCTTGTCTGCATGTGTTTCGATCTGTATGCGTGTGCCTGCATGTGTTTTTAGCTGCATGTGTGCACGTGTCTGTATGTTTATATCTGTATGTATGTGTGTCTGCGTGTGTTTATATCTGTATATGTGTGTGCCTGCATGTGTTTATAAATGAATGTGTGTGCGTGTATCTTTATGTGTTTATATCTGTATGTGTGTGTGTCTGCATGTGTTTATATCTGTATTTGTGTGCGTGCCCTCATGTCTTTATATCTGTATCTGTGCGTGTATCTGCATGTGTTTATATCTGTAAGTGTGCGTGTGTCTGCATGTGTTTATATCTGTATGTGTGTGTGTCTGCATCTGTTTATATCTATATGTGTTTATCTTTACATGTGTTTATATCTGTATGTGTGTGCGTGTCTGCATGTGTTTTTTCTGAATATGTGTGTGCGTCTGCATGTGTCTATATCTGTTTGTGTCTTCGCGTCTGCATGTGTTTATAACTGTATGCATGCCCGTGTCTGCATGTGTTTATATCTGTATGTGTGTGTGTCTGCATCTGTTTATATCTGTATGTGTTTATCTTTACATGTGTTTATATCTGTATGTGTGTGCGTGTCTGCATGTGTTTTTTCTGAATATGTGTGTGTGTCTGCATGTGTCTATATCTGTTTGTGTGTTCGCGTCTGCATGTGTTTATAACTGTATGTGTGCCCGTGTCTGCATGTGTATATATCTGTATGTGTGTGTGTCTGCATGTGTTTATATCTGTATGTGTGAGTCTGTCTGCATGTGTTTATTTCTAGAACATAGAACATAGAAGAATACAGCGCAGTACAGGCCCTTTGGCCCTCGATGTTGCGCCGATCCAAGCCCACCTAACCTATACTAACCCACTATCCTCCATATACCTATCCAATGCCCGCTTAAATGCCCATAAAGAGGGAGAGTCCACCACTGCTACTGGCAGGGCATTCCATGAACTTACGACTCGCTGAGTGAAGAACCTACCCCTTCAGTCCTATATCTACCCCCCCTTAATTTAAAGCTATGCCCCCTTGTAATCCCCGACTCCATACGCGGGAAAAGGTTCACACTGTCAACCCTATCTAACCCCCTAATCATCTTGTACACCTCAATCAAGTCACCCCTAAACCTTCTTTTCTCTAATGAAAACAGCCCCAAGTGTCTCAGTCTTTCCTCATACGATCTTCCTTCCATACCAGGCAACATCCTGGTAAACCTCCTCTGCACCCGTTCCAGTGCCTCCACATCCTTCCTCTCGTATGGCGACCAAAACTGCACACAATATTCCAGATGCGGCCGCACCAGAGTCTTATACAACTGCATCATGACCTCAGGACTCCGGAACTCAATTCCTCTACCAATAAAAGCCAGTACGCCATATGCCTTCCTCACCGCACTATTTACCTGGGTGGCAACTTTCAGAGATCTGTGTACATGGACACCAAGATCCCTCTGCTCATCCACACTACCAAGTATCCGACCATTAGCCCAGTACCCCATCTTTTTGTTATTCTTCCCAAAGTGAATCACCTCACACTTAGCTACATTGAATTCCATTTGCCACCTTTCTGCCCAGCTCTGCAGCTTCTCTATATCCTGCTGTAACCTGCCACATCTTTCCTCACTGTCAACAACTCCTCCGACTTTCGTATCATCCGCAAACTTGCTCACCCAACCTTCTAACCCCTCTTCCAGGTCATTTATAAAAATGACAAACAGCAATGGTCCCAAAACAGATCCTTGCGGAACACCGCTAGTGACGGCACTCCATGAAGAAACTTTGCCATCAACTACTACCCTCTGTCTTCTTCCATCCAGCCAATTCCTAACCCAAACCTCCAACTCACCCTCAATGCCATATCTCCGTATTTTCTGCAGTAGCCTACCATGGGGAACCTTATCAAACGCCTTACTAAAATCCATATATACCACATCTACCACTTTCCCCTCATCAACCTCCTTCGTCACCTTTTCAAAGAATTCAATAAGGTTTGTGAGGCACGACCTGCCCTTCACAAAACCATGCTGACTATCCTTGATCACATTATTCCTATCCAGATGTGCATAAATCCTATCCCTTACAATTCTCTCTAAGACTTTGCCCACAACAGAAGTGAGACTCACCGGCCTATAGTTACTAGGGTTATCCCTACTCCCCTTTTTGAACAAGGGAACCACATTTGCTATCCTCCAGTCTTCTGGCACTACTCCTGTAGACAAAGAGGACATAAAAATCAAGGCCAATGGCTCTGCAATCTCCTCCCTTGCTTCCCAGAGAATCCTAGGATAAATGCCATCAGGCCCAGGGGACTTATCTATTTTCACCTTTTCCAGGATTTCCAACACCTCTTCTCTACATACCTCAAAGCCATCCATTCGACTTATTTGTGTCTCAGTATTCACATCGACGACAATGCCCTGTTCCTGAGTAAATACTGACGAAAAGTATTCATTCAGTGTCTCCCCAATCTCTTCCGCCTCCACACGCAACTTCCCACTACTATCCTTGACTGGACCTATACCTACCCTGGTCATTCTTTTATTCCTAACATACCTATAGAAAGCCTTCTATAGGGATGTGTGCGTGTGTCTGCATGTGTTTATACCTGTATATGTGTGTGTCTGCATGTGTTTATATCTGTATGTGTGTGCGTGTGTCTGCATGTGTTTATATCTGTGTGTATGTGCCTGCACGTGTTTATATCTGTATGTGTGCATGTGTCTGCATGTGTTTATATCTGTATGTATGTGTACATACACACATCTGTATCTGTGTATGTTTGCATGTTTTTATAGCTGCATGTGTGTGTGCCTGCATGTTTTTATATCTGTATGTATGTGTGTCTGGATGTGTTTATATCTGAATGCGTGTTGTTGGCTTGTGTTTATATCTGTATGTGTGTGTGTCTGCATGTTTTTAAGTGTGTATGTTCGTTTGTCTGCATGTGTTTATAACTGTATGTGTGCGTGTGTCTGCATGTTTATATCTGTATATGTGTGTGCCTGCACGTGTGTATAACTGTATGTGTGTGCATGTATCGGTATGTGTTTATATCTGTATGTGTGTGCGTGTCTGCATGTGTATTTATCTGTATGTTTGTGCGTGTTTGCCTGTGTTTATTAATACTTGTGTGTGTGTGTTTGCATGTGTTTATGCGTGTGTGTGTGTGCGCGTCTGCATGTGTTTCAATCTGTATGCGTGTGCCTGCATGTGTTTTTAGCTGCATGTGTGCACGTGTCTGTATGTTTATATCTGTATGTATGTGTGTCTGCGTGTGTTTATATCTGTATATGTGTGTGCCTGCATGTGTTTATAAATGAATGTGTGTGCGTGTATCTGTATGTGTTCATATCTGTATGTGCATGTGCCTACATGTGTTTTTAGCTGCATGTGTGTGTGTCTGCATCTGTTTATATCTGTATGTGTTTATCTTTACATGTGTTTATATCTGTATGTGTGTGCGTGTCTGCAGGTGTTTTTCCTGATTATGTGTGTGTGTCTGCATGTGTCAAAATCTGTTTGTGTCTTCGCGTCTGCATGTGTTTATAACTGTATGTGTGCCCGTGTCTGCATGTGTATATATCTGGATGTGTGTGTGTCTGCATGTGTTTATATCTGTATGTGTGAGTCTGTCTGCATGTGTTTATATCTGTATGTGTGTATGTTTGCATGTTTTTATAGCTGCATGTGTGTGTGCCTGCATGTTTTTATATCTGTATGTATGTGTGTCTGGGTGTGTTTATATCTGTATGCGTGTTGTTGGCTTGTGTTTATATCTGTATGTGTGTGCGTGTCTGCATGTGTTTGTATCTGTATGTGTGGGTGTCTGCATGTTTTTAAATGTGTATGTTTGTTTGCCTGCATGTGTTTATAACTGTATGTGTGCGTGTGTCTGCAAGTGTTTAAATATGTTTCTGTGTGTGTCTGCATGTGTTTATATCTGTATGTTTGTCTGCATCAGTATGTGTGTGTTTGTCTGCACGTGTTTATATCTGTATGTTTGTGCGTGTTTGCATGTGTTTATTAATTTTTGTGTGTGTGTTTGCATGTGTTTATGCGTGTGTGTGTGTGCTTGTCTGCATGTGTTTCGATCTGTATGCGTGTGCCTGCATGTGTTTTTAGCTGCATGTGTGCACGTGTCTGTATGTTTATATCTGTATGTATGTGTGTCTGCGTGTGTTTATATCTGTATATGTGTGTGCCTGCATGTGTTTATAAATGAATGTGTGTGCGTGTATCTTTATGTGTTTATATCTGTATGTGTGTGTGTCTGCATGTGTTTATATCTGTATTTGTGTGCGTGCCCTCATGTCTTTATATCTGTATCTGTGCGTGTATCTGCATGTGTTTATATCTGTAAGTGTGCGTGTGTCTGCATGTGTTTATATCTGTATGTGTGTGTGTCTGCATCTGTTTATATCTGTATGTGTTTATCTTTACATGTGTTTATATCTGTATGTGTGTGCGTGTCTGCATGTGTTTTTTCTGAATATGTGTGTGCGTCTGCATGTGTCTATATCTGTTTGTGTCTTCGCGTCTGCATGTGTTTATAACTGTATGCATGCCCGTGTCTGCATGTGTTTATATCTGTATGTGTGTGTGTCTGCATCTGTTTATATCTGTATGTGTTTATCTTTACATGTGTTTATATCTGTATGTGTGTGCGTGTCTGCATGTGTTTTTTCTGAATATGTGTGTGTGTCTGCATGTGTCTATATCTGTTTGTGTGTTCGCGTCTGCATGTGTTTATAACTGTATGTGTGCCCGTGTCTGCATGTGTATATATCTGTATGTGTGTGTGTCTGCATGTGTTTATATCTGTATGTGTGAGTCTGTCTGCATGTGTTTATATCTAGAACATAGAACATAGAAGAATACAGCGCAGTACAGGCCCTTTGGCCCTCGATGTTGCGCCGATCCAAGCCCACCTAACCTATACTAACCCACTATCCTCCATATACCTATCCAATGCCCGCTTAAATGCCCATAAAGAGGGAGAGTCCACCACTGCTACTGGCAGGGCATTCCATGAACTTACGACTCGCTGAGTGAAGAACCTACCCCTTCAGTCCTATATCTACCCCCCCTTAATTTAAAGCTATGCCCCCTTGTAATCCCCGACTCCATACGCGGGAAAAGGTTCACACTGTCAACCCTATCTAACCCCCTAATCATCTTGTACACCTCAATCAAGTCACCCCTAAACCTTCTTTTCTCTAATGAAAACAGCCCCAAGTGTCTCAGTCTTTCCTCATACGATCTTCCTTCCATACCAGGCAACATCCTGGTAAACCTCCTCTGCACCCGTTCCAGTGCCTCCACATCCTTCCTCTCGTATGGCGACCAAAACTGCACACAATATTCCAGATGCGGCCGCACCAGAGTCTTATACAACTGCATCATGACCTCAGGACTCCGGAACTCAATTCCTCTACCAATAAAAGCCAGTACGCCATATGCCTTCCTCACCGCACTATTTACCTGGGTGGCAACTTTCAGAGATCTGTGTACATGGACACCAAGATCCCTCTGCTCATCCACACTACCAAGTATCCGACCATTAGCCCAGTACCCCATCTTTTTGTTATTCTTCCCAAAGTGAATCACCTCACACTTAGCTACATTGAATTCCATTTGCCACCTTTCTGCCCAGCTCTGCAGCTTCTCTATATCCTGCTGTAACCTGCCACATCTTTCCTCACTGTCAACAACTCCTCCGACTTTCGTATCATCCGCAAACTTGCTCACCCAACCTTCTAACCCCTCTTCCAGGTCATTTATAAAAATGACAAACAGCAATGGTCCCAAAACAGATCCTTGCGGAACACCGCTAGTGACGGCACTCCATGAAGAAACTTTGCCATCAACTACTACCCTCTGTCTTCTTCCATCCAGCCAATTCCTAACCCAAACCTCCAACTCACCCTCAATGCCATATCTCCGTATTTTCTGCAGTAGCCTACCATGGGGAACCTTATCAAACGCCTTACTAAAATCCATATATACCACATCTACCACTTTCCCCTCATCAACCTCCTTCGTCACCTTTTCAAAGAATTCAATAAGGTTTGTGAGGCACGACCTGCCCTTCACAAAACCATGCTGACTATCCTTGATCACATTATTCCTATCCAGATGTGCATAAATCCTATCCCTTACAATTCTCTCTAAGACTTTGCCCACAACAGAAGTGAGACTCACCGGCCTATAGTTACTAGGGTTATCCCTACTCCCCTTTTTGAACAAGGGAACCACATTTGCTATCCTCCAGTCTTCTGGCACTACTCCTGTAGACAAAGAGGACATAAAAATCAAGGCCAATGGCTCTGCAATCTCCTCCCTTGCTTCCCAGAGAATCCTAGGATAAATGCCATCAGGCCCAGGGGACTTATCTATTTTCACCTTTTCCAGGATTTCCAACACCTCTTCTCTACATACCTCAAAGCCATCCATTCGACTTATTTGTGTCTCAGTATTCACATCGACGACAATGCCCTGTTCCTGAGTAAATACTGACGAAAAGTATTCATTCAGTGTCTCCCCAATCTCTTCCGCCTCCACACGCAACTTCCCACTACTATCCTTGACTGGACCTATACCTACCCTGGTCATTCTTTTATTCCTAACATACCTATAGAAAGCCTTCTATAGGGATGTGTGCGTGTGTCTGCATGTGTTTATACCTGTATATGTGTGTGTCTGCATGTGTTTATATCTGTATGTGTGTGCGTGTGTCTGCATGTGTTTATATCTGTGTGTATGTGCCTGCACGTGTTTATATCTGTATGTGTGCATGTGTCTGCATGTGTTTATATCTGTATGTATGTGTACATACACACATCTGTATCTGTGTATGTTTGCATGTTTTTATAGCTGCATGTGTGTGTGCCTGCATGTTTTTATATCTGTATGTATGTGTGTCTGGATGTGTTTATATCTGAATGCGTGTTGTTGGCTTGTGTTTATATCTGTATGTGTGTGTGTCTGCATGTTTTTAAGTGTGTATGTTCGTTTGTCTGCATGTGTTTATAACTGTATGTGTGCGTGTGTCTGCATGTTTATATCTGTATATGTGTGTGCCTGCACGTGTGTATAACTGTATGTGTGTGCATGTATCGGTATGTGTTTATATCTGTATGTGTGTGCGTGTCTGCATGTGTATTCATCTGTATGTTTGTGCGTGTTTGCCTGTGTTTATTAATACTTGTGTGTGTGTGTTTGCATGTGTTTATGCGTGTGTGTGTGTGCGCGTCTGCATGTGTTTCAATCTGTATGCGTGTGCCTGCATGTGTTTTTAGCTGCATGTGTGCACGTGTCTGTATGTTTATATCTGTATGTATGTGTGTCTGCGTGTGTTTATATCTGTATATGTGTGTGCCTGCATGTGTTTATAAATGAATGTGTGTGCGTGTATCTGTATGTGTTCATATCTGTATGTGCATGTGCCTACATGTGTTTTTAGCTGCATGTGTGTGTGTCTGCATCTGTTTATATCTGTATGTGTTTATCTTTACATGTGTTTATATCTGTATGTGTGTGCGTGTCTGCAGGTGTTTTTCCTGATTATGTGTGTGTGTCTGCATGTGTCAAAATCTGTTTGTGTCTTCGCGTCTGCATGTGTTTATAACTGTATGTGTGCCCGTGTCTGCATGTGTATATATCTGGATGTGTGTGTGTCTGCATGTGTTTATATCTGTATGTGTGAGTCTGTCTGCATGTGTTTATATCTGTATGTGTGTATGTTTGCATGTTTTTATAGCTGCATGTGTGTGTGCCTGCATGTTTTTATATCTGTATGTATGTGTGTCTGGGTGTGTTTATATCTGTATGCGTGTTGTTGGCTTGTGTTTATATCTGTATGTGTGTGCGTGTCTGCATGTGTTTGTATCTGTATGTGTGTGTGTCTGCATGTTTTTAAATGTGTATGTTTGTTTGCCTGCATGTGTTTATAACTGTATGTGTGCGTGTGTCTGCATGTTTATATCTGTATATGTGAGTGCGTGCATGTGTGTATAACTGTATGTATGTGCGTGTATCTGTATGTGTTTATATCTGTATGTGTGTGTGTCTGTATGTGTTTATGTCTGTAATTGTGCCTGTTTGCATGTGTTTATATCTGTGTGTATGTGCCTGCATCTGTATGTGTGCATGTGTCTGCATTTGTTTATATCTGTATGTGTGTGTATGTTTGCATGTTTTTATATCTGTATGTTTGTGCATGTCTGCATGTGTTTATATCTGTTTGTCTGTGTGTCTGCATGTGCTTATATGTGTATTTGTGTGTGTCTGCATGAGTTTATAACTGTATGTATGCGCGTGTCTGCATGCTTACATCTGTATGAGTGCGTGTCTGTGTGTTGATATCTCTATGTGTGCGCATGTCGGCATGTGTTTAAACCTGTTTGTTCGTGTGTGTTAGCATGTGTTCATATCTGAAAGTGTGTGTCTGCATGCTTTTATATTTGTGTGTGTGTGCCTGCATGTGTTTATATCTGTATGTATGTGTGTCTGCATGTGTTTATATCTGTATGTGTGTGTGTGTCTACAGGTGTTTAAAACTCGATGTGTGTGTGAATGTGTTTATATTTGTATATGTGTTGTTGGTATGTGTTTATATCTGTATGTGTGTGCGTGCATGTGTTTATATCTGTATATGTGTTTGTCTGCATGTGTTTATATCTGTATGTGCGTGTTTGCATGTGTTTATTTTTTATGTGTGTGTGTGTTTGCATGTGTTTATGCGTGTGTGTGTGCGTGTCTGCATGTGTTTCGATCTGTTTGCGTGTGCCTGCATGTGTTTTCAGCTGCATGTGTGCACGTGTCTGCCTGTTTATATCTGTATGTATGTGTGTCTGCGTGTGTTTATATCTGTATATGTGTGTGCCTGCATGTGTTTATAAATGAATGTGTGTGCGTGTATCTGTATGTGTTTATATCTGTATGTGTGTGTGTCTGCATGTGTTTATATCTGTATGTGTGTGTGTTTCCATGTTATTAAATCTGTATGCGTGTTTGTCTGCATGTGTTTATACCTGTATATGTGCGTGTGTCTGCATGAGTTTATACCTGTATATGTTTGTGTCTGCATGTGTTTATATCTGTATGTGTGTGCGTGTGTCTGCATGTGTTTATATCTGTGTGTATGTGCCTGCATGTGTTTATATCTGTATGTGTGCATGTGTCTGCATGTGTTTATATCTGTATGTATGTGTGTCTGTGTGTGTTTATATCTGTATATGTGCGTGCCTGCATGTGTTTATAACTGTATGTGTGTGCGTGTATCTGAATGTGTGTGTGTTTGCATGTTATTAAATCTGTATGTGTCTTTGTCTGCATGTGTTTATAACTGTATGTGTGCGTGTGTCTGCAAGTGTTTAAATATGTATATGTGTGTGTGTCTGCATGTGTTTATATCTGTGTGTTTGTCTGCATCAGTATGTGTGTGTTTGTCTGCACGTGTTTATATCTGTATGTTTGTGCGTGTTTGCATGTGTTTATTAATTTTTGTGTGTGTGTTTGCATGTGTTTATGCGTGTGTGTGTGTGCTTGTCTGCATGTGTTTCGATCTGTATGCGTGTGCCTGCATGTGTTTTTAGCTGCATGTGTGCACGTGTCTGTATGTTTATATCTGTATGTATGTGTGTCTGCGTGTGTTTATATCTGTATATGTGTGTGCCTGCATGTGTTTATAAATGAATGTGTGTGCGTGTATCTTTATGTGTTTATATCTGTATGTGTGTGTGTCTGCATGTGTTTATATCTGTATTTGTGTGCGTGCCCTCATGTCTTTATATCTGTATCTGTGCGTGTATCTGCATGTGTTTATATCTGTAAGTGTGCGTGTGTCTGCATGTGTTTATATCTGTATGTGTGTGTGTCTGCATCTGTTTATATCTATATGTGTTTATCTTTACATGTGTTTATATCTGTATGTGTGTGCGTGTCTGCATGTGTTTTTTCTGAATATGTGTGTGCGTCTGCATGTGTCTATATCTGTTTGTGTCTTCGCGTCTGCATGTGTTTATAACTGTATGCATGCTCGTGTCTGCATGTGTTTATATCTGTATGTGTGTGTGTCTGCATCTGTTTATATCTGTATGTGTTTATCTTTACATGTGTTTATATCTGTATGTGTGTGCGTGTCTGCATGTGTTTTTTCTGAATATGTGTGTGTGTCTGCATGTGTCTATATCTGTTTGTGTGTTCGCGTCTGCATGTGTTTATAACTGTATGTGTGCCCGTGTCTGCATGTGTATATATCTGTATGTGTGTGTGTCTGCATGTGTTTATATCTGTATGTGTGAGTCTGTCTGCATGTGTTTATATCTAGAACATAGAACATAGAAGAATACAGCGCAGTACAGGCCCTTTGGCCCTCGATGTTGCGCCGATCCAAGCCCACCTAACCTATACTAACCCACTATCCTCCATATACCTATCCAATGCCCGCTTAAATGCCCATAAAGAGGGAGAGTCCACCACTGCTACTGGCAGGGCATTCCATGAACTTACGACTCGCTGAGTGAAGAACCTACCCCTTCAGTCCTATATCTACCCCCCCTTAATTTAAAGCTATGCCCCCTTGTAATCCCCGACTCCATACGCGGGAAAAGGTTCACACTGTCAACCCTATCTAACCCCCTAATCATCTTGTACACCTCAATCAAGTCACCCCTAAACCTTCTTTTCTCTAATGAAAACAGCCCCAAGTGTCTCAGTCTTTCCTCATACGATCTTCCTTCCATACCAGGCAACATCCTGGTAAACCTCCTCTGCACCCGTTCCAGTGCCTCCACATCCTTCCTCTCGTATGGCGACCAAAACTGCACACAATATTCCAGATGCGGCCGCACCAGAGTCTTATACAACTGCATCATGACCTCAGGACTCCGGAACTCAATTCCTCTACCAATAAAAGCCAGTACGCCATATGCCTTCCTCACCGCACTATTTACCTGGGTGGCAACTTTCAGAGATCTGTGTACATGGACACCAAGATCCCTCTGCTCATCCACACTACCAAGTATCCGACCATTAGCCCAGTACCCCATCTTTTTGTTATTCTTCCCAAAGTGAATCACCTCACACTTAGCTACATTGAATTCCATTTGCCACCTTTCTGCCCAGCTCTGCAGCTTCTCTATATCCTGCTGTAACCTGCCACATCTTTCCTCACTGTCAACAACTCCTCCGACTTTCGTATCATCCGCAAACTTGCTCACCCAACCTTCTAACCCCTCTTCCAGGTCATTTATAAAAATGACAAACAGCAATGGTCCCAAAACAGATCCTTGCGGAACACCGCTAGTGACGGCACTCCATGAAGAAACTTTGCCATCAACTACTACCCTCTGTCTTCTTCCATCCAGCCAATTCCTAACCCAAACCTCCAACTCACCCTCAATGCCATATCTCCGTATTTTCTGCAGTAGCCTACCATGGGGAACCTTATCAAACGCCTTACTAAAATCCATATATACCACATCTACCACTTTCCCCTCATCAACCTCCTTCGTCACCTTTTCAAAGAATTCAATAAGGTTTGTGAGGCACGACCTGCCCTTCACAAAACCATGCTGACTATCCTTGATCACATTATTCCTATCCAGATGTGCATAAATCCTATCCCTTACAATTCTCTCTAAGACTTTGCCCACAACAGAAGTGAGACTCACCGGCCTATAGTTACTAGGGTTATCCCTACTCCCCTTTTTGAACAAGGGAACCACATTTGCTATCCTCCAGTCTTCTGGCACTACTCCTGTAGACAAAGAGGACATAAAAATCAAGGCCAATGGCTCTGCAATCTCCTCCCTTGCTTCCCAGAGAATCCTAGGATAAATGCCATCAGGCCCAGGGGACTTATCTATTTTCACCTTTTCCAGGATTTCCAACACCTCTTCTCTACATACCTCAAAGCCATCCATTCTACTTATTTGTGTCTCAGTATTCACATCGACGACAATGCCCTGTTCCTGAGTAAATACTGACGAAAAGTATTCATTCAGTGTCTCCCCAATCTCTTCCGCCTCCACACGCAACTTCCCACTACTATCCTTGACTGGACCTATACCTACCCTGGTCATTCTTTTATTCCTAACATACCTATAGAAAGCCTTCTATAGGGATGTGTGCGTGTGTCTGCATGTGTTTATACCTGTATATGTGTGTGTCTGCATGTGTTTATATCTGTATGTGTGTGCGTGTGTCTGCATGTGTTTATATCTGTGTGTATGTGCCTGCACGTGTTTATATCTGTATGTGTGCATGTGTCTGCATGTGTTTATATCTGTATGTATGTGTACATACACACATCTGTATGTGTGTATGTTTGCATGTTTTTATAGCTGCATGTGCGTGTGCCTGCATGTTTTTATATCTGTATGTATGTGTGTCTGGATGTGTTTATATCTGTATGCGTGTTGTTGGCTTGTGTTTATATCTGTCTGTGTGTGCGTGTCTGCATGTGTTTGTATCTGTATGTGTGTGTGTCTGCATGTTTTTAAATGTGTATGTTCGTTTGTCTGCATGTGTTTATAACTGTATGTGTGCGTGTGTCTGCATGTTTATATCTGTATATGTGTGTGCCTGCATGTGTGTATAACTGTATGTGTGTGCGTGTATCGGTATGTGTTTATATCTGTATGTGTGTGTGTCCGTATGTGTTTATGTCTGTAATTGTGCGTGTTTGCATGTGTTTATATCTGTGTGTGTGTGTTTGCATGTTATTAAATCAGTATGCGTGTTTGTCTGCATGTGTTTATATCTGAAATTGTGCGTGTGTCTGCATGTGTTTATATCTGTGTGTGTGTGTGTTTGCATGTTATTAAATCTGTATGCGTGTTTGTCTGCATGTGTTTATATCTGAAATTGTGCGTTTGTCTGCATGTGTTTATATCTGTAATTGTGCGTGTGTCTGCATGTGTTTATATCTGTGTGTGTGTGTGTTTGCATGTTATTAAATCTGTATGCGTATTTGTCTGCATGTGTTTATATCTGAAATTGTGCGTGTGTCTGCATGTGTTTATATCTGTGTGTGTGTGTGTTTGCATGTTATTAAATCTGTATGCGTGTTTGTCTGCATGTGTTTATATCTGAAATTGTGCGTTTGTCTGCATGTGTTTATATCTGTATATGTGTGTGTTTGCATGTTATTAAATCTGTATGCGTTTTTGTCTGCATGTGTTTATAACTGTATGTGTCCGTGTGTCTGCATGTGTTTATACCTGTATATGTGTGTGTCTGCATGTGTTTATATCTGTATGTGTGTGCGTGTGTCTGCATGTGTTTATATCTGTGTGTATGTGCCTGCATGTGTTTATATCTGTATGTGTGCATGTGTCTGCATGTGTTTATATCTGTATGTATGTGTACATACACACATCTGTATGTGTGTATGTTTGCATGTTTTTTATAGCTGCATGTGTGTGTGCCTGCATGTTTTTATATCTGTATGTATGTGTGTCTGGATGTATTTATATCTGTATTAGTGTTGTTCGCTTGTGTTTATATCTGTATGTGTGTGTGTGTCTGCATGTTTATAAATGTGTATGTTCGTTTGTTTGCATGTGTTTATAACTGTATGTGTGCGTGTGTCTGCATGTGTTCATATCTGTGTGTATGTGCCTGCATGTGTTTATATCTGCATGTGTGCATTTGTCTGCATGTGTTTATATCTGTATGTATGTGTGTCTGTGTGTGTTTATACCTGTATATGTGTGTGCCTGCATGTGTGTATAACTGTATGTGTGTGCGTGTATCGGTATGTGTTTATATCTGTATGTGTGTGTCCGTATGTGTTTATGTCTGTAATTGTGCGTGTTTGCATGTGTTTATATCTGTGTGTGTGTGTTTGCATGTTATTAAATCTGTATGTGTGTTTGTCTGCATGTGTTAATATCTGTATGTGTGTGCGTGTGTCTGCATGTGTTCGTATCTGTGTGTATGTGCCTGCATGTGTTTATATCTGTATGTGTGCATTTGTCTGCATGTGTTTATATCTATGTATGTGTGTCTGTGTGTGTTTATACCTGTATATGTGCGTGACTGCATGTGTTTATAACTGTATGTGTGTGCGTGTATCTGAATATGTGTGTGTTTATTAAATCTGTTAAATCTGAATATGTGTGTGTTTATTAAATCTGTTAAAACGCATGTTATTAAATCTGTATGTGTCTTTGTCTGCATGTGTTTATAACTGTATGTGTGCGTGTGTCTGCCTGTGTTTATACCTGTATATGTATGTGTCTGTTGTGTTTATATCTGTATGTGTGTGTTTGTCTGCAAGTGTTTATATCTGTATGTGTGTGCGTGTTTGCATGTGTTTATTTCAGTATGTGTGTGTCTCTGGAAGTGTTTATATCTGTGTGTGTGTCTGCATGTGTTTCTATCTATACGTTTGTGTCTGCATGTGTTTTTAGCTGCACGTGTGCGCCTGTCTGCATGTTTATATCTGTATGTATGTGTGTTTGCGTGTGTTTATATCTGTATATGTGTGTGTCTGCATGTGTTTATAACTGTATGCGTGAGTGTGTGTATCTGTATGTGTTTGTATCTGTATGTGTGTGTCTGCATGTGTTTATATCGATATGTGTGTGTGTGCCTGCATGTCTTTATATCTGTATGTATGTGTGTTCGCATGTGTTTATATCTGTATGTGTGCGTGTGTCCACATGTGTTTAAAACTCTATGTGTGTGCATGTGTTTATATTTGTGTATGCGTTGTTGGCATGTGTTTATATCTGTATGTGTGTGCGTGCATGTGTTTATATCTGTATATGTGTGTGTCTGCATGTGTTTATATCTGTATGTATGTGTGTCTGCATGTGTTTATATCTGTATGTGTGCGTGTGCCTACATGTGTTTATATCTGTATGTGTGTGCATGTGTTTGTATCTGTATGTGTATGTGTCTGCATGTTTTAAAATCTGTGTGTGTGTTTGTCTGCAGGTGTTTATAACTGTATGTGTGCGTGTGTCTGCAAGTGTTTAAATCTGTATATGTGTGTGTCTGCATGTGTTCATATCAGTATGTGTGTGTTTGTCTGCAGGTGTTTATATCTGCATGTTTGTGCGTGTTTGCATGTGTTTATTAATTTTTGTGTGTGTGTGTTTGCATGTGTTTATGCGTGTGTGTGTGTGTGCTTGTCTGCATGTGTTTCGATCTGTATGCGTGTGCCTGCATGTGTTTTTAGCTGCATGTGTGCACGTGTCTGTATGTTTCTATCTGTATGTATGTGTGTCTGCGTGTGTTTATATCTGTATATGTGTGTGCCTGCATGTGTTTATAAAAGAATGTGTGCGTGTATCTGTATGTGTTTATATCTGTATGTGTGTGTCTGCATGTGTTTATATCGGTATGTGTGTGTGTGCCTGCATGTGTTTATATCTGTATGTATGTGTGTTCGCATGTGTTTATATCTGTATGTGTGCGTGTGTCCACATGTGTTTAAAACTCTATGTGTGTGCATGTGTTTATATTTGTATATGCGTTGTTGGCATGTGTTTATATCTGTATGTGTGTGCGTGCATGTGTTTATATCTGTATATGTGTGTGTCTGCATGTGTTTATATCTGTATGTATGTGTGTCTGCATGTGTTTATATCTGTATGTGTGCGTGTGCCTACATGTGTTTATATCTGTATGTGTGTGCATGTGTTTGTATCTGTATGTGTATGTGTCTGCATGTTTTAAAATCTTTGTGTGTGTTTGTCTGCAGGTGTTTATAACTGTATGTGTGCGTGTGTCTGCAAGTGTTTAAATCTGCATATGTGTGTGTCTGCATGTGTTTATATCAGTATGTGTGTGTTTGTCTGCACGTGTTTATATCTGTATGTTTGTGCGTGTTTGCATGTGTTTATTAATTTTTGTGTGTGTCTGCATGTGTTTATGCGTCTGTGTGTGTGCTTGTCTGCATGTGTTTCGATCTGTATGCGTGTGCCTGCATGTGTTTTTAGCTGCATGTGTGCACGTGTCTGTATGTTTATATCTGTATGTATGTGTGTCTGCGTGTGTTTATATCTGTATATGTGTGTGCCTGCATGTGTTTATAAATGAATGTGTGTGCATGTATCTGTATGTGTATATATCTGTATGTGTGTGTCTGCATGTGTTTATATCGGTATGTGTGTGTGTGCCTGCATGTCTTTATATCTGTATGTATGTGTGTTCGCATGTGTTTATATCTGTATGTGTGCGTGTGTCCACATGTGTTTAAAACTCTATGTGTGTGCATGTGTTTATATTTGTATATGTGTTGTTGGCATGTGTTTATATCTGTATGTGTGTGCGTGCATGTGTTTATATCTGTATATGTGTGTGTCTGCATGTGTTTATATCTGTATGTATGTGTGTCTGCATGTGTTTATATCTGTATGTGTGCGTGTGCCTACATGTGTTTATATCTGTATGTTTGTGCATGTGTTTGTATCTGTATGTGTGTGTGTCTGCATGTTTTAAAATCTGTGTGTGTGTTTGTCTGCAGGTGTTTATAACTGTATGTGTGCGTGTGTCTGCAAGTGTTTAAATCTGTATATGTGTGTGTCTGCATGTGTTTATATCAGTATGTGTGTGTTTGTCTGCACGTGTTTATATCTGTATGTTTGTGCGTGTTTGCATGTGTTTATTAATTTTTGTGTGTGTGTGTTTGCATGTGTTTATGCGTTTGTGTGTGTGCTTGTCTGCATGTGTTTCGATCCGTATGCGTGTGCCTGCATGTGTTTTTAGCTGCATGTGTGCACGTGTCTGTATGTTTATATCTGTATGTATGTGTGTCTGCGTGTGTTTATATCTGTATATGTGTGTGCCTACATGTGTTTATAAATGAATGTGTGTGCGTGTATCTGTATGTGTTTATATCTGTATGTGTTTGTCTGCATGTGTTTATATCTGTATTTGTGTGCGTGTCCTCATGTCTTTATATCTGTATATGTGCGTGTATCTGCATGTGTTTATATCTGTAAGTGTGCGTGTGTCTGCATGTGTTTATATCTGATTGTGTGTGTGTTTGCATCTGTTTATATCTGTATGTGTTTATCTTTACATGTGTTTATATCTGTATGTGTGTGCGTGTCTGCGTGTTTTTTCTGAATATGTGTGTGTGTCTGCATGTGTCTATATCTGTTTGTGTCTTCGCGTCTGCATGTGTTTATAACTGTATGTGTGCCCGTGTCTGCATGTGTATATATCTGTGTGTGTGTGCGTCTGCATGTGTTTATATCTGTATGTGTGAGTCTGTCTGCATGTGTTTATATCTGTATGTGTGTATGTTTGCATGTTTTATTGCTGCATGTGTGTGTGCCTGCATGTTTCTATATCTGTATGTATGTGTGTCTGGATGTGTTTATATCTGTATGCGTGTTGTTGGCTTGTGTTTATATCTGCATGTGTGTGCGTGTCTGCATGTGTTTGTCTCTGTATGTGTGTGTGTCTGCATGTTTTTAAATGTGTATGTTCGTTTGTCTGCATGTGTTTATATCTGTATGTGTGTGCGTGTGTCTGCATGTGTTTATATCTGTGTGTATGTGCCTGCATGTGTTTATATCTGTATGTGTGCATGTGTCTGCATGTGTTTATATCTGTATTTGTGTGCGTGTGTCCTCATGTCTTTATATCTGTATGTGTTTGCGTGTATCTGCATGTGTTTATATTTATATGTGTGCGTGTGTCTGCAGGTGTTTATATCTGTATGTGTGTGTGCATGTGTTTATATCTGTATGTGTGTGTGTTCGCATGTTTTTATATCTGTATGTCTGTGCGTGTGTGCATGTGTTCATATCTGTTTGTGTGAGTGTCTGCATGTTTTTAAATCTGTATGTGTGATTGTCTGCAGGTGTTTATATCTGTATGTTTGTGCGTGTTTGCATGTGTTTATTTCTTTATGTGTGAGTGTCTCAAAGTGTTTATTCCTGTGTGTGTTTGCGCGTCTGCATGTGTTTCTACCTGTATGTGTGTGTCTGCATGTGTTCGCACACATGTCTGTGCGTTGATATCTCTATGTATGCAGTGTGTCTGCATGTATTTATATCTGTATGTCTGTGCGTGTTTGCATGTGTTTATATCTGTATTTGTGTGCGTGTGTCCTCATGTCTTTATATCTGTATGTGTTTGCGTGTATCTGCATGTGTTTATATTTATATGTGTGCGTGTGTCTGCAGGTGTTTATATCTGTATGTGTGTGTGCATGTGTTTATATCTGTATGTGTGTGTGTTCGCATGTTTTTATATCTGTATGTCTGTGCATGTGTGCATGTGTTCATATCTGTTTGTGTGAGTGTCTGCATGTTTTTAAATCTGTATGTGTGATTGTCTGCAGGTGTTTATATCTGTATGTTTGTGCGTGTTTGCATGTGTTTATTTCTTTATGTGTGTGTGTCTGGAAGTGTTTATTCCTGTGTGTGTGTGCGCGTCTGCATGTGTTTCTACCTGTATGTGTGTGTCTGCATGTGATCGCACACATGTCTGTGCGTTGATATCTCTATGTATGCAGTGTGTCTGCATGTATTTATATCTGTATGTCTGTGCGTGTTTGCATGTGTTTATATCTGTATTTGTGTGCGTGTGTCCTCATGTCTTTATATCTGTATGTGTTTGCGTGTATCTGCATGTGTTTATATTTATATGTGTGCGTGTGTCTGCATGTGTTTATATCTGTATGTGTGTGTGCATGTGTTTATATCTGTATGTGTGTGTGTTCGCATGTTTTTATATCTGTATGTCTGTGCATGTGTGCATGTGTTCATATCTGTTTGTGTGAGTGTCTGCATGTGTTTATATCTGTATATGTGTGTGTCTGCATGTGTTTATATCGGCATGTGTGTGTTTGTCTGCATGTGTTTATATCTGTATGTTTGTGCGTGTCTGCATGTGTTTATATCTGTATGTGTGTGCGTGTGTCTGCATGGGTTTATATCTGTGTGTATGTGCCTGCATGTGTTTATATCTGGATGTGTGCATGTGTCAGCATGTGTTTATATCTGTATGTATGTGTCTGCATGTGTTTATAACTGTATGTGTGTGTGTGTCTGCATGTGTTTATATCTGTATATGTGTGTGTCTGCATGTGTTTATATCTGTATGTGTGCCCGTGTCTGCATGTGTATATATCTGTATGTGTGTGTGTCTGCATGTGTCTATATCTGTTTGTGTCTTCGCGTCTGCATGTGTTTATAACTGTATGCATGCCCGTGTCTGCATGTGTTTATATCTGTGTGTGTGTGTGTCTGCATCTGTTTATATCTGTATGTGTTTATCTTTACATGTGTTTATATCTGTATGTGTGTGTGTGTCTGCATGTGTTTTTTCTGAATATGTGTGTGTGTCTGCATGTGTCTATATCTGTTTGTGTGTTCGCGTCTGCATGTGTTTATAACTGTATGTGTGCCCGTGTCTGCATGTGTATATATCTGTATGTGTGTGTGTCTGCATGTGTTTATATCTGTATGTGTGAGTCTGTCTGCATGTGTTTATATCTAGAACATAGAACATAGAAGAATACAGCGCAGTACAGGCCCTTTGGCCCTCGATGTTGCGCCGATCCAAGCCCACCTAACCTAGACGAACCCAACATCCTCCATATACCTATCCAATGCCCGCTTAAATGCCCATAAAGAGGGAGAGTCCACCACTGCTACTGGCAGGGCATTCCATGAACTTACGACTCGCTGAGTGAAGAACCTACCCCTAACTTCAGTCCTATATCTACCCCCCCCTTAATTTAAAGCTATGCCCCCTTGTAATACCCAACTCCATACGCGGGAAAAGGTTCACACTGTCAACCCTATCTAACCCCCTAATCATCTTGTACACCTCAATCAAGTCACCCCTAAACCTTCTTTTCTCTAATGAAAACAGCCCCAAGTGTCTCAGACTTTCCTCATACGATCTTCCTTCCATACCAGGCAACATCCTGGTAAACCTCCTCTGCACCCGTTCCAGTGCCTCCACATTCTTCCTCTCGTATGGCGACCAAAACTGCACACAATATTCCAGATGCGGCCGCACCAGAGTCTTATACAACTGCATCATGACCTCAGGACTCCGGAACTCAATTCCTCTACCAATAAAAGCCAGTACGCCATATGCCTTCCTCACCGCACTATTTACCTGGGTGGCAACTTTCAGAGATCTGTGTACATGGACACCAAGATCCCTCTGCTCATCCACACTACCAAGTATCCGACCATTAGCCCAGTACCCCATCTTTTTGTTATTCTTCCCAAAGTGAATCACCTCACACTTAGCTACATTGAATTCCATTTGCCACCTTTCTGCCCAGCTCTGCAGCTTCTCTATATCCTGCTGTAACCTGCCACATCTTTCCTCACTGTCAACAACTCCTCCGACTTTCGTATCATCCGCAAACTTGCTCACCCAACCTTCTAACCCCTCTTCCAGGTCATTTATAAAATGACAAACAGCAATGGTCCCAAAACAGATCCTTGCGGAACACCGCTAGTGACGGCACTCCATGAAGAAACTTTGCCATCAACTACTACCCTCTGTCTTCTTCCATCCAGCCAATTCCTAACCCAAACCTCCAACTCACCCTCAATGCCATATCTCCGTATTTTCTGCAGTTGCCTACCATGGGGAACCTTATCAAACGCCTTACTAAAATCCATATATACCACATCTACCGCTTTCCCCTCATCAACCTCCTTCGTCACCTTTTCAAAGAATTCAATAAGGTTTGTGAGGCACGACCTGCCCTTCACAAAACCATGCTGACTATCCTTGATCACATTATTCCTATCCAGATGTGCATAAATCCTATCCCTTACAATTCTCTCTAAGACTTTGCCCACAACAGAAGTGAGACTCACCGGCCTATAGTTACTAGGGTTATCCCTACTCCCCTTTTTGAACAAGGGAACCACATTTGCTATCCTCCAGTCTTCTGGCACTACTCCTGTAGACAAAGAGGACATAAAAATCAAGGCCAATGGCTCTGCAATCTCCTCCCTTGATTCCCAGAGAATCCTAGGATAAATGCCATCAGGCCCAGGGGACTTATCTATTTTCACCTTTTCCAGGATTTCCAACACCTCTTCTCTACATACCTCAAAGCCATCCATTCGACTTATTTGTGTCTCAGTATTCACATCGACGACAAAGCCCTGTTCCTGATTAAATACTGACGAAAAGTATTCATTCAGTGTCTCCCCAATCTCTTCCGCCTCCACACGCAACTTCCCACTACTATCCTTGACTGGACCTATTCCTACCCTGGTCATTCTTTTATTCCTAACATACCTATAGAAAGCCTTCTATAGGGATGTGTGCGTGTGTCTGCATGTGTTTATACCTGTATATGTGTGTGTCTGCATGTGTTTATATCTGTATGTGTGTGCGTGTGTCTGCATGTGTTTATATCTGTGTGTATGTGCCTGCATGTGTTTATATCTGTATGTGTGCATGTGTCTGCATGTGTTTATATCTGTATGTATGTGTACATACACACATCTGTATGTGTGTATGTTTGCATGTTTTTATAGCTGCATGTGTGTGTGCCTGCATGTTTTTATATCTGTATGTATGTGTGTCTGGATGTATTTATATCTGTATGCGTGTTGTTGGCTTGTGTTTATATCTGTATGTGTGTGCGTGTCTGCATGTGTTTGTATCTGTATGTGTGTGTGTCTGCATGTTTTTAAATGTGTATGTTCGTTTGTCTGCATGTGTTTATAACTGTATGTGTGCGTGTGTCTGCATGTGTTTAAACCTGTTTGTGCGTGTGTGTTAACATGTGTTCATATCTGAAAGTGTGTGTCTGCATGCTTTTATATTTGTGTGTGTGTTCCTACATGTGTTTATATCTGTATGTATGTGTGTCTGCATGTGTTTATATCTGTATGTGTGTGTGTCTACAGGTGTTTAAAACTCGATGTGTGTGTGAATGTGTTTATATTTGTATATGTGTTGTTGGTATGTGTTTATATCTGTATGTGTGTGCGTGCATGTGTTTATATCTGTATATGTGTTTGTCTGCATGTTTTTATATCTGTATGTGCGTGTTTGCATGTGTTTATTTTTTATGTGTGTGTGTGTTTGCATGTGTTTATGCGTGTGTGTGTGCGTGTCTGCATGTGTTTCGATCTGTATGCGTGTGCCTGCATGTGTTTTCAGCTGCATGTGTGCACTTGTCTGCCTGTTTATATCTGTATGTATGTGTGTCTGCGTGTGTTTATATCTGTATATGTGTGTGCCTGCATGTGTTTATAAATGAATGTGTGTGCGTGTATCTGTATGTGTTTATATCTGTATGTGTGTGTGTCTGCATGTGTTTATATCTGTAATTGTGCGTGTGCCTGCATGTGTTTATATCTGTATGTGTGTGTGTTTGCATGTTATTAAATCTGTATGCGTGTTTGTCTGCATGTGTTTATAACTGTATGTGTGCGTGGGTCTGCATGTGTTTATACCTGTATGTGTGTGTGTCTGCATGTGTTTATATCTGTATGTGTGTGCGTGTGTCTGCATGTGTTTATATCTGTGTGTATGTGCCTGCATGTGTTTATATCTGTATGTGTGCATGTGTCTGCATGTGTTTATATCTGTATGTATGTGTGTCTGTGTGTGTTTATATCTGTATATGTGCGTGCCTGCATGTGTTTATAACTGTATGTGTGTGCGTGTATCTGAATGTGTGTGTGTTTGCATGTTATTAAATCTGTATGTGTCTTTGTCTGCATGTGTTTATAACTGTATGCGTGCGTGTGTCTGCAAGTGTTTAAATATGTATATGTGTGTGTCTGCATGTGTTTATATCTGTATGTTTGTCTGCATCAGTATGTGTGTGTTTGTCTGCACGTGTTTATATCTGTATGTTTGTGCGTGTTTGCATGTGTTTATTAATTTTTGTGTGTGTGTTTGCATGTGTTTTTGCGTGTGTGTGTGTGCTTGTCTGCATGTGTTTCGATCTGTATGCGTGTGCCTGCGTGTGTTTTTAGCTGCATGTGTGCACGTGTCTGTATGTTTATATCTGTATGTATGTGTGTCTGCGCGTGTTTATATCTGTATATGTGTGTGCCTGCATGTGTTTATAAATGAATGTGTGTGCGTGTATCTTTATGTGTTTATATCTGTATGTGTGTGTGTCTGCATGTGTTTATATCTGTATTTGTGTGCGTGCCCTCATGTCTTTATATCTGTATCTGTGCGTGTATCTGCATGTGTTTATATCTGTAAGTGTGCGTGTGTCTGCATGTGTTTATATCTGTATGTGTGTGTGTCTGCATCTGTTTATATCTGTATGTGTTTATCTTTACATGTGTTTATATCTGTATGTGTGCGCGTGTCTGCATGTGTTTTTTCTGAATGTGTGTGCGTCTGCATGTGTCTATATCTGTTTGTGTCTTCGCGTCTGCATGTGTTTATAACTGTATGCATGCCCGTGTCTGCATGTGTTTATATCTGTATGTGTGTGTGTCTGCATCTGTTTATATCTGTATGTGTTTATCTTTACATGTGTTTATATCTGTATGTTTGTGCGTGTCTGCATGTGTTTTTTCTGAATATGTGTGTGTGTCTGCATGTGTCTATATCTGTTTGTGTGTTCGCGTCTGCATGTGTTTATAACTGTATGTGTGCCCGTGTCTGCATGTGTATATATCTGTATGTGTGTGTGTCTGCATGTGTTTATATCTGTATGTGTGAGTCTGTCTGCATGTGTTTATATCTAGAACATAGAACATAGAAGAATACAGCGCAGTACAGGCCCTTTGGCCCTCGATGTTGCGCCGATCCAAGCCCACCTAACCTATACTAACCCACTATCCTCCATATACCTATCCAATGCCCGCTTAAATGCCCAAAAAGAGGGAGAGTCCACCACTGCTACTGGCAGGGCATTCCATGAACTTACGACTCGCTGAGTGAAGAACCTACCCCTAACTTCAGTCCTATATCTACCCCCCCCTTAATTTAAAGCTATGCCCCCTTGTAATACCCGACTCCATACGCGGGAAAAGGTTCACACTGTCAACCCTATCTAACCCCCTAATCATCTTGTACACCTCAATCAAGTCACCCCTAAACCTTCTTTTCGTTAATGAAAACAGCCCCAAGTGTCTCAGTCTTTCCTCATACGATCTTCCTTCCATACCAGGCAACATCCTGGTAAACCTCCTCTGCACCCGTTCCAGTGCCTCCACATTCTTCCTCTCGTATGGCGACCAAAACTGCACACAATATTCCAGATGCGGCCGCACCAGAGTCTTATACAACTGCATCATGACCTCAGGACTCCGGAACTCAATTCCTCTACCAATAAAAGCCAGTACGCCATATGCCTTCCTCACCGCACTATTTACCTGGGTGGCAACTTTCAGAGATCTGTGTACATGGACACCAAGATCCCTCTGCTCATCCACACTACCAAGTATCCGACCATTAGCCCAGTACCCCATCTTTTTGTTATTCTTCCCAAAGTGAATCACCTCACACTTAGCTACATTGAATTCCATTTGCCACCTTTCTGCCCAGCTCTGCAGCTTCTCTATATCCTGCTGTAACCTGCCACATCTTTCCTCACTGTCAACAACTCCTCCGACTTTCGTATCATCCGCAAACTTGCTCACCCAACCTTCTAACCCCTCTTCCAGGTCATTTATAAAAATGACAAACAGCAATGGTCCCAAAACAGATCCTTGCGGAACACCGCTAGTGACGGCACTCCATGAAGAAACTTTGCCATCAACTACTACCCTCTGTCTTCTTCCATCCAGCCAATTCCTAACCCAAACCTCCAACTCACCCTCAATGCCATATCTCCGTATTTTCTGCAGTAGCCTACCATGGGGAACCTTATCAAACGCCTTACTAAAATCCATATATACCACATCTACCACTTTCCCCTCATCAACCTCCTTCGTCACCTTTTCAAAGAATTCAATAAGGTTTGTGAGGCACGACCTGCCCTTCACAAAACCATGCTGACTATCCTTGATCACATTATTCCTATCCAGATGTGCATAAATCCTATCCCTTACAATTCTCTCTAAGACTTTGCCCACAACAGAAGTGAGACTCACCGGCCTATAGTTACTAGGGTTATCCCTACTCCCCTTTTTGAACAAGGGAACCACATTTGCTATCCTCCAGTCTTCTGGCACTACTCCTGTAGACAAAGAGGACATAAAAATCAAGGCCAATGGCTCTGCAATCTCCTCCCTTGCTTCCCAGAGAATCCTAGGATAAATGCCATCAGGCCCAGGGGACTTATCTATTTTCACCTTTTCCAGGATTTCCAACACCTCTTCTCTACATACCTCAAAGCCATCCATTCGACTTATTTGTGTCTCAGTATTCACATCGACGACAATGCCCTGTTCCTGAGTAAATACTGACGAAAAGTATTCATTCAGTGTCTCCCCAATCTCTTCCGCCTCCACACGCAACTTCCCACTACTATCCTTGACTGGACCTATACCTACCCTGGTCATTCTTTTATTCCTAACATACCTATAGAAAGCCTTCTATAGGGATGTGTGCGTGTGTCTGCATGTGTTTATACCTGTATATGTGTGTGTCTGCATGTGTTTATATCTGTATGTGTGTGCGTGTGTCTGCATGTGTTTATATCTGTGTGTATGTGCCTGCACGTGTTTATATCTGTATGTGTGCATGTGTCTGCATGTGTTTATATCTGTATGTATGTGTACATACACACATCTGTATGTGTGTATGTTTGCATGTTTTTATAGCTGCATGTGCGTGTGCCTGCATGTTTTTATATCTGTATGTATGTGTGTCTGGATGTGTTTATATCTGAATGCGTGTTGTTGGCTTGTGTTTATATCTGTATGTGTGTGCGTGTCTGCATGTGTTTGTATCTGTATGTGTGTGTGTCTGCATGTTTTTAAATGTGTATGTTCGTTTGTCTGCATGTGTTTATAACCGTATGTGTGCGTGTGTCTGCATGTTTATATCTGTATATGTGTGTGCCTGCATGTGTGTATAACTGTATGTGTGTGCGTGTATCGGTATGTGTTTATATCTGTATGTGTGTGTGTCCGTATGTGTTTATGTCTGTAATTGTGCGTGTTTGCATGTGTTTATATCTGTGTGTGTGTGTTTGCATGTTATTAAATCAGTATGCGTGTTTGTCTGCATGTGTTTATATCTGAAATTGTGCGTGTGTCTGCATGTGTTTATATCTGTGTGTGTGTGTGTTTGCATGTTATTAAATCTGTATGCGTGTTTGTCTGCATGTGTTTATATCTGAAATTGTGCGTTTGTCTGCATGTGTTTATATCTGTAATTGTGCGTGTGTCTGCATGTGTTTATATCTGTGTGTGTGTGTGTTTGCATGTTATTAAATCTGTATGCGTATTTGTCTGCATGTGTTTATATCTGAAATTGTGCGTGTGTCTGCATGTGTTTATATCTGTGTGTGTGTGTGTTTGCATGTTATTAAATCTGTATGCGTGTTTGTCTGCATGTGTTTATATCTGAAATTGTGCGTTTGTCTGCATGTGTTTATATCTGTATATGTGTGTGTTTGCATGTTATTAAATCTGTATGCGTTTTTGTCTGCATGTGTTTATAACTGTATGTGTCCGTGTGTCTGCATGTGTTTATACCTGTATATGTGTGTGTCTGCATGTGTTTATATCTGTATGTGTGTGCGTGTGTCTGCATGTGTTTATATCTGTGTGTATGTGCCTGCATGTGTTTATATCTGTATGTGTGCATGTGTCTGCATGTGTTTATATCTGTATGTATGTGTACATACACACATCTGTATGTGTGTATGTTTGCATGTTTTTTATAGCTGCATGTGTGTGTGCCTGCATGTTTTTATATCTGTATGTATGTGTGTCTAGATGTATTTATATCTGTATTAGTGTTGTTCGCTTGTGTTTATATCTGTATGTGTGTGTGTGTCTGCATGTTTATAAATGTGTATGTTCGTTTGTTTGCATGTGTTTATAACTGTATGTGTGCGTGTGTCTGCATGTGTTCATATCTGTGTGTATGTGCCTGCATGTGTTTATATCTGCATGTGTGCATTTGTCTGCATGTGTTTATATCTGTATGTATGTGTGTCTGTGTGTGTTTATACCTGTATATGTGTGTGCCTGCATGTGTGTATAACTGTATGTGTGTGCGTGTATCGGTATGTGTTTATATCTGTATGTGTGTGTCCGTATGTGTTTATGTCTGTAATTGTGCGTGTTTGCATGTGTTTATATCTGTGTGTGTGTGTTTGCATGTTATTAAATCTGTATGTGTGTTTGTCTGCATGTGTTAATATCTGTATGTGTGTGCGTGTGTCTGCATGTGTTCGTATCTGTGTGTATGTGCCTGCATGTGTTTATATCTGTATGTGTGCATTTGTCTGCATGTGTTTATATCTATGTATGTGTGTCTGTGTGTGTTTATACCTGTATATGTGCGTGACTGCATGTGTTTATAACTGTATGTGTGTGCGTGTATCTGAATATGTGTGTGTTTGCATGTTATTAAATCTGTATGTGTCTTTGTCTGCATGTGTTTATAACTGTATGTGTGCGTGTGTCTGCCTGTGTTTATACCTGTATATGTATGTGTCTGTTGTGTTTATATCTGTATGTGTGTGTTTGTCTGCAAGTGTTTATATCTGTATGTGTGTGCGTGTTTGCATGTGTTTATTTCAGTATGTGTGTGTCTCTGGAAGTGTTTATATCTGTGTATGTGTCTGCATGTGTTTCTATCTATACGTTTGTGTCTGCATGTGTTTTTAGCTGCACGTGTGCGCCTGTCTGCATGTTTATATCTGTATGTATGTGTGTTTGCGTGTGTTTATATCTGTATATGTGTGTGTCTGCATGTGTTTATAACTGTATGCGTGAGTGTGTGTATCTGTATGTGTTTGTATCTGTATGTGTGTGTCTGCATGTGTTTATATCGATATGTGTGTGTGTGCCTGCATGTCTTTATATCTGTATGTGTGCGTGTGTCCACATGTGTTTAAAACTCTATGTGTGTGCATGTGTTTATATTTGTGTATGCGTTGTTGGCATGTGTTTATATCTGTATGTGTGTGCATGCATGTGTTTATATCTGTATATGTGTGTGTCTGCATGTGTTTATATCTGTATGTATGTGTGTCTGCATGTGTTTATATCTGTATGTGTGCGTGTGCCTACATGTGTTTATATCTGTATGTGTGTGCATGTGTTTGTATCTGTATGTGTATGTGTCTGCATGTTTTAAAATCTGTGTGTGTGTTTGTCTGCAGGTGTTTATAACTGTATGTGTGCGTGTGTCTGCAAGTGTTTAAATCTGTATATGTGTGTGTCTGCATGTGTTCATATCAGTATGTGTGTGTTTGTCTGCACGTGTTTATATCTGCATGTTTGTGCGTGTTTGCATGTGTTTATTAATTTTTGTGTGTGTGTGTTTGCATGTGTTTATGCGTGTGTGTGTGTGTGCTTGTCTGCATGTGTTTCGATCTGTATGCGTGTGCCTGCATGTGTTTTTAGCTGCATGTGTGCACGTGTCTGTATGTTTCTATCTGCATGTATGTGTGTCTGCGTGTGTTTATATCTGTATATGTGTGTGCCTGCATGTGTTTATAAAAGAATGTGTGTGCGTGTATCTTTATGTGTTTATATCTGTATGTGTGTGTCTGCATGTGTTTATATCGGTATGTGTGTGTGTGCCTGCATGTGTTTATATCTGTATGTATGTGTGTTCGCATGTGTTTATATCTGTATGTGTGCGTGTGCCACATGTGTTTAAAACTCTATGTGTGTGCATGTGTTTATATTTGTATATGCGTTGTTGGCATGTGTTTATATCTGTATGTGTGTGCGTGCATGTGTTTATATCTGTATATGTGTGTGTCTGCATGTGTTTATATCTGTATGTATGTGTGTCTGCATGTGTTTATATCTGCATGTGTGCGTGTGCCTACATGTGTTTATATCTGTATGTGTGTGCATGTGTTTGTATCTGTATGTGTATGTGTCTGCATGTTTTAAAATCTTTGTGTGTGTTTGTCTGCAGGTGTTTATAACTGTATGTGTGCGTGTGTCTGCAAGTGTTTAAATCTGCATATGTGTGTGTCTGCATGTGTTTATATCAGTATGTGTGTGTTTGTCTGCACGTGTTTATATCTGTATGTTTGTGCGTGTTTGCATGTGTTTATTAATTTTTGTGTGTGTCTGCATGTGTTTATGCGTCTGTGTGTGTGCTTGTCTGCATGTGTTTCGATCTGTATGCGTGTGCCTGCATGTGTTTTTAGCTGCATGTGTGCACGTGTCTGTATGTTTATATCTGTATGTATGTGTGTCTGCGTGTGTTTATATCTGTATATGTGTGTGCCTGCATGTGTTTATAAATGAATGTGTGTGCATGTATCTGTATGTGTATATATCTGTATGTGTGTGTCTGCATGTGTTTATATCGGTATGTGTGTGTGTGCCTGCATGTCTTTATATCTGTATGTATGTGTGTTCGCTTGTGTTTATATCTGTATGTGTGCGTGTGTCCACATGTGTTTAAAACTCTATGTGTGTGCATGTGTTTATATTTGTATATGTGTTGTTGGCATGTGTTTATATCTGTATGTGTGTGCGTGCATGTGTTTATATCTGTATATGTGTGTGTCTGCATGTGTTTATATCTGTATGTTTGTGTGTCTGCATGTGTTTATATCTGTATGTGTGCGTGTGCCTACATGTGTTTATATCTGTATGTTTGTGCATGTGTTTGTATCTGTATGTGTGTGTGTCTGCATGTTTTAAAATCTGTGTGTGTGTTTGTCTGCAGGTGTTTATAACTGTATGTGTGCGTGTGTCTGCAAGTGTTTAAATCTGTATATGTGTGTGTCTGCATGTGTTCATATCAGTATGTGTGTGTTTGTCTGCACGTGTTTATATCTGCATGTTTGTGCGTGTTTGCATGTGTTTATTAATTTTTGTGTGTGTGTGTTTGCATGTGTTTATGCGTGTGTGTGTGTGTGCTTGTCTGCATGTGTTTCGATCTGTATGCGTGTGCCTGCATGTGTTTTTAGCTGCATGTGTGCACGTGTCTGTATGTTTCTATCTGTATGTATGTGTGTCTGCGTGTGTTTATATCTGTATATGTGTGTGCCTGCATGTGTTTATAAAAGAATGTGTGTGCGTGTATCTTTATGTGTTTATATCTGTATGTGTGTGTCTGCATGTGTTTATATCGGTATGTGTGTGTGTGCCTGCATGTGTTTATATCTGTATGTATGTGTGTTCGCATGTGTTTATATCTGTATGTGTGCGTGTGTCCACATGTGTTTAAAACTCTATGTGTGTGCATGTGTTTATATTTGTATATGCGTTGTTGGCATGTGTTTATATCTGTATGTGTGTGCGTGCATGTGTTTATATCTGTATATGTGTGTGTCTGCATGTTTTTATATCTGTATGTATGTGTGTCTGCATGTGTTTATATCTGTATGTGTGCGTGTGCCTACATGTGTTTATATCTGTATGTGTGTGCATGTGTTTGTATCTGTATGTGTATGTGTCTGCATGTTTTAAAATCTTTGTGTGTGTTTGTCTGCAGGTGTTTATAACTGTATGTGTGCGTGTGTCTGCAAGTGTTTAAATCTGCATATGTGTGTGTCTGCATGTGTTTATATCAGTATGTGTGTGTTTGTCTGCACGTGTTTATATCTGTATGTTTGTGCGTGTTTGCATGTGTTTATTAATTTTTGTGTGTGTCTGCATGTGTTTATGCGTCTGTGTGTGTGCTTGTCTGCATGTGTTTCGATCTGTATGCGTGTGCCTGCATGTGTTTTTAGCTGCATGTGTGCACGTGTCTGTATGTTTATATCTGTATGTATGTGTGTCTGCGTGTGTTTATATCTGTATATGTGTGTGCCTGCATGTGTTTATAAATGAATGTGTGTGCATGTATCTGTATGTGTATATATCTGTATGTGTGTGTCTGCATGTGTTTATATCGGTATGTGTGTGTGTGCCTGCATGTCTTTATATCTGTATGTATGTGTGTTCGCTTGTGTTTATATCTGTATGTGTGCGTGTGTCCACATGTGTTTAAAACTCTATGTGTGTGCATGTGTTTATATTTGTATATGTGTTGTTGGCATGTGTTTATATCTGTATGTGTGTGCGTGCATGTGTTTATATCTGTATATGTGTGTGTCTGCATGTGTTTATATCTGTATGTTTGTGTGTCTGCATGTGTTTATATCTGTATGTGTGCGTGTGCCTACATGTGTTTATATCTGTATGTTTGTGCATGTGTTTGTATCTGTATGTGTGTGTGTCTGCATGTTTTAAAATCTGTGTGTGTGTTTGTCTGCAGGTGTTTATAACTGTATGTGTGCGTGTGTCTGCAAGTGTTTAAATCTGTATATGTGTGTGTCTGCATGTGTTTATATCAGTATGTGTGTGTTTGTCTGCACGTGTTTATATCTGTATGTTTGTGCGTGTTTGCATGTGTTTATTAATTTTTGTGTGTGTGTGTTTGCATGTGTTTATGCGTTTGTGTGTGTGCTTGTCTGCATGTGTTTCGATCCGTATGCGTGTGCCTGCATGTGTTTTTAGCTGCATGTGTGCACGTGTCTGTATGTTTATATCTGTATGTATGTGTGTCTGCGTGTGTTTATATCTGTATATGTGTGTGCCTACATGTGTTTATAAATGAATGTGTGTGCGTGTATCTGTATGTGTTTATATCTGTATGTGTTTGTCTGCATGTGTTTATATCTGTATTTGTGTGCGTGTCCTCATGTCGTTATATCTGTATATGTGCGTGTATCTGCATGTGTTTATATCTGTAAGTGTGCGTGTGTCTGCATGTGTTTATATCTGATTGTGTGTGTGTTTGCATCTGTTTATATCTGTATGTGTTTATCTTTACATGTGTTTATATCTGTATGTGTGTGCGTGTCTGCGTGTTTTTTCTGAATATGTGTGTGTGTCTGCATGTGTCTATATCTGTTTGTGTCTTCGCGTCTGCATGTGTTTATAACTGTATGTGTGCCCGTGACTGCATGTGTATATATCTGTGTGTGTGTGCGTCTGCATGTGTTTATATCTGTATGTGTGAGTCTGTCTGCATGTGTTTATATCTGTATGTGTGTATGTTTGCATGTTTTATTGCTGCATGTGTGTGTGCCTGCATGTTTCTATATCTGTATGTATGTGTGTCTGGATGTGTTTATATCTGTATGCGTGTTGTTGGCTTGTGTTTATATCTGCATGTGTGTGCGTGTCTGCATGTGTTTGTCTCTGTATGTGTGTGTGTCTGCATGTTTTTAAATGTGTATGTTCGTTTGTCTGCATGTGTTTATATCTGTATGTGTGTGCGTGTGTCTGCATGTGTTTATATCTGTGTGTATGTGCCTGCATGTGTTTATATCTGTATGTGTGCATGTGTTTATATCTGTATTTGTGTGCGTGTGTCCTCATGTCTTTATATCTGTATGTGTTTGCGTGTATCTGCATGTGTTTATATTTATATGTGTGCGTGTGTCTGCAGGTGTTTATATCTGTATGTGTGTGTGCATGTGTTTATATCTGTATATGTGTGTGTCTGCATGTGTTTATATCTGCATGTGTGTGTTTGTCTGCATGTGTTTATATCTGTATGTTTGTGCGTGTCTGCATGTGTTTATATCTGTATGTGTGTGCGTGTGTCTGCGTGGGTTTATATCTGTGTGTATGTGCCTGCATGTGTTTATATCTGGATGTGTGCATGTGTCAGCATGTGTTTATATCTGTATGTATGTGTCTGCATGTGTTTATAACTGTATGTGTGTGTGTGTCTGCATGTGTTTATATCTGTATATGTGTGTGTCTGCATGTGTTTATATCTAGAACATAGAACATAGAAGGCCCTTTGGCCCTCGATGTTGCGCCGATCCAAGCCCACCTAACCTATACTAACCCAATATCCTCCATATACCTATCCAATGCCCGCTTAAATGCCCATAAAGAGGGAGAGTCCACCACTGCTACTGGCAGGGCATTCCATGAACTTGCGACTCGCTGAGTGAAGAACCTACCCCTAACTTCAGTCCTATATCTACCCCCCCCTTAATTTAAAGCTATGCCCCCTTGTAATACCCAACTCCATACGCGGGAAAAGGTTCACACTGTCAACCCTATCTAACCCCCTAATCATCTTGTACACCTCAATCAAGTCACCCCTAAACCTTCTTTTCTCTAATGAAAACAGCCCCAAGTGTCTCAGACTTTCCTCATACGATCTTCCTTCCATACCAGGCAACATCCTGGTAAACCTCCTCTGCACCCGTTCCAGTGCCTCCACATCCTTCCTATAGTATGGCGACCAAAACTGCACACAATATTCCAGATGCGGCCGCACCAGAGTCTTATACAACTGCATCATGAACTCAGGACTCCGGAACTCAATTCCTCGACCAATAAAAGCCAGTACGCCATATGCCTTCCTCACCGCACTATTTACCTGGGTGGCAACTTTCAGAGATCTGTGTACATGGACACCAAGATCCCTCTGCTCATCCACACTACCAAGTATCCGACCATTAGCCCAGTACCCCATCTTTTTGTTATTCTTCCCAAAGTGAATCACCTCACACTTAGCTACATTGAATTCCATTTGCCACCTTTCTGCCCAGCTCTGCAGCTTCTCTATATCCTGCTGTAACCTGCCACATCTTTCCTCACTGTCAACAACTCCTCCGACTTTCGTATCATCCGCAAACTTGCTCACCCAACCTTCTAACCCCTCTTCCAGGTCATTTATAAAATGACAAACAGCAATGGTCCCAAAACAGATCCTTGCGGAACACCGCTAGTGACGGCACTCCATGAAGAAACTTTGCCATCAACTACTACCCTCTGTCTTCTTCCATCCAGCCAATTCCTAACCCAAACCTCCAACTCACCCTCAATGCCATATCTCCGTATTTTCTGCAGTTGCCTACCATGGGGAACCTTATCAAACGCCTTACTAAAATCCATATATACCACATCTACCGCTTTCCCCTCATCAACCTCCTTCGTCACCTTTTCAAAGAATTCAATAAGGTTTGTGAGGCACGACCTGCCCTTCACAAAACCATGCTGACTATCCTTGATCACATTATTCCTATCCAGATGTGCATAAATCCTATCCCTTACAATTCTCTCTAAGACTTTGCCCACAACAGAAGTGAGACTCACCGGCCTATAGTTACTAGGGTTATCCCTACTCCCCTTTTTGAACAAGGGAACCACATTTGCTATCCTCCAGTCTTCTGGCACTACTCCTGTAGACAAAGAGGACATAAAAATCAAGGCCAATGGCTCTGCAATCTCCTCCCTTCCTTCCCAGAGAATCCTAGGATAAATGCCATCAGGCCCAGGGGACTTATCTATTTTCACCTTTTCCAGGATTTCCAACACCTCTTCTCTACATACCTCAAAGCCATCCATTCTACTTATTTGTGTCTCAGTATTCACATCGACGACAAAGCCCTGTTCCTGATTAAATACTGACGAAAAGTATTCATTCAGTGTCTCCCCAATCTCTTCCGCCTCCACACGCAACTTCCCACTACTATCCTTGACTGGACCTATTCCTACCCTGGTCATTCTTTTATTCCTAACATACCTATAGAAAGCCTTCTATAGGGATGTGTGCGTGTATCGGTATGTGTTTATATCTGTATGTGTGTGTCCGTATGTGTTTATGTCTGTAATTGTGCGTGTTTGCATGTGTTTATATCTGTGTGTGTGTTTGCATGTTATTAAATCTGTATGTGTGTTTGTCTGCATGTGTTTATATCTGAAATTGTGCGTGTGTGTCTGCATGTGTTTATATCTGTATATGTGTGTGTGTTTGCATGTTATTAAATCTGTATGCGTTTTTGTCTGCATGTGTTTATATCTGTATGTTTGTGAGTGTTTGCATGTGTTTATTTTTTATGTGTGTGTTTGCATGTGTTTATGCATGTGTGTTTGCGTGTCTACATGTGTTTCGATCTGTATGCGTGTGCCTGCATGTGTTTTCAGCTGCATGTGTGCACGTGTCTGCCTGTTTATATCTGTATGTATGTGTGTCTGCGTGTGTTTATATCTGTATATGTGTGTGCCTGCATTTGTTTATAAATGAATGTGTGTGCGTGTATCTGTATGTGTTTATATCTGTATGTCTGTGTGTCTGCATGTGTTTATATCTGTAATTGTGCGTGTGTCTGCATGTGTTTATATTTGTATGTGTGTGTGTTTGCATGTTATTAAATCTGTATGCGTGTTTGTCTGCATGTGTTTATAACTGTATGTGTGCGTGTGTCTGCATGTGTTTATACCTGTATATGTGTGTGTCTGCATGTGTTTATATCTGTATGTGTGTGCGTGTGTCTGCATGTGTTTATATCTGTGTGTATGTGCCTGCATGTGTTTATATCTGTATGTGTGCATGTGTCTGCATGTGTTTATATCTGTATGTATGTGTGTCTGTGTGTGTTTATATCTGTACATGTGTGTACCTGCATGTGTTTATAACTGTATGTTTGTGTGTTTATCTGAATGTGTGTGTGTTTGCATGTTATTAAATCTGTATGTGTGTTTGTCTGCATGTGTTTATAACTGTATGTGTGCGTGTGTCTGCATGTGTTTATACCTGTATATGTGTGTGTCT
The DNA here is from genome assembly GCF_037043375.1 of Chiloscyllium plagiosum. NCBI lineage: Eukaryota > Metazoa > Chordata > Chondrichthyes > Orectolobiformes > Hemiscylliidae > Chiloscyllium > Chiloscyllium plagiosum. Next base: position 37,312,085 of record NW_028270183.1, read on the forward strand.
GCATGCGCTTATATCTGTATGTGTGTGTTTGTCTGCAAGTGTTTATATCTGTATGTGAGTGCGTGTTTGCATGTGTTTATTTCTGTATGTGTGTGCCTGGAAGTGTTTATATCTGTGTGTGCGTGTCTGCATGTGTTTCTATCTATACGTTTGTGTCTGCATGTGTTTTTAGCTGCACGTGTGCGCGTGTCTGCATGCTTATATCGGTATGTATGTGTGTTTGCGTGTGGTTATATCTGTATATGTGTGTGCCTGCATGTGTTTATAACTGTATGTGTGAGTGTGTGTATCTGTATGTGTTTGTATCTGTATGTGTGTGTCTGCATGTGTTTATATCGGTATGTGTGTGTTTGCCTGCATGTCTTTATATCTGTATGTATGTGTGTTCGCATGTGTTCATATCTGTATGTGTGCGTGTGTCCACATGTGTTTAAAACTCTATGTGTGTGCATGTGTTTATATTTGTATATGTGTTGTTAGCATGTGTTTATATCTGTATGTGTGTGCGTGCATGTGTTTATATCTGTATATGTGTGTGTCTGCATGTGTTTATATCTGTATGTATGTGTGTCTGCATGTGTTTATATCTGTATGTGTGCGTGTGCCTACATGTGTTCATATCTGTATGTGTGTGGATGTGTTTGTATCTGTATGTGTGTGTGTCTGCATGTTTTAAAATGCGTATGTGTGTTTGTCTGCAGGTGTTTATAACTGTATGTGTGCGTGTGTCTGCATGTGTTTAAATCTGTATATGTATGTGTCTGCATGTGTTTATATCTGTATGTGTGTGTTTGTCTGCATGTGTTTATCTCTGTATGTTTGTGCGTGTTTGCATGTGTTTATTTCTTTATGTGTGTGTGTCTGGAAGTGTTTATTCCTGTGTGTGTGCACGCGTCTGTATGTGTTTCTACCTGTATGTGTGTGTCTGCATGTGTTCGCACACATGTCTGTGCGTTGATATCTCTATGTATGCAGTGTGTCTGCATGTATTTATATCTGTATGTCTGTGCGTGTTTGCATGTGTTTATATCTGTATTTGTGTGCGTGTGTCCTCATGTCTTTATATCTGTATGTGTTTGCGTGTATCTGCATGTGTTTATATTTATATGTGTGCGTGTGTCTGCAGGTGTTTATATCTGTATGTGTGTGTGCATGTGTTTATATCTGTATGTGTTTGTGTTCGCATGTTTTTATATCTGTATGTCTGTGCATGTGTGCATGTGTTTATATCTGTTTGTGTGAGTGTCTGCATGTTTTTAAATCTGTATGTGTGATTGTCTGCAGGTGTTTATATCTGTATGTTTGTGCGTGTTTGCATGTGTTTATTTCTTTATGTGTGAGTGTCTCAAAGTGTTTATTCCTGTGTGTGTTTGCGCGTCTGCATGTGTTTCTACCTGTATGTGTGTGTCTGCATGTGTTCGCACACATGTCTGTGCGTTGATATCTCTATGTATGCAGTGTGTCTGCATGTATTTATATCTGTATGTCTGTGCGTGTTTGCATGTGTTTATATCTGTATTTGTGTGCGTGTGTCCTCATGTCTTTATATCTGTATGTGTTTGCGTGTATCTGCATGTGTTTATATTTATATGTGTGCGTGTGTCTGCAGGTGTTTATATCTGTATGTGTGTGTGCATGTGTTTATATCTGTATGTGTGTGTGTTCGCATGTTTTTATATCTGTATGTCTGTGCATGTGTGCATGTGTTCATATCTGTCTGTGTGAGTGTCTGCATGTTTTTAAATCTGTATGTGTGATTGTCTGCAGGTGTTTATATCTGTATGTTTGTGCGTGTTTGCATGTGTTTATTTCTTTATGTGTGTGTGTCTGGAAGTGTTTATTCCTGTGTGTGTGTGCGCGTCTGCATGTGTTTCTACCTGTATGTGTGTGTCTGCATGTGATCGCACACATGTCTGTGCGTTGATATCTCTATGTATGCAGTGTGTCTGCATGTATTTATATCTGTATGTCTGTGCGTGTTTGCATGTGTTTATATCTGTATTTGTGTGCGTGTGTCCTCATGTCTTTATATCTGTATGTGTTTGCGTGTATCTGCATGTGTTTATATTTATATGTGTGCGTGAGTCTGCATGTGTTTATATCTGTATGTGTGTGTGCATGTGTTTATATCTGTATGTGTGTGTGTTCGCATGTTTTTATATCTGTATGTCTGTGCATGTGTGCATGTGTTCATATCTGTTTGTGTGAGTGTCTGCATGTTTTTAAATCTGTATGTGTGATTGTCTGCAGGTGTTTATATCTGTATATGTGTGTGTCTGCATGTGTTTATATCTGCATGTGTGTGTTTGTCTGCAAGTGTTTATATCTGTATGTTTGTGCGTGTCTGCATGTGTTTATATCTGTATGTGTGTGCGTGTGTCTGCATGGGTTTATATCTGTGTGTATGTGCCTGCATGTGTTTATATCTGGATGTGTGCATGTGTCAGCATGTGTTTATATCTGTATGTATGTGTCTGCATGTGTTTATAACTGTATGTGTGTGTGTGTCTGCATGTGTTTATATATGTATATGTGTGTGTCTGCATGTGTTTATATCTGTATGTGTGTGTGTGTCTGTATGTGTTTATATCTGTGTGTATGTGCCTGCATGTATTTATATCTGGATGTCTGCATGTGTTTATAACTGAATGTATGTGTCTGCATGTGATTATATCTGTATGTGTGTGTCTGCATGTGTTTATATCTGTATGTGTGTGTGTTTACATGTGTTTATATCTGTATGTGTGTGCGTGCTTGCATGTGTTTATATCTGAAAATATGTGTGTGTGTCTGCATGTGTTTATATCTGTAACTGTGCGTGTGTCTGTGCGTTCATATCACTATGTATGCACGTGTGACTGCATGTGTTTATATTTGTATTTGTGCGTGTGTCTGCATGTGTTTATATCTGTATGTGTGTGTGCATGTGTTTATATCTGTATGTGTGTGTGTTCGCATGTTTTTATATCTGTATGTCTGTGCATGTCTGCATGTGTTGATACCTGTGTGTGTGTGTGTGCATGATTGTCTGCAGGTGTTTATAACTGTATGTGTGCGTGTTTGTATCTGTATGTGTGTGTTCGCAGGTGTTTATATCTGTATGTGTGCGTGTGTCTACATGTGTTTAAAACTCTATGTGTGTGCATGTGTTTATATTTGTATATGTGTTGTTGGCATGTGTTTATATCTGTATGTGTGTGCGTGCATGTGTTTATCTCTGTATATGTGTGTGTTTGTCTGCATGTGTTTATATCAGTATGTGTGTGTTTGTCTGCATGTGTTTATATCTGTATGTTTGTGCGTGTTTGCATGTGTTTATTAATATTTGTGTGTGCGTGTCTGCATGTGTTTTTTTCTGAATATGTGTGTGTGTCTGCATGTGTCTATATCTGTTTGTGTCTTCGCGTCTGCATGTGTTTATAACTGTATGTGTGCCCGTGTCTGCATGTGTATATATCTGGATGTGTGTGTTTGTCTGCATGTGTTTATGTCTGTATGTTTGTGCGTGTTTGCATGTGTTTATTAATATTTGTGTGTGCGTGTCTGCATGTGTTTTTTTCTGAATATGTGTGTGTGTCTGCATGTGTCTATATCTGTTTGTGTCTTCGCGTCTGCATGTGTTTATAACTGTATGTGTGCCCGTGTCTGCATGTGTATATATCTGGATGTGTGTGTCTGTGTATGTATGTGTGTATGTGTGTATATGTATATGTGTGTGTCTGCATGTGTTTATATCTATATGTATGTTTGTCTGTATGTGTGCGAGTGCCTACATGTGTTTATATCTGTATGTGTGTGCATGTGTTTGTATCTGTATGTGTGTGTGTCTGCATGTTTTAAAATCTGTGTGTGTGTTTGTCTGCAGGTGTTTATAACTGTAAGTGTGCGTGTGTCTGCAAGTGTTTAACTCTGTATATGTGTGTGTCTGCATGTGTTTATATTAGTATGTGTGTGTTTATCTGCACGTGTTTATATCTGTATGTTTGTGCGTGTTTGCATGTGTTTATTAATTTTTGTGTGTGTGTGTTTGCATGTGTTTATGCGTGTGTGTGCGCGCGTCTGCATGTGTTTCGATCTGTATGCGTGTGCCTGCATGTGTTTTTAGCTGCATGTGTGCACGTGTCTGTATGTTTATATCTGTATGTATGTGTGTCTAAGTGTGTGTATATCTGTATATGTGTGTGCCTGCATGTGTTTATAAATGAATGTATGTGCGTGTACCTGTATGTGTTTATATCTGTATGTGTTTGTCTGTATGTGTTTATATCTGTATTTGTATGAGTGTCCTCATGTCTTTATATCTGTATATGTGCGTGTATCTGCATGTGTTTATATCTGTAAGTGTGCGTGTGTCTGCATGTGTTTATAAGTGTATGTGTGTGTGTCTGCATGTGTTTATATCTGTATGTGTTTATCTTTACATGTGTTTATATCTGTATGTGTGTGCGTGTCTGCATGTGTTTTTTCTGAATATATGTGTGTGTCTGCATGTGTCTATATCTGTTTGTGTCTTCGCGTCTGCATGTGTTTATAACTGTATGTGTGCCCGTGTCTGCATGTGTATATATCTGGATGTGTGTGTGTCTGCATGTGTTTATATCTGTATGTGTGAGTCTGTCTGCATGTGTTTATATCTGTATGTGTGTATATTTGCATGTTTTTATAGCTGCATGTGTGTGTGCCTGCATGTTTTTATATCTGTATGTATGTGTGTCTGGATGTGTTTATATCTGTATGCGTGTTGTTGCCTTGTGTTTATATCTGTATGTGTGTGCGTGTCTGCATGTGTTTGTATCTGTATGTGTGTGTGTCTGCATGTTTTTAAATGTGTATGTTCGTTTGTCTGCATGTGTTTATAACTGTATGTGTGCATGTGTCTGCATGTTTATATCTGTATATGTGTGTGCCTGCATGTGTGTATAACTGTATGTGTGTGTGTGTATCTGTATGTGTTTATATCTGTATGTGTGTGTGCCTGTATGTGTCTATGTCTGTAATTGTGCGTGTTTGCATGTGTTTATATCTGTGTGTGTGTTTGCATGTTATTAAATCTGTATGTGTGTTTGTCTGCATGTGTTTATATCTGTAATTGTGCGTGTGTCTGCATGTGTTTCTATCTGTGTGTGTATGCATGTTATTAAATCTCTATGCGTGTTTGTCTGCATGTGTTTATATCTGAAATTGTGCGTGTGTCTGCATGTGTTTATATCTGTATGTGTGTGTGTTTGCATGTTATTAAATCTGTATGCGTTTTTGTCTGCATGTGTTTATATCTGTATGTGTGCGTGTGTCTGCATGTGTTTATACCTGTATATGTGTGTGTCTGCATGTGTTTATCTCTGTATGTGTGTGCGTGTGTCTGCCTGTGTTTATATCTGTGTGTATGTGCCTGCATGTGTTTATATCTGTATGTGTGCATGTGTCTGCCTGTGTTTATATCTGTATGTATGTGTGTCTGTGTGGTTATATGTGTACATGTGTGTACCTGCATGTGTTTATAACTGTATGTGTGTGTGTTTATCTGAATGTGTGTGTGTTTGCATGTTATTAAATCTGTATGTGTGTTTGTCTGCATGTGTTTATATCTGTATATGTGTGTGTCTGCATGTGTTTATATCTGTATGTGTGTGTTTGTCTGCAAGTGTTTATATCTGTATGTGAGTGCGTGTTTGCATGTCTTTATTTCTGTATGTGTGTGTGTCTGGAAGTGTTTATATCTGTGTGTGCGTGTCTGCATGTGTTTATATCTGTGTGTGTTTGCATGTTATTAAATCTGTATGTATGTGTGTCTGCATGTGTTTATATCTGTATGTGTGTGTTTGTCTGCAAGTGTTTATATCTGTATGCGAGTGCGTGTTTGCATGTGTTTATTTCTGTATGTGTGTGTGTCTGGAAGTGTTTATATCTGTGTGTGCGTGTCTGCATGTGTTTGTATCTATACGTTTGTGCCTGCATGTGTTTTTAGCTGCACGTGTGCGCGTGTCTGCATGTTTATATCTGTATGTATGTGTGTTTGCGTGTGTTTATATCTGTATATGTGTGTGCCTGCATGTGTTTATAACTGTATGTGTGAGTGTGTGTATCTGTATGTGTTTGTATCTGTATGTGTGTGTCTGCATGTGTTTATATCGGTATGTGTGTGTGCCTGCATGTGTTTAAAACTCTATGTGTGTGCATGTATTTATATTTGTATATGTGTTGTTGGCATGTGTTTATATCTGTATGTGTGTGTGTCTGCATGTTTTTAAATGTGTATGTGTGTTTTTCTGCAGGTGTTTAGAACTGTATGTGTGCGTGTGTCTGCATGTGTTTATATCTGTATATGTGTGTGTCTGCATGTGTTTATATCTGTATGTGTGTGTTTGTCTGCATGTGTTTATCTCTGTATGTTTGTGCGTGTTTGCATGTGTTTATTTCTTTATGTGTGTGTGTGTCTGGAAGTGTTTATTCCTGTGTGTGTGTGCGCGTCTGCATGTGTTTCTACCTGTATGTGTGTGTCTGCATGTGAGCGCACACATGTCTGTGCGTTGATATCTCTATGTATGCAGTGTGTCTGCATGTATTTATATCTGTATGTCTGTGCGTGTTTGCATGTGTTTATATCTGTATTTGTGTGCGTGTGTCCTCATGTCTTTATATCTGTATGTGTTTGCGTGTATCTGCATGTGTTTATATTTGTATGTGTGCGTGTGTCTGCATGTGTTTATATCTGTATGTGTGTGTCTGTGTATGTATGTGTGTATGTGTGTATATGTATATGTGTGTGTCTGCATGTGTTTATATCTATATGTATGTTTGTCTGTATGTGTGCGAGTGCCTACATGTGTTTATATCTGTATGTGTGTGCATGTGTTTGTATCTGTATGTGTGTGTGTCTGCATGTTTTAAAATCTGTGTGTGTGTTTGTCTGCAAGTGTTTATAACTGTAAGTGTGCGTGTGTCTGCAAGTGTTTAACTCTGTATATGTGTGTGTCTGCATGTGTTTATATTAGTATGTGTGTGTTTATCTGCACGTGTTTATATCTGTATGTTTGTGCGTGTTTGCATGTGTTTATTAATTTTTGTGTGTGTGTGTTTGCATGTGTTTATGCGTGTGTGTGCGCGCGTCTGCATGTGTTTCGATCTGTATGCGTGTGCCTGCATGTGTTTTTAGCTGCATGTGTGCACGTGTCTGTATGTTTATATCTGTATGTATGTGTGTCTAAGTGTGTGTATATCTGTATATGTGTGTGCCTGCATGTGTTTATAAATGAATGTATGTGCGTGTACCTGTATGTGTTTATATCAGTATGTGTTTGTCTGTATGTGTTTATATCTGTATTTGTATGTGTGTCCTCATGTCTTTATATCTGTATATGTGCGTGTATCTGCATGTGTTTATATCTGTAAGTGTGCGTGTGTCTGCATGTGTTTATAACTGTATGTGTGTGTGTCTGCATGTGTTTATATATGTATGTGTTTATCTTTACATGTGTTTATATCTGTATGTGTGTGCGTGTCTGCATGTGTTTTTTCTGAATATATGTGTGTGTCTGCATGTGTCTATATCTGTTTGTGTCTTCGCGTCTGCATGTGTTTATAACTGTATGTGTGCCCGTGTCTGCATGTGTATATATCTGGATGTGTGTGTGTCTGCATGTGTTTATATCTGTATGTGTGAGTCTGTCTGCATGTGTTTATATCTGTATGTGTGTATATTTGCATGTTTTTATAGCTGCATGTGTGTGTGCCTGCATGTTTTTATATCTGTATGTATGTGTGTCTGGATGTGTTTATATCTGTATGCGTGTTGTTGCCTTGTGTTTATATCTGTATGTGTGTGCGTGTCTGCATGTGTTTGTATCTGTATGTGTGTGTGTCTGCATGTTTTTAAATGTGTATGTTCGTTTGTCTGCATGTGTTTATATCTGTATGTTTGTGCGTGTTTGCATGTGTTTATTAATATTTGTGTGTGCGTGTCTGCATGTGTTTTTTTCTGAATATGTGTGTGTGTCTGCATGTGTCTATATCTGTTTGTGTCTTCGCGTCTGCATGTGTTTATAACTGTATGTGTGCCCGTGTCTGCATGTGTATATATCTGGATGTGTGTGTCTGTGTATGTATTTGTGTATGTGTGTATATGTATATGTGTGTGTCTGCATGTGTTTATATCTATATGTATGTTTGTCTGTATGTGTGCGAGTGCCTACATGTGTTTATATCTGTATGTGTGTGCATGTGTTTGTATCTGTATGTGTGTGTGTCTGCATGTTTTAAAATCTGTGTGTGTGTTTGTCTGCAGGTGTTTATAACTGTAAGTGTGCGTGTGTCTGCAAGTGTTTAACTCTGTATATGTGTGTGTCTGCATGTGTTTATATCAGTATGTGTGTGTTTATCTGCACGTGTTTATATCTGTATGTTTGTGCGTGTTTGCATGTGTTTATTAATTTTTGTGTGTGTGTGTTTGCATGTGTTTATGCGTGTGTGTGCGCGCGTCTGCATGTGTTTCGATCTGTATGCGTGTGCCTGCATGTGTTTTTAGCTGCATGTGTGCACGTGTCTGTATGTTTATATCTGTATGTATGTGTGTCTAAGTGTGTGTATATCTGTATATGTGTGTGCCTGCATGTGTTTATAAATGAATGTATGTGCGTGAACCTGTATGTGTTTATATCTGTATGTGTTTTTCTGTATGTGTTTATATCTGTATTTGTATGCGTGTCCTCATGTCTTTATATCTGTATATGTGCGTGTATCTGCATGTGTTTATATCTGTAAGTGTGCGTGTGTCTGCATGTGTTTATAACTGTATGTGTGTGTGTCTGCATGTGTTTATATCTGTATGTGTTTATATCTGTATGTGTGTGCGTGTCTGCATGTGTTTTTTCTGAATATATGTGTGTGTCTGCATGTGTCTATATCTGTTTGTGTCTTCGCGTCTGCATGTGTTTATAACTGTATGTGTGCCCGTGTCTGCATGTGTATATATCTGGATGTGTGTGTGTCTGCATGTGTTTATATCTGTATGTGTGAGTCTGTCTGCATGTGTTTATATCTGTATGTGTGTATATTTGCATGTTTTTATAGCTGCATGTGTGTGTGCCTGCATGTTTTTATATCTGTATGTATGTGTGTCTGGATGTGTTTATATCTGTATGCGTGTTGTTGCCTTGTGTTTATATCTGTATGTGTGTGCGTGTCTGCATGTGTTTGTATCTGTATGTGTGTGTGTCTGCATGTTTTTAAATGTGTATGTTCGTTTGTCTGCATGTGTTTATAACTGTATGTGTGCATGTGTCTGCATGTTTATATCTGTATATGTGTGTGCCTGCATGTGTGTATAACTGTATGTGTGTGTATCTGTATGTGTTTATATCTGTATGTGTGTGTGCCTGTATGTGTCTATGTCTGTAATTGTGCGTGTTTGCATGTGTTTATATCTGTGTGTGTGTTTGCATGTTATTAAATCTGTATGTGTGTTTGTCTGCATGTGTTTATATCTGTAATTATGCGTGTGTCTGCATGTGTTTATATCTGTGTGTATGTATGCATGTTATTAAATCTCTATGCGTGTTTGTCTGCATGTGTTTATATCTGAAATTGTGCGTGTGTCTGCATGTGTTTATATCTGTATGTGTGTGTGTTTGCATGTTATTAAATCTGTATGCGTTTTTGTCTGCATGTGTTTATATCTGTATGTGTGCGTGTGTCTGCATGTGTTTATACCTGTATATGTGTGTGCGTGTGTCTGCCTGTGTTTATATCTGTGTGTATGTGCCTGCATGTGTTTATATCTGTATGTGTGCATGTGTCTGCCTGTGTTTATATCTGTATGTATGTGTGTCTGTGTGGTTATATGTGTACATGTGTGTACCTGCATGTGTTTATAACTGTATGTGTGTGTGTTTACCTGAATGTGTGTGTGTTTGCATGTTATTAAATCTGTATGTGTGTTTGTCTGCATGTGTTTATATCTGTATATGTGTGTGTCTGCATGTGTTTATATCTGTATGTGTGTGTTTGTCTGCAAGTGTTTATATCTGTATGTGAGTGCGTGTTTGCATGTCTTTATTTCTGTATGTGTGTGTGTCTGGAAGTGTTTATATCTGTGTGTGCGTGTCTGCATGTGTTTATATCTGTGTGTGTTTGCATGTTATTAAATCTGTATGTATGTGTGTCTGCATGTGTTTATATCTGTATGTGTGTGTTTGTCTGCAAGTGTTTATATCTGTATGCGAGTGCGTGTTTGCATGTGTTTATTTCTGTATGTGTGTGTGTCTGGAAGTGTTTATATCTGTGTGTGCGTGTCTGCATGTGTTTGTATCTATACGTTTGTGCCTGCATGTGTTTTTAGCTGCACGTGTGCGCGTGTCTGCATGTTTATATCTGTATGTATGTGTGTTTGCGTGTGTTTATATCTGTATATGTGTGTGCCTGCATGTGTTTATAACTGTATGTGTGAGTGTGTGTATCTGTATGTGTTTGTATCTGTATGTGTGTGTCTGCATGTGTTTATATCGGTATGTGTGTGTGCCTGCATGTGTTTAAAACTCTATGTGTGTGCATGTATTTATATTTGTATATGTGTTGTTGGCATGTGTTTATATCTGTATGTGTGTGTGTCTGCATGTTTTTAAATGTGTATGTGTGTTTGTCTGCAGGTGTTTAGAACTGTATGTGTGCGTGTGTCTGCATGTGTTTATATCTGTATATGTGTGTGTCTGCATGTGTTTATATCTGTATGTGTGTGTTTGTCTGCATGTGTTTATCTCTGTATGTTTGTGCGTGTTTGCATGTGTTTATTTCTTTATGTGTGTGTGTGTCTGGAAGTGTTTATTCCTGTGTGTGTGTGCGCGTCTGCATGTGTTTCTACCTGTATGTGTGTGTCTGCATGTGAGCGCACACATGTCTGTGCGTTGATATCTCTATGTATGCAGTGTGTCTGCATGTATTTATATCTGTATGTCTGTGCGTGTTTGCATGTGTTTATATCTGTATTTGTGTGCGTGTGTCCTCATGTCTTTATATCTGTATGTGTTTGCGTGTATCTGCATGTGTTTATATTTGTATGTGTGCGTGGTGTTTATATCTGTATGTGTGTGTCTGTGTATGTATGTGTGTATGTGTGTATATGTATATGTGTGTGTCTGCATGTGTTTATATCTATATGTATGTTTGTCTGTATGTGTGCGAGTGCCTACATGTGTTTATATCTGTATGTGTGTGCATGTGTTTGTATCTGTATGTGTGTGTGTCTGCATGTTTTAAAATCTGTGTGTGTGTTTGTCTGCATGTGTTTATAACTGTAAGTGTGCGTGTGTCTGCAAGTGTTTAACTCTGTATATGTGTGTGTCTGCATGTGTTTATATCTGTATGTGTGTGTTTGTCTGCATGTGTTTATCTCTGTATGTTTGTGCGTGTTTGCATGTGTTTATTTCTTTATGTGTGTGTGTGTCTGGAAGTGTTTATTCCTGTGTGTGTGTGCGCGTCTGCATGTGTTTCTACCTGTATGTGTGTGTCTGCATGTGAGCGCACACATGTCTGTGCGTTGATATCTCTATGTATGCAGTGTGTCTGCATGTATTTATATCTGTATGTCTGTGCGTGTTTGCATGTGTTTATATCTGTATTTGTGTGCGTGTGTCCTCATGTCTTTATATCTGTATGTGTTTGCGTGTATCTGCATGTGTTTATATTTGTATGTGTGCGTGGTGTTTATATCTGTATGTGTGTGTCTGTGTATGTATGTGTGTATGTGTGTATATGTATATGTGTGTGTCTGCATGTGTTTATATCTATATGTATGTTTGTCTGTATGTGTGCGAGTGCCTACATGTGTTTATATCTGTATGTGTGTGCATGTGTTTGTATCTGTATGTGTGTGTGTCTGCATGTTTTAAAATCTGTGTGTGTGTTTGTCTGCAGGTGTTTATAACTGTAAGTGTGCGTGTGTCTGCAAGTGTTTAACTCTGTATATGTGTGTGTCTGCATGTGTTTATATTAGTATGTGTGTGTTTATCTGCACGTGTTTATATCTGTATGTTTGTGCGTGTTTGCATGTGTTTATTAATTTTTGTGTGTGTGTGTTTGCATGTGTTTATGCGTGTGTGTGCGCGCGTCTGCATGTGTTTCGATCTGTATGCGTGTGCCTGCATGTGTTTTTAGCTGCATGTGTGCACGTGTCTGTATGTTTATATCTGTATGTATGTGTGTCTAAGTGTGTGTATATCTGTATATGTGTGTGCCTGCATGTGTTTATAAATGAATGTATGTGCGTGTACCTGTATGTGTTTATATCTGTATGTGTTTGTCTGTATGTGTTTATATCTGTATTTGTATGCGTGTCCTCATGTCTTTATATCTGTATATGTGCGTGTATCTGCATGTGTTTATATCTGTAAGTGTGCGTGTGTCTGCATGTGTTTATAACTGTATGTGTGTGTGTCTGCATGTGTTTATATCTGTATGTGTTTATCTTTACATGTGTTTATATCTGTATGTGTGTGCGTGTCTGCATGTGTTTTTTCTGAATATATGTGTGTGTCTGCATGTGTCTATATCTGTTTGTGTCTTCGCGTCTGCATGTGTTTATAACTGTATGTGTGCCCGTGTCTGCATGTGTATATATCTGGATGTGTGTGTGTCTGCATGTGTTTATATCTGTATGTGTGAGTCTGTCTGCATGTGTTTATATCTGTATGTGTGTATATTTGCATGTTTTTATAGCTGCATGTGTGTGTGCCTGCATGTTTTTATATCTGTATGTATGTGTGTCTGGATGTGTTTATATCTGTATGCGTGTTGTTGCCTTGTGTTTATATCTGTATGTGTGTGCGTGTCTGCATGTGTGTATAACTGTATGTGTGTGTGTGTATCTGTATGTGTTTATATCTGTATGTGTGTGTGCCTGTATGTGTCTATGTCTGTAATTGTGCGTGTTTGCATGTGTTTATATCTGTGTGTGTGTTTGCATGTTATTAAATCTGTATGTGTGTTTGTCTGCATGTGTTTATATCTGTAATTGTGCGTGTGTCTGCATGTGTTTATATCTGTGTGTGTGTATGCATGTTATTAAATCTCTATGCGTGTTTGTCTGCATGTGTTTATATCTGAAATTGTGCGTGTGTCTGCATGTGTTTATATCTGTATGTGTGTGTGTTTGCATGTTATTAAATCTGTATGCGTTTTTGTCTGCATGTGTTTATATCTGTATGTGTGCGTGTGTCTGCATGTGTTTATACCTGTATATGTGTGTGCGTGTGTCTGCCTGTGTTTATATCTGTGTGTATGTGCCTGCATGTGTTTATATCTGTATGTGTGCATGTGTCTGCCTGTGTTTATATCTGTATGTATGTGTGTCTGTGTGGTTATATGTGTACATGTGTGTACCTGCATGTGTTTATAACTGTATGTGTGTGTGTTTATCTGAATGTGTGTGTGTTTGCATGTTATTAAATCTGTATGTGTGTTTGTCTGCATGTGTTTATATCTGTATATGTGTGTGTCTGCATGTGTTTATATCTGTATGTGTGTGTTTGTCTGCATGTGTTTATATCTGAAATTGTGCGTGTGTCTGCATGTGTTTATATCTGTATGTGTGTGTGTTTGCATATTATTAAATCTGTATGCGTTTTTGTCTGCATGTGTTTATAACTGTATGTGTGCGTGTGTCTGCATGTGTTTATACCTGTATATGTGTGTGTCTGCATGTGTTTATCTCTGTATGTGTGTGCGTGTGTCTGCCTGTGTTTATATCTGTGTGTATGTGCCTGCATGTGTTTATATCTGTATGTGTGCATGTGTCTGCCTGTGTTTATATCTGTATGTATGTGTGTCTGTGTGGTTATATGTGTACATGTGTGTACCTGCATGTGTTTATAACTGTATGTGTGTGTGTTTATCTGAATGTGTGTGTGTTTGCATGTTATTAAATCTGTATGTGTGTTTGTCTGCATGTGTTTATATCTGTATATGTGTGTGTCTGCATGTGTTTATATCTGTATGTGTGTGTTTGTCTGCAAGTGTTTATATCTGTATGTGAGTGCGTGTTTGCATGTCTTTATTTCTGTATGTGTGTGTGTCTGGAAGTGTTTATATCTGTGTGTGCGTGTCTGCATGTGTTTATATCTGTGTGTGTTTGCATGTTATTAAATCTGTATGTATGTGTGTCTGCATGTGTTTATATCTGTATGTATGTGTTTGTCTGCAAGTGTTTATATCTGTATGCGAGTGCGTGTTTGCATGTGTTTATTTCTGTATGTGTGTGTGTCTGGAAGTGTTTATATCTGTGTGTGCGTGTCTGCATGTGTTTGTATCTATACGTTTGTGCCTGCATGTGTTTTTAGCTGCACGTGTGCGCGTGTCTGCATGTTTATATCTGTATGTATGTGTGTTTGCGTGTGTTTATATCTGTATATGTGTGTGCCTGCATGTGTTTATAACTGTATGTGTGAGTGTGTGTATCTGTATGTGTTTGTATCTGTATGTGTGTGTCCGCATGTGTTTATATCGGTATGTGTGTGTGCCTGCATGTGTTTATATCTGTATGTTTGTGTGTGTTTGCATGTGTTTATGCGTGTGTGTGTGCGCGCGTCTGCATGTGTTTCGATCTGTATGCGTGTGCCTGCATGTGCCACCTAACCAAGTGAGCTTTTTCTGCCTTGCTCTAAACAAAATAAAATTGTGTCTGTTAGTATTAGATTAGATTACCTACAGTGTGGAAACAGGCCTTTCGACCCAACAAGTCCACTATTTACTGCAGGTGTGCTGCAGGTGCTGCACCTGCACCTGCAGCTGCAGGTGTGCACGTGTCTGTATGTTTATATCTGTATGTATGTGTGTCTGCGTGTGTTTATTTCTGTATATGTGTGTGCCTGCATGTGTTTATAAATGAATGTGTGTGCGTGTATCTGTATGTGTTTATATCTGCATGTGTGTGTGTCTGCATGTGTTTATATCTGTATTTGTGTGCGTGTCCTCATGTCTTTATATCTGTATATGTGCGTGTATCTGCATGTGTTTATATCTGTAAGTGTGCGTGTGTCTGCATGTGTTTATATCTGTATGTGTGTGTGTCTGCATCTGTTTATATCTGTATGTGTTTATCTTTACATGTGTTTATATCTGTATGTGTGTGCGTGTCTGCATGTGGTTTTTCTGAATATGTGTGTGTGTCTGCATGTGTTTATATCTGTTTGTGTCTTCGCGTCTGCATGTGTTTATAACTGTATGTGTGCCCGTGTCTGCATGTGTATATATCTGGATGTGTGTGTGTTTGCATGTGTTTATATCTGTATGTGTGTATGTTTGCAAGTTTTTATAGCTGCATGTGTGTGTGCGTGTGGTTGGCTTGAGTTTATATCTGTATGTGTGTGCGTGTCTGCATGTGTTTGTATCTGTATGTGTGTGTGTCTGCATGTTTTTAAATGTGTATGTTTGTTTGTCTGCATGTGTTTATAACTGTATGTGTGCGTGTGTCTGCATGTTTATATCTGTATATGTGTGTGCGTGCATGTGTGTATAACTGTATGTGTGTGCGTGTATCTGTATGTGTTTATATCTGTATGTACGTGTATCTGTATGTGTTTATGTCTGTAATTGTGCGTGTTTGCATGTGTTTATATCTGTGTGTATGTGCCTGCATGTGTTTATATCTGTATGTGTGCATGTGTCTGCATTTGTTTATATCTGTATGTGTGTGTATGTTTGCATGTTTTTATATCTGTATGTTTGTGCATGTCTGCATGTGTTTATATCTGTTTGTCTGTGTGTCTGCATGTGTTTATATCTGTATTTGTGTGTGTCTGCATGAGTTTATAACTGTATGTGTGCGCGTGTCTGCATGCTTACATCTGTATGAGTGCGTGTCTGTGTGTTGATATCTCTATGTGTGCGCATGTCGGCATGTGTTTAAACCTGTTTGTGCGTGTGTGTTACAATGTGTTCATATCTGAAAGTGTGTGTGTCTGCATGCTTTTATATCTGTGTGTGTGTGCCTGCATGTGTTTATATCTGTATGTGTGTCTGCATGTGTTTATATCTGTATGTGTGTGCGTGTGTCTGCATGGGTTTATATCTGTGTGTATGTGCCTGCATGTGTTTATATCTGGATGTGTGCATGTGTCTGCATGTGTTTATATCTGTATGTATGTGTCTGCATGTGTTTATAACTGTATGTGTGTGTGTCTGCATGTGTTTATATCTGTGTGCATGTGCCTGCATGTATTTATATCTGGATGTCTGCATGTGTTTATAACTGTATGTATGTGTCAGCATGTGTTTATATCTGTATGTGTGTGTCTGCATGTGTTTATATCTGTATGTGTGTGTGTTTACATGTGTTTATATCTGTATGTGTGTGCGTGCCTGCATGTGTTTATATTTGAAAATATGTGTGTGTGTCTGCATGTGTTTATATCTGTAATTGTGCGTGTGTCTGTGCGTTGATATCTCTATGTATGCACGTGTGTCTGCATGTGTTTATATTTGTATTTGTGCGTGTGTCTGCATGTGTTTATATCTGTATGTGTGTGTGCATGTGTTTATATCTGTATGTGTGTGTGTTCGCATGTTTTTATATCTGTATGTCTGTGCATGTCTGCATGTGTTGTTACCTGTGTGTGTGTGTGCATGATTGTCTGCAGGTGTTTATAACTGTACGTGTGCGTGTTTGTATCTGTATATGTGTGTTCGCATGTGTTTATATCTGTATGTGTGCGTGTGTCTACATGTGTTTAAAACTCTATGTGTGTGCATGTGTTTATATTTGTATATGTGTTGTTGGCATGTGTTTATATCTGTATGTGTGTGCGTGCATGTGTTTATATCTGTATATGTGTGTGTTTTTCTGCATGTGTTTATATCTGTATGTTTGTGCGTGTTTGCATGTGTTTATTAATATTTGTGTGTGTGTGTTTGCATGTGTTTATGCGTGTGTGTGTGTGCGCGTCTGCATGTGTTTCGATCTGTATGCGTGTGCCGGCATGTGTTTTTAGCTGCATGTGTGAACGTGTCTGTATGTTTATATCTGTATGTATGTGTGTCTGCGTGTGTTTATAAATGAATGTGTGTGCGTGAATCTGTATGTGTTTATATCTGTATGTGTGTGTGTCTGCATTTATTATATCTGTATTTGTGTGCGTGTCCTCATATCTTTATATCTGTATATGTGCGTGTATCTGCATGCGTTTATATCTGTAAGTTTGCGTGTGTCTGCATGTGTTTATATCTGTATGTGTGTGTGCATGTGTTTATATCTGTATGTGTGTGTGTTCGCATGTTTTTATATCTGTATGTCTGTGCATGTCTGCATGTGTTGATACCTGTGTGTGTGTGTGCATGATTGTCTGCAGGTGTTTATAACTGTATGTGTGCGTGTTTGTATCTGTATGTGTGTGTTCGCATGTTTTTCTATCTGTATGTCTGTGCATGTGTGCATGTGTTCATATCTGTTTGTGTGAGTGTCTGCATGTTTTTAAATCTGTATGTGTGATTGTCTGCAGGTGTTTATATCTGTATATGTGTGTGTCTGCATGTGTTTATATCTGTATGTGTGTGTTTGTCTGCATGTGTTTATATCTGTATGTTTGTGCGTGTCTGCATGTGTTTATATCTGTATGTGTGTGCGTGTGTCTGCATGGGTTTATATCTGTGTGTATGTGCCTGCATGTGTTTATATCTGGATGTGTGCATGTGTCTGCATGTGTTTATATCTGTATGTATGTGTCTGCATGTGTTTATAACTGTATGTGTGTGTGTGTCTGCATGTGTTTATATCTGTATATGTGTGTGTCTGCATGTGTTTATATCTGTATGTGTGTGTGCGTCTGCATGTGATTATATCTGTGTGTATGTGCCTGCATGTATTTATATCTGGATGTCTGCATGTGTTTATAACTGAATGTATGTGTCTGCATGTGATTATATCTGTATGTGTGTGTCTGCATGTGTTTATATCTGTATGTGTGTGTGTGTTTACATGTGTTTATATCTGTATGTGTGTGCGTGCTTGCATGTGTTTATATCTGAAAATATGTGTGTGTGTCTGCATGTGTTTATATCTGTAATTGTACGTGTATCTGTGCGTTGATATCTCTATGTATGCACGTTTGTCTGCATGTGTTTATATTTGTATTTGTGCGAGTTTCTGCATGTGTTTATATCAGTATGTGTGTGTGCATGTGTTTATATCTGTATGTGAGTGTGTTCGCATGTTTTTATATCTGTATGTCTGTGCATGTCTGCATGTGTTGATACCTGTGTGTGTGTGTGTGTGTGTGTGCATGATGTCTGCATGTGTTTATATCTGTATATGTGTGTGTCTGCATGTGTTTATATCTGTATGTGTGTGCGTGTGTCTGCATGGGTTAATATCTGTGTGTATGTGCCTGCATGTGTTTATATCTGGATGTGTGCATGTGTCTGCATGTGTTTATATCTGTATGTATGTGTCTGCATGTGTTTAAAACTATATGTGTGCGTGTGTCTGCCTGTGATTATATCTGTATATGTGTGCGTGTGTCTGCATGTGTTTATATCTGTATGTGTGTGTGTGTGTGTCTGCATGTGTTTATATCTGTGTGTATGTGCCTGCATGTATTTATATCTGGATGTCTGCATGTGTTTATATCTGTATGTGTGTGTGTTCGCATGTTTTTATATCTGTATGTCTGTGCATGTCTGCATGTGTTGATACCTGTGTGTGTGTGTGTGTGTGTGTGTGCATGATTGTCTGCCGGTGTTTATAACTGTATGTGTGCGTGTTTGTATGTATGTGTGTGTTCGCATGTGTTTATATCTGTATGTGTGCGTGTGTCTACATGTGTTTAAAACTCTATGTGTGTGCATGTGTTTATATTTGTATATGTGTTGTTGGCATGTGTTTATGTCTGTATGTGTGTGCGTGCATGTGTTTCTATCTGTATATGTGTGTGTCTGCATGTGTTTATATCAGTATGTTTGTGTGTGTTTGCATGTGTTTATGCGTGTGTGTGTGTGCGCGTCTGCATGTGTTTCGATCTGTATGCGTGTGCCTGCATGTGTTTTTAGCTGCAGGTGTGCACGTGTCTGTATGTTTATATCTGTATGTATGTGTGTCTGCGTGTGTTTATTTCTGTATATGTGTGTGCCTGCATGTGTTTATAAATGAATGTGTGTGCGTGTATCTGTATGTGTTTATATCTGCATGTGTGTGTGTCTGCATGTGTTTATATCTGTATTTGTGTGCGTGTCCTCATGTCTTTATATCTGTATATGTGCGTGTATCTGCATGTGTTTATATCTGTAAGTGTGCGTGTGTCTGCATGTGTTTATATCTGTATGTGTGTGTGTCTGCATCTGTTTATATCTGTATGTGTTTATCTTTACATGTGTTTATATCTGTATGTGTGTGCGTGTCTGCATGTGTTTTTTCTGAATATGTGTGTGTGTCTGCATGTGTCTATATCTGTTTGTGTCTTCGCGTCTGCATGTGTTTATAACTGTATGTGTGCCCGTGTCTGCATGTGTATGTATCTGGATGTGTGTGTGTTTGCATGTGTTTATATCTGTATGTGTGTATGTTTGCATGTTTTTATAGCTGCATGTGTGTGTGCGTGTGGTTGGCTTGTGTTTATATCTGTATGTGTGTGCGTGTTTGCATGTGTTTGTATCTGTATGTGTGTGTGTCTGCATGTTTTTAAATGTGTATGTTTGTTTGTCTGCATGTGTTTATAACTGTATGTGTGCGTGTGTCTGCATGTTTATATCTGTATATATGTGTGCGTGCATGTGTGTATAACTGTATGTGTGTGCGTGTATCTGTATGTGTTTATATCTGTATGTACGTGTATCTGTATGTGTTTATGTCTGTAATTGTGCGTGTTTGCATGTGTTTATATCTGTGTGTATGTGCCTGCATGTGTTTATATCCGTATGTGTGCATGTGTCTGCATTTGTTTATATCTGTATGTGTGTGTATGTTTGCATGTTTTTATATCTGTATGTTTGTGCATGTCTGCATGTGTTTATATCTGTTTGTCTGTGTGTCTGCATGTGTTTATATCTGTATTTGTGTGTGTCTGCATGAGTTTATAACTGTATGTGTGCGCGTGTCTGCATGCTTACATCTGTATGAGTGCGTGTCTGTGTGTTGATATCTCTATGTGTGCGCATGTCGGCATGTGTTTAAACCTGTTTGTGCGTGTGTGTTAACATGTGTTCATATCTGAAAGTGTGTGTGTCTGCATGCTTTTATATCTGTGTGTGTGTGCCTGCATGTGTTTATATCTGTATGTGTGTCTGCATGTGTTTATATCTGTATGTGTGTGCGTGTGTCTGCATGGGTTTATATCTGTGTGTATGTGCCTGCATGTGTTTATATCTGGATGTGTGCATGTGTCTGCATGTGTTTATATCTGTATGTATGTGTCTGCATGTGTTTATAACTGTATGTGTGTGTGTGTCTGCATGTGTTTATATCTGTAATTGTGCGTGTGTCTGTGCGTTGATATCTCTATGTATGCACGTGTGTCTGCATGTGTTTATATTTGTATTTGTGCGTGTGTCTGCATGTGTTTATATCTGTATGTGTGTGTGCATGTGTTTATATCTGTATGTGTGTGTGTTCGCATGTTTTTATATCTGTATGTCTGTGCATGTCTGCATGTGTTGATACCTGTGTGTGTGTGTGCATGATTGTCTGCAGGTGTTTATAACTGTATGTGTGCGTGTTTGTATCTGTATGTGTGTGTTCGCACGTTTTTCTATCTGTATGTCTGTGCATGTGTGCATGTGTTCATATCTGTTTGTGTGAGTGTCTGCATGTTTTTAAATCTGTATGTGTGATTGTCTGCAGGTGTTTATATCTGTATATGTGTGTGTCTGCATGTGTTTATATCTGTATGTGTGTGTTTGTCTGCATGTGTTTATATCTGTATGTTTGTGCGTGTCTGCATGTGTTTATATCTGTATGTGTGTGCGTGTGTCTGCATGGGTTTATATCTGTGTGTATGTGCCTGCATGTGTTTATATCTGGATGTGTGCATGTGTCTGCATGTGTTTATATCTGTATGTATGTGTCTGCATGTGTTTATAACTATATGTGTGTGTGTGTCTGCATGTGTTTATATCTGTATATGTGTGTGTCTGCATGTGTTTATATCTGTATGTGTGTGTGTGTCTGCATGTGATTATATCTGTGTGTATGTGCCTGCATGTATTTATATCTGGATGTCTGCATGTGTTTATAACTGAATGTATGTGTCTGCATGTGATTATATCTGTATGTGTGTGTCTGCATGTGTTTATATCTGTATGTGTGTGTGTGTTTACATGTGTTTATATCTGTATGTGTGTGCGTGCTTGCATGTGTTTATATCTGAAAATATGTGAGTGTGTCTGCATGTGTTTATATCTGTAATTGTACGTGTGTCTGTGCGTTGATATCTCTATGTATGCACGTGTGTCTGCATGTGTTTATATTTGTATTTGTGCGAGTTTCTGCATGTGTTTATATCAGTATGTGTGTGTGCATGTGTTTATATCTGTATGTGAGTGTGTTCGCATGTTTTTGTATCTGTATGTCAGTGCATGTCTGCATGTGTTGATACCTGTGTGTGTGTGTGTGTGTGCATGATGTCTGCATGTGTTTATATCTGTATATGTGTGTGTCTGCATGTGTTTATATCTGTATGTGTGTGCGTGTGTCTGCATGGGTTAATATCTGTGTGTATGTGCCTGCATGTGTTTATATCTGGATGTGTGCATGTGTCTGCATGTGTTTATATCTGTATGTATGTGTCTGCATGTGTTTAAAACTATATGTGTGCGTGTGTCTGCCTGTGATTATATCTGTATATGTGTGCGTGTGTCTGCATGTGTTTATATCTGTATGTGTGTGTGTGTGTGTCTGCATGTGTTTATATCTGTGTGTATGTGCCTGCATGTATTTATATCTGGATGTCTGCATGTGTTTATATCTGTATGTGTGTGTGTTCGCATGTTTTTATATCTGTATGTCTGTGCATGTCTGCATGTGTTGATACCTGTGTGTGTGTGTGTGTGTGTGTGCATGATTGTCTGCCGGTGTTTATAACTGTATGTGTGCGTGTTTGTATCTGTATGTGTGTGTTCGCATGTGTTTATATCTGTATGTGTGCGTGTGTCTACATGTGTTTAAAACTCTATGTGTGTGCATGTGTTTATATTTGTATATGTGTTGTTGGCATGTGTTTATGTCTGTATGTGTGTGCGTGCATGTGTTTATATCTGTATATGTGTGTGTCTGCATGTGTTTATATCAGTATGTGTGTGTTTGTCTGCATGTGTTTATATCTGTATGTTTGTGTGTGTTTGCATGTGTTTATGCGTGTGTGTGTGTGCGCGTCTGCATGTGTTTCGATCTGTATGCGTGTGCCTGCATGTGTTTTTAGCTGCAGGTGTGCACGTGTCTGTATGTTTATATCTGTATGTATGTGTGTCTGCGTGTGTTTATTTCTGTATATGTGTGTGCCTGCATGTGTTTATAAATGAATGTGTGTGCGTGTATCTGTATGTGTTTATATCTGCATGTGTGTGTGTCTGCATGTGTTTATATCTGTATTTGTGTGCGTGTCCTCATGTCTTTATATCTGTATATGTGCGTGTATCTGCATGTGTTTATATCTGTAAGTGTGCGTGTGTCTGCATGTGTTTATATCTGTATGTGTGTGTGTCTGCATCTGTTTATATCTGTATGTGTTTATCTTTACATGTGTTTATATCTGTATGTGTGTGCGTATCTGCATGTGGTATTTCTGAATATGTGTGTGTGTCTGCATGTGTCTATATCTGTTTGTGTCTTCGTGTCTGCATGTGTTTTGCATGTGTTGATACCTGTGAGTGTGTGTGTGTGTGTGTGTGCATGATTGTCTGCCGGTGTTTATAACTGTATGTGTGCGTGTTTGTATCTGTATGTGTGTGTTCGCATGTGTTTATATCTGTATGTGTGCGTGTGTCTACATGTGTTTAAAACTCTATGTGTGTGCATGTGTTTATATTTGTATATGTGTTGTTGGCATGTGTTTATGTCTGTATGTGTGTGCGTGCATGTGTTTATATCTGTATATGTGTGTGTCTGCATGTGTTTATATCAGTATGTGTATGTTTGTCTGCATGTGTTTATATCTGTATGTTTGTGTGTGTTTGCATGTGTTTATGCGTGTGTGTGTGTGCGCGTCTGCATGTGTTTCGATCTGTATGCGTGTGCCTGCATGTGTTTTTAGCTGCATGTGTGCACGTGTCTGTATGTTTATATCTGTATGTATGTGTGTCTGCGTGTGTTTATTTCTGTATATGTGTGTGCCTGCATGTGTTTATAAATGAATGTGTGTGCGTGTATCTGTATGTGTTTATATCTGCATGTGTGTGTGTCTACATGTGTTTATATCTGTATTTGTGTGCGTGTCCTCATGTCTTTATATCTGTATATGTGCGTGTATCTGTATGTGTTTATATCTGCATGTGTGTGTGTCTGCATGTGTTTATATCTGTATGTATGTGTCTGCATGTGTTTAAAACTATATGTGTGCGTGTGTCTGCCTGTGATTATATCTGTATATGTGTGCGTGTGTCTGCATGTGTTTATATCTGTATGTGTGTGTGTGTGTCTGCATGTGTTTATATCTGTGTGTATGTGCCTGCATGTATTTATATCTGGATGTCTGCATGTGTTTATATCTGTATGTGTGTGTGATCGCATGTTTTTATATCTGTATGTCTGTGCATGTCTGCATGTGTTGATACCTGTGTGTGTGTGTGTGAGTGTGTGCATGATTGTCTGCCGGTGTTTATAACTGTATGTGTGCGTGTTTGTATCTGTATGTGTGTGTTCGCATGTGTTTATATCTGTATGTGTGCGTGTGTCTACATGTGTTTAAAACTCTATGTGTGTGCATGTGTTTATATTTGTATATGTGTTGTTGGCATGTGTTTATGTCTGTATGTGTGTGCGTGCATGTGTTTATATCTGTATATGTGTGTGTCTGCATTTGTTTATATCAGTATGTGTGTGTTTGTCTGCATGTGTTTATATCTGTATGTTTGTGTGTGTTTGCATGTGTTTATGCGTGTGTGTGTGTGCGCGTCTGCATGTGTTTCGATCTGTATGCGTGTGCCTGCATGTGTTTTTAGCTGCAGGTGTGCACGTGTCTGTATGTTTATATCTGTATGTATGTGTGTCTGCGTGTGTTTATTTCTGTATATGTGTGTGCCTGCATGTGTTTATAAATGAATGTGTGTGCGTGTATCTGTATGTGTTTATATCTGCATGTGTGTGTGTCTGCATGTGTTTATATCTGTATTTGTGTGCGTGTCCTCATGTCTTTATATCTGTATATGTGCGTGTATCTGCATGTGTTTATATCTGTAAGTGTGCGTGTGTCTGCATGTGTTTATATCTGTATGTGTGTGTGTCTGCATCTGTTTATATCTGTATGTGTTTATCTTTACATGTGTTTATATCTGTATGTGTGTGCGTGTCTGCATGTGGTTTTTCTGAATATGTGTGTGTGTCTGCATGTGTCTATATCTGTTTGTGTCTTCGCGTCTGCATGTGTTTTGCATGTGTTGATACCTGTGTGTGTGTGTGTGTGTGTGTGTGCATGATTGTCTGCCGGTGTTTATAACTGTATGTGTGCGTGTTTGTATCTGTATGTGTGTGTTCGCATGTGTTTATATCTGTATGTGTGCGTGTGTCTACATGTGTTTAAAACTCTATGTGTGTGCATGTGTTTATATTTGTATATGTGTTGTTGGCATGTGTTTATGTCTGTATGTGTGTGCGTGCATGTGTTTATATCTGTATATGTGTGTGTCTGCATGTGTTTATATCAGTATGTGTGTGTTTGTCTGCATGTGTTTATATCTGTATGTTTGTGTGTGTTTGCATGTGTTTATGCGTGTGTGTGTGTGCGCGTCTGCATGTGTTTCGATCTGTATGCGTGTGCCTGCATGTGTTTTTAGCTGCAGGTGTGCACGTGTCTGTATGTTTATATCTGTATGTATGTGTGTCTGCGTGTGTTTATTTCTGTATATGTGTGTGCCTGCATGTGTTTATAAATGAATGTGTGTGCGTGTATCTGTATGTGTTTATATCTGCATGTGTGTGTGTCTGCATGTGTTTATATCTGTATTTGTGTGCGTGTCCTCATGTCTTTATATCTGTATATGTGCGTGTATCTGCATGTGTTTATATCTGTAAGTGTGCGTGTGTCTGCATGTGTTTATATCTGTATGTGTGTGTGTCTGCATCTGTTTATATCTGTATGTGTTTATCTTTACATGTGTTTATATCTGTATGTGTGTGCGTGTCTGCATGTGGTTTTTCTGAATATGTGTGTGTGTCTGCATGTGTCTATATCTGTTTGTGTCTTCGCGTCTGCATGTGTTTATAACTGTATGTGTGCCCGTGTCTGCATGTGTATATATCTGGATGTGTGTGTGTTTGCATGTGTTTATATCTGTATGTGTGTATGTTTGCATGTTTTTATAGCTGCATGTGTGTGTGCGTGTGGTTGGCTTGTGTTTATATCTGTATGTGTGTGCGTGTTTGCATGTGTTTGTATCTGTATGTGTGTGTGTCTGCATGTTTTTAAATGTGTATGTTTGTTTGTCTGCATGTGTTTATAACTGTATGTGTGCGTGTGTCTGCATGTTTATATCTGTATATGTGTGTATAACTGTATGAGTGTGCGTGTATCTTTTTGTGTTTATATCTGTATGTACGTGTATCTGTACGTGTTTATGTCTGTAATTGTGCGTGTTTGCATGTGTTTATATCTGTGTGTATGTGCCTGCATGTGTTTATATCTGTATGTGTGCATGTGTCTGCATTTGTTTATATCTGTATGTGTGTGTATGTTTGCATGTTTTTATATCTGTATGTTTGTGCATGTCTGCATGTGTTTATATCTGTTTGTCTGTGTGTCTGCATGTGTTTATATCTGTATTTGTGTGTGTCTGCATGAGTTTATAACTGTATGTGTGCGCGTGTCTGCATGCTTACATCTGTATGAGTGCGTGTCTGTGTGTTGATATCTCTATGTGTGCGCATGTCGGCATGTGTTTAAACCTGTTTGTGCGTGTGTGTTAACATGTGTTCATATCTGAAAGTGTGTGTGTCTGCATGCTTTTATATCTGTGTGTGTGTGCCTGCATGTGTTTATATCTGTATGTGTGTCTGCATGTGTTTATATCTGTATGTGTGTGCGTGTGTCTGCATGGGTTTATATCTGTGTGTATGTGCCTGCATGTGTTTATATCTGGATGTGTGCATGTGTCTGCATGTGTTTATATCTGTATGTATGTGTCTGCATGTGTTTATAACTGTATGTGTGTTTGTGTCTGCATGTGTTTATATCTGTGTGTATGTGCCTGCATGTATTTATATCTGGATGTCTGCATGTGTTTATAACTGTATGTATGTGTCTGCATGTGTTTATATCTGTATGTGTGTGTCTGCATGTGTTTATATCTGTATGTGTGTGTGTTTACATGTGTTTATATCTGTATGTGTGTGCGTGCCTGCATGTGTTTATATCTGAAAATATGTGTGTGTGTCTGCATGTGTTTATATCTGTAATTGTGCGTGTGTCTGTGCGTTGATATCTCTATGTATGCACGTGTGTCTGCATGTGTTTATATTTGTATTTGTGCGTGTGTCTGCATGTGTTTATATCTGTATGTGTGTGTGCATGTGTTTATATCTGTATGTGTGTGTGTTCGCATGTTTTTATATCTGTATGTCTGTGCATGTCTGCATGTGTTGATACCTGTGTGTGTGTGTGCATGATTGTCTGCAGGTGTTTATAACTGTACGTGTGCGTGTTTATATTTGTATATGTGTTGTTGGCATGTGTTTATATCTGTATGTGTGTGCGTGCATGTGTTTATATCTGTATATGTGTGTGTTTTTCTGCATGTGTTTATATCTGTATGTTTGTGCGTGTTTGCATGTGTTTATTAATATTTGTGTGTGTGTGTTTGCATGTGTTTATGCGTGTGTGTGTGCGCGTCTGCATGTGTTTCGATCTGTATGCGTGTGCCTGCATGTGTTTTTAGCTGCATGTGTGAACGTGTCTGTATGTTTATATCTGTATGTATGTGTGTCTGCATTTTTTTATATCTGTATTTGTGTGCGTGTCCTCATATCTTTATATCTGTATATGTGCGTGTATCTGCATGCGTTTATATCTGTAAGTTTGCGTGTGTCTGCATGTGTTTATATCTGTATGTGTGTGTGCATGTGTTTATATCTGTATGTGTGTGTGTTCGCATGTTTTTATATCTGTATGTCTGTGCATGTCTGCATGTGTTGATACCTGTGTGTGTGCATGATTGTCTGCAGGTGTTTATAACTGTATGTGTGCGTGTTTGTATCTGTATGTGTGTGTTCGCATGTTTTTCTATCTGTATGTCTGTGCATGTGTGCATGTGTTCATATCTGTTTGTGTGAGTGTCTGCATGTTTTTAAATCTGTATGTGTGATTGTCTGCAGGTGTTTATATCTGTATATGTGTGTGTCTGCATGTGTTTATATCTGTATGTGTGTGTTTGTCTGCATGTGTTTATATCTGTATGTTTGTGCGTGTCTGCATGTGTTTATATCTGTATGTGTGTGCGTGTGTCTGCATGGGTTTATATCTGTGTGTATGTGCCTGCATGTGTTTATATCTGGATGTGTGCATGTGTCTGCATGTGTTTATATCTGTATGTATGTGTCTGCATGTGTTTATAACTGTATGTGTGTGTGTGTCTGCATGTGTTTATATCTGTATATGTGTGTGTCTGCATGTGTTTATATCTGTATGTGTGTGTGTGTCTGCATGTGATTATATCTGTGTGTATGTGCCTGCATGTATTTATATCTGGATGTCTGCATGTGTTTATAACTGAATGTATGTGTCTGCATGTGATTATATCTGTATGTGTGTGTCTGCATGTGTTTATATCTGTATGTGTGTGTGTGTTTACATGTGTTTATATCTGTATGTGTGTGCGTGCTTGCATGTGTTTATATCTGAAAATATGTGTGTGTGTCTGCATGTGTTTATATCTGTAATTGTACGTGTGTCTGTGCGTTGATATCTCTATGTATGCACGTGTGTCTGCATGTGTTTATATTTGTATTTGTGCGAGTTTCTGCATGTGTTTATATCTGTATGTGTGTGTGCATGTGTTTATATCTGTATGTGAGTGTGTTCGCATGTTTTTATATCTGTATGTCTGTGCATGTCTGCATGTGTTGATACCTGTGTGTGTGTGTGTGTGTGTGCATGATGTCTGCATGTGTTTATATCTGTATATGTGTGTGTCTGCATGTGTTTATATCTGTATGTGTGTGCGTGTGTCTGCATGGGTTAATATCTGTGTGTATGTGCCTGCATGTGTTTATATCTGGATGTGTGCATGTGTCTGCATGTGTTTATATCTGTATGTATGTGTCTGCATGTGTTTAAAACTATATGTGTGCGTGTGTCTGCCTGTGTTTATATCTGTATATGTGTGCGTGTGTCTGCATGTGTTTATATCTGTATGTGTGTGTGTGTGTGTCTGCATGTGTTTATATCTGTGTGTATGTGCCTGCATGTATTTATATCTGGATGTCTGCATGTGTTTATATCTGTATGTGTGTGTGTTCGCATGTTTTTATATCTGTATGTCTGTGCATGTCTGCATGTGTTGATACCTGTGTGTGTGTGTGTGTGTGTGTGCATGATTGTCTGCCGGTGTTTATAACTGTATGTGTGCGTGTTTGTATCTGTATGTGTGTGTTCGCATGTGTTTATATCTGTATGTGTGCGTGTGTCTACATGTGTTTAAAACTCTATGTGTGTGCATGTGTTTATATTTGTATATGTGTTGTTGGCATGTGTTTATGTCTGTATGTGTGTGCGTGCATGTGTTTATATCTGTATATGTGTGTGTCTGCATGTGTTTATATCAGTATGTGTGTGTTTGTCTGCATGTGTTTATATCTGTATGTTTGTGTGTGTTTGCATGTGTTTATGCGTGTGTGTGTGTGCGCGTCTGCATGTGTTTCGATCTGTATGCGTGTGCCTGCATGTGTTTTTAGCTGCAGGTGTGCACGTGTCTGTATGTTTATATCTGTATGTATGTGTGTCTGCGTGTGTTTATTTCTGTATATGTGTGTGCCTGCATGTGTTTATAAATGAATGTGTGTGCGTGTATCTGTATGTGTTTATATCTGCATGTGCGTGTATCTGCATGTGTTTATATCTGTAAGTGTGCGTGTGTCTGCATGTGTTTATATCTGTATGTGTGTGTGTCTGCATCTGTTTATATCTGTATGTGTTTATCTTTACATGTGTTTATATCTGTATGTGTGTGCGTGTCTGCATGTGGTTTTTCTGAATATGTGTGTGTGTCTGCATGTGTCTATATCTGTTTGTGTCTTCGCGTCTGCATGTGTTTATAACTGTATGTGTGCCCGTGTCTGCATGTGTATATATCTGGATGTGTGTGTGTCTGCATGTGTTTATATCTGTATGTGAGTGACTGTATGTGTTTATGTCTGTAATTGTGCGTGTTTGCATGTGTTTATATCTGTCTGTATGTGCCTGCATGTGTTTATATCTGTATGTGTGCATGTGTCTGCATTTGTTTATATCTGTATGTGTGTGTATGTTTGCATGTTTTTACATCTGTATGTTTGTGCATGTCTGCATGTGTTTATATCTGTTTGTCTGTGTGTCTGCATGTGTTTATATCTGTATTTGTGTGTGTCTGCATGAGTTTATAACTGTATGTGTGCGCGTGTCTGCATGCTTACATCTGTATGAGTGCGTGTCTGTGTGTTGATATCTCTATGTGTGCGCATGTCGGCATGTGTTTAAACCTGTTTGTGCGTGTGTGTTAACATGTGTTCATATCTGAAAGTGTGTGTGTCTGCATGCTTTTATATCTGTGTGTGTGTGCCTGCATGTGTTTATATCTGTATGTGTGTCTGCATGTGTTTATATCTGTATGTGTGTGCGTGTGTCTGCATGGGTTTATATCTGTGTGTATGTGCCTGCATGTGTTTATATCTGGATGTGTGCATGTGTCTGCATGTGTTTATATCTGTATGTATGTGTCTGCATGTGATTATAACTGTATGTGTGTGTGTATGTGTTTATATCTGGATGTCTGCATGTGTTTATAACTGTATGTGTGTGCGTGTGTCTGCATGGGTTTATATCTGTGTGTATGTGCCTGCATGTGTTTATATCTGTGTGTATGTGCCTGCATGTATTTATATCTGGATGTCTGCATGTGTTTATAACTGTATGTATGTGTCTGCATGTGTTTATATCTGTATGTGTGTGTCTGCATGTGTTTATATCTGTATGTGTGTGTGTTTACATGTGTTTATATCTGTATGTGTGTGCGTGCCTGCATGTGTTTATATCTGAAAATATGTGTGTGTGTCTGCATGTGTTTATATCTGTAATTGTGCGTGTGTCTGTGCGTTGATATCTCTATGTATGCACGTGTGTCTGCATGTGATTATATCTGTATGTGTGTGTGCATGTGTTTATATCTGTATGTGTGTGTGTTCGCATGTTTTTATATCTGTATGTCTGTGCATGTCTGCATGTGTTGATACCTGTGTGTGTGTGCATGATTGTCTGCAGGTGTTTATAACTGTACGTGTGCGTGTTTGTATCTGTATATGTGTGTTCGCATGTGTTTATATCTGTATGTGTGCGTGTGTCTACATGTGTTTAAAACTCTATGTGTGTGCATGTGTTTATATTTGTATATGTGTTGTTGGCATGTGTTTATATCTGTATGTGTGTGCGTGCATGTGTTTATATCTGTATATGTGTGTGTTTTGCTGCATGTGTTTATATCTGTATGTTTGTGCGTGTTTGCATGTGTTTATTAATATTTGTGTGTGTGTTTGCATGTGTTTATGCGTGTGTGTGTGTGCGTGTTTGCATGTGTTTCGATCTGTATGCGTGTGCCTGCATGTGTTTTTAGCTGCATGTGTGCACGTGTCTGTATGTTTATATCTGTATGTATGTGTGTCTGCGTGTGTGTATATCTGTATATGTGTGTGCCTGCATGTGTTTATAAATGAATGTGTGTGTGTATATCTGTATGTGTTTATATCTGTATGTGTTTGTCTGCAGGTGTTTATATCTGTATTTGTGTGCGTGTCCTCATGTCTTTATATCTGTATATGTGCGTGTATCTGCATGTGTTTATTTCTGTATGTGTGTGTGTGTGGAAGTGTTTATATCTGTGTGTGCGTGTCTGCATGTGTTTCTATCTAAACGTTTGTGTCTGCATTGTTTTTAGCTGCACGTGTGTGCGTGTCTGCATGATTATATCTGTATGTATGTGTGTTTGCGTGTGTTTATATCTGTATATGTGTGTGCCTGCATGTGTTTATAACTGTATGTGTGAGTGTGTGTATCTGTATGTGTTTGTATCTGTATGTGTGTGTCTGCATGTGTTTATATCGGTATGTGTGTGTGCCTGCATGTGTTTATATCTGTATGTGTGTGTTTGTCTGCATGTGTTTATATCTGTATGTTTATGCGTGTCTGCATGTGTTTATAACAGTATGTGTGCGTGTGTCTGCATGTGTTTATATCTGTATATGTGTGTGTCTGCATGTGTTTATATCTGTATGTGTGTGCGTGTGTTTGCATGGGTTTATATCTGTGTGTATGTGCCTGCATGTGTTTATATCTGGATGTGTGCATGTGTCTGCATGTGTTTATATCTGTATGTATGTGTCTGCATGTGTTTAAAACTATATGTGTGCGTGTGTCTGCATGTGTTTATATCTGTATATGTGTGCGTGTGTCTGCATGTGTTTATATCTGTATGTGTGTGTGTGTCTGCATGTGTTTATATCTGTGTGTATGTGCCTGCATGTATTTATATCTGGATGTCTGCAGGTGTTTATATCTGTATGTGTGTGTGTTCGCATGTTTTTATATCTGTATGTCTGTGCATGTCTGCATGTGTTGATACCTGTGTGTGTGTGTGTATGATTGTCTGCAGGTGTTTATAACTGTATGTGTGCGTGTTTGTATCTGTATGTGTGTGTTCGCATGTGTTTATATCTATATGTGTGCGTGTGTCTACATGTGTTTAAAACTCTATGTGTGTGCATGTGTTTATATTTGTATATGGGTTGTTGGCATGTGTTTATGTCTGTATGTGTGTGCGTGCATGTGTTTATATCTGTATATGTGTGTGTCTGCATGTGTTTATATCAGTATGTGTGTGTTTGTCTGCATGTGTTTATATCTGTATGTTTGTGCGTGTTTGCATGTGTTTATTAATATGTGTGTCTGTGTGTTTGCATGTGTTTATGCGTGTGTGTGTGCGCGTCTGCATGTGTTTCGATCTGTATGCGTGTGCCTGCATGTGTTTTTAGCTGCAGGTGTGCACGTGTCTGTATGTTTATATCTGTATGTATGTGTGTCTGCGTGTGTTTATATCTGTATATGTGTGTGCCTGCATGTGTTTATAAATGAATGTGTGTGCGTGTATCTGTATGTGTTTATATCTGTATGTGTGTGTGTCTGCATGTGTTTATATCTGTAAGTGTGCGTGTGTCTGCATGTGTTTATATCTGTATGTGTGTGTGTCTGCATCTGTTTATATCTGTATGTGTGTATCTTTACATGTGTTTATATCTGTATATGTGTGCGTGTCTGCATGTGTTTTTTCTGAATATGTGTGTGTGTCTGCATGTGTCTATATCTGTTTGTGTCTTCGCGTCTGCATGTGTTTATAACTGTATGTGTGCCCGTGTCTGCATGTGTATATATCTGGATATGTGTGTGTCTGCATGTGTTTATATCTGTATGTGTGTATGTTTGCATGTTTTTATAGCTGCATGTGTGTGTGCGTGTGGTTGGCTTGTGTTTATATCAGTATGTGTGTGCGTGTCTGCATGTGTTTGTATCTGTATGTGTGTGTGTCTGCATGTTTTTAAATGTGTATGTTTGTTTGTCTGCATGTGTTTATAACTGTATGTGTGCGTGTGTCTGCGTGTTTATATCTGTATATGTGTGTGCGTGCATGTGTGTATAACGGTATGTGTGTGCGTATATCTGTATGTGTTTATATCTGTATGTGCGTGTATCTGTATGTGTTTATGTCTGTAATTGTGCGTGTTTGCATGTGTTTATATCTGTGTGTATGTTTCTGCATGTGTTTATATCTGTATGTGTGCATGTGTCTGCATTTGTTTATATCTGTATGTTTGTGCATGTCTGCATGTGTTTATATCTGTTTGTCTGTGTGTCTGCATGTG
This sequence comes from Chiloscyllium plagiosum, assembly GCF_037043375.1. NCBI lineage: Eukaryota > Metazoa > Chordata > Chondrichthyes > Orectolobiformes > Hemiscylliidae > Chiloscyllium > Chiloscyllium plagiosum. The sequence goes on from NW_028270183.1 coordinate 37,345,362, forward strand.
TTTATATCTGTATATGTGTGTGTCTGCATGTGTTTATAACTGTATGCGTGAGTGTGTGTATCTGTATGTGTTTGTATCTGTATGTGTGTGTCTGCATGTGTTTATATCTGTATGTGTGTGTGTGCCTGCATGTCTTTATATCTGTATGTATGTGTGTTCGCATGTGTTTATATCTGTATGTGTGCGTGTGTCCACATGTGTTTAAAACTCTATGTGTGTGCATGTGTTTATATTTGTATATGTGTTGTTGGCATGTGTTTATATCTGTATGTGTGTGCGTGCATGCGTTTATATCTGTATATGTGTGTGTCTGCATGTGTTTATATCTGTATGTATGTGTGTCTGCATGTGTTTATATCTGTATGTGTGCGTGTGCCTACATGTGTTTAAAACTCTATGTGTGTGCATGTGTTTATATTTGTATATGTGTTGTTGGCATGTGTTTATATCTGTATGTGTGTGCGTGCATGTGTTTATATCTGTATATGTGTGTGTGCATGTGTTTGTATCTGTATGTGTGTGTGTCTGCATGTTTCAAAATCTGTGTTGGTGTTTGTCTGCAGGTGTTTATAACTGTATGTGTGCGTGTGTCTGCAAGTGTTTAAATCTGTATATGTGTTTGTCTGCATGTGTTTATATCAGTATGTGTGTGTTTGTCTGCACGTGTTTATATCTGTATGTTTGTGCGTGTTTGCATGTGTTCATTAATTTTTGTGTGTGTGTGTTTGCATGTGTTTATGCGTGTGTGTGCGTGTCTGCATGTGTTTCGATCTGTATGCGTGTGCCTGCATGTGTTTTTAGCTGCATGTGTGCACGTGTCTGTATGTTTATATCTGTATGCATGTGAGTCTGCGTGTGTTTATATCTGTATATGTGTGTGCCTGCATGTGTTTATAAATGAATGTGTGTGCATGTATCTGTATGTGTTTATATCTGTATGTGTGTGTGTTTGCATGTGTTTATATCAGTATGTGTGTGTTTGTCTGCACGTGTTTATATCTGTATGTTTGTGCGTGTTTGCATGTGTGTATTTGTGTGCGTGTCCTCATGTCTTTATAACTGTATATGTGCGTGTATCTGCATGTGTTTATATCTGTAAGTGTGCGTGTGTCTGCATGTGTTTATATCTGTATGTGTGTGTGTCTGCATCTGTTTATATCTGTATGTGTTTATCTTTACATGTGTTTATATCTGTATGTGTGTGCGTGTCTGCATGTGTTTTTTCTGAATATGTGTGTGTGTCTGCATGTGTCTATATCTGTTTGTGTCTTCGCGTCTGCATGTGTTTATAACTGTATGTGTGCCCGTGTCTGCATGTGTATATATCTGGATGTGTGTGTGTCTGCATGTGTTTATATCTGTATGTGTGAGTCTGTCTGCATGTGTTTACATCTGTATGTGTGAATGTTTGCATGTTTTTATAGCTGCATGTGTGTGTGCCTGCATGTTTTTATAACTGTATGTATGTGTGTCTGGATGTGTTTATATCTGTATGCGTGTTGTTGGCTTGTTTTTATATCTGTATGTGTGTGCGTGTCTGCATGTGTTTGTATCTGTATGTGTGTGTGTCTGCATGTTTTTAAATGTGTATGTTCGTTTGTCTGCATGTGTTTATAACTGTATGTGTGCGTGTGTCTGCATGTTTATATCTGTATATGTGTGTGCCTGCATGTGTGTATAACTGTATGTGTGTGCGTGTATCTGTATGTGTTTATATCTGTATGCGTGTGTGTCTGTATGTGTTTATGTCTGTAATTGTGCGTTTTTGCATGTGTTTATATCTGTGTGTGTCTTTGCATGTTATTAAATCTGTATGTGTGTTTGTCTGCATGTGTTTATATATGTAATTGTGCGTGTGTCTGCATGTGTTTATCTGTGTGTGTGTGTTTGCATGTTATTAAATCTGTATGCGTGTTTGTCTGCATGTGTTTATATCTGCAATTGTGCGTGTGTCTGCATGTGTTTATATCTGTGTGTGTTTGCATTTTATTAAATCTGTATGCGTTTTTGTCTGCATGTGTTTATAACTGTATGTGTGCGTGTGTCTGCATGTGTTTATACCTGTATATGTGTGTCTGCATGTGTTTATATCTGTATGTGTGTGCGTGTGCCTGCATGTGTTTATATCTGTGTGTATGTGCCTGCATGTGTTTATATCTGTATGTGTGCATGTGTCTGCATGTGTTCATATCTGTATGTATGTGTGTCTGTGTGTGTTTATATCTGTACATGTGTGTACCTGCATGTGTTTATAACTGTATGTGTGTGTGTTTAGCTGAATGTGTGTGTGTTTGCATGTTATTAAATCTGTATGTGTGTTTGTCTGCATGTGTTTATAACTGTATGTGTGCGTGTGTCTGCATATGTTTATACCTGTATATGTGTGTGTCTGCATGTGTTTATATCTGTATGTGTGTGTTTGTCTGCAAGTGTTTATATCTGTATGTGAGTGCGTGTTTGCATGTGTTTATTTCTGTATGTGTGTGTGTCTGGAAGTGTTTATATCTGTGTGTGCGTGTCTGCATGTGTTTCTATCTATACGTTTGTGTCTGCATGTGTTTTTAGCTGCACGTGTGCGCGTGTCTGCATGTTTATATCTGTATGTATGTGTGTTTGCGTGTGTTTATATCTGTATATGTGTGTGCCTGCATGTGTTTATAACTGTATGTGTGAGTGTGTGTATCTGTATGTGTTTGTATCTGTATGTGTGTGTCTGCACGTGTTTATATCGGTATGTGTGTGTGCCTGCATGTCTTTATATCTGTATGTATGTGTGTTCGCATGTGTTTATATCTGTATGTGTGCGTGTGTCTACATGTGTTTAAAACTCTATGTGTGTGCATGTGTTTATATTTCTATATGTGTTGTTGGCATGTCTTTATATCTGTATGTGTGTGCGTGCATGTGTTTATATCTGTATATAAGTGTGTCTGCATGTGTTTATATCTGTATGTATGTGTGTCTGCATGTGTTTATATGTGTATGTGTGCGTGTGCCCACATATGTTTATATCTGTATGTGTGTGCATGTGTTTGTATCTGTATGTGTGTGTGTCTGCATGTTTTTAAATCTGTGTGTGTGTTTGTCTGCAGGTGTTTATAACTGTATGTGTGCGTGTGTCTGCATGTGTTTAAATCTGTATATGTGTGTGTCTGCATGTGTTTATATCTGTATGTGTTTATCTTTACATGTGTTTATATCTGTATGTGTGTGCGTGTCTGCATGTGTTTTTTCTGAATATGTGTGTGTGTCTGCATGTGTCTATATCTGTTTGTGTCTTCGCGTCTGCATGTGTTTATAACTGTATGTGTGCCCGTGTCTGCATGTGTATATATCTGGATGTGTGTGTGTCTGCATGTGTTTATATCTGTATGTGTGAGTCTGTCTGCATGTGTTTATATCTGTATGTGTGTATGTTTGCATGTTTTTATAGCTGCATGTGTGTGTGCCTGCATGTTTTTATATCTGTATGTATGTGTGTCCGGATGTGTTTATATCTGTATGCGTGTTGTTGGCTTGTGTTTATATCTGTATGTGTGTGCGTGTCTGCATGCGTTTGTATCTGTATGTGTGTGTGTCTGCATGTTTTTAAATGTGTATGTTCGTTTGTCTGCATGTGTTTATAACTGTATGTGTGCATGTGTCTGCATGTTTATATCTGTATATGTGTGTGCCTGCATGTGTGTATAACTGTATGTGTGTGTGTATCTGTATGTGTTTATATCTGTATGTGTGTGTGTCTGTATGTGTTTATGTCTGTAATTGTGCGTTTTTGCATGTGTTTATATCTGTGTGTGTCTTTGCATGTTATTAAATCTGTATGTGTGTTTGTCTGCATGTGTTTATATCTGTAATTGTGCGTGTGTCTGCATGTGTTTATATCTGTGTGTGTGTTTGCATGTTATTAAATCTGTATGCGTGTTTGTCTGCATGTGTTTATATCTGCAATTGTGCGTGTGTCTGCATGTGTTTATATCTGTATGTGTGTGTGTTTGCATGTTATTAAATCTGTATGCGTTTTTGTCTGCATGTGTTTATAACTGTATGTGTGCGTGTGTCTGCATGTGTTTATACCTGTATATGTGTGTCTGCATGTGTTTATATCTGTATGTGTGTGCGTGTGCCTGCATGTGTTTATATCTGTGTGTATGTGCCTGCATGTGTTTATATCTGTATGTGTGCATGTGTCTGCATGTGTTTATATCTGTATGTATGTGTGTCTGTGTGTGTTTATATCTGTACATGTGTGTACCTGCATGTGTTTATAACTGTATGTGTGTGTGTTTATCTGAATGTGTGTGTGTTTGCATGTTATTAAATCTGTATGTGTCTTTGTCTGCATGTGTTTATAACTGTATGTGTGCGTGTGTCTGCATATGTTTATACCTGTATATGTGTGTGTCTGCATGTGTTTATATCTGTATGTGTGTGTTTGTCTGCATGTGTTTATATCTGTATGTGAGTGCGTGTTTGCATGTGTTTATTTCTGTATGTGTGTGTGTCTGGAAGTGTTTATATCTGTGTGTGCGTGTCTGCATGTGTTTCTATCTATACGTTTGTGTCTGCATGTGTTTTTAGCTGCACGTGTGCGCGTGTCTGCATGTTTATATCTGTATGTATGTGTGTTTGCGTGTGTTTATATCTGTATATGTGTGTGCCTGCATGTGTTTATAACTGTATGTGTGAGTGTGTGTATCTGTATGTGTTTGTATCTGTATGTGTGTGTCTGCATGTGTTTATATCGGTATGTGTGTGTGCCTGCATGTCTTTATATCTGTATGTATGTGTGTCTGCATGTGTTTATATGTGCATGTGTGCGTGTGCCCACATGTGTTTATATCTGTATGTGTGTGCATGTGTTTGTATCTGTATGTGTGTGTGTCTGCATGTTTCAAAATCTGTGTGTGTGTTTGTCTGCAGGTATTTATAACTGTATGTGTGCGTGTGTCTGCAAGTGTTTAAATCTGTATATGTGTGTGTCTGCATGTGTTTATATCAGTATGTGTGTGTTTGTCTGCACGTGTTTATATCTGTATGTTTGTGCGTGTTTGCATGTGTTTATTAATTTTTGTGTGTGTGTGTTTGCATGTGTTTATGCATGTGTGTGTGCTTGTCTGCATGTGTTTCGATCTGTATGCGTGTGCCTGCATGTGTTTTTAGCTGCATGTGTGCACCTGTCTGTATGTTTATATCGGTATGTATGTGTGTCTGCATGTGTTTATATCTGTATATGTGTGTGCCTGCGTGTGTTTATAAATGAATGTGTGTGCGTGTATCTGTATGTGTTTATATCTGTATGTGTGTGTGTCTGCATGTGTTTATATCTGTATTTGTGTGCGTGTCCTCATGTCTTTATATCAGTATCTGTGCGTGTATCTGCATGTGTTTATATCTGTAAGTGTGCGTGTGTCTGCATGTGTTTATATCTGTATGTGTGTGTGTCTGCATCTGTTTATATCTGTATGTGTTTATCTTTACATGTGTTTATATCTGTATGTGTGTGCGTGTCTGCATGTGTTTTTTTCTGAATATGTGTGTGTGTCTGCATGTGTCTATATGTGTTTGTGTCTTCGCGTCTGCATGTGTTTATAACTGTATGTGTGCCCGTGTCTGCATGTGTATATATCTGGATGTGTGTGTGTCTGCATGTGTTTATATCTGTATGTATGAGTCTGTCTGCATGTGTTTATATCTGAATGTGTGTATGTTTGCATGTTTTTATAGCTGCATGTGTGTGTGCCTGCATGTTTTTATATCTGTATGTATGTGTGTCCGGATGTGTTTATATCTGTATGCGTGTGGTTGGCTTCTGTTTATATCTGTATGTGTGTGCGTGTCTGCATGCGTTTGTATCTGTATGTGTGTGTGTCTGCATGTTTTTAAATGTGTATGTTCGTTTGTCTGCATGTGTTTATAACTGTATGTGTGCGTGTGTCTGCATGTTTATATCTGTATATGTGTGTGCCTGCATGTGTGTATAACTGTATGTGAGTGTGTGTATCTGTATGTGTTTATATCTGTATGTGTGTGTGTCTGTATGTGTTTATGTCTGTAATTGTGCGTGTTTGCATGTGTTTATATCTGTGTGTGTCTTTGCATGTTATTAAATCTGTATGTGTGTTTGTCTGCATGTGTTTATATCTGTAATTGTGCGTGTGTCTGCATGTGTTTATATCTGTGTGTGTGTTTGCATGTTATTAAATCTGTATGCGTGTTTGTCTGCATGTGTTTATATCTGCAATTGTGCGTGTGTCTGCATGTGTTTATATCTGTATGTGTGTGTGTTTGCATGTTATTAAATCTGTATGCGTTTTTGTCTGCATGTGTTTATAACTGTATGTGTGCGTGTGTCTGCATGTGTTTATACCTGTATATATGTGTCTGCATGTGTTTATATCTGTATGTGTGTGCGTGTGCGTGCATGTGTTTATATCTGTGTGTATGTGCCTGCATGTGTTTATATCTGTATGTGTGCATGTGTCTGCATGTGTTTATATCTGTATGTATGTGTGTCTGTGTGTGTTTATATCTGTATATGTGTGTACCTGCATGTGTTTATAACTGTATGTGTGTGTGTTTATCTGAATGTGTGTGTGTTTGCATGTTATTAAATCTGTATGTGTGTTTGTCTGCATGTGTTTATAACTGTATGTGTGCGTGTGTCTACATATGTTTATACCTGTATATGTGTGTGTCTGCATGTGTTTATATCTGTATGTGTGTGTTTGTCTGCATGTGTTTATATCTGTATGTGAGTGCGTGTTTGCATGTGTTTATTTCTGTATGTGTGTGTGTCTGGAAGTGTTTATATCTGTGTGTGCGTGTCTGCATGTGTTTCTACCTATACGTTTGTGTCTGCATGTGTTTTTAGCTGCACGTGTGCGCGTGTCTGCATGTTTATATCTGTATGTATGTGTGTTTGCGTGTGTTTATATCTGTATATGTGTGTGCCTGCATGTGTTTATAACTGTCTGTGTGAGTGTGTGTATCTGTATGTGTTTGTATCTGTATGTGTGTGTCTGCATGTGTTTATATCGGTATGTGTGTGTGCCTGCATGTCTTTATATCAGTATGTATGTGTGTTCGCATGTGTTTATATCTGTATGTGTGCGTGTGTCTACATGTGTTTAAAACTCTATGTGTGTGCATGTGTTTATATTTGTATATGTGTTGTTGGCATGTGTTTATATCTGTATGTGTGTGCGTGCATGTGTTTATATCTGTATATAAGTGTGTCTGCATGTGTTTATATCTGTATGTATGTGTGTCTGCATGTGTTTATATGTGTATGTGTGCGTGTGCCCACATGTGTTTATATCTGTATGTGTGTGCATGTGTTTGTATCTGTATGTGTGTGTGTCTGCATGTTTTTAAATCTGTGTGTGTGTTTGTCTGCAGGTGTTTATAACTGTATGTGTGCATGTGTCTGCATGTGTTTAAATCTGTATATGTGTGTGTCTGCATGTGTTTATATCTGTATGTGTGTGTTTGTCTGCATGTGTTTATATCTGTATGTTTGTGAGTGTTTGCATGTGTTTATTTTTTATGTGTGTGTTTGCATGTGTTTATGCATGTGTGTTTATTTGTGTGCATGTGTTTCGATCTGTATGCGTGTGCCTGCATGTGTTTTCAGCTGCATGTGTGCACGTGTCTGCCTGTTTATATCTGTATGTATGTGTGTCTGCGTGTGTTTATATCTGTATATGTGTGTGCCTGCATTTGTTTATAAATGAATGTGTGTGCGTGTATCTGTATTTGTTTATATCTGTATGTCTGTGTGTCTGCATGTGTTTATATCTGTAATTGTGCGTGTGTCTGCATGTGTTTATATTTGTATGTGTGTGTGTTTGCATGTTATTAAATCTGTATGCGTGTTTGTCTGCATGTGTTTATAACTGTATGTGTGCGTGTGGCTGCATGTGTTTATACCTGTATATGTGTGTGTCTGCATGTGTTTATATCTGTATGTGTGTGCGTGTGTCTGCATGTGTTTATATCTGTGTGTATGTGCCTGCATGTGTTTATATCTGTATGTGTGCATGTGTCTGCATGTGTTTATATCTGTATGTATGTGTGTCTGTGTGTTTTTATATCTGTATATGTGTGTGCCTGCATGTGTTTATAACTGTATGTGTGTGCGTGTATCTGAATGTGTGTGTGTTTGCATGTTATTAAATCTGTATGTGTCTTTGTCTGCATGAGTTTAAAACTGTATGTGTGCGTGTGTCTGCATGTGTTTATACCTGTATTTGTGTGTGTCTGCATGTGTTTATATCTGTATGTGTGTGTTTGCCTGCAAGTGTTTATATCTGTATGTGAGTGCGTGTTTGCATGTCTTTATTTCAGTATGTATGTGTGTCTGGAAGTGTTTATATCTGTGTGTGCGTGTCTGCATGTGTTTCTATCTATACGTTTGTGTCTGCATGTGTTTTTAGCTGCACGTGTGCGCGTGTCTGCATGTTTATATCTGTATGTATGTGTGTTTACGTGTGTTTATATCTGTATATGTGTGTCTGCATGTGTTTATAACTGTATGCGTGAGTGTGTGTATCTGTATGTGTTTGTATCTGTATGTGTGTGTCTGCATGTGTTTATATCGGTATGTGTGTGTGCCTGCATTTCTTTATATCAGTATGTATGTGTGTTCGCATGTGTTTATATCTGTATGTGTGCGTGTGTCTACATGTGTTTAAAACTCTATGTGTGTGCATGTGTTGATATTTCTATATGTGTTGTTGGCATGTGTTTATATCTGTATGAGTGTGCGCGCATGTGTTTATATCTGTATATAAGTGTGTCTGCATGTGTTTATATCTGTATGTATGTGTGTCTGCATGTGTTTATACGTGTATGTGTGCGTGTGCCCACATGTGTTTATATCTGTATGTGTGTGCATGTGTTTGTATCTGTATGTGTGTGTGTCTGCATGTTTTTAAATCTGTGTGTGTGTTTGTCTGCAGGTGTTTATAACTGTATGTGTGCGTGTGTCTGCATGTGTTTAAATCTGTATATGTGTGTGTCTGCATGTGTTTATATCTGTATGTGTGTGTTTGTCTGCATGTGTTTATATCTGTATGTTTGTGAGTGTTTGCATGTGTTTATTTTTTTATGTGTGTGTGTGTTTGCATGTGTTTATGCGTGTGTGTTTGCGTGTCTACATGTGTTTCGATCTGTATGCGTGTGCCTGCATGTGTTTTCAGCTGCATGTGTGCACGTGTCTGCCTGATTATATCTGTATGTATGTGTGTCTGCGTGTGTTTATATCTGTATATGTGTGTGCCTGCATTTGTTTATAAATGAATGTGTGTGCGTGTATCTGTATGTGTTTATATCTGTATGTCTGTGTGTCTGCATGTGTTTATATCTGTAATTGTGCGTGTGTCTGCATGTGTTTATATTTGTATGTGTGTGTGTTTGCATGTTATTAAATCTGTATGCGTGTTTGTCTGCATGTGTTTATAACTGTATGTGTGCGTGTGTCTGCATGTGTTTATACCTGTATATGTGTGTGTCTGCATGTGTTTATATCTGTATGTGTGTGCGTGTGTCTGCATGTGTTTATATCTGTGTGTATGTGCCTGCATGTGTTTATATCTGTATGTGTGCATGTGTCTGCATGTGTTTATATCTGTATGTATGTGTGTCTGTGTGTTTTTATATCTGTATATGTGTGTGCCTGCATGTGTTTATAACTGTATGTGTGTGCGTGTATCTGAATGTGTGTGTGTTTGCATGTTATTAAATCTGTATGTGTCTTTGTCTGCATGAGTTTAAAACTGTATGTGTGCGTGTGTCTGCATGTGTTTATACCTGTATTTGTGTGTGTCTGCATGTGTTTATATCTGTATGTGTTTGTTTGCCTGCAAGTGTTTATATCTGTATGTGAGTGCGTGTTTGCATGTGTTTATTTCAGTATGTATGTGTGTCTGGAAGTGTTTATATCTGTGTGTGCGTGTCTGCATGTGTTTCTATCTATACGTTTGTGTCTGCATGTGTTTTTAGCTGCACGTGTGCGCGTGTCTGCATGTTTATATCTGTATGTATGTGTGTTTGCGTGTGTTTATATCTGTATATGTGTGTGTCTGCATGTGTTTATAACTGTATGCGTGAGTGTGTGTATCTGTATGTGTTTGTATCTGTATGTGTGTGTCTGCATGTGTTTATATCGGTATGTGTGTGTGCCTGCATGTCTTTATATCTGTATGTATGTATGTTCGCATGTGTTTATATCTGTATGTGTGCGTGTGTCTACATGTGTTTAAAACTCTATGTGTGTGCATGTGTTTATATTTGTATATGTGTTGTTGGCATGTGTTTATATCTGTATGTGTGCGCGTGCATGTGTTTATATTTGTATATGTGTGTGTCTGCATGTGTTTATATCTGTATGTATGTGTGTCTGCATGTGTTTATATCTGTATGTGTGCGTGTGCCTACATGTGTTTATATCTGTATGTGTGTGCATGTGTTTGTATCTGTATGTGTGTGTGTCTGCATGTTTCAAAATCTGTGTGTGTGTTTGTCTGCAGGTGTTTATAACTGTATGTGTGCGTGTGTCTGCATGTGTTTAAATCTGTATATGTGTGTGTCTGCATGTGTTTATATCTGTGTGTGTGTTTGCATGTTATTAAATCTGTATGCGTGTTTGTCTGCATGTGTTTATATCTGTAATTGTGCGTGTGTCTGCATGTGTTTATATCTGTATGTGTGTGTGTTTGCATGTTATTAAATCTGTATGCGTTTTTGTCTGCATGTGTTTATAACTGTATGTGTGCGTGTGTCTGCATGTGTTTATACCTGTATATATGTGTCTGCATGTGTTTATATCTGTATGTGTGTGCGTGTGCGTGCATGTGTTTATATCTGTGTGTATGTGCCTGCATGTGTTTATATCTGTATGTGTGCATGTGTCTGCATGAGTTTATATCTGTATGTATGTGTGTCTGTGTGTGTTTATATCTGTACATGTGTGTACCTGCATGTGTTTATAACTGTATGTGTGTGTGTTTATCTGAATGTGTGTGTGTTTGCATGTTATTAAATCTGTATGTGTGTTTGTCTGCATGTGTTTATAACTGTATGTGTGCGTGTGTCTGCATATGTTTATACCTGTATATGTGTGTGTCTGCATGTGTTTATATCTGTATATGTGTGTTTGTCTGCATGTGTTTATATCTGTCTGTGAGTGCGTGTTTGCATGTGTTTATTTCTGTATGTGTGTGTGCCTGGAAGTGTTTATATCTGTGTGTGCGTGTCTGCATGTGTTTCTATCTATACGTTTGTGTGTGCATGTGTTTTTAGCTGCACGTGTGCGCGTGTCTGCATGTTTATATCTGTATGTATGTGTGTTTGCGTGTGTTTATACCTGTATATGTGTGTGCCTGCATGTGTTTATAACTGTATGTGTGAGTGTGTGTATCTGTATGTGTTTGTATCTGTATGTGTGTGTCTGCATGTGTTTATATCGGTGTGTGTGTGTGCCTGCATGTCTTTATATCAGTATGTATGTGTGTTCGCATGTGTTTATATCTGTATGTGTGCGTGTGTCTACATGTGTTTAAAACTCTATGTGTGTGCATGTGTTGATATTTCTATATGTGTTGTTGGCATGTGTTTATATCTGTATGTGTGTGCGTGCATGTGTTTATATCTGTATATAAGTGTGTCTGCATGTGTTTATATCTGTATGTATGTGTGTCTGCATGTGTTTATATGTGTATGTGTGCGTGTGCCCACATGTGTTTATATCTGTATGTGTGTGCATGTGTTTGTATCTGTATGTGTGTGTGTCTGCATGTTTTTAAATCTGTGTGTGTGTTTGTCCGCAGGTGTTTATAACTGTATGTGTGCGTGTGTCTGCATGTGTTTAAATCTGTATATGTGTGTGTCTGCATGTGTTTATATCTGTATGTGTGTGTTTGTCTGCATGTGTTTATATCTGTATGTTTGTGAGTGTTTGCATGTGTTTATTTTTTATGTGTGTGTTTGCATGTGTTTATGCATGTGTGTTTGCGTGTCTACATGTGTTTCGATCTGTATGCGTGTGCCTGCATGTGTTTTCAGCTGCATGTGTGCACCTGTCTGCCTGTTTATATCTGTATGTATGTGTGTCTGCGTGTGTTTATATCTGTATATGTGTGTGCCTGCATTTGTTTATAAATGAATGTGTGTGCGTGTATCTGTATGTGTTTATATCTGTATGTGTGTGTGTCTGCATGTGTTTATATCTGTAATTGTGCGTGTGTCTGCATGTGTTTATATTTGTATGTGTGTGTGTTTGCATGTTATTAAATCTGTATGCGTGTTTGTCTGCATGTGTTTATAACTGTATGTGTGCGTGTGTCTGCATGTGTTTATACCTGTATATGTGTGTGTCTGCATGTGTTTATATCTGTATGTGTGTGCGTGTGTCTGCATGTGTTTATATCTGTGTGTATGTGCCTGCATGTGTTTATATCTGTATGTGTGCATGTGTCTGCATGTGTTTATATCTGTATGTATGTGTGTCTGTGTGTTTTTATATCTGTATATGTGTGTGCCTGCATGTGTTTATAACTGTATGTGTGTGCGTGTATCTGAATGTGTGTGTGTTTGCATGTTATTAAATCTGTATGTGTCTTTGTCTGCATGTGTTTATAACTGTATGCGTGCGTGTGTCTGCAAGTGTTTAAATATGTATATGTGTGTGTCTGCATGTGTTTTCAGCTGCATGTGTGCACGTGTCTGCCTGTTTATATCTGTATGTATGTGTGTCTGCGTGTGTTTATATCTGTATATGTGTGTGCCTGCATTTGTTTATAAATGAATGTGTGTGCGTGTATCTGTATGTGTTTATATCTGTATGTGTGTGTGTCTGCATGTGTTTATATCTGTAATTGTGCGTGTGTCTGCATGTGTTTATATTTGTATGTGTGTGTGTTTGCATGTTATTAAATCTGTATGCGTGTTTGTCTGCATGTGTTTATAACTGTATGTGTGCGTGTGTCTGCATGTGTTTATACCTGTATATGTGTGTGTCTGCATGTGTTTATATCTGTATGTGTGTGCGTGTGTCTGCATGTGTTTATATCTGTGTGTATGTGCCTGCATGTGTTTATATCTGTATGTGTGCATGTGTCTGCATGTGTTTATATCTGTATGTATGTGTGTCTGTGTGTTTTTATATCTGTATATGTGTGTGCCTGCATGTGTTTATAACTGTATGTGTGTGCGTGTATCTGAATGTGTGTGTGTTTGCATGTTATTAAATCTGTATGTGTCTTTGTCTGCATGAGTTTAAAACTGTATGTGTGCGTGTGTCTGCATGTGTTTATACCTGTATTTGTGTGTGTCTGCATGTGTTTATATCTGTATGTGTTTGTTTGCCTGCAAGTGTTTATATCTGTATGTGAGTGCGTGTTTGCATGTGTTTATTTCAGTATGTATGTGTGTCTGGAAGTGTTTATATCTGTGTGTGCGTGTCTGCATGTGTTTCTATCTATACGTTTGTGTCTGCATGTGTTTTTAGCTGCACGTGTGCGCGTGTCTGCATGTTTATATCTGTATGTATGTGTGTTTGCGTGTGTTTATATCTGTATATGTGTGTGTCTGCATGTGTTTATAACTGTATGCGTGAGTGTGTGTATCTGTATGTGTTTGTATCTGTATGTGTGTGTCTGCATGTGTTTATATCGGTATGTGTGTGTGTGCCTGCATGTCTTTATATCTGTATGTATGTATGTTCGCATGTGTTTATATCTGTATGTGTGCGTGTGTCCACATGTGTTTAAAACTCTATGTGTGTGCATGTGTTTATATTTGTATATGTGTTGTTGGCATGTGTTTATATCTGTATGTGTGCGCGTGCATGTGTTTATATCTGTATATGTGTGTGTCTGCATGTGTTTATATCTGTATGTATGTGTGTCTGCATGTGTTTATATCTGTATGTGTGCGTGTGCCTACATGTGTTTATATCTGTATGTGTGTGCATGTGTTTGTATCTGTATGTGTGTGTGTCTGCATGTTTCAAAATCTGTGTGTGTGTTTGTCTGCAGTTGTTTATAACTGTATGTGTGCGTGTGTCTGCATGTGTTTAAATCTGTATATGTGTGTGTCTGCATGTGTTTATATCTGTATGTGTGTGTTTGTCTGCATGTGTTTATATCTGTATGTTTGTGAGTGTTTGCATGTGTTTATTTTTTTATGTGTGTGTGTGTTTGCATGTGTTTATGCGTGTGTGTTTGCGTGTCTACATGTATTTCGATCTGTATGCGTGTGCCTGCATGTGTTTTCAGCTGCATGTGTGCACGTGTCTGCCTGTTTATATCTGTATGTATGTGTGTCTGCGTGTGTTTATATCTGTATATGTGTGTGCCTGCATTTGTTTATAAATGAATGTGTGTGCGTGTATCTGTATGTGTTTATATCTGTATGTATGTGTGTTTGCGTGTGTTTATATCTGTATATGTGTGTGTCTGCATGTGTTTATAACTGTATGTGTGTGTGTTTGCATGTTATTAAATCTGTATGCGTGTTTGTCTGCATGTGTTTATATCTGTATGTGTGCGTGTGCCTACATGTGTTTATATCTGTATGTGTGCGTGTGTCTACATGTGTTTAAAACTCTATGTGTGTGCATGTGTTGATATTTCTATATGTGTTGTTGGTATGTGTTTATATCTGTATGTGTGTGCGTGCATGTGTTTATATCTGTATATAAGTGTGTCTGCATGTGTTTATATCTGTATGTATGTGTGTCTGCATGTGTTTATATGTGTATGTGTGCGTGTGCCCACATGTTTTTATATCTGTATGTGTGTGCATGTGTTTGTATCTGTATGTGTGTGTGTCTGCATGTTTTTAGATCTGTGTGTGTGTTTGTCCGCAGGTGTTTATAACTGTATGTGTGCGTGTGTCTGCATGTGTTTAAATCTGTATATGTGTGTGTCTGCATGTGTTTATATCTGTATGTGTGTGTTTGTCTGCATGTGTTTATATCTGTATGTTTGTGAGTGTTTGCATGTGTTTATTTTTTATGTGTGTGTTTGCATGTGTTTATGCATGTGTGTTTGCGTGTCTACATGTGTTTCGATCTGTATGCGTGTGCCTGCATGTGTTTTCAGCTGCATGTGTGCACGTGTCTGCCTGTTTATATCTGTATGTATGTGTGTCTGCGTGTGTTTATATCTGTATATGTGTGTGCCTGCATTTGTTTATAAATGAATGTGTGTGCGTGTATCTGTATGTGTTTATATCTGTATGTCTGTGTGTCTGCATGTGTTTATATCTGTAATTGTGCGTGTGTCTGCATGTGTTTATATTTGTATGTGTGTGTGTTTGCATGTTATTAAATCTGTATGCGTGTTTGTCTGCATGTGTTTATAACTGTATGTGTGCGTCTGTCTGCATGTGTTTATACCTGTATATGTGTGTGTCTGCATGTGTTTATATCTGTATGTGTGTGCGTGTGTCTGCATGTGTTTATATCTGTGTGTATGTGCCTGCATGTGTTTATATCTGTATGTGTGCATGTGTCTGCATGTGTTTATATCTGTATGTATGTGTGTCTGTGTGTTTTTATATCTGTATATGTGTGTGCCTGCATGTGTTTATAACTGTATGTGTGTGCGTGTATCTGAATGTGTGTGTGTTTGCATGTTATTAAATCTGTATGTGTCTTTGTCTGCATGAGTTTAAAACTGTATGTGTGCGTGTGTCTGCATGTGTTTATACCTGTATTTGTGTGTGTCTGCATGTGTTTATATCTGTATGTGTTTGTTTGCCTGCAAGTGTTTATATCTGTATGTGAGTGCGTGTTTGCATGTGTTTATTTCAGTATGTATGTGTGTCTGGAAGTGTTTATATCTGTGTGTGCGTGTCTGCATGTGTTTCTATCTATACGTTTGTGTCTGCATGTGTTTTTAGCTGCACGTGTGCGCGTGTCTGCATGTTTATATCTGTATGTATGTGTGTTTGCGTGTGTTTATATCTGTATATGTGTGTGTCTGCATGTGTTTATAACTGTATGCGTGAGTGTGTGTATCTGTATGTGTTTGTATCTGTATGTGTGTGTCTGCATGTGTTTATATCGGTATGTGTGTGTGTGCCTGCATGTCTTTATATCTGTATGTATGTATGTTCGCATGTGTTTATATCTGTATGTGTGCGTGTGTCCACATGTGTTTAAAACTCTATGTGTGTGCATGTGTTTATATTTGTATATGTGTTGTTGGCATGTGTTTATATCTGTATGTGTGCGCGTGCATGTGTTTATATCTGTATATGTGTGTGTCTGCATGTGTTTATATCTGTATGTATGTGTGTCTGCATGTGTTTATATCTGTATGTGTGCGTGTGCCTACATGTGTTTATATCTGTATGTGTGTGCATGTGTTTGTATCTGTATGTGTGTGTGTCTGCATGTTTCAAAATCTGTGTGTGTGTTTGTCTGCAGTTGTTTATAACTGTATGTGTGCGTGTGTCTGCATGTGTTTAAATCTGTATATGTGTGTGTCTGCATGTGTTTATATCTGTATGTGTGTGTTTGTCTGCATGTGTTTATATCTGTATGTTTGTGAGTGTTTGCATGTGTTTATTTTTTTATGTGTGTGTGTGTTTGCATGTGTTTATGCGTGTGTGTTTGCGTGTCTACATGTGTTTCGATCTGTATGCGTGTGCCTGCATGTGTTTTCAGCTGCATGTGTGCACGTGTCTGCCTGTTTATATCTGTATGTATGTGTGTCTGCGTGTGTTTATATCTGTATATGTGTGTGCCTGCATTTGTTTATAAATGAATGTGTGTGCGTGTATCTGTATGTGTTTATATCTGTATGTATGTGTGTTTGCGTGTGTTTATATCTGTATATGTGTGTGTCTGCATGTGTTTATAACTGTATGTGTGTGTGTTTGCATGTTATTAAATCTGTATGCGTGTTTGTCTGCATGTGTTTATATCTGTATGTGTGCGTGTGCCTACATGTGTTTATATCTGTATGTGTGTGCATGTGTTTGTATCTGTATGTGTGTGTGTCTGCATGTTTCAAAATCTGTGTGTGTGTTTGTCTGCAGGTATTTATAACTGTATGTGTGCGTGTGTCTGCAAGTGTTTAAATCTGTATATGTGTGTGTCTGCATGTGTTTATATCAGTATGTGTGTGTTTGTCTGCACGTGTTTATATCTGTATGTTTGTGCGTGTTTGCATGTGTTTATTAATTTTTGTGTGTGTGTGTTTGCATGTGTTTATGCATGTGTGTGTGCTGGTCTGCATGTGTTTCGATCTGTATGCGTGTGCCTGCATGTGTTTTTAGCTGCATGTGTGCACGTGTCTGTATGTTTATATCGGTATGTATGTGTGTCTGCGTGTGTTTATATCTGTATATGTGTGTGCCTGCATGTGTTTATAAATGAATGTGTGTGCGTGTATCTGTATGTGTTTATATCTGTATGTGTGTGTGTCTGCATGTGTTTATATCTGTATTTGTGTGCGTGTCCTCATGTCTTTATATCTGTATCTGTGCGTGTATCTGCATGTGTTTATATCTGTAAGTGTGCGTGTGTCTGCATGTGTTTTTATCTGTATGTGTGTGTGTCTGCATCTGTTTATATCTGTATGTGTTTATCTTTACATGTGTTTATATCTGTATGTGTGTGCGTGTCTGCATGTGTTTTTTTCTGAATATGTGTGTGTGTCTGCATGTGTCTATATGTGTTTGTGTCTTCGCGTCTGCATGTGTTTATAACTGTATGTGTGCCCGTGTCTGCATGTGTATATATCTGGATGTGTGTGTGTCTGCATGTGTTTATATCTGTATGTATGAGTCTGTCTGCATGTGTTTATATCTGAATGTGTGTATGTTTGCATGTTTTTATAGCTGCATGTGTGTGTGCCTGCATGTTTTTATATCTGTATGTATGTGTGTCCGGATGTGTTTATATCTGTATGCGTGTGGTTGGCTTGTGTTTATATCTGTATGTGTGTGCGTGTCTGCATGCGTTTGTATCTGTATGTGTGTGTGTCTGCATGTTTTTAAATGTGTATGTTCGTTTGTCTGCATGTGTTTATAATTGTATGTGTGCATGTGTCTGCATGTTTATATCTGTATATGTGTGTGCCTGCATGTGTGTATAACTGTATGTGTGTGTGTGTATCTGTATGTGTTTATATCTGTATGTGTGTGTGTCTGTATGTGTTTATGTGTGTAATTGTGCGTGTTTGCATGTGTTTATATCTGTGTGTCTCTTTGCATGTTATTAAATCTGTATGTGTGTTTGTCTGCATGTGTTTATATCTGTAATTGTGCGTGTGTCTGCATGTGTTTATATCTATGTGTGTGTTTGCATGTTATTAAATCTGTATGCGTGTTTGTCTGCATGTGTTTATATCTGTAATTGTGCGTGTGTCTGCATGTGTTTATAACTGTATGTGTGCGTGTGTCTGCATGTGTTTATACCTGTATATATGTGTCTGCATGTGTTTATATCTGTATGTGTGTGCGTGTCCGTGCATGTGTTTATATCTATGTGTATGTGCCTGCATGTGTTTATATCTGTATGTGTGCATGTGTCTGCATGAGTTTATATCTGTATGTATGTGTGTCTGTGTGTGTTTATATCTGTACATGTGTGTACCTGCATGTGTTTATAACTGTATGTGTGTGTGTTTATCTGAATGTGTGTGTGTTTGCATGTTATTAAATCTGTATGTGTGTTTGTCTGCATGTGTTTATAACTGTATGTGTGCGTGTGTCTGCATATGTTTATACCTGTATATGTGTGTGTCTGCATGTGTTTATATCTGTATGTGTGTGTTTGTCTGCATGTGTTTATATCTGTATGTGAGTGCGTGTTTGCATGTGTTTATTTCTGTATGTGTGTGTGCCTGGAAGTGTTTATATCTGTGTGTGCGTGTCTGCATGTGTTTCTATCTATACGTTTGTGTCTGCATGTGTTTTTAGCTGCACGTGTGCGCGTGTCTGCATGTTTATATCTGTATGTATGTGTGTTTGCGTGTGTTTATATCTGTATATGTGTGTGCCTGCATGTGTTTATAACTGTATGTGTGAGTGTGTGTATCTGTATGTGTTTGTATCTGTATGTGGGTGTCTGCATGTGTTTATATCGGTGTGTGTGTGTGCCTGCATGTCTTTATATCAGTATGTATGTGTGTTCGCATGTGTTTATATCTGTATGTGTGCGTGTGTCTACATGTGTTTAAAACTCTATGTGTGTGCATGTGTTTATATTTGTATATGTGTTGTTGGCATGTGTTTATATCTGTATGTGTGTGCGTGCATGTGTTTATATCTGTATATAAGTGTGTCTGCATGTGTTTATATCTGTATGTATGTGTGTCTGCATGTGTTTATATGTGTATGTGTGCGTGTGCCCACATGTGTTTATATCTGTATGTGTGTGCATGTGTTTGTATCTGTATGTGTGTGTGTCTGCATGTTTTTAAATCTGTGTGTGTGTTTGTCCGCAGGTGTTTATAACTGTATGTGTGCGTGTGTCTGCATGTGTTTAAATCTGTATATGTGTGTGTCTGCATGTGTTTATATCTGTATGTGTGTGTTTGTCTGCATGTGTTTATATCTGTATGTTTGTGAGTGTTTGCATGTGTTTATTTTTTATGTGTGTGTTTGCATGTGTTTATGCATGTGTGTTTGCGTGTCTACATGTGTTTCGATCTGTATGCGTGTGCCTGCATGTGTTTTCAGCTGCATGTGTGCACGTGTCTGCCTGTTTATATCTGTATGTATGTGTGTCTGCGTGTGTTTATATCTGTATATGTGTGTGCCTGCATTTGTTTATAAATGAATGTGTGTGCGTGTATCTGTATGTGTTTATATCTGTATGTGTGTGTGTCTGCATGTGTTTATATCTGTAATTGTGCGTGTGTCTGCATGTGTTTATATTTGTATGTGTGTGTGTTTGCATGTTATTAAATCTGTATGCGTGTTTGTCTGCATGTGTTTATAACTGTATGTGTGCGTGTGTCTGCATGTGTTTATACCTGTATATGTGTGTGTCTGCATGTGTTTATATCTGTATGTGTGTCTGCATGTGTTTATATCTGTGTGTATGTGCCTGCATGTGTTTATATCTGTATGTGTGCATGTGTCTGCATGTGTTTATATCTGTATGTATGTGTGTCTGTGTGTTTTTATATCTGTATATGTGTGTGCCTGCATGTGTTTATAACTGTATGTGTGTGCGTGTATCTGAATGTGTGTGTGTTTGCATGTTATTAAATCTGTATGTGTCTTTGTCTGCATGAGTTTAAAACTGTATGTGTGCGTGTGTCTGCATGTGTTTATACCTGTATTTGTGTGTGTCTGCATGTGTTTATATCTGTATGTGTTTGTTTGCCTGCAAGTGTTTATATCTGTATGTGAGTGCGTGTTTGCATGTGTTTATTTCAGTATGTATGTGTGTCTGGAAGTGTTTATATCTGTGTGTGCATGTCTGCATGTGTTTCTATCTATACGTTTGTGTCTGCATGTGTTTTTAGCTGCACGTGTGCGCGTGTCTGCATGTTTATATCTGTATGTATGTGTGTTTGCGTGTGTTTATATCTGTATATGTGTGTGTCTGCATGTGTTTATAACTGTATGCGTGAGTGTGTGTATCTGTATGTGTTTGTATCTGTATGTGTGTGTCTGCATGTGTTTATATCGGTATGTGTGTGTGTGCCTGCATGTCTTTATATCTGTATGTATGTATGTTCGCATGTGTTTATATCTGTATGTGTGCGTGTGTCCACATGTGTTTAAAACTCTATGTGTGTGCATGTGTTTATATTTGTATATGTGTTGTTGGCATGTGTTTATATCTGTATGTGTGCGCGTGCATGTGTTTATATCTGTATATGTGTGTGTCTGCATGTGTTTATATCTGTATGTATGTGTGTCTGCATGTGTTTATATCTGTATGTGTGCGTGTGCCTACATGTGTTTATATCTGTATGTGTGTGCATGTGTTTGTATCTGTATGTGTGTGTGTCTGCATGTTTCAAAATCTGTGTGTGTGTTTGTCTGCAGGTGTTTATAACTGTATGTGTGCGTGTGTCTGCAAGTGTTTAAATCTGTATATGTATGTGTCTGCATGTGTTTATATCAGTATGTGTGTGTTTGTCTGCACGTGTTTATATCTGTATGTTTGTGCGTGTTTGCATGTGTTTATTAATTTTTGTGTGTGTGTGTTTGCATGTGTTTAGGCGTGTGTGTGTGCTTGTCTGCATGTGTTTCGATCTGTATGCGTGTGCCTGCATGTGTTTTTAGCTGCATGTGTGCACGTGTCTGTATGTTTATATCTGTATGTATGTGTGTCTGCGTGTGTTTATATCTGTATATGTGTGTGCCTGCATGTGTTTATAAATGAATGTGTGTGCGTGTATCTGTATGTGTTTATATCAGTATGTGTGTGTGTCTGCATGTGTTTATATCTGTATTTGTGTGCGTGTCCTCATGTCTTTATATCTGTATCTGTGCGTGTATCTGCATGTGTTTATATCTGTAAGCGTGCGTGTGTCTGCATGTGTTTATATCTGTATGTGTTTATCTTTACATGTGTTTATATCTGTATGTGCGTGCGTGTCTGCATGTGTTTTTTCTGAATATGTGTGTGTGTCTGCATGTGTCTATATCTGTTTGTGTCTTCGCGTCTGCATGTGTTTATAACTGTATGTGTGCCTGTGTCTGCATGTGTTTTTTCTGAATATGTGTGTGTGTCTGCATGTGTCTATATCTGTTTGTGTCTTCGCGTCTGCATGTGTTTATAACTGTATGTGTGCCTGTGTCTGCATGTGTATATATCTGGATGTGTGTGTGTCTGCATGTGTTTATATCTGTATGTGTGAGTCTGTCTGCATGTGTTTATATCTGTATTTGTGAATGTTTGCATGTTTTTACAGCTGCATGTGTGTGTGCCTACATGTTTTTATAACTGTATGTATGTGTGTCTGGATGTGTTTATATCTGTATGCGTGTTGTTGGCTTGTTTTTATATCTGTATGTGTGTGCGTGTCTGCATGTGTTTGTATCAGTGTGTGTGTCTCGATGTTTTTAAATGTGTATGTTCGTTTGTCTGCATGTGTTTATAACTGTATGTGTGCGTGTGTCTGCATGTTTATATCTGTATACGTGTGTGCCTGCATGTGTGTATAACTGTATGTGTGTGCGTGTATCTGTATGTGTTTATATCTGTATGTGTGTGTCCGTATGTGTTTATGTCTGTAATTGTGCGTGTTTGCATGTGTTTATATCTGTGTGTGTGTGTTTGCATGTTATTAAATCTGTATGTGTGTTTGTCTGCATGTGTTTATATCTGTAATTGTGCGTGTGTCTGCATGTGTTTATATCTGTGTGTGTGTCTGCATGTGTTTATATCTGTATGTGTGTGTTTGTCTGCATGTGTTTATATCTGTATGTTTGTGAGTGTTTGCATGTGTTTGTTTTTTTATGTGTGTGTGTGTTTGCATGTGTTTATGCGTGTGTGTTTGCGTGTTTACATGTGTTTCGATCTGTATGCGTGTGCCTGCATGTGTTTTCAGCTGCATGTGTGCACGTGTCTGCCTGTTTATATCTGTATGTATGTGTGTCTGCGTGTGTTTATATCTGTATTTGTGTGTGCCTGCATTTGTTTATAAATGAATGTGTGTGCGTGTATCTGTATGTGTTTATATCTGTATGTCTGTGTGTCTGCAGGTGTTTATATCTGTAATTGTGCGTGTGTCTGCATGTGTTTATATTTGTATGTGTGTGTGTTTGCATGTTATTAAATCTGTATGCGTGTTTGTCTGCATGTGTTTATATCTGTATGTGTGCGTGTGCCTACATGTGTTTATATCTGTATGTGTGTGCATGTGTTTGTATCTGTATGTGTGTGTGTCTGCATGTTTCAAAATCTGTGTGTGTGTTTGTCTGCAGGTGTTTATAACTGTATGTGTGCGTGTGTCTGCAAGTGTTTAAATCTCTGTATGTGTGTGTCTGCATGTGTTTATATCAGTATGTGTGTGTTTGTCTGCACGTGTTTATATCTGTATGTTTGTGCGTGTTTGCATGTGTTTATTAATTTTTGTGTGTGTGTGTTTGCATGTGTTTATGCGTGTGTGTGTGCTTGTCTGCATGTGTTTCAATCTGTATGCGTGTGCCTGCATGTGTTTTTAGCTGCATGTGTGCACGTGTCTGTATGTTTATATCTGTATGTATGTGTGTCTGCGTGTGTTTATATCTGTATATGCGTGTGCCTGCATGTGTTTATAAATGAATGTGTGTGCGTGTATCTGTATGTGTTTTTATCTGTGTGTGTGTGTGTCTGCATGTTTTTAAATGTGTATGTTCGTTTGTCTGCATGTGTTTATAACTGTATGTGTGCGTGTGTCTGCATGTTTATATCTGTATATGTGTGTGTCTGCATGTGTGTATAACTGTATGTGTGTGCGTGTATCTGTATGTGTTTATATCTGTATGTGTGTGTGTCCGTATGTGTTTATGTCTGTAATTGTGCGTGTTTGCATGTGTTTTTATCTGCGTGTGTGTGTTTGCATGTTATTAAATCTGTATGTGTGTTTGTCTGCATGTGTTTATATCTGTAATTGTGCGTGTGTCTGCATGTGTTTATATCTGTATGTGTGTGTGTTTGCATGTTATTAAATCTGTATGCGTTTTTGTCTGCATGTGTTTATAACTGTATGTGTGCGTGTGTCTGATTGTGTTTATACCTGTATATGTGTGTGTCTGCATGTGTTTATATCTGTATGTGTGTGCGTGTGTCTGCATGTGTTTATATCTGTGTGTATGTGCCTGCATGTGTTTATATCTGTATGTGTGCATGTGTCTGCATGTGTTTATATCTGTATGTATGTATGTCTGTGTGTGTTTATAGCTGTACATGTGTGTACCTGCATGTGTTTATAACTGTATGTGTGTGTGTTTATCTGAATGTGTGTGTGTTTGCATGTTATTAAATCTGTATGTGTGTTTGTCTGCATGTGTTTATACCTGTGTATGTGTGTGTCTGCATGCGTTTATATCTGTATGTGTGTGTTTGTCTGCAAGTGTTTATATCTGTATGTGAGTGCGTGTTTGCATGTGTTTATTTCTGTATGTGTGTGTGTCTGGAAGTGTTTATATCTGTATGTGTGTGTCTGCGTGTGTTTATATCGGTATGTGTGTGTGTGCCTGCATGTCTTTATATCTGTATGTGTGCGTGTGTTCGCATGTGTTTATATCTGTATGTGTGCGTGTGTCTACAGGTGTTTAAAACTCTATGTGCGTGTGAATGTATTTATATTTCTATATGTGTTGTTGGCATGTGTTTATATCTGTATGTGTGTGCGTGCATGTGTTTATATCTATATGTGTTTGTCTGCATGTGTTTATATCAGTATGTGTGTGTTTGTCTGCATGTGTTTATATCTGTATGTTTGTGAGTGTTTGCATGTGTTTATTTTTTTAGTGTGTGTGTGTTTGCATGTGTTTATGCGTGTGTGTGTGCGTGTCTGCATGTGTTTCGATCTGTATGCGTGTGCCTGCATGTGTTTTCAGCTGCATGTGTGCACGTGTCTGCCTGTTTATATCTGTATGTATGTGTGTCTGCGTGTGTTTATATCTGTATATGTGTGTGCCTGCATGTGTTTATAAATGAATGTGTGTGCGTGTATCTGTATGTGTTTATATCTGTATGTGTGTGTGTCTGCATGTGTTTATATCTGTAATTGTGCGTGTGTCTGCATGTGTTTATATTTGTATGTGTGTGTGTTTGCATGTTATTAAATCTGTATGCGTGTTTGTCTGCATGTGTTTATAACTGTATGTGTGCGTGTGTCTGCATGTGTTTATACCTGTATATGTGTGTGTCTGCATGTGTTTATATCTGTATGTGTGTGCGTGTGTCTGCATGTGTTTATATCTGTATGTATGTGTGTCTGTGTGTGTTTATATCTGTATATGTGTGTGCCTGCATGTGTTTATATCTGTATGTATGTGTGTCTGCATGTGTTTATATCTGTATGTGTGCGTGTGCCTACATGTGTTTATATCTGTATGTGTGTGCATGTGTTTGTATCTGTATGTGTGTGTCTGCATGTTTCAAAATCTGTGTGTGTGTTTGTCTGCAGGTGTTTATAACTGTATGTGTGCATGTGTCTGCAAATGTTTAAATCTGTATATTTGTGTGTCTGCATGTGTTTATATCAGTATGTGTGTGTTTGCACGTGTTTATATCTGTATGTTTGTGCGTGTTTGCATGTGTTTATTAATTTTTGTGTGTGTGTTTGCATGTGTTTATGCGTGTGTGTGTGTGCGTGTCTGCATGTGTTTCGATCTGTATGCGTGTGCCTGCATGTGTTTTTAGTTGCATGTGTGCACGTGTCTGTATGTTTATATCTGTATGTATGTGTGTCTGCGTGTGTTTATATCTGTATATGTGTGTGCCTGCATGTGTTTATAAATGAATGTGTGTGCGTGTATCTGCATGTGTTTATATCTGTATGTGTGTGTGTCTGCATCTGTTTATATCTGTATGTGTTTATCTTTACATGTGTTTATATCTGTATGTGTGTGCGTGTCTGCATGTGTTTTTTCTGAATATGTGTGTGTGTGTCTGCATGTGTCTATATCTGTTTGTGTCTTCGCGTCTGCATGTGTTTATAACTGTATGTGTGCCCGTGTCTGCATGTGTATATATCTGGATGTGTGTGTGTCTGCATGTGTTTATATCTGTATGTGTGAGTCTGTCTGCATGTGTTTATATCTGTATGTGTGAATGTTTGCATGTTTTTATAGCTGCATGTGTGTGTGCCTGCATGTTTTTATAACTGTATGTATGTGTGTCCGGATGTGTTTATATCTGTATGCGTGTTGTTGGCTTGTGTTTATATCTGTATGTGTGTGCGTGTCTGCATGCGTTTGTATCTGTGTGTGTGTGTCTGCATGTTTTTAAATGTGTATGTTCGTTTGTCTGCATGTGTTTATAACTGTATGTGTGCGTGTGTCTGCATGTTTATATCTGTATATGTGTGTGCCTGCATGTGTGTATAACTGTATGTGTGTGCGTGTATCTGTATGTGTTTATATCTGTATGTGTGTGTGTCTGTATGTGTTTATGTCTGTAATTGTGCGTGTTTGCATGTGTTTTTATCTGTGTGTGTGTGTTTGCATGTTATTAAATCTGTATGTGTGTTTGTCTGCATGTGTTTATATCTGTAATTGTGCGTGTGTCTGCATGTGTTTATATCTGTGTGTGTGTTTGCATGTTATTAAATCTGAATGCGTGTTTGTCTGCATGTGTTTATATCTGAAATTGTGCGTGTGTCTGCATGTGTTTATATCTGTATGTGTGTGTGTTTGCATGTTATTAAATCTGTATGCGTTTTTGTCTGCATGTGTTTATAACTGTATGTGTGCGTGTGTCTGCATGTGTTTATACCTGTATATGTGTGTGTCTGCATGTGTTTATATCTGTATGTGTGTGCGTGTGTCTGCATGTGTTTATATCTGTGTGTATGTGCCTGCATGTGTTTATATCTGTATGTGTGCATGTGTCTGCATGTGTTTATATCTGTATGTATGTATGTCTGTGTGTGTTTATATCTGTACATGTGTGTACCTGCATGTGTTTATAACTGTATGTGTGTGTGTTTATCTGAATGTGTGTGTGTTTGCATGTTATTAAATCTGTATGTGTGTTTGTCTGCATGTGTTTATACCTGTATATATGTGTGTCTGCATGCGTTTATATCTGTATGTGTGTGTTTGTCTGCAAGTGTTTATATCTGTATGTGAGTGCGTGTTTGCATGTGTTTATTTCTGTATGTGTGTGTGTCTGGAAGTGTTTATATCTGTATGTGTGTGTCTGCGTGTGTTTATATCGGTATGTGTGTGTGTGCCTGCATGTCTTTATATCTGTATGTATGTGTGTTCGCATGTGTTTATATCTGTAGTGTGCGTGTGTCTACAGGTGTTTAAAACTCTATGTGCGTGTGAATGTATTTATATTTGTATATGTGTTGTTGGCATGTGTTTATATCTGTATGTGTGTGCGTGCATGTGTTTATATCTATATGTGTTTGTCTGCATGTGTTTATATCAGTATGTGTGTGTTTGTCTGCATGTGTTTATATCTGTATGTTTGTGAGTGTTTGCATGTGTTTATTTTTTTAGTGTGTGTGTGTTTGCATGTGTTTATGCGTGTGTGTGTGCGTGTCTGCATGTGTTTCGATCTGTATGCGTGTGCCTGCATGTGTTTTCAGCTGCATGTGTGCACGTGTCTGCCTGTTTATATCTGTATGTATGTGTGTCTGCGTGTGTTTATATCTGTATATGTGTGTGCCTGCATGTGTTTATAAATGAATGTGTGTGCGTGTATCTGTATGTGTTTATATCTGTATGTGTGTGTGTCTGCATGTGTTTATATCTGTAATTGTGCGTGTGTCTGCATGTGTTTATATTTGTATGTGTGTGTGTTTGCATGTTATTAAATCTGTATGCGTGTTTGTCTGCATGTGTTTATAACTGTATGTGTGCGTGTGTCTGCATGTGTTTATACCTGTATATGTGTGTGTCTGCATGTGTTTGTATCTGTATGTGTGTGCGTGTGTCTGCATGTGTTTATATCTGTATGTATGTGTGTGTTTATATCTGTATATGTGTGTGCCTGCATGTGTTTATAACTGTATGTGTGTGCGTGTCTCTGAATGTGTGTGTGTTTGCATGTGTTTATACCTGTATATTTGTGTGTCTGCATGTGTTTATATCTGTATGTGTCTTTGTCTGCATGTGTTTATAACTGTATGTGTGCGTGTGTCTGCATGTGTTTATACCTGTATATTTGTGTGTCTGCATGTGTTTATATCTGTATGTGTGTGTTTGTCTGCAAGTGTTTATATCTGTATGTGAGTGCGTGTTTGCATGTGTTTATTTCAGTATGTGTGTGTGTCTGGAAGTGTTTATATTAGATTACTTTACAGTGTGGAAACAGGCCCTTCGGCCCAACAAGTCCACACCGACCCGCCAAAGCGCACCCACCCAGACCCATTCCCCTACATTTACCCCTGCATTTAACACTACGGGCAATTTAGCATGGCCAATTCACCTAACCTGCACATCTTTGGACTGTGGGAGGAAACAGGAGCACCCGGAGGAAACCCACGCAGACACGGGGAGAATGTGCAAACTCCACACAGTCAGTCGCCTGAGGCGGGAATTGAACCCGGGTCTCTGGCGCTGTGAGGGAACAGTGCTAACCACTGTGCCACCGTGCTGCCCACTGTGTGTGCGTGTCTGCATGTGTTTCTATCTATACGTTTGTGTCTGCATGTGTTTTTAGCTGCACGTGTGCGCGTGTCTGCATGTTTATATCTGTATGTATGTGTGTTTGCGTGTGTTTATATCTGTATATGTGTGTGTCTGCATGTGTTTATAACTGTATGCGTGAGTGTGTGTATCTGTATGTGTTTGTATCTGTATGTGTGTGTCTGCATGTGTTTATATTGGTATGTGTGTGTGTGCCTGCATGTCTTTATATCTGTAGGTATGTGTGTTCGCATGTGTTTATATCTGTATGTGTGCGTGTGTCCACATGTGTTTAAAACTCTATGTGTGTGCATGTGTTTATATTTGTATATGTGTTGTTGGCATGTGTTTATATCTGTATGTGTGTGCGTGCATGTGTTTATATCTGTATATGTGTGTGTCTGCATGTGTTTATATCTGTATGTATGTGTGTCTGCATGTGTTTATATCTGTATGTGTGCGTGTGCCTACATGTGTTTATATCTGTATGTGTGTGCATGTGTTTGTATCTGTACGTGTGTGTGTCTGCATGTTTCAAAATCTGTGTGTGTGTTTGTCTGCAGGTGTTTATAACTGTATGTGTGCGTGTGTCTGCAAGTGTTTAAATCTGTATATGTGTGTGTCTGCATGTGTTTATATCAGTATGTGTGTGTTTGTCTACACGTGTTTATATCTGTATGTTTGTGCGTGTTTGCATGTGTTTATTAATTTTTGTGTATGTGTGTTTGCATGTGTTTATGCGTGTGTGTGTGTGCGTGTCTGCATGTGTTTCAATCTGTATGCGTGTGCCTGCATGTGTTTTTAGCTGCATGTGTGCACGTGTCTGTATGTTTATATCTGTATGTATGTGTGTCTGCGTGTGTTTATATCTGTATATGTGTGTGCCTGCATGTGTTTATAAATGAATGTGTGTGCGTGTATCTGTATGTGTTTATATCTGTATGTGTGTGTGTCTGCATGTGTTTATATCTGTAATTGTGCGTGTGTCTGCATGTGTTTATATTTGTATGTGTGTGTGTTTGCATGTTATTAAATCTGTATGCGTGTTTGTCTGCATGTGTTTATAACTGTATGTGTGCGTGTGTCTGCATGTGTTTATACCTGTATATGTGTGTGTCTGCATGTGTTTATATCTGTATGTGTGTGCGTGTGTCTGCATGTGTTTATATCTGTATGTATGTGTGTCTGTGTGTGTTTATATCTGTATATGTGTGTGCCTGCATGTGTTTATAACTGTATGTGTGTGCGTGTATCTGAATGTGTGTGTGTTTGCATGTGTTTATACCTGTATATTTGTGTGTCTGCATGTGTTTATATCTGTATGTGTCTTTGTCTGCATGTGTTTATAACTGTATGTGTGCGTGTGTCTGCATGTTTATATCTGTATATGTGTGTGCCTGCATGCGTTTATATCTGTATGTGTGTGTTTATCTGCATGTGTTTATATCTGTATGTGAGTGCGTGTTTGCATGTGTTTATTTCTGTATGTGTGTGTGTCTGGAAGTGTTTATATCTGTATGTGTATGTCTGCGTGTGTTTATATCGGTATGTGTGTGTGTGCCTGCATGTCTTTATATCTGTATGTATGTGTGTTCGCATGTGTTTATATCTGTATGTGTGCGTGTGTCTACAGGTGTTTAAAACTCTATGTGCGTGTGAATGTATTTATATTTCTATATGTGTTGTTGGCATGTGTTTATATCTGTATGTGTGTGCGTGCATGTGTTTATATCTATATGTGTTTGTCTGCATGTGTTTATATCAGTATGTGTGTGTTTGTCTGCATGTGTTTATATCTGTATGTTTGTGAGTGTTTGCATGTGTTTATTTTTTATGTGTGTGTGTTTGCATGTGTTTATGCGTGTGTGTGTGCGTGTCTGCATGTGTTTCGATCTGTATGCGTGTGCCTGCATGTGTTTTTAGCTGCATGTGTGCACGTGTCTGTATGTTTATATCTGTATGTATGTGTGTCTGCGTGTGTTTATATCTGTATATGTGTGTGCCTGCATGTGTTTATAAATGAATGTGTGTGCGTGTATCTGTATGTGTTTATATCTGTATGTGTGTGTGTCTGCATGTGTTTATATCTGTATTTGTGTGCGTGTCCTCATGTCTTTATATCTGTATCTGTGCGTGTATCTGCATGTGTTTATATCTGTAAGTGTGCGTGTGTCTGCATGTGTTTATATCTGTATGTGTGTGTGTCTGCATCTGTTTATATCTGTATGTGTTTATCTTTACATGTGTTTATATCTGTATGTGTGTGCGTGTCTGCATGTGTTTTTTCTGAATATGTGTGTGTGTCTGCATGTGTCTATATCTGTTTGTGTCTTCGCGTCTGCATGTGTTTATAACTGTAGGTGTGCCCGTGTCTGCATGTGTATATATCTGGATGTGTGTGTGTCTGCATGTGTTTATATCTGTATGTGTGAGTCTGTCTGCATGTGTTTATATCTGTATGTGTGTATGTTTGCATGTTTTTATAGCTGCATGTGTGTGTGCCTGCATGTTTTTATATCTGTATGTATGTGTGTCTGTATGTGTTTATGTCTGTAATTGTGCGTGTTTGCATGTTTTTATATCTGTGTGTGTGTGTTTGCATGTTATTAAATCTGTATGTGTGTTTGTCTGCATGTGTTTATATCTGTAATTGTGCGTGTGTCTGCATGTGTTTATATCTGTGTGTGTGTTTGCATGTTATTAAATCTGTATGCGTGTTTGTCTGCATGTGTTTATATCTGAAATTGTGCGTGTGTCTGCATGTGTTTATATCTGTATGTGTGTGTGTTTGCATGTTATTAAATCTGTATGCGTTTTTGTCTGCATGTGTTTATAACTGTATGTGTGCGTGTGTCTGCATGTGTTTATACCTGTATATGTGTGTGTCTGCATGTGTTTATATCTGTATGTGTGTGCGTGTGTCTGCATGTGTTTATATCTGTGTGTATGTGCCTGCATGTGTTTATATCTGTATGTGTGCATGTGTCTGCATGTGTTTATATCTGTATGTATGTATGTCTGTGTTTTTTTATATCTGTTCATGTGTGTACCTGCATGTGTTTATAACTGTATGTGTGTGTGTTTATCTGAATGTGTGTGTGTTTGCATGTTATTAAATCTGTATGTGTGTTTGTCTGCATGTGTTTATACCTGTATATGTGTGTGTCTGCATGCGTTTATATCTGTATGTGTGTGTTTGTCTGCAAGTGTTTATATCTGTATGTGAGTGCGTGTTTGCATGTGTTTATTTCTGTATGTGTGTGTGTCTGGAAGTGTTTATATCTGTATGTGTGTGTCTGCGTGTGTTTATATCGGTATGTGTGTGTGTGCCTGCATGTCTTTATATCTGTATGTATGTGTGTTCGCATGTGTTTATATCTGTATGTGTGCGTGTGTCTACAGGTGTTTAAAACTCTATGTGCGTGTGAATGTATTTATATTTGTATATGTGTTGTTTGCATGTGTTTATATCAGTATGTGTGTGCGTGCATGTGTTTATGTCTGTATATGTGTTTGTCTGCATGTGTTTATATCAATATGTGTGTGTTTGTCTGCATGTGTTTATATCTGTATGTTTGTGAGTGTTTGCATGTGTTTATTTTTTATGTGTGTGTGTGTTTGCATGTGTTTATGCGTGTGTGTGTGCGTGTCTGCATGTGTTTCGATCTGTATGCGTGTGCCTGCATGTGTTTTCAGCTGCATGTGTGCACGTGTCTGCCTGTTTATATCTGTATGTATGTGTGTCTGCGTGTGTTTATATCTGTATATGTGTGTGCCTGCATGTGTTTATAAATGAATGTGTGTGCGTGTATCTGTATGTGTTTATATCTGTATGTGTGTGTGTCTGCATGTGTTTATATCTGTAATTGTGCGTGTGTCTGCATGTGTTTATATTTGTATGTGTGTGTGTTTGCATGTTATTAAATCTGTATGCGTGTTTGTCTGCATGTGTTTATAACTGTATGTGGGCGTGTGTCTGCATGTGTTTATACCTGTATATGTGTGTGTCTGCATGTGTTTATATCTGTATGTGTGTGCGTGTGTCTGCATGTGTTTATATCTGTGTGGCTTTGTCTGCATGTGTTTATAACTGTATGTGTGCGTGTGTCTGCATGTGTTTATATCTGTATGTGTGTGTTTGTCTGCATGTGTTTAAATCTGTATGTTTGTGAGTGTTTGCATGTGTTTATTTTTTTATGTGTGTGTGTGTTTGCATGTGTTTATGCGTGTGTGTGTGCGTGTCTGCATGTGTTTTGATCTGTATGCGTGTGCCTGCATGTGTTTTCAGCTGCATGTGTGCACGTGTCTGCATGTTTATATCTGTATGTATGTGTGTCTGCGTGTGTTTATATCTGTATATGTGTGTGCCTGCATGTGTTTATAAATGAATGTGTGTGCGTGTATCTGTATGTGTATATATCTGTATGTGTGTGTGTCTGCATGTGTTTATATCTGTAATTGTGCGTGTTTCTGCATGTGTTTATATTTGTATGTGTGTATGTTTGCATGTTATTAAATCTGTATGCGTGTTTGTCTGCATGTGTTTATATCTGTATGTGTGCGTGTGTCTGCATGTGTTTATACCTGTATATGTGTGTGTCTGCATGTGTTTATATCTGTATGTGTGTGCGTGTGTCTGCATGTGTTTATATCTGTGTGTATGTGCCTGCATGTGTTTATATCTGTATGTGTGCATGTGTCTGCATGTGTTTATATCTGTATGTATGTGTGTCTGTGTGTGTTTATATCTGCATATGTGTGTGCCTGCATGTGTTTATAACTGTATGTGTGTGCGTGTATCTGAATGTGTGTGTGTTTGCATGTTATTAAATCTGTATGTGTCTTTGTCTGCATGTGTTTATAACTGTATGTGTGCGTGTGTCTGCATGTGTTTATACCTGTATATGTGTGTGTCTGCATGTGTTTATATCTGTATGTGTGTGTTTGTCTGCACGTGTTTATATCTGTATGTGTGTGCGTGTCTGCATGTGTTTGTATCTGTGTGTGTGTGTGTCTGCATGTTTATAAATGTGTATGTTCCTTTGTCTGCATGTGTTTATAACTGTATGTGTGCGTGTGTCTGCATGTTTATATCTGTATATGTGTGTGCCTGCATGTGTGTATAACTGTATGTGTGTGCGTGTATCTGTATGTGTTTATATCTGTATGTGTGTGTGTCTGTATGTGTTTATGTCTGTAATTGTGCGTGTTTGCATGTTTTTATATCTGTGTGTGTGTGTTTGCATGTTATTAAATCTGTATGTGTGTTTGTCTGCATGTGTTTATATCTGTAATTGTGCGTGTGTCTGCATGTGTTTATATCTGTGTGTGTGTTTGCATGTTATTAAATCTGTATGCGTGTTTGTCTGCATGTGTTTATATCTGAAATTGTGCGTGTGTCTGCATGTGTTTATATCTGTATGTGTGTGTGTTTGCATGTTATTAAATCTGTATGCGTTTTTGTCTGCATGTGTTTATAACTGTATGTGTGCATGTGTCTGCATGTGTTTATACCTGTATATGTGTGTGTCTGCATGTGTTTATATCTGTATGTGTGTGCGTGTGTCTGCATGTGTTTATATCTGTGTGTATGTGCCTGCATGTGTTTATATCTGTATGTGTGCATGTGTCTGCATGTGTTTATATCTGTATGTATGTATGTCTGTGTTTTTTTATATCTGTTCATGTGTGTACCTGCATGTGTTTATAACTGTATGTGTGTGTGTTTATCTGAATGTGTGTGTGTTTGCATGTTATTAAATCTGTATGTGTGTTTGTCTGCATGTGTTTATACCTGTATGTGTGTGTGTCTGCATGCGTTTATATCTGTATGTGTGTGTTTGTCTGCAAGTGTTTATATCTGTATGTGAGTGCGTGTTTGCATGTGTTTATTTCTGTATGTGTGTGTGTCTGGAAGTTTTTATATCTGTATGTGTGTGTCTGCGTGTGTTTATATCGGTATGTGTGTGTGTGCCTGCATGTCTTTATATCTGTATGTATGTGTGTTCGCATGTGTTTATATCTGTATGTGTGCGTGTGTCTACAGGTGTTTAAAACTCTATGTGCGTGTGAATGTATTTATTTTTGTATATGTGTTATTTGCATGTGTTTATATCAGTATGTGTGTGCGTGCATGTGTTTATGTCTGTATATGTGTTTGTCTGCATGTGTTTATATCAATATATGTGTGTTTGTCTGCATGTGTTTATATCTGTATGTTTGTGAGTGTTTGCATGTGTTTATTTTTTTATGTGTGTGTGTGTTTGCATGTGTTTATGCGTGTGTGTGTGCGTGTCTGCATGTGTTTCGATCTGTATGCGTGTGCCTGCATGTGTTTTCAGCTGCATGTGTGCACGTGTCTGCCTGTTTATATCTGTATGTATGTGTGTCTGCGTGTGTTTATATCTGTATATGTGTGTGCCTGCATGTGTTTATAAATGAATGTGTGTGCGTGTATCTGTATGTGTTTATATCTGTATGTGTGTGTGTCTGCGTGTTTATATCTGTAATTGTGCGTGTGTCTGCATGTGTTTATATTTGTATGTGTGTGTGTTTGCATGTTATTAAATCTGTATGCGTGTTTGTCTGCATGTGTTTATAACTGTATGTGTGCGTGTGTCTGCATGTGTTTATACCTGTATATGTGTGTGTCTGCACGTGTTTATATCTGTATGTTTGTGCGTGTTTGCATGTGTTTATTAATTTTTGTGTGTGTGTGTTTGCATGTGTTTATGCGTGTGTGTGTGTGCTTGTCTGCATGTGTTTCGATCTGTATGCGTGTGCCTGCATGTGTTTTTAGCTGCATGTGTGCACGTGTCTGTATGTTTATATCTGTATGTATGTGTGTCTGCGTGTGTTTATATCTGTATATGTGTGTGCCTGCATGTGTTTATAAATGAATGTGTGTGCGTGTATCTGTATGTGTTTATATCTGTATGTGTGTGTGTCTGCATGTGTTTATACCTGTATTTGTGTGCGTGTATCTGCATGTGTTTATATCTGTAAGTGTGCGTGTGTCTGCATGTGTTTATATCTGTATGTGTGAGTCTGTCTGCATGTGTTTATATCTAGAACATAGAACATAGAAGAATACAGCGCAGTACAGGCCCTTTGGCCCTCGATGTTGCGCCGATCCAAGCCCACCTAACCTATACTAACCCACTATCCTCCATATACCTATCCAATGCCCGCTTAAATGCCCATAAAGAGGGAGAGTCCACCACTGCTACTGGCAGGGCATTCCATGAACTTACGACTCGCTGAGTGAAGAACCTACCCCTTCAGTCCTATATCTACCCCCCCTTAATTTAAAGCTATGCCCCCTTGTAATACCCGACTCCAAACGCTGGAAAAGGTTCACACTGTCAACCCTATCTAACCCCCTAATCATCTTGTACACCTCAATCAAGTCACCCCTAAACCTTCTTTTCTCTAATGAAAACAGCCCCAAGTGTCTCAGTCTTTCCTCATACGATCTTCCTTCCATACCAGGCAACATCCTGGTAAACCTCCTCTGCACCCGTTCCAGTGCCTCCACATCCTTCCTATAGTATGGCGACCAAAACTGCACACAATATTCCAGATGCGGCCGCACCAGAGTCTTATACAACTGCATCATGACCTCAGGACTCCGGAACTCAATTCCTCTACCAATAAAAGCCAGTACGCCATATGCCTTCCTCACCGCACTATTTACCTGGGTGGCAACTTTCAGAGATCTGTGTACATGGACACCAAGATCCCTCTGCTCATCCACACTACCAAGTATCCGACCATTAGCCCAGTACCCCATCTTTTTGTTATTCTTCCCAAAGTGAATCACCTCACACTTAGCTACATTGAATTCCATTTGCCACCTTTCTGCCCAGCTCTGCAGCTTCTCTATATCCTGCTGTAACCTGCCACATCCTTCCTCACTATCAACAACTCTTCCGACTTTCGTATCATCCGCAAACTTGCTCACCCAACCTTCTAACCCCTCTTCCAGTTCAATTATAAAAATGACAAACAGCAATGGTCCCAAAACAGATCCTTGCGGAATACCGCTAGTGACGGCACTCCATGAAGAAACTTTGCCATCAACTACTACCCTCTGTCTTCTTCCATCCAGCCAATTCCTAACCCAAACCTCCAACTCACCCTCAATGCCATATCTCCGTATTTTCTGCAGTAGCCTACCATGGGGAACCTTATCAAACGGCTTACTAAAATCCATATATAGCACATCTACCGTTTTCCCCCCATCAACCTCCTTCGTCACCTTTTCAAAGAATTCAATAAAGTTTGTGAGGCACGACCTGCCCTTCACAAAACCATGCTGACTATCCTTGATCACATTATTCCTATCCAGATGTGCATAAATCCTATCCCTTACAATTCTCTCTAAGACTTTGCCCACAACAGAAGTGAGACTCACCGGCCTATAGTTATTAGGGTTATCCCTACTCCCCTTTTTGAACAAGGGAACCACATTTGCTATCCTCCAGTCTTCTGGCACTACTCCTGTAGACAAAGAGGACATAAAAATCAAGGCCAATGGCTCTGCAATCTCCTCCCTTGCTTCCCAGAGAATCCTAGGATAAATGCCATCAGGCCCAGGGGACTTATCTATTTTCACCTTTTCCAGGATTTCCAACACCTCTTCTCTACATACCTCAAAGCCATCCATTCTACTTATTTGTGTCTCAGTATTCACATCGACGACAATGCCCTGTTCCTGAGTAAATACTGAAGAAAAGTATTCATTCAGTGTCTCCCCAATCTCTTCCGCCTCCACACGCAACTTCCCACTACTATCCTTGACTGGACCTATTCCTACCCTCGTCATTCTTTTATTCCTAACATACCTATAGAAAGCCTTCTATAGGTATGTGTGCGTGTGTCTGCATGTGTTTATACCTGTATATGTGTGTGTCTGCATGTGTTTATATCTGTGTGTATGTGCCTGCATGTGTTTATATCTGTATGTGTGCATGTGTCTGCATGTGTTTATATCTGTATGTATGTGTACATACACACATCTGTATGTGTGTATGTTTGCATGTTTTTATAGCTGCATGTGTGTGTGCCTGCATGTTTTTATATCTGTATGTATGTGTGTCTGGATGTGTTTATATCTGTATGCGTGTTGTTGGCTTGTGTTTATATCTGTATGTGTGTGCGTGTCTGCATGTGTTTGCATCTGTATGTGTGTGTCTGCATGTTTTTAAATGTGTATGTTCGTTTGTCTGCATGTGTTTATAACTGTATGTGTGCGTGTGTCTGTATGTTTATATCTGTATATGTGTGTGCCTGCATGTGTGTATAACTGTATGTGTGTGCGTGTATCTGTATGTGTTTATATCTGTATGTGTGTGTGTCCGTATGTGTTTATGTCTGTAATTGTGCGTGTGTCTGCATGTGTTTATATCTGTGTGTGTGTGTTTGCATGTTATTAAATCTGTATGCGTGTTTGTCTGCATGTGTTTATATCTGAAATTGTGCGTGTGTCTGCATGTGTTTATATCTGTATGTGTGTGTGTTTGCATGTTATTAAATCTGTATGCGTTTTTGTCTGCATGTGTTTATAACTGTATGTGTGCGTGTGTCTGCATGTGTTTATACCTGTATATGTGTGTGTCTGCATGTGTTTATATCTGTATGTGTGTGCGTGTGTCTGCATGTGTTTATATCTGTGTGTATGTGCCTGCATGTGTTTATATCTGTATGTGTGTATGTGTCTGCATGTGTTTATATCTGTATGTATGTGTGTCTGTGTGTGTTTAATCTGTACATGTGTGTACCTGCATGTGTTTATAACTGTATGTGTGTGTGTTTATCTGAATGTGAGTGTGTTTGCATGTTATTAAATCTGTATGTGTGTTTGTCTGCATGTGTTTATAACTGTATGTGTGCGTGTGTCTGCATATGTTTATACCTGTGTATGTGTGTGTCTGCATGCGTTGATGTCTGTATGTGTGTGTTTGTCTGCAAGTGTTTATATCTGTATGTGAGTGCGTATTTGCATGTGTTTATTTCTGTATGTGTGTGTGTCTGGAAGTGTTTATATCTGTGTGTGCGTGTCTGCATGTGTTTCTATCTATACGTTTGTGTCTGCATGTGTTTTTAGCTGCACGTGTGCGCGTGTCTGCATGTTTATATCTGTATGTATGTGTGTTTGCGTGTGTTTATATCTGTATATGTGTGTGCCTGCATGTGTTTATAACTGTATGTGTGAGTGTGTGTATCTGTATGTGTTTGTATCTGTATGTGTGTGTCTGCATGTGTTTATATCGGTATGTGTGTGTGCCTGCATGTCTTTATATCTGTATGTATGTGTGTTCACATGTGTTTATATCTGTATGTGTGCGTGTCTGCATGTATGTATATCTGTATGTGAGTGTTTGCATGTTTATATCTGTATGTGTGTGTGTCTGCATGTGTTTATAACTGTATGTGTGCGCATGTCTGCATGTCTATATGTGTATCTGCAGGTGTTTATAACTGTACGTATGTGTGTGTCTACGTGTGTTTATGCCTGTATGTGTGTGTCTGTGTCTGCATGTGTTTTATCTGTATGAGTGTGCATGTCTGCATGTGTTTATAACGTTATTTGAGTGCGTGTGTCCGCATGTGTTTATATCTGTAGATATGCATGTGTCTGCATGTGTTTATATCTGTAGGTGTGTGTGTGTCTGCATGTGTTTATATCTGTATGTGTGTGTGTGTCTGCATGTGTTTATATCTGTAATTGTGCGTGTGTCTGTGTGTTGATATCCCTATGTGTGCGCGTGTCTGCATGTGTTTATAACTGTATGTGTGTGTGTCTGTCTGCATGTGTTTATAACTGTATGTGTGTGTGTCTGCATGCATTTATATCTGTTTGTGTGTGCGTATGTCTGCATGTGTTTATATCTGTACGCGTGTGCGTGTTTGCATGTGTTTATATCTGTGTGTATGTGCCTGCATGTGTTTATATCTGTATGCATGTGTGTCTGCATGTGTTTATATCTGTATGTGTGTGCGTGTCTGCATGTATTTATATTTGTGTGTGTATGTGTTTGCATGTCTTTATATCAGTATGTGCGCGGGTCTGCATGTGTTTATATCTGTTTGTATGTGTGTCTGCATGTGTTTATATCTGTATGTATGTGTGTCAGCATGTGTTTATAACTGTATGTATGTGCATGTGTCTGCATGTGTTTATATCTGTATGTGTGCGTGTCTGCATGAGTTGATATCTGTATGTGCGTGTGTCTGCATGTGTTTATATCTGTAATTGTGCGTGTGTCTGTGTGTTAATATCCCTATGTGTGCAAGTGACTGCATGTGTTTATAACTGTATGTGTGTCTGTCTGCATGTGTTTATATCTGTATGTGTGTGTGTCTGCATGTATTTATATCTGTATGTGAGTGTTTGCATGCATTTATATCTGTATGTGTGTATGTGTCTGCATGTGTTTATATCTGTTTGTGTTTGCGTGTGTGTGCATGTGATTATATCTGTATGCGTGTGCGTGTTTGCATGTGTTTATATCTGTGTGTATGTGCCTGCATGTGTTTATATCTATATGTAAGTGTGTCTGCATGTGTTTATATTTGTATGAGTGTGCGTGTCTGCATGTGTTTGTGCCTGTGTTGGCCTGTGTCTGCATGTGTTTTATCTGTATGAGTGTGCATGTCTGCATGTGTTTATAACGTTATTTGGGTGCTTGTGTCTGCCTGTGTTTATATCTGTAGGTGTGCATGTTTCTGCATGTGTTTATATCTGTAATTGTGCGTGTGTCTGTGTGTTGATATACCTATGTGTGCACGTGTCTGCATGTGTTTATAACTGTATGTTTGTGTGTCTGTCTGCATGTGTTTATATCTGTATGTGTGTGTGTGTCTGCATGTATTTATATCTGCATGCGCATGTGTCTGAATGTGTTTATAACGGTATGTGTGCGTGTGTCTGCATGTGTTTATATCTGGAGGTGTGCATGTGTCTGCATGTGTTTATATCTGTATGTATGTGTGTCTGCATGTGTTTATAACTGTATGTATGTGCATGTGTCTGCATGTGTTTATATCTATATGTGTGTGTGTCTGCAGGTGCTTATATCTGTAATTGTGCGTGTGTCTGTGTGTTAATATCCCTGTGTGTGCACGTATCTGCATGTGTTTATAACTGTATATGTGCGTGCGTGTTTGCATGTGTTTATAGCTGCATGTGTGCGTGCCTGCATGCATTTATACCTGCATGTGTGTGTCTGAATGTGTTTATAACGGTATGTGTGCGCGTGTCTGCATGTGTTTAAATTTGTATGTGTGTGTGTTTGCATGTGTTTATAGCTGCATGTGCGCGTGCCTGCATGCATTTATACATGTATGTGTGTGTGTCTGCATGTGTTTATATCTGTATGTGTGTGCGTGTCTGCATGTGTTTATAGCTGTATGTGTGAGCGTGTCTGCATGCGTTTATACCTGTATGTATGTGTCTGCAAGTGTTTATGTTTGTATATGTGTGTGCCTGCATGTGTTTATATCTGTATGTGTGTGTGTCTGCATGTGTTTATATCGGTATGTGTGTGTGTCTGCCTGTGTTTATAACTGTATGTGTGCGCGTGTCTGCATGTCTATATCTGTATATGTGTGTCTGCATGTGTTTATAACTGTATGTATGTGTGTGTCTACGTGTGTTTATACCTGTATGTGTGTGCATGTGTTTGCATGTGTTATTATCTGTATGTATGTGTGACTGCATGTGTTTATATCTGTATGTGCATTTGTCTGCATGTGTTTATATCTGTATGTGTGCGTGTCTGCATGTGTTTATATCTGTACGTGCGTGTGTATGCATGTGTTTATATCTGCAATTGTGCGTGTGTCTGTGTGTAGATATTCCTATGTGTTCGCGTGCCTGCATGTGTTTATAAGTGTATGTTTTTGTGTCTGTCTGCATGTGTTTATATCTGTATGTGTGTGTGTCTGCATGTATTTATATCTGTATGTGAGTGTTTGCATGCATTTATATCTCTATGTGTGTATGCGTCTGCATGTGTTTATATCTGTTTGTGTGTGTGTGTGTGTCTGCATGTGTTAATATCTGTATGCGTGTGCGTGTTTGCATGTGTTTATATCTGTGTGTATGTGCCTGCATGTGCGTGTTTGCATGTGTTTATAACGGTATGTGTGCGCGTGTCTGCATGTGTTTATATTTGTATGTGTGTGTGTTTGCATGTGTTTATAGCTGCATGTGCGCGTGCCTGCATGCATTTATACCTGTATGTGTATGTGTCTGCATGTGTTTATATCTGTATGTGTGTGTCTGCATGTGTTTATAGCTGTATATGTGAGCGTGTCTGCATTCGTTTATACCTGTATGTATGTGTCTGCAGGTGTCTATATCTGTATATATGTGTGCCTGCATTGTGTTTATATCTGTATGTGTGTGTGTCTGCATGTATTTATATCTGTATGTGAGTGTTTGCATGTGTTTATATCTCTATGTATGTGTGTCTGCATGTATTACTATCTGTATGTATGTGCATGTGTCTGCATGTGTTTATATCCGTTTGTGTGTGTCTGCATGAGTTTATATCTGTATGTGTGTCTGCATGTCTTTATATCTGTATGTGTGCGTGTGTCTGTGTTTTGATATCTCTATGCGCGCGCTTGTCAGCATTTGTTTAAACCTGGATGTGCGTGTGTGTTGACATGTGTTTATATCTGTATGTATGTGTGTTTGCATGTGTTTATATCTGTA
The DNA here is from genome assembly GCF_037043375.1 of Chiloscyllium plagiosum. Lineage (NCBI taxonomy): Eukaryota > Metazoa > Chordata > Chondrichthyes > Orectolobiformes > Hemiscylliidae > Chiloscyllium > Chiloscyllium plagiosum. Next base: position 37,387,363 of record NW_028270183.1, read on the forward strand.
TGTGTGCATGTGTTTGCATGTGTTTATATCTGTATGTATGTGTGTCTGCATGTGTTTATATCTGTATGTGTGTGTGTGTGTCCGCATATGTTTATATCTTTATGTGTGTGTCTGCATGTGTTTATTTCTGTATGTGTGTGCGTGTATCTGTACGCGTTTATATCTGTATGTGTGCGTGTCTGCATGTGTTTATATCTGTATATGTTTGTGCCTGCATGTGTTTATATCTGTATGTGAGTGTGTCTGCATGTGTTTATATCTGTATGTATGCGCGAGTCTGCATGTGTTTATATCTGTATGTATGCGCGAGTCTGCATGTGTTTATATCTGTATATGTGTGTCTGCATGTATTTATATTTTTGTGTATGCGTTTGCATGTGTTTATATCTGTATGTGTGCGTGTGTCCACATGTGTTTATACCTGTATATGTGTGTGCATGTGTTTATATCTGTATACGTGTTGATGGCATGTTTATATCTGTGTGTGTGTGCGTGTCTGCATGTGTTTGTATCTCTATGTGTGTGTGTCTGCATGTGTTAATATCTGTATATGTGTGCGTGTTTGCATGTGTTTATTTCTGTATGTCTGTGTGTCTGGAAGTGTTTTTAGCTGCATGTGTGCGCGTGTCTGCCTGTTTATATCTGTATGTATGTCTGCATGTGTTTATATCTGTATATGTATGTGCCTGCATTGTGTTTATATCTGTATGTGTGTGTGTCTGCATGTATTTATATCTGTATGTGAGTGTTTGCATGTGTTTATATCTCTATGTATGTGTGTCTGCATGTATGTATGTGCATGTGTCTGCATGTGTTTATATCCGTTTGTGTGTGTCTGCATGAGTTTATATCTGTAATTGTGCGTGTGTCTGTGTGTTGATATCCCTATGTGTGCATGTGTCTGCATGTGTTTATATCTGTATGTGTGTGTGTCTGCATATATTTATATCTGTATGTGAGTGTTTGCATGCATTTATATCTGTCTGTGTGTATGTGTCTGCATGTGTTTATATCTGTTTGTGTGTGTGCGTGTGTCTGCATGTGTTTATATCTGTATGCGAGTGCGTGTTTGCATATGTTTATATCTGTGTGTATGTGCCTGCATGTGTTTATATCTGTATAATGTGTGTCTGCATGTGTTTATATTTGTATGTGTGTGCGTGTCTGCATGTGTTTGTATCTGTGTGTGCGTGTCTGCATGTGTTTATATCTGTATATGCGTCAGCATGTCTGTATATCTGTATGTGTGCGTGTGTCTGTGTGTTGATATCTCTATGCGCGCGCTTGTCAGCATTTGTTTAAACCTGGATGTGCGTGTGTGTTGATATGTGTTTTTATCTGTATGTATGTGTGTTTGCATGTGTTTATATCGGTATGTGTGTGTGTCTGCCTGTGTTTATAACTGTATGTGTGCGCGTGTCTGCATGTCTATATCTGTATATGTGTGTCTGCATGTGTTTATAACTGTATGTATGTGTGTCTACGTGTGTTTATACCTGTATGTGTGTGCATGTGTTTGCATGTGTTATTATCTGTATGTATGTGTGACTGCATGTGTTTATATCTGTATGTGCATGTGTCTGCATGTGTTTATATCTGTATGTGTGCGTGTCTGCATTTGTTTATATCTGTACGTGCGTGTGTCTGCATGTGTTTATATCGGTATGTGTGTGTGTCTGCCTGTGTTTATAACTGTATGTGTGCGCGTGTCTGCATGTCTATATCTGTATATGTGTGTCTGCATGTGTTTATAACTGTATGTATGTGTGTGTCTACGTGTGTTTATACCTGTATGTGTGTGCATGTGTTTGCATGTGTTATTATCTGTATGTATGTGTGACTGCATGTGTTTATATCTGTATGTGCATGTGTCTGCATGTGTTTATATCTGTATGTGTGCGTGTCTGCATGTGTTTATATCTGTACGTGCGTGTGTATGCATGTGTTTATATCTGCAATTGTGCGTGTGTCTGTGTGTAGATATTCCTATGTGTTCGCGTGCCTGCATGTGTTTATAAGTGTATGTTTTTGTGTCTGTCTGCATGTGTTTATATCTGTATGTGTGTGTGTCTGCATGTATTTATATCTGTATGTGAGTGTTTGCATGCATTTATATCTCTATGTGTGTATGCGTCTGCATGTGTTTATATCTGTTTGTGTGTGTGTGTGTCTGCATGTGTTTATATCTGTATGCGTGTGCGTGTTTGCATGTGTTTATATCTGTGTGTATGTGCCTGCATGTGCGTGTTTGCATGTGTTTATAACGGTATGTGTGCGCGTGTCTGCATGTGTTTATATTTGTATGTGTGTGTGTTTGCATGTGTTTATAGCTGCATGTGCGCGTGGCTGCATGCATTTATACCTGTATGTGTGTGTGTCTGCATGTGTTTATATCTGTATGTGTGTGTCTGCATGTGTTTATAGCTGTATATGTGAGCGTGTCTGCATTCGTTTATACCTGTATGTATGTGTCTGCAGGTGTCTATATCTGTATATATGTGTGCCTGCATTGTGTTTATATCTGTATGTGTGTGTGTCTGCATGTATTTATATCTGTATGTGAGTGTTTGCATGTGTTTATATCTCTATGTATGTGTGTCTGCATGTATTACTATCTGTATGCATGTGCATGTGTCTGCATGTGCTTATATCCGTTTGTGTGTGTCTGCATGAGTTTATATCTGTATGTGTGTCTGCATGTCTTTATATCTGTATGTGTGCGTGTGTCTGTGTTTTGATATCTCTATGCGCGCGCTTGTCAGCATTTGTTTAAACCTGGATGTGCGTGTGTGTTGACATGTGTTTATATCTGTATGTATGTGTGTTTGCATGTGTTTATATCTGTATGTGTGCATGTGTTTGCATGTGTTTATATCTGTATGTATGTGTGTCTGCATGTGTTTATATCTGTATGTGTGTGTGTGTCCGCATGTGTTTATATCTTTATGTGTGTGTCTGCATGTGTTTATTTCTGTATGTGTGTGCGTGTATCTGTACGCGTTTATATCTGTATGTGTGCGTGTCTGCATGTGTTTATATCTGTATATGTTTGTGCCTGCATGTGTTTATATCTGTATGTGAGTGTGTCTGCATGTGTTTATATCTGTATGTGAGTGTGTCTGCATGTGTTTATATCTGTATGTATGCGCGAGTCTGCATGTGTTTATATCTGTATGTATGCGCGAGTCTGCATGTGTTTATATCTGTATATGTGTGTCTGCATGTATTTATATTTTTGTGTATGTGTTTGCATGTGTTTATATCTGTATGTGTGCGTGTGTCCACATGTGTTTATACCTGTATATGTGTGTGCATGTGTTTATATCTGTATACGTGTTGATGGCATGTTTATATCTGTGTGTGTGTGCGTGTCTGCATGTGTTTGTATCTATATGTGTGTGTGTCTGCATGTGTTAATATCTGTATATGTGTGCGTGTTTGCATGTGTTTATTTCTGTATGTCTGTGTGTCTGGAAGTGTTTTTAGCTGCATGTGTGCGCGTGTCTGCCTGTTTATATCTGTATGTATGTCTGCATGTGTTTATATCTGTATATGTATGTGCCTGCATTGTGTTTATATCTGTATGTGTGTGTGTCTGCATGTATTTATATCTGTATGTGAGTGTTTGCATGTGTTTATATCTCTATGTATGTGTGTCTGCATGTATGTATGTGCATGTGTCTGCATGTGTTTATATCCGTTTGTGTGTGTCTGCATGAGTTTATATCTGTAATTGTGCGTGTGTCTGTGTGTTGATATCCCTATGTGTGCATGTGTCTGCATGTGTTTATACCTGTATGTGTGTGTGTCTGCATATATTTATATCTGTATGTGAGTGTTTGCATGCATTTATATCTGTCTGTGTGTATGTGTCTGCATGTGTTTATATCTGTTTGTGTGTGTGCGTGTGTCTGCATGTGTTTATATCTGTATGCGAGTGCGTGTTTGCATATGTTTATATCTGTGTGTATGTGCCTGCATGTGTTTATATCTGTATAATGTGTGTCTGCATGTGTTTATATTTGTATGTGTGTGCGTGTCTGCATGTGTTTGTATCTGTGTGTGCGTGTCTGCATGTGTTTATATCTGTATATGCGTCAGCATGTCTGTATATCTGTATGTGTGCGTGTGTCTGTGTGTTGATATCTCTATGCGCGCGCTTGTCAGCATTTGTTTAAACCTGGATGTGCGTGTGTGTTGATATGTGTTTATATCTGTATGTATGTGTGTTTGCATGTGTTTATATCTGTATGTGTGCATGTCTTTGCATGTGTTTATATCTGTATGTGTGTGTGTCCGCATGTGTTTATATCTTTATGTGTGTGTCTGCATGTGTTTATATCTGTTTGTGTGTGCATGTGTTTATATCTGTATATGTGAGTGCCTGCATGTGTTTATAACTGTATGTGTGTGCGTGTATCTGTACACGTTTATATCTGTATGTGTGCGTGTCTACATGTGTTTATATCTGTATATGTTTGTGCCTGCATGTGTTTATATCTGTATGTGAGTGTGTCTGCATGTGTTTATATCTGAATGTGTGTGTGTCTGCATGTGCTTATATCTGTATGTGTGTGCATGTTTGCATGTGTTTATATCTGTATGTGTGTGTGTATGTCATCATGTTTTTATATCTTTATGTGTGTGTGTCGACAAGTTTTCACATCTGCATGTGAGTGTGTCTGCATGTGTTTATATCTGTATGTATGTGCGAGTCTGCATGTGTTTATATCTGTATATGTGTGTCTGCATGTATTTATATTTGTGTGTATGTGTTTGCATGTGTTTATATCTGTATGTGTGCGTGTGTCCACATGTGTTTATACCTGTATATGTGTGTGCATGTGTTTATATCTGTATATGTGTTGATGACATGCGTTTATAACTGTGTGTGTGTGCGTGTCTGCATGTGTTTGTATCTATATGTGTGTGTGTCTGCATGTTTTTAAATCTGTATGTGTGTTTGTCGACATGTTTATAACTGTATGTGTGCGCGTGTCTGCATGTGCTTATATCCGTATATGTGTGCGTGTTTGCATGTGTTTATTTCTGTATGTCTGTGTGTGTTTGGAAGTCTTTTTAGCTGCATGTGTGCGCGTGTCTGCATGTTTATATCTGTATGTATGTGTGTCTGCATGTATTTATATCTGTATATGTGTGTGCCTGCATGTGTTTATAACTGTATGTGTGTGCGATTATCTGTGCACGTTTATATCTGTTTGTGTGTGTCTGCATGTGTTTATATCTGTAATTGTGCGTGTATATGTGTGTTGATATCACTATGCATGCACGTGTGTCTGCATGTGTTTATATCAGTAAGTGTGCATGTGTCTGCATGTGATTATATCTGTATGTGTTTGTGTGTGTCTGCATGTGTTTATATTTCTATGTGTGTGCGTGTCTGCATGTTTAGATCTGTATGTATGTGTTTGTCCGCATGTGTTTATATGTTTATGTGTGTGCGTGTCTGCATGTGTTTATATCAGTAAGTGTGTGTCTGCATGTGTTTATATCTGTATGTGTGTGCGTCTGCATATGTTTACAACTGTATGAGTGCGTGTGTGTCTGCATGTGTTTATATCTGTATGTGAGTGTGTCTGCATGTGTTTATATCTGTATGTGTGTGTGTATCTGCATGTGCTTATATCTGTATGTGTGTGCATGGTTGCATGTGTTTATATCTGTATGTGTGTGTGTATGTCATCATGTTTTTATATCTTTATGTGTGTGTGTGTTGACATGTGTTCACATCTGCATGTGAGTGTGTCTGCATGTGTTTATTCCTGTGTGTGTGTGTGTGTCTGCATGTGTTTATATCTGTATGTGTGTGCGTGTCTGCATGTATTTATATTTGTGTGTGTATGTGTTTGCATGTGTTTATATCAGTATGTGCGCGGGTCTGCATGCGTTTATACCTGTTTTTGTGTGTGTCTGCATGTGTTTATATCTGTATGCGTGTGCGTGTTTGCATGTGTTTATATCTGTGTGTATGTGCCTGCATGTGTTTATATCTGTATGTATGTGTGTCTGCGTGTGTTTATGTTTGTATGTGTGTGCGTGTCTGCATGTGTTTGTATCTGTGTGTGCGTGTCTGCATGTGTTTATATCTGTATGTGTGTCTGCATGTCTTTATATCTGTATGTGTGCGTGTGTCTGTGTGTTTATATCTCTATGTGCGTTCTTGTCAGCATTTGTTTAAACCTGGATGTGCGTGTGTGTTGACATGTGTTTATATCTGTGTGTATTTGTGCCTGCATGTGTTTATATCAGTATATGTGCATGTGTCTGCATGTGATTATATCTCTATGTGTGTGCGTGTCTGCATGTTTAGGCCTGTATGTGTGTGTGTGTCCGCATGAGTTTATCTCTTTATGTGTGTGCGTGTCTGCATATGCTTATATCAGTTTGTGTGTGTCTGCATGTGTTTATATCTGTATGTGTGTGTGTCTGCATGTGTTTATAACTGTATGTGCGCGCGTGTGTCTGCATGTGTTTATATCTGTATGTGAGTGTGTCTGCATGTGTTTATATCTGTATGTGTGTGAGTCTGCATGTATTTATATCTGGATGTGAGTGTTTGCATGCATTATATCTGTATGTGTGTATGTGTCAGCATGTGTTTATATCTGTTTGTGTGTGTGCCTGTGTCTGCATGTATTTATATCTGTATGCGTGTGCGTGTTTGCATGTGTTTATATCTGTGTGTATATGCCTGCATGTGTTTATATCTGTATGTATGTGTGTCTGCATCTGTTTATATTTGTATGTGTGTGCGTGTCTGCATGAGTTTGTATCTGTGTTGGCCTGTGTCTGCATGTGGTTTATCTGTATGAGTGTGCATGTCTGCATGTGTTTATAACGTTATTTGTATGTGTGTGTCTGCATGTGTTTATATCTGTATGTATGTGTGTCTGCATGTGTTTATGTCTCTATGTGTGCATGTCTGCATGTTTATATCTGTATGTGTGTGTCCGCATGTGTTTAAATCTTTATGTGTGTGCGTGTCTGCATGTGTTTATATCAGTATGTGTGTGCGTGTCTGCATGTGTTTATATCAGTATGTGTGTGGGTATGTCATCATGTTTTTATATCTTTATGTGTGTGTGTGTGTCGACAAGTTTTCACATCTGTATGTGAGTGTGTCTGCATGTGTTTATAACTATATCCGTGCGCGTGTCTCTGCATGAGTTTATATCTGTATGTGAGTGTGTCTGCATGTATTAATATCTGTATGTGTGCGTTGTTCTGCATGTGTTTAGATCTGTATGTGTGTGCGTGTTTGCATGTGTTTATATCTGTAAGTGTGTGTGTGTCTGCATGTGTTTATATCTGTATGTGTGTGTCTGCATGTGTTTATAACGTTATTTGTGTGCGTGTGTCTGCATGTGTTTTATCTGTAGGTGTGCACGTGTCTGCATGTGTTTATATCTGTATGTATGTGTGTCTGCATGTGTTTATATCTGTAGGTGTGCATGTTTCTGCATGTGTTTATATCTGTAATTGTGCGTGTGTCTGTGTGTTGATATACCTATGTGTGCGCGTGTCTGCATGTGTTTATAACTGTATGTTTGTGTGTCTGTCTGCATGTGTTTATATCTGTATGTGTGTGTGTGTCTGCATGTATTTATATCTGCATGCGCATGTGTCTGAATGTGTTTATAACGGTATGTGTGCGTGTGTCTGCATGTGTTTATATCTGGAGGTGTGCATGTGTCTGCATGTGTTTATATCTGTATGTATGTGTGTCTGCATGTGTTTATAACTGTATGTATGTGCATGTGTCTGCATGTGTTTATATCTATATGTGTGTGTGTCTGCAGGTGCTTATATCTGTAATTGTGCGTGTGTCTGTGTGTTAATATCCCTGTGTGTGCACGTATCTGCATGTGTTTATAACTGTATATGTGCGTGCGTGTTTGCATGTGTTTATAGCTGTATGTGTGCGTGCCTGCATGCATTTGTACCTGCATGTGTGTGTCTGAATGTGTTTATAACGGTATGTGTGCGCGTGTCTGCATGTGTTTAAATTTGTATGTGTGTGTGTTTGCATGTGTTTATAGCTGCATGTGCGCGTGCCTGCATGCATTTATACATGTATGTGTGTGTGTCTGCATGTGTTTATATCTGTATGTGTGTGCGTGTCTGCATGTGTTTATAGCTGTATGTGTGAGCGTGTCTGCATGCGTTTATACCTGTATGTATGTGTCTGCAAGTGTTTATGTTTGTATATGTGTGTGCCTGCATGTGTTTATATCTGTATGTGTGTGTGTCTGCATGTGTTTATATCGGTATGTGTGTGTGTCTGCCTGTGTTTATAACTGTATGTGTGCGCGTGTCTGCATGTCTATATCTGTATATGTGTGTCTGCATGTGTTTATAACTGTATGTATGTGTGTGTCTACGTGTGTTTATACCTGTATGTGTGTGCATGTGTTTGCATGTGTTATTATCTGTATGTATGTGTGACTGCATGTGTTTATATCTGTATGTGCATTTGTCTGCATGTGTTTATATCTGTATGTGTGCGTGTCTGCATGTGTTTATATCTGTACGTGCGTGTGTATGCATGTGTTTATATCTGCAATTGTGCGTGTGTCTGTGTGTAGATATTCCTATGTGTTCGCGTGCCTGCATGTGTTTATAAGTGTATGTTTTTGTGTCTGTCTGCATGTGTTTATATCTGTATGTGTGTGTGTCTGCATGTATTTATATCTGTATGTGAGTGTTTGCATGCATTTATATCTCTATGTGTGTATGCGTCTGCATGTGTTTATATCTGTTTGTGTGTGTGTGTGTGTCTGCATGTGTTAATATCTGTATGCGTGTGCGTGTTTGCATGTGTTTATATCTGTGTGTATGTGCCTGCATGTGCGTGTTTGCATGTGTTTGTCTGCATGTGTTTATATTTGTATGTGTGTGTGTTTGCATGTGTTTATAGCTGCATGTGCGCGTGCCTGCATGCATTTATACCTGTATGTGTATGTGTCTGCATGTGTTTATATCTGTATGTGTGTGTCTGCATGTGTTTATAGCTGTATATGTGAGCGTGTCTGCATTCGTTTATACCTGTATGTATGTGTCTGCAGGTGTCTATATCTGTATATATGTGTGCCTGCATTGTGTTTATATCTGTATGTGTGTGTGTCTGCATGTATTTATATCTGTATGTGAGTGTTTGCATGTGTTTATATCTCTATGTATGTGTGTCTGCATGTATTACTATCTGTATGTATGTGCATGTGTCTGCATGTGTTTATATCCGTTTGTGTGTGTCTGCATGAGTTTATATCTGTATGTGTGTCTGCATGTCTTTATATCTGTATGTGTGCGTGTGTCTGTGTTTTGATATCTCTATGCGCGCGCTTGTCAGCATTTGTTTAAACCTGGATGTGCGTGTGTGTTGACATGTGTTTATATCTGTATGTATGTGTGTTTGCATGTGTTTATATCTGTATGTGTGCATGTGTTTGCATGTGTTTATATCTGTATGTATGTGTGTCTGCATGTGTTTATATCTGTATGTGTGTGTGTGTGTCCGCATATGTTTATATCTTTATGTGTGTGTCTGCATGTGTTTATTTCTGTATGTGTGTGCGTGTATCTGTACGCGTTTATATCTGTATGTGTGCGTGTCTGCATGTGTTTATATCTGTATATGTTTGTGCCTGCATGTGTTTATATCTGTATGTGAGTGTGTCTGCATGTGTTTATATCTGTATGTCTGCGCGAGTCTGCATGTGTTTATATCTGTATGTATGCGCGAGTCTGCATGTGTTTATATCTGTATATGTGTGTCTGCATGTATTTATATTTTTGTGTATGCGTTTGCATGTGTTTATATCTGTATGTGTGCGTGTGTCCACATGTGTTTATACCTGTATATGTGTGTGCATGTGTTTATATCTGTATACGTGTTGATGGCATGTTTATATCTGTGTGTGTGTGCGTGTCTGCATGTGTTTGTATCTCTATGTGTGTGTGTCTGCATGTGTTAATATCTGTATATGTGTGCGTGTTTGCATGTGTTTATTTCTGTATGTCTGTGTGTCTGGAAGTGTTTTTAGCTGCATGTGTGCGCGTGTCTGCCTGTTTATATCTGTATGTATGTCTGCATGTGTTTATATCTGTATATGTATGTGCCTGCATTGTGTTTATATCTGTATGTGTGTGTGTCTGCATGTATTTATATCTGTATGTGAGTGTTTGCATGTGTTTATATCTCTATGTATGTGTGTCTGCATGTATGTATGTGCATGTGTCTGCATGTGTTTATATCCGTTTGTGTGTGTCTGCATGAGTTTATATCTGTAATTGTGCGTGTGTCTGTGTGTTGATATCCCTATGTGTGCATGTGTCTGCATGTGTTTATATCTGTATGTGTGTGTGTCTGCATATATTTATATCTGTATGTGAGTGTTTGCATGCATTTATATCTGTCTGTGTGTATGTGTCTGCATGTGTTTATATCTGTTTGTGTGTGTGCGTGTGTCTGCATGTGTTTATATCTGTATGCGAGTGCGTGTTTGCATATGTTTATATCTGTGTGTATGTGCCTGCATGTGTTTATATCTGTATAATGTGTGTCTGCATGTGTTTATATTTGTATGTGTGTGCGTGTCTGCATGTGTTTGTATCTGTGTGTGCGTGTCTGCATGTGTTTATATCTGTATATGCGTCAGCATGTCTGTATATCTGTATGTGTGCGTGTGTCTGTGTGTTGATATCTCTATGCGCGCGCTTGTCAGCATTTGTTTAAACCTGGATGTGCGTGTGTGTTGATATGTGTTTTTATCTGTATGTATGTGTGTTTGCATGTGTTTATATCGGTATGTGTGTGTGTCTGCCTGTGTTTATAACTGTATGTGTGCGCGTGTCTGCATGTCTATATCTGTATATGTGTGTCTGCATGTGTTTATAACTGTATGTATGTGTGTCTACGTGTGTTTATACCTGTATGTGTGTGCATGTGTTTGCATGTGTTATTATCTGTATGTATGTGTGACTGCATGTGTTTATATCTGTATGTGCATGTGTCTGCATGTGTTTATATCTGTATGTGTGCGTGTCTGCATTTGTTTATATCTGTACGTGCGTGTGTCTGCATGTGTTTATATCGGTATGTGTGTGTGTCTGCCTGTGTTTATAACTGTATGTGTGCGCGTGTCTGCATGTCTATATCTGTATATGTGTGTCTGCATGTGTTTATAACTGTATGTATGTGTGTGTCTACGTGTGTTTATACCTGTATGTGTGTGCATGTGTTTGCATGTGTTATTATCTGTATGTATGTGTGACTGCATGTGTTTATATCTGTATGTGCATGTGTCTGCATGTGTTTATATCTGTATGTGTGCGTGTCTGCATGTGTTTATATCTGTACGTGCGTGTGTATGCATGTGTTTATATCTGCAATTGTGCGTGTGTCTGTGTGTAGATATTCCTATGTGTTCGCGTGCCTGCATGTGTTTATAAGTGTATGTTTTTGTGTCTGTCTGCATGTGTTTATATCTGTATGTGTGTGTGTCTGCATGTATTTATATCTGTATGTGAGTGTTTGCATGCATTTATATCTCTATGTGTGTATGCGTCTGCATGTGTTTATATCTGTTTGTGTGTGTGTGTGTGTCTGCATGTGTTTATATCTGTATGCGTGTGCGTGTTTGCATGTGTTTATATCTGTGTGTATGTGCCTGCATGTGCGTGTTTGCATGTGTTTATAACGGTATGTGTGCGCGTGTCTGCATGTGTTTATATTTGTATGTGTGTGTGTTTGCATGTGTTTATAGCTGCATGTGCGCGTGGCTGCATGCATTTATACCTGTATGTGTGTGTGTCTGCATGTGTTTATATCTGTATGTGTGTGTCTGCATGTGTTTATAGCTGTATATGTGAGCGTGTCTGCATTCGTTTATACCTGTATGTATGTGTCTGCAGGTGTCTATATCTGTATATATGTGTGCCTGCATTGTGTTTATATCTGTATGTGTGTGTGTCTGCATGTATTTATATCTGTATGTGAGTGTTTGCATGTGTTTATATCTCTATGTATGTGTGTCTGCATGTATTACTATCTGTATGCATGTGCATGTGTCTGCATGTGCTTATATCCGTTTGTGTGTGTCTGCATGAGTTTATATCTGTATGTGTGTCTGCATGTCTTTATATCTGTATGTGTGCGTGTGTCTGTGTTTTGATATCTCTATGCGCGCGCTTGTCAGCATTTGTTTAAACCTGGATGTGCGTGTGTGTTGACATGTGTTTATATCTGTATGTATGTGTGTTTGCATGTGTTTATATCTGTATGTGTGCATGTGTTTGCATGTGTTTATATCTGTATGTATGTGTGTCTGCATGTGTTTATATCTGTATGTGTGTGTGTGTCCGCATGTGTTTATATCTTTATGTGTGTGTCTGCATGTGTTTATTTCTGTATGTGTGTGCGTGTATCTGTACGCGTTTATATCTGTATGTGTGCGTGTCTGCATGTGTTTATATCTGTATATGTTTGTGCCTGCATGTGTTTATATCTGTATGTGAGTGTGTCTGCATGTGTTTATATCTGTATGTGAGTGTGTCTGCATGTGTTTATATCTGTATGTATGCGCGAGTCTGCATGTGTTTATATCTGTATGTATGCGCGAGTCTGCATGTGTTTATATCTGTATATGTGTGTCTGCATGTATTTATATTTTTGTGTATGTGTTTGCATGTGTTTATATCTGTATGTGTGCGTGTGTCCACATGTGTTTATACCTGTATATGTGTGTGCATGTGTTTATATCTGTATACGTGTTGATGGCATGTTTATATCTGTGTGTGTGTGCGTGTCTGCATGTGTTTGTATCTATATGTGTGTGTGTCTGCATGTGTTAATATCTGTATATGTGTGCGTGTTTGCATGTGTTTATTTCTGTATGTCTGTGTGTCTGGAAGTGTTTTTAGCTGCATGTGTGCGCGTGTCTGCCTGTTTATATCTGTATGTATGTCTGCATGTGTTTATATCTGTATATGTATGTGCCTGCATTGTGTTTATATCTGTATGTGTGTGTGTCTGCATGTATTTATATCTGTATGTGAGTGTTTGCATGTGTTTATATCTCTATGTATGTGTGTCTGCATGTATGTATGTGCATGTGTCTGCATGTGTTTATATCCGTTTGTGTGTGTCTGCATGAGTTTATATCTGTAATTGTGCGTGTGTCTGTGTGTTGATATCCCTATGTGTGCATGTGTCTGCATGTGTTTATATCTGTATGTGTGTGTGTCTGCATATATTTATATCTGTATGTGAGTGTTTGCATGCATTTATATCTGTCTGTGTGTATGTGTCTGCATGTGTTTATATCTGTTTGTGTGTGTGCGTGTGTCTGCATGTGTTTATATCTGTATGCGAGTGCGTGTTTGCATATGTTTATATCTGTGTGTATGTGCCTGCATGTGTTTATATCTGTATAATGTGTGTCTGCATGTGTTTATATTTGTATGTGTGTGCGTGTCTGCATGTGTTTGTATCTGTGTGTGCGTGTCTGCATGTGTTTATATCTGTATATGCGTCAGCATGTCTGTATATCTGTATGTGTGCGTGTGTCTGTGTGTTGATATCTCTATGCGCGCGCTTGTCAGCATTTGTTTAAACCTGGATGTGCGTGTGTGTTGATATGTGTTTATATCTGTATGTATGTGTGTTTGCATGTGTTTATATCTGTATGTGTGCATGTCTTTGCATGTGTTTATATCTGTATGTGTGTGTGTCCGCATGTGTTTATATCTTTATGTGTGTGTCTGCATGTGTTTATATCTGTTTGTGTGTGCATGTGTTTATATCTGTATATGTGAGTGCCTGCATGTGTTTATAACTGTATGTGTGTGCGTGTATCTGTACACGTTTATATCTGTATGTGTGCGTGTCTGCATGTGTTTATATCTGTATATGTTTGTGCCTGCATGTGTTTATATCTGTATGTGAGTGTGTCTGCATGTGTTTATATCTGAATGTGTGTGTGTCTGCATGTGCTTATATCTGTATGTGTGTGCATGTTTGCATGTGTTTATATCTGTATGTGTGTGTGTATGTCATCATGTTTTTATATCTTTATGTGTGTGTGTCGACAAGTTTTCACATCTGCATGTGAGTGTGTCTGCATGTGTTTATATCTGTATGTATGTGCGAGTCTGCATGTGTTTATATCTGTATATGTGTGTCTGCATGTATTTATATTTGTGTGTATGTGTTTGCATGTGTTTATATCTGTATGTGTGCGTGTGTCCACATGTGTTTATACCTGTATATGTGTGTGCATGTGTTTATATCTGTATATGTGTTGATGACATGCGTTTATAACTGTGTGTGTGTGCGTGTCTGCATGTGTTTGTATCTATATGTGTGTGTGTCTGCATGTTTTTAAATCTGTATGTGTGTTTGTCGACATGTTTATAACTGTATGTGTGCGCGTGTCTGCATGTGCTTATATCCGTATATGTGTGCGTGTTTGCATGTGTTTATTTCTGTATGTCTGTGTGTGTTTGGAAGTCTTTTTAGCTGCATGTGTGCGCGTGTCTGCATGTTTATATCTGTATGTATGTGTGTCTGCATGTATTTATATCTGTATATGTGTGTGCCTGCATGTGTTTATAACTGTATGTGTGTGCGATTATCTGTGCACGTTTATATCTGTTTGTGTGTGTCTGCATGTGTTTATATCTGTAATTGTGCGTGTATATGTGTGTTGATATCACTATGCATGCACGTGTGTCTGCATGTGTTTATATCAGTAAGTGTGCATGTGTCTGCATGTGATTATATCTGTATGTGTTTGTGTGTGTCTGCATGTGTTTATATTTCTATGTGTGTGCGTGTCTGCATGTTTAGATCTGTATGTATGTGTTTGTCCGCATGTGTTTATATGTTTATGTGTGTGCGTGTCTGCATGTGTTTATATCAGTAAGTGTGTGTCTGCATGTGTTTATATCTGTATGTGTGTGCGTCTGCATATGTTTACAACTGTATGAGTGCGTGTGTGTCTGCATGTGTTTATATCTGTATGTGAGTGTGTCTGCATGTGTTTATATCTGTATGTGTGTGTGTATCTGCATGTGCTTATATCTGTATGTGTGTGCATGGTTGCATGTGTTTATATCTGTATGTGTGTGTGTATGTCATCATGTTTTTATATCTTTATGTGTGTGTGTGTTGACATGTGTTCACATCTGCATGTGAGTGTGTCTGCATGTGTTTATTCCTGTGTGTGTGTGTGTGTCTGCATGTGTTTATATCTGTATGTGTGTGCGTGTCTGCATGTATTTATATTTGTGTGTGTATGTGTTTGCATGTGTTTATATCAGTATGTGCGCGGGTCTGCATGCGTTTATACCTGTTTTTGTGTGTGTCTGCATGTGTTTATATCTGTATGCGTGTGCGTGTTTGCATGTGTTTATATCTGTGTGTATGTGCCTGCATGTGTTTATATCTGTATGTATGTGTGTCTGCGTGTGTTTATGTTTGTATGTGTGTGCGTGTCTGCATGTGTTTGTATCTGTGTGTGCGTGTCTGCATGTGTTTATATCTGTATGTGTGTCTGCATGTCTTTATATCTGTATGTGTGCGTGTGTCTGTGTGTTTATATCTCTATGTGCGTTCTTGTCAGCATTTGTTTAAACCTGGATGTGCGTGTGTGTTGACATGTGTTTATATCTGTGTGTATTTGTGCCTGCATGTGTTTATATCAGTATATGTGCATGTGTCTGCATGTGATTATATCTCTATGTGTGTGCGTGTCTGCATGTTTAGGCCTGTATGTGTGTGTGTGTCCGCATGAGTTTATCTCTTTATGTGTGTGCGTGTCTGCATATGCTTATATCAGTTTGTGTGTGTCTGCATGTGTTTATATCTGTATGTGTGTGTGTCTGCATGTGTTTATAACTGTATGTGCGCGCGTGTGTCTGCATGTGTTTATATCTGTATGTGAGTGTGTCTGCATGTGTTTATATCTGTATGTGTGTGAGTCTGCATGTATTTATATCTGGATGTGAGTGTTTGCATGCATTATATCTGTATGTGTGTATGTGTCAGCATGTGTTTATATCTGTTTGTGTGTGTGCCTGTGTCTGCATGTATTTATATCTGTATGCGTGTGCGTGTTTGCATGTGTTTATATCTGTGTGTATATGCCTGCATGTGTTTATATCTGTATGTATGTGTGTCTGCATCTGTTTATATTTGTATGTGTGTGCGTGTCTGCATGAGTTTGTATCTGTGTTGGCCTGTGTCTGCATGTGGTTTATCTGTATGAGTGTGCATGTCTGCATGTGTTTATAACGTTATTTGTATGTGTGTGTCTGCATGTGTTTATATCTGTATGTATGTGTGTCTGCATGTGTTTATGTCTCTATGTGTGCATGTCTGCATGTTTATATCTGTATGTGTGTGTCCGCATGTGTTTAAATCTTTATGTGTGTGCGTGTCTGCATGTGTTTATATCAGTATGTGTGTGCGTGTCTGCATGTGTTTATATCAGTATGTGTGTGGGTATGTCATCATGTTTTTATATCTTTATGTGTGTGTGTGTGTCGACAAGTTTTCACATCTGTATGTGAGTGTGTCTGCATGTGTTTATAACTATATCCGTGCGCGTGTCTCTGCATGAGTTTATATCTGTATGTGAGTGTGTCTGCATGTATTAATATCTGTATGTGTGCGTTGTTCTGCATGTGTTTAGATCTGTATGTGTGTGCGTGTTTGCATGTGTTTATATCTGTAAGTGTGTGTGTGTCTGCATGTGTTTATATCTGTATGTGTGTGTCTGCATGTGTTTATAACGTTATTTGTGTGCGTGTGTCTGCATGTGTTTTATCTGTAGGTGTGCACGTGTCTGCATGTGTTTATATCTGTATGTATGTGTGTCTGCATGTGTTTATATCTGTATGTGTGCGCGTGTGTCTGCATGTGTTTATATCTGTATGTGAGTGTGTCTGCATGTGTTTATATCTGTATGTGTGTGTGTCTGCATGTATTTATATCTGTATGTGTGTGTTTGCATGTATTATATCTGTATGTGTGTATGTGTCTGCATGTGTTTATATCTGTTTGTGTGTGTGCGTGTGTCTGCATGTGTTTATATCTGTATGCGTGTGCGTGTCTGCATGTGTTTATATCTGTGTGTATATGCCTGCATGTGTTTATATCTGTATGTATGTGTGTCTGCATGTGTTTATATTTGTATGTGTGTGCTTGTCTGCATGTGTGTGTATCTGTGTATGCGTGTCTGCATGTGTTTATATCTGTATGTGTGTCTGCATGTCTTTATATCTGTATGTGTGTGCATGTTTTCATGTGTTTATATCTATATGTGTGTGTGTATGTCATCATGTTTTTATATCTTTATGTGTGTGTTTGTCGACAAGTTTTCACATCTGTATGTGAGTGTGTCGGCATGTGTTTTTAACAGTATGCGTGCGTGTGTGTCTGCATGTGTTTATATCTGTATGTGAGTGTGTCTGCATGTGTTAATATCTGTATGTGTGCGTGTGTCTGCATGTGTTTATATCTGTATGTGTGTGCGTGTTTGCATGTGTCTATATCTGTAAGTGTGTGTGTCACCATGTGGTTATATATTTATGTGTTTGTGTCGACATGAGATTACATCTGTATTTGTGTGTGTCTGCATGTGTTTATATCTGTGTGTGTGTGTGTTTGCATGTGTCTATATCTGTAAGTGTGTGTGTCACCATGTGGTTATATATTTATGTGTTTGTGTCGACATGAGATTACATCTGTATTTGTGTGTGTCTGCATGTGTTTATATCTGTGTGTGTGTGTGTTTGCATGTGTTTGTACCTGCATGTGCGTGTGCCTGCATGCATTTATACCTGCATGTGTGTGTGTCTGAATGTGTTTATAACGGTATGTGTGAGCGTGTCTGCATGCGTTTATACCTGTATGTGCGCGTGTCTGCATGTGTTTATATCTGTGTGTGTGTGTGTGTGTTTGCATGTGTTTGTACCTGCATGTGCGTGTGCCTGCATACATTTATACCTGCATGTGTGTGTGTCTGAATGTGTTTATAACGGTATGTGTGCGCGTGTCTGCATGTGTTTATATTTGTATGTGCGCGTGTCTGCATGTGTTTATATTTGTATGTGTGTGTGTTTGCATGTGTTTATAGCTGCATGTTCGCGTGCCTGCATGCATTTATACCTGTATGTGTGTGTGTCTGCATGTGTTTATAGCTGTATGTGTGAGCGTGTCTGCATGCGTTTATACCTGTATGTATGTGTCTGCAGGTGTTTATATCTGTATATGTGTGTGCCTGCATGTGTTTATAGCTGTATGCGTGTGTGTGTGCATGTATTTATATCTGTATGTGAGTGTTTGCATGTGTTTATATCTGTATGTGTGTGTGTCTGCATGTGTTTATATCTGTATGTGAGAGTGTCTGCATGTGTTTATATCTGCATGCGTGTGCGTGTTTGCATGTGTTTATATCTGTGTGTATGTGCCTGCATGTGTTTATATCTGTATGTATGTGTGTCTGCATGTGTTTATATTTGTATGTGTGTGCTTGTCTGCATGTGTTTGTATCTGTGTGTACGTGTCTGCATGTGTTTAGAACTGTATGTGTGTCTGCATGTCTTTATATCTGTATGTGTTCGTGTGTCTGTGTGTTGATATCTGTATGTGCGCGCTTGTCAGCATTTTTTAAAAACTGCATGTGCGAGTGTGTTGACATGTGTTTATATCTGTATGTATGTGTGTCTGAATGTGTTTATATCTGTATGTGTGCATGTGTCTTCATGTGTTTATATCTGTATGTGTGTGCCTGCATGTGTTTATATCTGTATGTGCGTGTGTCTGCATGTGTTTATATCTGTATGTGTGCATGTCTGCATGTATATATCTGTATGTGTGTGTCCGCATGTGTTTATATCTTTATGTGTGTGCGTGTCTGCATGTGTTTATATCAGTGTGTGTGTGTCTGCATGTGTTTATAACTGTATGCGTGCGCGTGTGTCTGCATGTGTTTATATCTGTATATGAGTGTGTCTGCAAGTGTTTATATCTGTATGTGTGTGTGTCTGCATGTATTTATATCTGTATGTGAGTGTTTGCATGCATTATATCTGTATGTGTGTATGTGTCTGCATGTGTTTATATCTGTTTGTGT
This sequence comes from Chiloscyllium plagiosum, assembly GCF_037043375.1. Taxonomy (NCBI): domain Eukaryota; kingdom Metazoa; phylum Chordata; class Chondrichthyes; order Orectolobiformes; family Hemiscylliidae; genus Chiloscyllium; species Chiloscyllium plagiosum. The sequence continues at coordinate 37,406,523 of NW_028270183.1, forward strand.
GTGTGCGTGTGTCTGCATGTGATTATATCTGTATGCGTGTGCGTGTTTGCATGTGTTTATATCTGTGTGTATGTGCCTGCATGTGTTTATATCTGTATGTATGTGTGTCTGCATGTGTTTATATTTGTATGTGTGTGCGTGTCTGCAAGTGTTTGTATCTGTGTTGGCCTGTGACTGCATGTCATTTATCTGTATGAATGTGCATGTCTGCATGTGTTTATAACGTTCTTTGTGTGCGTGTGTCTGCATGTGTTTATATCTGTATGTATGTGTGTCTGCATGTGTTTATGTCTGTATGTGTTTATATCTGCATGTTTATATCTGTATGTGTGTGTGTCCGCATGTGTTTATATTTTTATGTGTGTGCGTGTCTGCATGTGTTTATATCAGTATGTGTGTGTCTGCATGTGTTTATATCTGTATGTGTGTGTTTGCATGTGTTTATATCTGTATGTGAGTGTGTCGACATGAGTTTACATCTGTATGTGTGTGTCTGCATGTATGTATATCTGTATATGAGTGTTTGCATGCATTTATACCTGTATGTGAGTGTGTCTGCATGTGTTTATAGCTGTATGTGTGAGCGTGTCTGCATGCGTTTATACCTGTATGTATGTGTCCGCAGGTGTTTATATCTGTATATGTGTGTGCCTGCATGAGTTTATATCTGTATGTGTGTGTGTATGTCATCATGTTTTTATATCTTTATGTGTGTGCGTGTGTCGAGAAGTTTTCACATCTGTATGTGAGTGTGTCTGCATGTGTTTATAACTGTATGCGTGCGCGTGTGTCTGCATGTGTTTATATCTGTATGTGAGTGTGTCTGCATGTGTTAATATCTGTAAGTGTGTGTGTCTGCATGTGTTTATATCTGTATGTGTGTGCGTGTTTGCATGTGTTTATATCTGTATGTGTGTGTGTGTCATCATGTGGTTATATCTTTATGTGTTTGTGTCGACATGAGTTTACATCTGTATTTGTGTGTGCCTGCATGTGTTTATATCTATGTGTGTGTGTTTGCATGTGTTTATAGCTGCATGTGCGCGTGCCTGCATGCGTGTGTGTGTCTGAATGTGTTTATAACGGTATGTGTGCGCGAGTCTGCATGTGTTTATATTTGTATGTGCACGTGTCTGCATGTGTTTATATTTGTATGTGTGTGTGTTTGCATGTGTTTATAGCTGCATGTGTGCGTGCCTGCATGCATTTATACCTGCATGTGTGTGTGTCTGCATGTGTTTATAGCTGTATGTGTGAGCGTGTCTGCATGCGTTTATACCTGTATGTATGTGTCTGCAGGTGTTTATATCTGTATATGTGTGTGCCTGCATGTGTTTATATCTGTATGTGTGTGTGTCTGCATGTGTTTATAACTGGATGTGTGCGCGTGTCTGCATGTCTATATGTGTATATGTGTGTCTGCAGGTGTTTATAACTGTATGTATGTGTGTGTCTACGTGTGTTTATACCTGTATGTGTGTGCCTCTGTCCGCTTGTGTTTTATCTTAATGAGTGTGCATATCTGCATGTGTTTATAACGTTATTTGTGCGCGTGTGTCTGCATGTGTTTTATCTGTAGGTGTGCATGTGTCTGCATGTGTTTATATCTGTATGTATGTGTGTCTACATGTGTTTATATCTCTATGTGTGTGTGTGTCTGCATGTTTAGATCTGTATGTGTGTGTATGTCCGGATGAGTTCATATCTTTATGTGTGTGCGGGTCTGCATGTGTTTATAACTGTATGCGTGTGTCTGCAAGTGTTTATATCTGTATGTGTGTGTGTCTGCATGTGTTTATAACTGTATGTGTGCGCGCGTGTCTGCATGTGTTTATATCTGCATGTGTGTGTGTCTGCATGTATTTATATCTGTATGTGAGTGTTTGCATGCATTATATCTGTATGTGTGCATGTGTCTGCATGTGTTTATATTTGTATGTATGTGTGTCTGCATGTGTTTATATTTGTATGTGTGTGTGTGTGTTTGCATGTGTTTATAACTGTATGCGTGCGCGTGTGTCTGCATGTGTTTATATCTGTATGTGAGTGTGTCTGCAAGTGTTTATATCTGTATGTGTGTGTGATTGCATGTATTTATATCTGCATGTGAGTGTTTGCATGCATTATATCTGTATGTGTGTATGTGTCTGCATGTGTTTATATCTGTTTGTGTGTGTGCGTGTGTCTGCATGTGATTATATCTGTATGCGTGTGCGTGTTTGCATGTGTTTATATCTGTGTGTATGTGCCTGCATGTGTTTGTATCTGTATGTATGTGTGTCTGCATGTGTTTATATTTGTATGTGTGTGCGTGTCTGCAAGTGTTTGTATCTGTGTTGGCCTGTGACTGCATGTGTTTTATCTGTAGGAGTGTGCATGTCTGCATGTGTTTATAACGTTCTTTGTGTGCGTGTGTCTGCATGTGTTTATATCTGTATGTATGTGTGTCTGCATGTGTTTATGTCTGTATGTGTTTATATCTGCATGTTTATATCTGTATGTGTGTGTCCGCATGTGTTTATATCTTTATGTGTGTGCGTGTCTGCATGTCTTTATATCAGTATGTGTGTGTCTGCATGTGTTTATGTCTGCATGTGTGTGTTTGCATGTGTTTATAACTGTATGTGAGTGTGTCCGCATGTGTTTACATCTTTATGTGTTTGCGTGTCTGCATGTGTTTATGTCAGTATGTGTGTGTCTGCATTTGTTTATATCTGTATGTGTGTGTTTGCATGTGTTTATATCTGTATGTGAGTGTGTCGACATGAGTTTACATCTGTATGTGTGTGTGTCTGCATGTATGTATATCTGTATATGAGTGTTTGCATGCATTTATAGCTGTCTGTGAGTGTGTCTGCATGTGTTTATAGCTGTATGTGTGAGCGTGTCTGCATGCTTTTATACCTGTATGTATGTGTCTGCAGGTGTTTATATCTGTATATGTGTGTGCCTGCATGAGTTTATATCTGTATGTGTGTGTGTATGTCATCATGTTTTTATATCTTTATGTGTGTGTGTGTGTCGACAAGTTTTCACATCTGTATGTGAGTGTGTCTGCATGTGTTTATAACTGTATGCGTGCGCGTGTGTCTGCATGTGTTTATATCTGTATGTGAGTGTGTCTGCATGTGTTAATATCTATATGTGTGCGTGTGTCTGCATGTGTTTATATCTGTATGTGTGTGTGTGTTTGCATGTGGTTATATCTTTATGTGTTTGTGTCATGAGTTTACCTCTGTATTTGTGTGTGCCTGCATGTGTTTATATCTATGTGTGTGTGTTTGCATGTGTTTATAGCTGCATGTGCGCGTGCCTGCATGCGTGTGTGTGTCTGAATGTGTTTATAACGGTATGTGTGCGCGTGTCTGCATGTGTTTATATTTGTATGTGCGCGTGTCTGCATGTGTTTATATTTGTATGTGTGTGTGTGTTTGCATGTGTTTATAGCTGCATGTGCGCGTGCCTGCATGCATTTATACCTGCATGTGTGTGTGTCTACATGTGTTTATAGCTGTATGTGTGAGCGTGTCTGCATGCGTTTATACCTGTATGTATGTGTCTGCAGGTGTTTATATCTGTATATGTGTGTGCCTGCATGTGTTTATATCTGTATGTGTGTGTGTCTGCATGTGTTTATAACTGTATGTGTGCGCGTGTCTGCATGTCTATATGTGTATATGTGTGTCTGCAGGTGTTTATAACTGTATGTATGTGTGTGTCTACGTGTGTTTATACCTGTATGTGTGTGCCTCTGTCCGCATGTGTTTTATCTTAATGAGTGTGCATATCTGCATGTGTTTATAACGTTATTTGTGTGCGTGTGTCTGCATGTGTTTTACCTGTAGGTGTGCATGTGTCTGCATGTGTTTATATCTGTATGTATGTGTGTCTGCATGTGTTTATATCTCTATGTGTGTGCGTGTCTGCATGTTTAGATCTGTATGTGTGTGTGTGTCCGCATGAGTCTATATCTTTATGTGTGTGCGGGTCTGCATGTGTTTATAACTGTATGTGTGTGTGTCTGCATGTGTTTATAACTGTATGTGTGCGCGTGTGTCTGCATGTGTTTATATCTGTATGTGTGTGTGTCTGCATGTATAAATATCTGTATGTGAGTGTTTGCATGCATTATATCTGTATGTGTGCATGTGTCTGCATGTGTTTATATCTGTGTGCGTGTGTGCGTGTGTCTGCATGTGCTTATATCTGTATGTGTGTGCATGTTTGCATGTGTTTATATCTGTGTGTATGTGCCTGCATGTGTTTATATCTGTATGTATGTGTGTCTGCATGTGTTTATATCTGTAGGTGTGCATGTATCTGCATGTGTTTATATCTGTATGTATGCATGTTTATTTCTGTATGTGCATGTCCGCACGTGTTTATATCTTTATGTGTGTGTGTCTGCATGTGTTTATATCTGTATGAGTGTGCATGTCTGCATGTGTTTATAACGTTATTTGTGTGCGTGTGTCTGCATGTGTTTATATCTTTAGGTGTGCATGTGTCTGCATGTGTTTATATCGGTATGTATGTGTGTTTGCATGTGTTTATATCCGCATGTATGTGCATGTGTCTGCATGTGATTATATCTGTATGTGTGCGTGTCTGCATGTGTTTACATCTGTATGTGTGTGTGTCTGCATGTATTTATATCTGTAATTGTGCGTGTGTCTGTGTGTTGATATCCCTATGTGTTTGCGTGTCTGCATTTGTTTATAACTGTATGTGTGTGTTTCTGTCTGCATGTGTTTATATCAGTATGTGTGTGTGTCTGCATGTATTTATATCTGTATGTGAGTGTTTGCATGCATTTATATCTGTATGTGTGTATGTGTCTGCATGAGTTTATATCTGTTTGTGTGTGCGTGTGTCTGCATGTGTTTATATCTGTATGCGTGTGCGTGTTTGCATGTGTTTATATCTGTGTGTATGTGCCTGCATGTGTTTATATCTGTATGTATGTGTGTCTGCATGTGTTTATATTTGTATGTGTGTGCGTGTCTGCATGTGTTTGATCTATGTGTGCGTGTCTGCATGTGTTTATATCTGTATGTGTGTCTGCATGTCTTTATATCTGTATGTGTGCCTGCATGTGTTTATATCTGTATGTGTGCGTGTGTCTGTGTGTTGATATCTCTATGTGCGCGCTTGTCAGCATTTGTTTAAACCTGGATGTGCGTGTGTGTTGACATGTGTTTATATCTGTATGTATGTGTGCCTGCATGTGTTTATATCAGTATATGTGCATGTGTCTGCATGTGATTATATCTGTATGTGTGTGTGTGTGTCTGCATGTGTTTATATCTCTATGTGTGTGCGTGTCTGCATGTTTAGATCTGTATGTGTGTGCGTGTCCGCATGTGTTTATATCTTTATGTGTGTGCGTGTCGGCATGTGTTTATATCAGTATGTGTGTGTCTGCATGTGTTTATATCTGTATGTGTGTGTATATGCATGTGTTTATAACTGTATGTGTGCGCGTGTGTCTGCATGTGTTTATATCTGTATGTGAGTGTGTCTGCATGTGTTTATATCTGTATATGTGTGTGCATCTGCATGTGCTTATATCTGTATGTGTGTGCATGTTTGCATGTGTTTATATCTGTATGTGTGTGTGTATGTCATCATGTTTTTATATCTTTATGTGTGTGTGTCGACATGTGTTCACATCTGTATGTGAGTGTGTCTGCATGTGTTTATTCCTGTGTGTGTCTGCATGTGTTTATATCTGTATGTGTGTGCGTGTCTGCATGTATTTATATTTGTGCGTGCATGTGTTTGCATGTGTTTATATCTGTATGTGCGCGGGTCTGCATGCGTTTATACCTGTTTTTGTGTGTGTCTGCATGTGTTTATGTCTGTATGTGTGTGTGTGTCCGCAAGTGTTTATATCTGTATGTGTGTGCGTGTCTGCATTTGTTTATATCCGTATGTGTGTGTCTGCATGTGTTTATATCTGTATGTGTGTTTCTACATGTGTTTATAACTGTTGTGTGCACTTGTCTTCCTGTCTATATCTGTATATGTGTGTCTGCAAGTGTTTATAACTGTATGTATGTGTGTGTCTATGTGTGTTTATATCTCTATGTGTGTGCCTGTGTCTGCATGTGTTTATATCTGTATGAGTGTGCATGTCTGCATGTGTTTATAACTTTATTTGTGTGCGTGTGTCTGCATGTGTTTATATCTGTAGGTGTGCATGTATCTGCATGTGTTTATATCTGTATGTATGTGTGTCTGCATGTGTTTATATCTGTATGTATGTGCATGTGTCTGCATGTGTTTATATCTGTTTGTGTGTGTGTGTCTGCATGTGTTTATATGTGTATGCATGAGCGTGTTTGCATGTGTTTATATCTGTGTGTATGTGCCTGCATGTGTTTATATCTAAATGTATGTGTGTCTGCATGTAATTATATCTGTATGTGTGTGTGTCTGAATGTGTTTATATCTGTGTGTGTGCATGTCTGCATGTTTATTTCTGTATGTGAATGTCCGCATGTGTTTATATCTTTATGTGTGTGCGTGTCTGCATGTGTTTATATCTGCATGAGTGTGCATGTCTGCATGTGTTTATCACGTTATTTGTGTGCGTGTGTCTGCATGTGTTTATATCTTTAGGTGTGCATGTGTGTGCATGTGTTTATATCTGTATGTATGTGTGTCTGCATGTGTTTATATCCGCATGTATGTGCCTGTGTCTGCATGTGTTTATATCTGTATGTGTGCATGTCTGCATGTGTTTACATCTGTATGTGTGTGTGTCTGCATGTATTTATATCTGTAATTGTGCGTGTGTCTGTGTGTTGATATCCCTATGTGAGCGCGTGTCTGCATTTGTTTTTAACTGTATGTGTGTGTTTCTGTCTGCATGTGTTTATATCAGTATGTGTATGTGTATGCATGTATTTATATCTGTATGTGAGTGTTTGCATGCATTTATATCTGTATGTGTGTATGTGTCTGCATGTGTTTATATCTGTTTGTGTGTGTGCGTGTGTCTGTATGTGTTTATATCTGTATGCGTGTGCGTGTTTGCATGTGTTTATATCTGTGTGTATGTGCCTGCATGTGTTTATATCTGTATGTATGTGTGTCTGCATGTGTTTATATTTGCATGTGTGTCCGTGTCTGCATGTGTTTGATCTATGTGTGCGTGTCTGCATGTGTTTATATCTGTATGTGTGTCTGCATGTCTTTATATCTCTATGTGTGCGTGTGTCTGCATGTTTAGATCTGTATGTGTGTGTGTCCGCATGTGTTTATATCTTTATGTGTGTGCGTGTCGGCATGTGTTTATATCAGTATGTGTGTGTCTGCATGTGTTTATATCTGTATGTGTGTGTATCTGTATGTGTGCGCATGTGTCTGCATGTGTTTACATCTGTATGTGAGTGTGTCTGCATGTGTTTATATCTGTATATGTGTGTGCATCTGCATGTGCTTATATCTGTATGTGTGTGCATGTTTGCATGTGTTTATATCTGTATGTGTGTGTGTATGTCATCATGTTTTTATATCTTTATGTGTGTGTGTGTCGACATGTGTTCACATCTGTATGTGAGTGTGTCTGCATGTGTTTATTCCTGTGTGTGTGTCTGCATGTGTTTATATCTGTATGTGTGTGCGTATCTGCATGTATTTATATTTTGTGTGTGTATGTGTTTGCATGTGTTTATATCTGTATGTGCGCGGGTCTGCATGCGTTTATACCTGTTTTTGTGTGTGTCTGCATGTGTTTATATCTGTATGTGTGTGTGTCCGCAAGTGTTTATATCTGTATGTGTGTGCGTGTCTGCATTTGTTTATGTCCGTATGTGTGTGTCTGCATGTGTTTATATCTGTATGTGTGTGTCTACATGTGTTTATAACTGTTGTGTGCACGTGTCTGCATGTCTATATCTGTATATGTGTGTCTGCATGTGTTTATAACTGTATGTATGTGTGTGTCTATGTGTGTTTATATCTCTATGTGTGTGCCTGTGTCTGCATGTGTTTATATCTGTATGAGTGTGCATGTCTGCATGTGTTTATAACTTTATTTGTGTGCGTGTGTCTGCATGTGTTTATATCTGTAGGTGTGCATGTGTTTATATCTGTATGTATGTGTGTCTGCATGTGTTTATATCTGTATGTATGTGCATGTGTCTGCATGTGTTTATATCTGTTTGAGTGTGTGTGTCTGCATGTGTTTATATGTGTATGCATGAGCGTGTTTGCATGTGTTTATATCTGTGTGTATGTGCCTGCATGTGTTTATATCTAAATGTATGTGTGTCTGCATGTAATTATATCTGTATGTGTGTATGTCTGCATGTGTTTATAACTGCATGTGTGCGCGTGTCTGCATGTCTATATCTGTATATGTGTGTCTGCCTGTGTTTATAACTGTATGCATGTGTGTGTCTACGTGTGTTTTACCTGTACGTGTGTGCCTGTATATATGTGTGTTCTATCTGTATGTGCATGTCTGCATGTGTTAATAAGGCTTTTTGTGTGCGTCGTCTGCATGTGTTTATATCTGTAGGTGTGCATGTGTCTGCATGTGTTTATTTCTGTGTGTGTGCATGTCTGCATGTTTATATCTGTATGTGTGTATCTGCATGTGTTTATATCATTATGTGTGTGTGTCTGCATGTGTTTATATCTGTATGAGTGTGCATGTCTGCATGTGTTTATAACGTTATTTGTGTGCGTGTGTCTGCATGTGTTTATATCTTTAGGTGTGCATGTGTTTATATCTGTATGTATGTGTGTCTGCATGTGTTTATATCTGTATGTGTGTGTGTGTGTGTCTGCATGTGTTTATATCTCTATGTGTGCGTGTCTGCATGTTTAGATCTGTATGTGTGTCCGTGTCCGCATGTGTTTATATCTTTATGTGTGTGCGTGTCGGCATGTGTTTATATCAGTATGTGTGTGTCTGCATGTGTTTATATCTGTATGTGTGTGTATCTGTATGTGTGCGAGTGTGTCTGCATGTGTTTACATCTGTATGTGAGTGTGTCTGCATGTGTTTATATCTGTATATGTGTGTGCATCTGCATGTGCTTATATCTGTATGTGTGTGCATGTTTGCATGTGTTTATATCTGTATGTATGTGTGTATGTCATCATGTTTTTATATCTTTATGTGTGTGTGTGTCGACATGTGTTCACATCTGTATGTGAGTGTGTCTGCATGTGTTTATTCCTGTGTGTGTGTGTGTCTGCATGTGTTTATATCTGTATGTGTGTGCGTGTCTGCATGTATTTATATTTGTGTGTGTATGTGTTTGCATGTGTTTATATCTGTATGTGCGCGGGTCTGCATGCGTTTATACCTGTTTTTGTGTGTGTCTGCATGTGTTTATATCTGTATGTGTGTGTGTCCGCAAGTGTTTATATCTGTATGTGTGTGCGTGTCTGCATTTGTTTATATCCGTATGTGTGTGTCTGCATGTGTTTATATCTGTATGTGTGTGTCTACATGTGTTTATAACTGTTGTGTGCACGTGTCTGCATGTCTATATCTGTATATGTGTGTCTGCATGTGTTTATAACTGTATGTATGTGTGTGTCTATGAGTGTTTATATCTCTATGTGTGTGCCTGTGTCTGCATGTGTTTATATCTGTATGAGTGTGCATGTCTGCATGTGTTTATAACTTTATTTGTGTGCGTGTGTCTGCATGTGTTTATATCTGTGTGTGTGTGTGTCTGCATGTGTTTATATCTGTAGGTGTGCATGTATCTGCATGTGTTTATATCTGTATGTATGTGTGTCTGCATGTGTTTATATCTGTATGTATGTGCATGTGTCTGCATGTGTTTATATCTGTTTGAGTGTGTGTGTCTGCATGTGTTTATATGTGTATGCATGAGCGTGTTTGCATGTGTTTATATCTGTGTGTATGTGCCTGCATGTGTTTATATCTAAATGTATGTGTGTCTGCATGTAATTATATCTGTATGTGTGTGTGTCTGCATGTGTTTATAACTGCATGTGTGCGCGTGTCTGCATGTCTATATCTGTATATGTGTGTCTGCAGGTGTTTATAACTGTATGTATGTGTGTGTCTACGTGTGTTTTACCTGTACGTGTGTGCCTGTATATATGTGTGTTTTATCTGTATGTGCATGTCTGCATGTGTTAATAAGGCTTTTTGTGTGCGTGTGTCTGCATGTGTTTATATCTGTAGGTGTGCATGTGTCTGCATGTGTTTATTTCTGTGTGTGTGCATGTCTGCATGTTTATATCTGTATGTGTGTGTCTGCATGTGTTTATATCTTTATGTGTGTGTGTCTGCATGTGTTTATATCTGTATGAGTGTGCATGTCTGCATGTGTTTATAACGTTATTTGTGTGCGTGTGTCTGCATGTGTTTATATCTTTAGGTGTGCATGTGTCTGCATGTGTTTATATCTGTATGTATGTGTGTCTGCATGTGTTTATATCCGCATGTATTTGCATGTGTCTGCATGTGATTATATCTGTATGTGTGCGTGTCTGCATGTGTTTATATCTGTATGTGTGTGTGTCTGCATGTGTTTATATCTGTAATTGTGCGTGTGTCTGTGTGTTGATATCCCTATGTGTTTGCGTGTCTGCATTTGTTTATAACTGTATGTGTGTGTTTCTGTCTGCATGTGTTTATATCTGTATGTGTGTGTGTCTGCATGTATTTATATCTGTATGTGAGTGTTCGCATGCATTTATATCTGTATGTGTGTATGTGTCTGCATGTGTTTGTATCTGTTTGTGTGTGCGTGTGTCTGCATGTATTTATAACGGTATTTGTGCGCGTGTCTGCATGTGTTTATATTTGTATGTGTGTGTGTTTGCATGTGTTTATAGCTGCATGTGCGCGTGCCTGCATGCATTTATACCTGTATGTGTGCGTGTCTGCATGTGTTTATATCTGTATATGTGTGTGCGTGTCTGCATGTGTTTATAGCTGTATGTGTGTGCGTGTCTGCATGCGTTTATACCTGTATGTATGTGTCTGCAGGTGTTTATATCTGTATATGTGTGTGCCTGCATGTGTTTATATCGGTATGTGTGTGTGTCTTCATGTATTTATATCTGTATGTGAGTGTTTGCATGTGTTTATATCTGTATGTGTGTGCGTGTTTGCATGTGTTTACATCTGTGTGCATGTGCCTGCATGTGTTTATATCTGTATGTGTGTCTGCATGTCTTTATATCTGTATGTGTGCGTGTGTCTGTGTGTTGATATCTCTATGTGCGCGCTTGTCAGCATTTGTTTAAACCTGGATGTGCGTGTGTGTTGACATGTGTTTATATCTGTATGTATATGTGCCTGCATGTGTTTATATCAGTATATGTGCATGTGTCTGCATGTGATTATATCTGTATGTGTGTGTGTGTGTGTCTGCATGTGTTTATATCGCTATGTGTGTGCGTGTCTGCATGTTTAGATCTGTACGTGTGTGTGTCCGCATGTGTTTATATCTTTATGTGTGTGCGTTTCGGCATGTGTTTGTACCTGTGTGTGCGTGTCTGCATGTGTTTATATCTGTATGTGTGTGTGTCTGCATGTGTTTATATCTGTATGCGTGTGCGTGTTTGCATGTGTTTATATCTGTGTGTATGTGCCTGCATGTGTTTATATCTGAATGTATGTGTGTCTGCATGTAGTTATATCTGTATGTGTGTGTGTGTCTGCATGTATTTATATCTGTATGTGAGTGTTTGCATGTGTTTATATCTGTATGTGTGTGTGTCTGCATGTGTTTATAACTGTATGTATGTGTGTCTACGTGTGTTTTTACCTGTATGTGTGTGTCTGTATGTATTTTTGTTTTATCTGTATGTACATGTCTACATGTGTTCATAACGCTTTTTGTGTGCGTGTGTCTGCATGTGTTTATATCTGTATGTATGTGTGTCTGCATGTGTTTATATCTGTATGTATGTGCATGTATCTGTATGTGCGCGTGTCTGCATGTCTATATCTATATATGTGTGTCTGCAGGTGTTTATAACTGTATGTATGTGTGTTTCTACGTGTGTTTTTACCGTATGTGTGTACCAGTATGTATGTGTGTTTTATCTGTATGTGCATGTCTGCATGTGTTAATAACGCTTTTTGTGTGCGTGTGTCTGCATGTGTTTATATCTGTAGGTGTGCATGTGTCTGCATGTGTTTATATCTGTATGTATGTGTGTCTGCATGTGTTTATATCTGTATGTATGTGCATGTGTCTGCATGTGTTTATATCTGTATGCGTGCGTGTCTGCATGTGTTTGTATCTGTGTGTGCGTGTCTGCATGTGTGTATATCTGTATGTGTGTCTGCATGTCTTTATATCTGTATGTGTGCACGTGTCTGCATGTCTATATCTGTATATGTGTGTCTGCAGGTGTTTATAACTGTAAGTATGTGTGTGTCTCCGTGTGTTTATACCTGTATGTGTGTGCCTGTGTCTGCATGTGTTTTATCTGTATGAGTGTGCATGTGTGCATGTGTTTATAACGTTATTTGTGTGCGTGTGTCTGCATTTGTTTATATCTGTAGGTGTGCATGTGTCTGCATGTGTTTATATCTGTATGTATCTGTGTCTGCATGTGTTTATATCTGTATGTGTGCGTGTCTGCATGTGTTTATATCTGTAAATGTGCGTGTGTATGTGTGTTGATATCCCAATGTGTGCGCGTGTTTGCATGTCTGTGTGTATATCTGTGTGTATGTGCCTGCATGTGTTTATATCTGTATGTATGTGTGTCTGCATGTGTTTAAAGTTGTATGTGTGTGCGTGTCTGCATGTGTTTGTATCTGTGTGTGCGTGTCTGCATGTGTTTATATCTGTATGTGTGTCTGCATGTCTTTATATCTGTATGTGTGCGTGTGTCTGTGTGTTTATATCTCTATGTGAGCGCTTGTCAGCATTTGTTTAAATCTGGATGTGCGTGTGTGTTGACATGTGTTTATATCTGTATGTATGTGTGCCTGCATGTGTTTATATCAGTATGTGTGTGCGTGTCTGCATGTGTTTAGATCTGTATGTGTGTGTGTATGTCATCATGTTTTTATATCTTTATGTGTTTGTGTCGACATGTGTTCACAACTGTATGTGAGTGTGTCTGCATGTGTTTATATCTGTATGCGTGTGCGTGTCTGCATGTGTTTATATCTGTATGTGTGTCTGCATGTTTTTATATCTGTATGTGTGCGTGTCTGCATGTGTTTATATCTGTATGTGTGCGTGTCTGCATGTCTTTATATCTGTAAATGTGCGTGTGTATGTGTGTTGATATCCCAATGTGTGCGCGTGTTTGCATGTCTGTGTGTATATCTGTGTGTATGTGCCTGCATGTGTTTATATCTGTATGTATGTGTGTCTGCATGTGTTTATAGTTGTATGTGTGTGCGTGTCTGCATGTGTTTGTATCAGTGTGTGCGTGTCTGCATGTGTTTATATCTGTATGTGTGTCTGCATGTCTTTATATCTGTATGTGTGCGTGTGTCTGTGTGTTTATATCTCAATGTGCACGCTTGTCAGCATTTGTTTAAATCTGGATGTGCGTGTGTGTTGACATGTGTTTATATCTGTATATATGTGTGCCTGCATGTGTTTATATCAGTATGTGTGTGCGTGTCTGCATGTGTTTAGATCTGTATGTGTGTGTATCTGCAAGTGTTTATAACTGTATGTGTGCGCGTGTGTCTGCATGTGTTTATATCTGTATGTGAGTGTGTCTGCATGTGTTTATATCTGTATATGTGTGTGCATCTGCATGTGCTTATATCTGTATGTATGTGCATGTGTCTGCATGTGTTTATATCTGTTTGTGTGTGTGTGTCTGCATGTGATTATATCTGTATGTGTGTGTGTGTGTCTGCATGTGTTTATATCTCTATGTGTGTGCGTGTCTGCATGTTTAGATCTGTATGTGTGTGTGTGTCCGCATGTGTTTATATCTTTATGTGTGTGCGTTTCGGCATGTGTTTATATCAGTATGTTTGTGTCTGCATGTGTTTATATCTGTATGTGTGTGTATCTGCATGTGTTTATAACTGTATGTGTGCGCGTGTGTCTGCATGTGTTTATATCTGTATGTGAGTGTGTCTGCATGTGTTTATATCTGTATATGTGTGTGCATCTGCATGTGCTTATATCTGTATGTATGTGCATGTGTCTGCATGTGTTTATATCTGTTTGTGTGTGTGTGTGTGTCTGCATGTGTTTATATCTGTATGCGTGTCGGTGTTTGCATGTGTTTATATCTGTGTATATGTGCCTGCATGTGTTTATATCTGAATGTATGTGTGTCTGCATGTAATTATATCTGTATGTGTGCGTGTCTGCATGTATTTATATCTGTATGTGAGTGTTTGCATGTGTTTATATCTGTATGTGTGTGTGTCTGCAGGTGTTTATAACTGTATGTATGTGTGTGTCTACGTGTGTTTTTGCCTGTATGTGTGTGCCTGTATGTACGTGTGTTTTATCTGTATGTGCATGTCTGCATAACGCTTTTTGTGTGCGTGTGTCTGCATGTGTTTATATCTGTATGTATGTGCATGTATCTGTATGTGTGTGTGTCTGCATGTGTTTATAACTATATGTGCGCGCGTGTCTGCATGTCTATATCTGTATATGTGTGTCTGCAGGTGTTTATAACTGTATGTATGTGTGTGTCTACGTGTGTTTTACCTGTACGTGTGTGCCTGTATATATGTGTGTTTTATCTGTATGTGCATGTCTGCATGTGTTAATAAGGCTTTTTGTGTGCGTGTGTCTGCATGTGTTTATATCTGTAGGTGTGCATGTGTCTGCATGTGTTTATTTCTGTGTGTGTGCATGTCTGCATGTTTATATCTGTATGTGTGTGTCTGCATGTGTTTATATCTTTATGTGTGTGTGTCTGCATGTGTTTATATCTGTAATTGTGCGTGTGTCTGTGTGTTGATATCCCTATGTGTTTGCGTGTCTGCATTTGTTTATAACTGTATGTGTGTGTTTCTGTCTGCATGTGTTTATATCTGTATGTGTGTGTGTCTGCATGTATTCATATCTGTATGAGTGTGCATGTCTGCATGTGTTTATAACGTTATTTGTGTGCGTGTGTCTGCATGTGTTTATATCTTTAGGTGTGCATGTGTCTGCATGTGTTTATATCTGTATGTATGTGTGTCTGCATGTGTTTATATCTGTATGTGTGTGTGTCTGCATGTGTTTATATCCGCATGTATTTGCATGTGTCTGCATGTGTTTATATCTGTATGTGTGCGTGTCTGCATGTGTTTATATCTGTATGTGTGTGTGTCTGCATGTGTTTATATCTGTAATTGTGCGTGTGTCTGTGTGTTGATATCCCTATGTGTTTGCGTGTCTGCATTTGTTTATAACTGTATGTGTGTGTTTCTGTCTGCATGTGTTTATATCTGTATGTGTGTGTGTCTGCATGTATTTATATCTGTATGTGAGTGTTTGCATGCATTTATATCTGTATGTGTGTATGTGTCTGCATGTGTTTATATCTGTTTGTGTGTGCGTGTGTCTGCATGTATTTATATCTGTATGCGTGTGCGTGTTTGCATGTGTTTATATCTGTGTGTATGTGCCTGCATGTGTTTTTATCTGTATGCGTGTGTGTCTGCATGTGTTTATATCTGTAATTGTGCATGTGTCTGTGTGTTGCTATCTCTACGTGTGCACGTTTGTCTGCATGTGTTTATATCTGTATGTGTGTGTATCTGCATGTGTTTATATCTGTATGTGTGTGCATGTGTCTGCATGTGTTTATATCTGTATGTGTGTGCGTGTCTGCATGTTAATATCTGTATGTGTGTGTGTGTCTGCATGTGTTTATATCCGCAATTGTGCATGAGTCTGTGTTTTGATATCTCTATGTGTGCACATATGTCTGCATGTGTTTATAACTGCATGTGTTCGCATGTGTCTGCATATGTTTATATCTGTATGTGTGTGCGTGTTTCCATGTGTTTATATCTGTATGTGTGTGTCTGCATGTGTTTATAGCTGTAATTGTGCATGTGTATGTGTGTTGATATCTCTATGTGTGCGCATGCGTCTGCATGTGTTTATAACTGCATGTGTTCGCATGTATCTGCATATGTTTATATCTGTATGTGTGTGCGTGTGTCTGCATGTGTTTATATCTGTATGTGTGTGCAGTCTGCATGTATTTATATCGGTACGTGTGTGTTTATATCTGTACGTGTGCGTGTTGCTGAATGTATTTATATGTGTATGTATGTGTGTGTGTCTGCTTGTGTTTATACTTCGATATGTATGTGTGTGTCTATCTGTCTATATCCGTAAGTGTACATGTTCGTGTGTCTGCATATGTATATATCTGTACGTGTTTATGTCTGTGCGTGTGTTTATATCTGTATATGTGTGTGTCTGCATGTATTTATATCTGTATGTGAGTGTTTGCATGCATTTATATCTGTATGTGTGTATGTGTCTGCATGTGTTTATATCTGTTTGTGTGTGTGCGTGTGTCTGCATGTGTTTATATCTGTATGCGTGTGCGTGTTTGCATGTGTTTATATCTGTGTGTATGTGCCTGCATGTGTTTATATCTGTATGTATGTGTGTCTGCATGTGTTTATATTTGTATGTGTGTGCGTGTCTGCATGTGTTTGTATCTGTGTAGTGCGTGTCTGCATGTATTTATATCTGTATGTGTGTCTGCATGTCTTTATATCTGTATGTGTGCGTGTGTCTGTGTGTTTATATCTCTATGTGCGCCCTTGTCAGCATTTGATTAAACATGGATGTGCGTGTGTGTTGACATGTGTTTATATCTGTATGTATGTGTGCCTGCATGTGTTTATATCAGTATGTGTGTCTGCATGTCTTTATATCTGTATGTGTGCGTGTCTGCATGTGTTTATATCTGTATGTGTGCGTGTCTGCATGTGTTTATATCTGTAAATGTGCGTGTGTATGTGTGTTGATATCCCAATGTGTGCGCGTGTTTGCTTGTCTGTGTGTATATCTGTGTGTATGTGCCTGCATGTGTTTATATCTGTATGTATGTGTGTCTGCATGTGTTTATAGTTGTATGTGTGTGCGTGTCTGCATGTGTTTGTATCTGTTTGTGCGTGTCTGCATGTGTTTATATCTGTATGTGTGTCTGCATGTCTTTATATCTGTATGTGTGCGTGTGTCTGTGTGTTTATATCTCTATGTGCGCGCTTGTCAGCATTTGTTTAAATCTGGATGTGCGTGTGTGTTGACATGTGTTTATATCTGTATGTATGTGTGCCTGCATGTGTTTATATCAGTATGTGTGTGCGTGTCTGCATGTGTTTAGATCTGTATGTGTGTGTGTATGTCATCATGTTTTTATATCTTTATGTGTTTGTGTCGACATGTGTTCACATCTGTATGTGAGTGTGTCTGCATGTGTTTATATCTGTATGTGTGCGTGTGTCTGTGTGTTTAAAACTGGTTGTGCGTGTGTGTTGACATATGTTTATATCTGTATGAATGTGTGTCTGCATGTGTTTATATCTGTATGTGTGTGTGTCTGAATGTGTTTATATCTGTGTGTGTGCATGTCTGCATGTTTATATCTGTATGTGTGTGTCCGCATGTGTTTATATCTTTATGTGTGTGCGTGTCTGCATGTGTTTATATCAGTATGTGTGTGTCTACATGTGTTTATATCTGTATGAGTGTCTGCATGTGTTTATATCTGTATGTGTGTCTGCATGTCTTTATATCTGTATGTGTGCGTGTGTCTGTGTGTTTAAAACTGGATGTGCGTGTGTGTTGACATATGTTTATATCTGTGTGTGTGCATGTCTGCATGTTTATATCTGTATGTGTGTGTGTCTGAATGTGTTTATATCTGTGTGTGTGCATGTCTGCATGTTTATATCTGTATGTGTGTGTCCGCATGTGTTTATATCTTTATGTGTGTGCGTGTCTGCATGTGTTTATATCAGTATGTGTGTGTCTACATGTGTTTATATCTGTATGAGTGTCTGCATGTGTTTATAACGTTATTTGTGTGCGTGTGTCTGCATGTGTTTATATCTGTAGGTATGCATGTGTCTGCATGTGTTTATATCTGTTTGTGTGTGCGTGTTTGCATGTGTTTACATCTGTGTGTATGTGCCTCCATGTGTTTATATCTGTATGTATGTATGTCCGCATGTGTTTATATCTGTATGTATGTGCACATGTCTGCATGTGTTTATATCTGTATGTGTGCGTGTCTGCATGTGTTTATATCTGTATGTGTGTGTGTCTGCATGTGTTTATATCTGTAATTGTGCGTGTGTCTGTGTGTTGATATCCCTATGTGTGCGCGTGTCTGCATGTGTTTATAACTGTATGTGTGTGTGTCTGCATGTGTTTATACCTGTATGTGTGTGCCTGTGTCTGCATGTGTTTTATCTGTATGAGTGTGCATGTGTGCATGTGTTTATAACGTTATTTGTGTGCGTGTGTCTGCATTTGTTTATATCTGTAGGTGCGCATCTGTCTGCATGTGTTTATATCTGTTTGTATGTGTGTCTGCATGTGTTTATATCTGTATGTATGTGCATGTGTCTGCATGTGTTTATATCTGTATGTGTGCGTGTCTGCATGTGTTTATATCTGTATGTGTGCATGTCTGCATGTTTATATCTGTATGTGTGTGTCCGCATGTGTTTATATCTTTATGTGTGTGCGTGTCTGCATGTGTTTATATCAGTATGTGTGTGTCTACATGTGTTTATATCTGTATGAGTGTCTGCATGTGTTTATAACGTTATTTTTGTGCGTGTGTCTGCATGTGTTTATATCTGTAGGTGTGCATGTGTCTGCATGTGTTTATATAAAATGTATGTATGTGTGTCAGCATGTGTTTATATCTGTATGTGTGTGCGTGTTTGCATGTGTTTACATCTGTGTGTATGTGCCTGCATGTGTTTATATCTGTATGTATGTGTGTCTGCATGTGTTTATATTTGTATGTGTGTGCGTGTCTGCATGTGTTTGTATCTGTGTGTGCGTGTCTGCATGTGTTTATATCTGTATGTGTGTCTGCATGTCTTTATATCTGTATGTGTGCATGTGTCTGTGTGTTGATATCTCTATGTGTGCGCTTGTCAGCATTTGTTTAAACCTGGATGTGCGTGTGTGTTGACATGTGTTTATATCTGTATGTATGTGTGCCTGCATGAGTTTATATCAGTATATGTGCATGTGTCTGCATGTGATTATATCTGTATGTGTGTGTGTGTCTGCATGTGTTTATATCTCTATGTGTGTGCGTGTCTGCATGTTTAGACCTGTATATGTGTGTGTGTCCGCATGAGTTTTTATCTTTATGTGTGTGCGTGTCGGCATGTGTTTATATCAGTATGTGTGTGTCTGCATGTGTTTATATCTGTATGTGTGCGCGTGTGTCTGCATGTGTTTATATCTGTATGTGAGTGTGTCTGCATGTGTTTATATCTGTATATGTGTGTGCATCTGCATGTGCTTATATCTGTATGTGTGTGCATGTTTGCATGTGTTTATATCTGTATGCGTGTGCGTGTTTGCATGTGTTTATATCTGTGTGTATGTGCCTGCATGTGTTTATATCTGAATGTATGTGTGTCTGCATGTAATTATATCTGTATGTGTGAGTCTGCATGTATTTATATCTGTATGTGTGTATGTGTCTGCTTGTGTTTATATCTGTATGTGTGTGTGTCTGCATGTGTTTATAACTGCATGTGTGCGCGTGTCTGCATGTCTATATCTGTATATGTGTGTCTGCAGGTGTTTATAACTGCATGTATGTGTGTGCCTACGTGTGTTTTTACCTGTATGTGCATGTGTCTGCATGTGTTTATATCTGTATGTGTGCGTGTCTGCATGTGTTTATTCCTGTGTGTGTGTGTCTGCATGTGTTTATATCTTTATGTGTGTGCGTGTCTGCATGTAATTATTTTTGTGTGTGTATGTGTTTGCATGTGTTTATATCTGTATGTGCGCGGGTCTGCATGCGTTTATACCTGTGTTTGTGTGTGTCTGCATGTGTTTATATCTGTATGTGTGTGCATGTGTCTGCATGTGTTTATATCTGTATGTGTGCGTGTCTGCATGTGTGTGTGTCTGCATGTGATTATATCTGTAATTGTGCGTGTGTCTGTGTGTTGATTTCCCTATGTGTGCGCGTGTCTGCATTTGTTTATAACTGTATGTGTGTGTTTCTGTCTGCATGTGTTTATATCTGTATGTATGTGTGTCTGCATGTGTTTATATTTCTATGTGCGTGCGTGTCTGCATGTGTTTGTACCTGTGTGTGCGTGTCTGCATGTGTTTATATCTGTATGTGTGTCTGCATGTCTTTATATCTGTATGTGTGCGTGTGTCTGTGTGTTGATATCTCTATGTGCACGCTTGTCAGCATTTGTTTAAACCTGGATGTGCGTGTGTGTTGACATGTTTTTACATGTTTTTATATGTTTTTATCTGTATGTATGTGTGCCTGCATGTGTTTATATCAGTATATGTGCGTGTGTCTGCATGTGATTATATCTGTATGTGTGTGTGTGTGTCTGCATGTGTTTATATCTCTATGTGTGTGCGTGTCTGCATGTTTAGATCTGTATGTGTGTGTGTGTGTCCGCATGTGTTTATATCTTTATGTGTGTGCGTTTCGGCATGTGTTTATATCAGTATGTGTGTGTCTGCATGTGTTTATATCTGTATGTGTGTGTATCTGCAAGTGTTTATAACTGTATGTGTGCGCGTGTGTCTGCATGTGTTTATATCTGTATGTGAGTGTGTCTGCATGTGTTTATATCTGTATATGTGTGTGCATCTGCATGTGCTTATATCTGTATGTATGTGCATGTGTCTGCATGTGTTTATATCTGTTTGTGTGTGTGTGTCTGCATGTGATTATATCTGTATGTGTGTGTGTGTGTCTGCATGTGTTTATATCTCTATGTGTGTGCGTGTCTGCATGTTTAGATCTGTATGTGTGTGTGTGTCCGCATGTGTTTATATCTTTATGTGTGTGCGTTTCGGCATGTGTTTATATCAGTATGTTTGTGTCTGC
Source organism: Chiloscyllium plagiosum (assembly GCF_037043375.1). Lineage (NCBI taxonomy): Eukaryota > Metazoa > Chordata > Chondrichthyes > Orectolobiformes > Hemiscylliidae > Chiloscyllium > Chiloscyllium plagiosum. Next base: position 37,427,559 of record NW_028270183.1, read on the forward strand.
ATGTGTTTATATCTGTATGTGTGTGTATCTGCATGTGTTTATAACTGTATGTGTGCGCGTGTGTCTGCATGTGTTTATATCTGTATGTGAGTGTGTCTGCATGTGTTTATATCTGTATATGTGTGTGCATCTGCATGTGCTTATATCTGTATGTATGTGCATGTGTCTGCATGTGTTTATATCTGTTTGTGTGTGTGTGTGTGTCTGCATGTGTTTATATCTGTATGCGTGTCGGTGTTTGCATGTGTTTATATCTGTGTATATGTGCCTGCATGTGTTTATATCTGAATGTATGTGTGTCTGCATGTAATTATATCTGTATGTGTGCGTGTCTGCATGTGAGTGTTTGCATGTGTTTATATCTGTATGTGTATGTGTCTGCAGGTGTTTATAACTGTATGTATGTGTGTGTCTACGTGTGTTTTTACCTGTATGTGTGTGCCTGTATGTATGTGTGTTTTATCTGTATGTGCATGTCTGCATGTGTTCATAACGCTTTTTGTGTGCGTGTGTCTGCATGTGTTTATATCTGTATGTATGTGCATGTATCTGTATGTGTGTGTGTCTGCATGTGTTTATAACTGTATGTGTGCGCGTGTCTGCATGTCTATATCTGTATATGTGTGTCTGCAGGTGTTTATAACTGTATGTATGTGTGTGTCTACGTGTGTTTTTACCTGTATGTGTGTGCCTGTATGTATGTGTGTTTTATCTGTATGTGCATGTCTGCATGTGTTAATAACGCTTTTTGTGTGCGTGTGTCTGCATGTGTTTATATCTGTAGGTGTGCATGTGTCTGCATGTGTTTATAACTGTATGTATGTGTGTCTGCATGTGTTTATATCTGTATGTATGTGCATGTGTCTGCATGTGTTTATATCTGTATGCGTGCGTGTCTGCATGTGTTTGTATCTGTGTGTGCGTGTCTGCATGTGTTTATATCTGTATGTGTGTCTGCATGTCTTTATATCTGTATGTGTGCGTGTGTCTGTGTGTTGATATCTCTATGTGCGCGCTTGTCAGCATTTGTTGAAACATGGATGTGCGTGTGTGTTGACATGTTTTTATATCTGTATGTATGTGCCTGCATGTGTTTATATCAGTATGTGTGCATGTTTTTGCATGTGTTTATATCTGTATGTGTGTTTATATGTCATCATGTTTTTATAACTTTATGTGTTTGTGTCGACATGTGTTCACATCTGTATGTGAGTGTGTCTGCATGTGTTTATATCTGTATGCGTGTTCGTGTTTGCAAATGTTTATAGCTGCATGTGCGCGTGCCTGCATGCATTTATACCTGCATGTGTGTGTGTCTGCATGTGTTTATAACGGTATGTGTGCGCGTGTCTGCATGTGTTTATATTTGTATGTGTGTGTTTTTGCATGTGTTTATAGCTGCATGTGCGCGTGCCTGCATGCATTTATACCTGTATGTGTGTGTGTCTGCATGTGTTTATATCTGTATGTATGTGTGTCTGCATGTGTTTATATCTGTATGTATGTGCATGTGTCTGCATGTGTTTATATCTGTATGTGTGTGTGTCTGCATGTGTTTATATCTGTATGTGTGTGTGTCTGCATGTGTTTATATGTGTAAATGTGCGTGTGTATGTGTGTTGATATCCCAATGTGTGCGCGTGTTTGCATGTCGGTGTGTATATCTGTGTGTATGTGCCTGCATGTGTTTATATCTGTATGTATCTTTGTCTGCATGTGTTTATATTTGTATGTGTGTGCGTGTCTGCATGTGTTTGTATCTGTGTGTGCGTGTCTGCATGTGTTTATATCTGTATGTGTGTCTGCATGTCTTTATATCTGTATGTGTGCGTGTGTCTGTGTGTTTATATCTCTATGTGCGCGCTTGTCAGCATTTGTTTAAACCTGGATGTGCGTGTGTGTTGACATGTGTTTATATCTGTATGTATGTGTGCCTGCATGTGTTTATATCAGTATGTATGTGCGTGTTTGCATGTGTTTATATCTGTATGTGTGTGTGTATGTCATCATGTTTTTATATCTTTATGTGTTTGTGTCGACATGTGTTCACATCTGTATGTGAGTGTGTCTGCATGTGTTTAAAACTGTATGTGTGTGCGTGTCTGCATGTGTTTTTTTCTGTATGTGTGTCTGCATGTCTTTATATCTGTATGTGTGCGTGTGTCTGTGTGTTCAAAACTGGATGTGCGTGTGTGTTGACATATGTTTATATCTGTATGAATATGTGTCAGCATGTGTTTATATCTGTATGTGTGTGTGTCTGAATGTGTTTATATCTGTATGTGTGTGTCCGCATGTGTTTATATCTTTATGTGTGTGCGTGTCTGCATGTGTTTAAATCAGTATGTGTGTGTCTACATGTGTTTATATCTGTATGAGTGTCTGCATGTGTTTATAACGTTATTTGTGTGCGTGCGTCTGCATGTGTTTATATCTGTAGGTGTGCATGTGTCTGCATGTGTTTATATAAAATGTATGTATGTGTGTCAGCATGTGTTTATATCTGTATGTATGTGCATGTGTCTGCATGTATTTATATCTGTATGTGTGCGTGTCTGCATGTGTTTATATCTGTATGTGTGTGTGTCTGCATGTGTTTATATCTGTAATTGTGCGTGTGTCTGTGTGTTGATATCCCTATGTGTGCGCGTGTCTGCATTTGTTTATAACTGTATGTGTGTGTTTCTGTCTGCATGTGTTTATATCTGTATGTGTGTGTTTGTCTGCATGTATTTATATCTGTATGTGAGTGTTTGCATGCATTTATATCTGTATGTGTGTACGTGTCTGCATGTGTTTATATCTGTTTGTGTGTGCGCGTGTGCCTGGATGTGTTTATATCTCTATGCATGTGCGTGGTTGCATGTGTTTGTATCTGTGTGTGCGTGTCTGCATGTGTTTATATCTGTATGTGTGTCTGCATGTCTTTATATCTGTATGTGTGCGTGTGTCTGTGTGTTGATATCTCTATGTGCGCGCTTGTCAGCATTTGTTTATACCTGGATGTGCGTGTGTGTTGACATGTGTTTATATCTGTATGTATGTGTGCCTGTATGTGTTTATATCAGTATATGTGCATGTGTCTGCATGTGATTATATCTGTATGTGTGTGTGTGTGTCTGCATGTGTTTATATCTCTATGTGTGTGCGGGTCTGCGTGTTTAGATCTGTATATGTGTTTATGTCTTTATGTGTGTGCGTGTCGGCATGTGTTTATATCAGTATGTGTGTGTCTGCATGTGTTTAAATCTGTATGTGTGTGTATCTGCATGTGTTTATAACTGTATGTGTGCGCGTGTGTCTGCATGTGTTTATATCTGTATGTGAGTGTGTCTGCATGTGTTTATATCTGTATATGTGTGTGCATCTGCATGTGCTTATATCTGTATGAGTGTGCATGTTTGCATGTGTTTATATCTGTAAGTGTGTGTGTATGTCATCATGTTTTTATATCTTTATGTGTGTGTGTGTCGACATGTGTTCACATCTGTATGTAAGTGTGTCTGCATGTGTTTATTCCTGTGTGTGTCTGCATGTGTTTATATCTGTATGTGTGTGCGTGTATGCATTTATTTATATTTGTGTGTGTATGTGTTTACACGTGTTTATATCTGTATGTGCGCGGGTCTGCATGCGTTTATACCTGTTTTTGTGTGTGTCTGCGTGTGTTTATATCTGTATGTGTGTGTATCTGCATGTGTTTATAACTGTATGTGTGCGCGTGTATCTGCACGTGTTTATATCTGTATGTGAGTGTGTCTGCATGTGTTTATATCTGTATGTGTGTGTGCATCTGCATGTGCTTATATCTGTATGTGTGTGCATGTTTGCATGTGTTTATATCTGTATGTGTGTGTGTATGTCATGTTTTTATATCTTTATGTGTGTGTGTCGACGTGTTCACATCTGATTGTGAGTGTGTCTGCATGTGTTTATTCCTGTGTGCGTGTGTGTCTGCATGTGTTTATATCTGTATGTGTGTGCGTGTCTGCATGTATTTATATTTGTGTGTGTATGTGTTTGCATGTGTTTATATCTGTATGTGCGCGGATCTGCATGCTTTTATACCTGTTTTCGTGTGTGTCTGCATGTGTTTATATCTGTATGTGTGTGTGTGTGTCCGCAAGTGTTTATATCTGTATGTGTGTGCGTGTCTGCATTTGTTTATATCTATATGTGTGTGTCTGCATGTGTTTATATCGGTGTCTGTCTACATTTGTTTATAACTGTGTCTGCATGTCTATATCTGTATATGTGTGTCTGGATGTGTTTACAACTGTATGTATGTGTGTGTCTATGTGTGTTTATATCTCTATTTGTGTGCCTGTGTCTGCATGTGTTTATATCTGTATGAGTGTGCATGTCTGCATGTGTTTATAACGTTATTTGTGTGCGTGTGTCTGAATGTGTTTATATCTGTAGGTGTGCATGTATCTGCATGTGTTTCTATCTGTATGTATGTGTGTCTGCATGTGTTTATATCTGTATGTGTGTGTGTGTGTCTGGAAGTGTTTATATCTGAGTGTGTGCGTGTCTGCATGTGTTTATATCTGTATGTGTGTCTGCATGTCTTTATATCTGTATGTGTGCGTGTGTCTGTGTGTTTATATCTCTATGTGCGCGCTTGTCAGCATTTGTTTAAACCTGGATGTGCGTGTGTGTTGACATGTGTTTATATCTGTATGTATGTGTGCCTGCATGTGTTTATATCAGTATGTATGTGCGTGTTTGCATGTGTTTATATCTGTATGTGTGTGTGTATGTCATCATGTTTTTATATCTTTATGTGTTTGTGTCGACATGTGTTCACATCTGTATGTGAGTGTGTCTGCATGTGTTTAAAACTGTATGTGTGTGCGTGTCTGCATGTGTTTTTTTCTGTATGTGTGTCTGCATGTCTTTATATCTGTATGTGTGCGTGTGTCTGTGTGTTCAAAACTGGATGTGCGTGTGTGTTGACATATGTTTATATCTGTATGAATATGTGTCAGCATGTGTTTATATCTGTATGTGTGTGTGTCTGAATGTGTTTATATCTGTATGTGTGTGTCCGCATGTGTTTATATCTTTATGTGTGTGCGTGTCTGCATGTGTTTAAATCAGTATGTGTGTGTCTACATGTGTTTATATCTGTATGAGTGTCTGCATGTGTTTATAACGTTATTTGTGTGCGTGCGTCTGCATGTGTTTATATCTGTAGGTGTGCATGTGTCTGCATGTGTTTATATAAAATGTATGTATGTGTGTCAGCATGTGTTTATATCTGTATGTATGTGCATGTGTCTGCATGTATTTATATCTGTATGTGTGCGTGTCTGCATGTGTTTATATCTGTATGTGTGTGTGTCTGCATGTGTTTATATCTGTAATTGTGCGTGTGTCTGTGTGTTGATATCCCTATGTGTGCGCGTGTCTGCATTTGTTTATAACTGTATGTGTGTGTTTCTGTCTGCATGTGTTTATATCTGTATGTGTGTGTTTGTCTGCATGTATTTATATCTGTATGTGAGTGTTTGCATGCATTTATATCTGTATGTGTGTACGTGTCTGCATGTGTTTATATCTGTTTGTGTGTGCGCGTGTGCCTGGATGTGTTTATATCTCTATGCATGTGCGTGGTTGCATGTGTTTGTATCTGTGTGTGCGTGTCTGCATGTGTTTATATCTGTATGTGTGTCTGCATGTCTTTATATCTGTATGTGGGCGTGTGTCTGTGTGTTGATATCTCTATGTGCGCGCTTGTCAGCATTTGTTTATACCTGGATGTGCGTGTGTGTTGACATGTGTTTATATCTGTATGTATGTGTGCCTGTATGTGTTTATATCAGTATATGTGCATGTGTCTGCATGTGATTATATCTGTATGTGTGTGTGTGTGTCTGCATGTGTTTATATCTCTATGTGTGTGCGGGTCTGCGTGTTTAGATCTGTATATGTGTTTATGTCTTTATGTGTGTGCGTGTCGGCATGTGTTTATATCAGTATGTGTGTGTCTGCATGTGTTTAAATCTGTATGTGTGTGTATCTGCATGTGTTTATAACTGTATGTGTGCGCGTGTGTCTGCATGTGTTTATATCTGTATGTGAGTGTGTCTGCATGTGTTTATATCTGTATATGTGTGTGCATCTGCATGTGCTTATATCTGTATGAGTGTGCATGTTTGCATGTGTTTATATCTGTAAGTGTGTGTGTATGTCATCATGTTTTTATATCTTTATGTGTGTGTGTGTCGACATGTGTTCACATCTGTATGTAAGTGTGTCTGCATGTGTTTATTCCTGTGTGTGTCTGCATGTGTTTATATCTGTATGTGTGTGCGTGTATGCATTTATTTATATTTGTGTGTGTATGTGTTTACACGTGTTTATATCTGTATGTGCGCGGGTCTGCATGCGTTTATACCTGTTTTTGTGTGTGTCTGCATGTGTTTATATCTGTATGTGTGTGTATCTGCATGTGTTTATAACTGTATGTGTGCGCGTGTATCTGCACGTGTTTATATCTGTATGTGAGTGTGTCTGCATGTGTTTATATCTGTATGTGTGTGTGCATCTGCATGTGCTTATATCTGTATGTGTGTGCATGTTTGCATGTGTTTATATCTGTATGTGTGTGTGTATGTCATGTTTTTATATCTTTATGTGTGTGTGTCGACGTGTTCACATCTGATTGTGAGTGTGTCTGCATGTGTTTATTCCTGTGTGCGTGTGTGTCTGCATGTGTTTATATCTGTATGTGTGTGCGTGTCTGCATGTATTTATATTTGTGTGTGTATGTGTTTGCATGTGTTTATATCTGTATGTGCGCGGATCTGCATGCTTTTATACCTGTTTTCGTGTGTGTCTGCATGTGTTTATATCTGTATGTGTGTGTGTGTGTCCGCAAGTGTTTATATCTGTATGTGTGTGCGTGTCTGCATTTGTTTATATCTATATGTGTGTGTCTGCATGTGTTTATATCGGTGTCTGTCTACATTTGTTTATAACTGTGTCTGCATGTCTATATCTGTATATGTGTGTCTGGATGTGTTTACAACTGTATGTATGTGTGTGTCTATGTGTGTTTATATCTCTATTTGTGTGCCTGTGTCTGCATGTGTTTATATCTGTATGAGTGTGCATGTCTGCATGTGTTTATAACGTTATTTGTGTGCGTGTGTCTGAATGTGTTTATATCTGTAGGTGTGCATGTATCTGCATGTGTTTCTATCTGTATGTATGTGTGTCTGCATGTGTTTATATCTGTATGTGTGTGTGTGTGTCTGGAAGTGTTTATATCTGAGTGTGTGCGTGTTTGCATGTGTTTCTATTTGTATGTGTGTGCCTGCATGTGTTTTTCGCTGCATGTGTGCACGTGTCTGCATGTTTATATCTGTATGTATGTGTATCTGCGTGTGTTTATATCTGTATATGTGTGTGTGTTTGCATGTGTTTATAGCTGCATGTGCGCGTGCCTGCATGCATTTATACCTGTATGTGTGTGTGTCTGCATGTGTTTATATCTGTGTGTATGTGCCTGCATGTGTTTATATCTGTATGTCTGCATGTGTCTGCATGTGTTAATTTCTGTATATATGTGTGTCTGTGTGTGTTTATATCTGTATATGTGTGTGCCTGCATGTGTTTATAACTGTATGTGTGTGCGTGTATCTGTATGTGTTTATATCTGTATGTGTGTGTGTCTGCATGTGTTGATATCTGTAATTGTGCGTGTGTCTGTGTGTTGATATCTCTATGTATATACGTGTGTCTGCATGTGTTTATATCTGTATGTGTGTGTGTGTCTGCATGTAATTAGATCTGAGTGTATGTGCCTGCATGTGGTTATATCTGTATGTGTGCATGTGTCTGCATGTCTTTATATCTCTATGCATGTGTGTCTCCATGTGTTTATAGCTGCATGTGTGAGTGTGTCTGCATGTGTTTATATCTGTATGTGTGTGTGCATGTTTTTATATCTGTATGTTTGTGCATGTCTGCCTGTGTTTATAACTGTATGTGTGTGCATGTCTGCATGTTTATATCTGTATGTATGTGTGTCTGCAAGTGTTTATTTCTGTATATGTGTGTCTGCATGTGTTTGTGGGCGGCACGGTGGCACAGTGGTTAGCACTGCTGCCTCGCAGCGCCAGAGACCCGGGTTCAATTCCCGCCTCAGGCGACTGACTGTGTGGAGTTTGCACGTTCTCCCCGTGTCTGCGTGGGTTTCCTCCGGGGGCTCCGGTTTCCTCCCACAGTCCAAAGATGTGCAAGTCAGGTGAATTGGCCATGCTAATTGGCCATGGTTACGCTTCGGCGGGTCGGTGTGGACTTGTTGGGCCGAAGGGCCTGTTTCCACACTGTAAGTAATCTAATCTATTCATCTAAACTTTATATGTGTGCATGACTGCATGTCTGTAGTTGTGTGTGTGTGGCTGCATGTGTTTATATCTGTATGTGTGTGTATGTCTGCATGTATTTATATCGGTACGTGTGTGTTTATATCTGTACGTGTGCGTGTTGCTGAATGTATTTATATGTGCATGTATGTCTGCTTGTGTTTATTCGTCTCTATGTATGTGTGCATCTATCTGTCTATATTCGTAAGTGTACATGTTCGTGTGCCTCCATATGTATATAACTGTATGAGTTTATATCTGTGCGTGCGTTTATATCTGTATATATGTATGCATGTGGCTTCATGTGTTCATGTCACCATGTATGTGTCTGCATGTCCTTATAATTGTATGCATGTGTCTGCATGTGTTTATATCTGTATGTATGTGTGTCTGCATGAGTTTATATCTGTATGTATGTTCATGTGTCTGCATGTGTTTATATCTGTATGTGTGCGTGTCTGCATGTGTTTATATCTGTATGTGTGTGTGTTTGCATGTGTTTATATCTGTAATTGTGCGTGTGTCTGTGTGTTGATATCCCTATGTGTGCGCGTGTCTGCATTTGTTTATAACTGTATGTGTGTGTTTCTGTCTGCATGTGTTTATATCTGTATGTGTGTGTGTCTGCATGTATTTATATCTGTATGTGAGTGTTTGCATGCATTTATATCTGTATGTGTGTATGTGTCTGCATGTGTTTATATCTGTTTGTGTGTGCGCGTGTGTCTGCATGTGTTTATATCTCTATGCGTGTGCTTGTTTGCATGTGTTTATATCTGTGTGTATGTTCCTGCATGTGTTTATATCTGTATGTATGTGTGTCTGCATGTGTTTATATTTGTATGTGTGTGCGTGTCTGCATGTGTTTGTATCTGTGTGTGCGTGTCTGCATGTGTTTATTTCTGTATGTGTGTCTGCATGTCTTTATATCTGTATGTATGCGTGTGTCTGTGTGTTGATATCTCTATGTGCGCGCTTGTCAGCATTTGTTTAAACCTGGATGTGCGTGTGTGTTGACATGTGTTTATATCAGTATGTATGTTTGCCTGCATGTGTTTATATCTGTATGTGTGTGTGTCCGCAAGTGTTTATATCTGTATGTGTGTGCGTGTTTGCATTTGTTTATATCCGTATGTGTGTGTCTGCATGTGTTTATATCTGTATGTGTGTGTCTACATGTGTTTATAACTGTTGTGTGCACGTGTCGGCATGTCTATATCTGTATATGTGTGTCTGCATGTGTTTATAACTGTATGTATGTGTGTGTCTATGTGTGTTTATATCTCTATGTGTGTGCCTGTGTCTGCATGTGTTTATATCTGTATGAGTGTGCATGTCTGCATGCGTTTATAACTTTATTTGTGTGCGTGTGTCTGCATGTGTTTATATCTGTAGGTGTGCATGTATCTGCATGTCTTTATATCTGTATGTATGTGTGTCTGCATGTGTTTATATCTGTAGGTTTGCATGTATCTGCATGTGTTTATATCTTTATGTGTGTGTGTCTGCATGTGTTTATATCTCTATGCGTGTGCTTGTTTGCATGTGTTTATATCTGTGTGTATGTGCCTGCATGTGTTTATATCTGTATGTATGTGTGTCTGCATGTGTTTATATTTGTATGTGTGTGCGTGTCTGCATGTGTTTGTATCTGTGTGTGCGTGTCTGCATGTGTTTATTTCTGTATGTGTATCTGCATGTCTTTATATCTGTATGAGTGCGTGTGTCTGTGTGTTGATATCTCTATGTGCGCGCTTGTCAGCATTTGTTTAAACCTGGATGTGCGTGTGTGTTGACATGTGTTTATATCTGTATGTATGTGTGCCTGCATGTGTTTATATCAGTATATGTGCATGTGTCTGCATGTGATTATATCTGTATGTGTGTGTGTATGTCGTCATGTTTTTATATCTTTATGTGTGTGTGTGTGTGTCGACATGTGTTCACATCTGTATGAGTGTGTCTGCATGTGTTTATTCCTGTGTGTGTGTGTGTCTGCATGTGTTTATATCTCTATGTGTGTGCGTGTCTGCATGTTTAGCTCTGTATGTGTGTGTGTGTCCACATGTGTTTATGTCTTTATGTGTGCATGTCGGCATGTGTTTATATCAGTATGTGTGTGTCTGCATGTGTTTATATCTGTATGTGTGTGTATCTGCATGTGTTTATAACTGTATGTGTGCGCGTGTGTCTGCATGTGTTTATATCTGTATGTGAGTGTGTCTGCATGTGTTTATATCTGTATATGTGTGTGCATCTGCATGTGCTTATATCTGTATGTATGTGTGTCTGCATGTGTTTATATCTGTATGTGTGTGTGTCTGGAAGTGTTTATACCTGTGTGTGTGCGTGTCTGCATGTGTTTCTATTTGTATGTGTGTGCGTGCATGTGTTTTTAGCTGCATGTGTGCACGTGTCTGCATGTTTATATCTGTATGTATGTGTGTCTGCGTGTGTTTATATCTGTATATGTGTGTGCCTGCATGTGTTTATAAATGTATACGTGTGCGTGTATCTGTATGTGTTTATATCTGTATGTGTGTGTGTCTGCATGTGTTTATATCTATAATTGTGCGTGTGCCTGTGTGTTGATATCTCTATGTATACACGTGTGCCTGCATGTGTTTATATCTGTAGGTCTGCAAGTGTCTGCATGTGTTTATATCTGCATGTATGTGTGTCTGTGTGTGTTTATATCTGTATATGTGTGTGCCTGAATGTGTTGAAAACTGTATGTGCGTGCGTGTATCTGTATGTGTTTATATCTGTATGTGTGTGTGTCTGCATGTGTTGATATCTGTAATTGTGCGTGTGTCTGTGTGTTGATATCTCTATGTATACACGTGTGTCTGCATGTGTTTATATCTGTATGTGTGTGAGTGTGTCTGCATGTAATTAGACCTGAGTGTATGTGCCTGCATGTGGTTAAATCTGTATGTGTGCATGTGTCTGCATGTGTTTATATCTGTATGCATGTGTGTCTACATGTGTTTATAGCAGCATGTGTGCGTGTGTCTGCGTGTGTTTATATCTGTATGTGTGTGTGCATGTTTTTATATCTGTATGTTTGTGCATGTCTGCATGTGTTTATATCTGTATTTGTGTGCATCTGTCTGTGTTTATAACTGTATGTGTGCGCGTGTCTGCATGTTTATATCTGTATGTATGTGTGTCTGCATGTGTTTATATCTGTATATGTGTGTCTACATGTGTTTATAACTTTATATGTGTGCATGACTGCATGTGTTTATAGCTGTATTTGTGTGCGTGTGCCTGCATGTGTTTATATCTGTATGTGTGTGTATGTCTGCATGTATTTATATCGGTACGTGTGTGTTTATATCTGTACGTGTGCGTGTTGCTGAATGTATTTATATGTGCATGTATGTATGTGTGTCTGCTTGTGTTTATACATCTATATGTATGTGTGCGTCTATCTGTCTATATCCGTAAGTGGACATGTTCGTGTGTCTCCATATGTATATAACTGTATGAGTTTATATCTGTGCGTGCGTTTATATCTGTATATGTGTATGCATGTGTCTGCATGTGTTCATGTCTCTATGTGTGTGTCTGCATGTCTTTATATCTGTATGCGTGTGTCTGCATGTGTTTACATCTGTATGTGTGTGTGTCTCCATGTGTTTATATGTGTATGTGTGTATTTGCCTGCATGTGTTTATATTTGTATGTGTGTGTGTCTGCATGTGTTTATATCTGTGAGTGTGTCTGCATGTGTTTACAACTGTATGTGCGTGTGTGTTGACATGTGTTTATATCTGTATTTGTGTGCGCGTGTCTGCAAGTGTTTATATCTGTATGTATGTGTCTGCATGTGTTTATATCTGTATTTGTGTGCGTGTATCCTCATGTCTTTATATCTGTTTGTGTGTGCGTGTATCTGCATGTGTTTATATATGTATGTGTGTGTTTGTCTGTGTATTGATATCTCTATGTGCGCGGGTGTCTGCATGTGTTTAAACCTGTATGTGCGTGTGTGTTGACATGTTTATATCTGTATGTGCGTGTGTCTGCATGTGTTTATATCGGTATGTATGTCTGCATGTGTTTATATCTGTATGTATGTATGTCTGCATGTGTTTATATCTGCATGTGCGCATGTTTCTGCATGTGTTTCTCTCTGTATGTGTGTGTGTGTTTGCATGTTTTTATATCTGTATGTGTGTGTATCTGCATGTGTTTATATCTCTGTGTGTGTCTGCATCTGTTTATATCTGTATTTGTGTGTGTCTGCATGTGTTTATAACTGTATGTGTGCGGATGTCTGCATGTGTTTATATCTCCATGTATGTGCGCGTGTCTGCATATGTTTATATCTGTATGTGTGTGCGTGTCTGCATGTTTATTTCTGTATGTGTGTGTGTCTGCATGTGTTTATATCTGTAATTGTGCATGTGTCTGTGTGTTGATATCTCTATGTGTGCACGTTTGTCTGCATGTGTTTATAACTGTATGTGTGTGTGTCTGTCTGCATGTGTTTATATCTGTATGTGTGTGTGTCTGCATGTGTTTATATCTGTATGTGTGTGCATGTGTCTGCATGTGTTTACATCTGTATGTGTGTGTGTGTCTGCATGTTAATATCTGTATGTGTGTGTGTCTGCATGTGTTTATATCCGCAATTGTGCATGTGTCTGTGTGTTCATATCTCTATGTGTGCACATATGTCTGCATGTGTTGATAACTGCATGTGTTCGCATGTGTCTGCATATGTTTATATCTGTATGTGTGTGCGTGTTTTCATGTGTTTATATCTGTATGTGTGTGTGTCTGCATGTGTTTATATCGGTATGTGTGTGCATGTGTCTGCATGTGTTTATAACTGCATGTGTTCGCATGTGTCTGCATATGTTTATATCTGTATGTGTGTGCGTGTGTCTGCATGTGTTTATATCTGTATGTGTGCATGTGTCTGCATGTCTTTATATCTCTATGCATGTGTGTCTCCATGTGTTTATAGCTGCATGTGTGAGTGTGTCTGCATGTGTTTATATCTGTATGTGTGTGTGCATGTTTTTATATCTGTATGTTTGTGCATGTCTGCCTGTGTTTATAACTGTATGTGTGTGCATGTCTGCATGTTTATATCTGTATGTATGTGTGTCTGCAAGTGTTTATTTCTGTATATGTGTGTCTGCATGTGTTTGTGGGCGGCACGGTGGCACAGTGGTTAGCACTGCTGCCTCGCAGCGCCAGAGACCCGGGTTCAATTCCCGCCTCAGGTGACTGACTGTGTGGAGTTTGCACGTTCTCCCCGTGTCTGCGTGGGTTTCCTCCGGGGGCTCCGGTTTCCTCCCACAGTCCAAAGATGTGCAAGTCAGGTGAATTGGCCATGCTAATTGGCCATGGTTACGCTTCGGCGGGTCGGTGTGGACTTGTTGGGCCGAAGGGCCTGTTTCCACACTGTAAGTAATCTAATCTATTCATCTAAACTTTATATGTGTGCATGACTGCATGTCTGTAGTTGTGTGTGTGTGGCTGCATGTGTTTATATCTGTATGTGTGTGTATGTCTGCATGTATTTATATCGGTACGTGTGTGTTTATATCTGTACGTGTGCGTGTTGCTGAATGTATTTATATGTGCATGTATGTCTGCTTGTGTTTATTCGTCTCTATGTATGTGTGCATCTATCTGTCTATATTCGTAAGTGTACATGTTCGTGTGCCTCCATATGTATATAACTGTATGAGTTTATATCTGTGCGTGCGTTTATATCTGTATATATGTATGCATGTGGCTTCATGTGTTCATGTCACCATGTATGTGTCTGCATGTCCTTATAATTGTATGCATGTGTCTGCATGTGTTTATATCTGTATGTATGTGTGTCTGCATGTGTTTATATCTGTATGTATGTTCATGTGTCTGCATGTGTTTATATCTGTATGTGTGCGTGTCTGCATGTGTTTATATCTGTATGTGTGTGTGTTTGCATGTGTTTATATCTGTAATTGTGCGTGTGTCTGTGTGTTGATATCCCTATGTGTGCGCGTGTCTGCATTTGTTTATAACTGTATGTGTGTGTTTCTGTCTGCATGTGTTTATATCTGTATGTGTGTGTGTCTGCATGTATTTATATCTGTATGTGAGTGTTTGCATGCATTTATATCTGTATGTGTGTATGTGTCTGCATGTGTTTATATCTGTTTGTGTGTGCGCGTGTGTCTGCATGTGTTTATATCTCTATGCGTGTGCTTGTTTGCATGTGTTTATATCTGTGTGTATGTTCCTGCATGTGTTTATATCTGTATGTATGTGTGTCTGCATGTGTTTATATTTGTATGTGTGTGCGTGTCTGCATGTGTTTGTATCTGTGTGTGCGTGTCTGCATGTGTTTATTTCTGTATGTGTGTCTGCATGTCTTTATATCTGTATGTATGCGTGTGTCTGTGTGTTGATATCTCTATGTGCGCGCTTGTCAGCATTTGTTTAAACCTGGATGTGCGTGTGTGTTGACATGTGTTTATATCAGTATGTATGTTTGCCTGCATGTGTTTATATCTGTATGTGTGTGTGTCCGCAAGTGTTTATATCTGTATGTGTGTGCGTGTTTGCATTTGTTTATATCCGTATGTGTGTGTCTGCATGTGTTTATATCTGTATGTGTGTGTCTACATGTGTTTATAACTGTTGTGTGCACGTGTCGGCATGTCTATATCTGTATATGTGTGTCTGCATGTGTTTATAACTGTATGTATGTGTGTGTCTATGTGTGTTTATATCTCTATGTGTGTGCCTGTGTCTGCATGTGTTTATATCTGTATGAGTGTGCATGTCTGCATGCGTTTATAACTTTATTTGTGTGCGTGTGTCTGCATGTGTTTATATCTGTAGGTGTGCATGTATCTGCATGTCTTTATATCTGTATGTATGTGTGTCTGCATGTGTTTATATCTGTAGGTTTGCATGTATCTGCATGTGTTTATATCTTTATGTGTGTGTGTCTGCATGTGTTTATATCTCTATGCGTGTGCTTGTTTGCATGTGTTTATATCTGTGTGTATGTGCCTGCATGTGTTTATATCTGTATGTATGTGTGTCTGCATGTGTTTATATTTGTATGTGTGTGCGTGTCTGCATGTGTTTGTATCTGTGTGTGCGTGTCTGCATGTGTTTATTTCTGTATGTGTATCTGCATGTCTTTATATCTGTATGAGTGCGTGTGTCTGTGTGTTGATATCTCTATGTGCGCGCTTGTCAGCATTTGTTTAAACCTGGATGTGCGTGTGTGTTGACATGTGTTTATATCTGTATGTATGTGTGCCTGCATGTGTTTATATCAGTATATGTGCATGTGTCTGCATGTGATTATATCTGTATGTGTGTGTGGTATGTCGTCATGTTTTTATATCTTTATGTGTGTGTGTGTGTGTCGACATGTGTTCACATCTGTATGAGTGTGTCTGCATGTGTTTATTCCTGTGTGTGTGTGTGTCTGCATGTGTTTATATCTCTATGTGTGTGCGTGTCTGCATGTTTAGCTCTGTATGTGTGTGTGTGTCCACATGTGTTTATGTCTTTATGTGTGCATGTCGGCATGTGTTTATATCAGTATGTGTGTGTCTGCATGTGTTTATATCTGTATGTGTGTGTATCTGCATGTGTTTATAACTGTATGTGTGCGCGTGTGTCTGCATGTGTTTATATCTGTATGTGAGTGTGTCTGCATGTGTTTATATCTGTATATGTGTGTGCATCTGCATGTGCTTATATCTGTATGTATGTGTGTCTGCATGTGTTTATATCTGTATGTGTGTGTGTCTGGAAGTGTTTATACCTGTGTGTGTGCGTGTCTGCATGTGTTTCTATTTGTATGTGTGTGCGTGCATGTGTTTTTAGCTGCATGTGTGCACGTGTCTGCATGTTTATATCTGTATGTATGTGTGTCTGCGTGTGTTTATATCTGTATATGTGTGTGCCTGCATGTGTTTATAAATGTATATGTGTGCGTGTATCTGTATGTGTTTATATCTGTATGTGTGTGTGTCTGCATGTGTTTATATCTATAATTGTGCGTGTGCCTGTGTGTTGATATCTCTATGTATACACGTGTGCCTGCATGTGTTTATATCTGTAGGTCTGCAAGTGTCTGCATGTGTTTATATCTGCATGTATGTGTGTCTGTGTGTGTTTATATCTGTATATGTGTGTGCCTGAATGTGTTTATAACTGTATGTGCGTGCGTGTATCTGTATGTGTTTATATCTGTATGTGTGTGTGTCTGCATGTGTTGATATCTGTAATTGTGCGTGTGTCTGTGTGTTGATATCTCTATGTATACACGTGTGTCTGCATGTGTTTATATCTGTATGTGTGTGAGTGTGTCTGCATGTAATTAGACCTGAGTGTATGTGCCTGCATGTGGTTAAATCTGTATGTGTGCATGTGTCTGCATGTGTTTATATCTGTATGCATGTGTGTCTACATGTGTTTATAGCTGCATGTGTGCGTGTGTCTGCGTGTGTTTATATCTGTATGTGTGTGTGCATGTTTTTATATCTGTATGTTTGTGCATGTCTGCATGTGTTTATATCTGTATTTGTGTGCATCTGTCTGTGTTTATAACTGTATGTGTGCGCGTGTCTGCATGTTTATATCTGTATGTATGTGTGTCTGCATGTGTTTATATCTGTATATGTGTGTCTACATGTGTTTATAACTTTATATGTGTGCATGACTGCATGTGTTTATAGCTGTATTTGTGTGCGTGTGCCTGCATGTGTTTATATCTGTATGTGTGTGTATGTCTGCATGTATTTATATCGGTACGTGTGTGTTTATATCTGTACGTGTGCGTGTTGCTGAATGTATTTATATGTGCATGTATGTATGTGTGTCTGCTTGTGTTTATACATCTATATGTATGTGTGCGTCTATCTGTCTATATCCGTAAGTGGACATGTTCGTGTGTCTCCATATGTATATAACTGTATGAGTTTATATCTGTGCGTGCGTTTATATCTGTATATGTGTATGCATGTGTCTGCATGTGTTCATGTCTCTATGTGTGTGTCTGCATGTCTTTATATCTGTATGCGTGTGTCTGCATGTGTTTACATCTGTATGTGTGTGTGTCTCCATGTGTTTATATGTGTATGTGTGTATTTGCCTGCATGTGTTTATATTTGTATGTGTGTGTGTCTGCATGTGTTTATATCTGTGAGTGTGTCTGCATGTGTTTACAACTGTATGTGCGTGTGTGTTGACATGTGTTTATATCTGTATTTGTGTGCGCGTGTCTGCAAGTGTTTATATCTGTATGTATGTGTCTGCATGTGTTTATATCTGTATTTGTGTGCGTGTATCCTCATGTCTTTATATCTGTTTGTGTGTGCGTGTATCTGCATGTGTTTATATATGTATGTGTGTGTTTGTCTGTGTATTGATATCTCTATGTGCGCGGGTGTCTGCATGTGTTTAAACCTGTATGTGCGTGTGTGTTGACATGTTTATATCTGTATGTGCGTGTGTCTGCATGTGTTTATATCGGTATGTATGTCTGCATGTGTTTATATCTGTATGTATGTTTGTCTGCATGTGTTTATATCTGCATGTGCGCATGTTTCTGCATGTGTTTCTCTCTGTATGTGTGTGTGTGTTTGCATGTTTTTATATCTGTATGTGTGTGTATCTGCATGTGTTTATATCTCTGTGTGTGTCTGCATCTGTTTATATCTGTATTTGTGTGTGTCTGCATGTGTTTATAACTGTATGTGTGCGGATGTCTGCATGTGTTTATATCTCCATGTATGTGCGCGTGTCTGCATATGTTTATATCTGTATGTGTGTGCGTGTCTGCATGTTTATTTCTGTATGTGTGTGTGTCTGCATGTGTTTATATCTGTAATTGTGCATGTGTCTGTGTGTTGATATCTCTATGTGTGCACGTTTGTCTGCATGTGTTTATAACTGTATGTGTGTGTGTCTGTCTGCATGTGTTTACATCTGTATGTGTGTGTGTGTCTGCATGTTAATATCTGTATGTGTGTGTGTCTGCATGTGTTTATATCCGCAATTGTGCATGTGCCTGTGTGTTCATATCTCTATGTGTGCACATATGTCTGCATGTGTTGATAACTGCATGTGTTCGCATGTGTCTGCATATGTTTATATCTGTATGTGTGTGCGTGTTTTCATGTGTTTATATCTGTATGTGTGTGTGTCTGCATGTGTTTATATCGGTATGTGTGTGCATGTGTCTGCATGTGTTTATAACTGCATGTGTTCGCATGTGTCTGCATATGTTTATATCTGTATGTGTGTGCGTGTGTCTGCATGTGTTTATATCTGTATGTGTGTGCAGTCTGCATGTATTTATATCAGGACGTGTGTGTTTATATCTGTACGTGTGCGTGTTGCTGAATATATTTATATGTGTATGTATGTGTGCGTGTCTGCTTGTGTTTATACTTCGATATGTATGTGTGTGTCTATCTGTCTATATCCGTAAGTGTACATGTTCGTGTGTCTGCATATGTATATATCTGTACGTGTTTATGTCTGTGCGTGTGTTTATATCTGTATATGTGTGTGTCTGCATGTATTTATATCTGTATGTGAGTGTTTGCATGCATTTATATCTGTATGTGTGTATATGTCTGCATGTGTTTATATCTGTTTGTGTGTGAGCGTGTGTCTGCATGTGTTTATATCTGTATGCGTGTGCGTGTTTGCATGTGTTTATATCTATGTGTATGTGGCTGCATGTGTTTATATCTGTATGTATGTGTGTCTGCATGTGTTTATATTTGTATGTGTGTGCGTGTCTGCATGTGTTTGTATCTGTGTGTGCGTGTCTGCATGTGTTTATATCTGTATGTGTGTCTGCATGTGTTTATATCTGTGTGTGCGTGTGTCTGTGTGTTGATATCTCTATGTGCACGCTTGTCAGCATTTGTTTAAACCTGGATGTGCGTGTGTGCTGACATGTGATTATATCTGTATGTATGTGTGCCTGCATGTGTTTATATCACTATATGTGCATGTGTCTGCATGTGATTATATCTGTATGTGTGTGTCTGCATGTGTTTATATCTCTATGTGTGTGCGTGTCTGCATGTTTAGATCTGTATGTATGTGCGTGTCCGCATGTGTTTATATCAGTATATGTGTGTCTGCATGTGTTTATATCTGTATGTGTGTTTATCTGCATGTTTTTATAACTGTATGTGTGCGCGTGTGTCTGCATGTGTTTATATCTGTATGTGTGTGCATCTGCATGTGTTTATATCTGTATGTGCGCGGGTCTGCATGCGTTTATACCTGTGTTTGTGTGTGTCTGCATGTGTTTATATCTGTACGTGGGTGTGTGTGTCCGCAAGTGTTTATATCTGTATGTATGTGTCTGCATTTGTTTATATCTGTATATGTGTGTCTGCATGTGTTTACAACTGTATGTGCGTGTGTGTTGACATGTGTTTATATCTGTATTTGTGTGCGCGTGTCTGCAAGTGTTTATATCTGTATGTATGTGTCTGCATGTGTTTATATCTGTATTTGTGTGCGTGTATCCTCATGTCTTTATATCTGTATGTGTGTGCGTGTATCTGCATGTGTTTATATCTGTATGTGTGTGTTTGTCTGTGTATTGATATCTCTATGTGCGCGGGTGTCTGCATGTGTTTAAACCTGTATGTGCGTGTGTGTTGACGTGTTTATATCTGTATGTGCGTGTGTCTGCATGTGTTTATATCTGTATGTATGTATGTCTGCATGTGTTTATATCTGCATGTGCGCATGTGTTTGCATGTGTTTATATCTGTATGTGTGTGTGTGTCTGCATGTGTTTATATCTGTATTTGTGTGTGTCTGCATGTGTTTATATCTGTATGTGTGTGCGTGTCTGCATGTTTATTTCTGAATGTGTGTGTGTCTGCATGTATTTATATCTGTATGTGTGTGTGTGTTTGCATGTTTTTATATCTGTATGTGTGTGTATCTGCATGTGTTTATATCTCTGTGTGTGTCTGCATGTGTTTATATCTTTATTTGTGTGTGTCTGCATGTGTTTATAACTGTATGTGTGCGGATGTCTGCATGTGTTTATATCTCCATGTATGTGCGCATGTCTGCATGTGTTTATATCTGTATGTGTGTGCGTGTCTGCATGTTTATTTCTGTATGTGTGTGTGTCTGCATGTGTTTATATCTGTAATTGTGCATGTGTCTGTGTGTTGATATCTCTATGTGTGCATGTTTGTCTGCATGTGTTTATAACTGTATGTGTGTGTGTCTGTCTGCATGTGTTTATATCTGTATGTGTGTGTGTCTGCATGTGTTTATATCTGTATGTGTGTGCATGTGTCTGCATGTGTTTATATCTGTATGTGTGTGCTTGTCTGCATGTTAATATCTGTATGTGTGTGTGTCTGCATGTGTTTATATCCGCAATTGTGCATGTGTCTGTGTGTTGATATCTCTATGTGTGCATGTTTGTCTGCATGTGTTTATAACTGTATGTGTGTGTGTCTGTCTGCATGTGTTTATATCTGTATGTGTGTGTGTCTGCATGTGTTTATATCTGTATGTGTGTGCATGTGTCTGCATGTGTTTATATCTGTATGTGTGTGCTTGTCTGCATGTTAATATCTGTATGTGTGTGTGTCTGCATGTGTTTATATCTGTATGTGTGTTTATCTGCATGTTTTTATAACTGTATGTGTGCGCGTGTGTCTGCATGTGTTTATATCTGTATGTGTGTGCATCTGCATGTGTTTATATCTGTATGTGCGCGGGTCTGCATGCGTTTATACCTGTGTTTGTGTGTGTCTGCATGTGTTTATATCTGTACGTGGGTGTGTGTGTCCGCAAGTGTTTATATCTGTATGTATGTGTCTGCATTTGTTTATATCTGTATATGTGTGTCTGCATGTGTTTACAACTGTATGTGCGTGTGTGTTGACATGTGTTTATATCTGTATTTGTGTGCGCGTGTCTGCAAGTGTTTATATCTGTATGTATGTGTCTGCATGTGTTTATATCTGTATTTGTGTGCGTGTATCCTCATGTCTTTATATCTGTATGTGTGTGCGTGTATCTGCATGTGTTTATATCTGTATGTGTGTGTTTGTCTGTGTATTGATATCTCTATGTGCGCGGGTGTCTGCATGTGTTTAAACCTGTATGTGCGTGTGTGTTGACGTGTTTATATCTGTATGTGCGTGTGTCTGCATGTGTTTATATCTGTATGTATGTATGTCTGCATGTGTTTATATCTGCATGTGCGCATGTGTTTGCATGTGTTTATATCTGTATGTGTGTGTGTGTCTGCATGTGTTTATATCTGTATTTGTGTGTGTCTGCATGTGTTTATATCTGTATGTGTGTGCGTGTCTGCATGTTTATTTCTGAATGTGTGTGTGTCTGCATGTATTTATATCTGTATGTGTGTGTGTGTTTGCATGTTTTTATATCTGTATGTGTGTGTATCTGCATGTGTTTATATCTCTGTGTGTGTCTGCATGTGTTTATATCTTTATTTGTGTGTGTCTGCATGTGTTTATAACTGTATGTGTGCGGATGTCTGCATGTGTTTATATCTCCATGTATGTGCGCATGTCTGCATGTGTTTATATCTGTATGTGTGTGCGTGTCTGCATGTTTATTTCTGTATGTGTGTGTGTCTGCATGTGTTTATATCTGTAATTGTGCATGTGTCTGTGTGTTGATATCTCTATGTGTGCATGTTTGTCTGCATGTGTTTATAACTGTATGTGTGTGTGTCTGTCTGCATGTGTTTATATCTGTATGTGTGTGTGTCTGCATGTGTTTATATCTGTATGTGTGTGCATGTGTCTGCATGTGTTTATATCTGTATGTGTGTGCTTGTCTGCATGTTAATATCTGTATGTGTGTGTGTCTGCATGTGTTTATATCCGCAATTGTGCATGTGTCTGTGTGTTGATATCTCTATGTGTGCACATATGTCTGCATGTGTTTATAACTGCATGTGTTCACATGTGTCTGCATATGTTTATATCTGTATGTGTGTGCGTGTTTTCATGTGTTTATATCTGTATGTGTGTGTCTGCATGTGTTTATATCTGTAATTGTGCATGTGTCTGTGTGTTGATATCTCTATGTGTGCGCATGTGTCTGCATGTGTTTATAACTGCATGTGTTCGCATGTGTCTGCATATGTTTATATCTGTATGTGTGTGCGTGTGTCTGCATGTGTTTATATCTGTATGTGTGTGCAGTCTGCATGTATTTATATCGGTACGTGTGTGTTTATATCTGTACGTGTGCGTGTTGCTGAATATATTTATATGTGTATGTATGTGTGTGTGTCTGCTTGTGTTTATACTTCGATATGTATGTGTGTGTCTATCTGTCTTTATCCGTAAGTGTACATGTTCGTGTGTCTGCATATGTATATATCTGTACGTGTTTATGTCTGTGCGTGTGTTTATATCTGTATATGTGTGTGTCTGCATGTATTTATATCTGCATGTGAGTGTTTGCATGCATTTATATCTGTATGTGTGTATGTGTCTGCATGTGTTTATATCTGTTTGTGTGTGTGCGTGTGTCTGCATGTGTTTATATCTGTATGCGTGTGCGTGTTTGCATGTGTTTATATCTGTGTGTATGTGCCTGCATGTGTTTATATCTGTATGTATGTGTGTCTGCATGTGTTTATATTTGTATGTGTGTGCGTGTCTGCATGTGTTTGTATCTGTGTAGTGCGTGTCTGCATGTATTTATATCTGTATGTGTGTCTGCATGTCTTTATATCTGTATGTGTGCGTGTGTCTGTGTGTTTATATCTCTATGTGCGCGCTTGTCAGCATTTGATTAAACATGGATGTGCGTGTGTGTTGACATGTGTTTATATCTGTATGTATGTGTGCCTGCATGTGTTTATATCAGTATGTGTGTCTGCATGTCTTTATATCTGTATGTGTGCGTGTCTGCATGTGTTTATATCTGTATGTGTGCGTGTCTGCATGTGTTTATATCTGTAAATGTGCGTGTGTATGTGTGTTGATATCCCAATGTGTGCGCGTGTTTGCTTGTCTGTGTGTATATCTGTGTGTATGTGCCTGCATGTGTTTATATCTGTATGTATGTGTGTCTGCATGTGTTTAAAGTTGTATGTGTGTGCGTGTCTGCATGTGTTTGTATCTGTTTGTGCGTGTCTGCATGTGTTTATATCGGTATGTGTGTCTGCATGTCTTTATATCTGTATGTGTGCGTGTGTCTGTGTGTTTATATCTCTATGTGCGCGCTTGTCAGCATTTGTTTAAATCTGGATGTGCGTGTGTGTTGACATGTGTTTATATCTGTATGTATGTGTGCCTGCATGTGTTTATATCAGTATGTGTGTGCGTGTCTGCATGTGTTTAGATCTGTATGTGTGTGTGTATGTCATCATGTTTTTATATCTTTATGTGTTTGTGTCGACATGTGTTCACATCTGTATGTGAGTGTGCCTGCATGTGTTTATATCTGTATGTGTGCGTGTGTCTGTGTGTTTAAAACTGGTTGTGCGTGTGTGTTGACATATGTTTATATCTGTATGAATGTGTGTCTGCATGTGTTTATATCTGTATGTGTGTGTGTCTGAATGTGTTTATATCTGTGTGTGTGCATGTCTGCATGTTTATATCTGTATGTGTGTGTCCGCATGTGTTTATATCTTTATGTGTGTGCGTGTCTGCATGTGTTTATATCAGTATGTGTGTGTCTACATGTGTTTATATCTGTATGAGTGTCTGCATGTGTTTATATCTGTATGTGTGTCTGCATGTCTTTATATCTGTATGTGTGCGTGTGTCTGTGTGTTTAAAACTGGATGTGCGTGTGTGTTGACATATGTTTATATCTGTGTGTGTGCATGTCTGCATGTTTATATCTGTATGTGTGTGTGTCTGAATGTGTTTATATCTGTGTGTGTGCATGTCTGCATGTTTATATCTGTATGTGTGTGTCCGCATGTGTTTATATCTTTATGTGTGTGCGTGTCTGCATGTGTTTATATCAGTATGTGTGTGTCTACATGTGTTTATATCTGTATGAGTGTCTGCATGTGTTTATAACGTTATTTGTGTGCGTGTGTCTGCATGTGTTTATATCTGTAGGTATGCATGTGTCTGCATGTGTTTATATCTGTATGTGTGCGTGTCTGCATGTGTTTATATCTGTGTGTGTGCATGTCTGCATGTTTATATCTGTATGTGTGTGTCCGCATGTGTTTATATCTTTATGTGTGTGCGTGTCTGCATGTGTTTATATCAGTATGTGTGTGTCTACATGTGTTTATATCTGTATGAGTGTCTGCATGTGTTTATAACGTTATTTGTGTGCGTGTGTCTGCATGTGTTTATATCTGTAGGTGTGCATGTGTCTGCATGTGTTTATATAAAATGTATGTATGTGTGTCAGCATGTGTTTATATCTGTATGTGTGTGCGTGTTTGCATGTGTTTACATCTGTGTGTATGTGCCTGCATGTGCTTATATCTGTATGTATGTATGTCCGCATGTGTTTATATCTGTATGTATGTGCACATGTCTGCATGTGTTTATATCTGTATGTGTGCGTGTCTGCATGTGTTTATATCTGTATGTGTGTGTGTCTGCATGTGTTTATATCTGTAATTGTGCGTGTGTCTGTGTGTTGATATCCCTATGTGTGCGCGTGTCTGCATGTGTTTATAACTGTATGTGTGTGTGTCTGCATGTGTTTATACCTGTATGTGTGTGCCTGTGTCTGCATGTGTTTTATCTGTATGAGTGTGCATGTGTGCATGTGTTTATAACGTTATTTGTGTGCGTGTGTCTGCATTTGTTTATATCTGTAGGTGCGCATCTGTCTGCATGTGTTTATATCTGTTTGTATGTGTGTCTGCATGTGTTTATATCTGTATGTATGTGCATGTGTCTGCATGTGTTTATATCTGTATGTGTGCGTGTCTGCATGTGTTTATATCTGTATGTGTGCATGTCTGCATGTTTATATCTGTATGTGTGTGTCCGCATGTGTTTATATCTTTATGTGTGTGCGTGTCTGCATGTGTTTATATCAGTATGTGTGTGTCTACATGTGTTTATATCTGTATGAGTGTCTGCATGTGTTTATAACGTTATTTGTGTGCGTGTGTCTGCATGTGTTTATATCTGTAGGTGTGCATGTGTCTGCATGTGTTTATATAAAATGTATGTATGTGTGTCAGCATGTGTTTATATCTGTATGTGTGTGCGTGTTTGCATGTGTTTACATCTGTGTGTATGTGCCTGCATGTGTTTATATCTGTATGTATGTGTGTCTGCATGTGTCTATATTTGTATGTGTGTGCGTGTCTGCATGTGTTTGTATCTGTGTGTGCGTGTCTGCATGTGTTTATATCTGTATGTGTGTCTGCATGTCTTTATATCTGTATGTGTGCATGTGTCTGTGTGTTGATACCTCTATGTGTGCGCTTGTCAGCATTTGTTTAAACCTGGATGTGCGTGTGTGTTGACATGTGTTTATATCTGTGTGTATGTGCCTGCATGTGTTTATATCTGAATGTATGTGTGTCTGCATGTAATTATATCTGTATGTGTGAGTCTGCATGTATTTATATCTGTATGTGTGTATGTGTCTGCTTGTGTTTATATCTGTATGTGTGTGTGTCTGCATGTGTTTATAACTGCATGTGTGCGCGTGTCTGCATGTCTATATCTGTATATGTGTGTCTGCAGGTGTTTATAACTGCATGTATGTGTGTGCCTACGTGTGTTTTTACCTGTATGTGCATGTGTCTGCATGTGTTTATATCTGTATGTGTGCGTGTCTGCATGTGTTTATTCCTGTGTGTGTGTGTCTGCATGTGTTTATATCTTTATGTGTGTGCGTGTCTGCATGTAATTATTTTTGTGTGTGTATGTGTTTGCATGTGTTTATATCTGTATGTGCGCGGGTCTGCATGCGTTTATACCTGTGTTTGTGTGTGTCTGCATGTGTTTATATCTGTATGTGTGTGCATGTGTCTGCATGTGTTTATATCTGTATGTGTGCGTGTCTGCATGTGTGTGTGTCTGCATGTGATTATATCTGTAATTGTGCGTGTGTCTGTGTGTTGATTTCCCTATGTGTGCGCGTGTCTGCATTTGTTTATAACTGTATGTGTGTGTTTCTGTCTGCATGTGTTTATATCTGTATGTATGTGTGTCTGCATGTGTTTATATTTCTATGTGCGTGCGTGTCTGCATGTGTTTGTACCTGTGTGTGCGTGTCTGCATGTGTTTATATCTGTATGTGTGTCTGCATGTCTTTATATCTGTATGTGTGCGTGTGTCTGTGTGTTGATATCTCTATGTGCACGCTTGTCAGCATTTGTTTAAACCTGGATGTGCGTGTGTGTTGACATGTTTTTACATGTTTTTATATGTTTTTATCTGTATGTATGTGTGCCTGCATGTGTTTATATCAGTATATGTGCGTGTGTCTGCATGTGATTATATCTGTATGTGTGTGTGTGTGTCTGCATGTGTTTATATCTCTATGTGTGTGCGTGTCTGCATGTTTAGATCTGTATGTGTGTGTGTGTGTCCGCATGTGTTTATATCTTTATGTGTGTGCGTTTCGGCATGTGTTTATATCAGTATGTGTGTGTCTGCATGTGTTTATATCTGTATGTGTGTGTATCTGCAAGTGTTTATAACTGTATGTGTGCGCGTGTGTCTGCATGTGTTTATATCTGTATGTGAGTGTGTCTGCATGTGTTTATATCTGTATATGTGTGTGCATCTGCATGTGCTTATATCTGTATGTATGTGCATGTGTCTGCATGTGTTTATATCTGTTTGTGTGTGTGTGTCTGCATGTGATTATATCTGTATGTGTGTGTGTGTGTCTGCATGTGTTTATATCTCTATGTGTGTGCGTGTCTGCATGTTTAGATCTGTATGTGTGTGTGTGTCCGCATGTGTTTATATCTTTATGTGTGTGCGTTTCGGCATGTGTTTATATCAGTATGTTTGTGTCTGCATGTGTTTATATCTGTATGTGTGTGTATCTGCATGTGTTTATAACTGTATGTGTGCGCGTGTGTCTGCATGTGTTTATATCTGTATGTGAGTGTGTCTGCATGTGTTTATATCTGTATATGTGTGTGCATCTGCATGTGCTTATATCTGTATGTATGTGCATGTGTCTGCATGTGTTTATATCTGTTTGTGTGTGTGTGTGTGTCTGCATGTGTTTATATCTGTATGCGTGTCGGTGTTTGCATGTGTTTATATCTGTGTATATGTGCCTGCATGTGTTTATATCTGAATGTATGTGTGTCTGCATGTAATTATATCTGTATGTGTGCGTGTCTGCATGTGAGTGTTTGCATGTGTTTATATCTGTATGTGTATGTGTCTGCAGGTGTTTATAACTGTATGTATGTGTGTGTCTACGTGTGTTTTTACCTGTATGTGTGTGCCTGTATGTATGTGTGTTTTATCTGTATGTGCATGTCTGCATGTGTTCATAACGCTTTTTGTGTGCGTGTGTCTGCATGTGTTTATATCTGTATGTATGTGCATGTATCTGTATGTGTGTGTGTCTGCATGTGTTTATAACTGTATGTGTGCGCGTGTCTGCATGTCTATATCTGTATATGTGTGTCTGCAGGTGTTTATAACTGTATGTATGTGTGTGTCTACGTGTGTTTTTACCTGTATGTGTGTGCCTGTATGTATGTGTGTTTTATCTGTATGTGCATGTCTGCATGTGTTAATAACGCTTTTTGTGTGCGTGTGTCTGCATGTGTTTATATCTGTAGGTGTGCATGTGTCTGCATGTGTTTATAACTGTATGTATGTGTGTCTGCATGTGTTTATATCTGTATGTATGTGCATGTGTCTGCATGTGTTTATATCTGTATGCGTGCGTGTCTGCATGTGTTTGTATCTGTGTGTGCGTGTCTGCATGTGTTTATATCTGTATGTGTGTCTGCATGTCTTTATATCTGTATGTGTGCGTGTGTCTGTGTGTTGATATCTCTATGTGCGCGCTTGTCAGCATTTGTTGAAACATGGATGTGCGTGTGTGTTGACATGTTTTTATATCTGTATGTATGTGCCTGCATGTGTTTATATCAGTATGTGTGCATGTTTTTGCATGTGTTTATATCTGTATGTGTGTTTATATGTCATCATGTTTTTATATCTTTATGTGTTTGTGTCGACATGTGTTCACATCTGTATGTGAGTGTGTCTGCATGTGTTTATATCTGTATGCGTGTTCGTGTTTGCATATGTTTATAGCTGCATGTGCGCGTGCCTGCATGCATTTATACCTGCCTGTGTGTGTGTCTGCATGTGTTTATAACGGTATGTGTGCGCGTGTCTGCATGTGTTTATATTTGTATGTGTGTGTTTTTGCATGTGTTTATAGCTGCATGTGCGCGTGCCTGCATGCATTTATACCTGTATGTGTGTGTGTCTGCATGTGTTTATATCTGTATGTATGTGTGTCTGCATGTGTTTATATCTGTATGTATGTGCATGTGTCTGCATGTGTTTATATCTGTATGTGTGTGTGTCTGCATGTGTTTATATCTGTATGTGTGTGTGTCTGCATGTGTTTATATGTGTAAATGTGCGTGTGTATGTGTGTTGATATCCCAATGTGTGCGCGTGTTTGCATGTCGGTGTGTATATCTGTGTGTATGTGCCTGCATGTGTTTATATCTGTATGTATCTTTGTCTGCATGTGTTTATATTTGTATGTGTGTGTGTGTCTGCATGTGTTTCTATCTGTGTGTGCGTGTCTGCATGTGTTTATATCTGTATGTGTGTCTGCATGTCTTTATATCTGTATGTGTGCGTGTGTCTGTGTGTTTATATCTCTATGTGCGCGCTTGTCAGCATTTGTTTAAACCTGGATGTGCGTGTGTGTTGACATGTGTTTATATCTGTATGTATGTGTGCCTGCATGTGTTTATATCAGTATGTATGTGCGTGTTTGCATGTGTTTATATCTGTATGTGTGTGTGTATGTCATCATGTTTTTATATCTTTATGTGTTTGAGTCGACATGTGTTCACATCTGTATGTGAGTGTGTCTGCATGTGTTTAAAACTGTATGTGTGTGCGTGTCTGCATGTGTTTTTTTCTGTATGTGTGTCTGCATGTCTTTATATCTGTATGTGTGCGTGTGTCTGTGTGTTCAAAACTGGATGTGCGTGTGTGTTGACATATGTTTATATCTGTATGAATATGTGTCAGCATGTGTTTATATCTGTATGTGTGTGTGTCTGAATGTGTTTATATCTGTATGTGTGTGTCCGCATGTGTTTATATCTTTATGTGTGTGCGTGTCTGCATGTGTTTAAATCAGTATGTGTGTGTCTACATGTGTTTATATCTGTATGAGTGTCTGCATGTGTTTATAACGTTATTTGTGTGCGTGCGTCTGCATGTGTTTATATCTGTAGGTGTGCATGTGTCTGCATGTGTTTATATAAAATGTATGTATGTGTGTCAGCATGTGTTTATATCTGTATGTATGTGCATGTGTCTGCATGTATTTATATCTGTATGTGTGCGTGTCTGCATGTGTTTATATCTGTATGTGTGTGTGTCTGCATGTGTTTATATCTGTAATTGTGCGTGTGTCTGTGTGTTGATATCCCTATGTGTGCGCGTGTCTGCATTTGTTTATAACTGTATGTGTGTGTTTCTGTCTGCATGTGTTTATATCTGTATGTGTGTGTTTGTCTGCATGTATTTATATCTGTATGTGAGTGTTTGCATGCATTTATATCTGTATGTGTGTACGTGTCTGCATGTGTTTATATCTGTTTGTGTGTGCGCGTGTGCCTGGATGTGTTTATATCTCTATGCATGTGCGTGGTTGCATGTGTTTGTATCTGTGTGTGCGTGTCTGCATGTGTTTATATCTGTATGTGTGTCTGCATGTCTTTATATCTGTATGTGTGCGTGTGTCTGTGTGTTGATATCTCTATGTGCGCGCTTGTCAGCATTTGTTTATACCTGGATGTGCGTGTGTGTTGACATGTGTTTATATCTGTATGTATGTGTGCCTGTATGTGTTTATATCAGTATATGTGCATGTGTCTGCATGTGATTATATCTGTATGTGTGTGTGTGTGTCTGCATGTGTTTATATCTCTATGTGTGTGCGGGTCTGCGTGTTTAGATCTGTATATGTGTTTATGTCTTTATGTGTGTGCGTGTCGGCATGTGTTTATATCAGTATGTGTGTGTCTGCATGTGTTTAAATCTGTATGTGTGTGTATCTGCATGTGTTTATAACTGTATGTGTGCGCGTGTGTCTGCATGTGTTTATATCTGTATGTGAGTGTGTCTGCATGTGTTTATATCTGTATATGTGTGTGCATCTGCATGTGCTTATATCTGTATGAGTGTGCATGTTTGCATGTGTTTATATCTGTAAGTGTGTGTGTATGTCATCATGTTTTTATATCTTTATGTGTGTGTGTGTCGACATGTGTTCACATCTGTATGTAAGTGTGTCTGCATGTGTTTATTCCTGTGTGTGTCTGCATGTGTTTATATCTGTATGTGTGTGCGTGTATGCATTTATTTATATTTGTGTGTGTATGTGTTTACACGTGTTTATATCTGTATGTGCGCGGGTCTGCATGCGTTTATACCTGTTTTTGTGTGTGTCTGCATGTGTTTATATCTGTATGTGTGTGTATCTGCATGTGTTTATAACTGTATGTGTGCGCGTGTATCTGCACGTGTTTATATCTGTATGTGAGTGTGTCTGCATGTGTTTATATCTGTATGTGTGTGTGCATCTGCATGTGCTTATATCTGTATGTGTGTGCATGTTTGCATGTGTTTATATCTGTATGTGTGTGTGTATGTCATGTTTTTATATCTTTATGTGTGTGTGTCGACGTGTTCACATCTGATTGTGAGTGTGTCTGCATGTGTTTATTCCTGTGTGCGTGTGTGTCTGCATGTGTTTATATCTGTATGTGTGTGCGTGTCTGCATGTATTTATATTTGTGTGTGTATGTGTTTGCATGTGTTTATATTTGTATGTGCGCGGATCTGCATGCTTTTATACCTGTTTTCGTGTGTGTCTGCATGTGTTTATATCTGTATGTGTGTGTGTGTGTCCGCAAGTGTTTATATCTGTATGTGTGTGCGTGTCTGCATTTGTTTATATCTATATGTGTGTGTCTGCATGTGTTTATATCGGTGTCTGTCTACATTTGTTTATAACTGTGTCTGCATGTCTATATCTGTATATGTGTGTCTGGATGTGTTTACAACTGTATGTATGTGTGTGTCTATGTGTGTTTATATCTCTATTTGTGTGCCTGTGTCTGCATGTGTTTATATCTGTATGAGTGTGCATGTCTGCATATGTTTATAACGTTATTTGTGTGCGTGTGTCTGAATGTGTTTATATCTGTAGGTGTGCATGTATCTGCATGTGTTTCTATCTGTATGTATGTGTGTCTGCATGTGTTTATATCTGTATGTGTGTGTGTGTGTCTGGAAGTGTTTATATCTGAGTGTGTGCGTGTTTGCATGTGTTTCTATTTGTATGTGTGTGCCTGCATGTGTTTTTCGCTGCATGTGTGCACGTGTCTGCATGTTTATATCTGTATGTATGTGTATCTGCGTGTGTTTATATCTGTATATGTGTGTGTGTTTGCATGTGTTTATAGCTGCATGTGCGCGTGCCTGCATGCATTTATACCTGTATGTGTGTGTGTCTGCATGTGTTTATATCTGTGTGTATGTGCCTGCATGTGTTTATATCTGTATGTCTGCATGTGTCTGCATGTGTTAATTTCTGTATATATGTGTGTCTGTGTGTGTTTATATCTGTATATGTGTGTGCCTGCATGTGTTTATAACTGTATGTGTGTGCGTGTATCTGTATGTGTTTATATCTGTATGTGTGTGTGTCTGCATGTGTTGATATCTGTAATTGTGCGTGTGTCTGTGTGTTGATATCTCTATGTATATACGTGTGTCTGCATGTGTTTATATCTGTATGTGTGTGTGTGTCTGCATGTAATTAGATCTGAGTGTATGTGCCTGCATGTGGTTATATCTGTATGTGTGCATGTGTCTGCATGTCTTTATATCTCTATGCATGTGTGTCTCCATGTGTTTATAGCTGCATGTGTGAGTGTGTCTGCATGTGTTTATATCTGTATGTGTGTGTGCATGTTTTTATATCTGTATGTTTGTGCATGTCTGCCTGTGTTTATAACTGTATGTGTGTGCATGTCTGCATGTTTATATCTGTCTGTATGTGTGTCTGCAAGTGTTTATTTCTGTATATGTGTGTCTGCATGTGTTTGTGGGCGGCACGGTGGCACAGTGGTTAGCACTGCTGCCTCGCAGCGCCAGAGACCCGGGTTCAATTCCCGCCTCAGGCGACTGACTGTGTGGAGTTTGCACGTTCTCCCCGTGTCTGCGTGGGTTTCCTCCGGGGGCTCCGGTTTCCTCCCACAGTCCAAAGATGTGCAAGTCAGGTGAATTGGCCATGCTAATTGGCCATGGTTACGCTTCGGCGGGTCGGTGTGGACTTGTTGGGCCGAAGGGCCTGTTTCCACACTGTAAGTAATCTAATCTATTCATCTAAACTTTATATGTGTGCATGACTGCATGTCTGTAGTTGTGTGCGTGTGGACATGCGTGTGGCTGCATGTGTTTATATCTGTATGTGTGTGTATGTCTGCATGTATTTATATCGGTACGTGTGTGTTTATATCTGTACGTGTGCGTGTTGCTGAATGTATTTATATGTGCATGTATGTCTGCTTGTGTTTATTCGTCTCTATGTATGTGTGCGTCTATCTGTCTATATTCGTAAGTGTACATGTTCGTGTGCCTCCATATGTATATAACTGTATGAGTTTATATCTGTGCGTGCGTTTATATCTGTATATATGTATGCATGTGGCTTCATGTGTTCATGTCACCATGTATGTGTCTGCATGTCCTTATAATTGTATGCATGTGTCTGCATGTGTTTATATCTGTATGTATGTGTGTCTGCATGTGTTTATATCTGTATGTATGTTCATGTGTCTGCATGTGTTTATATCTGTATGTATGTGTGTCTGCATGTGTTTATATCTGTATGTGTGTGTGTTTGCATGTGTTTATATCTGTAATTGTGCGTGTGTCTGTGTGTTGATATCCCTATGTGTGCGCGTGTCTGCATTTGTTTATAACTGTATGTGTGTGTTTCTGTCTGCATGTGTTTATATCTGTATGTGTGTGTGTCTGCATGTATTTATATCTGTATGTGAGTGTTTGCATGCATTTATATCTGTATGTGTGTATGTGTCTGCATGTGTTTATATCTGTTTGTGTGTGCGCGTGTGTCTGCATGTGTTTATATCTCTATGCGTGTGCTTGTTTGCATGTGTTTATATCTGTGTGTATGTTCCTGCATGTGTTTATATCTGTATGTATGTGTGTCTGCATGTGTTTATATTTGTATGTGTGTGCGTGTCTGCATGTGTTTGTATCTGTGTGTGCGTGTCTGCATGTGTTTATTTCTGTATGTGTGTCTGCATGTCTTTATATCTGTATGTATGCGTGTGTCTGTGTGTTGATATCTCTATGTGCGCGCTTGTCAGCATTTGTTTAAACCTGGATGTGCGTGTGTGTTGACATGTGTTTATATCAGTATGTATGTTTGCCTGCATGTGTTTATATCTGTATGTGTGTGTGTCCGCAAGTGTTTATATCTGTATGTGTGTGCGTGTTTGCATTTGTTTATATCCGTATGTGTGTGTCTGCATGTGTTTATATCTGTATGTGTGTGTCTACATGTGTTTATAACTGTTGTGTGCACGTGTCGGCATGTCTATATCTGTATATCTGTGTCTGCATGTGTTTATAACTGTATGTATGTGTGTGTCTATGTGTGTTTATATCTCTATGTGTGTGCCTGTGTCTGCATGTGTTTATATCTGTATGAGTGTGCATGTCTGCATGCGTTTATAACTTTATTTGTGTGCGTGTGTCTGCATGTGTTTATATCTGTAGGTGTGCATGTATCTGCATGTCTTTATATCTGTATGTATGTGTGTCTGCATGTGTTTATATCTGTAGGTTTGCATGTATCTGCATGTGTTTATATCTTTATGTGTGTGTGTCTGCATGTGTTTATATCTCTATGCGTGTGCTTGTTTGCATGTGTTTATATCTGTGTGTATGTGCCTGCATGTGTTTATATCTGTATGTATGTGTGTCTGCATGTGTTTATATTTGTATGTGTGTGCGTGTCTGCATGTGTTTGTATCTGTGTGTGCGTGTCTGCATGTGTTTATTTCTGTATGTGTATCTGCATGTCTTTATATCTGTATGAGTGCGTGTGTCTGTGTGTTGATATCTCTATGTGCGCGCTTGTCAGCATTTGTTTAAACCTGGATGTGCATGTGTGTTGACATGTGTTTATATCTGTATGTATGTGTGCCTGCATGTGTTTATATCAGTATATGTGCATGTGTCTGCATGTGATTATATCTGTATATGTGTGTGTATGTCGTCATGTTTTTATATCTTTATGTGTGTGTGTGTGTCGACATGTGTTCACATCTGTATGAGTGTGTCTGCATGTGTTTATTCCTGTGTGTGTGTGTGTCTGCATGTGTTTATATCTCTATGTGTGTGCGTGTCTGCATGTTTAGCTCTGTATGTGTGTGTGTGTCCACATGTGTTTATGTCTTTATGTGTGCGTGTCGGCATGTGTTTATATCAGTATGTGTGTGTCTGCATGTGTTTATATCTGTATGTGTGTGTATCTGCATGTGTTTATAACTGTATGTGTGCGCGTGTGTCTGCATGTGTTTATATCTGTATGTGAGTGTGTCTGCATGTGTTTATATCTGTATATGTGTGTGCATCTGCATGTGCTTATATCTGTATGTATGTGTGTCTGCATGTGTTTATATCTGTATGTGTGTGTGTCTGGAAGTGTTTATACCTGTGTGTGTGCGTGTCTGCATGTGTTTCTATTTGTATGTGTGTGCGTGCATGTGTTTTTAGCTGCATGTGTGCACGTGTCTGCATGTTTATATCTGTATGTATGTGTGTCTGCGTGTGTTTATATCTGTATATGTGTGTGCCTGCATGTGTTTATAAATGTATATGTGTGCGTGTATCTGTATGTGTTTATATCTGTATGTGTGTGTGTCTGCATGTGTTTATATCTATAATTGTGCGTGTGCCTGTGTGTTGATATCTCTATGTATACACGTGTGCCTGCATGTGTTTATATCTGTAGGTCTGCAAGTGTCTGCATGTGTTTATATCTGCATGTATGTGTGTCTGTGTGTGTTTATATCTGTATATGTGTGTGCCTGAATGTGTTTATAACTGTATGTGCGTGCGTGTATCTGTATGTGTTTATATCTGTATGTGTGTGTGTCTGCATGTGTTGATATCTGTAATTGTGCGTGTGTCTGTGTGTTGATATCTCTATGTATACACGTGTGTCTGCATGTGTTTATATCTGTGTGTGAGTGTGTCTGCATGTAATTAGACCTGAGTGTATGTGCCTGCATGTGGTTAAATCTGTATGTGTGCATGTGTCTGCATGTGTTTATATCTGTATGCATGTGTGTCTACATGTGTTTATAGCTGCATGTGTGCGTGTGTCTGCGTGTGTTTATATCTGTATGTGTGTGTGCATGTTTTTATATCTGTATGTTTGTGCATGTCTGCATGTGTTTATATCTGTATTTGTGTGCGTCTGTCTGTGTTTATAACTGTATGTGTGCGCGTGTCTGCATGTTTATATCTGTATGTATGTGTGTCTGCATGTGTTTATATCTGTATATGTGTGTCTACATGTGTTTATAACTTTATATGTGTGCATGACTGCATGTGTTTATAGCTGTATTTGTGTGCGTGTGCCTGCATGTGTTTATATCTGTATGTGTGTGTATGTCTGCATGTATTTATATCGGTACGTGTGTGTTTATATCTGTACGTGTGCGTGTTGCTGAATGTATTTATATGTGCATGTATGTATGTGTGTCTGCTTGTGTTTATACATCTATATGTATGTGTGCGTCTATCTGTCTATATCCGTAAGTGTACATGTTCGTGTGTCTCCATATGTATATAACTGTATAAGTTTATATCTGTGCGTGCGTTTATATCTGTATATGTGTATGCATGTGTCTGCATGTGTTCATGTCTCTATGTGTGTGTCTGCATGTCTTTATATCTGTATGCGTGTGTCTGCATGTGTTTACATCTGTATGTGTGTGTGTCTCCATGTGTTTATATGTGTATGTGTGTATTTGCCTGCATGTGTTTATATTTGTATGTGTGTGTGTCTGCATGTGTTTATATCTGTGAGTGTGTCTGCATGTGTTTACAACTGTATGTGCGTGTGTGTTGACATGTGTTTATATCTGTATTTGTGTGCGCGTGTCTGCAAGTGTTTATATCTGTATGTATGTGTCTGCATGTGTTTATATCTGTATTTGTGTGCGTGTATCCTCATGTCTTTATATCTGTTTGTGTGTGCGTGTATCTGCATGTGTTTATATATGTATGTGTGTGTTTGTCTGTGTATTGATATCTCTATGTGCGAGGGTGTCTGCATGTGTTTAAACCTGTATGTGCGTGTGTGTTGACATGTTTATATCTGTATGTGCGTGTGTCTGCATGTGTTTATATCGGTATGTATGTCTGCATGTGTTTATATCTGTATGTATGTATGTCTGCATGTGTTTATATCTGCATGTGCGCATGTTTCTGCATGTGTTTCTCTCTGTATGTGTGTGTGTGTTTGCATGTTTTTATATCTGTATGTGTGTGTATCTGCATGTGTTTATATCTCTGTGTGTGTCTGCATCTGTTTATATCTGTATTTGTGTGTGTCTGCATGTGTTTATAACTGTATGTGTGCGGATGTCTGCATGTGTTTATATCTCCATGTATGTGCGCGTGTCTGCATATGTTTATATCTGTATGTGTGTGCGTGTCTGCATGTTTATTTCTGTATGTGTGTGTGTCTGCATGTGTTTATATCTGTAATTGTGCATGTGTCTGTGTGTTGATATCTCTATGTGTGCACGTTTGTCTGCATGTGTTTATAACTGTATGTGTGTGTGTCTGTCTGCATGTGTTTATATCTGTATGTGTGTGTGTCTGCATGTGTTTATATCTGTATGTGTGTGCATGTGTCTGCATGTGTTTACATCTGTATGTGTGTGTGTGTCTGCATGTTAATATCTGTATGTGTGTGTGTCTGCATGTGTTTATATCCGCAATTGTGCATGTGTCTGTGTGTTCATATCTCTATGTGTGCACATATGTCTGCATGTGTTGATAACTGCATGTGTTCGCATGTGTCTGCATATGTTTATATCTGTATGTGTGTGCGTGTTTTCATGTGTTTATATCTGTATGTGTGTGTGTCTGCATGTGTTTATATCGGTATGTGTGTGCATGTGTCTGCATGTGTTTATAACTGCATGTGTTCGCATGTGTCTGCATATGTTTATATCTGTATGTGTGTGCGTGTGTCTGCATGTGTTTATATCTGTATGTGTGTGCAGTCTGCATGTATTTATATCAGTACGTGTGTGTTTATATCTGTACGTGTGCGTGTTGCTGAATATATTTATATGTGTATGTATGTGTGCGTGTCTGCTTGTGTTTATACTTCGATATGTATGTGTGTGTCTATCTGTCTATATCCGTAAGTGTACATGTTCGTGTGTCTGCATATGTATATATCTGTACGTGTTTATGTCTGTGCGTGTGTTTATATCTGTATATGTGTGTGTCTGCATGTATTTATATCTGTATGTGAGTGTTTGCATGCATTTATATCTGTATGTGTGTATATGTCTGCATGTGTTTATATCTGTTTGTGTGTGAGCGTGTGTCTGCATGTGTTTATATCTGTATGCGTGTGCGTGTTTGCATGTGTTTATATCTATGTGTATGTGGCTGCATGTGTTTATATCTGTATGTATGTGTGTCTGCATGTGTTTATATTTGTATGTGTGTGCGTGTCTGCATGTGTTTGTATCTGTGTGTGCGTGTCTGCATGTGTTTATATCTGTATGTGTGTCTGCATGTGTTTATATCTGTGTGTGCGTGTGTCTGTGTGTTGATATCTCTATGTGCACGCTTGTCAGCATTTGTTTAAACCTGGATGTGCGTGTGTGCTGACATGTGATTATATCTGTATGTATGTGTGCCTGCATGTGTTTATATCAGTATATGTGCATGTGTCTGCATGTGATTATATCTGTATGTGTGTGTCTGCATGTGTTTATATCTCTATGTGTGTGCGTGTCTGCATGTTTAGATCTGTATGTATGTGCGTGTCCGCATGTGTTTATATCAGTATATGTGTGTCTGCATGTGTTTATATCTGTATGTGTGTTTATCTGCATGTTTTTATAACTGTATGTGTGCGCGTGTGTCTGCATGTGTTTATATCTGTATGTGTGTGCATCTGCATGTGTTTATATCTGTATGTGCGCGGGTCTGCATGCGTTTATACCTGTGTTTGTGTGTGTCTGCATGTGTTTATATCTGTACGTGGGTGTGTGTGTCCGCAAGTGTTTATATCTGTGTGTATGTGTCTGCATTTGTTTATATCTGTATATGTGTGTCTGCATGTGTTTACAACTGTATGTGCGTGTGTGTTGACATGTGTTTATATCTGTATTTGTGTGCGCGTGTCTGCAAGTGTTTATATCTGTATGTATGTGTCTGCATGTGTTTATATCTGTATTTGTGTGCGTGTATCCTCATGTCTTTATATCTGTATGTGTGTGCGTGTATCTGCATGTGTTTATATCTGTATGTGTGTGTTTGTCTGTGTATTGATATCTCTATGTGCGCGGGTGTCTGCATGTGTTTAAACCTGTATGTGCGTGTGTGTTGACGTGTTTATATCTGTATGTGTGTGTGTCTGCATGTGTTTATATCTGTATGTATGTATGTCTGCATGTGTTTATATCTGCATGTGCGCATGTGTTTGCATGTGTTTATATCTGTATGTGTGTGTGTCTGCATGTGTTTATATCTGTATTTGTGTGTGTCTGCATGTGTTTATATCTGTATGTGTGTGCGTGTCTGCATGTTTATTTCTGAATGTGTGTGTGTCTGCATGTATTTATATCTGTATGTGTTAGTGTGTTTGCATGTTTTTATATCTGTATGTGTGTGTATCTGCATGTGTTTATATCTCTGTGTGTGTCTGCATGTGTTTATATCTTTATTTGTGTGTGTCTGCATGTGTTTATAACTGTATGTGTGCGGATGTCTGCATGTGTTTATATCTCCATGTATGTGCGCATGTCTGCATGTGTTTATATCTGTATGTGTGTGCGTGTCTGCATGTTTATTTCTGTATGTGTGTGTGTCTGCATGTGTTTATATCTGTAATTGTGCATGTGTCTGTGTGTTGATATCTCTATGTGTGCATGTTTGTCTGCATGTGTTTATAACTGTATGTGTGTGTGTCTGTCTGCATGTGTTTATATCTGTATGTGTGTGTGTCTGCATGTGTTTATATCTGTATGTGTGTGCATGTGTCTGCATGTGTTTATATCTGTATGTGTGTGCTTGTCTGCATGTTAATATCTGTATGTGTGTGTGTCTGCATGTGTTTATATCCGCAATTGTGCATGTGTCTGTGTGTTGATATCTCTATGTGTGCACATATGTCTGCATGTGTTTATAACTGCATGTGTTCACATGTGTCTGCATATGTTTATATCTGTATGTGTGTGCGTGTTTTCATGTGTTTATATCTGTATGTGTGTGTCTGCATGTGTTTATATCTGTAATTGTGCATGTGTCTGTGTGTTGATATCTCTATGTGTGCGCATGTGTCTGCATGTGTTTATAACTGCATGTGTTCGCATGTGTCTGCATATGTTTATATCTGTATGTGTGTGCGTGTGTCTGCATGTGTTTATATCTGTATGTGTGTGCAGTCTGCATGTATTTATATCGGTACGTGTGTGTTTATATCTGTACGTGTGCGTGTTGCTGAATATATTTATATGTGTATGTATGTGTGTGTGTCTGCTTGTGTTTATACTTCGATATGTATGTGTGTGTCTATCTGTCTTTATCCGTAAGTGTACATGTTCGTGTGTCTGCATATGTATATATCTGTATGTGTTTATGTCTGTGCGTGTGTTTATATCTGTGTATGTGTGTGTCTGCATGTATTTATATCTGTATGTGAGTGTGTCTGCATGTATTTATATCTGTATGTGAGTGTTTGCATGCATTTATATCTGTATGTGTGTATGTGTCTGCATGTGTTTATATCTGTTTGTGTGTGTGCGTGTGTCTGCATGTGTTTATATCTGTATGGGTGTGCGTGTTTGCATGTGTTTATATCTGTGTGTATGTGCCTGCATGTGTTTATATCTGTATGTATGTGTGTCTGCATGTGTTTACATT
This sequence comes from Chiloscyllium plagiosum, assembly GCF_037043375.1. Taxonomy (NCBI): domain Eukaryota; kingdom Metazoa; phylum Chordata; class Chondrichthyes; order Orectolobiformes; family Hemiscylliidae; genus Chiloscyllium; species Chiloscyllium plagiosum. The sequence goes on from NW_028270183.1 coordinate 37,468,372, forward strand.
TGTATGTGTGTGCATGTCTGCATGTGTTTGTATCTGTGTGCGCGTGTCTGCATGTGTTTATATCTGTATGTGTGTCTGCATGTTTTTATATCTGTATGTGTGCGTGTGTCTGTGTGTTGATATCTCTATGTGCACGCTTGTCAGCATTTGTTTAAACCTGGATGTGCGTGTGTGTTGACATGTGATTATATCTGTATGTATGTGTGCCTGCATGTGTTTATATCAGTATATGTGCATGTGTCTGCATGTGATTATATCTGTATGTGTGTGTCTGCATGTGTTTATATCTCTATGTGTGTGCGTGTCTGCATGTTTAGATCTGTATGTGTGTGTGTGTCCGCATGTGTTTATATCTTTATGTGTGTGTCTGCATGTGTTTATATCTGTATATGTGTGTATCTGCATGTGCTTATAACTGTATGTGTGTGCATGTTTGCATGTGTTTATATCTGTATGTGTGTGTGTATGTCATCATGTTTTTATATCTTTATGTGTGTGTGTGTCGACATGTGTTCACATCTGTATGTGAGTGTGTCTGCATGTGTTTATATCTCTATGTGTGTGCATGTCTGCATGTTTAGATCTGTATGTGTGTGTGTGTCCGCATGTGTTTATATCTTTATGTGTGTGTCTCCATGTGTTTATATCTGTATATGTGTGTATCTGCATGTGCTTATAACTGTATGTGTGTGCATGTTTGCATGTGTTTATATCTGTATGTGTGTGTGTGTATGTCATCATGTTTTTATATCTTTATGTGTGTGTGTGACGACATGTGTTCACATCTGTATGTGAGTGTGTCTGCATGTGTTTATTCCTGTGTGTGTGTGTCTGCATGTGTTTATATCTGTATGTGTGTGCGTGTCTGCATGTGTTTGTATCTGTGTGTGCGTGTCTGCATGTGTTTATATCTGTATGTGTGTCTGCATGTCTTTATATCTGTATGTGTGCGTGTGTCTGTGTGTTGATATCTCTATGTGCGCGCTTGTCAGCATTTGTTTAAACCTGGATGTGCGTGTGTGTTGACATGTGATTATATCTGTATGTATGTGTGCCTGCATGTGTTTATATCAGTATATGTGCATGTGTCTCATGTGATTATATCTGTATGTGTGTGTCTGCATGTGTTTGTATCGCTATGTGTGTGCGTGTCTGCATGTTTAGATCTGTATGTGTGTGTGTGTCCGCATGTGTTTATATCTTTATGTGTGTGCGTGTTGGCATGTGTTTATATCAGTATGTGTGTGTCTGCAGGTGTTTATATCTGAATGTGTGTGTATCTACATGTGTTTATAACTGTATGTGTGCGCGTGTGTCTGCATGTGTTTATATCTGTATGTGAGTGTGTCTGCATGTGTTTATATCTGTATATGTGTGTGCAACTGCATGTGCTTATATCTGTATGTGTGTGCATGTTTGCATGTGTTTATATCTGTATATGCGTGTGTATGTCATCATGTTTTTATATCTTTATGTGTGTGTGTGTGTGTCTGCATGTGTTTATTCCTGTGTGTGTGTGTCTGCATGTGTTTATATCTGTATGTGTGTGCGTGTTTGCATGTATTTATATTTGTGTGTGTATGTGTTTGCATGTGTTTATATCTGTATGTGCGCGGGTCTGCATGCGTTTATACCTGTGTTTGTGTGTGTCTGCATGTGTTTATATCTGTATGTGTGTGTGTCCGCAAGTGTTTATATCTGTATGTGTGTGCGTGTTTGCATTTGTTTATATCCGTATGTGTGTGTCTGCATGTGTTTATATCTGTATGTGTGTGTCTACATGTGTTTATAACTGTTGTGTGCACGTGTCGGCATGTCTATATCTGTATATGTGTGTCTGCATGTGTTTATAACTGTATGTATGTGTGTGTCTATGTGTGTTTATATCTCTATGTGTGTGCCTGTGTCTGCATGTGTTTATATCTGTATGAGTGTGCATGTCTGCATGTGTTTATAACTTTATTTGTGTGCGTGTGTCTGCATGTGTTTATATCTGTAGGTGTGCATGTATCTGCATGTCTTTATATCTGTATGTATGTGTGTCTGCATGTGTTTATATCTGTAGGTTTGCATGTATCTGCATGTGTTTATATCTTTATGTGTGTGTGTCTGCATGTGTTTATATCTCTATGCGTGTGCTTGTTTGCATGTGTTTATATCTGTGTGTATGTGCCTGCATGTGTTTATATCTGTATGTATGTGTGTCTGCATGTGTTTATATTTGTATGTGTGTGCGTGTCTGCATGTGTTTGTATCTGTGTGTGCGTGTCTGCATGTGTTTATTTCTGTATGTGTGTCTGCATGTCTTTATATCTGTATGTGTGCGTGTGTCTGTGTGTTGATATCTCTATGTGCGCGCTTGTCAGCATTTGTTTAAACCTGGATGTGCGTGTGTGTTGACATGTGTTTATATCTGTATGTATGTGTGCCTGCATGTGTTTATATCAGTATATGTGCATGTGTCTGCATATGATTATATCTGTATGTGTGTGTGTATGTCGTCATGTTTTTATATCTTTATGTGTGTGTGTGTCGACATGTGTTCACATCTGTATGTGAGTGTGTCTGCATGTGTTTATTCCTGTGTGTGTGTGTGTGTCTGCATGTGTTTATATCTCTATGTGTGTGCGTGTCTGCATGTTTAGCTCTGTATGTGTGTGTGTGTCCACATGTGTTTATGTCTTTATGTGTGCGTGTCGGCATGTGTTTATATCAGTATGTGTGTGTCTGCATGTGTTTATATCTGTATGTGTGTGTATCTGCATGTGTTTATAACTGTATGTGTGCGCGTGTGTCTGCATGTGTTTATATCTGTATGTGAGTGTGTCTGCATGTGTTTATATCTGTATATGTGTGTGCATCTGCATGTGCTTATATCTGTATGTATGTGTGTCTGCATGTGTTTATATCTGTATGTGTGTGTGTCTGGAAGTGTTTATACCTGTGTGTGTGCGTGTCTGCATGTGTTTCTATTTGTATGTGTGTGCGTGCATGTGTTTTTAGCTGCATGTGTGCACATGTCTGCATGTTTATATCTGTATGTATGTGTGTCTGCGTGTGTTTATATCTGTATATGTGTGTGCCTGCATGTGTTTATAAATGTATATGTGTGCGTGTATCTGTATGTGTTTATATCTGTATGTGTGTGTGTCTGCATGTGTTTATATCTATAATTGTGCGTGTGTCTGTGTGTTGATATCTCTATGTATGCACGTGTGTCTGCATGTGTTTATATCTGTATGTGTGTGCATGTGTCTGCATGTGTTTATATCTGTGTGTATGTGCCTGCATGTGTTTATATCTGTATGTCTGCATGTGTGTGCATGTGTTTATATCTGTATGTATGTGTGTCTGTGTGTGTTTATATCTGTATATATGTGTGCCTGAATGTGTTTATAACTGTATGTGCGTGCGTGTATCTGTATGTGTTTATATCTGTATGTGTGTGTCTGCATGTGTTGATATCTGTAATTGTGCGTGTGTCTGTGTGTTGATATCTCTATGTATATACGTGTGTCTGCATGTGTTTATATCTGTATGTGTGTGAGTGTGTCTGCATGTAATTAGACCTGAGTGTATGTGCCTGCATGTGGTTAAATCTGTATGTGTGCATGTGTCTGCATGTGTTTATATCTGTATGCATGTGTGTCTGCATGTGTTTATAGCTGCATGTGTGCGTGTGTCTGCGTGTGTTTATATCTGTATGTGTGTGTGCATGTTTTTATATCTGTATGTTTGTGCATGTCTGCATGTGTTTATATCTGTATTTGTGTGCGTCTGCCTGTGTTTATAACTGTATGTGTGCGCGTGTCTGCATGTTTATATCTGTATGTATGTGTGTCTGTGTGTGTTTATATCTGTATATATGTGTGCCTGAATGTGTTTATAACTGTATGTGCGTGCGTGTATCTGTATGTGTTTATATCTGTATGTGTGTGTCTGCATGTGTTGATATCTGTAATTGTGCGTGTGTCTGTGTGTTGATATCTCTATGTATATACGTGTGTCTGCATGTGTTTATATCTGTATGTGTGTGAGTGTGTCTGCATGTAATTAGACCTGAGTGTATGTGCCTGCATGTGGTTAAATCTGTATGTGTGCATGTGTCTGCATGTGTTTATATCTGTATGCATGTGTGTCTGCATGTGTTTATAGCTGCATGTGTGCGTGTGTCTGCGTGTGTTTATATCTGTATGTGTGTGTGCATGTTTTTATATCTGTATGTTTGTGCATGTCTGCATGTGTTTATATCTGTATTTGTGTGCGTCTGCCTGTGTTTATAACTGTATGTGTGCGCGTGTCTGCATGTTTATATCTGTATGTATGTGTGTCTGCATGTGTTTATATCTGTATATGTGTGTCTGCATGTGTTTATAACTTTATATGTGTGCATGACTGCATGTGTTTATATCTGTATTTGTGTGCATGTCCGCAAGTGTTTATATCTGTATGTGTGTGCGTGTCTGCATTTGTTTATATCCGTTTGTGTGTGTCTGCATGTGTTTATATCCGTATGTGTGTGTCTACATGTGTTTATAACTATTGTGTGCACGTGTCTGCATGTCTATATCTGTATATGTGTGTCTGCATGTGTTTATAACTGTATGTATGTGTGTGTCTATGTGTGTTTATATCTCTATGTGTGTGCCTGTGTCTGGATGTGTTTATATCTGTATGAGTGTGCATGTCTGCATGTGTTTATAACTTTATTTGTGTGCGTGTGTCTGCATGTGTTTATATCTGTAGGTGTGCATGTATCTGCACGTGTTTATATCTGTATGTATGTGTGTCTGCATGTGTTTATATCTGTATGTGTGTGTGTGTCTGGAAGTGTTTATACCTGTGTGTGTGCGTGTCTGCATGTGTTTCTATTTGTATGTGTGTGCCTGCATGTGCTTTTAGCTGCATGTGTGCACGTGTCTGCATGTTTATATTTGTATGTATGTGTGTCTGCGTGTGTTTATATCTGTATATGTGTGTGCCTGCATGTGTTTATATCTGTAATTGTGCGTGTGTCTGTGTGTTGATAACTCTACGTATGCACGTGTGTCTGCATGTGTTTATATCTGTATGTGTGTGCGTGTGTCTGCATGTGTTTATATCTGTGTGTATGTGCCTGCATGTGTTTATATCTGTATGTCTGCATGTTTTTAAACCTGCATGTATGTGTGTCTGTGTGTGTTTATATCTGTATATGTGTGTGCCTGAATGTGTTTATAACTGTATGTGCGTGCGTGTATCTGTATGTGTTTATATCTGTATGTGTGTGTGTCTGCATGTGTTGATATCTGTAATTGTGCGTGTGTCTGTGTGTTGATATCTCTATGTATACACGTGTGTCTACATGTGTTTATATCTGTATGTGTGTGAGTGTGTCTGCATGAAATGAGACCTGAGTGTATGTGCCTGCATGTGGTTAAATCTGTATGTGTGCATGTGTCTGCATGTGTTTATATCTGTATGCATGTGTGTCTACATGTGTTTATAGCTGCATGTGTGCGTGTGTCTGCGTGTGTTTATATCTGTATGTGTGTGTGCATGTTTTTATATCTGTATGTTTGTGCATGTCTGCATGTGTTTATATCTGTATTTGTGTGCGTCTGTCTGTGTTTATAACTGTATGTGTGCGCGTGTCTGCATGTTTATATCTGTATGTATGTGTGTCTGCATGTGTTTATATCTGTATATGTGTGTCTACATGTGTTTATAACTTTATATGTGTGCATGACTGCATGTGTTTATAGCTGTATTTGTGTGCGTGTGCCTGCATGTGTTTATATCTGTATGTGTGTGTATGTCTGCATGTATTTATATCGGTACGTGTGTGTTTATATCTGTACGTGTGCGTGTTGCTGAATGTATTTATATGTGCATGTATGTATGTGTGTCTGCTTGTGTTTATACATCTATATGTATGTGTGCGTCTATCTGTCTATATCCGTAAGTGTACATGTTCGTGTGTCTCCATATGTATATAACTGTATGAGTTTATATCTGTGCGTGCGTTTATATCTGTATATGTGTATGCATGTGTCTGCATGTGTTCATGTCTCTATGTGTGTGTCTGCATGTCTTTATATCTGTATGCGTGTGTCTGCATGTGTTTACATCTGTATGTGTGTGTGTCTCCATGTGTTTATATGTGTATGTGTGTATTTGCCTGCATGTGTTTATATTTGTATGTGTGTGTGTCTGCATGTGTTTATATCTGTGAGTGTGTCTGCATGTGTTTACAACTGTATGTGCGTGTGTGTTGACATGTGTTTATATCTGTATTTGTGTGCGCGTGTCTGCAAGTGTTTATATCTGTATGTATGTGTCTGCATGTGTTTATATCTGTATTTGTGTGCGTGTATCCTCATGTCTTTATATCTGTTTGTGTGTGCGTGTATCTGCATGTGTTTATATATGTATGTGTGTGTTTGTCTGTGTATTGATATCTCTATGTGCGCGGGTGTCTGCATGTGTTTAAACCTGTATGTGCGTGTGTGTTGACATGTTTATATCTGTATGTGCGTGTGTCTGCATGTGTTTATATCGGTATGTATGTCTGCATGTGTTTATATCTGTATGTATGTATGTCTGCATGTGTTTATATCTGCATGTGCGCATGTTTCTGCATGTGTTTCTCTCTGTATGTGTGTGTGTGTTTGCATGTTTTTATATCTGTATGTGTGTGTATCTGCATGTGTTTATATCTCTGTGTGTGTCTGCATCTGTTTATATCTGTATTTGTGTGTGTCTGCATGTGTTTATAACTGTATGTGTGCGGATGTCTGCATGTGTTTATATCTCCATGTATGTGCGCGTGTCTGCATATGTTTATATCTGTATGTGTGTGCGTGTCTGCATGTTTATTTCTGTATGTGTGTGTGTCTGCATGTGTTTATATCTGTAATTGTGCATGTGTCTGTGTGTTGATATCTCTATGTGTGCACGTTTGTCTGCATGTGTTTATAACTGTATGTGTGTGTGTCTGTCTGCATGTGTTTATATCTGTATGTGTGTGTGTCTGCATGTGTTTATATCTGTATGTGTGTGCATGTGTCTGCATGTGTTTACATCTGTATGTGTGTGTGTGTCTGCATGTTAATATCTGTATGTGTGTGTGTCTGCATGTGTTTATATCCGCAATTGTGCATGTGTCTGTGTGTTCATATCTCTATGTGTGCACATATGTCTGCATGTGTTGATAACTGCATGTGTTTGCATGTGTCTGCATATGTTTATATCTGTATGTGTGTGCGTGTTTTCATGTGTTTATATCTGTATGTGTGTGTGTCTGCATGTGTTTATATCGGTATGTGTGTGCATGTGTCTGCATGTGTTTATAACTGCATGTGTTCACATGTGTCTGCATATGTTTATATCTGTATGTGTGTGCGTGTGTCTGCATGTGTTTATATCTGTATGTGTGTGCAGTCTGCATGTATTTATATCAGTACGTGTGTGTTTATATCTGTACGTGTGCGTGTTGCTGAATATATTTATATGTGTATGTATGTGTGCGTGTCTGCTTGTGTTTATACTTCGATATGTATGTGTGTGTCTATCTGTCTATATCCGTAAGTGTACATGTTCGTGTGTCTGCATATGTATATATCTGTACGTGTTTATGTCTGTGCGTGTGTTTATATCTGTATATGTGTGTGTCTGCATGTATTTATATCTGTATGTGAGTGTTTGCATGCATTTATATCTGTATGTGTGTATATGTCTGCATGTGTTTATATCTGTTTGTGTGTGAGCGTGTGTCTGCATGTGTTTATATCTGTATGCGTGTGCGTGTTTGCATGTGTTTATATCTATGTGTATGTGCCTGCATGTGTTTATATCTGTATGTATGTGTGTCTGCATGTGTTTATATTTGTATGTGTGTGCGTGTCTGCATGTGTTTGTATCTGTGTAGTGCGTGTCTGCATGTGTTTATATCTGTATGTGTGTCTGCATGTGTTTATATCTGTGTGTGCGTGTGTCTGTGTGTTGATATCTCTATGTGCACGCTTGTCAGCATTTGTTTCAACCTGGATGTGCGTGTGTGCTGACATGTGATTATATCTGTATGTATGTGTGCCTGCATGTGTTTATATCAGTATATGTGCATGTGTCTGCATGTGATTATATCTGTATGTGTGTGTCTGCATGTGTTTATATCTCTATGTGTGTGCGTGTCTGCATGTTTAGATCTGTATGTATGTGCGTGTCCGCATGTGTTTATATCAGTATATGTGTGTCTGCATGTGTTTATATCTGTATGTGTGTTTATCTGCATGTTTTTATAACTGTATGTGTGCGCGTGTGTCTGCATGTGTTTATATCTGTATGTGTGTGCATCTGCATTGTTTATATCTGTATGTGCGCGGGTCTGCATGCGTTTATACCTGTGTTTGTGTGTGTCTGCATGTGTTTATATCTGTACGTGGGTGTGTGTGTCCGCAAGTGTTTATATCTGTATGTATGTGTCTGCATTTGTTTATATCTGTATATGTGTGTCTGCATGTGTTTACAACTGTATGTGCGTGTGTGTTGACATGTGTTTATATCTGTATTTGTGTGCGCGTGTCTGCAAGTGTTTATATCTGTATGTATGTGTCTGCATGTGTTTATATCTGTATTTGTGTGCGTGTATCCTCATGTCTTTATATCTGTATGTGTGTGTGTGTATCTGCATGTGTTTATATCTGTATGTGTGTGTTTGTCTGTGTATTGATATCTCTATGTGCGCGGGTGTCTGCATGTGTTTAAACCTGTATGTGCGTGTGTGTTGACGTGTTTATATCTGTATGTGCGTGTGTCTGCATGTGTTTATATCTGTATGTATGTATGTCTGCATGTGTTTATATCTGCATGTGCGCATGTGTTTGCATGTGTTTATATCTGTATGTGTGTGTGTGTCTGCATGTGTTTATATCTGTATTTGTGTGTGTCTGCATGTGTTTATATCTGTATGTGTGTGCGTGTCGTCATGTTTATTTCTGTATGTGTGTGTGTCTGCATGTATTTATATCTGTATGTGTGTGTGTGTTTGCATGTTTTTATATCTGTATGTGTGTGTATCTGCATGTGTTTATATCTCTGTGTGTGTCTGCATGTGTTTATATCTTTATTTGTGTGTGTCTGCATGTGTTTATAACTGTATGTGTGCGGATGTCTGCATGTGTTTATATCTCCATGTATGTGCGCATGTCTGCATGTGTTTATATCTGTATGTGTGTGCGTGTCTGCATGTTTATTTCTGTATGTGTGTGTGTCTGCATGTGTTTATATCTGTAATTGTGCATGTGTCTGTGTGTTGATATCTCTATGTGTGCATGTTTGTCTGCATGTGTTTATAACTGTATGTGTGTGTGTCTGTCTGCATGTGTTTATATCTGTATGTGTGTGTGTCTGCATGTGTTTATATCTGTATGTGTGTGCATGTGTCTGCATGTGTTTATATCTGTATGTGTGTGCTTGTCTGCATGTTAATATCTGTATGTGTGTGTGTCTGCATGTGTTTATATCCGCAATTGTGCATGTGTCTGTGTGTTCATATCTCTATGTGTGCACATATGTCTGCATGTGTTTATAACTGCATGTGTTCACATGTGTCTGCATATGTTTATATCTGTATGTGTGTGCGTGTTTTCATGTGTTTATATCTGTATGTGTGTGTCTGCATGTGTTTATATCTGTAATTGTGCATGTGTCTGTGTGTTGATATCTCTATGTGTGCGCATGTGTCTGCATGTGTTTATAACTGCATGTGTTCGCATGTGTCTGCATATGTTTATATCTGTATGTGTGTGCGTGTGTCTGCATGTGTTTATATCTGTATGTGTGTGCAGTCTGCATGTATTTATATCGGTACGTGTGTGTTTATATCTGTACGTGTGCGTGTTGCTGAATATATTTATATGTGTATGTATGTGTGTGTGTCTGCTTGTGTTTATACTTCGATATGTATGTGTGTGTCTATCTGTCTTTATCCGTAAGTGTACATGTTCGTGTGTCTGCATATGTATATATCTGTACGTGTTTATGTCTGTGCGTGTGTTTATATCTGTGTATGTGTGTGTCTGCATGTATTTATATCTGTATGTGAGTGTGTCTGCATGTATTTATATCTGTATGTGAGTGTTTGCATGCATTTATATCTGTATGTGTGTATGTGTCTGCATGTGTTTATATCTGTTTGTGTGTGTGCGTGTGTCTGCATGTGTTTATATCTGTATGGGTGTGCGTGTTTGCATGTGTTTATATCTGTGTGTATGTGCCTGCATGTGTTTATATCTGTATGTATGTGTGTCTGCATGTGTTTACATTTGTATGTGTGTGCATGTCTGCATGTGTTTGTATCTGTGTGCGCGTGTCTGCATGTGTTTATATCTGTATGTGTGTCTGCATGTTTTTATATCTGTATGTGTGCGTGTGTCTGTGTGTTGATATCTCTATGTGCACGCTTGTCAGCATTTGTTTAAACCTGGATGTGCGTGTGTGTTGACATGTGATTATATCTGTATGTATGTGTGCCTGCATGTGTTTATATCAGTATATGTGCATGTGTCTGCATGTGATTATATCTGTATGTGTGTGTCTGCATGTGTTTATATCTCTATGTGTGTGCGTGTCTGCATGTTTAGATCTGTATGTGTGTGTGTGTCCGCATGTGTTTATATCTTTATGTGTGTGTCTGCATGTGTTTATATCTGTATATGTGTGTATCTGCATGTGCTTATAACTGTATGTGTGTGCATGTTTGCATGTGTTTATATCTGTATGTGTGTGTGTATGTCATCATGTTTTTATATCTTTATGTGTGTGTGTGTCGACATGTGTTCACATCTGTATGTGAGTGTGTCTGCATGTGTTTATATCTCTATGTGTGTGCGTGTCTGCATGTTTAGATCTGTATGTGTGTGTGTGTCCGCATGTGTTTATATCTTTATGTGTGTGTCTCCATGTGTTTATATCTGTATATGTGTGTATCTGCATGTGCTTATAACTGTATGTGTGTGCATGTTTGCATGTGTTTATATCTGTATGTGTGTGTGTGTATGTCATCATGTTTTTATATCTTTATGTGTGTGTGTGTCGACATGTGTTCACATCTGTATGTGAGTGTGTCTGCATGTGTTTATTCCTGGTGTGTGTGTGTCTGCATGTGTTTATATCTGTATGTGTGTGCGTGTCTGCATGTGTTTGTATCTGTGTGTGCGTGTCTGCATGTGTTTATATCTGTATGTGTGTCTGCATGTCTTTATATCTGTATGTGTGCGTGTGTCTGTGTGTTGATATCTCTATGTGCGCGCTTGTCAGCATTTGTTTAAACCTGGATGTGCGTGTGTGTTGACATGTGATTATATCTGTATGTATGTGTTCCTGCATGTGTTTATATCAGTATATGTGCATGTGTCTCATGTGATTATATCTGTATGTGTGTGTCTGCATGTGTTTGTATCGCTATGTGTGTGCGTGTCTGCATGTTTAGATCTGTATGTGTGTGTGTGTCCGCATGTGTTTATATATTTATGTGTGTGCGTGTTGGCATGTGTTTATATCAGTATGTGTGTGTCTGCATGTGTTTATATCTGAATGTGTGTGTATCTACATGTGTTTATAACTGTATGTGTGCGCGTGTGTCTGCATGTGTTTATATCTGTATGTGAGTGTGTCTGCATGTGTTTATATCTGTATATGTGTGTGCAACTGCATGTGCTTATATCTGTATGTGTGTGCATGTTTGCATGTGTTTATATCTGTATGTGCGTGTGTATGTCATCATGTTTTTATATCTTTATGTGTGTGTGTGTGTGTCTGCATGTGTTTATTCCTGTGTGTGTGTGTCTGCATGTGTTTATATCTGTATGTGTGTGCGTGTTTGCATGTATTTATATTTGTGTGTGTATGTGTTTGCATGTGTTTATATCTGTATGTGCGCGGGTCTGCATGCGTTTATACCTGTGTTTGTGTGTGTCTGCATGTGTTTATATCTGTATGTGTGTGTGTCCGCAAGTGTTTATATCTGTATGTGTGTGCGTGTTTGCATTTGTTTATATCCGTATGTGTGTGTCTGCATGTGTTTATATCTGTATGTGTGTGTCTACATGTGTTTATAACTGTTGTGTGCACGTGTCGGCATGTCTATATCTGTATATGTGTGTCTGCATGTGTTTATAACTGTATGTATGTGTGTGTCTATGTGTGTTTATATCTCTATGTGTGTGCCTGTGTCTGCATGTGTTTATATCTGTATGAGTGTGCATGTCTGCATGTGTTTATAACTTTATTTGTGTGCGTGTGTCTGCATGTGTTTATATCTGTAGGTGTGCATGTATCTGCATGTCTTTATATCTGTATGTATGTGTGTCTGCATGTGTTTATATCTGTAGGTTTGCATGTATCTGCATGTGTTTATATCTTTATGTGTGTGTGTCTGCATGTGTTTATATCTCTATGCGTGTGCTTGTTTGCATGTGTTTATATCTGTGTGTATGTGCCTGCATGTGTTTATATCTGTATGTATGTGTGTCTGCATGTGTTTATATTTGTATGTGTGTGCGTGTCTGCATGTGTTTGTATCTGTGTGTGCGTGTCTGCATGTGTTTATTTCTGTATGTGTGTCTGCATGTCTTTATATCTGTATGTGTGCGTGTGTCTGTGTGTTGATATCTCTATGTGCGCGCTTGTCAGCATTTGTTTAAACCTGGATGTGCGTGTGTGTTGACATGTGTTTATATCTGTATGTATGTGTGCCTGCATGTGTTTATATCAGTATATGTGCATGTGTCTGCATGTGATTATATCTGTATGTGTGTGTGTATGTCGTCATGTTTTTATATCTTTATGTGTGTGTGTGTCGACATGTGTTCACATCTGTATGTGAGTGTGTCTGCATGTGTTTATTCCTGTGTGTGTGTGTGTCTGCATGTGTTTATATCTCTATGTGTGTGCGTGTCTGCATGTTTAGCTCTGTATGTGTGTGTGTGTCCACATGTGTTTATGTCTTTATGTGTGCGTGTCGGCATGTGTTTATATCAGTATGTGTGTGTCTGCATGTGTTTATATCTGTATGTGTGTGTATCTGCATGTGTTTATAACTGTATGTGTGCGCGTGTGTCTGCATGTGTTTATATCTGTATGTGAGTGTGTCTGCATGTGTTTATATCTGTATATGTGTGTGCATCTGCATGTGCTTATATCTGTATGTATGTGTGTCTGCATGTGTTTATATCTGTATGTGTGTGTGTCTGGAAGTGTTTATACCTGTGTGTGTGCGTGTCTGCATGTGTTTCTATTTGTATGTGTGTGCGTGCATGTGTTTTTAGCTGCATGTGTGCACATGTCTGCATGTTTATATCTGTATGTATGTGTGTCTGCGTGTGTTTATATCTGTATATGTGTGTGCCTGCATGTGTTTATAAATGTATATGTGTGCGTGTATCTGTATGTGTTTATATCTGTATGTGTGTGTGTCTGCATGTGTTTATATCTATAATTGTGCGTGTGTCTGTGTGTTGATATCTCTATGTATGCACGTGTGTCTGCATGTGTTTATATCTGTATGTGTGTGCATGTGTCTGCATGTGTTTATATCTGTGTGTATGTGCCTGCATGTGTTTATATCTGTATGTCTGCATGTGTGTGCATGTGTTTATATCTGTATGTATGTGTGTCTGTGTGTGTTTATATCTGTATATATGTGTGCCTGAATGTGTTTATAACTGTATGTGCGTGCGTGTATCTGTATGTGTTTATATCTGTATGTGTGTGTCTGCATGTGTTGATATCTGTAATTGTGCGTGTGTCTGTGTGTTGATATCTCTATGTATATACGTGTGTCTGCATGTGTTTATATCTGTATGTGTGTGAGTGTGTCTGCATGTAATTAGACCTGAGTGTATGTGCCTGCATGTGGTTAAATCTGTATGTGTGCATGTGTCTGCATGTGTTTATATCTGTATGCATGTGTGTCTGCATGTGTTTATAGCTGCATGTGTGCGTGTGTCTGCGTGTGTTTATATCTGTATGTGTGTGTGCATGTTTTTATATCTGTATGTTTGTGCATGTCTGCATGTGTTTATATCTGTATTTGTGTGCGTCTGCCTGTGTTTATAACTGTATGTGTGCGCGTGTCTGCATGTTTATATCTGTATGTATGTGTGTCTGCATGTGTTTATATCTGTATATGTGTGTCTGCATGTGTTTATAACTTTATATGTGTGCATGACTGCATGTGTTTATATCTGTATTTGTGTGCATGTCCGCAAGTGTTTATATCTGTATGTGTGTGCGTGTCTGCATTTGTTTATATCCGTTTGTGTGTGTCTGCATGTGTTTATATCCGTATGTGTGTGTCTACATGTGTTTATAACTATTGTGTGCACGTGTCTGCATGTCTATATCTGTATATGTGTGTCTGCATGTGTTTATAACTGTATGTATGTGTGTGTCTATGTGTGTTTATATCTCTATGTGTGTGCCTGTGTCTGCATGTGTTTATATCTGTATGAGTGTGCATGTCTGCATGTGTTTATAACTTTATTTGTGTGCGTGTGTCTGCATGTGTTTATATCTGTAGGTGTGCATGTATCTGCACGTGTTTATATCTGTATGTATGTGTGTCTGCATGTGTTTATATCTGTGTGTGTGTGTGTGTCTGGAAGTGTTTATACCTGTGTGTGTGCGTGTCTGCATGTGTTTCTATTTGTATGTGTGTGCCTGCATGTGTTTTTAGCTGCATGTGTGCACGTGTCTGCATGTTTATATTTGTATGTATGTGTGTCTGCGTGTGTTTATATCTGTATATGTGTGTGCCTGCATGTGTTTATATCTGTAATTGTGCGTGTGTCTGTGTGTTGATAACTCTATGTATGCACGTGTGTCTGCATGTGTTTATATCTGTATGTGTGTGCGTGTGTCTGCATGTGTTTATATCTGTGTGTATGTGCCTGCATGTGTTTATATCTGTATGTCTGCATGTGTTTATATCTGCATGTATGTGTGTCTGTGTGTGTTTATATCTGTATATGTGTGTGCCTGAATGTGTTTATAACTGTATGTGCGTGCGTGTATCTGTATGTGTGTGTGTCTGCATGTGTTGATATCTGTAATTGTGTGTGTGTCTGTGTGTTGATATCTCTATGTATACACGTGTGTCTACATGTGTTTATATCTGTATGTGTGTGAGTGTGTCTGCATGTAATTAGATCTGAGTGTATGTGCCTGCATGTGGTTAAATCTGTATGTGTGCATGTGTCTGCATGTGTTTATATCTGTATGCATGTGTGTCTACATGTGTTTATAGCTGCATGTGTGCGTGTGTCTGCGTGTGTTTATATCTGTATGTGTGTGTGCATGTTTTTATATCTGTATGTTTGTGCATGTCTGCATGTGTTTATATCTGTATTTGTGTGCGTCTGTCTGTGTTTATAACTGCATGTGTGCGCGTGTCTGCATGTTTATATCTGTATGTATGTGTGTCTGCATGTGTTTATATCTGTATATGTGTGTCTACATGTGTTTATAACTTTATATGTGTGCATGACTGCATGTGTTTATAGCTGTATTTGTGTGCGTGTGCCTGCATGTGTTTATATCTGTATGTGTGTGTATGTCTGCATGTATTTATATCGGTACGTGTGTGTTTATATCTGTACGTGTGCGCGTTGCTGAATGTATTTATATGTGCATGTATGTATGTGTGTCTGCTTGTGTTTATACATCTATATGTATGTGTGCGTCTATCTGTCTATATCCGTAAGTGTACATGTTCGTGTGTCTCCATATGTATATAACTGTATGAGTTTATATCTGTGCGTGCGTTTATATCTGTAAATGTGTATGCATGTGTCTGCATGTGTTCATGTCTCTATGTGTGTGTCTGCATGTCTTTATATCTGTATGCGTGTATCTGCATGTGTATACATCTGTATGTGTGTGTGTCTCCATGTGTTTATATGTGTATGTGTGTATTTGCCTGCATGTGTTTATATTTGTATGTGTGTGTGTCTGCATGTGTTTATATCTGTGAGTGTGTCTGCATGTGTTTACAACTGTATGTGCGTGTGTGTTGACATGTGTTTATATCTGTATTTGTGTGCGCGTGTCTGCAAGTGTTTATATCTGTATGTATGTGTCTGCATGTGTTTATATCTGTATTTGTGTGCGTGTATCCTCATGTCTTTATATCTGTATGTGTGTGCGTGTATCTGCATGTGTTTATATATGTATGTGTGTGTTTGTCTGTGTATTGATATCTCTATGTGCGCGGGTGTCTGCATGTGTTTAAACCTGTATGTGCGTGTGTGTTGAGGTGTTTATATCTGTATGTGCGTGTGTCTGCATGTGTTTATATCGGTATGTATGTATGTCTGCATGTGTTTATATCTGTATGTATGTATGTCTGCATGTGTTTATATCTGCATGTGCGCATGTTTCTGCATGTGTTTATATCTGTATGTGTGTGTGTGTTTGCATGTTTTTATATCTGTATGTGTGTGTATCTGCATGTGTTTATATCTCTGTGTGTCTGCATGTGTTTATATCTGTATTTGTGTGTGTCTGCATGTGTTTATAACTGTATGTGTGCGGATGTCTGCATGTGTTTATATCTCCATGTATGTGCGCGTGTCTGCATATGTTTATATCTGTATGTGTGTGCGTGTCTGCATGTTTATTTCTGTATGTGTGTGTGTCTGCATGTGTTTATATCTGTAATTGTGCATGTGTCTGTGTGTTGATATCTCTATGTGTGCACGTTTGTCTGCATGTGTTTATAACTGTATGTGTGTGTGTCTGTCTGCATGTGTTTATATCTGTATGTGTGTGTGTCTGCATGTGTTTATATCTGTATGTGTGTGCATGTGTCTGCATGTGTTTATATCTGTATGTGTGTGTGTGTCTGCATGTTAATATCTGTATGTGTGTGTGTCTGCATGTGTTTATATCCGCAATTGTGCATGTGTCTGTGTGTTCATATCTCTATGTGTGCACATATGTCTGCATGTGTTGATAACTGCATGTGTTTGCATATGTCTGCATATGTTTATATCTGTATGTGTGTGCGTGTTTTCATGTGTTTATATCTGTATGTGTGTGTGTCTGCATGTGTTTATATCGGTATGTGTGTGCATGTGTCTGCATGTGTTTATAACTGCATGTGTTCGCATGTGTCTGCATATGTTTATATCTGTATGTGTGTGTGTGTCTGCATGTGTTTATATCCGCAATTGTGCATGAGTCTGTGTTTTGATATCTCTATGTGTGCACATATGTTGCATGTGTTTATAACTGCATGTGTTCGCATGTGTCTGCATATGTTTATATCTGTATGTGTGTGCGTGTTTCCATGTGTTTATATCTGTATGTGTGTGTCTGCATGTGTTTATATCTGTAATTGTGCATGTGTATGTGTGTTGATATCTCTATGTGTGCGCATGCGTCTGCATGTGTTTATAACTGCATGTGTTCGCATGTATCTGCATATGTTTATATCTGTATGTGTGTGCGTGTGTCTGCATGTGTTTATATCTGTATGTGTGTGCAGTCTGCATGTATTTATATCGGTACGTGTGTGTTTATATCTGTACGTGTGCGTGTTGCTGAATGTATTTATATGTGTATGTATGTGTGTGTGTCTGCTTGTGTTTATACTTCGATATGTATGTGTGTGTCTATCTGTCTATATCCGTAAGTGTACATGTTCGTGTGTCTGCATATGTATATATCTGTACGTGTTTATGTCTGTGCGTGTGTTTATATCTGTATATGTGTGTGTCTGCATGTATTTATATCTGTATGTGAGTGTTTGCATGCATTTATATCTGTATGTGTGTATGTGTCTGCATGTGTTTATATCTGTATGCGTGTGCGTGTTTGCATGTGTTTATATCTGTGTGTGCATGTGTCTGTGTGTTGATATCTCTATGTGCACGCTTGTCAGCATTTGTTTAAACCTGGATGTGCGTGTGTGTTGACATGTGATTATATCTGTATGTATGTGTGCCTGCATGTGTTTATATCAGTATATGTGCATGTGTCTGCATGTGATTATATCTGTATGTGTGTGTCTGCATGTGTTTATATCTCTATGTGTGTGCGTGTCTGCATGTTTAGATCTGTATGTATGTGCGTGTCCGCATGTGTTTATATCAGTATATGTGTGTCTGCATGTGTTTATAACTGTATGTGTGCGCGTGTGTCTGCATGTGTTTATATCTGTATGTGAGTGTGTCCGCATATGTTTATATCTGTATGTGCGCGGGTCTGCATGCGTTTATACCTGTGTTTGTGTGTGTCTGCATGTGTTTATATCTGTACGTGTGTGTGTGTGTCCGCAAGTGTTTATATCTGTATGTGTGTGCGTGTCTGCATTTGTTTACATCTGTATATGTGTGTCTGCATGTGTTTACAACTGTATGTGCGTGTGTGTTGACATGTGTTTATATCTGTATTTGTGTGCGCGTGTCTGCAAGTGTTTATATCTGTATGTATGTGTCTGCATGTGTTTATATCTGTATTTGTGTGCGTGTATCCTCATGTCTTTATATCTGTATGTGTGTGCGTGTATCTGCATGTGTTTATATCTGTATGTGTGTGTTTGTCTGTGTATTGATATCTCTATGTGCGCGGGTGTCTGCATGTGTTTAAACCTGTATGTGCGTGTGTGTTGACGTGTTTATATCTGTATGTGCGTATGTCTGCATGTGTTTATATCTGTATGTATGTATGTCTGCATGTGTTTATATCTGCATGTGCACATGTGTTTGCATGTGTTTATATCTGTATGTGTGTGTGTGTCTGCATGTGTTTATATCTGTATTTGTGTGTGTCTGCATGTGTTTATATCTGTATGTGTGTGCGTGTCTGCATGTTTATTTCTGTATGTGTGTGTGTCTGCACGTGTTTATATCTATATGTGTGTGTGTGTTTGCATGTTTTTATATCTGTATGTGTGTGTATCTGCATGTGTTTATATCTCTGTGTGTGTCTGCATGTGTTTATATCTTTATTTGTGTGTGTCTGCATGTGTTTATAACTGTATGTGTGCGGATGTCTGCATGTGTTTATATCTCCATGTATGTGCGCATGTCTGCATGTGTTTATATCTGTATGTGTGTGCGTGACTGCATGTTTATTTC
Source organism: Chiloscyllium plagiosum (assembly GCF_037043375.1). NCBI lineage: Eukaryota > Metazoa > Chordata > Chondrichthyes > Orectolobiformes > Hemiscylliidae > Chiloscyllium > Chiloscyllium plagiosum. The sequence goes on from NW_028270183.1 coordinate 37,487,493, forward strand.
TGTATGTGTGTGTGTCTGCATGTGTTTATATCTGTAATTGTGCATGTGTCTGTGTGTTGATACCTCTATGTGTGCATGTTTGTCTGCATGTGTTTATAACTGTATGTGTGTGTGTCTGTCTGCATGTGTTTATATCTGTATGTGTGTGTGTCTGCATGTGTTTATATCTGTATGTGTGTGCATGTGTCTGCATGTGTTTATATCTGTATGTGTGTGCTTGTCTGCATGTTAATATCTGTATGTGTGTGTGTCTGCATGTGTTTATATCCGCAATTGTGCATGTGTCTGTGTGTTGATATCTCTATGTGTGCACATATGTCTGCATGTGTTTATAACTGCATGTGTTCACATGTGTCTGCATATGTTTATATCTGTATGTGTGTGCGTGTTTTCATGTGTTTATATCTGTATGTGTGTGTCTGCATGTGTTTATATCTGTAATTGTGCATGTGTCTGTGTGTTGATATCTCTATGTGTGCGCATGTGTCTGCATGTGTTTATAACTGCATGTGTTCGCATGTGTCTGCATATGTTTATATCTGTATGTGTGTGCGTGTGTCTGCATGTGTTTATATCTGTATGTGTGTGCAGTCTGCATGTATTTATATCGGTACGTGTGTGTTTATATCTGTACGTGTGCGTGTTGCTGAATATATTTATATGTGTATGTATGTGTGTGTGTCTGCTTGTGTTTATACTTCGATATGTATGTGTGTGTCTATCTGTCTATATCCGTAAGTGTACATGTTCGTGTGTCTGCATATGTATATATCTGTACGTGTTTATGTCTGTGCGTGTGTTTATATCTGTGTATGTGTGTGTCTGCATGTATTTATATCTGTATGTGAGTGTGTCTGCATGTATTTATATCTGTATGTGAGTGTTTGCATGCATTTATATCTGTATGTGTGTATGTGTCTGCATGTGTTTATATCTGTATATGTGTGTATCTGCATGTGCTTATAACTGTATGTGTGTGCATGTTTGCATGTGTTTATATCTGCATGTGTGTGTATGTCATCATGTTTTTATATCTTTATGTGTGTGTGTGTCGACATGTGTTCACATCTGTATGTGAGTGTGTCTGCATGTGTTTATTCCTGTGTGTGTGTGTCTGCATGTGTTTATATCTGTATGTGTGTGCGTGTCTGCATGTATTTATATTTGTGTGTGTATGTGTTTGCATGTGTTTATATCTGTATATGTGCGGGTCTGCATGCGTTTATACCTGTGTTTGTGTGTGACTGCATGTGTTTATATCTGTATGTGTGTGTGTCCCCGCAAGTGTTTATATCTGTATGTGTGTGCGTGTCTGCATTTGTTTATATCCGTATGTGTGTGTCTGCATGTGTTTATATCTGTATATGTGTGTCTGCATGTGTTTATAACTGTATGTATGTGTGTGTCTATGTGTGTTTATATCTCCACGTGTGTGCCTGTGTCTGCATGTGTTTTCATCTGTATGAGTGTGCATGTCTGCATGTGTTTATAACTTTATTTGTGTGCGTGTGTCTGCATGTGTTTATAACTGTAGGTGTGCATGTATCTGCATGTGTTTATATCTTTATATGTGTGTGTCTGCATGTGTTTATATCTGTATGAGTGTGCATGTCTGCATGTGTTTATAACGTTATTTGTGTGCGTGTGTCTGCATGTGTTTATATCTTTAGGTGTGCATGTGTCTGCATGTGATTATATCTGTATGTATGTGTGTCTGCATGTGTTTATATCCGCATGTATGTGCATGTGTCTGCATGTGTTTATATCAGTATGTGTGCGTGTCTGCATGTGTTTATGTCTGTATGTGTGTGTGCCTGCATGTGTTTATATCTGTAATTGTGCGTGTGTCTGTGTGTTGATATCCCTATGTGTGCGGATGTCTGCATTTGTTTATGTGTGTGTTTCTGTATGCATGTGTTTATATCTGTATGAGTGTGTGTCTGCATGTATTTATATCTGTATGTGAGTGTTTGCATGCATTTATATCTGTATGTGTGTATGTGTCTGCATGTGTTTATATCTGTTTGTGTGTGTGCGTGTGTCTGCATGTGTTTATATCTGTATGCGTGTGCGTGTTTGCATGTGTTTATATCTGTGTGTATGTGCCTGCATGTGTTTATATCTGTATGCGTGTGTGTCTGCATGTGTTTATATCTGTAATTGTGCATGTGTCTGTGTGTTGATATCTCTATGTGTGCACGTTTGTCTGCATGTGTTTATAACTGTATGTGTGTGTGTCTGTCTGCATGTGTTTATATCTGTATGTGTGTGTGTCTGCATGTGTTTATATCTTTATGTGTGTGCATGTGTCTGCATGTGTTTATATCTGTATGTGTGTGCGTGTCTGCATGTTAATATCTGTATGTGTGTGTGTCTGCATGCGTTTAGATCCACAATTCTGCATGTGTCTGTGTGTTGATATCTCTATGTGTGCACATATGTCTGCATGTGTTTATAACTGCATGTGTTCGCATGTGTCTGCATATGTTTATATCTGTATGTGTGTGCATGTTTTCATGTGTTTATATCTGTATGTGTGTGTCTGCATGTGTTTATATCTGTATGCGTGTGCGTGTTTGCATGTGTTTATATCTGTGTGTATGTGCCTGCATGTGTTTATATCTGTATGTATGTGTGTCTGCATGTGTTTATATTTGTATATGTGTGCGTGTCTGCATGTGTTAGTATCTGTGTGTGCGTGTCTGCATGTGTTTATATCTGTATGTGTGTCTGCATGTCTTTATATCTGTATGTGTGCGTGTGTCTGTGTGTTGATATCTCTATGTGCGCGCTTGTCAGCATTTGTTTAAACCTGGATGTGCGTGTGTGTTGACATGTGATTATATCTGTATGTATGTGTGCCTGCATGTGTTTATATCAGTATATGTGCATGTGTCTGCATGTGATTATATCTGTATGTGTGTGTCTGCATGTGTTTATATCTCTATGTGTGTGCGTGTCTGCATGTTTAGATCTGTATGTGTGTGTGTGTCCGCATGTGTTTATATCTTTATGTGTGTGCGTGTTGGCATGTGTTTATATCAGTATGTGTGTGTCTGCATGTGTTTATATCTGTATATGTGTGTATCTGCATGTGTTTATAACTGTATGTGTGCGCGTGTGTCTGCATGTGTTTATATCTGTATGTGAGTGTGTCTGCATGTGTTTATATCTGTATATGTGTGTGCAACTGCATGTGCTTATATCTGTATGTGCGTGTGTATGTCATCATGTTTTTATATCTTTATGTGTGTGTGTGTGTCTGCATGTGTTTATTCCTGTGTGTGTGTGTCTGCATGTGTTTATATCTGTATGTGTGTGCGTGTTTGCATGTATTTATATTTGTGTGTGTATGTGTTTGCATGTGTTTATATCTGTATGTGCGCGGGTCTGCATGCGTTTATACCTGTGTTTGTGTGTGTCTGCATGTGTTTATATCTGTATGTGTGTGTGTCCGCAAGTGTTTATATCTGTATGTGTGTGCGTGTCTGCATTTGTTTATATCCGTATGTGTGTGTCTGCATGTGTTTATATCTGTATGTGTGTGTCTACATGTGTTTATAACTGTTGTGTGCACGTGTCTGCATGTCTATATCTGTATATGTGTGTCTGCATGTGTTTATAACTGTATGTATGTGTGTGTCTATGTGTGTTTATATCTCTATGTGTGTGCCTGTGTCTGCATGTGTTTATATCTGTATGAATGTGCATGTCTGCATGTGTTTATAACTTTATTTGTTTGCGTGTGTCTGCATGTGTTTACATCTGTATGAGTGTGCATGTCTGCATGTGTTTATAACTTTATTTGTGTGCGTGCGTCTGCATGTGTTTATATCTGTAGGTTTGCATGTCTCTGCATGTGTTTATATCTTTATGTGTGTGTGTCTGCATGTGTTTATATCTGTATGATTGTGCATGTCTGCATGTGTTTATAACGTTATTTGTGTGCGTGTGTCTGCATGCGTTTATATCTTTAGGTGTGCATGTGTCTGCATGTGTTTATATCTGCATGTGTGCGTGTCTGCATGTGTTTATGTCTGTACGTGTGTGTGTCTGCATGTGTTTATATCTGTAATTGTGCGTGTGTCTGTGTGTTGATATCCCTATGTGAGCGCGTGTCTGCATTTGTTTATAACTGTATATGTGTGTTTCTGTCTGCATGTGTTTATATCTGTATGTGTGTGTGTCTGCATGTATTTGTATCTGTATGTCGTGTTTGCATGCATTTATATCTGTATGTGTGTATGTGTCTGCATGTGTTTATATCTGTTTGTGTGTGTGCGTGTGTCTGCATATGTTTATATCTGTATGCGTGTGCATGTTTGCATGTCTTTATATCTGTATGTATGTGCCTGCATGTGTTTATATCTGTATGTGTGTGTGTCTGCATGTGTTTATATCTGTAATTGTGCATGTGTCTGTGTGTTGATATCTCTATGTGTGCACGTTTGTCTGCATGTGTTTATAACTGTATGTGTGTGTGTGTCTGCATGTGTTTATATCTGTATGTGTGTGTGTCTGCATGTGTTTATATCTTTATGTGTGTGCATGTGTCTGCATGTGTTTATATCTGTATGTGTGTGCGTGTCTGCATGTTAATATCTGTATGTGTGTCTGCATGTGTTTATATCTGCAATTGTGCATGTGTCTGTGTGTTGATATCTCTATGTGTTCACATATATCTGCATGTGTTTATAACTGCATGTGTTCGCATGTGTCTGCATATGTTAATATCTGTATGTGTGTGCGTGTTTTCATGTGTTTATATCTGTATGTGTGTGTCTGCATGTGTTTATATCTCTATGTGTGTGTGTCTGCATGTGTTTATATCTTTATGTGTGTGCATGTGTCTGCATGTGTTTATATCTGTATGTGTGTGCGTGTCTGCATGTTAATATCTGTATGTGTGTCTGCATGTGTTTATATCTGCAATTGTGCATGTGTCTGTGTGTTGATATCTCTATGTGTGCACATGTGTCTGCATGTGTTTATAACTGCATGTGTTCGCATGTGTCTGCATATGTTTATATCTGTATGTGTGCGTGTGTCTGCATGTGTTTATATCTGTATGTGTGTGCAGTCTGCATGTATTTATATCGGTACGTGTGTGTTTATATCTGTACGTGTGCGTGTTGCTGAATATATTTATATGTGTATGTTTGTGTGTGTGTCTGCTTGTGTTTATACTTCTATATGTATGTGTGTGTCTATCTGTGTATATCCGCAAGTGTACATGTACGTCTGTCTGCATATGTATATATCTGTACGTGTTTATGTGTGTACGTGTGTTTATATCTGTATATGTGTGTGTCTGCATGCATTTATATCTGTATGTGAGTGTGTCTGCACGTATTTATATCTGTACGTGAGTGTTTGCATGCATTTATATCTGTATGTGTGTATGTGTCTGCATGTGTTTATATCTGTTTGTGTGTGTGCGTGTGTCTGCATGTGTCTATATCTGTGTGTATGTGCCTGCATGTGTTTATATCTGTACGTATGTGTCTCTGCATGTGTTTATATTTGTATGTGTGTGCGTGTCTGCATGTGTTTGTATCTGTGTGTGCGTGTGTCTGCATGCGTTTATATCTGTATATGTGTGTGCATCTGCATGTGCTTATATCTGTATGTGTGTGCATGTGTGCATGTGTTTTTATCTGTATGTGTGTGTGCCTGCATGTGTTTATATCAGTATATGTGCATGTGTCTGCATGTGATTATATCTGTATGTGCGTGTGTGTCTGCATGTGTTTATATCTGTACGTGAGTGTGTCTGCATGTGTTTACATCTGCATGTGTGTGCATCTGCATATGTTTATATCTTTATGTGTGTGGGTGTCGACATGTGTTTACATCTCTATGTATGCACGTGTGTCTGCATGTATTTATATCTGAATGTGTGTGCGTGTGTCTGCATGTGTTTATATCTGTGTGTGTGCCTGCATGTGTTTATATCTGTATGTGTGCATGTGTCTGCATGTGTTTATATCTGTATGCATGTGCGTCTGCATGTGTTTATATCTGTACGTGTGAGTGTGTCTGCATGTGTTTATCTCTGTATGTGTGCGTATCTACATGTGTTTATATCTGTATGTATGTGTCTACATGTGATTATATCTTTATGTGTATGAGTGTCTGCATGTGTTTATATCTTTATGTGTGCGTGTGTGTCTGCATGTTTATATCTGTATGTGTGCATGTGAGTCTGCGCGTGCTTATATCTGTATATGTGTGTGTCTACATGTGTTTATATCTGTATGTGTGTGTCTGCATGTGTTTATATCTGTATGTGTGTGTGTTTGCATGTGTTTATATCTGTATTTGTGCGTGTGTCTGCATTTGTTTCTATCTGTGTGTATGTGTATCTGCATGTGCTTATATCTGTATGTGCGCGTGTCTGCATGTGTTTATATCCGTATTTGTGTTTTCTGCATGTGTTTATAACTGTATGTGTGCGCGTGGTTGCATGTTTATATCTGTATGAATGTGTGTCTGCATGTGTTTATATCTGTATATGTGTATATGTGTGTGCCTGCATGTGTTTATAACTGTTTATGTGTGCATGTCTGCATGTGTTTATAACTGTATGTGAGCGTGTGTCAGCATGCGTTTATACCTGTATATGTGTGTGTCTGCATGTGTTTATATCTGTGTGTGTCTGCATGTGTTTATATCTCTGTGTGTGTCTGCATGTGTTTATAACTGTATGTGTGCGCGTGTCTGCACGTGTTTATATTCTATGTGTGTGTGTCTGCATGTGTTTATATCTGTATGTTTATATCTGTATGTATGTGTCTGCATGTGTTTACATCTGTATCCGTGCGTATCTACATGTGTTTATATCAGTATGTATGTTTGTCTGCATGTGTTTACATCTGTACATGTGTGTCTACATGTGTTTAGATCTGTATGTGTGTGTCTGCATATGTGTCTACCTGTATGCGTGCATATCTACATGTGTTTATGTCTGTATGTATGTGTCTACATGTGTTTATACCTTTATATGTGCGTGTGTCTGCATGTGTTTATATCTGCATGTGTGTGTATCTGCATGTGTTTATATCTTTATGTGTGTGGGTGTCGACATGTGTTTACATCTGTATGTGTCTGCGTCTGCATGTGTTTATCACTATATGTGTGCGTATCTACATGTGTTTATATCTGTGTGTATGTGTCTACACGTGTTTATATCTTTATGTGTGTGTGTCTGCATGTGTTTATATCTTTATGTGTGCGTGTGTGTCTGCATGTGTTTATATCTGTATGTGTGCATGTGAGTCTGCGCGTGCATATATCTGTATGTGTGTGTGTGTCTGCATGTGTTTATATCTGTATGTGTGTGTCTGCATGTGTTTATATCTGTATGTGTGTGTCTCTGCATGTGTTTAAATCTGTATGTGTGTGCATGTCTGCATGTGTTTATATCTTTGAGGAGAAAGTGAGGTCTGCAGATGCTGGAGATCAGAGCTGGAAATGTGTTGCTGGAAAAGCGCAGCAGGTCAGGCAGCATCGAGGGAACAGGAAAATCGACGTTTCGGGCATTCCTGAAGAAGGGCTTATGCCCGAAACGTCGATTCTCCTGTTCGCTGGATGCTGCCTGACCTGCTGCGCTTTTCCAGCACCACATTTCCAGCTGCATGTGTTTATATCTGTATGTGTGAGCGTGTCTGCATGTATTTATATTGGTACATGTGTCTGTTTATATCTGTACATGTGCTTGTTGCTGAATGTATTTATATGTGCATGTATGTGTGTGTGTCTGCTTGTGTTTATACTTCTATATGTATGTGTGTGTCTATCTGTCTATATCCGTAAGTGTACATGTTCGTGTGTCTGCATATGTGTATATCTGTATGAGTTTATATCTGTGCGTGTGTTTATATCTGTATATGTGTATGCATGTGTCTGCATGTGTTCATGTCTCTATGCGTGTGTCTGCATGTGTTTATATGTGTATGTGTGTATTTGTCTGCATGTGTTTATATTTGTATGTGTGTGTCTGCATGTGTTTATATCTGTATGTGTGTGTTTGTCTGTGTATTGATATCTTTATGTGCGCACGTGTCTGCATGTGTTTAAACCTGTATGTGCGCGTATGTTGACGTATTTACATCTGTATGTGCATGTATCTGCATGTGTTTATATCTGTATGTATGTGTGTCTGCATGTGTTTATATTTGTATGTGTGTGTGTGCCTGCATGTGTTTATATCTGTATGTGTGCGTGTATCTGCATGTGTTTATATCTGTATGTGTGTTTTTGTCTGTGTATTGATATCTCTATGTGCACGCGTGTCCCCATGTGTGTAAACCTGTATGTGCGTGTGTGTTGACGTGTTTACATCAGTATGTGCGTGTATCTGCATGTGTTTATATCTGTATGTATGTGTGTCTGCATGTGTTTATATCTGCATGTGTGCATGTGTCTGCCTGTGTTTATATCCGTATGTGTGTGTGTCTGAATTTGTTTATATCTGTGTGTGTGTCTGCATGTGTTTATATCTGTATTTGTGTGTGTCTGCATGTGTTTATAACTGTATGTGTGCGCATGTCTGCATTTTCATATCTGTATGTATGCGTGTCTGCATGTGTTTATATCTGTATGTGTGTGCCTGCATGTGTTTATAACTGTATGTGTGTGTGTCTGCATGTGGTTATATTTCTATATATGTGCATGTGTTTATATCTGTATGTGTGTGCATGTCTGCATGTTTATTTCTGTATGTGTGTGGGTCTGCATGTGTTTATATCTGTAATTGTGCATGTGTCTGTGTGTTGATATCTCTATGTGTGCACGTTTGTCTGCAAGTGTTTATAACTTTATATGTGTGCATGTCTGCATGTGTTTATATCTGTATCTGTGTGCGTGTGTCTGCATGTGTTTATATCTGTATGTGTGTGCATGTCTGCATGTATTTATATCGGTACGTGTGTGTTTGTATATGTACGTGTGCTTGTTGCTGAATGTATTTATATGTGCATGTATGTGTGTGTCTGTGCTTGTGTTTATAGTTCTATATGTATGTGTGTGTCTATCTGTCTATATCCGTAAGTGTACATGTTCGTGTGTCTGCATATGTATATATCTGTATGAGTTTATATCTGTGCGTGTGTTTATATCTGTATATGTGTATGCATGTGTCTGCATGTGTTCATGTCTCTATGTGTGTGTCTGCATGTCTTTATATCTGTATGCGTGTGTCTGCATGTGTTTATATCTGTATGTGTGTGTGTGTCTCCATGTGTTAATATGTGTATGTGTGTATTTGTCTGCATGTTATTATATTTGTATGTGTGTGTGTGCCTGCATGTGTTTATATCTTTATGTGTGTGCGTGTATCTGCATGTGTTTATATCTGTATGTGTGTTTTTGTCTGTGTATTGAAATCTCTATGTGCGCACGTGTCTGCAAGTGTTTAAACCTGTATGTGCGCGTGTGTTGATGTGTTTACATCTGTATGTGCGTGTATCTGCATGTGTTTATATCTGTATGTATGTGTGTCTGCCTGTGTTTATAGCTGTATGTGTGTGTGTCTGCATTTGTTTAAATCTGTGTGTGTGTGCATGTGTTTATATCTGTATGTGTGTGTTTGTCTGCATGTGTTTATATCTGTATGTGTGTGCGTGTTTGCATGTGTTTATTTCTGTATGTGTGTGTGTCTGGAAGTGTATATATCTGTGTGTGTGTCTGCATGTGTTTCTATCTGTATGTGTGTGTCTCCATGTGTTTATATCTGTATTTGTGTGCGTGTGTCCTCATGTCTTTATATCTGTATGTGTGTGTTTGTCTGTGTATTGATATCTCTATGTGTGCGCGGATGTCTGCATGTGTTTAAACCTGTATGTGCGTGTGTGTTGACATGTGTTTATATCTGTATGTGTGTGTGTCTGCATGTGTTTATATCTGTATGTATGTGTGTCTGCATGTGTTTATATCTGTATGTGTGCATGTGTCTGCATGTTTTTATATCTGTATGTGTGTGTGTCTGCATGTGTTTATATCTGTGTGTGTGTCTGCATGTGTTTATATCTGTATTTGTGTGCATCTGCATGTGTTTGTAACTGTATGTGTGCGCATGTCTGCATGTTTATATCTGTATGTATGCGTGTCTGCATGTGTTTATATCTGTATGTGTGTGCCTGCATGTGTTTATAACTGTATGTGTGTGTGTCTGCATGTGTTTATATCTCTATGTATGTGCATGTGTCTGCATGTGTTTATAACTGTATTTGTGTGCGTGTCCTCATGTCTTTATATCTGTATGTGTGTGCGTGTATCTGCATGTGTTTATATCTGTATGTGTGTGTTTGTCTGTGTATTGATATCTCTATGTGCGCGCATGTCTGCATGTGTTTAAACCTGTATGTGCGTGTGTATTGACATGTGTTTATATTTGTATGTGTGTGTCTGCATGTGTTTATATCTGTATGTATGTGTGTCTGCATGGATTTATATCTGTATGTGTGCATGTGTCTGCATGTGTTTATATCTGTATGTGTGTGTGTTTGCATGTTTTTATATCTGTATGTGTGTGTGTGTCTGCATGTGTTTATATTTGTATTTGTGTGTGTCTGCATGTGTTTATAACTGTATGTGTGCGCATGTCTGCATGTTTATATCTGCATGTATGCGTGTCTGCATGTGTTTATATCTCTATGTGTGTGTCTGCATGTGTTTATATCTGTATGTGTGTGTGTCTGCATGTGTTTATATCTGTATGTATGTGTGTCTGCATGTGTTTATATCTGTATGTGTGCATGTGTCTGCATGTGTTTATACCTGTATGTGTGCATGTGTCTGCATGTTTTTATATCTGTATGTGTGTGTGTCTGCATGTGTTTATATCTGTGTGTGTGTGTGTCTGCATGTGTTTATAACTGTATGTGTGCGCATGTCTGCATGTTTATATCTGTATGTATGCGTGTCTGCATGTTTTTATATCTCTATGTGTGTGTCTGCATGTGTTTATATCTGTATTTGTGTGTGTCTGCATGTGTTTATAACTGTATGTGTGCGCATGTCTGCATGTTTATATCTGTATGTATGCGTGTCTGCATGTGTTTATATCTCTATGTGTGTGTCTGCATGTGTTTATATCTGTATGTGTGTGTTTGTCTGCATGTGTTTATATCTGTATGTGTGTGCGTGTGTCTGCATGTGTTTATTTCTGTATGTGTGTGTGTCTGGAAGTGTATATATCTGTGTGTGTGTGTCTGCATGTGTTTATATCTTTATGTGTGCGTGTGTGCCTGCATGCGTTTATATCTGTATGTGTGCATGTGAGTCTGCGCGTGTTTATATCTGTATGTGTGTGTGTGTCTACATGTGTTTATATCTGTATGTGAGTGTCTGCTTGTGTTTATATCTGTATGTGTGTGTTTGCATGTGTTTATATCTGTATTTGTGCGTGTGTCTGCATTTGTTTATATCTGTGTGTATGTGCGTCTGCATGTGCTTATATCTGTATGAGCGCGTGTCTGCATGTGTTTATATCTGTATGTGTGTGTCTCTGCATGTGTTTATAACTGTATGTGTGCGCGTGTCTGCATGTTTATATCTGTATGTATGTGTGTCTGCATGTGTTTATAACTGTATATGTGTGCAAGTCTGCATGTGTTTATATCTGTATGTGTGTGCGTGTCTGCATGTGTTTGTATCTGTATATGTGTGTGTCTGTATGTTTTGAAATCTGTGTGTGTGTTTGTCTGCATGTGTTTATAACTGTATGTGTGCGTGTGTCTGCATGTGTTTATACCTGTATATGTGTGTGTCTGCATGTGTTTATATCTGTATGTGTGTGCGTGTTTGCATGTGTTTATTTCTGTATGTGTGTGTGTCTGGAAGTGTTTATATCTGTGTGTGCGTGTTTGCATGTGTTTATTTCTGTATGTGTGTGTGTCTGCGTGTGTTTATATCTGTGTGTGCATGTCTGCATTTGTTTCTATCTGTATGTGTGTGCTCTGCATGTGTTTTTAGCTGCATGTGTGTGCGTGTCTGCATGTTTATATCTGTATGTATGTATGTCTGCGTGTGTTTATATCTGTATATGTGTGTGCCTGCATGTGCTTATATCTGTAATTGTGCGTTTGTCTGTGTGTTGATATCTCTTTGTATGCACCTGTGTCTGCATGTGGTTATAACTGTATGTGTGAGTGTGTGCTTGCATGTGTTTATATTTGTGTGTGTGCCTGCATGTGTTTATATCTGTATGTGTGCATGTGTCCGCATGTGTTTATATCTGTATGCATGTGTGTCTGCATGTGTTTATATCGGTATGTGTGCGTGTGTCTGCATGTGTTTATATCTGTATGTGTGTGTGTTTGCATGTTTTTATGTATGTATGTTTATGCATGACTGCATGTGTTTATATCTGTTTGTGTGCGTGTCTGCATGTGTTTATATCTGTACTTGTGTGTGTCTGCATGTGTTTATACCTGTATATGTGTGTGTCTGCATGTGTTTATATCTGTGTGTGTGTGTTAGTCTGCATGTGTTTATATCTGTATGTGTGTGCGTGTTTGTATGTGTTTATTTCTGTATGTGTGTCTGGAAGTGTTTATATCTGTGTGTGCGTGTCTGCATGTGTTTATATCTGTATGTGAGTGTCTCCATGTGTTAATAACTGTATGTGCGTGTGTGTTGACATAGGTTTATATCTGTATTTGTGTGCGCGTGTCTGCATGTGTTTATATCTGTATGTATGTGTCTGCATGTGTTTATATCTGTATTTGTGTGCGTGTGTCCTCATGACTTTATATCTGTATGTGTGTGCGTGTATCTGCATGTGCTTATATCTGTATGTGTGTGTTTGTCTGTGTATTGATATCTCTATGTGTGCGCGTGTCTGCATGTGTTTAAACCTGTATGTGCGTGTGTGTTGACATGTGTTTATATCTGTATGTGTGTGTGTCTGCATGTGTTTATATCTGTATATATGTGTGTCTGCATGTTTTTATATCTGTATGTGTGCATGTGTCTGCATGTGTTTATATCTGTATGTGTGCATTTGTCTGCATGTTTTTATATCTGTATGTGTGTGTGTCTGCATGTGTTTATATCTGTGTGTGTGTCTGCATGTGTTTATATCTGTATTTGTGTGTGTCTGCATGTGTTTATAACTGTATGTGTGCGCATGCCTGCCTGTTTATATCTGTATGTATGCGTGTCTGCATGTGTTTATATCTGTATGTGTGTGCCTGCATGTGTTTATAACTGTATGTGTGTGTGTCTGCATGTGTTTATATCTCTATGTATGTGCATGTGTCTGCATGTGTTTATAACTGTATTTGTGTGTGCGTCCTCATGTCTTTATATCTGTATGTGTGTGCGTGTATCTGCATGTGTTTATATCTGTATGTGTGTGTTTGTCTGTGTAGTGATATCTCTATGTGCGTGCATGTCTGCATGTGTTTAAACCTGTATGTGCGTGTGTGTTGACATGTGTTTATATCTGTATGTGTGTGTGTCTGCATGTGATTATATCTGTATGTATGTGTGTCTGCATGGGTTTATATCTGTATGTGTGCATGTGTCTGCATGTGTTTATATCTGTATGTGTGTGTGTTTGCATGTTTTTACATCTGTATGTATGTGTGTCTGCATGTGTTTATATCTGTATTTGTGTGTGTCTGCATGTGGTTATATCTGTATTTGTGTGTGTCTGCATGTGTTTATAACTGTATGTGTGCGCATGTCTGCATGTTTATATCTGTATGTATGCGTGTCTGCATGTGTTTATATCTGTATGTGTGTGCCTGCATGTGTTTATATCTCTATGTATGTGCATGTGTCTGCATGTGTTTATATCTGTATTTATGTGCTTGTGTCCTCATGTCTTTATATCTGTATGTGTGTGCGTGTATCTGCATGTGTTTATATCTGTATGTGTGTGTTTGTCTGTGTAGTGATATCTCTATGTGCGCGCATGTCTGCATGTGTTTAAACCTGTATGTGCGTGTGTGTTGACATGTGTTTATATCTGTATGTGTGTGTGTCCGCATGTGTTTATATCTGTATGTATGTGTGTCTGCATGTGTTTATATCTGTATGTGTGCATGTGTCTATATCTGTATGTGTGTGTGTTTGCATGTTTTTATATCTGTATGTGTGTGTGTCTGCATGTGTTTATATCTGTGTGTGTGTCTGCATGTGTTTATATCTGTATTTGTGTGTGTCTGCATGTGTTTATAACTGTATGTGGGCGCATGTCTGCATGTTTATATCTGTATGTATGCGTGTCTGCATGTGTTTATATCTATATGTGTGTGCCTGCATTTGTTTATATCTGTATGTATGTGCATGTGTCTGCATGTGTTTATATCTGTATTTGTGTGCGTGTGTCCGCATGTCTTTATATCTGTATGTGTGTGTGTGTGTGTGTATCTGCATGTGTTTATATCTGGATGTGTGTGTTTGTCTGTGGATTGATATCTCTATGTGCGCGCATGTCTGCATGTGTTTAAACCTGTATGTGCGTGTGTGTTGACATGTGTTTATATCTGTATGTATGTGTGTCTGCATGTTTTTATATCTGTATGTGTGTGTGTCTGCATGTGTTTATATCTGTGTGTGTGTTTGCATGTTTTTATATCTGTATGTATGTGTGTCTGCATGTGTTTATATCTGTGTGTGTGTGCCTGCATGTGTTTATAACTGTATGTGTGTGTGTCTGCATGTGTTTATATCTCTATGTATGTGCGTGTGTCTGCATGTGTTTATATCTGTATGTGTGTGTGTGTGTTCTCATGTCTTTATATCTGTATGTGTGTGCGTGTATCTGCATGTGTTTATATCTGTAATTGTGCGTGTGTCTGTGTGTTGATATCTCTATGTATGCACGTGTGTCTGCATGTGTTTATATCTGTATGTGTGCATGTGTCTATATCTGTATGTGTGTGTGTTTGCATGTTTTTATATCTGTATGTGTGTGTGTCTGCATGTGTTTATATCTGTGTGTGTGTCTGCATGTGTTTATATCTGTATTTGTGTGTGTCTGCATGTGTTTATAACTGTATGTGGGCGCATGTCTGCATGTTTATATCTGTATGTATGCGTGTCTGCATGTGTTTATATCTGTATTTGTGTGTGTCTGCATGTGTTTATAACTGTATGTATGTGCATGTGTCTGCATGTGTTTATATCTGTATTTGTGTGCGTGTGTCCTCATGTCTTTATATCTGTATGTGTGTGCGTGTATCTGCATGTGTTTATATCTGTATGTGTGTGTTTGTCTGTGTAGTGATATCTCTATGTGCGCGCATGTCTGCATGTGTTTAAACCTGTATGTGCGTGTGTGTTGACATGTGTTTATATCTGTATGTGTGTGTGTCCGCATGTGTTTATATCTGTATGTATGTGTGTCTGCATGTGTTTATATCTGTATGTGTGCATGTGTCTATATCTGTATGTGTGTGTGTTTGCATGTTTTTATATCTGTATGTGTGTGTGTCTGCATGTGTTTATATCTGTGTGTGTGTCTGCATGTGTTTATATCTGTATTTGTGTGTGTCTGCATGTGTTTATAACTGTATGTGGGCGCATGTCTGCATGTTTATATCTGTATGTATGCGTGTCTGCATGTGTTTATATCTATATGTGTGTGCCTGCATTTGTTTATATCTGTATGTATGTGCATGTGTCTGCATGTGTTTATATCTGTATTTGTGTGCGTGTGTCCGCATGTCTTTATATCTGTATGTGTGTGTGTGTGTGTGTATCTGCATGTGTTTATATCTGGATGTGTGTGTTTGTCTGTGGATTGATATCTCTATGTGCGCGCATGTCTGCATGTGTTTAAACCTGTATGTGCGTGTGTGTTGACATGTGTTTATATCTGTATGTATGTGTGTCTGCATGTTTTTATATCTGTATGTATGTGTGTCTGCATGTGTTTATATCTGTGTGTGTGTTTGCATGTTTTTATATCTGTATGTATGTGTGTCTGCATGTGTTTATATCTGTGTGTGTGTGCCTGCATGTGTTTATAACTGTATGTGTGTGTGTCTGCATGTGTTTATATCTCTATGTATGTGCGTGTGTCTGCATGTGTTTATATCTGTATGTGTGTGTGTGTGTCCTCATGTCTTTATATCTGTATGTGTGTGCGTGTATCTGCATGTGTTTATATCTGTAATTGTGCGTGTGTCTGTGTGTTGATATCTCTATGTATGCACGTGTGTCTGCATGTGTTTATATCTGTATGTGTGCATGTGTCTATATCTGTATGTGTGTGTGTTTGCATGTTTTTATATCTGTATGTGTGTGTCTCTGCATGTGTTTATATCTGTGTGTGTGTCTGCATGTGTTTATATCTGTATTTGTGTGTGTCTGCATGTGTTTATAACTGTATGTGGGCGCATGTCTGCATGTTTATATCTGTATGTATGCGTGTCTGCATGTGTTTATATCTGTATGTGTGTGCCTGCATTTGTTTATATCTGTATGTATGTGCATGTGTCTGCATGTGTTTATATCTGTATTTGTGTGCGTGTGTCCGCATGTCTTTATATCTGTATGTGTGTGTGTGTGTGTGTATCTGCATGTGTTTATATCTGGATGTGTGTGTTTGTCTGTGGATTGATATCTCTATGTGCGCGCATGTCTGCATGTGTTTAAACCTGTATGTGCGTGTGTGTTGACATGTGTTTATATCTGTATGTATGTGTGTCTGCATGTTTTTATATCTGTATGTGTGTGTGTCTGCATGTGTTTATATCTGTGTGTGTGTTTGCATGTTTTTATATCTGTATGTATGTGTGTCTGCATGTGTTTATATCTGTGTGTGTGTGCCTGCATGTGTTTATAACTGTATGTGTGTGTGTCTGCATGTGTTTATATCTCTATGTATGTGCGTGTGTCTGCATGTGTTTATATCTGTATGTGTGTGTGTGTCCTCATGTCTTTATATCTGTATGTGTGTGCGTGTATCTGCATGTGTTTATATCTGTAATTGTGCGTGTGTCTGTGTGTTGATATCTCTATGTATGCACGTGTGTCTGCATGTGTTTATATCTGTATGTGTGTGCGTGTGTCTGCATGTGTTTATATCTGTGTGTGTGCCTGCATGTGTTTCTATCTGTATGTGTGCATGTGTCTGCATGTGGTTATATCTGTATGCATGTGCGTCTGCATGTGTTTATATCTGTATGTGTGAGTGTGTCAGCATGTGTGTATATCTGTATGCGTGTCTGCATGTGTTTATCTCTGTATGTGTGCGTATCTACATGTGTTTATATCTGTATGTATGTGTCTACATGTGTTTATATCTTTATGTGTATGTGTGTCTGCATGTGTTTATATCTGTATGTGTGTGTTTGCATGTGTTTATATCTGCATTTGTGCGTGTGTCTGCATTTGTTTATATCTGTGTGTATGTGTGTCTGCATGTGCTTATATCTGTATTTGTGTGTCTCTGCATGTGTTTATAACTGTATGTGTGCGCGTGGTTACATGTTTATATCTGTATTTATGTGTGTCTGCATGTGTTTATATCTGTATATGTGTGTGCCTGCATGTGTTTATAACTGTATATGTGTGCATGTCTGCATGTGTTTATATCTGTATGAGTGTGCGTATCTGCATGTGTTTGTATCCGTATATGTGTGTGTCTGCGTGTTTTTAAATCTGTATGTGTGTTTGTCTGCATGTGTTTATAACTGTATGTGTGCGTGTGTCTGCATGCGTTTATACCTGTATATGTGTGTGTCTGCATGTGTTTATATCTGTATGTGTGTGTTTGTCTGCATGTGTTTATATCTGTATGTGTGTGCATGTGTCTGCATGTGTTTATTTCTGTATGTGCTCGTGTCTGCATGTGTTTATATCTGTATGTGTGTGTCTCCGCATGTGTTTATAACTGTATGTGTGCGCGTGTCTGCATGTTTATATCTGTATGTATGTGTGTCTGCATGTGTTTATATCTGTACATGTGTGTGCCTGCATGTGTTTATAACTGTATATGTGTGCATGTCTGCATGTGTTTATATCTGTATGTGTGTGCGTGTCTGCATGTGTTTGTATCTGTATATGTGTGTGTCTGCATGTTTTGAAATCTGTGTGTGTGTTTGTCTGCATGTGTTTATAATTGTATGTGTGCGTGTGTCTGCATGTGTTTATACCTGTATATGTGTGTGTCTGCATGTGTTTATATCTGCATGTGTGTGTTTCTCTGCATGTGTTTATATCTGTATGTGTGTGTGTGTTTGCATGTGTTTATTTCTGTCTGTGTGTGTGTCTGGAAGTGTTTATATCTGTGTGTGTGTGTGTGTCTGCATGTGTTTCTATCTGTATGTGTGT
The DNA here is from genome assembly GCF_037043375.1 of Chiloscyllium plagiosum. Classification (NCBI taxonomy): domain Eukaryota; kingdom Metazoa; phylum Chordata; class Chondrichthyes; order Orectolobiformes; family Hemiscylliidae; genus Chiloscyllium; species Chiloscyllium plagiosum. The sequence goes on from NW_028270183.1 coordinate 37,505,787, forward strand.
CCTCTGCATGTGTTTTAGCTGCATGTGTGTGCGTGTCTGCATGTGTTTATAACTGTATGTGTGCGCGTGTCTGCATGGGTTTATATCTGTATGTTTATATTCTATGTGTGTGTGTCTGCATGGGTTTATATCTGTATGTTTATATCTGTATGTATGTGTGTCTGCATGTGTTTACATCTGTACATGTGTGTCTACATATGTTTAGATCTGTATGTGTGTGTCTGCATATGTGTATACCTGTATGCGTGCGTATCTACATGTGTTTATGTCTGTATGTATGTGTCTACATGTGTTTATACCTTTATGTGTGCGTGTATTTATGTCTCTCTGTGTGTCTGCATGTGTTTATATCTGTGTGTGTGCCTTCATGTGTTTATACCTGTATATGTGTGTGTGTCTGCATGTTTTTATATCTGTATGTGTGCACGTGTGTCTGCATGTGTTTATATCTGTATCTATGTATGTTTGCATGTGTTTATATCTGTATATCTGCATGTCTACATGTGTTTATATCTGTATGCCCGTTTCTGTTTGTATATTTTCATGTCTGTGTGTGTGTTTATATCTCTATGTGTTATGTCTCTACGTGTTTATATCTGTATGTGTGTGTGCCTGCATGTGTTTATGTCTGTGTGTGTGTGTGTGTCTGCATGCATTAAGATCTGTATGTGTGTGCGTGTGTCTACATGTTTATACCTGCATGTCTGTGTGTGTTTATAACTGTATGTCTGTATGTGTGTGTCTGCATGTATTTATGTCTCTCTGTGTGTCTGCATGTGTTTATATCTGTGTGTGTGTCTGCATGTGTTAATATCTGTATGTGCGTGCATGGGTCTACATGTTTATAGGAGAAAGTGGGGGCTGCAGATGCTGGAGATCAGAGCTGAAAATGTGTTGCTGGAAAAGCGCAGCAGGTCAGGCAGCATTCAAGGAACAGGAGAATCGACGCTTCGGGCACAAGCCTGAGGAAGGGCTTGTGCCCGAAGCGTCGATTCTCCTGTTCCTTGGATGCTGCCTGACCTGCTGCTGTTTCCAGCAACACATTTTCAGCTCTACATGTTTATACCTGTATGTCTGTGTGTGTTTATATCTGTATGTGTGTTTATATCTGTATGTGTTTGTGTGTCTGCATGTGTTTATATCTGCATGTGTGTGTCTGCATGTGTTTATATCTGTATGTGTGCACGTGAGTCTGCGTGTGTTTATATCTGTGTGTGTGTCTACATGTGTTTATATCTGTATGTGTGTGTCTGCATGTGTTTATATCTGTATGCATGTTTATCTACATATGTTTATATTTGTATGTATGTGTCTACATGTGTTTATATCTTTGTGTGTGTGTGTCTGCATGTATTTATATCTGCATGTGTGTGTATGCATGTGTTTATATCTTTATGTGTGTGTGTCGACATGTGTTTACATCTGTATGTGTGTGTGTCTGCATGTGTTTATATCTGTATGTGTGTCTGCATGTGTTTATGTGTGCATGTGTGCACGTGTGTCTGCATGTGTCTATATCTGTATGTATGTGTGTCTGCATATGTTTATGTCTGTGTGTGTTTATATCTGTATGTGTGTGTCTGCATATGTTTATGTCTGTATGTGTGTGTGTCTGCATGTGTTTACATCTGTATGTGTGTAGGTCTGCATGTGTTTATATCTGTATGTGTGTGTGTTTGCATGTTTTTATATCTGTATATGTGTGTGTCTGCATGTGTTTATATCTGTGTGTGTGTCTGCATGTGTTTATATCTGTATTTGTGTGTGTCTGCATGTGTTTATAACTGTATGTGGGCGCATGTCTGCATGTTTATATCTGTATGTATGCGTGTCTGCATGTGTTTATATCTATATGTGTGTGCCTGCATTTGTTTATATCTGTATGTATGTGCATGTGTCTGCATGTGTTTATATCTGTATTTGTGTGCGTGTGTCCGCATGTCTTTATATCTGTATGTGTGTGTGTGTGTGTGTATCTGCATGTGTTTATATCTGGATGTGTGTGTTTGTCTGTGGATTGATATCTCTATGTGCGCGCATGTCTGCATGTGTTTAAACCTGTATGTGCGTGTGTGTTGACATGTGTTTATATCTGTATGTATGTGTGTCTGCATGTTTTTATATCTGTATGTGTGTGTGTCTGCATGTGTTTATATCTGTGTGTGTGTTTGCATGTTTTTATATCTGTATGTATGTGTGTCTGCATGTGTTTATATCTGTGTGTGTGTGCCTGCATGTGTTTATAACTGTATGTGTGTGTGTCTGCATGTGTTTATATCTCTATGTATGTGCGTGTGTCTGCATGTGTTTATATCTGTATGTGTGTGTGTGTGTCCTCATGTCTTTATATCTGTATGTGTGTGCGTGTATCTGCATGTGTTTATATCTGTAATTGTGCGTGTGTCTGTGTGTTGATATCTCTATGTATGCACGTGTGTCTGCATGTGTTTATATCTGTATGTGTGCATGTGTCTATATCTGTATGTGTGTGTGTTTGCATGTTTTTATATCTGTATGTGTGTGTGTCTGCATGTGTTTATATCTGTGTGTGTGTCTGCATGTGTTTATATCTGTATTTGTGTGTGTCTGCATGTGTTTATAACTGTATGTGGGCGCATGTCTGCATGTTTATATCTGTATGTATGCGTGTCTGCATGTGTTTATATCTATATGTGTGTGCCTGCATTTGTTTATATCTGTATGTATGTGCATGTGTCTGCATGTGTTTATATCTGTATTTGTGTGCGTGTGTCCGCATGTCTTTATATCTGTATGTGTGTGTGTGTGTGTGTGTATCTGCATGTGTTTATATCTGGATGTGTGTGTTTGTCTGTGGATTGATATCTCTATGTGCGCGCATGTCTGCATGTGTTTAAACCTGTATGTGCGTGTGTGTTGACATGTGTTTATATCTGTATGTATGTGTGTCTGCATGTTTTTATATCTGTATGTGTGTGTGTCTGCATGTGTTTATATCTGTGTGTGTGTTTGCATGTTTTTATATCTGTATGTATGTGTGTCTGCATGTGTTTATATCTGTGTGTGTGTGCCTGCATGTGTTTATAACTGTATGTGTGTGTGTCTGCATGTGTTTATATCTCTATGTATGTGCGTGTGTCTGCATGTGTTTATATCTGTATGTGTGTGTGTGTCCTCATGTCTTTATATCTGTATGTGTGTGCGTGTATCTGCATGTGTTTATATCTGTAATTGTGCGTGTGTCTGTGTGTTGATATCTCTATGTATGCACGTGTGTCTGCATGTGTTTATATCTGTATGTGTGTGCGTGTGTCTGCATGTGTTTATATCTGTGTGTGTGCCTGCATGTGTTTCTATCTGTATGTGTGCATGTGTCTGCATGTGGTTATATCTGTATGCATGTGCGTCTGCATGTGTTTATATCTGTATGTGTGAGTGTGTCAGCATGTGTGTATATCTGTATGCGTGTCTGCATGTGTTTATCTCTGTATGTGTGCGTATCTACATGTGTTTATATCTGTATGTATGTGTCTACATGTGTTTATATCTTTATGTGTATGTGTGTCTGCATGTGTTTATATCTGTATGTGTGTGTTTGCATGTGTTTATATCTGCATTTGTGCGTGTGTCTGCATTTGTTTATATCTGTGTGTATGTGTGTCTGCATGTGCTTATATCTGTATTTGTGTGTCTCTGCATGTGTTTATAACTGTATGTGTGCGCGTGGTTACATGTTTATATCTGTATTTATGTGTGTCTGCATGTGTTTATATCTGTATATGTGTGTGCCTGCATGTGTTTATAACTGTATATGTGTGCATGTCTGCATGTGTTTATATCTGTATGAGTGTGCGTATCTGCATGTGTTTGTATCCGTATATGTGTGTGTCTGCGTGTTTTTAAATCTGTATGTGTGTTTGTCTGCATGTGTTTATAACTGTATGTGTGCGTGTGTCTGCATGCGTTTATACCTGTATATGTGTGTGTCTGCATGTGTTTATATCTGTATGTGTGTGTTTGTCTGCATGTGTTTATATCTGTATGTGTGTGCATGTGTCTGCATGTGTTTATTTCTGTATGTGCTCGTGTCTGCATGTGTTTATATCTGTATGTGTGTGTCTCCGCATGTGTTTATAACTGTATGTGTGCGCGTGTCTGCATGTTTATATCTGTATGTATGTGTGTCTGCATGTGTTTATATCTGTATATGTGTGTGCCTGCATGTGTTTATAACTGTATATGTGTGCATGTCTGCATGTGTTTATATCTGTATGTGTGTGCGTGTCTGCATGTGTTTGTATCTGTATATGTGTGTGTCTGCATGTTTTGAAATCTGTGTGTGTGTTTGTCTGCATGTGTTTATAATTGTATGTGTGCGTGTGTCTGCATGTGTTTATACCTGTATATGTGTGTGTCTGCATGTGTTTATATCTGCATGTGTGTGTTTCTCTGCATGTGTTTATATCTGTATGTGTGTGTGTGTTTGCATGTGTTTATTTCTGTCTGTGTGTGTGTCTGGAAGTGTTTATATCTGTGTGTGTGTGTGTGTCTGCATGTGTTTCTATCTGTATGTGTGTCCTCTGCATGTGTTTTAGCTGCATGTGTGTGCGTGTCTGCATGTGTTTATAACTGTATGTGTGCGCGTGTCTGCATGGGTTTATATCTGTATGTTTATATTCTATGTGTGTGTGTCTGCATGGGTTTATATCTGTATGTTTATATCTGTATGTATGTGTGTCTGCATGTGTTTACATCTGTACATGTGTGTCTACATATGTTTAGATCTGTATGTGTGTGTCTGCATATGTGTATACCTGTATGCGTGCGTATCTACATGTGTTTATGTCTGTATGTATGTGTCTACATGTGTTTATACCTTTATGTGTGCGTGTATTTATGTCTCTCTGTGTGTCTGCATGTGTTTATATCTGTGTGTGTGCCTTCATGTGTTTATACCTGTATATGTGTGTGTGTCTGCATGTTTTTATATCTGTATGTGTGCACGTGTGTCTGCATGTGTTTATATCTGTATCTATGTATGTTTGCATGTGTTTATATCTGTATATCTGCATGTCTACATGTGTTTATATCTGTATGCCCGTTTCTGTTTGTATATTTTCATGTCTGTGTGTGTGTTTATATCTCTATGTGTTATGTCTCTACGTGTTTATATCTGTATGTGTGTGTGCCTGCATGTGTTTATGTCTGTGTGTGTGTGTGTGTCTGCATGCATTAAGATCTGTATGTGTGTGCGTGTGTCTACATGTTTATACCTGCATGTCTGTGTGTGTTTATAACTGTATGTCTGTATGTGTGTGTCTGCATGTATTTATGTCTCTCTGTGTGTCTGCATGTGTTTATATCTGTGTGTGTGTCTGCATGTGTTAATATCTGTATGTGCGTGCATGGGTCTACATGTTTATAGGAGAAAGTGGGGGCTGCAGATGCTGGAGATCAGAGCTGAAAATGTGTTGCTGGAAAAGCGCAGCAGGTCAGGCAGCATTCAAGGAACAGGAGAATCGACGCTTCGGGCACAAGCCTGAGGAAGGGCTTGTGCCCGAAGCGTCGATTCTCCTGTTCCTTGGATGCTGCCTGACCTGCTGCGCTTTTCCAGCAACACATTTTCAGCTCTACATGTTTATACCTGTATGTCTGTGTGTGTGTTTATATCTGTATGTGTGTTTATATCTGTATGTGTTTGTGTGTCTGCATGTGTTTATATCTGTATGTGTGTGTCTGCATGTGTTTATATCTGTATGTGTGCACGTGAGTCTGCGTGTGTTTATATCTGTGTGTGTGTCTACATGTGTTTATATCTGTATGTGTGTGTCTGCATGTGTTTATATCTGTATGCATGTTTATCTACATATGTTTATATTTGTATGTATGTGTCTACATGTGTTTATATCTTTGTGTGTGTGTGTCTGCATGTATTTATATCTGCATGTGTGTGTATGCATGTGTTTATATCTTTATGTGTGTGTGTCGACATGTGTTTACATCTGTATGTGTGTGTGTCTGCATGTGTTTATATCTGTATGTGTGTCTGCATGTGTTTATGTGTGCATGTGTGCACGTGTGTCTGCATGTGTCTATATCTGTATGTATGTGTGTCTGCATATGTTTATGTCTGTGTGTGTTTATATCTGTATGTGTGTGTCTGCATATGTTTATGTCTGTATGTGTGTGTGTCTGCATGTGTTTACATCTGTATGTGTGTAGGTCTGCATGTGTTTATATCTGTATGTATGTGTGTCTGCATATGTTTATGTCTGCATGTGTGTTTCTATCTGCATGCTTGCGTGTCTGCATGCGTTTATATCAGTATGCGTGTGTCTGCATGTGTTTATATTTGTATGTGTGCATGTGTCTGCATGTGTTTTTATCTGTATGTGTGTGTGTCTGCATATGTTTATATCTGTATGTCTGTGTGTGTGCACGTGTGTCTGCATGTGTCTATATCCGTATGCATATGTGTCTGCATATGTTTATATCTGTAGGTGTATGTGTGTGCGTGTGTCTGCACATGTTTATATCTGTATGTGTGTGTGTCTGCGTGGGTTTATGTCTCTATGTGTGTCTGTATGAGTGTTTGTTTGTGTGCCTGCATGTGATTATGTATGTGCCTGTAAGTGGGTGTGTGTGTGCGTGATATGAGTTTCGAAGGTGATCAGGGTTTTAATTATCAGGGTCCCATAGCTGGAGTCTAATTATTTTACAATGAATAGAAATGATTGCTCAGTACAGAGACCTACTCCATGCTTTCGATCAACCTGAGTCTAAAAGGCAGGTACACAGGGGAGGGGTAAATACTTCTTAAAATCTTTAACTTTTGTGACATGCTCTGGAACAGTGACATTCGATGTACAACATGCTCCTCCCAGTGGGTGTGACAGTGTGTAATGTTGGTGGGATATTTATCACGTGTGAGTGTAAAATGTGCTCGGTTTATATTAGTGGGATCCCCATTGAATGAATTATATTGTGCATGTTATTGATATCATAGTCCCATACATTGAATGTCTTGATGTTGGTCTATTTGTGAAATAGTTATCAACTAAACTGATCACCTAAAGATACGTCATACAATCATAGAGATGTACAGCACAGAAGCAGACACTTTTGTCCAACCCATCCATGCTGACCAGATATCCCAACCCAATCTAGTCCCACCTGCCAGCACCCGGCCCATATCCCTCCAAACCCTTCCTATTCATATACCCATCCAAATGCATCTTAAATGTTGCAATTGTACCAACTTGCACCACATCCTCTGGCAGCTCATTCCATACACGTACCATCCTCTGTGTGAAAACATTGCCCCTTTAAATCTTTCCCCTCTCACCCTAAACCTATGCCCTCTAGTTCTGGACTCCCCGACCCCAGGGTGTTGTGGGGAAAATCAGCAGCCTCTGAGTCAGAGTCGGGGTTCAACAATAGAGTTTGTTGTACAAGGAAATACTGCAGCTCCGGGAAGGGAACGACACCAACAGCACAGTCGTCAGCTACAATTCTTCTCTCCACTTGGAGCATACGTCAAGATACTTTTATATATTTTGTAATAGTAGGTCTTTGATGAGGTTATTGTCTTTATAACATGGTTTGTTTATGGTAAACATTGCAGAATCGTTGTCAGTTTCAGCACAGTCATTGCCAGTTTCAATGTCTACACAGAAGTCCATTGCTGTAGTAATGGGCGCTAATTACTGCAGCCTTGGCTATTAGCACTTCGTATTGAGTCCGTATCAAACTGTTAGCATTTCTATCAAAGATGTTGGCCCACACTTCGGTGGGCAGTGATGACTGTGCTGTTGGTGTCGTTCCCTTCCCGGAGCTGCAGTATTTATATTCTCTCCCCCACCTGCCTTAAACTAATCAACTAGTATGTGAGTGTATTGTGCTGCATTTTGGTAGCCCCAGGCAGTGTCTGTATTTGCTCTGCTGTCTCACTCCATATTCTGGTCCAGTGGCCATCTTGTGTGTCAAGTGGCCAACTTGTGGCTCAGTGGCCATCTTGTGTGTCCGTGTGCCGAGAGTCACCCTGCCCCGTGCCACTTCAAGGGAAAAGACGTTTTCTAGTTACCTTATTTATTCCCCTCCTGCTTCTTTAAATCTGTATAGGTTCATCCCTCAGACTCTGGCACCTGTTGAAGCAGGCTTTGTGGGTAATAGTATGCCCTGCCATACTATTATTCATTTATCACATAAACGCAATCCTCACGTACTATGGAAAGACCGGCTCCCCCTCATGTAGTACGGACCAGACCGGCTCCTCCCTGTGTATTACGGACGAGACCGGCTCCCCCTCGTGTATTACGGACCAGACCGGCACCCCCTCGTGTCTTACGGACCAGATCGGCTCCTCCCCATGTATTATGGACCAGACTGGCTCCTCCCCATGTATTATGAACCAGACCGGCTCCTCCCCATGTATTATGGACCAGACTGGCTCCTCCCCATGTATTACGGACCAGATCAGCTCGTCCCCGTGTATTATGGACCAGACCGGCTCCTCCTCGTGTATTACGGACAAGACCGGCTCCCCCTCGTGCATTACGGACCATATCGGCTTCTCCCCGTGTATTACGGACCAGACCGGCTCCTCCCCGTGTATTATGGACCAGACTGGCACCCCCTCGTGTATTATGGACCAGACCGGCACCCCCTCGTGTATTATGGACCAGACCGGCACCCCCTCGTGTATTATGGACCAGACCAGCTCCTCCCCGTGTATTATGGACCAGACCGACTCCCCCTCGTGTATTACGGAACAGTCCGGCTCCCCTTCGTGTGTTATGGACTATTCCGGCTCCCCCTCGTGTATTATGGACTAGTCCGGCTCCCCCTCGTGTATTATGGACCAGTCCGGCTCCTCCCTGTGTATTACGGACCAGACCTGCTACTCCTCGTGTATTACAGACCAGACCTGCTACCCCTCGTGTATTACAGACCAGATCAGCTCCCCCTTGTGTAGTATGGCCCAGAACAGCTCCTCCCCATGTGTTACAGACCAGACCAGCTCCCCCTCATGTATTATGGACCAGACCGGCTCCCCCTTGTGTATTATGGACCAGTCTGGCTCCTCCCCGTGTATTACGGACCAGTCCGGCTCCCCCTCGTGTATTACAAACCAGTCCGGCTCCCCCTCATGTATTACAGACCAGACCTGCTACCCCTCGTGTATTACAGACCAGATCAGCTCCCCCTTGTGTATTATGGCCCAGAACAGCTCCTCCTCATGTATTACAGACCAGACCGGCTCCTCCCCGTGTATTATGGCCTAGACCAGCTCCTCCACATGTATTATGGACCAGACCGGCTCCCACTTGTGTATTACAGACTAGTTCGGCTCTTCCTCATGTATTACAGACCAGACCGGCTTCCCCTTGTGTATTACGGACCAGACTGGCTCCTTCCTGTGTATTACGGACCAGACCGGCTCCCCCTTGTGTATTACGGACCATACTAGCTCCCCCTCGTGTATTGCAGACCAGACCGGCTCCTCCCCCTGTATTATGGAACAGACCAGTTCACCCTCGTGTATTATGGACAAGACCGGCTCTCCCTCGTGTATTCCAGTTCAGACCAGTCTGGCTCCCCCTTGTGTATTATGAACCTGACTGGCTCCTCTCCGTGTATTACGGACCAGATCGGCTCCCCCTTCTGTATTACGGACCAGACCGTCTCCTCCCCATGTATTACGGACCAGACTGGCTCCCCCTAGTGTATTACGGACCAGACCGGCTCCTCCCAGTGTATTACGGACCAGACTGGCTCCCCCTCGTGTATTACGGACCAGACCCGTATATAATAGAAATAACCTAACTTTTATTTTTTAAAAGGCAAGTGTGAGGGTCTGTGTTCCAGACATGATTCCATTGGTCCACCACTAAGCTTGAATCAAAACATATTTTATTCTTATTGCATAGTTAAAATGTACCAAAAAACATTAACATAACTTTGGAAGCTTTGGAAAGGGTTCAGAGGAGATTTACAAGGATGTTGCCTGGTATGGCAGGGACGTCTTGTGAGGAAAGGCTGAGGGACCTGTGGCTGTGTTTGTGAGAGAGAAGGAGGTTGAGATGTGACTTAATAGAGACATATCAGATAACCAGAGGGTTAGGTAGGGTGGACAGGGAGATCCCTTTTCCTCGGATGGTGATAGTTAGCACAAGGTGTCATAGTTTTAAATTAGGGGATAATAGATATAGGACAGATGACAGAGGTAGTTTCTTTCCTCTGAGAGTAATAGGGGTGTGGAATGCCTGCAACTGTGGTAGACTCACCAACTTTAAGGGCATTTAAATGGTCATTGGATGAACATATGGATGAAAATGGAATAGTGTAGGTTAGATGGGCTTCAGGTTGGTTCCACAGGTCAGCGCAACATCGAGGGCCGAAGGGCCTGTACTGCGCTGTAATGTTCTATGTTCTTTATTCTATGGAAACACTTTACGAAAGAATGTATTATTTAACCACTGATCATAAACTATTCCAAATCAGGCAGCATCCCATAAACAGACCATTAGCAAAGCAACACAGCCTCACGTGCTCTCTCCAGTCTAGGAGAAAGAGAACTGAAAGGAACAATCTGCTGTTTGACGTTTTTAAGAGGAATGTCTTAAGACTTCACTTTAGTAGCAAGAACTCAAGTTTTTAGATCCAACAGCGAGGAGAAACCTTCCCATCCAACTGAAAGCAAAACCAAAATCTTTCCTGGGTCTTGTGACCCCAGACCCCTTTGTCTGATTGTTAAAATAAAACATTCAAGGAGGACTTAGAGCTCAATGATTATCTTGAAATTGTGATCCCAATGTTCTAAATTCCCTCACCAGAGTTACCTCAGTATCTACCCTGTCAATCTCATTCTAAGCTCCAAGCAGTTATAGCCCCAATTTACTCAGCTTCGTGTTCCAGCCGACCAGTCCAGTAAGCCTTGGTTGTACTAATGCAAATACAAATATACTCTTTCTTACACATAGAATCCCTACAGTGTGGAAACAGGCCATTTGGCCCAACAAGTCCATGCTGACCATCCAAACAGTATCCCACCCAGATTCATCCCCCTACCCTATTACTCTATATTTCCCCCTGACTAACGCCTCTAACCTACAGATCCCTGAACACTATGGGCAATTTAGCATGGCCAATTCACCTAACCTGTACATCTTTGGTCTGTGGGAGCAAACCCACGCAGACACGGGGAGAATATGCAAACTCCACACAGACAGTCGCCCGAGGCTGGGATCGAATCCAGGTCCCGAGCGCTGTGAGACAGCAGTGCTAACCACTGAGCCACCGTGCTGCCCTACACACTGTGCTGCACACTGTGTATTACGGACCAGTCCAGCTCCTCCCCGTGTATTACGGACCAGAACGGCCCACCCTCGTGTATTACGGACCAGACCGGCTCCTCCCCGTGTATTACGGACCGGACTGGCTCCCCCTCGTGTATTATGGACCAGACCGGCTCCCCCTTGTGTATTATGGACCAGACCGGCTTCCCCTCGTGCATTACGGACCAGTCCGGCTCCTCCCCGTGTATTACAGACCAGTCCAGCTCCTCCCCGTGTATTACAGACCAGTCCAGCTCCTCCCCGTGTATTACAGACCAGTCCGGCTCCCCCTCGTAAATGACTCATTTAAGAGTCATTTCTAGAAATGAGCTCAATGTTAAATACTGATAGCCAATCTCCCTGGCACCGAGAGTGAGCTATTCTTAACTCAGAGCCTCAGTTATCATGACAATATGTATTTCCAGAAACTAAGATTCCACATAAAGAGACACATGGTCAAAGATCCGGGAGTCAAGGTCAGATACTGAATGGATGAAAAACAGAAAACAGAGGCTAACTTGTCAGGTTGGAAGAACATGGGAAATGGCTCTGCACGCGATACTGGGCCCATTGTTTCTCATGAGCTTGGAGGTGCAGGGTCCAAAACTGGTATATGAGACACAACCCAAGGAGACCACAGGATCCGAACTGGAGGAAAACCGGGATCTCAGTGGACTGTCGGAGCTAGAGGCAGGGAGGAGGCAAGGGAGAGACAGGGATACAGGGAGGAGAGTCTCTAAATGGTGAAATGGAAGTATGGCCAATCCAGTTGCCATGTGGGAAGAGGGGAATGAGGAATTGTGCAAGTCAGGACACGGGGAGCTGAGGATCTGGGATCCATACCTGGGGATCTGTGGTGTTTATGGATCCTGTCACCAGGAGGACAGCCTGGATATAGGAATTGTAGGGAGTGAAGGACACTCCAGAGGGAACAGTGTGGTGGCAGGAAACAGTCTCAGCGTCTCAAGTCGGACTACCTTAAACTGGAGTTTTCTGTGAAACTGGCACTTTTTCCTGCTATCATTTTTAAATAAATAGATCACTGTGGTATTTATTGCAATGGCCAGGTGTAGCGCCAGACGAGTTACTGGAGGCTTTACTGCCTCAAAGACCACCCTATCACAAGGTCCAAGCAACCCATGACATTGAATGACCCAACTTAGCACCAACTACCCACAGCCTGAAGCACCCAACCCTGAAAACTGGAAACCTGTAATCACCTCACATTTGGCATGCTCCTCTTCCTGAGGGTGGGTATTGTATAAATACATACATACCCCGACACACACACACACCCCGACACACACACACACACCCCGACACACATACACACACCCCAACACACACACACACACACCCTGACAAACAAACACACCCCGACATATACACACCCCGACACACACACACCCTGACATATACACACCCCGACACACACACACCCTGACATATACACACCCCGACACACACACACCCTGACATACACACAGCCCGACACACATACACACACCCCAACACACACACACACACACCCTGACATACACACACACCCCGACATATACACACCCCGACACACACATACCCCGACATACACACAGCCCGACACACACACAGCCCGACACACACACACCCCGACACACACACACACCCCAACATATACACACCCCGACACACACACACCCTGACATACACACAGCCCGACACACACACAGCCCGACACACACACACACCGACATATACACACCCCGACACACACACACCCTGACATACACACGCCCCGACACACACACACACCCCGACACACACCCTGACATACACACACACCCCGACACACACACACCCCGACACACACACACACCGACACACACACACACCCCGACACACACACACACCGACACACACACACACACCCCGACACACACACACACCGACACACACACACACCCCGACATACACACACACCGATACATACACACACCGACACACACACACACACCCCGACACACACACACACACCCCGACACACACACACACCGATACATACACACACCGACACACACACAAACCCCGACACACACACACACACACACACCCCGACACACACACACACCGATACATACACACACCGACACACACACACACACCCCGACACACACACACACCCTGATACACACACACACCGATACATACACACACCGACACACACACAAACCCCGACACACACACACCCCGACACACACACACACACACCCCGACACACACACACACCGATACATACACACACCGACACACACACACACCGACACACACACACACACCCCGACACACACACACACCGACACACACACACACACCCTGACATACACACACACCCCGACACACACACACCCTGACACACACACGCCCCGACATACACACACACTCCGACATACACACACACACCGACACACACACACCCCGCAACACACACACACACCACGACACAAACACACCCCGACACACACAAACACCCCGACACACAAACACACCCCGACACACAAACACACCCCGACACATATACACACATCCCGACACACACACACACCCTGATACACACACACCCCGACACACACACACCCCGACACACACACACACCCCGACACACACACACACCCTGATACACACACACCCCGACACACACACACCCCGACACACACACACACCCCGACACACACACACCCCGACACACACACACCCTGACACACACAAACACACACAACCCGACACACACACCCCGACACACACACACACCAACACAGACACCTCGACACACACACACATCTCGACACACACACACCTCGACACACACACACCCCGACACACACACACCCTGACATACACCCACACTCCGACACACACACACCCCGACACACACACACCCCGACACACACACACCCTGACACACACACACCCCGACACATACACACCCTGACATACACCCACACTCCGACACACACACACCCCGACACACACACACCCTGACATACACCCACACTCCGACACACACACACCCCGACACACACACACACCCCGACACACACACACCCGACACACACACACCCCGACACACACACACCCTGACATACACCCACACTCCGATATACACACACCCCGACACACACACACACCGACACACACACACCCCGCAACACACACACACACCATGACACAAACACACACCGACACACACACACACACCCCGACACACATACACACCCCGACACATACACACATCCCGACACACACACACACCCTGATACACACACACCCTGACACACACACACACACACACCTCGACACACACACACACCCTGTAACACACACACACACACCCCGACACACACACACCCTGACACACACCCTGATACACACACACACACACACCCCGACACACACATCCCGACACACACACACCAACACACACACACCCCGACACACACACACCCCGACACACACACACACACCCCGACACACACACACCGACACTCACACACCCTGATATACACACACCCCGTAACACACATACACACACCCCGACACACACATACCCCGACACACACACACACCCTGACCCACACACACCCTGACATACACACACACCCCGACACACACACATCCCGACACACACACACACACACACACACCCCGACACATACCCTGACATACATACACACCCCGACACACACACACCGACACACACACACACCGACACACACACACACACCCCGACACACACACACCCCGACACACACACACACACCCCGACACACACACACCCCGACACACACACACCCCGACACACACACACACACCCCGACACACACACACCCCGACACACACACACACCCCGACACACACACCCCGACACACACACACACACCCCGACACACACACACCGACACACACACACACCCCGACACACACACACCGACACACACACACACACCCCGACACACACACACCGACACACACACCCTGACATACACACACACCCCGACACACACACACCCCGACACACACACACACCCCGACACACAAACACACCCCGACACACACACACCCCGACACACATACACACATCCCGACACACACACACACCCTGATACACACACACCCCGACACACACACACCCCGACACACACACACACCCCGACACACACACACCCCGACACACACACACACACCCCGACACACACACACCCCGACACACACACACCCCGACACACACACACACACCCCGACACACACACACCCCGACACACACACACACCCCGACACACACACCCCGACACACACACACACACCCCGACACACACACACCGACACACACACACACACCCCGACACACACACACCGACACACACACACACACCCCGACACACACACACACCCCGACACACACACACCCTGACATACACACACACCCCGACACACACACACCCCGACATACACACACACCCCGACACACAAACACACCCCGACACACACACACCCCGACACACATACACACATCCCGACACACACACACACCCTGATACACACACACCCCGACACACACACACCCCGACACACACACACACCCCGACACACACACACACCCCGACACACACACACACCCTGATACACACACACCCCGACACACACACACCCCGACACACACACACACCCCGACACACACACACACCCTGACACACACACACCCTGACACACACACACCCTGATACACACAAACACACACAACCCGACACACACACCCCGACACACACACACACCAACACAGACACCTCGACACACACACACCGACACACACACACCCGACACACACACCCCGACACACACACACCTCGACACACACACACCCCAACACACACACACCCTGACATACACCCACACTCCGACACACACACACACCCCGACACACACACACACCCCGACACACACACACCCCGACACACACACACCCTGACAGACACCCACACTCTGATATACACACACCCCGACACACACACACACCCCGACACTCACACACCCTGACACACACACGCCCCGACATACACACACACTCCGACATACACACACACAACGACACACACACACCCCGCAACACACACACACACCACGACACAAACACACCCCGACACACACAAACACCCCGACACACAAACACACCCCGACACACAAACACACCCCGACACATATACACACATCCCGACACACACACACACCCTGATACACACACACCCCGACACACACACACCCCGACACACACACACACCTCGACACACACACACACCCTGTAACACACACACACACACCCCGACACACACACACCCTGACACACACCCTGATACACACACACACACACCCCGACACACACATCCCGACACACACACACCAACACACACACACCCCGACACACACACACCCCGACACACACACACACACCCCGACACACACACACCGACACACACACACCCTGATATACACACACCCCGTAACACACATACACACACCCCGACACACACATACCCCGACACACACACACACCCTGACCCACACACACCCTGACATACACACACACCCCGACACACACACATCCCGACACACACACACACACACACACACACCCCGACACATACCCTGACATACATACACACCCCGACACACACACACCGACACACACACACACCGACACACACACACACACCCCGACACACACACACCCCGACACACACACACACACCCCGACACACACACACCCCGACACACACACACCCCGACACACACACACACACCCCGACACACACACACCCCGACACACACACACACCCCGACACACACACCCCGACACACACACACACCCCGACACACACACACCGACACACACACACACCCCGACACACACACACCGACACACACACACACACCCCGACACACACACACCGACACACACACACACACCCCGACACACACACACCCTGACATACACACACACCCCGACACACACACACCCCGACACACACACACACCCCGACACACAAACACACCCCGACACACACACACCCCGACACACATACACACATCCCGACACACACACACACCCTGATACACACACACCCCGACACACACACACCCCGACACACACACACACCCCGACACACACACACCCCGACACACACACACACACCCCGACACACACACACCCCGACACACACACTCCCCGACACACACACACACACCCCGACACACACACACCCCGACACACACACACACCCCGACACACACACCCCGACACACACACACACACCCCGACACACACACACCGACACACACACACACACCCCGACACACACACACCGACACACACACACACACCCCGACACACACACACACACACCCCGACACACACACACCCTGACATACACACACACCCCGACACACACACACCCCGACATACACACACACCCCGACACACAAACACACCCCGACACACACACACCCCGACACACATACACACATCCCGACACACACACACACCCTGATACACACACACCCCGACACACACACACCCCGACACACACACACACCCCGACACACACACACACCCCGACACACACACACACCCTGATACACACACACCCCGACACACACACACCCCGACACACACACACCCCGACACACACACACACCCTGACACACACACACCCTGACACACACACACCCTGATACACACAAACACACACAACCCGACACACACACCCCGACACACACACACACCAACACAGACACCTCGACACACACACACCGACACACACACACCCGACACACACACCCCGACACACACACACCTCGACACACACACACCCCAACACACACACACCCTGACATACACCCACACTCCGACACACACACACACCCCGACACACACACACACCCCGACACACACACACCCCGACACACACACACCCTGACAGACACCCACACTCTGATATACACACACCCCGACACACACACACACCCCGACACTCACACACCCCGACACACACACACCCTGACACATACACACTCCGATATACACACACCCCGACACACACACACACCCCGACACTCACACACCCCGCAACACACACACACACCATGACACAAACACACCCCGACACACACACACACACCGACACACGTACACATCCCGACACATACACACATCCCGACACACACACACACCCTGATACACACACACCCTGACACACACACACACACCTCGACACACACACACCCTGTAACACACACACACACCTCGACACACACACACCCTGACACACACCCTGATACACACACACACACACACCCTGATACACACACACCCTGTAACACACACACACACCCCGACACACACACACCCTGACACACACACACCCTGATACACACACACACACCCCGACACACACCCCCCGACACACACACACACCAACACACACACACCCTGACACACACACACACCCTGACACACACACACCCCGACACAAACACACACACCCCGACACACACACACACCGACACACACACCCCGACACACACACACACACACCGACACACACACACACCCTGATATACACACACACCCCGTAACACACATACACACACCCTGACACACCCACACCGCGACACACACACACCTCAACACCCACACACACCCCGACACACACATACCCCGACACACACACACATCCCGACACACACACACACACACCCTGACACATACCCTGACATACATACACACCCCGACATACACACACCCCGACACACACACACACCAACACACACACACCGACACACACACACACCGACACACACACACCCTGACCCACACACACCCTGACATACACACACACACCGACACACACACACCCTGACCCACACACACCCCGACACACACACACACCCCGACACACACACACACACCCCGACACATACCCTGACATACACACACACCCCGACATACACACACCCCAACACACACACACCGACACACAGACCCACACACACACACACACTGACACACACCCCGACACACACACACACACCGACACACACACACCCTGACATACACACACACCCCGACATACACACACCCCAACACACACACACACCGACACACAGACACACAGACACACACCGACACACAGACACACACACACACCGACACACACCCCGACACACACACATACCGACACACACACACCCCACACACACCCCGACACACCCACACCACGACACACACACACCCCAACACCCACACACACCCCGACACACACACACCCGACACACACACACACACACACCCTGACCCACACACACCCTGACATACACACCCCGACACACACACACACACACCCTGACACACACACACACACCGACACATACACACACCCCGACACACACACACATCCTGACACACACACACACCGACACACACACACCCCACACACACCCCGACAGACACACACTCCGACACACACACCCCGACACACACACACCCTGACATACACACACACTCCGACATACACACACCCCGACACACACACACCCCGACACACATACACACATCCCGACACACACACACCCCGCAACACACACACACACCACGACACAAACATACCCCGACACACACACACACTCCGACACACACACACACATCCCGACACACACACACACTCCGACACACACACACACATCCCGACACACACACACACCCCGACACACACACACCCTGACACATACACACCCTGATACACACACACACACACACCCCGACACACACACACACCCCGACACACACACACACACACCCTGACGCACACACCCTGACACACACACCCTGTAACACACACACACCCCGACACACACACACACATCCCGACACACACACACACCCTGACACACACACACCCTGATACACACACACACACACACACACACACCCCGACACAAACATACCCCGACACACACACCCTGTAACACACACACACCCCGACACACACACACACATCCCGACACACACACACACCCTGACACACACACACCCTGATACACACACACACACACACCCCGACACACACACACACACCCTGACGCACACACCCCGACACACACACCCTGTAACACACACACACACCCCGACACACACACACACACATCCCGACACACACACACACACCCTGATACACACACACCCCGACACACACACACACCCCGACACACACACACCCTGACACACAGACACCCTGATACACACACACACACACACACCCCGACACACACACCCCGACACAAACACCCTCCCGACACACACACCCTGACACACACACACACACACACCCCGACACACGCACACACCGACACACACACACACCGACACACATACACACTCTGATATACACACACACACCCTGACACACACACACCCCGACACACACATACCCCAACACACACACCCCGACACACACACACATCCCGACACACACACACACCGACACACACACACCCTGATATACACACACACCCTGTAACACACATACACACACCCTGACACACCCACACCCCGACACACACACACCCCAACACACACACACACCCCGACACACACATACCCTGACACACACACACGTCGACACACACACACCTCGACACACACACACACTCTGACCCACACACACCCTGACATACACACACACCCCGATATACACACACACACCCTGACACACACACACCCCGACATACACACACCCCGACACACACACACCCCGACACACACACACCGACACACACCCCGACACACACATACACACACCGAAATATACACACACACCCCGACACACACGCATACCCCGACCCACACACACCCCGACACTCACACACACCCTGACACACACACACACCCGACACACACACTCCGGCACACACACACCCCGACACACACACACACCCTGACACAACACACCACGTCACACAAACACACTGACACACACATACCCCGACACACACACACCCTGACATACACACACACCCCGACACACACACACCCTGACACACACCCCCAAACACACACACATCCTGACACACACACACCCCGACACACACACCCTGACACACACACACACCGACACACATACACACCCTGACACACACACAGACACACCCTGACACACACATACACCCCAACACACACACACCCCGACACACACACACCCCGACACACACACACACCCTGACACACACACCCCGACACACACACACCCCGACACACACACACCCCGACACACACACACACCCCGACACATATACACACCCCGACACACACCACACCCCGACACACACACACACCGACACACACACACACACCGACACAAACACACCCTGATATACACACACACCCCGTAACACACATACACACACCCTGACACACCAACACCCCGACACACACACACCCCAACACACACACACACCCCGACACACGCATACCCCGACACACACACACGTCGACACACACACACCCCGACATACACACACACCCTGACCCACACACACCCTGACATACACACACACCCCGACATACACACACACCCGACACACACACACCCCGACATACACACACCCCGACACACACACACCCCGACACACACACACACACCCGACACACACACACCCCGACATACACACACCCCGACATACACACACCCCGACACACACACACCCCGACACACACACCCCTACACACACACACACCGACACACAACCCGACATACACACACACCGACACACACACACACACCGACACAAACACACCCTGATATACACACACACCCCGTAACACACATACACACACCCTGACACACCAACACCCCGACACACACACACCCCAACACACACACACACCCCGACACACGCATACCCCGACACACACACACGTCGACACACACACACCCCGACATACACACACACCCTGACCCACACACACCCTGACATACACACACACCCCGACATACACACACACCCGACACACACACACCCCGACATACACACACCCCGACACACACACACCCCGACACACACACACACACCCGACACACACACACACACCCGACACACACACACCCCGACATACACACACCCCGACATACACACACCCCGACACACACACACCCCGACACACACACCCCTACACACACACACACCGACACACAACCCGACATACACACACACCGACATATACACACACACACACACCCCGACACACACGCATACCCCGACACACACACACCCTGACATACACACACTCCCGACACACACACACCCCGACACACACACACCCTGCCACAACACACCCTGACACACACACACTGACACACACATACCCTGACACACACACACCCTGACATACACACATACCCCGACACACACACACACCCTGACACACACACATAAACACACCCCGACACACACACACACCCCAACATACACACACACCCTGACATACACACACATACACACACCCTGACACACACGCACCCCGACACACACACACCGACATACACACACCCCGACACACACCCACACCGACACACATACACATCCTGACACACACACACCCTGACACACACACACCCCGGCATACACACACACCCTGACACACACACATCCCGACACACACACACCCCCGACACACACATACACGTCCCGACACACACACACCCAGACACACACACACCCCGACACACACACATACCCCGACACACACACACCCTGATACACACACACACACCCGGACATACACACACCCTGACACACACACAGACCCTGACACACACAAATACACACATCCTGACACACATACACCCCGACATACACACACAGCCCGACACACACACACACACCCTGACACATACATACACCCCAACACACACACAGACACACCCCGACACACACACACCCCGACACACACATACACGTTCCGACACACACAGACACACCTCGACACACACAGACACACCCCGATATACACACACACACCGACACACACACACACCCCGACACACACACGCCCCGACACACACACAGACACACCCTGACACACACATACACCCCAACACACACACAGACACACCCCGACTCACACACACGCCCCGACACACACACATCCTGACACACACACACCCTGACACAGAAATATCCCGACACATACACAGACACACCCGACACACAAACACACACACACACTGACACACAAATACACCGACACACAAAAACACACACAATAGACATGCAAAATACACACACACAAGTATGCATACAAAACATACACAATGTACAGACAACACAGCACAATGGCTCAGTGGTTAGCACTGCTGCCTTACAGCACCAGGTCCCAGGTTCAATTCCATCCTGGGTGGACTGTCTGTGTGGAGTTTGCACGTTCTCCCCGTGTCTGTGTGGGTTTCCTCCGGGTGCTCCGGTTTCCTCCCACAATCCAAGGATGTGCAGGTCAGGTGAATTGGTCATGCTAAATTGCCGGTAGTGTTAGTCAGAGGGAAATGGGTCTGGGTGGGTTACTCTTTGGAGGGTCGGCGTGGACTGGTTGGCCCTAAGGGTCTGTTTCCACACTGTAGGGAATATAGAACATTATAGCGCAGCTCAGTCCCTTTGGCCCTCAATGTTGCGCTGCCCTGTCATACTAATCTGAAGCCCATCCCACCTACACTAGTCTATGTACGTCCATTTGCCTGTCCAATGACGACTTAAATGCACTTAAACTTGGAATCTAATCGTTCAAAAAAACACACCGACAAGATACACAGACAAACACACTCAAACCTACACAAATATACACACTCACAAACACTCACGTACAGACAGATACACTCTCTGAGCCTCGGTCAGGGATTCATGCTGGGGAATGAGACTGAGCAACATGTCATTGAATGCACTTCCAAATAAGGCCAGCAGGGAGCCTTGTTAAAGGAAATGCAGGGGGACACAGTTTGAATTTGTTCAGAACAGAAGTCGCCTTTGTTCAATTTAATGCTGAACTAAACTAATAATCTCTGCGACCAAGAGTGTAAACTTTAGGTCTTGCAGAAACTGGGAGTTAATGTTCTCTGATGTTAGTGTGGAGTATTATAAATGGAAACTCTCTGTGATTTATAGCTGACAGAATTGCTGCATGGACTGTGTGGTTGAATTAATGTAAATTCTGTACAAGATGGGTCTTTAGCCAAAATTAAAACTTAACGGAACTCTTAGTAATATAATTAGAAGACTTTGATTTTAGAAAGTTTAACAAGTTTATTTTAAAGCATAACACAGGGGATTCTTACTCCGTGTTTAATATTAAACACATACAGTAATGAGTAATGGTCACTCACGTGCAGAAATCAACCCCCAATTTGTGTCCACAACCCCCCCCACCCCTCCAAAGTCAATTTTCAGATTTCCTCATGAATAGTTTAACCCTGTGCATTTTGCCAAAATGTCTGCACAGACTGCCTGCTCACTGCTGAAATCAAACCAGGCCCGATAGAATAACATTGGGAAACAAATCCAGAAATTGCTGGAGAATCTCAGTGGGTTTGGCAGGATTTGTGGAGAGAGATGTCTTAGAGACTTCCCTGCCGAGATGCCTGAGAATCTTAGATGTTTCAATGAGGTCATCTTTCACTCCTCTAAACCCCACTGAGGACAGACCCAACCTACTCAACCTCTCCTCATAAGAAAATCCTTCCATACCCAAGATCAGCCAATTTCTGAACTGCCTCCAATCCCTGTACACCTGGATAAGGGGATCAAAACTGTTCGCAATTTTCCAGCATGATCTTGTACAGTTTTAGCAAGACCTTTTTACTCTTATACTCCATTCCCTTTGAAATAAAGGCCGGACAGGAACTTACAATAGCCTCTGGCCCGAGTGCAGGTAAATGGGAGTTAGTGTAGTTTGGTGGTTTGTTGGTCTGCACAGACATGGTAGGCCGAAGGGCCTGTTTCTATGCTGCATGACTCAATGTCTCTATAACATTTCATTTGTCTTCCCTATTACCTATGAACTTGGAAACGAAATCATCGAAAAAGGTACAGCAACTTTAGGAAAGTGTGAAGGTGTTATAACGAAGATGTTGAAAAGATTTACAAGTGTTGTGCCGGAAGACTGGAGGTTGGCTAACGTGGTGCCACTGTTTAAGAAGGATGGTAAGGACAAGTCAGGGAACTATAGACCAGTGAGCCTGACATCAATGGTGGGCAAGTTGTTGGAGGGAATCCTGAGGGACAGGATGTACATGTATTTGGAAAGGCAAGGACTGATTAGGGTTAGTCAACATGGCTTTGTGCATGGGAAATCATGTCTCACAAACTTGATTGAGTTTTTTTGAAGAAGTAACAAAGAGGATTGATGAGGGCAGAGCAGTAGATGTGATCTATATGGACTTCAGTAAGGTGTTCGACAAGGTTCCCCATGGGGGACTGATGAGCAAGGTTAGATCTCACAGAATACAGGGAGAACTAGCCATTTGGATACGGAACTGGCTCAAAGGTAGAAGACAGAGGGTGGTAGTGGAAGGTTGTTTTCAGACTGGAGGCCTGTGACCAGTGGAGTGCCACAAGGATCGGTGCTGGGTCCTCCGCATTTTGACATTTATGCGAGCATAAGAGGTATAGTTAATAAGTTTGCAGATGATACCAAAATTGGAGGTGTGGTGGACAGCGAAGAAGGTTACCTCAGATTACAACAGGATCTGGACCAGATGGGCCAATGGGCTGAGAAGTGGCAGATGGAGTTTAATTCAGACAAATGCGAGGTGTTGCATTTTAGGAAAGCAAATCTTAGCAGGACTTGTATACTTAAAGGTAAGGTCCGAGGGAGTTTTGTTGAACAAAGAGACCTTGGAGTGCAGGTTCATAGCTCCTTGAAAGTGGAGTTGCAGGTAGATAGGATAGTGAAGAAGGCGTTTGGTATGCTTTCCTTTATTGGGTCAGAGTATTGAGTACAGGAGTTGGGAGGTCATGTTGCGGCTGTACAGGACATTAGTTAGGCCACTGTTGGAATATTGTGTGCAATTCTGGTCTCCTTCCTATCAGAAAGATGTTGTGATACTTGAAAGGGTTCAGAAAAGATTTACAAGGATGTTGCCAGGGTTGGAGGGTTTGAGCTATAGGGAGAGGCTGAACAGGCTGGGGCTGTTTTCCCTGGAGCGTCGGAGGCTGAGGGGTGATCTTATAAAGGTTTATAAAGTCCTGAGCGCCATGGATAGGGTAAATATAAAAGGTCTTTTCCCTGGGGTGGGGGAGTCCAGAACTAGAGGGCATAGGTTTAGGGTGAGAGGGGAAAGAGACCTAAGGGGCAACTGTTTTCACACGGAGGGTGGTACGTGTATGGAATGAGCTGCTGGAGGATGTGGCGGAGGCTGGTACAATTGCAATATTTAAAAGGCATTTGGATAGGTATATGAATAGGAAAGGTTTGGAGGGATATGGGCCGGGTGTTGGCAGGTGGGACTAGATTGGGTTGGGATATCTGGTCAGCATGGACGGGTGGGACCTAAGGGTCTGTTTCCATGCTGTACATCTCTATGACTCTCCTCTTGCTGTATGCTGTTTATAAATTCCTGAAGAAGGGCTTATGCCCGAAACGTTGATTCCTGAAGAAGGGCTTATGCCCGAAACGTTGATTCTCCTGCTCTTTTGATGCTGCCTGATCTGCTGTGCTTTTCCAGCAACACATTTTTAAGCTCTGATCCCTAGCATCCGCAGTCCTCACTTTCTCCTGTAGAATTGCGGCAGAACATCCCCGCTCCTGTAGTGTAAGTACAAGAGTTTACAGAAACCTGCCAGAGTTAAGACAGCAGTCCTGGGAACAGGCTATAAGCTACCAGCAGAGACCAGGATAACCATCTCTGAAAGACGCAGAACACAGTTTGAGTCACATGCCTCAGGGTAGCTCTTTGAGAATGGTGGTGGAGGCAGGTCAATGGAAGTAGATCACAATATGTAAAAGATATTGAGGGGCCATGGTGGATCATGGGACTAGGAGAGTTGCCTCTCCAAGGTGCTAACGTGCACAATGGGCTCAGGGTCCTTTTTCTGTGGTTGATGCCATTTAATGATTGCAGTAACCCCAGTTTTCTGTAAAGACTATGAAGTCCTTTAAAGCCTATCACCTGCCTTTGAGGTGTTTACAGGCCGTTCTGCAATCATGCATGTTTCGTTAAATGCAAAGTCGTGACTGACAAATTGGGGACACTGTTTCTAAAGTGCAAACTTTTTAAGCGTGTATTAGTTAGAATGTGATTCCAGCCCCATGAGTTTAAATGTTCTGCTTTACATGGTTTTCTTATAACACGGGGTTGCATGAGAACAGAATGACCCCGTTATAACAGGACCGTGTGTCATTTTAAGTATTCTTTCAGGATGGTGGGGGTGGCGTCGACTTCAAAGCAGGTTCTTGAAGCCTCAGACTCACAAGGAATGGACACTGTGTGAACTGATGACTATTTCAGAAATTCACAAGATATAGGAGCAGAATTAGGCCATTCGGCCCACTGAGTCTGCTCCACCATTCAATCATGGCTGATATGGTTCCTCACCCCCATTTTCCTGCCTTCGCCCCATATCCGTACAACCCATCACCAATCAATAACCTGTCTCACTTCTCCCTGAAGTTACTCTCTATCCCAGTATCCACCTCACTCTGGGGTAGGGAACTCCTCAGATTCACAACCCTTTGGGAGAAATAGTTTCTCTTCAACTCGGTTTTCAATTTGCTGTCCCTTACCCTCAGACTGTGATCTCTCATCCTAGAATCCCTCACAAGAGGAAGCATCCGTTCCCTGTCTACTTAATCCATACCTTTCATCATCTTGAATACCTCCACTAGATCTCCCCTCATTTCTTATAACACGGGGTGGCATAAGAACGGAACTAAACTCCAGAGAGTATAGGCTTAAACCGTTGAATCTCTCTCCATACAACAAACCCTTCATCTCTGGGATCAATCTAATGAACCTTCACTGAACTGCCTCCAATGCCAGTATTTATTTCCTCAAATGATGAACCAAACCTGTGCTCAATATTCCGGGTCCGGTCTCATCAATCCCTGGTATAGTTGCAACAATACTTCGTTACCTTTACATTCTATTCCTTTAGCTACAAAAGCCAACATTCCATCTGCGTTCTTCATTATCTGCATTCTAGTTTTCTGTAACTCATGAACGAGGACACCTTTTTGTAAAGGTAATTTTTATAAATGACTTGGATGAGGAAGTGGAAGGGTGGGTTTGTAAGTTTGCTGCTGACACAAAGGTTGGTGGAGTTGTGGATAGTGTAGAGGGCTGTCGTAGGTTACAGTGGGACATTGACAGGATGCAGAACTGGGCTGAGGAGTAACAGGTGGAGTTCAACCTGGAAAAGTGCGAAGTCATGTTGCAAGGTTAAATTTGAATGCAGATTACAGGGTTAAAGGCAGGATTATTGGCAGTGTGGAGAAACAGAGGGATTTTGGGGTCCATGTCCATAGATCCCTCAAAGTTGTCACCCAAGTTAGATATTAGATTTAGATTACTTACAGTGTGGAAACAGGCCCTTCGGCCCAACAAGTCCACACTGACCCTCCAAAAAGCGACCCACCCAGACCCATTCCCCTACATTTACCCCTTCACCTAACACTACAGGCAATTTGGCATGGCCAATTCATCTATCAGTTGTGCTATGTCTTACGGTTGGCATGCAGTGGAACTATAAGGAACAGAGTCACAACACCATATCTGTATCACAGCATGTGAGCCGAGAGTAAGAAGGCTCTGGACTCCATCTTTGAGGAGAAGGTGAGGTCTGCAGATGCTGGAGATCAGAGCTGGAAATGTGTTGCTGGAAAAGCGCAGCAGGTCAGGCAGCATCCAGGGAACAGGAGAATCGACGTTTCGGGCATAAGCCCTGTTCCCTGACCTGCTGCGCTTTTCCAGCTCTGGACTCCATCTTAACTGGGATCACACGTGCATGACATTTTAGTGAAAATATTGCACTGTTTGTAATTGAATAGTGTAATATTAGCCCAGACCATAAGACTTACAGGAGCAGAAATTAGGCCATTCAGCCCATCGAGTCTAATCCGCCACTCAATCATGGCTGATAGGTTTTTCAACCCCATTTTCCCGCTTTCTCCCCGTAACCTTTAATCCCCTTGGCAATCACAAATTTATCCATCTCTGTTTTAACAATATTCAACGACCCGGCCTCCACAGCCTTCAGTGGCAATGAATCCCATAGATTCCCCACTCTCTGGCTGAAGACGTTTCTCCTTATGTCTGTTCTAAAGGGCCTTCCCTTTACTCTAAGGCTGTACCCTCAGGATCCTCATCTCTCCTACCAATAGAAACATCTTCCTCATGTCCACTCTGTCCAGGCCATTCAGTATTCTGTAAGTTTCAATCAGATCCCCCCTCATCCTTCTAAACTCCATCAAGTATAGTCCCAGAGTTCTCAAACATTCCTCACATGTTAAGCCTTTCAATCCTGGGATCATTCCCTTGAACCTCCCCTGGACCTGCTCCAGGGCCTGTACGTCCTTCTTGAGATATGGGGCTCAAAACCGCTCACAATACTCCAACTGTGGTCTGACCAGAGCCTTATAGAGCCTCAAGACATACATCCTTGTTTTTATATTCTAGTCCTCTTGAGATCATAGAATCACAGAATCCCTACAGTGTTGAAACAGGCCCTTCGGCCCAACAGGTCCACACCGACCCTCCGAAGAGTAACCCACCCAGACCTATTCCTCTACCCTATATTTACCCTTGACCAATGGACAATTTAGCATGGCCAATTCACCTGACCTGCACATTTTTGGACTGTGGCAGGAAACCGGAGCACCTGGAGGAAACCCACGCAGACACGGGGAGAATGTGCAAACTCCACACAGACAGTCACCCGAGGCTAGAATCGAACCTGGCTCCCTGGTGCTGTGAGGTTGCAGTGACTAACCACTGAGCCACCATGAAATGAATGACAGCACTGTATTTGCCTTCCTAATTATCGACTCAACCTGCAAGTTTACCTTAAGAGAAACCTGGACTAGGACTCCCAAGTCCCTTTGCACTTCAGATTTCTGAATTTTCTCCCCATTTAGAAAATAGCCTATGTCTCTATTCTTCCTACCAAAGTGCATGACCTTACACTTTTCCACATTGTATGTCATCTGCCACTTCTCTGCCAACCCTCCTAACCTGTCTACATCTTTCTGCAGCCTCCCTACCTCCACATACCACCTGCCCCTCCACCTATCTTTGTATCATCTGCAAACTTAGCCAGAAGACTCTCAATTCCTTCATCCAGATCATTAATGTACAAAGTGAAAAGCTGTGGTCCCAACACTGACCCTTGAGGAACACCATCCTGAGAAGGACCCTTTTATCCCCACTCTCTGCTTTCTGCCAGACACCAAGCTTCTATCCATGCTAACACCTTGCCTCTCACACCACGGGCCCCTGTCTTATTCAGCAGCCTCTTGTGCAGCATCTCATCAAAGGCCTTCATGAAGTAGATAACATCCATTGGCTCTCCTTGGTCTAACCTGCTCGTCACCTCCTCAAATAACTGTAACAGATTTGTCAGGCATGACCTTCCCTTGATGAAACCATGTTGGTTTTGCTCTGTTTTACCCAGCACTTCCAAGTATTCAGAAATCTTATTTTTCACAGTGCACACCAAAATCTTACGAATGACTGAGGTGAGGCTAATTGGTCTATAATTTCCCGTCTTTTGCCTTGCTCCCTTCTTAAACAAGGGGGGGGGGGGGGTCTATTATCGATTTTCCAGTCCTCCAGTGATCCCTGAATGATCACTACTAAAACTGCCATTATCTCTTCAGCTACCTCCTTCAGAACTCTAGGGTGTAGTCCATCTGAACCAGGTGATTTATCCACTTTCCTTGTTTTTATATTCTTGTCTCTTGAGATCATAGAATCACAGAATCCCTACAGTGTTGAAACAGGCCCTTCGGCCCAACAAGTCCACACCGACTCTCCGAAGAATAACCCACCCAGACCTATTCCTCTACCCTATATTTACCCTTGACCAGTGGACAATTTAGCATGGCCAATTCACCTGACCTGCACATTTTTGGACCTTCTCCTTGGTGATGGAGATTGGGGTCATCTCTGACCCCAGTTCTCTTGAATTTTTGGGATATTATACATGTTTTACACAACAAAAACTGACGCAAGATACTTATTTCATTCTTCACCCATTTCTTTATTCCCCATGACTACTTTTCCAGCATGATTTTCCAGTTGCCTCTGTTTTTCCTTTTACATATCTAAAGAAAGGAGAAAGTGAGGACTGCAGATGTTGGAGATCAGAGCTGAAAATGTGTTGCTGGAAAAGTGCAGCAGATCAGGCAGCATCCAATGAACAGGAGAATCGATGTTTCAGGCATGACTCCTGAAGAAGGGCTCATGCCCAAAACGTCGATTCTCCTGCTCCTTGGATGCTGCCTGATCTGCTGCGCTTTTCCAGCAACACATTTTCAGCATATCTAAAGAAACTCTTGCAATCTTTTCTAATATTACCAGCTTGCTTACCCTCATAGTTAATTCACTGAAGTGCCTGTGACTGTAATACTTGTATACGTCAGGAGCTGTAAGAGACATCTGTTGGATTTTTTTTTGTATTTGAGGAGCAAAACCAACATGGTTTCATCAAGGGAAGGTCATGCCTGACAAATCTGTTACAGTTATTTGAGGAGGTGACGAGCAGGTTAGACCAAGGAGAGCCAATGGATGTTATCTACTTCATGAAGGCCTTTGATGAGATGCTGCACAAGCTTAGTGATATTATCGCCAGACTATTAACTTTTTTTAACTGATGCTGTCCTATAGATTACATACAGTGTGGAAACAGGCCCTTCGGCCCAACAAGTCCACACAGACCCATTCCCCTACATTTACCCCTTCACCTAACACCACGGGCAATTTAGCATGGCCAATTCACCTAACCTGCACATTTTTTTTGGAGTGTGGGAGAAAACCGGAGCACCCGGAGGAAACCCACGCAGACACGGGGATAATGTGCAAACTCCACACAGACAGTTGCCTGAGGTGAGAATTGAACCTGGGTCTCTGGTGCTGTGAGGCAGCAGTGCTAACCACTGTGCCATCCAGAGACTCAGGTAATGTTCTGGGGATCTGGGTACAAAACTCACTGTGGCAGACGGTAGAATTTGAATTCAATAATAATCTGGAAAGAAGAGTCTAATAATGACCATAAACCACTGTCAAATTGTTAGGAAAATCTCATCTGGTTGACTAGTGTCCTTTAGGTAAGGAAATCTGCCATTCTTAGCTGGGCTGGCCTACATGTGACTCCAAACCTACTGCAGTATAGTTGATTCTTAGTTAGGGATAGGCAATAAATGCTGGCCTGGCCAGTGACGCCCACATCCCATAGATGAATATTAAAGAAACTGTCTTACCCACATCTACTTGTAATGTGATGGGAGCAAACAGAAACATTGCCCTATTTAATACATCACGTTGCTGGGTGGCATGGTGGCTCAGTGGATAGCACTGCTGCCTCACAGCGCCAGGGACCAAGGTTCGATTCCATCCTCAGATAACTGTCTGTGTGGAGTTTGCACATTCTCCCTGTGTCTGTATGGGTGTCCTTCCACAATCCAAAGATGTGTAGGTTAGGGTGGATTGGCCATGCTAAATTGCCCATAGTGTTCAGGGATGTGTATGTTAGGGGCATTAGTCAGGGGAAATATACAGTAATAGGGTAGGGGAATGGGTCTGGGTGGGTTACTCTTCTGTGTGGACTTGTTGGGCCTAATGGCCTGTTTCCACACTCGAGGGGAATTTTTGATTCTATGAAAACCCACATCACAGTAATCCATAAGGTGGTCATAAAAACAAGACAGAGTTGGGAGCCTTGCCAATCACCCAGTCTCGAGACAGAGTTCGACCATCAGTCTCATGGCCAGGAATCTCAAAAGAGGTTGAAGCTCTCACAGCTGACTGTGAAACCTGAGCGTGTCACAAAC
Organism: Chiloscyllium plagiosum; assembly: GCF_037043375.1. Lineage (NCBI taxonomy): Eukaryota > Metazoa > Chordata > Chondrichthyes > Orectolobiformes > Hemiscylliidae > Chiloscyllium > Chiloscyllium plagiosum. Next base: position 37,539,219 of record NW_028270183.1, read on the forward strand.
TACAGCCAGAGCACTGATACTGACCAGTTGATCTACCAGACTGTGTGAAGGACAGAATGACTCTTTGTCATGGTGGACAGATTTGTTACATCACAGGTAGACAGGGTGGTTATTCAGGAATTTAGCACACTTGCCTTCATTGCTCAGTCCCTTGAGTATGGGAGTTAGGGTGTCATGTTGAGGTTGTACAGGACATTGGTGAGGCCTCTTCTGGAGTACAGTGCCCAGTTCTGGTCACCCTGCTATAGGGAGGGTGTTATTAAACTGGAGAGGGTTCAGAAGAGATTTACCAGGATGTTACCAGGAATAGAGGGCTTGAGACATGAAAATAGATTGTAAAGATTCGGACTTTTTTTTCACTGGAGTGTACGAGGTTGAGGGGTAACCTTATTGAGGTTTATAAAATCATGAGGGACACAGATAAAGATTTTATTTCCCCTAGGGTGGGGGATTTCAAGACTAGGGGACATACTTTTAAGGTAAGAGGAGAAAGATTGAAAAGGGACATGAAGGGCAAGTTTTTTACACAGAGTGGTTCATGTGTGGAATGAATGTCCAGAGGAAATGGTAGTTGTGAGTACAATTACAGCGTTTAAAAGACATTGAGATAAGTTCATGAATAGGAAAGGTTTGGAGGGATATGTGCCAGGAGCAGGCAGGTGGGACTAGTTTAGCTTGAGATTATGTTTGGCGTGGACTAGTTGGACCAAAGGGTCTGTTTCTGTGTTGTATGACTCGATGGCTCTGAACTGGACCCCACCTTGAGACCCTGACCCCACCCTCTGACCTGAACCGGAACTTTCTGTGAAGATTAAAGGTCACAGCAACCTTTGAGCTGTGTAGCTCTGAGGAATGTTTCCCACAACCTTCCTTGGTGCGACCTGAACAAACATAAGGTGGCAAAGGTTGTCAGATGGTCAGCAAACGACATGAACTAGGTTAAAGGCAGTGGGGTCATTGGGTGGAAGACAGGGGCTCCTCAGGAGTTACACAAACCAATTGGCATCAGACCCCTTCACAGAGTCTGATCTTTCTTTCACAACCATAGCTCTCAATCCTATACCCGGATCTCCATTTCTCAATTCCCACAGCCTGATCTCCATTCACAAACCCTATCCCCTATTCCAAAACTCCAATTCAGACAACCTATGTTTATACAATGGCCTTAATACAAAACAAAGTTAACAGGCAGGAGGCTGGAAGAACACAGCAAGCCAGGTAGCATCAGGAGGTGCAGAAGTCAACGTTTCTGGTATAACCCTTCTTCAGGACTCAGTTACACTTGAAACATTGACTTCTCCACCTCCTGGTGCTGCCTGGCTTGCTGTGTTCTGCCAGCCTCCTGCCTGTCTACCAGCATCAACAGTTTCTTTGCCCTTAATACAAAACAAAAAGCCAAGGTTCTTCATAAGAAGATTGCAAAGTCTGACACTGAGTTACTTACAGGGATATTTGCTCAGAGGACCGAAAGGCTAGACCAAAGAGCTAGTGAGTGTTGGAAAGCAAGAAAAGAAGGACAAGTGACAGAGAGGGAATTCCAGAGCTTAGACAAGGATTTGGAACAAAGTGAAGGCCACCAAGCCATGAGGATGATATTTTATTCATTCACAGCATGGGCCATCTCTGGGCAGGCTAGCATTTAGTACCCTTCTCTAACTATCCAGAGGACAAGCCACCCACATTATGGTGGGTCTGGCGTCATGTATAGTCCAGACTGGGTAAGGATGGCAGATTTCCTTTCCAAAAGGACATCAGTGAACCAGGTAGGTTTTATAACACTCAGCACTGTTTGCCATTTGGCTAGCTTGGAATTCCAGAATTCCCATTAATTTCACTAGCTGCTGTGCTGGGATTTGAACCTGCATCCCAGGACATTTGTAGGACTCTAGATTACTCACCTGGTGACAATACCACTACATCCTTAGGTGTATTCAAGAGGGCAGAATGAGAGGAGGGTAAATATCTCAGAGGGCTGGAGATTTGAATGAGATCGTTGAGATAACAGGGAACTAAGGCTAGAGGTGAATTTGAAAAAACAAACTGAGAATTTTAAAACAAAAATGTTGCTTGACTAGGAGCCAATGTATCTTGGTGAGCACAGCAGCAGAGTCTTGGATGGGTTTGAGTTTGTTGAGGACAGAAGTGGGAGTGTGTTGGAATATCTAAGTCCAGAGGAAAAGAAGACAAGGGTGAGGGTTTCTGTAATGGATCAGGGGGATAAGGTTTGGTGGCAATATGGATACAGGAGGTCTTATTGATTACAAACATGAAACCTATCTCAGTCAAGGGTGCAAACAGACTGCCTTAATCACGGACTGTTGCCATGGTGAGGGATAGGGTCAGCAGCCAGGGAATGGAGATTAGCGTTGTGATGGAAAACTATGCCCCCAGTTTTCCCAATATTTAATTGTAGGAAATTTCTGCTCTTCCAGTCCCATTCCCAAACACTGTACCTCCCATTCCCACATAATTCCCAAACTTTCATCCCAATCCCATGCTCTCTCTCACTCAATCTCAGTCCACGACAGCTATTCCAGAATCTTTTTCTCCCATTCTCAATTCCTCTCCTTCATTTTCAGAAACACTACCCAACTCCTCGACACTCTTAAGAGTCATACAGCACGGAAACCGACCTTTCAGTTGAACTAGTCCAAGCCAACCAAGTTTCCCCCAATTAAACTAGTCCCACTTGGCTGCTTTTGGCCCGAATCCCTGGATACCTTTCCTGCCCATGGACCTGTCCAAATGTCTTTTAAATGTTGTAATTGTACCTGCATCTACCACTTCCTCTGGCAGTTCATTCCACATACGAACCACCCTCTATGTGAAAAAGTTGTCCCTTTTAAATCATTCCACCTCATCTTAAACCTATGCCCTCTAATTTTGAACTCCCCCACCCTGGGGAATAGACCTTTGCTGTTCACCTTACCTATGCCCCACCTGATTTTATAAACCTTTATAAAGTCACCCCTTGACCTCCCATCATTCAGTGAAAGATGCCTCAGCCTATCCTGCCTCTCCTTATAACTCAAACCCTCCAGTCGCAATTACATCCTGGTAATTCTTTTCTGAACCTCCTCCAGCTTATTAATATCCTTCCTATAATAGGGTGACCAGAACTGCTCACAGTACTCACCAATGGCCTGCACTATCTCAACATGATATCCCAACTTCTATACTCAATGGTCTGAGCAAGGAAGGCAAGTATGCTAAATGCTTCCTTAACCACCATGTCCACCTGTAAAGCAACTTTTAAAGAACTTTGTACCTGCACTCATCAGTTCAACAAAACTCCCTATGGTTCTATTAGATTAGATTAGATTCCTTACAGTGTGGAAACAGGCCCTTCAGCCCAAGTCCACACCGACCCATTCCCCTACATTTACCCCTGCATGGCCAATTCACCTAACCTGCATATCCTTGGACTGTGGGAGGAAACCCATGCAGACACGGGGAGAATGTGCAAACTCCACACAGACAGTTGCCCGAGGCGGGAATTGAACCCAGGTCCCTGGCGCAGTGCTTATCACTGAGCCACCATGCCACCCAGTGCGGGTATATGTCCTGCCCTGGTTTGACTTACCAAAATGCAACAGCTCACATTTATCCGAAACTAACTTCCATTGACCCAATGGATTAATATTACTTTGTAATCTTCGATAAACCTCTTCACTGTCCACTCCTGGACCCTCTTCCCCATTTCCAAATCCTGTTCTCTTCATTCCCAGTCCTTGACACTCATCCCGAGACTCTGTCTCTTCAATTCGCGGATCTTGACCCACCAACACCCACTCCCAGACCATAGCGCTTATTCCCAGACTCTCTCCATGTTCCCTAGTCTGTGATCCCACCATCCCCAAGCCATGCCCATCCTACACTCGGTCACTGAATCCCATTCCCAGGCACTGTCCCTCAGGGATGGGGATCATGGCAATGGAGGTTGGGAGTCTGTCGCAGGGATGGGGATTCTGGAGGGGGTGGGGGTGTTGGGGTTCTGTCCATGTGGTTGGGAACCTGGGAGGTGGGGGCCTGGGGAACGTGAGAAGTGGGAGGGGCGGGGAGGAAACTGCTCTGGCGGGGGTGTGTGTTGGACTGAGGTTTGTCCCGAAGGTGATGGTGGTGAGGGTTTGATAACCAGGTGGGGGTGGGGGGGGGGGTCTGTCCCAGCGGGTGGGGAGTTCTTTCCCAGGGTGTGGGGTGGGAGTGGGGTCTGTCCCAGGAGTGTGGGGTGATCTTTCTGATGGGTGGGGGCTGAGGGTTTGTCCTGGAAGTTGGGTGATGTTCTGTCCCGGGTGGGGTGGGGCTCTGTCCTGGGGGGTGGGGGCTCTGTCCTGGGGGTGGGCGATTTGTCCTGAGAATTGGGGGATCTTCCCCGGGGGGTGGGAGGCTCTGTCCTGGGGTGGGGGGGGGGGGGGGGGGCTGGGGGATCTGTCCTGGGGGGTGGGGGCTCTGTCCTGGAGGGGGGGGGGCTCTGTCCTGGGGGGTGGGCGATTTTTCCTGAGGGTTGGGGGATCTTCCCCGGGGGGGGGGGGCTCTGTCCTGGGGGGTGGGGGCTCTGTCCTGGGGGGTGGGCGATTTGTCCTGAGGGTTGGGGAATCTTCCCCGGGGGTGGGGGCTCTGTCGTGGGGGGTGGGGGATCTGTCCCCGGGGGTGGGGGCTCTGTCGTGGGGGGTGGGGGCTCTGTCCTGGGGGGGGGGGGGGGGGCTGGGGGATCTGTCCTGGGGGGGTGGGGGCTCTGTCCTGGAGGGGGGGGGGGGGCTCTGTCCTGGGGGGTGGGCGATTTGTCCTGAGGGTTGGGGAATCTTCCCCGGGGATGGGAGCTCTGTCGTGGGGGGTGGGGGATCTGTCCCCGGGGGTGGGGCTCTGTCGTGGGGGGTGGGGGCTCTGTCCTGGGGGGGGGGGGGGGGCTCTGTCCTGGGGGGTGGGCGATTTTTCCTGAGGGTTGGGGGATCTTCCCCGGGGGTGGGGGCTCTGTCGTGGGGGGTGGGGGAATCTGTCCCCGGGGGTGGGGGCTCTGTCGTGGGGGGTGGGGGATCTGTCCCCGGGGGGTTCCTCTCCTGGCTTCCCCACCCCCCAGGGGCTGGAAGGGGCTGGCGCTGAGCAGGAGGCGGCTGCAGGAGGAGGATCGCGGGGACACGGAGACGGCCCGGCACCGGGACAGGGACCGGGACAGGAGGGTCCTGCCGGCCCCGGGGGCGGGGAGAGAGAGCTCCGTGTCCCGGACACAGACCCAGACAGCAGCCCCTTCCCCCCCGGGGGACAGCCCCAGCCCCAGCCCCTCCCGCTGCCCTGCCATGGCCGAACCGCTACTCCGCAAAACTTTCGCCAAACTTCGGGCCAGGAGGAGAAAAAGTTTAAAAAACGGCCGGAGTGAAGGTACCGGGAGGGGGAGAGGGGAAGGGAGAGGGAGGGAGGGGGAGAGGGAGGGAGAGGGGGAGGGGGGGAGAGAGGGGAGGGGAGGGGAGGGGGGGAGAGAGGGGAGGGGGAGGGGGAGAGAGGGGAGGGGGAGGGGGGGAGAGGGGAGGGGGGAGAGAGGGGGGGGAGGGGGGAGAGGGGGGAGAGAGGGGGGGGAGAGGGGGGAGAGAGGGGGGAGAGGGGGAGAGAAGGGAGGAGGGGGGGAGAGAAGGGAGGGGGGGGGTTAGAAGGGAGGGGGGAGAGAAGGGAGGGGGGGGGGAGAGAAGGGGGGGGGGAGAGAAGGGAGGGGGGGGGAGAGAAGGGAGGGGGGGGAGAGAAGGTAGGGGGGGGAGAGAGGGAAGGGGGGAGAGGGGGAAGGGGGGGAGAGAGGGGGGGGAGTGGGGGGAGAGAGGGGAGGGGGGGGAGGGGGTGGGAGAGAGGGGAGGGGGGGAGAGAGGGGAGAGAGGGGAGGTGGGGGGGAGAGAGGGGGGGGAGAGGGGGGAGGGGAGAGAGGGGAGGGGAGGAGAGGGGAGGAGGGGGGGAGAGAGGGGAGGGGGGGAGAGAGGGGAGGGGGGGAGAGGGGAGAGAGGGGAGGGGAGGGGGGAGAGAGGGGAGGGTGGAGGGGAGGGGGGGAGAGATGGGAGGGGGAGGGGAGGGGGGGAGAGAGGGGAGGGGGAGGGGAGGGGAGGGGGGGGAGAGAGGGGAGGGGGAGGGGAGGGGGGGAGAGAGGGGAGGGGGAGGGGAGGGGAGGGGGGGAGAGAGGGGAGGGGGAGGGGAGGGGGAGGGGAGGGGGGGAGAGAGGGGAGGGGGAGGGGAGGGGAGGGGGGGAGAGAGGGGAGGGGGGAGAGAGGGGAGGGGGAGGGGAAGGGGGGAGAGAGGGGAGGGGGAGGGGAGGGGGAGAGAGGGGAGGGGGAGGGGAGGGGGGGAGAGAGGGGAGGGGGAGGGGAGGGGGGGAGAGAGGGGAGGGGGAGGGGAGGGGGAGAGAGGGGAGGGGGAGGGGAGGGGGGGAGAGAGGGGAGGGGAGGGGGAGGGGAGGGGGGGAGAGAGGGGAGGGGAGGGGGGAGAGAGGGGGGGGAGAGAGGGGAGGGGGAGGGGAGGGGGGAGAGAGGGGAGGGGGAGGGGAGGGGGAGAGAGAGGGGAGGGGGAGGGGAGGGGGGAGAGGGGGGAGAGAGGGGACGGGGAGGGGAGGGGGGAGAGAGGGGAGGGGAGGGGGAGGGGAGGGGGGAGAGAGGGGAGGGTGGAGGGGAGGGGGGGAGAGATGGGAGGGGGAGGGGAGGGGGGGAGAGAGGGGAGGGGGAGGGGAGGGGAGGGGGGAGAGAGGGGAGGGGGAGGGGAGGGGGGGAGAGAGGGGAGGGGGAGGGGAGGGGAGGGGGGGAGAGAGGGGAGGGGGGAGAGGAAGGGGGGAGAGAGGGGAGGGGGAGGGGAGGGGGGAGAGAGGGGAGGGGGAGGGGAGGGGGGAGAGAGGGGAGGGGGAGGGGGAGGGGAGGGGGGAGAGAGGGGAGGGGGAGAGAGGGGAGGGGGAGGGGAGGGGGGAGAGAGGGGAGGGGGGAGGGGGAGGGGAGGGGGGGAGAGAGGAGAGGGGGAGGGGAGGGGGGGAGAGAGGGGAGGGGGAGGGGAGGGGGGAGAGTGGGGAGGGGGAGGGGAGGGGGGGAGAGAGGGGAGGGGGAGGGGGAGGGGAGGGGGGAGGGAGGGGAGGGGGGAGAGGAGGGGGGAGAGAGGGGAGGGGGAGGGGAGGGGGGGGAGAGAGGGGAGGGGGAGGGGAGGGGGGGAGAGAGGGGGAGGGGAGGGGGGGAGGGGTGGGGGGAGGGGAGGGGGAGAGGGGGGAGAGGGAGGGGGGGAGAGAGGGGGAGGGGGGGAGAGAGGGGAGGGGGAGGGGAGGGGGAGGGGGGGGGAGGGGGGGAGAGAGGGGGGAGAGAGGGGGGGAGAGAGGGAAGGGAGGGGGAGAGGGGGAGAGGGAGGGAGGGGGGGAATGGAGGGAGGGGGGGGAGAGGGAGTGAGGGGGAGGGGGTAGGGGAGTGAGGGGGAGAGGGTGGGGGAGGGGGGAGGGGAGAGGGGAGTGGGGGGGAGAGGGTGGGGGAGTGAGGGGGGTGAGGAGAGGGTGGGGAGTGTGGGGGGGTGGTGAGAGGGAGGGGGAGGGGGAGGGAGAAGGGGAGAGAGAAGGGGAGTGGGGGAGAGGGAGGGAAGAGAGAGGGGAGAGGGAGGGAAGAGAGAGGGGAGAGGGAGGGAAGAAAGAGTGGGATGGGAGAGGAGAGGGGGGAGAGGGAGGAGGGGGGAGAGAGGGGAGAGAGGAGAGAGGGGAGGGAGAGGGGGAGAGAGGGAGAGGGGGGGAGAGAGGGGGAGGGGAGAGGGGGAGAGAGGGGGAGGGGAGAGGGAGGGAGGTGGGGAGAGAGAGAGAAGGCGAGGGAGGGAGTGGGGGAGAGAGAGAGAAGGCGAGGGAGGGAGGTAGACTGAGAGGAAAGGGAGGGAGAGGATGAGAGAGAGAGAGAAGGAGGGGAGGGGGAGTGATGGAGAAGAGGAGGGAGTGAGGGAGAGTGCGAGAGGGAGATGGATGGAGAGGGAGCGTGGGGAGACGGAGGGGAGTGGATGTGAGTGAGGAGGCAAGAGAGTGGGAGCGAGGAAGGGGAGAGGATGGGGGCAAGGGAGGGGAGAGGGTGTGGATGGGCAAGAGGGAGGGAGTGAGGAGGAGAGATGGTGGAGGTGAGGGAGGGGAGAGGGTGGGGTAGGGGAGATGGTGGGGGTGGGGGAGGGGAGAGGGTGGAGTGAGGGAGGAGAGAGGGTGTTGGGTGGGTGAGGGGAGAGGGTGTAGGTGGGTGTGGGACGGTTGAGAGGATTGGTGTACAGGAGCAGGGATGTGTGGGCCCGGTAAATAGTATACTGTTGTTCACGGTGAGAGGATTGGTGTACAGGAACAGGGATGTGTGGGCCCGATAAATGGTATACTGTTGTTCAGGGTGAGAGGATTGGTGTACAGGAGCAGGGATGTGTGGGCCCGGTAAATGGTATACTTTTGTTCAGGGTGAGAGGATTGGTGTACAGGAGCAGGGATGTGTGGGCCCGATAAATGGTATACTGTTATTCACGGTGAGAGGATTGCGGTACAGGAGCAGGGATGTCTCCCTGTACGTACACAGGGCCTTGGTGAGACTGCACCTGCAATACTGTCTGCAGTTTTGGGGAGTGATACAAAGATTTACCTTGCTGGTTCCTGGGATGGTCAGTTTGATGTATGAAGAGAGACTGGATTGGTTGGGACTATATTCACTGCAGTTTCAAGGAATGAGGGGGAAATCTCATCGAAACATATCAAATTCTGACAGGACTGGTGTGTGTAAACATGGGAAAGAATTTCCTGATGACCAGAGAGTCTCGAAACAAGGGCTACTGTTTGAGGACACGGGGTAGGCAATTTCGGACTGAGATCATTGGGGATCCTGTGGAATCCACACTCACAGACAGCAATTGAGACCAAAGCACTAAATGTTTTCGAGAAGCTAGATCCTGGCTCAAAGGCCTGCTCCTGCCTTTAATTTCTATATTTCCATGTTATCCGTCACCTCTGGAATCAGCGCCTGGATTTAAGCGGAAAGAAGATCAAAGCCATGTTTGTCATCCATTGTTGGGTGCAGGCCGGAGCTGATTGGGGGTGTCATAGAATCTCTACAGTATGGACATAGGCCATTCGGCCCATCGAGTCCACACCAACCCTCCAAAGTGTATTGCACCCAACCCATGCTCCCTATCCCTGTACCGTGCATTTCCCGTAGTTAACAGGGCGGCACGGTGGCTCAGTGGTTAGCACTGCTGCCTCACAGTGCCAGGGTCCCAGGTTTGATTCCAGCCTCGGGTGACTGTCTGTGTGGAGTTTGCACATTCTTCCTGTGACTGTGTGGTTTTCCTCCGGGTGCTCCGGTTTCCTCCCACAGTCCAAATATGTGCAGGGCAGAGTGGATTGACCATGCTAGGTTATCCCACAGTGTTTATGGAAGTGTAGGTTAGGTGGATTAGATTAGATGAGATTCCCTACCATATGGAAACAGGCCCTTTGACCCAACAAGTCCACACCAACCCTCCGAAGAGTAACCCACCCTCCTTTGACTAATGCAGACAATGGACAATTAGCATGGCCACTTCACCTGACCGTGCCACCCCATATGTAGGTTAAGAGGTAAAGACTAAATTAAACATTTCAAAGAGCAAGAGTAGGATTTGCTAAACAGATTGAGCACAAACCAGGGACCCTCTACTGTTTGCCTCCTCTGCTGGGTTTTCAGTCCCAGACCCTGACCACCCTTTTGGAGAGAGAGAGAGGGGCACACACAATGCTGCAATTACTAAAGAGCTCTCCTCCTCTGGACAACATGGCAGACTCATCACCTTCATCTTAACAACTGCTGAAGCTCTCGCCGAGCCTCAGAGATTAATGTTTGCTGAATAATGATCATGGGTGAACAAGAGGTAACACAAAAGAGAAGTTGCATTTTTGTCAGTTTGAGGCCTTAAGGGCCAATCCAGTTGATTGGAAGGGTGGCCTAGCCTGGCAGGAGACAGTGGAGCAGCAATGGCAGGGTTTTTTGGCGATGATTCGGGAGGCACAGTAGAAATCCATCCCAGGGAAGCAGGAACGTAGTAAGGCAAGGACGAGGCCATTGCGGCTGACAAGGCAGATCAGGGACTGCTTAAAAGTATACAATGTGGTGAAGGTGAGTGGGAAGCCAGAGGATTGGGAAACTTGTACAAACCAGCAGAGGGTAACGAAAATAGCAGTTAGGGGAGAGAAGGTAAGCTAGGTAGTAATATAAAATAATATTTTTTTAAATATGTAAAAGGTAAGCAAAAGGCAAGAGTGGGCATTGGACGCTGGAAAATGAGGCTGGAGACGTAGTAATGGGGAAGAAAGGAATAATGGAGGAATTGAATAGGTACTTTGATTTAGATATCACAGCAGATGATACCAGCAGCATATCAGAGTCAGGGGCAGAAGTGAGCCATCACTCAGGAGAAGGTGCTGGGGAAACTGAGAGCTCTGAGGATGGATAAATCATTCGGATCAGATGGATTATACCCCAGAGGGAGATAGTTGAGGAGCTTGTGGAGACATTAGTGATGATTGTTCAGGAATCACTGGAGTTAGGGAAGATCCCATAGGAACAAGAAAAAGGCTAATGTAACACTTCAGTTCAAGCAGGGAGGGAGAAAACAAGTTGATTAGCCTGAGTTTGGTTGTTGGTAAGATTTTAGTGTCAATTATTAAGGATGAGATTGTGGAGTACTCATTGTACAGTTAAATAGGGGTGTGTCAGCACGGCTTTGTTAAGGAGAGGTCATGTTTGTCAAATCTGTTAGAATTCTTTGAGGAGGTAATGAGCAGGTTAGACAAAGAAGAGGCAGTGGATGTGATCTATTTGGAGTTGCAGAAGGCCTTTGACAAGCAGGTGCACAGGAGACTGCTAAATAAGTTAAGTTAATAGTGTTAGGGGCGAGGTACTGGCATGGATAGAGGATTGGCTGGCAGAAAGCAGAGAGTGGGAATAAAGGGGTCTTTTTCATGTTGGCAACCAGTGACTGGTGGAGCTCCACAGGAATCCATGTTGGGACCACAACTATTCACCTTATGCATTAACAAGCAGGACAAAGGAACTGAAGGTATTGTTGTTTAAATGTGCAGGTGATACGAAGACAGATGGAGGGACAGATGTGTTGAGGAATGAGGGAGACTGCAGAAGGACTTGGACAGGCCAGTAGAGTAGGCAAATGTGTAGTCTGTTTCCTAAATTGGGAAAGACTTCTGAAATCTGAAGCACAAAGGGATAGTCCTAGTTTAGGATTCTCTTAAGCTTTAACGTGTAGGTTCAGGAAGGCGAACGCAGTGTTAGCTTTCATCTCAAGAGGGCTAGAGTACAAGAGCAGGGATGGGCGGCTGGGGCTGTATAAGGTCAGAACGCATTTGGAATATTATGAGCAGTTCTGGGTCCTGTATCTAAGAAGGATGTGCTGGCCTTAGAGAGGGTCTAGAGGAACTTTACAGGGATGATCCGAGAGAGAAAGGGCTTGTCATATGAGGAGCAGTTGAGAATTCTGGGTCTGTACTCGATGGAGTTGAGAAGGATGAGGCAGGAAGGTGGGGGGGATCTGATTGAAACTTGCAGAATACAGAGAGGCCTGGATAGAGTGGATGTGGAGAAGATGCTTCCAATAGTAGGAATGTCTAGGGCCCAACAGCACAGCCTCAGAGTGAAGGGACTCAGATGAAGAGGGATTTCCCTAGCCAGAGGGTGGAAAATCTGTGGAACCCATTGCTGCAAAAGGCTGTGGAGGCCAAGTCATTGAGTGTACTTAAGACAGAGCAAGATAGGTTCTTGATCACCAAGGGGATCAAGGCAGGAGAATTGGGTTGAGGGACAAAGCAGCCGTGATTGAATGGCGGAGCAGACTGGATGAGCCGAACGTCCTCATACTGCTCCCATACCTTATGGTCTGATCCTGTTCGATTCCTGAACCTCCCTCGGAGTGGGAGTTGCTGGCTTGGTGGTTGTTCATCTTGTGATCACCCCTTGGGGAAGTGGTGCCGAGGGACCTCTTTGAATAGCTGCAGACCGTGTGGTGTAGGGGCACCCATAGTGCTGACTGGAGGGTGGAATTCCAGGCTTTTGACCCAGTGACAGTGAAGGAATGGCAATGTATTTCCATGTCAGGATGGTGAGTGGCTTGGAGGGGAACTTGCCAGTGGTGGTGTTCCCCTGTATCTGCTGCCCTTGACTTTCTCGATGGAAGTGGTCGTGGGTTTGGAGGGTGCTCTTGAAGGAGCCTTAGTGAGTTGCTGCAGTGTGTCTTGTAGATTGTCCACATTTCTGTCACGTGCTCCATGGAATATTTAATTCTGTTAAGTCTGTGAGAGTCACTGCTGAATCTTTGCAGCAAAAGTGAGGAGGATTGCTGTTTTGGTGGGGGGAGGTTAGTCAGGCTAACGTCTGCTTTGTTCGTCTGTAGTGAGACTGAGACATGCGAATGTTTCCAAACCCAGGAATGCAAGTCAGAAAGATTCCTTTCCCTCTGCTCCCTGGAATTCTCTGCTGTCATTTAGTGCTGTGCGTTTGAGAGGCAGGAATTATGCAGGACAGTTTTTGAAAGAGTAGGGACTGACTAAAAGGGTTCCAGTCTGACCAATTTTTCCATACGGTTTATTTTTAATGTCGCTGTTACTTCCCAGTGGTTGCCAGTGGGAGAGGACGGGGCGAGTGGCTCCGAAGAAAGGTTTGCAGCGAAATGAGTCTTTTCAAACAGCCAGCAGCCTCTGCTGCAGCAGGAGCTATATTTACATTTTTTTAAAAGTGGGGACTGTTGATAAATCCGTTTGACTGACTTGGAGCGAGAGTGAGCAGCTCAGGAATGTGTTTGAGGTTACAGACTGAACAGTGGGTATGCTGCTGCTTTTTCAAACTGGTGAGGCAGAGGACAGGACAGTGACCATCAGAGGTATCTGATCCCTCTCTCTGAATGATAACCGAAACAAAACAAATATGCATTTTAGCTGCAGAGCTTTTTGGCCGTGTCAGAGTCGTGGGTTCACATCCTCTGTGAAGTCCCCTTTAAGGCCCCATCCTGTTTTGCTGTTTGGAAAATATTTAGGATTTGTGTTGAATTTGGGATGCCCAGGAATGGGGTGAGGAGGGTGGGTTTCCTATGGCCCTCATAATTTGAAGGTTAACCTCCCCAGAACACTGAAACTGTCAGATGGCATTACAATCTTTTTTTGTCCCCAGCCTTTACAAATAGAGCATAGGACTCTTAATCCCAGGGTCGTGGGTTCGAGCCCCACGTTGGGTGCAGTATTTAGGGCAGCACGGTGGCTCAGTGGTTAGCACTGCTGCCTCACAGCACCAGGGTCCCAGGTTTGATTCCAGCCTCGGGTGACTGTCTGTGTGGAGTTTGCACATTCTCCCCGTGTCTGCGTGGGTTTCCTCCAGGTGCTCCAGTTTCCTCCCACAGTCCAAAGATGTGCAGGTCAGGTGAATTGGCCATGCTAAATTGCCCATAGTGTTAGGTACATTAGTCAGAGGGAAATAGGTCTGGGTGGTTTGCTCTTCGGAAGGTCGGTGTGGACTTGTTGGGCCGAAGGGCCTGTTTCCACACTGTAGGGAATCGAATCTAATCTAATCTAAAATACTTGCTTGCTTTGCTTGAGAAAAGTTTTTTTGGAGACGGGTTGGGGGCGGGGGAGGGGGTGGGGGAAAGGGGCAGTTGAATTGACTCCTGCCTCTAATCAGGTAGGGTGCCTGTTGGCTTTTTGGTTGGCATTCCCACAGAACATCAGTTTGTCATGTAGCCCACACCGGGCAGGCAATGTGGTGTGTCCCGTGTTAGGATAGTCAGCCACATTTGGCCAAAGCTTGCAACAAAGCCTCAGCACCGATAAGCCAAGGTGTTTTCCCCAGAGTCAAGGGGGGAATCCAAAACTCGAGGGCATAGGTTCAAGGTGAAAGGGGAAAGATTTCAGGGGGACTGCAGGGGATACAGAGGGTGGTACGTGTACAGAATGATCTGCCTGGGGAAGTGGTGGAGGCTGGTACAATTACAACATTTAAAAGATATCTGGATGGGTACATGAATAGGAAAAGTTTTGAGGGATATGAGCAAAGTGCAGGCAAATGGGAGTAGTTCAGTTTAGGAAACCTGGTCGGCATGGACGAGTTGGGCCGAAGGGCCTGTTTCTGTGCAGTATGACTCTGTGACTCTTCACGTTGTCATGTTCCACTTGGGGCTTGGATCGGGGGTCCTTGCCCGACTAGCTGTCCCAGCAACAGGAGAGGAGAATTGTTGTGAGGAGTCAGCGAAGGCATTTTAAAAAAAAACTCCATCAATAAGCACCCAGCCCACGTATGCAGAGTTGTCCACTCAGCCCCTCTGTACAGTCTCAGCCCAGGCAGTTTCCCGGACAGCTCAGTAACAGTGTTATAGTGCACCAGGCAGGAGGTGCTCAGTCCATTTGTGTGAACACAGGTCTCCCTATCTCCTGTACCGTGTCCTGTTCACCCACCCTTCCTCTGTCTGATGGCCTGCGTTCGCCTGGGCTTTAAAATGTACGGTTAAAATTTAACACCCCTCGTGCCCCCACCAAAACCTCTCTACCTGTCTGCCCCCTCCTTCAAGATGATCCTTTCGATATGATCGAGTGGATCAAGATTTATTTTGAAGGTGTTTGGGTATCTGAAAGATTGAGGCCTGGGGCAGATCAGCCATGATCTTGTCGAATGGGAGGGCAGACCTGAGGGGCCGAACGGCCTACTGTTCCTCCTATTTTGTATGTCGTTTGACCAAGCTAACTGTCACTAATATCTTCTTACGTGTTTCAGTGTTTATTTTTTAAGAGAGATATTTTTGAAAGGGTGTGGAGGGGCCTTCACTGCTAGGCCGGTGCTTGTTGCCTGGTCCCTAATTGCCCCAGAAATGGTGGCGGGTGGGCTGCCTTCTTGTTTGACAGTGTTCTGGCGAAACACTGTTGGATTGTTTTGTTAAGGTCAAGGCGCTGCGTGAATGCAGGATGTTGTTGAGTGTTGCAGGGGGCCCTGACACTGATTAATCTGCCTGTGCCCAGGGAGACTCCATCTGGGAAACCCCATGAGTGGGAAGATGGGGAGTGGCAGTGGTGGGATGATGAAGGAGGCTTTGTTTCTGGTTTGCAGGAGCAGGGGTGATGGGGGGATGAGCATAGAGCCTACAAACACAGGCCTCTCTGTCAGGGTGGAGTCAGGAGTCAGTGGGAGTGTGTGGGTGTGGGTGTGGGTGTGGAGGTGTGTGTGTGTGTTGCCCTCAGGGTGATGAGGTGAATTAGCATGGCCCACAGTTGTCGGTTTACCTGGCCCCATGCACAAGCGATTAATTTATGCTGGCTTCAAGTTTTTTCTCGTTTGGTGGTAATCAAGGCCTATGACTGGAGGGAATTCAGAGTCTGTGCTTAAATTAATTAAGCACAGACTCTTCATAAATTGTAGAGGGTACACACATCATAGAAGGAGACTTAACTCTATTTAAGCGTAAAAGACCCAGGGGCCTTGATGTAGTAGATGCTGAGTGGTTCATGAGGGAGCTATCTAGAACTGAGGGGCAGAGTTTCAGAATAAGGAGTCCACTGGTTAGGAAAAAGATGGGGCAGTGTTGCCTCCTGTCAGGGAGTTGATAGTATTTGGAATTTGGAAGCTGTGTAGTCCAAGGCAGATTATACCAGACCCTGCCCCTCTCTCTACCCCAGGCGCTGCCAGACCTGCTGAGTCTCGCTGGCAATTTCTGTTTGTATTTCAGATCTCCGTCAGCGCAGTACTGAACTTTTACTGATTGATGCTGGGTAACTCCACCATGTTAATTTCTGATTAACAGTGGTCATGGGCGGGGGACGGGTGTCACTGATTGAAGGAGATGGCTAGGGAAATGGAGTTGAGAATGCTGACAGGTAGAGTAGGTTCGAATGCACAAATGGTCTGCTCCTTCTCCCAGTTCTTGTGTTTCGAATGGTTAGTGCGTCTAGTCCATTCCAGTGTTTATCCTCCGTCTGGACCTCCACTGAGATCTATCCTTATCAGTATTTCAATTGTGTCTAAAGCAAAACCAGCTGAGGTGTGCCATCCTTGGCAGATGTATTTACAGAATGCAGCATTGTTCATAGGAAAGATTAACAAAAAACGTATTCTTTAAATGGTGAGAGATTGTCGAGAGCTGAGATACAGAGGGATTTGGGTGTCGTGGTGGGTGAACTATGAAAGATTTGTTTTTAAACATTGAATGTGGAAATTGCCAACTAAGTCACTGAACGCAGATTACCGTTGGAAATAAAAACATTAGGCCAACTCTTTCTTGCAGATTTGACTGAATTCAAATTTCACCATCTTACCTTAGGATTCAAACCCATGAGCCCAGAACATTGGCTTGGAGCTCTGTACTGTTGGCCTACTTACATTATCACTACCGCCACTGCCTCCCCTCAATCACACAAGCACAGCAAGTAATTCAGACATCTATAGCTTATTGCGAGGGGAATTGAATACAGAGTAGGGAGATTGTGCATCAGTTATACAGGGCGCAGGTGAGGCCACTACTGGAGTCCTCTGTATTCTGCAAGCTCATTTATTTAAATCACTGGAATCCACCAGAGAGGGTTTAATAGAATGATCCCTGGGGTGGGCAGGTTGTGTTTATCAGGAAAGGTTGGATGGGCCAAGGCTTCATTCGCCACTCCCCAGGCAAAGGTGTTTTTCCTGATGTCCGGATTGAATTTATCCCTCCTAGTTGAGCTTTCTGGATTTGGAGAGCTTTTTTTCCCACCTCAACACCAATCAGTGGAAACGTTTTCTCTCTGTCTAACATCCTTAAGTCAGGCTCAAATCGAGGTCATAGTCGCACAGAACGAGAGAGACTGTCACGTGATTTTCCTAGGGTTTGCAGATTAGGGGCCAGTGCGCAAGTTAAGAGTGGGAGATGTATTTTCAAATGGTGGACCATTAGGAACTCCTCCAATTGGAAAAAAAGCAGCAACTTCAAATGAGATAAGAGATAAAGAAGATACCTAAGGAGAGTGGCTTCCCTCATTGTAAGAGGTGTGCTGTCAATTTTTTTTAAATTTTAGATTAAGCAACACAGTTAAGTTGCCAGACTACAATAGTTTAGACGGGCAGACAAGATCTCAAAGCTTGCATGGGTGTTGACTTCCAGCGTCCCCACCCTCCCCCTGGTCTGCTGCTGGGACACTGCTTCCAGACAACTGGCCTAGTCCCTGAAACCTTACAGGAAATGCAAAGACCAACTGGAAAATTTGTCAGCCTTTGTTGATAGGCCTTGATGGGCTTTTAATTCTCTTTAATTGGCTCCATGCCACTTGCATGAGGTTAGCCTTTCAAACTGCCAGCTCACTTCCAGGGCAATGGATGGTGCCCACAAACTGGTACACAGTCAGAGGTGTGAATCTTTGCCTTTCACTTTTGCACTTACCTTCACAATCAGCAAACATTCAGCGGCAGATCATAAATAATATTAAACATAATGTGAATACTTTATCATCTGAAAAAAATCAGAATATCAAAATACAGCAGTAGTTAGGAAAAACAAAGATGTGGTAGGTTTGAAAGTGTTCAAAAACTGTACCAGGCCCAAAGTTTCTCTTAGCCAATCAACCATTCTGTACACAAATATACACAGCATAAAGAATCAAATAAACAATTTAGAAGTGGAAATCCAGATGTAATAGCCATCTCTGTGACCTGGCTACTAACTGAGGGATAAACATTCCAGATTACAGAATTTAGAATAGACCAGCACGGATAGAAAATGATGTAAATATTGCCAGCAGACTTCTCAATAAAGCCAATGAGGGAAAATTGTATATAATTATAAAGGCTTTGATTTTCTCATAGATTGGGAGAAGCTGAACAGCTGGAGTCGGAATGGTTACGTATTTCTTGAGTGTTTTTTTTTGGAGCAATATTCTGAGAACAGGCAAAATTACATTTAGTAATGAATTAATTAAGGACAGGACATTAGTTAGGCCACTTTTGGAGTACTGCATGCAATTCTGCTCTCCCTGCTATAGGAGAGATGTTGTGAAACTTGAAAGGGTTCAGAAAAGATTTACAAGGATGTTTCCAGGGTTGGAGGATTTGAACTATAGGGAGAGGCTGAACAGGCTGGGGCTGTTTTCCCTGGAGCGTCAGAGGCTGAGGGGTGTCCTTATAGAGGTTTATAAAATCATGAGGGGCATGGGTAGGATAAATAGACAAACTCTTTTCCCTGGGGTTGGGGAGTCCAGAACTAGAGGGCATAGGATTATGGTGAGAGGGGAAAGATATAAAAGAGACCTAAAGGGCAATGTTTTCACACAGAGGGTGGTGAGTGTATGGACTCAGCTGCCAGGGGAATTGTGGAGGCTGGTACAATTACAATATTTAAAAGGCATCTGGGTGGGTATATAAACAGGAAAGACTTAGAGGGGCCACATGTTGGCAAATGGAACTCGATTAATTTAGGATATCTGATCAGCGTGGAAGAGTTGGACCGAAGGGTCTGTTTCGATGTTATACAGGTCTATGACTCTGACTGTAACAATCCGACCTTTTCATAATCTTAAAGGCCTCTACTTGGCCTTTGTGTTCCTCCAGAAAGGAGTCCTAGTCTAGTCAGCCTTTCCTGACAATTCCTGGGTTCCGGAATCTTCTTTCCCCTTCTGTCTCTATCCATTTTTTCTACAATAAGGAAACCACACTTGCTCATTGTATCCCAATGGTCGTCTAACCAAAGGTTGAGTTCTCTTGAACATGTTTTTGTGATGACCTGAGGTTGTGAAAGCGTGCTGTATAAATACGAGTGTGTCTTTTCAGTTTATTGTAACTTCCTTGGCTTTCAACATGGTCCATCTAGAACTCCAAACTGGCTTGGTCCATGGAAAGCGCAAATGTGTTTAAACTAACATCAAAAAGGACAGCGTAGAAAATGTCCGCAGCAATTTCACTTCCAAACTATTGTTCAAAAACAGTTTAACTTTGGCTGGAATAGAAGGTGTGTGGTAATTGGACCAAGTGTTAGGTATAGCTTAGTCCCCATTTTAGACTCAAGCATTCTATATGTTTTTATAATAGAATTTCCCATGTAAACTTGTCACACTGTAATGACTCCCTCCAGTGGTGGAAGGTTGCAATTTCAGTCTGATGAACTTACACAGACTGATTCTATGATAGCTGGAAATGTGTTGCTGGAAAAGCGCAGCAGGTCAGGCAGCATCCAGGGAACAGGAGAATCGACGTTTCGGGCATAAGCCCTTCTTCAGGAACTATGATTCTATGATACACAGACAAGAAGCAAGAGGAGACCATTCATACCCTCATCTGCTCTGCTTTTAGATGAGAGATTGCTGCTGTGCTGTGTGTCCTTCGTTCTTTTCTGCTAACGCTCAATAACAATTGAGTCCCTCCCTCGTTAATCAGGAGTCTATCTATCTTGGCCTAAAGAATCCTCAATGATCTGTCAAGGACCCTCGAAGAAAGACAATCTTAAAAATCGGACCCCCTTATTTTGAAACAGTGTATTCATTGGAAAAAAAAATGTCACTGTGTGTCCATGTGTGTGGATAAAGTTTGCAACCTTTCCTGACTGGAGCTTTTCAATCTGGGCGTAAATCAGGGCTGAACCCCTGAGGAATCTTTCTGACTGAACATTCTTCATTTTGATTCTTCTTGCTTAAAATCCCTGAATATTGGGCATTGTCCATATTTCTGCTCGAGTTAATCTTGTCGATTGAGGACCTGTCTGTCTGAAGCTTGTCTTTTGACAGCACATAGAAGATAGAGCAGGAGGAGGCCATTTGGCCCTTCAAGCCTGCCCCACCAATCATCACCATCATGGCTGATTGTCCAACTCAACATAACCTGTTTCTCCCTATAACCTTTGATCCTGTTCACTCCCAGTGCTATATCTAGCTGCCTTTTGAATACTTTCGATGTTTTGACATCAACTCCTTCCTGTGGTAATGAATCCCACAGGCTCCCCACTCTTTGGGTGAAGAAATCTCTCCTCATCTCGGTCTGAAACGGTCCAACCTGAATCCTCAGACTGTGACCCCTGGTTCTGGACACATCCACCATCGGGAGCATCCTCCCTGCACCTACCCTGTCTAGTCCTGTTAGAACTTTATAAGTCTCCATGAGATCCCCCCTCACTCGTCTGAACTGCAGTGAAGACAACCCTAACGGCGTCAATCTCTTCTCGTACATCAATTCCACCATCCCGGGAATCAGCCTGGGAAACCCAAGCTGTACTCCCTTGAGAGAACAGCATCCTTCCTCAGAAAAGGAGACCAAAACTGCGCACAGTATTCTAGGGGTGCCATCTGAGATATGATCAGTTACCTCTTTTGTCATCAACAGACACATTCAATGGCAGCATCAGAAAGCAATGCCTACATTTAGGGGCAGCACGGTGGCACAGTGGTTAGCACTGCTACCTCACAGCGCTAGAGACCCGAGTTCGATTCGAGCCTCGGGCGACTGGCTGTGTGAGGAGTTTGCACATTCTCCCCGTGTCTGCGTGGGTTTCCTCCGGGTGCTCCGGTTTCCTCCCACAATCTAGAAAATGTGCAGATCAGGTGAATTGGCCATACTAAACTGCCTGTAGTGTTAGGTGAAGGGGTAAATATAGGGGAATGGGTCTGGGTGGGTTGCTCTTTGGAGGGTCAGTGTGGACTTGTTAGGCCGAAGGGCCTGTTTCTACACTGTAAGTAATCTAAAAATTATAGGGGTAACCACTTTAGCATTGTCTCTGTTGCAAAACTGGGTTCAAATCTATATATTGCCCAGGTGGGAGATTGTGCCTGTGGATGTTAGAAGCACAGACAGTCAAAATGCAGCTTTGTTCTCCCTGTATAATTGTATTGGAAGCAGGTCTGAGAAAGTTCATACAGCGGGGAAACAGACCCCTTGGTCTGATTAGTCTGGGCCAGACAGATATCCTAAACTGATCTGATCTGATCTGATTTATTTATTGTCATGTGTATTTATTCTTAAAGCACTGAAAATAAGCCGAAATGGCATATAGAGCCAGAAAAATGCACAGTGACGTTCACTTTATGGCCTTATCTGAAGCCAGGGGCTTGGTTCCTGACTCCTCCACCCCAATGCCTTGAGTCTCTACTGTGACCACCTCGCTGCCTAGTCCCATTTGCCAGCACTGGGCCATATCCCTCTAACCAGCTATACCATTTTGGGTGCTGTTGTGGGAGATGGCCTACCACACCAAAATTCGGCAGGGGCTGGGAAATGTGGATTGCGAGTAGCTTTTTGAGGGTAAATCCACATTTGATACGTGGGAGGCTTTTAAAGAAAGATTAGATTACCGACAGTATGGAAACAGGCCCTTCTGCCCATCAAGTCTACACCAACGCTCCAAACAGTAACCCACCCAGACCCACTCCCTGACATTTACCCCTTACTAATGCACCTAACACCATGGGCAGTTTAGCGTGGCCGATTCACCTGACCTGCACATTTTCTGGACTGTGGGAGGAAACCGGAGCACCCGGAGGAAACCCATGCAGACACGGGGAGAATGTGCAAACTCCACACAGATAGTCACCCGAGGCTGGAATCAAACCTGGTCCCTGACGCTGAGCCACCGTGCTGCCCGAACCCCTTTCTCATCCCCTTTCTCTTTTCTTCCAACCTCCCCCTTTAAAATGTGGATTAAAACCAGCCTGTTTATCAAAGCTTTTGTTGGTGTACACAATAGGATCAAGTACCGTTTGATTTTTAGTTCTTTAGGATGCTTTGTGGCATTAAAGGTGCTACCTAAATGCAATGGCCTCTGTCTATAAGCATCGTGTATTTCAGGAGAGATGTTGGGAGTTGAGAATCCCTGAGTTTGAGATGGCAGAACAGAACAGAAGTAGTCCTGAACAGAGAAAGAGAGAGAGAGATCACTGAGGTTTTACATCCTGCACTGATCAGGACACACACAAGAATACCAAATTTCAGCCTATCACAACAACTTATAATCCAAGAGGAAAGCACTGCTGATTGGTTGATAGGTTGATTCCGATTGGCTAAGATGTTGCTATGGTGAAAATAATGGGATATGAGTGCTGATGCCGGGCTGAGCACTTGCTTCCCATCCCTAATTGCCCCTTGATCTGATTGGCTGGATAGGCCATTTCAGAGTCCTGCTGTGGGGCTGGAGTCACACATACGCCAGACTGGGTAAGGATGATAGATCTCCTTCCCTGAAGGACATCCGTGAACTAAGTGGGTCCTCGTGACATTTGATAACAGTTTCCATATCTTGTATTGTCTGTTGTCTCCCACAGCAGTCCAGAATACCTCTTATCACCAGCTCTGAGGAAGTAGCACTTGTGGGGTTAATGACAGGTGTGTGAGACTCGCCTCTGGTCAAAAGGAAGCAGTTAATTGCTTCCATTCCTGTTGCAGCGTTTCCCTGAATCATATTAATTGCTCCCCGCTGCTGTACCTTGTGTTTTACATTACCGTATGGTAAATGAAGTGCAGTACACTAGTTAAGGGAACAGTTCCAAGATGCTCTGATAGTGTCATGGAGAAAGGAACCACTCATTGCTGTTCTGAGCTGCCGAGCCCAGTCAGATCTGAGATTAATTCCTATCTGGAGCAGGTTTGCCTGGTGGGGAGGGGTTGTCCTGGAAACCACCCAGCGTTGAAAGACTGTCTTTGGAAAAGGATACTGATATTGAGAGCAAAGCAACCTATTTATTTATTCATGGGACATGGACATCACTGACTGGCCAGTGTTCTTATTGCCCCTTGAGAAGGTGGGGGTGAGCTGCCTTCTTGAACCGCTGCAGTCTGACCTTAGGGAGGGTGTTCGAGGATTCTGACCCAGCGACTGTGAAGGAACGTCGATGTTTCCAAATCAGGATGGAGGGTGGCTTGGAGGGGAGCTTGCAGGTGGGTGGTGTTCCCAAGTATCTGCCGCCCTTGTCCTTTGAGATGGAAGTGGGTGTGGGTTTGGAAGGTGCTGTCTAAGGAGCCTTGGTGATATGCTCCACTATATCTTTTAAACGATGCACACTGCTGTTACTGAGGTGTTTGTAGATGTGGAGCCAAACAAACAATCCTGGTTGGCCTTAAGCATCTTGAATGTTGTTGGAGCTGCACCCATCCAAGTAAGTGAGGAGTATCCCATCCCACTCTTGACTTGTACCTTGTAGATGGTGGACAGGAGGTGGGGAGTCAGGAGGTGAGTAACTCACTGCAGTATTCCCAGCCTCTGACCTGCTCTTGCAGCCACTGTGTTTATGTGGTGGGTCCAGTTGAGTTTCTGGTCAATGGTAATCCCCGGGATGTTGGGGTAACACCATGGAATGTCAAGGGACAATGGTTAGATTGTCTTTTATTGGTGATGGTCATAGTCTGGCATGTGTGTGGCGCAAATGTTACTTACCACATGTCAGGCCAAGCCTGGATATTGTCCAGATCTTATTACAAAAGGACGTAACTGCTTCAGAAAGCAGTTAGAACTTAACTCCATTGCTGTGAGTCACGTGTAGGTCAGGCCGAGTAAAGACGGCAGATTTGTCTTTTACCAAACGTCTGGTAACTTTATGATTGTTTAATGAGTCTAGAATTTTATTACACATGGAGTTCAAATTCCAGATGCTTTAGTGGGCTTGATGCTTCCACAGTATTATCCCAGCTGTCTGGGTCCTCAGTCCCACAACAAACGCACTGCTGTACAGATGCTGTGGTGACGGAGATAGGTGGGGGGGCCTGCGCTTTCAGAAGTGGGTCTGAACACCTTCTCCCTGTACTGGAGAATCGAGACTGGTCTCAGTTACTGCCGATATAGGGGGGTAGACACTGCCCTTTAGGGTAGGAGGTGGTCATTCTCTGTATGCGATTGGTCACTCTCTGTATGGGACTGGTCACTCTCTGTATTGGACTGGTCACTCTCTGTATGGGATTGGTCACTCTCTGTATGGGACTGGTCACTTTCTGTATGGGATTGGTCACTCTCTGTATGATTAGATTAGATTAGATTAGATTACTTACAGTGTGGAAACAGGCCCTTCGGCCCAATAAGTCCACACCGATGCGTAACCCACCCAGACCCATTCCCCTACATTTACCCCTTCACCTAACACTACGGGTAATTTAGCATGGCCAATTCACCTGACCTGCATATTTTTGGACTATGGGAGGAAACCGGAGCACCCGGAGGAAACCCACGTAGACACGGGGAGAATGTGCAAACTCCACACAGTCAGTCGCCTGAGGCGGGAATTGAACCCGGGTCTCTGGCGCTGTGAGGCAGCAGTGCTAACTGCTGTGCCACCCATGGGGGCAGTCACTCACTGTATGGGATTGGTCACTCTCTGTATGGGGGCAGTCACTCTCTGTATGGGATTGGTCACTCTCTGTACGGTGGCAGTCACTCTCTGTATGGGATTGGTCACTCTCTGTATGGGACTGGTCACTCTCTGTACGGGGCAGTCACTCTCTGTATGGGGCTGGTCACTCTCTGTATGGGGACAGTCACTCTCTGTATGGGACTGGTCATTCTCTGTATGGGACTGGTCATTCTCTGTATGGGGACAGTCACTCTCTGGGACTGTTCACTATCTGTATGGGACTGGTCATTCTCTGTATGGGACTGGTCATTCTCTGTATGCGACTGATCACTCTCTGTATGGGGACAGTCACTCTCTGTATGTGACTGGTCATTCTTTCTATGGGACGAGTCATTCTCTGTACGGGGACAGTCACTCTCTGGGACTGGTCATTCTCTGTATGGGGACAATCACTCTCTGTATGGGACTGGTCACTCTCTATATGGGGGCAGTCACTCTCTGTATGGGATTGGTCACTCTCTGTATGATTAGATTAGATTAGATTACTTACAGTGTGGAAACAGGCCCTTCGGCCCAACAAGTCCACACCGACACGTAACCCACCCAGACCCATTCCCCTTCACCTAACACTATGGGCAATTTAGCATGGCCAATTCACCTAACCTGTATAGTTTTGGACTGTGGGAGGAAACCGGAGCACCCGGAGGAAACCGACGCAGACACGGGGAGAAACGGCAAACTCCACACAGTCAGTCGCCTGAGGCGGGAATTGAACCCGGGTCTCTGGCGCTGTGAGGCAGCAGTGCCGCCAATGGGGGCAGTCACTCACTGTATGGGATTGGTCACTCTCTGTATGGGACTGGTCACTCTCTGTATGGGATTGGTCACTCTCTGTATGGGATTGGTCACTCTCTGTATGGGGGCAGTCACTATCTGTATGGGATTGGTCACTCTCAGTATGGGATTGGTCACTCTCTGTATGGGGGCAGTCACTCTGTATGGGATTCGTCACTCTCTGTATGGGGGCAGTCACTCTCTGTATGGGGGTGGTCACTCTCTGTATGGGATTGGTCATTCTCTGTATGGGGGCAGTCACTTTCTGTATGGGACTGGTCATTCTCTGTATGGGGGCAGTCACTCTATGTATGGGACTGGTCACTCTCTGGGGGCAGTCCCTCTCTGTATGGGGACAGTCACTCTGTATGGGACTGGTCACTCTCTGTACAGGGGCAGTCACTCTCTGTATGGGGCAGTCACTCTCTATGGGACTGGTCATTCTCTGTATGGGACTGGTCACTCTGTTTGGGGGCAGTCACTCTCTGTATGGGGGCAGTCGCGCTCTGTATGGGACTGGTCACTCTGTTTGGGGGCAGTCACTCTCTGTATGGGGGCAGTCACTCTCTGTATGGGACTGGTCACTCCCCATATGGGGGCAATCACTCTGTATGGGATTGGTCACTCTCTGAATGGGAGCAGTCACTACCCGTATGGGGGCAGTAAATCTCTGTATGGGATTGGTCACTCTCAGTTTGGGGGCAATCATTCTCTGTGTGGGACTGGCCACTCTCTGTATGGGACAGGTCACTCTGTATGGGGGCAGTCACTCTCTGTATGGGACTGGTCGCTCACTGTATGGCGGCAGTCACTCTCTGTATGGGACTGGTCACTCTCTGTATGGGACCGGTCACTCTCTGTATGGGGGCAGTCAATCTCTGTGTGGGGGTGGTCACTCTCTGTATGGGGGCAGTCACTGTATGGGACTGGTCACTCTCTGTATGGGGACAGTCACTCTCTGTATGGGATTGATCACTCTCTGTATGGGGGCTGCAACTCTCTGTATGGGACTGGTCACTCTCTGTATGGGACTGGTCACTGTGTATGGGGCTGGTCACTCTCTGTATGGGGGCAGTCACTCTCTGTATGGGACTGGTTGCTCTTGTATGGGGGCAGTCACTCTCTGTATGGGAGCAGTCACTCTCTGGGACTGGTCACTCTCTGTATGGGACTGGTCATTCTCTGTATGGGACTGGTCACTCTCTGTATGGGACTGGTCATTCTCTGTATGGGAGCAGTCACTCTATATGGGATTGGTCACTCTCTCTGTATGGGACTGTTCACCCTCTGTTTGCGATTGGTCACTCTGTATTGCACTGGTCACTCTCTGTATGGGACTGGTCATTCTCTGTATGGGGCAGTCAGCCTCTGTATGGGATTGGTCACTCTCTGTATGGTACTGGTCACTCTCTGTATGGGACTGGTCATTCTCTGTATGGGACCAGTCACTCTCCGTATGGGACCAGATACTCTCTGTATGGGTCAGTCACTCTCTGCATGGGGGCAGTCACTCACTGTCTGGGACTGTTCACTCTCTGTATGGGGCTGGTCACTCTCTGTACGGGGTCAGTCACTCTCTGTATGGGACTGGTCACTCTCTGTTTGGGACTGGCCACTCTCTGTACGGCGGCAGTCACTCTCCGTAGGGGGGCAGTCACTCACTGTATGGGACTGGTCACTCTCTGTATGGGAACAGTCACTCTCTGTATGGGACTGGTCATTCTCTGTATGGGACTGGTCATTCTCTGTATGGGGGCAGTCACTCTCTGGGACTGTTCACTATCTGTATGGGACTGGTCATTCTCTGTATGGGACTGGTCATTCTCTGTATGGGGGCAGTCACTCTGTGTATGGGACTGGTTGCTCTCTGTATGGGATTGGGCACTCTCTGTATGAGGGCAGTCACTCTCTGCATGTGACTGGTCACTCTCTGTATGGGATTGGTCACTCTGTGTATGGGACTGGTCACTCTCTGTTTGGGGGCAGTCACTCTCTCTATGGGGTCAGTCACTGTCCGTATGGGACTGGTCACTCGCTGTACGGGGGCAGTCACTTTCTGTATGGGACTGGTCACTCTCTGTATGGCATTGGGCACTCTCTGTATGGAGGCAGTCACTCTCTGCATGGGACTGGTCACTCTCTGTATGGGATTGGTCACTCTGTGTATGGGACTGGTCACTCTCTGTTTGGGGGCAGTCACTCTCTGTATGGGGTCAGTCACTGTCCGTGTGGGACTGGTCACTCTCTATGGGGGCAGTCACTCTCTGGGGCAGTCACTCTCTATGGGACTGGTCATTCTCTGTTTGGGACTGGTCACTCTCTGTTTGGGGGCAGTCACTCTCTGTATGGAGGCGGTCACTGTCTGGGACTGGTCACTCTCTGTATGGGACTGGTCATTCTCTGGGGGCCGTCACTCTCTGTGTGGGATTGGCCACTCTCTATGGGACTGGTCACTCTCTGTGTGGGGGCAGTCACTCTCTGTATGGGACTGGTCACTCCCTGTATGGGGAAGTCACTCTCAGTATGGGACTGGTCACACCCTGTATGGGGACAGTCACTCTGTAAGGGACTGTCAGCCTCTGTATGGGACTGGTCACTCTCTGTATTGGACTGGTCACTCTCTGCATGGGACTGGTCACTCTCTGGGGGAAGTCACTCTCCATATGGGACTGGTCACTCTCTGTTTGGGGGCAGTCACTCTCTGTATGGGATTGATCACTCTCTGTTTGTGGGCAGTCACTCTCTGTATGGGGCCAGTCACTCTCCATATGGGACTGGTCACTCTCTGTTTGAGGGAAGTCATTCTCCACATGGGACTGGTCACTCTCTGTATGGGGGCAGTCACTCTCTGTATGAGACTGGTCACTCTCTGTATGGGACTGGTCACTCTCTATGGGGTCAGTCTCTCTCTGGGCCAGTCACTCTCTATGGGACTGGTCACTCTCTGTATGGGACAGTCACTCTCAGTATGGGACTGGTCACACCCAGTATGGGGACAGTCACTCTGTAAGGAACTGGTCATTCTCTGTATAGGGCAGTCAGCCTTTGTATGGGACTGATCACTCTCTGTATGGGACTGGTCACTCTCTGTCAATCTCTGTATGAGGGCAGTCACTGTCTGGGATTGGTCACCCTCTGTATGGGACTGGTCACTCTCTGTATGCAATTGGTCACTCTCTGTACAGGTCTGGTCACTCTCTGTTTGGGGGCAGTCACTCTCTGTGTGGGACTGGTCACTCTCTGTATGGGGGCAGTCTCTCTATATGGGATTGCTCACTCTCTGTATGGGACTGGTCACTCTGTATGGGACTGGTCATTCTCTGTATGGGGGCAGTATCTCTCTGTTTGGGACTGGTCTCTCTCTGTATGGGGCCAGTCACTCTCTATGGGATTGGTCACTCTGTATGGGGCTGGTCACTCTCTGTCAATCTCTGTATGAGGGCAGTCACTGTCTGGGATTGGTCACTCTCTGTATGGGGCTGGTCACTCTCTGTATGGGGACAGTCACTCTCTGTATGGGACTGGTCATTCTCTGTATGGGACTGGTCATTCTCTGTATGGGGACAGTCACTCTCTGGGACTGTTCACTATCTGTATGGGACTGGTCATTCTCTGTATGGGACTGGTCATTCTCTGTATGCGACTGATCACTCTCTGTATGGGGACAGTCACTCTCTGTATGTGACTGGTCATTCTTTCTATGGGACGAGTCATTCTCTGTACGGGGACAGTCACTCTCTGGGACTGGTCATTCTCTGTATGGGGACAATCACTCTCTGTATGGGACTGGTCACTCTCTATATGGGGGCAGTCACTCTCTGTATGGGATTGGTCACTCTCTGTATGATTAGATTAGATTAGATTACTTACAGTGTGGAAACAGGCCCTTCGGCCCAACAAGTCCACACCGACACGTAACCCACCCAGACCCATTCCCCTTCACCTAACACTATGGGCAATTTAGCATGGCCAATTCACCTAACCTGTATAGTTTTGGACTGTGGGAGGAAACCGGAGCACCCGGAGGAAACCGACGCAGACACGGGGAGAAACGGCAAACTCCACACAGTCAGTCGCCTGAGGCGGGAATTGAACCCGGGTCTCTGGCGCTGTGAGGCAGCAGTGCCGCCAATGGGGGCAGTCACTCACTGTATGGGATTGGTCACTCTCTGTATGGGACTGGTCACTCTCTGTATGGGATTGGTCACTCTCTGTATGGGATTGGTCACTCTCTGTATGGGGGCAGTCACTATCTGTATGGGATTGGTCACTCTCAGTATGGGATTGGTCACTCTCTGTATGGGGGCAGTCACTCTGTATGGGATTCGTCACTCTCTGTATGGGGGCAGTCACTCTCTGTATGGGGGTGGTCACTCTCTGTATGGGATTGGTCATTCTCTGTATGGGGGCAGTCACTTTCTGTATGGGACTGGTCATTCTCTGTATGGGGGCAGTCACTCTATGTATGGGACTGGTCACTCTCTGGGGGCAGTCCCTCTCTGTATGGGGACAGTCACTCTGTATGGGACTGGTCACTCTCTGTACGGGGGCAGTCACTCTCTGTATGGGGCAGTCACTCTCTATGGGACTGGTCATTCTCTGTATGGGACTGGTCACTCTGTTTGGGGGCAGTCACTCTCTGTATGGGGGCAGTCGCGCTCTGTATGGGACTGGTCACTCTGTTTGGGGGCAGTCACTCTCTGTATGGGGGCAGTCACTCTCTGTATGGGACTGGTCACTCCCCATATGGGGGCAATCACTCTGTATGGGATTGGTCACTCTCTGAATGGGAGCAGTCACTACCCGTATGTGGGCAGTAAATCTCTGTATGGGATTGGTCACTCTCAGTTTGGGGGCAATCATTCTCTGTGTGGGACTGGCCACTCTCTGTATGGGACAGGTCACTCTGTATGGGGGCAGTCACTCTCTGTATGGGACTGGTCGCTCACTGTATGGCGGCAGTCACTCTCTGTATGGGACTGGTCACTCTCTGTATGGGACCGGTCACTCTCTGTATGGGGGCAGTCAATCTCTGTGTGGGGGTGGTCACTCTCTGTATGGGGGCAGTCACTGTATGGGACTGGTCACTCTCTGTATGGGGACAGTCACTCTCTGTATGGGATTGATCACTCTCTGTATGGGGGCTGCAACTCTCTGTATGGGACTGGTCACTCTCTGTATGGGACTGGTCACTGTGTATGGGGCTGGTCACTCTCTGTATGGGGGCAGTCACTCTCTGTATGGGACTGGTTGCTCTTGTATGGGGGCAGTCACTCTCTGTATGGGAGCAGTCACTCTCTGGGACTGGTCACTCTCTGTATGGGACTGGTCATTCTCTGTATGGGACTGGTCACTCTCTGTATGGGACTGGTCATTCTCTGTATGGGAGCAGTCACTCTATATGGGATTGGTCACTCTCTCTGTATGGGACTGTTCACCCTCTGTTTGCGATTGGTCACTCTGTATTGCACTGGTCACTCTCTGTATGGGACTGGTCATTCTCTGTATGGGGCAGTCAGCCTCTGTATGGGATTGGTCACTCTCTGTATGGTACTGGTCACTCTCTGTATGGGACTGGTCATTCTCTGTATGGGACCAGTCACTCTCCGTATGGGACCAGATACTCTCTGTATGGGTCAGTCACTCTCTGCATGGGGGCAGTCACTCACTGTCTGGGACTGTTCACTCTCTGTATGGGGCTGGTCACTCTCTGTACGGGGTCAGTCACTCTCTGTATGGGACTGGTCACTCTCTGTTTGGGACTGGCCACTCTCTGTACGGCGGCAGTCACTCTCCGTAGGGGGGCAGTCACTCACTGTATGGGACTGGTCACTCTCTGTATGGGAACAGTCACTCTCTGTATGGGACTGGTCATTCTCTGTATGGGACTGGTCATTCTCTGTATGGGGGCAGTCACTCTCTGGGACTGTTCACTATCTGTATGGGACTGGTCATTCTCTGTATGGGACTGGTCATTCTCTGTATGGGGGCAGTCACTCTGTGTATGGGACTGGTTGCTCTCTGTATGGGATTGGGCACTCTCTGTATGAGGGCAGTCACTCTCTGCATGTGACTGGTCACTCTCTGTATGGGATTGGTCACTCTGTGTATGGGACTGGTCACTCTCTGTTTGGGGGCAGTCACTCTCTCTATGGGGTCAGTCACTGTCCGTATGGGACTGGTCACTCGCTGTACGGGGGCAGTCACTTTCTGTATGGGACTGGTCACTCTCTGTATGGCATTGGGCACTCTCTGTATGGAGGCAGTCACTCTCTGCATGGGACTGGTCACTCTCTGTATGGGATTGGTCACTCTGTGTATGGGACTGGTCACTCTCTGTTTGGGGGCAGTCACTCTCTGTATGGGGTCAGTCACTGTCCGTGTGGGACTGGTCACTCTCTATGGGGGCAGTCACTCTCTGGGGCAGTCACTCTCTATGGGACTGGTCATTCTCTGTTTGGGACTGGTCACTCTCTGTTTGGGGGCAGTCACTCTCTGTATGGAGGCGGTCACTGTCTGGGACTGGTCACTCTCTGTATGGGACTGGTCATTCTCTGGGGGCCGTCACTCTCTGTGTGGGATTGGCCACTCTCTATGGGACTGGTCACTCTCTGTGTGGGGGCAGTCACTCTCTGTATGGGACTGGTCACTCCCTGTATGGGGAAGTCACTCTCAGTATGGGACTGGTCACACCCTGTATGGGGACAGTCACTCTGTAAGGGACTGTCAGCCTCTGTATGGGACTGGTCACTCTCTGTATTGGACTGGTCACTCTCTGCATGGGACTGGTCACTCTCTGGGGGAAGTCACTCTCCATATGGGACTGGTCACTCTCTGTTTGGGGGCAGTCACTCTCTGTATGGGATTGATCACTCTCTGTTTGTGGGCAGTCACTCTCTGTATGGGGCCAGTCACTCTCTGTATGTGACTGGTCATTCTTTCTATGGGACGAGTCATTCTCTGTACGGGGACAGTCACTCTCTGGGACTGGTCATTCTCTGTATGGGGACAATCACTCTCTGTATGGGACTGGTCACTCTCTATATGGGGGCAGTCACTCTCTGTATGGGATTGGTCACTCTCTGTATGATTAGATTAGATTAGATTACTTACAGTGTGGAAACAGGCCCTTCGGCCCAACAAGTCCACACCGACACGTAACCCACCCAGACCCATTCCCCTTCACCTAACACTATGGGCAATTTAGCATGGCCAATTCACCTAACCTGTATAGTTTTGGACTGTGGGAGGAAACCGGAGCACCCGGAGGAAACCGACGCAGACACGGGGAGAAACGGCAAACTCCACACAGTCAGTCGCCTGAGGCGGGAATTGAACCCGGGTCTCTGGCGCTGTGAGGCAGCAGTGCCGCCAATGGGGGCAGTCACTCACTGTATGGGATTGGTCACTCTCTGTATGGGACTGGTCACTCTCTGTATGGGATTGGTCACTCTCTGTATGGGATTGGTCACTCTCTGTATGGGGGCAGTCACTATCTGTATGGGATTGGTCACTCTCAGTATGGGATTGGTCACTCTCTGTATGGGGGCAGTCACTCTGTATGGGATTCGTCACTCTCTGTATGGGGGCAGTCACTCTCTGTATGGGGGTGGTCACTCTCTGTATGGGATTGGTCATTCTCTGTATGGGGGCAGTCACTTTCTGTATGGGACTGGTCATTCTCTGTATGGGGGCAGTCACTCTATGTATGGGACTGGTCACTCTCTGGGGGCAGTCCCTCTCTGTATGGGGACAGTCACTCTGTATGGGACTGGTCACTCTCTGTACGGGGGCAGTCACTCTCTGTATGGGGCAGTCACTCTCTATGGGACTGGTCATTCTCTGTATGGGACTGGTCACTCTGTTTGGGGGCAGTCACTCTCTGTATGGGGGCAGTCGCGCTCTGTATGGGACTGGTCACTCTGTTTGGGGGCAGTCACTCTCTGTATGGGGGCAGTCACTCTCTGTATGGGACTGGTCACTCCCCATATGGGGGCAATCACTCTGTATGGGATTGGTCACTCTCTGAATGGGAGCAGTCACTACCCGTATGGGGGCAGTAAATCTCTGTATGGGATTGGTCACTCTCAGTTTGGGGGCAATCATTCTCTGTGTGGGACTGGCCACTCTCTGTATGGGACAGGTCACTCTGTATGGGGGCAGTCACTCTCTGTATGGGACTGGTCGCTCACTGTATGGCGGCAGTCACTCTCTGTATGGGACTGGTCACTCTCTGTATGGGACCGGTCACTCTCTGTATGGGGGCAGTCAATCTCTGTGTGGGGGTGGTCACTCTCTGTATGGGGGCAGTCACTGTATGGGACTGGTCACTCTCTGTATGGGGACAGTCACTCTCTGTATGGGATTGATCACTCTCTGTATGGGGGCTGCAACTCTCTGTATGGGACTGGTCACTCTCTGTATGGGACTGGTCACTGTGTATGGGGCTGGTCACTCTCTGTATGGGGGCAGTCACTCTCTGTATGGGACTGGTTGCTCTTGTATGGGGGCAGTCACTCTCTGTATGGGAGCAGTCACTCTCTGGGACTGGTCACTCTCTGTATGGGACTGGTCATTCTCTGTATGGGACTGGTCACTCTCTGTATGGGACTGGTCATTCTCTGTATGGGAGCAGTCACTCTATATGGGATTGGTCACTCTCTCTGTATGGGACTGTTCACCCTCTGTTTGCGATTGGTCACTCTGTATTGCACTGGTCACTCTCTGTATGGGACTGGTCATTCTCTGTATGGGGCAGTCAGCCTCTGTATGGGATTGGTCACTCTCTGTATGGTACTGGTCACTCTCTGTATGGGACTGGTCATTCTCTGTATGGGACCAGTCACTCTCCGTATGGGACCAGATACTCTCTGTATGGGTCAGTCACTCTCTGCATGGGGGCAGTCACTCACTGTCTGGGACTGTTCACTCTCTGTATGGGGCTGGTCACTCTCTGTACGGGGTCAGTCACTCTCTGTATGGGACTGGTCACTCTCTGTTTGGGACTGGCCACTCTCTGTACGGCGGCAGTCACTCTCCGTAGGGGGGCAGTCACTCACTGTATGGGACTGGTCACTCTCTGTATGGGAACAGTCACTCTCTGTATGGGACTGGTCATTCTCTGTATGGGACTGGTCATTCTCTGTATGGGGGCAGTCACTCTCTGGGACTGTTCACTATCTGTATGGGACTGGTCATTCTCTGTATGGGACTGGTCATTCTCTGTATGGGGGCAGTCACTCTGTGTATGGGACTGGTTGCTCTCTGTATGGGATTGGGCACTCTCTGTATGAGGGCAGTCACTCTCTGCATGTGACTGGTCACTCTCTGTATGGGATTGGTCACTCTGTGTATGGGACTGGTCACTCTCTGTTTGGGGGCAGTCACTCTCTCTATGGGGTCAGTCACTGTCCGTATGGGACTGGTCACTCGCTGTACGGGGGCAGTCACTTTCTGTATGGGACTGGTCACTCTCTGTATGGCATTGGGCACTCTCTGTATGGAGGCAGTCACTCTCTGCATGGGACTGGTCACTCTCTGTATGGGATTGGTCACTCTGTGTATGGGACTGGTCACTCTCTGTTTGGGGGCAGTCACTCTCTGTATGGGGTCAGTCACTGTCCGTGTGGGACTGGTCACTCTCTATGGGGGCAGTCACTCTCTGGGGCAGTCACTCTCTATGGGACTGGTCATTCTCTGTTTGGGACTGGTCACTCTCTGTTTGGGGGCAGTCACTCTCTGTATGGAGGCGGTCACTGTCTGGGACTGGTCACTCTCTGTATGGGACTGGTCATTCTCTGGGGGCCGTCACTCTCTGTGTGGGATTGGCCACTCTCTATGGGACTGGTCACTCTCTGTGTGGGGGCAGTCACTCTCTGTATGGGACTGGTCACTCCCTGTATGGGGAAGTCACTCTCAGTATGGGACTGGTCACACCCTGTATGGGGACAGTCACTCTGTAAGGGACTGTCAGCCTCTGTATGGGACTGGTCACTCTCTGCATGGGACTGGTCACTCTCTGGGGGAAGTCACTCTCCATATGGGACTGGTCACTCTCTGTTTGGGGGCAGTCACTCTCTGTATGGGATTGATCACTCTCTGTTTGTGGGCAGTCACTCTCTGTATGGGGCCAGTCACTCTCCATATGGGACTGGTCACTCTCTGTTTGAGGGAAGTCATTCTCCACATGGGACTGGTCACTCTCTGTATGGGGGCAGTCAC
This sequence comes from Chiloscyllium plagiosum, assembly GCF_037043375.1. Taxonomy (NCBI): domain Eukaryota; kingdom Metazoa; phylum Chordata; class Chondrichthyes; order Orectolobiformes; family Hemiscylliidae; genus Chiloscyllium; species Chiloscyllium plagiosum. The sequence continues at coordinate 37,574,515 of NW_028270183.1, forward strand.
TTTCTGTATGAGACTGGTCACTCTCTGTATGGGACTGGTCACTCTCTATGGGGTCAGTCTCTCTCTGGGCCAGTCACTCTCTATGGGACTGGTCACTCTCTGTATGGGACAGTCACTCTCAGTATGGGACTGGTCACACCCAGTATGGGGACAGTCACTCTGTAAGGAACTGGTCATTCTCTGTATAGGGCAGTCAGCCTTTGTATGGGACTGATCACTCTCTGTATGGGACTGGTCACTCTCTGTCAATCTCTGTATGAGGGCAGTCACTGTCTGGGATTGGTCACCCTCTGTATGGGACTGGTCACTCTCTGTATGCAATTGGTCACTCTCTGTACAGGTCTGGTCACTCTCTGTTTGGGGGCAGTCACTCTCTGTGTGGGACTGGTCACTCTCTGTATGGGGGCAGTCTCTCTATATGGGATTGCTCACTCTCTGTATGGGACTGGTCACTCTGTATGGGACTGGTCATTCTCTGTATGGGGGCAGTATCTCTCTGTTTGGGACTGGTCTCTCTCTGTATGGGGCCAGTCACTCTCTATGGGATTGGTCACTCTGTATGGGGCTGGTCACTCTCTGTCAATCTCTGTATGAGGGCAGTCACTGTCTGGGATTGGTCACTCTCTGTATGGGGCTGGTCACTCTCTGTATGGGGACAGTCACTCTCTGTATGGGACTGGTCATTCTCTGTATGGGACTGGTCATTCTCTGTATGGGGACAGTCACTCTCTGGGACTGTTCACTATCTGTATGGGACTGGTCATTCTCTGTATGGGACTGGTCATTCTCTGTATGCGACTGATCACTCTCTGTATGGGGACAGTCACTCTCTGTATGTGACTGGTCATTCTTTCTATGGGACGAGTCATTCTCTGTACGGGGACAGTCACTCTCTGGGACTGGTCATTCTCTGTATGGGGACAATCACTCTCTGTATGGGACTGGTCACTCTCTATATGGGGGCAGTCACTCTCTATATGGGATTGGTCACTCTCTGTATGATTAGATTAGATTAGATTACTTACAGTGTGGAAACAGGCCCTTCGGCCCAACAAGTCCACACCGACACGTAACCCACCCAGACCCATTCCCCTTCACCTAACACTATGGGCAATTTAGCATGGCCAATTCACCTAACCTGTATAGTTTTGGACTGTGGGAGGAAACCGGAGCACCCGGAGGAAACCGACGCAGACACGGGGAGAAACGGCAAACTCCACACAGTCAGTCGCCTGAGGCGGGAATTGAACCCGGGTCTCTGGCGCTGTGAGGCAGCAGTGCCGCCAATGGGGGCAGTCACTCACTGTATGGGATTGGTCACTCTCTGTATGGGACTGGTCACTCTCTGTATGGGATTGGTCACTCTCTGTATGGGATTGGTCACTCTCTGTATGGGGGCAGTCACTATCTGTATGGGATTGGTCACTCTCAGTATGGGATTGGTCACTCTCTGTATGGGGGCAGTCACTCTGTATGGGATTCGTCACTCTCTGTATGGGGGCAGTCACTCTCTGTATGGGGGTGGTCACTCTCTGTATGGGATTGGTCATTCTCTGTATGGGGGCAGTCACTTTCTGTATGGGACTGGTCATTCTCTGTATGGGGGCAGTCACTCTATGTATGGGACTGGTCACTCTCTGGGGGCAGTCCCTCTCTGTATGGGGACAGTCACTCTGTATGGGACTGGTCACTCTCTGTACGGGGGCAGTCACTCTCTGTATGGGGCAGTCACTCTCTATGGGACTGGTCATTCTCTGTTTGAGGGAAGTCATTCTCCACATGGGACTGGTCACTCTCTGTATGGGACTGGTCATTCTCTGTATGGGGGCAGTCACTCTCTGTATGGGGGCAGTATCTCTCTGTATGGGACTGGTCTCTCTCTGTATGGGGCCAGTCACTCTCTATGGGATTGGTCACTCTGTATGGGGGCATTCACTCTCTGTATGGGACTGTTCACTCTCTGTTCGGGGGCAGTCACTCTGTGTATGGGACTGGTCACTCTCTGGGATTGGTTACTCTCTGTATGAGACTGTTCACTCTGTATTTGGGTTGGTCACTCTCTGTCTGGGACTGGTCACTCTCTGTATGGAGGCAGTCACTCTCTGTATGGGGCAGTCACTCTCTGTATGGGACTGGTCACTCTCTGTATTGGACTGGTCACTCTGTATGAGGACAGTCACTCTCTGTGTGGGATTGGTCACTCTCTGTATGGGGACAGTCACTCTCTGTATGGGACTGGTCACTCTCTATGGGGACAGTCACTCTGTTATGGGATTGGTCACTCTATGGGGACATTCACTCTCTGTATGGGATTGGTCACTCTCTATATGGGGGCAGTCACTCTCTGTATTGGGGCAGTCTCTCTCTGTATGGGATTGGTCACTCTCTGTATCGCGGGAGTGATTCTCTGTATGGGACCAGTAACTCTCTGTATGGGAGCATTCACTTTCTGTATGGGACTGGTCACTCTGTATGGGGGCAGTCACTCTCTGTCTGGGATCAGTAACTCTCTGTATGGGAGCATTCATTCTCTGTATGGGATTGGTCACTCTCTATATGGGGGCAGTCACTCTCTGTGTGGGATTGGTCACTCTCTGCATGGGGACAGTCACTCTCTGTATGGGGGCAGTCACTCTGTGTATGGGACTGGTCGCTCTCTGTATGGGATTGGTCACTCTGTGTATGGGAATGGTCACTCTCTGGGGGCAGTCATGCTCTGTATGGGGTCAGTCACTGTCCGTATAGGACTTGTCACTCGCTGTATGGGGGCAGTCACTTTCTGTATGGGACTGGGCACTCTCTGTATGGGGACAGTCACTCTCAGTATGGGACTGGTCATTCTCTGTATGGGGCAGTCAGCCTCTGTATGGGACTGATCACTCTCTGTATGGGACTGGTCATTCTCTGTATGGGACTAGTAACTCGCTGGGGGATGTCACTCTCCATATGGGACTGGTTACTCTCTGTTTGGGGGCACTCACTCTCTGTATGGGATTGCTCGCTCTCTGTTTGTGGGCAGTCACTCTCTGTATGGGGCCAGTCACTCTCTGTATGGGGCCAGTCACTCTCCGTATGGGACTGGTCACTCTCTGTTTGAGGGAAGTCACTCTCCATATGGGACTGGTCACTCTCTGTATGGGGGCAGTCACTTTCTGTATGAGACTGGTCACTCTCTGTATGGGACTGGTCACTCTCTATGGGGTCAGTCTCTCTCTGGGCCAGTCACTCTCTATGGGACTGGTCACTCTCTGTATGGGGACAGTCCCTCTCAGTATGGGACTGGTCGCTCTCTGTATGGGATTGGTCACTCTGTGTATGGGAATGGTCACTCTCTGGGGGCAGTCACGCTCTGTATGGGGTCAGTCACTGTCCGTATAGGACTGGTCACTCGCTGTATGGGGGCAGTCGCTTTCTGTATGGGACTGGGCACTCTCTGTATGGGGCAGTCAGCCTCTGTATGGGACTGATCACTCTCTGTATGGGACTGGTCACTCTCTGTATGCGAATGGTAACTCTCTGGGGGAAGTCACTCTCCATATGGGACTGGTTACTCTCTGTATGGAGGCAGCGACTCTCTGTATGGGGCAGTCACTCTCTGTATGGGACTGGTCACTCTCTGTATGGGACTGGTCACTCTCTGGGGGCAGTCACTCTCTGTGTGGGATTGGTCACTCTCTGTATGGGGACAGTCACTCTCTGTGTGGGATTGGTCACTCTCTGTATGGGGACAGTCACTCTGTATGGGATTGGTCACTCTCTGTATGGGGACAGTCACTCTCTGTATGGGGACATTCACTCTCTGTATGGGATTGGTCACTCTCTGTATGGGAGCAGTCACTCTCTGTATTGAGGCAGTCTCTCTCTGTATGGGGGCAGTCACTCTCTGTCTGGGACCAGTAACTCTCTGTATGAGGGCAGTCACTCTCTGTGTGGGATTGGTCACTCTCTGCATGGGGACAGTCACTCTCTGTATGGGGACAGTCACTCTGTGTATGGGACTGGTCGCTCTCTGTATGGGATTGGTCACTCTGTGTATGGGAATGGTCACTCTCTGTATGGGGTCAGTCTCTGTCCGTATAGGACTGGTCACTCGCTGTATGGGGGCAGTCACTTTCTGTATGGGACTGGGCACTCTCTGTATGGGGACAGTCACTCTCAGTATGGGACTGGTCACACCCTGTATGGGGACAGTCACTCTGTAAGGGACTGGTCATTCTCTGTATGGGGCAGTCAGCCTCTTTATGGGACTGATCACTCTCTGTATGGGACTGGTCACTCTCTGTATGGGACTGGTAACTCTCTGGGGGAAGTCACTCTCCATATGGGACTGGTTACTCTCTGTTTGGGGGCAGTCACTCTCTGTATAGGATTGATCACTCTCTGTTTGTGGGCAGTCACTCTCTGTATGGGGCCAGTCACTCTCCGTATGGGACTGGTCACTCTCTGTTTGAGGGACGTCACTCTCCATATGGGACTGGTCACTCTCTGTATGGGGCCAGTCACTCTCTATGGGACGGGTCACTCTCTGTATGGGACTGGTCACTCTCTATGGGGTCAGTCTCTCTCTGGGCCAGTCACTCTCTAGTGGGCGGCACGGTGGCACAGTGGTTAGCACTGCTGCCTCGCAGCGCCAGAGACCCGGGTTCAATTCCCGACTCAGGCGACTGACTGTGTGGAGTTTGCACGTTCTCCCCGTGTCTGCGTGGGTTTCCTCCGGGGGCTCCGGTTTCCTCCCACAGTCCAAAGATGTGCAGGTCAGGTGAATTGGCCATGCTAAATTGCCCGTAGTGTTAGGTAAAGGGGTAAATGTAGCGGTATGGGTGGGTTACGCTTCGGCGGGTCGGTGTGGACTTGTTGGGCCGAAGGGCCTGTTTCCACACTGTAAGTAATCTAATCTAATCTAATCTCTATGGGACTGGTCACTCTCTGTATGGGGACAGTCACTCTCAGTATGGGACTGGTCACACCCTGTATGGGGACAGTCACTCTGTAAGGGACTGGTCATTCTCTGTATGGGGCAGTCAGCCTCTGTATGGGACTGATCACTCTCTGTATGGGACTGGTCACTCTCTGTCAATCTCTGTATGAGGGCAGTCACTGTCTGGGATTGGTCACTCTCTGTATGGGACTGGTCACTCTCTGTATGCGATTGGTCACTCTCTGTACGGGTCTGGTCACTCTCTGGGGGCAGTCACTCTCTGTGTGGGACTGGTCACTCTCTGTATGGGGGCAGTCACTCTATATGGGATTGCTCACTCTCTGTATGGGACTGGTCACTCTGTATGGGACTGGTCATTCTCTGTATGGGGGCAGTCACTCTCTGTATGGGACTGGTCACTCCCTGTATGGAACTTGTCACTGTATGGTGGCAGTCACTACCCGTATGGGGGCAGTCACTCTCTGTATGGGGGCAGTATCTCTCTGTATGGGACTGGTCTCTCTCTGTGTGGGGACAGTCACTCTCTATGGGATTGGTCACTCTGTATGGGGCTGCAACTCTCTGTATGGAACTGGTCACTCTCTGTATGGGGGCATTCACTCTCTGTATGGGACTGTTCACTCTCTGTTCGGGGGCAGTCACTCTCTGAATGGGACTGGTCACTCTCTGGGATTGGTTACTCTCTGTATGTGACTGTTCACTCTGTATTTGGGTTGGCCATTCTCTGTCTGGGACTGGTCACTCTCTGTATGGGACTGGTCATTCTCTTTATGGGACTGGTCACTCTCTGTATGGGACTGGTCATTCTCTGTATGGGAGCAGTCACTCTATATGGGATTGGTCACTCTCTCTGTATGGGACTGTTCACCCTCGGTTTGCGATTGGTCACTCTGTATTGCACTGGTCACTCTCTGTATGGGACTGGTCATTCTCTGTTTGGGACCAGTCACTCTCCGTATGGGACCAGATACTCTCTGTATGGGTCAGTCACTCTCTGCATGGGGGCAGTCACTCACTGTCTGGGACTGTTCACTCTCTGTATGGGGCTGGTCACTCTCTGTACGGGGTCACTCACTCTCTGTATGGGACTGGTCACTCTCTGTTTGGGACTGGCCACTCTCTGTACGGCGGCAGTCACTCTCCGTAGGGGGGCAGTCACTCACTGTATGGGACTGGTCACTCTCTGTATGGGAACAGTCACTCTCTGTATGGGACTGGTCATTCTCTGTATGGGACTGGTCATTCTCTGTATGGGGGCAGTCACTCTGTGTATGGGACTGGTTGCTCTCTGTATGGGATTGGGCACTCTCTGTATGAGGGCAGTCACTCTCTGCAAGTGACTTGTCACTCTCTGTATGGGATTGGTCACTCTGTGTATGGGACTGGTCACTCTCTGTTTGGGGGCAGTCACTCTCTGTATGGGGTCAGTCACTGTCCGTATGGGACTGGTCACTCGCTGTACGGGGGCAGTCACTTTCTGTATGGGACTGGTCACTCTCTGTATGGCATTGGGCACTCTCTGTATGGAGGCAGTCACTCTCTGCATGGGACTGGTCACTCTCTGTATGGGATTGGTCACTCTGTGTATGGGACTGGTCACTCTCTGTTTGGGGGCAGTCACTCTCTGTATGGGGTCAGTCACTGTCTGTGTGGGACTGGTCACTCTCTATGGGGGCAGTCACTCTCTGGGGCAGTCACTCTCTATGGGACTGGTCATTCTCTGTATGGGACTGGTCACTCTCTGTTTGGGGGCAGTCACACTCTGTATGGAGGCGGTCACTGTCTGGGACTGGTCACTCTCTGTATGGGACTGGTCATTCTCTGGGGGCCGTCACTCTCTGTATGGGATTGGCCACTCTCTATGGGACTGGTCACTCTCTGTGTGGGGGCAGTCACTCTCTGTATGGGACTGGTCACTCCCTGTATGGGGAAGTCACTCTCAGTATTGGACTGGTCACACCCTGTATGGGGACAGTCACTCTGTAAGGGACTGTCAGCCTCTGTATGGGACTGGTCACTCTCTGTATTGGACTGGTCACTCTCTGCATGGGACTGGTCACTCTCTGGGGGAAGTCACTCTCCATATGGGACTGGTCACTCTCTGTTTGGGGGCAATCACTCTCTGTATGGGATTGATCACTCTCTGTTTGTGGGCAGTCACTCTCTGTATGGGGCCAGTCACTCTCCATATGGGACTGGTCACTCTCTGTTTGAGGGAAGTCATTCTCCACATGGGACTGGTCACTCTCTGTATGGGGGCAGTCACTTTCTGTATGAGACTGGTCACTCTCTGTATGGGACTGGTCACTCTCTATGGGGTCAGTCTCTTTCTGGGCCAGTCACTCTCTATGGGACTGGTCACTCTCTGTATGGGGACAGTCGCTCTCAGTATGGGACTGGTCACACCCAGTATGGGGACAGTCACTCTGTAAGGAACTGGTCATTCTCTGTATAGGGCAGTCAGCCTTTGTATGGGACTGATCACTCTCTGTATGGGACTGGTCACTCTCTGTCAATCTCTGTATGAGGGCAGTCACTGTCTGGGATTGGTCACCCTCTGTATGGGACTGGTCACTCTCTGTATGCAATTGGTCACTCTCTGTACAGGTCTGGTCACTCTCTGTTTGGGGGCAGTCACTCTCTGTGTGGGACTGGTCACTCTCTGTATGGGGGCAGTCTCTCTATATGGGATTGCTCACTCTCTGTATGGGACTGGTCACTCTGTATGGGACTGGTCATTCTCTGTATGGGGGCAGTATCTCTCTGTTTGGGACTGGTCTCTCTCTGTATGGGGCCAGTCACTCTCTATGGGATTGGTCACTCTGTATGGGGCTGGTCACTCTCTGTATGGGACTGGTCTCTCTCTGTATGGGGGCATTCACTCTCTGTATGGGACTGTTCACTCTCTGTTCGGGGGCAGTCACTCTCTGTATGGGACTGGTCACTCTCTGGGATTGGTTACTCTCTGTATGAGACTGTTCACTCTGTATTTGGGTTGGTCACTCTCTGTCTGGGACTGGTCACTCTCTGTATGGAGGCAGTCACTCTCTGTATGGGGCAGTTACTCTCTGTATGGGACTGGTCACTCTCTGTATTGGACTGGTCACTCTGTATGAGGACAGTCACTCTCTGTGTGGGATTGGTCACTCTCTGTATGGGGGCAGTCACTCTCTGTGTGGGATTGGTCACTCTTTGTATGGGGACATTCACTCTCTGTATGGGATTGGTCACTCTCTATATGGGGGCAGTCACTCTCTGTATTGGGGCAGTCTCTCTCTGTATGGGATTGGTCACTCTCTGTATCGGGGGAGTGATTCTCTGTATGGGACCAGTAACTCTCTGTATGGGAGCATTCACTTTCTGTATGGGACTGGTCACTCTGTATGGGGGCAGTCACTCTCTGTCTGGGATCAGTAACTCTCTGTATGGGAGCATTCATTCTCTGTACGGGATTGGTCACTCTCTATATGGGGGCAGTCACTCTCTGTATTGGGGCAGTCACTCTCTGTGTGGGATTGGTCACTCTCTGCATGGGGACAGTCACTCTCTGTATGGGGGCAGTCACTCTGTGTATGGGACTGGTCACTCTCTGTATGGGATTGGTCACTCTGTGTATGGGAATGGTCACTCTCTGGGGGCAGTCACGCTCTGTATGGGGTCAGTCACTGTCCGTATAGGACTGGTCACTCGCTGTATGGGGGCAGTCACTTTCTGTATGGGACTGGGCACTCTCTGTATGGGGGCAGTCACTTTCTGTATGGGACTGGGCACTCTCTGTATGGGGGCAGTCACTCTCTGCATGGGACTGGTCATTCTCTGTATGGGAATGGTCACTCTGTGTATGGGACTGGTCACTCTCTGTTTGGGGGCAGTCACTCTCTGTATGGGGTCAGTCACTGTCCGTGTGGGACTGGTCACTCTCTATGGGGGCAGTCACTCTCTGGGGCAGTCACTTTCTATGGGACTGGTCATTCTCTGTATGGGACTGGTCACTCTCTGTTTGGGGGCAGTCACTCTCTGTATGGAGGCGGTCACTGTCTGGGACAGGTCACTCTCTGTATGGAACTGGCCATTCTCTGTATGGGGGCAGTCACTCTCTGTATGGGACTGGTCACTCCCTGTATGGGGACAGTCACTCTCAGTATGGGACTGGTCATTCTCTGTATGGGGCAGTCAGCCTCTGTATGGGACTGATCACTCTCTGTATGGGACTGGTCATTCTCTGTATGGGACTGGTAACTCTCTGGGGGAAGTCACTCTCCATATGGGACTGGTTACTCTCTGTTTGGGGGCAGTCACTCTCTGTATGGGATTGATCACTCTCTGTTTGTGGGCAGTCACTCTCTGTATGGGGCCAGTCACTCTCCGTATGGGACTGGTCACTCTCTATTTGAGGGAAGTCACTCTCCATATGGGACTGGTCACTCTCTGTATGGGGCCAGTCACTTTCTGTATGAGACTGGTCACTCTCTGTATGGGACTGGTCACTCTCTATGGGGTCAGTCTCTCTCTGGGCCAGTCACTCTCTAGGGGACTGGTCACTCTCTGTATGGGGACAGTCACTCTCAGTATGGGACTGGTCACACCCTGTATGGGGACAGTCACTCTGTAAGGGACTGGTCATTCTCTGTATGGGGCAGTCAGCCTCTGTATGGGACTGATCACTCTCTGTATGGGACTGGTCACTCTCTGTCAATCTCTGTATGAGGGCAGTCACTGTCTGGGATTGGTCACTCTCTGTATGGGACTGGTCACTCTCTGTATGCGATTGGTCACTCTCTGTACGGGTCTGGTCACTCTCTTGGGGCAGTCACTCTCTGTTTGGGACTGGTCACTCTCTGTATGGGGGCAGTCACTCTCTGTATGGGATTGCTCACTCTCTATATGGCACTGGTCACTCTGTATGGGACTGGTCATTCTCTGTATGGGGGCAGTCACTCTCTGTATGGGACTGGTCACTCCCTGTATGGAACTTGTCACTGTATGGTGGCAGTCACTACCCGTATGGGGGCAGTCACTCTCTGTATGGGGGCAGTATCTCTCTGTATGGGACTGGTCTCTCTCTGTATGGGGACAGTCACTCTCTATGGGATTGGTCACTCTGTATGGGGGCATTCACTCTCTGTATGGGACTGTTCACTCTCTGTTCGGGGGCAGTCACTCTCTGAATGGGACTGGTCACTCTCTGGGATTGGTTACTCTCTGTATGTGACTGTTCACTCTGTATTTGGGTTGGTCATTCTCTGTCTGCGACTGGTCACTCTCTGTATGGAGGCAGCGACTCTCTGTATGGGGCAGTCACTCTCTGTATGGGACTGGTCACTCTCTGTATGGGACTGGTCACTCTCTGGGGGCAGTCACTCTCTGTGTGGGATTGGTCACTCTCTGTATGGGGACAGTCACTCTCTGTGTGGGATTGGTCACTCTCTGTATGGGGACAGTCACTCTGTATGGGATTGGTCACTCTCTGTATGGGGACAGTCACTCTCTGTATGGGGACATTCACTCTCTATATGGGATTGGTCACTCTCTGTATGGGAGCAGTCACTCTCTGTATTGGGGCAGTCTCTCTCTGTATGGGGGCAGTCACTCTCTGTCTGGGACCAGTAACTCTCTGTATGAGGGCAGTCACTCTCTGTGTGGGATTGGTCACTCTTTGCATGGGGACAGTCACTCTCTGTATGGGGGCAGTCACTCTGTGTATGGGACTGGTCGCTCTCTGTATGGGATTGGTCACTCTGTGTATGGGAATGGTCACTCTCTGGGGGCAGTCATGCTCTGTATGGGGTCAGTCACTGTCCGTATAGGACTTGTCACTCGCTGTATGGGGGCAGTCACTTTCTGTATGGGACTGGGCACTCTCTGTATGGGGACAGTCACTCTCAGTATGGGACTGGTCATTCTCTGTATGGGGCAGTCAGCCTCTGTATGGGACTGATCACTCTCTGTATGGGACTGGTCATTCTCTGTATGGGACTGGTAACTCTCTGGGGGATGTCACTCTCCATATGGGACTGGTTACTCTCTGTTTGGGGGCAGTCACTCTCTGTATGGGATTGCTCACTCTCTGTTTGTGGGCAGTCACTCTCTGTATGGGGCCAGTCACTCTCTGTATGGGGCCAGTCACTCTCCGTATGGGACTGGTCACTCTCTGTTTGAGGGAAGTCACTCTCCATATGGGACTGGTCACTCTCTGTATGGGGGCAGTCACTTTCTGTATGAGACTGGTCACTCTCTGTATGGGACTGGTCACTCTCTATGGGGTCAGTCTCTCTCTGGGCCAGTCACTCTCTATGGGACTGGTCACTCTCTGTATGGGGACAGTCCCTCTCAGTATGGGACTGGTCGCTCTCTGTATGGGATTGGTCACTCTGTGTATGGGAATGGTCACTCTCTGGGGGCAGTCACGCTCTGTATGGGGTCAGTCACTGTCCGTATAGGACTGGTCACTCGCTGTATGGGGGCAGTCGCTTTCTGTATGGGACTGGGCACTCTCTGTATGGGGCAGTCAGCCTCTGTATGGGACTGATCACTCTCTGTATGGGACTGGTCACTCTCTGTATGCGAATGGTAACTCTCTGGGGGAAGTCACTCTCCATATGGGACTGGTTACTCTCTGTATGGAGGCAGCGACTCTCTGTATGGGGCAGTCACTCTCTGTATGGGACTGGTCACTCTCTGTATGGGACTGGTCACTCTCTGGGGGCAGTCACTCTCTTGTGGGATTGGTCACTCTCTGTATGGGGACAGTCACTCTCTGTGTGGGATTGGTCACTCTCTGTATGGGGACAGTCACTCTGTATGGGATTGGTCACTCTCTGTATGGGGACAGTCACTCTCTGTATGGGGACATTCACTCTCTGTATGGGATTGGTCACTCTCTGTATGGGAGCAGTCACTCTCTGTATTGGGGCAGTCTCTCTCTGTATGGGGGCAGTCACTCTCTGTCTGGGACCAGTAACTCTCTGTATGAGGGCAGTCACTCTCTGTGTGGGATTGGTCACTCTCTGCATGGGGACAGTCACTCTCTGTATGGGGGCAGTCACTCTGTGTATGGGACTGGTCGCTCTCTGTATGGGATTGGTCACTCTGTGTATGGGAATGGTCACTCTCTGTATGGGGTCAGTCTCTGTCCGTATAGGACTGGTCACTCGCTGTATGGGGGCAGTCACTTTCTGTATGGGACTGGGCACTCTCTGTATGGGGACAGTCACTCTCAGTATGGGACTGGTCACACCCTGTATGGGGACAGTCACTCTGTAAGGGACTGGTCATTCTCTGTATGGGGCAGTCAGCCTCTTTATGGGACTGATCACTCTCTGTATGGGACTGGTCACTCTCTGTATGGGACTGGTAACTCTCTGGGGGAAGTCACTCTTCATATGGGACTGGTTACTCTCTGTTTGGGGGCAGTCACTCTCTGTATAGGATTGATCACTCTCTGTTTGTGGGCAGTCACTCTCTGTATGGGGCCAGTCACTCTCCGTATGGGACTGGTCACTCTCTGTTTGAGGGACGTCACTCTCCATATGGGACTGGTCACTCTCTGTATGGGGCCAGTCACTCTCTATGGGACGGGTCACTCTCTGTATGGGACTGGTCACTCTCTATGGGGTCAGTCTCTCTCTGGGCCAGTCACTCTCTAGTGGGCGGCACGGTGGCACAGTGGTTAGCACTGCTGCCTCGCAGCGCCAGAGACCCGGGTTCAATTCCCGACTCAGGCGACTGACTGTGTGGAGTTTGCACGTTCTCCCCGTGTCTGCGTGGGTTTCCTCCGGGGGCTCCGGTTTCCTCCCACAGTCCAAAGATGTGCAGGTCAGGTGAATTGGCCATGCTAAATTGCCCGTAGTGTTAGGTAAAGGGGTAAATGTAGCGGTATGGGTGGGTTACGCTTCGGCGGGTCGGTGTGGACTTGTTGGGCCGAAGGGCCTGTTTCCACACTGTAAGTAATCTAATCTAATCTAATCTCTATGGGACTGGTCACTCTCTGTATGGGGACAGTCACTCTCAGTATGGGACTGGTCACACCCTGTATGGGGACAGTCACTCTGTAAGGGACTGGTCATTCTCTGTATGGGGCAGTCAGCCTCTGTATGGGACTGATCACTCTCTGTATGGGACTGGTCACTCTCTGTCAATCTCTGTATGAGGGCAGTCACTGTCTGGGATTGGTCACTCTGTATGGGACTGGTCACTCTCTGTATGCGATTGGTCACTCTCTGTACGGGTCTGGTCACTCTCTGGGGGCAGTCACTCTCTGTGTGGGACTGGTCACTCTCTGTATGGGGGCAGTCACTCTATATGGGATTGCTCACTCTCTGTATGGGACTGGTCACTCTGTATGGGACTGGTCATTCTCTGTATGGGGGCAGTCACTCTCTGTATGGGACTGGTCACTCCCTGTATGGAACTTGTCACTGTATGGTGGCAGTCACTACCCGTATGGGGGCAGTCACTCTCTGTATGGGGGCAGTATCTCTCTGTATGGGACTGGTCTCTCTCTGTGTGGGGACAGTCACTCTCTATGGGATTGGTCACTCTGTATGGGGCTGCAACTCTCTGTATGGAACTGGTCACTCTCTGTATGGGGGCATTCACTCTCTGTATGGGACTGTTCACTCTCTGTTCGGGGGCAGTCACTCTCTGAATGGGACTGGTCACTCTCTGGGATTGGTTACTCTCTGTATGTGACTGTTCACTCTGTATTTGGGTTGGCCATTCTCTGTCTGGGACTGGTCACTCTCTGTATGGGACTGGTCATTCTCTTTATGGGACTGGTCACTCTCTGTATGGGACTGGTCATTCTCTGTATGGGAGCAGTCACTCTATATGGGATTGGTCACTCTCTCTGTATGGGACTGTTCACCCTCGGTTTGCGATTGGTCACTCTGTATTGCACTGGTCACTCTCTGTATGGGACTGGTCATTCTCTGTATGGGACCAGTCACTCTCCGTATGGGACCAGATACTCTCTGTATGGGTCAGTCACTCTCTGCATGGGGGCAGTCACTCACTGTCTGGGACTGTTCACTCTCTGTATGGGGCTGGTCACTCTCTGTACGGGGTCACTCACTCTCTGTATGGGACTGGTCACTCTCTGTTTGGGACTGGCCACTCTCTGTACGGCGGCAGTCACTCTCCGTAGGGGGGCAGTCACTCACTGTATGGGACTGGTCACTCTCTGTATGGGAACAGTCACTCTCTGTATGGGACTGGTCATTCTCTGTATGGGACTGGTCATTCTCTGTATGGGGGCAGTCACTCTGTGTATGGGACTGGTTGCTCTCTGTATGGGATTGGGCACTCTCTGTATGAGGGCAGTCACTCTCTGCAAGTGACTTGTCACTCTCTGTATGGGATTGGTCACTCTGTGTATGGGACTGGTCACTCTCTGTTTGGGGGCAGTCACTCTCTGTATGGGGTCAGTCACTGTCCGTATGGGACTGGTCACTCGCTGTACGGGGGCAGTCACTTTCTGTATGGGACTGGTCACTCTCTGTATGGCATTGGGCACTCTCTGTATGGAGGCAGTCACTCTCTGCATGGGACTGGTCACTCTCTGTATGGGATTGGTCACTCTGTGTATGGGACTGGTCACTCTCTGTTTGGGGGCAGTCACTCTCTGTATGGGGTCAGTCACTGTCCGTGTGGGACTGGTCACTCTCTATGGGGGCAGTCACTCTCTGGGGCAGTCACTCTCTATGGGACTGGTCATTCTCTGTATGGGACTGGTCACTCTCTGTTTGGGGGCAGTCACACTCTGTATGGAGGCGGTCACTGTCTGGGACTGGTCACTCTCTGTATGGGACTGGTCATTCTCTGGGGGCCGTCACTCTCTGTATGGGATTGGCCACTCTCTATGGGACTGGTCACTCTCTGTGTGGGGGCAGTCACTCTCTGTATGGGACTGGTCACTCTCTGGGGGCAGTCACGCTCTGTATGGGGTCAGTCACTGTCCGTATAGGACTGGTCACTCGCTGTATGGGGGCAGTCACTTTCTGTATGGGACTGGGCACTCTCTGTATGGGGGCAGTCACTTTCTGTATGGGACTGGGCACTCTCTGTATGGGGGCAGTCACTCTCTGCATGGGACTGGTCATTCTCTGTATGGGAATGGTCACTCTGTGTATGGGACTGGTCACTCTCTGTTTGGGGGCAGTCACTCTCTGTATGGGGTCAGTCACTGTCCGTGTGGGACTGGTCACTCTCTATGGGGGCAGTCACTCTCTGGGGCAGTCACTCTCTATGGGACTGGTCATTCTCTGTATGGGACTGGTCACTCTCTGTTTGGGGGCAGTCACACTCTGTATGGAGGCGGTCACTGTCTGGGACTGGTCACTCTCTGTATGGGACTGGTCATTCTCTGGGGGCCGTCACTCTCTGTATGGGATTGGCCACTCTCTATGGGACTGGTCACTCTCTGTGTGGGGGCAGTCACTCTCTGTATGGGACTGGTCACTCCCTGTATGGGGAAGTCACTTTCAGTATTGGACTGGTCACACCCTGTATGGGGACAGTCACTCTGTAAGGGACTGTCAGCCTCTGTATGGGACTGGTCACTCTCTGTATTGGACTGGTCACTCTCTGCATGGGACTGGTCACTCTCTGGGGGAAGTCACTCTCCATATGGGACTGGTCACTCTCTGTTTGGGGGCAGTCACTCTCTGTATGGGATTGATCACTCTCTGTTTGTGGGCAGTCACTCTCTGTATGGGGCCAGTCACTCTCCATATGGGACTGGTCACTCTCTGTTTGAGGGAAGTCATTCTCCACATGGGACTGGTCACTCTCTGTATGGGGGCAGTCACTTTCTGTATGAGACTGGTCACTCTCTGTATGGGACTGGTCACTCTCTATGGGGTCAGTCTCTCTCTGGGCCAGTCACTCTCTATGGGACTGGTCACTCTCTGTATGGGGACAGTCACTCTCAGTATGGGACTGGTCACACCCTGTATGGGGACAGTCACTCTGTAAGGAACTGGTCATTCTCTGTATAGGGCAGTCAGCCTTTGTATGGGACTGATCACTCTCTGTATGGGACTGGTCACTCTCTGTCAATCTCTGTATGAGGGCAGTCACTGTCTGGGATTGGTCACCCTCTGTATGGGACTGGTCACTCTCTGTTTGGGGGCAGTCACTCTCTGTGTGGGACTGGTCACTCTCTGTATGGGGGCAGTCTCTCTATATGGGATTGCTCACTCTCTGTATGGGACTGGTCACTCTGTATGGGACTGGTCATTCTCTGTATGGGGGCAGTCACTCTCTGTATGGGGGCAGTATCTCTCTGTATGGGACTGGTCTCTCTCTGTATGGGGCCAGTCACTCTCTATGGGATTGGTCACTCTGTATGGGGGCATTCACTCTCTGTATGGGACTGTTCACTCTCTGTTCGGGGGCAGTCACTCTGTGTATGGGACTGGTCACTCTCTGGGATTGGTTACTCTCTGTATGAGACTGTTCACTCTGTATTTGGGTTGGTCACTCTCTGTCTGGGACTGGTTACTCTCTGTATGGAGGCAGTCACTCTCTGTATGGGGCAGTCACTCTCTGTATGGGACTGGTCACTCTCTGTATTGGACTGGTCACTCTGTATGAGGACAGTCACTCTCTGTGTGGGATTGGTCACTCTCTGTATGGGGACAGTCACTCTCTGTATGGGACTGGTCACTCTATGGGGACAGTCACTCTGTTATGGGATTGGTCACTCTATGGGGACATTCACTCTCTGTATGGGATTGGTCACTCTCTATATGGGGGCAGTCACTCTCTGTATTGGGGCAGTCTCTCTCTGTATGGGATTGGTCACTCTCTGTATCGCGGGAGTGATTCTCTGTATGGGACCAGTAACTCTCTGTATGGGAGCATTCACTTTCTGTATGGGACTGGTCACTCTGTATGGGGGCAGTCACTCTCTGTCTGGGATCAGTAACTCTCTGTATGGGAGCATTCATTCTCTGTATGGGATTGGTCACTCTCTATATGGGGGCAGTCACTCTCTGTATTGGGGCAGTCACTCTCTGTGTGGGATTGGTCACTCTCTGCATGGGGACAGTCACTCTCTGTATGGGGGCAGTCACTCTGTGTATGGGACTGGTCGCTCTCTGTATGGGATTGGTCACTCTGTGTATGGGAATGGTCACTCTCTGGGGGCAGTCACGCTCTGTATGGGGTCAGTCACTGTCCGTATAGGACTGGTCACTCGCTGTATGGGGGCAGTCACTTTCTGTATGGGACTGGGCACTCTCTGTATGGGGGCAGTCACTTTCTGTATGGGACTGGGCACTCTCTGTATGGGGGCAGTCACTCTCTGCATGGGACTGGTCATTCTCTGTATGGGAATGGTCACTCTGTGTATGGGACTGGTCACTCTCTGTTTGGGGGCAGTCACTCTCTGTATGGGGTCAGTCACTGTCCGTGTGGGACTGGTCACTCTCTATGGGGGCAGTCACTCTCTGGGGCAGTCACTTTCTATGGGACTGGTCATTCTCTGTATGGGACTGGTCACTCTCTGTTTGGGGGCAGTCACTCTCTGTATGGAGGCGGTCACTGTCTGGGACAGGTCACTCTCTGTATGGAACTGGCCATTCTCTGTATGGGGGCAGTCACTCTCTGTATGGGACTGGTCACTCCCTGTATGGGGACAGTCACTCTCAGTATGGGACTGGTCATTCTCTGTATGGGGCAGTCAGCCTCTGTATGGGACTGATCACTCTCTGTATGGAACTGGCCATTCTCTGTATGGGGGCAGTCACTCTCTGTATGGGACTGGTCACTCCCTGTATGGGGACAGTCACTCTCAGTATGGGACTGGTCATTCTCTGTATGGGGCAGTCAGCCTCTGTATGGGACTGATCACTCTCTGTATGGGACTGGTCATTCTCTGTATGGGACTGGTAACTCTCTGGGGGAAGTCACTCTCCATATGGGACTGGTTACTCTCTGTTTGGGGGCAGTCACTCTCTGTATGGGATTGATCACTCTCTGTTTGTGGGCAGTCACTCTCTGTATGGGGCCAGTCACTCTCCGTATGGGACTGGTCACTCTCTATTTGAGGGAAGTCACTCTCCATATGGGACTGGTCACTCTCTGTATGGGGCCAGTCACTTTCTGTATGAGACTGGTCACTCTCTGTATGGGACTGGTCACTCTCCATGGGGTCAGTCTCTCTCTGGGCCAGTCACTCTCTAGGGGACTGGTCACTCTCTGTATGGGGACAGTCACTCTCAGTATGGGACTGGTCACACCCTGTATGGGGACAGTCACTCTGTAAGGGACTGGTCATTCTCTGTATGGGGCAGTCAGCCTCTGTATGGGACTGGTCACTCCCTGTATGGAACTTGTCACTGTATGGTGGCAGTCACTACCCGTATGGGGGCAGTCACTCTCTGTATGGGGGCAGTATCTCTCTGTATGGGACTGGTCTCTCTCTGTATGGGGACAGTCACTCTCTATGGGATTGGTCACTCTGTATGGGGCTGGTCACTCTCTGTATGGAACTGTTCACTCTCTGTTCGGGGGCAGTCACTCTCTGAATGGGACTGGTCACTCTCTGGGATTGGTTACTCTCTGTATGTGACTGTTCACTCTGTATTTGGGTTGGTCATTCTCTGTCTGCGACTGGTCACTCTCTGTATGGAGGCAGCGACTCTCTGTATGGGGCAGTCACTCTCTGTATGGGACTGGTCACTCTCTGTATGGGACTGGTCACTCTCTGGGGGCAGTCACTCTCTGTGTGGGATTGGTCACTCTCTGTATGGGGACAGTCACTCTGTATGGGATTGGTCACTCTCTGTATGGGGACAGTCACTCTCTGTATGCGGACATTCACTCTCTATATGGGATTGGTCACTCTCTGTATGGGAGCAGTCACTCTCTGTATTGGGGCAGTCTCTCTCTGTATGGGGGCAGTCACTCTCTGTCTGGGACCAGTAACTCTCTGTATGAGGGCAGTCACTCTCTGTGTGCGATTGGTCACTCTCTGCATGGGGACAGTCACTCTCTGTATGGGGGCAGTCACTCTGTGTATGGGACTGGTCGCTCTCTGTATGGGATTGGTCACTCTGTGTATGGGAATGGTCACTCTCTGGGGGCAGTCATGCTCTGTATGGGGTCAGTCACTGTCCGTATAGGACTTGTCACTCGCTGTATGGGGGCAGTCACTTTCTGTATGGGACTGGGCACTCTCTGTATGGGGACAGTCACTCTCAGTATGGGACTGGTCATTCTCTGTATGGGGCAGTCAGCCTCTGTATGGGACTGATCACTCTCTGTATGGGACTGGTCATTCTCTGTATGGGACTGGTAACTCTCTGGGGGATGTCACTCTTAATATGGGACTGGTTACTCTCTGTTTGGGGGCAGTCACTCTCTGTATGGGATTGCTCACTCTCTGTTTGTGGGCAGTCACTCTCTGTATGGGGCCAGTCACTCTCTGTATGGGGCCAGTCACTCTCCGTATGGGACTGGTCACTCTCTGTTTGAGGGAAGTCACTCTCCATATGGGACTGGTCACTCTCTGTATGGGGGCAGTCACTTTCTGTATGAGACTGGTCACTCTCTGTATGGGACTGGTCACTCTCTATGGGGTCAGTCTCTCTCTGGGCCAGTCACTCTCTATGGGACTGGTCACTCTCTGTATGGGGACAGTCACTCTCAGTATGGGACTGGTCGCTCTCTGTATGGGATTGGTCACTCTGTGTATGGGAATGGTCACTCTCTGGGGGCAGTCACGCTCTGTATGGGGTCAGTCACTGTCCGTATAGGACTGGTCACTCGCTGTATGGGGGCAGTCGCTTTCTGTATGGGACTGGGCACTCTCTGTATGGGGCAGTCAGCCTCTGTATGGGACTGATCACTCTCTGTATGGGACTGGTCACTCTCTGTATGCGAATGGTAACTCTCTGGGGGAAGTCACTCTCCATATGGGACTGGTTACTCTCTGTATGGAGGCAGCGACTCTCTGTATGGGGCAGTCACTCTCTGTATGGGACTGGTCACTCTCTGTATGGGACTGGTCACTCTCTGGGGGATGTCACTCTCCATATGGGACTGGTTACTCTCTGTTTGGGGGCAGTCACTCTCTGTGTGGGATTGGTCACTCTCTGCATGGGGACAGTCACTCTCTGTATGGGGGAAGTCACTCTGTGTATGGGACTGGTCGCTCTCTGTATGGGATTGGTCACTCTGTGTATGGGAATGGTCACTCTCTGGGGGCAGTCACGCTCTGTATGGGGTCAGTCTCTGTCCGTATAGGACTGGTCACTCGCTGTATGGGGGCAGTCACTTTCTGTATGGGACTGGGCACTCTCTGTATGGGGACAGTCACTCTCAGTATGGGACTGGTCACACCCTGTATGGGGACAGTCACTCTGTAAGGGACTGGTCATTCTCTGTATGGGGCAGTCAGCCTCTTTATGGGACTGATCACTCTCTGTATGGGACTGGTCACTCTCTGTATGGGACTGGTAACTCTCTGGGGGAAGTCACTCTCCATATGGGACTGGTTACTCTCTGTTTGGGGGCAGTCACTCTCTGTATAGGATTGATCACTCTCTGTTTGTGGGCAGTCACTCTCTGTATGGGGCCAGTCACTCTCCGTATGGGACTGGTCACTCTCTGTTTGAGGGACGTCACTCTCCATATGGGACTGGTCACTCTCTGTATGGGGCCAGTCACTCTCTATGGGACGGGTCACTCTCTGTATGGGACTGGTCACTCTCTATGGGGTCAGTCTCTCTCTGGGCCAGTCACTCTCTAGTGGGCGGCACGGTGGCACAGTGGTTAGCACTGCTGCCTCGCAGCGCCAGAGACCCGGGTTCAATTCCCGACTCAGGCGACTGACTGTGTGGAGTTTGCACGTTCTCCCCGTGTCTGCGTGGGTTTCCTCCGGGGGCTCCGGTTTCCTCCCACAGTCCAAAGATGTGCAGGTCAGGTGAATTGGCCATGCTAAATTGCCCGTAGTGTTAGGTAAAGGGGTAAATGTAGCGGTATGGGTGGGTTACGCTTCGGCGGGTCGGTGTGGACTTGTTGGGCCGAAGGGCCTGTTTCCACACTGTAAGTAATCTAATCTAATCTAATCTCTATGGGACTGGTCACTCTCTGTATGGGGACAGTCACTCTCAGTATGGGACTGGTCACACCCTGTATGGGGACAGTCACTCTGTAAGGGACTGGTCATTCTCTGTATGGGGCAGTCAGCCTCTGTATGGGACTGATCACTCTCTGTATGGGACTGGTCACTCTCTGTCAATCTCTGTATGAGGGCAGTCACTGTCTGGGATTGGTCACTCTCTGTATGGGACTGGTCACTCTCTGTATGCGATTGGTCACTCTCTGTACGGGTCTGGTCACTCTCTGGGGGCAGTCACTCTCTGTGTGGGACTGGTCACTCTCTGTATGGGGGCAGTCACTCTATATGGGATTGCTCACTCTCTGTATGGGACTGGTCACTCTGTATGGGACTGGTCATTCTCTGTATGGGGGCAGTCACTCTCTGTATGGGACTGGTCACTCCCTGTATGGAACTTGTCACTGTATGGTGGCAGTCACTACCCGTATGGGGGCAGTCACTCTCTGTATGGGGGCAGTATCTCTCTGTATGGGACTGGTCTCTCTCTGTGTGGGGACAGTCACTCTCTATGGGATTGGTCACTCTGTATGGGGCTGCAACTCTCTGTATGGAACTGGTCACTCTCTGTATGGGGGCATTCACTCTCTGTATGGGACTGTTCACTCTCTGTTCGGGGGCAGTCACTCTCTGAATGGGACTGGTCACTCTCTGGGATTGGTTACTCTCTGTATGTGACTGTTCACTCTGTATTTGGGTTGGCCATTCTCTGTCTGGGACTGGTCACTCTCTGTATGGGACTGGTCATTCTCTTTATGGGACTGGTCACTCTCTGTATGGGACTGGTCATTCTCTGTATGGGAGCAGTCACTCTATATGGGATTGGTCACTCTCTCTGTATGGGACTGTTCACCCTCGGTTTGCGATTGGTCACTCTGTATTGCACTGGTCACTCTCTGTATGGGACTGGTCATTCTCTGTATGGGACCAGTCACTCTCCGTATGGGACCAGATACTCTCTGTATGGGTCAGTCACTCTCTGCATGGGGGCAGTCACTCACTGTCTGGGACTGTTCACTCTCTGTATGGGGCTGGTCACTCTCTGTACGGGGTCACTCACTCTCTGTATGGGACTGGTCACTCTCTGTTTGGGACTGGCCACACTCTGTACGGCGGCAGTCACTCTCCGTAGGGGGGCAGTCACTCACTGTATGGGACTGGTCACTCTCTGTATGGGAACAGTCACTCTCTGTATGGGACTGGTCATTCTCTGTATGGGACTGGTCATTCTCTGTATGGGGGCAGTCACTCTGTGTATGGGACTGGTTGCTCTCTGTATGGGATTGGGCACTCTCTGTATGAGGGCAGTCACTCTCTGCAAGTGACTTGTCACTCTCTGTATGGGATTGGTCACTCTGTGTATGGGACTGGTCACTCTCTGTTTGGGGGCAGTCACTCTCTGTATGGGGTCAGTCACTGTCCGTATGGGACTGGTCACTCGCTGTACGGGGGCAGTCACTTTCTGTATGGGACTGGTCACTCTCTGTATGGCATTGGGCACTCTCTGTATGGAGGCAGTCACTCTCTGCATGGGACTGGTCACTCTCTGTATGGGATTGGTCACTCTGTGTATGGGACTGGTCACTCTCTGTTTGGGGGCAGTCACTCTCTGTATGGGGTCAGTCACTGTCCGTGTGGGACTGGTCACTCTCTATGGGGGCAGTCACTCTCTGGGGCAGTCACTCTCTATGGGACTGGTCATTCTCTGTATGGGACTGGTCACTCTCTGTTTGGGGGCAGTCACACTCTGTATGGAGGCGGTCACTGTCTGGGACTGGTCACTCTCTGTATGGGACTGGTCATTCTCTGGGGGCCGTCACTCTCTGTATGGGATTGGCCACTCTCTATGGGACTGGTCACTCTCTGTGTGGGGGCAGTCACTCTCTGTATGGGACTGGTCACTCCCTGTATGGGGAAGTCACTCAGTATTGGACTGGTCACACCCTGTATGGGGACAGTCACTCTGTAAGGGACTGTCAGCCTCTGTATGGGACTGGTCACTCTCTGTATTGGACTGGTCACTCTCTGCATGGGACTGGTCACTCTCTGGGGGAAGTCACTCTCCATATGGGACTGGTCACTCTCTGTTTGGGGGCAATAACTCTCTGTATGGGATTGATCACTCTCTGTTTGTGGGCAGTCACTCTCTGTATGGGGCCAGTCACTCTCCATATGGGACTGGTCACTCTCTGTTTGAGGGAAGTCATACTCCACATGGGACTGGTCACTCTCTGTATGGGGGCAGTCACTTTCTGTATGAGACTGGTCACTCTCTGTATGGGACTGGTCACTCTATGGGGTCAGTCTCTCTCTGGGCCAGTCACTCTCTATGGGACTGGTCACTCTCTGTATGGGGACAGTCACTCTCAGTATGGGACTGGTCACACCCAGTATGGGGACAGTCACTCTGTAAGGAACTGGTCATTCTCTGTATAGGGCAGTCAGCCTTTGTATGGGACTGATCACTCTCTGTATGGGACTGGTCACTCTCTGTCAATCTCTGTATGAGGGCAGTCACTGTCTGGGATTGGTCACCCTCTGTATGGGACTGGTCACTCTCTGTATGCAATTGGTCACTCTCTGTACAGGTCTGGTCAC
Organism: Chiloscyllium plagiosum; assembly: GCF_037043375.1. Classification (NCBI taxonomy): domain Eukaryota; kingdom Metazoa; phylum Chordata; class Chondrichthyes; order Orectolobiformes; family Hemiscylliidae; genus Chiloscyllium; species Chiloscyllium plagiosum. Next base: position 37,598,178 of record NW_028270183.1, read on the forward strand.
TCTCTGTTTGGGGGCAGTCACTCTCTGTGTGGGACTGGTCACTCTCTGTATGGGGGCAGTCTCTCTATATGGGATTGCTCACTCTCTGTATGGGACTGGTCACTCTGTATGGGACTGGTCATTCTCTGTATGGGGGCAGTATCTCTCTGTTTGGGACTGGTCTCTCTCTGTATGGGGCCAGTCACTCTCTATGGGATTGGTCACTCTGTATGGGGCTGGTCACTCTCTGTATGGGACTGGTCTCTCTCTGTATGGGGGCATTCACTCTCTGTATGGGACTGTTCACTCTCTGTTCGGGGGCAGTCACTCTGTGTATGGGACTGGTCACTCTCTGGGATTGGTTACTCTCTGTATGAGACTGTTCACTCTGTATTTGGGTTGGTCACTCTCTGTCTGGGACTGGTCACTCTCTGTATGGAGGCAGTCACTCTCTGTATGGGGCAGTTACTCTCTGTATGGGACTGGTCACTCTCTGTATTGGACTGGTCACTCTGTATGAGGACAGTCACTCTCTGTGTGGGATTGGTCACTCTCTGTATGGGGGCAGTCACTCTCTGTGTGGGATTGGTCACTCTTTGTATGGGGACAGTCACTCTCTGTATGGGACTGGTCACTCTCTATGGGGACAGTCACTCTGTTATGGGATTGGTCACTCTATGGGGACATTCACTCTCTGTATGGGATTGGTCACTCTCTATATGGGGGCAGTCACTCTCTGTATTGGGGCAGTCTCTCTCTGTATGGGATTGGTCACTCTCTGTATCGGGGGAGTGATTCTCTGTATGGGACCAGTAACTCTCTGTATGGGAGCATTCACTCTCTGTATGGGACTGGTCACTCTGTATGGGGGCAGTCACTATCTGTCTGGGATCAGTAACTCTCTGTATGGGAGCATTCACCCTCTGTATGGGATTGGTCACTCTCTATATGGGGGCAGTCACTCTCTGTATTGGGGCAGTCACTCTCTGTGTGGGATTGGTCACTCTCTGCATGGGGACAGTCACTCTCTGTATGGGGGCAGTCACTCTGTGTATGGGACTGGTCGCTCTCTGTTTGGGATTGGTCACTCTGTGTATGGGAATGGTCACTCTCTGGGGGCAGTCACGCTCTGTATGGGGTCAGTCACTGTCCGTATAGGACTGGTCACTCGCTGTATGGGGGCAGTCACTTTCTGTATGGGACTGGGCACTCTCTGTATGGGGGCAGTCACTCTCTGCATGGGACTGGTCACTCTCTGTATGGGAATGGTCACTCTGTGTATGGGACTGGTCACTCTCTGTTTGGGGGCAGTCACTCTCTGTATGGGGTCAGTCACTGTCCGTGTGGGACTGGTCACTCTCTATGGGGGCAGTCACTCTCTGGGGCAGTCACTTTCTATGGGACTGGTCATTCTCTGTATGGGACTGGTCACTCTCTGTTTGGGGGCAGTCACTCTCTGTATGGAGGCGGTCACTGTCTGGGACAGGTCACTCTCTGTATGGAACTGGCCATTCTCTGTATGGGGGCAGTCACTCTCTGTATGGGACTGGTCACTCCCTGTATGGGGACAGTCACTCTCAGTATGGGACTGGTCATTCTCTGTATGGGGCAGTCAGCCTCTGTATGGGACTGATCACTCTCTGTATGGGACTGGTCATTCTCTGTATGGGACTGGTAACTCTCTGGGGGAAGTCACTCTCCATATGGGACTGGTTACTCTCTGTTTGGGGGCAGTCACTCTCTGTATGGGATTGATCACTCTCTGTTTGTGGGCAGTCACTCTCTGTATGGGGCCAGTCACTCTCCGTATGGGACTGGTCACTCTCTATTTGAGGGAAGTCACTCTCCATATGGGACTGGTCACTCTCTGTATGGGGCCAGTCACTTTCTGTATGAGACTGGTCACTCTCTGTATGGGACTGGTGACTCTCTATGGGGTCAGTCTCTCTCTGGGCCAGTCACTCTCTAGGGGACTGGTCACTCTCTGTATGGGGACAGTCACTCTCAGTATGGGACTGGTCACACCCTGTATGGGGACAGTCACTCTGTAAGGGACTGGTCATTCTCTGTATGGGGCAGTCAGCCTCTGTATGGGACTGATCACTCTCTGTATGGGACTGGTCACTCTCTGTCAATCTCTGTGTGAGGGCAGTCACTGTCTGGGATTGGTCACTCTCTGTATGGGACTGGTCACTCTCTGTATGCGATTGGTCACTCTCTGTACGGGTCTGGTCACTCTCTGGGGGCAGTCACTCTCTGTGTGGGACTGGTCACTCTCTGTATGGGGGCAGTCACTCTATATGGGATTGCTCACTCTCTATATGGCACTGGTCACTCTGTATGGGACTGGTCATTCTCTGTATGGGGGCAGTCACTCTCTGTATGGGACTGGTCTCTCCCTGTATGGAACTTGTCACTGTATGGTGGCAGTCACTACCCGTATGGGGGCAGTCACTCTCTGTATGGGGGCAGTATCTCTCTGTATGGGACTGGTCTCTCTGTGTATGGGGACAGTCACTCTCTATGGGATTGGTCACTCTGTATGGGGCTGGTCACTCTCTGTATGGAACTGGTCACTCTCTGTATGGGGGCAGTCACTCTCTGAATGGGACTGGTCACTCTCTGGGATTGGTTACTCTCTGTATGTGACTGTTCACTCTGTATTTGGGTTGGTCATTCTCTGTCTGCGACTGGTCACTCTCTGTATGGAGGCAGCGACTCTCTGTATGGGGCAGTCACTCTCTGTATGGGACTGGTCACTCTCTGTATGGGACTGGTCACTCTCTGGGGGCAGTCACTCTCTGTGTGGGATTGGTCACTCTCTGTATGGGGACAGTCACTCTCTGTGTGGGATTGGTCACTCTCTGTATGGGGACAGTCACTCTGTATGGGATTGGTCACTCTCTGTATGGGGACAGTCACTCTCTGTATGGGGACATTCACTCTCTATATGGGATTGGTCACTCTCTGTATGGGAGCAGTCACTCTCTGTATTGGGGCAGTCTCTCTCTGTATGGGGGCAGTCACTCTCTGTCTGGGACCAGTAACTCTCTGTATGAGGGCAGTCACTCTCTGTGTGGGATTGGTCACTCTCTGCATGGGGACAGTCACTCTCTGTATGGGGCCAGTCACTCTCTGTATGGGGCCAGTCACTCTCCGTATGGGACTGGTCACTCTCTGTTTGAGGGAAGTCACTCTCCATATGGGACTGGTCACTCTCTGTATGGGGGCAGTCACTTTCTGTATGAGACTGGTCACTCTCTGTATGGGACTGGTCACTCTCTATGGGGTCAGTCTCTCTATGGGGTCAGTCTCTCTCTGGGCCAGTCACTCTCTATGGGACTGGTCACTCTCTGTATGGGGACAGTCACTCTCAGTATGGGACTGGTCGCTCTCTGTATGGGATTGGTCACTCTGTGTATGGGAATGGTCACTCTCTGGGGGCAGTCACGCTCTGTATGGGGTCAGTCACTGTCCGTATAGGACTGGTCACTCGCTGTATGGGGGCAGTCGCTTTCTGTATGGGACTGGGCACTCTCTGTATGGGGCAGTCAGCCTCTGTATGGGACTGATCACTCTCTGTATGGGACTGGTCACTCTCTGTATGCGAATGGTAACTCTCTGGGGGAAGTCACTCTCCATATGGGACTGGTTACTCTCTGTATGGAGGCAGCGACTCTCTGTATGGGGCAGTCACTCTCTGTATGGGACTGGTCACTCTCTGTATGGGACTGGTCACTCTCTGGGGGCAGTCACTCTTTGTGTGGGATTGGTCACTCTCTGTATGGGGACAGTCACTCTCTGTGTGGGATTGGTCACTCTCTGTATGGGGACAGTCACTCTGTATGGGATTGGTCACTCTCTGTATGGGGACAGTCACTCTCTGTATGGGGACATTCACTCTCTATATGGGATTGGTCACTCTCTGTATGGGAGCAGTCACTCTCTGTATTGGGGCAGTCTCTCTCTGTATGGGGGCAGTCACTCTCTGTCTGGGACCAGTAACTCTCTGTATGAGGGCAGTCACTCTCTGTGTGGGATTGGTCACTCTCTGCATGGGGACAGTCACTCTCTGTATGGGGCCAGTCACTCTCTGTATGGGGCCAGTCACTCTCCGTATGGGACTGGTCACTCTCTGTTTGAGGGAAGTCACTCTCCATATGGGACTGGTCACTCTCTGTATGGGGGCAGTCACTTTCTGTATGAGACTGGTCACTCTCTGTATGGGACTGGTCACTCTCTATGGGGTCAGTCTCTCTATGGGGTCAGTCTCTCTCTGGGCCAGTCACTCTCTATGGGACTGGTCACTCTCTGTATGGGGACAGTCACTCTCAGTATGGGACTGGTCGCTCTCTGTATGGGATTGGTCACTCTGTGTATGGGAATGGTCACTCTCTGGGGGCAGTCACGCTCTGTATGGGGTCAGTCACTGTCCGTATAGGACTGGTCACTCGCTGTATGGGGGCAGTCGCTTTCTGTATGGGACTGGGCACTCTCTGTATGGGGCAGTCAGCCTCTGTATGGGACTGATCACTCTCTGTATGGGACTGGTCACTCTCTGTATGCGAATGGTAACTCTCTGGGGGAAGTCACTCTCCATATGGGACTGGTTACTCTCTGTATGGAGGCAGCGACTCTCTGTATGGGGCAGTCACTCTCTGTATGGGACTGGTCACTCTCTGTATGGGACTGGTCACTCTCTGGGGGCAGTCACTCTTTGTGTGGGATTGGTCACTCTCTGTATGGGGACAGTCACTCTCTGTGTGGGATTGGTCACTCTCTGTATGGGGACAGTCACTCTGTATGGGATTGGTCACTCTCTGTATGGGGACAGTCACTCTCTGTATGGGGACATTCACTCTCTGTATGGGATTGGTCACTCTCTGTATGGGAGCAGTCACTCTCTGTATTGGGGCAGTCTCTCTCTGTATGGGGGCAGTCACTCTCTGTCTGGGACCAGTAACTCTCTGTATGAGGGCAGTCACTCTCTGTGTGGGATTGGTCACTCTCTGCATGGGGACAGTCACTCTCTGTATGGGGGAAGTCACTCTGTGTATGGGACTGGTCGCTCTCTGTATGGGATTGGTCACTCTGTGTATGGGAATGGTCACTCTCTGGGGGCAGTCACGCTCTGTATGGGGTCAGTCTCTGTCCGTATAGGACTGGTCACTCGCTGTATGGGGGCAGTCACTTTCTGTATGGGACTGGGCACTCTCTGTATGGGGACAGTCACTCTCAGTATGGGACTGGTCACACCCTGTATGGGGACAGTCACTCTGTAAGGGACTGGTCATTCTCTGTATGGGGCAGTCAGCCTCTTTATGGGACTGATCACTCTCTGTATGGGACTGGTCACTCTCTGTATGGGACTGGTAACTCTCTGGGGGAAGTCACTCTCCATATGGGACTGGTTACTCTCTGTTTGGGGGCAGTCACTCTCTGTATAGGATTGATCACTCTCTGTTTGTGGGCAGTCACTCTCTGTATGGGGCCAGTCACTCTCCGTATGGGACTGGTCACTCTCTGTTTGAGGGACGTCACTCTCCATATGGGACTGGTCACTCTCTGTATGGGGCCAGTCACTCTCTATGGGACGGGTCACTCTCTGTATGGGACTGGTCACTCTCTATGGGGTCAGTCTCTCTCTGGGCCAGTCACTCTCTAGTGGGCGGCACGGTGGCACAGTGGTTAGCACTGCTGCCTCGCAGCGCCAGAGACCCGGGTTCAATTCCCGACTCAGGCGACTGACTGTGTGGAGTTTGCACGTTCTCCCCGTGTCTGCGTGGGTTTCCTCCGGGGGCTCCGGTTTCCTCCCACAGTCCAAAGATGTGCAGGTCAGGTGAATTGGCCATGCTAAATTGCCCGTAGTGTTAGGTAAAGGGGTAAATGTAGCGGTATGGGTGGGTTACGCTTCGGCGGGTCGGTGTGGACTTGTTGGGCCGAAGGGCCTGTTTCCACACTGTAAGTAATCTAATCTAATCTAATCTCTATGGGACTGGTCACTCTCTGTATGGGGACAGTCACTCTCAGTATGGGACTGGTCACACCCTGTATGGGGACAGTCACTCTGTAAGGGACTGGTCATTCTCTGTATGGGGCAGTCAGCCTCTGTATGGGACTGATCACTCTCTGTATGGGACTGGTCACTCTCTGTCAATCTCTGTATGAGGGCAGTCACTGTCTGGGATTGGTCACTCTCTGTATGGGACTGGTCACTCTCTGTATGCGATTGGTCACTCTCTGTACGGGTCTGGTCACTCTCCGGGGGCAGTCACTCTCTGTGTGGGACTGGTCACTCTCTGTATGGGGGCAGTCACTCTATATGGGATTGCTCACTCTCTGTATGGGACTGGTCACTCTGTATGGGACTGGTCATTCTCTGTATGGGGGCAGTCACTCTCTGTATGGGGGCAGTATCTCTCTGTATGGGACTGGTCTCTCTCTGTGTGAGGACAGTCACTCTCTATGGGATTGGTCACTCTGTATGGGGCTGGTCACTCTCTGTATGGAACTGGTCACTCTCTGTTCGGGGGCAGTCACTCTCTGTATGGGACTGTTCACTCTCTGTTCGGGGGCAGTCACTCTCTGAATGGGACTGGTCACTCTCTGGGATTGGTTACTCTCTGTATGTGACTGTTCACTCTGTATTTGGGTTGGCCATTCTCTGTCTGGGACTGGTCACTCTTTGTATGGAGGCAGCGACTCTCTGTATGGGGCAATCACTCTCTGTATGGGACTGTCACTCTCTGTATGGGACTGGTCACTCTCTGGGGACAGTCACTCTCTGTGTGGGATTGGTCACTCTCTGTATGGGGACAGTCACTCTCTGTGTGGGATTGGTCACTCTCTGTATGGGGACAGTCACTTTCTGTATGGGACTGGTCACTCTCTGTATGGGGACAGTCACTCTGTGTGGGATTGGTCACTCTCTGTATGGGGACATTCACTCTCTGTATGGGATTGGTCACTCTCTGTATGGGGGCAGTCACTCTCTGTATTGGGGCAGTCTCTCTCTGTATGGGGGCAGTCACTCTCTGTCTGGGACCAGTAACTCTCTGTATGAGGGCAGTCACTCTCTGTGTGGGATTGGTCACTCTCTGCATGGGGACAGTCACTCTCTGTATGGGGGCAGTCACTCTGTGTATGGGACTGGTCGCTCTCTGTATGGGATTGGTCACTCTGTGTATGGGAATGGTCACTCTCTGGGGGCAGTCACGCTCTGTATGGGGTCAGACACTGTCCGTGCAGGACTGGTCACTCGCTGTATGGGGGCAGTCACTTTCTGTATGGGACTGGGCACTCTCTGTACGGGGGCAGTCACTCTCTGCATGGGACTGGTCACTCTCTGTATGGGATTGGTCACTCTGTGTATGGGACTGGTCACTCTCTGTTTGGGGGCAGTCACTCTCTGTATGGGGTCAGTCACTGTCCGTGTGGGACTGGTCACTCTCTATGGGGGCAGTCACACTCTGGGGCAGTCACTCTCCATGGGACTGGTCATTCGCTGTATGGGACGGGTCACTCTCTGTTTGGGGGCAGTCACTCTCTGTATGGAGGCGGTCACTGTCTGGGACTGGTCACTCTCTGAATGGGACTGGTCATTCTCTGTATGGGGGCAGTCACTCTCTGTATGGGACTGGTCACTCCCTGTATGGGGACAGTCACTCTCAGTATGGGACTGGTCACACCCTGTATGGGGACAGTCACTCTGTAAGGGACTGGTCATTCTCTGTATGGGGCAGTCAGCCTCTGTATGGGACTGATCACTCTCTGTATGGGACTGGTCACTCTCTGTCAATCTCTGTATGAGGGCAGTCACTGTCTGGGATTGGTCACTCTCTGTATGGGACTGGTCACTCTCTGTATGCGATTGGTCACTCTCTGTACGGGTCTGGTCACTCTCTGGGGGCAGTCACTCTCTGTGTGGGACTGGTCACTCTCTGTATGGGACTGGTGACTCTGTATGGGACTGGTCATTCTCTGTATGGGGGCAGTCACTCTCTGTATGGGACTGGTCACTCCCTGTATGGAACTTGTCACTGTATGGTGGCAGTCACTACCCGTTTGGGGGCAGTCACTCTCTGTATGGGGGCAGTATCTCTCTGTATGGGACTGGTCTCTCTCTGTATGGGGACAGTCACTCTCTATGGGATTGGTCACTCTGTATGGGGCTGGTCACTCTCTGTATGGAACTGGTCACTCTCTGTATGGGGGCATTCACTCTCTGTATGGGACTGTTCACTCTCTGTTCGGGGGCAGTCACTCTCTGAATGTGACGGGTCACTCTCTGGGATTGATTACTCTCTGTATGTGACTATTCACTCTGTATTTGGGTTGGTCACTCTGTCTGGGACTGGCCACTCTCTGTATGGAGGCAGCGACTCTCTGTATGGGGCAGTCACTCTCTGTATGGGACTGGTCACTCTCTGTATGGGACTGGTCACTCTCTGGGGGCAGTCACTCTCTGTGTGGGATTGGGCACTCTCTGTATGGGGACAGTCACTCTGTATGGGATTGGTCACTCTCTGTATGGGGACAGTCACTCTCTGTATGGGGACATTCACTCTCTGTATGGGATTGGTCACTCTCTGTATGGGGGCAGTCACTCTCTGTATTGGGGCAGTCTCTCTCTGTATGGGATTGGTCACTCTCTGTATCGGGGTGTCATTCTCTGTATGGGATCAGTAACTCTCTGTATGGGAGCATTCACTCTCTGTGTGGGATTGGTCACTCTCTGTATGGGGGCAGTCACTCTGTGTATGGCACTGGTCGCTCTCTGTATGGGATTGAGCACTCTTTGTATGGGGGCAGTCACTCTCTGCATGTGACTGGTCACTCTGTGTATGGGAATGGTCACTCTCTGTTTAGTGGCAGTCACGCTCTGTATGGGGTCAGTCACTGTCCATGTGGGACTGGTCACTCTCTATGGGGGCAGTCACTCTGTCATTCTCTGTATGGGACTGGTCACTTTCTGTTTGGGGGCAGTCACTCTCTGTATGGAGGCGGTCACTCTCTGGGACTGGTCACTCTCTGTATGGGACTGGTCATTCTCTGTATGGGGGCAGTCACTCTCTGTAAGGGACTGGTCACTCCCTGTATGGGGACAGTCACTCTCAGTATGGGACTGGTCACACCCTGTATGGGGACAGTCACTCTGTAAGGGACTGGTCATTCTCTGTATGGGGCAGTCAGCCTCTGTATGGGACTGGTCACTCTCTGTATGGGACTGGTCACTCTCTGGGGGAAGTCACTCTCCATATGGGACTGGTTACTCTCTGTTTGGGGGCAGTCACTCTCTGTATGGGATTGATCACTCTCTGTTTGTGGGCAGTCACTCTCTGTATGGGGCCAGTCACTCTCTGTATGGGACTGGTCACTCTCTGTTTGAGGGCAGTCACTCTCCATATGGGACTGGTCACTCTCTGTATGGGGCCAGTCACTTTCAGTATGAGACTGGTCACTCTCTGTATGGGACTGGTCACACTCTATGGGGTTAGTCACTCTCTGGGCCAGTCACTCTCTATATGGGACTGGTCACTCTGGTGGCAGTCAATCTCTGTATGTGGGCAGTCACTGTCTGGGATTGGTCACTCTGTATGGGACTGGTCACTCTCTATGCGATTGGTCACTCTCTGTACGGGTCTGGTCACTCTCTGTTTGGGAGCAGTCACTCTCTGTGTGGGTCTGGTCACTCTCTGTATGGGGGCAGTCACTCACTGCATGGGACTGGTCACTCCCTGTATGGAACTTGTCACTGTATGGTGGCAGTCACTACCCGTATGGGGGCAGTAACTCTCTGTATGGGACTGGTCTCTCTCTGTATGGGGACAGTCACTCTCTATGGGATTGGACACTCTGTATGGGGCTGGTCACTCTCTGTCTGGGACTGGTCACTCTGTGTATGGGACTGTTCACTCTCTGTTCGGGGGCAGTCACTCTCTGTATGGGACTGGTCACTCTCTGGGATTGGTTATTCTCTGTATGAGACTGTTTACTCTGTATTTGGATTGGTCACTCTCTGTCTGGGACTGGTCACTCTCTGTATGGAGGCAGTCACTCTATGTATGGGACAGTCACTCTCTGTATGGGACTGGTCACTCTCTGTACGGGACTGGTCACTCTCTGTTTCGGGGCAGTCACTCTCTGTGTGGGATTGGTCACTCTCTGTATGGGGGCAGTCACTCTCTGTGTGGGATTGGTCACTCTTTGTATAGGGACAGTCACTCTCTGTATGGGATTGGGCACTCTCTATATGGGGGCAGTCACTCTCTGTATTGGGGCAGTCTCTCTCTGTATGGGATTGGTCACTCTCTGTATCGAGGGAGTCATTCTCTGTATGGGACCAGTAACTCTCTGTATGGGAGCATTCACTATCTGTATGGGACTGGTCACTCTGTACGGGGGCAGTCACTCTCTGTCTGGGACCAGTAACTCTCTGTATGAGGGCAGTCACTCTCGGTGTGGGATTGGTCGCTCTCTGCATGGGGACAGTCACTCTCTGTATGGGATTGATCACTCTCTGTATGGGGGCAGTCACTGTATGGGGGCAGTCACTCACTGTATGGGGGCAGTCACTCTCTGTATGGGGACAGTCACTCTCTGTATGGGGACATTCACTCTCTGTATGGGATTGGTCACTCTCTGTATGGGGCAGTCTCTGTTTGGGGGCAGTCACTCTATATGGGACTGGTCACTCTGTATGGGACTGCTCATTCTCTGTGTGGGGGCAATCACTCTGTATGGGATTGGTCACTGTATGGGGGCAGTCACTCTCTGTATGGGACTGGTCATTCTCTGTATGGGGGCAGTCACTCTCTGTATGGGGACTGGTCACTCTCTGTGTGGTGACTGGTCACTCTCTGTATGGGGGCAGTCACTCTCTGTATGGGACTGGTCACTCTCTGGGACCAGTCACTCTCTGTATGGGACTGGTCATTCTCTGTATGTGGGCAGTCAATCTCTGTATGGGACTGGTCACTCTCTATGGGGGCAGTCACTCTCTATGGGGACGGTCACTCTGTGTATTGGACTGGTCACTCTGTATGTGGACTGGTCACTCTGTATGTGGACTGGTCATTCTTTGTATGTGACCTGTTACACTCTGTACGGGAGCAGTCACTCTCTGTATGGGGACACTCACTCTCCGTATTGGACTGGTCACTCTCTGTATGGGACCAGTTACTTTCTGTATGGGGGCAATCACTCTCTGTATGGGGACAGTCACTCTCCGTATGGGACTGGTCACTCTCTCTGTATGGGGACTGGTCACTCAGACACCAGCTAATCAGCAGCAGGATGAGTGTTTCCTTGACACTGCTCAGATTGCAGTGAGCTGAGTTCTAACTGAAGCTGTTTCAGACGGTTTGTGTGTCTGCAGGAAGTTGTTGTTGATGCTTCACAGTGAATTCCTGACCAATGAGTAAGATGCTGTGGGAAAGAGTTCTTTCAGTTCACAGGAGCCCAGCTGCAGTGGGCAGCAGGCACCGAGGGGGGCAAGGTCAACTCTCAAGGTATCTGTGTGTGACCACACCTCAGGAGACATTTGGATCAGAAAACCCAAGGGAAGGGGGGGGTTTGGGTTTGGGAGAGGGAAGTTAGTTTTCCAGTCAGTTATCTGCAGAAAGTAATAACCACAGTGACAGAGAGAGGGAGGGAATATTCCAGTGTGTTGGCAGGGAGGCTCTGGGAATATTGCCACAGGGCTTCAGTCGAGGATTTGATAAATGCATTTATTTTTATTGCTCTGAGGGAGTAAATCAGGTTAAAGTTGTTGCTAAGAGAGGGACCCGGAGACATGCCTGACCCACACTGGCTAAATGCAGAGTTTCACCACAGTGTGGTGTGAGGCGGGGAACGTCATACTCGTATATTTTTGGGATTAATGTAAAAGACGTGGAGCGGAGACAGAAGCCTGGAGCACTTCCCGGTGTTCCACATGGCTGGCACTGACTCGACGGGCTGTTACAGGGTGGGGTGTAATGTTGGTGTCGATCTGTCCTGCACACTGTTACAGGGTGGTGTGTAATGTTGGTGTTGATCTGTCCTTCACACTGTTACAGGGAGGTGTGTAATGTTGTCGATCTGTCCTGCACACTGTTACAGCATGTGGTGTGATGTTGGTGTAGATCTGTCCTGCACACTGTTACAAGGTGGGGTGTAATGTTGGTGTCGATCTGTCCTACACACTGTTACAGGGTGGGGTGTAATGTTGGTGTCGATCTGTCCTACACACTGTTACAGGGTGGGGTGTAATGTTGGTGTCGATCTGTCCTGCACACTGTTACAGGGTGGTGTGTAATCTTGGTGGAGAAAGTGAGGTCTGCAGATGCTGGAGATCAGAGCTGGAAATGTGTTGCTGGAAAAGCGCAGCAGGTCAGGCAGCATCCAGGGAACAGGAGGATTGACATTTCGGGCATAAGCCCTTCTTCAGGAATGGGGTAAGTTTGTCCAGCAGGCTAAGATAAAAGGTAGGGAGGAGGGACTTGGGGGAGGGGCGTCGGAAATGTAATAGGTGGAAAGAGGTCAAGGTGAGGGTGATAGGTCAGACTGGGGTGGGGGCGGAGAGGTCGGGAAGAAGATCTCAGGTTAGGAAGGCGGTGCTGAATTTGATGGATTTGACTGAGACAGGGTGGGGGGAGGGGAAATGAAACTGGTGAAATCTGAGTTCATCCCTTGTGGTTGGAGGGTTCCTAGGCGGAAGATGAGGCGCTCTTCCTCCAACCGTCGTTTTGTTGTAGTCTGACGATGGAGGAGTCCAAAGACCTGCATGTCCTTGGTGGAGTGGGAGGGGGAATTGAAATGTTGAGCTACAGGGTGGTTGGGTTGGTTGGTCCGGGTGTCCCAGAGGTGTTCTCTGAAACGCTCCGCAAGTAGCCGGCCTGTCTCCCCAATATAGAGGAGGCCACATCGGGTGCAGAGGATGCAATAGATGATGTGTGTGGAGGTGCAGGTGAATCTGTGGCGGATATGGAAGTTTCCTTTGGGGCCTTGGAGGGAGGTGAGGGGGGAGGTGTGGGCACAAGTCTTGCACCTCCTGCGGTTGCAGGGGAAGGTGCCGGGAGTGGAGGTTGGGTTGGTGGGGGGTGTGGATCTGACGAGGGAGTCACGGAGGGAGTGGTCTTTACGGAATGCTGATAGGGGAGGGGAGGGAAATATATCCTTGGTGGTGGGGTCCGTTTGGAGGTAGCGGAAATGACGGCGGATGATGCGCTGTACATGGAGATTGGTGGGGTGGTAGGTGAGGACCAGTGGGGTTCTGTCCTGGTGGCGGTTGGAGGGGCGGGGTTCAAGGGTGGAGGAGCGGGAAGTGGAAGAGATGCGGTGGAGGGCATTGTCGACCACGTCGGGGGGGAAATTGCGGTCCTTGAAGAAGGAGGCCATCTGGGTTGTGCGTTTTTGGAACTGGTCCTCCTGGGAGCAGATGCGGCGGAGTCGAAGGAATTGGGAGAATGGGATGGCGTTTTTACAGGGGGCAGGGTGGGAGGAGGTGTAGTCCAGGTAGCTGTGGGAGTCGGTCGGTTTGTAGTAGATGTCCGTGTTGATTCGGTCGCCTGAGATAGAAATAGAAAGGTCGAGGAAGGGGAGGGAGGAATCTGAGACTGTCCAGGTGAATTTGAGGTCGGGGTGGAAGGTGTTGGTGAAGTGGATGAACTGTTCAACCTCCTCGTGGGAGCACGAGGCCGCGCCGATACAGTCATCGATGTAGCGGAGGAAAAGGTGGGGGGTGGGGCCAGTGTAGTTGCGGAAGATGGACTGTTCCACACATCCTACGAAGAGGCAGGCATAGCTGGGGCCCATTCGGGTGCCCATGGCTACTCCTTTCGTTTGGAGGAAGTGGGAGGATTGGAAAGAGAAGTTGTTCAGGGTGAGGACCAGTTCAGTCAGTCGAAGGAGGGTGTCAGTGGAAGGGTACTGGTCGGTACGGCGGGAAAGAAAGAAGCGGAGGGCTTTGAGTCCTTTGTGATGGGGGATGGAGGTTACAGGAACTCGATGTCCATGGTGAAGATAAGGCGTTGGAGACCGGGGAAGCGAAAATCATGGAGCAGGTGGAGGGCATGGGTGGTGTCCCGAACGTAGGTGGGGAGTTCTTGGACTAAGGGGGACAGGACGGTGTCAAGGTATGCGGAGATGAGTTCGGTGGGGCAGGAGCAGGCTGAGACAATGGGTCGGCTGGGGCAGTCAGGTTTGTGGATTTTGGGCAGGAGGTAGAAACGGGCGGTGCGGGGTTGTGGGACTATGAGGTTGGAGGCGGTGGATGGGAGGTCCCCTGAGGTGATGAGGTTATGGACGGTCTGGGAGATGATGGTTTGGTGGTGGGGGGTGGGGTCATGGTCAAGGGGGCAGTAGGAGGAGGTATCTGCGAGCTGGCGTTTGGCCTCAGCGGTGTAGAGGTCGGTGCGCCAAACTACTACCGCACCTCCCTGGTCTGCCGGTTTGATAGTGAGGTTGGGGTTGCAACGGAGTGAGTGGAGGGCTGTGCGTTCCGAGGGTGAGAGGTTGGAGTGGGTGAGTGGGGTGGGGGAGTTCAGGTGGCGGTTAATATCGCGGCGGCAGTTGGCTATGAAGAGGTCGAGGGCAGGTAGGAGGCCAGCACGGGGTGTCCAGGTGGATGGGGTGTGTTGGAGGCGGGAGAAGGGGTCGTCAGAGGGTGGGCGGGAGTCTTGGTTAAAGAAGTGGGCACGGAGGCGAAGGCGGCGGAAGAATTGTTCGATGTCACGCCGCGTGTAATCTTGGTGTCAATCTGTCCTGCACGCTGTTACAGGGTGGTGTGTAATCTTGGTGTCGATCTGTCCTACACACTGTTACAAGGTGGGGTGTAATGTTGGTGTCGATCTGTCCTGCACACTGTTACAGGATGAGGTGTAATGTTGGTGTCGATCTGTCCTGCGCACTGTTACAGGGTGTTGTGTAATGTTGGTGTAGATCTGTCCTGCACACTGTTACAGGGTGGTGTGTAATGATGGTGTCGATCTGTCCTGCGCACTGTTACAGGGTGTTGTGTAATGTTGGTGTAGATCTGTCCTGCACACTGTTACAGGGTGGTGTGTAATGATGGTGTCGATCTGTCCTGCACACTGTTCCAGGGTAGTGTGTAATGTTGGTGTCGATCTGTCCTGCACACTGTTACAGGGTGGTGTGTAATCTTGGTGTCGATCTGTCCTGCACACTGTTACAGGGTGGAGTGTAGTGTTGGTGTCGATCTGTCCTGCACGCTGTTACATGGTGGTGTGTAATCTTGGTGTCAATCTGTCCTGCGCATTGTTGCAATGTGGGGTATAATGTTGGTGTCGATCTGTCCTGCGCACTGTTACAGAATGGGGTGTAATGTTGGTGTCGATCTGTCCTGCACACTGTTACAGGGTGGTGTGTAATCTTGGTGTCGATCTGTCCTGCACACTGTTACAGGGTGGTGTGTAGTGTTGGTGTCGATCTGTCCTGCACACTGTTACATGGTGGTGTGTAATCTTGGTGTCAATCTGTCCTGCGCACTGTTCCAGGGTGATGTGTAATGTTGGTGTAGATCTGTCGTTCACAATGTTACAGGGTGGTGTGTAATGTTGGTGTCGATCTGTACTGCGCACTGTTCCAGGTTAGTGTGTAATGTTTGTGTCGGTCTGTCCTGCGCCCTGTTACAGCATGTGGTGTGATGTTGGTGTACATCTGACCTGCACACTGTTACAGTGTGTGGTGTAATGTTGGTGTTGATCTGTCCTGCACAATGTTATAGAGCAGGTGTAATTTTGGTGTCGATATGTTCTGCACACACTTACAGAAGGGGGTGTAATGTTGGTGTCGATATGTCCTGCACACTATTACAGGTTGGAGTTTAATATTTTTGTCGATATGTCCTGCATGCTGTTACAGTGTGGTGTGTAATCTTTGTGTCGATCTGTCCTGCGCACTGTTACAGGATGGTATGTAATGTTGGTGTCGATTTGTCCTGCATGCTGTTACAGGATGGCGTGGAATGTTGGTGTCGATCTGTCCTGCACACTGTTACAGGGTGGTGTGTAATGTTGGTATCGATCTGTCCTGCACATTGTTACAGAGTTGGGTGTAATGCTGGTGTCGATCTGTCCTGCACACTGTTACAGGGTGGTGTGTAATGTTGGTGTCGATCTGTCCTGCACACAGTTACAGTGTGGGGTGTAATGTTGGTGTTGATCTGTCCTGCACACTGTTACAGGGTGAGGTGTAATGTTAGTGTTGATCTGTCCTGCACACTGTTACAGGGTGGGGTGTAATGTTGGTGTCAATCTGTCCAGCACACTGTTACAGGGTGGTGTGCAATGTTGGTGTCAATCAGTCCTGCACACAATTACAGGGTGGGGTGTAATGTTGGTGACGATCTGTGCTGCACACTGTTACAGGGTGGGGTGTAATGTTGGTGTCCATCTGTCCTGCACACTGTTCCAGGGTGGTGTGTAATGTTGTTGATCTGTCCTGCACACTGTTACAGCATGTGGTGTGATCTTGGTGTACATCTGTCCTGCACACTGTTACAGTGTGCGGTGTAATGTTGGTGTAGATCGGTCCTGCACACTGTACCAGTGTCGGGTGTAATTTTGGTGTCGATCTGTTCTGCACACACTTACAGAAGGGGGTGTAATGTTGGTGTCGATATGTCCTGCACAGTATTACAGGTTGGAGTTTAATATTTTTGTCGATATGTCCTGCATGCTGTTACAGTGTGGTGTGTAATCTTTGTGTCGATCTGTCCTGCGCACTGTTACAGGATGGTATGTAATGTTGGTGTCGATCTGTCCTGCATGCTATTACAGGATGGCGTGGAATGTTGGTGTCGATCTGTCCTGCACACTCTTACAGGGTGGTGTGTAATGCTGGTATTGATCTGTCCTGCACACTGTTACAGGGTGGTGTGTAATGTTGGTGTCGATCTGTCCTGCACACAGTTACAGGGTAGGGTGTAATGTTGGTGTCGATTTGTCCTGCACACTGTTACAGGGTGGGGTGTAATGTTGGTGTCGATCTGTCCTGCACACTGTACCAGTGTCGGGTGTAATGTTGGTGTCGATCTGTCCTGCGCACTGTTACAGGGTGTTGTGTAATGTTGGTGTCGATCTGTCCTGCACACTGTTACATGGTGGTGTGTAATGTTGGTGTCGATCTGTCCTGCACACTGTTACAGGGTGGTGTGTAATGTTGGTGTCAATCTGTCATGTACACTGTTACATGGTGGTGTGTAATGTTGGTGTCGATCTGTCCTGCACACTGTTACAGGGTGGTGTGTAATGTTGGTGTCGATCTGTCCTGCACACTGTTACAGGGTGGTGTGTAATGTTGCTGTTAATCTGTCCTTCACACTGTTACAGGGAGGTGTGTAATGTTGTCGATCTGTCCTGCACACTGTTACAACATGTGGTGTGATGTTGGTGTCGATCTGTCCTGCACACTGTTACAGGGTGGTGTGTAATGTTGCTGTTAATCTGTCCTTCACACTGTTACGGGGAGGTGTGTAATGTTGTCGATCTGTCCTGCACACTGTTACAACATGTGGTGTGATGTTGGTGTCGATCTGTCCTACACACTGTTACAGGGTGGGGTGTAATGTTGGTGTCGATCTATCCTGCACACTGTTACAGGGTGGTGTGTAATCTTGGTGTCAATCTGTCCTGCACGCTGTTACAGGGTGGTGTGTAATCTTGGTGTCGATCTGTCCTGCACACTGTTACAGGGTGGTGTGTAATCTTGGTGTCGATCTGTCCTGCACACTGTTACAGGGTGGTGTGTAATGTTAGTGTCGATCTGTCCTACACACTGTTACAGGGTGGGGTGTAATGTTTGTGTCGATCTGTCCTGCACACTCTTACAGCATGTGTGTGATGTTGGTATACATCTGTCCTGCACACTGTTACAAGGTGGGGTGTAATGTTGGTGTCGATCTGTCCTGCACACTGTTACAGCATGTGGTGTGATTTTGGTGTACATCTGTCCTGCACACTGTTACAGGTTGGTGTTTAATTTTGGTGTCGATCTGTCCTGTACACTGTTACAGGATGGTATGTAATGTTGGTGTCGATCTGTCCTGCACACTGTTACGGGGTGGTGTGTAATGTTGGTGTTGATCTATCCTGCACACTGTTACAGGGTGCTGTGCAATGTTTGTGTCAATCTGTCCTGCATGCTGTTACAAGGTGGTGTGTAATATTGGTGTCGGTCTGTACTGCACACTGTTATGTTGTGGTGTTTAATGTTGGTGTTGGTCTGTCCTGCACGCTGTTACAGTCTGGGGTGTAATGTTGGTGTCGACCTGTCCTGCACACTGTTACAGTGTGCTGTGTAATGTTGGTGTCGATCTGTCCTGCGCACTGTTACAGGGTGGTGTGCAATGTTGGTGTCGATCTGTCCTGCACAATGTTTCTGCGTGGTGTGTAATGTTGGTGTCGATCTGTTCTGTGCACTGTTACAGGGTGGTGTGTAATGTTGGTGTCGATCTGTCCTGCCCACTCTTACAGGGTGGTGTGTAATGTTGGTGTCGATCTGTCCTGCACACTCTTACAGGGTGGTGTGTAATGTTGGTGTCGATCTGTCCTGCACACTGTTACAGTGTGTGGTGCAATGTTGGTGTCGATCTGTCCTGCACACTCTTACAGGGTGGTGTGTAATGTTGGTGTCGATCTTTTCTGCACACTCTTACAGAAGGGGGTGTAATGTTGGTGTCGATCTGTCCTGCACACTATTACTGGTTGGTGTTTAATTTTGGTGTCGATCTGTCCTGCATGCTGTTACAGTGTGGTGTGTAATCTTTGTGTTGATCTGTCCTGCGCGCTGTTACAGGATGGTGTGGAATGTTGGTGTTGATCTGTCCAGCACACTGTTACATTGTGGTGTGTAATGTTGCTGTCGGTCTGTCCTGCACGCTGTTACAGTGTGGGGTGTAATGTTGGTGTCGACCTGTCCTGCACACTGTTACAGTGTGCTGTGTAATGTTGGTGTCGATCTGTCCTGCGCACTGTTACAGGGTGGTGTGCAATGTTGTTGTCGATCTGTCCTGCACAATGTTTCTGCGTGGTGTGTAATGTTGGTGTCGATCTGTTCTGTGCACTGTTACAGGGTGGTGTGTAATGTTGGTGTCGATCTGTCCTGCCCACTCTTACAGGGTGGTGTGTAATGTTGGTGTCGATCTGTCCTGCACACTCTTACAGGGTGGTGTGTAATGTTGGTGTCGATCTGTCCTGCACACTGTTACAGTGTGTGGTGCAATGTTGGTGTCGATCTGTCCTGCACACTCTTACAGGGTGGTGTGTAATGTTGGTGTCGATCTTTTCTGCACACTCTTACAGAAGGGGGTGTAATGTTGGTGTCGATCTGTCCTGCACACTATTACTGGTTGGTGTTTAATTTTGGTGTCGATCTGTCCTGCATGCTGTTACAGTGTGGTGTGTAATCTTTGTGTTGATCTGTCCTGCGCGCTGTTACAGGATGGTGTGGAATGTTGGTGTTGATCTGTCCAGCACACTGTTACATTGTGGTGTGTAATGTTGCTGTCGGTCTGTCCTGCACGCAGTTACAGGGTGGGGTGTAATGTTGGTGTTGCTCTGTCCTGCGCACTGTTACAGGGAGGTATGTAATGTTTATGTCGATCTGTCCTGCACACTGTTACAGGGTGGTGTGTCAGGTTGGTGTCGATCTTTCCTGCACGCTGTTACAGGGTGGTGTGTAATGTTGGTGTCGACCTGTCCTGCACACCTTTACAGGGTGTTGTGTAATGTTGGTGTCGATCTGTCCTGCACACTGTTACAGGTTGGGGTGTAATGTTGGTGTCGGCCAGTCCTGCGCACTGTTACAGGATGGTGTGTAATGTTGGTGTCGGACTGTCCTGCACACTATTAGATTACTTTACAGTGTGGAAACAGGCCCTTCGGCCCAACAAGTCCACACCGACCCGCCGAAGCGCAAACCACCCATACCCCTACATTTACCCCTTACCTAACACTACGGACAATTTAGCATGGCCAATTCACCTGACCTGCACATCTTTGGAACTGTGGGAGGAAACCGGAGCACTCGGAGGAAACCCACGCAGACACGGGGAGAATGTGCAAACTCCACACAGTCAGTCGCCTGAGGCGGGAACTGAACCCGGGTCTCTGGCGCTGTGAGGCAGCAGTGCTAACCACTGTGCCACCGTGCCGCCCACCTTTACAGGGTGTTGTGTAATGTTGGTGTCGATCTGTCCTGCACACTGTTACATTGTGGTGTGTAATGTTGGTGTCAACCTGCCCTGCGCACTATTACAGAATTGGGTGTAATGTCGGTGTCGTTCTGTCCTGCACACTATTACAGGTTGGTGTTTAATGTTGGTGTCGATCTGTCCAGCTCACTGTTTCTGGGTGGGGTGTAATGTTGGTGTCGATCTGTTCTGCGCACTGTTACAGGGAGGTGTGTAATGTTGGTGTCGATCTGTCCTGCACACTGTTACAGGGTGGTGTGTAATGTTGGTGTCGATCTTTCCTGCACCCTGTTACAGGGTGGTGTGTAATGTTGGTGTCGATCTGTCCTGCACACCTTTACAGGGTGTTGTTTAATGTTGGTGTCGATCTGTCCTGCACATTGTTACAGGGTTGGGTGTAATGTTGGTGTCAATCTGTCTTGCACACTGTTACAGGATGGTGTGTAAGGTTGGTGTTGGTCTGTCCTTCACACTGTTACTGGGAGGTGTGTAATGTTGTCAATCTGTCCTGCACACTCTTACAGCATGTGGTGTGATGTTGGTGTACATCTGTCCTGCACACTGTTACAGGTTGGTGTGTAATGTTGGTGTCGATCTTTCGTGCACCCTGTTACAGGGTGGTGTGTAATGTTGGCGATCTGTCCTGCACAACTTTACAGGGTGTTGTGTAATGTTGGTGTCGATCTATCCTGCACACTGTTACAGGGTGGGGTGTAATGTTTGTGCCAATCTGTCCTGCACACTGTTACAAGGTGGTGTGTGATGTTGGTGTCGGTCTGTACTGCACACTGTTATATTGTGGTGTGCAATGTTGGTGTCGGTCTGTCCTGCACGCTGTTACAGGGTGGGGTGTAATGTTGGTGTCGATCTGTCCTGCGCACTATTAAAGAATGGGGTGTAATGTTGGTGTCGATCTGTCCTGCACACTGTTACAGGGTGGTGTGTAATGTTGGTGTCGATCTGTCCTGCACACTGTTACAGGGTGGGGTCTAATGTTGGTGTCAATCTGTCCTGCACACTGTTCCAGGGTGGTGTGTAATGTTGGTGTACAGCTGTCCTGCACACTGTTACAAGGTGGGGTGTAATGCTGGTGTCGATCTGTCCTGCACACTCTTACAGGGTGGTGTGCAATGTTGGTGTCGATCTGTTCTGCGCACTGTTACAGGGTGGTGTGTAATGTTGGTGTCAATCTGTCCTGCATACTGTTACAGGGTGGTGTGCAATGTTGGTGTTTATCTGTCCTGCACAATGTTACAGGGTGGTGTGTAATGTTGGTGTCAATCTGTCCTGCACACTGTTCCAGGGTGGTGTGTAATGTTGGTGTCGATCTGTCCTGCACACTGTTACAGCATGTGGTGTGATGTTGGTGTTGATCTGTCCTTCACACTGTTACAGGATGTGTTGTAATGTTGTTGTCGATCTGTCCTGCGCGCTGTTACAGGGTTGTGTGTAATCTTGGTGTCGATCGGTCCGGCACACTATTACTGGGTGGGGTGTAATGTTGGTGTCGCTCTGTCCTGCGCACTGTTACAGGGAGGTGTGCAATGTTGGTGTCGATCTGTCCTGCACACTGTTACAGGATTGGGTGTAATGTTGGTGTCGATCTGTCCTGCGCACTGTTACAGCGTTGTGTGTAATGTTGGTGTCGATCTGTCCTGCTCGCTGTTACAAGGTGGTGTGTAATATTGGTCTCGATCTGTCCTGCACACAGTTACAGAGTGGTGTGTAATGTTGGTGTCAATCTGTCCTGCACACTGTTCCAGGGTGGTGTGTAATGTTGGTGTCGATCTGTCCTGCACACTGTTGCAGCGTGTGGTGTGATGTTGGTGTACATGTGTCCTGCACACTGTTACAGTGTGTGGTGTAATGTTGGTGGTGATCTGTCCTGCACACTGTTACAAGGTGGGGTGTAATGTTGTTGTCGATCTGTCCTGCACACTGTTACAGGATGGTGTGTAATGTTGGTGTTGGTCTGTCCTTCACACTGTTACTGGGAGGTGTGTAATGTTGTCGATCTGTCCTGCACACTCTTACAGCATGTGGTGTGATGTTGGTGTACATCTGTCTTGCACACTGTTACAGGTTGGTGTGTAATGTTGGTGTCGATCTTTCGTGCACCCTGTTACAGGGTGGTGTGTAATGTTGTCGATCTGTCCTGCACAACTTTACAGGGTGTTGTGTAATGTTGGTGTCGATCTGTCCTGCACACTGTTACAGGGTGGGGTATAATGTTGGTGTTGATCTATCCTGCACACTGTTACAGGGTGCTGTGTAATGTTTGTGTCAATCTGTCCTGCACACTGTTACAAGGTGGTGTGTGATGTTGGTGTTGGTCTGTACTGCACACTGTTATATTGTGGTGTGTAATGTTGGTGTCGGTCTGTCCTGCACACTGTTACAGGGTGGGGTGTAATGTTGGTGTCGATCTGTACTGCACACTGTTACAGCATGTGGTGTGATGTTGGTGTTGATCTGTCCTTCACACTGTTACAGGACGTGTTGTAATGTTGTTGTCGATCTGTCCTGCGCGCTGTTACACCGTTGTGTGTAATCTTGGTGTCGATCGGTCCGGCACACTATTACTGGGTGGGGTGTAATGTTGGTGTCGCTCTGTCCTGCGCACTGTTACAGTGAGGTGTGCAATGTTGGTGTCGATCTGTCCTGCACACTGTTACAGGATGGGGTGTAATGTTGGTGTCGATCTGTCCTGCGCACTGTTACAGGGTTGTGTGTAATGTTGGTGTCGATCTGTCCTGCTTGCTGTTACAAGGTGGTGTGTAATATTGGTCTCGATCTGTCCTGCACGCTGTTACAGGGTGGGGAATAATGCTGGTGTCGATCTGTCCTGCGCACTGTTACATTGTGGTGTGTAATGTTGGAGTCGATCTGTCCTGCACACTGTTACATTGTGGTGTGTAATGTTGGTGTCGATCTCTCCTGCATGCTGTTGCTGCGGGTTGTGTAATGTTGGTGTCGATCTGTCTTGCACACTGGTACATCATGTGCTGTGATGTTGGTGTACATCTGCCCTGCACACTGTTACAGTGTGTGGTGCAATGTTGGTGTTGATCTGTCCTGCACAATGTTACAGGACAGGGTGTAATTTTAGGTGTCGATCTTTTCTGCACACTCTTACAGAAGGGGGTGTAATGTTGGTGTCGATCTGTCCTGCACACTATTACAGTGTGGTGTGTAATCTTTGTATCGATCTGTCCTGCATGCTGTTACAGTGTGGTGTGTAATCTTTGTATCGATCTGTCCTGCGCACTGTTACAGGATGGTATGTAATGTTGGTGTCGATTTGTCCTGCATGCTGTTACAGGATGGTGTGGAATGTTGGTGTTGATCTGTCCTGCGCATTGTTATAGTGTGGGGTATAATGTTGGTGTCAATCTGTCCTGCACTGTGTTACATTGTGGTGTGTAATGTTGCTGTCGGTCTGTCCTGCACGCTGTTACAGGGTGGGGTGTAATGTTGGTGTTGATCTGTCCAGCACACTGTTACATTGTGGTGTGTAATGTTGCTGTCGGTCTGTCCTGCACGCTGTTACACGGTGCGGTCTAATGTTGGTGTCGCTCTGTCCTGCGCACTGTTACAGGGAGGTGTGTAATGTTTGTGTCGATCTGTCCTGCACACTGTTACAGGGTGGTGTGTAATGTTGATGTCGATCTTTCCTGCACCATGTTACAGGGTGGTGTGTAATGTTGGTGTCGATCTGTCCTGCACACCTTTATAGGGTGTTGTGTAATGTTGGTGTCAATCTGTCCTGCACACTGTCACAGGGTGGAGTGTAATGTTGGTGTCGATCATTCCTGCACATTGTTATAGGGTTGGGTGTAATGCTGGTGTCGATCTGTCCTGCACACTCTTACAGGATGGTGTGCAATGCTGGTGTCGATCTGTCCTGCACACTGTTCCATGGTGGATTGTAATGTTGGTGTAGATCTGTCCTGCATACTGTTACAGGGTGGTGTGTAATGTTGGTGTCAATCTGTCCTGCACACTGTTCCAGGGTAGTGTGTAATGTTGGTGTCGATCTGTCCTGCACACTGTTACAGCATGTGGTGTGATGTTGGTGTACATCTGTCCTGCACACTGTTACAGTTTGCAGTGTAATGTTGGTGTTGATCTGTCCTTCACACTGTTACAGGATGTGGTGTAATGTTGTTGTCGATCTGTCCTGCGCGCTGTTACAGGGAGGTGTGTAATCTTGGTGTCGATCGGTCCAGCGCACTATTACCGGGTGGGGTGTAATGTTGGTGTCGCTCTGTCCTGCGCACTGTTACAGGGTGGTGTGTAATGTTGGTGTCGATCTGTCCTGCACATTGTTACAGGTTTGGGTGTAATGTTGGTGTCGATCTGTCCTGCAAACTGTAACAGGGTGGGGTGTAATGTTGGTGTTGATCTGCCCTACACACTGTTACAGTTTGGTGAGTAATGTTGGTGTTGATCTGTCCTACACGCTGTTACAGGGTGGTGTGTAAACTTGGTGTCGATCTGACCTGCACACCTTTACAGGGTGGTGTGGAATGTTGGAGTCGATCTGTCCTGCACACTGTCACAGGGTGGGGTGTAATGTTGGTGTTGATCTGTCCTGCACGCTGTTACAGGGTGGTGTGTAATGTTGGTGTACATCTGTCCTGCACACTGTTACAAGGTGGGGTGTAATGCTGGTGTCGATCTGTCCTGCACACTCTTACAGGGTGGTGTGCAATGTTGGTGTCGATCTGTTCTGCGCACTGTTACAGGGTGGTGTGTAATGTTGGTGTTTATCTGTCCTGCACAATGTTACAGGGTGGTGTGTAATGTTGGTGTCAATCTGTCCTGCACACTGTTCCAGGGTGGTGTGTAATTTTGGTGTAGATCTGTCCTGCACACTGTAACAGCATGTGGTGTGATGCTGGTGTAGTTCTGTCCTGCACACTGTTACAGGATGGGGTGTAATTTTGGTGTCGATCTGTCCTACATGTTGTTACAGGGTAGGGTGTAATTTTGATGTCTTCTGTCCTGCGCACTGTTTCAGGGTGGTGTGTAATGTTGGTGTCGATCTGTCCTGCTTGCTGTTACAAGGTGGGGTGTAATGTTGATGTCGATCTGTCCTGCGCACTGTTACAGGGTTGTGTGTAATGTTGGTGTCGATCTGTCCTGCTTGCTGTTACAAGATGGTGTGTAATATTGGTCTCGATCTGTCCTGCACACAGTTACAGAGTGGTGTGTAATGTTGGTGTCAATCTGTCCTGCACGCTGTTACAGGGTGGGGTATAATGTTGGTGTCGATCTGTCCTGCGCACTGTTACAGGGTGGTGTGTAATGTTGGAGTCGATCTATCCTGCACACTGTTACATTGTGGTGTGTAATGTTGGTGTCGATCTCTCCTGCATGCTGTTACAGCGTGTGGTGTAATGTTGGTGTCGATCTGTCCTGCACACTGTTACACCATGTGCTGTGATGTTGGTGTACATCTGCCCTGCACACTGTTACAGTGTGTGGTGCAATGTTGGTGTTGATCTGTCCTGCACAATGTTACAGGGTGGGGTGTAATTTTGGTGTCGATCTTTTCTGCACACTCTTACAGAAGGGGGTGTAATGTTGGTGTCGATCTGTCCTGCACACTATTACAGTGTGGTGTGTAATCTTTGTATCGATCTGTCCTGCGCACTGTTACAGGATGGTATGTAATGTTGGTGTCGATTTGTCCTGCATGCTGTTACAGGATGGTGTGGAATGTTGGTGTTGATCTGTCCTGCGCATTGTTACAGCGTGGGGTATAATGTTGGTGTCAATCTGTCCTGCACTGTGTTACATTGTGGTGTGTAATGTTGCTGTCGGTCTGTCCTGCACGCTGTTACAGGGTGGGGTGTAATGTTAGTGTTGATCTGTCCAGCACACTGTTACATTGTGGTGTGTAATGTTGGTGTTGATCTGTCCAGCACACTGTTACATTGTGGTGTGTAATGTTGCTGTCGGTCTGTCCTGCACGCTGTTACAGGGTGGGGTGTAATGTTGGTGTCGCTCTGTCCTGCGCACTGTTACATTGTGATGTGTAATGTTTGTGTCGATCTGTCCTGCACACTGTTACAGGGTGGTGTGTAATGTTGATCTCGATCTTTCCTGCACCATGTTACAGGGTGGTGTGTAATGTTGGTGTCGATCTGTCCTGCACACCTTTATAGGGTGTTCTGTAATGTTGGTGTCAATCTGTCCTGCACACTGTTACAGGTTGGGGTGTAATGTTGGTGTCGACCAGTCCTGCGCACTGTTACAGGATGGTGTGTAATGTTGGTGTCGGACTGTCCTGCACACTATTACCGGGTGGTGTGTAATGTTGGTGTCGATCTGTCCTGCACACTGTTACATTGTGGTGTGTAATGTTGCTGTCGGTCTGTCCAGCACGCTGTTACAGGGTGGGGTGTCATGTTGGTGTCAACCTGCCCTGCGCACTATTACAGAATCGGGTGTAATGTCGGTGTCGTTCTGTCCTGCACACTATTACAGGTTGGTGTTTAATGTTGGTGTCGATCTGTCCAGCTCACTGTTTCTGCGTGGGGTGTAATGTTGGTGTCGATCTGTACTGCGCACTGTTACAGGGAGGTGTGTAATGTTGGTGTTGATCTGTCCTGCACACTGTTACCGGGTGGTGTGTAATGTTGGTGTCGATCTTTCCTGCACCCTGTTACAGGGTGGTGTGTAATGTTGGTGTCGATCTGTCCTGCACACCTTTCCAGGGTGTTGTTTAATGTTGGTGTCGATCTGTCCTGCACATTGTTACAGGGTTGGGTGTAATGTTGGTGTCAATCTGTCTTGCACACTGTTACAGGATGGTGTGTAATGTTGGTGTTGGTCTGTCCTTCACACTGTTACTGGGAGGTGTGTAATGTTGTCAATCTGTCCTGCACACTCTTACAGCATGTGGTGTGATGTTGGTGTACATCTGTCCTGCTCACTGTTACAGGTTGGTGTGTAATGTT
Source organism: Chiloscyllium plagiosum (assembly GCF_037043375.1). NCBI lineage: Eukaryota > Metazoa > Chordata > Chondrichthyes > Orectolobiformes > Hemiscylliidae > Chiloscyllium > Chiloscyllium plagiosum. Next base: position 37,625,319 of record NW_028270183.1, read on the forward strand.
GGTGTCGATCTTTCGTGCACCCTGTTACAGGGTGGTGTGTAATGTTGTCGATCTGTCCTGCACAACTTTACAGGGTGTTGTGTAATGTTGGTGTCGATCTGTCCTGCACACTGTTACAGGGTGGGGTATAATGTTGGTGTTGATCTATCCTGCACACTGTTACAGGGTGCTGTGTAATGTTTGTGTCAATCTGTCCTGCACACTGTTACAAGGTGGTGTGTGATGTTGGTGTCGGTCTGTACTGCACACTGTTATATTGTGGTGTGTAATGTTGGTGTCGGTCTGTCCTGCACGCTGTTACAGGGTGGGGTGTAATGTTGGTGTCGACCAGTCCTGCGCACTATTAAAGAATGGGGTGTAATGTTGGTGTCGATCTGTCCTGCACACTGTTACAGGGTGGTGTGTAATGTTGGTGTCGATCTGTCCTGCACACTGTTACAGGGTGGGGTCTAATGTTGGTGTCAATCTGTCCTGCACACTGTTCCAGGGTGGTGTGTAATGTTGGTGTACATCTGTCCTGCACACTGTTACAAGGTGGGGTGTAATGCTGGTGTCGATCTGTCCTGCACACTCTTACAGGGTGGTGTGCAATGTTGGTGTCGATCTGTTCTGCGCACTGTTACAGGGTGGTGTGTAATGTTGGTGTCAATCTGTCCTGCATACTGTTACAGGGTGGTGTGCAATGTTGGTGTTTATCTGTCCTGCACAATGTTACAGGGTGGTGTGTAATGTTGGTGTCAATCTGTCCTGCACACTGTTCCAGGGTGGTGTGTAATGTTGGTGTCGATCTGTCCTGCACACTGTTACAGCATGTGGTGTGATGTTGGTTTTGATCTGTCCTTCAAACTGTTACAGGATGTGTTGTAATGTTGTTGTCGATCTGTCCTGCGCACTGTTACAGGGTTGTGTGTAATCTTGGTGTCGATCGGTCCGGCACACTATTACTGGGTGGGGTGTAATGTTGGTGTCGCTCTGTCCTGCGCACTGTTACAGGGAGGTGTGCAATGTTGGTGTCGATCTGTCCTGCACACTGTTACAGGATGGGGTGTAATGTTGGTGTCGATCTGTCCTGCTCGCTGTTACAAGGTGGTGTGTAATATTGGTCTCGATCTGTCCTGCACACAGTTACAGAGTGGTGTGTAATGTTGGTGTCAATCTGTCCTGCACACTGTTCCAGGGTGGTGTGTAATGTTGGTGTCGATCTGTCCTGCACACTGTTACAGGGTGGTGTGTAATGTTGGTGTCGATCTTTCCTGCACACTGTTGCAGCGTGTGGTGTGATGTTGGTGTACATGTGTCCTGCACACTGTTACAGTGTGTGGTGTAATGTTGGTGGTGATCTGTCCTGCACACTGTTACAAGGTGGGGTGTAATGTTGTTGTCGATCTGTCCTGCACACTGTTACAGGATGGTGTGTAATGTTGGTGTTGGTCTGTCCTTCACACTGTTACTGGGAGGTGTGTAATGTTGTCGATCTGTCCTGCACACTCTTACAGCATGTGGTGTGATGTTGGTGTACATCTGTCCTGCACACTGTTACAGGTTGGTGTGTAATGTTGGTGTCGATCGTTCGTGCACCCTGTTACAGGGTGGTGTGTAATGTTGTCGATCTGTCCTGCTCAACTTTACAGGGTGTTGTGTAATGTTGGTGTCGATCTGTCCTGCACACTGTTACAGGGTGGGGTATAATGTTGGTGTTGATCTATCCTGCACACTGTTACAGGGTGCTGTGTAATGTTTGTGTCAATCTGTCCTGCACACTGTTACAAGGTGGTGTGCGATGTTGGTGTCGGTCTGTACTGCACACTGTTATATTGTGGTGTGTAATGTTGGTGTCGGTCTGTCCTGCACGCTGTTACAGGTTGGGGTGTAATGTTGGTGTCGATCTGTCCTGCACACTGTTACAGCATGTGGTGTGATGTTGGTGTTGATCTGTCCTTCACACTGTTACAGGACGTGTTGTAATGTTGTTGTCGATCTGTCCTGCGCGCTGTTACAGGGTTGTGTGTAATCTTGGTGTCGATCGGTCCGGCACACTATTACTGGGTGGGGTGTAATGTTGGTGTCGCTCTGTCCTGCGCACTGTTACAGGGAGGTGTGCAATGTTGGTGTCGATCTGTCCTGCACACTGTTACAGGATGGGGTGTAATGTTGGTGTCAATCTGTCCTGCGCACTGTTACAGGGTTGTGTGTAATGTTGGTGTCAATCTGTCCTGCTTGCTGTTACAAGGTGGTGTGTAATATTGGTCTCGATCTGTCCTGCACGCTGTTACAGGGTGGGGAATAATGCTGGTGTCGATCTGTCCTGCGCACTGTTACATTGTGGTGTGTAATGTTGGAGTCGATCTGTCCTGCACACTGTTACATTGTGGTGTGTAATGTTGGTGTCGATCTCTCCTGCATGCTGTTGCTGCGGGTTGTGTAATGTTGGTGTCGATCTGTCTTGCACACTGGTACATCATGTGCTGTGATGTTGGTGTACATCTGCCCTGCACACTGTTACAGTGTGTGGTGCAATGTTGGTGTTGATCTGTCCTGCACAATGTTACAGGACAGGGTGTAATTTTGGTGTCGATCTTTTCTGCACACTCTTACAGAAGGGGGTGTAATGTTGGTGTCGATCTGTCCTGCACACTATTACAGTGTGGTGTGTAATCTTTGTATCGATCTGTCCTGCATGCTGTTACAGTGTGGTGTGTAATCTTTGTATCGATCTGTCCTGCGCACTGTTACAGGATGGTATGTAATGTTGGTGTTGATTTGTCCTGCATGCTGTTACAGGATGGTGTGGAATGTTGGTGTTGATCTGTCCTGCGCATTGTTATAGTGTGGGGTATAATGTTGGTGTCAATCTGTCCTGCACTGTGTTACATTGTGGTGTGTAATGTTGCTGTCGGTCTGTCCTGCACGCTGTTACAGGGTGGGGTGTAATGTTGGTGTTGATCTGTCCAGCACACTGTTACATTGTGGTGTGTAATGTTGGTGTTGATCTGTCCAGCACACTGTTACATTGTGGTGTGTAATGTTGCTGTCGGTCTGTCCTGCACGCTGTTACAGGGTGGGGTGTAATGTTGGTGTCGCTCTGTCCTGCGCACTGTTACAGGGAGATGTGTAATGTTTGTGTCGATCTGTCCTGCACACTGTTACAGGGTGGTGTGTAATGTTGATCTCGATCTTTCCTGCACCATGTTACAGGGTGGTGTGTAATGTTGGTGTCGATCTGTCCTGCACACTGTTACAGGTTGGGGTGTAATGTTGGTGTCGACCAGTCCTGCGCACTGTTACAGGATGGTGTGTAATGTTGGTGTCGGACTGTCCTGCACACTATTACCGGGTGGTGTGTAATGTTGGTGTCGATCTGTCCTGCACACTGTTACATTGTGGTGTGTAATGTTGCTGTCGGTCTGTCCAGCACGCTGTTACAGGGTGGGGTGTCATGTTGGTGTCAACCTGCCCTGCGCACTATTACAGAATCGGGTGTAATGTCGGTGTCGTTCTGTCCTGCACACTATTACAGGTTGGTGTTTAATGTTGGTGTCGATCTGTCCAGCTCACTGTTTCTGCGTGGGGTGTAATGTTGGTGTCGATCTGTTCTGCGCACTGTTACAGGGAGGTGTGTAATGTTGGTGTTGATCTGTCCTGCACACTGTTACAGGGTGGTGTGTAATGTTGGTGTCGATCTTTCCTGCACCCTGTTACAGGGTGGTGTGTAATGTTGGTGTCGATCTGTCCTGCACACCTTTCCAGGGTGTTGTTTAATGTTGGTGTCGATCTGTCCTGCACATTGTTACAGGGTTGGGTGTAATGTTGGTGTCAATCTGTCTTGCACACTGTTACAGGATGGTGTGTAATGTTGGTGTTGGTCTGTCCTTCACACTGTTACTGGGAGGTGTGTAATGTTGTCAATCTGTCCTGCACACTCTTACAGCATGTGGTGTGATGTTGGTGTACATCTGTCCTGCTCACTGTTACAGGTTGGTGTGTAATGTTGGTGTCGATCTTTCGTGCACCCTGTTACAGGGTGGTGTGTAATGTTGTCGATCTGTCCTGCACAACTTTACAGGGTGTTGTGTAATGTTGGTGTCGATCTGTCCTGCACACTGTTACAGGGTGGGGTATAATGTTGGTGTTGATCTATCCTGCACACTGTTACAGGGTGCTGTGTAATGTTTGTGTCAATCTGTCCTGCACACTGTTACAAGGTGGTGTGTGATGTTGGTGTCGGTCTGTACTGCACACTGTTATATTGTGGTGTGTAATGTTGGTGTCGGTCTGTCCTGCACGCTGTTACAGGGTGGGGTGTAATGTTGGTGTCGACCAGTCCTGCGCACTATTAAAGAATGGGGTGTAATGTTGGTGTCGATCTGTCCTGCACACTGTTACAGGGTGGTGTGTAATGTTGGTGTCGATCTGTCCTGCACACTGTTACAGGGTGGGGTCTAATGTTGGTGTCAATCTGTCCTGCACACTGTTCCAGGGTGGTGTGTAATGTTGGTGTACATCTGTCCTGCACACTGTTACAAGGTGGGGTGTAATGCTGGTGTCGATCTGTCCTGCACACTCTTACAGGGTGGTGTGCAATGTTGGTGTCGATCTGTTCTGCGCACTGTTACAGGGTGGTGTGTAATGTTGGTGTCAATCTGTCCTGCATACTGTTACAGGGTGGTGTGCAATGTTGGTGTTTATCTGTCCTGCACAATGTTACAGGGTGGTGTGTAATGTTGGTGTCAATCTGTCCTGCACACTGTTCCAGGGTGGTGTGTAATGTTGGTGTCGATCTGTCCTGCACACTGTTACAGCATGTGGTGTGATGTTGGTTTTGATCTGTCCTTCAAACTGTTACAGGATGTGTTGTAATGTTGTTGTCGATCTGTCCTGCGCACTGTTACAGGGTTGTGTGTAATCTTGGTGTCGATCGGTCCGGCACACTATTACTGGGTGGGGTGTAATGTTGGTGTCGCTCTGTCCTGCGCACTGTTACAGGGAGGTGTGCAATGTTGGTGTCGATCTGTCCTGCACACTGTTACAGGATGGGGTGTAATGTTGGTGTCGATCTGTCCTGCTCGCTGTTACAAGGTGGTGTGTAATATTGGTCTCGATCTGTCCTGCACACAGTTACAGAGTGGTGTGTAATGTTGGTGTCAATCTGTCCTGCACACTGTTCCAGGGTGGTGTGTAATGTTGGTGTCGATCTGTCCTGCACACTGTTACAGGGTGGTGTGTAATGTTGGTGTCGATCTTTCCTGCACACTGTTGCAGCGTGTGGTGTGATGTTGGTGTACATGTGTCCTGCACACTGTTACAGTGTGTGGTGTAATGTTGGTGGTGATCTGTCCTGCACACTGTTACAAGGTGGGGTGTAATGTTGTTGTCGATCTGTCCTGCACACTGTTACAGGATGGTGTGTAATGTTGGTGTTGGTCTGTCCTTCACACTGTTACTGGGAGGTGTGTAATGTTGTCGATCTGTCCTGCACACTCTTACAGCATGTGGTGTGATGTTGGTGTACATCTGTCCTGCACACTGTTACAGGTTGGTGTGTAATGTTGGTGTCGATCGTTCGTGCACCCTGTTACAGGGTGGTGTGTAATGTTGTCGATCTGTCCTGCTCAACTTTACAGGGTGTTGTGTAATGTTGGTGTCGATCTGTCCTGCACACTGTTACAGGGTGGGGTATAATGTTGGTGTTGATCTATCCTGCACACTGTTACAGGGTGCTGTGTAATGTTTGTGTCAATCTGTCCTGCACACTGTTACAAGGTGGTGTGCGATGTTGGTGTCGGTCTGTACTGCACACTGTTATATTGTGGTGTGTAATGTTGGTGTCGGTCTGTCCTGCACGCTGTTACAGGTTGGGGTGTAATGTTGGTGTCGATCTGTCCTGCACACTGTTACAGCATGTGGTGTGATGTTGGTGTTGATCTGTCCTTCACACTGTTACAGGACGTGTTGTAATGTTGTTGTCGATCTGTCCTGCGCGCTGTTACAGGGTTGTGTGTAATCTTGGTGTCGATCGGTCCGGCACACTATTACTGGGTGGGGTGTAATGTTGGTGTCGCTCTGTCCTGCGCACTGTTACAGGGAGGTGTGCAATGTTGGTGTCGATCTGTCCTGCACACTGTTACAGGATGGGGTGTAATGTTGGTGTCAATCTGTCCTGCGCACTGTTACAGGGTTGTGTGTAATGTTGGTGTCAATCTGTCCTGCTTGCTGTTACAAGGTGGTGTGTAATATTGGTCTCGATCTGTCCTGCACGCTGTTACAGGGTGGGGAATAATGCTGGTGTCGATCTGTCCTGCGCACTGTTACATTGTGGTGTGTAATGTTGGAGTCGATCTGTCCTGCACACTGTTACATTGTGGTGTGTAATGTTGGTGTCGATCTCTCCTGCATGCTGTTGCTGCGGGTTGTGTAATGTTGGTGTCGATCTGTCTTGCACACTGGTACATCATGTGCTGTGATGTTGGTGTACATCTGCCCTGCACACTGTTACAGTGTGTGGTGCAATGTTGGTGTTGATCTGTCCTGCACAATGTTACAGGACAGGGTGTAATTTTGGTGTCGATCTTTTCTGCACACTCTTACAGAAGGGGGTGTAATGTTGGTGTCGATCTGTCCTGCACACTATTACAGTGTGGTGTGTAATCTTTGTATCGATCTGTCCTGCATGCTGTTACAGTGTGGTGTGTAATCTTTGTATCGATCTGTCCTGCGCACTGTTACAGGATGGTATGTAATGTTGGTGTTGATTTGTCCTGCATGCTGTTACAGGATGGTGTGGAATGTTGGTGTTGATCTGTCCTGCGCATTGTTATAGTGTGGGGTATAATGTTGGTGTCAATCTGTCCTGCACTGTGTTACATTGTGGTGTGTAATGTTGCTGTCGGTCTGTCCTGCACGCTGTTACAGGGTGGGGTGTAATGTTGGTGTTGATCTGTCCAGCACACTGTTACATTGTGGTGTGTAATGTTGGTGTTGATCTGTCCAGCACACTGTTACATTGTGGTGTGTAATGTTGCTGTCGGTCTGTCCTGCACGCTGTTACAGGGTGGGGTGTAATGTTGGTGTCGCTCTGTCCTGCGCACTGTTACATTGTGATGTGTAATGTTTGTGTCGATCTGTCCTGCACACTGTTACAGGGTGGTGTGTAATGTTGATCTCGATCTTTCCTGCACCATGTTACAGGGTGGTGTGTAATGTTGGTGTCGATCTGTCCTGCACACCTTTATAGGGTGTTCTGTAATGTTGGTGTCAATCTGTCCTGCACACTGTTACAGGGTGGAGTGTAATGTTGGTGTCGACCAGTCCTGCGCACTATTACAGAATCGGGTGTAATGTTGGTGTCGATCTGTCCTGCACACTATTACAGGTTGGTGTTTAATGTTGGTGTCGATCTGTCCAGCGCACTGTTACTGGGTGGGGTGTAATGTTGGTGTCGATCTGTCCTGCACACTGTTCCAGCATGGTATGTAATGTTGGTGTCGGACTGTCCTGCACACTATTGACGGGTGGTGTGTAATGTTGGTGTCGATCTGTCCAGTACACTGTTACATTGTGGTGTGTAATGTTGCTGTCGGTCTGTCCAGCACGCTGTTACAGGATGGGGTGTAATGTTGGTGTCGCTCTGTCCTACGCATTGTTACAGGGAGGTGTAGAACATAGAACATAGAAGAATACAGCGCAGTACAGGCCCTTTGGCCCTCGATGTTGCGCCGATCCAAGCCCACCTAACCTATACTAACCCACTATCCTCCATATACCTATCCAATGCCCGCTTAAATGCCCATAAAGAGGGAGAGTCCACCACTGCTACTGGCAGGGCATTCCATGAACTTACGACTCGCTGAGTGAAGAACCTACCCCTAACTTCAGTCCTATATCTACCCCCCCTTAATTTAAAGCTATGCCCCCTTGTAATACCCGACTCCAAACGCGGGAAAAGGTTCACACTGTCAACCCTATCTAACCCCCTAATCATCTTGTACACCTCAATCAAGTCACCCCTAAACCTTCTTTTCTCTAGTGAAAACAGCCCCAAGTGTCTCAGTCTTTCCTCATACGATCTTCCTTCCATACCAGGCAACATCCTGGTAAACCTCCTCTGCACCCGTTCCAGTGCCTCCACATCCTTCCTATAGTATGGCGACCAAAACTGCACACAATATTCCAGATGCGGCCGCACCAGAGTCTTATACAACTGCATCATGACCTCAGGACTCCGGAACTCAATTCCTCTACCAATAAAAGCCAGTACGCCATATGCCTTCCTCACTGCACTATTTACCTGGGTGGCAACTTTCAGAGATCTGTGTACATGGACACCAAGATCCCTCTGCTCATCCACACTACCAAGTATCCGACCATTAGCCCAGTACCCCATCTTTTTGTTATTCTTCCCAAAGTGAATCACCTCACACTTAGCTACATTGAATTCCATTTGCCACCTTTCTGCCCAGCTCTGCAGCTTCTCTATATCCTGCTGTAACCTGCCACATCCTTCCTCACTGTCAACAACTCCACCGACTTTCGTATCATCAGCAAACTTGCTCACCCAACCTTCTAACCCCTCTTCCAGGTCATTTATAAAAATGACAAACAGCAATGGTCCCAAAACAGATCCTTAAGGAACACCGCTAGTGACGGCACTCCATGAAGAAACTTTGCCATCAACTACTACCCTCTGTCTTCTTCCATCCAGCCAATTCCTAATCCAAACCTCCAACTCACCCTCAATGCCATATCTCCGTATTTTCTGCAGTAGCCTACCATGGGGAACCTTATCAAACGCCTTACTAAAATCCATATATGCCACATCTACCGCTTTCCCCTCATCAACCTCCTTCGTCACCTTTTCAAAGAATTCAATAAGGTTTGTGAGGCACGACCTGCCCTTCACAAAACCATGCTGACTATCCTTGATCACATTATTCCTATCCAGATGTGCATAAATCCTATCCCTTACAATTCTCTCTAAGACTTTGCCCACAACAGAAGTGAGACTCACCGGCCTATAGTTACTAGGGTTATCCCTACTCCCCTTTTTGAACAAGGGAACCACATTTGCTATCCTCCAGTCTTCTGGCACTACTCCAGTAGACAAAGAGGACATAAAAATCAAGGCCAATGGCTCTGCAATCTCCTCCCTTGCTTCCCAGAGAATCCTAGGATAAATGCCATCAGGCCCAGGGGACTTATCTATTTTCACCTTTTCCAGGATTTCCAACACCTCTTCTCTACATACCTCAAAGCCATCCATTCTACTTATTTGTGACTCAGTATTCACATCGACGACAATGCCCTGTTCCTGAGTAAATACTGAAGAAAAGTATTCATTCAGTGTCTCCCCAATCTCTTCCGCCTCCACACGCAACTTCCCACTACTATCCTTGACTGGACCTATTCCTACCCTAGTCATTCTTTTATTCCTATCATACCTATAGAAAGCCTTAGGGTTTTCCCTAATCCTACCGACTAAGGACCTTTCATGTCCCCTCCTTGCTGCTCTTAGCTCTCTCTTCAGGTCCTTCCTGGCTACCCTATAACTCTCAATCGCCCCAATTGAACCTTCACGTCTCATCTTGAGATAGGCCGCCCTCTTCCATTTAACAAGGGATTCCAATTCCTTATTAAACCACGGTTCCCTCGCACGACCCTTTCCTCCCTGCCTGACAGGTACATAATTATCAAGGACACTCAATAGTTGCTCCTTGAACAAGCTCCACATATCATTTACACTCTTGCCTTGGAGTCTACTTTTCCAAGCCACACATCCTAAGTCATGCCTCACCGCATCATAATTTCCCTGACCCCAGCTATAACTCTTGCCCTGTAGTACACACTTATCCCTCTCCATCACGAGAGTAAAAATCACCGAATTATGGTCACTATCCCCAAAGTGCTCACCTACCTCTAATTCTAACACCTGGCCTGGTTCGTTACCCAGAACCAAATCCAGTATGGCCTCACCTCTTGTTGGCCTATCTACATATTGTGTCAGGAAACTCTCCTGCACACATTGAACAAACACTGACCCATCTAACGAACTTGAGCTATAGCTTTCCCAATCAATATCAGGAAAGTTAAAGTCCCCCATAACAACCACCCTATTACTGTCACTCATCTCCTGAATCACCTTCCCAATCCTTTCTTCAATGATTCTAGGACTATTAGGAGGCCTGTAAAAGACTCCTAACAGGGTGACCTCACCTTTCCTATTCCTAACCTCAGACCAAACTACCTCAGATGGCAAGTCCTCATCCATCATCCTTTCCACCACTGTAATGTTTGTGTCGATCTGTCCTGCACACTGTTACAAGGTGGTGTGTAATGTTGGTGTCGATCTGTCCTGCTCGCTGTTACAAGGTGGTGTGTAATATTGGTCTAGATCTGTCCTGCATACAGTTACAGGGTTGTGTGTAATGTTGGTGTCGATCTGTCCTGCTCGCTGTTACAAGGTGGTGTGTAATATTGGTCTCGATCTGTCCTACACACAGTTACAGACTGGTGTGTAATGTTGGTGTCAATATGTCCTGCACGCTGTTACAGGGTGGTATGTAATGTTGGTGTCGATCTGTCCTGCACACCTTTACAAGGTGTTGTGTAATGTTGGTGTCGATCTGTCCTGCACATTGTTACAGGGTTGGGTGTAATGTTGGTGTCGATCTGTCTTGCACACTGTTACAGGATGGTGTGTAATGTTGGTGTGGGTCTGTCCTTCACACTGTTACTGGGAGGTGTGTAATTTTGTCGATCTGTCCTGCACACTCTTACAGCATGTGGTGTGATGTTGGTGTACATCTGTCCTGCACACTGTTACAGGTTGGTGTGTAATGTTGGTGTCGATCTTTCGTGCACCCTGTTACAGGGTGGTCTGTAATGTTGTCGATCTGTCCTGCACAACTTTACAGGGTGTTGTGTAATGTTGGTGTCGATTTGTCCTGCACACTGTTACAGGGTGCTGTGTAATGTTTGTGTCAATCTGTCCTGCACACTGTTTCAAGGTGGTGTGTAATGTTGGTGTCGGTCTGTACTGCACACTGTTATAAGGTGGTGTGTAATGTTGGTGTCGGTCTGTCCTGCACGTTGTTACAGGGTGGTGTGTAATGTTGGTGTCAACCAGTCCTACGCACTATTACAGAATCGGGTGTAATGTTGCTGTTGTTCTGTCGTGCGCACTATTACAGAATGGGGTGTAATGTTGGTGTCGATCTGTCCTGCACACTGTTACAGGGTGGTGTGTAATGTTGGTGTCGATCTTTCCTGCACACTGTTACAGGGTGGGGTGTAATGTTGGTGTCAATCTATCCTGCACACTGTTCCAGGGTGGTGTGTAATGTTTGTGTCGATCTGTCCTTCACACCCTTATAGGGAAGTGTGTAATGTTGTCGATCTGTCCTGCACACTGTTATAGCATGTGGTGTGATGTTGGTGTACATCTGTCCTGCACACTGTTACAAGCTGGGGTGTAATATTGGTGTTGATCTGTCCTGCACACTGTCACAGTGTGTTGTGTAATCTTGGTGTCGATCTTTCCTGCACACTGTTACAGGGTGGTGTGTAATGTTTGTGTCAATCTGTCCTGTACACTGTTACAGTGTGGGGTCTAATGTTGGTGTCGATCTGTCCTGCACACTGTTACAGGGTGGTGTGTAATGTTTGTGTCAATCTGTCCTGCACGCTGTTACAGGGTGGTGTGTAATCTTGGTGTCAATCTGTCCTGCACATTGTTACAGTGTGGGGTCTAATGTTGGTGTCGATCTGTCCTGCACACTGTTACAGGGTGGTGTGTAATGTTTGTGTCAATCTGTCCTGCACACTGTTACAGGGTGGTGTGTAATGTTGGTGTCGGTCTGTACTATACACTGTTACAGGGTGGTGTGTAATGTTGGTGTCGATCTGTCCTGCACACTATTATAGGTTGGTGTTTAATTTTGGTGTCAATCTGTCCTGCATGCTGTTACAGTGTGGTGTGTAATCTTTGAGTCAATCTGTCCTGCGCACAGTTACAGGATGTTATGTAATGTTGGTGTCAATCTGTCCTGCATGCTGTGACAGGGTGGTGTGTAATGTTGGTGTCGATTATTCCTGCACATTGTTATAGGGTTCGGTGTAATGCTGGTGTCGATCTGTCCTGCACACTCTTGCAGGGTGGTGTGCAATTTTGGTGTTGATATGTCCTGCACACTGTTCCATGGTGTTGTGTAATGTTGGTGTAGATCTGTCCTGCATACTGTTACAGGGTGGTGTGCAATGTTGGTGTCAATCTGTCCTGCACACTGTTACAGGGTGGTGTGTAATGTTTGTGTTGATCTGTCCTGCACACTGTTACAGGGTGGTGTGTAATGTTGGTGTCGGTCTGTACTACACACTGTTACATTGTGGTGTGTAATGTTGGTGTCGATCTGTCCTGCACACTATTATAGGTTGGTGTTTAATTTTGGTGTCAATCTGTCCTGCATGCTGTTACAGTGTGGTGTGTAATCTTTGTGTCAATCTGTCCTGCGCACAGTTACAGGATGTTATGTAATGTTGGTGTCGATCTGTCCTGCACACTGTTACAGGATGGGGTGTAATGTTGGTGTCGATCTGTCCTGCGCACTGTTACAGGGTTGTGTGTAATGTTGGTGTCGCTCTGTCCTGCGCACTGTTACAGGGAGGTGTGCAATGTTGGTGTCGATCTGTCCTGCACACTGTTACAGGATGGGGTGTAATGTTGGTGTCGATCTGTCCTGCGCACTGTTACAGGGTTGTGTGTAATGTTGGTGTCGATCTGTCCTGCTTGCTGTTACAAGGTGGTGTGTAATATTGGTCTCGATCTGTCCTGCACGCTGTTACAGGGTGGGGAATAATGCTGGTGTCGATCTGTCCTGCGCACTGTTACATTGTGGTGTGTAAGGTTGGAGTCGATCTGTCCTGCACACTGTTACATTGTGGTGTGTAATGTTGGTGTCGATCTCTCCTGCATGCTGTTGCTGCGGGTTGTGTAATGTTGGTGTCGATCTGTCTTGCACACTGGTACATCATGTGCTGTGATGTTGGTGTACATCTGCCCTGCACACTGTTACAGTGTGTGGTGCAATGTTGGTGTTGATCTGTCCTGCACAATGTTACAGGACAGGGTGTAATTTTGGTGTCGATCTTTTCTGCACACTCTTACAGAAGGGGGTGTAATGTTGGTGTTGATCTGTCCTGCACACTATTACAGTGTGGTGTGTAATCTTTGTATCGATCTGTCCTGCATGCTGTTACAGTGTGGTGTGTAATCTTTGTATCGATCTGTCCTGCGCACTGTTACAGGATGGTATGTAATGTTGGTGTCGATTTGTCCTGCATGCTGTTACAGGATGGTGTGGAATGTTGGTGTTGATCTGTCCTGCGCATTGTTATAGTGTGGGGTATAATGTTGGTGTCAATCTGTCCTGCACTGTGTTACATTGTGGTGTGTAATGTTGCTGTCGGTCTGTCCTGCACGCTGTTACAGGGTGGGGTGTAATGTTGGTGTTGATCTGTCCAGCACACTGTTACATTGTGGTGTGTAATGTTGCTGTCGGTCTGTCCTGCACGCTGTTACAGGGTGGAGTGTAATGTTGGTGTCGACCAGTCCTGCGCACTATTACAGAATCGGGTGTAATGTTGGTGTCGATTTGTCCTGCATGCTGTTACAGGATGGTGTGGAATGTTGGTGTTGATCTGTCCTGCGCATTGTTATAGTGTGGGGTATAATGTTGGTGTCAATCTGTCCTGCACTGTGTTACATTGTGGTGTGTAATGTTGCTGTCGGTCTGTCCTGCACGCTGTTACAGGGTGGGGTGTAATGTTGGTGTTGATCTGTCCAGCACACTGTTACATTGTGGTGTGTAATGTTGCTGTCGGTCTGTCCTGCACGCTGTTACAGGGTGGGGTGTAATGTTGGTGTCGCTCTGTCCTGCGCACTGTTACAGGGAGATGTGTAATGTTTGTGTCGATCTGTCCTGCACACTGTTACAGGGTGGTGTGTAATGTTGATCTCGATCTTTCCTGCACCATGTTACAGGGTGGTGTGTAATGTTGGTGTCGATCTGTCCTGCACACCTTTATAGGGTGTTCTGTAATGTTGGTGTCTCATCTTGAGATAGGCCGCCCTCTTCCATTTAACAAGGGATTCCAATTCCTTATTAAACCACGGTTCCCTCGCACGACCCTTTCCTCCCTGCCTGACAGGTACATAATTATCAAGGACACTCAATAGTTGCTCCTTGAACAAGCTCCACATATCATTTACACTCTTGCCTTGGAGTCTACTTTTCCAAGCCACACATCCTAAGTCATGCCTCACCGCATCATAATTTCCCTGACCCCAGCTATAACTCTTGCCCTGTAGTACACACTTATCCCTCTCCATCACGAGAGTAAAAATCACCGAATTATGGTCACTATCCCCAAAGTGCTCACCTACCTCTAATTCTAACACCTGGCCTGGTTCGTTACCCAGAACCAAATCCAGTATGGCCTCACCTCTTGTTGGCCTATCTACATATAGTGTCAGGAAACCCTCCTGCACACATTGAACAAACACTGACCCATCTAACGAACTTGAGCTATAGCTTTCCCAATCAATATCAGGAAAGTTAAAGTCCCCCATAACAACCACCCTATTACTGTCACTCATCTCCTGAATCACCTTCCCTATCCTTTCTTCAATGATTCTAGGACTATTAGGAGGCCTGTAAAAGACTCCTAACAGGGTGACCTCACCTTTCCTATTCCTAACCTCAGACCAAACTACCTCAGATGGCAAGTCCTCATCCATCATCCTTTCCACCACTGTAATGTTTGTGTCGATCTGTCCTGCACACTGTTACAAGGTGGTGTGTAATGTTGGTGTCGATCTGTCCTGCTCGCTGTTACAAGGTGGTGTGTAATATTGGTCTAGATCTGTCCTGCATACAGTTACAGGGTTGTGTGTAATGTTGGTGTCGATCTGTCCTGCTCGCTGTTACAAGGTGGTGTGTAATATTGGTCTCGATCTGTCCTACACACAGTTACAGACTGGTGTGTAATGTTGGTGTCAATATGTCCTGCACGCTGTTACAGGGTGGTATGTAATGTTGGTGTCGATCTGTCCTGCACACCTTTACAAGGTGTTGTGTAATGTTGGTGTCGATCTGTCCTGCACATTGTTACAGGGTTGGGTGTAATGTTGGTGTCGATCTGTCTTGCACACTGTTACAGGATGGTGTGTAATGTTGGTGTGGGTCTGTCCTTCACACTGTTACTGGGAGGTGTGTAATTTTGTCGATCTGTCCTGCACACTCTTACAGCATGTGGTGTGATGTTGGTGTACATCTGTCCTGCACACTGTTACAGGTTGGTGTGTAATGTTGGTGTCGATCTTTCGTGCACCCTGTTACAGGGTGGTCTGTAATGTTGTCGATCTGTCCTGCACAACTTTACAGGGTGTTGTGTAATGTTGGTGTCGATTTGTCCTGCACACTGTTACAGGGTGCTGTGTAATGTTTGTGTCAATCTGTCCTGCACACTGTTACAAGGTGGTGTGTAATGTTGGTGTCGGTCTGTACTGCACACTGTTATAAGGTGGTGTGTAATGTTGGTGTCGGTCTGTCCTGCACGTTGTTACAGGGTGGTGTGTAATGTTGGTGTCAACCAGTCCTACGCACTATTACAGAATCGGGTGTAATGTTGCTGTTGTTCTGTCGTGCGCACTATTACAGAATGGGGTGTAATGTTGGTGTCGATCTGTCCTGCACACTGTTACAGGGTGGTGTGTAATGTTGGTGTCGATCTTTCCTGCACACTGTTACAGGGTGGGGTGTAATGTTGGTGTCAATCTATCCTGCACACTGTTCCAGGGTGGTGTGTAATGTTTGTGTCGATCTGTCCTTCACACCCTTATAGGGAAGTGTGTAATGTTGTCGATCTGTCCTGCACACTGTTATAGCATGTGGTGTGATGTTGGTGTACATCTGTCCTGCACACTGTTACAGGCTGGGGTGTAATATTGGTGTTGATCTGTCCTGCACACTGCCACAGTGTGTTGTGTAATCTTGGTGTTGATCTGTCCTGCACACTGTTACAGGGTGGTGTGTAATGTTTGTGTCAATCTGTCCTGCACATTGTTACAGTGTGGGGTCTAATGTTGGTGTCGATCTGTCCTGCACACTGTTACAGGGTGGTGTGTAATGTTTGTGTCAATCTGTCCTGCACACTGTTACAGGGTGGTGTGTAATGTTGGTGTCGGTCTGTACTATACACTGTTACAGGGTGGTGTGTAATGTTGGTGTCGATCTGTCCTGCACACTATTATAGGTTGGTGTTTAATTTTGGTGTCAATCTGTCCTGCATGCTGTTACAGTGTGGTGTGTAATCTTTGAGTCAATCTGTCCTGCGCACAGTTACAGGATGTTATGTAATGTTGGTGTCAATCTGTCCTGCATGCTGTGACAGGGTGGTGTGTAATGTTGGTGTCGATTATTCCTGCACATTGTTATAGGGTTCGGTGTAATGCTGGTGTCGATCTGTCCTGCACACTCTTGCAGGGTGGTGTGCAATTTTGGTGTTGATATGTCCTGCACACTGTTCCATGGTGTTGTGTAATGTTGGTGTAGATCTGTCCTGCATACTGTTACAGGGTGGTGTGTAATGTTTGTGTTGATCTGTCCTGCACACTGTTACAGGGTGGTGTGTAATGTTGGTCTCGATCTGTCCTGCACACAGTTACAGAGTGGTGTGTAATGTTGGTGTCAATCTGTCCTGCACGCTGTTACAGGTTGGGGTATAATGTTGGTGTCAATCTGTCCTGCATGCTGTTACAGTGTGGTGTGTAATCTTTGTGTCAATCTGTCCTGCGCACAGTTACAGGATGTTATGTAATGTTGGTGTCGATCTGTCCTGCACACTGTTACAGGATGGGGTGTAATGTTGGTGTCGATCTGTCCTGCGCGCTGTTACAGGGTTGTGTGTAATGTTGGTGTCGATCTGTCCTGCTTGCTGTTATAAGGTGGTGTGTAATATTGGTGTCGATCTGTCCTGCACACAGTTACAGAGTGGTGTGTAATGTTGGTGTCGATCTGTCCTGCACACTATTACAGTGTGGTGTGTAATCTTTGTATCGATCTGTCCTGCATGCTGTTACAGTGTGGTGTGTAATCTTTGTATCGATCTGTCCTGCGCACTGTTACAGGATGGTATGTAATGTTGGTGTCGATTTGTCCTGCATGCTGTTACAGGATGGTGTGGAATGTTGGTGTTGATCTGTCCTGCGCATTGTTATAGTGTGGGGTATAATGTTGGTGTCAATCTGTCCTGCACTGTGTTACATTGTGGTGTGTAATGTTGCTGTCGGTCTGTCCTGCACGCTGTTACAGGGTGGGGTGTAATGTTGGTGTTGATCTATCCAGCTCACTGTTACATTGTGGTGTGTAATGTTGCTGTCGGTCTGTCCTGCACGCTGTTACAGGGTGGGGTGTAATGTTGCTGTCGCTCTGTCCTGCGCACTGTTACAGGGAGGTGTGTAATGTTTGTGTCGATCCGTGCTGCACACTGTTACAGGGTGGTGTGTAATGTTGATGTCGATCTTTCCTGCACCATGTTACAGGGTGGTGTGTAATGTTGGTGTCGATCTGTCCTGCACACCTTTTTCGGGTGTTGTGTAATGTTGATGTCAATCTGTCCTGCACACTGTTACAGGGTGGAGTGTAATGTTGGTGTCAATCATTCCTGCACATTGTTATAGGGTTGGGTGTAATGCTGGTGTCGATCTGTCCTGCACACTCTTACAGAGTGGTGTGCAATGTTGGTGTCGATCTGTTCTGCGCACTCTTCCATGGTGGTGTGTAATGTTGGTGTAGATCTGTCCTGCATACTGTTACAGGGTGGTGTGTAATGTTGGTGTCAATCTGTCCTGCACACTGTTCCAGGGTAGTGTGTAATGTTGGTGTCGATCTGTCCTGCACACTGTTACAGCATGTGGAGTGATGTTGGTGTACATCTGTCCTGCACACTGTTACAGTTTGCAGTGTAATGTTGGTGTTGATCTGTCCTTCACACTGTTACAGGATGTGGTGTAAAGTTGTTGTCGATCTGTCCTGCGCGCTGTTACAGGGAGGTGTGTAATCTTGGTGTCGATCGGTCCAGCGCACTATTACCGGGTGGGGTGTAATGTTGGTGTCGCTCTGTCCTGCGCACTGTTACAGGGTGGTGTGTAATGTTGGTGTCGATCTGTCCTGCACATTGTTACAGGTGTGGGTGTAATGTTGGTGTCGATCTGTCCTGCAAACTGTAACAGGGTGGGGTGTAATGTTGGTGTTGATCTGCCCTACACACTGTTACAGTTTGGTGAGTAATGTTGGTGTTGATCTGTCCTACACGCTGTTACAGGGTGGTATCTAATCTTGGTGTTGATCTGACCTGCACACCTTTACAGGGTGGTGTGTAATGTTGGAGTCGATCTGTCCTGCACACTGTTACAGGGTGGGGTGTAATGTTGGTGTTGATCTGTCCTGCACGCTGTTACAGGGTGGTGTGTAATGTTGGTGTCGATCTTTCCTGTGCGCTGTTACAGATTTGTGTGTAATTTTGGTGTAGATCTGTCCTGCACACTTTAACAGCATGTGGTGTGATGCTGGTGTAGTTCTGTCCTGCACACTGTTACAGGATGGGGTGTAATTTTGGTGTCGATCTGTCCGACATGTTGTTACAGGGTAGGGTGTAACTTTGATGTCTTCTGTCCTGCGCACTGTTTCAGGGTGGTGTGTAATGTTGGTGTCGATCTTTCCTGCGCACTGTTACAGGGTTGTGTGTAATGTTGGTGTCGATCTGTCCTGCTTGCTGTTACAAGGTGGTGTGTAATATTGGTCTCGATCTGTCCTGCACACAGTTACAGAGTGGTGTGTAATGTTGGTGTTGATCTGTCCTTCACACCCGTATAGGGAAGTGTGTAATGTTGTCGATCTGTCCTGCACACTGTTATAGCATGTGGTGTGATGTTGGTGTACATCTGTCCTGCACACTGTTACAAGCTGGGGTGTAATGTTGGTGTTGATCTGTCCTGCACACTGTCACAGGGTGTTGTGTAATCTTGGTGTCGATCTTTCCTGCACACTGTTACAGGGTGGTGTGTAGTGTTGGTGTCGATCTGTCCTGTGCATTGTTACAGTGTGGGGTATAATGTTGGTGTCGATCTGTCCTGCACTCTGTTACAGGGTGGTGTGTAATGTTTGTGTCAATCTGTCCTGCACACTGTTACAGGGTGGTGTGTAATGTTTGTGTCAATCTGTCCTGCACACTGTTACAGGGTGGTGTGTAATGTTGGTGTTGATCTGTCCTGCACACTGTCACAGGGTGTTGTGTAATCTTGGTGTCGATCTTTCCTGCACACTGTTACAGGGTGGAGTGTAGTGTTGGTGTCGATCTGTCCTGCGCATTGTTACAGTGTGGGGTATAATGTTGGTGTCGATCTGTCCTGCACTCTGTTACAGGGTGGTGTGTAATGTTTGTGTCAATCTGTCCTGCACACTGTTACAGGGTGGTGTGTAATGTTTGTGTCAATCTGTCCTGCACACTGTTACAGGGTGGTGTGTAATGCTGGCGTAGCTCTGTCCTGCACACTGTTACAGGGTGGTGTGTAATGTTTGTGTCAATCTGTCCTGCACACTGTTACAGGGTGGTGTGTAATCTTGGTGTCAATCTGTCCTGCACATTGTTACAGTGTGGGGTCTAATGTTGGTGTCGATCTGTCCTGCACACTGTTACAGGGTGGTGTGTAATG
Source organism: Chiloscyllium plagiosum (assembly GCF_037043375.1). Lineage (NCBI taxonomy): Eukaryota > Metazoa > Chordata > Chondrichthyes > Orectolobiformes > Hemiscylliidae > Chiloscyllium > Chiloscyllium plagiosum. Next base: position 37,645,084 of record NW_028270183.1, read on the forward strand.
TTTGTGTCAATCTGTCCTGCACACTGTTACAGGGTGGTGTGTAATGTTGGTGTCGGTCTGTACTATACACTGTTACAGGGTGGTGTGTAATGTTGGTGTCGATCTGTCCTGCACACTATTATAGGTTGGTGTTTAATTTTGGTGTCAATCTGTCCTGCATGCTGTTACAGTGTGGTGTGTAATCTTTGAGTCAATCTGTCCTGCGCACAGTTACAGGATGTTATGTAATGTTGGTGTCAATCTGTCCTGCATGCTGTTACAGGTTGGTGTGTAATGTTGGTGTCGATTATTCCTGCACATTGTTATAGGGTTCGGTGTAATGCTGGTGTCGATCTGTCCTGCACACTCTTGCAGGGTGGTGTGCAATTTTGGTGTTGATATGTCCTGCACACTGTTCCATGGTGTTGTGTAATGTTGGTGTAGATCTGTCCTGCATACTGTTACAGGGTGGTGTGCAATGTTGGTGTCAATCTGTCCTGCACACTGTTACAGGGTGGTGTGTAATGTTGGTGTCGATCTGTCCAGCACACTGTTACATTGTGGTGTGTAATGTTGGTGTCGGTCTGTCCAGCACGCTGTTACAGGATGGGGTGTTATGTTGGTGTCGCTCTGTCCTACGCATTGTTACAGGGAGGTGTGTAATGTTTGTGTCGATCTGTCCTGCACACTGTTACAAGGTGGTGTGTAATGTTGGTGTCGATCTGTCCTGCTCGCTGTTACAAGGTGGTGTGTAATATTGGTCTCGATCTGTCCTACACACACTTACAGAGTGGTGTGTAATGTTGGTGTCAATATGTCCTGCATGCTGTTAAAGGGTGGGGTGTAATGTTGGTGTCGATCTGTGCTGCACACTGTTACATTGTGGTGTGTAATGTTGGTGTCGATCTCTCCTGCATGCTGTTACTGCGGGTTGTGTAATGTTGGTGTCGATCTGTCCTGCACATTGTTACAGTGTGGGGTCTAATGTTGGTGTTGATCTGTCCTGCACACTGTTACAGGGTGGTGTGTAATGTTTGTGTCAATCTGTCCTGCACACTGTTACAGGGTGGTGTGTAATGTTGGTGTCGGTCTGTACTACACACTGTTACATTGTGGTGTGTAATGTTCGTGTCGATCTGTCCTGCACACTATTATAGGTTGGTGTTTAATTTTGGTGTTAATCTGTCATGCATGCTGTTACAGTGTGGTGTGTAATCTTTGTGTCAATCTGTCCTGCGCACAGTTACAGGATGTTATGTAATGTTGGTGTCGATCTGTCCTGCACACTGTTACAGGATGGGGTGTAATGTTGGTGTCGATCTGTCCTGCGCACTGTTACAGGGTTGTGTGTAATGTTGGTGTCGATCTGTCCTGCTTGCTGTTACAAGGTGGTGTGTAATATTGGTGTCGATCTGTCCTGCACACAGTTACAGAGTGGTGTGTAATGTTGGTGTCGATCTGTCCTGCGCACTGTTACAGGGTTGTGTGTAATGTTGGTGTCGATCTGTCCTGCTTGCTGTTACAAGGTGGTGTGTAATATTGGTCTCGATCTGTCCTGCACACAGTTACAGAGTGGTGTGTAATGTTGGTGTCAATCTGTCCTGCACGCTGTTACAGGGTGGGGCATAATGTTGGTGTCGATCTGTCCTGCGCACTGTTACAGGGTGGTGTGTAATGTTGGAGTCGATCTGTCCTGCACACTGTTACATTGTGGTGTGTAATGTTGGTGTCGATCTCTCCTGCATGCTGTTACAGCGTGTGGTGTAATGTTGGTGTCGATCTGTCCTGCACAGTGTTACACCATGTGCTGTGATGTTGGTGTACATCTGCCCTGCACACTGTTACAGTGTGTGGTGCAATGTTGGTGTTGATCTGTCCTGCACAATGTTACAGGGCGGGGTGTAATTTTGGTGTCGATCTTTTCTGCACACTCTTACAGAAGGGGGTGTAATGTTGGTGTTGATCTGTCCTGCACACTATTACAGTGTGGTGTGTAATCTTTGTATCGATCTGTCCTGCATGCTGTTGCAGTGTGGTGTGTAATCTTTGTATCGATCTGTCCTGCGCACTGTTACAGGATGGTATGTAATGTTGGTGTGGATTTGTCCTACATGCTGTTACAGAATGGTGTAGAATGTTGGTGTTGATATGTCCTGCGCATTGTTATAGTGTGGGGAATAATGTTGGTGTCAAGCTGTCCTACACTGTGTTACATCGTGGTGTGTAATGTTGCTGTCGGTCTGTCCTGCACGCTGTTACAGGGTGGGGTGTAATGTTGGTGTTGATCTGTCCAGCACACTGTTACATTGTGGTGTGTAATGTTGCTGTCGGTCTATCCTGCACGCTGTTACAGGGTGGGGTGTAATGTTGGTGTCGATCTTTCCTGCACCATGTTACAGGATGGTGTGTAATGTTGGTGTCGATCTGTCCTGCACACTTTTATAGGGTGGTGTGTAATGTTGATGTCGATCTTTCCTGCATCATGTTACAGGATGGTGTGTAATGTTGGTGTCGATCTGTCCTGCACACCTTTATAGGGTGGAGTGTAATGTTGGTGTCGATCATTCCTGCACATTGTTATAGGGTTGGGTGTAATGCTGGTGTCGATCTGTCCTGCACACTCTTACAGGGTGGTGTGCAATGTTGGTGTCGATCTGTTCTGCGCACTGTTCCATGGTGGTGTGTAATGTTGGTGTAGATCTGTCCTGCATACTGTTACAGGGTGGTGTGTAATGTTGGTGTCAATCTGTCCTGCACACTGTTCCAGGGTAGTGTGTAATGTTGGTGTCGATCTGTCCTGCACACTGTTACAGCATGTGGTGTGATGTTGGTGTACATCTGTCCTGCACACTGTTACAGTTTGCAGTGTAATGTTGGTGTTGATCTGTCCTTCACACTGTTACAGGATGTGGTGTAAAGTTGTTGTCGGTCTGTCCTGCGCGCTGTTACAGGGAGGTGTGTAATCTTGGTGTCGATCGGTAAAACGCACTATTACCGGGTGGGGTGTAATGTTGGTGTCGCTCTGTCCTGCGCACTGTTACAGGGAGATGTGTAATGTTTGTGTCGATCTGTCCTGCACACTGTTACAGGGTGGTGTGTAATGTTGATGTCGATCTTTCCTGCACCATGTTACTGGGTGGTGTGTAATGTTGGTGTCGATCTGTCCTGTACACCTTTTTCGGGTGTTGTGTAATGTTGATGTCAATCTGTCCTGCACACTGTTACAGGGTGGAGTGTAATGTTGGTGTCGACCAGTCCTGCGCACTATTACAGAATCGGGTGTAATGTTGGTGTCGATCTGTCCTGCACACTATTACACGTTGGTGTTTAATGTTGGTGTCGATCTGTCCAGCGCACTGTTACTGGGTGGGATGTAATGTTGGTGTTGATCTGTCCTGCACACTGTTACAGCATGGTGTGTAATGTTGGTGTCGGACTGTCCTGCACACTATTACCGGGTGGTGTGTAATGTTGGTGTCGATCTGTCCAGCGCACTGTTACATTGTGGTGTGTAATGTTGCTGTCGGTCTGTCCAGCACGCTGTTACAGGGAGGTGTGTAATCTTGGTGTCGATCGGTAAAACGCTCTGTCCTGCGCACTGTTACAGGGTGGTGTGTAATGTTGGTGTCGATCTGTCCTGCACACTGTTACAGGGTGGGGTGTAATTTTGATGTCTTCTGTCCTGCGCACTGTTTCAGGGTGGTGTGTAATGTTGGTGTCGATCTGTCCTGCACACTGTTACAGGATGGGGTGTAATGATGATGACGATCTTTCCTGCGCACTGTTACAGGGTTGTGTGTAATGTTGGTGTCGATCTGTCCTGCTTGCTGTTACAAGGTGGTGTATAATATTGGTCTCGATCTGTCCTGCACACAGTTACAGAGTGGTGTGTAATGTTGGTGTCAATCTGTCCTGCACGCTGTTACAGGGTGGGGCATAATGTTGGTGTCGATCTGTCCTGCGCACTGTTACAGGGTGGTGTGTAATGTTGGAGTTGATCTGTCCTGCACACTGTTACATTGTGGTGTGTAATGTTGGTGTCGATCTCTCCTGCATGCTGTTACAGCGTGTGGTGTAATGTTGGTGTCGATCTGTCCTGCACAGTGTTACACCATGTGCTGTGATGTTGGTGTACATCTGCCCTGCACACTGTTACAGTGTGTGGTGCAATGTTGGTGTTGATCTGTCCTGCACAATGTTACAGGGCGGGGTGTAATTTTGGTGTCGGTCTTTTCTGCACACTCTTACAGAAGGGGGTGTAATGTTGGTGTCGATCTGTCCTGCACACTATTACAGTGTGGTGTGTAATCTTTGTATCGATCTGTCCTGCGCACTGTTACAGGATGGTATGTAATGTTGGTGTTGATTTGTCCTGCATGCTGTTACAGGATGGTGTGGAATGTTGGTGTTGATCTGTCCTGCGCATTGTTATAGTGTGGGGTATAATGTTGGTGTCAATCTGTCCTGCACTGTGTTACATTGTGGTGTGTAATGTTGCTGTCCGTCTGTCCTGCATGCTGTTACAGGGTGGGGTGTAATGTTGGTGTTGATCTGTCCAGCACACTGTTACATTGTGGTGTGTAATGTTGCTGTCGGTCTGTCCTGCACGCTGTTACAGGGTGGGGTGTAATGTTTGTGTCGCTCTGTCCTGCGCACTGTTACAGGGAGATGTGTAATGTTTGTGTCGATCTGTCCTGCACACTGTTACAGGGTGGTGTGTAATGTTGATGTCGATCTTTCCTGCACCATGTTACTGGGTGGTGTGTAATGTTGGTGTCGATCTGTCCTGCACACCTTTTTCGGGTGTTGTGTAATGTTGATGTCAATCTGTCCTGCACACTGTTACAGGGTGGAGTGTAATGTTGGTGTCGACCAGTCCTGCGCACTATTACAGAATCGGGTGTAATGTTGGTGTCGATCTGTCCTGCACACTATTACACGTTGGTGTTTAATGTTGGTGTCGATCTGTCCAGCGCACTGTTACTGGGTGGGATGTAATGTTGGTGTTGATCTGTCCTGCACACTGTTACAGCATGGTGTGTAATGTTGGTGTCGGACTGTCCTGCACACTATTACCGGGTGGTGTGTAATGTTGGTGTCGATCTGTCCAGCGCACTGTTACATTGTGGTGTGTAATGTTGCTGTCGGTCTGTCCAGCACGCTGTTACAGGGAGGTGTGTAATCTTGGTGTCGATCGGTAAAACGCTCTGTCCTGCGCACTGTTACAGGGTGGTGTGTAATGTTGGTGTCGATCTGTCCTGCACATTGTTACAGGTTTGGGTGTAATGTTGGTGTCGATCTGTCCTGCATACTGTTACAGGGTGGGGTGTAATGTTGGTGTCAATCTGTCCTGCACGCTGTTACAGGGTGGTGTGTAATGTTGGTGTCGATCTTTCCTGTGCGCTGTTACAGGTTTGTGTGTTATTTTGGTGTAGATCTGTCCTGCACACTGTAACAGCATGTGGTGTGATGCTGGTGTAGTTCTGTCCTGCACACTGTTACAGGATGGGGTGTAATTTTGGTGTCAATCTGTCCTACATGTTGTTACAGGGTAGGGTGTAATTTTGATGTCTTCTGTCCTGCGCACTGTTTCAGGGTGGTGTGTAATGTTGGTGTCGATCTGTCCTGCACACTGTTACAGGATGGGGTGTAATGTTGATGTTGATCTTTCCTGCGCACTGTTACAGGGTTGTGTGTAATGTTGGTGTCGATCTGTCCTGCTTGCTGTTACAAGGTGGTGTGTAATATTGGTCTCGATCTTCCTGCACACAGTTACAGAGTGGTGTGTAATGTTGGTGTCAATCTGTCCTGCACGCTGTTACAGGGTGGGGCATAATGTTGGTGTCGATCTGTCCTGTGCACTGTTACAGGGTGGTGTGTAATCTTTGTATCGATCTGTCCTGCGCACTGTTACAGGATGGTATGTAATGTTGGTGTCGATTTGTCCTGCATGCTGTTACAGGATGGTATGTAATGTTGGTGTCGATCTGTCCTGCACACTCTTCCAGGGTGGTGTGTAATGTTGGTGTTGATCTGCCCTACACACTGTTACAGTTTGGTGAGTAATGTTGGTGTTGATCTGTCCTACACGCTGTTACAGGATGGTGTGTAATCTTGGTGTCGATCTGACCTGCACACCTTTACAGGGTGGTGTGTAATGTTGGAGTCGATCTGTCCTGCACACTGTTACAGGGTGGGGTGTAATGTTGGTGTCGATCTGTCCTCCACGCTGTTACAGGGTGGTGTGTAATGTTGGTGTCGATCTTTCCTGTGCGCTGTTACAGGTTTGTGTGTAATTTTGGTGTAGATCTGTCCTGCACACTGTTACAGGATGGGGTGTAATTTTGGTCTCGATCTGTCCTACATGTTGTTACAGGGTAGGGTGTAATTTTGATGTCTTCTGTCCTGCGCACTGTTTCAGGGTGGTGTGTAATGTTGGTGTCGAACTGTCCTGCACACTGTTACAGGATGGTCTGTAATGTTGATGTCGTTCTGTCCTTCACACTGCTACTGGGAGGTGTGTAATGTTGTCGATCTGTGCTGCACACTGTTACAGCATGTGGTGTGATGTTGGTGTACATCTGTCCTGCACACTGTTACAGGTTGGTGTGTAATGTTGGTGTCGATCTGTCTTGCACACTGTTACTGGGAGGTGTGTAATGTTGTCGATCTGTGCTGCACACTGTTACAGGGTGGTACGTAATGTTGGTGTTGATCTATCCTGCACACTGTTACAGCATGTGCTGTGCAATGTTTGTGTCAATCTGTCCTGCACGCTGTTACAAGGTGGTGTGTAATGTTGGTGTCGACCTGTCCTGCACACTGTTACAGGGTGGTGTGCAATGTTGGTGTTGATCTGTCCTGCGCACTCTTACAGGGTGGTGTGTAATGTTGGTGTCGATCTGTCCTGCATACTGTTACAGGGTGTTGTGCAATGTTGGTGTCGATCTGTCATGCACAATGTTTCTGTGTGGTGTGTAATGTTGGTGTCGATCTGTTCTGTGCACTGTTACAGGGTGGTGTGTAATGTTGGTGTCAATCTGTCCTGCACACTGTTACAGGGTGGGGTGTAATTTTGATGTCTTCTGTCCTGCGCACTGTTTCAGGGTGGTGTGTAATGTTGGTGTCGATCTGTCCTGCACACTGTTACAGGATGGGGTGTAATGATGATGACGATCTTTCCTGCGCACTGTTACAGGGTTGTGTGTAATGTTGGTGTCGATCTGTCCTGCTTGCTGTTACAAGGTGGTGTATAATATTGGTCTCGATCTGTCCTGCACACAGTTACAGAGTGGTGTGTAATGTTGGTGTCAATCTGTCCTGCACGCTGTTACAGGGTGGGGCATAATGTTGGTGTCGATCTGTCCTGCGCACTGTTACAGGGTGGTGTGTAATGTTGGAGTTGATCTGTCCTGCACACTGTTACATTGTGGTGTGTAATGTTGGTGTCGATCTCTCCTGCATGCTGTTACAGCGTGTGGTGTAATGTTGGTGTCGATCTGTCCTGCACAGTGTTACACCATGTGCTGTGATGTTGGTGTACATCTGCCCTGCACACTGTTACAGTGTGTGGTGCAATGTTGGTGTTGATCTGTCCTGCACAATGTTACAGGGCGGGGTGTAATTTTGATGTCGGTCTTTTCTGCACACTCTTACAGAAGGGGATGTAATGTTGGTGTCGATCTGTCCTGCACACTATTACAGTGTGGTGTGTAATCTTTGTATCGATCTGTCCTGCGCACTGTTACAGGATGGTATGTAATGTTGGTGTTGATTTGTCCTGCATGCTGTTACAGGATGGTGTGGAATGTTGGTGTTGATCTGTCCTGCGCATTGTTATAGTGTGGGGTATAATGTTGGTGTCAATCTGTCCTGCACTGTGTTACATTGTGGTGTGTAATGTTGCTGTCCGTCTGTCCTGCATGCTGTTACAGGGTGGGGTGTAATGTTGGTGTTGATCTGTCCAGCACACTGTTACATTGTGGTGTGTAATGTTGCTGTCGGTCTGTCCTGCACGCTGTTACAGGGTGGGGTGTAATGTTTGTGTCGCTCTGTCCTGCGCACTGTTACAGGGAGATGTGTAATGTTTGTGTCGATCTGTCCTGCACACTGTTACAGGGTGGTGTGTAATGTTGATGTCGATCTTTCCTGCACCATGTTACTGGGTGGTGTGTAATGTTGGTGTCGATCTGTCCTGCACACCTTTTTCGGGTGTTGTGTAATGTTGATGTCAATCTGTCCTGCACACTGTTACAGGGTGGAGTGTAATGTTGGTGTCGACCAGTCCTGCGCACTATTACAGAATCGGGTGTAATGTTGGTGTCGATCTGTCCTGCACACTATTACACGTTAGTGTTTAATGTTGATGTCGATCTGTCCAGCGCACTGTTACTGGGTGGGATGTAATGTTGGTGTTGATCTGTCCTGCACACTGTTACAGCATGGTGTGTAATGTTGGTGTCGGACTGTCCTGCACACTATTACCGGGTGGTGTGTAATGTTGGTGTCGATCTGTCCAGCGCACTGTTACATTGTGGTGTGTAATGTTGCTGTCGGTCTGTCCAGCACGCTGTTACAGGGAGGTGTGTAATCTTGGTGTCGATCGGTAAAACGCTCTGTCCTGCGCACTGTTACAGGGTGGTGTGTAATGTTGGTGTCGATCTGTCCTGCACATTGTTACAGGTTTGGGTGTAATGTTGGTGTCGATCTGTCCTGCATACTGTTACAGGGTGGGGTGTAATGTTGGTGTCAATCTGTCCTGCACGCTGTTACAGGGTGGTGTGTAATGTTGGTGTCGATCTTTCCTGTGCGCTGTTACAGGTTTGTGTGGTATTTTGGTGTAGATCTGTCCTGCACACTGTAACAGCATGTGGTGTGATGCTGGTGTAGTTCTGTCCTGCACACTGTTACAGGATGGGGTGTAATTTTGGTGTCAATCTGTCCTACATGTTGTTACAGGGTAGGCTGTAATTTTGATGTCTTCTGTCCTGCGCACTGTTTCAGGGTGGTGTGTAATGTTGGTGTCGATCTGTCCTGCACACTGTTACAGGATGGGGTGTAATGTTGATGTTGATCTTTCCTGCGCACTGTTACAGGGTTGTGTGTAATGTTGGTGTCGATCTGTCCTGCTTGCTGTTACAAGGTGGTGTGTAATATTGGTCTCGATCTTCCTGCACACAGTTACAGAGTGGTGTGTAATGTTGGTGTCAATCTGTCCTGCACGCTGTTACAGGGTGGGGCATAATGTTGGTGTCGATCTGTCCTGTGCACTGTTACAGGGTGGTGTGTAATCTTTGTATCGATCTGTCCTGCGCACTGTTACAGGATGGTATGTAATGTTGGTGTCGATTTGTCCTGCATGCTGTTACAGGATGGTATGTAATGTTGGTGTCGATCTGTCCTGCACACTCTTCCAGGGTGGTGTGTAATGTTGGTGTTGATCTGCCCTACACACTGTTACAGTTTGGTGAGTAATGTTGGTGTTGATCTGTCCTACACGCTGTTACAGGATGGTGTGTAATCTTGGTGTCGATCTGACCTGCACACCTTTACAGGGTGGTGTGTAATGTTGGAGTCGATCTGTCCTGCACACTGTTACAGGGTGGGGTGTAATGTTGGTGTCGATCTGTCCTCCACGCTGTTACAGGGTGGAGTGTAATGTTGGTGTCGATCTTTCCTGTGCGCTGTTACAGGTTTGTGTGTAATTTTGGTGTAGATCTGTCCTGCACACTGTTACAGGATGGGGTGTAATTTTGGTCTCGATCTGTCCTACATGTTGTTACAGGGTAGGGTGTAATTTTGATGTCTTCTGTCCTGCGCACTGTTTCAGGGTGGTGTGTAATGTTGGTGTCGAACTGTCCTGCACACTGTTACAGGATGGTCTGTAATGTTGATGTCGTTCTGTCCTTCACACTGCTACTGGGAGGTGTGTAATGTTGTCGATCTGTGCTGCACACTGTTACAGCATGTGGTGTGATGTTGGTGTACATCTGTCCTGCACACTGTTACAGGTTGGTGTGTAATGTTGGTGTCGATCTGTCTTGCACACTGTTACTGGGAGGTGTGTAATGTTGTCGATCTGTGCTGCACACTGTTACAGGGTGGTACGTAATGTTGGTGTTGATCTATCCTGCACACTGTTACAGCATGTGCTGTGCAATGTTTGTGTCAATCTGTCCTGCACGCTGTTACAAGGTGGTGTGTAATGTTGGTGTCGACCTGTCCTGCACACTGTTACAGGGTGGTGTGCAATGTTGGTGTTGATCTGTCCTGCGCACTCTTACAGGGTGGTGTGTAATGTTGGTGTCGACCTGTCCTGCACACCTTTACAGGGTGTTGTGTAATGTTTGTGTCGATCTGTCCTGCACACTGTTACCGGTTGGGGTGTAATGTTGGTGTTGCTCTGTCCTGCGCACTGTTACAGGGAGGTATGTAATGTTTGTGTCGATCTGTCCTGCACACTGTTACATTGTGGTGTGTAATGTTGCTGTCGGTCTGTCCAGCACGCTGTTACAGGGAGGTGTGTAATGTTGGTGTCGATCTGTCCTGCACACTGTTACAGCGTGTGCTGTGATGTTGGTGTACATATGTCCTGCACACTGTTATAGTGTGTGGTGCAATGTTGGTGTTGATCTGTCCTGCACAATGTTACAGGGCGGGGTGTAATTTTGGTGTTGATCTTTTCTGCACACTCTTACAGAAGGGGGTGTAATGTTGGTGTCGATCTGTCCAGCACACTGTTACATTGTGGTGTGTAATGTTGCTGTCCGTCTGTCCTGCATGCTGTTACAGGGTGGGGTGTAATGTTGGTGTTGATCTGTCCAGCACACTGTTACATTGTGGTGTGTAATGTTGCTGTCGGTCTGTCCTGCACGCTGTTACAGGGTGGGGTGTAATGTTTGTGTCGCTCTGTCCTGCGCACTGTTACAGGGAGATGTGTAATGTTTGTGTCGATCTGTCCTGCACACTGTTACAGGGTGGTGTGTAATGTTGATGTCGATCTTTCCTGCACCATGTTACTGGGTGGTGTGTAATGTTGGTGTCGATCTGTCCTGCACACCTTTTTCGGGTGTTGTGTAATGTTGATGTCAATCTGTCCTGCACACTGTTACAGGGTGGAGTGTAATGTTGGTGTCGACCAGTCCTGCGCACTATTACAGAATCGGGTGTAATGTTGGTGTCGATCTGTCCTGCACACTATTACACGTTGGTGTTTAATGTTGGTGTCGATCTGTCCAGCGCACTGTTACTGGGTGGGATGTAATGTTGGTGTTGATCTGTCCTGCACACTGTTACAGCATGGTGTGTAATGTTGGTGTCGGACTGTCCTGCACACTATTACCGGGTGGTGTGTAATGTTGGTGTCGATCTGTCCAGCGCACTGTTACATTGTGGTGTGTAATGTTGCTGTCGGTCTGTCCAGCACGCTGTTACAGGGAGGTGTGTAATCTTGGTGTCGATCGGTAAAACGCTCTGTCCTGCGCACTGTTACAGGGTGGTGTGTAATGTTGGTGTCGATCTGTCCTGCACATTGTTACAGGTTTGGGTGTAATGTTGGTGTCGATCTGTCCTGCATACTGTTACAGGGTGGGGTGTAATGTTGGTGTCAATCTGTCCTGCACGCTGTTACAGGGTGGTGTGTAATGTTGGTGTCGATCTTTCCTGTGCGCTGTTACAGGTTTGTGTGTTATTTTGGTGTAGATCTGTCCTGCACACTGTAACAGCATGTGGTGTGATGCTGGTGTAGTTCTGTCCTGCACACTGTTACAGGATGGGGTGTAATTTTGGTGTCAATCTGTCCTACATGTTGTTACAGGGTAGGGTGTAATTTTGATGTCTTCTGTCCTGCGCACTGTTTCAGGGTGGTGTGTAATGTTGGTGTCGATCTGTCCTGCACACTGTTACAGGATGGGGTGTAATGTTGATGTTGATCTTTCCTGCGCACTGTTACAGGGTTGTGTGTAATGTTGGTGTCGATCTGTCCTGCTTGCTGTTACAAGGTGGTGTGTAATATTGGTCTCGATCTTCCTGCACACAGTTACAGAGTGGTGTGTAATGTTGGTGTCAATCTGTCCTGCACGCTGTTACAGGGTGGGGCATAATGTTGGTGTCGATCTGTCCTGTGCACTGTTACAGGGTGGTGTGTAATGTTGGAGTCGATCTGTCCTGCACACTGTTACATTGTTGTGTGTAATGTTGGTGTCGATCTCTCCTGCATGCTGTTACAGCGTGTGGTGTAATGTTGGTGTCGATCTGTCCTGCACAGTGTTACACCATGTGCTGTGATGTTGGTGTACATCTGCCCTGCACACTGTTACAGTGTGTGGTGCAATGTTGGTGTTGATCTGTCCTGCACAATGTTACAGGGCGGGGTGTAATTTTGGTGTCGATCTTTTCTGCACACTCTTACAGAAGGGGATGTAATGTTGGTGTTGATCTGTCCTGCACACTATTACAGTGTGGTGTGTAATCTTTGTATCGATCTGTCCTGCGCACTGTTACAGGATGGTATGTAATGTGGGTGTCGATTTGTCCTGCATGCTGTTACAGGATGGTATGTAATGTTGGTGTCGATCTGTCCTGCAAACTGTAACAGGGTGGGGTGTAATGTTGGTGTTGATCTGCCCTACACACTGTTACAGTTTGGTGAGTAATGTTGGTGTTGATCTGTCCTACACGCTGTTACAGGATGGTGTGTAATCTTGGTGTCGATCTGACCTGCACACCTTTACAGGGTGGTGTGTAATGTTGGAGTCGATCTGTCCTGCACACTGTTACAGGGTGGGGTGTAATGTTGGTGTCGATCTGTCCTCCACGCTGTTACAGGGTGGTGTGTAATGTTGGTGTCGATCTTTCCTGTGCGCTGTTACAGGTTTGTGTGTAATTTTGGTGTAGATCTGTCCTGCACACTGTTACAGGATGGGGTGTAATTTTGGTCTCGATCTGTCCTACATGTTGTTACAGGGTAGGGTGTAATTTTGATGTCTTCTGTCCTGCGCACTGTTTCAGGGTGGTGTGTAATGTTGGTGTCGAACTGTCCTGCACACTGTTACAGGATGGTCTGTAATGTTGGTGTCGTTCTGTCCTTCACACTGTTACTGGGAGGTGTGTAATGTTGTCGATCTGTGCTGCACACTGTTACAGCATGTGGTGTGATGTTGGTGTACATCTGTCCTGCACACTGTTACAGGTTGGTGTGTAATGTTGGTGTCGATCTGTCTTGCACACTGTTACTGGGAGGTGTGTAATGTTGTCGATCTGTGCTGCACACTGTTACAGGGTGGTACGTAATGTTGGTGTTGATCTATCCTGCACACTGTTACAGCATGTGCTGTGCAATGTTTGTGTCAATCTGTCCTGCACGCTGTTACAAGGTGGTGTGTAATGTTGGTGTCGACCTGTCCTGCACACTGTTACAGGGTGGTGTGCAATGTTGGTGTTGATCTGTCCTGCGCACTCTTACAGGGTGGTGTGTAATGTTGGTGTCGATCTGTCCTGCATACTGTTACAGGGTGGTGTGCAATGTTGGTGTCGATCTGTCCTGCACAATGTTTCTGTGTGGTGTGTAATGTTGGTGTCGATCTGTTCTGTGCACTGTTACAGGGTGGTGTGTAATGTTGGTGTCAATCTGTCCTGCACACTCTTCCAGGGTGGTGTGTAATGTTGGTGTCGATCTGTCCTGCACACTCTTCCAGGGTGGTGTGTAATGTTGGTGTTGATCTGCCCTACACACTGTTACAGTTTGGTGAGTAATGTTGGTGTTGATCTGTCCTACACGCTGTTACAGGATGGTGTGTAATCTTGGTGTCGATCTGACCTGCACACCTTTACAGGGTGGTGTGTAATGTTGGAGTCGATCTGTCCTGCACACTGTTACAGGGTGGGGTGTAATGTTGGTGTCGATCTGTCCTCCACGCTGTTACAGGGTGGTGTGTAATGTTGGTGTCGATCTTTCCTGTGCGCTGTTACAGGTTTGTGTGTAATTTTGGTGTAGATCTGTCCTGCACACTGTTACAGGATGGGGTGTAATTTTGGTCTCGATCTGTCCTACATGTTGTTACAGGGTAGGGTGTAATTTTGATGTCTTCTGTCCTGCGCACTGTTTCAGGGTGGTGTGTAATGTTGGTGTCGAACTGTCCTGCACACTGTTACAGGATGGTCTGTAATGTTGGTGTCGTTCTGTCCTTCACACTGTTACTGGGAGGTGTGTAATGTTGTCGATCTGTGCTGCACACTGTTACAGCATGTGGTGTGATGTTGGTGTACATCTGTCCTGCACACTGTTACAGGTTGGTGTGTAATGTTGGTGTCGATCTGTCTTGCACACTGTTACTGGGAGGTGTGTAATGTTGTCGATCTGTGCTGCACACTGTTACAGGGTGGTACGTAATGTTGGTGTTTATCTATCCTGCACACTGTTACAGCATGTGCTGTGCAATGTTTGTGTCAATCTGTCCTGCACGCTGTTACAAGGTGGTGTGTAATGTTGGTGTCGACCTGTCCTGCACACTGTTACAGGGTGGTGTGCAATGTTGGTGTTGATCTGTCCTGCGCACTCTTACAGGGTGGTGTGTAATGTTGGTGTCGATCTGTCCTGCATACTGTTACAGGGTGGTGTGCAATGTTGGTGTCGATCTGTCCTGCACAATGTTTCTGTGTGGTGTGTAATGTTGGTGTCGATCTGTTCTGTGCACTGTTACAGGGTGGTGTGTAATGTTGGTGTCAATCTGTCCTGCACACTCTTCCAGGGTGGTGTGTAATGTTGGTGTCGATCTGTCCTGCACACTCTTCCAGGGTGGTGTGTAATGTTGGTGTCGATCTGTCCTGCACACTGTTACAGCGTGTGCTGTGATGTTGGTGTACATATGTCCTGCACACTGTTATAGTGTGTGGTGCAATGTTGGTGTTGATCTGTCCTGCACAATGTTACAGGGCGGGGTGTAATTTTGGTGTTGATCTTTTCTGCACACTCTTACAGAAGGGGGTGTAATGTTGGTGTCGATCTGTCCAGCACACTGTTACATTGTGGTGTGTCGGTCTGTCCTGCACGCTGTTACAGGGTGGGGTGTAATGTTGGTGTTGCTCTGTCCTGCGCACTGTTACAGGGAGGTATGTAATGTTTGTGTCGATCTGTCCTGCACACTGTTACAGGGTGGTGTGTCATGTTGGTGTCGATCTTTCCTGCACGCTGTTACAGGGTGGTGTGTAATGTTGGTGTCGACCTGTCCTGCACACCTTTACAGGGTGTTGTGTAATGTTTGTGTCGATCTGTCCTGCACACTGTTACCGGTTGGGGTGTAATGTTGGTGTCGACCTGTCCTGCGCACTGTTACAGGATGGTGTGTAATGTTGGTGTCAATCTTTCCTGCACGCTGTTACAGGGTGGTGTGTAATGTTGGTGTCGATCTTTCCTGCACGCTGTTACAGGGTGGTGTGTAATGTTGGTGTCGATCTTTCCTGCACACTGTTACAGGGTGGTGTGTAATGTTGGTGTCGATCTGTCCTGCACACTTTTACAAGTTGGTGTTTAATGTTGGTGTCGATCTGTCCAGCTCACTGTTTCTGGGTGGGGTGTAATGTTGGTGTCGATCTGTTCTGCGCACTGTTACAGGGAGGTGTGTAATGTTGGTGTTGATCTGTCCTGCACACTGTTACAGGGCGGGGTGTAATTTTGGTGTCGATCTTTTCTGCACATTCTTACAGAAGGGGGTGTAATGTTGGTGTCGATCTGTCCAGCACACTGTTACATTGTGGTGTGTAATGTTGCTGTCGGTCTGTCCTGCACGCTGTTACAGGGTGGGGTGTAATGTTGGTGTTGCTCTGTCCTGCGCACTGTTACAGGGAGGTATGTAATGTTTGTGTTGATCTGTCCTGCACACTGTTACAGGGTGGTGTGTCATGTTGGTGTCGATCTTTCCTGCACGCTGTTACAGGGTGGTGTGTAATGTTGGTGTCGACCTGTCCTGCACACCTTTACAGGGTGTTGTGTAATGTTTGTGTCGATCTGTCCTGCACACTGTTACCGGTTGGGGTGTAATGTTGGTGTCGTCCTGTCCTGCGCACTGTTACAGGATGGTGTGTAATGTTGGTGTCGATCTTTCCTGCACGCTGTTACAGGGTGGTGTGTAATGTTGGTGTCGATCTGTCCTGCACACTATTACAGGTTGGTGTTTAATGTTGGTGTCGATCTGTCCAGCTCACTGTTTCTGGGTGGGGTGTAATGTTGGTGTCGATCTGTTCTGCGCACTGTTACAGGGAGGTGTGTAATGTTGGTGTTGATCTGTCCTGCACACTGTTACAGGGTGGTGTGTAATGTTGGTGTCGATCTTTCCTGCACCCTGTTACAGGGTGGTGTGTAATGTTGGTGTCGATCTGTCCTGCACACCTTTACAGGGTGTTGTTTAATGTTGGTGTCGATCTGTCCTGCACATTGTTACAGGGTTGGGTGTAATGTTGGTGTCGATCTGTCTTACACACTGTTACAGGATGGTGTGTAATGTTGGTGTCGGTCTGTCCTTCACACTGTTACTGGGAGGTGTGTAATGTTGTCGATCTGTCCTGCACACTCTTACAGCATGTGGTGTGATGTTGGTGTACATCTGTCCTGCACACTGTTACAGGTTGGTGTGTAATGTTGGTGTCAATCTTTCGTGCACCCTGTTACAGGGTGGTGTGTAATGTTGTCGATCTGTCCTGCACAACTTTACAGGGTGTTGTGTAATGTTGGTGTCGATCTGTCCTGCACACTGTTACAGGGTGGGTGTAATGTTGGTGTTGATCTATCCTGCACTCTGTTACAGGGTGCTGTGTAATGTTTGTGTCAATCTGTCCTGCACACTGTTACAAGGTGGTGTGTGATGTTGGTGTCGGTCTGTACTGCACACTGTTATATTGTGGTATGTAATGTTGGTGTCAGTCTGTCCTGCACGCTGTTACAGGGTGGGGTGTAATGTTGGTGTCGACCAGTCCTGCGCACTATTAAAGAATGGGGTGTAATGTTGGTGTCGATCTGTCCTGCACACTGTTACAGGGTGGTGTGTAATGTTGGTGTCGATCTGTCCTGCACACTGTTACAGGGTGGGGTCTAATGTTGGTGTCAATCTGTCCTGCACACTGTTCCATGGTGGTGTGTAATGTTGGTGTTGATCTGTCCTTCACACTGTTACAGCATGTGGTGTGATGTTGGTGTACATCTGTTCTGCGCACTGTTACAGGGTGGTGTGTAATGTTGGTGTCAATCTGTCCTGCATACTGTTACAGGGTGGTGTGCAATGTTGGTGTTGATCTATCCTGCACTCTGTTACAGGGTGCTGTGTAATGTTTGTGTCAATCTGTCCTGCACACTGTTACAAGGTGGTGTGTGATGTTGGTGTCGGTCTGTACTGCACACTGTTATATTGTGGTATGTAATGTTGGTGTCAATCTGTCCTGCACACTGTTCCAGGGTGGTGTGTAATGTTGGTGTCGATCTGCCCTGCACATTGTTACTGATTTGGGTGTAATGCTGGTGTTGATCTGTCCTGCAAACTGTAACAGGGTGGGGTGTAATGTTGGTGTTGATCTGCCCTACACACTGTTACAGTTTGGTGAGTAATGTTGGTGTTGATCTGTCCTACACGCTGTTACAGGATGGTGTGTAATCTTGGTGTCGATCTTTCCTGTGTGCTGTTACAGGTTTGTGTGTAATTTTGGTGTAGATCTGTCCTGCACACTGTTACAGGATGGGGTGTAATTTTGGTCTCGATCTGTCCTACATGTTGTTACAGGGTAGGGTGTAATTTTGATGTCTTCTGTCCTGCGCACTGTTTCAGGGTGGTGTGTAATGTTGGTGTCGAACTGTCCTGCACACTGTTACAGGATGGGGTGTAATGTTGATGTCGATCTGTCCTGCGCACTGTTACAGGGTTGTGTGTAATGTTGGTGTCGATCTGTCCTGCTTGCTGTTACAAGGTGGTGTGTAATATTGGTCTCGATCTGTCCTGCACACTGTTACACCATGTGCTGTGATGTTGGTGTACATCTGCCCTGCACACTGTTACAGTGTGTGGTGCAATGTTGGTGTTGATCTGTCCTGCACAATGTTACAGGGCGGGGTGTAATTTTGGTGTCGATCTTTTCTGCACACTCTTACAGAAGGGGGTGTAATGTTGGTGTCGATCTGTCCTGCACACTATTACAGTGTGGTGTGTAATCTTTGTATCGATCTGTCCTGCGCACTGTTACAGGATGGTATGTAATGTTGGTGTCGATTTGTCCTGCATGCTGTTACAGGATGGTATGTAATTTTGATGTCGATCTGTCCTGCAAACTGTAACAGGGTGGGGTGTAATGTTGGTGTTGATCTGCCCTACACACTGTTACAGTTTGGTGAGTAATGTTGGTGTTGATCTGTCCTACACGCTGTTACAGGATGGTGTGTAATCTTGGTGTCGATCTGACCTGCACACCTTTACAGGGTGGTGTGTAATGTTGGAGTCGATCTGTCCTGCACACTGTTACAGGGTGGGGTGTAATGTTGGTGTCGATCTGTCCTGCACACTATTACAGTGTGGTGTGTAATCTTTGTATCGATCTGTCCTGCGCACTGTTACAGGATGGCATGTAATGTTGGTGTCGATTTGTCCTGCATGCTGTTACAGGATGGTGTGGAATGTTGGTGTTGATCTGTCCTGTGCATTGTTATAGTGTGGGGTATAATGTTGGTGTCAATCTGTCCTGCACTGTGTTACATTGTGGTGTGTAATGTTGCTGTCGGTCTGTCCTGCACGCTGTTACAGGGTGGGGTGTAATGTTGGTGTTGATCTGTCCAGCACACTGTTACATTGTGGTGTGTAATGTTGCTGTCGGTCTGTCCTGCACGCTGTTACAGGGTGGGGTGTAATGTTGGTGTCGCTCTGTCCTGCGCACTGTTACAGGGAGGTGTGTAATGTTTGTGTCGATCTGTCCTGTACACTGTTACAGGGTGGTGTGTAATGTTGGTGTCAATCTGTCCTGCACACTGTTACAGGGTGGAGTGTAATGTTGGTGTCGACCAGTCCTGCGCACTATTACAGAATCGGGTGTAATGTTGGTGTCGATCTGTCCTGCACACTATTACAGGTTGGTGTTTAATGTTGGTGTCGATCTGTCCAGTGCACTGTTACTGGGTGGGGTGTAATGTTGGTGTCGATCTGTCCTGCACACTGTTACAGCATGGTGTGTAATGTTGGTGTCGGACTGTCCTGCACACTATTACCGGGTGGTGTGTAATGTTGGTGTCGATCTGTCCAGCACACTGTTACATTGTGGTGTGTAATGTTGCTGTCGGTCTGTCCAGCACGCTGTTACAGGATGGGGTGTAATGTTGGTGTAACTCTGTCCTACGCATTGTTACAGTGAGGTGTGTAATGCTTGTGTCGATCTGTCCTGCACACTGTTACAAGGTGGTGTGTAATGTTGGTGTCGATCTGTCCTGCTCGCTGTTACAAGGTGGTGTGTAATATTGGTCTAGATCTGTCCTGCACACTGTTACAGGGTTGTGTGTAATGTTGGTGTCGATCTGTCCTGCTCGCTGTTACAAGGTGGTGTGTAATATTGGTCTCGATCTGTCCTACACACAGTTACAGAGTGGTGTGTAATGTTGGTGTCAATATGTCCTGCACGCTGTTACAGGGTGGTGTGTAATGTTGGTGTTGATCTGTCCTGCACACCTTTACAAGGTGTTGTGTAATGTTGGTGTCGATCTGTCCTGCACATTGTTACAGGGTTGGGTGTAATGTTGGTGTCGATCTGTCTTGCACACTGTTACAGGATGGTGTGTAATGTTGGTGTTGATCTGTCCTGCATGCTGTTACTGCGGGTTGTGTAATGTTGGTGTACATCTGCCCTGCACACTGTTACAGTGTGTGGTATAATGTTCGTGTCGATCTGTCCTGCACAATGTGTTATTTTGGTGTTGATCTGTTCTGCACACTATTACAGAAGGGGGTGTAATGTTGGTGTCGATCTGTCCTGCACACTATTACAGGTTGGTGTATCATGTTGGTGTCGATCTGTCGTGCACACTGTACCAGTGTCGGGTGTAATGTTGGTGTCGATCTGTCCTGCACACGGTTACGGGGGGGGAGGGGGGGGTGTAATCTTGGTGTCGATCTGTCCTGCGCATTGTTGCAGTGTGGGGTATAATTTTGGTGTCGATTTGTCCTGCACGCTGTTACAGGGTGGTGTGTAATGTTGGTGTAGATCTGTCCTGCACGCTGTTACAGGTTGGTGTGTAATGTTGGTGTTGATCTGTCCTGCACCCTGTTAGAGGTTGGTGTGTAATGTTGGTATCGATCTGTCCTGCACGCTCTTACAGGATGTCTTGTGTAATGTTGGTGTCGTTCTGTTCTGCACACTGTTCTAGGGTGGTGTCGATCTGACTTGCATGCTGTTACAGGGTGGTGTGTAATGTTGGTGTCGGTCTGTCCTGCACATTGTAACAGGGTCAGGTGTAATGTTTGTGTTGATCTGTCCTGCGCACTGTTACAGTGTCGGGTGTAATGTTGGTGTTGATCTATCCTGCACACTGTTACAGGTGGTTTGTAATGTTGGTGTCGATCTGTCCTGCGCATTGTTACAGTGTGGGATGTAGTGTTAGTGTCGATCTGTCTTGCACACTGTTACAGGGTTGTGTGTAATGTTGGTGTCAGTCTGTCCTGCGCACTGTTAAAGGGTGGTGTGTAATGTTGGTGTCGACCTGTCCTGTACGCTGTTACAGGGTGGGGTGCAATGTTGGTGTTGATCTGTCCTGCACACTGTTACAGGGTGGTGTGTAATGTTGGTGTCGATCTGTCCTGCACATTGTTACAGGGTGTTGTGTAATGTTGGTGTAGATCTGTCCTGCACCCTGTTACTGGGTGGGGTGTAATGTTGGTGTCGATCTGTCCTGCACACTGTTACAGGGTGGTGTGTAATGTTGGTGTTGATCCATCCTGCACACTGTTACAGGGTGTGGTGTAATGTTGGTGTCAATCTGTCCTGCACACTGTTCCAGGGTAGTGTGTAATGTTGGTGTCGATCTGTCCTGCACACTGTTACACCATGTGCTGTGATGTTGGTGTACATCTGCCCTGCACAGTGTTACAGTGTGTGGTGCAATGTTGGTGTTGATCTGTCCTGCACAATGTTACAGGGCGGGGTGTAATTTTGGTGTCGATCTTTTCTGCACACTCTTACAGAAGGGGGTGTAATGTTGGTGTCGATCTGTCCTGCACACTATTACAGTGTGGTGTGTAATCTTTGTATCGATCTGTCCTGCGCACTGTTACAGGATGGCATGTAATGTTGGTGTCGATTTGTCCTGCATGCTGTTACAGGATGGTGTGGAATGTTGGTGTTGATCTGTCCTGTGCATTGTTATAGTGTGGGGTATAATGTTGGTGTCAATCTGTCCTGCACTGTGTTACATTGTGGTGTGTAATGTTGCTGTCGGTCTGTCCTGCACGCTGTTACAGGGTGGGGTGTAATGTTGGTGTTGATCTGTCCAGCACACTGTTACATTGTGGTGTGTAATGTTGGTGTTGATCTGTCCAGCACACTGTTACATTGTGGTGTGTAATGTTGCTGTCGGTCTGTCCTGCACGCTGTTACAGGGTGGGGTGTAATGTTGGTGTCGCTCTGTCCTGCGCACTGTTACAGGGAGGTGTGTAATGTTTGTGTCGATCTGTCCTGTACACTGTTACAGGGTGGTGTGTAATGTTGGTGTCAATCTGTCCTGCACACTGTTACAGGGTGGAGTGTAATGTTGGTGTCGCTCTGTCCTGCGCACTGTTACAGGGAGGTGTGTAATGTTTGTGTCGATCTGTCCTGTACACTGTTACAGGGTGGTGTGTAATGTTGGTGTCGATCTGTCCTGCACACTATTACAGGTTGGTGTTTAATGTTGGTGTCGATCTGTCCAGCGCACTGTTACTGGGTGGGGTGTAATGTTGGTGTCGATCTGTCCTGCACACTGTTACAGCATGGTGTGTAATGTTGGTGTCGGACTGTCCTGCACACTATTACCGGGTGGTGTGTAATGTTGGTGTCGATCTGTCCAGCACACTGTTACATTGTGGTGTGTAATGTTGCTGTCGGTCTGTCCAGCACGCTGTTACAGGATGGGGTGTAATGTTGGTGTAACTCTGTCCTACGCATTGTTACAGTGAGGTGTGTAATGCTTGTGTCGATCTGTCCTGCACACTGTTACAAGGTGGTGTGTAATGTTGGTGTCGATCTGTCCTGCTCGTTGTTACAAGGTGGTATGTAATATTGGTCTAGATCTGTCCTGCACACTGTTACAGGGTTGTGTGTAATGTTGGTGTCGATCTGTCCTGCTCGCTGTTACAAGGTGGTGTGTAATATTGGTCTCGATCTGTCCTACACACAGTTACAGAGTGGTGTGTAATGTTGGTGTCAATATGTCCTGCACGCTGTTACAGGGTGGTGTGTAATGTTGGTGTTGATCTGTCCTGCACACCTTTACAAGGTGTTGTGTAATGTTGGTGTCGATCTGTCCTGCACATTGTTACAGGGTTGGGTGTAATGTTGGTGTCGATCTGTCTTGCACACTGTTACAGGATGGTGTGTAATGTTGGTGTTGATCTGTCCTGCATGCTGTTACTGCGGGTTGTGTAATGTTGGTGTACATCTGCCCTGCACACTATTACAGGTTGGTGTATCATGTTGGTGTCGATCTGTCGTGCACACTGTACCAGTGTCGGGTGTAATGTTGGTGTCGATCTGTCCTGCACACGGTTACGGGGGGGGGGGGGGGGGGGGTGTAATCTTGGTGTCGATCTGTCCTGCGCATTGTTGCAGTGTGGGGTATAATTTTGGTGTCGATTTGTCCTGCACGCTGTTACAGGGTGGTGTGTAATGTTGGTGTAGATCTGTCCTGCACGCTGTTACAGGTTGGTGTGTAATGTTGGTGTTGATCTGTCCTGCACCCTGTTAGAGGTTGGTGTGTAATGTTGGTATCGATCTGTCCTGCACGCTCTTACAGGATGTCTTGTGTAATGTTGGTGTCGTTCTGTTCTGCACACTGTTCTAGGGTGGTGTCGATCTGACTTGCATGCTGTTACAGGGTGGTGTGTAATGTTGGTGTCGGTCTGTCCTGCACATTGTAACAGGGTCAGGTGTAATGTTTGTGTTGATCTGTCCTGCGCACTGTTACAGTGTCGGGTGTAATGTTGGTGTTGATCTATCCTGCACACTGTTACAGGTGGTTTGTAATGTTGGTGTCGATCTGTCCTGCGCATTGTTACAGTGTGGGATGTAGTGTTAGTGTCGATCTGTCTTGCACACTGTTACAGGGTTGTGTGTAATGTTGGTGTCAGTCTGTCCTGCGCACTGTTAAAGGGTGGTGTGTAATGTTGGTGTCGACCTGTCCTGTACGCTGTTACAGGGTGGGGTGCAATGTTGGTGTTGATCTGTCCTGCACACTGTTACAGGGTGGTGTGTAATGTTGGTGTCGATCTGTCCTGCACATTGTTACAGGGTGTTGTGTAATGTTGGTGTAGATCTGTCCTGCACCCTGTTACTGGGTGGGGTGTAATGTTGGTGTCGATCTGTCCTGCACACTGTTACAGGGTGGTGTGTAATGTTGGTGTTGATCCGTCCTGCACACTGTTACAGGGTGTGGTGTAATGTTGGTGTCAATCTGTCCTGCACACTGTTCCAGGGTAGTGTGTAATGTTGGTGTTGATCTGTCCTGCACACTGTTACCAGGTGGGGTGTAATGTTGGTGTCAATCTGTCCTGCACACTGTTCCAGGGTGGTGTGTAATGTTGGTGTCGATCTGTCCTGCACACTGTTACAGCATGTGGTGTGATGTTGGTGTAGATCTGTCCTGCACACTGTTACAGTGTGCGGTGTAATGTTGGTGTTGATCTGTCCTGCACACTGTTGCAAGGTGGGGTGTAATGTTGGTGTCGATCTGTCCTGCACACTGTTCCAGAGTGGTTTGTAATGTTGGTGTCTATATGACCTGCATACTGTTACAGGGTGGGGTGTAATGTTGGTGTCGATCTGTCCTGCACACTGTTACAGGGTGGTGTGTCATGTTTGTGTAGATCTTTCCTGCACACTGTTACAGGATGGGGTGTAATGTTGGTGTCGATCTGACCTGCGCACTGTTACAGTGTTGTGTGTAATGTTGGTGTCAATCTGTCCTGCATGCTGTTACAGGGTGGGGTGTAATGTTGGTGTCGATCTGTCCTGCGCACTGTTACAGTGTTGTGTGTAATGTTGGTGTCAATCTGTCCTGCATGCTGTTTCAGGGTGGGGTGTAATGTTGGTGTCGATCTGTCCTGCACACAGTTACAGAGTGGTGTGTAATGTTGGTGTCAATCTGTCCTGCATGCTGTTTCAGGGTGGGGTGTAATGTTGGTGTCGATCTGTCCTGCGCACTGTTACAGTGTTGTGTGTAATGTTGGTGTCGATCTGTCCTGCACACAGTTACAGAGTGGTGTGTAATGTTGGTGTCAATCTGTCCTGCATGCTGTTACAGGGTGGTGTGTAATGTTGGTGTCGATCTGTCCTGCACACAGTTACAGAGTGGTGTGTAATGTTGGTGTCAATCTGTCCTGCACGCTGTTACAGGGTGGGGTGTAATGTTGGTGTCAAACTGTCCTGCGCACTGTTACAGGGTGGTGTGTAATGTTGGTGTCGATCTGCCCTGCACATTGTTACTGATTTGGGTGTAATGCTGGTGTCGATCTGTCCTGCAAACTGTAACAGGGTGGGGTGTAATGTTGGTGTTGATCTGCCCTACACACTGTTACAGTTTGGTCAGTAATGTTGGTGTTGATCTGTCCTACACGCTGTTACAGGATGGTGTGAAATCTTGGTGTCGATCTGACCTGCACACCTTTACAGGGTGGTGTGTAGTGTTGGAGTCGATCTGTCCTGCACACTGTTACAGGGTGGGGTGTAATGTTGGTGTCGATCTGTCCTGCGCGCTGTTACAGGGTGGAGTGTAATGTTGGTGTCGATCTTTCCTGTGCGCTGTTACAGGTTTGTGTGTAATTTTGGTGTAGATCTGTCCTGCACACTGTTACAGGATGGGATGTAATTTTGGTCTCGATCTGTCCTACATGTTGTTACAGGGTAGGGTGTAATTTTGATGTCTTCTGTCCTGCGCACTGTTTCAGGGTGGTGTGTAATGTTGGTGTCGAACTGTCCTGCACACTGTTACAGGATGGGGTGTAATGTTGATGTCGATCTGTCCTGCGCACTGTTACAGGGTTGTGTGTAATGTTGGTGTCGATCTGTCCTGCTTGCTGTTACAAGGTGGTGTGTAATATTGGTCTCGATCTGTCCTACACACAGTTACAGAGTGGTGTGTAATGTTGGTGTCAATCTGTCCTGCACGCTGTTACAGGGTGGGGCATAATGTTGGTGTCGATCTGTCCTGCGCACTTTTACAGGGTGGTGTGTAATGTTGGAGTCGATCTGTCCTGCACACTGTTACATTGTGGTGTGTAATGTTGGTGTCGATCTCTCCTGCATGCTGTTACTGCGGGTTGTGTAATGTTGGTGTCGATCTGTCCTGCACACTGTTACACCATGTGCTGTGATGTTGGTGTACATCTGCCCTGCACAGTGTTACAGTGTGTGGTGCAATGTTGGTGTTGATCTGTCCTGCACAATGTTACAGGGCTGGGTGTAATTTTGGTGTCGATCTTTTCTGCACACTCTTACAGAAGGGGGTGTAATGTTGGTGTCGATCTGTCCTGCACACTATTACAGTGTGGTGTGTAATCTTTGTATCGATCTGTCCTGCGCACTGTTACAGGATGGTATGTAATGTTGGTGTCGATTTGTCCTGCATGCTGTTACAGGATGGTGTGGAATGTTGGTGTTGATCTGTCCTGTGCATTGTTATAGTGTGGGGTATAATGTTGGTGTCAATCTGTCCTGCACTGTGTTACATTGTGGTGTGTAATGTTGCTGTCGGTCTGTCCTGCACGCTGTTACAGGGTGGGGTGTAATGTTGGTGTTGATCTGTCCAGCACACTGTTACATTGTGGTGTGTAATGTTGCTGTCGGTCTGTCCTGCACGCTGTTACAGGGTGGGGTGTAATGTTGGTGTCGCTCTGTCCTGCGCACTGTTACAGGGAGGTGTGTAATGTTTGTGTCGATCTGTCCTGTACACTGTTATAGGGTGGTGTGTAATGTTGATGTCGATCTTTCCTGCACCATGTTACAGGGTGGTGTGTAATGTTGGTGTTGATCTGTCCTGCACCCTGTTAGAGGTTGGTGTGTAATGTTGGTATCGATCTGTCCTGCACGCTCTTACAGGATGTGGTGTGTAATGTTGGTGTCATTCTGTTCTGCACACTGTTCTAGGGTGGTGTCGATCTGACTTGCATGCTGTTACAGGGTGGTGTGTAATGTTGGTGTCGGTCTGTCCTGCACACTATTACAGGTTGGTGTTTAATGTTGGTGTCGATCTGTCCAGCGCACTGTTACTGGGTGGGGTGTAATGTTGGTGTCGATCTATCCTGCACACTGTTACAGGTGGTTTGTAATGTTGGTGTCGATCTGTCCTGTGCATTGTTACAGTGTGGGATGTAGTGTTAGTGTCGATCTGTCTTGCACACTGTTACAGGGTTGTGTGTAATGTTGGTGTCAGTCTGTCCTGCGCACTGTTAAAGGGTGGTGTGTAATGTTGGTGTCGACCTGTCCTGTACGCTGTTACAGGGTGGGGTGCAATGTTGGTGTTGATCTGTCCTGCACACTGTTACAGGGTGGTGTGTAATGTTGGTGTCGATCTGTCCTGCACATTGTTACAGGGTGTTGTGTAATGTTGGTGTAGATCTGTCCTGCACCCTGTTACTGGTTGGGGTGTAATGTTGGTGTCAATCTGTCCTGCACACTGTTCCAGGGTGGTGTGTAATGTTGGTGTCGATCTGTCCTGTACACTGTTACAGCATGTGGTGTGATGTTGGTGTAGATCTGTCCTGCACACTGTTACAGTGTGCGGTGTAATGTTGGTGTTGATCTGTCCTGCACACTGTTACAAGGTGGGGTGTAATGTTGGTGTCGATCTGTCCTGCACACTGTTCCAGAGTGGTGTGTAATGTTGGTGTCTATATGACCTGCATACTGTTACAGGGTGGGGTGTAATGTTGGTGTCGATCTGTCCTGCACATTGTTACAGGGTGTTGTGTAATGTTGGTGTAGATCTGTCCTGCACCCTGTTACTGGGTGGGGTGTAATGTTGGTGTCGATCTGTCCTGCACACTGTTACAGGGTGGTGTGTAATGTTGGTGTTGATCCGTCCTGCACACTGTTACAGGGTGTGGTGTAATGTTGGTGTCAATCTGTCCTGCACACTGTTCCAGGGTAGTGTGTAATGTTGGTGTTGATCTGTCCTGCACACTGTTACCAGGTGGGGTGTAATGTTGGTGTCAATCTGTCCTGCACACTGTTCCAGGGTGGTGTGTAATGTTGGTGTCGATCTGTCCTGCACACTGTTACAGCATGTGGTGTGATGTTGGTGTAGATCTGTCCTGCACACTGTTACAGTGTGCGGTGTAATGTTGGTGTTGATCTGTCCTGCACACTGTTGCAAGGTGGGGTGTAATGTTGGTGTCGATCTGTCCTGCACACTGTTCCAGAGTGGTTTGTAATGTTGGTGTCTATATGACCTGCATACTGTTACAGGGTGGGGTGTAATGTTGGTGTCGATCTGTCCTGCACACTGTTACAGGGTGGTGTGTCATGTTTGTGTAGATCTTTCCTGCACACTGTTACAGGATGGGGTGTAATGTTGGTGTCGATCTGACCTGCGCACTGTTACAGTGTTGTGTGTAATGTTGGTGTCAATCTGTCCTGCATGCTGTTACAGGGTGGGGTGTAATGTTGGTGTCGATCTGTCCTGCGCACTGTTACAGTGTTGTGTGTAATGTTGGTGTCAATCTGTCCTGCATGCTGTTTCAGGGTGGGGTGTAATGTTGGTGTCGATCTGTCCTGCACACAGTTACAGAGTGGTGTGTAATGTTGGTGTCAATCTGTCCTGCATGCTGTTTCAGGGTGGGGTGTAATGTTGGTGTCGATCTGTCCTGCGCACTGTTACAGTGTTGTGTGTAATGTTGGTGTCGATCTGTCCTGCACACAGTTACAGAGTGGTGTGTAATGTTGGTGTCAATCTGTCCTGCATGCTGTTACAGGGTGGTGTGTAATGTTGGTGTCGATCTGTCCTGCACACAGTTACAGAGTGGTGTGTAATGTTGGTGTCAATCTGTCCTGCACGCTGTTACAGGGTGGGGTGTAATGTTGGTGTCAAACTGTCCTGCGCACTGTTACAGGGTGGTGTGTAATGTTGGTGTCGATCTGCCCTGCACATTGTTACTGATTTGGGTGTAATGCTGGTGTCGATCTGTCCTGCAAACTGTAACAGGGTGGGGTGTAATGTTGGTGTTGATCTGCCCTACACACTGTTACAGTTTGGTCAGTAATGTTGGTGTTGATCTGTCCTACACGCTGTTACAGGATGGTGTGAAATCTTGGTGTCGATCTGACCTGCACACCTTTACAGGGTGGTGTGTAGTGTTGGAGTCGATCTGTCCTGCACACTGTTACAGGGTGGGGTGTAATGTTGGTGTCGATCTGTCCTGCGCGCTGTTACAGGGTGGAGTGTAATGTTGGTGTCGATCTTTCCTGTGCGCTGTTACAGGTTTGTGTGTAATTTTGGTGTAGATCTGTCCTGCACACTGTTACAGGATGGGATGTAATTTTGGTCTCGATCTGTCCTACATGTTGTTACAGGGTAGGGTGTAATTTTGATGTCTTCTGTCCTGCGCACTGTTTCAGGGTGGTGTGTAATGTTGGTGTCGAACTGTCCTGCACACTGTTACAGGATGGGGTGTAATGTTGATGTCGATCTGTCCTGCGCACTGTTACAGGGTTGTGTGTAATGTTGGTGTCGATCTGTCCTGCTTGCTGTTACAAGGTGGTGTGTAATATTGGTCTCGATCTGTCCTACACACAGTTACAGAGTGGTGTGTAATGTTGGTGTCAATCTGTCCTGCACGCTGTTACAGGGTGGGGCATAATGTTGGTGTCGATCTGTCCTGCGCACTTTTACAGGGTGGTGTGTAATGTTGGAGTCGATCTGTCCTGCACACTGTTACATTGTGGTGTGTAATGTTGGTGTCGATCTCTCCTGCATGCTGTTACTGCGGGTTGTGTAATGTTGGTGTCGATCTGTCCTGCACACTGTTACACCATGTGCTGTGATGTTGGTGTACATCTGCCCTGCACAGTGTTACAGTGTGTGGTGCAATGTTGGTGTTGATCTGTCCTGCACAATGTTACAGGGCTGGGTGTAATTTTGGTGTCGATCTTTTCTGCACACTCTTACAGAAGGGGGTGTAATGTTGGTGTCGATCTGTCCTGCACACTATTACAGTGTGGTGTGTAATCTTTGTATCGATCTGTCCTGCGCACTGTTACAGGATGGTATGTAATGTTGGTGTCGATTTGTCCTGCATGCTGTTACAGGATGGTGTGGAATGTTGGTGTTGATCTGTCCTGTGCATTGTTATAGTGTGGGGTATAATGTTGGTGTCAATCTGTCCTGCACTGTGTTACATTGTGGTGTGTAATGTTGCTGTCGGTCTGTCCTGCACGCTGTTACAGGGTGGGGTGTAATGTTGGTGTTGATCTGTCCAGCACACTGTTACATTGTGGTGTGTAATGTTGCTGTCGGTCTGTCCTGCACGCTGTTACAGGGTGGGGTGTAATGTTGGTGTCGCTCTGTCCTGCGCACTGTTACAGGGAGGTGTGTAATGTTTGTGTCGATCTGTCCTGTACACTGTTATAGGGTGGTGTGTAATGTTGATGTCGATCTTTCCTGCACCATGTTACAGGGTGGTGTGTAATGTTGGTGTTGATCTGTCCTGCACCCTGTTAGAGGTTGGTGTGTAATGTTGGTATCGATCTGTCCTGCACGCTCTTACAGGATGTGGTGTGTAATGTTGGTGTCATTCTGTTCTGCACACTGTTCTAGGGTGGTGTCGATCTGACTTGCATGCTGTTACAGGGTGGTGTGTAATGTTGGTGTCGGTCTGTCCTGCACACTATTACAGGTTGGTGTTTAATGTTGGTGTCGATCTGTCCAGCGCACTGTTACTGGGTGGGGTGTAATGTTGGTGTTGATCTATCCTGCACACTGTTACAGGTGGTTTGTAATGTTGGTGTCGATCTGTCTTGTGCATTGTTACAGTGTGGGCTGTAGTGTTAGTGTCGATCTGTCTTGCACACTGTTACAGGGTTGTGTGTAATGTTGGTGTCAGTCTGTCCTGCGCACTGTTAAAGGGTGGTGTGTAATGTTGGTGTCGACCTGTCCTGTACGCTGTTACAGGGTGGGGTGCAATGTTGGTGTTGATCTGTCCTGCACACTGTTACAGGGTGGTGTGTAATGTTGGTGTCGATCTGTCCTGCACATTGTTACAGGGTGTTGTGTAATGTTGGTGTAGATCTGTCCTGCACCCTGTTACTGGTTGGCGTGTAATGTTGGTGTCAATCTGTCCTGCACACTGTTCCAGGGTGGTGTGTAATGTTGGTGTCGATCTGTCCTGTACACTGTTACAGCATGT
This sequence comes from Chiloscyllium plagiosum, assembly GCF_037043375.1. NCBI lineage: Eukaryota > Metazoa > Chordata > Chondrichthyes > Orectolobiformes > Hemiscylliidae > Chiloscyllium > Chiloscyllium plagiosum. The sequence continues at coordinate 37,675,668 of NW_028270183.1, forward strand.
GGTGTGATGTTGGTGTAGATCTGTCCTGCACACTGTTACAGTGTGCGGTGTAATGTTGGTGTTGATCTGTCCTGCACACTGTTACAAGGTGGGGTGTAATGTTGGTGTCGATCTGTCCTGCACACTGTTCCAGAGTGGTGTGTAATGTTGGTGTCTATATGACCTGCATACTGTTACAGGGTGGGGTGTAATGTTGGTGTCGATCTGTCCTGCACACTGTTACAGGGTGGTGTGTCATGTTTGTGTAGATCTTTCCTGCACACTGTTACAGGATGGGGTGTAATGTTGGTGTCGATCTGTCCTGTGCACTGTTACAGTGTTGTGTGTAATGTTGGTGTCGATCTGTCCTGCACACAGTTACAGAGTGGTGTGTAATGTTGGTGTCAATCTGTCCTGCATGCTGTTACAGGGTGGGGTGTAATGTTGGTGTCGAACTGTCCTGCGCACTGTTACAGGGTGGTGTGTAATGTTGGTGTCGATCTGTCCTGCACGCAGTTACAGAGTGGTGTGTAATGTTGGTGTCAATCTGTCCTGCACGCTGTTACAGGGTGGGGTGTAATGTTGGTGTCGAACTGTCCTGCGCACTGTTACAGGGTGGTGTGTAATGTTGGTGTCGATCTGTCCTGCACATTGTTACTGATTTGGGTGTAATGCTGGTGTCGATCTGTCCTGTGCGCTGTTACAGGTTTGTGTGTAATTTTGGTGTCAATCTGTCCTGCATGCTGTTACAGGGTTGTGTGTAATGTTGGTGTTGATCTGTCCTGCTTGCTGTTACAAGGTGGTGTGTAATATTGGTCTCGATCTGTCCTGCACACAGTTACAGAGTGGTGTGTAATGTTGGTGTCAATCTGTCCTGCGCACTTTTACAGGGTGGTGTGTAATGTTGGAGTCGATCTGTCCTGCACACTGTTACAGGGTGTGGTGTGTAATGTTGGTGTCGATCTCTCCTGCATGCTGTTACTGCGGGTTGTGTAATGTTGGTGTCGATCTGTCCTGCACACTGTTACACCATGTGCTGTGATGTTGGTGTACATCTGCCCTGCACAGTGTTACACTGTGTGGTGCAATGTTGGTGTTGATCTGTCCTGCACAATGTTACAGGGCGGGGTGTAATTTTGGTGTCGATCTTTTCTGCACACTCTTACAGAAGGGGGTGTACTGTTGGTGTCGATCTGTCCTGCACACTATTACAGTGTGGTGTGTAATCTTTGTATCGATCTGTCCTGCGCACTGTTACAGGATGGCATGTAATGTTGGTGTCGATTTGTCCTGCATGCTGTTACAGGATGGTGTGGAATGTTGGTGTTGATCTGTCCTGTGCATTGTTATAGTGTGGGGTATAATGTTGGTGTCAATCTGTCCTGCACTGTGTTACATTGTGGTGTGTAATGTTGCTGTTGGTCTGTCCTGCACGCTGTTACAGGGTGGGGTGTAATGTTGGTGTTGATCTGTCCAGCACACTGTTACATTGTGGTGTGTAATGTTGGTGTTGATCTGTCCAGCACACTGTTACATTGTGGTGTGTAATGTTGCTGTCGGTCTGTCCTGCATGCTGTTACAGGGTGGGGTGTAATGTTGGTGTCGCTCTGTCCTGCGCACTGTTACAGGGAGGTGTGTAATGTTTGTGTCGATCTGTCCTGTACACTGTTACAGGGTGGTGTGTAATGTTGATGTCGATCTTTCCTGCACCATGTTACAGGGTGTTGTGTAATGTTGGTGTCCATCTGTCCTGCACACTGTTACAGGGTGGAGTGTAATGTTGGTGTCGACCAGTCCTGCGCACTATTACAGAATCGGGTGTAATGCTGGTGTCGATCTGTCCTGCACACTATTACAGGTTGGTGTTTAATGTTGGTGTCGATCTGTCCAGCGCACTGTGACTGGGTGGGGTGTAATGTTGGTGTCGATCTGTCCTGCACACTGTTACAGCATGGTGTGTAATGTTGCTGTCGGTCTGTCCTGCACGCTGTTACAGGGTGGGGTGTAATGTTGGTGTTGATCTGTCCAGCACACTGTTACATTGTGGTGTGTAATGTTGGTGTCGATCTGTCCAGCACACTGTTACATTGTGGTGTGTAATGTTGCTGTCAGTCTGTCCTGCACGCTGTTACATGATGGGGTGTAATGTTGGTGTAACTCTGTCCTACGCATTGTTACAGGGAGGTGTGTAATGTTTGTGTCGATCTGTCCTGCACACTGTTACAAGGTGGTGTGTAATGTTGGTGTCGATCTGTCCTGCTCGCTGTTACAAGGTGGTGTGTAATATTGGTCTAGATCTGTCCTGCACACTGTTACAGGGTTGTGTGTAATGTTGGTGTCGATCTGTCCTGCTCGCTGTTACAAGGTGGTGTGTAATATTGGTCTCGATCTGTCCTACACACAGTTACAGAGTGGTGTGTAATGTTGGTGTCAATATGTCCTGCACGCTGTTACAGGGTGGTGTGTAATGTTGGTGTTGATCTGTCCTGCACACCTTTACAAGGTGTTGTGTAATGTTGGTGTCGATCTGTCCTGCACATTGTTACAGGGTTGGGTGTAATGTTGGTGTCGATCTGTCTTGCACACTGTTACAGGATGGTGTGTAATGTTGGTGTTGATCTGTCCTGCATGCTGTTACTGCGGGTTGTGTAATGTTGGTGTACATCTGCCCTGCACACTGTTACAGTGTGTGGTATAATGTTCGTGTCGATCTGTCCTGCACAATGTGTTATTTTGGTGTTGATCTGTTCTGCACACTATTACAGAAGGGGGTGTAATGTTGGTGTCGATCTGTCCTGCACACTATTACAGGTTGGTGTATAATGTTGGTGTCGATCTGTCGTGCACACTGTACCAGTGTCGGGTGTAATGTTGGTGTCGATCTGTCCTGCACACGGTTACGGGGGGGGGGGGTGTAATCTTGGTGTCGATCTGTCCTGCGCATTGTTGCAGTGTGGGGTATAATTTTGGTGTCGATTTGTCCTGCACGCTGTTACAGGGTGGTGTGTAATGTTGGTGTAGATCTGTCCTGCACGCTGTTACAGGTTGGTGTGTAATGTTGGTGTTGATCTGTCCTGCACCCTGTTAGAGGTTGGTGTGTAATGTTGGTATCGATCTGTCCTGCATGCTCTTACAGGATGTGGTGTGTAATGTTGGTGTCGTTCTGTTCTGCACACTGTTCTAGGGTGGTGTCGATCTGACTTGCATGCTGTTACAGGGTGGTGTGTAATGTTGGTGTCGGTCTGTCCTGCACATTGTAACAGGGTCAGGTGTAATTTTTGTGTCGATCTGTCCTGCGCACTGTTACAGTGTCGGGTGTAATGTTGGTGTTGATCTATCCTGCACACTGTTACAGGTGGTTTGTAATGTTGGTGTCGATCTGTCCTGCGCATTGTTACAGTGTGGGATGTAGTGTTAGTGTCGATCTGTCTTGCACACTGTTACAGGGTTGTGTGTAATGTTGGTGTCAGTCTGTCCTGCGCACTGTTAAAGGGTGGTGTGTAATGTTGGTGTCGACCTGTCCTGTACGCTGTTACAGGGTGGGGTGCAATGTTGGTGTTGATCTGTCCTGCACACTGTTACAGGGTGGTGTGTAATGTTGGTGTCGATCTGTCCTGCACATTGTTACAGGGTGTTGTGTAATGTTGGTGTAGATCTGTCCTGCACCCTGTTACTGGGTGGGGTGTAATGTTGGTGTCGATCTGTCCTGCACACTGTTACAGGGTGGTGTGTAATGTTGGTGTTGATCCGTCCTGCACACTGTTACAGGGTGTGGTGTAATGTTGGTGTCAATCTGTCCTGCACACTGTTCCAGGGTAGTGTGTAATGTTGGTGTTGATCTGTCTTGCACACTGTTACCAGGTGGGGTGTAATGTTGGTGTCAATATGTCCTGCACACTGTTCCAGGGTGGTGTGTAATGTTGGTGTCGATCTGTCCTGCACACTGTTACAGCATGTGGTGTGATGTTGGTGTAGATCTGTCCTGCACACTGTTACAGTGTGCGGTGTAATGTTGGTGTTGATCTGTCCTGCACACTGTTATAAGGTGGGGTGTAATGTTGGTGTCGATCTGTCCTGCACACTGTCCCAGAGTGGTGTGTAATGTTGGTGTCTATATGACCTGCATACTGTTACAGGGTGGGGTGTAATGTTGGTGTCGATCTGTCCTGCACACTGTTACAGGGTGGTGTGTCATGTTTGTGTAGATCTTTCCTGCACACTGTTACAGGATGGGGTGTAATGTTGGTGTCGATCTGTCCTGCGCAGTGTTACAGTGTTGTGTGTAATGTTGGTGTCGATCTGTCCTGCACACAGTTACAGAGTGGTGTGTAATGTTGGTGTCAATCTGTCCTGCATGCTGTTACAGGGTGGGGTGTAATGTTGGTGTCGAACTGTCCTGCGCACTGTTACAGGGTGGTGTGTAATGTTGGTGTCGATCTGTCCTGCACACAGTTACAGAGTGGTGTGTAATGTTGGTGTCAATCTGTCCTGCACGCTGTTACAGGGTGCGGTGTAATGTTGGTGTCGAACTGTCCTGCTCACTGTTACAGGGTGGTGTGTAATGTTAGTGTCGATCTGTCCTGCACACTGTTACAGGGTGGTGTATAATGTTGGTGTCGATCTGTCGTGCACACTGTACCAGTGTCGGGTGTAATGTTTGTGTCGATCTGTCCTGCACACGGTAACGGTGGGGGGGTGTAATGTTGGTGTCGATCTGTCCTGCGCATTGTTACAGTGTGGGGTATAATTTTGGTGTCGATCTGTCCTGCACGCTGTTACAGGGTGGTGTGTAATGTTGGTGTTGATCTGTCCTGCGCACTGTTACAGGTTGGTGTGTAATGTTGGTGTTGATCTGTCCTGCACACACTTACAGGATGTGGTGTGTAATGTTGGTGTCGATCTGTTCTGCACACTGTTCTAGGGTGGTGTCGATCTGTCTTGCATGCTGTTACAGGGTGTTGTGTAATGTTGGTGTCGGTCTGTCCTGCACACTGTTCCAGGGTCAGGTGTAATGTTTGTGTCGATCTGTCCTGCGCACTGTTACAGTGTCAGGTGTAATGTTGGTGTTGATCTATCCTGCACACTGTTTCAGGTGGTTTGTAATGTTGGTGTCGATCTGTCCTGCGCATTGTTACAGTGTGGGATGTAGTGTTGGTGTCGATCTGTCTTGCACACTGTTACAGGGTTGTGTGTAATGTTGGTGTCAGTCTGTCCTGCGCACTGTTAAAGGGTGGTGTGTAGTGTTGGTGTCGACCTGTCCTGTACGCTGTTACAGGGAGGGGTGTAATGTTGGTATCGATCTGTCCTGCACGCTGTTACAAGGTGGGATATAATGTTGGTGTCGACCTGTCCTGTACGCTGTTACAGGCTGGTGAGTAATGGTGGTGTCGATCTGTCCTGCACACTGTTACAGGTTGGTGTGTAATGTTGGTGTTGATCTGTCCTGCACACTGTTACAGGTTGGTGTGAAATGTTGGTATCGATCTGTCCTGCACACTGTTACAGCATGTGGTGTGATGTTGGTGTAGATCTGTCCTGCACACTGTTACAGTGTGCGGTGTAATGTTGGTGTTGATCTGTCCTGCACACTGTTATAAGGTGGGGTGTAATGTTGGTGTCGATCTGTCCTGCACACTGTCCCAGAGTGGTGTGTAATGTTGGTGTCTATATGACCTGCATACTGTTACAGGGTGGGGTGTAATGTTGGTGTCGATCTGTCCTGCACACTGTTACAGGGTGGTGTGTCATGTTTGTGTAGATCTTTCCTGCACACTGTTACAGGATGGGGTGTAATGTTGGTGTCGATCTGTCCTGCGCACTGTTACAGTGTTGTGTGTAATGTTGGTGTCGATCTGTCCTGCACACAGTTACAGAGTGGTGTGTAATGTTGGTGTCAATCTGTCCTGCATGCTGTTACAGGTTGGGGTGTAATGTTGGTGTCGAACTGTCCTGCGCACTGTTACAGGGTGGTGTGTAATGTTGGTGTCGATCTGTCCTGCACACAGTTACAGAGTGGTGTGTAATGTTGGTGTCAATCTGTCCTGTACGCTGTTACAGGGTGGGGTGTAATGTTGGTGTCGAACTGTCCTGCGCACTGTTACAGGGTGGTGTGTAATGTTGGTGTCGATCTGTCCTGCACATTGTTACAGGGTGGTGTATAATGTTGGTGTCGATCTGTCGTGCACACTGTACCAGTGTCGGGTGTAATGTTGGTGTCGATCTGTCCTGCACACGGTAACGGTGGGGGGGTGTAATGTTGGTGTCGATCTGTCCTGCGCATTGTTACAGTGTGGGGTATAATTTTGGTGTCGATCTGTCCTGCACGCTGTTACAGGGTGGTGTGTAATGTTGGTGTAGATCTGTCCTGCGCACTGTTACAGGTTGGTGTGTAATGTTTGTGTTGATCTGTCCTGCACACTGTTACAGGTTGGTGTGAAATGTTGGTATCGATCTGTCCTGCACGCACTTACAGGATGTGGTGTATAATGTTGGTGTCGATCTGTTCTGCACACTGTTCTCGGGTGGTGTCGATCTGTCTTGCATGCTGTTACAGGGTGTTGTGTAATGTTGGTGTCGGTCTGTCCTGCACACTGTTCCAGGGTCAGGTGTAATGTTTGTGTCGATCTGTCCTGCGCACTGTTACAGTGTCAGGTGTAATGTTGGTGTTGATCTATCCTGCACACTGTTTCAGGTGGTTTGTAATGTTGGTGTCGATCTGTCCTGCGCATTGTTACAGTGTGGGATGTAGTGTTGGTGTCGATCTGTCTTGCACACTGTTACAGGGTTGTGTGTAATGTTGGTGTCAGTCTGTCCTGCGCACTGTTAAAGGGTGGTGTGTAGTGTTGGTGTCGACCTGTCCTGTACGCTGTTACAGGGAGGGGTGTAATGTTGGTATCGATCTGTCCTGCACGCTGTTACAAGGTGGGATATAATGTTGGTGTCGACCTGTCCTGTACGCTGTTACAGGCTGGTGAGTAATGGTGGGGTCGATCTGTCCTGCACACTGTTACAGGGTGGTGTGTAATGTTGGTGTCGATCTGTCCTGCACATTGTTACAGGGTTGGGTGTAATGCTGGTGTTGATCTGTGTTGCACACTGTTACAGGGTGGTGTGTAATATTGGTGTAGATCGGTCCTGCACACTGTACCAGTGTCAGGTGTAGTGTTGGCGTCGATCTGTCCTGCGCACTGTTACAGGGTGTTGTGTAATGTTGGTGTAGATCTGTCCTGCACACTGTTACAGGGTGGTGTGTAATGTTGGTGTCGATCTGTCCTTCACACTGTTCCAGGGTGGTGTGTAATGTTGGTGTTGATCTGTCCTTCACACTGTTACTGGAAGGTGTGTAATGTTGTCGATCTGTCCTGCACACTCTTACAGCATGTGGTGTGATGTTGGTGTAGATCTGTCCTGCACACTGTTACAGTGTGCGGTATAATGTTGGTGTTGATCTGTCCTGCACACTGTTACAAGGTGGGGTGCAATGTTGGTGTCGATCTGTCCTGCACACTGTTACAGGGTGGGGTGTAATGTTGGTGTCGATCTGTCCTGCACACTGTTACAGGGTGGTGTGTAATGTTGGTGTCGATCTGTCCTGCATGCTGTTACAGGGTGGTGTGTCATGTTTGTGTCGATCTGTCCTGCCCACTGTTACAGGGCGGGGTGTAATGTTGGTGTCAATCTCTCCTGCACACTGTTTCAGGGTGGGGTGTAATATTGGTGTCGATCTGTCCTGCACGTTGTTACAGGGTGGGGTGTAATGTTGGTGTTGATCTGTCCTGCACACTGTTACAGGGTGGGGTGTAATGTTGGTGTCGATCTCTCCTGCACACTGGATTCTGGAGTTGCAGAGTGAAGGTTCCATGGGAACGATGCTGCCTGATTGTGGCACACTGCGCATCCTCTCCTCCTCCTCCTCTCTCCTGAACACCCTGAGTATCTGACCCATTCCTCCCTCCAATATCAGCTTTTACTGATTCACTTTAATGTATTCGAACTCCCCAACATCACGTTCATTCCCACCACCCACCTTTCAACCAGAAGGGATTTGACACTGCAAGAAAGCTTCTATTATTTTGTTAAAGAAAGCTGGCAGTTATCCTGTCTGCTTCTTGGAATTTCTCTTCCCGAGCTGAACAGAACCCTGTTTGAAGCCTTGGTGTGGTTGAGAATTCCTGCTCCATCTGCTCAAGGTTTGGCAGCTTGTATAGCTGCAAATTTCGGGGCCGGTTTGGAATGGGTGAAGTGTTAGAATGTGATTCATCTGTTCCTGGAAAGGCTGGAATTAACCAAGTGATTTTGTAGTTTGCATCAGACTCCGTGCCCCTGAGCCTTCACTGAACTTCCTGCACATGGAACACTGGTGCATTTGTATCCACTTTCTGCTGCCCCCTTCCTTTCTCTCCCCACACCTCTCCTCTTTTCTCCCACCTTCTGTCCCCGCACTCTGCCCCATCCTCCGGGGAATTTGCGTTTAAACGGACCCAAGTCAAAACAGCATCGTACCTCTCAGTGTGTTTCGAGCCCTGTGAGGTGGCAATGAAAACTTCCAGATTCAGACACGTCAGAGTATTGAGATGATGTTGCCAATGAGAGTTTTATTTGGTCTTGTTACATGTGAACGGTTTATGACTGTTTACCTGTAGCTAAAGTCCAATCATTTTTAATAAAGAATAATTATTTCATACAGAAACCAGGTCTGTTCTTTCTGTTAACCTGGGTCTTTAAAATCAGGCAACTTGAAGATTTGTGTGGACTTGTTTTAAAATCTTTAACTTCTGTGTCAACTCAGGGAATAGCGGGTTTGATTTGCAGCATGCTACCCCAGTGCGGTGTAACAGGACACAGCCTCTTGTGTTTATCTTGGTGCTAGGCTGCTTGTATTTCGACCTAACCTTTGCAGGGGAATTCTGTCGTAACTCAGATGTTTTCCAGGTTTGACCTCCCAGTGAGGAATCGGGCTCCAAGCCGGGCTAATGGCTCTCTCCTTCTGCGTGGTTTAAGACTTTGCAGTTTGCTTGGCCAGTTTACAGGCCCTGGTCCTCTCACCAGACAGAAAAACAAATGAAACAAACTGCAGATGCTGGAAATCTGAAACAAAACCAGAAACTCTGCTGGAAAAGCTCAGCACGTCTGGCAGCATCTGTGGAGAGAAATCAGAGTTAAGGTTTCAGGTCCAGTGACCCTTACTCAGATTCTTCTACAAATCAGAGGGAACAAGTCACTCATTGTCAGCTTTATCCCTTGTACACAGCTTTGCACCTTCCAAACCTGCTGTCTCTCCGACATCTGTGTTCTGGCTGTCGGGTTTAGCAGAGGTTTATCGACGTTCAGGAATCCTGAAGAAGGGCTTATGCCCGAAACGTCGATTCTCCTGTTCCTTAGATGCTGCCTAACCTGCTGCGCTTTTCCAGCAACACATTTTCAGCTCTGATCTCCAGCATCTGCAGCCCTCACTTTCTCCTTTAGCAGAGGTTTTCCGAGTACACAATCCAGTGTTTAGTTAAACCTGCCCAGTGTGTGGCCTCACTTTGTATGTTCTGTTTGGTTCGCGGGAAGTTGAGAAGCGAGGGTTGGGAAGGACAGGAGGAGGTATCTATAACATCCCCCCCCACCGCCAAGTGTACAGTGAACGGCAGGGTCTTGTCCATCTTGTTGCACCCCTTCAGATTCAGTGGCTCAGTCAATAGCACTCCCACCTCTGAGACACAAAGTGGTGGGTTTGATGCCCCCACTCCAGGCCTGACGGGGGTGGGTTTGATGCCTCACTCCAGGGTCGAAGATGGTGAGTGCAATGCCCCATTCCAGGCCCGAAGGCTGTGCCTCCCTTGGGATGCAGAAGGGTCCTGTATTCTCAGAGGGTCCCGTATCTCAGATGAGACATGGAAACCATCCAGGCTGCACAGAAAGATCCCGCGGCCCACAGAGGATCAAGGCAGCGACACCCCCTCCCCCCACCAAACCAAGCTTGCGGAATCTTGCTATGCGCAAGTTGGCTGCTGCATTTCGACATTGACACCATCAGCTGTAATGTGCTTCGGAGACCTGGTGGTTGTCAGGAATGTGAGTCTTCATTTGACCTCTGCCTCCTTAGTGACTGTTCCTCCGGCCATTTCCTGTAGCCCACCTTCTTCTGAACTCCTTCGGTAAAATCACTCGATCATTCGGCCTTGGCTTCTCCCCAATCACTTACAGTGAACTTCTTGTCCATGAACACACCCTTTCACGGGGGTATTCTCATTGTGCACCTTGTTAATCCTCAAGGTAACAGAATGATCTGAGCAGACCCAGGTTGTTTGATCGGCGAGAACTTACCTTCCAATTGGTGCTGAAGGAACAGATGACAGTGACTTGGGGGTGACAGGGGACAGGGTGTGAGTATCGAGGAGGGTTGGGGTTTGTCTGGTAGCACCCCAGATATTATAAAAGGCAGGCGGTAGTGTAAAGGCATTTTAAAGGGTGCAGACAGCCCATCTGAGAGTGGATTTAGATTAGGATCAAGTGGGGTAAAACACTGTGGCAGGATTAACAAACTCACCTCCCTCCCGAGTGCTGATGTTTCAGGATTTGACAGCAGTTCAGCTAATGATCCATCAGGAACGCTATTCTGTGGAATTCCGCAGCCTTCCACGCACCCTCCTCGTTTGGCTACTATCTATCTCCCTATCCCCCTCACAACCTCAATCCCCTTGATATCTCTCTCACTCTCCACACACACACACACATATACACACACACACACATATATACACATATACACACACACACATATACACACACACACACACCGACACACACACACACATATACACACACACCGACACACACACACACACAGACACACACACACACACATATATACACATATACACACACACAGACACACACACACATATACACACACACCGACACACACACACACACATATACACACACACAGACACACACACACACACATATATACACATATACACACACACCGACACACGCACACACACATATACACACACACACACACATATATACACATATACACACACACAGACACACACACATATACACACACAGACACACACACAGACATTCACACACACAGACACACACACAGACACATACACATATACACACACATGCATTCACACACACAGACACACAGACACTCGCACAGACATTCGCACACACATATACACACATGCACACACACACGCACAGACACACACACAGACATATATACACACAGATGCACACATACACACACGCACACACCGACACGCACACACCGACACGTACACACAGACGCACAACACACACATATATACACACACACACATATATATGCACACACAGATACACACACAGACACACACACAGACACACACAGACACAAACACACAGAAACAGACACACACATGCACATATATACACACACATATACACACAGACACACACACATACACATACACAGACAGACAGACACACACACACATATATGCACACACAGATACACACACACCAACACACACACAGACACACACACAGAAACATACACACACACATACACACACAGACACACACACACAGACACAGACAGACACACACAGACAGACACACATATACACACATACACATACACACACACACACACACACAGGTACACACACAGACACACACACACAGACACACACACACACAGACACACACAGAAACACACAGACACAGACACACACACACAGACACACACACACACAGAAACACACAGACACAGAAACACACAGACACACAGACACAGACACACTGACACGCACACAGACACAAACACACGCACACAAACACACGCACACACACAGACACACACACATACACATATACACACACAGATACACACACATACACACACAGACACACATACATATACACAAACAGACACATACACATATACACACACACAGACACACACACAGACACACACACATATATACACACACACGCATTCACACACACAGACACACACACAGACACACACATTCACACACACACAGACACACACACAGACACACACACAGACACACACACAGACACTCGCACAGACATTCGCACACACACAGACACACACACAGACACACACACAGACACACACACAGACACTCGCACAGACATTCGCACACATATACACACACACATGCACACACACGCACGCACAGACACACACACAGACATATATACACACAGATGCACACATACACACATATACACACACAGACACACACACACCGACATGCACACACAGACACGCACACACATATATATACACACACACACACACAGACACACACACAGAAACATACACACACAGACACACACATATACACACACATATATGCACACACAGATACACACACACAGACACACACAGACACACACACACAGAGAAACATACACACACAGACACACACACATATACACACACAGACACACACACATATACATACACAGACAGACACACACAGACACAGACACACATATACACACACATACACACACACAGACACACACACACAGACACACACAGACAGACACACACACACAGACAGACACACATATACACACTTACACATACACACACACATACACAGGTACACACACAGACACACACACACAGACACACACACACACAGAAACACACAGACACAGAAACACACAGACACACACAGAGACACAGACACACACACACAGACACACAGACACGCACACACAGACACAAACACACAGACACACACAGACATGCACACAGACACACACACAGACCCACATATACACACACACACACACACACAGAACGCACACACACAGATACATACACACACTGTTGAACTATAACTTGGTGTTGTGTGATTTTTAACTTTGTAAACCCCAGTCCAACACCGGCATCTCCAAATCAGACACACACGCGCAGACACACACGCACACACACATACACACACACACACACACACACACAGACACACACACACACACAGACACACACACACAGACACACACACACACAGACGGAGTGTTTGACGGAGAAAATGTACAGAAAGCTTCTCTTTCTTTCTAAGCGGATAGAAGAAGCTTTACTGGCTGTTTAAGAGAGTAGAGGGAGCTTTACTTGCTGTAGAGAGGTGCTTCATTTCGGTTTAGGAGAGTAGATGCAGCTTTACTCTGTATCTAACCCCATGCTGTTCATGTCCTGGAACTGTTTGATGGGGACAGTGTCGAGAGAGCTTTACTTGCAGTTTAAAAGACTTGGGAGGTGGGGGGCAAGCTTTATTGCAAAGTTCAACCCTGAGCCAATAGGTTTGTGCATTTTAGTTCTGTCATCAGTGTTGCTGTTTACTGCCCCTGATTGTTAGTTAATTCCAGTCACCGGGTTCCTTCAGAGCTGATATTTTGTTTTGTTTTGATCCAGAGTCCAATGTTTCAGAAAGAATACCAGAGGCTGCGTGTCCAGAGGCTGCCCAGGATCCCAGGTCAGAGGCCAGTGAGATACAACCCAACAGAGCAGACCCAGTGGACCCAGCCAGTGAGAGGTTCACTGGGTGCCTCCCATCCTCCAGTGGATCTCAGAGCCTTGCCAGTAGCCATGTGGACTATGGTGGTTCTGCCACGTGCCCAGTCAGCCTGGCATCCTGGTCCACCCAGACTCCAGGCACTGGTGCAACCTCAAGGACTCGGGGCACCATGGAGGAGGGCGCGATCTGGTACAACCCCATCCCAGAGGAAGGCCACCTGGCTCGGCCACCCCAGAGACGGAAGACCAGCCGGGCACAGTGGTACGTGGAGGTGCCCTCCCCAACAGGCGCTGGGCTCCCTGCCAGCGACAGGGCGGGGCAGCATGGTGATGTTGATGATGTGTCGCCTGGCACTGACATAGTGCAGGAGCAGCGGGTAGCGAGGTGTGCTACCAGGTCATCGCCTCCATCCACCCACCGTCCCTCGGTGCCAGTCGCTTGTGTATCGTGGAGCGGGGGTCAGACAGGGAGCAGTGCACAGAAACCCGCAGGTGAGAAGCAACTCCGATGCACTTGTTCCCCAATAACCCAGGCCCTCTCCACAACTGGATCTGGGCCCAGTGTTGACAATGACAGCATCCCTTCACATCCACCGATAAACAGCGGGCACTGTTGGGAATGCTGTGTGAGGTTAATAATCCGTAGGATGTGGGCCAGGCCAGCATTTATTACCCATCTCTAACTGTCCGGAGGGGGGAGAAGAGGCACCCGCATTCCTGTGTGTCCGGAGTCACATATAGGCCAGCTTCCTTTCCTAAACGACATTAGTGAAACGGATGGGTTTTTCAAATAGTTCAGAGAATCTCGACAGTGTGAAGCAGGACATTTGCCCCACTGACCCTCCAAAGGACATCCCACCACCCAGACCCATCAACCTGGCCTAGCCCTGTAATGCTGCATTTCCCAGGGTTAACCCACCCAGCCTGATACAGGCCTATACATCCCTGATACTGTGGGCAACTTCCCATGGCTAACCCACCCTGACCTGCACATACCTGATACGGTGGGCAGGTTCCCATGGCCGTACCACTCTGACCAGCACATCCCGGACACTGTGCGCAAGTTCATTTGGCTAACGTACCCTGGCCTGCACTTCCCTCATACTGTGGGCAAGTTCCCATGGCTAACCCACCCTGACCAGCCATCCCTGACACTGTGGGCATGTTTCCATGGCTAACCCACCTAATGTGCACACCTTCGGACTGTGGGAGGAAACCGGAGCCCCCAGAGGAAACCCACGCAGACACAGGGAGAATGTGCAAACTCCACACAGACAGCTGCCCTAGGCTGGAATTGAACCCAGGTCCCTGGCACTATGAAAATTCATGGCCATCATTAGACTCTTAATTCCCGAAAGTTACATTATCTGGGTCTCTGAATTAATAGTCTAGTGACAATCCCAGTGAGTGATCAGCTCTCTGGCGTTTAGTGTCCTGAGGAACCTGCTCTCGCTCTGTTCTTCTCCTGTGTGAGGGGCTACTTACCGATCAGCAAGAGGCAGCCATGTTTGAGGAGGGGACTGGCGCCACATCAAGGCCTGTCCATGTAAGGGAGATGAGCAGCAGCTTTGCTTCCCCCTGGGTCACTGCCTTTGTTCTCCCTGTGCATTGACAGGATGTGAATGGCTCTGACCTTTGCTGTCCATCCCCTGAGGCAGTGGTTGAGAGTTGGCCTTTTGAGCCACCGTGCTCTATGGGCTGTGGGTTCACCCACAGTGTTTACCTCAGTAGCAGCTGGACTGAGAGGCTGTCTTAGAGGGTCATTGCGCTGGGTCTGGAGTCACGTGTAGGCCAACGCCTGCAAAATTTCCTTCCCTAAAGTACATTAGAATAGAGTTATAGAACACAGAAACAGACCGTTCATTCCAACTCATCCACGCTGACTAAATGTTTCTGAAACTGAATCAATTCCATTTCCAATATTTGGCCCACATCTCTCAAAACCAATCCTTCCCATGTACCTGTTCAGGTGTCTTTTAAATGTTGGAATTGTGAAGTTGTGGGTCAGTTTGCTGAGCTTTGTGATTTTATTGCAAATGTTTTGTCTCCCCCCCAGTTGACATCTTCAGTGCTGTGTGCTGTGGAGCCTCTGGGTTAAGTGCTGTCGTTGTGATCTGCCCCAAGTTTATACACTTCTGCCTGTTGTGGCGGGTATTATACTGTAGGGATCTGTAGACCGGGTCTGCTTCAACGTGTTGTAACTCTACTTACATCTACCATCTCCTCTGGCAGCTTGTTCCATATGTGCACCACCCTGCTGTGTGTGAAAAATTGGCCCCTTAGGCCCCTTTTAAATCTTTCCCCCTCATCTTAATCCTATGCCTTCTAGTTCTGAATTCCACCCCCCGTCCCCCTCTCCCCGTCCCCCAAACCAGGAAAAAGACTTTGTCTATTTACTCTATCCATGCCCCTCATGATTTTATGAACTGGGCACAGCGGTTAGGGACCCGGGTTCGATTCCAGCCTCGGGTGACTGTGTGGAGTTTGCACATTCTCCCCGTGTCTGTGTGGGTTTCCTCCGGGTGCTCCGGTTTCCTCCCACAGTCCAAAGATGTGCAGGTCAGGTGAATTGGTCATGCGAAACTGCCCACAGTGTTAGGTGCATTAGTCAGAGGGAAATGGGTATGGGTGGGTTACTCCTCAGAGGGTTGGTGTGGACTTGTTGGGCTGAAGGGCCTGTTTCCACACTGTAGACAATAGACAATAAATGCAGGAGTAGGCCATTCTGCCCTTCGAGCCTGCACCACCATTCAATATGATCATGGCTGATCATCCTTAATCAGTATCCTGTTTCTGCCTTATCTCCATAACCCTTGACTCCACAATCCTTGAGAGCTCTATCCAACTCTTTCTTAAATGAATCCAGAGACTGGGCCTCCACTGCCCTCTGGGGCAGAGTATTCCACACAGCCACCACTCTCTGGGTGAAGAAGTTTCTCCTCATCTCTGTCCTAAATGGTCTACCCTGTATTTTTAAGCTGTGTCCTCTGGTTCGGCACTCACCCATCAGTGGAAACATGTTTCCTGCCTCCAGAGTGTCCAATCCATCTTATATGTCTCAATCAGATCCCCTCTCAGTCTTCTCAACTCAAGGGTATACAAGCCCAGTTGCTCCAGTCTTTCAGTGTAAGGTAATCCCGCCATTCCAGGAATTGACCTCGTGAACCTACGCTGCACTCCCTCAATAGCCAGAATGTCTTTCCTCAGATTTGGAGACCAGAACTGCACACAGTACTCCAGGAGTGGTCTCATCAGGGCCCTGTACAGCTGCAGAAGAACCTCTTTGCTTCTATACTCAATTCCTCTTGTTATGAAGGCCAGCATGCTATTAGCCTTCTTCACTACCTGCTGTACCTGCATGCTTACCTTCATTGACTGGTGGACAAGAACACCCAGATCTCTCTGTACTGCCCCTTTACTGAAATTGATTCCATTGAGGTAGTAATCTGCCTTCCTGTTCTTGCCACCAAAGTGGATAACCATACATTTATCCACATTAAACTGCATCTGCCATGCATCTGACCACTCACCTAACTTGTCCAGGTCACCCTGTAATCTCCTAACATCCTCATCACATTTCACCCTGCCACCCAGCTTTGTATCAACAGCAAATTTGCTAATGTTATTGCTGATACCATCTTCTATATCATTAATATATATTGTAAAAAGCTGCAGTCCCAGTACTGATCCCTGCGGTACCCCACTGGTCACTGCCTGCCATTCCGAAATGGAGCCGTTTATCACTACTCTTTGTTTCTTATCAGCCAACCAACTTTCAATCCAAGTTAGTATTTTGCCCCCAATACCATGCGCCCTAATTTTGCTCACTAACCTCCTATGTGGGACTTTATCAAAAGCTTTCTGAAAGTCCAGGTACACTACATCTACTGGATCTCCCTCGTCTATCTTCAGAGTTACATCCTCAAACAATTGTCAAGCATGATTTCCCCTTCATAGATCCATGCTGACTCTGACCTATCCTGTTACCACTAACCAGATGTGTCGTAATTTCATCCTTTATAATCGACTCCAGCATCTTTCCCACCACTGAGGTCAGACTAACTGGTTTATAATTTCCTGCTTTCTCTCTCCCACCTTTCTTAAAAAGTGGTACAACATGAGCCACCCTCCAATCCGCAGGAACTGATCCCGAATCTATCGAACTCTGGAAAATAATCACCAACGCATCCATGATTTCTCGAGCCACCTCCTTCAGTACCCTGGGATGTAGACCATCAGGCCCCGGGGACTTATCAACCTTCAGACCTAACAGTCTCTCCAACACCAAATCCTGGCAAATATAAATTCCCTTAAGTTCAGGTCCTTCAGCCACTGTTATCTCAGGGAGATTGCTTGTGTCTTCCCCAGTGAACACAGATCTGAAGTACCAATTCAATTCTTCTGCCATTTCTTTGTTCCCTGTAATATATTCCCCTGTTTCTGTCTTCAAGGGCCCAATTTTAGTCTTAACCATTTTTTTCCCTTTCACATACCTAAAAAAACTTTTACTATCCTCCTTTATATTATTGGCCAGTTTACACTCGTACCTCACTTTTTCTCTGCGTATTTCCTTCTTCGTAATCCTCTGTTGTTCTTTAAAAGCTTCCCAGTGGGCAATGAGTGTTGTGAATAATTTATTTACCAGCTTTTTGGAAACCTTTTCTAACAGGAGTGGGTGGGGAGAGCATGAAGGAAAGGGGTTCTCTTCCTGTCTGAAGGTGATGATGGTCCAGTTTTTACTTTGAGAGGCGAGGAGATGTGAAATCGATGTTTGCAAAGTTTGACTTCAGGCAGTGAAATGTACCAGATTGAAAGTGACCAAGGGGTAAATTTCTCACGCACACCTTTCTCTCTCTGTCTCTAAAGCGTGGTGAAAAGTCCCTGACTTTAGTTCGTTCCCAGCTCCTTTGTTTGTACACTTTGTCTTTGTGTTAAAGAAGTCTCAAGTTGCAATCCCTCTTTGCCCCGTGGGCGGTAGAGTTTAGGGTTTAAGGAGAGAGGAATGTGCGATGTCTGACGGAATCCGTGAGAGTTGTGTGGAACCAACCCCCGAGGAGTCTGTACTCTTTAAGTGGTCTCTGCAGTCATCTGGTGGAGGAGAGGCATCTTGAAGACCAAGAGAGGGATCAGTGACCCCCTCCATTTCTAGGCGGGGTATCGTGGCAAACGAGATTTGATTTGAAGAGTTGCTCCCACTCCTCTCCCAGTTTATTTCTTTTATAAATGCGGGGTTTGAGTGTGCTTGGAGTATTGAATAGACAGTGGCCCTCTCTCCAGATAAGGATGCTTCACCTCTCTTTAGATTCTGCCTTAGATGTGTCCTTTGCTTACTGTGTATTGATTATAATTTGGGGCCTTCTGACCACTAGATCCAGTGAATTAACAGTTACCAGAGAGTTAATCCAAAAAAGTCGATGCGTGTTCACATCTGCGTGTTCTCAGTGTGAGCTGGTGGTTACGGCTGTGATATACGACAGTGATGGGAGTGTGGGGGTGGGGGTGAAGGAGAGGTGGGGGTTATGCTCACAGAGAGAAGCAATATCTCCCTCTCCTGCAACCCGTTTCACTGCCCAGACTTCCCCACCCCTGTCCCCAGGTATTGAGGGAATGCTGCTCTGTCAGCAGCACTGACCTAACACCCTGTCTGCCTTCCCTCGGGGGATGTTAAAGAACCAGTGTTGTAAAGAAAAGCAAGGACTCGCTCCCCCTCCTCCTGACCTGTGCCAAGGCCAATATGAACCCCTTGCCCAACAGTGCACAAAAAAAAAGCTAACTGTGTGCAAACCTCAGTGAGAGTCCCTCAACTGAAGGCAAACCTCTTGGGGATATACTGAGGTTGGGGGAAGGTGCTATATAAATGTAAGTTCTTTCCTGTGAGATAGTGGACAGACAGAAGTCATACATCAGTAGGCCCCTTCTGTGCTTGGATGTCATAGAATGTGTACAGTGTGGAAGAAGTCCATTCGGCCCATTGAGTCCACACTGCCCTCCAAAGAGCATCTCAGCCTTGTTTTTGATGGTTGAGTGTTTTTTCCAGTGAATCTGTCCAACCAGGATCTGAAGCTGGGTGCATGGTGTGAGCAGAGAGTCCATACACTGACCATTCACATCTGCGTGTTCTCAGTGTGAGCTGGTGGTTACGGCTGTGATATACGACAGTGATGGGAGTGTGGGGGTGGGGGTGAAGGAGAGGTGGGGGTTATGCTCACAGAGAGAAGCAAACATCGACTTTTTTGGATTAACTCTCTGGTAACTGTTAATTCACTGGATCTAGTGGTCAGAAGGCCCCAAATTATAATCAATACACAGTAAGCAAAGGACACATGAGTAAGGGAGAGGCCATTCGTGCCATCAAGTCGGTCAGATCCGAGTTGGCCTGGAGGTCACCTGACTGCTTCATAATGGCTGACACAAACAAATATCTCAATCTTAATATCATCAAGTTGTGAAACTTGAAAGGATTCATAAAAGATTTACAAGGATGTTGCCAGGGTTGGAGGATTTGAGCTATAGAGAGGCTGAACAGGCTGGGGCTGTTTTCCCTGGAGCATCGGAGTCTGAGGTGTGACATTATAGAGGTTTATAAAATCATGAGGAGCATGGATAGGGTAAATAGACAAAGTCTTTACGAGAGTGAGTCAGTTGATAGTCATTAAACACACAGCACACCCCTCATCCCTCCCCAATCCTCACCCCCACACCCCTCCCCAATCCTCACTCCCACACCCCTCCCCAATCCTCACCCCCTCACCCCTCCCCAATCCTCACCCCTCACCCCTCCCCAATCCTCACTCTCCACCCCTCCCCAATCCTCTCTCCCTCACCTCTCCACAATCCGCACCTCCACACCCCTCCCCAATCCTCACCCCCACACCCCTCACCAATCCTCACCTCCACACCCCTCCCCAATCCTCAACCCCTCATCCCTCCCCAATCCTCTCCCTCACACCCCACACCCCTCCCCAATTCTCAACCCCTCACCCCTCCCCAGTTCTCATCCCCACACCCTTGCCCAATCCTCACCCCCACACCCCTTCCCAATCCTCACCCCCCACCCCTCCCCAATCCTCACCCCCCTCACCCCTCCTCAATCCTCACCCCATCACCCCTCTCCCCTCCCCAATTCTCACCCCCACACCTCTCCCCATCCTTATGCCCTCACTACTCTGCAATCCTCAACCCCTCACACCTCCCGATCCTCACCCCCTCACGCCTCCCCAATCCTCTCTCCCTCACCTCTCCCCAATCCTCATCCCCCACACCCCTCCCCAATCATCACACCCTCACCCCCACGAGCCTCACCCCCTCACCCCTCACCCACTCACCACTCCCCAATCTTCACCCCCTCACCCCTCCCCAATTCTTACCCCCTCACCCCTCCCCAATCCTCACACCAACACCCCTCCCAACCCTCACCCACCACACCCTTCCCCAATCCTCAACCCCTCACCCCTCCCCAATACTCACCCCCTCACCGCAACACCCCTCCCCAGTCCTCACCCCACACCCCTTCCCAATCCTCACCCCCCACCCGTCCCCAATCCTCACCCCCCTCACCCCTCCTCAATCCTCACCCCATCACCCCTCTCCCCTCCCCAATTCTCACCCCCACACCTCTCCCCATCCTTATGCCCTCACTACTCTGCAATCCTCAACCCCTCACACCTCCCGATCCTCACCCCCTCACGCCTCCCCAATCCTCTCTCCCTCACCTCTCCCCAATCCTCATCCCCCACACCCCTCCCCAATCATCACACCCTCACCCCCACGAGCCTCACCCCCTCACCCCTCACCCACTCACCACTCCCCAACCTTCACCCCCTCACCCCTCCCCAATTCTTACCCCCTCACCCCTCCCCAATCCTCACACCAACACCCCTCCCAACCCTCACCCACCACACCCTTCCCCAATCCTCAACCCCTCACCCCTCCCCAATACTCACCCCCTCACCGCAACACCCCTCCCGAGTCCTCACCCCACACCCTTACCCAATCCTCACTCCCACACGCCTTTCCATTCCTCACCCCACACCCCTGCCCAATCCTTACCCCCTCATCCCTCCCCAATCCTCACCCCCACACACCTCCCCAATCCTCACCCCCACACCCCTCCCCAATCCTCACACCCCTCACTCCTCCTCAATCCTCAACCCATCACCCCTCTCCCCTCCCCAATTCTCACCCCCACACCTCTCCCCAATCCTTACGCCCTCACCCCTCTGCAATCCTCAACCCCTCTCACCTCCCGGTCCTCACCCCCTCAGGTTTCCCCAATCCTCACCACCTCACGTTTCCCTAATCCTCACCCCCTTACCCCTTCCCAATTCACACCCCCACACCCCTTCCCAATCCTCACTCCCTCACCCTCCCCAATCCCTACCCCCACACCCCTCCCCAATCCTAAACCCCTCACCCCTCCCCGATCCTTACCCCCACACATCTCCCCAATCCGTACCCCCACACCCACCATTCCTCACACCCTCACCCCTCCACAATTCTCACACCCACATGCCTCCCCAATCCCCACTCCCTCACCCCTTTCCAATCCTCACCCCCACACAGCTCCCCAATACTCACCGCCTCACCCCTCCCCAATCCTCTCCCTCACACCCCTCACTCCTCCCCAGTCCACACCTATACCCCTCCCCAGTCCTCACATCCTCATCCTTCCCCAATCCAGACCTGCACACCCCTTCCCAATCCTCACCCCCACACCCCTCCCCAATCCTCACCCCCAAATCCCTCTCCAATTCTCAACCGCACCACTCCCAGTCCTCATCCCCTCACCTCTCCCCAATCCTCACCCCCTCACCCCTCCCCAATCCTCACCCACACCCCTCCCATATCCTCACGCCCTCACCCGTCCCCAATCCTCACACCCTAACCCCTCCCCAATCCTCACCCCCACACCCCTCCCCAATCCTCACACCCTAACCCCTCCCCAATCCTCACCCCCACACCTCTCCCATATCCTCACACCCTCACCCCTCCCCAATTCTCACACCCTAACCCCTCCCTAATCCTCACCCCCTCAGCCCTCCCCAATCCTTACCCCCACACGGCTCCCCAATCATTACCCCACTCCCCTCCCCAGTCCGCAACCCCACACCCCTCCCCAATCCTCACCCCCTACTATCCTCCCCACTCCTCACCCCCACCTCTCCCCAATCCTCACTCCCATCTCTCCCCAATCGTCACCCCTCACCCCTCCACAAATCTCACCCCCCCTCACCCCTCCCCAGTCCTCACCCCCACACCCCTCCCCAATCCTTAGCCCCACACCCCTCCCCAATCCTCAACCGCACCCCTCCCCAATCTTCACCGCCACACCCCTCCCCAATCCACACCCTCTCACCCCTCCCCAATACACACACCCACGTCCCTCCCCAATCCTCACCCCCATACCCCTCCCCTGTCCTCACCCCTTTACCCTTCCACAATACTCTCCCTCACACACCACATCCCTCCCCAATCCACACCCTCTCACCCCTCCCCAATCCACACACCCACATCCCTCCCCAATCCTCACCCCCTCACCTCTCCCCAATCCTCACCCCCTCCGCCCTCCCCAATCCTCGCCCCCTCACCCCTCCCCAATCCTCTCCCTCTCACCCCACACCTCTCCCCAATACTCACCCCCTCACCGCCATACGCCTCTCCATTCCTCACCCCCACACCCCTCCCCAATCCTCACCCCCACAACCCTCCCCAATCCTCACCCACACACCCCACCGCAATCCTCACCCCTCCTCAATACTCACCCTATTACCCCTTTCCCATCCCCAATTCTCACCACCACACCTCTCCCCAATCCTTTCGCCCTCACCCCTCTGCAATCCTCAACCCCTCACACCTCCCGATCCTCACCCCCTCACGCCTCCCCAATCCTCACCCCCTCACGTTTCCCCAATCCTCACCACCACACCCCTCCCCAATCCTAACCCCCTCACCATCCCCAATCCTTAATCCCACACCCCCCCAATCCTCAAACCCTCACCCCTCCCCAATTCTCACACCCACACGCCTCCCCAATCCCCACACCCTCACGCCTCTCCAATCCTCTCCCTCACACCCCTCATCCCTCCCCAGTCCTCACCTACACCCCTCCCCAATCCTCGCATCCACACCCCTCCCCAATCCTCTCCCCTACACATCTCCCCAATACTCACCGCCTCACCTCTCCCCAATACTCTCCCTCACACCCCTCACAGCTCCCCAGTCCACACCTATACCCCTCCCCAGTCCTCACATCCTCATCCTTCCCCAATCCAGACCTGCACACCCCTCCCCAATTCTCAACCCCTCACCCCTCCACAGTTCTCACCCCCACACCTTTGCCCAATCCTCACCCCCACACCCCTTCCCAATCCTCACCCCCCACCCCTCCCCAATCCTCACCCCCTCTCACCCCTCCTCAATCCTCACCCCATCACCCCTCTCCCCTCCCCAATTCTCACCCCCACACCTCTCCCCATCCTTATGCCCTCACTACTCTGCAATCCTCAACCCCTCACACCTCCCGATCCTCACCCCCTCACGCCTCCCCAATCCTCTCTCCCTCACCTCTCCCCAATCCGCACTTCCACACCCCTCCCCAATCCTCATCCCCCACACCCCTCCCCAATCATCACCCCCTCACCCCCACGAGCCTCACCCCCTCACCCCTCACCCACTCACCACTCCCCAATCTTCACCCCCTCACCCCTCGCCAATCCTCACACCAACACCCCTCCCAACCCTCACATCCCACACCCTTCCCCAATCCTCAACCCCACACCCCTCCCCAATACTCACCCCCTCACCGCAACACCCCTCCCCAGTCATCACCCCACACCCCTACCCAATCCTCACTCCCACACGCCTTTCCATTCCTCACCCCACACCCCTGCCCAATCCTCACCCCCACACCCCTCCCCAATCCTCACCCCCTCATCCCTCCCCAATCCTCACCCCCACACACCACCCCAATCCTCACCCCCACACCCCTCCCCAATCCTCACACCCCTCACTCCTCCTCAATCCTCAACCCATCACCCCTCTCCCCTCCCCAATTCTCACCCCCACACCTCTCCCCAATCCTTACGCCCTCACCCCTCTGCAATCCGCAACCCCTCTCACCTCCCGATCCTCACCCCCTCAGGTTTCCCCAATCCTCACCACCTCACGTTTCCCTAATCCTCACCCCCTTACCCCTTCCCAATTCACACCCCCACACCCCTTCCCAATCCTCACTCCCTCACCCTCCCCAATCCCTACCCCCACACCCCTCCCCAATCCTAAACCCCTCACCCCTCCCCGATCCTTACCCCCACACACCTCCCCAATCCGTACCCCCACACCCCCCATTCCTCACACCCTCACCCCTCCCCAATACTCACCGCCTCACCCCTCCCCAATCCTCTCCCTCACACCCCTCACTCCTCCCCAGTCCACACCTATACCCCTCCCCAGTCCTCACATCCTCATCCTTCCCCAATCTAGACCTGCACACCCCTTCCCAATCCTCACCCCCACACCCCTCCCCAATCCTCACCCCCAAATCCCTCCCCAATCCTCAACCGCACCACTCCCAGTCCTCATCCCCTCACCTCTCCCCAATCCTCACCCACACCCCTCCCATATCCTCACGCCCTCACCCGTCCCCAATCCTCACACCCTAACCTCTCCCCAATCCTCACCCCCACACCCCTTCCCAATCCTCACACCCTAACCCCTCCCCAATTCTCACCCCACAACCCTCCCCAATCCTCACAACCTAACCCCTCCCCAATCCTCACCCCCACACCTCTCCCATATCCTCACTCCCTCACCCTCCCCAATCCCTACCCCCACACCCCTCCCCAATCCTAAACCCCTCACCCCTCCCCGATCCTTACCCCCACACACCTCCCCAATCCGTACCCCCACACCCCCCATTCCTCACACCCTCACCCCTCCCCAATACTCACCGCCTCACCCCTCCCCAATCCTCTCCCTCACACCCCTCACTCCTCCCCAGTCCACACCTATACCCCTCCCCAGTCCTCACATCCTCATCCTTCCCCAATCCAGACCTGCACACCCCTTCCCAATCCTCACCCCCACACCCCTCCCCAATCCTCACCCCCAAATCCCTCCCCAATCCTCAACCGCACCACTCCCAGTCCTCATCCCCTCACCTCTCCCCAATCCTCACCCCCTCACCCCTCCCCAATCCTCACCCACACCCCTCCCATATCCTCACGCCCTCACCCGTCCCCAATCCTCACACCCTAACCCCTCCCCAATCCTCACCCCCACACCCCTTCCCAATCCTCACACCCTAACCCCTCCCCAATTCTCACCCCACAACCCTCCCCAATCCTCACAACCTAACCCCTCCCCAATCCTCACCCCCACACCTCTCCCATATCCTCACACCCTCACCCCTCCCCAATCCTCACACCCTAACCCCTCCCTAATCCTCACCCCCAAAGCCCTCCCCAATCCTTACCCCCACACGGCTCTCCAATCATTACCCCCACTCCCCTCCCCAGTCCGCAACCCCACACCCCTACCCAATCCTCACCCCCTACTATCCTCCCCACTCCTCACCCCCACCTCTCCCCAATCCTCACTCCCATCTCTCCCCAATCGTCACCCCTCACCCCTCCACAAATCTCACCCCCCCTTGCTAATCCTCACCCCCTCAACCCTCCCCAATCCTCACCCCCACACCCCTCCCCAATCCTTAGCCCCACACCCCTCCCCAATCCTCAACCGCACCCCTCCCCAATCTTCACCGCCACACCCCTCCCCAATCCACACCCTCTCACCCCTCCCCAATACACACACCCACGTCCCTCCCCAATCCTCACCCCCATTCCCCTCCCCTGTCCTCACCCCTTTACTCTTCCACAATACTCTCCCTCACACATCACATCCCTCCCCAATCCACACCCTCACACCCCTCCCCAATCCACACACCCACATCCCTCCCCAATCCTCACCCCCTCACCTCTCCCCAATCCTCACACCCTCCGCCCTCCCCAATCCTCGCCCCCTCACCCCTCCCTAATCCTCTCCCTCTCACCCCACACCTCTCCCCAATACTCACCCCCTCACCACCACACGCCTCTCCATTCCTCACCCCCACACCCCTCCCCAATCCTCACCCCCACAACCCTCCCCAATCCTCACCCACACACCCAACCGCAATCCTCACCCCTCCTCAATACTCACCCCATCACTCCTCTCCCATCCCCAATTCTCACCACCACACCTCTCCCCAATCCTTTCGCCCTCACCCCTCTGCAATCCTCAACCCCACACACCTCCCGATCCTCACCCCCTCACGCCTCCCCAATCCTCACCCCCTCACGTTTCCCCAATCCTCACCCCCACACCCCTCCCCAATCCTAACCCCCTCACCATCCCCAATCCTTACCCCCACACCCCCCCAATCCTCACACCCTCACCCCTCCCCAATTCTCACACCCACACGCCTCCCCAATCCCCACCCCTCACGCCTCTCCAATCCTCTCCCTCACACCCCTCATCCCTCCCCAGTCCTCACCTACACCCCTCCCCAATCCTCACATCCACACCCCTCTCCAATCCTCTCCCCCACACATCTCCCCAATACTCACCGCCTCACCTCTCCCCAATACTCTGCCTCACACCCCTCACCCCTCCCCAGTCCTCACCTGCACCCCTCCCCAATCCTCACACCCACACTCCTCCCCAATCCAGACCCCAACACCCCTTCCCAATCCTCAACCCCACACCCCTCCCCAATCCTCAACCCCACACCCCTCCCCAGTTCTCACCACCACACCCCACTCCAATCCTCACTCCATCACGCCTCCCCAATCCTCACCCCCACTCTCCTCCCCAATCCTCACACCCTAACCCCTCCCCAATCCTCACCTCCATACCCCTCCCCAATCCTCACCCCCTCACCACTCTCCAATCCTTAGCCCCACACTGCTCCCCAATCATTACCCCCACTCCCCTCCCCAGTCCTCAACCCCTACTACCCTCCCCAATCCTCGCCCCCACACCCCTCCCCAATCCTCCCCCTCACCCCTCCCCACTCCTCACCTCCACACCCCTCCCAATCCTCACCCCACACAGCCCTCGCCACTCCTCACCTCCACACCCCTCCCTAATCCTCACCCCTCCCCTATCCTGACAACCAACCCTCACCAATCCTCACGCCCACCTCTCCCCAATCCTCACCCCCTCACACCTCCCCAATCCTCCCACTCACCCCTCCCCACTCCTCACCTCCACACCCCTCCCCAATCCTCACCCCCACCTGCCTCCCCAATCCTCACCCCCACACCCTTCCCCAATCCTCACCCCCACACCCTTCCCCAATCCTCCCCCTCACCCCTCCCCACTCCTCACCTCCACACCCCTCCCAATCCTCACCCCACACAACCCTCGCCACTCCTTACCTCCACACCCTTCCCCAATCCTCACCCCTCCCCTATCCTGACAACCACCCCTCACCAATTCTCACCCCTTCACCCCTCCCCAATCCTCACGCCCCACACGCCTCCCCAATCCTCGCCCCCCCCCACACCCTCCCCAATCATTACTCCCCACACCCCTCCCCACTCCTCACCCCCTCATCCCTACACCCCTCCCCAATCCTCACCCCAATCTGCCTCCCCAATCCTCACCCCCTCACCCCTCCCCAATACTCACCCTCTCACCCCTCCCCAATCCTCACCGCCACATCCCTCCCCACTCCCCTTTCCAGTCCTCACCCCCTACTCCCCTCCCCAATCCTCACCCCAATCTGCCTCCCCAATCCTCACCCCCTCACCCCTCCCCAATCCTCACCCCCTCACCCCTCCCCAATCCTCACACCCACATCCCCTCACCCCTCCCCAATCCTCACACCCACACCCCTCCCAATGCTCACCCCCACACCCCTCCCAATCCTCACTCCCCACACCCCTCCCCAATCCACACACCCGCACCCCTCCTCACTCCTCACCTCCACACCCCTCCCCAATCCTCACCCCCACTCGCTTCCCCAATCCTCACCCCCACACCCCTCCCCAATCCTCCCCCCACACCCCTCCCCACTCCTCACCTCCACACCCCTCCACAATCCTCACCCCCCACAACCCTCCCCACTCCTCACCTCCACACCCCTCCCCAATCCTCACCCCCACAGCCCTCCCCAATCCTCACCCCCACACCCCTCCCCAATCCTCACCCCCTCAACCCTCCCCAATACTCACCCTCTCACCCCTCCCCAATCCTCACCGCCACATCCCTCCCCACTCCCCTTTCCAGTCCTCACCCCCTACTCCCCTCCCCAATCCTCAGCCTCTCACCCCTCCCCCATCCTCACTACCACACCCCTCCTGATTCCTCACCCCCACCCCTCCCCAGTCCACACCCCCACACCCCTCCCCAATCCTCACCCCCTACTACCCTCCCCACTCCTCACCCCCACCTCTCCCCAAGCGTCACTCCCACCTCTCCGCAATCCTCACCCCCCACAGCCCTCACAAATCCTCACCCCCCACCCCTCCCCAATCCTCAAACCCTTAACCCTCCCCAATACTCAACCCCTTAACCCTCCCCAATACTCACCCTCTCACCCCTCCACAATCCTCACCCCCTCACCCCTCCCCAATCCTCACACCCACACCCCCTCACCCCTCCCCAATCCTCACACCCACACCCCTCCCAATGCTCACCCCCACACCCCTCCCAATCCTCACCCCCACACCCCTCCCCAATCCACACACCCGCACCCCTCCTCACTCCTCACCTCCACACCCCTCCCCAATTCTCACCCCCACTCGCTTCCCCAATCCTCACCCCCACACCCCTCCCCAATCCACACACCCGCACCCCTCCTCACTCCTCACCTCCACACCCCTCCCCAATTCTCACCCCCACTCGCTTCCCCAATCCTCACCCCCACACCCCTCCCCAATCCTCCCCCCCACAGCCCTCCCCACTCCTCACCTCCACACCCCTCCACAATCCTCACCCCCCACAACCCTCCCCACTCCTCACCTCCACACCCCTCCCCAATCCTCACCCCCACAGCCCTCCCCAATCCTCACCCCCACACCCCTCCCCAATCCTCACCGCCTCAACCCTCCCCAATACTCACCCTCTCACCCCTCCCCAATCCTCACCGCCACATCCCTCCCCACTCCCCTTTCCAGTCCTCACCCCCTACTCCCCTCCCCAATCCTCAGCCTCTCACCCCTCCCCATCCTCACTACCACACCCCTCCTGATTCCTCACCCCCACCCCTCCCCAGTCCACACCCCCACACCCCTCCCCAATCCTCACCCCCTACTACCCTCCCCACTCCTCACCCCCACCTCTCCCCAAGCGTCACTCCCACCTCTCCGCAATCCTCACCCCCCACAGCCCTCACAAATCCTCACCCCCCACCCCTCCCCAATCCTCAACCCCTTAACCCTCCCCAATACTCAACCCCTTAACCCTCCCCAATACTCACCCTCTCACCCCTCCCCAATCCTTGCCCCCACTCCCCTCCCCAGTCCTCACCCCCTACTCCCCTCCACAATCCTCAGCCCCATCTTTGCCCAATCCTCACCCATCCACAAAGCTCATCCCCACCCCTCCCCAATCCTCACCCTCTCACCCCTCCCCAATCCTCACCCTCTCATCCCTCCCCAATCCTCACCCACTCATCCCACCCCAATCCTCACTACCACACCTCTCCTGATTCCTCACCCCTACCCCTCCCCACTCCTCACCCCCACCTCTCCCCAATCCTCACTCCCACCTCTCCCCAATCCTCAACCCCTCACCCCTCCCCAATCCTCATCCCCTCACCCCTCCCCAATCCTCACCCCCACCCGCCTCCCCAATCCACACACCCACAATCCTCCCAATCCTCACCCCCACACCCCTCCCCAATCCTCACCCCCACCTGCCTCCCTAATCCTCATCCACCTCCCCTTCCCAATCCTCACCTCCACACCCCTCCCCAATCCTCACCTCTCCCCTATAGACACCCACCCATCACCAATTCTCACCCCTTCACCCCTCCCCAATCCTAACGCCCCACACCCCTCCCCAATCCTCGCCCCCCACACCCCTCCCCAATCATCAATCCCCACACCCCTCCCCAATCCTCACCCCCACCTGCCTCCCCAATCCTCATCCACCTCCCCAATCCTCACCGCCACAACCCTCCCCAATCCTCACCCCCACACCCCTCCCCAATCCTTCCCCACTCCCCTCTCCTATCCTCACCCCCACACCCCTCCCCACTCCTCACCTCCACACCCCTCCCCAATCCTCATCTCTCCCCTATAGACACCCACCCATCACCAATTCTCACCGCTTCACCCCTCCCCAATCCTCACGCCCCACACCCCTCCCCAAACCTCGCTCCCCACACCCCACCCCAATCATCAATCCCCACACCCCTCCGCAATCCTCACTCCCTCACCCCTACACCCCTCCTCAATCCTCACCCCCACCCGCCTCCCCAATCCTCACCCCCCACCCCTCTCCAATCCTCAGCCCCCACACCCCTCCCCAATCCTCACCCCTTCACCCATACCCACTCCTCACCTCCACACCCCTCCCCAATCCTCTCCGCCACTCCCCTCGCCAATCCTCAGCCCTAGCTTTCCCCAATCCTCACCCATCCCCAAAGCTCATCCCCACCCCACCCCAATCCTAACCCTCTCACCCATCCCCAATCCTCACCCTCTCATCCCTCCTCAATCCTCACCGACTCACCCCTCCCCAATCCTCACTACCACACCCCTCCTGATTCCTCACCCCCACCCCACCCCAGTCCACACCCCCACACCCATCCCCAATCCTCACCTGACTCCTCCCCAATCCTCAACCCCCTCACTCCTCTCCAAACCTCACCCCCGCACCCCTCCCCAATCCTTAGCCACACACCCCTCCCCAATCCTCAACTGCACCCCTCCTCAATCCTCAACCCCACCCCACCTCAATCCCCACGCCCTCACCCCTCCCCAAACCTCAACCCCTCACCCCTCCCCAATCCTCAACCCCTCACCCCTCCCCAATCCTAACCCCCACACCCCTCCCCAATCCTCACTACCACACCCCTCCTGATTCCTCACCCCCACCCCTCCCCAGTCCACACCACCACACCCCACCACAATCCTCACCGCCACACCCCTCTCCAATCTTCACTCCCACACCCTTCCCTAATCCTTGCACCCCCACCCTCCCCATTTCTCACACCCACATACCTCGCCAATCCTCATCCCACACCCCTCCCCAATCCTCACCCTCACCCCTCCCCAAAGCTCACCCCACCCATCCCCAATCCTCACCCTCTCATCCCTCCCCAATCCTCACCCACTCACCCCTCCCCAATCCTCACTACCACACGCCTCCTGATTCCTCACCCCCACCCCTCCCCAGTCCACACCCCCACACCCATCACCAATCCTCACCCGACCACTCCCCAATCCTCACCCCCTCACCCCTCCCCCATCCTCAACCCCTCACCCCTCCCCAATCCTCACTACTACACCCCTCCCCAATCCTCACCCCCTCACCATTCCCCAATCCTTAGACACACACCCCTCCCCAATCCTCAACCGCACCCGTCCTCAATCCTCAACCCCACCCCACCCCAATCCTCACTCCCTCACCCCTCCCCAGTCCAGACCCCCACTCGCCTCCCCAATCCTCACCCTCACACCCCTCCCCAATCCTCACTCCATCACCCCTCCCCAGTCCTCACCCCTTCACCCCTCCCCAGTCCTCACCCCCTCACCCCTCCTCAATCCTCACCCCCACACCCCTCCCCAATCCTCACCCCCACACCTCTCCCCACACCCTTACACTCCTCAGTCCTTACACCCATATCCCACCCCACTCCTCACACCCCTATCCAATCCTCACCCACACTCCTCCCCAATCCTCACCCCCTCACCCCTCCGGATTCCTCACTCCCTTACCCCTCCCCAATCCTCACCCACACCCCTCCCAATCCTCACCCCTACACCCTTCCCCAATCCTCACCCCCACCCGCCTCCCCAAACCTCACCCCACCCGCCTCCCCAATACTCACCCCCTCACCCCTCCCAATCCTCACCCCTCACCCCTCCCAATCCTCAACCCCACATCCCTCCCCAATCCTCAACCCAACCCCTCCACAATCCGCACTCCCACCCCTTCACAATCCTCAACCCCACCCCTCCCTAATCCACTCACCCACATCCCTCCCCACTCCTCACCCTCTCACACCTCCCCAATCCATCCCCCCAATCCACCCCCACAACACCCCTTCTCAATTCACACCCCTCCCCAATCCTCTCCCCTCCCCTATCCTGACACCCACCCCTCACCAATTCTCACCCCCTCACTCCTCCACAATCCTCACGTCCCACACCCCTCCTCAATCCTCGCCCCCCCCACATACTTCCCCAATCATCAATCCCCACACCCCTATGCAATCCTCACTCCCTCACCCCTACACCCCTCCTCAATCCTCACCCCCACCCGCCTCCCCAATCCTCACCCCCTCACCCCTCTCCAATCCTCAGCCCCCACACCCCTCCCCAATCCTCACCCCTTCACCCATACCCACTCCTCACCCCCACACCCCTATCCAATCCTCACCCACACTCCTCCCCAATCCTCACCCCCTCACCCCTCACCCCTCCCCAATCCTCACCCACACCCCTCCCAATCCTCACCCCTACACCCTTCCCCAATCCTCACCCCCACCCGGCTCCCCAATCCTCACCCCCACCCACCTCCCCAATCCTCACCCCCACCCACCTCCCCAATCCTCACCCCCTCACCCCTCCCCAATCCTCACCCCAACATTTCTCCCCAATCCTCACATCCAAACCCCTCCCAACCCTCACCCCCACACCCCTCCCCAATCCTCACCCCAACCCCTCCACAATCCGCACTCCCACCCCTTCGCAATCCTCAACCCCACCCCTCCCTAATCCACTCACCCACATCCCTCCCCACTCCTCACCCCCTCACACCTCCCCAATCCATCCCCCCAATCCACCATCACAACACCCCTTCTCAATTCACACCCCTCCCCAATCCTCTACCCTCCCATATCCTGACACCCCTCACCAATTCTCACCTCCTCACTCCTCCCCAATCCTCACACCCCACACCCCTCCTCAATCCTCGCATCCCCCACACACCTCCCCAATCATCACCCCCTCACCCCTCCCCAATCCTCGCCCACCCCACACACACCTCCCCAATCCTCACCCCAACCCCTTCCGAATCCTCTCCCTCACCCTTCCCCGATCTTCACCTCCCACAGCCCTCCCCACTCCTCACCTCCACACCCCTCCCCAATCCTCACCCCTCCCCTATCCTGACACCCAGCTCTCACCAATTCTCACCCCTTCACCCCTCCCCAATCCTCACGCCCCACACCCCTTCCCAATCCTCGCCCCCCACACCCCTCCCCAATCCTCACCCCCTCACCCCTACACCCCTCGCCAATCCTCACCCCCTCACCCCTCCCCAATCCTCACACCCACAACTCTCCCAATCCTCAGCCCCCACACCCCTCCCCAAACCTCACCCCCTCACCCGTCCCCACTCCTCACCCCTACAACCCTCCCCAAAACTCACACCCACAACTCTCCCAATCCTCAGCCCCCACACCCCTCCCCAATCCTCACCCATCCCCACTCCTCATCTCCACTCGCCTCCCCAATCCTCACACCCACACCCCTCCCCAATCCTCACCCCCACACCCCTCCCTACTCCTCACCCTACACCCTTCCCCAGTCAACACCCCCTACTCCCCTCCCCAATCCTCAGCCCCACCTTTCCCCAATCCTCACCCTCTCACCCCTCCCCAATCCTCACCCACTCGCCCCTCCCCAATCCTCACTACCACACCCCTCCTGATTCCTCACCCCCACCCCTCCCCAGTCCACAACCCCACACCCCTCCCCAATCCTCACCCCCACACCCCTCTCCAATCTTCACTCCCACACCCCTCCCCAATCCACACACCCTCACCCCTCTCTAATCCTTGCAATGCCACCCTCCCCATTTCTCACACCCACATACCTCGCTAATCCTCATCCCACACCCCTCCCCAATCCTCACCCACACCCCTCCCCAATCCTCACCCTCACCCTTCCCCAATCCTCACCCCCACATTTCTCCCCAATCCTCACACCCAAACCCCTACCAAACCTCACCCCCTCACCCCTCCCAATCCTCACCCCCACATCCCTCCCCAATCCTCACCCCAACCCCTCCCCAGTCCTCACCCCTCACTGCTCCCCAATCCTCACCCCTCACTCCTCCCCAATCCTCACACCCTCATCCCTCCCCAGTCCTCCCCCCTCACCCCTCCCCCATCTTCACCTCCACCACTCCCCAATCCTTACCCCCACCCCTCCCCAATCCTCATCCCCACCCCTCCCAATCCTGACCCACACCCCTTCGCAATCCTCACCCCCATCCCCCCAATCCACTCCCCCACATCCCTCCCCACTCCTCACCCCCTCACACCTCCCCAATCCATCTCCCCTATCCACCCCAACAACACCCCTTCTCAATTCACACCCCTCCCCAATCCTCTCCCCTCCCCTATCCTGACACCCATCCCTCACCAATTCTCACCCCCTCACTCCTCCCCAATCCTCACACCCCACACCCCTCCCCAATCCTCGCTCCCCCACACACACCTCCCAATCCTCACCCCCAACCCCTTCCGAATCCTTCTCCTCACCCTTCCCCAATCCTCACCTCCCACAGCCCTCCCCACTCCTCACCTCCACACCCCTCCCCAATCCTCACCCCCCTCACCCCTACACACCTCCCAATCCTCACCCCCTCACCCCTCCGCAATCCTCACACCCACAACTCTCCCAATCCTCAGCCCCCACACCCCTCCCCAATCCTCACCCCCTCACCCGTCCCCACTCCTCACCCCTACACCCCTCTCCAATCCACACACCCACAACCCTCCCAATCCTCAGCCCCCACACCCCTCCCCAATCCTCACACCCAAACCCCTCCCAAACCTCACCCCCTCACCCCTCCCAATCCTCACCCCCACATCCCTCCCCAATCCTCACCCCAACCCCTCCCCAGTCCTCACCCCTCACTGCTCCCCAATCCTCACCCCTCACTCCTCCCCAATCCTCACACCCTCATCCCTCCCCAGTCCTCACCCCTCACCCCTCCCCCATCTTCACCTCCACCCCTCCCCAATCCTCACCCCCACCCCTCCCCAATCCTCATCCCCACCCCTCCCAATCCTCACCCCCATCCCCCCAATCCACTCCCCCACATCCCTCCCCACTCCTCACCCCCTCACACCTCCCCAATCCATCTCCCCTATCCACCCCAACAACACCCCTTCTCAATTCACACCCCTCCCCAATCCTCTCCCCTCCCCTATCCTGACACCCATCCCTCACCAATTCTCACCCCCTCACTCCTCCCCAATCCTCACACCCCACACCCCTCCTCAATCCTCGCCCCCACACACCTCCCTAATCATCACCCCCACACCTCTCCCCAATCCTCGCTCCCCCACACACACCTCCCCAATCCTCACCTCCCACAGCCCTCCCCACTCCTCACCTCCACACCCCTCCCCAATCCTCACCCCTCCCCTATCCTGACACCCACCCCTCACCAATTCTCACCCCTTCACCCCTCCCCAATCCTCGCCCCCCACACCCCTCGCCAATCCTCACCCCCCTCACCCCTACACACCTCCCAATCCTCACCCCCTCACCCCTCCCCAATCCTCACACCCACAACTCTCCCAATCCTCAGCCCCCACACCCCTCCCCAATCCTCACCCCCTCACCCGTCCCCACTCCTCACCCCTACACCCCTCCCCAATCCACACACCCACAACCCTCCCAATCCTCAGCCCCCACACCCCTCCCTAATCCTCACCCCCTCACCCATCTCCACTCCTCACCTCCACTCGCCTCCCCAATCCTCACACCCACACCCCTCCCCACACCCCTCCCCACTCCTCACCCCACACCCCTCCCAATCCTCACCCCCCACCCTCCCCACTCACCTCCACACCCCACCCCAATCCTCCCACCCCACACCACTCCCTACTCACCCTACACCCCTCCCCAATCCTCACCCCCCACAACCCTCCCCAATCCTTACCCCCACTCCCCTCCCCAGTCCACACCCCCTACTCCCCTCCCCACTCCTCAGACCCACCTTTCCCCAATCCTCACCCATTCGCCAAAGCTCATCCCCACACCCATCCCCAATCCTCACCCGACCCCTCCCCAATCCTCACCCCCTCAACCCTCCCCAATCCTCAGCCACACACCCCTCCCCAATCCTCAGCCAGACACCCCTCCCCAATCCTCAACCGCACCCCTCCTCAACCTCAACCCCACCCCACCCCAATCCTCACACCCTCACCCCTCACCCCTACCCAGACCCCCCGCTCGCCTCCCCAATCCTCACCCTCACACCCCTCCCCAATCCTCACTCCATCACCCCTCCCCAGTCCTCACCCCCTCACCCCTCTTCAATCCTCACCCCACACCCCTCCCCAATCCTCACCCCTACACCTCTCCCCACACCCTTACACTCCTCAGTCCTTACACCCACATCCCACTCCAATCCTCACCCCCACCCGCCTCCCCAATCCTCACCCCTCACCCCTCCCCAATCCTCACCCCCAAATTTCTCCCCAATCCTCACACCCAAACCCATCCCAATCCTCACCCCCTCACCCCTCCCAATACTCACCCCCTCACCCCTCCCAATCCTCACCCCTCACTCCTCCCCAATCCTCACACCCTCATCCCTCCCCAATCCTCACCCCTCCCCAATCTCACCCCCTCCCCAATCTCACCCCCTCACCCCTCCCAAATCCTCACCCCAACCCCTCTGCAATCCTCACCCCACCCCTCCCCAATCCTCACCCCCCAACCCCTTCCCAATCCTCACCCCCACCCCTCCCCAATCCTCACCTCCACCCCTTCGCAATCCTCACCCCCACCCCTCCCTATTCCACTCACCCACAACCCTCCCCACTCCTCACCCCTCACACTTCCCCAATCCATCCCCCCAATCCACCCCCACAACACCCCTTCTCAATTCACACCCCTCCCCAATCCTCACCCCCTCTCCTATCCTGACACCCACCCCTCACCAATTCTCACCCCCTCACTCCTCCCCAATCATCACTTCCCACACCCCTCCCCAATCCTCACGCCCCACACCCCTCCCCAATCCTCGCCCACCCACACACCTCCCCAATCATCACTCCCCACACCCCTTCCCAATCCTAACCCCCGTCCCCTACATCCTTCCCCAATCCTCACCCCCACACTCCTCCCCAATCCTCACCCCCTCACCCCCCCACTCCTCACCTCCTCACCCCTCTCCAATCCTCACCCCCACCCGCCTCCCCAATCCTCACACCCACACCCCTTCCCAATCCACAACCGCACCCCTCCGCAGTCCTCACTCCCTCACCCCCTCACCCCTCTCCAATCCTCACTGCCACACCCCTCCCCAATCCTCATCCCCACTCCTCCCAATCCTCACCCCCACCCCTTCGCAATCCTCACCCCCATCCCCCCAATCCACTCCCCCACATTCCTCCCCACTCCTCACCCCCTCACACCTCCCCAATCCATCTCCCCTATCCACCCCAAAAACACCCCTTCTCGATTCACACCCCTCCCCAATCCTCTCCCCTCCCCTATCCTGACACCCATCCCTCACCAATTCTCACCCCCTCACTCCTCCCCAATCCTCACGCCCCGCACCCCTCCTCAATCCTCGCCCCCACACACCTCCCTAATCATCACCCCCTCACCTCTCCCCAATCCTCGCTCCCCCACACACACACCTCCCCAATCCTCACCCCCAATCCCTTCCGAATCCTTCTCCTCACCCTTCCCCAATCCTCACCTCCCACAGCCCTCCCCACACCGCACCTCCACACCCCTCCCCAATCCTCACCCCTCCCCTATCCTGACACCCACCCCTCACCAATTCTCACCCCTTCACCCCTCCCCAATCCTCACACCCCACACCCCTCCCCAATCCTCGCCCCCACACCCCTCCCCAATCCTCACCCCCTCACCCCTACACCCCTCCCAATCCTCACCCTCTCACCCCTCCCCAATCCTCACACCCACAACTCTCCCAATCCTCAGGCCCCACACCCCTCCCCAATCCTCACCCCCTCACCCCTACACCCCTCCCAATCCTCACCCCCTCACCCCTCCCCAATCCTCACACCCACAACTCTCCCAATCCTCAGCCCCCACACCCCTCCCCAATCCTCACCCCCTCACCCATCTCCACTCCTCACCTCCACTCGCCTCCCCAATCCTTACACCCACACCCCTCCCCACACCCCTCCCCACTCCTCACCCCACACCCCTCCCAATCCTCACCACCCACCCTCCCCACTCACCTCCACACCCCACCCCAATCCTCCCACTCCACACCACTCCCTACTCCTCACCCTATACCCCTCCCCAATCCTCACCCCCACAACCCTCCCCAATCCTTACCCCAACTCCCCTCCCCAGTCCACACCCCCTACTCCCCTCCCCACTCCTCAGACCCACCTTTCCCCAATCCTCACCCATCGCCAAAGCTCATCCCCACCCCACCCCAATCCTCACCCTCTCACCCCTCTCCAATCCTCACCCCCACACCCCTCCCCAAAGCTCATCCTCACCCCACCCCAATCCTCACCCTGTCATCCCTCCCCAATCCTCACCCACTCACTCTTCCCCAATCCTCACTACCACACCCCTCCTGATTCCTCACCCCCACCCCAACCCAATCCACACCCCCACACCCATCCCCAATCCTCACCCGACCCCTCCCCAATCCTCACCCCCTCACCCCTCCCCAATCCTCAGCCACACACCCCTCCCCAATCCTCAGCCACAAACCCCTCCCCAATCCTCAACCGCACCCCTCCTCAACCTCAACCCCACCCCACCCCAATCCTCACACCCTCACCCCTCACCCCTACCCAGTCCAGACCCCCACTCGCCTCCCCAATCCTCACCCTCACACCCCTCCCCAATCCTCACTCCATCACCCCTCCCCAGTCCTCACCCCCTCACCCCTCTTCAATCCTTACCCCACACCCCTCCCCAATCCTCACCCCGACACCTCTCCCCACACCCTTACACTCCTCAGTCCTTACACCCACATCCCACTCCAATCCTCACCCCCACCCGCCTCCCCAATCCTCACCCCCTCACCCCTCCCCAATCCTCACCCCCACATTTCTCCCCATTCCTCACACCCAAACCCATCCCAATCCTCACCCCCTCACCCCTCCCAACCCTCACCCCCTCACCCCTCCCAATCCTCACCCCTCACTCCTCCCCAATCCTCACACCCTCATCCCTCCCCAATCCTCACCCCTCCCCAATCTCACCCCCTCCCCAATCTCACCCCCTCACCCCTCCCAAATCCTCACCCCAACCCCTCTGTAATCCTCACCCCACCCCTCCCCAATCCTCACCCCCTCACACACCCCCCAATCTTCACCCCCACCCCTTCCCAATCCTCACCCCCACCCCTCCCCAAACCTCACCCCCACCCCTTCGCAATCCTCACCTCCACCCCTCCCTATTCCACTCACCCACAACCCTCCCCACTCCTCACCCCCTCACACTTCCCCAATCCATCCCCCCAATCCACCCCCACAACACCCTTTCTCAATTCACACCCCTCCCCAATCCTCACCCCCTTCCCTATCCTGACACCCACCCCTCACCAATTCTCACCCCCTCACTCCTCCCCAATCATCACTCCCCACACCCTTCCCCAATCCTCGCCCACCCACACACCTCCCCAATCATCACTCCCCACACCCCTTCCCAATCCTCACCCCCTGTCCCCTACACCCTTCCCCAATCCTCACCCCCTCACCCCCCCACTCCTCACCTCCACACCCCTCCCCAATCCTCACCCCCACCCGCCTCCCCAATCCTCACACCCACACCCCTCCCCAATCCTCACTCCCTCACCCCCTCACCCCTCTCCAATCCTCACTCCTACACCCTCCCCAATCCTCACCCACATCCCCCTCCCAATCCTCACCACCATCCCCGTCCTCAGCCCTCACCCCCACACACCTTCCCAATCCACACCCCCATACTCCTCTCCACCTTCTCACCCCTCCCCAATCTTCACTCCAATACACCTCCCCAATCCTCACCCCCTCACCTCTCCCCAATTAACACCCCCACACCTCTCAAATCCTCGCACCCCCACCCCTCACCATTTCTCACACCCACATCCCTCGCCAATCCTCATCCCACACCCCTCCCCAATCCTCACCCCCTCACCCCTCCCCAATCCTCAACCCCTCACCCCTCCCCAATCCCCTCCCCCTCCCCAATCCTCACTCCCCCGTCCCTCCCCAATCCTCAACCCCTCACCCCTCCCCAGTCGACACCCCCGCTCCTCCCCAATCCTCAACCCCTCACCCCTCCCCAGTCCTCACCCCCACTCCTCCCCAATCCTCACCCCCACACCCCTCCCAATCCTCACGCCTTCACCCCTCCCCAATCCTCACCCCCACACCCCTCCCCAATCCTCACCCCCACTCCACCCCAATCCTCAAACCATCACCCCTCCCCAATCCTCTCAGCCCCACCCATCCCCAATCCTTACCCCCACTCCTCCCGAATCCCCACCCCTCACTCCTCCCCAATCCTCACCCCCACACACCTCCCCAATCCTCACCCCTCACTCCTCCCCAATCCTCACCCCTCACTCCTCCCCAATCCTCACCCCTCACCCCTCCCATATCTCACCACCTCAGCCCTCCCCATCCTAACCCCCACTCCTCCCCAATCCTCATCCCCCCACCACTCCCCTAATACTAACCCCCACACCTCCCCAATCCACACCCCCACACACCTCCCCAATCCTCACCCCTCACTCCTCCCCAATCCTCACCCCTCACTCCTCCCCAATCCTCACCCCTCACCCCTCCCCAATCTCACCACCTCACCCCTCCCCATCCTAACCCCCACTCCTCCCCAATCCTCACCCCCCACCACTCCCCTAATCCTAACCCCCACCCCTCCCCAATCCTCAACCCCCAACCCTCCCCAATCCTCACACCCACCCCTCCCCAATCCTCATCCCCACCCTTTCGCAATCCTCACCCCCACCCCTTCCCAATCTTCACCCCCATCCCTCCCTAATCCACTCACCCACATCCCACCCCACTCCTCACCCCGTCACACCTCCCCAATCCATCCCCCCAATGCACCCCCCCAACACCCCTTCTCAATTCACACCGCTCCCCAATCCTCACCCCTCCCCAATCCTCACGCCCCACACCCCTCCCCAATCCTCGCCCGAAGCACACCTCCCCAATCATCACTCCCCACACCCCTCCCCAATCCTCACCCCCTCACCCCTCCCCAGTCCTCACCCCCACATCTCTCCCCAATTCTCTCACCCACACACATCCCCAATCATCACTCCTCACACCCCTCCCCAATCCTCACCCCCACATCTCTCCCCAATCCTCTCACCCACACACCTCCCCAATCATCACTCCTCACACCCCTCCCCAATCCTCTCCCCCTCACCCCTCCCCAATCCTCTCCCCCTCACCCCTCCACAATCCTCACCCCCACTTCTCTCCCCAATCCTCACACCCACCTCCCCAATCCTCTCCCCCTCACCCCTCCCCAATCCTCACCCCCACACCCCTCCCCAAACCTCACCCCCCTCACCCCTCCCCAATCCTCATCCCCTCACACCTCCCCAATCCCCTCCCCCTCCCCAATCCTCACCCCACGTCCCTCCCCAATCCACAACCCCTCACCCTCCCCAGTCCACACCCCCACTCCTCCCCAATCCTCAACCCCTCACCACTCCCCAGTCCTCACCCCCACTCCTCCCCAATCCTTACCCCCACACCCCTCCCAATCCTCACGCCTTCACCCTTCACCAATCCTCACCCCGTCACCCCTCCCCAATCCTCACCCCCACACCCCTCCTCAATCCTTACCCCCACTCCTCCCCAATCGTCAAACCATCACCCCTCCCCAATCCTCTCACCCCTCACTCCTCACGAATCCCTACCCCTCACTCCTCCCCAATCCTCACCCCCATACACCTCCCCAATCCTCACCCCCACACACCTCCCCAATCCTCACCCCTCACTCCTCCCCAATCCTCACCCCTCACTCCTCCCCAATCCTCACCACCTCACCCCTCCCCATCCTAACCCCCACTCCTCCCCAATCCTCACACCCCCACCACTCCCCTAATACTAACCCCCACCACTCCCCAATCCTCACCCCCACTCCTCCCCAATCCTCAACCCATCACCCCTCCCCAATCCTCTCACCCCCACCCCTCCCCAATCCTCACCCCTCACTCCTCCCCAATCCTCACCACCTCACCCCTCCCCATCCTAACCCCCACTCCTCCCCAATCCTCACACCCCCACCACTCCCCTAATACTAACCCCCACCACTCCCCAATCCTCACCCCCACTCCTCCCCAATCCTCAAACCATCACCCCTCCCCAATCCTCTCACCCCCACCCCTCCCCAATCCTTACCCCTCACTCCTCTCGAATCCCCACCCCTCACTCCTCCCCAATCCTCACCCCCCACACACCTCCCCAATCCTCACCCCCACACACCTCCCCATTCCTCACCCCTCACTCCTCCCCAATCCTCACCCCTCACTCCTCCCCAATCCTCACCCCTCACCCCTCCCCAATCTCACCACCTCCACCCTCCCCATCCTAACCCCTACTCCTCTCCAATCCTCACCCCCTCACCACTCCCCCAATCCTCACCCCCACCCCTCCCCAATCCTCATCCCCACCCTTTCGCAATCCTCACCCCCACCCCTTCCCAATCTTCACCCCCATCCCTCCCTAA
Source organism: Chiloscyllium plagiosum (assembly GCF_037043375.1). Lineage (NCBI taxonomy): Eukaryota > Metazoa > Chordata > Chondrichthyes > Orectolobiformes > Hemiscylliidae > Chiloscyllium > Chiloscyllium plagiosum. Next base: position 37,719,069 of record NW_028270183.1, read on the forward strand.
TCCACTCACCCACATCCCTCCCCACTCCTCACCCCGTCACACCTCCCCAAGCCATCCCCACAATGCACCCCCCCAACACCCCTTCTCAATTCACACCCCTCCCCAATCCTCACCCCTCCCCACTCCTGACACCTACCCCTCACCATTCCTCACGCCCCACACCCCTCCCCAATCCTCGCCCCAAGCATACCGCCCCAATCATCACTCCCCACACCCCTCCCCAACCCTCACCCCCTCACCCCTCCCCAGTCCTCACCCCCACATCTCTCCCCAATCCTCTCACCCACATCCCTCCCAATCCTCACCCCCACTTCTCTCCCCAATCCTCACACCCAACCCCCAATCCTCTCCCCCTCACCCCTCCCCAATCCTCACCCCCACACCCCTCCCCAAACCTCACCCCCCTCACCCCTCCCCAATCCTCATCCCCTCACCCCTCCCCAATCCCCTCCCCCTCCCCAATCCTCGCCCCAAGCACACCGCCCCAATCATCACTCCCCACACCCCTCCCCAACCCTCACCCCCTCATCCCTCCCCAGTCCTCACCCCCACATCTCTCCCCAATCATCTCACCCACATCCCTCCCAATCCTCACCCCCACCCACCTCCCCAATCCTCACCCCCTCACCCCTCCCCAATCCTCACCCCCACACCCCTCCCCAATCCTCACCCCCACTCCTCCCCAATCCTCAAACCATCACCCCTCCCCAATCCACTCACCCCCACCCCTCCCCAATCCTTACCCCTCACTCCTCCCGAATCCCCACCTCTCACTCCTCCCCAATCCTCACCCACACACACCTCCCCAATCCTCACCCCTACACACCTCCCCAATCCTCACCCCTCACCCCTCCCCAATCTCACCACCTCACCCTCCCCATCCTAACCCCCACTCCTCCCCAATCCTCACCCCCCAACCCTCCCCAATCCTAACCCCCACCCCTCCCCAATCCTCACCCCCCAACCCTACCCAATCCTCACTCCCACACCCCTCCCCAATCCTCACCCACACCCCCCCCCCCCAATCCTCACCACCATCCCCGTCCTCAGCCCTCACCCCCACACACCTCCCCAATCCACACCCCCACACTCCTCTCCACCCTCTCACCCCTCCCCTATCTTCACTCCCACACACCTCCCCAATCCTCACCCCCTCACCCCTCCCCAATTAACACCCCCACACCTCTCAAATCCTCGCACCCCCACCCCTCACCATTTCTTACACCCACATCCCTCGCCAATCCTCATCCCACACCCCTCCCCAATCCTCACCCCCTCACCCCTCGCCAATCCTCATCCCCTCACCCCTCCCCAATCCCCTCCCCCTCCCCAATCCTGACCCCCACGTCCCTCCCCAATCCTCAACCCCTCACCCCTCCCCAGTCCACACCCCCATTCCTCCACAATCCTCAACCCCTCACCCCTCCCCAGTCCTCACCCCCACTCCTCCCCAATCGTCACCCCCACACCCCTCCCCAATCCTCACCCCCACTCCTCCCCAATCCTCAAACCATCACCCCTCCTCAATCCACTCACCCCCACCCCTCCCCAATCCTTACCCCTCACTCCTCCCCAATCCCACCCCTCACTCCTCCCCAATCCTCACCCCCACACACCTCCCCAATCCTCACCCCCACACACCTCCCCAATCCTCACCCCTCACTCCTCCCCAATCCTCACCCCTCACTCCTCCCCAATCCACACCCCTCACCCCTCCCCAATCTCTCCACCTCACCCCTCCCCATCCTAACCCCCACTCCTCCCGAATCCTCACCCCCCACCACTCCCCTAACACTAAACCCCACCCCACCCCAATCCTCACCCCCAACCCTCCCCAATCCTCACCCCCACCCCTCCCCAATCCTCATCCCCACCCTTTCGAAATCATCACCCGCACCCCTTCCCAATCTTCACCCCCATCCCTCTCTAATCCACTCACCCACATCCCTCCCCACTCCTCACCCTGTCACACCTCCCCAATCCATCCCCCCAATGCACACCCCCAACACCCCTTCTCAATTCACACCCCTCCCCAATCCTCACGCCTCCCCTATCCTGACACCCACCCCTCACCAATCCTCACCCCCTCTCCCCTCCCCAATCCTCACGCCCCACATCCCTCCCCAATCCTCACCCCAAGCACATGTCCCCAATCATCACTCCCCACACCCCTCCCCAATCCTCACCCCTCACTCCTCCCCAATCCTCACCCCTCACTCCTCCCCAATCCTCACCCCTCGCCCCTCCCCAATCTCACCACCTCACCCCTCCCCAATCCTCACCTCCACTCCTCCCCAATCCTCAAACCATTACCCCTCCCCAATCCTCTCACCCCCACCCCTCCCCAATCCTTACCCCTCACTCCTCCCGAATCCCCACCCATCACTCCTCCCCAATCCTCACCCACACACACCTCCCCAATCCTCACCCCCACACACCTCCCCAATCCTCACCCCTCACTCCTCCCCAATCCTCACCCCTCACTCCTCCCCAATCCTCACCCCTCACCACTCCCCAATCTCACCACCTCACCCCTCCCCATCCTAACCCCCACTCCTCTCCAATCCTCACCCCCCCACAACTCCCCCAATCCTCACCCCCACCCCTCCCCAATCCTCATCCCTACCCTTTCGCAATCCTCACCCCCACCCCTTCCCAATCTTCCGCCCCATCACTCCCTAATCCACTCACCCACATCCCTCCCCACACCTCACCCCGTCACACCTCCCCAATCCATCCCCCCAATGCACCCCCCCAACACCCCTTCTCAATTCACACCCCTCCCCAATCTTCACCCCTCCCCTATCCTGACAACCACCCCTCACCAATCCTCACCCCCTCACCCCTCCCCAATCCTCACGCCCCACACCCCTCCTCAATCCTCGCCCCAAGCACACCTCACAAATCATCACTCCCCACACCCCTCCCCAATCCTCACCCCCTCACCCCTCCCCAGTCCCCACCCCAACATCTCTCCCCAATCCTCTCACCGACACACCTCCCAATCATCACTCCTCACGCCCCTCCCCAAACCTCACCCCCACATCTCTCCCCAATCCTCTCACACACATCCCTCCCAATGCTCACCCCCACCCACCTCCCCAATTCTCACCCCCTCACCCCTCCCCAATCCTCACCCCCACTCCTCCCCAATCCTCAACCCATCACCCCTCCCCAATCCTCTCACCTCCACCCCTCCCCAATCATTACCCCTCACTCCTCCCGACTCCCCACCCCTCACTCCTCCCCAATCCGCACCCACACACACCTCCCCAATCCTCACCCCTCACTCCTCCCCAATCCTCACCACTCACCCTCCCCAATCTCACCACCTCACCCCTCCCTATCCTAACCCCCACTCCTCCCCAATCCTCACCCCCCCACCACTCCCCTAATCCTAACCCCCACCCCTCCCCAATCCTCACCCCCCAACCCTCCCCAATCCTAACCCCACCCCTCCCCAATCTTCACCCCTCAACACTCCCCAATCCTCAACCCCTCACCCCTCCCCAGTCCTCACCCCCACTCCTCCCCAATGCTCACCCCCACACCCCTCCCAATCCTCAGGCCTTCACTCTTCCCCAATCCTCACCCCGTCACCCCTCCCCAATCCTCACCCCCACACCCCTCCCCAATCCTCACCCCCACTCCTCCCCAATCCTCAAACCATCACCCCTCCCCAATCCTCTCACCCCCACCGCTCCCCAATCCTTACCCCTTACTCCTCCCGAATCCCCACCCCTCACTCCTCCCCAATCCTCACCCCCACACACCTCCCCAATCCTCACCCCCACACACCCCCCCCCATCCTCACCCCTCACTCCTCCCTAATCCTCACCCCTCACTCCTCCCCAATCCTCACCCCTCACCCCTCCCCAATCTCACCACCTCACCTCTCCCCATCCTAACCCCCACTCCTCCCCAATCCTCACGCCCCCACCACTCCCCTAATACTAACCCCCACCCCTCCCCAATCCTCACCCCCCAACCCTCCCCAATCCTCACCCCCACGCCTCCCCAATCCTCATCCCCACCCTTTCGCAATCCCCCCCATCCCAATCTTCACCCCATCCCTCCCTAATCCACTCACCCACATCCCTCCCCACTCCTCACCCCATCACACCTCCCCAATCCATCCCCCCAATGAACCCCCCAACACCCCTTCTCAATTCACACCCCTCCCCAATCCTCACCCCTCCCCTATCCTGACACCCACCCCTCACCAATCCTCACCCCCTCACCCCTCTCCAATCTTCACGCCCCACACCCCTCCCCAATCCTCGCCCCAAGCACACCTCCCCAATCATCACTCCCCAGACCCCTCCCCAATCATCACTCCCCATACCCCTCCCCAATCCTCACCCCCTCACCCCTCCCCAGTCCTCACCCCCACATCTCTCCCCAATCCTCTCACCCACAAACCTCCCCAATCATCACTCCTCACATCCCTCCCCAATCCTCACCCCCACATCTCTCCCCAATCCTCTCACCCACATCCCTCCCAATCCTCACCCCCACCCACCTCCTCAATCCTCACCCCCTCACCCCTCCCCAATCCTCACCCCCACACCCCTCCCCAATCCTCACCCCCACTCCTCCCCAATCCTCAAACCATCACCCCTTCCCAATCCTCTCACCCCCACCCCTCCCCAATCCTTTCCCCTCACTCTTCCCGAATCCCCACCCTTCACTCCTCCCCAATCCTCACCCACACACACCTCCCCAATCCTCACCCCCACACACCTCCCAAATCCTCACCCCTCACTCCTCCCCAATCCTCACCCCTCACTCCTCCCCAATCCTCACCCCTCACCCCTCTCCAATCTCACCACCTCACCCCTCCCCAACCTAACCCCCACTCCTCCCCAATCCTCACCCCCCCCACCACTCCCCTAATCCTAACCCCCACCCCTCCCCAATCCTCACCCCCCAACCCTCCCCAATCCTCACTCCCACCCCTCCCCAATCCTCATCCCCACCCTTTCGCAATCCTCACCCCCACCACTTCCCAATCTTCACCCCCATCCCTCCCTAATCCACTCACCCACATCCCTCCCCACTCCTCGCCCCAAGCACACCTCCCCAATCATCACTCCCCACACCCCTCCCCAATCCTCACCCCCTCACCCCTCCCCAGTCCTCACCCCCACATCTCTCCCCAATCCTCTCACCCACAAACCTCCCCAATCATCACTCCTCACATCCCTCCTCAATCCTCACCCCCACATCTCTCCCCAATCCTCTCACCCCCACCCCTCCCCAATCCTTACCCCTCACTCCTCCCGACTCCCCACCCCTCACTCCTCCCCAATCCTCACCCACACACACCTCCCCAATCCTCACCACCACACACCTCCCCAATCCTCACCCCTCACTCCTCCCCAATCCTCACCCCTCACCCCTCCCTATCCTAACCCCCACTCCTCCCCAATCCTCACCCCCCCACCACTCCCCTAATCGTAACCCCCACCCCTCCCCAATCCTCACCCCCCAACCCTCCCCAATCCTAACCCCCACCCCTCCCCAATCCTCACCCCCCAACCCTCCCCAATCCTCACTCCCACACCCCTCCCCAATCCTCACCCACACCCCCCCAATCCTCACCACCATCCCCGTCCCCAGCCCCCACCCCCACGCACCTCCCCAATCCACACCCCCACACTCCTCTCCACCCTCTCACCCCTCCCCAATCTTCACTCCCACACACCTCCCCAATCCTCACCCCCTCACCCCTCCCCAATTAACACCCCCACACCTCTCAAATCCTCGCACCCCCACCCTCACCATTTCTCACACCCACATCCCTCGCCAATCCTCATCCCACACCCCTCCCCAATCCTCACCCCCTCACCCCTCCCCAATCCTCATCCCCTCACCCCTCCCCAATCCCCTCCCCCTCCCCAATCCTCACCCCCACGTCCCTCCCCAGTCCTCAACCTCTCACCCCTCCCCAGTCCTCACCCCCACTCCTCCCCAATCCTCAACCCCTCACCCCTCCCCAGTCCTCACCCCCACTCCTCCCCAATCCTCACCCCCACACCCCTCCCAATCCTCAGGCCTTCACTCTTCCCCAATCCTCACCCCTCACCCCTCCCCAATCTCACCACCTCACCTCTCCCCATCCTAACCCCCACTCCTCCCCAATCCTCACGCCCCCACCACTCCCCTAATACTAACCCCCACCCCTCCCCAATCCTCACCCCCCAATCCTCCCCAATCCTCACCCCCACGCCTCCCCAATCCTCATCCCCACCCTTTCGCAATCCTCAACCCCACCCCTTCCCAATCTTCACCCCCATCCCTCCCTAATCCACTCACCCACATCCCTCCCCACTCCTCACCCCGTCACACCTCCCCAATCCATCCCCCCAATGAACCCCCCAACACCCCTCCCCAATCCTCACCCCTCCCATATCCTGACACCCACCCCTCACCAATCCTCACCCCCTCACCCCTCTCCAATCTTCACGCCCCACACCCCTCCCCAATCCTCGCCCCAAGCACACCTCCCCAATCATCACTCCCCACACCCCTCCCCAATCATCACTCCCCATACCCGTCCCCAATCCTCACCCCCTCACCCCTCCCCAGTCCTCACCCCACATCTCTCCCCAATCCTCTCACCCACAAACCTCCCCAATCATCACTCCTCACACCCCTCCCCAATCCTCACCCCCACATCTCTCCCCAATCCTCTCACCCACATCCCTCCCAATCCTCACCCCCACCCACCTCCTCAATCCTCACCCCCTTACCCCTCCCCAATCCTCACCCCCACACCCCTCCCCAATCCTCACCCCACTCCTCCCCAATCCTCAAACCATCACCCCTCCCCAATCCTCTCACCCCCACCCCTCCCCAATCCTTACCCCTCACTCCTCCCGAATCCCCACCCCTCACTCCTCCCCAATCCTCACCCACACACACTTCCCCAATCCTCACCCCCACACACCTCCCCAATCCTCACCCCTCACTCCTCCCCAATCCTCACCCCTCACTCCTCCCCCATCCTCACCCCTCACCCCCCCCAATCTCACCACCTCACCCCTCCCCAACCTAACCCCCACTCCTCCCCAATCCTCACCCCCCCACCACTCCCCTAATCCTAACCCCCACCCCTCCCCAATCCTCACCCCCCAACCCTCCCCAATCCTCACTCCCACCCCTCCCCAATCCTCATCCCCACCCTTTCGCAATCCTCACCCCCACCCCTTCCCAATCTTCACCCCCATCCCTCCCTAACCCACTCACCCACATCCCTCCCCACTCCTCACCCCGTCACACCTCCCCAATCCATCCCCCCAATGCACCCCCCCAACACCCTTTCTCAATTCACACCGCTCCCCAGCCCTCACCCCTCCCCAATCCTCACGCCCCACACCCCTGCCCAATCCTCGCCCGAAGCACACCTCCCCAATCATCACTCCCCACACCCCTCCCCAATCCTCACCCCCACATCTCTCCCCAGTCCTCACCCCCACATCTCTCCCCAATCCTCTCACCCACACACCACCCGAATCATCACTCCTCACACCCCTCCCCAATCCTCACCCCCACATCTCTCCACAATCCTCTGACCCACATCCCTCCCAATCCTCACCCCCACCCACCTCCCCAATCCTCTCCCCCTCTCCCCTCCCCAATCCTCACCCCCACATCTCTCCACCATCCTCACACCCCAACCCCTCCAAATCCTCACCCCCACCCACCTCCCCAATCCTCTCCCCCACACCCCTCCCCAATCCTCACCCCCTCACACCTCCCCACTCCTCACCTCCAACCCCTCCCCAATTGTCACCCTGACCTGCCTCCCCAATCCTCACCCCTCCCCTATCCTGACACCCACCCCTCACCCCTCCCCACTCCTCACGCCCCACACCCCTCCCCAATCCTCGCCCCCAACGCACCTCCCCAATCATCACTCCCCACACGCCTCCACAATCCTCACGCCACACACCCCTCCCCAATCCTAACCCGCACCCCTCCCCAAACCTCACCCCCATCCCTCCCTAATCCACTCACCCACATCCCTCCCCACTCCTCACCCTGTCACACCTCCCCAATACATCCCCCAATCCACCACCCCAACACCCCTTCTCAATTCACACCCCTCCCCAATCCTCACCCCTCCCATATCCTGACACCCACCCCTCCCCAATCCTCACCCCCTCACCCCTCCCCAATCCTCACGCCCCACACCCTTCCCCAATCCTCACCCCAACGCACCTCCCCAATCATCACTCGTCACACCCCTCCCCAGTCCTCACCCCCAAATCACTCCCCAATTCTCTCACCCACACACCTCCCCAATCATCACTCCCCACACCCCTCCCCAATCCTCACCCCCTCACCCCTCCCCAGTCCTCACCCCCACCCGCCTCCCCAATCCTCACACCCACACCCCTCCCCAATCCTCTCCCCCTCACCCCTTCCCAATCCTCACCCCCACACACCTCCCAATCCTCACCCCAACACCCCTCCCCAATCCTCACCCCCTCACCCCTCCCCACTCCTCACCTCCAACCTCTCCCCAATTGTCACCCCGACCTGCCTCCCCAATCCTCACCCCTCCCCTATCCTGACATCCACCCCTCACCAATTCTCACCCCATCACCCCTCCCCAATTCTCACACCCCACACCCCTCCCAATCCTCACCCCCTCATCCCTCACCCTCCCCAATCCTCACCCCACAATCTCTCCCCAATCCTCACCCCCACACCCCTCCCAATCCTCACCCCCACACCCCCCCAATTCTCACATCCACACCCCTCCCAATCCTCACCCCCTCACCCTTCCCCACTCCTCACCTCCAACCCCTCCCCAATTGTCACCCCGACCTGCCTCCCCAATCCTCACCCCTCCCCTATCCTGACACCCAACCCTCACCAATTCTCACCCCCTCACCCCTCCACAATCCTCACGCACCACACGCCTCCCCAATCCTTGCCCCCCTCACACCTCCCCAATCATCACTCCCCACACCCCTCCCCAATCCTCACCCCCTCACCCCTCCCCAGTCCTCACCCCCACATCTCTCCCCATACCTCTCACCCACACCCCTCCCAATCCTCACCCCCTCACCCCTACACCCGTCCCCAATCCTGACCCCCACTCCTCCCCAATCCTGACCCCCACTCCTCCCCAATCCTCGTGCCCCACACCCCTCCCCAATCCTCAAGCCCCACACACCTCCCCAATCCTCACCCCCTCCCCTCCCCAATCCTCACCCCCACCCCCTCCAATCCTCACCACCATCCCCGTCCCCAGGACTCATCCCCACACACCTCCCCAATCCTCACCCCCACTCCTCCCCAATCCTCAAACCATCACCCCTCCCCAATCCTCTCACCCACACCCCTCCCCAATCCTTACCCCTCACTCCTCCCGAATCCCCACCCCTCACTCCTCCCCAATCCTCACCCACACACACCTCCCCAATCCTCACCCCCACACACCTCCCCAATCCTCACCCCTCACTCCTCCCCAATCCTCACCCTCACTCCTCCCCAATCCTCACCCCTCACCCCTCCCCAATCTCACCACCTCACCCCTCCCCATCCTAACCCCCACTCCTCCCCAATCCTCACCCCCCACCACTCCCCTAATCCTAACCCCCACTCTTCCCCAATCCTCACCCCCCAACCCTCCCCAATCCTCACCCCCACCCCTCCCCAATCCTCATCCCCACCCTTTCGCAATCCTCACCCCCACCCCTTCCCAATCTTCACCCCCATCCCTCCCTAATCCACTCACCCACATCCCTCCCCACACCTCACCCCGTCACACCTCCCCAATCCATCCCCCCAATGCACCCCCCCAACACCCCTTCTCAATTCAGACCCCTCCCTAATCCTCACCCCTCCCCTATCCTGACACCCACCCCTCACCCCTCCCCAATCCTCACGCCCCACACCCCTCCCCAATCCTCGCCCCCCTCACACCTCCCCAATTATTACTCCCCTCACACCTCCCCAATCATCACTCCCCACACCCCTCCCCAATCCTCACCCCCTCACCCCTCCCCAGTCCTCACCCCCACATCTCTCCCCATACCTCTCACCCACACCCCTCCCAATCCTCACCCCCTCACCCCTACACCCGTCCCCAATCCTGACCCCCACTCCTCCCCAATCCTGACCCCCACTCCTCCCCAATCCTCGTGCCCCACACCCCTCCCCAATCCTCAAGCCCCACACACCTCCCCAATCCTCACCCCCTCCCCTCCCCAATCCTCACCCCCACCCCCTCCAATCCTCACCACCATCCCCGTCCCCAGGACTCATCCCGACACACCTCCCCAATCCTCACCCCCACTCCTCCCCAATCCTCAAACCATCACCCCTCCCCAATCCTCTCACCCACACCCCTCCCCAATCCTTACCCCTCACTCCTCCCGAATCCCCACCCCTCACTCCTCCCCAATCCTCACCCACACACACCTCCCCAATCCTCACCCCCACACACCTCCCCAAACCTCACCCCTCACTTCTCCCCAATCCTCACCCTCACTCCTCCCCAATCCTCACCCCTCACCCCTCCCCAATCTCACCACCTCACCCCTCCCCATCCTAACCCCCACTCCTCCCCAATCCTCACCCCCCACCACTCCCCTAATCCTAACCCCCACCCTTCCCCAATCCTCACCCCCCAACCCTCCCCAATCCTCACCCCCACCCCTCCCCAATCCTCATCCCCACCCTTTCGCAATCCTCACCCCCACCCCTTCCCAATCTTCACCCCCATCCCTCCCTAATCCACTCACCCACATCCCTCCCCACACCTCACCCCGTCACACCTCCCCAATCCATCCCCCCAATGCAGCCCCCCCAACACCCCTTCTCAATTCAGACCCCTCCCTAATCCTCACCCCTCCCCTATCCTGACACCCACCCCTCACCCCTCCCCAATCCTCACGCCCCACACCCCTCCCCAATCCTCGCCCCCCTCACACCTCCCCAATTATTACTCCCCACACACCTCCCCAATCATCACTCCTCACACCCCTCCCCAATCCTCTCACCCACATCCTTCCCAAACCTCACCCCCACCCACCTCCCCAATCCTTTCCCCCTCACCCCTCCCCAATCCTCACCCCACATCTCTCCCCAATCCTCACACCCACCTCCCCAATCCTCTCCCCCTCACCCCTCCCCAATCCTCACCCCCACATCTCTCCCCAATTTCACACCCAAACCCCTCCAAATCCTCACCCCCACCCACCTCCGCAATCCTCACCCCCACACCCGTCCCCAATCCTCACCCCCTCACACCTCCCCACTCCTCACCTCCAACCCCTCCCCAATTGTCACCCTGACCTGCTTCCCCAATCCTCACCCCACCCCTATCCTGACACCCACCCCTCACCCCTCCCCACTGCTCACGCCCCACACCCCTCCCCAATCCTCACCCCCACCCCTCCCCAATCCTCACCCCCCACCCCTCCCCAATCCTAACCCCCACCCCTCCCCAATCTACACCCCCGTCCCTCCCTAATCCACTCACCCACACCCATCCCAATCCTCACCCCCTCACCCTTCCCCACTCCTCACCTCCAACCCCTCCCCAATTGTCACCCCGACCTGCCTCCCCAATCCTCACCCCTCCCCTATCCTGACACCCACCCCTCACCCCTCCCCACTCCTCACGCCCCACACCCCTCCCCAATCCTCGCCCCCAACGCACCTCCCCAATCATCACTCCCCACACGCCTCCACAATCCTCACGCCACACACCCCTCCCCAATCCTAACCCGCACCCCTCCCCAAACCTCACCCCCATCCCTCCCTAATCCACTCACCCACATCCCTCCCCACTCCTCACCCTGTCACACCTCCCCAATACATCCCCCAATCCACCACCCCAACACCCCTTCTCAATTCACACCCCTCCCCAATCTTCATCCCTCCCATATCCTGACACCCACCCCTCCCCAATCCTCACCCCCTCACCCCTCCCCAATCCTCACGCCCCACACCCTTCCCCAATCCTCACCCCAACGCACCTCCCCAATCATCACTCGTCACACCCCTCCCCAGTCCTCACCCCCAAATCACTCCCCAATTCTCTCACCCACACACCTCCCCAATCATCACTCCCCACACCCCTCCCCAATCCTCACCCCCTCACCCCTCCCCAGTCCTCACCCCCACCCGCCTCCCCAATCCTCACACCCACACCCCTCCCAATCCTCTCCCCCTCACCCCTTCCCAATCCTCACCCCACACACCTCCCAATCCTCACCCCAACACCTCTCCCCAATCCTCACCCCCTCACCCCTCCCCACTCCTCACCTCCAACCTCTCCCCAATTGTCACCCCGACCTGCCTCCCCAATCCTCACCCCTCCCCTATCCTGACATCCACCCCTCACCAATTCTCACCCCATCACCCCTCCCCAATTCTCACACCCCACACCCCTCCCAATCCTCACCCCCTCATCCCTCACCCTCCCCAATCCTCACCCCACAATCTCTCCCCAATCCTCACCCCCACACCCCTCCCAATCCTCACCCCCACACCCCCCCAATTCTCACATCCACACCCCTCCCAATCCTCACCCCCTCACCCTTCCCCACGCCTCACCTCCAACCCCTCCCCAATTGTCACCCCGACCTGCCTCCCCAATCCTCACCCCTCCCCTATCCTGACACCCAACCCTCACCAATTCTCACCCCCTCACCCCTCCACAATCCTCACGCACCACACGCCTCCCCAATCCTTGCCCCCCTCACACCTCCCCAATCATCACTCCCCACACCCCTCCCCAATCCTCACCCCCTCACCCCTCCCCAGTCCTCACCCCCACATCTCTCCCCATACCTCTCACCCACACCCCTCCCAATCCTCACCCCCTCACCCCTACACCCGTCCCCAATCCTGACCGCCACTCCTCCCCAATTCTGACCCCCACTCCTCCCCAATCCTCGTGCCCCACACCCCTCCCCAATCCTCAAGCCCCACACACCTCCCCAATCCTCACCCCCTCCCCTCCCCAATCCTCACCCCCACCCCCTCCAATCCTCACCACCATCCCCGTCCCCAGCTGCTTTCCGACCAGACTGCAACATCATACGACGACGAACTGTGTCAAATGGATAGGAATTCACACCAGCAACAGCAGTCACTGTCTGAGATCCCCAGGACTCATCCCCACACACCTCCCCAATCCTCACCCCCACTCCTCCCCAATCCTCAAACCATCACCCCTCCCCAATCCTCTCACCCACACCCCTCCCCAATCCTTACCCCTCACTCCTCCCGAATCCCCACCCCTCACTCCTCCCCAATCCTCACCCACACACACCTCCCCAATCCTCACCCCCACACACCTCCCCAATCCTCACCCCTCACTCCTCCCCAATCCTCACCCTCACTCCTCCCCAATCCTCACCCCTCACCCCTCCCCAATCTCACCACCTCACCCCTCCCCATCCTAACCCCCACTCCTCCCCAATCCTCACCCCCCACCACTCCCCTAATCCTAACCCCCACCCTTCCCCAATCCTCACCCCCCAACCCTCCCCAATCCTCACCCCCACCCCTCCCCAATCCTCATCCCCACCCTTTCGCAATCCTCACCCCCACCCCTTCCCAATCTTCACCCCCATCCCTCCCTAATCCACTCACCCACATCCCTCCCCACACCTCACCCCGTCACACCTCCCCAATCCATCCCCCCAATGCACCCCCCCAACATCCCTTCTCAATTCAGACCCCTCCCTAATCCTCACCCCTCCCCTATCCTGACACCCACCCCTCACCCCTCCCCAATCCTCACGCCCCACACCCCTCCCCAATCCTCGCCCCCCTCACACCTCCCCAATTATTACTCCCCTCACACCTCCCCAATCATCACTCCCCACACCCCTCCCCAATCCTCACCCCCTCACCCCTCCCCAGTCCTCACCCCCACATCTCTCCCCATACCTCTCACCCACACCCCTCCCAATCCTCACCCCCTCACCCCTACACCCGTCCCCAATCCTGACCCCCACTCCTCCCCAATCCTGACCCCCACTCCTCCCCAATCCTCGTGCCCCACACCCCTCCCCAATCCTCAAGCCCCACACACCTCCCCAATCCTCACCCCCTCCCCTCCCCAATCCTCACCCCCACCCCCTCCAATCCTCACCACCATCCCCGTCCCCAGGACTCATCCCCACACACCTCCCCAATCCTCACCCCCACTCCTCCCCAATCCTCAAACCATCACCCCTCCCCAATCCTCTCACCCACACCCCTCCCCAATCCTTACCCCTCACTCCTCCCGAATCCCCACCCCTCACTCCTCCCCAATCCTCACCCACACACACCTCCCCAATCCTCACCCCCACACACCTCCCCAATCCTCACCCCTCACTTCTCCCCAATCCTCACCCTCACTCCTCCCCAATCCTCACCCCTCACCCCTCCCCAATCTCACCACCTCACCCCTCCCCATCCTAACCCCCACTCCTCCCCAATCCTCACCCCCCACCACTCCCCTAATCCTAACCCCCACCCTTCCCCAATCCTCACCCCCAACCCTCCCCAATCCTCACCCCCACCCCTCCCCAATCCTCATCCCCACCCTTTTGCAATCCTCACCCCCACCCCTTCCCAATCTTCACCCCCATCCCTCCCTAATCCACTCACCCACATCCCTCCCCACACCTCACCCCGTCACACCTCCCCAATCCATCCCCCCAATGCACCCCCCCAACACCCCTTCTCAATTCAGACCCCTCCCTAATCCTCACCCCTCCCCTATCCTGACACCCACCCCTCACCCCTCCCCAATCCTCACGCCCCACACCCCTCCCCAATCCTCGCCCCCCTCACACCTCCCCAATTATTACTCCCCACACACCTCCCCAATCATCACTCCTCACACCCCTCCCCAATCCTCTCACCCACATCCTTCCCAAACCTCACCCCCACCCACCTCCCCAATCCTTTCCCCCTCACCCCTCCCCAATCCTCACCCCACATCTCTCCCCAATCCTCACACCCACCTCCCCAATCCTCTCCCCCTCACCCCTCCCCAATCCTCACCCCCACATCTCTCCCCAATTTCACACCCAAACCCCTCCAAATCCTCACCCCCACCCACCTCCGCAATCCTCACCCCCACACCCGTCCCCAATCCTCACCCCCTCACACCTCCCCACTCCTCACCTCCAACCCCTCCCCAATTGTCACCCTGACCTGCTTCCCCAATCCTCACCCCACCCCTATCCTGACACCCACCCCTCACCCCTCCCCACTGCTCACGCCCCACACCCCTCCCCAATCCTCACCCCCACCCCTCCCCAATCCTCACCCCCCACCCCTCCCCAATCCTAACCCCCACCCCTCCCCAATCTTCACCCCCGTCCCTCCCTAATCCACTCACCCACACCCATCCCAATCCTCACCCCCTCACCCTTCCCCACTCCTCACCTCCAACCCCTCCCCAATTGTCACCCCGACCTGCCTCCCCAATCCTTACCCCTCCCCTATCCTGACACCCAACCCTCACCTATTCTCACCCCCTCCACAATCCTCACGTCCCACACGCCTCCCCAATCCTCGCCCCCCTCACACCTCCCCAATCATCACTCCCCACACCCCTCCCCAATCCTCACCCCCTCACCCCTCCCCAGACCAAACCCCCACATCTCTCCCCAATCCTCTCACCCACACCCCTCCCAATCCTCACCCCCTCACCCCTACACTCCTCCCCAATCCTGACCCCCACTCCTCCCCAATCCTCATGCCCCACACCCCTGCCCAATCCTCAAGCCCCACACCCCTCCCCAATCCTCACCCCCTCCCCTCCCCAATCCTCACCCCCACCCCCTCCAATCCTCACCACCATCCCCGTCCCCAGGACTCACCCCCACACACTCCCCAATCCTCACCCCCACTCCTCCCCAATCCTCAAACCATCACCCCTCCCTAATCCTCTCACCCCCACCCCTCCCCAATCCTTACCCCTCACTCCTCCCGAATCCCCACCCCTCACTCCTCCCCAATCCTCACCCACATACACCTCCCCAATCCTCACCCCCACACACCTCCCCAATCCTCACCCCTCACTCCTCCCCAGTCCTCACCCCTCACTCCTCCCCAATCCTCACCCCTCACCCCTCCCCAATCTCACCACCTCACCCCTCCCCATCCTAACCCCCACTCCTCCCCAATCCTCACCCCCCCACCACTCCCCTAATCCTAACCCCCACCCTTCCCCAATCCTCACCCCCCACCCCTCCCCAATCCTCATCCCCACCCTTTCGCAATCCTCACCCCCACCCCTTCCCAATCTTCACCCTCATCCCTCACTAATCCACTCACCCACATCCCTCCCCACTCCTCACCCCGTCACACCTCCCCAATCCATCCCCCCAATGCACCCCCCCAACACCCCTTCTCAATTCAGACCCCTCCCCAATCCTCACCCCTCCCCTATCCTGACACCCACCCCTCACCCCTCCTCAATCCTCACGCCCCACACCCCTCCCCAATCCTCGCCCCCCTCACACCTCCCCAATCATTACTCCCCACACACCTCCCCAATCATCACTCCTCACACCCCTCCCCAATCCTCACCCCCACATCTCTCCCCAATCCTCTCATCCACATCCTTCCCAAACCTCATCCCCACCCAACTCCCCAATCCTTTCCCCCTCACCCCTCCCCAATCCTCACCCCCACATCACTCCCCAATCCTCACACCCACCTCCCCAATCCTCTCCCCCTCACCCCTCCCCAATCCTCACCCCCACATCTCTCCCCAATCCTCACACCCAAACCCCTCCAAATCCTCACCTCCACCCACCTCCGCAATCCTCACCCCCACACCCGTCCCCAATCCTCACCCCCTCACACCTCCCCACTCCTCACCTCCAACCCCTCCCCAATTGTCACCCTGACCGGCCTCCCCAATCCTCACCCCACCCCTATCCTGACACCCACCCCTCACCCCTCCCCAATCCTCACGCCCCACACCCTTCCCCAATCCTCGCCCCAACACACCTCTCCAACCATCACTCCCCACACCCCTCCCCAATCCTCACCCCCTCACCCCTCCCCAATCATCACTCCCCACATCCCTCCCCAATCCTCACCCCCTCACCCCTCCCCAGTCCTCACCCCCACATCTCTCCCCAATCCTCACCCCCACCCGCCCCCCCAATCCTCACACCCACACCCTTCCCAATCCTCACCCCCTCATCCCTCACCCTCCCCAATCCTCACCCCACAATCTCTCCCCAATCCTCACCCCCACAACCCTCCCAATCCTCACCCCCACACCCCTCCTAATTCTCACCCCCGCACCCCTCCCCAATTCTCACGCCCCACACCCCTCCCAATCCTCACCCCCTCATCCCTCACCCTCCCCAATCCTCACCCCACAATCTCTCCCCAATCCTCACCCCCACACCCCTCCCAATCCTCACCCCCACACCCCTCCTAATCCTCACCCCCACACCCCTCCCCAATCCCCACCTCCACACCCCGCCAATCCTCACCTCCACACCCCTCCCAATCCTCACCCTCTCACCCTTTCCCACTCCTCACCTCCAACCCCTCCCCAACTGTCACCCCGACCTGCCTCCCCAATCCTCACCCCTCCCCTATCCTGACACCCAACCCTCACCAATTCTCACCCCCTCACCCCTCCCCAATCCTCACGCCCCACACCCCTCGCCCCCCTCACACCTCCCCAATCATCACTCCCCCCACCCCACTTCGGGGCGGCACGGTGGCACAGTGGTTAGCACTGCTGCCTCACAGTGCCAGAGACCCGGGTTCAATTCCCGACTCAGGCGACTGACTGTGTGGAGTTTGCACATTCTCCCCGTGTCTGCGTGGGTTTCCTCCGGGTGCTCCGGTTTCCTCCCACAGTCACAAAGATGTGCGGGTTAGGTGAATTGGCCACGCTAAATTGCCCATAGTGTTAGGTTAAAGGGGGTAAATGTAGGGGTATGGGTGGGTTGCGTTTCGGCGGGTCGGTGTAGACTTGTTGGGCCGAAGGGCCTGTTTCCACACTGTAAGTAATCTAATCTAATCTAATCTAAAAAAAAAACCCCTCCCCAGTCCTCACCCCCACATCTCTCCCCAATCCTCTCACCCACACCCCTCCCAATCCTCACCCCATCACCCCTACACACCTCCCCAATCCTGACCCCCACTCCTCCCCAATCCTCATGCCCCAAACCCCTCGCCAATCCTCAAGCCCCACACCCCTCCCCAATCCTCACCCCACCCCTCCCCAATCCTCACCCGCACACCTCCCCAATCCTCAAACCATCACCCCTCCCCAATCCTCACCCCCACCCATCCCCAAACCTAACCCCCACCCCTCCCCAATCCTCACCCCCCACCCCTCCCCAATCCTAACCCCCACCCCTTCCAAATCCTCACCCCCACCCCTCTCCAATCCTCATCCCCACCCTTTCGCAATCCTCACCCCCACCCCTTCCCAATCTTCACCCCCAATCTACTCACCCACATCCCTCCCCACTCCTCACCCCGTCACACCTCCCCAATCCTCATCCCCACACCCCTCCCCACTCCTCACCTCCACACCCCTCCCCAATCCTCCCCCTCACCCCTCCCCACTCCTCACCTCCACACCCCTCCCAATCCTCACCCCACACAGCCCTCACCACTCCTCATGTCCACCCCCTCCCCAATCCTCACCCCTCCCCTATCCTGACTGCCACCCCTCACCAATTCTCACCCCTTCACCCCTCCCCAATCCTCACGTCCCACATACCTCCCCAATCCTCGCCCCCCACACTCTCCCCAATCATCACTCCCCACACCGCCCTCCCCAAACCTCACCCCCTCACCCCTACAACCCTCCCCAATCTTCACCCCTTCCCAATCCTCACCCCCACACCCCTCCCAATCCTCATCCCCACACCCTTCCCCAATCCTCACCCCCTCACCCCACCCCACTCCTCACCTCCAACCCCTCCCCAATTGTCACCCCGACCTGCCTCCCCAATCCTCACCCCTCCCCTATCCTGACACCCACCCCTCACCAATTCTCACCCAATCACCCCTCCCCAATTCTCACGCCCCACACCCATCCCAATCCTCACACACTCATCCCTCACCCTCCCCAATCCTCACCCCACAATCTCTCCACGATCCTCACCCCCACACCCCTCCCAATCCTCACCCCCACACCCCTCCTAATCCTCACCCCCCCTAATCCTCACCCCCACACCCCTCCCCAATCCTCACCTCCACACCCCTCCAATCCTCACCTCCACACCCCTCCCAATCCTCACCCCCTCACCCTTCCCCACTCCTCACCTCCAACCCCTCCCCAATTGTCACCCCGACCTCCCTCCCCAATCCTCACCCCTCCCCTATCCTGACACCCAACCCTCACCAATTCTCACCCCCTCACCCCTCCCCAATCCTCACGCCCCACATCCATCCCAATCCTCACACACTCATCCCTCACCCTCCCCAATCCTCACCCCACAATCTCTCCCCAATCCTCACCCCCACACGCCTCCCAATCCTCACCCTCACACCCCTCCTAATCCTCACCCTCACACCCCTCCCTAATCCTCACCTCCACACCCCCCCAATCCTCACCTTCATACCCCTCCCAATCCTCACCCCCTCACCTTTCCCCACTCCTCATCTCCAACCCCTCCCCAATTGTCACCCTGACCTGCCTCCCCAATCCTCACCCCTCCCCTATCCTGACACCCAACCCTCACCAATTCTCACCCCCTCACCCCTCCACAATCCTCACGCCCCACACGCCTCCCCAATCCTGACCCCCACTCCTCCCCAATCCTCATGCCCCACACCCCTCCCCAATCCTCAAACCATCACCCCTCCCCAATCCTCTCACCCCCACTCCTCCCCAATCCTCAAACCATCACCCCTCCCCAATCCTCTCACCCTCACCCCTCCCCAATCCTCACCCCTCACTCCTCCCGAATCCCCACCCCTCACTCCTCCCCAATCCTCACCCACACACACCTCCCCAATCCTCACCCCCACACACATCCCCAATCCTCACCCCCACACACCTCCCCAATCCTCACCCCTCACTCCTCCCCAGTCCTCTCCCCCTCACCCCTCCCCAATCCTCACCTCCACATCTCTCCCCAATCCTCACACCCACCTCCCCAATCCTCTCCCCTTCACCCCTCCCCAATCCTCACCCCCACATCTCTCCCCAATCCTCACACCCAAACCCCTCCAAATCTTCACCCCCACCCACCTCCGCAATCCTCACCCCCACACCCCTCCCCAATCCTCACCCCCTCACACCTCCCCACTCCTCGCCTCCAACCCCTCCCCAATTGTCACCCTGACCTGCCTCCCCAATCCTCACCCCACCCCTATCCTGACACCCACCCCTCACTCCTCCCCACTCCTCACGCCCCACACCCCTCCCCAATCCTCACCCCCCACACACCACCCCAATCATCACTCCCCACACACCTCCCCAATCATCACTCCCCACACTCCTCCCCAATCCTGACCCCCACTCCTCCACAATCCTCACGCCACACACCCCTCCCCAATCCTCACCCCCACCCCTCCCCAATCCTAACCCCCACCCCTCCCCAAACTGCACCCCCATCCCTCCCTAATCCACTCACCCACATCCCTCCCCACTCCTCACCCCGTCACACCTCCCCAATACATCCCCCAATCCACCACCGCAACACCCCTTCTCAATTCACACCCCTCCCCAATCCTCACCCCTCCCATATCCTGACACCCACCCCTCCCCAATCCTCACCCCCTCACCACTCCCCAATCCTCACGCCCCACACCCTTCCCCAATCCTCAACCCAACGCACCTCCCCAATCCTCACCCCCTCACCCCTCCCCAATCATCACTCCCCTCCCCCCTCCCCAATCCTCACTCCCTCACCCCTCCCCAGTCCTCACCCCCACCCGCCTCCCCAATCCTCACACCCATACCCCTCCCCAATCCTCTCCCCCTCACCCCTTCCCAATCCTCACCCCCACACCCCTCCCAATCCTCACCCCCACACCCTTCACCAATCCTCACCCCCTCACCCTCCCCACTCCTCATCTCCAACCCCTCCCCAATTGTCACCCCGACCTGCCTCCCCAATCCTCACCCCTCCCCTATCCTGACACCCACCCCTCACCAATTCTCACCCCATCACCCTTCCACAATTCTCACGCCCCACACCCCTCCCAATCCTCACCCCCTCATCCCTCACCCTCCCTAATCCTCACCCCACAATCTCTCCCCAATCCTCACCCCCACACCCCTCCTAATCCTCACCCTCACACCCCTCCCTAATCCTCACCTCCACACCCCCCCAATCCTCACCTTCACACCCCTCCCAATCCTCACCCCCTCACCTTTCCCCACTCCTCATCTCCAATCCCTCCCCAATTGTCACCCCGACCTGCCTCCCCAATCCTCACCCCTCCCCTATCCTGACACCCAACCCTCACCAATCTCACCCCCTCACCCCTCCACAATCCTCACGCCCCACATGCCTCCCCAATCCTCGCCCCCCTCACACCTCCCCAATCATCACTCCCCGCACCCCTCCCCAATCCTCAGCCCCTCACCCCTCCCCAGTCCTCACCCCCACATCTCTCCCCAATCCTCTCACCCACACCCCTCCCAAACCTCACCCCCTCACCCCTACACTCCTCCCCAATCCTGACCCCCACTCCTCCCCAATCCTCATGCCCCACACCCCTCCCCAATCCTCAAACCATCACCCCTCCCCAATCCTCTCACCCCCACTCCTCCCCAATCCTCAAACCATCACCCCTCCCCAATACTCTCACCCTCACCCCTCCCCAATCCTTACCTCTCACTCCTCCCGAATCCCCACCCCTCACTCCTCCCCAATCCTCACCCACACACACCTCCCCAATCCTCACCCCCACACACATCCCCAATCCTCACCCCCACACACCTTCCCAATCCTCACCCCTCACTCCTCCCCAATCCTCACCCCTCACTCCTCCCCAATCCTCACCCCTCACCCCTCCCCAATCTCACCACCTCACCCCTCCCCATCCTAACCCCAACTCCTCCCCAATCCTCACCCCCTCACCACTCCCTTAATCCTAACCCCCACCCCTCCCCAATCCTCACCCCCCAGCCCTCCCCAATCCTCACCCCCCACCACTCCCCTAATCCTAACCCCCACCCTTTCGCAATCCTCACCCCCACCCCTTCCCAATCTTCACCCCCATCCCTTCCCAATCTTCACCCCCATCCCTCCCTAATCCACTCACCCACATCCCTCCCCACTCCTCATCCCGTCA
The DNA here is from genome assembly GCF_037043375.1 of Chiloscyllium plagiosum. Classification (NCBI taxonomy): domain Eukaryota; kingdom Metazoa; phylum Chordata; class Chondrichthyes; order Orectolobiformes; family Hemiscylliidae; genus Chiloscyllium; species Chiloscyllium plagiosum. The sequence continues at coordinate 37,741,344 of NW_028270183.1, forward strand.
CACCTCCCCAATCCATTCCCCCAATGCACCCCCCCAACACCCCTTCTCAATTCACACCCCTCCCCAATCCTCAGCCCTCCCCTATCCTGACACCCACCCCTCACCCCTCCCCAATCCTCATGCCCCACACCCCTCCCCAATCCTCGCCCCAAGCACACCTCCCCAATCATCACTCCCCACACCCCTCCCCAATCCTCACCCCCTCACCCCTCCCCAGTCTTCACCCCCACATCTCTCCCCAATCCTCTCACCCACACACCTCCCCAATCATCACGCCTCACACCCATCCCCAATCCTCACCCCCACATATCTCCCCAATCCTCACACCCACCTCCCCAATCCTCACCCCCACATCTCTCCCCAATCCTCACACCCAAACCCCTCCAAATCCTCACCCCCACCCACCTTCGCAATCCACACCCCCACACCCGTCCCCAATCCTCACCCCCTCACACCTCCCCACTCCTCACCTCCAACTCCTCCCCAATTGTCACCCTGACCTGCCTCCCCAATCCTCACCCCACCCCTATCCTGACACCCACCCCTCACCCCTCCCCACTCCTCACGCCCCACACCCCTCCCAAATCCTCGCCCCCCACACACCTCCCCAATCATCACTCCCCACACTCCTCCCCAATCCTGACCCCCCACTCCTCCACAATCCTCACGCCCCACATCCCTCCCCACTTCTCACGCCCCACACCCCTCCCAATCCTCACCCCCTCATCCCTCACCCTCCCCAATCCTCACCCCACAATCTCTCCCCAATCCTCACCCCCACACCCCTCCCAATCCTCACCCCCACACCCCTCCTAATCCTCACCCACACACCCCTCCCCAATCCTCACCTCCACACCCCTCCCCAATCCTCACCTCCACTCCCCCCCAAAGCTCACCTCCATACCCCTCCCAATCCTCACCCCCTCACCCTTCCCCACTCCTCACCTCCAACCCCTCCCCAATTGTCACCCCGACCTGCCTCCCCAATCCTCACCCCTCCCCTATCCTGACACCCAACCCTCACCAATTCTCACCCCCTCACCCCTCCACAATCCTCACGCCCCACACGCCTCCCCAATCCTCACCCCGCTCACACCTCCCCAATCATCACTCCCCACACCCCTCCCCAATCCTCACCCCCTCACCCCTCCCCAGTCCTCACCCCCACATCTCTCCCCAATCCTCTCACCCACACCCCTCCCCAATCCTCGCCGCCCCTCACACCCCCCCAATCATCACTCCCCACACACCTCCCGAATCATCACTCCTCACACCCCTCCCCAATCCTCACCCCCACATCTCTCCCCAATCCTCTCACCCACATCCCTCCCAATCCTCACCCCCACCCACCTCCCCAATCCTCTCCCCCTCACCCCTCCCAAATCCTCACGCCCACATCTCTCCCCAATCCTCACACCCACCTCCCCAATCCTCTCCCCCTCACCCCTCCCCAATCCTCACCCCCACATCTCTCCTCAATCCTCACACCCACCTCCCCAATCCTCTCCCCCTCACCCCTCCCAAATCCTCACCCCCACATCTCTCCCCAATCCTCACACCCACCTCCCCAATCGTCTCCCCCTCACCCCTCCCCAATCCTCACCCCCACATCTCTCCAAATCCTCACCCCCACCCACCTCCGCAATCCTCACCCCCACACCCCTCCCCAATCCTCACCCCCTCACACCTCCCCACTCCTCACCTCCAACCCCTCCTCAATTGTCACCCTGACCTGCCTCCCCAATCCTCACTCCTCCCCTATCCTGACACTCACCCTCACCCCTCCCCTCTCCTCACGCCCCACACCCCTCCCCATTCCTCGCCCCGCACACACCTCCCCAATCATCACTCCCCACACGCCTCCCCAATCATCACTCCCCACACACCTCCCCAATCCTGACCCCCACCCCTCCCCAAACTTCACCCCCATCCCTCCCTAATCCACTCACCCACATCCTCCCCACTCCTCACCCCGTCACACCTCCCCAATACGTCCCCCCAATGCACCCGCCCAACACCCCTTCTCAATTCACACCCCTCCCCAATCCTCACGCCTCCCCTATCCTGACACCCACCCCTCACCAATCCTCACCCCCTCACCCCTCCCCAGTCCTCACGCCCCACACCCCTCCCCAATCCTCACCACCACCCCTCCCCAATCCTAACCCCCACCCCTCCCCAAACTTCACCCCCATCCCTCCCTAATCCACTCACCCACACCCCTCCCCAATCCTCACCCCCTCACCCCTCCCCAGTCCTCACCCCCACATCACTCCCCAATCCTCTCACCCACACACCTCCCCAATCATCGCTCCCCACACCCCTCCCCAATCCTCACCCCTCACCCCTCCCAGTCCTCACCCCCACCCGCCTCACCAATCCTCACACCCACACCCCTCCCCAATCCTCTCCCCCTCACCCCTTCCCAATCCTCACCCCCACACCCCTCCCAATCCTCACCCCCTCACCCCTCCCCACTCCTCACCTCCAACCCCTCCCCAATTGTCACCCCGACCTGCCTCCCCAATCCTCACCCCTCCCCTATCCTGACACCCACCCCTCACCAATCCTCACCCCATCACCCCTCCCCAATTCTCACGCCCCACACCCCTCCCAATCCTCACCCCCTCATCCCTCACCCTCCCCAATCCTCACCTCCACACCTCCCCAATCCTCACCTCCACACCCCTCCCAATCCTCACCCCCTCACCCTTCCCCACTCCTCACCTCCAACCCCTCCCCAATTGTCACCCCGACCTGCCTCCCCAATCCTCACCCCTCCCCTATCCTGACACCCAACCCTCACCAATTCTCACCCCCTCACCCCTCCACAATCCTCACGCCCCACACGCCTCCCCAATCCTCACCCCGCTCACACCTCCCCAATCATCACTCCCCACACCCCTCCCCAATCCTCACCCCCTCACCCCTCCCCAGTCCTCACCCCCACATCTCTCCCCAATCCTCTCACCCACACCCCTCCCAATCCTCACCCCCCTCACCCCTACACTCCTCCCCAATCCTGACCCCCACTCCTCCCCAATCCTCATGCCCCACACCCCTCCCCAATCCTCAAGCCCCACACCCCTCCCCAACCCTCACCCCCACCCTTCCCCAATCCTCACCCCCACCCCCCCAATCCTCACCACCATCCCCGTCCCCAGGACTCACCCCCACACACCTCCCCAATTCTCACATCCACTCCTCCCCAATCCTCAAACCATCACCCCTCCCCAATCCTCTCACCCCCACCCCTCCCCAATCCTTACCCCTCACTCCTCCCGAATCCCCACCCCTCACTTCTCCCCAATCCTCACCCACACACACCTCACCAATTCTCACCCCCTCACCCTTCCACAATCCTCATGCCCCACACGCCTCCCCAATCCTCGCACCCCTCACACCTCCCCAATCATCACTCCCCACACCCCTCCCCAATCCTCACCCCCTCACCCCTCCCCAGTCCTCACCCCCACATCTCTCCCCAATCCTCTCACCCACACCCCTCCCAATCCTCACCCCCTCACCCCTACACTCCTCCCCAATCTTCACCCCATTCCTCCCCAATCCTCAAACCATCACCCCTCCCCAATCCTCTCACCCCCACCCCTCCCCAATCCTTACCCCTCACTCCTCCCGAATCACCACCCCTCACTCCTCCCCAATCCTCACCCACACACACCTCCCCAATCCTCACCCCCACACACCTCCCCAATCCTCACCCCTCACTCCTCCCCAATCCTCACCCCTCGCTCCTCCCCAATCCTCACCCCTCACCCCTCCCCAATCTCACCACCTCACCCCTCCCCATCCTAACCCCCACTCCTCCCCAATCCTCACCCCCCCACCACTCCCCTAATCCTAACCCCCACCCCTCCCCAATCCTCACCCCCCAACCCTCCCCAATCCTCACCACCACCCCTCCCCAATCCTCATCCCCACCCTTTCGCAATCCTCACCCCCACCCCTTCCCAATCTTCACCCCCATCCCTCCCTAATCCACATCCCTCCCCACTCCTCACCCCGTCACACCTCCCCAATCCATCCCCCCAATGCACCCCCCCAACACCCCTTCTCAATTCACACCCCTGCCCAATCCTCACTACCACACCCCTTCTGATTCCTCACCCTCACCCCTCCTCAGTCCACACCCCACACCCCTCCCCAATCCTCACCCCCACACCCCTCTCCAATCTTCACTCCCGCACCCCTCCCCAATCCACACACCCTCACCCCTCCCTAATCCTTGCAACCCCACCCTCCCCATTTCTCACACCCACATACCTCGGTAATCCTCATCCCACGCCCCTCCCCAATCCTCACCCACACCCCTCCCCAATCCTCACCCTCTCACCACTGTCCCAATCCTCACCGCCACATCCCTCCCCACTCCCCTTTCCAGTCCTCACCTCCTACTCCCCTCACCAATCCTCAGCCCCACCTATCCCCAATCCTTACCCTCTCACCCCTCCCCAATCCTGACACCCACCCCTCACCCCTCCCCAATCCTCACGCCCCACACCCCTCCCCAATCCTCGCCCCAAGCACACCTCCCCAATCATCACTCCCCACACCCCTCCCCAATCCTCACCCCCTCACCCCTCCCCAGTCCTCACCCCCACATCTCTCCCCAATCCTCTCACCCACGCACCTCCCCAATCAACACTCCTCACACCCCTACCCAATCCTCACCCCCACATCTCTCCCCAATCCTCTCACCCACATCCCTCCCAATCCTCAACCCCACCCAGCTCCCCAATCCTCACCCCCTCACCCCTCCCCAATCCTCACCCCCACATCTCTCCCCAATCCTCACACCCACCTCACCAATCCTCTCCTCCACACCCCTCCCCAATCCTCACCCCCACATCTCTCCCCAATCCTCAGACCCAAACCCCTCCAAATCCTCACCCCCACCCACCTCCGCAATCCTCACCCCCACACCCCTCCCCAATCCTCACCCCTCACCCCTCCCCACTCCTCACCTCCAACCCCTCCCCACTCCTCACCTCCAACCCCTCCCCAATTGTCACCCTGACGTGCCTCCCCAATCCTCACCCCACCCCTATCCTGACACCCACCCCTCACCCCTCCCCACTACTCACGCCCCACACTCCTCCACAATCCTCACGCCCCACACCCCTCCCCAATCCTCACCCCCATCCCTCCCCAATCCTCACCCCCACCCCTCCCCAATCCTCACCCCCACACCTCCCAAATCCTAACCGCCACCCGTCCCCAAACTTCACCCCCAAATTTCCCTAATCCACTCACCCACATCCCTCCCCACTCCTCACCCCGCAACACCTCCCTTCTCCATCCGCCAATCCACCACCCCAACACCCCTTCTCAATTCACACCCGTCCCCAATCCTCACCCCCTCACCCCTCCCCAATCCTCACGCCCCACACCCTTCCCCAATCCTCGCCCCAACACACCTCCCCAATCATCACTCCCCACACCCCTCCCCAATCATCACTCCCCACACCCCTCCCCAATCCTCACCCCTCCCCAGTTCTCACCCCCACATCTCTCCCCAATCCTCTCACCCACACCCCTCCCCAATCATCACTCCCCACACCCCTCCCCAATCCTCTCCCCCTCACCCCTTCCTAATCCTCACCCCCACACCCCTCCCAATCCTCACCCCCACACCCCTCCCCGATTCTCACCACCTCACCCCTCCCCACTCCTCACCTCCAACCCCTCCCCAATTGTCACCCCCAACTGCCTCCCCAATCCTCACCCCTCCCCTATCCTGACACCAACCCCTCACCAATTCTCACCCCCTCACCCCTCCCCAATTCTCACGCCCCACACCCCTCCCAATCCTCACCCCCTCATCCCTCACCCTCCCCAATCCTCACCCCACAATCTCTCCCCAATCCTCACCCCCACACCCCTCCCAAACCTCACCCCACACCCCTCCTAATCCTCACCCCCATACCCCTCCCCAATCCTCACCTCCACACCTCCCCCAATCCTCACCTCCACACCCCTCCCAATCCTCACCCCCTCACCCCTCCCCAATTCCCTCCCCCTCCCCAATCCTCACCCCCATGTCCCTCCCCAATCCTCAACCCCTCACCCCTCCCCAGTCCACACCCCCACTCCTCCCCAATCCTCAACCCTTCACCCCTCCCCAGTCCTCACCCCCACTCCTCCCCAATCCTCACCCCCACACACCTCCCAATCCTCACGCCTTCATCCTTCCCCAATCCTCACCCCGTCAACCGTCCCCAATACTCACCCCCACACCCCTCCCCAATCCTCACCCCCACTCCTCCCCAATAGTCAAACCATCACCCCTCCCCAATCCTCTCACCCCCACCCCTCCCCAATCCTCACCCCTCACTCCTCCCGAATCCCCACCCCTCACTCCTCCCCAATCCTCACCCCTCACCCCTCCCCATCTCACCACCTCACCCTTCCCCATCCTAACCCCCACTCCTCCCCAATCCTCACCCCCCCACCACTCCCCTAATCCTAACCCTCACGCCTCCCCAATTCTCACGACCCAACCCTCCCCAATCCTCACGCCCCAACCCTCCCCAATCCTCACCCCCACCCCTCCCCAATCCTCATCCCCACCCTTTCGCAATCCTCACCCCCACCCCTTCCGAATCTTCACCCTCATCCCTCCCTAATCCACTCACCCACACCCTCGCCACTCCTCACTCCGTCACACCTCCCCAATCCTCACCCCCACACCCCTCCCCACTCCTCACCTCCACACCCCTCCCCAATCCTCATCCCCACCCTTTCGCAATCCTCACCCCCACCCCTTCCCAATCTTCACTCCATCCCTCCCTAATCCACTCACCCACACCCTCCCCACTCCTCACTCCGTCACACCTCCCCAATCCTCACCCCCACACCCCTCCCCACTCCTCACCTCCACACCCCTCCCCAATCCTCACCCCCACCTGCCTCCCCAATCCTCACCCCCACACTCCTCCCCAATCCTCCCCCTCACCCCTCCCCACTCCTCACCTCCACACCCCTCCCAATCCTCACCCCACACAGCCCTCACCACTCCTCACCTACACCCCCTCCCCAATCCTCACTCCTCCCCTATCCTGACAACCACCCCTCACCAATTCTCACCCCTTCACCCCTCCCCAATCCTCACACCCCACATACCTCCCCAATCCTCACACCTACACCCTGCCCAATCATCACTCCCCACACCCCCCCCAAACCTCACCCCCTCACCCCTACAACCCTCCCCAATCTTCACCCCTCCCCAATCCTCACACCCACACCCCTCCCAATCCTCACCCCCCACAGCCGTCCCCAGTCCTCCCGTCCGCACCCCTCCCCACTCCTCACCTCCACACCTCTCCCCAATCCTCACCCCCAATCGCCTCCCCAATCCTTACCCCCACACCCCTCCCCAATCCTCCCCCTACACCCCTCCCCAATCCTCACCCCCACAGCCCTCCCCACTCCTCAACTCCACACCCCTCCACAATCCTCACCCCCCACAACCCTCCCCACTCCTCACCTACACCCCTCCCCAATCCTCACCCCCACACCCCTCCCCAATCCTCACCCCCTCCACCCTCCCCAATACTCAACCTCTCACCCCTCCCCAATCCTCACCGCCACTTCCCTCCCCACTCCCCTTTCCAGTCCTCACCCCCTACTCCCCTCCCCAATCCTCAGCCCCACCTTTCCCCAATCCTCACCCTCTCACCCCTCCCCAATCCTCACCCCCTCACCCCTCCCCCATCCTCACTACCACACCTCTCCTGATTCCTCACCCCCTCACCCCTCCCCAGTCCTCACCCCCACATCTCTCCCCAATCCTCTCACCCACACCCCTCCCAATCCTCACCCCATCACCCCTACACTCCTCCCCAATCCTGACCCCCACTCCTCCCCAATCCTCAACCCCTACTACCCTCGCCACTCCTCACCCCCACCTCTCCGCAATCCACATCCCCCACAGCCCTCCCCAATCCTCACCCCCTTAACCCTCCCCAATACACACCCCCATAACCCTCCCCAATCCTCACCCCTCACTCCTCCCCAATCTCACCACCTCACCCCTCCCCAATACTAACCCCCACTTCTCCTCAATCCTCACCCCCCCACCACTGCCCTAATCCAACCCCCACCCCACCCCAATCCTCACCCCCAACCCCTCCCCAATCCTAACCCCCACCCCTCCCCAATCCTAATCCTCACCCTTTCGCAATCCTCACCACCACCCCTTCCCAATCTTCACCCCCAACCCCTCCCCAATCCTAACCCCCACCCCTCCCCAATACTAACCCCCACTCCTCCCCAATCCTCACCCCCCACCACTACCCTAATCCTAACCCCCAAGACTCCCCAAACCTCACCCTACAACCCTCCCCAATCCTCACCCCCACCCCTCCCCAATCTTCACCCCCACCCCTTCCCAATCTTCACCCCCATCCCTCCCTAATCCACTCACCCACATCCCTCCCCACTCCTCACCCCGTCACACCTCCCCAATCCATCCCCCCAATGAACCCCCCAACACCCTTTCTCAATTCACACCCCTCCCCAATCCTCACCCCTCCCCTATCCTGACACCCACCCCTCACCAATTCTCACCCCCTCAACCCTCCCAAATCCTCACCCCCTCACCCCCCCCAATCCTCACGCCCCACACCCCTCCCCAATCCTCACCCCCCACACACGTCCCCAATCATCACTCCCCACACCCCTCCCCAATCCTCACCCCCTCTACCCCTCCCCAGTCGTCACCCCCACATCTCTCCCCAATCCTCTCTCGCACACACCTCCCCAATCATCACTCCCCAATCCTCACCCCCTCACCCCTCCCCAGTCCTCACCCCACATCTCTCTCCAATCCTCTCACCCACATCCCTCCCAATCCTCACCCCCACCCACCTCCCCAATCCTCACCCCTCACTCCTCCCCATTCCTCACGCCCTACACCCCTCACCAATCCTCGCCCCAAGCACACCTCCCCAATCATCACTCCCCACACCTCTCCCCAATCCTCACCCCCACATCTCTCCCCAATCCTCACACCCACCTCCCCAATCCTCTCCCCCTCACCCCTCCCCAATACTCACCCCCACATCTCTCCCCAATCCTCACACCCAAGCCCCTCCAAATCATCACCCCCACCCACATCCGCAATCCTCACCCCCACACCCCTCCCCAATCCTCACCCACTCCTCACCTCCAACCCCTCCCCAATTGTCACCTTGACCTGCCTCCCCAATCCTCACCCCTCCCCTATCCTGACACCCACCCCTCACCCCTCCCCAATCCTCATGCCCCACACCCCTCCCCAATCATCACTCCCCACACTCCTCCCCAATCCTGACCCCCACTCCTCCACAATCCTCACGCCCCACACCCCTCCCCTATCCTCAAACCATCACCCCTCCCCAATCCTCACCCCCACCCCTCCCCAATCCTCACCCCCACCCCTCCCCTATCCTCAAACCATCACCCCTCCCCAATCCTCACCCCCACCCCTCCCCAAACTTCACCCCCATCCCTCCCTAATCCACTCACCCACATCCCTCCCCACTCCTCACCGCGTCACACCTCCCCAATCCATCCCCCAATCCACCACCCCAACACCCCTTCTCAATTCACACCCCTCCCCAATCCTCACCCCTCACATATCCTGACACCCACCCCTCCCCAATTCTCACCCCCTCACCCCTCCCCAATCCTCACCCCAAGCACACCTCCCCAATCGCCACTCCCCACACCCCTCCCCAATCCTCCCGTCCTCACCCCTCCCCAGTCCTCACCCCTATATCTCTCCCCAATCCTCTCACCCACACACCTCCCCAATCATCACTCCCCACACCCCTCCCCAATCCTCACCCCCACCCGCCTCCCCAATCCTCACACCCACCCCTCCCCAATCCTCTCCCCCTCACCCCTTCCCAATCCTCACCCCCACATCTCTCCCCAATCCTCACCCCACACCCCTCCCAATCCTCAACCCCACACCCCTCCCCAATCCTCACCCCCTCACCCCTCCCCACTCCTCACCTCCAACCCCTCCCCAATTGTCACCCCGACCTGCCTCCCCAATCCTCACCGCTCCCCTATCCTGACACCCACCCCTCACCAATTCTCACCCCCTCAACCCTCCCAAATCCTCTCCCCCTCACCCCTCCCCAATCCTCACGCCCCACACCCCTCCCCAATCCTTGCCCCCCACACACGTCCCCAATCATCACTCCCCACACCCCTCCCCAATCCTCACCCCCTCACCCCTCCCCACTCCTCACCTCCAACCCCTCCCCAATTGTCTCCCTGACCTGCCTCCCCAATCCTCACCCCTCCCCTATCCTGACACCCACCCCTCACCCCTCCCCACTCCTCACTCCCCACACTCCTCCCCAATCCTGACCCCCACTCCTACACAATCCTCACGCCCCACACCCCTCCCCAATCCTCAAACCATCACCCCTCCCCAATCCTCACCCCCACCCCTCCCCAATCCTCACCCCATCCCTCCCCAAACTTCACCTCCATCCCTCCCTAATCCACTCACCCACATCCCTCCCCACTCCTCACCCCGTCACACCTCCCCAATCCATCCCCCAATCCACCACCCCAACACCCCTTCTCAATTCACACCCCTCCCCAATCCTCACCCCTCCCATATCCTGACACCCACCCCCATATCCTGACACCCACCCCTCCCCAATCCTCACCCCCTCACCCCTCCCCAATCCTCACGCCCCACACCCTTCCCCAATCGTCGCCCCAAGCACACCTCCCCAATCGTCACTCCCCACACCCCTCCCCAATCCTCACCTCCTCATCCCTCCCCAGTCCTCACCCCCACATCTCTCCCCAATCCTCTCACCCACACACCTCCCCAATCATCACTCCCCACACCCCTCCCCAATCGTCACTCCCCACACCCCTCCCCAATCCTCACCTCCTCACCCCTCCCCAGTCCTCACCCCCACATCTCTCCCCAATCCTCTAACCCACACCCCTCCCAATCCTCACCCCCTCACCCCTGCACTCCTCCCCAATCCTCACCCCCACCCCACCCCAATCCTCAAACCATCACCCCTCCCCAATCCTCACCCCCACCCCTCCCCAAACCTAACCCCCACCCCTCCCCAATCCTCACTCCCCACACCCCTCCCCAATCCTCACCCCCTCACCCCTCCCCAGTCCTCACCCCTCCCCAGTCCTCACCCCCACATCTCTCCCCAATCCTCTCACCCACCCCTCCCAATTCGCATCCCCTCGCCCCTACACTCCTCCACAATCCTGACCCCCACTCCTCCCCAATCATCATGCCCCACACCCCTCCCCAATCCTCAAGCCCCACACCCCTCCCCAATCCTAACCTCCACCCCTCCCAAATCCTCACCCCCACCCCTCCCCAATCCTCATCCCCACCCTTTCGCAATCCTCACCCCCAACCCTTCCCAATCTTCACCCACATCCCTCCCCACTCCTCACCCCGTCACACCTCCCCAATCCTCACCCCCACACCCCTCCCCACTCCTCACCGCCACACCCCTCCCCAATCCTCTCCCCCACCTGCCTCCCCAATCCTCACCCCACACCCCTCCCCAATCCTCACCCCCACACCCCTCCCCAATCCTCCCCCTCACCCCTCCCCACTCCTCACCTCCACACCCCTCCCAATCGTCACCTCACACAGCCCTCACCACTCCTCACCTCCACCCCCTCCCCAATCCTCACCCCTCCCCTGTCCTGACAACCACCCCTCACCAATTCTCACCCCTTCACCCCTCCACAATCCTCACGCCCCACACGCCTCCCTAATCCTCGCCCCCCACACCTTCCCCAATCATCACTCCCCACACCCCTCCCCAATCCTCACCCCCTCACCCCTACACCCCTCCTCCATCTTCACCCCTCCCCAATCCTCACACCCACACCCCTCCCAATCCTCACCCCCCACACCCCTCCCCAATCCTCACGCCCGCACCCCTCCCCACTACTCACCTCCATACCCCTCCCCAATCCTCACCCCCACTTGCCTCCCCAATCCTCACCCCACACCCGTCCCCAATCCTCCCCCCTACAGCCCTCCCCAATCCTCACCCCCACAGCCCTCCCCAATCCTCACCCCCCACACCCCTCTCCAATCCTCCCACCCACACCCCTCCCCACTCCTCAACTCCACACCCCTCCACAATCCTCACCCCCCACAACCCTCCCCAATCCTCACCCCCTCACCCCTCCCCCATCCTCACTACCACACCCCTCCTGATTCCTCACCCCACCCCTCCCCAGTCCACACCCTCACACCCCTCTCCAATCCTCACCCCCTACTAACCTCCCCACTCCTCACCCCCACCTCTCCGCAAACCACACCCCCCACAGCCCTACCCAATCCTCACCCCCTTAACCCTCCCCAATATTCACCCCCTTAACCCTCCCCAATACTCACCCACTTAACCCTCCCCAATCCTCATCCCTCACTCCTCCCCAATACTCACCCCTCACCCCTCCCCAATCTCACCACCTCACCCCTCCCCAATACTAACCCCCACTCCTCCCCAATCCTCAACCCCCACACTGCCCTAATCCTAACCCCCACCCCTCCCCAATTCTCACCCCCAACCCCTCCCCAATCCTAACCCCCACCCGTCCCCAATCCTAACCCCGAAGCCTCCCCATTCCTCACCCCCACCCCTCCCCAATCCTCATCCCCACCCTTTTGCAATCTTCACCCCATCCCTCCCTAATCCTCACACCCACATCCCTCCCCACTCCTCACCCCGTCACACCTCCCCAATGCATCCCCCCAACACCCCTTCTCAATTCACACTGCTCCACAATCCTCACCCCTACCCCTATCCTGACACCCACCCCTCACCAATTCTCACGCCCCACACCCCTCCCCAATCCTCACCCCCCACACACCTCCCCAATCATCACTCCCCACACCCCTCCCCAATCCTCACCCCCTCACCCCTCCCCAGTCGTCACCCCCACATCTCTCCCCAATCCTCTCACGCACACGCCTCCCCAATCATCACTCCCCAATCATCACTCCCCACACCCCTCCCCAATCCTCACCCCCTCACCCCTCCCCAGTCGTCACCCCCACATCTCTCTCCAATCCTCTCACCCACATCCCTCCCAATCCTCACCCCCACCCACCACCCCAATCCTCTCCCCCTCACCCCTCCCCAATCCTCACCCCCACACCCCTCCCCAATCCTCACCCCCTCACCCCTCCCCATTCCTCACCTCCAACCCCTCCCCAATTGTCACCCCGTCCTGCCTCCCCAATCCTCATCCCTCCCCTATCCTGAGACCCACCCCTCACCAATTCACACCCCCTCATCCCTCACCCTCCCCAATCCTCACCCCACAATCTGTCCCCAATCCTCACACCCACACCCCTCCCAGTCCTCACCCCCACACCCCTCCCCCTCCTCACACCTCCCGAATAATCACTCCCCACACCCCTCCCCAATCCGCACCCCACATCTCTCCCCAATCCTCTCACCCACACCCCTCCCAATCCTCACCCCCTCACCCCTACACTCCTCCTCCCACACTCCTCCCCAATCCTGACCCCCACTCCTCCCCAATCCTCAAACTATCACCCCTCCCCAATCCTCACCCCCACACCCCTCCCCAATCCTCACCCCATCACCCCTCCCCACTCCTCACCTCCAACCCCTCCCCAATTGTCACCCCGACCTGCCTCCCCAATCCTCACCCCTCCCCTATCCTGACACCCACCCCTCACCAATTCTCACCCCCTCATCCCTCACCCTCCCCAATCCTCACCCCACAATCTCTCCCGAATCCTCACACCCACACCCCTCCCAGTCCTCACCCCCACACCCCTGCCCCTCCTCACACCTCCCGAATCATCACTCCCCACACCCCTCCCCAATCCTCACCCCCACATCTCTCCCCAATCCTCTCACCCACACCCCTCCCAATTATCACCCCCTCAACCCTACACTCCTCCCCAATCCTGACCCCCACTCCTCCCCAATCCTCATGCCCCACACCCGTCCACAATCCTCAAACCATCACCCCTTTCCAATCCTCACCCCCACCCCTCCCCAATCCTCAAACCATCACCCCTCCCCAATCCTCACCCACACCCCTCCCCAAACCTAACCCCCACCCCTCCCCAAACCTAACCCCCACCCCTCCCCAAACCTAACCCCCACCCCTCCCCAATCCTCTCACCCCCACCCCTCCCCAATCCTAACCCCCACCCCTCCCCAATCCTCACCCCGCAACCCTTCCCAATCCTCACCCCCACCCCTCCCCAATCCTCATCCCCACCCTTTCGCAATCCTCACCCCCACCCCTTCCCAATCTTCACCCCATCCCTCCCTAATCCACTCACCTACATCCCTCCCCACTCCTCACCCCGTCATACCTTCCCAATCTTCACCCCACACCCCTCCCCAGTCCTCACCTCCACACCCCTCCTCAATCCTCACCCCCACCTGCCTCCCCAATCCTCACCCCCACACTCCTCCCCAATCCTCCCCCTTATCCCTCCCCACTCCTCACCTCCACACCCCTCCCAATCCTCACCCCTCACAGCCCTCACCACTCCTCACCTCCACACCCCTCCCCAATCCTCACCCCTCTCCTATCCTGACAACCACCCCTCACCAATTCTCAACCCTTCACCCCTCCCCAATCCTCACGCCCCACACGCCTCCCCAATCCTCGCCCCCACACCCTCCCCAATCATCAATCCCCACACCCCTCCCCAATCCTCACCCCCTCACCCTCACACCCCTCCCCAATCCTCACCCCAACCTGCCTCCCCAATCCTCACCCCCTCACCCCTCTCCAATCCTCACCCCCTTAACCCTCCCCAATATTCACCCCTTAACCCTCCCAATACTCACCCCCTTAACCCTCCCCAATCCTCACCCCTCACTCCTCCCCAATCCTCACCCCTCACTCCTCCCCAATCCTCACCCCTCACCCCTCCCCAATCTCACCACCTCACCCCTCCCCAATCCTCACCCCCCAACCCTTCCCCAAACCTCACCCCACAACCCTCCCCAATCCTCACTTCCACCCCTCCCCAATCCTCATCCCCACCCTTTCGCAATCCTCACCCCACCCCTTCCCAATCTTCACCCCATCCCTCCCTAATCCACTCACCCTCATCCCTCCCCACTCCTCACCCTGTCACACCTTCCCAATCCATCCCCTCAATGCAACCCCCCAACACCCCTTCTCAATTCACACCCCTCACCAATCCTCACCCCTCCCCTATCCTGACACCCACCCCTCACCAATTCTCACCCCCTCAACCCTCCCAAATCCTCACCCCCTCACCTCTCCCCAATCTTCACGCCCCACACACCTCCCCAATCATCACTCCCCACACCCCTCCCCAATCCTCACCCCCTCACCCCTCCCCAATCCTCTCACCCACATCCCTCCCAATCCTCACCCCCACTCACCTCCCCAATCCTCTACCCCTCACCCCTCCCCAATCATCACCCCCACATCTCTCCCCAATTCTCACCCTCTCCCCTCCCCACTCCTCACCTCCAACCGCTCCCCAATTGTCACCCCAACCTGCCTCCCCAATCCTCACCCCTCCCCTATCCTGACACCCACCCCTCACCAATTCTCCCCCTCTCATCCCTCACCCTCCCCAATCCTCACCCCACAATCTGTCCCCAATCCTCACACCCACACCCCTCCCAGTCCTCACCCCCACACCCCTCCCCAATCCTCGCACTCCTCACACCTCCCGAATCATCACTCCCCACACCCCTCCCCAATCCTCACCCCCTCACCCCTCCCCGTCCTCACCCCACATCTCTCCCCAATCCTCTCACCCACACCCCTCCCAATTCTCACCCCCTCACCCCTACACTCCTCCTCAATCCTGACCCCCACTCCTCCCCAATCCTCATGCCCCACACCCGTCCCCAATCCTCAAACCATCACCCCTCCCCAATCCTCACCCCTCCCCTATCCTGACAACCACCCCTCACCAATTCTCACCCCTTCACCCCTCCCCAATCCTCACACCCCACACGCCTCCCCAATCCTCGCCCCCCACACCCTCCCCAATCATCACTCCCCACAGCCCTCCCCAATCCTCACCCCCTCACCCCTACACCCCTCCCCAATCCTCACCCCAACCTGCCTCCTCAATCCTCACCCCCTCACCCCTCCCCAATCCTCACCCCCTTAACCCTCCTCAATATTCACCCCTTAACCCTCCCAATACTCATCCCCTTAACCCTCCCCAATCCTCAACCCTCACTCCTCCCCAATCCTCACCCCTCACTCCTCCCCAATCCTCACCCCTCACCCCTCCCCAATCTCACCACCTCACCCCTCCCCAATACTAACCCCCTCACCTCCCCAATCCTCACACCCCCGCCACACCCCTAATCCTAACCCCCACCCCTCCCCAATCCTCACCCCCCAACCCCTCCCCAATCATTACCCCCACCCCTCCCCAATCCTAACCCCCACCCCTCCCCAAACCTCACCCCCAACCCTCCCCAATGCTCACCCCCACCCTCCCCAATCCTCATCCCCACCCTTTCGCAATCCTCACCCCCACCCCTTCCCAATCTTCACCCCATCCCTCCCTAATCCACACACCCACATCCCTCCCCTCTCCTCACCCCGTCACACCTACCCAATCCATGCCCCCAATGCACTCCCCAACATCCCTTCTCAATTCACATCCCTCCCCAATACTCACCCCTCCCCTATCCTGACACCCACCCCTCACCAATTCTCACCCCCTCAACCCTCCCAAATCCTCACCCCCTCACCCCTCCCCAATCCTCACGCCCCACACCCCTCTCCAATCCTCACCCCCCACACACCTCCCCAATCCTCACCCCCTCACCCTTCCCCACTCCTCACCCCCTCACCCCTCCCCACTCCTCACCTCCAAACCCTCCCCAATTGTCACCCCGACCTGCCTCCCCAATCCTCACCCCCTCACCCCTCCCCAGTCCTCACCCCCACATCTCTCCCCAATCCTCACCCCCACACCCCTCCCCAATCCTCACCCCCTCACCCCTCCCCTCTCCTCACCCCCTCACCCCTCCCCACTCCTCACCTCCAAACCCTCCCCAATTGTCACCCCGACCTGCCTCCCCAATCCTCACCCCTCCCCTATGCTGAGACCCACCCTTCACCAATTCTCACCCCCTCATCCCTCCCCCTCCAAATCCTCACCCCACAATCTGTCCCCAATCCTCACACCCACACCCCTCCCAAGCCTCACCCCACACCCCTCTCCCTCCTCACACCTCCCGACCTGCCTCCCCAATCATCACTCCCCACACCTCTCCCCAATCCTCAACACCTCACCCCTCCCCAGTCCTCACCCCCACATCTCTCTCCTATCCTCTCACCCACATCCCTCCCAATCCTCACCCTCACCCTCCACCCCAATCCTCACCCCCACATCTCTCCCCAATCCTCACCCCCACACCCCTCCCAATCCTCACCCCCACACCCCTCCCCAATCCGCACCCTCACCTCTCTCCCCAATCCTCTCCCCCTCACCCCACCCCAATCCTCACCCCCACATCTCTCCCCAATCCTCACCCCCACACCCCTCCCAATCATCACTCCCCACACCCCTCCCCAATCCGCACCCTCACCTCTCTCCCCAATCCTCTCACCCGCACCCCTCCCAATCCTCACCCCCTCACCCCTACACTCCACCCCCCTACACTCCTCCCCAATCCTGACCCCCACTCCTCCCCAATCCTCACCCCCTCACCCCTCCCCACTCCTCACCTCCAACCCCTCCCCAATTGTCACCCCGACCTGCCTCCCCAATCCTCACCCCTCCCCTATCCTGACACCCACCCCTCACCAATTCTCACCCCCTCATCCCTCACCCTCCCCAATCCTCAGCCCACAATCTCTCCCGAATCCTCACACCCACACCCCTCCCAGTCCTCACCCCACACCCCTCCCCCTCCTCACACCTCCCGAATCATCACTCCCCACACCCCTCCCCAATCCTCACCCCACATCTCTCCCCAATCCTCTCACCCACACCCCTCCCAATCCTCACCCCCTCACCCCTACACTCCTCCCCAATCCTGACCCCCACTCCTCCCCAATCCTCATGCCCCACACCCGTCCCCAATCCTCAAACCATCACCCCTTTCCAATCCTCACCCCCACCCCTCCTCAAACCTAACCTCCACCCCTCCACAAACCTAACCCCCACCCCTCCCCAATCCTCACCCCTCCACCCCTCCCCAATCCTAACCCCCACCCATCCCCACTCCTCACCCCCCAACCCTCCCCAATCCTCACCCCAACCCCTCCCCAATCCACATCCCCACCCTTTCGCAATCCTCACCCCCACCCCTTCCCAATCTTCACCCCCATCCCTCCCTAATCCACTCACCCACATCCCTCCCTAATCCTCACCCCGTCACACCTTCCCAATCCTCACTCCACACCCCTCCCCACTCCTCACCTCCACACCCCTCCCCAATCCTCACCCCCACCTGCCTCCCCAATCCTCACCCCACACTCCTCCCCAATCCTCCCCCTCACCCCTCCCCACTCCTCACCTCCACACCACTCCCAATCCTCACCCCTCACAGCCCTCGCCACTCCTCACCTCCACAACCCTCCCCAGTCCTCACCAGTCCCCTATCGTGACAACCACCCCTCACCAATTCTCAACCCTTCAGCCCTCCCCAATCCTCACGCCCCACACGGCTCCCCAATCCTTACGCCCCACACGCCTCCCCAATCCTCGCCCCCCACACCCTCCCCAATCATCACTCGCTCACCCCTCCCCAGTCCTCACCCCCACATCCCTCCCCAATCCTCACACCCACCCGCCTCCCCAATCCTCACCCCGACACCCCTTCCAACCCTTACCCCCCACACCCCTCCCCAATCCTTACGCCCGCACCCCTCCCCACTCCTCACCTCCACACCCCTCCCCAATCCTCATCCCCACTCGCCTCCCCAATCCTCACCCCCACACCCCTCCCGAATCCTCCCCCCCACACCCCTCCCCACTCCTCACCTCCACACCCCTCCCCAATCCTCATCCCCACTCGCCTCCCCAATCCTCACCCTACACCCATCCCCAATCCTCACCCCCACAGCCCTCCCCAATCCTCACCCGCACACCCCTCCCCAATCCTCACCCCCTCAACCCTTCCCAATACTCACCCTCTCACCGCTCCCCAATCCTCACCACCACATCCCTCACCACTCCCCTTTCCAGTCCTCACTCCCTACTCACCTCCCCAGTCCTCACCCCCACATCTCTCCCCAATCCTCTCACCCACACCCCTCCCAATCCTCACCCCCTCACCCCTACACTCCGCCCCAATCCTGACCCCCACTCATCCCCAATCCTCAAACCATCACACCTCCCCAATCTTCACCCCTCCCCTATCCTGACAACCACCCCTCACCAATTCTCACCCCTTCGCCCCTCCCCAATCCTCACCCCCTCAACCCTCCCCAATACTCACCCTCTCACCCCTCCCCAATCCTCACCACCACATCCCTCCCCACTCCCCTTTCCAGTCCTCACCCCTTACTCACCTCCCCAGTCCTCACCCCCACATCTCTCCCCAATCCTCTCACCCACACACCTCCCCAATCATCACTCCCCACACCCCTCCCCAATCCTCACCCCCTCACCCCTCCCCAGTCCTCACCCCCACATCCCTCCCCAATCCTCACACCCACCCGTCTCCCCAATCCTCTCCCCCTCACCCCTCCCTAATCCTCACCCCCACATCTCTCCCCAATCCTCACACCCACACACCTCCCAATCCTCACCCCTACACCCCTCCCCGATCCTCACCCCCTCACCCCTCCCCAATCCTCACCCCTCCCCTATCCTGACACCCACCCCTCACCAATTCTCACCCCCTCACCCCTCCCCAATCCTCACGCCCCACACCCCTCCCAATCCTCACCCCCTCATCCCTCACTCTCCCCAATCCTCACCCCACAATCTCTCTTTAATCCTCACACCCACACCCCTCCCAATCCTCACCCCCACACCCCTCCCCACTCCTCACCTCCAACCCCTTCCCAATTGTCACCCTGACCTGCCTCCCCAATCCTCACCCCTCCCCAATCCTGACATCCACCCCTCCCCAATCCTCACGCCCCCCTCCCCTCCCCAATCCTAACCCCAACTCCTCCCCATGGGTGGCAGGGTGGCACTCCTGCCTCACAGCGCCAGAGACCCGGTTCAATTCCCACCTCAGGCGACTGACTGTGTGGAGTTTGCACATTCTCCCCGTGTCTGCGTGGGTTTCCTCCGGGTGCTCCGGTTTCCTCCCACAGTCCAAAGATGTGCAGGTCAGGTGAATTGGCCATGCTAAATTGTCCGTAGTGTTAGGTAAGGGGTAAATGTGGGGGAATGGGTCTGGGTGGGTTACGCTTCGGCGGGTCAGTGTAGACTTGTTGGGCCGAAGGGCCTGTTTCCACACTGTAAGTAATCTAATCTAATCTAATCAAAACCCTTCCCCAATCCTCACCCCCACACCCCTCCCCACTCCTCACCTCCACACCCCTCCCCACTCCTCACCTCCACACCCCTCCCCAATCCTCACCCCCACCTGCCTCCCCAATCCTTACCCCCTCCCCTCCCCAATCCTCCCCCTCACTCCTCCCCACTCCTCACCTCCACACCCCACCCAATCCTCACACCCTACATCCCTCCCCACTGGTCACCTCCACACCCCTCCCCAATCGTCACCCCTCCCCTATCCTGACACCCACCCCTCACCAATTCTCACCCCTTCACCCGTCCCCAATCCTCACACCCCACACCCCTCCCAATCCTCACACTCCACATCCCTCCCCACTCCTCACCTCCACACTCCTCCCCAATCGTCCCCCCTCCCCTATCCTGACACCCACCCCTCACCAATTCTCACCCCTTCACCCCTCCCCCATCATCACTCCCCACATCCCCCCAATCCTCACCCCTACACCCCTCCCCAATCCTCACCCCCACCCGCCTCACCAATCCTCTCCCCCTCACCCCTCTCCAATTCTCACCCCCACATCTCTCCCCAATCCTCACCCCCACATCTCTCCCCAATCCTCACACCCACACCCCTCTCAATCCTCACCCCCTCACCCCTCCCCACTCCTCACCTCCACACCCCTCCCCAATCCTCGCCCCCGCACCCTTCTCCATTCCTCGCTCCCTCACCCCTCCCCAATCCTTACCCCCCTCCCCTCCCCAATCCTCACCCCCACACCCTTCCCCAATCCTCCCCCTCACTCCTCCCCACTCATCACCTCCACACCCCACCCAATCCTCACCCCAAAGCCCTCTCCAATCTTCACCCCCTCACCCCTACCCAATTCTCACTCCTTCACCCCTCCCCAGTCCTCACTTCCTCATCCCTCCCCAGTCCTCACTCCCTCACCCCTCCCCAATCCTCCCACCACACCCCTCCCCACTCCACAACCCCCAACCCCTCTAAAATCCTAACCTCCAAGCCTCCCCATTCCTCACCCCCCCACCCCTCCCCAAACCTCACCCCCCAACCCTCCCCAATCCTCGCACCCACCCCTCCCCAATCCTCATCCCCACCCTTTCGCAATCCTCAGCCCCACCCCTTCCCAATCTTCACCCACATCCCTCCCTAATCCACTCACCCCCATCCCTCCCTAATCCACTCACCCACATCCCTCCCCACTCCTCACCCCGTCACACCTCCCCAATCCATCCCCCCAATGCACCCCCCCAACACCCCTTCTCAATTCACACCCCTCCCCAATCCTCACCCCTCCCCTATCCTGACACCCACCCCTCACCAATTCTCACCCCCTCAACCCTCCCAAATCCTCACCCCCTCACCCCTCCCCAACCTTCACGCCCCACACACCTCCCGAATCATCACTCCCCACACCCCTCCCCAATTCTCATCCCCTCACCCCTCCCCCGTCCTCACCCCCACATCTCTACCCAATCCTCTCACCCACACCCCTCCCAATCCTCACCCCCTCACCCCTACACTCCGCCCCAATCCTGACCCCCACTCATCCCCAATCCTCAAACCATCACCCCTCCCCAATCTTCACCCCTCCCCTATCCTGACAACCACCCCTCACCAATTCTCACCCCTTCGCCCCTCCCCAATCCTCACCCCCTCACCCCTCCCCAATATTCACCCCTTAACCCTCCCAATACTCACCCCCTTAACCCTCCCCAATCCTCACCCCTCACTCCTCCCCAATCCTCACCCCTCACTACTCCCCAATCCTCCCCCTCACCCCTCCCCAATCTCACCACCTCGCCCCTCCCCAATACTAACCCCCTCTCCTCCCCAATCCTCACACCCCCTCCCCTCCCCAATCCTCACCCCCAACCCCTCCCCAATCCTAACACACACCCCTCCCCAATCCTAACCCTCAAGCCTCCCCATTCCTCACCCCCCCACCCCTCCCCAAACCTCACCCCCCAACCCTCCCCAATCCTCACCCCCACCCCTCCCCAATCCTCATCCCCTCTGTTTTGCAATCCTCACCCCCACCCCTTCCCAATCTTCACCCCCATCCCTCCATAATCCACTCACCCACATCCCTCCCCACTCCTCACCCCGTCTCACCTCCCCAATCCATGCCCCCAATGCACCCCCCAACACCCCTTCTCAATTCACACCCCTCCCCAATCCTCACCCCACCCAAATCCTCACCCCCTCACCCCTCCCCAATCCTCACGCCCCACACCCCTCCCCAATCCTCGCCTCCCACACACCTCCCCAATCATTACTCCCCACACCTCTCCCCAATCCTCACCCCCTCACCCCTCCCCAGTCCTCACCCCCACATCTCTCTCCAATCCTCTCACCCACATCCCTCCCAATCCTCACCCCCACCCACCTCCCCAATCCTCTCCCCCTCACCCCTCCCCAATCCTCACCTCCACATCTCTCCCCAATCCTCACCCCCACACCCCTCCCAATCCTCATCCCCACACCCCTCCCCAATCCTCACCCCCTTACCCCTCCCCACTCCTCACCTCCAACCCATCCCCAATTGTCACACCGACCTGCCTCCCCAATCCTCACCCCTCCCCTATCCTGACACCCACCCCTCACCAATTCTCACCCCCTCATCCCTCACCCTCCCCAATCCTCACCCCACAATCTCTCCCGAATCCTCACACCCACACCCCTCCCAGTCCTCACCCCCACACCCCTCCCCAATCCTCGCACTCCTCACACCTCCTGAATCATCACTCCCTACACCCCTCCCCAATTCTCATCCCCTCACCCCTCCCGCATCCTCACCCCCACACCTCTCCCCAATCCTCTCACCCACACCCCTCCCAATCCTCACCCCTTCACCCCTACACTCCTCCCCAATCCTGACCCCCACTCCTCCCCAATCCTCATGCCCCACACCCATCCCCAATCCTCAAACCATCACCCCTCCCCAATCCTCACCCCTCCCCTATCCTGACAACCACCCCTCACCAATTCTCACACCCCAACCCTCCCCAATACTCACCCTCTCACCCCTCCCCAATCCTCACCGCCACATCCCTCCCCACTCCCCTTTCCAGTCCTCACCCCTCCACAATACTCACCCCCCACAAACCTCCACACTCCTCACCCTACACCCCTCCCCAATCCTCACGCCCACAGCCCTCCCCAATCCTCACCTCCCCAATCCTCAGCCCCACCTTTCCCCAATCCTCACCCTCACACCCCTCCACAATCCTCACCCCCTCACCCCTCCTCCATCCTCACTACCACACCCCTCCTGATTCCTCACCCCCACCCCTCCCCAGTCCACACCCCCACACCTCTCCCCAATCCTCACTCCCACCTCTCCGCAATCCACACCCCCCCACAGCCCTCCCCAATCCTCATCCCCCCACGCCTCCCCAATCCTCACCCCCTTAACACTCCCCAATCCCCTCCCCTCACTCCTCCCCAATCCTCACCCCCACCCCTCCCTAATCTCACCACCTCACCCCTCCCCAATCCTAACCCCCAACCCTCCCCATTCCTCACCCCCCGACCCCTCCCCAATCCTTACCCCCCCAACCCCTCCCCAATCCTAACCCCCACCCCTCCCCAATCCTCACCCCCCCCACCCCTCCCCAATCCTCACCCCCCCCACCCCTCCCCAATCCTCACCCCCCCACCCCTCCCCAATCCTCATCCCAACCCTTTCGCAATCCTCACCCCCGCCCCTTCCCAATCTTCACCCCCATCCCTCCCTAATCCACTCACCCACACCCCTCCCCACTCCTCACCTCCACACCCCTCCCAATCCTCACTCCACACAGCCCTCGCGACTCCTCACCTCCACACCCCTCCCCAATCCTCACCCCTCCCCTATCCTGACAACCACCCCTCACCAATTCTCACCCCTTCACCCCTCCCCAATCCTCACACCCCACACGCCTCCCCAATCCTCTCCCCCCACACCCTCCCCAATCATCACTCCCCACAGCCCTCCCCAATCCTCACCCCCTCACCCCTACACCCCTCCCCAATCCTCACACTAACCTGCCTCCCCAATGCTCACCCCCTCACCCCTCGCCAATCCTCACACCCACACCCCTCCCAATCCTCACCCCGACACCCCTCCCAATCCTCACCCCCCACACCCCTCCCCAATCCTTACGCCCGCACCCCTCCCCACTCCTCACCTCCACACCCCTCCCCAATCCTCACCCCCTCACCCCTCCCCAGTCCTCACCCCCACATCTCTCTCCAATCCTCTCACCCACATCCCTCCCAATCCTCACCCCCACCCACCTCCCCAATCCTCTCCCCCTCACCCCTCCCCAATCCTCATCTCCACATCTCTCCCCAATCCTCACCCCCACACCCCTCCCAATCTCACCCCCACACCCCTCCCCAATCCTCACCCCCTCACCCCTCCCCACTCCTCACCTCCAACCCATCCCCAATTGTCACACCGACCTGCCTCCCCAATCCTCACCCCTCCCCTATCCTGACACCCACCCCTCACCAATTCTCACCCCCTCATCCCTCACCCTCCCCAATCCTCACCCCACAATCTCTCCCGAATCCTCACACCCACACCCCTCCCAGTCCTCACCCCCACACCCCTCCCCAATCCTCGCACTCCTCACACCTCCTGAATCATCACTCCCCACACCCCTCCCCAATTCTCATCCCCTCACCCCTCCCGCATCCTCACCCCCACATCTCTCCCCAATCCTCTCACCCACACCCCTCCCAATCCTCACCCTTCACCCCTACACTCCTCCCCAATCCTGACCCCCACTCCTCCCCAATCCTCATGCCCCACACCCATCCCCAATCCTCAAACCATCACCCCTCCCCAATCCTCACCCCTCCCCTATCCTGACAACCACCCCTCACCAATTCTCACCCCCCAACCCTCCCCAATACTCACCCTCTCACCCCTCCCCAATCCTCACCGCCACATCCCTCCCCACTCCCCTTTCCAGTCCTCACCCCTCCACAATACTCACCCCCCACAAACCTCCACACTCCTCACCCTACACCCCTCCCCAATCCTCACGCCCACAGCCCTCCCCAATCCTCAGCCCCACCTTTCCCCAATCCTCACCCTCACACCCCTCCACAATCCTCACCCCCTCACCCCTCCTCCATCCTCACTACCACACCCCTCCTGATTCCTCACCCCCACCCCTCCCCAGTCCACACCCCCACACCTCTCCCCAATCCTCACTCCCACCTCTCCGCAATCCACACCCCCCCACAGCCCTCCCCAATCCTCATCCCCCCACGCCTCCCCAATCCTCACCCCCTTAACACTCCCCAATCCCCTCCCCTCACTCCTCCCCAATCCTCACCCCCACCCCTCCCTAATCTCACCACCTCACCCCTCCCCAATCCTAACCCCCACTCCTCCCCAATCCTCACCCCCCCAACCCGTCCCCAATCCTAACCTCCATCCCTCCCCAATCCTAACCCCCAACCCTCCCCATTCCTCACCCCCCGACCCCTCCCCAATCCTTACCCCCCAACCTCTCCCCAATCCTAACCCCCACCCCTCCCCAATCCTCATCCCAACCCTTTCGCAATCCTCACCCCCGCCCCTTTCCAATCTTCACCCCCATCCCTCCCTAATCCAGTCACCCACATCCCTCCCCACTCCTCACCCCGTCACACCTCCCCAATCCATCCCACCAATGCACCCCCCGAACACTCCTTCTCAATTCACACCACTCCCCAATCCTCACCCCTCCCCTATCCTGACACCCACCCCTCACCAATTCTCACCCCCCCCACCCCTCCCCAATCCTCATCCCCACCCTTTCGCAATACTCACCCCCACCCCTTCCCAATATTCACCCCCATCCCTCCCTAATCCACTCACCCACACCCCTCCCCACTCCTCACCTCCACACCCCTCCCAATCCTCACCCCACACAGCCCTCGCGACTCCTCACCTCCACACCCCTCCCCATTCCTCACCCCCCCGACCCCTCCCCAATCCTTACCCCCCAACCTCTCCCCAATCCTAACCCCCAACCCTCCCCATTCCTCACCCCCCGACCCCTCCCCAATCCTTACCCCCCCAACCCCTCCCCAATCCTAACCCCCACCCCTCCCCAATCCTCACCCCCTCACCCCTACACCCTTCCCTAAACCACACCCCAAACTGCCTCCCCAATCCTCACCCCCTCACCCCTCCCCAATCCTCACCCCCTTAACCCTCCCCAATATTCACCCCTTAAACCTCCCAATACTCACCCCCTTAACCCTCCCCAGTCCTCACCCCTCACTCCTCCCCAATCCTCAGCCCTCACTCCTCCCCAATCCTCCCCCCTCACCCCTCCCCCCTCACCCCTCCCCAATCTCACCACCTCACCCCTCCCCAATACTAACCCCCTCTCCTCCCCAATCCTCACACCCCCTCCCCTCCCCAATCCTCACACCCCCTCCCCTCCCCTATCCTCACCCCCCAACCCCTCCCCAATCCTAACACCCACCCCTCCCCAATCCTAACCCCCAAGCCTCCCCATTCCTCACCCCCACACCCCTCCCCAAACCTCACCCCCCAACCCTCCGCAATCCTCACCCCCACCCCTCCCCAATCCTCATCCCCACACTTTTGCAATCCACACCCCCACCCCTTCCCAATCTTCACCCCCATCCCTCCCTAATCCACTCACCCACATCCCTCCCCACTCCTCACCCCGTCACACCTCCCCAATCCATGCCCCCAATGCACCCCCCAACACCCCTTCTCAATTCACACCCCTCCCCAATCCTCACGCCTCCCCTATCCTGACACCCACCCCTCACCAATTCTCACCCCCTTAACCCTCCCAAATCCTCGCCTCCCACACACCTCCCCAATCATCACTCCCCACACCTCTCCCCAATCCTCAACACCTCACCCCTCCCCAGTCCTCACCCCCACATCTCTCTCCTATCCTCTCACCCACATCCCTCCCAATCCTCACCCTCACCCTCCTCCCCAATCCTCTCCCCCTCACCCCACCCCAATCCTCACCCCCACATCTCTCCCCAATCCTCACCCCCACACCCCTCCCAATCCTCACCCCCACACCCCTCCCCAATCCTCACCCCCTCACCCCTCCCCGCTCCTCAACTCCAACCCCTCCCCAATTGTCACCTCAACCTGCCTCCCCAATCCTCACCCATCCCCTATCCTGACAACCACCCCTCACAAATTCTCACCCCCTCATCCCTCACCGTCCCCAATCCTCACCCCACAATCGCTCCCCAATCCTCACACCCACACCCCTCCCAGTCCTCACCCCCACACCCCTCCCCAATCCTCGCCCTCCTCACACCTCCCGAATCATCACTCCCCACACCCCTCACCCCTCCCCCGTCCTCACCCCCACATCTCTCCCCAATCCTCTCACCCACACCCTCCCACCCACACCCTCCCAATCCTCACCCCCTCACCCCTACACTCCTCCCCAATCCTGACCCCCACTCCTCCCCAATCCTCATGCCCCACATCCGTCCCCAATCCTCAAACCATCACCCCTCCCCAATCCTAACCCACACCCTTCCACAATCCTCAAACCCCACCCCTCCCCAATCCTCACCCCCCACCCCTCCCCAATCCTAACCGCCACCCCTCCCCAATCCCCCCAACCCTCCCCAATCCTCACCCCCACCCCTCCCCAATCCTCATCCCCACCCTTTCGCAATCCTCACCCCCACCCCTTCCCAATCTTCACCCCCATCCCTCCCTAATCCACTCACCTACATCCCTCCCCACTCCTCACCCCGTCACACCTTCCCAATCCTCACCCCCACCTGCCTCCCCAATCCTCACCCCCACACTCCTCCCCAATCCTCCCCCTCACCCCTCCCCACCCCTCACCTCCACACCCCTCCCAATCCTCACTCCACACAGCCCTCGCCACTCCTCACCTCCACACCCCTCCCCAATCCTCACCCCTCCTCTATCCTGACAACCACCCCTCACCAATTCTCACCCCTTCACCCCTCCCCAATCCTCACGCCCCACATGCCTCCCCAATCCTCGCCCCCCACACCCTCCCCAATCATCACTCCCCAAACCTGTCCCCAATCCTCAACCCCTCACCCCTACACCCCTCCCCAATCCTCACCCCAACCTGCCTCCCCAATCCTCACCCCTCACCCCTCCCCAATCCTCACACCCACACTCCTCCCAATCCTCACCCCGATACCCCTCCCAATCCTCACCAATCCTTACGCCCGCACCCCTCCCCACTCCTCACCTCCACACCCCTCCCCAATCCTCACCCCCACTCGACTCCCCAATCCTCAGCCCCCACCCCCTCCCCAATCCTCCCCCCCACACCCCTCCCCACTCCTCAACACCTCACCCCTCCACAATACTCACCCCCCACAACCCTTCCCACTCCTCACCCTACACCCCTCCCCAATCCTCTAGCCCACAGCCCTTCCCAATCCTCACCCCCACAGCCCTCCCCAATCCTCACCCCCATACCCCTCCCCAATCCTCACCCCCTCAACCCTCCCCAATACTCACCCTCTCACCCCTCCCCACTCCTCAACACCTCACCCCTCCACAATACTCACCCCCCACAACCCTCCCCACTCCTCACCCTACACCCCTCCCCAATCCTCACGCCCACAGCCCTCCCCAATCCTCACCCCCACAGCCCTCCCCAATCCTCACCCCCCCAACCCGTCCCCAATCCTCACCCCCCCAACCCGTCCCCAATCCTCACCCTCCAACCCGTCCCCAATCCTAACCCTCACCCCTCCCCAATCCTCACCCCCCACCCCTCCTCAATCCTAACCCCCACCCCTCCCCAATCCTCACCCCCTCACCCCTCCCCAATCCTCATCCCCACTCTTTCGCAATCCTCACCCCCACTCCTTCCCAATCCTCACCCCCATCCCTCCCTAATCCACTCACCCACATCCCTCCCCACTCCTGACCCCGTCACACCTCCCCAATCCATCCCGCCAATGCACCCCCCCAACACCCCTTCTCAATTCACACCGCTCCCCAGCCCTCACCCCTCCCCTATCCAGACACCCACCCCTCACCAATCCTCACCCCCTCACCCCTCCCCAATCCTCGCCCCCTCACCCCTCCCAAATCCTCACGCCCCACACCCCTCCCGAATCCTCGCCCCAAGCACACCTCTCCAATCGTCACTCCCCACACCCCTCCACTCCTCACCCCGTCACCCCTCCCCAGTCCTCACCCCCACATCTCTCCCCAATCCTCTCACCCACACACCTCCCCAATCATCACTCCCCACACCCCTCCCCAATCCTCACCCCCTCACCCCTCCCCAGTCCTCACCCCACATCCCTCCCAATCCTCACCCCCACCCACCTCCCCAATCCTCAACCCCTCACCCCTCCCCAATCCTACCCCCACATCTCTCCCAATCCTCACCCCCCACATCCCTCCCAATCCTCATCCCCACACCCCTCCCCAATCCTCACCCCCTCATCCCTCACCCTCCCCAATCCTCACCTCCACACCCCCCCAATCCTCACCTCCACACCCCTCCCAATCCTCACCACCTCACCCTTCCCCACTCCTCACCTCCAACCCCTCCCCAATTGTCACCCCGACCTGCCTCCCCAATCCTCATCCCTCCCCCATCCTGACACCCACCCCTCACCAATTCTCACACCCCTCACCCCTCCCCAATCCTCACGCCCCACATCCCTCCCAATCCTCACCCCCTCATCCCTCACCTTCCCCAATCCTCACCCCACAATTTCTCCCCAATCATCACACCCACACCCCTCCCAATCCTCACCCCCACACCCCTCCCCAATCCTCCACCCCTCACCCCTCCCCACTCCTCCCCCACAAGCCCTCCCCAATTGTCACCCCGACCTGCCTCCCCAATCCTCACCCCTCCCTTATCCTGATCCCAACCCTCACCAATTCTCACCCCCTCACCCCTCCCCAATCCTCACGCCCCACACCCCTCCCCAATCCTCGCCCCCCCTCACACCTCCCCAATTATCACTCCCCACACCCCTCCCCAATCCTCACCCCCTCACCCCTTCCCAGTCCTCAACCCCACATCTCTCCCCAATCCTCTCACCCACACCCCTCCCAATCCTCACCCCCTCACCTCTACACTCCTCCATAATCCTGACCCCCACTCCTCCCCAATCCTCATGCCCCACACCCCTCCCCAATCCTCAAAACATCACCCCTCCCCAATCCTCACCCCCGCCCCTCCCCAATCCTCACCCCCACCCTTCCCCAAACCTCAAACCATCACCCCTCCCCAATCCTCACCCCCACCCCTCCCCAAACCTAACCCCCTCCCCTCCCCAATCCTCACCACCCCACCCCTCCCCAATCCTAACCCCCACCCCTCCCCAATACTCACCCCCAACCCTCCCCAATCCTCACCCCCACCCCTCCCCAATCCTAACCCCCACCCCTCCCCAATCCTCGCACCCCCCCTCCCCTCCCCAATCCTAACCCCCCCTCCCCTCCCCAATCCTCACCCCCACCCCTCCCCAATCCTCAAACCATCACCCCTCACCAATCCTCACCCCCACCCCTCCCCAAACCTAACCCACACCCCTCCCCAATCCTCACCCCCCCCCACCCCTCCCCAATCCTAATCCCCACCCCTCCCCAATACTCACCCCCCAACCCTCCCCAATCCTCATCCCCACCCCTCCCCAATCCTCATCTCCACCCTTTCACAATCCTCACCCCCACTCATACCCCTTCCCAGTCTTCACCCCATCCCTCCCAAATCCACTCACCCACATCCCTCCCCACTCCTCACCCCGTCACACCTCCCCAATCCACCCCCCCAACCCACCCCCCCAACACCCCTTCTCAATTCACACCCCTCCCCAATCCTCATCCCTCCCCTATCCTGACACCCACCCCTCACCAATTCTCACCCCCTCACCCCTCCCCAATCCTCACCCCCTCACCCCTCCCCAAACCTCACCCCCCACCCCTCCCCAATCCTCTCACCCACACACCTCCCCAATCATCACTCCTCACACCCCTCCCCAATCCTCACCCCCTGACCCCTCCCCAAACCTCACCCCCTCACCCCTCCCCAATCCTCGCCCCAAGCACACCTCCCCAATCATCACTCCCCACACCCCTCCCCAATCCTCACCCCCTCACCCCTCCCCAGTCCTCACCCCCCCAGTCCTCACCTCCACATCTTTCCCCAATCCTCTCACCCACACACCTCCCCAATCATCACTCCCCACACCCCTCCCCAATCCTCACCCCCTCACCCCTTCCCAGTCCTCAAGCCCACATCTCTCCCCAGTCCTCTCACCCACATCCCTCCCCAATCCTCACCCCCACCCGCCTCCCCAATCCTCTTCCCCTCACCCCTCCCTAATCCTCTTCCCCTCACCCTTCCCTAATCCTCACCCCCACATCTCTCCCCAATCCTCACACCCACACACCTCCCAATCCTCACCCCCACACCCCTCCCTGATCCTCACCCCCTCACCCCTCCCCAATCCTCACCCCTCCCCTATCCTGACACCCACCCCTCACCAATTCTCACCCCCTCACCCCTCCCCAATCCTCACGCCCCACACCCCTCCCAAACCTCACCCCCTCATCCCTCACCCTCCCCAATCCTCACCCCACAATCTCTCCTTAATCCTCACACCCACACCCCTCCCAATCCTCACCCCCACACCCCTCCCCACTCCTCACCTCCAACCCCTCCCCAATTGTCACCCTGACCTGCCTCACCAATCCTCACCCCTCCCCTATCCTGACACCCACCCCTCCCCAATCCTCACGCCCCCCTTCCCTCCCGAATCCTAACCCCAACTCCTCCCCATGGGCGGCACGGTGGCACAGTGGTTAGCACTCCTGCCTCACAGCGCCAGAGACCCGGTTCAATTCCCGCCTCAGGCGACTGACTGTGTGGAGTTTGCACATTCTCCCCATGTCTGCGTGGGTTTCCTCTGGGTGCTCCGGTTTCCTCCCACCATCCAAAGATGTGCAGGTCAGGTGAATTGGCCATGCTAAATTGTCCGTAGTGTTAGATAAAGGGTAAATGTGGGGGAATGGGTCTGGGTGGGTTACGCTTCGGCGGGTCAGTGTAGACTTGTTGGGCCGAAGGGCCTGTTTCCACACTGTAAGTAATCTAATCTAATCTAATCAAAACCCCTCCCCAATCCTCACCCCCACACCCCTCCCCACTCCTCACCTCCACACCCCTCCCCACTCCTCACCTCCACACCCCTCCCCACTCCTCACCTCCACACCCCTCCCCAATCCTCACCCCCACCTGCCGCCCAATCCTTACCCCCCTCCCCTCCCCAATCCTCACACCCCACATCCCTCCCCACTCGTCACCTCCACACCCCTCCCCAATCGTCACCCCTCCCCTATCCTGACACCCACCCCTCACCAATCCTCACCCCTTCGCCCCTCCCCAATCTTCACGCCCCACACCCCTCCCAATCCTCACACCCCACATCCCTCCCCACTCCTCACCTCCACACTCCTCCCCAATCGTCACCCCTCCCCTATCCTGACACCCACCCCTCACCAATTCTCACCCCTTCACCCCTCCCCAATCATCACTCCCCACACCCCCCCAATCCTCACCCCCCACACCCCTCCCCAATCCTCAAACCATCACCCCTCCCCAATCCTAACCCCCACCCGTCCCCAATCCTCACCCCCACCCGCCTCCCTAATCCTCTCCCCCCCACCCCTCCCCAATCCTCACCCCCACATCTCTCCCCAATCCTCACACCCACACACCTCCCCAATCCTCACCCCCTCACCCCTACACCCGTCCCCAATCCTCACCCCCACCCGCCTCCCCAATCGTCTCCCCCTCACCCCTCCCCAATCCTCACCCCCACATCTCTCCCCAATCCTCACCCCCACACACCTCCCCAATCCTCACCCCCTCACCCCTCCCCACTCCTCACCTCCAACCGCTCCCCAATCCTCACCCCTCCCCTATCCTGACACCCACCCCTCACCAATTCTCACCCCTTCACCCCTCCCCAATCATCACTCCCCACACCCCCCCAATCCTCACCCCCTCACCCCTACACCCGTCCCCAATCCTCACCCCCACCCGCCTCCCTAATCCTCTCCCCCTCACCCCTCCCCAATCCTCACCCCCACATCTCTCCCCAATCCTCACACCCACACACCTCCCCAATCCTCACCCCTACACCCGTCCCCAATCCTCACCCCCACCCGCCTCCCCAATCGTCTCCCCCTCACCCCTCCCCAATCCTCACCCCCACATCTCTCCCCAATCCTCACCCCCACACACCTCCCCAATCCTCACCCCCTCACCCCTCCCCACTCCTCACCTCCAACCGCTCCCCAATCCTCACCCCTCCCCTATCCTGACACCCACCCCTCACCAATTCTCACCCCCTCACCCCTCCCCAATTCTCACGCCCCACACCCCTCCCAATCCTCACCACCTCATCCCTCACCCTCCCCAATACTCACCCCACAATCTCTCACCAATCCTCACCCCCACACCCCTCCCAGTCCTCACCCCCACACCCCTCCCACTCCTCACCTCCAACCCCTCCCCAATTGTCACCCCGACCTGCCTCCCCAATCCTCATCCCTCCCCTATCCTGACACCCACCCCTCACCAATTCTCACCCCCTCACCCCTCCCCAATCCTCACGCCCCACACCCCTCCGCAATCCTCGCCCCCCACACACCTCCCCAATCCTCACCCCCTCACCCCTACACTCCTCCCCAGTCCTTAGCCCCACATCTCTCCCCAATCCTCTCACCCATACCCCTCCCCAATCCTCACCCCCCACACCCCTCCCCAATCCTCAAACCATCACCCCTCCCCAATCCTAACCCCCACCCCTCCCCAATCCTCGCACCCCCCTCCCCAATCCTAACCCCCACTCCTCCCCCATGGGTGGCACGGTGGCACAGTGGTTAGTTATCCTGCCTCACAGCGCCAGAGACCCGGTTCAATTCCCGCCTCAGGCGACTGACTGTGTGGAGTTTGCACATTCTCCCCGTGTCTGCGTGGCTTTCCTCCGGGTGCTCCGGTTTCCTCCCACCATCCAAAGATGTGCAGGTCAGGTGAATTGGCCATGCTAGATTGTCCGTAGTGTTAGGTAAAGGGTAAATGTGGGGGAATGGGTCTGGGTGGGTTACGCTTTGGCGGGTCAGTGTCGACTTGTTGGGCCGAAGGGCCTGTTTCCACACTGTAAGTAATCTAATCTAATCTAATCAAAACCCCTCCCCAATCCTCACCCCCACACCCCTCCCCACTCCTCACCTCCACACCCCTCCCCACTCCTCACCTCCACACCCCTCCCCACTCCTCACCTCCACACCTCTCCCCAATCCTCACCCCCACCTGCCTCCCCAATCCTTACCCCCCTCCCCTCCCCAATCCTCACCCCCACATCCCTCCCCAATCCTCCCCCTCACTCCTCCCCACTCCTCACCTCCACACCTCTCCCCACTCCTCACCTCCACACCTCTCCCCAATCCTCACCCCCACCTGCCTCTCCAATCCTTACCCCCTCCCCTCCCCAATCCTCACACCCCACATCCCTCCCCACTGCTCACCTCCACACTCCTCCCCAATCGTCCCCCCTCCCCTATCCTGACACCCACCCCTCACCAATTCTCACCCCTTCACCCCTCCCCCATGATCACTCCCCACACCCCCCCAATCCTCACCCCCTCACCCCTACACCCCTCCCCAATCCTCACCCCCACCCGCCTCCCCAATCCTCACCCCCACATCCCTCCCCAATCCTCCCCCTCACTCCTCCCCACTCCTCACCTCCACACCCCACCCAAACCTCACACCCCACATCCCTCCCCACTCATCACCTCCACACCCCTCTCCAATCGTCACCCCTCCCCTATCCTGACACCCACCCCTCACCAATTCTCACCCCTTCACCCCTCCCCTATCCTCTCGCCCCACACCCCTCCCAATCCTCACACCCCACATCCCTCCCCACTCCTCACCTCCACACTCCTCCCCAATCATCACCCCTCCCCTATCCTGACACCCACCCCTCACCAATTCTCACCCCTTCACCCCTCCCCAATCATCACTCCCCACACCCCCCAATCCTCACCCCCTCACCCCTACACCCCTCCCCAATCCTCACCCCCACCCACCTCCCCAATCCTCTCCCATTCACCCCTCCCCAATGCTCACCCCCACATCCCTCCCCAATCCTCCCCCTCACTCCTCCCCACTCCTCACCTCCACACCCCACCCAATCCTCACCCCACATCCCTCTCCAATCTTCACCCCCTCACCCCTCCCCAGTCCTCACTCCCTCACACCTCCCCAATCCTCACTCCCTCACCCCTCCCCACTCCTCACCCCAAACCCCTCCCCAATCCTCGCCCCTTCACCCCTCCCCAATCCTCAACCCCTCACCCCTCCCCAATCCTCACCCTCTCACCCCTCCCCAATCTCATTCTCTCACCCCACCCAATCCTCACCCCCGCACCCCTCCCCAATCCTCACCCCCGCACGTCTTCTCAATCCTCACTCCCCCACCCCTCCCCAATCCTCTCCCCCTCTCCCCTCCCCAATCATCAACCACACACCCCTCCCCAATCCCCACTCCTCACCCCTTCCCAACCCTCATCCCCACAGCCCTCCCCAATCCTCACCCCCTCACCCCTCCCCAATCCTCAACCCCACACCCCTCCCAATCCCCGCTCCCACGCCCCTCCCCAATCCTCACCCCTCTCCAACCCTCACACCTGCACCCCTCCCCAATCCACACACCCACAGCCCTCCCAATCCTCACCCCCATGCCCCTCCCCAATCGTCACCTCTCCCCAATTCTCACACCCACACCCTTCCCCAATCCTCACCCCGCACCTCTCCTCAATCCTCATGCCCCCACCCCTCCCCAATCCTCTCCCCCTCTCCCCTCCCCAATCCTCACCCCCACACCCCTCCCCAATCCCCACTCCTCACCCCTTCCCAACCCTCACCCCCACAGCCCTCCCCAATCCTCACCCCCTCCCCCCTCCCCAATTCTCAACCCCACGCCCCTCCCAATCCTCACCCCCACATCCTTCCCCAATCCTCCTCCCCACTCCTCACCTCCACACCCCACCAAATCCTCACACCCCACATCCCTCCCCACTCGTCACCTCCACACCCCTCCCCAATCGTCACCCCTCCCCTATCCTGACACCCACCCCTCCCCAATTCTCACCCCTTCACCCCTCCCCAAACCTCACACCCCACACCCCTCCCAATCCTCATACCCCACATCCCTCCCCACTCCTCACCTCCACACTCCTCCCCAATCGTCCCCCCTCCCCTATCCTGACACCCACCCCTCACCAATTCTCACCCCTTCACCCTTCCCCAATCATCACTCCACACACCCCTCCCCAATCCTCACCCCCTCACCCCCCACACACTTCCCCAATCCTCACCCCCTCACCCCTCCCCACTCCTCACCTCCACACCCCTCCCCAATCCTCGCCCCCGCACCCCTCTCCATTCCTCGCCCCCTCACCCCTCCCCAATCCTTACCCCCCTCCCCTCCCCAATCCTCACCCCCACATCCCTCCCCAATCCTCCCCCTCACTCCTCCCCACTCCTCACCTCCACACCCCACCCAATCCTCACACCCCACATCCCTCCCCACTCGTCACCTCCACACTCCTCTCCAATCGTCACCCCTCCCCTATCCTGACACCCACCCCTCACCAATTCTCACCCCTTCACCCCTCCCCAATCATCACTCCCCACACCCCCCAATCCTCACCCCCTCACCCCTACACCCCTCCCCAATCCTTACCCCCACCCGCCTCCCCAATCCTCTCCCATTCACCCCTCCCAATCCTCACCCCACACCCCTCCCAATCCTCACCCCCCACAGGCCTCCCCAATCCTCACCCCCTCACCCCTCCCCACTCCTCACCTCCACACCCCACCCAATCCTCACCCCACATCCCTCTCCAATCTTCACCCCCTCACCCCTACCCAATCCTCACTCCTTCACCCCTCCCCAGTCCTCACTCCCTCACCCCTCCCCAGTCCTCACTCCCTCACCCCTCCCCAATCCTCGCCCCTTCACCCCTCCCCAATCCTCGACCCCTCACCCCTCCCCAATCCTCACCCCCTCACCCCTCCCCAATCCTCATTCTCTCACCCCTCCCAATTCTCCCCCCCGCACCCCTCCCCAATCCTCTCCCCCGCTCGTCTTCTCAATCCTCACGCCCCCACCCCTCCCCAATCCTCTCCCCCCTCCCCTCCCCAATCCTCAACCCCACACCCCTCCCCAATCCCCACTCCTCACCCCTTCCCAACCCTCACCCCCACAGCCCTCCCCAATCCTCACCCCCTCACCCCTCCCCAATCCTCAACCCCACACCTCTCCCAACCCTCACTCCCACGCCCCTCTCCAATCCTCACCCCTCCCCAACCCTCACACCTGCACCCCTCCCCAATCCTCACACCCACACCCCTCCCAATCCTCACCCCCATGCCCCTCCCCAATCGTCACCTCTCCCCAATCCTCACCCCCACACCCCTCCCCAATCCCCACTCCTCACCCCTTCCCAACCCTCACCCCCACAGCCCTCCCCAATCCTCACCCCCTCCCCCCTCCCCAATCCTCAACCCCACACCCCTCCCAATCCTCACTCCCACGCCCCTCTCCAATCCTCACCCCTCCCCAACCCTCACACCTGCACCCCTCCCCAATCCTCACACCCACACCCCTCCCAATCCTCACCCCCATGCCCCTCCCCAATCGTCACCTCTCCCCAATCCTCACCCCCACACCCCTCCCCAATCCCCACTCCTCACCCCTTCCCAACCCTCACCCCCACAGCCCTCCCCAATCCTCACCCCCTCCCCCCTCCCCAATCCTCAACCCCACACCCCTCCCAATCCTCACTCCCACGCCTCTCCCCAATCCTCACCCCCACCTGCCTCCCCAATCCTTACCCCCCTCCCCTCCCCAATCCTCACCCCCACATCCCTCCCCAATCCTCCCCCTCACTCCTCCCCACTCCTCACCTCCACACCTCTCCCCACTCCTCACCTCCACACCTCTCCCCAATCCTCACCCCCACCTGCCTCTCCAATCCTTACCCCCTCCCCTCCCCAATCCTCACACCCCACATCCCTCCCCACTCGTCACCTCCACACCCCTCCCCAATCGTCACCCCTCCCCTATCCTGACACCCACCCCTCCCCAATTCTCACCCCTTCACCCCTCCCCAATCCTCACACCCCACAACCCTCCCAATCCGCATACCCCACATCCCTCCCCACTGCCCACCTCCACACTCCTCCCCAATCGTCCCCCCTCCCCTATCCTGACACCCACCCCTCACCAATTCTCACCCCTTCACCCCTCCCCAATCCTCACCCCCACCCGCCTCCCCAATCCTCACCCCCACATCCCTCCCCAATCCTCCCCCTCACTCCTCCCCACTCCTCACCTCCACACCCCACCCAATCCTCACACCCCACATCCCTCCCCACTCATCACCTCCACACCCCTCTCCAATCGTCACCCCTCCCCTATCCTGACACCCAACCCTCACCAATTCTCACCCCTTCACCCCTCCCCTATCCTCACGCCCCACACCCCTCCCAATCCTCACACCCCACATCCCTCCCCACTCCTCACCTCCACACTCCTCCCCAATCGTCACCCCTCCCCTATCCTGACACCCACCCCTCACCAATTCTCACCCCTTCACCCCTCCCCAATCATCACTCCCCACACCCCCCAATCCTCACCCCCTCACCCCTACACCCCTCCCCAATCCTCACCCCCACCCACCTCCCCAATCCTCTCCCATTCACCCCTCCCCAATGCTCACCCCCTCATCTCTCCCCAATCCTCACACACACCCCTCCCAAACCTCACCCCACACCCCTCCCAATCCTCACCCCCCACACGCCTCCCCAATCCTCACCCCCTCACCCCTCCCCAATCCTCACCCCCACATCTCTCCCCAATCCTCGCCCCCGCACCCCTCTCCATTCCTCGCCCCCTCACCCCTCCCCAATCCTTACCCCCCTCCCCTCCCCAATCCTCACCCCCACATCCCTCCCCAATCCTCCCCCTCACTCCTCTCCACTCCTCACCTCCACACCCCACCCAATCCTCACCCCACATCCCTCTCCAATCTTCACCCCCTCACTCCTACCCAATCCTCACTCCTTCACCCCTCCCCAGTCCTCACTCCCTCACCCCTCCCCAGTCCTCACTCCCTCACCTCTCCCCAATCCTCGCCCCTTCACCCCTCCCCAATCCTCGACCCCTCACCCCTCCCCAATCCTCACCCCCTCACCCCTCCCCAATCCTCATTCTCTCACCCCTCCCAATTCTCCCCCCCGCACCCCTCCCCAATCCTCTCCCCCGCTCGTCTTCTCAATCCTCACGCCCCCACCCCTCCCCAATCCTCTCCCCCCTCCCCTCCCCAATCCTCAACCCCACACCCCTCCCCAATCCCCACTCCTCACCCCTTCCCAACCCTCACCCCCACAGCCCTCCCCAATCCTCACCCCCTCACCCCTCCCCAATCCTCAACCCCACACCTCTCCCAACCCTCACTCCCATGCCCCTCTCCAATCCTCACCCCTCCCCAACCCTCACACCTGCACCCCTCCCCAATCCTCACACCCACACCCCTCCCAATCCTCACCCCCATGCCCCTCCCCAATCGTCACCTCTCCCCAATCCTCACCCCCACACCCCTCCCCAATCCCCACTCCTCACCCCTTCCCAACCCTCACCCCCACAGCCCTCCCCAATCCTCACCCCCTCCCCCCTCCCCAATCCTCAACCCCACACCCCTCCCAATCCTCACTCCCACGCCTCTCCCCAATCCTCACCCCTCCCCAACCCTCACACCTGCACCCCTCCCCAATCCTCACACCCACACCCCTCCCAATCCTCTCCCCCATGCTCCTCCCCAATCCTCACCCCTCCCCAATCCTCACACCCACACCCTTCTCCAAACCTCACCGCCACATCTCTCCACAATCCTCACCCCCTCAACCCTCCCCAATCCTCACCCCCTCACCCCCCTCCATCCATACCCCCACACCCCTCCCAATCTTCAACACCCATTCATGATGCCCTTCTATTTACCCACAGCCTGGTTATCTTCATTTGACTCCTTCCACAGCCCCCAATCTTAAATCCACACCACCATCATCCCCACCCCACTTTCCTGCTATTTTGCCCATAAGCCCTGATTCCTTTGTTAATTAAACAGCCATCTCGCGTAGCCTTGTAGGTACTTGATGACCCAACCCAACAGGTGTACGTGCTGAAGAGTTCCACAGTCTTATTACCCCCTCTGCGGGCAAAACTTCCTGATCTTCTGTATGCAGGCCCTTAGAGTCATAAAGTCACAGAGATGTACAGCATGGAAACAGACCCTTCGGTCCAACCCGTCCATGCCGACCAAATATCCCAACCCAATCTAGTCCCACCTGCCAGCACCCGGCCCATATCCCTCCAAACCCTTCCTATTTAGGGTGTAAGTTTGCTCGCTGAGCTGTAGGTTTGATATCCAGACGTTTCATTACCTGGCTAGGTAACGTCATCAGTGGCGACCTCCAAGTGAAGCGAAACTGTTGTCTCCTGCTTTCTATTTATATCTTTCTCCTGGATGGGGTTCCTGGGGTTTGTGGTGATGTCATTTCCTGTTCGTTTTCTGAGGGGTTGATAGATGGCATCTAGATCTATGTGTTTGTTTATGGCATTGTGGTTGGAGTGCCAGGCCTCTAGGAATTCTCTGGCATGTCTTTGCTTAGCCTGTCCCAGGATAGATGTGTTGTCTCAGTCAAAATGGTGGTTTTTTTCATCCGTGTGTAGGGCCACCTACACACCATTTCGACTGGGACAACACATCTATCCTGGGACAGGCTATTTATCCTATTCATGCCCCTCATAATTTTGTAAACCTCTATAAGGTCACTCCTCAGCCTCCAACCCTCTAGGGAAAACAGCCCCAGCCTGTTCAGCCTCTCCCTATAGCTCAAATCCTCCAACCCTGGCAACATCCTTGTAAATCTTTTCTGAACCCTTTCAAGTTTCACAACATCTTTCCGATAGGAAGGAGACCAGAACTGCACGCAGTATTCCAACAGTGGCCTAACCAATGTCCTGTACAGCCGCAATATGACCTCCCAACTCCTGTACTCAATACTCTGACCAATAAAGGAAAGCATACCAAACGCCTTCTTCACTATCCTATCTACCTGCTCCACTTTCAAGGAGCTATGAACCTGTACTCCAAGGTCTCTTTGTTCAGCAACACTCCCTAGGACCTTACCATTAAGTGTATAAGTCCTGCTAAGATTTGCTTTCCTAAAATGCAGCACCTCGTATTTATCTGAATTAAACTCCATCTGCCACTTCTCAGCCCATTGGCCCATCTGGTCCAGATCCTGTTGTAATCTAAGGTAACCCTCTTCACTGTCCACTACACCTCCAATTTTGGTGTCATCTGCAAACTTACTAACTGTACCTCTTATGCTCACATCCAAATCATTTATGTGAATAACAAAAAGTAGAGGACCCAGCACCGATCCTTGTGGCACTCCACTGGTCACTGGCCTCCAGTCTGAAAAACAACCCTCCACCACCACCCTCTGTCTTCTACCTTTGAGCCAGTTCTGTATCCAAATGGCTAGTTCTCCCTTTATTCCATGAGATCTAACCTTGCTAATATGTCTCCCATGGGGAACCTTGTCGAACGCCTTACTGAAGTTCATATAGGTCACATCTACCACTCTGCCCTCATCAATCTTCTTTGTTACTTCTTCAAAAAACTCAATCAAGTTTGTGAGACATGATTTCCCACACACAAAGCCATGTTGACTATCCCTAATCAGTCCTTGCCTTTCCAAATACATGTACATCCTGTCCCTCAGAATTCCCTCCAACAACTTGCCCACCACCTACGTCAGGCTCATTGGTCTATAATTCCCTGGCTTGTCTTTAGATTAGATTAGATTAGATTAGATTACAGTGTGGAAACAGGCCCTTCGGCCCAACAAGTCCACACCGACCTGCCGAAGCGAAACCCACCCATACCCCTACATTTACCCCTTACCTAACACTACGGGCAATTTAGTATGGCCAATTCACCTGACCCTGCACATCTTTGGACTGTGGGAGGAAACCGGAGCACCCGGAGGAAACCCACGCAGACACAGGGAGAACGTGCAAACTCCACACAGTCAGTCGCCTGAGGCAGGAATTGAACCCAGGTCTCTGGCGCTGTGAGGCAGCAGTGCTAACCACTGTGCCACCGTGCTGCCCTTCTTAAACAGTGGCACCACGTTTGCCAACCTCCAGTCTTCCAGCACCTCACCTGTGACTATCGATGATACAAATATCTCAGCAGGAGGCCCAGCAATCACTTCTCTAGCTTCCCACAGAGTTCTAGGGTACACCTGATCAGGTCCTGGGGATTTATCCACTTTTAACTGTTTCAAGACATCCAGCACTTCCTCCTCTGTAATCTGGACATTTTGCAAGATGTCACCATCTATTTCCCTACTATCTATATCTTCCATATCCTTTTCCACAGTAAATACTGATGCAAAATATTCATTTAGTATCTCCCCCATTTTCTGTGGCTCCACACAAAGGCCACCTTGCTGATCTTTGAGGGGCCCTATTCTCTCCCTAGTTACCCTTTTGTTCTTAATATATTTCTAAAAACCTTTTAGATTCTCCTTAATTCTATTTGCCAAAGCTATATCATGTCCCCGTTATGCCCTCCTCACTTCCCTCTTAAGTATACGCCTACTTCCTTTATACTCTTTTAAGGGTTCACTCGATCTATCCTGTCTATACCTGACATATGCTTCCTTCTTTTTCTTAACCAAACCCTCAATTTCTTTAGTCATCCAGCATTCCCTATACCTACCAGCATTCCCTTTCACCCTGACAGGAATATACTTTCTCTGAATTCTTGTTATTTCTGAAGGCTTCCCATTTTCCAGTCGTCCCTTTACCTGCGAACATCTGCCTCCAATCAGTTTTAGAAAGTTCTTGCCTAATACCGTCAAAATTGGCCTTTCTCCAATTTAGAACTTCAACTTTTAGATCAGTTCTATCCTTTTCCATCACTATTTTAAAACTAATAGAATTATGGTCGCTGGCCCCAAAGTGCTCCCCCACTGACACCTCAGTCACCTGCCCTGCCTTATTTCCCAAGAGTAGGTCAAGTTTTGCACCTTCTCTAGTAAGTACATCCACATACTGAATCAGAAAATTGTCTTGTACATACTTAACAAATTCCTCTACATCTAAACCTTTAACACTATGGCAGTCCCAGTTGATGTTTGGAAAGTTAAAATCCCCTACATAATCACTATTATTCTTACGGATAGCTGAGATCTCCTTACAAGTTTGTTTCCCAATTTCCCTCTGACTATTGGGGGGTCTATAATACAATCCCAATAAGGTGATCATCCCTTTCTTATTTCTCAGTTCCACCCAAATAACTTCCCTGGATGTATTTTCGGGAATATCCTCCCTCAGCACAGCTGTAATGCTATCCCTTATCAAAAATGCCACTCCCCCTCCTCTCTTGCCTCCCTTTCTATCCTTCCTGTAGTATTTGTATCCTGGAACATTTAGCTGCCAGTCCTGCCCATCCCTGAGTCATGTTTCTGTAATTGCTATGATATCCCCGTCCCATGTTCCTAACCATGCCCTGAGTTCATCTACCTTCCTTGTTAGCCCCCTTGCATTGAAATAAATGCAGTTTAATTTATTAGTCCTACCTTGTCCCTGCCTGCCCTGACTGTTTGACTCACTTCTGTTCTCAGCTGCACCAGTCTCAGATTGATCTCTTTCCTCACTATCTGCCTGGGTCCCAACCCCCACCTTACTAGTTTAAATCCTCCGAAGCAGTTCTAGCAAATTTACCTGCCAGTATATTAGTCCCCTTCCAAATTAGCTGCAATCCGTCCTTCTTGTACCCCAAAAGAGTTTCCAATGATCCAAAACTATGAATCCTTCTCCCATACACCAGCTCCTCAGCCATGCATTCATCTGCTCTATCCTCCTATTCCTGCCCTCACTAGCTTGTAGCACTGGGAGTAATCCAGATATTACTACGCTTGAGGACCTCCTTTTTAAATTTCTGCCTAACTCTCTGTAATCTCCCTTCAGAGTCTCAACCTTGTCCCTTCCTATATCGTTGGTTCCAATGTGGACAAT
This sequence comes from Chiloscyllium plagiosum, assembly GCF_037043375.1. NCBI lineage: Eukaryota > Metazoa > Chordata > Chondrichthyes > Orectolobiformes > Hemiscylliidae > Chiloscyllium > Chiloscyllium plagiosum. Next base: position 37,786,013 of record NW_028270183.1, read on the forward strand.
GACGTCCTGCTGGGCCCTCTCCCCCGTGAGAACATTCTGCACCCTCTCTGAGACATCCTTGATCCTGGCAGCAGGGAAACAACACATCATTCTGCTTTTTCTCTGCTGGCCACAGAAACATCTGTCTGTACCTCGGACTACAGAATCCCCTAACACAATTGATCGCTTGGAAGCCGACGTGCCCCTCGTTGCATTGGAGCCAGTCTCAATATCACAAACTTGGCTGTTTGTGCTACGTTCCCCTGAGAATCCATCACCCCCTACATTTTCCAAAACAGCATACCTGTTTGAAATGGGTATGTCCACAAAAGACTCCAGCACTAGATGCCTACCTCTCTTACCCTTCCTGCAGTTAACCCATCTATGTGACTGTATCTGAGACTTGCCCCCCTTCTTATAACTGCCATCCATCACATATTGTTGCTGTTGCAAATTCCTCATCGCTTCTATCTGTCTCTCCAACCGATCCACTCGATCTGATAAGATTCACATCCAACAGCGTTTATGGCAGATATAATCCGCAGTATCCCTTAAACTCACTTTAAACTCTCACATCTGACAAGAAGTACAAATCGCTGCAAAGCCCATTTTTGCTCCTTCACAATCTACAGTCCCAGAAAATAACATCGTCTTATTCCTCTACAAACACTGCCACAGGTTAAATTAATAGCTATGGTTTATATTTTAAGTTTAATCAAGAGACTTATCTCCAAAAACATATAATCAAGAAAGAATCCACTGTACTCACTACTGCAGCCTTTCTCTCGGACAGACTTAAAACAATAGAGGAGAAAGAGGATCAGTCCTCGGCAGAGGCCTTACCTGCATTCCCCTACGCTCTCGGATCAACGAGTTCAACACGCGGCGAGACATCGAACAATTCTTCCGCCGCCTTCGCCTCCGCGCCTGCTTCTTCAACCAAGACTCTCGCCCACCCTCTGGCGACCCCTTCTCACGCCTCCAACACACCCCATCCACCTGGCCTCTTACCTGCCCTCGATCTCTTCATAGCCAACTACCGCTGCGACATTAACCGCCTCAACCTCTCCACCCCTCTCACCCACTCCAACCTCTCACCCTCGGAACGTGCAGCCCTCCACTCCCTCCGTTCCAACCCCAACCTCACTATCAAACCGGCAGACCAGGGAGGCGTGGTGGTAGTTTGGCGCACCGACCTTTACACCGCTGAGGCTAAACGCCAGCTCGCGGACACCTCCTCCTACTGCCCCCTTGACCATGACCCCACCCCCCACCACCAAACCATCATCTCCCAGACCGTCCATAACCTCATCACCTCGGGTGATCTCCCATCCACCGCCTCCAACCTCATAGTCCCACAACCTCGCACCGCCCGTTTCTACCTCCTGCCCAAAATCCACAAACCTGACTGCCCCGGCGAACCTATTGTCTCCGCCTGCTCCTGCCCCACCGAACTCATCTCCGCATACCTTGACACTGTCCTGTCTCCCTTAGTCCAAGAACTCCCCACCTACGTTCGGGACACCATCATGCCCTCCACCTCCTCCATGATTTTCGCTTCCCCGGTCCCCAACGCCTTATCTTCACCATGGACATCGAGTTCCTGTAACCTCCATCCCCCATCACGAAGGACTCAAAGCCCTCCGCTTCTTCCTTTCCCGCCGTACCAACCAGTACCCTTCCACTGACACCCTCCTTCGACTGACTGAACTGGTCCTCACCCTGAACAACTTCTCTTTCCAATCCTCCCACTTCCTCCAAACGAAAGGAGTAGCCATGGGCACCCGAATGGGCCCCAGCTATGCCTGCCTCTTCGTAGGATGTGTGGAACAGTCCATCTTCCGCAGCTACACTGGCACCACCCCCGACCTTTTCCTCCGCTACATCGATGACTGTATCGGTGCTGCCTCGTGCTCCCACGAGGAGGTTGAACAGTTTATCCACTTTACCAACACCTTCCACCCCGACCTCAAATTCATCTGGACTGTCTCAGACTCCTCCCTCCCCTTCCTAGATCTTTCCATTTCTATCTCGGCCGACCGAATCAACACGGACATCTACTATAAACCGACTGACTCCCACAGCTACCTAGACTACACCTACTCCCACCCTGCCCCCTGTAAAAACGCCATCCCATTTTCCCAATTCCTTTGTCTCCGCCGCATCTGCTCCCAGGAGGACCAGTTCCAAATCCGTACAACCCAGATGGCCTCCTTCTTCAAAGACTGCAATTTCCCCCCCGACGTGGTCGACAATGCCCTCCACCGCATCTCTTCCACTTCCCGCTCCTCCGCCCTTGAGCCCCGCTCCTCCAACCGCCACCAGGACAGAACCCCACTGGTCCTCACCTACCACCCCACCAACCTCCATGTACAGCGTATCATCCGCCGTCATTTCCGCCACCTCCAAACGGACCCCACCACCAGTGATATATTTCCCTCCCCTCCCCTATCAGCGCTCCGGAAAGACCACTCCCTCCGTGACTCGTCTCGTCAGCTCCACACCCCCCACCAACCCATCCTCCACTCCCGGCACCTTCCCCTGCAACCGCAAGAAATGCAAAACTTGCGCCCACACCTCCCCCCTTACTTCCCTCCAAGACCCCTAGGGGTACTTCCATATCCCCCACAAATTCACCTGCACCTCCACACACATCATTTATTGCATCCGCTGCACCCGATGTGGCCTCCTCTATATTGGGGAGACAGGCCGCCTACTTGCGGTACATTTCAGAGAACACCTCTGGGACACCCGGACCAACCAACCCAACCACCCCGTGGCTCAACACTTCAACTCCCCCTCCCACTCCACCAAGGACATGCAGGTCCTTGGACTCCTCCATCGCCAGACCATAGCAACACGACGGTTGGAGGAAGACCGCCTCATCTTCTGCCTAGGAACCCTCCAACCACAAAGGATGAACTCAGATTTCACCAGTTTCCTCATTTCCTTGTCTCCGTCAAATCCCTCGAACTCAGCACCGCCTTCCTAACCTGCAATCATCTTCCTGACCTCTCTGCCCCCACCCCACTCAGGCCTATCACCCTCACCTTGACCTCCTTCCACCTATCGCATTTCCAACGCCCCTCCCTCAAGTCCCTCCTCCCTACCTTTTATCTTAGCCTGTTGGGCACACTCTCCTCATTCCTGAAGAAGGGCTTATGCCCGAAACGTCGATTCTCCTGTTCCTTGGATGCTACCTGACCTGCTGCGCTTTTCCAGCAACACATTTTCAGACTTAAAACAATAATTAACTTATCTGATTCTGTGCTGTGAACTTCGCCCAACAGTTCCTCCAAGTTTAGTTGTGAATTTCACTGTTTGTTAAGTTTCCCAGATGCACACCGATGTCCAGCGATAAACGAATTCAAACAGCAAAGGCGGTAACTGTGCAGGTTCTCTCTCTCTCTCTCTCTCTCCTGCACTGTCCTTACCATGTGCTTCCTTTGTCAGCTCTTCTCCCTGTTAAACTGCTGTTGTTTTGACTTTTTTTTCCAAAGCTCCAAAACAATTCCTCAGAGACTTTCCCCCCGCCCCGTGTCCTGGAGTCTCTCACAGAGGGTGACAGCCTGCCTGCGTTCAGCCTGGTGATTCCTGTTGAGAATTCAGTTTTGAGTTTGTTCCCTCCCCCTCTCTGTGTAGATGAGGTCATGGTGGATGGTACCACGGCCTGGTTTGTAATACTGGCCCTGGGCTCAGGCTGGATTTGCACAACCGATGGGTTTGGCAGGTTTCGGGGGCCGTGGTGGGGTGTGGGTGGGGTTTGAGGGGGTGTTGGGATTAGGGTGGATTGAGTGGGTGTTGGGATTAGGTTGGGGTGAAGGGGTGTTGGGATTAGGGTAGTTTGAGGGGTTGTTTGGATTAGGGTAGGTTGACGAGGTGTTGGGATTGGGTGGGTTGAGTAGTGTTGGGATTAGGGTGGGTTGAAGGAGTGTTGGGATTAGGGTGGGGTGAGGGGGTATTGGGATTAGGGTGGGTTGAGGGGGTGTTGGGAATAGGGTGGGTTGTGGGGGTATTGGGATTAGGGTGGGTTGAGGGGAATTGAAATTAGGGTGGGGTGAGGGGGTGTTGGGATTAGGGTGGGTTGAGGGGGTGTTGGGATTAGGGTGGGGTGAGGGGCTGTTGGGATTAGGGTGGGGTGAGGGGCTGTTGGGAGTAGGTGTGTTGAGGGGGTGTTGGGATTAGGGTGGGTTGAGGGGGTATTGGGTTTAGGGTGGGGTGAAGGGTGTATGGAATAGGGTAGGTTGAAGGGGTGTTGGGATTAGGGGGTGTTGGGATTAGGGTGGGTTGAAGGGGTGTTGGGATTAGGGTGGGTTGAGGGGCTGTTGGGTTTAGGGTGGGGTGAGGGGGTGTATGGATTAGGGTTTGTTGAGGGGGTGTTGGAATTAGGGTGAGTTGAGCGGAATTGGGATTAGGGTGGGTTGAGGGGGTGTATGGATTAGGGTAGGTTAAGGGGGTGTTGGGATTAGGGTGGGTTGAGGGGAATTGGAATTAGGGTGGGGTGAGGGGTGTTGGGATTAGGGTTGGTTGAGGTGCTGTTGGGATTAGGGTGGGGTGAGGGGCTGTTGGGATTAGGGAGGGGTGAGGGGGTGTTGGGATTAGGGTGGGGTGAGGGGATGTTGGGATTAGGGTGGATTGGTGGGTATTGGGATCAGGGTGGGTTGATGGGTGTATGGATTAGGGTAGGTTGAGGGGGTGTATGGATTAGGGTGTGTTGAGGGGCTGTTGGGATTAGGGTTTGTTGAGGGGTTGTTGGGATTAGGGTGGGTTGAAGGGGTGTTGGGATTAGGGTGGTTTGAGGGGAATTGGGATTAGGGTGGGTTCAGGAAGTGTTGGGATTTGGGTGGGGTGAGGGGGTGTTGGGATTAGGGTGGGGTGAAGGGTTGTTGGGATTAGGGTGGTTTGAGGGGAATTGGGATTAGGGTGGGTTCAGGAAGTGTTGGGATTAGGGTGGGTTGAGGGGTGTTGGTATTAGGGTGGGTTGAGGTGGTATTGGAATTAGGGTAGGTTGAGGGGGTGTTGGTATTAGGGTGGGTTGAGGGGGTGTTGGGGTTAGGGTGGGTTGCAGGGGTGTTGGGATTAGGGTGGGTTGCAGGGGTGTTGGGATTAGGGTGGGTTGAAGGGATGTTGGGAGTAGGGTGGGTTGAGGGGGTGTTGGGATTAGGGTGGGTTGAGGCGGTATTGGGATCTGGGTGGGTTGAGGGGTGTTGGAATTAGGGTGGGGTGAGGGGAATTGGGATTTTTGGTGGGTTCAGGTGGGTTTAGGGGAATTGGAATTAGGGTGGGGTGAGGGGGTGTCGGGATCTGGGTGGGTTGAGGGGTGTTGGAATTAGGGTGGGGTGAGGGGAATTGGTATTAGGGTGGGTTCAGGAAGTGTTGGGGTTAGGGTGGGTTGAGGGGGTGTATGGTTTAGGGTGGGTTGAGGGGGTGTTGGGATTAGGGTGTGTTGAGGGGGTGTCGGTATTAGGGTGGGTTGAGGGGGTATTGGGATTAGGGTAGGTTGAGGGGGTGTTGGGATTAGGGTGGGTTGAAGGGGTGTTGGGATTAGGGTAGTTTGAGGGGAATTGGGATTAGAGTGGGTTCAGGAAGTGTTGGGAGTTTTGGTGGGTTAAGGGGGTGTAAGGATTAGGGTGTGTTGAAGGGGTGTCGGGATTAGTGTGGATTGAGGGGGTGTCGGTATTAGGGTAGGTTGAGGGGGAGTTGGTATTAGGGTGGGTTGAGGGAGTGTTGGGATTAGGTTGGGTTGAAGGGGTGTTGGGATTAGGGTGGGTTGAGGGGGTGTTGGGGTTAGGGTGGGTTGCAGGGGTGTTGGGATTAGGGTGGGTTGAAGGGATGTTGGGAGTAGGTTGGGTTGAGGGGGTGTTGGGATTAGGGTGGATTGAGGGGGTATTGGGACCAGGGTGGGTTGGTGGGTATTGGGATCTGGGTGGGTTGAGGGGTGTTGGAATTAGGGTGGGGTGAGGGGAATTGGGATTTTTGGTCGGTTCAGGAAGTGTTGGGATTTTTGGTGGGTTAAGGGGGTGTAAGGATTAGGGTGTGTTGAAGGGGTGTCGGGATTAGTGTGGATTGAGGGGGTGTCGGTATTAGGGTACGTTGAGGGGGTATTGGGATTAGGGTAGGTTGAGGGGGAGTTGGTATTAGGGTGGGTTGAGGGGGTGTTAGGGTTAGGGTGGGTTGAGGGGGTATTGGGATCAGGGTGGGTTGAGGGGTGTTAGGATCAGGGTGGGTTGGGGGGTATTGGGATCAGGGTGGGTTGGGTGTATTGGGATCAGGGTGAGTTGAGGGGTGTTGGGATCAGGGTGGCTTGGGGGGTGTTGGGGTTAGGATGTGTTGAGGAGCCTTGCGGTTAGATGGGCTGAAGGGTGTCTTTCTGAAATGATCTCCTCCGTTCTCCTGACAGATGCAGCAGAGGAGAGGCCCGAGATCGGCTGGGGGAGGTCTCCACCGTCACCGTTGACAACGAGCCCTGGGCCACCCAAGAAGATGCCCGGGGCAAGGCGCTCTTTGTCGGACCGGGTCAAGTCCCCGGGCACAGTGCGGCGTCTGTCCATCAAGATGAAGAAGCTGCCGGAGCTGAGACGCAAACTGAGCCTAAGGGGTTCTCCACGGGGCGGCCGCCAGGCTGGAGACACAGGGAGGCCTCCATCCCCTCCCTCATCCCCAGCCTCAAGTATCTCACCATCTGTCTCCAACGTGCTGTGCCGCTACCACCTGGACAGCAGCGTCTCGGCCCGAGGGAGCCTGTGGCCCCGAGCCAAGCTGACACGGAGAGCCAGCACCAAGACCCTGGGCCGGCCTGGTTACCTGAGCGACGGTGACTCCCCTGAGCTGCAGGCTAGGCCTCGGCCTCAGGCCGGGAGTGAGGCCCAAGGTCCCGGGCCACCAGGTACGGACAGCCCAAGGCTGGACCCAGCCGCCTTCCGGCCATACGATGGGGGAGGGGGTGGGGGTGAACAGCAGCGAGGCCTACGGCACCTCTCTGGCCTCATCAATGTGCGGCTGTATGGGGTAGAGCTTCCCCGGGCTGGTCCAGCCGATATCTGCTGTGCTATCCAGGTGGACTCGGTTAGCAAGGCCCGCACCGCTGCCCTCAGCTGCCGCCGTGGCCCTTTCCTGGGCCTTGACCACACCTTCAACCTGGAGCTGGAACGTTCCCGCCTCCTCACACTGCTGCTCTTCAGCTGGGACCCAGCCTCAGCCCGGAACCGACTCTGCTGCCAAGGCACTGCTGCACTTCCACCGCTCTTCACAGGTACCTACGGGATCCTCCTCTCCCCAATCTTCCCGCGCTCTCCAATCTACACCCTCTCCCCAAACTTCCTCCATTCTCCAATCTTCATCCTGTCCCCTTCCCAAAGGGCCACCCCGATCCCTCCACTGTTCGCAGGTTCCGCTCTCCCCATCAACATCCTCTTCCCAATCGTCATCCTTACCCAAATCTCCATCCTTTCCCCAATCTCCATCCTTTCCCCAATCTCCATCCTTTCCCCAATCTCCATCCTTTCCCCAATCTCTATCCTTTCCCCAATCACAATCCTTTCCCCAATCTCCATCTTTTCCCCAATCTCCATCTTTTCCACAATCTCTATCCTTTCCCCAATCTCCATCCTTTCCCCAATCTCCATCCTTTCCCCAATCTCCATCCTTTCCCCAATCTCCATCTTTTCCCCAATCTCTATCCTTTCCCCAATCTCTATCCTTTCCCCAATCTCTATCCTTTCCCCAATCTCCATCCTTTCTCCAATCTCCATCCTTTTCCCCAATCTCTATCCTTTCCCCAATCTCTATCCTTTCCCCAATCTTCATTCTTTCCCCAATCTCCATCCTCTCCCCAATCTCTATCCTTTCCCCAATCTCCATCTTTTCCCCATTCTCCATCTTTTCACCAATCTTCATTCTTTCCCCAATCTCTATCCTTTCCCCAATCTCTATCCTTTCCCCAATCTCTATCCTTTCCCCAATCTCCATCCTTTCCCAATCTCCATCCATTCCACAATCTCTATCCTTTTCCCCAATCTTGATCCTTCCCCAATCTCCATCCTTTCCCCATCTCTATCCTTTCCCCATCTCTATCCTTTCCCCAATCTCTATCTTTTCCCCAATCTCTATCTTTTCCCCAATCTCTATCCTTTCCCCAATCTCTATCCTTTCCCCAATCTCCATCCTTTCCCCAATCTCCATCCATTCCACAATCTCTATCCTTACCCCAATCTCCATCCTTTCCCCAATCTCCATCTTTTCCGCGATCTGTATCCTTTACCTATTCTTCATCCTTCCCGAATCTCTATCCTTTCCCCAATCTCTGTCCTTTCCCCAATCTCCATCATTTCCCCAATCTCTATACTTTCCCCAATCTCAATCCTTCCCCCTATCTCCATCCTTTCCCCAGACTCAATCCTTTCCCCATTCTCCATCCTTTCCACCATCTCTATCCTTTCCCCAATCTCCATCATTTCCCCAATCTCCATCTTTTCCCCAATCTCCATCTTTTCCGCGATCTGTATCCTTTACCTATTCTTCATCCTTCCCCAATCTCTATCCTTTCCCCAATCTCTATTCTTTCCCCAATCTCCATCATTTCCCCAATCTCTATACTTTCCCCAATCTCTATTCTTTCCCCAATCTCCATCATTTCCCCAATCTCTATACTTTCCCCAATCTCAATCCTTTCCCCTATCTCCATCCTTTCCCCAGTCTCAATCCTTTCCCCATTCTCCATCTTTTCCCCAATCTTCATTCTTTCCCCAACCTCTATCCTTTCCCCAATCTCTATCCTTTCCCCATCTCCATCCTTTCCCCAATCTCCATCCATTCCCCAGTCTCCATCCTTTCCCCAATCTCTATCTTTTCCCCAATCTCCATCCATTCCCCAATCTCCATCCTTTCCCCAATCTCTATCCCTTCCCCATCTCCATCCTTTCCCCAATCTCCATCTTTTCCCCAATCTCTATCCTTTCCCCAATCTCCATCCTTTCCCCAATCTCCATCCTTTCCCCAATCTCCATCTTTTCCCCAATCTCTATCCTTTACCTAATCTTCATCCTTCCCCAATCTCTATCCTTTCCCCAATCTCCATCCTTTCTCCAATCTCCATCCTTTTCTCCAATCTCCATCCATTCCCCAATCTCCATCCTTTCCCCATCTCCATCGTTTCCCCAGTCTCAATTCTTTCCCCATTCTCCATCTTTTCCCCAATCTTCATTCTTTCCCAACCTCGATCCTTTCCCCAATCTCTATCCTTTCCCCAATCTCCATCCTTTCCCCAATCTCTATCCTTTCCCCAATCTCTATACTTTCCCCAATCTCAATCCTTTCCCCTATCTCCATCCTTGCCCCAGTCTCAATCCTTTCCCCATTCTCCATCTTTTCCCCAATTTTCATTCTTTCCCCAACCTCTATACTTTCCCCAATCTCTATCCTTTCCCCAATCTCCATCCTTTCCCCAATCTCCATCCATTCCCCAGTCTCCATCCTTTCCCCAATCTCCATCCCTTCCCCAATCGCAATCTTTCCGCGATCTGTATCCTTTACCTATTCTTCATCCTTCCCGAATCTCTATCCTTTCCCCAATCTCTATCCTTTCCCCAATCTCCATCATTTCCCCAATCTCTATACTTTCCTCAATCTCAATCCTTACCCCTATCTCCATCCTTTCCCCAGTCTCAATCCTTTCCCCATTCTCCATCCTTTCCCCAATCTCTATCCTTTCCCCAATCTCCATCATTTCCCCAATCTCCATCTTTTCCCCAATCTCCATCTTTTCCCCAATCTCCATCTTTTCCGCGATCTGTATCCTTTACCTATTCTTCATCCTTCCCCAATCTCTATCCTTTCCCCAATCTCTATTCTTTCCCCAATCTCCATCATTTCCCCAATCTCTATACTTTCCCCAATCTCTATCCTTTCCCCTATCTCCATCCTTTCCCCAGTCTCAATCCTTTCCCCATTCTCCATCTTTTCCCCAATCTTCATTCTTTCCCCAACCTCTATCCTTTCCCCAATCTCTATCCTTTCCCCATCTCCATCCTTTCCCCAATCTCCATCCATTCCCCAGTCTCCATCTTTTCCCCAATCTCCATCCATTCCCCAATCTCCATCCTTTCCCCAATCTCTATCCCTTCCCCATCTCCATCCTTTCCCCAATCTCCATCTTTTCCCCAATCTCTATCCTTTCCCCAATCTCCATCCTTTCCCCAATCTCCATCCTTTCCCCAATCTCCATCTTTTCCCCAATCTCTATCCTTTACCTAATCTTCATCCTTCCCCAATCTCTATCCTTTCCCCAATCTCCATCCTTTCTCCAATCTCCATCCTTTTCTCCAATCTCCATCCATTCCCCAATCTCCATCCTTTCCCCATCTCCATCGTTTCCCCAGTCACAATTCTTTCCCCATTCTCCATCCTTTCCCCAATCTCTATCCTTTCCCCAATCTCCATCATTTCCCCAATCTTCATCTTTTCCCCAATCTCCATCCATTCCCCAGTCTCCATCATTTCCCCAACCTCTATACTTTCCCCAATCTCTATCCTTTCCCCTATCTCCATCCTTTTCCAGTCTCAATCCTTTCCCCATTCTCCATCTTTTCCCCAATCTTCATTCTTTCCCCAACCTCTATCCTTTCCCCAATCTCTATCCTTTCCCCATCTCCATCCTTTCCCCAATCTCCATCCATTCCCCAGTCTCCATCTTTTCCCCAATCTCCATCCATTCCCCAATCTCCATCCTTTCCCCAATCTCTATCCCTTCCCCATCTCCATCCTTTCCCCAATCTCCATCTTTTCCCCAATCTCTATCCTTTCCCCAATCTCCATCCTTTCCCCTATCTACATCATTTCCCCAGTCTCAATCCTTTCCCCATTCTCCATCTTTTCCCCAATCTTCATTCTTTCCCCAACCTCTATCCTTTCCCCAATCTCTATCCTTTCCCCAATCTCCATCCTTTCCCCAATCTCCATCCATTCCCCAGTCTCCATCCTTTCCCCAATCTCTATCTTTTCCCCAATCTCCATCCATTCCCCAATCTCCATCCTTTCCCCAATCTCTATCCCTTCCCCATCTCCATCCTTTCCCCAATCTCCATCTTTTCCCCAATCTCTATCCTTTCCCCAATCTCCATCCTTTCCCCAATCTCCATCCTTTCCCCAATCTCCATCTTTTCCCCAATCTCTATCCTTTACCTAATCTTCATCCTTCCCCAATCTCTATCCTTTCCCCAATCTCCATCCTTTCTCCAATCTCCATCCTTTTCTCCAATCTCCATCCATTCCCCAATCTCCATCCTTTCCCCATCTCCATCGTTTCCCCAGTCTCAATTCTTTCCCCATTCTCCATCTTTTCCCCAATCTTCATTCTTTCCCCAACCTCGATCCTTTCCCCAATCTCTATCCTTTCCCCAATCTCCATCCTTTCCCCAATCTCTATCCTTTCCCCAATCTCTATACTTTCCCCAGTCTCCATCCTTTCCCCAATCTCCATCCTTTCCCCAATCGCCATCTTTTCCGCGATCTGTATCCTTTACCTATTCTTCATCCTTCCCGAATCTCTATCCTTTCCCCAATCTCTATCCTTTCCCCAATCTCCATCATTTCCCCAATCTCTATACTTTCCCCAATCTCAATCCTTACCCCTATCTCCATCCTTTCCCCAGTCTCAATCCTTTCCCCATTCTCCATCCTTTCCCCAATCTCCATCATTTCCCCAATCTCCATCTTTTCCCCAATCTCCATCTTTTCCGCGATCTGTATCCTTTACCTATTCTTCATCCTTCCCCAATCTCTATCCTTTCCCCAATCTCTATTCTTTCCCCAATCTCCGTCATTTCCCCAATCTCTATACTTTCCCCAATCTCAATCCTTACCCCTATCTCCATCCTTTCCCCAGTCTCTATCCTTTCCCCATTCTCCATCCTTTCCCCAATCTCTATCCTTTCCCCAATCTCTATCCTTTCCCTAATCTCCATCGTTTCCCCAATCTCCATCCATTCCCTAGTCTCCATCCTTTCCCCAAACTCCATCTTTTCCCCAAACCCCATCTTTTACCCAATCTCCATCTTTTCCCCAATCTCCACCTTTTCCCCAATCTCCATCTTTTCCCCAATCTCTGTCCTGTCCCCAATCTCTATCCTTTCCCCAATCTCTATCCTTTCTCCAATCTCTAGCCTTTCCTCAATCTCCATCCTTTTCCCCAATCTCCATCCTTCCTCCAATCTCCATCCTTTTCTCCAATCTCCGCCCTTTCCACAATCTCCATCTTTTCCCCAATCTCCATCCTTCCTCCAATCTCCATCCATTCCCCAATCTCCATCCATTCCTCAATCTCTATCCTTTCCCCAATCTCCATCTTTTCCCCAGTCTCAGTCTTTCCCTAATCTTCGTCCTTCCCCCATCTCTATCCTTACCCCATCTCCATCTTTTCCCCAATCTATATACTTTCCCCAATCTCCATCCTTTCCCCAATCTCCATCCTTTCTTGAATCTCCATCATTTTCTCCAATCTCCACCCTTTCCACAATCTCCATCTTTTCCCCAATCTCCATCCTTTTCTCCAATCTCCACCCTTTCCCCAAGCTCCACCCTTTCCCCAATCTCCATCCTTTCCCCAATCTCCATCCTTTCCCCAATCTCCATCTTTTCCCCAATCTCCATCTTTTCCGCGATCTGTATCCTTTACCTATTCTTCATCCTTCCCGAATCTCTCTCCTTTCCCCAATCTCTATCCTTTCCCCAATCTCCATCAATTCCCCAATCTCTATACTTTCCCCAATCTCCATCTTTTCCCCAGTCTCAGTCTTTCCCTAATCTTCGTCCTTCCGCCAATCTCCATCCTTTTCCCCAATCTCCATCTTTTCTCCAATCTCCATCCTTTCCCCAATTTCCATCCGTTCCCCAATCTCCATCCTTTTCCCCAATCTCCATCCTTTTCCCCAATCTCCATCCTATTCCCCAATCTCCATCATTTCCCCAATCTCTGTACTTTCCCCAATCTCCATCCCTTTCCCCAATCTCCATCCTTTCCCCAATCTCAATCCTTTCCCCAATTTCCATCTTTTCCCCAATCTCTATCCTTTCCCCAATCTCTATCCTTTCCCCAATCCCCATTCTTTCCCCAATCTCAATCTTTTCCCCATTCTCCATCTTTTCCCCAATCTTCATTCTTTCCCCAACCTCTATCCTTTCCCCAATCTCTATCCTTTCCCCAATCCCCATTCTTTCCCCAATCTCCACCCTTTCCCCAATCTCCATCTTTTCCCCAATCTCCATCTTTTCCCCAATCTCTACCCTTTCCCCAATCTCCATCCTTTCCCCAATCTCTATCCTTTCCCCAATCTTCATGCTTTCCCCAAACTCCATCCTTTCCCCAATCTCTATCCTTTCCCCAATCTTCCTCCTTCCCCAATCTCTATCCTTTCCCCAATCTCTATCATTTCCCCAATCTCTATCCTTTCCCCAATCTCTATCCCTTCCCCATCTCTATCCTTTCCCCGATCTCCATCCTTTCCCCAATCTCTATCCTTTCCCCAATCTACTTCCTTCCCCACTCTCTATCCTTTCCCCAATCTCCATCCATTCCCCATTCTCCATCTTTTCCCCAATCTTCATTCTTTCCCCAACCTCTATCCTTTCCCCAATCTCTATCCTTTCCCCAATCTCCATCCTTTCCCCAATCTCTATCCTTTCCCTAATCTCCATCGTTTCCCCAATCTCCATCCATTCCCTAGTCTCCATCCTTTCCCCAAACTCCATCTTTTCCCCAAACTCCATCTTTTACCCAATCTCCATCTTTTCCCCAATCTCCACCTTTTCCCCAATCTCCATCTTTTCCCCAATCTCTGTCCTGTCCCCAATCTCTATCCTTTCCCCAATCTCTATCCTTTCTCCAATCTCTAGCCTTTCCTCAATCTCCATCCTTTTCCCCAATCTCCATCCTTCCTCCAATCTCCATCCTTTTCTCCAATCTCCGCCCTTTCCACAATCTCCATCTTTTCCCCAATCTCCATCCTTCCTCCAATCTCCATCCATTCCCCAATCTCCATCCATTCCTCAATCTCTATCCTTTCCCCAATCTCCATCTTTTCCCCAGTCTCAGTCTTTCCCTAATCTTCGTCCTTCCCCCATCTCTATCCTTACCCCATCTCCATCTTTTCCCCAATCTATATACTTTCCCCAATTTCCATCCTTTCCCCAATCTCCATCCTTTCTCGAATCTCCATCCTTTTCTCCAATCTCCACCCTTTCCACAATCTCCATCTTTTCCCCAATCTCCATCCTTTTCTCCAATCTCCACCCTTTCCCCAAGCTCCATCCTTTCCCCAATCTCTATCCTTTCCCCAATCTCTATACTTTCCCCAATCTCAATCCTTTCCCCTATCTCCATCCTTGCCCCAGTCTCAATACTTTCCCCATTCTCCATCTTTTCCCCAATTTTCATTCTTTCCCCAACCTCTATACTTTCCCCAATCTCTATCCTTTCCCCAATCTCCATCCTTTCCCCAATCTCCATCCATTCCCCAGTCTCCATCCTTTCCCCAATCTCCATCCTTTCCCCAATCGCCATCTTTCCGCGATCTGTATCCTTTACCTATTCTTCATCCTTCCCGAATCTCTATCCTTTCCCCAATCTCTATCCTTTCCCCAATCTCCATCATTTCCCCAATCTCTATACTTTCCTCAATCTCAATCCTTACCCCTATCTCCATCCTTTCCCCAGTCTCAATCCTTTCCCCATTCTCCATCCTTTCCCCAATCTCTATCCTTTCCCCAATCTCCATCATTTCCCCAATCTCCATCTTTTCCCCAATCTCCATCTTTTCCCCAATCTCCATCTTTTCCCCAATCTCCATCTTTTCCGCGATCTGTATCCTTTACCTATTCTTCATCCTTCCCCAATCTCTATCCTTTCCCCAATCTCTATTCTTTCCCCAATCTCCATCATTTCCCCAATCTCTATACTTTCCCCAATCTCAATCCTTTCCCCTATCTCCATCCTTTCCCCAGTCTCAATCCTTTCCCCATTCTCCATCTTTTCCCCAATCTTCATTCTTTCCCCAACCTCTATCCTTTCCCCAATCTCTATCCTTTCCCCATCTCCATCCTTTCCCCAATCTCCATCCATTCCCCAGTCTCCATCTTTTCCCCAATCTCCATCCATTCCCCAATCTCCATCCTTTCCCCAATCTCTATCCCTTCCCCATCTCCATCCTTTCCCCAATCTCCATCTTTTCCCCAATCTCTATCCTTTCCCCAATCTCCATCCTTTCCCCAATCTCCATCCTTTCCCCAATCTCCATCTTTTCCCCAATCTCTATCCTTTACCTAATCTTCATCCTTCCCCAATGTCTATCCTTTCCCCAATCTCCATCCTTTCTCCAATCTCCATCCTTTTCTCCAATCTCCATCAATTCCCCAATCTCCATCCTTTCCCCATCTCCATCGTTTCCCCAGTCTCAATTCTTTCCCCATTCTCCATCCTTTCCCCAATCTCTATCCTTTCCACAATCTCCATCATTTCCCCAATCTTCATCTTTTCCCCAATCTCCATCTTTTCCGCGATCTGTATCGTTTACCTATTCTTCATCCTTCCCCAACCTCTATCCTTTCCCCAATCTCTATTCTTTCCCCAATCTCCATCATTTCCCCAATCTCTATACTTTCCCCAATCTCAATCCTTTCCCCTATCTCCATCATTTTCCCAGTCTCAATCCTTTCCCCATTCTCCATCTTTTCCCCAATCTTCATTCTTTCCCCAACCTCTATCCTTTCCCCAATCTCTATCCTTTCCCCAATCTCCATCCTTTCCCCAATCTCCATCCATTCCCCAGTCTCCATCCTTTCCCCAATCTCTATCTTTTCCCCAATCTCCATCCATTCCCCAATCTCCATCCTTTCCCCAATCTCTATCCCTTCCCCATCTCCATCCTTTCCCCAATCTCCATCTTTTCCCCAAT
This sequence comes from Chiloscyllium plagiosum, assembly GCF_037043375.1. NCBI lineage: Eukaryota > Metazoa > Chordata > Chondrichthyes > Orectolobiformes > Hemiscylliidae > Chiloscyllium > Chiloscyllium plagiosum. The sequence continues at coordinate 37,801,936 of NW_028270183.1, forward strand.
CTCTATCCTTTCCCCAATCTCCATCCTTTCCCCCATCTCCATCCTTTCCCCAATCTCCATCTTTTCCCCAATCTCTATCCTTTACCTAATCTTCATCCTTCCCCAATCTCTATCCTTTCCCCAATCTCCATCCTTTCTCCAATCTCCATCCTTTTCTCCAATCTCCATCCATTCCCCAATCTCCATCCTTTCCCCATCTCCATCGTTTCCCCAGTCTCAATTCTTTCCCCATTCTCCATCTTTTCCCCAATCTTCATTCTTTCCCCAACCTCGATCCTTTCCCCAATCTCTATCCTTTCCCCAATCTCCATCCTTTCCCCAATCTCTATCCTTTCCCCAATCTCTATACTTTCCCCAGTCTCCATCCTTTCCCCAATCTCCATCCTTTCCCCAATCGCCATCTTTTCCGCGATCTGTATCCTTTACCTATTCTTCATCCTTCCCGAATCTCTATCCTTTCCCCAATCTCTATCCTTTCCCCAATCTCCATCATTTCCCCAATCTCTATACTTTCCCCAATCTCAATCCTGACCCCTATCTCCATCCTTTCCCCAGTCTCAATCCTTTCCCCATTCTCCATCCTTTCCCCAATCTCTATCCTTTCCCCAATCTCCATCATTTCCCCAATCTCCATCTTTTCCCCAATCTCCATCTTTTCCGCGATCTGTATCCTTTACGTATTCTTCATCCTTCCCCAATCTCTATCCTTTCCCCAATCTCTATTCTTTCCCCAATCTCCATCATTTCCCCAATCTCTATACTTTCCCCAATCTCAATCCTTACCCCTATCTCCATCCTTTCCCCAGTCTCAATCCTTTCCCCATTCTCCATCCTTTCCCCAATCTCTATCCTTTCCCCAATCTCTATCCTTTCCCTAATCTCCATCGTTTCCCCAATCTCCATCCATTCCCTAGTCTCCATCCTTTCCCCAAACTCCATCTTTTACCCAAACTCCATCATTTACCCAATCTCCATCTTTTCCCCAATCTCCACCTTTTCCCCAATCTCTGTCCTGTCCCCAATCTCTATCCTTTCCCCAATCTCTATCCTTTCTCCAATCTCTAGCCTTTCCCCAATCTCCATCTTTTCCCCAATCTCCATCTTTTCCGCGATCTGTATCCTTTACCTATTCTTCATCCTTCCCCAATCTCTATTCTTTCCCCAATCTCTATTCTTTCCCCAATCTCCATCATTTCCCCAACCTCTATACTTTCCCCAATCTCAATCCTTTCCCCTATCTCCATCCTTTCCCCAGTCTCAATCCTTTCCCCATTCTCCATCTTTTCCCCAATCTTCATTCTTTCCCCAACCTCTATCCTTTCCCCAATCTCTATCCTTTCCCCAATCTCCATCCTTTCCCCAATCTCCATCCTTTCCCCAATCTCCATCCATTCCCCAGGCTCCATCCTTTCCCCAATCTCTATCTTTTCCCCAATCTCCATCCATTCCCCAATCTCCATCCTTTGCCCAATCTCTATCCCTTCCCCATCTCCATCCTTTCCCCAATCACCATCTTTTCCCCAATCTCTATCCTTTCCCCAATCCCCATCCTTTCCCCAATCTCCATCTTTTCCCCAATCTCCATCCATTCCCCAATCTCCATCCTTTCCCCAATCTCTCTCCCTTCCCCATCTCCATCCTTTCCCCAATCTCCATCCTATTCCCCAATCTCCATCCTTTCCCCAATCTCCATCCTTTTCCCCAATCTCCATCCTTTTCCCCAATCTCCATCTTTTCTCCAATCTCCATCCTTTCCCCAATTTCCATCCGTTCCCCAATCTCCATCCTTTCCCCAATCTCTATCCGTTCCCCAATCTCCATCTTTTCCCCAATCTCTACCCTTTCCCCAATCTCCATCCTTTACCCAATCTCTATCCTTTCCCCAATCTCTACCCTTTCCCCAAACTCCATCCTTTCCCCAATCTCTATCCTTTCCCCAATCTTCCTCCTTCCCCAATCTCTCTCCTTTCCCCAATCTCTATCGTTTCCCCAATCTCTATCCTTTCCCCAATCTCTATCCCTTCCCCATCTCTATCTTTTCACCGATCTCCATCCTTTCCCCAATCTCTATCCTTTCCCCAATCTACTTCCTTCCCCACTCTCTATCCTTTCCCCAATCTCTGTCCTTTCCCCAATCTCTATCCCTTCCCCATCTCTATCCTTTCCCCAATCTCTATCTTTTCCCCAATCTCTATCCTTTCCCCAATCTCTATCCTTTCCCCAATCTCCATCCTTTCTCCAAGCACCAACCTTTTCTCCAATCTCCATCCTTTCCCCAATCTCCATCCTTTCCCCAATCTCCATCCTTTCCCCAATCTCCAACTTTTCCCCAATCTCTATCTGTTTCTCTAATCTCCACCCTTCCCCATCTCCATCCTTTCCCCAATCTCCATCCTATTCCCCAATCTCCATCCTTTCCCCAATCTCCATCCTTTTCCCCAATCTCCATCTTTTCTCCAATCTCCATCCTTTCCCCAATTTCCATCCGTTCCCCAATCTCCATCCTTTCCCCAATCTCTATCCTTTCCCCAATCTCCATCTTTTCCCCAATCTCTACCCTTTCCCCAATCTCCATCCTTTCCCCAATCTCTATCCTTTCCCCAATCTTCATGCTTTCCCCAAACTCAATCCTTTCCCCAATCTCTATCCTTTCCCCAATCTTCCTCCTTCCCCAATCTCTATCGTTTCCCCAATCTCTATCGTTTCCCCAATCTCTATCCTTTCCCCAATCTCTATCCCTTCCCCATCTCTATCCTTTCCCCGATCTCCATCCTTTCCCCAATCTCTATCCTTTCCCACTCTCTATCCTTTCCCCAATCTCTATCCTTTCCCCAATCTCTATCCCTTCCCCATCTCTATCCTTTCCCCAATCTCTGTCTTTTCCCCAATCTCGATCCTTTCCCCAATCTCTATCGTTTCCCCAATCTCCATCCATTCCCGAGTCTCTATCCTTTCCCCAAACTCCATCTTTTCCCCAAACTCCATCTTTTACCCAATCTCCATCTTTTCCCCAATCTCCATCTTTTCCCCAATCTCTATCCTTTCCCCAATCTCTATCCTTTCCCCAATCTCTATCCTTTCCCCAATCTCTATCCTTTCTCCAATCTCTGTCCTTTCTCCAATCTCTAGCCTTTCCCCATTCTCCATCCTTTTCCCCAATCTTCATCCTTCCCCATCTCTATCCTTTCCCCAATCTCTATCCCTTCCCCATCTCTATCCTTTCCCCAATCTCTATCTTTTCCCCAATCTCTATCCTTTCCCCAATCTCTATCCTTTCCCCAATCTCCATCCTTTCTCCAATCTCCAACCTTTTCTCCAATCTCCATCCTTTCCCCAATCTCCATCCTTTCCCCAATCTCCATCCTTTCCCCAATCTCCATCCTTTCCCCAATCTCCAACTTTACCCCAATCTCTATCTGTTTCTCTAATCTCCACCCTTTCCGCAATCTCCATCCTTTTCCCCAATCTTCATCCTTTTCCCCAATCTTCATCCTTCCCCATCTCTATCCTTTCCCCAATCCCTATCCTTTCTCCAATCTCTATCCCTTCCCCATCTCTTTCCTTTCCCCAATCTCTGTCTTTTCCCCAATCTCGATCCTTTCCCCAATCTCTATCCTTTCCCTAATCTCCATCGTTTCCCCAATCTCCATCCATTCCCTAGTCTCCATCCTTTCCCCAAACTCCATCTTTTCCCCAAACTCCATCTTTTACCCAATCTCCATCTTTTCCCCAATCTCCACCTTTTCCCCAATCTCCATCTTTTCCCCAATCTCTGTCCTGTCCCCAATCTCTATCCTTTCCCCAATCTCTATCTTTTCCCCAATCTCTATCCTTTCCCCAATCTCTATCCTTTCCCCAATCTCTATCCTTTCCCCAATCTCTATCCTATCTCCAATCTCTGTCCTTTCTCCAATCTCTAGCCTTTCCCCATTCTCCATCCTTTTCCCCAATCTTCATCCTTCCCCATCTCTATCCTTTCCCCAATCTCTATCCCTTCCCCATCTCTATCCTTTCCCCAATCTCTATCTTTTCCCCAATCTCTATCCTTTCCCCAATCTCTATCCTTTCCCCAATCTCCATCCTTTCTCCAATCTCCAACCTTTTCTCCAATCTCCATCCTTTCCCCAATCTCCATCCTTTCCCCAATCTCCATCCTTTCCCCAATCTCCAACTTTACCCCAATCTCTATCTGTTTCTCTAATCTCCACCCTTTCCGCAATCTCCATCCTTTTCCCCAATCTTCATCCTTTTCCCCAATCTTCATCCTTCCCCATCTCTATCCTTTCCCCAATCCCTATCCTTTCTCCAATCTCTATCCCTTCCCCATCTCTTTCCTTTCCCCAATCTCTGTCTTTTCCCCAATCTCGATCCTTTCCCCAATCTCTATCCTTTCCCTAATCTCCATCGTTTCCCCAATCTCCATCCATTCCCTAGTCTCCATCCTTTCCCCAAACTCCATCTTTTCCCCAAACTCCATCTTTTACCCAATCTCCATCTTTTCCCCAATCTCCATCTTTTCCCCAATCTCCATCTTTTCCCCAATCTCTGTCCTGTCCCCAATCTCTATCCTTTCCCCAATCTCTATTCTTTCCCCAATTTCCATCATTTCCCCAATCTCTATACTTTCCCCAATCTCAATCCTTACCCCTATCTCCATCCTTTCCCCAGTCTCAATCCTTTCCCCATTCTCCATCCTTTCCCCAATCTCTATCCTTTCCCCAATCTCTATCCTTTCCCTAATCTCCATCGTTTCCCCAATCTCCATCCATTCCCTAGTCTCCATCCTTTCCCCAAACTCCATCTTTTCCCCAAACTCCATCTTTTACCCAATCTCCATCTTTTCCCCAAGCTCCACCTTTTCCCCAATCTCCATCTTTTCCCCAATCTCTATCCTTTCTCCAATCTCTAGCCTTTCCCCAATCTCCATCTTTTCCCCAATCTCCATCTTTTCCGCGATCTGTATCCTTTACCTATTCTTCATCCTTCCCCAATCTCTATTCTTTCCCCAATCTCTATTCTTTCCCCAATCTCCATCATTTCCCCAACCTCTATACTTTCCCCAATCTCAATCCTTTCCCCTATCTCCATCCTTTCCCCAGTCTCAATCCTTTCCCCATTCTCCATCTTTTCCCCAATCTTCATTCTTTCCCCAACCTCTATCCTTGCCCCAATCTCTATCCTTTCCCCAATCTCCATCCTTTCCCCAATCTCCATCCTTTCCCCAATCTCCATCCATTCCCCAGGCTCCATCCTTTCCCCAATCTCTATCTTTTCCCCAATCTCCATCCATTCCCCAATCTCCATCCTTTGCCCAATCTCTATCCCTTCCCCATCTCCATCCTTTCCCCAATCACCATCTTTTCCCCAATCTCTATCCTTTCCCCAATCCCCATCCTTTCCCCAATCTCCATCCTTTCCCCAATCTCCATCTTTTCCCCAATCTCCATCCATTCCCCAATCTCCATCCTTTCCCCAATCTCTCTCCCTTCCCCATCTCCATCCTTTCCCCAATCTCCATCCTATTCCCCAATCTCCATCCTTTCCCCAATCTCCATCCTTTTCCCCAATCTCCATCTTTTCTCCAATCTCCATCCTTTCCCCAATTTCCATCCGTTCCCCAATCTCCATCCTTTCCCCAATCTCTATCGTTTCCCCAATCTCCATCCATTCCCGAGTCTCTATCCTTTCCCCAATCTTCCTCCTTCCCCAATCTCTATCGTTTCCCCAATCTCTATCGTTTCCCCAATCTCTATCCTTTCCCCAATCTCTATCCCTTCCCCATCTCTATCCTTTCCCCGATCTCCATCCTTTCCCCAATCTCTATCCTTTCCCACTCTCTATCCTTTCCCCAATCTCTATCCTTTCCCCAATCTCTATCCCTTCCCCATCTCTATCCTTTCCCCAATCTCTGTCTTTTCCCCAATCTCGATCCTTTCCCCAATCTCTATCGTTTCCCCAATCTCCATCCATTCCCGAGTCTCTATCCTTTCCCCAAACTCCATCTTTTCCCCAAACTCCATCTTTTACCCAATCTCCATCTTTTCCCCAATCTCCATCTTTTCCCCAATCTCTATCCTTTCCCCAATCTCTATCCTTTCCCCAATCTCTATCCTTTCCCCAATCTCTATCCTTTCTCCAATCTCTGTCCTTTCTCCAATCTCTAGCCTTTCCCCATTCTCCATCCTTTTCCCCAATCTTCATCCTTCCCCATCTCTATCCTTTCCCCAATCTCTATCCCTTCCCCATCTCTATCCTTTCCCCAATCTCTATCTTTTCCCCAATCTCTATCCTTTCCCCAATCTCTATCCTTTCCGCAATCTCCATCCTTTCTCCAATCTCCAACCTTTTCTCCAATCTCCATCCTTTCCCCAATCTCCATCCTTTCCCCAATCTCCATCCTTTCCCCAATCTCCATCCTTTCCCCAATCTCCAACTTTACCCCAATCTCTATCTGTTTCTCTAATCTCCACCCTTTCCGCAATCTCCATCCTTTTCCCCAATCTTCATCCTTTTCCCCAATCTTCATCCTTCCCCATCTCTATCCTTTCCCCAATCCCTATCCTTTCTCCAATCTCTATCCCTTCCCCATCTCTTTCCTTTCCCCAATCTCTGTCTTTTCCCCAATCTCGATCCTTTCCCCAATCTCTATCCTTTCCCTAATCTCCATCGTTTCCCCAATCTCCATCCATTCCCTAGTCTCCATCCTTTCCCCAAACTCCATCTTTTCCCCAAACTCCATCTTTTACCCAATCTCCATCTTTTCCCCAATCTCCACCTTTTCCCCAATCTCCATCTTTTCCCCAATCTCTGTCCTGTCCCCAATCTCTATCCTTTCCCCAATCTCTATCTTTTCCCCAATCTCTATCCTTTCCCCAATCTCTATCCTTTCCCCAATCTCTATCCTTTCCCCAATCTCTATCCTTTCTCCAATCTCTGTCCTTTCTCCAATCTCTAGCCTTTCCCCATTCTCCATCCTTTTCCCCAATCTTCATCCTTCCCCATCTCTATCCTTTCCCCAATCTCTATCCCTTCCCCATCTCTATCCTTTCCCCAATCTCTATCTTTTCCCCAATCTCTATCCTTTCCCCAATCTCTATCCTTTCCCCAATCTCCATCCTTTCTCCAATCTCCAACCTTTTCTCCAATCTCCATCCTTTCCCCAATCTCCATCCTTTCCCCAATCTCCATCCTTTCCCCAATCTCCAACTTTACCCCAATCTCTATCTGTTTCTCTAATCTCCACCCTTTCCGCAATCTCCATCCTTTTCCCCAATCTTCATCCTTTTCCCCAATCTTCATCCTTCCCCATCTCTATCCTTTCCCCAATCCCTATCCTTTCTCCAATCTCTATCCCTTCCCCATCTCTTTCCTTTCCCCAATCTCTGTCTTTTCCCCAATCTCGATCCTTTCCCCAATCTCTATCCTTTCCCTAATCTCCATCGTTTCCCCAATCTCCATCCATTCCCTAGTCTCCATCCTTTCCCCAAACTCCATCTTTTCCCCAAACTCCATCTTTTACCCAATCTCCATCTTTTCCCCAATCTCCACCTTTTCCCCAATCTCCATCTTTTCCCCAATCTCTGTCCTGTCCCCAATCTCTATCCTTTCCCCAATCTCTATTCTTTCCCCAATTTCCATCATTTCCCCAATCTCTATACTTTCCCCAATCTCAATCCTTACCCCTATCTCCATCCTTTCCCCAGTCTCAATCCTTTCCCCATTCTCCATCCTTTCCCCAATCTCTATCCTTTCCCCAATCTCTATCCTTTCCCTAATCTCCATCGTTTCCCCAATCTCCATCCATTCCCTAGTCTCCATCCTTTCCCCAAACTCCATCTTTTCCCCAAACTCCATCTTTTACCCAATCTCCATCTTTTCCCCAATCTCCACCTTTTCCCCAATCTCCATCTTTTCCCCAATCTCTATCCTTTCTCCAATCTCTAGCCTTTCCCCAATCTCCATCTTTTCCCCAATCTCCATCTTTTCCACGATCTGTATCCTTTACCTATTCTTCATCCTTCCCCAATCTCTATTCTTTCCCCAATCTCTATTCTTTCCCCAATCTCCATCATTTCCCCAACCTCTATACTTTCCCCAATCTCAATCCTTTCCCCTATCTCCATCCTTTCCCCAGTCTCAATCCTTTCCCCATTCTCCATCTTTTCCCCAATCTTCATTCTTTCCCCAACCTCTATCCTTGCCCCAATCTCTATCCTTTCCCCAATCTCCATCCTTTCCCCAATCTCCATCCTTTCCCCAATCTCCATCCATTCCCCAGGCTCCATCCTTTCCCCAATCTCTATCTTTTCCCCAATCTCCATCCATTCCCCAATCTCCATCCTTTCCCCAATCTCTATCCCTTCCCCATCTCCATCCTTTCCCCAATCACCATCTTTTCCCCAATCTCTATCCTTTCCCCAATCCCCATCCTTTCCCCAATCTCCATCCTTTCCCCAATCTCCATCTTTTCCCCAATCTCCATCCATTCCCCAATCTCCATCCTTTCCCCAATCTCTCTCCCTTCCCCATCTCCATCCTTTCCCCAATCTCCATCCTATTCCCCAATCTCCATCCTTTCCCCAATCTCCATCCTTTTCCCCAATCTCCATCTTTTCTCCAATCTCCATCCTTTCCCCAATTTCCATCCGTTCCCCAATCTCCATCCTTTCCCCAATCTCTATCGTTTCCCCAATCTCCATCCATTCCCGAGTCTCTATCCTTTCCCCAAACTCCATCTTTTCCCCAAACTCCATCTTTTACCCAATCTCCATCTTTTCCCCAATCTCCATCTTTTCCCCAATCTCTATCCTTTCCCCAATCTCTATCCTTTCCCCAATCTCTATCCTTTCCCCAATCTCTATCCTTTCTCCAATCTCTGTCCTTTCTCCAATCTCTAGCCTTTCCCCATTCTCCATCCTTTTCCCCAATCTTCATCCTTCCCCATCTCTATCTTTTCCCCAATCTCTATCCTTTCCCCAATCTCTATCCTTTCCCCAATCTCCATCCTTTCTCCAATCTCCAACCTTTTCTCCAATCTCCATCCTTTCCCCAATCTCCATCCTTTCCCCAATCTCCATCCTTTCCCCAATCTCCAACTTTACCCCAATCTCTATCTGTTTCTCTAATCTCCACCCTTTCCGCAATCTCCATCCTTTTCCCCAATCTTCATCCTTTTCCCCAATCTTCATCCTTCCCCATCTCTATCCTTTCCCCAATCCCTATCCTTTCTCCAATCTCTATCCCTTCCCCATCTCTTTCCTTTCCCCAATCTCTGTCTTTTCCCCAATCTCGATCCTTTCCCCAATCTCTATCCTTTCCCTAATCTCCATCGTTTCCCCAATCTCCATCCATTCCCTAGTCTCCATCCTTTCCCCAAACTCCATCTTTTCCCCAAACTCCATCTTTTACCCAATCTCCATCTTTTCCCCAATCTCCACCTTTTCCCCAATCTCCATCTTTTCCCCAATCTCTGTCCTGTCCCCAATCTCTATCCTTTCCCCAATCTCTATTCTTTCCCCAATCTCCATCATTTCCCCAATCTCTATACTTTCCCCAATCTCAATCCTTACCCCTATCTCCATCCTTTCCCCAGTCTCAATCCTTTCCCCATTCTCCATCCTTTCCCCAATCTCTATCCTTTCCCCAATCTCTATCCTTTCCCTAATCTCCATCGTTTCCCCAATCTCCATCCATTCCCTAGTCTCCATCCTTTCCCCAAACTCCATCTTTTCCCCAAACTCCATCTTTTACCCAATCTCCATCTTTTCCCCAATCTCCACCTTTTCCCCAATCTCCATCTTTTCCCCAATCTCTGTCCTGTCCCCAATCTCTATCCTTTCCCCAATCTCTATCCTTTCTCCAATCTCTATCCTTTCTCCAATCTCTAGCCTTTCCCCAATCTCCATCTTTTCCCCAATCTCCATCTTTTCCGCGATCTGTATCCTTTACCTATTCTTCATCCTTCCCCAATCTCTATTCTTTCCCCAATCTCTATTCTTTCCCCAATCTCCATCATTTCCCCAACCTCTATACTTTCCCCAATCTCAATCCTTTCCCCTATCTCCATCCTTTCCCCAGTCTCAATCCTTTCCCCATTCTCCATCTTTTCCCCAATCTTCATTCTTTCCCCAACCTCTATCCTTTCCCCAATCTCTATCCTTTCCCCAATCTCCATCCTTTCCCCAATCTCCATCCTTTCCCCAATCTCCATCCATTCCCCAGGCTCCATCCTTTCCCCAATCTCTATCTTTTCCCCAATCTCCATCCATTCCCCAATCTCCATCCTTTGCCCAATCTCTATCCCTTCCCCATCTCCATCCTTTCCCCAATCACCATCTTTTCCCCAATCTCTATCCTTTCCCCAATCCCCATCCTTTCCCCAATCTCCATCCTTTCCCCAATCTCCATCTTTTCCCCAATCTCCATCCATTCCCCAATCTCCATCCTTTCCCCAATCTCTCTCCCTTCCCCATCTCCATCTTTTCCCCAATCTCCATCCTTTACCCAATCTCTATCCTTTCCCCAATCTCTACCCTTTCCCCAAACTCCATCCTTTCCCCAATCTCTATCCTTTCCCCAATCTTCCTCCTTCCCCAATCTCTATCCTTTCCCCAATCTCTATCGTTTCCCCAATCTCTATCCTTTCCCCAATCTCTATCCCTTCCCCATCTCTATCCTTTCCCCGATCTCCATCCTTTCCCCAATCTCTATCCTTTCCCCAATCTACTTCCTTCCCCACTCTCTATCCTTTCCCCAATCTCCATCCTTTACCCAATCTCTATCCTTTCCCCAATCTCTACCCTTTCCCCAAACTCCATCCTTTCCCCAATCTCTATCCTTTCCCCAATCTTCCTCCTTCCCCAATCTCTATCCTTTCCCCAATCTCTATCGTTTCCCCAATCTCTATCCCTTCCCCATCTCTATCCTTTCCCCAATCTCTATCTTTTCCCCAATCTCTATCCTTTCCCCAATCTCTATCCTTTCCCCAATCTCCATCCTTTCCCCAATCTCCATCCTTTCCCCAATCTCCATCCTTTCCCCAATCTCCAACTTTTCCCCAATCTCTATCTGTTTCTCTAATCTCCACCCTTCCCCATCTCCATCCTTTCCCCAATCTCCATCCTATTCCCCAATCTCCATCCTTTCCCCAATCTCCATCCTTTTCCCCAATCTCCATCTTTTCTCCAATCTCCATCCTTTCCCCAATTTCCATCCGTTCCCCAATCTCTATCCTTTCCCCAATCTCTATCCTTTCCCCAATCTCCATCTTTTCCCCAATCTCTACCCTTTCCCCAATCTCCATCCTTTCCCCAATCTCTATCCTTTCCCCAATCTTCATGCTTTCCCCAAACTCCATCCTTTCCCCAATCTCTATCCTTTCCCCAATCTTCCTCCTTCCCCAATCTCTATCGTTTCCCCAATCTCTATCGTTTCCCCAATCTCTATCCTTTCCCCAATCTCTATCCCTTCCCCATCTCTATCCTTTCCCCGATCTCCATCCTTTCCCCAATCTCTATCCTTTCCCACTCTCTATCCTTTCCCCAATCTCTATCCTTTCCCCAACCTCTATCCCTTCCCCATCTCTATCCTTTCCCCAATCTCTGTCTTTTCCCCAATCTCGATCCTTTCCCCAATCTCTATCGTTTCCCCAATCTCCATCCATTCCCGAGTCTCTATCCTTTCCCCAAACTCCATCTTTTCCCCAAACTCCATCTTTTACCCAATCTCCATCTTTTCCCCAATCTCCATCTTTTCCCCAATCTCTATCCTTTCCCCAATCTCTATCCTTTCCCCAATCTCTATCCTTTCCCCAATCTCTATCCTTTCTCCAATCTCTGTCCTTTCTCCAATCTCTAGCCTTTCCCCATTCTCCATCCTTTTCCCCAATCTTCATCCTTCCCCATCTCTATCCTTTCCCCAATCTCTATCCCTTCCCCATCTCTATCCTTTCCCCAATCTCTATCTTTTCCCCAATCTCTATCCTTTCCCCAATCTCTATCCTTTCCCCAATCTCCATCCTTTCTCCAATCTCCAACCTTTTCTCCAATCTCCATCCTTTCCCCAATCTCCATCCTTTCCCCAATCTCCATCCTTTCCCCAATCTCCATCCTTTCCCCAATCTCCAACTTTACCCCAATCTCTATCTGTTTCTCTAATCTCCACCCTTTCCGCAATCTCCATCCTTTTCCCCAATCTTCATCCTTTTCCCCAATCTTCATCCTTCCCCATCTCTATCCTTTCCCCAATCCCTATCCTTTCTCCAATCTCTATCCCTTCCCCATCTCTTTCCTTTCCCCAATCTCTGTCTTTTCCCCAATCTCGATCCTTTCCCCAATCTCTATCCTTTCCCTAATCTCCATCGTTTCCCCAATCTCCATCCATTCCCTAGTCTCCATCCTTTCCCCAAACTCCATCTTTTCCCCAAACTCCATCTTTTACCCAATCTCCATCTTTTCCCCAATCTCCACCTTTTCCCCAATCTCCATCTTTTCCCCAATCTCTGTCCTGTCCCCAATCTCTATCCTTTCCCCAATCTCTATTCTTTCCCCAATCTCCATCATTTCCCCAATCTCTATACTTTCCCCAATCTCAATCCTTACCCCTATCTCCATCCTTTCCCCAGTCTCAATCCTTTCCCCATTCTCCATCCTTTCCCCAATCTCTATCCTTTCCCCAATCTCTATCCTTTCCCTAATCTCCATCGTTTCCCCAATCTCCATCCATTCCCTAGTCTCCATCCTTTCCCCAAACTCCATCTTTTCCCCAAACTCCATCTTTTACCCAATCTCCATCTTTTCCCCAATCTCCACCTTTTCCCCAATCTCCATCTTTTCCCCAATCTCTGTCCTGTCCCCAATCTCTATCCTTTCCCCAATCTCTATCCTTTCTCCAATCTCTAGCCTTTCCCCAATCTCCATCTTTTCCCCAATCTCCATCTTTTCCGCGATCTGTATCCTTTACCTATTCTTCATCCTTCCCCAATCTCTATTCTTTCCCCAATCTCTATTCTTTCCCCAATCTCCATCATTTCCCCAACCTCTATACTTTCCCCAATCTCAATCCTTTCCCCTATCTCCATCCTTTCCCCAGTCTCAATCCTTTCCCCATTCTCCATCTTTTCCCCAATCTTCATTCTTTCCCCAACCTCTATCCTTTCCCCAATCTCTATCCTTTCCCCAATCTCCATCCTTTCCCCAATCTCCATCCTTTCCCCAATCTCCATCCATTCCCCAGGCTCCATCCTTTCCCCAATCTCTATCTTTTCCCCAATCTCCATCCATTCCCCAATCTCCATCCTTTGCCCAATCTCTATCCCTTCCCCATCTCCATCCTTTCCCCAATCACCATCTTTTCCCCAATCTCTATCCTTTCCCCAATCCCCATCCTTTCCCCAATCTCCATCCTTTCCCCAATCTCCATCTTTTCCCCAATCTCCATCCATTCTCCAATCTCCATCCTTTCCCCAATCTCTCTCCCTTCCCCATCTCCATCCTTTCCCCAATCTCCATCCTATTCGCCAATCTCCATCCTTTCGCCAATCTCCATCCTTTTCCCCAATCTCCATCTTTTCTCCAATCTCCATCCTTTCCCCAATTTCCATCCGTTCCCCAATCTCCATCCTTTCCCCAATCTCTATCGTTTCCCCAATCTCCATCCATTCCCGAGTCTCTATCCTTTCCCCAAACTCCATCTTTTCCCCAAACTCCATCTTTTACCCAATCTCCATCTTTTCCCCAATCTCCATCTTTTCCCCAATCTCTATCCTTTCCCCAATCTCTATCCTTTCCCCAATCTCTATCCTTTCCCCAATCTCTATCCTTTCTCCAATCTCTGTCCTTTCTCCAATCTCTAGCCTTTCCCCATTCTCCATCCTTTTCCCCAATCTTCATCCTTCCCCATCTCTATCCTTTCCCCAATCTCTATCCCTTCCCCATCTCTATCCTTTCCCCAATCTCTATCTTTTCCCCAATCTCTATCCTTTCCCCAATCTCTATCCTTTCCCCAATCTCCATCCTTTCTCCAATCTCCAACCTTTTCTCCAATCTCCATCCTTTCCCCAATCTCCATCCTTTCCCCAATCTCCATCCTTTCCCCAATCTCCAACTTTACCCCAATCTCTATCTGTTTCTCTAATCTCCACCCTTTCCGCAATCTCCATCCTTTTCCCCAATCTTCATCCTTTTCCCCAATCTTCATCCTTCCCCATCTCTATCCTTTCCCCAATCCCTATCCTTTCTCCAATCTCTATCCCTTCCCCATCTCTTTCCTTTCCCCAATCTCTGTCTTTTCCCCAATCTCGATCCTTTCCCCAATCTCTATCCTTTCCCTAATCTCCATCGTTTCCCCAATCTCCATCCATTCCCTAGTCTCCATCCTTTCCCCAAACTCCATCTTTTCCCCAAACTCCATCTTTTACCCAATCTCCATCTTTTCCCCAATCTCCACCTTTTCCCCAATCTCCATCTTTTCCCCAATCTCTGTCCTGTCCCCAATCTCTATCCTTTCCCCAATCTCTATTCTTTCCCCAATCTCCATCATTTCCCCAATCTCTATACTTTCCCCAATCTCAATCCTTACCCCTATCTCCATCCTTTTCCCAGTCTCAATCCTTTCCCCATTCTCCATCCTTTCCCCAATCTCTATCCTTTCCCCAATCTCTATCCTTTCCCTAATCTCCATCGTTTCCCCAATCTCCATCCATTCCCTAGTCTCCATCCTTTCCCCAAACTCCATCTTTTCCCCAAACTCCATCTTTTACCCAATCTCCATCTTTTCCCCAATCTCCACCTTTTCCCCAATCTCCATCTTTTCCCCAATCTCTGTCCTGTCCCCAATCTCTATCCTTTCCCCAATCTCTATCCTTTCTCCAATCTCTAGCCTTTCCCCAATCTCCATCTTTTCCCCAATCTCCATCTTTTCCGCGATCTGTATCCTTTACCTATTCTTCATCCTTCCCCAATCTCTATTCTTTCCCCAATCTCTATTCTTTCCCCAATCTCCATCATTTCCCCAACCTCTATACTTTCCCCAATCTCAATCCTTTCCCCTATCTCCATCCTTTCCCCAGTCTCAATCCTTTCCCCAAACTCCATCTTTTCCCCAATCTTCATTCTTTCCCCAACCTCTATCCTTTCCCCAATCTCTATCCTTTCCCCAATCTCCATCCTTTCCCCAATCTCCATCCTTTCCCCAATCTCCATCCATTCCCCAGGCTCCATCCTTTCCCCAATCTCTATCTTTTCCCCAATCTCCATCCATTCCCCAATCTCCATCCTTTGCCCAATCTCTATCCCTTCCCCATCTCCATCCTTTCCCCAATCACCATCTTTTCCCCAATCTCTATCCTTTCCCCAATCCCCATCCTTTCCCCAATCTCCATCCTTTCCCCAATCTCCATCTTTTCCCCAATCTCCATCCATTCCCCAATCTCCATCCTTTCCCCAATCTCTCTCCCTTCCCCATCTCCATCTTTTCCCCAATCTCCATCCTTTACCCAATCTCTATCCTTTCCCCAATCTCTACCCTTTCCCCAAACTCCATCCTTTCCCCAATCTCTATCCTTTCCCCAATCTTCCTCCTTCCCCAATCTCTATCCTTTCCCCAATCTCTATCGTTTCCCCAATCTCTATCCTTTCCCCAATCTTTATCCCTTCCCCATCTCTATCCTTTCCCCGATCTCCATCCTTTCCCCAATCTCTATCCTTTCCCCAATCTACTTCCTTCCCCACTCTCTATCCTTTCCCCAATCTCTATCCTTTCCCCAATCTCTATCCCTTCCCCATCTCTATCCTTTCCCCAATCTCTATCTTTTCCCCAATCTCTATCCTTTCCCCAATCTCTATCCTTTCCCCAATCTCTATCCTTTCCCCAATCTCCATCCTTTCTCCAATCTCCAACCTTTTCTCCAATCTCCATCCTTTCCCCAATCTCCATCCTTTCCCCAATCTCCATCCTTTCCCCAATCTCCAACTTTTCCCCAATCTCTATCTGTTTCTCTAATCTCCACCCTTCCCCATCTCCATCCTTTCCCCAATCTCCATCCTATTCCCCAATCTCCATCCTTTCCCCAATCTCCATCCTTTTCCCCAATCTCCATCTTTTCTCCAATCTCCATCCTTTCCCCAATTTCCATCCGTTCCCCAATCTCCATCCTTTCCCCAATCTCTATCCTTTCCCCAATCTCCATCTTTTCCCCAATCTCTACCCTTTCCCCAATCTCCATCCTTTCCCCAATCTCTATCCTTTCCCCAATCTTCATGCTTTCCCCAAACTCCATCCTTTCCCCAATCTCTATCCTTTCCCCAATCTTCCTCCTTCCCCAATCTCTATCGTTTCCCCAATCTCTATCGTTTCACCAATCTCTATCCTTTCCCCAATCTCTATCCCTTCCCCATCTCTATCCTTTCCCCGATCTCCATCCTTTCCCCAATCTCTATCCTTTCCCACTCTCTATCCTTTCCCCAATCTCTATCCTTTCCCCAATCTCTATCCCTTCTCCATCTCTATCCTTTCCCCAATCTCTGTCTTTTCCCCAATCTCGATCCTTTCCCCAATCTCTATCGTTTCCCCAATCTCCATCCATTCCCGAGTCTCTATCCTTTCCCCAAACTCCATCTTTTCCCCAAACTCCATCTTTTACCCAATCTCCATCTTTTCCCCAATCTCCATCTTTTCCCCAATCTCTATCCTTTCCCCAATCTCTATCCTTTCCCCAATTTCTATCCTTTCCCCAATCTCTATCCTTTCTCCAATCTCTGTCCTTTCTCCAATCTCTAGCCTTTCCCCATTCTCCATCCTTTTCCCCAATCTTCATCCTTCCCCATCTCTATCCTTTCCCCAATCTCTATCCCTTCCCCATCTCTATCCTTTCCCCAATCTCTATCTTTTCCCCAATCTCTATCCTTTCCCCAATCTCTATCCTTTCCCCAATCTCCATCCTTTCTCCAATCTCCAACCTTTTCTCCAATCTCCATCCTTTCCCCAATCTCCATCCTTTCCCCAATCTCCATCCTTTCCCCAATCTCCATCCTTTCCCCAATCTCCAACTTTACCCCAATCTCTATCTGTTTCTCTAATCTCCACCCTTTCCGCAATCTCCATCCTTTTCCCCAATCTTCATCCTTTTCCCCAATCTTCATCCTTCCCCATCTCTATCCTTTCCCCAATCCCTATCCTTTCTCCAATCTCTATCCCTTCCCCATCTCTTTCCTTTCCCCAATCTCTGTCTTTTCCCCAATCTCGATCCTTTCCCCAATCTCTATCCTTTCCCTAATCTCCATTGTTTCCCCAATCTCCATCCATTCCCTAGTCTCCATCCTTTCCCCAAACTCCATCTTTTCCCCAAACTCCATCTTTTACCCAATCTCCATCTTTTCCCCAATCTCCACCTTTTCCCCAATCTCCATCTTATCCCCAATCTCTGTCCTGTCCCCAATCTCTATCCTTTCCCCAATCTCTATCCTTTCTCCAATCTCTAGCCTTTCCTCAATCTCCATCCTTTTCCCCAATCTCCATCCTTCCTCCAATCTCCATCCTTTTCTCCAATCTCCGCCCTTTCCACAATCTCCATCTTTTCCCCAATCTCCATCCTTCCTCCAATCTCCATCCATTCCCCAATCTCCATCCATTCCTCAATCTCTATCCTTTCCCCAATCTCCATCTTTTCCCCAGTCTCAGTCTTTCCCTAATCTTCGTCCTTCCCCCATCTCTATCCTTACCCCATCTCCATCTTTTCCCCAATCTATATACTTTCCCCAATCTCCATCCTTTCCCCAATCTCCATCCTTTCTCGAATCTCCATCCTTTTCACCAATCTCCACCCTTTCCACAATCTCCATCTTTTCCCCAATCTCCATCCTTTTCTCCAATCTCCACCCTTTCCCCAAGCTCCACCCTTTCCCCAATCTCCATCCTTGCCCCAATCTCCATCCTTTCCCCAATCTCCATCTTTTCCCCAATCTCCATCTTTTCCCCAATCTCCATCTTTTCCGCGATCTGTATCCTTTACCTATTCTTCATCCTTCCCGAATCTCTCTCCTTTCCCCAATCTCTATCCTTTCCCCAATCTCCATCAATTCCCCAATCTCTATACTTTCCCCAATCTCCATCTTTTTCCCAGTCTCAGTCTTTCCCTAATCTTCGTCCTTCCCCCAATCTCCATCCTTTTCCCCAATCTCCATCTTTTCTCCAATCTCCATCCTTTCCCCAATTTCCATCCGTTCCCCAATCTCAATCCTTTTCCCCAATCTCCATCCTATTCCCCAATCTCCATCCTTTCCCCAATCTCCATCCTTTCTCCAATCTCCATTCTTTTCTCCAAGCTCCACCCTTTCCACAATGTCCATCTTTTCCCCAATCTCTATCCTTTCCCCAATCTCCATCCTTTCCCCAATCTCTATCCTTTCCCCAATCTCCAACATTTCCCCAATCTCCATCTTTTCCCCAATCTCCATCTTTTCCGCGATCTGTATCCTTTACCTATTCTTCATCCTTCCCCAATCTCTATTCTTTCCCCAATCTCTATTCTTTCCCCAATCTTCATCATTTCCCCAATCTCCATCCTTTCCCCAGTCTCAATCCTTTCCCCATTCTCCATCTTTTCCCCAATCTTCATTCTTTCCCCAACCTCTATCCTTTCCCCAATCTCTATCCTTTCCCCAATCTCCATCCTTTCCCCAATCTCCATCCTTTCCCCAATCTCCATCCATTCCCCAGGCTCCATCCTTTCCCCAATCTCTATCTTTTCCCCAATCTCCATCCATTCCCCAATCTCCATCCTTTGCCCAATCTCTATCCCTTCCCCATCTCCATCCTTTCCCCAATCACCATCTTTTCCCCAATCTCTATCCTTTCCCCAATCCCCATCCTTTCCCCAATCTCCATCCTTTCCCCAATCTCCATCTTTTCCCCAATCTCCATCCATTCCCCAATCTCCATCCTTTCCCCAATCTCTCTCCCTTCCCCATCTCCATCCTTTCCCCAATCTCCATACTATTCCCCAATCTCCATCCTTTCCCCAATCTCCATCCTTTTCCCCAATCTCCATCTTTTCTCCAATCTCCATCCTTTCCCCAATTTCCATCCGTTCCCCAATCTCCATCCGTTCCCCAATCTCCATCCTTTCCCCAATCTCTATCCTTTCCCCAATCTCCATCTTTTCCCCAATCTCTACCCTTTCCCCAATCTCCATCCTTTACCCAATCTCTATCCTTTCCCCAATCTCTACCCTTTCCCCAAACTCCATCCTTTCCCCAATCTCTATCCTTTCCCCAATCTTCCTCCTTCCCCAATCTCTATCCTTTCCCCAATCTCTGTCTTTTCCCCAATCTCGATCCTTTCCCCAATCTCTATCCCTTCCCCAATCTCCATCCATTCCCTAGTCTCTATCCTTTCCCCAAACTCCATCTTTTCCCCAAACTCCATCTTTTACCCAATCTACATCTTTTCCCCAATCTCCATCTTTTCCCCAATCTCTATCCTTTCCCCAATCTCTATCCTTTCCCCAATCTCTATCCTTTCTCCAATCTCTGTCCTTTCTCCAATCTCTAGCCTTTCCCCAATCTCCATCCTTTTCCCCAATCTTCATCCTTCCCCATCTCTATCCTTTCCCCAATCTCTATCCCTTCCCCATCTCTATCCTTTCCCCAATCTCTATCTTTTCCCCAATCTCTATCCTTTCCCCAATCTCTATCCTTTCCCCAATCTCCATCCTTTCTCCAATCTCCAACCTTTTCTCCAATCTCCATCCTTTCCCCAATCTCCATCCTTTCCCCAATCTCCATCCTTTCCCCAATCTCCAACTTTTCCCCAATCTCTTATCTGTTTCTCTAATCTCCACCCTGTCCGCAATCTCCATGCTTTTCCCCAATCTTCATCCTTTTCCCCAATCTTCATCCTTCCCCATCTCTATCCTTTCCCCAATCCCTATCCTTTCTCCAATCTCTATCCCTTCCCCATCTCTTACCTTTCCCCAATCTCTGTCTTTTCCCCAATCTCGATCCTTTCCCCAATCTCTATCTTTTCCCCAATCTATATCCTTTCCCTAATCTCCATCGTTTCCCCAATCTCCATCCATTCCCTAGTCTCCATCCTTTCCCCAAACTCCATCTTTTCCCCAAACTCCATCTTTTCCCCAATCTCCATCTTTTCCCCAATCTCCACCTTTTCCCCAATCTCCATCTTTTCCCCAATCTCTGTCCTGTCCCCAATCTCTATCCTTTCCCCAATCTCTATCCTTTCTCCAATCTCTAGCCTTTCCTCAATCTCCATCCTTTTCCCCAATCTCCATCCTTCCTCCAATCTCCATCCTTTTCTCCAATCTCCGCCCTTTCCACAATCTCCATCTTTTCCCCAATCTCCATCCTTCCTCCAATCTCCATCCATTCCCCAATCTCCATCCATTCCTCAATCTCTATCCTTTCCCCAATCTCCATCTTTTCCCCAGTCTCAGTCTTTCCCTAATCTTCGTCCTTCCCCCATCTCTATCCTTACCCCATCTCCATCTTTTCCCCAATCTATATACATTCCCCAATCTCCATCCTTCCCCCAATCTCCATCCTTTCTCGAATCTCCATCCTTTTCTCCAATCTCCACCCTTTCCACAATCTCCATCTTTTCCCCAATCTCCATCCTTTTCTCCAATCTCCACCCTTTCCCCAATCTCCACCCTTTCCCCAAACTCCATCCTTTCCCCAATCTCCATCCTTTCCCCAATCTCCATCTTTTCCCCAATCTCCATCTTTTCCGCGATCTGTATCCTTTACCTATTCTTCATCCTTCCCGAATCTCTCTCCTTTCCCCAATCTCTATCCTTTCCCCAATCTCCATCAATTCCCCAATCTCTATACTTTCCCCAATCTCCATCTTTTCCCCAGTCTCAGTCTTTCCCTAATCTTCGTCCTTCCCCCAATCTCCAACCTTTTCCCCAATCTCCATTTTTTCTCCAATCTCCATCCTTTCCCCAATTTCCATCCGTTCCCCAATCTCCATCCTTTCCCCAATCTCTATCCTTTCCCCAATCTCCATCCTTTTCCCCAATCTCCATCCTATTCCCCAATCTCCATCATTTCCCCAATCTCTGTACTTTCCCCAATCTCCATCCCTTTCCCCAATCTCCATCCTTTCCCCAATCTCAATCCTTTCCCCAATTTCCATCTTTTCCCCAATCTCTGTCCTTTCCCCAATCTCTATCCTTGCCCCAATCCCCATTCTTTCCCCAATCTCAATCTTTTCCCCATTCTCCATCTTTTCCCCAATCTTCATTCTTTCCCCAACCTCTATCCTTTCCCCAATCTCTATCTTTTCCCCAATCTCCACCCTTTCCCCAATCTCCACCCTTTCCCCAATCTCCATCTTTTCCCCAATCTCCATCTTTTCCCTAATCTCCATCTTTTCCCTAATCTCTATCCTTTCCCCAATCTCTATCCTTTCCCCAATCTTCATGCTTTCCCCAAACTCCATCCTTTCCCCAATCTCTATCCTTTCCCCAATCTTCCTCCTTCCCCAATCTCTATCCTTTCCCCAATCTCTATCATTTCCCCAATCTCTATCCTTTCCCCAATCTCTATCCCTTCCCCATCTCTGTCCTTTCCCCGATCTCCATCCTTTCCCCAATCTCTATCCTTTCCACAATCTACTTCCTTCCCCACTCTCTATCCTTTCCCCAATCTCTAACCCTTCCCCATCTCTATCCTTTCCCCAATCTCTGTCTTTTCCCCAATCTCGATCCTTTCCCCAATCTCTATCGTTTCCCCAATCTCCATCCATTCCCTAGTCTCCATCCTTTCCCCAAACTCCATCCTTTCCCCAATCTCCATCAATTCCCCAATCTCTATACTTTCCCCAATCTCCATCTTTTCCCCAGTCTCAGTCTTTCCCTAATCTTCGTCCTTCCCCCAATCTCCATCCTTTTCCCCAGTCTCCATCTTTTCCCCAATCTCAATCCTTTCCCCAAACTCCATCTTTTACCCAATCTCCATCTTTTCCCCAATCTCCATCCTTTTCCCCAGTCTCCATCTTTTCCCCAGTCTCAATCCTTTCCCCAAACTCCATCTTTTACCCAATCTCCATCTTTTCCCCAATCTCCACCTTTTCCCCAATCTCCATCTTTTCCCCAATCTCTATCCTGTCCCCAATCTCTATCCTTTCCCCAATCTCTATCACTTCCCCATCTCTATCCTTTCCCCAATCTCTATCTTTTCCCCAATCTCTATCCTTTCCCCAATCTCTATCCTTTCCCCAATCTCCATCCTTTCTCCAATCTCCATTCTTTCTCCAATCTCCATCCTTTTCTCCAATCTCCATCATTTCCCCAATCTCCATCCTTTCCCCAATCTCCAACTTTTCCCCAATCTCCATCCTTTTCTCCAATCTCCACCCTTTCCACAATCTCCATCTTTTCCCCAATCTCCATCCTTTTCTCCAATCTCCATCCTTTTCTCCAATCTCCACCCTTTCCACAATCTCCATCTTTTCCCCAATCTCCATCCTTTTCTCCAATCTCCACCCTTTCCCCAATCTCCACCCTTTCCCCAATCTCCATACTTTCCCCAATCTCCATCTTTTCCCCAATCTCCATCTTTTCCCCAATCTCCATCTTTTCCGCGATCTGTATCCTTTACCTATTCTTCATCCTTCCCCAATCTCTATCCTTTCCCCAATCTCTATCCTTTCCCCAATCTACTTCCTTCCCAACTCTCTATCCTTACCCCAATCTCTATCCTTTCCCCAATCTCTATCCCTTCCCCATCTCTATCCTTTCCCCAATCTCTGTCTTTTCCCCAATCTCGATCCTTTCCCCAATCTCTATCGTTTCCCCAATCTCCATCCATTCCCTAGTCTCCATCCTTTCCCCAAACTCCATCCTTTCCCCAATCTCCATCAATTCCCCAATCTCTATACTTTCCCCAATCTCCATCTTTTCCCCAGTCTCAGTCTTTCCCTAATCTTCGTCCTTCCCCCAATCTCCATCCTTTTCCCCAGTCTCCATCTTTTCCCCAATCTCCATCCTTTTCCCCAGTCTCCATCTTTTCCCCAGTCTCAATCCTTTCCCCAAACTCCATCTTTTACCCAATCTCCATCTTTTCCCCAATCTCCACCTTTTCCCCAATCTCCATCTTTTCCCCAATCTCTATCCTGTCCCCAATCTCTATCCTTTCCCCAATCTCTATCCCTTCCCCATCTCTATCCTTTCCCCAATCTCTATCTTTTCCCCAATCTCTATCCTTTCCCCAATCTCTATCCTTTCCCCAATCTCCATCCTTTCTCCAATCTCCATCCTTTCTCCAATCTCCATCCTTTTCTCCAATCTCCATCATTTCCCCAATCTCCATCCTTTCCCCAATCTCCAACTTTTCCCCAATCTCCATCCTTTTCTCCAATCTCCACCCTTTCCACAATCTCCATCTTTTCCCCAATCTCCATCCTTTTCTCCAATCTCCATCCTTTTCTCCAATCTCCACCCTTTCCACAATCTCCATCTTTTCCCCAATCTCCATCCTTTTCTCCAATCTCCACCCTTTCCCCAATCTCCCCCCTTTCCCCAATCTCCATACTTTCCCCAATCTCCATCTTTTCCCCAATCTCCATCTTTTCCCCAATCTCCATCTTTTCCGCGATCTGTATCCTTTACCTATTCTTCATCCTTCCCCAATCTCTATCCTTTCCCCAATCTCTATTCTTTCCCCAATCTCCATCCTTTCCCCAATCTCTATCCTTTCCCCAATCTACTTCCTTCCCCACTCTCTATCCTTTCCCCAATCTCTATCCTTTCCCCAATCTCTATCCCTTCCCCATCTCTATCCTTTCCCCAATCTCTGTCTTTTCCCCAATCTCGATCCTTTCCCCAATCTCTATCGTTTCCCCAATCTCCATCCATTCCCTAGTCTCCATCCTTTCCCCAAACTCCATCCTTTCCCCAATCTCCATCAATTCCCCAATCTCTATACTTTCCCCAATCTCCATCTTTTCCCCAGTCTCAGTCTTTCCCTAATCTTCGTCCTTCCCCCAATCTCCATCCTTTTCCCCAGTCTCCATCTTTTCCCCAATCTCCATCCTTTTCCCCAGTCTCCATCTTTTCCCCAGTCTCAATCCTTTCCCCAAACTCCATCTTTTACCCAATCTCCATCTTTTCCCCAATCTCCACCTTTTCCCCAATCTCTATCCTGTCCCCAATCTCTATCCTGTCCCCAATCTCTATCCTTTCCCCAATCTCTATCCCTTCCCCATCTCTATCCTTTCCCCAATCTCAATCTTTTCCCCAATCTCTATCCTTTCCCCAATCTCTATCCTTTCCCCAATCTCCATCCTTTCTCCAATCTCCATCCTTTCTCCAATCTCCATCCTTTTCTCCAATCTCCATCCTTTCCCCAATCTCCATCCTTTCCCCAATCTCCAACTTTTCCCCAATCTCCATCCTTTTCTCCAATCTCCACCCTTTCCACAATCTCCATCTTTTCCGCAATCTCCATCCTTTTCTCCAATCTCCATCCTTTTCTCCAATCTCCACCCTTTCCACAATCTCCATCTTTTCCCCAATCTCCATCCTTTTCTCCAATCGCCACCCTTTCCCCAATCTCCACCCTTTCCCCAATCTCCATACTTTCCCCAATCTCCATCTTTTCCCCAATCTCCATCTTTTCCCCAATCTCCATCTTTTCCGCGATCTGTATCCTTTACCTATTCTTCATCCTTCCCCAATCTCCATCCTTTCCCCAGTCTCAATTCTTTCCCCAGTCTCAATCCTTTCCCCATTCTCCATCTTTTCCCCAATCTTCATTCTTTCCACAACCTCTATCCTTTCCCCAATCTCTATCCTTTCCCCAATCTCAATCCTTTCCCCAATCTCCATCCATTCCCCAGTCTCCATCCTTTCCCCAATCTCTATCCTTTCCCCAATCTCCATCCTTTCCCCAATCTCCATCCTTTCCCCAATCTCCATCCTTTCCCCAATCTCCATCCATTCCCCAGGCTCCATCCTTTCCCCAATCTCTATCTTTTCCCCAATCTCCATCCATTCCCCAATCTCCATCCTTTGCCCAATCTCTATCCCTTCCCCATCTCCATCCTTTCCCCAATCACCATCTTTTCCCCAATCTCTATCCTTTCCCCAATCCCCATCCTTTCCCCAATCTCCATCCTTTCCCCAATCTCCATCTTTTCC
This sequence comes from Chiloscyllium plagiosum, assembly GCF_037043375.1. Taxonomy (NCBI): domain Eukaryota; kingdom Metazoa; phylum Chordata; class Chondrichthyes; order Orectolobiformes; family Hemiscylliidae; genus Chiloscyllium; species Chiloscyllium plagiosum. The sequence continues at coordinate 37,827,095 of NW_028270183.1, forward strand.
CCAATCTCCATCCATTCCCCAATCTCCATCCTTTCCCCAATCTCTCTCCCTTCCCCATCTCCATCCTTTCCCCAATCTCCATCCTATTCCCCAATCTCCATCCTTTCCCCAATCTCCATCCTTTTCCCCAATCTCCATCTTTTCTCCAATCTCCATCCTTTCCCCAATTTCCATCCGTTCCCCAATCTCCATCCTTTCCCCAATCTCTATCCTTTCCCCAATCTCCATCTTTTCCCCAATCTCTACCCTTTCCCCAATCTCCATCCTTTACCCAATCTCTATCCTTTCCCCAATCTCTACCCTTTCCCCAAACTCCATCCTTTCCCCAATCTCTATCCTTTCCCCAATCTTCCTCCTTCCCTAATCTCTATCCTTTCCCCAATCTCTATCGTTTCCCCAATCTCTATCCTTTCCCCAATCTCTATCCCTTCCCCATCTCTATCCTTTCCCCGATCTCCATCCTTTCCCCAATCTCTATCCTTTCCCCAATCTACTTCCTTCCCCACTCTCTATCCTTTCCCCAATCCCTATCCTTTCCCCAATCTCTATCCCTTCCCCATCTCTATTCTTTCCCCAATCTCCATCATTTCCCCAATCTCCATCCTTTCCCCAGTCTCAATCCTTTCCCCAGTCTCAATCCTTTCCCCATTCTCCATCTTTTCCCCAATCTTCATTCTTTCCACAACCTCTATCCTTTCCCCAATCTCTATCCTTTCCCCAATCTCAATCCTTTCCCCAATCTCCATCCATTCCCCAGTCTCCATCCTTTCCCCAATCTCTATCCTTTCCCCAATCTCCATCCTTTCCCCAATCTCCATCCTTTCCCCAATCTCCATCCTTTCCCCAATCTCCATCCATTCCCCAATCTCCATCCTTTGCCCAATCTCTATCCCTTCCCCATCTCCATCCTTTCCCCAATCACCATCTTTTCCCCAATCTCTATCCTTTCCCCAATCCCCATCCTTTCCCCAATCTCCATCCTTTCCCCAATCTCCATCTTTTCCCCAATCTCCATCCATTCCCCAATCTCCATCCTTTCCCCAATCTCTCTCCCTTCCCCATCTCCATCCTTTCCCCAATCTCCATCCTATTCCCCAATCTCCATCCTTTCCCCAATCTCCATCCTTTTCCCCAATCTCCATCTTTTCTCCAATCTCCATCCTTTCCCCAATTTCCATCCGTTCCCCAATCTCCATCCTTTCCCCAATCTCTATCCTTTCCCCAATCTCCATCTTTTCCCCAATCTCTACCCTTTCCCCAATCTCCATCCTTTACCCAATCTCTATCCTTTCCCCAATCTCTACCCTTTCCCCAAACTCCATCCTTTCCCCAATCTCTATCCTTTCCCCAATCTTCCTCCTTCCCTAATCTCTATCCTTTCCCCAATCTCTATCGTTTCCCCAATCTCTATCCTTTCCCCAATCTCTATCCCTTCCCCATCTCTATCCTTTCCCCGATCTCCATCCTTTCCCCAATCTCTATCCTTTCCCCAATCTACTTCCTTCCCCACTCTCTATCCTTTCCCCAATCCCTATCCTTTCCCCAATCTCTATCCCTTCCCCATCTCTATCCTTTCCCCAATCTCTGTCTTTTCCCCAATCTCGATCCTTTCCCCAATCTCTATCGTTTCCCCAATCTCCATCCATTCCCTAGTCTCTATCCTTTCCCCAAACTCCATCTTTTCCCCAAACTCCATCTTTTACCCAATCTACATCTTTTCCCCAATCTCCATCTTATCCCCAATCTCTATCCTTTCCCCAATCTCTATCCTTTCCCCAATCTCTATCCTTTCCCCAATCTCTATCCCTTCTCCAATCTCTGTCCTTTCTCCAATCTCTAGCCTTTCCCCAATCTCCATCCTTTTCCCCAATCTTCATCCTTCCCCATCTCTATCCTTTCCCCAATCTCTATCCCTTCCCCATCTCTATCCTTTCCCCAATCTCTATCTTTTCCCCAATCTCTATCCTTTCCCCAATCTCTATCCTTTCCCCAATCTCCATCCTTTCTCCAATCTCCAACCTTTTCTCCAATCTCCATCCTTTCCCCAATCTCCATCCTTTCCCCAATCTCCATCCTTTCCCCAATCTCCAACTTTTCCCCAATCTCTATCTGTTTCTCTAATCTCCACCCTTTCCGCAATCTCCATCCTTTTCCCCAATCTTCATCCTTTTCCCCAATCTTCATCCTTCCCAATCTCTATCCTTTCCCCAATCTCCATCCTTTCTCCAATCTCCAACCTTTTCTCCAATCTCCACCCTTTCCCCAATCTCCATCCTTTCCCCAATCTCCAACTTTTCCCCAATCTCTATCTGTTTCTCTAATCTCCACCCTTTCCGCAATCTCCATCCTTTTCCCCAATCTTCATCCTTTTCCCCAATCTTCATCCTTCCCCATCTCTATCCTTTCCCCAATCCCTATCCTTTCTCCAATCTCTATCCCTTCCCCATCTCTTTCCTTTCCCAATCTCTGTCTTTTCCCCAATCTCTATCCTTTCCCTAATCTCCATCGTTTCCCCAATCTCCATCCATTCCCTAGTCTCCATCCTTTCCCCAAACTCCATCTTTTCCCCAATCTCCATCTTTTCCCCAATCTCCACCTTTTCCCCAATCTCCATCTTTTCCCCAATCTCTGTCCTGTCCCCAATCTCTATCCTTTCCCCAATCTCTATCCTTTCTCCAATCTCTAACCTTTCCTCAATCTCCATCCTTTTCCCCAATCTCCATCCTTCCTCCAATCTCCATCCTTTTCTCCAATCTCCGCCCTTTCCACAATCTCCATCTTTTCCCCAATCTCCATCCTTCCTCCAATCTCCATCCATTCCCCAATCTCCATCCATTCCTCAATCTCTATCCTTTCCCCAATCTCCATCTTTTCCCCAGTCTCAGTCTTTCCCTTCCCCCATCTCTATCCTTACCCCATCTCCATCTTTTCCCCAATCTATATACTTTCCCCAATCTCCATCCTTTCCCCAATCTCCATCCTTTCTCGAATCTCCATCCTTTTCTCCAATCTCCACCCTTTCCACAATCTCCATCTTTTCCCCAATCTCCATCCATTTCTCCAATCTCCACCCTTTCCCCAATCTCCACCCTTTCCCCAAACTCCATCCTTTCCCCAATCTCCATCCTTTCCCCAATCTCCATCTTTTCCCCAATCTCCATCTTTTCCCCAATCTCCATCTTTTCCGCGATCTGTATCCTTTACCTATTCTTCATCCTTCCCGAATCTCTCTCCTTTCACCAATCTCTATCCTTTCCCCAATCTCCATCAATTCCCCAATCTCTATACTTTCCCCAATCTCCATCTTTTCCCCAGTCTCAGTCTTTCCCTAATCTTCGTCCTTCCCCCAATCTCCATCCTTTTCCCCAATCTCCATCTTTTCTCCAATCTCCATCCTTTCCCCAATTTCCATCCGTTCCCCAATCTCCATCCTTTCCCCAATCTCTATCCTTTCCCCAATCTCCATCCTTTTCCCCAATCTCCATCCTATTCCCCAATCTCCATCATTTCCCCAATCTCTGTACTTTCCCCAATCTCCATCCCTTTCCCCAATCTCCATCCTTTCCCCAATCTCAATCCTTTCCCCAATTTCCATCTTTTCCCCAATCTCTGTCCTTTCCTCAATCTCTATCCTTGCCCCAATCCCCATTCTTTCCCCAATCTCAATCTTTTCCCCATTCTCCATCTTTTCCCCAATCTTCATTCTTTCCCCAACCTCTATCCTTTCCCCAATCTCTATCTTTTCCCCAATCTCCACCCTTTCCCCAATCTCCACCCTTTCCCCAATCTCCATCTTTTCCCCAATCTCCATATTTTCCCCAATCTCTACCCTTTCCCCAATCTCCATCCTTTCCCCAATCTCTATCCTTTCCCCAATCTTCATGCTTTCCCCAAACTCCATTCTTTCCCCAATCTCTATCCTTTCCCCAATCTTCCTCCTTCCCCAATCTCTATCCTTTCCCCAATCTCTATCCTTTCCCCAATCTCTATCATTTCCCCAATCTCTATCCTTTCCCCAATCTCTATCCCTTCCCCATCTCTATCCCTTCCCCATCTCTGTCCTTTCCCCAATCTCCATCCTTTCCCCAATCTCTATCCTTTCCCCAATCTACTTCCTTCCCCACTCTCTATCCTTTCCCCAATCTCTGTCCTTTCCCCAATCTCTATCCCTTCCCCATCTCTATCCTTTCCCCAATCTCTGTCTTTTCCCCAATCTCGATCCTTTCCCCAATCTCTATCGTTTCCCCAATCTCCAACCATTCCCTAGTCTCCATCCTTTCCCCAAACTCCATCCTTTCCCCAATCTCCATCAATTCCCCAATCTCTATACTTTCCCCAATCTCCATCTTTTCCCCAGTCTCAGTCTTTCCCTAATCTTCGTCCTTCCCCCAATCTCCATCCTTTTCCCCAGTCTCCATCTTTTCCCCAATCTCTATACTTTCCCCAAACTCCATCTTTTACCCAATCTCCATCTTTTCCCCAATCTCCACCTTTTCCCCAATCTCCATCTTTTCCCCAATCTCTATCCTGTCCCCAATCTCTATCCTTTCCCCAATCTCTATCCCTTCCCCATCTCTATCCTTTCCCCAATCTCTATCTTTTCCCCAATCTCTATCCTTTCCCCAATCTCTATCCTTTCCCCAATCTCCATCCTTTCTCCAATCTCCAACCTTTTCTCCAATCTCCATCCTTTCCCCAATCTCCATCCTTTCCCCAATCTCCATCCTTTCCCCAATCTCCAACTTTTCCCCAATCTCTATCTGTTTCTCTAATCTCCACCCTTTCCGCAATCTCCATCCTTTTCCCCAATCTTCATCCTTTTCCCCAATCTTCATCCTTCCCAATCTCTATCCTTTCCCCAATCTCCATCCTTTCTCCAATCTCCAACCTTTTCTCCAATCTCCACCCTTTCCCCAATCTCCATCCTTTCCCCAATCTCCAACTTTTCCCCAATCTCTATCTGTTTCTCTAATCTCCACCCTTTCCGCAATCTCCATCCTTTTCCCCAATCTTCATCCTTTTCCCCAATCTTCATCCTTCCCCATCTCTATCCTTTCCCCAATCCCTATCCTTTCTCCAATCTCTATCCCTTCCCCATCTCTTTCCTTTCCCCAATCTCTGTCTTTTCCCCAATCTCTATCCTTTCCCTAATCTCCATCGTTTCCCCAATCTCCATCCATTCCCTAGTCTCCATCCTTTCCCCAAACTCCATCTTTTCCCCAATCTCCATCTTTTCCCCAATCTCCACCTTTTCCCCAATCTCCATCTTTTCCCCAATCTCTGTCCTGTCCCCAATCTCTATCCTTTCCCCAATCTCTATCCTTTCTCCAATCTCTAGCCTTTCCTCAATCTCCATCCTTTTCCCCAATCTCCATCCTTCCTCCAATCTCCATCCTTTTCTCCAATCTCCACCCTTTCCACAATCTCCATCTTTTCCCCAATCTCCATCCATTTCTCCAATCTCCACCCTTTCCCCAATCTCCACCCTTTCCCCAATCTCCATCCTTTCCCCAATCTCCATCCTTTCCCCAATCTCCAACTTTTCCCCAATCTCCATCCTTTTCTCCAATCTCCACCCTTTCCACATTCTCCATCTTTTCCCCAATCTCCATCCTTTTCTCCAATCTCCATCCTTTTCTCCAATCTCCACCCTTTCCACAATCTCCATCTTTTCCCTAATCTCCATCCTTTTCTCCAATCTCCACCCTTTCCCCAATCTCCACCCTTTCCCCAATCTCCATACTTTCCCCAATCTCCATCTTTTCCCCAATCTCCATCTTTTCCCCAATCTCCATCTTTTCCGCGATCTGTATCCTTTACCTATTCTTCATCCTTCCCCAATCTCTATCCTTTCCCCAATCTCTATTCTTTCCCCAATGTCCATCATTTCCCCAATCTCTATACTTTCCCCAATCTCAATCCTTTCCCCTATCTCCATCCTTTCCCCAGTCTCAATCCTTTCCCCATTCTCCATCTTTTCCCCAATCTTCATTCTTTCCACAACCTCTATCCTTTCCCCAATCTCTATCCTTTCCCCAATCTCAATCCTTTCCCCAATCTCCATCCATTCCCCAGTCTCCATCCTTTCCCCAATCTCTATCTTTTCCCCAATCTCCATCCATTCCCCAATCTCCATCCTTTCCCCAATCTCTATCCCTTCCCCATCTCCATCCTTTCCACAATCTCCATCTTTTCCCCAATCTCGATCCTTTCCCCAATCTCCATCCTTTCCCCAATCTCCATCCATTCCCCAATCTCCATCTTTTCCCCAATCTCTATCCTTTACCTAATCTTCATCCTTCCCCAATCTCTATCCTTTACCCAATCTCTATCCTTTCCCCAATCTCCATCCTTTTTCCAATCTCCATCCTTTTCTCCAATCTCTATCCTTTCCCCAATCTCTATACTTTCCCCAATCTCAATCCTTTCCCCTATCTCCATCCTTTCCCCAGTCTCAATCCTTTCCCCATTCTCCATCTTTTCCCCAATTTTCATTCTTTCCCCAACCTCTATCCTTTCCCCAATCTCTATCCTTTCCCCAATCTCCATCCTTTCCCCAATCTCCATCCTTTCCCCATCTCCATCGTTTCCCCAGTCTCAATTCTTTCCACATTCTCCATCTTTTCCCCAATCTTCATTCTTTCCCCAACCTCTATCCTTTCCCCAATCTCTATCCTTTCCCCAATCTCCATCCTTTCCCCAATCTCTATCCTTTCCCCAATCTCTATACTTTCCCCAATCTCAATCCTTTCCCCTATCTCCATCCTTTCCCCAGTCTCAATCCTTTCCCCATTCTCCATCTTTTCCCCAATTTTCATTCTTTCCCCAACCTCTATCCTTTCCCCAATCTCTATCCTTTCCCCAATCTCCATCCTTTCCCCAATCTCCATCCATTCCCCAGTCTCCATCCTTTTCCCAATCTCCATCTTTTCCCCAATCTCCATCCATTCCCCAATCTCCATCCTTTCCCCAATCTCTATCCCTTCCCCATCTCCATCCTTTCCCCAATCTCCATCTTTTCCCCAATCTCAATCCTTTCCACAATCTCCATCCTTTCCCCAATCTCCATCCTTTCCCCAATCTCTCTCCTTTACCTAATCTTCATTCTTCCCCAATCTCTATCCTTTCCCCAATCTCCATCCTTTCTCCAATCTCCATCCTTTTCTCCAATCTCCATCCATTCCCCAATCTCCATCCTTTCCCCAATCTCCATCCTTTCCCCAATCTCCAACCTTTCTCCAATCTCTATCCTTTCCCCAATCTCCATCGTTTCCCCAATCTCCATCGTTTCCCCAATCTCCATCGTTTCCCCAATCTCCATTTTTCCCCAATCTCCATCCTTTTTCCAATCTCCACCCTTTTTCCAATCTCCATCATTTCCCCAATCTCCATCCTTTCCCCAATCTCCATCTTTTCCTCAATCTCCATCTTTTCCCCAATCTCCATCTTTTCCGCGATCTGTATCGTTTACCTATTCTTCATCCTTCCCCAATCTCTATCCTTTCCCCAATCTCTATCCTTTCCCCAATCTCTGTCTTTTCCCCAATCTCTGTCTTTTCCCCAATCTCGATCCTTTCCCCAATCTCTATCTTTTCCCCAATCTCTATCCTTTCCCCAATCTCCATTGTTTCCCCAATCTCCAACCATTCCCTAGTCTCCATCCTTTTCCCAATCTCCATCATTTCCCCAAACTCCATCTTTTACCCAATCTCCATCTTTTCCCCAATCTCCATCTTTTCCCCAATCTTCATCTTTTCCCCAATCTCCATACTTTCCCCAATCTCAATCCTTTCCCCTATCTCCATCCTTTCCCCAATCTCTATCCTTTCCCCATTCTCCATCTTTTCCCCAATCTACATTCTTTCCCAAACCTTTATCCTTTCCCCAATCTCTATCCTTTCCCCAATCTCCATCCTTTCCCCAATCTCTATCATTTCCCCAATCTCCATCCTTTCCCCAATTTCCATCCGTTCCCCAATCTCCATCCTTTCCCCAATCTCTATCCTTTCCCCAATCTCCATCTTTTCCCCAATCTCTACCCTTTCCCCAATCTCCATCCTTTACCCAATCTCTATCCTTTCCCCAATCTCTACCCTTTCCCCAAACTCCATCCTTTCCCCAATCTCTATCCTTTCCCCAATCTTCCTCCTTCCCTAATCTCTATCCTTTCCCCAATCTCTATCGTTTCCCCAATCTCTATCCTTTCCCCAATCTCTATCCCTTCCCCATCTCTATCCTTTCCCCGATCTCCATCCTTTCCCCAATCTCTATCCTTTCCCCAATCTACTTCCTTCCCCACTCTCTATCCTTTCCCCAATCCCTATCCTTTCCCCAATCTCTATCCCTTCCCCATCTCTATCCTTTCCCCATCTCTATCCTTTCCCCAATCTCTGTCTTTTCCCCAATCTCGATCCTTTCCCCAATCTCTATCGTTTCCCCAATCTCCATCCATTCCCTAGTCTCTATCCTTTCCCCAAACTCCATCTTTTCCCCAAACTCCATCTTTTACCCAATCTACATCTTTTCCCCAATTCCATTCTATCCCCAATCTCTATCCTTTCCCCAATCTCTATCCTTTCCCCAATCTCTATCCTTTCCCCAATCTCTATCCCTTCTCCAATCTCTGTCCTTTCTCCAATCTCTAGCCTTTCCCCAATCTCCATCCTTTTCCCCAATCTTCATCCTTCCCCATCTCTATCCTTTCCCCAATCTCTATCCCTTCCCCATCTCTATCCTTTCCCCAATCTCTATCTTTTCCCTAATCTCTATCCTTTCCCCAATCTCTATCCTTTCCCCAATCTCCATCCTTTCTCCAATCTCCAACCTTTTCTCCAATCTCCATCCTTTCCCCAATCTCCATCCTTTCCCCAATCTCCACCCTTTCCGCAATCTCCATCCTTTTCCCCAATCTTCATCCTTTTCCCCAATCTTCATCCTTCCCCATCTCTATCCTTTCCCCAATCCCTATCCTTTCTCCAATCTCTATCCCTTCCCCATCTCTTTCCTTTCCCCAATCTCTGTCTTTTCCCCAATCTCGATCCTTTCCCCAATCTCTATCTTTTCCCCAATCTCTATCCTTTCCCTAATCTCCATCGTTTCCCCAATCTCCATCCATTCCCTAGTCTCCATCCTTTCCCCAAACTCCATCTTTTACCCAATCTCCATCTTTTCCCCAATCTCCACCTTTTCCCCAATCTCCATCTTTTCCCCAATCTCTGTCCTGTCCCCAATCTCTATCCTTTCCCCAATCTCTATCCTTTCTCCAATCTCTAGCCTTTCCTCAATCTCCATCCTTTTCCCCAATCTCCATCCTTCCTCCAATCTCCATCCTTTTCTCCAATCTCCGCCCTTTCCACAATCTCCATCTTTTCCCCAATCTCCATCCTTCCTCCAATCTCCATCCATTCCCCAATCTCCATCCATTCCTCAATCTCTATCCTTTCCCCAATCTCCATCTTTTCCCCAGTCTCAGTCTTTCCCTAATCTTCGTCCTTCCCCCATCTCTATCCTTACCCCATCTCCATCTTTTCCCCAATCTATATACTTTCCCCAATCTCCATCCTTTCCCCAATCTCCATCCTTTCTCGAATCTCCATCCTTTTCTCCAATCTCCACCCTTTCCACAATCTCCATCTTTTCCCCAATCTCCATCCATTTCTCCAATCTCCACCCTTTCCCCAATCTCCACCCTTTCCCCAAACTCCATCCTTTCCCCAATCTCCATCCTTTCCCCAATCTCCATCTTTTCCCCAATCTCCATCTTTTCCCCAATCTCCATCTTTTCCGCGATCTGTATCCTTTACCTATTCTTCATCCTTCCCGAATCTCTCTCCTTTCACCAATCTCTATCCTTTCCCCAATCTCCATCAATTCCCCAATCTCTATACTTTCCCCAATCTCCATCTTTTCCCCAGTCTCAGTCTTTCCCTAATCTTCGTCCTTCCCCCAATCTCCATCCTTTTCCCCAATCTCCATCTTTTCTCCAATCTCCATCCTTTCCCCAATTTCCATCCGTTCCCCAATCTCCATCCTTTCCCCAATCTCTATCCTTTCCCCAATCTCCATCCTTTTCCCCAATCTCCATCCTATTCCCCAATCTCCATCATTTCCCCAATCTCTGTACTTTCCCCAATCTCCATCCCTTTCCCCAATCTCCATCCTTTCCCCAATCTCAATCCTTTCCCCAATTTCGATCTTTTCCCCAATCTCTGTCCTTTCCTCAATCTCTATCCTTGCCCCAATCCCCATTCTTTCCCCAATCTCAATCTTTTCCCCATTCTCCATCTTTTCCCCAATCTTCATTCTTTCCCCAACCTCTATCCTTTCCCCAATCTCTATCTTTTCCCCAATCTCCACCCTTTCCCCAATCTCCACCCTTTCCCCAATCTCCATCTTTTCCCCAATCTCCATCTTTTCCCCAATCTCTACCCTTTCCCCAATCTCCATCCTTTCCCCAATCTCTATCCTTTCCCCAATCTTCATGCTTTCCCCAAACTCCATTCTTTCCCCAATCTCTATCCTTTCCCCAATCTTCCTCCTTCCCCAATCTCTATCCTTTGCCCAATCTCTATCCTTTCCCCAATCTCTATCATTTCCCCAATCTCTATCCTTTCCCCAATCTCTATCCCTTCCCCATCTCTATCCCTTCCCCATCTCTGTCCTTTCCCCAATCTCCATCCTTTCCCCAATCTCTATCCTTTCCCCAATCTACTTCCTTCCCCACTCTCTATCCTTTCCCCAATCTCTGTCCTTTCCCCAATCTCTATCCCTTCCCCATCTCTATCCTTTCCCCAATCTCTGTCTTTTCCCCAATCTCGATCCTTTCCCCAATCTCTATCGTTTCCCCAATCTCCAACCATTCCCTAGTCTCCATCCTTTCCCCAAACTCCATCCTTTCCCCAATCTCCATCAATTCCCCAATCTCTATACTTTCCCCAATCTCCATCTTTTCCCCAGTCTCAGTCTTTCCCTAATCTTCGTCCTTCCCCCAATCTCCATCCTTTTCCCCAGTCTCCATCTTTTCCCCAATCTCTATACTTTCCCCAAACTCCATCTTTTACCCAATCTCCATCTTTTCCCCAATCTCCACCTTTTCCCCAATCTCCATCTTTTCCCCAATCTCTATCCTGTCCCCAATCTCTATCCTTTCCCCAATCTCTATCCCTTCCCCATCTCTATCCTTTCCCCAATCTCTATCTTTTCCCCAATCTCTATCCTTTCCCCAATCTCTATCCTTTCCCCAATCTCCATCCTTTCTCCAATCTCCATCCTTTTCCCCAATCTCCATCCTTTCCCCAATCTCCATCCTTTCCCCAATCTCCAACTTTTCCCCAATCTCCATCCTTTTCTCCAATCTCCACCCTTTCCACATTCTCCATCTTTTCCCCAATCTCCATCCTTTTCTCCAATCTCCATCCTTTTCTCCAATCTCCACCCTTTCCACAATCTCCATCTTTTCCCCAATCTCCATCCTTTTCTCCAATCTCCACCCTTTCCCCAATCTCCACCCTTTCCCCAAACTCCATACTTTCCCCAATCTCCATCTTTTCCCCAATCTCCATCTTTTCCCCATCTCCATCTTTTCCGCGATCTGTATCCTTTACCTATTCTTCATCCTTCCCCAATCTCTATCCTTTCCCCAATCTCTATTCTTTCCCCAATGTCCATCATTTCCCCAATCTCTATACTTTCCCCAATCTCAATCCTTTCCCCTATCTCCATCCTTTCCCCAGTCTCAATCCTTTCCCCATTCTCCATCTTTTCCCCAATCTTCATTCTTTCCACAACCTCTATCCTTTCCCCAATCTCTATCCTTTCCCCAATCTCAATCCTTTCCCCAATCTCCATCCATTCCCCAGTCTCCATCCTTTCCCCAATCTCTATCTTTTCCCCAATCTCCATCCATTCCCCAATCTCCATCCTTTCCCCAATCTCTATCCCTTCCCCATCTCCATCCTTTCCACAATCTCCATCTTTTCCCCAATCTCGATCCTTTCCCCAATCTCCATCCTTTCCCCAATCTCCATCCTTTCCCCAATCTCCATCTTTTCCCCAATCTCTATCCTTTACCTAATCTTCATCCTTCCCCAATCTCTATCCTTTCCCCAATCTCTATCCTTTCCCCAATCTCCATCCTTTTTCCAATCTCCATCCTTTTCTCCAATCTCTATCCTTTCCCCAATCTCTATACTTTCCCCAATCTCAATCCTTTCCCCTATCTCCATCCTTTCCCCAGTCTCAATCCTTTCCCCATTCTCCATCTTTTCCCCAATTTTCATTCTTTCCCCAACCTCTATCCTTTCCCCAATCTCTATCCTTTCCCCAATCTCCATCCTTTCCCCAATCTCCATCCTTTCCCCATCTCCATCGTTTCCCCAGTCTCAATTCTTTCCACATTCTCCATCTTTTCCCCAATCTTCATTCTTTCCCCAACCTCTATCCTTTCCCCAATCTCTATCCTTTCCCCAATCTCCATCCTTTCCCCAATCTCTATCCTTTCCCCAATCTCTATACTTTCCCCAATCTCAATCCTTTCCCCTATCTCCATCCTTTCCTCAGTCTCAATCCTTTCCCCATTCTCCATCTTTTCCCCAATTTTCATTCTTTCCCCAACCTCTATCCTTTCCCCAATCTCTATCCTTTCCCCAATCTCCATCCTTTCCCCAATCTCCATCCATTCCTCAGTCTCCATCCTTTCCCCAATCTCCATCTTTTCCCCAATCTCCATCCATTCCCCAATCTCCATCCTTTCCCCAATCTCTATCCCTTCCCCATCTCCATCCTTTCCCCAATCTCCATCTTTTCCCCAATCTCAATCCTTTCCACAATCTCCATCCTTTCCCCAATCTCCATCCTTTCCCCAATCTCTCTCCTTTACCTAATCTTCATTCTTCCCCAATCTCTATCCTTTCCCCAATCTCCATCCTTTCTCCAATCTCCATCCTTTTCTCCAATCTCCATCCATTCCCCAATCTCCATCCTTTCCCCAATCTCCATCCTTTCCCCAATCTCCAACCTTTCTCCAATCTCTATCCTTTCCCCAATCTCCATCGTTTCCCCAATCTCCATCGTTTCCCCAATCTCCATCGTTTCCCCAATCTCCATTTTTCCCCAATCTCCATCCTTTCTCCAATCTCCACCCTTTTTCCAATCTCCATCATTTCCCCAATCTCCATCCTTTCCCCAATCTCCATCTTTTCCTCAATCTCCATCTTTTCCCCAATCTCCATCTTTTCCGCGATCTGTATCGTTTACCTATTCTTCATCCTTCCCCAATCTCTATCCTTTCCCCAATCTCTATCCTTTCCCCAATCTCTGTCTTTTCCCCAATCTCTGTCTTTTCCCCAATCTCGATCCTTTCCCCAATCTCTATCTTTTCCCCAATCTCTATCCTTTCCCCAATCTCCATTGTTTCCCCAATCTCCATCCATTCCCTAGTCTCCATCCTTTTCCCAATCTCCATCATTTCCCCAAACTCCATCTTTTACCCAATCTCCATCTTTTCCCCAATTTTCATTCTTTCCCCAACCTCTATCCTTTCCCCAATCTCTATCCTTTCCCCAATCTCCATCCTTTCCCCAATCTCCATCCTTTCCCCATCTCCATCGTTTCCCCAGTCTCAATTCTTTCCACATTCTCCATCTTTTCCCCAATCTTCATTCTTTCCCCAACCTCTATCCTTTCCCCAATCTCTATCCTTTCCCCAATCTCCATCCTTTCCCCAATCTCTATCCTTTCCCCAATCTCTATACTTTCCCCAATCTCAATCCTTTCCCCTATCTCCATCCTTTCCTCAGTCTCAATCCTTTCCCCATTCTCCATCTTTTCCCCAATTTTCATTCTTTCCCCAACCTCTATCCTTTCCCCAATCTCTATCCTTTCCCCAATCTCCATCCTTTCCCCAATCTCCATCCATTCCTCAGTCTCCATCCTTTCCCCAATCTCCATCTTTTCCCCAATCTCCATCCATTCCCCAATCTCCATCCTTTCCCCAATCTCTATCCCTTCCCCATCTCCATCCTTTCCCCAATCTCCATCTTTTCCCCAATCTCAATCCTTTCCACAATCTCCATCCTTTCCCCAATCTCCATCCTTTCCCCAATCTCTCTCCTTTACCTAATCTTCATTCTTCCCCAATCTCTATCCTTTCCCCAATCTCCATCCTTTCTCCAATCTCCATCCTTTTCTCCAATCTCCATCCATTCCCCAATCTCCATCCTTTCCCCAATCTCCATCCTTTCCCCAATCTCCAACCTTTCTCCAATCTCTATCCTTTCCCCAATCTCCATCGTTTCCCCAATCTCCATCGTTTCCCCAATCTCCATCGTTTCCCCAATCTCCATTTTTCCCCAATCTCCATCCTTTCTCCAATCTCCACCCTTTTTCCAATCTCCATCATTTCCCCAATCTCCATCCTTTCCCCAATCTCCATCTTTTCCTCAATCTCCATCTTTTCCCCAATCTCCATCTTTTCCGCGATCTGTATCGTTTACCTATTCTTCATCCTTCCCCAATCTCTATCCTTTCCCCAATCTCTATCCTTTCCCCAATCTCTGTCTTTTCCCCAATCTCTGTCTTTTCCCCAATCTCGATCCTTTCCCCAATCTCTATCTTTTCCCCAATCTCTATCCTTTCCCCAATCTCCATTGTTTCCCCAATCTCCATCCATTCCCTAGTCTCCATCCTTTTCCCAATCTCCATCATTTCCCCAAACTCCATCTTTTACCCAATCTCCATCTTTTCCCCAATCTCCATCTTTTCCCCAATCTTCATCTTTTCCCCAATCTCCATACTTTCCCCAATCTCAATCCTTTCCCCTATCTCCATCCTTTCCCCAATCTCTATCCTTTCCCCATTCTCCATCTTTTCCCCAATCTACATTCTTTCCCAAACCTTTATCCTTTCCCCAATCTCTATCCTTTCCCCAATCTCCATCCTTTCCCCAATCTCTATCATTTCCCCAATCTCCATCATTTCCCCAATCTCCATACTTTCCCCAATCTCAATCCTTTCCCCTATCTCCATCCTTTCCCCAATCTCTATCCTTGCCCCAATCACCATCCTTTCCCCAATCTCCATCCTTTCCCCAATCTCCATCTTTTCCCCAATCTCTATCCTTTCCCCAATCTCCATCATTTCCCCAATCTCCATACTTTCCCCAATCTCAATCCTTTCCCCTATCTCCATCCTTTCCCCAATCTCTATCCTTGCCCCAATCACCATCCTTTCCCCAATCTCCATCCTTTCCCCAATCTCCATCTTTTCCCCAATCTCTATCCTTTACCTAATATTCATCCTTCCCCAATCTCTATCCTTTCCCCAATCTCCATCCTTTCTCCAATCTCCATCCTTTTCTCCAATCTCCATCCATTCCCCAATCTCCATCCATTCCCCAATCTCCTTCCTTTCCCCAATCTCCATCCTTTTCCCAATCTCTATCCTTTCCCCAATCTCCATCCTTTCCGCAATCTCCATCCTTTCCCCAATCTCCAACTTTTCCCCAATCTCTATCCTTTCCCCAATCTCCATCCTTTCTCCAATCTCCATCCTTTTCTCCAATCTCCACCCTTTCCACATTCTCCATCTTTTCCCCAATCTCCATCCTTTTCTCCAATCTCCATCCTTTCCCCAATCTCCATCCTTTCTCCAATATCCATCCTTTCCCCAATCTCCATCATTTCCCCAATCTCTATACTTTCCCCAATCTCAATCCTTTCCCCTATCTCCATCCTTTCTTAACTCTCCATCCTTTCTCCAATATCCATCCTTTTCTCCAATCTCCACCCTTTCCACAATCTCCATCTTTTCCCCAATCTCTATCCTTTACCTAATATTCATCCGTCCCCAATCTCTATCCTTTCCCCAATCTCTATCCTTTCCCCAATCTCTATCCTTTCCCCAATCTCCATCCTTTCCCCAATCTCCATCTTTTCCCCAATCTCCATCTTTTCCCTAATCTCTATCCTTTTCGTAATCTTCATCCTTCCCCAATCTCTGTCCTTTCCCCAATCTCCATCCTTTCTCCAATCTCCATCCTTTTCTCCAACTCCATCCTTTTCTCCTCTCTCCATCCTTTCCCCATTCTCCATCCTTTCCCCAATCTCCAACTTTTACCCAATCTCTATCCTTTCCTCAGTCTCCATCCTTCCCCCAATCTCCATCTTTTCCCCAATTTCCATCCTTTCCCCAATCTCCTTCCTTTTCTCCAATCTCCACCCTTTCCCCAATCTCCATCCTTTCCCCAATCTCCATCCTTTCCCCAATCTCCATCCTTTCCCCAATCTCCATCTTTTCCCCAATCTCCTTCCTTATCTCCAATCTCCACCCTTTCCCCAATCTCCATCCTTTCCCCAATCTCCATCCTTTCCCCAATCTCCATCCTTTCCCCAATCTCCATCTTTTCCCCAATCTCCATCCTTTCTCCAATCTCCACCCTTTCCCCAATCTCCATCCTTCCCCAATCTCTATCCTTTCCCCAATCTCTATCCTTTCCCCAATCTCCATCATTTCCCCAATCTCCATCTTTTCCCCAATCTCAATACTTTCCCCTATCTCCATCCTTTCCCCAGTCTCCATCCTTACTCCATTCTCCATCTTTTCCCCAATCTTGATTTTTTCCCCAACCTCTATCCTTTCCCCAATCTCTATCCTTTGCCCAATCTCTGTCCTTTCTCCTCTCTCCATCCTTTCCCCAATCTCCATCCTTTCCCCAATCTCCAACTTTTACCCAATCTCTATCCTTTCCTCAGTCTCCATCCTTTCCCCAATCTTCATCTTTTCCCAAATCTCCATCCTTTCCCCAATCTCCTTCCTTTTCTCCAATCTCCACCCTTTCCGCAATCTCCATCCTTTCCCCAATCTCCATCCTTCCCCCAATCTCCAACTTTTCCCCAATCTCTATCCTTTCCCCAATCTCCATCAATTCCCCAATCTCCATTCTTTCTCCAATCTCCATCTTTTCTCCAATCTCCATCCTTTTCTCCAATCTCCACCCTTTCCACAATCTCCATTTTTTCCCCAATTTCCATCCTTTTCTCCAATCTCCACCCTTTCCCCACTGTCCATCCTTTCCCCAATCTCCATCCTTTCCCCAATCTCCATCTTTTCCCCAACACCCATCTTTTCCCCAATCTCTATCCTTTACCTAATCTTCATCCGTCCCCAATCTCTATCCTTTCCCCAATCTCTATCCTTTCCCCAATCTCTATCCTTTCCCCAATCTCCATCCTTTCCCCATTCTCCATCTATTCCCCAATCTCCATCTTTTCCCTAATCTCTATCCTTTTCGTAATCTTCATCCTTCCCCAATCTTTGTCCTTTTCCCAATCTCCATCCTTTCTCCAATCTCCATCCTTTTCTCCAACTCCATCCTTTTCTCCTCTCTCCATCCTTTCCCCAATCTCCATCCTTTCCCCAATCTCCAACTTTTACCCAATCTCTATCCTTTCCTCAGTCTCCATCCTTTCCCCAATCTCCATCTTTTCCCCAATTTCCATCCTTTCCCCAATCTCCTTCCTTTTCTCCAATCTCCACCCTTTCCCCAATCTCCATCCTTTCCCCAATCTCCATCCTTTCCCCAATCTCCATCCTTTCCCCAATCTCCATCCATTCCTCAATCTCCATAATTTCCCCAATCTCCATCTTTTCCCCAATCTCTGTCTTTCCCTAAACTTCATCCTTCCCCCATCTCTATCCTTACCCCAATCTCTATCCTTTCCCCAATATCTATCCCTTCCCCCATCTCTATCCTTTCCCCCATCTCTATCTTTTCCCCAATCTGCATCCTTTCCCCAATCTCCATCTTTTCCCTTGTCTCTATCCTTTCCCCAATCTCCATCATTTTACCCAATCTCCATCCTTTCTCCAATGTCCATCCTTTCCCCAATCTCCATCCTTTTCCCCACTTTCCATCCATTCCCCAATCTCCATTCTTTCCCCAATATCTATCCTTTCCCCAATCTCCATCCTTTTCCCCAATCTCCATCCTTTTCCCCAATCTCCATCCTTTTACCCAATTTCCATCTTTTCCCCAATCTCTATACTTTCCCCAATCTCAATCCTTTCCCCAATCTCCATCCTTTCCACAATCTCAATCCTTTCCCCTTTCTCCATCTTTTCCCCAGTCTCTATCCTTTCCCCATTCTCTATCCTTTCCCCAATCTCTATCCTTTCCCCAATTTCTAACTATTCTCCAATCTCCATCCGTTCCCCATTCTCCATCCTTTCCCCAATCTCTATCCTTTCCCCAATCTCTATCCATTCCCCAATCTCCATCTTTTCCCCAATCTCTATACTTTCCGCAATCTCAATCCTTTCCCCTTTCTCCATCTTTTCCCCAATCTCTATCCTTTCCCCAATCTCTATCTTTTCTCCAATCTCCATCCGTTCCCCAATCTCCATGCTTTCCCCAATCTCCATTTTTTCCCCAATCTCTATCCTTTCCCGAATCTCCATCCTTTCCTCAATCTCCATCCTTTCCCAATCTCTATCCTTTCCCCAATCTCTATCCTTTCCCAATCTCTATCCTTTCCCCTATCTCCATCCTTTCCCCAATCTCCATCCTTCCTCCAACCTTTATCCCTTTCCCTTCCCAAGGGGCCACCCCGACCCCCCCACTCTTCACATGTACTGCTACCTGGCCTCCAACCTGGTGGTGTGCCCACACCATTTCTCACTTGGTGAGGGGCCATTCAGCCCATCAAATCCCCTCTGCCATGCTGTGATGATTGTCACCCTCCTTTTTTTTGCCAAATGTCCCTGAGTACATTTTGCTTCCCCATCATCTGTTGATGTGAAACAGAAAGCGAAAGGTCTGGAGAAATCTCAGCAGGTCTTGGAGATCTTGGAGATCCCTGGAATTGTTACAGGGGAGGCAGAGACTATTCAGCCCATCGTGCCAGGACTGATTCTGTTACCTGGAGCCAATCTCCTGTCTTTTACCCATATCTCTCTGCACCGTTATTATTCCAATAACCATCCAGTGCCTCTCAGTTGAACGTATCTCCACTCGCTGAGTGAAAATGTTTTTCTCACATCCCCCCTGCTTTGTTTGAACATCACGTTAAATCTAAGCCCCTTTTGCTCTTGTTCATTTTAGGAGCAGGAACAGCTGCTCCCTATCTATTCTGTCCAACTCGCTCATAATTTTGAAAACCTTGATCAGACTTCCTCTAGGCCTTCGTCTCTCAAAGGAATCTGTTTACATTTTAATTTCCAGCCTGAGGTTCTGGTTTATTAATCGAGCAACAGTACCTTTATGCCACCACTCCCCCTTACATTGCAACTCCAAAGACTGTTCTCCTGAACCATGACTCGCATTCAGAGTCGAAACATTAACTCTGTTTCTCTCTCCACAGGCACAGTCTGTGAGTTTCAGATTTCCAGCGTCTACAGTGTTTTGCATCTGTTGGTTTCCCTTTTCCCAGCTTACCCCGTCATTTCAGGGAGTTCCAAACTTTAGATGAAGATGTTTTTCAAAATGCCACTCTGTAAAGGTCTGATTCCTGTGCAATGCCCCCTTGTTTAATTCTTCCAGAACAGGTTTGAGGAGGCAGAATGGCGTTCTCCTGTTCCTGTGTTCCCCTTTGAAAACCCTGCAAAGTGTGCTGGAATGATATGTGTCTGCCTCTGTTAGTGAAATCAGTCAGGGGCCACTGGATAACACTGACTGCCAGGAACCCTGACCAATTCACCCCCTTCTCTGACCCTGCATTCACAGGAGCTAAGTCAGTTACATCCAAAATGGTGTTTCAGCTGTGATGTCCTGGCTTTGAGTCAATCTCTTAATTGCTAGCACTGAACTAGGGAAAGATGATTAATCGTCTTGTCAATAGCCATGCTCTGGCAAGCGTTTAAGGAGATATTTCAGAATTCCTGAGAGTGAGAAAGTCTCTGAGAGGCGTACACATCATCCATGACTAACTAAGGAAATGAAGATATTATGAAATTGAAAGTAACAGCATATATAATTATAAAGGTGATAAACAGGACAGGAGATTGTATAGAATATAACATGCATGACTAGAAGTTAACGAGGGAGAAATTAGAATACAAGGAAAAGCTAACTAGAAATGTAAAAACATGCAGTTAGAATTTCTACAGGTACCTGGCAAAGTTGTAGAGTAATTAAAGTGAGTATTCGTCCTCTAGAGAATGAATCTGGGGAATTAAAAATGGGAGATGAGTAAGTATGGATGAATTGAACCAAAGTTTTGTTTCAAAGATCTAAGTAACATTCTAGAAATAATTATCAAGTGGTGAAAGGAAGGGAGGAGCTTAAAACATTTAAAATCGCAAAGGGATATCTATTGGAAACAAAAGCTGACAAGGTGCTCAGCCCTTTGAGTGTAGGAGTTGGGATGTCATGTTGAGGTTGTACAGAACCTGCTGTAGGAAGGGTGTTATTAAACTGGAAAGGATTCGACTGAGTCCAGCATGTTGACGGGAATGGAAGATTTGAGTTATAAGGAGAGGCTTGATAAGCTAGGGCTTTTTTCACTGGAGTGTAGGAGGCTGAGGGGTGCCCTTATTGAGGTTTCTAAACTCATGAGGGGTATAGATAAGGTGAATGGCAGGTATCATTCCCCGAGGGTGGGGGAGTTCAAACAAGAGAGAAGAAAGATTTAAACAAGACCATGGGGGCAACCTTTTCACAGAGAGAGTGGTTCGTGTGTGGAATGAACTTCCTGAGGAAGTGGTGGATGCAGATAGTTACAATGTTTAAAAGACATTTAGATAAGTTCATGAATAGGAAAGGTTTGGAGGGATATGGGTCAGGACCAGAGGCAGGTGGGACTCGTTCAGTTTGGGATTATGGTCGGTATGAACTGGTTGGACCGAAGGGTCTGTTTCCGTGCTGTATGACTCAGTGACTCTTTAAGTGTTCTCCAAGATGGATCAGTGAGTAACATTCCTCATTTGGCTCTGAGTTAGAGATTCCTTTTGTAGAGAGAGATGGGGTAAATGTGACTTCACTGCTAATTCAGAGGGGCAGCAGGGAATATCAGTTCAAAACCCCACCACACCAGCTGCTGGATTTAAATTCTATTAAGTTAGAAATCACACGACACCAGTTTATGGTCCAACAGGTTTATTTGGCAGCACTAGCTTTCAGAGCGTTGTTCCTTTATCAGGTGGTTGTTAGTGAAGGAGCGGTGCTCCGAAACCTAGTGCTTGCTGATAAACCTGTTGGACCATAACCTGGTGTTGTGTGATTTCTAACTTTGTCCACCGCAGGTCTAATACCAGCTCCTCCACATCTTAAATTCTCTTGCCGTTCTTTGAGGAGTTAACAAGTAATATAGATAAAGGTGAACCTGTTAAAGTGGTTTGCTTCAATTTTTCAGAAGACATTTGACAATGTGCCTCATCGAAGATTATTACACAAAGTAAGAGGTGTAAGTAGGTAAGACAGTTAGCAGATAAATGGTAAAGGTTTTGTAGGCCTATCAGACCATAGGGCTGCTCTCTTATTAGAAAGAGAGAGAGAGATGGCTTTTGGTAGTTTAACCTGAGGGTCACCACCCCCCTGGCAAGGGCAGAGGTTAAGAAAGTGTAGCACCAGTGTGCATCGCAAGCCAGCCATCCAGCCAATTGGGCTAATGGACCCCTGGCTGGAGGAACAGAGATGGGTTAAATGAATGGGAAAATTGGTAGCAACTTGATCACCCCAGTGTGGGGACAGTGTGAAAATTGCCTGCTTTTGACAGAAAGTATAAGCAAAGTATCCAGAATGGAAGCTGGGAAGCTCGTTCCCCTCTTGGGGGGACTAGACCAAAGGAGCGCAGTTTAAAAGGGTCTTCCATTAAACACAAAGATAAGGAGGGGTTCTTTATTCCAGGGTCATGAGTGAGATGGATGCAGGGTCAATGACCACTTTCTAAAGTGAGAGGTAAATAGATAATGAGAAAGCCAGCAGTTAGTTTGTTTTGGGGGAGTGGGTGCAGGGGACGTTAGACAATGCAGATGGGACTGAGACTTCAATCTCATTCAGCAGATTGATTATTTGCCTGGTCCATATTTCTGTTTTGTTCACAGATTGTACACCCCATGGTAAAGGCCCATTTGTAACTGTCTTTGAATTGTGTTGCTGTGGATCTGGAGTCATTGACCGTCTAAGGATGGCAGATTTCCTTCGATGGACGTGAGGAATACGAGCTTTCAGTTTCAGCCTTCTTTTTCATCAGTTAAAACAGTTTCAATTTCAATTCAGCAGCTGCTGTGGTGGGATTTGAACCTGCCTTCCCTGCTGTGGCTCTGAATTACCATGGCAGTGACATTGCCCCCAAACCTGTACAGGTGTCAAATGCGGGTCTTTACTCTCTGGAAAAGATGGGGAAAAGGCAGGAGATTGGCACTGAGTAATGATGCTCATTTTGAAGAGCCAGGGCAGTCCCGAGGGGTTGAATGGCCTGACTCTGTGCTGTAACAAGTTTGGTGTTCTATACTCCATGATTCCAAGGTCCTCTCTCTGATAGAACTCCTTGCTATGCCGGATCCTGCCCACCCCCCTTCCCCCCTCTTGGTTAAACAGACATTGAATAGAATCCAGCTGTGTGTCAGGAATGAAATTGTGTTTCCCATAAATGGGAACGTTTATCAAGTTTGTTGCTCGCGATGTTCCCATTGAGAAGGCTGTTCCTTGCTGACACTGTATGAAAAGCGACAGATATAAAAGAATCTGGTGCATGATCGTGTTTGGGAGTTAGCTGCTACCCTCCAGCACAGCCGTTCAGGTTGTTTGCAAGAGGTTACAGGAGCGTAGTGAATGGGTTCTTGTCATGTCCTGCAGGAAAGGAAGCGATTTTAATTCCTTCCGTCGTTCCAAAATATCGCCGTGGAAATTGCAGGAGTCCAGCTCCCCGCTGCCAATTTGGCAATGAAACGTAATTGTGCTGGGCCTAACTGCTGATCATTTTAACCCTGAAAGGAAGCTCTCTGATTTGCCAAGTCCTGTTTACTCCTTGTAGGGTAAAGGATTACAGAGAAACTTCCTTCTCGAAGTCAGCAGCTGTTACTGGGCTTGACCTCTCCACACCCTCAGACATACAGGGCAGTAACAACAGCATGTGTTGTTTATGGAGATTACATCCTCTTCCACAGGGTTTCACAAGGGCTAACTCCTTGATTTAATTTGCCTCGGTATTTCCCAGCAAGTATTAGTGGGGAGATTTCTCACTCAGCAGTTAATGCCCAGAGAGTTGTTGGAATGTGAGAGGCTGGAATTCTGTTGGCTGAGATCAGAGATTTGCACATTAGGACCTCGTGGTTGCTTTGGTTTACATTCACAATATGAGTTGTCACTTTCTAGGGTAGCATTTATTAGCCAGCCTCTGGGGAAGAATATCTGTGGTCCTTAGGTGTAGTGAACCTCCCTTAGGGAGGGAGTCCCCCAATTTTGACCCAGCGACACTGAAGGAACAGCGATATATATTCCAAGTCAGGATAGTGAGTGGGTTGGAGGGGGACATGCAGATGCAAGTGTTGCCGTGTATCAGCTGCCTTTTTCCCTGTAGATTCTTGCGGCCGTGGTTTTGGAAGGTACTATCTAAGGATGTTTGGTGAATTTCTGCAATGCAGAACGGCACGGTGGCACAGTGGGTGGCACGGTGGCACAGTGGTTAGCACTGCTGCCTCACAGCGCCAGAGACCCGGGTTCAATTCCCGCCTCAGGCGACTGACAGTGTGGAGTTTGCACGTTCTCCCCCTGTCTGCGTGGCTTTCCTCCGGGTGCTCCGGTTTCCTCCCACAGTGCAAAGATGTGCAGGGTCAGGTGAATTGGCCATGCTAAATTGCCCGTATTGTTAGATAAGGGGTAAATGTAGGGGTATGGGTGGGTTTCGCTTCGGCGGGTCGGTGTGGACTTGTTGGACCGAAGGGCCGGTTTCCACACTGTAATCTAATCTAATCTAAAGCATGTTGTAGATAGTACACACTGCTGCCATTGAGCATCAGTGGTGTTTGTAGATGTGGTGTCAATCAAGTATTGCCCTGTAAGTGGGGAATATTCCACCACTCTCCTGAATTGTGCCTTGTTGATGATGGACAGGTACTGGGGGAGTCAAAGGGGAATGACTTACTGCAGCGTTGCCAGGCTCTGACCTGTTCTTGTAGCCTCAGTATTTCTATGGCTTGTCCAGTTCATTTTCTGGATAATGGTATCCCCAGGATATTGATAGTCAGGAAACTGTGATGCCATTGAATGTTTGATGTGAATGCTACTTGCTACTTGCTAGCCCAAGCCTGGATATTGCCCAGCTCTGTTTGTATTTGAACATGGATTGCTTCAGCATCTGAGGAGTAGAGATGTCTGCCCTTATGATGGAGGGAAGTTCATTGATGAAGCAGTTGAAGATGGTTGGGCATAGGACACTATCGTAAGGAACTCCTGCAGAAACACCCTGGAGCTAAGATGATTGACCTCCATCTTCCTATGTGCCAGGTCTGACTCCAACCAGTGGAGACTTTGCTTCGAAACCCATTGATTTCAATTTCTCTAGGCCTCCTTGATGCCACATCCTATCAAATGCAGCCTTGATGTGAAGGACTGCCACTCTCACCTACTCTGACACCTTCCATCACTTTATTGATGATGGAGAGTAGACTGATGGGATGGCAGTTGCCTGGTGGGATTTGTCCTGCTTTTTGTGGAGAGGATGTATCTGGGCAATTTTCCACATTGTTGGATAGATATCAGTGTTGTAACTTTCCCTGAAGAGCTTGGCTAGGGGAGCAACAGGTTCTGGAGCACAAGTCTTCAGTACTATTGCCAGAATATTGTCAGAGCCCATATCCAGTCCTTCCAACGATGTCTTGATATCATATGGAGTGAATCAAAATGGCTGCAGACATGTATCTGTGATGCTGGGGACCACTGGAGGAGGCTGAGGTGGATCATCCACTCAGCACTTCTGGCTGAAGATGGTTGTAATTCAATCCTGGTCCTACTGATGTGCTGGGCCCCTCCATCATTGAGGATGGAGACATTTGTGGAGCCTCCTCCTCTAGAAAGTTGTTTAATTGTCCACCACCATTCATAACTGGATGTGGCAGGACTGCAGAGCTTAGATCTGAACCATTGGTTGTAGAATGCTAACTGTGTATGTTAAAGCTGCATTTGCTATTTGACAAGCAGGCAATCCTGTGTTGTAGCTTCACCAGATTTACCTATCACTTCTCGGTATGTACATGCTGTCCTTCTGCCCTCTCCATTGAACTAGGATTGACCCCCTGGCATGATGGTAATGGTTGAGTGGGGGATATACGGGGTGATGAGGTTACAGATTGTGCTGGAGTACAATTCTTCGGCTGTTTGGTGGCCCACAGCACCTCGTGCAGGTTCACAGTGTGAGATATACAGAGTGAAATTACTTTGTTAGATAGTGTGTGTGACTTTCTGACTGAAATCTAACCTGGAAGAGTTGGTAAAGTTGTAAAAAGGTCTTAGGAAAGCCAGACTAGTTAGGGAAGGCAGAGTTCCTTCCCTAAACTACATTAGAAAATCAGATGTGCCTTTATGGTAATCAATATGGTCACCATTAGACTAGCTTTTAATTCCATGT
This sequence comes from Chiloscyllium plagiosum, assembly GCF_037043375.1. Classification (NCBI taxonomy): domain Eukaryota; kingdom Metazoa; phylum Chordata; class Chondrichthyes; order Orectolobiformes; family Hemiscylliidae; genus Chiloscyllium; species Chiloscyllium plagiosum. The sequence goes on from NW_028270183.1 coordinate 37,852,654, forward strand.
TATTTATTGAAATTGAATTCCATAACCAACTCCAGCAGAATGCCCCCACCAAACCCATCTTCACCTCACTCCCCCGTCTGCGTTTCACAGGGATCATTCCCTCTGGGATACCATACTCCATTCATTGATGACCACCACCACCACTCCCCCCTTCGCACAGGACCTTCCCCTTGTACCACAGAAGGCACAACACCTGCCCCTTCCCCTCCTCTCTGCTCACCATCCAAGGGCCTAAACAGTCCTTCCAGGTGAAGCAGCATATCCCCTGTACCTCCTCCAAACTTGTTTATTGTATTCGCTGCACTCAGTGGGGCCTACCCTACATTGGAGAAACCATAAGTAGATTGAGCGACCACTTTGCAGAACATCTCCGGTCTGTGCACAAGCAGGACCCTGACCTTCCTATGGCCGGCCATTTTAACACAGCGTCCTGCTCACATGCCTATCCTCAGCGTGCTGCAGTGTTCCAGTGAATCACAGCACAAACTAGAGAAAAACATCTCATCTTCAGAACAGGCACTTTACAGCTTTCTGGACTTAATATTGAGTTCAACACCTTTACATTGTGAACCAACTCCCATTCCTTCCCTTTCTATTAGCTTGTTCCCATGTCCTGCCCTCCCCATCCCACTTACTGTCCTTTCAGGTCTGGCCGGACACACACCATTGCTCTGCCATTCTCACATTCTGATCACTTAACCTGAACTACCAACACCCTTTCTCCCCCAACACCCTTCACTCCCCCTGTCCCCTCCAAACTTCAGCTCAGCTCTGATGAGGAGTTATCTAGACTGGAAACATTAGCTTGCTCTCTCTCTCTCTCTCTCTCCATGGACGCTGCCTGACCTGCTGTGAGCTCTAGCATTTGTTGTTATCAGTGGGATTTGAACCCCTCCCCAGAATATTAGCCTGGGGGTTCTGGGTTACTAGCCCAGTAACATTGCACAGTGTTTCAGTTGGTGTAAACACTGACTGGAGTAAATGAAGACGCCCTTTGGCATCCCCTGGGATTGTGCACCTGAGCTAAAGATGCTCTGGGAGGTGGCCTGTTCCCATCCAGCCATTCTGCAGACTTGTCTGAGGAACTGCCAGCCTCCCAGTGGCATGCGGTTCAATGGAGTCACCCAGTGAGGGCTGCAGACAATGGATGAACTCTGAATGAACACAGAGCTGGTGGGGAGGGTAGCTGGGGCAGAGTGTGGCAATGTTGCCAAGTTCAGGGGAAAGGAAGGAACTCTCTCTGGTTGCCTGTTGCCTTCTGTCTGGGCACAAGTGCCATGGAAGGAGCTAGGACATCAGAGAGACACCCCCTGCACTCTCTGGTGTTAGCTTCCAGTTTATGTAACATACACCAAATGGAACACTAACTTGAGTAAGTGTCTAATTGAAAGCAGCTTACATTCCATGGGTGGAACCCTGAGCATCTACACAGCACATTCTGTTCTGGGACGTGACCACATACACACACACACACAGATATATATGCACACAGTCTCAGATGCACACAAAATGCAGGACAAATCCAAATTGAGCCAATTACCGCCCCATCAGTCGACCCTCGATCATCAGTAAAGATGATGGAAGGAGTCATCAACAGCGCTATCAAGCAGTACCTGCTCGGAGACGCCCAGTTTGGGTTCCCCCAAGGTCACTCAGCTCCTGACCTCATTATAGTCTTGGGTCAAACATGGACAAAAGAGCTGAATCCTACAGGGGAGGGGAAAGGGTCAGCCCTTGACATCAAAGCTGCTTTTGACCGAGTGTGGCAGCAAGGAACCCTCGCAAAACTGGAATTAATGGCAATTAGAAAAAACCCTCACTGATTGGACTCATATTTGGCAAAAAGGAAAATGAACCACTTTGTTTCAGGCTAATCATTCAGCTTCAGAGCACTGTTAAAAATTCATTCCCCGAATGAGGGCATCACTGGCTGGGCCAGCATTTATTGCCCATCCCTAATTGCCCAGAGGGCAGTAGAGAGTCAACCATATTGCTACGGGTCTGGAACCACATTTGGGCCAGACCAGGTAAGAATAACAGTTTCCTTTTCCTTATGGACATTAACAAACCAGATTTTTCTGACAATTGACAACGGTTTTATAGTCATCCTTAATTCCAGATTTTTATTGAATTTAAACTTCACCTTCTACCATTTGAACCCAGGTCCCCAGGGCATTTCCTGGGTCTCTGGGTGAACTCTGTAGCAATATTACCACTAGAACACCACCTCCCCTCATCTCTGCAGGGATCCCTCAGGGTAGTGTCCTAGGCCCAAGCATCTTCAGCTGCTTCATCAATGAGCTTCCCCCTATCATAAGGTCCGAAGAGGGGATGTTCACCGATTATTGCACAATGTTCAGCACCGTTCACAATTCCTCAGGTGCTGAAGCAGTCCATGTTCAAATGCAACAAGATCTGGGCAATATCTAGACTTGGGCTGACAAACACCAATGTGCCACAAGTCCCAGGCAATGACAATCTCCAACAAGGGAGAATCTGTTACTCAGTGACAACTTAATGAATCTCCCATTGAATCTTAGGGATTACTACTGAACAGAAACTCAACTGGACCGGCCATATGAATATTGTGACTACAAGAGCAGGTTGGAGGCTAGGAATACCACAGTGATACACTTACCTCCTGACTCCCAAAGCCTGTCCACCATCTACAAGGCAGTGTGATGGAATACTCCCCCACTTGCTTGGATGGGTGCAGCTCCAACCACACTCAAGAAGCTTGACACCACAAAGCAGCCCCTGTTCGATTGACACCACATTCACCAATATCAACACTCAAACCCTTCACAATTGATGCTCAGTAGCAGCAGTGTGTACTTACAAGTTGAACTACAGAAATTCACCAATTCTCCTCTGATTGTGCTTTCCAAACCCATGATCATTTCCATCTCGAAGGACAAGGGTAGCAGATACATGGGAACACCACCCACCTGCAAGTTCCCCTCCAAACCACTCACCGACCTGATTCGGAAATATATCACCATTCCTTCACTGTCACTGGGTTACAATCCTGGATTTCCCTCCCTAAGGGCACTGTGGGTGTACTTTTACCCCATGAACTGCAGTGGTTCAAGAAGATGGCTCAACACCACCTTTTCCGGAGCAGTTAGGGAGGGGTAATAAATACTGCCCTAGCCACGCCAGTCTCCATGAGCAAATTATTTTAAAGAAAGCTCCTTAGATCCTCTTCATAACCACTTTTCCTCCCATCTTGGAGTCATCAGTAAGTTTAGTATCAATACATTGTGTTTGTTCACCCAAGCCATGTATGTGAAATATCTAACTGAGGCCCCAGCGCTGATGCCTGTGGCACACCACATCACAGCTTACCAGGAAATGACCCATTTTTGCCCAGTCTTTCTATTTGCCAACTCACCTCATTCCATGCTAATTCCAGCGTTTTTAAAAATTGAATTTAGTGAGGCAATGATGGGTTTTAAATCATCATGCCAAGCATAGTCTGCAGCACTCTCAGCTCTCTGCCATGGTGGGATTTGAACCCAGAACAGGAGCTGAGTTTTTGGATTAATAGCTTAGCAATGATACCACAAGGCTATTGCCTCCCCATTGAGAGTGGGGGGGGGGGGGGTCAAAGAATATTGGAGTTCAGGCAGGAAAGTGAGGTCAGGTCACGTTTTGGTCATCTTGTTGAGTGGCAGAGTAGTGCTGAGGGGATGAATGGCCTGTTGCCCCTAATTTGTATGGTAGGTAAGACTGACCAGTAACGCTGTGTAATGTGCCTCCTTTCCCCCTGCAAGGTGCCCGCACGCACCAGCTCGCCATGAAGCTGGAACCCCGCGGAGTCCTCTATCTGAAGGTATCGCTGGTGGAGCTGTGGGAGCTCCCTCTGAGCTGTGCCGATGATCAGCGAGAGCCCAGGGTCTTCCGGATGGAGCTTAGTGACTTGGTGCATCGGGAGAATTCTGGAGTCAGGGTTCCACTGCTCATACAGAAGTGTGTCTCGGAGATCGAGAAACGTGGCCTAAAAGTGAGTTGAGAACGTGCGGAATAACTTTCTTCTGTTTTGTCAGCATTGGAGACCAATGTGTAAATCTCCCCAATGTCTGCTGATGGAATCCTTCAGTGCAGAAGGCAGGCCGTTCGGCCCGTTGAGTTTAGGCTGAATCTCTGAAGAGCATCCCACTCAGACTGTATTCCTGTAATCCTCCATTTCCCATGACTAACCCACCTACTCTGCACATCCCTGAACACTATGGGCAACTTGGCATTGTCAATTCATCTAACCAACACATCTTTGGACTGTGGGAGGAAACCGGAACACCCGGAGGAAACCCACGCAGACACGGGGAGAATGTGCAAACTCCACACAGACAGTCGCCTGAGGCTGGAATCGAACCCGGGTCCCTGGCGCTGTGAGGCAGCCGTGCTAACCACTGAGTCACTGTGCTGGCCTGTGTGGTCAGAACAGTGAGTTCTCTGGTTTCCTTTGTCATATTGAGGGCCAGGGAGGGGGAAATTTTTCTTCAAAGGAAGGCCAACAGCACTTTCAAACCCACCCAAATGGGACGTGGTTTAACGTTTCACCTGAGCGATGACATCTCTGATATGCTGCATTCCCTCAATACTGCACAAGCGTACCAGCCTTGGTTTCCGTGCACTCAGGCCCCAGGGTGGGGCTTGAACCAGAGACCTTGTGGCTCAGAGACAAGAACGCTACCTCTGAGCCACAGCTGATGGCTCTCCAAATGGTGAATTGAGGAGGGAGCAGAAACCCGCTCTGAGAGATGGGCTTCGGTGAGGAATTTGAAAGGGATAAGAGGGAGGTAACAAAGCAAAGTTGGTGAAGGAGGGACTCCTGAGTCAGTGGCAGCATGGTGGGAAAGTTGGGTGCACACTCCAGGCTTTTACAGCTGGAATGAGGGAGGCAGGAATGGGCCATTCGATTTCGAGGTTGAGTCCTGGGCTTCTCTGAGGATATCTGGTTGGCATGGACGAGTTGGACCGAAGGGTGTGTTTCCAAGTTGTGTGACTGGAAGAGACTTGAGGACTGGAGGGGGTGTTAATGAGGGTTATGTGAGATGGAAAATCAAAGGTTTTCAGGATAAGGGTGAGGGGTGGTCCCTGCGACCTAGGCAGTTATTGGGTGAGGGGGGAGGGGAAATGTTGGCAGTGGGAGTGAGGGGTAGTCCTTGGGACCTGGGCAGTTATGGGGTGAGGGGGGAGGAGGGAGGGGAAATGTTGGCAGTGGGGGTGAGGGGTGGTCCTTGGGACCTGGGCAGTTATGGGGTGAGGGGGCTGGGGAAATGTTGGCAGTAGGGGTGGGGGGGGTGGGGAAATGTGGCAGTTGTGGGGTGGGGGGGTGGGGAACTGTTAGCAGTGGGGGAGTGAGGGGGTGGGGAAATGTTGGCAGTGGGGGTGAGCGGGGTGGGAAATGTTGACAGTGGGGGGTGAGGGGGGTGGCGTAATGTTGACAGTGGGGGGTGAGGGGGAGTGGGGTAATGTTGGCAGTGGGGGGTCGGGGAGTGGGGAAATGTTAGCAGTGGGGGGTGTGAAGGGATGGGGGAATGTTGGCAGCGGGGGAGGTGAGGGGGTGGGGAAATTTTGGCAGTGGGGTGTGAGTGGGTGGGAAAATGTTGGCAGTGCGGGGGTGTGGGGTTGGGGAGATGTTAGCAGTGGGGGGGTGTGAGGGGGTGGGGAGATGTTGACAGTGGGGGGTGTGAGGGGGGTGGGGAGATGTTGGCAGTGGGGGGTGTGAGGTGGTGGGGAGATGTTGGCAGTGGGGGGTGTGAGGTGGTGGGGAGATGTTGGCAGTGGGGGGTGTGAGGGGGTGGGGAGATGTTGGCAGTGGGGGGTGTGAGGGAGTGGGGAGATGTTGGCAGTGGGGGGGGTGGGGAAATGTTGGCAGTGGGGGTGGTGTGAGGGGGTGGGCAGATGTTGGCAGTAGGGGATGTGAGGGGTGGGGTGATGTTGGCAGTGGGGGGTGTGAGAGGGTGGGGAGATGTTGGCAGTGGGGGGTGTGAGGGAGTGGGGAGATGTTGGCAGTGGGGGCTGTGAGGGGGTGGGGAGATGTTGGCAGTGGGGGCTGTGAGGGGTGTGGGGTAATGTTGGCAGTGGGGGGTGTGAGAGGGTGGGGAGATGTTGGCAGTGGGGGCTGTGAGGGGGTGGGGAGATGTTGGCAGTGGGGGCTGTGAGGGGTGTGGGGTAATGTTGGCAGTGGGGGGGTGTGAGGGGGGTGGGATAATGTTGGCAATGGGGGATGTGAGGGGGGTGGGGAAATGTTGGCAGTGGGGAGTGTGAGGGGGGTGGGGTAATGTTGGCAATGGGGGATGTGAGGGGGGTGGGGTAATGTTGGCAGTGGGGGGTGTGAGGGGGTGGGATAATGTTGGCAGTGTGGGGTGTGAGGGGGAGTGGGGAAATGTGGGCAGTGGGGGTGTGTGGGGGAGTGGGGAAATGTTGGCAGTGGGGACGGTGTAGGGGGGTGGGGGGATGTTGGCAGTGGGGACGGTGTGAGGGGGTAGGGAGATGTTAGCAGTGAGGGGTGTGAGGGGGTGGGGTGATGTTGGCAGTGGGGGGTGTGAGGGGAGTGGGGTAATGTTGGCAGTGGGGGTGTGAGGGGGGTGGGGTTATGTTGGCAGTGGGGTGTGTGAGGGGGTGGGGGAATGTTGGCAGTGTGGGGGCTGGGGAAATGTTGGTAGTGGGTCGGTGTGAGGGGGTGGGGGATGTTGGCAGTGGGGTGTGTGAGGGGGTGCGGTAATGTTGGCAGTGTGGGGTGTGAGGGGGGTGGAGGAACGTTGGCAGTGGGGGGTGTGAGGGGGTTGTTGTAATGTAGCCAGTGGGAGGTGTGAGGGGGAGTGGGGAACTGTTGGCAGTGTGGGGGGTGGGGGAGATGTTGGCAGTGGGGCGGTGTGGGGGGGGGAGTGGGGAAATGTTGGCAGTGGGGGTGTGTGGGGGGGTGGGGGAGATGTTGGCAGTGGGGGTGTGTGAGGGGTGTGGGGTAATGTTGGCAGTGGGGGGTGTGAGGGGGTGGGGGAATGTTGGCAGTGGGGGGGTGAGTGAGGGGGTGGGGTAATGTTGGCAGTGGGGGGTATATGAGGGGGTGGGGTAATATTGGCAGTGGGGTTGTGTGAGGGGTGTGCGGAAATGTTGGCAATGAGGGGGGAGTGAGGGGGTGGGGTAATGTTGGCAGTGGGGGGTTGTGAGGGGCTGTGGTAATGTTGGCAGTGGGGGGTGTGTGTGGGGGTAGGGAGATGTTAGCAGTGAGGGGTGTGAGGGGGTGGGGCGATGTTGGCAGTGGGGGGTGTGAGGGGAGTGGGGTAATGTTGGCAGTGGGGGTGTGGGGGGGTGGGGTTATGTTGGCAGTGGGGTGTGTGAGGGGGTGGGGGAATGTTGGCAGTGTGGGGGCTGGGGAAATGTTGGTAGTGGGTCGGTGTGAGGGGGTGGGGGTTGTTGGCAGTGGGGTGTGTGAGGGGGTGCGGTAATGTTGGCAGTGGGGGGTGTGAGGGGGGGTGGGGGAACGTTGGCAGTGGGGGGTGTGAGGGGGGTGTTGTAATGTAGCCAGTGGGAGGTGTGAGGGGGAGTGGGGAAATGTTGGCAGTGTGGGGGGTGGGGGAGATGTTGGCAGTGGGGCGGTGTGAGGGGGGGGGGAGTGGGGAAATGTTGGCAGTGGGCGGGTGTTAGGGGTTGGGGTAATGTTGGCAGTGGGGGTGAGTGAGGGGGTAGGGGAATGTTGACAGTGGGCGTGTGTGAGGTGGGTGGGGAATGTTGGCAGTGGGGGGGTGTGAGGGGATGGGGGAATGACGGCAGTGGGGGGTGTGAAGGGGGTGGGTGAGATGTTGGCAGTGGGGGGTGTGAGTGGGTGGGTGAATGTTGGCAGTGGGCGTGTGTGAGGTGGGTGGGGAATGTTGGCAGTGGGGGGGTGTGAGGGGATGGGGGAATGACGGCAGTGGGGGGTGTGAAGGGGGTGGGTGAGATGTTGGCAGTGGGGGGTGTGAGGCGGTGGGTGAATGTTGGCAGTGGGGGGGTGTGAGGGGGTGGGGGAATGTTGGCAGTGGGGGGGGTTGAGGGGGTGGGGGAATGTTGGCAGTGGGGGGATGTGAGGGGGGTGGGGGAATGTTGGCAGTGGGGGGTTTATGAGGGAGTGTGGTAATGTTGGCAGTGGGGAGGTGTGAGGGGGTGGGGTAATTTTGGCAGTGGTGGGTGTGAGGGTTGTGGGGGAGATGTTGGCAGTGAGGGTGTGTGAGGGGGTGGGGTAATTTTGGCAGTGGCGGTGTGTGAGGGGGGTGGGGGAATTTTGGCAGTGGGGGTGCGTGAAGGGGTGGGGGAATTTTGGCAGTTGGGGGTGTGAGGGGGTGGGGGAATGTTGGCAGTGGGGGTGTGTGAGGGGGTGGGGTAATGTTGGCAGTGGGGTGTGTGAGGGGGTGGGGTAATGTTGGCAGTGAGGGTTTGTGAGGGGGAGTGGGGAAATGTTGACAGTGGGGGGTGTGTGAGGGGATGGGGTAATGTTGCCATTGGGGTTGTGTGAGGGGGTGGGGTAATGTTGGCATTGAGGGTGTGTGATGTGGTGGGAGAAATGTTGGCAGTGGGGGGGTGTGAGGGGGGTGGGGGAATGTTGGCAGTGGGGGGGTGTGAGGGGGGTGGGGGAATGTTGGCAGTGGGGGGTTTATGAGGGGGTGGGGTAATGTTGTCAGTGGGGTGTGTGAGGGGGTGGGGTAATGTTGGCAGTGGGGGGTGTGAGGGGGTGGGGTAATGTTGACAATGGGGTGTGTGAGGGGTGTGGGGGAGATGTTGGCAGTGGGGGGGTGTGAGGGGTGGGGGAATGTTGGCATTGTGAGGGGTGGGGGAATGTTGCCAGTGGGATGTGTGAGGTGTGTTAGGGAGATGTTGGGAGGCGTGTGGGGGAATGTTGGCAGTGGGGTTGTGGGGGGATGGGGCAATGTTGGCAGTGGGGGGTGTGAGGGGGTGGGGGAATGTTGGCAGTGGGGGTGTGAGAGGTGTGGGGGAGATGTTGGCAATGAGGTGTGTGAGGGGGTGGGGTAATGTTGGCAGTGGGGGTGTGTGAGGGGGTGGGGGAATGTTGGCAGAGGGCGTGCGGGAATGTTGGCAATGGGGATGTGTGAGGGGGTGGTGAGACGTTGGCAGTGGGGGGTGTGAGGGGATGGGGGAATGTTGGCAGTGGGGGAGTGTGAGGGGGGTGGGGGAATGTTGGCAGTAGGGATGTGTGAGGGGGTGGTGAGATGTTGGCAGTGGGGGGTGTGAGGGGATCGGGGAATGTTGGCAGTGGGGGTGTGTGAGGGGGTGGGGGAATGTTGGCAGTGGGGGGTGTGAGGGAGTGCGGTAACGTTGGCAGTGGGGGTGTGTGAAGGGGTGGGGGTATGTTGGCACTGGGGGGGTGTGAGGGGGTGGGGGAAAGTTGGCAGTGGGAGTGTGTGAGGGGGGTGGGGGAATGTTGGCAGTGGGGGGTGGGTGAGATGTTGGCAGTGGGGGGTGTGAGGGGTGTTGGGGAGATGTTGGCAGTGGGGGTGTGTGAGGGGGTGTGGGAGATGTTGGCTGTGGGGGGTGTGAGGGGGTTGGGGGAATGTTGGCAGTGGGGGTGTGAGGTGGTGGGGGAATTTTGGCAGTGGCGGTGTGTGAGGGGGGTGGGGGAATTTTGGCAGTGGGGGTGCGTGAAGGGGTGGGGGAATATTGGCAGTGGGGGGTGTGAGGGGCGTGGGGTAATGTTGGATTGGGGTGGTGTGTGGGGCTGGGGTAATGTTGGCAGTGGGGGGGTATGAGGGGGTGGGGTAATGTTGGCAGTGGGGGGATGTGAGGGGGTGGGGTAATTTTGGCAGTGGGGGTGTGTGAGGGGGTGGGGTAATGTTGGCAGTGGGGGGTGTCAGGGGGTGGGGTAATGTTGGCAGTGGGGGTGTGTGAGGTTGTGTGAGATGTTGGCAGTGGGGGGTGTGAGTGGATGGGGTAATGTTGGCAGTGGGGGGTGTGAGTGGATGGGGTAATGTTGGCATTGGGGGGGTGTGAGGGGGTGGGGGAATGTTGGCAGTGGGGGTGAGTGAGGGGGTAGGGGAATGTTGGCAGTGGGGGGGGGTGTGAGGGGGGAGGGGGAATGACGGCAGTGGGGGGTGTGAGGGGGGTGGGTGAGATGTTGGCAGCGGGAGTTGTGAGGGGGGTGGGAGAATGTTGGCAGTGGGGGTTTGTGAGGGGGAGTGGGGAAATGTTGACAGTGGGGGGTGTGAGGGGGATGGGGTAATGTTGCCATTGGGGGTGTGTGAGGGGGTGGGATAATGTTGGCATTGGGGCTGTGTGAGGGGGTGGGGTAATGTTGGCAATGGGGTGTGTGATGTGGTGGGAGAAATGTTGTCAGTGGGGGGGTGTGAGGGGGGTGGGGGAATGTTGGCAGTGGGGGGTGTGTGAGGGGGTGGGGTAATGTTGGCATTGGGGGGGTGTGAGGGGGGTAATGTTGGCAGTGGGGGGTGTGTGAGGGGGTGGGGTAATGTTGGCAGTGTGGGATGTGTGAGGGGGTGGGGGAATGTTGGCAGTGGAGGTGTGTGAGGGGGTGTGGGGGAGATGTTGGGAGCGGTGTGGGGGAATGTTGTCAGTGGGGTGTGTGAGGGGGTGGGGTAATGTTGGCAGTGGGGGGTGTGAGGGGGTGGGGTAATGTTGGCAATGGGGTGTGTGACGGGTGTGGGGGAGATGTTGGCAGTGGGGGTGTGTGTGAGGGGGTGGGCTAATGTTGGCAGTGGGATGAGTGAGGGGGGTAGGGGAATGTTGGCAGTCGGGGGTGTGTGAAGGGTGGGGTAATTTTGGCAGTGGGTGTATGTGTGGGGTGAGGGGGAATGTTGGCATTGGGGGTGTGTGAGGGGTGTGGGGTAATGTTGGCAGTGGGGGTGTGTGAGGGGGTGGGGTAATGTTGGCAGTGTGAGGGGGGTGGGGGAATGTTGGCAGTGGGATGTGTGAGGGGGTTTGGGTAGTGTTGGCAGTGGGGGGATGGGGCAATGTTGGCAGTGGGGGTGTGTGAGAGGGTGGGGTAATGTTGGCAGTGGGAGTGTGTGAGGGGGTTTGGGTAGTGTTGGCAGTGGGGGGTGAGGGAATGTTGGCAGTGGGGGTGTGTGTGAGGGGGTGGGCTAATGTTGGCAGTGGCGGGGTGTCAGGGGGGTGGGGGAATGTTGGCAGTGGGGGTGTGTGAGGAGGGTGGGGTAATGTTGGCAGTGGGATGAGTGAGGGGGGTGGGGGAATGTTGGCAGTCGGGGGTGTGTGAGGGGGTGGGGTAATTTTGGCAGTGGGTGTATGTGTGGGGTGAGGGGGAATGTTGGCATTGGGGGTGTGTGAGGGGTGTGGGGTAATGTTGGCAGTGGGGGGGTGTGAGGGGGTGGGGTAATGTTGGCAGTGTGAGGGGGGTGGGGTAATGTTGGCAGTGGGGGGTGTGAGGGGGTGGAGGAATGTTGGCAGTAGGGGGTGTGAGGGGTGTGGGGGAGATGTTGGCAGTGGGGTGTGTGAGGGGGGTGGAGGAATATTGGCAGTGAGGGGTGTGGGAGATGTTGGCAGTGGGGTGTGTGAGTGGGGTGGGGGAATGTTGGCAGTGGGGTGTGTAGGGGGTGTGGGGGAATGTTGGCAGTGGGGGGTGTGAGGGGGTGTGGGAGATGTTGGCAATGGGGTGGTGTGAGCGGGTGGGGAGATGTTGGCAGTGGGGGGGTGTGAGGGGGTGGGGGATTGTTGGCAGTGGGGGTGTGTGAGGGGGGTGGGGGAATGTTGGCAGTGGGGGTGTGTGAGGGGGGTGGGGGAATGTTGGCCGTGGGTGGTGTGTGAGGGGGGTGGGGGAATGTTGGCTGTGAGGGGTGTGGGGGAATGTTGGCAGTGGGGGGGTGTGAGGGGGTGGGGGAATGTTGGCAATGGGGGTGTGTGAGGGGGGTGGGGGAATGTTGGCAGTGGGGTGTGTGAGGGGGGTGGGGGAATGTTGGCAGTGGGGGAGGTGTGAGGGGGTGGGGAGATGTTGGCAGTGGGGTGTGTGAGGTGGGTGGGGGCATGTTGGCAGTGGGGGGGGTGTGATGGGGGTGGGGGAATGTTGGCAGATAGGGTGTGTGAGGGGGGTGGGGGAATGTTGGCAGTGGGGTGTGTGAGGGGGGTGGGGGAATGTTGGCAGTGGGGGAGGTGTGAGGGGGTGGGGAGATGTTGGCAGTGGGGTGTGTGAGGTGGGTGGGGGCATGTTGGCAGTGGGGGTGTGTGATGGGGGTGGGGGAATGTTGGCAGTGGGGGGGGTGGGTCGTGGTGCTGTGTGATGGGGGTCAGGAGCTGGGTAATCTGGGTGACACTGCTGATCCAATGCAGTGCTGAAGCTCTGGTGTGACCGGAGTGACCTGGTGCAGTGCTGGTGATCCACTGTGATAGATCCAATGAGAGGGACTGTATTGTTGAAGAGGAGAGTGTGAAACGGACTGGTAAGCTAGATGAGATACTTGTTAGGAAGGAAGATGTGTTGGGCATTTTGAACAACTTGAGGATAGACAAGTCCCCCGGGCCTGACGCGATATATCCTAGGATTATGTGGGAAGCAAGAGAGGAAATTGCAGAACCGTTGGCAATGATCTTTTCGTCTTCACTGTCAATGGGGATGGTACCAGGGGACTGGAGAGTGGCGAATGTTGTGCCCCTGTTCAAAAAAGAGAATAGGGATAACCCCAGGAATTACAGGCCAGTTAGTCTTACTTCGGTGGTAGGCAAAGTAATGGAAAGGGTACTGAGGGATAGGATTTATGAGTATCTGGAAAAACACAGATTAGATTAGATTACTTACAGTGTGGAAACAGGCCCTTTGGCCCAATAAGTCCACACCGACCCGCCGAAGCACAACCCACCCACCCTACATTTACCCCTTCATCTAACTCTACGGACAATTTAGCATGGCCAGTTCACCTAACCAGCACAGTTTTGGACTGTGGGAGGAAACCAGAGCACCCGGAGGAAACCCACGCAGACACGGGGAGAATGTGCAAACTCCACACAGTCAGTCGCCTGAGGTGGGAATTGAACCCGGGTCTCTGGCGCTGTGAGGCAGCAGTGCTAACCACTGTGCCACCGTGCCGCCCACCACTGCTTGATTAGGGATAGCCAGCACGGATTTGTGAAGGGAAGGTCTTGCCTTACATTCTTATTGAATTCTTTGAGGAGGTGACCAAGCATGTGGATGAGGGTAGAGCAGTGGATGTAGTATACATGGATTTTAGTAAGGCATTTGATAAGGTTCCCCATGGTAGGCTTATGCGGAAAGTCAGGAGGCATGGGATAGAGGGAAATTTGGCCAATTGGATAGAAAACTGGCTAACCGGTCGAAGTCAGAGAGTGGTGGTAGATGGTAAATATTCAGCCTGGAGCCCAGTTACAAGTGGAGTTCCGCAGGGATCAGTTCTGGGTCCTTTGCTGTTTGTAATTTTTATTAATGACTTGGAAGAGGGAGTCAAAGGGTGGGTCAGTAAATTTGCAGATGATACGAAGATTGGTGGAGTTGTGGATAGTGAGGAGGGCTGTTGTCGGCTGCAAAGGGACTTAGATATGATGCAGAGCTGGGCTGAGGAGTGGCAGATGGAGTTCAACCCTGACAAGTGTGAGGTTGTCCATTTTGGAAGGACAAATAAGAATGCGGAATACAGGGTTAACGGTAGGGTCCTTAGTGAGGTGGAGGAGCAGAGGGATCTTGGGGTCTATGTTCATAGATCTTTGAAAGTTGCCACTCAGGTGGATAGAGTTTGTAAGAAGGCCTATGGTGTATTAGCTTTCATTAGCAGAGGGATTAAATTCAAGAGTCATGAAGTGATGTTGCAACTGTACAGGACTTTGGTTAGGCCACATTTGGAGTACTGTGTGCAGTTCTGGTCGCCTCACTTTAGGAAAGATGTGGAAGCTTTGGAGAGGGTGCAGAGAAGATTTACCAGGATGTTGCCTGGAATGGAGAATAGGTCATACGAGGATAGGTTGAGAGTGCTAGGCCTTTTCTCATTGGAACGTAGAAGGATGAGGGGTTACTTAATAGAGGTGTAAAAGATGATCAGAGGAATAGATAGAGAAGACAGTCAGAAACTTTTTCCCCGGGTACAACAGAGTGTTACAAGGGGACATAAATTTAAGGTGAAGGGTGGAAGGTATAGGGGAGATGTCAGGGGTGGGTTCTTTACCCAGAGAGTGGTGGGGGCATGGAATGCGCTGCCTGTGGGAGTGGCAGAGTCAGAATCATTGGCGAACTTTAAGTGGCAATTGGATAGGTACATGGATGGGTGCTTAAGCTAGGACAAATGTTCGGCACAACATCGTGGGCCGAATGGCCTGTTCTGTGCTGTATTGTTCTATGTCTATGTTCTATGTTGGCGATCCAGGGATTGTGGGGCTTGGACTACTGGCAGCCCCATCTGTTGCAGAATTTCCATTCTGACCAATGAAGCCACAGGGTTTGAACTGAAACACAAAAAATAAATAAGTCTCTTGTTAATTATCTCTTCTAAAAAACACCACTTGTGAATATGTCGAGGGGGCAATGCTGCAAGAACACCTCAAGCAAAATACTTCAGAAAATGTGAATTAGATCAGGCAATATCCAACAGGTCAGAGTATTTACAGCATTTGACCTCTTTCCTGAAAGCAGCACATTGTCAATTGTAGGGTAATGATTTGTGTTTTAATGGGTGTTCTGATGGCTCTCAGTACAATGCGATGCACACTGTATATGGAGTTGGGCATGTTTGTTTGGAGGATTCTGTCTCCTCTTAAGTTTTAACTGGAGTCCGGCCCTACTCTGAACTGGAATCGCTCTAGGGTTAATGGTTAAAGCTGTGTTTCAGCCTGACAGATTGGCCCACGATGTTGCTGCTAGTTTCACAGTTTCACCCTGGATCCTCCGCGTTTAATTTCTAGGATGTTTTAAGATGCTCTGAGACTGAGGCAACTCCTTTTGTTTTGTGTTTTGTTCTGACTGGTGTTTTGAACGTTGGGTTGGATGGGGCGACCAGGCTGTGGGTCTGTACCGTCTCTGTGGATCAGCCACTGTGAAGAAAGAGCTCCGAGACTCCTTTGAGCGTGACAGTGCCTCTGTTGACCTCTCTGAGGAACTCTACCCTGACATCAACGTCATCACAGGTAAGCAATAAAGTGAGAGTGACCTCTAACCCTGGTGGGGAGAGCCCTTGACCTCTGACCCTGGCTGAGAGAAAGTCCTTGATCTCTGACCTCTAATTCTGGCCAGGGGTGAGACCCTGACCTCTAACGCTGGTGGGGAGAGCCCCTGACCTCTGACCCTGGTCAGGGAATGGCCTTTGACCTCTGACCCTGGCCATGGAACAGCCTTTGAGTTATGACCCTGTCTGAGAGAAAGTCTTTGACCTCTAATCCTAGTTGGGAGAGCCCTTGACCTCTGACCATGGCTGGGGAGGAGCTTTGACCTCTGCCCCCAGGCCTCTGACCCTTGACTGTTGTGACAGTAGCCCTGGACCTCTGACCCTGATGGTGGGCGAGCTCAGTCTTTGACACTGGCAGTGGAAACAGTCTGACATTTCAGGGGATGGGGTGGGGTGTTTGGAAAGGAAGTGGGAGTGGTTAGGGAGGAGACCCTGACCTCTGACCCTGACAGGAAGAGTGCACCTGTGCCCTTTGACCACATAGAGCAGCAGTGGTCCACAGATGCACATGGCCTTGGTGTAGCTTGGTTTGGTTCTCCTGACAATAATATTCATAAAGTCTTCATGTTCCCTTCTGCCCATTGTGCCTGTGCTGGCTCCATTTGTTTCCCATACCAACAGCTGTATCTCCAGGACCCTGTAAATCTCTCCTTTCCACCTCCATCCTTTTTGGAGTTATTACTGAATTTGCTTATCTTTCACACAGCGCATTCCGGGTCACCAACTCTCCCTGATCCCATCTCCTCCCCTGCCCTGTCCATTCCTTTCCCCTTCTTCTGACTTGTCATTTCTAGAGGAAAGTGTATTTATCCCTTTCCTCTCCAGTTGCTGTTCTCTATTTTTAAGGAGGTTGTGGTTAAAGCTGGAGATGTTGGAATTGAGGGCAGAAATCAGCAAGTATTTCTTCGCAGAGGGCTGAGCAGCTCCTGGCGTGGTCCCTAGGGCAGGCTTTCAAAATATTCATAACCCCCAAAGTGCATTTATTGTCCATTTGTAACTTCCTCTGGAGACCGTGTGGTTATTGTGTACCGTTCTGGTCACCACATTACCAAAAGGATGTGGACGCTTTGGAGAGGGTGCAGAGAACGTTTACATACCAGGATGTTGCCTGGTATGGAAGGTGCTAGCTATGAAGAGAGGTTGAGTAGGTTAGGTTTATTTTCACTAGAAAAAAGGAGATTGAGGGGGGACCTAATTGAGGTTTACAAAATCATGAAAGGTATAGACAGGGTGGATAGAGACAAGCTTTTTCCCAGGGTGAAGGATTCAATAACGAGAGGTCACGCTTTCAAGGTGAGAGGTGGAAAGTTTAAGGGGGATACATGCGGCAAGTACTTCACACAGAGGGTGGTGGGTGTTTGGAATGCATTGCTAGCAGAGGTGGGAGAGGCAGGCATGGGAGATTCATTTAAGATACGTCTGGACAGATGCATGAGTAGGTGGGGAGCAGAGGGATACAGATGCTTAGGAATTGGGTGGCAGGTTTAGACAGTAGATTTGGATCGTTTCAGGCTTGGAGGGCCGAAGGGCATGTTCCTGGGCTGTAAAGTTCCTTTGTTTATTGTTCTTTATACCTTCCTATTAGTGAGCTCGAGTGTCCGAGCTGTGCTTCTGAGACCGTGAGCTGAGAGACCCAGGGACAAACACACAGCACTCGCAAGAGAACACAGAGAGAAGGATGATGCCTGGGAATTAAGTGCAAGTTGATGAGTGTTTTTGATTTGTCATTGTCACATGTACCTAGGAACCGTGAAAGGATTTGTTTTACGTGTGCTAAGGACAGATCGTACAAAGTGCAATAGGGTAATAGAACAGAGTGAGGAATACAATACAATGCTGCAGAGGAGGTACACAAAGAGTGAGATCAACATTAAGTTTAAAAGTTAAGATTTTGATTTTAATATCAGTGGGAAAGAAGCTGTTCTTGAATCTGTTGGTTTAAGCTTTTGTATCTTCTGTCTGATAGAAGACGATGGGACAGATTATACCCAGGGTGGAGGGGGTCTTTGATTATGTTGGCTACTTTCTGGGAAGTGTAGCGAGGGGTCTCCTTCAATTAATTATAATCTGCCTGGAATATTAGATGGAAAAATATTTTCCTGTTTGGAATTGTACAGCAGAGGTTAACAATTGTATAAAATGTTAAGCTAATGCACATATTCATTAGCTAACTGTTAATGCAGTTCCACAGGACTACCTCAACCAGAACTGATTTTAAACTTTTCCAAGTTCCCTTCAAATCTGGGTACAGGACAGTGCTTTCAGAACCTGCTAGCAGTAATCATTCCTGATTGTATTCAAGTTCATTGGAAAGGATCAGGAAAATGTAGGAACCAGAAACGTTGAAGGGATCTATCCCTGATCTCACCTGTCTGTCTCTGTCTCGCTCACTCGCACACTGCATCCTACCCCAATCCCTGTGCTCAGCTCCCTAAATAAACCCCATCTTCCTGCTCTCTCCCACCTGCTCTTCCAACTGCCCCACTATTCTCCCTCTCCTTCCAATCTCCCCCTATCTGCCAATCCCCTGTTTTCTCCCTTTCCTGCCTCTATCTCCTTGACCCATGTCCTGCCACCAGCCAGCTCTCTCTCCCTGCCCATCTCTACCCCCTCCCCTATGTATGTTTCTCTGACTTCTCTCTTGCCCTGTACCATCTCTCAGCTCCTTCGCCCTGATGTGATTGTGAAGGTGGGGTATAAGGGGAGCTGGGATGAAGGAGATGGTGGCACCCTGTAATTCTCTCTCCCTCGGTCACAGGCATCCTCAAGGACTATCTGCGGGACCTGCCATCGCCCCTCATCACAAAGACGCTGTACAAAGTGGTGCTGGAGGCCACTGCTGTGTGGCCCTTGAAGATGACCATGGGCATGCCAGATACCAGTCCGAATGCCCCCAACGCCGTGGCTCTGCTTGACTGCCTGCCTGAAGCCGAGAAGGTAAGGAGCCCTAAGGTGCCAGCCCCACAACTCTCTGTCCCGTCCTGTCCCGGTGGGAATCCCGCACAGCTCACTTCACCTTCCCGTGAGGGATGTGATTTTTTGATTTGATTTGATTTGATTTATCGTTGTCACATATACCTAAAGACAGTGAAAAGTTTTGGCTCAAGTGCAGATTATACCAAGCAAAGGGCATGACGGTAACCGAACAGAGCGCGGTGTACAATGGCACAGCCGCAGAGACTGAAATTAATATTACATTTGGAATTTGAGCGGTCCATTCAGAAGTCTAATAACAGTGGAGGAAGAAGCTGTTCTGGAACCGTGTGTTTAAGGTTTAATATCTTCTGCCGATGGACGAGCTCGGCAGAGATTATAGCCGGGGTGGGAGGGGTCTTTGATAACGTTCACTGCCTTCCTGAGGCAGCAGGAAGTATAGGTAGAGGCAACGGGTGGGAAGTTGTTGGAAGGACAGGGCTGTGTTCACCACTCTGTGTAGTGTCTTACGGTCCTGGGCAGAACAGCTGCCGTCCCAAGCATCTGTAAAAATTGGTGAGAGTCTTTATGGACATTTCCTTAGCCTCCTGAGGAAGTCAAAGTGTAATCCGATGAGGAGGAGCTGCACTTGCTTGGGAGTGAACGAAATCTTTATGGGACAGGATGGATGGCTCAGAGAGTGACTGCGCTTTGAGATCGGGGAGGCATGTAAGAGCAGAAGGTGCCTGTGTTGTTGAAGTCACACATATCCATGGGAAAGTGGAGTCCCAGGTAGACAGGGCAGTGAAGCAGGCTTTTGGAACACTGGCCTTTATCAGTCAGGGGAATGAGTGTAGAAGTTGGGAAGTTGTGTTGCAGTTGTACAGGATGTTGGTGAGGCCGCACTTGGAGCATTTTGCTCAGGTTTGGTCACCTTGCTACAATGAAAGAGCGCAGAAGAAATTTACAAGGATGTTGCCAGAACCCAATGGTGTGAGTTTTCGGGAGCGGTTGGACATGCTAGGACTTTTCTTTCGAGTGTAGGAGACTGAGGGAGGATGTTATAGAGGTGTATAAGATCATGAGAGGCATGGATAGGGTGAATGTACTCAGTCTTTTACCCAGGGTTGGGGAATCAAGGGGGCATCAGTTTAAGGTTAGAGGGGAAAGAATGGAAGGGAACCTGAGAGGCAACTTTTGTTTTTACACAGAGGGTGGTACGGGTATGGAATGAGCTGCCAGTGGAAGTGGTTGAGGTGGGTACATTAACAACATTTAAAAGGCATTTGGACAAATACATGGATAGGAAAGGGTTAGAAGGGTATGGGCCAAGTGCAGGGAAATGGGGTTAGAGTGGATGGATAGTTTGGTCGGCACAGACCAGTGTGGGCCCAAGGGCCTGTCTCCCTGCTGTAGGACTCTCTAACTCTATAACAGCAGTAACTCACTCCTCCTTACAGAGTTCTGAGCTGAATCTTCACTAATCTTCCTCTTTTCTGCAAATCCCTTGCCCTCTTGTGGTGACATATAGCAAGTACTGAATAATTTGTCAAATGTAAAAGATTGCTCTCAGCCTGAATCTGAGACTAATCCTGAATCTCCTATATTTTTCCCAACAAGTTTTCCAGTGGATCTTAAATGGGGAGACGCAGCTTGTGGACCAGGGTGTGACATGTGATTCATTTAGTTTTTAAATAGCCCTTTGTTTTGGACAGAGAGGCAGACATACAAATGTAATTTTTGCTCATATTCCCATTCCCAGGCAGAGCAGCCTGAGGCTGAATGGCTGGAGGCTGTTCGGCCCATTGAGCCTAGATCCTAGCTGATCACCTATCCCAATGCTGTTTCAAAACCCAGTCGGCCCCTTAATCGTCCTTCGCCATTCAATAGCATCATGGCTGATTCTTGGAAACCCAGATTCCCCGACCAGATCAGGAATCTATCTCAACCTTAAACAGGCACAAAGGACCCTGCGCCCACAGCTCTCTGTGGCAAGGAGTTCTAAAGACTCTCCACCCTCTGACAGAAGAAATTCCTCCCCAACTCAGTCTTCATTTGGCACCTCTTCGTTCTGAGATTGCTCTCTGGCCCTAGTATCTCCCATGAGGGAAAACTTCCTCTCAGCATTGACCCTGTCAAGCCCCTTAAGAATCTGACATTTTTCAATGAGATCACCTCTCATTCTTCTGAACTCCAGTAGGTAGGGTCCCAGCCTGTGTAGCCCTTAGAGAAAGTGAGGACTGCAGATGCTGGAGATCAGAGTCGAGAGTGTGGTGCTGGAGAAGCGCAGCAGGTAAGGCAGCATCCAAGGAGCAGGAGAATCGATGTTTTGGGCATGAGCCCTTCCTCAGGGATGAGGCTGATGAAGCAGCACACTCTCAACTCTCTTTGCTCCACATGGGGGATCATCCTAATGAAATGATATCTTTCCTTCAATCATGGGGCCAAAGCTGCTCACAATATTCCAGATGTGGTCCCACCAGCGCTTTGTACAGGTGCGTAAGACTTCCCCACTCTGTGACTCCAACCCCTTTGAAATATGGGCCAATATTCCATTAGCCTTCCTGATTCCCTGCTGCACCTGGGGGCTAACTTTCTGTGTTTCATGTACAAACAGCCCAAGCGTTCAGCTGTCTGCCGTTTGTCTCCACTTCCTGCACTATCCTTGTATCCTGTGCTGTATTCTCTTTAGCAGCAGTGCCTTTGATTGTGGCTGGGGGTCTCCATATACATTGGGTTGGTATCTGAGTGGAGGAGTAGGCCATTCAGCCCCTTCTGTTCTATCTGTTTGGGGCAGGCCTACTGCCACAGTCAGGGGCAGCTTGCAGACAGCTCGCACGCTGAACATTGAGTTATAAAGAGAGATGGGTGCTTTATTTATAGAACACAGCATCACATAGATCTGTCGTCACCACCTTCCCTGCTCCCCACCACCAAACCCTTGCCATAGACTCTGCTGTCTCTCTTCATTTTCCTTTGAAAACCCAATCGGACATTCATCCATTTAATGCAGGTAGCCATGTTTGATGGGGGCGCTGTTGGTTTGCAGATTTGGTGGTGGACTTGCAGTCACTGATTCAGGCAATTATAGATTTATAGCAACATTCTGATCGTTTATTAAGAAACAGCAGCTTAGATAGTCACAACAGTGAGTTAGGTAAAGAAAAGAAAGGTAAGGATGTTTTCCTGATCACAGAACCAGGCCAGTGACCCCCTACTATTGTACGATGCCTTGTTCTTCACTCAGTTTGGCACACGGGAACTCCTCGTCTTCTCCAAGGAGGATGGTGCCTCATTTTCCTGGATCCTCTCTCTTCCCATCCTATCACAATTGATGTGGCGCAGTGGCTATTTAGTCAGCACTGCTGCCTCACAGCACCAGGTCCCAGGTTTGATTCCAGCTTCGGTTGACTGTCTGTGTGGAGTTTGCACATTCTTCCCATGTCTGCGAGTGCTCCGGTTTCCTCCCACAGTCCAAAGATGTGCAGGTTAGGTAGATTGGCCATGGGGGATAGTGTGTTTTATCCAGGGATGTGCAGGTTAGGTGGGTTGGCCATGGGGGATAGTGTGTTTCATCCAGGGATGTGCAGGTTAGGTGGGTTGGCCATGGGAGGTTGTCTGTTTTATCCAGGGATGTGCATGAGAATTCCTAGAAGCATGGCATTCCAACCAGAACTCTATCAACAAATACATCGAGTTAGACCCCATCTACCACCCCCTGAGAAAAATAACAGGAAATGATATCACCACAGGAAATGACATCACCAACCCAAAGAAACCCAAACATTTAAATAGAAAGCAGGACTTTTCAGCATTGCTTCGCCTGAGGCCCACTGAAGATATTACTTAGTAGGGTAACGAAACGTCTGGAAATGAACCTTCCAGCTCAGCGAGCAAACCTACATCCATTGTCTGTTTTATCCAGGGATGTGAAGGCTAGGTGGATTGACCACTCTGAATTACCCATTGTGTCTATGGATGTGAAGACTAGGTGGATTGGCCGTGGGGAATGCAGGGTTACAGGGTAGGGGAAGAGGGTCAGGATGGGATGCTGTTTGGAGGGTTGGTGTGGACTTGATGGGCTGAATGGCCTGCTTCCACCCTGTAGGAATTCTATATTCATGGCTACCTTGTCACAACCAGGAACATAGCCACAAGTGGTTCCTCCAGTCTCTTCTTACCCTCTCCCACAGTAATACGTTTGGGGTACTGTGTACAGTTCTGCTCGCCCTGCTAGAGGAAGGATATTGCAAAGGGTGCAGAAGAGATCTAGACGGATGTTACCAGGACTGGAGGGTTTAAATTATAGGGAGAGGCTGGATAGGCTAGAACTTTTATCCCTGGAGTGTTGGTGGAGAGGAGTGACCTTATTGGGGTTTATAAAATCAGGAGAGGCATGGATAGGATGAATAGCAAAGGTCTTTTTCCCAGGATCGGGAAGTTCAAAACTAGAGGACATGGGTTTAAGGTAAGAAGAGAAAGATTGAAAAAGGACCTGAGGGTGGTTGTGAGGCATGAACTGTCAGAGGAAGTGGATAGTGCAGGTACAGTTACAACATTGAACAGACATTTGGACAGGTACATGAATAGGAAAGGTTTCAAAGGCTGTGGGCCAAATGCAGGCAGATGGGAGTAGTTTAGCTTGGGACACTTGTTGGAGTGAATGAGTTAGGCTGAAGGATCTGTTTCCATGCTGTAGGTCTCTATAACTGGCTAAAGCCTGGGCCTGTGGGTCCGCCATTTGGTACATAGAACACTGACCCCATTCAGGGCCACAGAAAATACACCGAAGTGGTCTGAAAGTTGGTGAACTAACCTCAACTTACTATTACACAGTGTGTAACAGGCTCCATGGTGGTAAAGGGGACGACTGTGCAGAGAGAAAGAGACTCTCCCACCAGCGGCCCCTCACTCCACTTTGACAGCAGAATGAAATATCATGGAACGTTCAGACAGTGGAGGAGGGTGAGGAAGTGGAGGGAGGGCATCAGGCTCACATGCAGAAATGCTGCACCCCCCACTCCCATGCACAGTCTATCCTTATAAGTGCTCAAAGTGCATCATTAACCAATCTCCCCCACCGTGGGCCTATCAGTAACATGTTATTGCTAGCTGCACTATGGCACCTGTAAGGATATTGACCGTTTCAAACACAGTGCCATGCTGAGGGACTGCAGCATTCTCAAAGCTGTTACCCTTCAAATGTGACAGTAAACAGAGCTCCAGAGAGCCCAACTGGTTATCAAGGACGAGAACCTCTCCAAATATATCCACAGTGGCTCAGTGGTTAGCACTGCTGCCTCACAGCACCAGGATCCCAGGTTCGATAACAGCCTTGGGTGACTGTCTGTGTGGAGTTTGCACATTCTCCCCGTGTCTGCGTGGGTTTCCTCCAGGTTCTCCGGTTTCCTCCCACACTCCAAAGATGAGTAGGTCAGGTATTAATCTGGGTGGGTTACTCTTTGGAGGGTCGGTGTAGACCGGCTGGGCCGAAGGGCCTGTTTCCACACTGTAGAGAATCTAATCATTGTTTATTCTCCTGACAATATTACTCACTACAAGCATGTTAGTTGTTTACCTCATGACTGTTTGTCAAGTTTCTATTAAATTCACATGGCACATGGGTGTTTCTGGCTGGGCTCAGTATTTTCCTCGATTTTCCCGCTCCTCGGATGCTGCCTGACCTGCTGTGCTGTTCCAGCACCACTCTAATCTCGACCCCAGTATTTATTGCCTGTCCCCAGTTGCCCCTGGAGAAGGCGGGGGTGAGCTGTCTTCCTAAACCACTGCAGTCCACCTGCTGTGTGTAGATCCGAGAGGGAAGGGAATTCCAGGATTGTGACCCAGCGACACTGAAGGAACGGTGATACAGGATGGGGAGTGGCTCAGAGGGGAACTTGAAGGTGGTGGTGTTCCCATGTATCTGCTGCCCTTGTCCTTCCAGGTGGAAGTGGTTGTGGGTTTGGAAGGTACTGCCTGCGGAACTTTGGTGCATCTTGTAGATGGTACACACTGCTGCTACTGAGCGCTGTTGGAGGGAGTAGATGTTTGTGGACGTGGTACCAATCAGGCGGGAGCTGCTTTGTCCTGGATGGTTTCGAGCTTCTTGAGTGTTGTTGGGGCTGCCCCTAACCAGGCAAGTGGGGGAGTTAATGCAGAGCTTGCTGTTTTATGAAACACAAAGCATTAGCAGGCAGCAGTCAAAGGTGCAGCATTATGTTCTTCTGGAGTTCTGAGAGAGAACTGGGTTTGAGGAAGGGATGGCTTTAGTAGAGCAGAGGATTAGATTACTTACAGTGTGGAAACAGGCCCTTCGGCCCACCAAGTGCACATCGACCCACCGAAGCGCAACCCACCCAGACCCATTCCCCTACATTTATTCCTTCACCTAACACTACAGGCAATTTAACTTGGCCAGTTCACCTAACCTGCACATCTTTGGACTGTGGGAAGAAACAGGAGCACCCGGAGGAAACCCACGCAGACACGGGGAGAATGTGCAAACTCCACACAGTCAGTCGCCTGAGGCGGGAATTGAACCCGGGTCTCTGGCGCTGTGAGGCAGCAGTGCTAACCACTGTGCCACCGTGCCACCCACTATGGTAGGACAGGGAGGAGAGTGGGGTTTTTTAGGTGACAGATAAAGATGGAAAGTTTGGAGGGTACGAGAAGTTTAGAGGAGTCTCAGAGTTACAGAAAGAAAGACTGTTGAAGGGCCAGAGTTGGAGATTGGACATGAGAGAGGGGAATCCACATTTTTCAACCAGCTAACTTGCAAGTGGAGAGGGTAGCATTGTGATAACGTCACTTGGCTCACATTCAGAGGCCCAATGCTGTGGGGTTCAAAACCCACCACAGCAACCGCTGTTCGAGAAATTCATTTGGTAAATGTGGACATGAAAGCTAGTCTCAGGGGCAATGACCACAGAAACACATCTGGCTCTCAAATCTGCCTTCCTTATCTTGTCTGTGACTTCCGACCTGCAGCAATGATGTTGACTCTGAACTGCCCCCTGCGGTGGGTCTAGTCAGCCACACAGTTCAAGGGCAGTTAGGGATGGCCAGCAAACAGTGAGATCCAGATCCGGGCATCAGTAAAGCATCAGTGAGGGGGAGGTAGCTGGTGTTTGTCTGTGTGCAGACTGTGCTCAGTTGTATTACTGTGTCTCCCCCAGGCCACTCTAAGCCTGCTCCTTGACCATCTAAGCCTGGTGGCTTCACTGCAGGACTTCAACAAGATGACATGTCAGAACTTGGCGGTTTGTTTTGGGCCTGTACTCCTAGGCCAGAAGCAGGAAGCCTCTCAGTGCGGCGGCCGCACTTCCTGTCAGGAGCTCGCCAGTGCCGTGGACTTCAAGATGCACATCGAGGTTCTGCACTACCTGCTGCAACTGTGGCCCAGTAAGTACACAGAGCCCTATCCTCGGAGCATGTATTCCCATTCTAGTTGGAGGGAGTTATTAACCCGATTGTGAACTGATTAGGCTGCCATACTCTCCGAGTGACTGCCTCGAGTTTAGCACATTCCACCTGGAGTTAGATGGTCTTACCTCAGAGCCCACGAGTGATGACCCAATGTTCAGAGCACTCAGTGTGGCCAGTGTCCGGGGATACAGACCCTTGAGCCTGATACGTACAGGGGGCTCCACAAGCCGATGCCATACCAGGGTCGGCATGTCTTGCCCATCCCTCATGGTGGTGAAGACTTGCCAGGCCCATTGCAGAAGGAGGTTAGTGCAAGACTGGAGGCACTGACCAGCACGGTGGCCCAGTGGTTAGCACTGCTGCCTCACAGCACCAGGGACATGGGTTCAATTCCAGCCTGGGGTGACTTTCTGTGTGGAGTTTGCACATTCTCCCCGTGTCTGCGTGGGTTTCCTCCGGGTGCTCCGGTTTCCTCCCACGGTCCAAAGATATGCAGGTTAGGTGAATTGGCCATGCTAAATTGCCCGTAGTGTTCAGGGATGTGTAGGTTCAGTGCATTAGTCAGGGGTAAATGTAGAGTAATAGGGTAGGGTAATGGATCTGGGTGGGTTACTCTTCGGAGGGTCAGTGTGGGCTTGTTGGGCTGAACGGCCTGTTTCCACACTGTAGGAGTCTATGGCGCTATTCTATGATAAGGAGTGCAATTTGTTTGAGGACTCGATGGGATTTAGAAGGATGGGAGGAATCTTAATTGAGACATACAGAATACGGAATGGCCCAGACAGAGTAGATTAGATCACTTACAGTGTGGAAATAGGCCCTTTGGCCCAACAAGTCCACACTGACCCTCCAAAGCGTAACCTACCCAGACCCATTCCCCTACATCTACACCTTACCTAACACTACGGACAATTTAGCACGGCCAATTCACCTGACCTGCACATTTTTGGAGTGTGGGAGAAAACCGGAGCACCTGGAGGAAACCCACACAGACACGGGGAGAACGTGCAAACTCCACACAGTCAGTCGCCTGAGGCAGGAATTGAACCCGGGTCTCTGGTGTTGTGAAGCAGCAGTGCCACCGTGTCGCCCACGGTTTTGGCGTTGAGAAGTTGTTTCCATTGGTTGGAGAGACTGGGACCTGAGGGCAGAGCCTTAAAATAATGAGAAGACCTTTTTCGAACGGAGATAAGGAGAAACATCTTCAGCCAGAGAGTGGTGAATCTATGGAATTAATTGCCACAGAAGGCTGTGGAGGCTGGGTCACTGAGTATATTTAAGACTGAGATGGATAGGTTCTTGAGGATCAAGGGTTACAGGGAGAAAGTGAGAGAATGGAGTTGAGAAATGTATCAGGTAAAAACAATGACTGCAGATGCTGGAAACCAGATTCTGGATCAGTGGTGCTGGAAGAGCACAGCAATTCAGGCAGCATCCGACGAGCAGCAAAATCGACGTTTCGGGCAAAAGCTCTTCATCAGGAATAAAGGCAGAGAGCCTGAAGCGTGGAGAGATAAGCTAAAGGAGGGTGGGGGTGGGGAGAAAGTAGCATGGAGTACAATCAGTGGGGGAGGGGATGAAGGTGATAGGTAAGGGAGGAAGGTGGAGTGGATAGGTGGAAAGGAAGATAGGCAGGTAGGACAAGTCATGGGGACAGTGCTGAGCTGGAAGTTTGGAACTAGGATGAGGTGGGGGAAGGGGAAATGGGGAAACTGTTGAAGTCCACATTGATGCCATGGGGTTGAAGTGTTCCGAGGCAGAAGATGGGGCATTCTTCCTCCAGGCGTCTGGCGGTGAGGGAGCGGCGGTGAAGGAGGCCCAGGACCTCCATGTCCTCGGCAGAGTGGGAGGAGGAGTTGAAATGTTGGGCCACAGGACGGTGTGGTTGATTGGTGCGGGTGTCCCAGAGATGTTCCCTAAAGCGCTCTGCTAGGTGTCCAGTCTCCCCAATGTAGAGGAGACCGCATCGGGAGCAACGGATACAATAAATGATATTAGTGGATGTGCAAGTAAAACTTTGATGGATGTGGAAGGCTCCTTTAGGGCCTTGGATAGAGGTGAGGGAGGAAGTCTGAGGGCCGAGGGGCGGGATGTGGACGAGATGCGTTGGAGGGCATCTTTAACCCCGTGTGAAGGGAAATTACGGTCTCTAAAGAAGGAGGCCATCTGGTGTGTTCTGTGGTGGAATTGCTCCTCCTGGGAGCAGATACGGCGGAAGCGGAGGAATTGGGAATACGGGATAGCATTTTTGCAGGAGGTAGGGTGGGAAGAGGTGTAATCCAGGTAGTTGTGGGAGTCGGTGGGTTTGTAAAAAATGTCAGTGTCAAGTCAGTCGTCACTAATGGAGATGGAGAGGTCCAGGAAGGGGAGGGAGGTGTCAGAGATGGTCCAGGTAAATTTAAGGTCAGGGTGGAATGTGTTGGTGAAGTTGATGAATTGCTCAACCTCCTCGCGGGAGCACGAGGTGGCGCCAATGCAGTCATCAATGTAGCGGAGGAAGAGATGGGGAGTGGTGCCGGTGTAATTACGGAAGATCAACTGTTCTACGTAGCCAACAAAGAGACAGGCATAGCTGGGGCCCATACATGTGCCCATGGCTACCCCTTTGGTCTGGAGGAAGTGGGAGGATTCGAAGGAGAAATTGTTAAGGGTGAGGATCAGTTCGGCCAAACGAATGAGAGTGTCGGTGGAAGGGTATTGTTGGGGACGTCTGGAGAGGAAAAAACGGAGGGCTTGGAGGCCCTGGTCATGGCGGATGGAGAAACATATCAGCCATAATTGAATGATGGAGCAGACTCGATGGGCTGAATGGCCTAATTTCTGCTCCTCTGTCTTAGGGTCTTATTCCTTCCCACAAAGGGTGTTTGGGCGTAGAGAGCACTTTTCCCGATCCCAGTGAACCCAGCTGGTTATTTCTTGATGATTTTCAAACCAAGTTTGAATTCTCGGTGAGGATTTCCATTCTATGGATTGGTGAGCGGTCTGGCGGAAGGAAGGTCCCAGGGCAGCTGTGGCTAAGGGGTATGGGGCGGGAGACTGGTCCCTAAGGGGGGGGGGGGTTGGCTGAATCCGTAAAGGGATGGTGGGCCATTGTGCGATTCTGCAAAGACTGCTAGAGAATACTGCTTTCCCAATACCTCCCACCCTCACCTAACCACCCCCACCCTCACCTAATCACCCCCACCCTCACCCTCACCTAACCATCCTCACCTAACCACCCCCACCCTCACCCTCACCTAACCACCCCCACCCTCACCTAACCACCCCCACCCTCACCCTCACCTAACCACCCCCACCCTCACCTAATCACCCCCACCCTCACCCTCACCTAACCATCCTCACCTAACCACCCCCACCCTCACCCTCACCTAACCACCCCCACCCTCACCTAACCACCCCCACCCTCACCCTCACCTAACCACCCCCACCCTCACCTAACCACCCCCACCCTCACCTAATCACCCCCACCCTCACCCTCACCTAACCATCCTCACCTAACCACCCCCACCCTCACCCTCACCTAACCACCCCCACCCTCACCTAACCACCCCCACCCTCACCCTCACCTAACCACCCCCACCCTCACCTAACCACCCCCACCCTCACCCTCACCTAACCAAACCCACCCTCACCCAACCACCTCCACCCTCACCCTCACCTAACCACCTCCCACACTCACCAAACCACCCTCACCTTCACCTAACCACCCCCACCCTCATCTAACCACCCTCACCTAACCACCCTCACCCTCACCTAACCACCCCCACACTTACCTAACCACCCTCACCCTCACCTAACCACCCTCACCTAACCACCCCCACACTCACCTAACCACCCCCACCCTCACCTAACCACCCTCACCTAACCACCCCCACACTCACCCTCACCTAACCACCCCCACCCTCAGCTAACCACCCCACCTTCACCTAACCACCCTCACCCTCACCTAACCACCCCCACACTCACCTAACCACCCTCACCCTCACCTAACCACCCTCACCTAACCACCCCCACACTCACCTAACCACCCCCACCCTCACCTAACCACCCTCACCTAACCACCCCCACACTCACCCTCACCTTACCACCCCCACACTCACCCTCACCTAACCACCCCGACCCTCATCTAACCACCCTCACCTAACCAACCTCACCCTCAGCTAACCACCCCACCCTCGCCTAACCACCCTCACTCTCACCTAACCACCCCCACACTCACCTAACCACCCTCACCCTCACCTAACCACCCCCACACTCACCTAGCTATCCCCACCCTCACCTAACCACCCTCACCTAACCACCCCCACACTCACCCTCACCTAACCATCTCCACCCCTTCCTGAAGAAGGGCTTATGCCCGAAACGTCGATTCTCCTGCTCCTTGGATGCTGCCTGACCTGCTGCGCTTTTCCAGCAACACATTTTCACCCTCACCCTCACCCAGCCACCTCCCACCCTCACCTAACTACCTCCCACCCTGCCCTAACCACCTCCCACCCTCACCTAACCACCCCCACCCTCCCCTAGCCATCCCCACCCTCACGCACCCACCTCCCACCCTCACCTAACCACCTCCCACCCTCCCATAACCACACCAACCCTCACCTAACCACCTCCCACCCTCACCCAACCACCTCCCACCCTCCCATAACCACCCCCACCCTCACCTAACCACCTCCCACCCTCACCCAACCACTTCCCACCCTCACCTAACCACCTCCCACCCTCCACTAGCCATCCCAACCCTCACCTAACCACCTCCCACCCTCCCCTAGCCATCCCCACCCTCACCCAACGACTTCCTACCCTCACCTAACCACCTCCCACCCTCCCCTAGCCATCCCCACCCTCACCTAACCACCTCCCACCCTCCTCTAGCCATCCCCACCCTCCCCTAACCACCTCCCACCCTCAGTTTCCTCCTTCTGTTATAGCGGAGAGCCTTCCTCAGTATCTAACCCCGTGTTGTCCCTGTCCTGGGAGTGTTTAATGGGGACAGTGTAGAGGGAGCTTTACTCTGTATTTAACCCTGTGCTGACCTGTCCTGGAAGTGTTTGATGGGGACAGTGTAGAGTGCGTTCTCTCTGTATCTAACCCCATACTGTGTGCTGGAAGTTTCTGGGGACAGTGTTGAGGTATTTTTATTTTCAGTTTAAAAGGTAGAGGAAGTTTTACTGTGTCTAAACCTGTGCTAAGAATGTGTTAATGTCAGTTTTAAAGAGTAGAGGAAGCTTTATACTGTATCAGGCCTCGTGCTGTCCCTGTTCTGGGAGTGTTTGATGGGGACAGTGTAGAGGGAGCTTTACTCTGTATCTAACCCCGTGCTGTACCTGTCCTAGGAGTGTTTGATGGGGACAGTGTAGAGTGCGTTCTCTCTGTATTTAACCCCATACTGTGTGCTGGAAGTGTCTGGGGACAGTGTTGAGGTATTTTTATTTTCAGTTTAAAAGGTAGAGGAGGTTTTACTGTGTCTAAACCTGTGCTAAGAGTGTGTTAATGTCAATTTTAAAGAGTAGAGGAAGCTTTATACTGTATCAGGCCTTGTGCTGTCCCTGCTCTGGGAGTGTTTGATGGGGACAGTGTAGAGGGAGCCTTCCTCTGTATCTAACCCTGTGCTGTTCCTGTCCTGGGAGTGTTTGATGGGGACAGTGTGGAGGGAGCTTTACTCTGTATCTAACCCCGTGCTGTACCTGTCCTAGGAGTGTTTGATGGGGACAGTGTAGAGGGAGCTTTACTCTGTATCTAACCCCGTGCTGTACCTGTCCTGGGAGTGTTTGATGGGGACAGTGTAGAGGAAGCTTTACTCTGTATCTAACCCCGTGCTGTCCCTGTCCTGGAAGTGTTTGTTGGCGTATCTCTCTGGCCCTGACACCGTCAATGTTGGGTCCAGTTCAAAGCATTAATCCGCTTTGCTGTAGAGGAACTTGAATTATTTTGTGTTCCTCTCTAAGATTGGTATTGATTTGTTTCTTTTCCCACGAGTGCGGAGTTGTAGCACCGCTGGGTAGTGGCTGTGCCTCTGAACCAGCCGCTGTCCTCCTGGATGGTGAATAAATATGACAGCCTGTGAAATCTTCCAAATGCAGGAGTTAAGAGCAGAGCAGGTTCCTGGTCTGGCAGACTGTGCAACAATCCAGTGGGTGTGTCTAGTCCAACTCTCAGAAAAGGGAGTGGGAACAGAGGCAGAGTGATTCCCATGTTGGAGATGGAGTGGATGAGGTGAAAAGTTTTGGGGATGCTAATAAAGGCAGAAGGAACAGTGGCTCAGTGGTTAGCGCTGCTGCCTCACAGTGCCAGGGACCTGGGTTCGATTCCAGCCTCGAGTGACTGTCTGTGTGGAGTTTGCACATTCTCCCCGTGTCTGCGTGGGTTTCCTCTGGGTGCTCTAGTTTCCTCCCACAGTCCAAAGATGTGCAGGTCAGGTGAATTGCTAAATTGCCTGTAGTGTTAGGTAACAGGGTTGGAGAATAGGTCTGGGTGAGTTACTCGTTGGTGGGTCAGTGTGGCCTTGTTGGGCCAAAGGGCCTTTTCCCACACTGTGGGCCATCTATGGTGCTATTCTCTGGCTCGATGGAATCAGATGCTATGCTAATGAAAGGAGCATAAGCAGCCAGCCTGCAGGGCAGAATGGCCTGGTTCTGAGCTGGTGGGAGCTTCTCTCTGATTTTGTGTTTTGTGTCTCGGCAGGTGACCGGACCAAAGTGAAATGGGACAGAGTGATGGAGCAGTCACAGGGCACCCATCGCCAGCAACCCAGCCCAACCCTGGTGCCTGACGAGGTGGTTTGTCGGAACCGGACAGGGCGAGTGGCCGGCTCATCTCGGAACCGCCATGCTGGGGACTGGAGTGGCTGCGGCAGGAGCTACCTTGGCCAGGCTGGGGAACGGGAACTGGGCAGGAGCTACCTTGGCCAGACCGGGGAATTGGACCAGGGCGGGGAGCCGAGCCAGGCCGGGGAGCGGGGCCAGGCCGGGGAATTGAGCCAGGCCGGGGAATGGAACCAGACCAGGGAGCGGGGCCAGGCCGGGGAATGGAACCAGGCCGGGGAGCGGGGCCAGGCCGGGGAATTGGGCCAGGCCGGGGAATTGGGCCAGGCCGGGGAATTGGGCCAGGCCGGGGAGCAGGGCCAGGCCGGGGAATTGGGCCAGGCCGGGGAATTGGGCCAGGCCGGGGAGCTGGGCCAGGCCGGGGAATTGGGCCAGGCCGGGGAGTGGGGCCAGACCGGGGAATTGGGCCAGGCCGGGGAATGGGGCCAGGCCGGGGAATGGGAGCGGGTCCAGGCCGGGGAATGGAACCAGACCAAGGAGCGGGGCCAGGCCGGGGAATGGGGCCAGGCCGGGGAGCGGGGCCAGGCCGGGGAATGGGGCCAGGCCGGGGAATGGGAGCGGGTCCAGGCCGGGGAATGGGAGCAGGCCGGGGAGCGGGGCCAGGCCGGGGAATGGGGCCAGGCCGGGGAGCGGGGCCAGGCCGGGGAGCGGGGCCAGGCCGGGGAGCGGGACCATGCTGGGGAATGGAATCAGGCCGTAAAACAGGAGCAGGGCAGGAGAACCGGGCACACGGAGGGGGAGGAGTGTGAGAATGGCAGGCGAGATGGCAGCTCCTACCCCAGCGAGGGCAGTGAGCTGGACCTGGAGTCATCCATCTTGGGCCGGCCGAAGGACTTTGACAGTCTGATCGCTGATATCGAGCGGGAGCTGGCCAAGAAAATCATCTTCCTGTAAAGGTTCGGGCCTGAGCTGTGGATGAGGTGGAGCCCAGGCTGTAACCAGCTGCTGCTGCCACAGGCTGTGCCAAGGGCCTGGCTGCTGCTGACCCGATAATGCCAATGAGTGCCAAGCACCACGCAAAGCTCTTCCGATATGCCGGGACACCAGGCCGGAGTGTGCAATCCTTCCCAGTCCCACCCCCACCCCCACCCCCTGTGCAATACATGGCTGAGAGGAGCATTACCCCACAAGGCCCGGCCTTATGTTTGGTGCCAGTTCATGGGAATTGGTTTGGTCCCATTAACGCACTGGGCCTCCCATTGGTGCTGTGCCCCCACGTACCACACCCAGGGAGGGGGGGGATACCAGGGAGGTGAAGGGGATGTGGGGATAATGGTGCGAAGGTTCAGCTGGGAACTGTCATTGCCATGGAATCTCAGGCTGGGAATGATTTTGAGGGATCAACCCCTGTGCCTCTCCCTCAGCTCTCCCTCGACATCGTCCTCTTCCCTCGGCTCCCTCTCTCTCTCTCTGTCTCTCTCTGTCCTCCCTCCTCTCCCCTTTCTCTCTCTCTGTTCCCTCTCTCTGTTCCCCCTCCTCCGTGCTCCCTCCTCTCCCCCTTTCTCTTTCTCTCTCTCCCTCTCTGTATCTCTCTCTCCCTCCATCCTCCCTCTTCTCCCCCTTTCTCTTTCTCTCTCCCTCTCTGTATCTCTCTCTCTCCCCTCCGTCTTCCCTGTTCCACCTCTACTCTTTAATGTTTCTGTCCTGAGTGCCCACCTCTTCCTGGGGCACTACCATGGCCTCCCTGTGCCATGAGCAACTCATTGAAAACCTCAGGGGCGGGCTACTGCCCTGTCTGAGCCTTGGGCAGTGTGAAACCAAGTGGGGTTCCTCTGGCCAAGTGACCTCCGACCTTACCCAGATCGGACTGGTTTGCATGTTCTGTTGCAGGTCCCTGTGACCAGACCCTCACAGAGCGGGGAATTCTGTCGCTGTGGTCTCCCAACCAGTCTGGAAACTGTTACCCTGGGTGTGTTTACTGGGCGTGGGGGGCGGTGGGGGGGTTGGATAGTGTAAATGAGATCCTGTTCTGTGAGCCGACCTTACATTGTGACCCCTTGATCCATAGTGCTATCCAGTTAGACGCTATTGACACCTACAGGATTCTGAGGGGAGCTGACTGGGTAGATGTGGGAAGGTTGTTCCCCCTTGGCAGGGGGAGTCGAGGATTAGAGGGAATCATCACAGAGTAAAGGGTCATCCATTTAAGACAGAAATGTGGAGCAATTTCTTCGGATCATCAAATCCTCATTTATGTCTATGCCAACCCTCCAAAGAACATCCCATCCAGACTCCCCCTGCCCTACATCCCTGTAACCCCTGCATTCCCCATGGCTCATCCACCTAACCTGCACATCCCTGCACACTATGGACAATATAGCATGGCCTGTCAGGTGGTGATATCTGTGGAATTCTCTACCACAGGGGGCTGCTGAGATTATTCAGTATTTTCAAGGGTGAGATGGAGAGACTTTTAATCAGGAAGGGAATCCGGGGCGGGGCGGGGAGGGGGGGTTGGTTTATGGGGATAGTAGGGGACAGTGGAATTGAAGATTGTCAGAGCAGCCATAGTCTGACTGAGTGGTGAAGCAGACTGAATGGGCTGAATGGTCTACTTCTGCTCCAACCTGTTCTGGTCTTATCATGCAGTATCACTCTGTCCACATCGCTCATTGTGCTGTTGACCTCTGTGCCAAGCTGTTGACCCCAGGAGGAGACAGCCCATGGTCCCTGCAACTTCTAAAGTTGTACCCCACTCCCGTCCAAATACGGCACTCTTGGGAATGGCAATTGGGCAAAGGGGAGACTGTCCTTTTGTTTATATACTAGACAGGACACCGCCCCCCCCCCCACCCCCCCCACCCCCGCCCCCCCCACCTCAACTCCCCTAAAGTAATGTCAGGGAAATCAGTGTCTTTATTAGCACAAGACCTCTTCAACTCCACCCCACCACCATATCCCATCATTCCGATACATCCACATCCCACACCTCCCAGGCCATTCTCCAATCAGACTCTACCCCCCCGTACCTAAAAGGTCACTCTTTGAAGCCGAGAATGCTGGAGAAACTCAGCAGGCCGGGCCACATCCACGCAGAGAGAAAGCAGAGTTAATGTTCCGGGTTCGACCACCCATCTTCAGAATTCTTCTTCATATCGGACCCGAAATGTTAACTCTGTTTCTCTCTCCCCAGGCATTGCCTGACCTGCTGAGTTTCTCCAACATTCTCTCTCTCTCTCTGTGTTTGTAGGATAATGGGCGGGTAAATACTCCTTCAGGGTGAACGGCAGAGCCAGGAGAGAGGTTTGTGGTGTTAAACCTGAGTAGTTCTGACAAACCCAGGAAAGAGCAGTTAGTTCACAGGGGGCCTCACAGGGCTGGGAGAGTGAGTGAGGGCTTCACTTTCAGATGGAAATCCTAGAGATCTTAACGCAGACAATCCAAGCGTTATTATCTGCTCTGTGCTGGATAGCGGTGTTTACTCCATTTACGGGACACACAGGGCATTATTGAATCTGATGCTGTAAGTGCATGTTGTTCCAGCTCTCTGTCCTGTCTCTCTCTCTCTCTCCTTACCCCTTTGTCTTCCCCTTAGTCCCTCTCCTACTCTATCTGTTTCTCTCAGGAGATCTTTCTCCCTTCCTCCCCCCACTCGCTGCACCTCCATCTCTCCTTTTCTGATTGAGCTGAGCCATCACTCCCCTTCCCGAATTCTCTCTGTCTTTCCCTCCCCTTCTGTCGCTCCCCTTCCCTCTCTCCCACTATGCTCCTCTCCCTTTTCTACCACTCCTTTCACTTTATCCCTCCCTCTTTCTTCTCCCTCTTTCATTCTCCATCCTCCTTTCTCTTTCTGTCTCTAACTGCTCCCTCCTTCTCTCTGTCTCTCTCTTCCCCCCTTCCCCTTTCTCTCCCTCCACAATCCCTCTCTCCCCTCTCCCTCCCTCTCTCCTTCTCTCCCTCCTCCCTCCCACACTCCTTCTCCCTTCCATTTCTCTCCCCACCCCTACACTCTCCCTCCTCCCTCTCTGGACATGGAGCTGATTGGATGCTATCAGAGATGGAGCTCAGGTTTAGACTGTGCTGGGCTTTTACGGCCAGTGGCTGGAGTATGCAGGCGGCTGAAGGGATGAGGGGCCCAGGGTGTGAGACGCACGGATTGGGGAGTGCCCGTGGTGGGGATTGCCCGCGGTGGGGAGTGCCCACGGTGAGAGGGTGCCTTTGTATGGGGACTGTCCAGGGTGGGGAGGTGTCCAGTGTTGGGGGTGTCCGGGGGGTGGGGGAGTGTCCGGGGGATGGGGAGTGTCGGGGGGATGGGGAGTGTCCAGGATGGGGAGTGTCAGGGAGGGTGTGGGGAGTGTCCGGGGTGTGGGGAGTGTCGGGGGGGTGTGGGGTGTGTCCGGGTTGTGGGGGTGTCTGGGGTGTGGTGGTGTCCGGGGCGGAGGGAGTGTCCGGGGGGTGGGTGTGCCCGGGGTGGAGGGAGTGTCAGGGGTGTGGGGAGTGTCGGGGGAGTGTGGGGTGTGTCCGGGGGGGTGTGGGGAGTGTCCGGGTTGTGGGGGTGTCTGGGGTGTGGTTGTGCCCGGGATGGGGTGAGTGTCCAGGGTGGGGTGAGTGGCCGGGGTGGAGGGAGTGTCTGGGGTGGAGGGAGTGTCCGGGAGGTGGAGAGACCGAGGTGGAGGGAGTGTCCGGGGTGGGGAGTGTCCGGGGTGGGGAGTGTCCGGGGTGGGGAGTGTCCGGGGTGGAGGGAGTGTCCGGGGTGGGGGGTGTCCGGGGTGGGGGGAGTGTCCGGGGTGGGGAGTGTCCGGGGTGGAGGGAGTGTCCGGGGTGGAGGGAGTGTCCGGGGTGGGGAGTGTCCGGGGTGGGGGGAGTGTCCGGGGTGGAGGGAGTGTCCGGGGTGGGGAGTGTCCGGGGTGGGGGGAGTGTCCGGGGTGGGGAGTGTCCGGGGTGGAGGGAGTGTCCGGGGTGGGGGGAGTGTCCGGGGTGGAGGGAGTGTCCGGGGTGGAGGGAGTGTCCGGGGTGGAGGGAGTGTCCGGGGTGGGGAGTGTCCGGGGTGGGGGGAGTGTCCGGGGTGGAGGGAGTGTCCGGGGTGGGGAGTGTCCGGGGTGGGGGGAGTGTCCGGGGTGGAGGGAGTGTCCGGGGTGGGGGGAGTGTCCGGGGTGGGGAGTGTCCGGGGTGGGGGGAGTGTCCGGGGTGGAGGGAGTGTCCGGGGTGGGGGGAGTGTCCGGGGTGCGGGGTGTCCGGGGTGCGGGGTGTCCGGGGTGGGGAGTGTCCGGGGTGGGGAGTGTCCGGGGTGGGGGGAGTGTCCGGGGTGGGGAGTGTCCGGGGTGGGGGGTGTCCGGGGTGGGGGGAGTGTCCGGGGTGGGGGGTGTCCGGGGTGGGGGGTGTCCGGGGTGGGGAGTGTCCGGGGTGGGGGGAGTGTCCGGGGTGGGGAGTGTCCGGGGTGGGGAGTGTCCGGGGTGGAGGGAGTGTCCGGGGTGGGGAGTGTCCGGGGTGGGGAGTGTCCGGGGTGGGGAGTGTCCGGGGTGGAGGGAGTGTCCGGGGTGGAGGGAGTGTCCGGGGTGGGGGGAGTGTCCGGGGTGGGGAGTGTCGGGGGTGGGGAGTGTCCGGGGTGGGGGGAGTGTCCGGGGTGGGGAGTGTCCGGGGTGGGGGGTGTCCGGGGTGGGGGGAGTGTCCGGGGTGGGGGGAGTGTCCGGGGTGGGGGGAGTGTCCGGGGTGGGGGGAGTGTCCGGGGTGGGGGGGGTGTCCGGGGTGGGGGGTGTCCGGGGTGGGGGGAGTGTCCGGGGTGGGGAGTGTCCGGGGTGGGGAGTGTCCGGGGTGGAGGGAGTGTCCGGGGTGGAGGGAGTGTCCGGGGGGTGGGGAGTGCCCGGGGTGGGGGGAGTGTCCGGGGTGTGGGGAGTGTCCGGGGTGTGGGTGTGCCCCGGCGTGTGGGTGTGCCCCGGGGTGTGGGTGTGCCCCGGGATGTGGGTGTTCCCCGGGGTGTGGGTGTGCCCCGGGGTGTGGGTGTGTCCCGGGGTGTGGGTGTGTCCCGCGGTGTGGGTGTGTCCCGGGGTGTGGGTGTGTCCGGGATGTGGGTGTGCCCCGGGGTGTGGGTGTGTCCGGGATGTGGGTGTGCCCCGGGGTGTGGGTGTGTCCCGGGATGTGGGTGTGTCCGGGATGTGGGTGTGCCCCTGGGTGTGGGTGTGCCCCGGGGTGTGGGTGTGTCCCGGGGTGTGGGTGTGTCCGGGCTGTGGGTGTGCCCCGGGGTGTGGGTGTGTCCCGGGGTGTGGGTGTGCCCCGGGGTGTGGGTGTGTCCGGGCTGTGGGTGTGTCCCGGAGTGTGGGTGTGACCCGGTGTGTGGGTGTGCCCCGGGGTGTGGGTGTGTCCGGGCTGTGGGTGTGACCCGGGCTGTGGGTGTGACCCGGGGTGTGGGTGTGTCCCGGGGTGTGGGTGTGCCCCGGGGTGTGGGTGTGACCCGGGGTGTGGGTCTGTCCCGGAGTGTGGGTGTGACCCGGGGTGTGGGTCTGTCCCGGAGTGTGGGTGTGACCCGGGGTGTGGGTGTGTCCCGGGGTGTGGGTGTGTCCCGGGGTGTGGGTGTGTCCGGGGTGTGGGTGTGTCCCGGGGTGTGGGTGTGTCCGGGGTGTGGGTGTGTCCGGGGTGTGGGTGTGCCCCGGGGTGTGGGTGTGTCCGGGGTGTGGGTGTGTCCGGGATGTGGGTGTGTCCCGGGATGTGGGTGTGTCCCGGGGTGTGAGTGTGCCCCGGGGTGTGGGTGTGCCCCGGGGTGTGGGTGTGCCCCGGGATGTGGGTGTGTCCGGGATGTGGGTGTGTCCCGGGATGTGGGTGTGTCCCGGGGTGTGGGTGTGCCCCGGGGTGTGGGTGTGCCCCGGGATGTGGGTGTGTCCGGGATGTGGGTGTGCTCCGGGTTTGGGTGTGTCCCGGGATGTGGGTGTGTCCCGGGGTGTGGGTGTGCTCCGGGGTGTGGGTGTGCCCCGGGGTGTGGGTGTGCCCCGGGATGTGGGTGTGTCCGGGATGTGGGTGTGCTCCGGGTTTGGGTGTGTCCCGGGATGTGGGTGTTCCCCGGGGTGTGGGTGTGACCCGGGGTGTGGGTGTGTCCGGGATGTGGGTGTGTCCGGGGTGTGGGTGTGTCCGGGATGTGGGTGTGTCCGGGGTGTGGGTGTGCCCAGGGGTGTGGGGGTGTCCGGGGTGTGGTGTGTCCCGGGGTGTGGGTGTGCCCCGGGGTGTGGGTGTGTCCCGGGATGTGGGTGTGCCCCGGGATGTGGGTGTGCCCCGGGTTTGGGTGTGTCCCGGGATGTGGGTGTGTCCCGGGGTGTGGGTGTGCTCCGGGGTGTGGGTGTGTCCCGGGGTGTGGGTGTGTCCGGGGGTTTGGGTGTGTCCGGGATGTGAGTGTGACCCGGGGTGTGGGTGTGTCCCGGGGTGTGGGTGTGCCCCGGGGTGTGGGTGTGCCCCGGGGTGTGGGTGTGCCCCGGGATGTGGGTGTGTCCGGGATGTGGGTGTGCCCCGGGATGTGGGTGTGACCCGGGGTGTGGGTGTGCCCCGGGGTGTGGGTGTGCCCCGGGGTGTGGGTGTGTCCCGGGGTGTGGGTGTGTCCGGGATGTGAGTGTGACCCGGGGTGTGGGTGTGTCCCGGGGTGTGGGTGTGCCCCGGGGTGTGGGTGTGCCCCGGGATGTGGGTGTGTCCGGGATGTGGGTGTGCCCCGGGATGTGGGTGTGACCCGGGGTGTGGGTGTGCCCCGGGGTGTGGGTGTGCCCCGGGGTGTGGGTGTGTCCCGGGGTGTGGGTGTGTCCCGGGGTGTGGGAGTGCCCCGGGGTGTGGGTGTGTCCCGGGGTGTGGGTGTGTCCGGAATGTGGGTGTGTCCCGGGGTGTGGGACTGTCCCGGGGTGTGGGTGTGTCCCGGGGTGTGGGTGTGTCCCGGGGTGTGGGTGTGTCCGGGCTGTGGGTGTGTCCGGGATGTGGGTGTGTCCCGGGGTGTGGGTGTGTCCCGGGGTGTGGGTGTGTCCGGGGTGTGGGTGTGCCCGGGGTGTGGGGGTGTCCGGGGTGTGGGTGTGTCCCGGGGTGTGGGTGTGACCCGGGGTGTGGGACTGTCCCGGGGTGTGGGTGTGTCCCGGGGTGGGGTGTGCCCCAGGGTGTGGGAGTGTCCGGGGTGTGGGGGTGTCCGGGTTGTGGGTGTGCCCGGGGTGGGGTGTGCCCGGGGTGGGGTGGGGTGGGGTGAGTGGGGTGTGGGGGTGTCCGGGGTGGGGAGGGAGTTGGGTCGTGGAAGTGCCCGAGGTGTGGGGGAAGTTGGCCCGGGATAGTCCCAATGAGCAGAGCCGAAGACGGTGCTGGCATCTTGCTGTTGGCACCAGGTCAGGAGGCCACCTGTGGGTCAATCATTACTGAAGATCCCAAATCATGTTGCTCCACGGGTTTTGGGAATTCTGAATCAGTGTTTTAGGGTTGGCATCAGAGACGATCCTATCCATTTAATTCAGTGTGCAATTACAATGCTTTTTTAAAAAAAAAGTTGACATGTCTTTTGAGATGAAATCTGATATGAATTGATAACTACAGAGAAAGTATTATCTATCTCTGCAGATTATAAAGATTTATGCCTCCATTTGACTCCAGTTTCGGAGATGATGTTGTGAGATGTCAGTATTAAAATACATGGGTGTGAGTCCACACAGAGTGCCCCTGTTTGAAATTCACACACATGGTTTAAGGTCAATTCAAAACAACCTTTTACAGGTTGACTATTTTTTACAAGAAAGAAGTTTATTTAAGTATTACATCGACAAAGTTGGCGAGTTCTGGATGTATATTTGTGATCTCTGAGCTAATTTGAGTGCCTTTTCTATGCTATAGTTTGACGACGTATTTATACTGCCTTCTTACCCACAGACTTGCTACAAAACCAAATGAGAGCACAACCACACAGCAGAGAGCTTGTTACTGTCAGAAGTAATGGACCCAACATTAACCAATACTTTGCTACTTAATAAATGGCATTGTTCCAATGATGGGATCATTTCTCTGTTCGAGTCTGTGAATCTCACTCTGCTGTATTAACTGCACAGATGCTAGACACCAAGCTGCAACAAAGATTAACCCTTGATGTTTAGCTGCCTCGCCATCTCTGAATCCTCCCCCATCAGTCTTCGAGGAGTGGCCACTGACCAGAACCTACATTACCATCACCCCATGTCATCATGACAAGAGCAGGTCAGAGCTAGGAACATTCTGGAACACCTACCCCCTTTCGAGATTATATCTCAGAATGAAGCCCTTCCTGGTGATGGGCTTATGCCCGGAACATCGATTCTCCTGCTCCTCGGATGCTGTCTGACCTGCTGTGCTTGTCCAGCACCAGACCTTTTGAGGGAGGAGATGGACAGATAAGGTGAATGACAGGGTGGGGGATTTCACGACTAGGGGCATATCAAGATGAAAGAAGAAAGATTTTTTAAAGACATTAAGAGCAACTTTTTTACATAGCGTGTGGTTTGTCTGTGGAATAAACATCCTGATGAAATGGTGGATGCAAGTACAGTTATCACATCTACAAGGCATTTTGAAAAGTTTTTGAAGGGATGTAGGCCAGGCAAGTGGGACGAGTTTAGTTTGGGATTTTAGTCAGCACAGACTGATTGGATTGAAGGGTCTGTTTCTGCGCTGTATGGCTCAATGACTACTTACACAGAATATGTTCAAGGTTGAGATAGTGAGATTAGATTCTCTACAGTGTGGAAACAGGCCCTTTGGCCCAACAAGTCCACACCGACCCTCTGAAGAGTAACCCACCCCAGACCCATTTCCCTCTGAATGATGCACCTACCCAATGGGCAGTTTAGCATAGCCAATTCACCTGACCCGCACATCTTTGGACTGTGGGAGGAAACCAGAGCACCCGGAGGAAACCCACGCAGACACGGGGAGAATGTGCAAACTCCACACAGTCACCCAAGGCAGAAATCAGAACCGGGTCCCTGGTGTTGTGAGGCAGCAGTGCTGACCACTGAGCCACTGTGCCACAAATATTAATCAGATTTTTAATCAGGAAGGGAATCAAGGGTTATGAGGCAAAGGCAGGAAAGTGCAGCTGAAGATTGTTAGATCAGCCATGGTCTCAATGAGAAGGAGATCAGCCCTGGTCTCAGTGAGTGGGGATCAGCCATGGCCTCAGTGAATGGGGGAATCAGCCATGATCTCAGTGAGTGGGGGATCAGCCATGATCTCAGTGAATAGGAGATCAGCCATGATCTCAGTGATTAGGGGATCAGCCATGATCTCAGTGATTAGGGGATCAGCCATGATCTCAGGGACTAGTAGATCAGCCATGATCTCAGCGAGTAGGGGATCAGCCATAGTCTCAGTGAGTAGGGTATTAGCCATGATTTCAGTGATTACGGGTTCAGCCATGATCTCAGCGAGTAGGGGATCAGCTGTAGTCTCAGTGAGTAGGAGATCAGCCATGATCTCAGTGAGTAGAAGATCAGCCATGATCTCAGTGATTGGGGATCAGCCATGATCTCAGTGATTGGGGATCAGCCATGATCTCAGTGAGTAGGGGATCAGCCATGATATCAGTGAT
The DNA here is from genome assembly GCF_037043375.1 of Chiloscyllium plagiosum. Lineage (NCBI taxonomy): Eukaryota > Metazoa > Chordata > Chondrichthyes > Orectolobiformes > Hemiscylliidae > Chiloscyllium > Chiloscyllium plagiosum. The sequence continues at coordinate 37,895,448 of NW_028270183.1, forward strand.
TGGGGTTCAGCCATGATCTCAGTGAGTAGGGGATCAGCCATGATCTTAGTGAGTAGGGGATCAGACATGATCTCAGTGAGTAGGGGATCAGACATGATCTCAGTTAGTAGGAGATCAGCCATGATCTGAGTGAGGAGGAGATCAGCCATAATTTCAGTGAGGAGGGGATCAGCCATGATCTCTGCGTAGTTCAGCCATGATCTCAGTGAGAAGGGGAACAGCGCTGATCTCAGTGATTGGGGTCAGCCACGATCACAGTGAGTAGGGAATGAGCCACGGTCTTAGTGAGTAGAGTATCAGCCACGATCTCAGTGATTAGGGGATCAGCCACGGTGTCAGTGAGTGAGGGATCAGCCATGATCTCAGTGATTAGGGAATCAGCTATGATCTCAGTGATTAGGGGATCAGCCATGAACTCAGTGATTAGAGGATCAGACATGATCTCAGTGAGTAGGGGATCAGCCATGATCTCAATGCATTAGTGATCAGCCATCCTCTCAGTGAGTAGGGCATCAACAATGGTCTCAGTGAGTAGGACATCAGCCATAGTCTCAGTGAGTTGGAGCTCAGCCATGATCTCAGTGAGTAGGGACAGAGCCACAATCTCAGTGAGTAGGGGATCAGCCACAATCTCAGTGATTAGGGAATCAGCCATGGTCTCACCGAGTAGTGGATCAGCTATGGTCTCAGTGAGTAGGGGATCAGCCACAATCTCAGTGAGTAGGGGATCAGCCATGATCTCAGTGAGTAGGGGATCAGCCATGATCTCAGTGAGTAGGGGATCAGCCATGATCTCAGTGAGTAGGGAAACATCCATGATCTCAGTGAATAGGGGATCAGCCACAATCTCAGTGAATCGGGGATTAGCCACAGTCTCAGTGAGTAGGGTAAGAGCCACAATCTCAGTGAGTAGGGTATCAGCCATGATCTCAGTGAGTAGGATATCAGCCAGGATCTCAGTGACTAGGGGATTAGCCATGATCTCAGTGAGTTCGGGATCATCCATGGTCTCGGTGAGCAGGGAATCTGCAATGGTCTCAGTGAGTAGGAGATCAGTCATGATCTCAGTGATTAAGGGATCAGACATGATCCCAGTGAGTAGGGGATCAGCCACGATCTCAGTGAGTAGGATATCAGACATGCTCTCAGTGCGTAGGGAATAAGCCTGATCTCAGTGAGTAGGAAGTCAGCCACGATCTCAGTGAGTAGGAGATCAGCCATGATCTCAGTGAGTAGGGGATCAACCATGATATCAGTGAATAGGGGATCAGCCATGATATTAGTGAGTAGGGGATCAGCCACGATCTCAGTCAGTCGGGGATCATCCATGATCTCAGGGACTAGGGGATCATCCATGATTTCAGTGAGTAGGAGATCAGCCATGGTCTCAGTGATTGGGGATCAGCCATGATCTCAGCGAGTAGGAGATCAGCCATGATCTCAGCGAAAAGGGGATCAGCCATGATCTCAGTGAATAGGAATCAGCCATGATCTCAGTGAGTAGGGGATCAGCCATGATCTCAGTGAGTAGGGAAACAGCCATGATCTCAGTGAGTAGGAGATCAGCCATGGTCTCAGTGAGTAGGGGATCAGCCACAATCTCAGTGAGTAGGGGATCAGCCATGATCTCAGTGAGTAGGGGATCAGCCATGATCTCAGTGAGTAGGGAAACAGCCATGATCTCAGTGAGTAGGAGATCAGCCATGGTCTCAGTGAGTAGGGGATCAGCCACAATCTCAGTGAGTAGGGGATTAGCCATGATCTCAGTGAGTAGGGGATCAGCCACAATCTCAGTGAGTAGGGTATCAGCCATGATCTCAGTGAGTAGGATATCAGCCAGGATCTCAGTGAGTAGGATATCAGCCAGGATCTCAGTGACTAGGGGATTAGCCATGATCTCAGTGAGTTCGGGATCATCCATGGTCTCGGTGAGCAGGGAATCTGCAATGGTCTCAGTGAGTAGGAGATCAGTCATGATCTCAGTGATTAAGGGATCAGACATGATCCCAGTGAGTAGGGAATAAGCCTGATCTCAGTGAGTAGGAAGTCAGCCACGATCTCAGTGAGTAGGAGATCAGCCATGATCTCAGTAAGTAGGGGATCAACCATGATATCAGTGAATAGGGGATCAGCCATGGTCTCAGTGAGTAGGGGATCAGCCATGATCTCAGTCAGTCGGGGATCAGCCATGGTCTCAGTGAGTAGGGGATCAGCCATGATCTCAGTGATTAGGGGATCAGCCATGATCTCAGTGATTGGGTATCAGCTATGGTCTCAGTGAGTGGGAATCAGTCATGGTCTCAGTGAATGGGGGATCAGCCATGATCTGAGGGAGGAGGGAATAAGCCTGTTCTCAGTGAGTAGGAGATCAGCCATGATCTCAGTGATTGGGGATCAGCCATGGTCTCAGTGAGTGGGGGATCAGCCATGATCTGAGGGAGGAGGGGATCAGCCATGATCTCAGTGAGTAGGGAAACAGCCATGATCTCAGTGAATCGGGGATCAGCCACAGTCTCAGTGAGTAGGGTAAGAGCCACAATCTCAGTGAGTAGGGTATCAGCCACAATCTCAGTGAGTAGGATATCAGCCAGGATCTCAGTGAGGAGGATATCAGCCAGGATCTCAGTGACTAGGGGATTAGCCATGATCTCAGTGAGTTCGGGATCATCCATGGTCTCGGTGAGCAGGGAATCTGCAATGGTCTCAGTGAGTAGGAGATCAGTCATGATCTCAGTGATTAAGGGATCAGACATGATACCAGTGAGTTGGGGATCAGCCACGATCTCAGTGAGTAGGATATCAGACATGCTCTCAGTGAGTAGGGAATAAGCCTGATCTCAGTGAGTAGAAAGTCAGCCACGATCTCAGTGAATAGGGGATCAGCTATGATATCAGTGAGTAGGAGATCAGCCATGGTCTCAGTGAGTAGGGGATCAGCCATGATATCAGTGAGTAGGGGATCAGCCACGATCTCAGTCAGTCGGGGATCATCCATGATCTCAGGGACTAGGGGATCAGCCATGATCTCAGTGAGTAGGAGATCAGCCACGGTCTCAGTGATTGGGGATCAGCCATGATCTCAGCGAATAGGAGATCAGCCATGATCTCAGGGACTAGGGGATCAGCCATGATCTCAGTGAGTCGGGGATCTGCCATGATCTCAGTGATTGGGGATCAGCTATGGTCTCAGTGAGTGGGGATCAGCCATGATCTCAGTGATTGTGGATCAGCTATGGTCTCAGTGAGTGGGGATCAGTCATGGTCTCAGTGAATGGGGGATCAGCCATGATCTGAGGGAGTAGGGAATAAGCCATGATCTCAGTGAGTAGGAGATCAGCCATGATCTCAGTGAGTAGGGGATCAACCATGATATCAGTGAATAGGGGATCAGCCATGATATCAGTGAGTCGGAGATCAGCCATGGTCTCAGTGAGTCGGGGATCATCCATGATCTCAGGGACTAGGGGATCAGCCACGATTAGATTAGATTAGATTACATTATAGTGTAGAAACAGGCCCTTCGGCCCAACAAGTCCACACCGACCCGCCGAAGCGAAACCCACCCATACCCCTTACCTAACACTATGGGCAATTTAGCATGGCCAATTCACCTGACCCTGCACATCTTTTGGACTGTGGGAGGAAACCGGAGCACACGGAGGAAACCCACGGAGGAAAGACACGGGGAGAACGTGCAAACTCCACACAGTCAGTCGCCTGAGGCGGGAATTGAACCCGGTTCTCAGGCGCTGTGAGGCAGCAGTGCAAACCACTGTGCCACCGTGCCGCCCACAATCTCAGTGAGTAGGGGATTAGCCATGATCTCATTGAGTAGGAGATCAGCCATGGTCTCAGTGATTGGGGATCAGCCATGTTCTCAGCGAGTAGGAGATCAGCCATGATCTCAGCGAATAGGGGATCAGCCATGATCTCAGTGAATAGGAATCAGCCATGATCTCAGTGAGTAGGGGATCAGGCACGATCACAGTCAGTCGGGCATCATCCATGATCTTAGGGACTAGGGGATTAGCCATGATCTCAGTGAGTAGGAGATCAGCCATGGTCTCAGTGAGTAGGGAATCAGCCACGATCTCAGTGAGACTGAGATCAGACATGATCTCAGTGAGTAGGGGATCAGGCACGATCTCAGTCAGTCAGGAATCATCCATGATCTCAGGGACTAGGGGATTAGCCATGGCCTCAGTGAGTAGGGAATCAGCCACGATCTCAGTGAGTAGGAGATCAGACATGATCTCAGTGAGTAGGGGATCAGCCACAATCTCAGTGAGTAGGGGATTAGCCATGATCTCAGTGAGTGGGGGATCAGCCATGATCTCAGTGAGTAGGGAAACAGCCATGATCTCAGTGAATAGGGGATCAGCCACAATCTCAGTGAATCGGGGATCAGCCACAGTCTCTGTGAGTAGGGTAAGAGCCACAATCTCAGTGAGTAGGGTATCAGCCACAATCTCAGTGAGTAGGGTATCAGCCATGATCTCAGTGAGTAGGATATCAGCCAGGATCTCAGTGACTAGGGGATTAGCCATGATCTCAGTGAGTTCGGGATCATCCATGGTCTCGGTGAGCAGGGAATCTGCAATGGTCTCAGTGAGTAGGAGATCAGTCATGATCTCAGTGATTAAGGGATCAGACATGATCCCAGTGAGTTGGGGATCAGCCACGATCTCAGTGAGTAGGATATCAGACATGCTCTCAGTGAGTAGGGAATAAGCCTGATCTCAGTGAGTAGAAAGTCAGCCACGATCTCAGTGAGTAGGAGATCAGCCATGATATCAGTGAATAGGGGATCAGCCATGATATCAGTGAGTAGGAGATCAGCCATGGTCTCAGTGAGTAGGGGATCAGCCATGATATCAGTGAGTAGGGGATCAGCCACGATCTCAGTCAGTCGGGGATCATCCATGATCTCAGGGACTAGGGGATCAGCCATGATCTCAGTGAGTAGGAGATCAGCCACGGTCTCAGTGATTGGGGATCAGCCATGATCTCAGGGACTAGGGGATCAGCCATGATCTCAGTGAGTCGGGGATCTGCCATGATCTCAGTGATTGGGGATCAGCTATGGTCTCAGTGAGTGGGGATCAGCCACGATCTCAGTGATTGGGGATCAGCTATGGTCTCAGTGAGTGGGGATCAGTCATGGTCTCAGTGAATGGGGGATCAGCCATGATCTGAGGGAGTAGGGAATAAGCCTGTTCTCAGTGAGTAGGAGATCAGCCATGATCTCAGTGATTGGGGATCAGCCATGGTCTCAGTGAGTGGGGGATCAACCATGATCTCAGTGAATAGGAGATCAGCCATGATCTCAGTGATTAGGGGATCAGCCATGATCTCAGTGAGTAGGGGATCAGCCATGATCTCAGTGAGTAGGAGACCAGCCATGATCTCAGTGATTAGGGGTTCAGCCATGATCTCAGTGAGTAGGAGATCAGCCATGATCTCAGTGAGTAGGGGATCAGCCATGATCTCAGTGATTGGGGATCAGCCATGATCTCAGTGATTGGGGATCAGCCATGATCTCAGTGAGTAGGGGATCAGCCATGATATCAGTTATTGGGGTTCAGCTATGGTCTCAGTGAGTGGGGATCAGTCATGGTCTCAGTGACCGGGGGATCAGCCATGATCTGAGGGAGGAGGGAATAAGCCTGTTCTCAGTGAGTAGGAGATCAGCCATGATTTCAGTGATTGGGGATCAGCCATGGTCTCAGTGAGTGGGCGATCAGCCATGATCTCAGGGACTAGGAGATTAGCCATTATCTCAGCGAGTAGGGGATCAGCTATAGTCTCAGTGAGTAGGGGTTCAGCCATGATCTCAGTGAGTAGGGGATCAGCCACAATCTCAGTGATTAGGGGTTCAGCCATGATCTCAGTGAGTAGGGGATCAGCCAAGGTCTCAGTGAGTAGGATATCAGCCACGATCTCAGTGATTGGGGAACAGCCATGATCTCAGTGAGTAGGGGATCAGCCATGATCTCAGGGACTAGGAGATAAAGCCATGATCTCAGTGAGTAGGATATCAGCCACGATCTCAGTGATTGGGGAACAGCCATGATCTCAGTGAATAGGGGATCAGCCATGATCTCAGTGAATAGGGGATCAGCCATGGTCTCAAGTGAGTAGGAGATCAGCCATGATCTCAGTGATTGGGGTTCAGCCATGATCTCAGTGAATAGGAGATCAGCCATGATCTCAGTGAGTAGGGGATCAGCCATGATCTCAGTGAGGAGGAGATCAGCCATAGTCTCAGTGAGTAGGGCATCAGCCAAGATCTCAGTGATTAGGGCTTCAGCCACGATCTCAGTGAGAAGGGTATCAGCCATGATCTCAGTGAGTAGGAGATCAGCCATGGTCTCAGGGACTACGAGATCAAGCCATGATCTCAGTGAGTAGGATATCAGCCATGATCTCAGTGAGGAGGGGATCAGCCATGATCTCAGTGATTGGGGATCAGCCATGGTCTCAGTGAGTGGGGGATCAACCATGATCTCAGTGAATAGGAGATCAGCCATGATCTCAGTGATTAGGGGATCAGCCATGATCTCAGTGAGTAGGGGATCAGCCATGATCTCAGTGAGTAGGAGACCAGCCATGATCTCAGTGATTAGGGGTTCAGCCATGATCTCAGTGAGTAGGAGATCAGCCATGATCTCAGTGAGTAGGGGATCAGCCATGATCTCAGTGATTGGGGATCAGCCATGATCTCAGTGATTGGGGATCAGCCATGATCTCAGTGAGTAGGGGATCAGCCATGATATCAGTTATTGGGGTTCAGCTATGGTCTCAGTGAGTGGGGATCAGTCATGGTCTCAGTGACCGGGGGATCAGCCATGATCTGAGGGAGGAGGGAATAAGCCTGTTCTCAGTGAGTAGGAGATCAGCCATGATTTCAGTGATTGGGGATCAGCCATGGTCTCAGTGAGTGGGCGATCAGCCATGATCTCAGGGACTAGGAGATTAGCCATTATCTCAGCGAGTAGGGGATCAGCTATAGTCTCAGTGAGTAGGGGTTCAGCCATGATCTCAGTGAGTAGGGGATCAGCCACAATCTCAGTGATTAGGGGTTCAGCCATGATCTCAGTGAGTAGGGGATCAGCCAAGGTCTCAGTGAGTAGGATATCAGCCACGATCTCAGTGATTGGGGAACAGCCATGATCTCAGTGAGTAGGGGATCAGCCATGATCTCAGGGACTAGGAGATAAAGCCATGATCTCAGTGAGTAGGATATCAGCCACGATCTCAGTGATTGGGGAACAGCCATGATCTCAGTGAATAGGGGATCAGCCATGATCTCAGTGAATAGGGGATCAGCCATGGTCTCAAGTGAGTAGGAGATCAGCCATGATCTCAGTGATTGGGGTTCAGCCATGATCTCAGTGAATAGGAGATCAGCCATGATCTCAGTGAGTAGGGGATCAGCCATGATCTCAGTGAGGAGGAGATCAGCCATAGTCTCAGTGAGTAGGGCATCAGCCACGATCTCAGTGATTAGGGCTTCAGCCACGATCTCAGTGAGAAGGGTATCAGCCATGATCTCAGTGAGTAGGAGATCAGCCATGGTCTCAGGGACTACGAGATCAAGCCATGATCTCAGTGAGTAGGATATCAGCCATGATCTCAGTGAGGAGGGGATCAGCCATGATCTCAGTGATTGGGGATCAGCCATGATCTCAGTGAGGTGGAGATCATCCATGATTTCAGTGAGTAGGGGATCAGCCATGATCTCAGGGACTAGGAGATCAGCCATGGTCTCAGTGAGAAGGAGATCAGCCATGATCTCAGTGAGTAGGGGCTCACCCATGATCTTAGTGATTGGGGATCAGCTATGATCTCAGTGAGGAGGAGATCAGCCATGTTTTCAGTGAGGGGGGGATCAGCCATGATCTCAGTGATTACAGGTTCAGCCATGATCTCAGTGAGTAGGGGATCAGCCATGATCTCAGTGAGTAGGAGACCAGCCATGATCTCAGTGATTAGGGGTTCAGCCATGATCTCAGTGAGTAGGAGATCAGCCATGATCTCAGTGAGTAGGGGATCAGCCATGATCTCAGTGATTGGGGATCAGCCATGATCTCAGTGATTGGGGATCAGCCATGATCTCAGTGAGGAGGGGATCAGCCATGATATCAGTTATTGGGGTTCAGCCATGATCTCAGTGACTAGGAGATCAGCCATGATCTCCGTGAGTAGGGGATCAGCCATGATATCAGTGATTTGGGTTCAGCCATGATCTCAGTGATTGGGGATCAGCCATGATCTCAGGGATTCGGAGATCAGCCATGATCTCAGTGAGTAGGAGATCAGCCATGGTCTCAGTGAGTAGGGAATCATCCACGATCTCAGTGAGTAGGAGATCAGATATGATCTCAGTCAGTCGGGGGATCATCCATGATCTCAGGGACAAGGGTATCAGCCATGATCTCAGTGAGTAGGGGATCAGCTATGGTCTCAGTGAGTGGGGATCAGCCATGATCTCAGTGATTGGGGATCAGCTATGGTCTCAGTGAATGGGGGATCAGCCATGATCTGAGGGAGTAGGGAATAAGCCTGTTCTCAGTGAGGAGGAGATCAGCCATGATATCAGTGATTGGGGATCAGCCATGGTCTCAGTGAGTGGGTGATCAACCATGATCTCAGTGAATAGGAGATCAGCCATGATCTCAGTGATTAGGGGATCAGCCATGATCTCAGTGATTGGGGATCAGCTATGGTCTCAGTGAGTGGGGATCAGTCATGGTCTCAGTGAATGGGGGATCAGCCATGATCTGAGGGAGGAGGGAATAAGCCTGTTCTCAGTGAGTAGGAGATCAGCCATGATCTCAGTGAATCGGGGATCAGCCACAGTCTCAGTGAGTAGGGTAAGAGCCACAATCTCAGTGAGTAGGGTATCAGCCTTGATCTCAGTGAGTAGGGTATCAGCCATGATCTCAGTGAGGAGGATATCAGCCAGGATCTCAGTGACTCGGGGATTAGCCATGATCTCAGTGAGTTCGGGATCATCCATGGTCTCGGTGAGCAGGGAATCTGCAATGGTCTCAGTGAGTAGGAGATCAGTCATGATCTCAGTGATTAAGGGATCAGACATGATCCCAGTGAGTTGGGGATCAGCCACGATCTCAGTGAGTAGGATATCAGACATGCTCTCAGTGAGTAGGGAAGAAGCCTGATCTCAGTGAGTAGGAAGTCAGCCACGATCTCAGTGAGTAGGAGATCAGCCATGATCTCAGTGAGTAGGGGATCAACCATGATATCAGTGAATAGGGGATCAGCCATGATATCAGTGAGTCGGAGATCAGCCATGGTCTCAGTGATTGGGGATCAGCCATGATCTCAGTGAGTAGGGGATCAGCCATGATATCAGTTATTGGGGTTCAGCTATGGTCTCAGTGAGTGGGGATCAGTCATGGTCTCAGTGACCGGGGGATCAGCCATGATCTGAGGGAGGAGGGAATAAGCCTGTTCTCAGTGAGTAGGAGATCAGCCATGATTTCAGTGATTGGGGATCAGCCATGGTCTCAGTGAGTGGGCGATCAGCCATGATCTCAGGGACTAGGAGATTAGCCATTATCTCAGCGAGTAGGGGATCAGCTATAGTCTCAGTGAGTAGGGGTTCAGCCATGATCTCAGTGAGTAGGGGATCAGCCACAATCTCAGTGATTAGGGGTTCAGCCATGATCTCAGTGAGTAGGGGATCAGCCAAGGTCTCAGTGAGTAGGATATCAGCCACGATCTCAGTGATTGGGGAACAGCCATGATCTCAGTGAGTAGGGGATCAGCCATGATCTCAGGGACTAGGAGATAAAGCCATGATCTCAGTGAGTAGGATATCAGCCACGATCTCAGTGATTGGGGAACAGCCATGATCTCAGTGAATAGGGGATCAGCCATGATCTCAGTGAATAGGGGATCAGCCATGGTCTCAAGTGAGTAGGAGATCAGCCATGATCTCAGTGATTGGGGTTCAGCCATGATCTCAGTGAATAGGAGATCAGCCATGATCTCAGTGAGTAGGGGATCAGCCATGATCTCAGTGAGGAGGAGATCAGCCATAGTCTCAGTGAGTAGGGCATCAGCCACGATCTCAGTGATTAGGGCTTCAGCCACGATCTCAGTGAGAAGGGTATCAGCCATGATCTCAGTGAGTAGGAGATCAGCCATGGTCTCAGGGACTACGAGATCAAGCCATGATCTCAGTGAGTAGGATATCAGCCATGATCTCAGTGAGGAGGGGATCAGCCATGATCTCAGTGATTGGGGATCAGCCATGATCTCAGTGAGGTGGAGATCATCCATGATTTCAGTGAGTAGGGGATCAGCCATGATCTCAGGGACTAGGAGATCAGCCATGATCTCAGGGACTAGGAGATCAGCCATGGTCTCAGTGAGAAGGAGATCAGCCATGATCTCAGTGAGTAGGGGCTCACCCATGATCTTAGTGATTGGGGATCAGCTATGATCTCAGTGAGGAGGAGATCAGCCATGTTTTCAGTGAGGGGGGGATCAGCCATGATCTCAGTGATTACAGGTTCAGCCATGATCTCACTGAGTAGGGGATCAGCCATGATCTCAGTGAGTAGGAGACCAGCCATGATCTCAGTGATTAGGGGTTCAGCCATGATCTCAGTGAGTAGGAGATCAGCCATGATCTCAGTGAGTAGGGGATCAGCCATGATCTCAGTGATTGGGGATCAGCCATGATCTCAGTGATTGGGGATCAGCCATGATCTCAGTGAGTAGGGGATCAGCCATGATATCAGTTATTGGGGTTCAGCCATGATCTCAGTGACTAGGAGATCAGCCATGATCTCCGTGAGTAGGGGATCAGCCATGATATCAGTGATTTGGGTTCAGCCATGATCTCAGTGATTGGGGATCAGCCATGATCTCAGGGATTCGGAGATCAGCCATGATCTCAGTGAGTAGGAGATCAGACATGATCTCAGTCAGTCGGGGGATCATCCATGATCTCAGGGACAAGGGTATCAGCCATGATCTCAGTGAGTAGGGGATCAGCTATGGTCTCAGTGAGTGGGGATCAGCCATGATCTCAGTGATTGGGGATCAGCTATGGTCTCAGTGAATGGGGGATCAGCCATGATCTGAGGGAGTAGGGAATAAGCCTGTTCTCAGTGAGGAGGAGATCAGCCATGATATCAGTGATTGGGGATCAGCCATGGTCTCAGTGAGTGGGTGATCAACCATGATCTCAGTGAATAGGAGATCAGCCATGATCTCAGTGATTAGGGGATCAGCCATGATCTCAGTGATTGGGGATCAGCTATGGTCTCAGTGAGTGGGGATCAGTCATGGTCTCAGTGAATGGGGGATCAGCCATGATCTGAGGGAGGAGGGAATAAGCCTGTTCTCAGTGAGTAGGAGATCAGCCATGATCTCAGTGAATCGGGGATCAGCCACAGTCTCAGTGAGTAGGGTAAGAGCCACAATCTCAGTGAGTAGGGTATCAGCCATGATCTCAGTGAGTAGGGTATCAGCCATGATCTCAGTGAGGAGGATATCAGCCAGGATCTCAGTGACTCGGGGATTAGCCATGATCTCAGTGAGTTCGGGATCATCCATGGTCTCGGTGAGCAGGGAATCTGCAATGGTCTCAGTGAGTAGGAGATCAGTCATGATCTCAGTGATTAAGGGATCAGACATGATCCCAGTGAGTTGGGGATCAGCGACGATCTCAGTGAGTAGGATATCAGACATGCTCTCAGTGAGTAGGGAATAAGCCTGATCTCAGTGAGTAGAAAGTCAGCCACGATCTCAGTGAATAGGGGATCAGCCATGATATCAGTGAGTAGGAGATCAGCCATGGTCTCAGTGAGTAGGGGATCAGCCATGATATCAGTGAGTAGGGGATCAGCCACGATCTCAGTCAGTCGGGGATCATCCATGATCTCAGGGACTAGGGGATCAGCCATGATCTCAGTGAGTAGGAGATCAGCCACGGTCTCAGTGATTGGGGATCAGCCATGATCTCAGCGAGTAGGAGATCAGCCATGATCTCAGGGACTAGGGGATCAGCCATGATCTCAGTGAGTCGGGGATCTGCCATGATCTCAGTGATTGGGGATCAGCTATGGTCTCAGTGAGTGGGGATCAGCCATGATCTCAGTGAATGGGGATCAGCTATGGTCTCAGTGAGTGGGGATCAGTCATGGTCTCAGTGAATGGGGGATCAGCCATGATCTGAGGGAGTAGGGAATAAGCCATGATCTCAGTGAGTAGGAGATCAGCCATGATCTCAGTGATTGGGGATCAGCCTTGGTCTCAGTGAGTGGGGGATCAACCATGATCTCAGTGAATAGGAGATCAGCCATGATCTCAGTGATTAGGGGATCAGCCATGATCTCAGTGATTGGGGATCAGCCATGGTCTCAGTGAGTGGGCGATCAGCCATGATCTCAGGGACTAGGAGATTAGCCATTATCTCAGCGAGTAGGGGATCAGCTATAGTCTCAGTGAGTAGGGGTTCAGCCATGATCTCAGTGAGTAGGGGATCAGCCACAATCTCAGTGATTAGGGGTTCAGCCATGATCTCAGTGAGTAGGGGATCAGCCAAGGTCTCAGTGAGTAGGATATCAGCCACGATCTCAGTGATTGGGGAACAGCCATGATCTCAGTGAGTAGGGGATCAGCCATGATCTCAGGGACTAGGAGATAAAGCCATGATCTCAGTGAGTAGGATATCAGCCACGATCTCAGTGATTGGGGAACAGCCATGATCTCAGTGAATAGGGGATCAGCCATGATCTCAGTGAATAGGGGATCAGCCATGGTCTCAAGTGAGTAGGAGATCAGCCATGATCTCAGTGATTGGGGTTCAGCCATGATCTCAGTGAATAGGAGATCAGCCATGATCTCAGTGAGTAGGGGATCAGCCATGATCTCAGTGAGGAGGAGATCAGCCATAGTCTCAGTGAGTAGGGCATCAGCCACGATCTCAGTGATTAGGGCTTCAGCCACGATCTCAGTGAGAAGGGTATCAGCCATGATCTCAGTGAGTAGGAGATCAGCCATGGTCTCAGGGACTACGAGATCAAGCCATGATCTCAGTGAGTAGGATATCAGCCATGATCTCAGTGAGGAGGGGATCAGCCATGATCTCAGTGATTGGGGATCAGCCATGATCTCAGTGAGGTGGAGATCATCCATGATTTCAGTGAGTAGGGGATCAGCCATGATCTCAGGGACTAGGAGATCAGCCATGATCTCAGGGACTAGGAGATCAGCCATGGTCTCAGTGAGAAGGAGATCAGCCATGATCTCAGTGAGTAGGGGCTCACCCATGATCTTAGTGATTGGGGATCAGCTATGATCTCAGTGAGGAGGAGATCAGCCATGTTTTCAGTGAGGGGGGGATCAGCCATGATCTCAGTGATTACAGGTTCAGCCATGATCTCACTGAGTAGGGGATCAGCCATGATCTCAGTGAGTAGGAGACCAGCCATGATCTCAGTGATTAGGGGTTCAGCCATGATCTCAGTGAGTAGGAGATCAGCCATGATCTCAGTGAGTAGGGGGTCAGCCATGATCTCAGTGATTGGGGATCAGCCATGATCTCAGTGATTGGGGATCAGCCATGATCTCAGTGAGTAGGGGATCAGCCATGATATCAGTTATTGGGGTTCAGCCATGATCTCAGTGACTAGGAGATCAGCCATGATCTCCGTGAGTAGGGGATCAGCCATGATATCAGTGATTTGGGTTCAGCCATGATCTCAGTGATTGGGGATCAGCCATGATCTCAGGGATTCGGAGATCAGCCATGATCTCAGTGAGTAGGAGATCAGACATGATCTCAGTCAGTCGGGGGATCATCCATGATCTCAGGGACAAGGGTATCAGCCATGATCTCAGTGAGTAGGGGATCAGCTATGGTCTCAGTGAGTGGGGATCAGCCATGATCTCAGTGATTGGGGATCAGCTATGGTCTCAGTGAATGGGGGATCAGCCATGATCTGAGGGAGTAGGGAATAAGCCTGTTCTCAGTGAGGAGGAGATCAGCCATGATATCAGTGATTGGGGATCAGCCATGGTCTCAGTGAGTGGGTGATCAACCATGATCTCAGTGAATAGGAGATCAGCCATGATCTCAGTGATTAGGGGATCAGCCATGATCTCAGTGATTGGGGATCAGCTATGGTCTCAGTGAGTGGGGATCAGTCATGGTCTCAGTGAATGGGGGATCAGCCATGATCTGAGGGAGGAGGGAATAAGCCTGTTCTCAGTGAGTAGGAGATCAGCCATGATCTCAGTGAATCGGGGATCAGCCACAGTCTCAGTGAGTAGGGTAAGAGCCACAATCTCAGTGAGTAGGGTATCAGCCATGATCTCAGTGAGTAGGGTATCAGCCATGATCTCAGTGAGGAGGATATCAGCCAGGATCTCAGTGACTCGGGGATTAGCCATGATCTCAGTGAGTTCGGGATCATCCATGGTCTCGGTGAGCAGGGAATCTGCAATGGTCTCAGTGAGTAGGAGATCAGTCATGATCTCAGTGATTAAGGGATCAGACATGATCCCAGTGAGTTGGGGATCAGCGACGATCTCAGTGAGTAGGATATCAGACATGCTCTCAGTGAGTAGGGAATAAGCCTGATCTCAGTGAGTAGAAAGTCAGCCACGATCTCAGTGAATAGGGGATCAGCCATGATATCAGTGAGTAGGAGATCAGCCATGGTCTCAGTGAGTAGGGGATCAGCCATGATATCAGTGAGTAGGGGATCAGCCACGATCTCAGTCAGTCGGGGATCATCCATGATCTCAGGGACTAGGGGATCAGCCATGATCTCAGTGAGTAGGAGATCAGCCACGGTCTCAGTGATTGGGGATCAGCCATGATCTCAGCGAGTAGGAGATCAGCCATGATCTCAGGGACTAGGGGATCAGCCATGATCTCAGTGAGTCGGGGATCTGCCATGATCTCAGTGATTGGGGATCAGCTATGGTCTCAGTGAGTGGGGATCAGCCATGATCTCAGTGAATGGGGATCAGCTATGGTCTCAGTGAGTGGGGATCAGTCATGGTCTCAGTGAATGGGGGATCAGCCATGATCTGAGGGAGTAGGGAATAAGCCATGATCTCAGTGAGTAGGAGATCAGCCATGATCTCAGTGATTGGGGATCAGCCTTGGTCTCAGTGAGTGGGGGATCAACCATGATCTCAGTGAATAGGAGATCAGCCATGATCTCAGTGATTAGGGGATCAGCCATGATCTCAGTGATTGGGGATCAGCCATGGTCTCAGTGAGTGGGCGATCAGCCATGATCTCAGGGACTAGGAGATTAGCCATTATCTCAGCGAGTAGGGGATCAGCTATAGTCTCAGTGAGTAGGGGTTCAGCCATGATCTCAGTGAGTAGGATATCAGCCACAATCTCAGTGATTAGGGGTTCAGCCATGATCTCAGTGAGTAGGGGATCAGCCAAGGTCTCAGTGAGTAGGATATCAGCCACGATCTCAGTGATTGGGGAACAGCCATGATCTCAGTGAGTAGGGGATCAGCCATGATCTCAGGGACTAGGAGATAAAGCCATGATCTCAGTGAGTAGGATATCAGCCACGATCTCAGTGATTGGGGAACAGCCATGATCTCAGTGAATAGGGGATCAGCCATGATCTCAGTGAATAGGGGATCAGCCATGGTCTCAAGTGAGTAGGAGATCAGCCATGATCTCAGTGATTGGGGTTCAGCCATGATCTCAGTGAATAGGAGATCAGCCATGATCTCAGTGAGTAGGGGATCAGCCATGATCTCAGTGAGGAGGAGATCAGCCATAGTCTCAGTGAGTAGGGCATCAGCCACGATCTCAGTGATTAGGGCTTCAGCCACGATCTCAGTGAGAAGGGTATCAGCCATGATCTCAGTGAGTAGGAGATCAGCCATGGTCTCAGGGACTACGAGATCAAGCCATGATCTCAGTGAGTAGGATATCAGCCATGATCTCAGTGAGGAGGGGATCAGCCATGATCTCAGTGATTGGGGATCAGCCATGATCTCAGTGAGGTGGAGATCATCCATGATTTCAGTGAGTAGGGGATCAGCCATGATCTCAGGGACTAGGAGATCAGCCATGATCTCAGGGACTAGGAGATCAGCCATGGTCTCAGTGAGAAGGAGATCAGCCATGATCTCAGTGAGTAGGTGATCACCCATGATCTTAGTGATTGGGGATCAGCCATGATCTCAGTGAGGAGGAGATCAGCCATGATCTCAATGAGTAGGAGACCAGCCATGATCTCAGTGATTAGGGGTTCAGCCATGATCTCAGTGATTGGGGATCAGCCAGGATCTCAGTGATTGGGGATCAGCCATGATCTCAGTGAGTAGGGGATCAGCCATGATATCAGTTATTGGGGTTCAGCCATGATCTCAGTGACTAGGAAATCAGCCATGATCTCCGTGAGTAGGGGATCAGCCATGATCTCAGTGATTGGGGATCAGCCATGATCTCAGTGATTGGGGATCAGCCATGATCTCAGGGATTCGGAGATCAGCCATGATCTCAGTGAGTAGGAGATCAGCCATGGTCTCAGTGAGTAGGGAATCATCCACGATCTCAGTGAGTAGGAGATCAGACATGATCTCAGTCAGTCGGGGATCATCCATGATCTCAGGGACAAGGGTATCAGCCATGATCTCAGTGAGTAGGGGATCAGCTATGGTCTCAGTGAGTGGGGATCAGCCATGATCTCAGTGATTGGGGATCAGCAATGGTCTCAATGAATGGGGGATCAGCCATGATCTGAGGGAGTAGGGAATAAGCCTGTTCTCAGTGAGTAGGAGATCAGCCATGATCTCAGTGATTGGGGATCAGCCATGGTCTCAGAGAGTGGGGGATCAACCATGATCTCAGTGAATAGGAGATCAGCCATGATCTCAGTGATTAGGGGATCAGCCATGATCTCAGTGATTGGGGATCAGCTATGGTCTCAGTGAGTGGGGATCAGTCATGGTCTCAGTGAATGGGGGATCAGCCATGATCTGAGGGAGGAGGGAATAAGCCTGTTCTCAGTGAGTAGGAGATCATCCATGATCTCAGTGATTGGGGATCAGCCCTGGTCTCAGTGAGTGGGGGATCAGCCATGATCTCAGGGACTAGGAGATTAGCCATTATCTCAGCGAGTAGGGGATCAGCTATAGTCTCTGTGAGTAGGGGTTCAGCCATGATCTCAGTGAGTAGGGGATCAGCCACAATCTCAGTGATTAGGGGTTCAGCCATGATCTCAGTGAGTAGGGGATCAGCCAAGGTCTCAGTGAGTAGGATATCAGCCACGATCTCAGTGATTGGGGAACAGCCATGATCTCAGTGAATAGGGGATCAGCCATGATCTCAGTGAATAGGGGATCAGCCATGGTCTCAAGTGAGTAGGAGATCAGCCATGATCTCAGTGATTGGGGTTCAGCCATGATCTCAGTGAATAGGAGATCAGCCATGATCTCAGTGAGTAGGGGATCAGCCATGATCTCAGTGAGGAGGAGATCAGCCATAGTCTCAGTGAGTAGGGCATCAGCCACGATCTCAGTGATTAGGGCTTCAGCCACGATCTCAGTGAGAAGGGTATCAGCCATGATCTCAGTGAGTAGGAGATCAGCCATGGTCTCAGGGACTACGAGATCAAGCCATGATCTCAGTGAGTAGGATATCAGCCATGATCTCAGTGAGGAGAGGATCAGCCATGATCTCAGTGATTGGGGATCAGCCATGATCTCAGTGAGGTGGAGATCATCCATGATTTCAGTGAGTAGGGGATCAGCCATGATCTCAGTGATTGGGGATCAGCCATGATCTCAGTGATTAGGGGTTCAGCCATGATCTCAGTGAGTAGGAGATCAGCCATGATCTCAGTGAGTAGGGGATCAGCCATGATCTCAGTGATTGGGGATCAGCCATGATCTCAGTGATTGGGGATCAGCCATGATCTCAGTGAGTAGGGGATCAGCCATGATATCAGTTATTGGGGTTCAGCCATGATCTCAGTGACTAGGAGATCAGCCATGATCTCCGTGAGTAGGGGATCAGCCATGATATCAGTGATTTGGGTTCAGCCATGATCTCAGTGATTGGGGATCAGCCATGATCTCAGGGATTCGGAGATCAACCATGATCTCAGTGAGTAGGAGATCAGCCATGGTCTCAGTGAGTAGGGAATCATCCACGATCTCAGTGAGTAGGAGATCAGACATGATCTCAGTCAGTCGGGGATCATCCGTGATCTCAGGGACAAGGGTATCAGCCATGATCTCAGTGAGTAGGGGATCAGCTATGGTCTCAGTGAGTGGGGATCAGCCATGATCTCAGTGATTGGGGATCAGCTATGGCCTCAGTGAATGGGGGATCAGCCATGATCTGAGGGAGTAGGGAATAAGCCTGTTCTCAGTGAGTAGGAGATCAGCCATGATCTCAGTGATTGGGGATCAGCCCTGGTCTCAGTGAGTGGGGGATCAGCCATGATCTCAGGGACTAGGAGATTAGCCATTATCTCAGCGAGTAGGGGATCAGCTATAGTCTCAGTGAGTAGGGGTTCAGCCATGATCTCAGTGAGTAGGGGATCAGCCACAATCTCAGTGATTAGGGGTTCAGCCATGATCTCAGTGAGTAGGGGATCAGCCAAGGTCTCAGTGAGTAGGATATCAGCCACGATCTCAGTGATTGGGGAACAGCCATGATCTCAGTGAGTAGAGGATCAGCCATGATCTCAGGGACGAGGAGATAAAGCCATGATCTCAGTGAGTAGGATATCAGCCACGATCTCAGTGATTGGGGAACAGCCATGATCTCAGTGAATAGGGGATCAGCCATGATCTCAGTGAATAGGGGATCAGCCATGGTCTCAAGTGAGTAGGAGATCAGCCATGATCTCAGTGATTGGGGTTCAGCCATGATCTCAGTGAATAGGAGATCAGCCATGGTCTCGAGTGAGTAGGAGATCAGCCATGATCTCAGTGATTGGGGTTCAGCCATGATCTCAGTGAATAGGAGATCAGCCATGATCTCAGTGAGTAGGGGATCAGCCATGATCTCAGTGAGGAGGAGATCAGCCATAGTCTCAGTGAGTAGGGCATCAGCCACGATCTCAGTGATTAGGGCTTCAGCCACGATCTCAGTGAGAAGGGTATCAGCCATGATCTCAGTGAGTAGGAGATCAGCCATGGTCTCAGGGACTACGAGATCAAGCCATGATCTCAGTGAGTAGGATATCAGCCATGATCTCAGTGAGGAGGAGATCAGCCATGATCTTAGTGATTGGGGATCAGCCATGATCTCAGTGAGGTGGAGATCATCCATGATTTCAGTGAGTAGGGGATCAGCCATGATCTCAGGGACTAGGAGATCAGCCATGATCTCAGGGACTAGGAGATCAGCCATGGTCTCAGTGAGAAGGAGATCAACCATGATCTCAGTGAGTAGGGGATCACCCATGATCTTAGTGATTGGGGATCAGCCATGATCTCAGTGAGGAGGAGATCAGCCATGTTTTCAGTGAGGGGGGGATCAGCCATGATCTCAGTGATTACGGGTTCAGCCATGATCTCAGTGAGTAGGGGATCAGCCATGATCTCAGTGAGTAGGAGACCAGCCATGATCTCAGTGATTAGGGGTTCAGCCATGATCTCAGTGAGTAGGAGATCAGCCATGATCTCAGTGAGTCGGGGATCAGCCATGATCTCAGTGATTGGGGATCAGCCATGATCTCAGTGATTGGGGATCATCCATGATCTCAGTGAGTAGGGGATCAGCCATGATATCAGTTATTGGGGTTCAGCCATGATCTCAGTGACTAGGAGATCAGCCATGATCTCAGTGAGTAGGGGATCAGCCATGATATCAGTGATTTGGGTTCAGCCATGATCTCAGTGATTGGGGATCAGCCATGATCTCAGGGATTCGGAGATCAGCCATGATCTCAGTGAGTAGGAGATCAGCCATGGTCTCAGTGAGTAGGGAATCATCCACGATCTCAGTGAGTAGGAGATCAGATATGATCTCAGTCAGTCGGGGATCATCCATGATCTCAGGGACAAGGGTATCAGCCATGATCTCAGTGAGTAGGGCATCAGCCACGATCTCAGTGATTAGGGCTTCAGCCACGATCCCAGTGAGTAGGGTATCAGCCATGATCTCAGTGAGTAGGAGATCAGCCATGGTCTCAGTGAGTAGGGCATCATCCATGATCTCAATGAGTAGGAGATCAGCCATGATCTCAGGGACTACGAGATCAAGCCATGATCTCAATGAGTAGGATATCAGCCATGATCTCAGTGAGGAGGGGATCAGCCATGATCTCAGTGCTTGGGGATCAGCCATGATCTCAGTGAGGTGGAGATCATCCATGATTTCAGTGAGTAGGGGATCAGCCATGATCTCAGGGACTAGGAGATCAGGCATGATCTCAGGGACTAGGAGATCAGCCATGGTCTCAGTGAGAAGGAGATCAGCCATGATCTCAGGGAGTAGGAGATCAGCCATGGTCTCAGTGAGAAGGAGATCAGCCATGATCTCAGTGAGTAGGGGATCACCCATGATCTTAGTGATTGGGGATCAGCCATGATCTCAGTGAGGAGGAGATCAGCCATGTTTTCAGTGAGGGGGGGGGATCAGCCATGATCTCAGTGATTGGGGATCAGCCATGATCTCAGTGAGGAGGAGATCAGCCATGTTTACAGTGAGGGGGCGATCAGCCATGATCTCAGTACGTAGTTCAGCCATGATCGCAGTTAGTAGGGGATCAGCCACCGTCTCAATGAATCGCGTATCAGCCATGATATCACTGAGTTGGGTATCAGCCATGATCTCAGTGAGTAGGGTATCAGCCATGATCTCAGGGACGAGGAATTCAGCCATGATCTCATTGAGTAGGGGATCAGGCACGATCACAGTCAGTCGGGCATCATCCATGATCTTAGGGACGAGGGGATTAGCCATGATCTCAGTGAGTAGGAGATCAGCCATGGTCTCAGTGAGTAGGGAATCAGCCACGATCTCAGTGAGACTGAGATCAGACATGATCTCAGTGAGTAGGGGATCAGGCACGATCTCAGTCAGTCAGGAATCATCCATGATCTCAGGGACTAGGGGATTAGCCATGGTCTCAGTGAGTAGGGAATCAGCCACGATCTCAGTGAGTAGGAGATCAGACATGATCTCAGTGAGTAGGGGATCAGCCACAATCTCAGTGAGTAGGGGATTAGCCATGATCTCAGTGAGTGGGGGATCAGCCATGATCTCAGTGAGTAGGGAAACAGCCATGATCTCAGTGAATAGGGGATCAGCCACAATCTCAGTGAATCGGGGATCAGCCACAGTCTCAGTGAGTAGGGTAAGAGCCACAATCCCAGTGAGTAGGGTATCAGCCACAATCTCAGTGAGTAGGGTATCAGCCATGATCTCAGTGAGTAGGATATCAGCCAGGATCTCAGTGACTAGGGGATTAGCCATGATCTCAGTGAGTTCGGGATCATCCATGGTCTCGGTGAGCAGGGAATCTGCAATGGTCTCAGTGAGTAGGAGATCAGTCATGATCTCAGTGATTAAGGGATCAGACATGATCCCAGTGAGTTGGGGATCAGCCACGATCTCAGTGAGTAGGATATCAGACATGCTCTCAGTGAGTAGGGAATAAGCCTGATCTCAGTGAGTAGAAAGTCAGCCACGATCTCAGTGAGTAGGAGATCAGCCATGATATCAGTGAGTAGGAGATCAGCCATGGTCTCAGTGAGTAGGGGTTCAGCCATGATCTCAGTCAGTCGGGGATCATCCATGATCTCAGGGACTAGGGGATCAGCCATGATCTCAGTGAGTAGGAGATCAGCCACGGTCTCAGTGATTGGGGATCAGCCATGATCTCAGGGACTAGGGGATCAGCCATGATCTCAGTGAGTAGGAGATCAGCCACGGTCTCAGTGATTGGGGATCAGCCATGATCTCAGGGACTAGGGGATCAGCCATGATCTCAGTGAGTCGGGGATCTGCCATGATCTCAGTGATTGGGGATCAGCTATGGTCTCAGTGAGTGGGGATCAGCCATGATCTCAGTGATTGGGGATCAGCTATGGTCTCAGTGAGTGGGGATCAGTCATGGTCTCAGTGAATGGGGGATCAGCCATGATCTGAGGGAGTAGGGAATAAGCCTGTTCTCAGTGAGTAGGAGATCAGCCATGATCTCAGTGATTGGGGATCAGCCATGGTCTCAGTGAGTGGGGGATCAACCATGATCTCAGTGAATAGGAGATCAGCCATGATCTCAGTGATTAGGGGATCAGCCATGATCTCAGTGAGTAGGGGATCAGCCATGATCTCAGTGAGTAGGAGACCAGCCATGATCTCAGTGATTAGGGGTTCAGCCATGATCTCAGTGAGTAGGAGATCAGCCATGATCTCAGTGAGTAGGGGATCAGCCATGATCTCAGTGATTGGGGATCAGCCATGATCTCAGTGATTGGGGATCAGCCATGATCTCAGTGAGTAGGGGATCAGCCATGATATCAGTTATTGGGGTTCAGCTATGGTCTCAGTGAGTGGGGATCAGTCATGGTCTCAGTGACCGGGGGATCAGCCATGATCTGAGGGAGGAGGGAATAAGCCTGTTCTCAGTGAGTAGGAGATCAGCCATGATTTCAGTGATTGGGGATCAGCCATGGTCTCAGTGAGTGGGCGATCAGCCATGATCTCAGGGACTAGGAGATTAGCCATTATCTCAGCGAGTAGGGGATCAGCTATAGTCTCAGTGAGTAGGGGTTCAGCCATGATCTCAGTGAGTAGGGGATCAGCCACAATCTCAGTGATTAGGGGTTCAGCCATGATCGCAGTGAGTAGGGGATCAGCCAAGGTCTCAGTGAGTAGGATATCAGCCACGATCTCAGTGATTGGGGAACAGCCATGATCTCAGTGAGTAGGGGATCAGCCATGATCTCAGGGACTAGGAGATAAAGCCATGATCTCAGTGAGTAGGATATCAGCCACGATCTCAGTGATTGGGGAACAGCCATGATCTCAGTGAATAGGGGATCAGCCATGATCTCAGTGAATAGGGGATCAGCCATGGTCTCAAGTGAGTAGGAGATCAGCCATGATCTCAGTGATTGGGGTTCAGCCATGATCTCAGTGAATAGGAGATCAGCCATGATCTCAGTGAGTAGGGGATCAGCCATGATCTCAGTGAGGAGGAGATCAGCCATAGTCTCAGTGAGTAGGGCATCAGCCACGATTTCAGTGATTAGGGCTTCAGCCACGATCTCAGTGAGAAGGGTATCAGCCATGATCTCAGTGAGTAGGATATCAGCCATGATCTCAGTGAGGAGGGGATCAGCCATGATCTCAGTGATTGGGGATCAGCCATGATCTCAGTGAGGTGGAGATCATCCATGATTTCAGTGAGTAGGGGATCAGCCATGATCTCAGGGACTAGGAGATCAGCCATGATCTCAGGGACTAGGAGATCAGCCATGGTCTCAGTGAGAAGGAGATCAACCATGATCTCAGTGAGTAGGGGATCACCCATGATCTTAGTGATTGGGGATCAGCCATGATCTCAGTGAGGAGGAGATCAGCCATGTTTTCAGTGAGGGGGGGATCAGCCATGATCTCAGTGATTACGGGTTCAGCCATGATCTCAGTGAGTAGGGGATCAGCCATGATCTCAGTGAGTAGGAGACCAGCCATGATCTCAGTGATTAGGGGTTCAGCCATGATCTCAGTGAGTAGGAGATCAGCCATGATCTCAGTGAGTAGGGGATCAGCCATGATCTCAGTGATTGGGGATCAGCCATGATCTCAGTGATTGGGGATCAGCCATGATCTCAGTGAGTAGGGGATCAGCCATGATATCAGTTATTGGGGTTCAGCCATGATCTCAGTGACTAGGAGATCAGCCATGATCTCCGTGAGTAGGGGATCAGCCATGATATCAGTGATTTGGGTTCAGCCATGATCTCAGTGATTGGGGATCAGCCATGATCTCAGGGATTCGGAGATCAGCCACGATCTCAGTGAGTAGGAGATCAGACATGATCTCAGTCAGTCGGGGGATCATCCATGATCTCAGGGACAAGGGTATCAGCCATGATCTCAGTGAGTAGGGGATCAGCTATGGTCTCAGTGAGTGGGGATCAGCCATGATCTCAGTGATTGGGGATCAGCTATGGTCTCAGTGAATGGGTGATCAGCCATGATCTGAGGGAGTAGGGAATAAGCCTGTTCTCAGTGAGTAGGAGATCAGCCATGATCTCAGTGATTGGGGATCAGCCATGGTCTCAGTGAGTGGGTGATCAACCATGATCTCAGTGAATAGGAGATCAGCCATGATCTCAGTGATTAGGGGATCAGCCATGATCTCAGTGATTGGGGATCAGCTATGGTCTCAGTGAGTGGGGATCAGTCATGGTCTCAGTGAATGGGGGATCAGCCATGATCTGAGGGAGGAGGGAATAAGCCTGTTCTCAGTGAGTAGGAGATCAGCCATGATCTCAGTGATTGGGGATCAGCCATGGTCTCAGTGAGTGGGGGATCAGCCATGATCTGAGGGAGGAGGGAATAAGCCTGTTCTCAGTGAGTAGGAGATCAGCCATGATCTCAGTGAATCGGGGATCAGCCACAGTCTCAGTGAGTAGGGTAAGAGCCACAATCTCAGTGAGTAGGGTATCAGCCATGATCTCAGTGAGTAGGGTATCAGCCATGATCTCAGTGAGGAGGATATCAGCCAGGATCTCAGTGACTAGGGGATTAGCCATGATCTCAGTGAGTTCGGGATCATCCATGGTCTCGGTGAGCAGGGAATCTGCAATGGTCTCAGTGAGTAGGAGATCAGTCATGATCTCAGTGATTAAGGGATCAGACATGATCCCAGTGAGTTGGGGATCAGCGACGATCTCAGTGAGTAGGATATCAGACATGCTCTCAGTGAGTAGGGAATAAGCCTGATCTCAGTGAGTAGAAAGTCAGCCACGATCTCAGTGAATAGGGGATCAGCCATGATATCAGTGAGTAGGAGATCAGCCATGGTCTCAGTGAGTAGGGGATCAGCCATGATATCAGTGAGTAGGGGATCAGCCACGATCTCAGTCAGTCGGGGATCATCCATGATCTCAGGGACTAGGGGATCAGCCATGATCTCAGTGAGTAGGAGATCAGCCACGGTCTCAGTGATTGGGGATCAGCCATGATCTCAGCGAGTAGGAGATCAGCCATGATCTCAGGGACTAGGGGATCAGCTATGATCTCAGTGAGTCGGGGATCTGCCATGATCTCAGTGATTGGGGATCAGCTATGGTCTCAGTGAGTGGGGATCAGCCATGATCTCAGTGATTGGGGATCAGCTATGGTCTCAGTGAGTGGGGATCAGTCATGGTCTCAGTGAATGGGGGATCAGCCATGATCTGAGGGAGTAGGGAATAAGCCATGATCTCAGTGAGTAGGAGATCAGCCATGATCTCAGTGATTGGGGATCAGCCATGGTCTCAGTGAGTGGGGGATCAACCATGATCTCAGTGAATAGGAGATCAGCCATGATCTCAGTGATTAGGGGATCAGCCATGATCTCAGTGATTGGGGATCAGCCATGGTCTCAGTGAGTGGGCGATCATCCATGATCTCAGGGACTAGGAGATTAGCCATTATCTCAGCGAGTAGGGGATCAGCTATAGTCTCAGTGAGTAGGGGTTCAGCCATGATCTCAGTGAGTAGGGGATCAGCCACAATCTCAGTGATTAGGGGTTCAGCCATGATCTCAGTGAGTAGGGGATCAGCCAAGGTCTCAGTGAGTAGGATATCAGCCACGATCTCAGTGATTGGGGAACAGCCATGATCTCAGTGAGTAGGGGTTCAGCCATGATCTCAGGGACTAGGAGATAAAGCCATGATCTCAGTGAGTAGGATATCAGCCACGATCTCAGTGATTGGGGAACAGCCATGATCTCAGTGAATAGGGGATCAGCCATGATCTCAGTGAATAGGGGATCAGCCATGGTCTCAAGTGAGTAGGAGATCAGCCATGATCTCAGTGATTGGGGTTCAGCCATGATCTCAGTGAATAGGAGATCAGCCATGATCTCAGTGAGTAGGGGATCAGCCATGATCTCAGTGAGGAGGAGATCAGCCATAGTCTCAGTGAGTAGGGCATCAGCCACGATCTCAGTGATTAGGGCTTCAGCCACGATCTCAGTGAGAAGGGTATCAGCCATGATCTCAGTGAGTAGGAGATCAGCCATGGTCTCAGGGACTACGAGATCAAGCCATGATCTCAGTGAGTAGGATATCAGCCATGATCTCAGTGAGGAGGGGATCAGCCATGATCTCAGTGATTGGGGATCAGCCATGATCTCAGTGAGGTGGAGATCATCCATGATTTCAGTGAGTAGGGGATCAGCCATGATCTCAGGGACTAGGAGATCAGCCATGGTCTCAGTGAGAAGGAGATCAGCCATGATCTCAGTGAGTAGGTGATCACCCATGATCTTAGTGATTGGGGATCAGCCATGATCTCAGTGAGGAGGAGATCAGCCATGTTTTCAGTGAGGGAGGGATCAGCCATGATCTCAGTGATTACGGGTTCAGCCATGATCTCAGTGAGTAGGGGATCAGCCATGATCTCAGTGAGTAGGAGACCAGCCATGATCTCAGTGATTAGGGGTTCAGCCATGATCTCAGTGATTGGGGATCAGCCATGATCTCAGTGATTGGGGATCAGCCATGATCTCAGTGAGTAGGGGATCAGCCATGATATCAGTTATTGGGGTTCAGCCATGATCTCAGTGACTAGGAAATCAGCCATGATCTCCGTGAGTAGGGGATCAGCCATGATATCAGTGATTTGGGTTCAGCCATGATCTCAGTGATTGGGGATCAGCCATGATCTCAGGGATTCGGAGATCAGCCATGATCTCAGTGAGTAGGAGATCAGCCATGGTCTCAGTGAGTAGGGAATCATCCACGATCTCAGTGAGTAGGAGATCAGACATGATCTCAGTCAGTCGGGGATCATCCATGATCTCAGGGACAAGGGTATCAGCCATGATCTCAGTGAGTAGGGGATCAGCTATGGTCTCAGTGAGTGGGGATCAGCCATGATCTCAGTGATTGGGGATCAGCAATGGTCTCAATGAATGGGGGATCAGCCATGATCTGAGGGAGTAGGGAATAAGCCTGTTCTCAGTGAGTAGGAGATCAGCCATGATCTCAGTGATTGGGGATCAGCCATGGTCTCAGAGAGTGGGGGATCAACCATGATCTCAGTGAATAGGAGATCAGCCATGATCTCAGTGATTAGGGGATCAGCCATGATCTCAGTGATTGGGGATCAGCTATGGTCTCAGTGAGTGGGGATCAGTCATGGTCTCAGTGAATGGGGGATCAGCCATGATCTGAGGGAGGAGGGAATAAGCCTGTTCTCAGTGAGTAGGAGATCAGCCATGATCTCAGTGATTGGGGATCAGCCCTGGTCTCAGTGAGTGGGGGATCAGCCATGATCTCAGGGATTAGGAGATTAGCCATTATCTCAGCGAGTAGGGGATCAGCTATAGTCTCTGTGAGTAGGGGTTCAGCCATGATCTCAGTGAGTAGGGGATCAGCCACAATCTCAGTGATTAGGGGTTCAGCCATGATCTCAGTGAGTAGGGGATCAGCCAAGGTCTCAGTGAGTAGGATATCAGCCACGATCTCAGTGATTGGGGAACAGCCATGATCTCAGTGAATAGGGGATCAGCCATGATCTCAGTGAATAGGGGATCAGCCATGGTCTCAAGTGAGTAGGAGATCAGCCATGATCTCAGTGATTGGGGTTCAGCCATGATCTCAGTGAATAGGAGATCAGCCATGATCTCAGTGAGTAGGGGATCAGCCATGATCTCAGTGAGGAGGAGATCAGCCATAGTCTCAGTGAGTAGGGCATCAGCCACGATCTCAGTGATTAGGGCTTCAGCCACGATCTCAGTGAGAAGGGTATCAGCCATGATCTCAGTGAGTAGGAGATCAGCCATGGTCTCAGGGACTACGAGATCAAGCCATGATCTCAGTGAGTAGGATATCAGCCATGATCTCAGTGAGGAGAGGATCAGCCATGATCTCAGTGATTGGGGATCAGCCATGATCTCAGTGAGGTGGAGATCATCCATGATTTCAGTGAGTAGGGGATCAGCCATGATCTCAGTGATTGGGGATCAGCCATGATCTCAGTGATTAGGGGTTCAGCCATGATCTCAGTGAGTAGGAGATCAGCCATGATCTCAGTGAGTAGGGGATCAGCCATGATCTCAGTGATTGGGGATCAGCCATGATCTCAGTGATTGGGGATCAGCCATGATCTCAGTGAGTAGGGGATCAGCCATGATATCAGTTATTGGGGTTCAGCCATGATCTCAGTGACTAGGAGATCAGCCATGATCTCCGTGAGTAGGGGATCAGCCATGATATCAGTGATTTGGGTTCAGCCATGATCTCAGTGATTGGGGATCAGCCATGATCTCAGGGATTCGGAGATCAACCATGATCTCAGTGAGTAGGAGATCAGCCATGGTCTCAGTGAGTAGGGAATCATCCACGATCTCAGTGAGTAGGAGATCAGACATGATCTCAGTCAGTCGGGGATCATCCATGATCTCAGGGACAAGGGTATCAGCCATGATCTCAGTGAGTAGGGGATCAGCTATGGTCTCAGTGAGTGGGGATCAGCCATGATCTCAGTGATTGGGGATCAGCTATGGCCTCAGTGAATGGGGGATCAGCCATGATCTGAGGGAGTAGGGAATAAGCCTGTTCTCAGTGAGTAGGAGATCAGCCATGATCTCAGTGATTGGGGATCAGCCATGGTCTCAGTGAGTGGGGGATCAACCATGATCTCAGTGAATAGGAGATCAGCCATGATCTCAGTGATTAGGGGATCAGCCATGATCTCAGTGATTGGGGATCAGCTATGGTCTCAGTGAGTGGGGATCAGTCATGGTCTCAGTGAATGGGGGATCAGCCATGATCTGAGGGAGGAGGGAATAAGCCTGTTCTCAGTGAGTAGGAGATCAGCCATGATCTCAGTGATTGGGGATCAGCCATGGTCTCAGTGAGTGGGGGATCAGCCATGATCTCAGGGACTAGGAGATTAGCCATTATCTCAGCGAGTAGGGGATCAGCTATAGTCTCTGTGAGTAGGGGTTCAGCCATGATCTCAGTGAGTAGGGGATCAGCCACAATCTCAGTGATTAGGGGTTCAGCCATGATCTCAGTGAGTAGGGGATCAGCCAAGGTCTCAGTGAGTAGGATATCAGCCACGATCTCAGTGATTGGGGAACAGCCATGATCTCAGTGAGTAGAGGATCAGCCATGATCTCAGGGACTAGGAGATAAAGCCATGATCTCAGTGAGTAGGATATCAGCCACGATCTCAGTGATTGGGGAACAGCCATGATCTCAGTGAATAGGGGATCAGCCATGATCTCAGTGAATAGGGGATCAGCCATGGTCTCAAGTGAGTAGGAGATCAGCCATGATCTCAGTGATTGGGGTTCAGCCATGATCTCAGTGAATAGGAGATCAGCCATGGTCTCAAGTGAGTAGGAGATCAGCCATGATCTCATTGATTGGGGTTCAGCCATGATCTCAGTGAATAGGAGATCAGCCATGATCTCAGTGAGTAGGGGATCAGCCATGATCTCAGTGAGGAGGAGATCAGCCATAGTCTCAGTGAGTAGGGCATCAGCCACGATCTCAGTGATTAGGGCTTCAGCCACGATCTCAGTGAGAAGGGTCTCAGCCATGATCTCAGTGAGTAGGAGATCAGCCATGGTCTCAGGGACTACGAGATCAAGCCATGATCTCAGTGAGTAGGATATCAGCCATGATCTCAGTGAGGAGGGGATCAGCCATGATCTCAGTGATTGGGGATCAGCCATGATCTCAGTGAGGTGGAGATCATCCATGATTTCAGTGAGTAGGGGATCACCCATGATCTTAGTGATTGGGGATCAGCCATGATCTCAGTGAGGAGGAGATCAGCCATAGTCTCAGTGAGTAGGGCATCAGCCACGATCTCAGTGATTGGGGTTCAGCCATGATCTCAGTGAATAGGAGATCAGCCATGATCTCAGTGAGTAGGGGATCAGCCATGATCTCAGTGAGGAGGAGATCAGCCATAGTCTCAGTGATTAGGGCTTCAGCCACGATCTCAGTGAGAAGGGTATCAGCCATGATCTCAGTGAGTAGGAGATCAGCCATGGTCTCAGGGACTACGAGATCAAGCCATGATCTCAGTGAGTAGGATATCAGCCATGATCTCAGTGAGGAGAGGATCAGCCATGATCTCAGTGATTGGGGATCAGCCATGATCTCAGTGAGGTGGAGATCATCCATGATTTCAGTGAGTAGGGGATCAGCCATGATCTCAGTGATTGGGGATCAGCCATGATCTCAGTGATTAGGGGTTCAGCCATGATCTCAGTGAGTAGGAGATCAGCCATGATCTCAGTGAGTAGGGGATCAGCCATGATCTCAGTGATTGGGGATCAGCCATGATCTCAGTGATTGGGGATCAGCCATGATCTCAGTGAGTAGGGGATCAGCCATGATATCAGTTATTGGGGTTCAGCCATGATCTCAGTGACTAGGAGATCAGCCATGATCTCCGTGAGTAGGGGATCAGCCATGATATCAGTGATTTGGGTTCAGCCATGATCTCAGTGATTGGGGATCAGCCATGATCTCAGGGATTCGGAGATCAACCATGATCTCAGTGAGTAGGAGATCAGCCATGGTCTCAGTGAGTAGGGAATCATCCACGATCTCAGTGAGTAGGAGATCAGACATGATCTCAGTCAGTCGGGGATCATCCATGATCTCAGGGACAAGGGTATCAGCCATGATCTCAGTGAGTAGGGGATCAGCTATGGTCTCAGTGAGTGGGGATCAGCCATGATCTCAGTGATTGGGGATCAGCTATGGCCTCAGTGAATGGGGGATCAGCCATGATCTGAGGGAGTAGGGAATAAGCCTGTTCTCAGTGAGTAGGAGATCAGCCATGATCTCAGTGATTGGGGATCAGCCATGGTCTCAGTGAGTGGGGGATCAACCATGATCTCAGTGAATAGGAGATCAGCCATGATCTCAGTGATTAGGGGATCAGCCATGATCTCAGTGATTGGGGATCAGCTATGGTCTCAGTGAGTGGGGATCAGTCATGGTCTCAGTGAATGGGGGATCAGCCATGATCTGAGGGAGGAGGGAATAAGCCTGTTCTCAGTGAGTAGGAGATCAGCCATGATCTCAGTGATTGGGGATCAGCCCTGGTCTCAGTGAGTGGGGGATCAGCCATGATCTCAGGGACTAGGAGATTAGCCATTATCTCAGCGAGTAGGGGATCAGCTATAGTCTCTGTGAGTAGGGGTTCAGCCATGATCTCAGTGAGTAGGGGATCAGCCACAATCTCAGTGATTAGGGGTTCAGCCATGATCTCAGTGAGTAGGGGATCAGCCAAGGTCTCAGTGAGTAGGATATCAGCCACGATCTCAGTGATTGGGGAACAGCCATGATCTCAGTGAGTAGAGGATCAGCCATGATCTCAGGGACTAGGAGATAAAGCCATGATCTCAGTGAGTAGGATATCAGCCACGATCTCAGTGATTGGGGAACAGCCATGATCTCAGTGAATAGGGGATCAGCCATGATCTCAGTGAATAGGGGATCAGCCATGGTCTCAAGTGAGTAGGAGATCAGCCATGATCTCAGTGATTGGGGTTCAGCCATGATCTCAGTGAATAGGAGATCAGCCATGGTCTCAAGTGAGTAGGAGATCAGCCATGATCTCAGTGATTGGGGTTCAGCCATGATCTCAGTGAATAGGAGATCAGCCATGATCTCAGTGAGTAGGGGATCAGCCATGATCTCAGTGAGGAGGAGATCAGCCATAGTCTCAGTGAGTAGGGCATCAGCCACGATCTCAGTGATTAGGGCTTCAGCCACGATCTCAGTGAGAAGGGTATCAGCCATGATCTCAGTGAGTAGGAGATCAGCCATGGTCTCAGGGACTACGAGATCAAGCCATGATCTCAGTGAGTAGGATATCAGCCATGATCTCAGTGAGGAGGGGATCAGCCATGATCTCAGTGATTGGGGATCAGCCATGATCTCAGTGAGGTGGAGATCATCCATGATTTCAGTGAGTAGGGGATCACCCATGATCTTAGTGATTGGGGATCAGCCATGATCTCAGTGAGGAGGAGATCAGCCATAGTCTCAGTGAGTAGGGCATCAGCCACGATCTCAGTGATTAGGGCTTCAGCCACGATCTCAGTGAGAAGGGTATCAGCCATGATCTCAGTGAGTAGGAGATCAGCAATGGTCTCAGGGACTAGGAGATCAGCCATGGTCTCAGTGAGAAGGAGATCAACCATGATCTCAGTGAGTAGGGGATCACCCATGATCTTAGTGATTGGGGATCAGCCATGATCTCAGTGAGGAGGAGATCAGCCATGTTTTCAGTGAGGGGGGGATCAGCCATGATCTCAGTGATTACGGGTTCAGCCATGATCTCAGTGAGTAGGGGATCAGCCATGATCTCAGTGAGTAGGAGACCAGCCATGATCTCAGTGATTAGGGGTTCAGCCATGATCTCAGTGAGTAGGAGATCAGCCATGATCTCAGTGATTGGGGATCAGCCATGATCTCAGTGATTGGGGATCATCCATGATCTCAGTGAGTAGGGGATCAGCCATGATATCAGTTATTGGGGTTCAGCCATGATCTCAGTGACTAGGAGATCAGCCATGATCTCAGTGAGTAGGGGATCAGCCATGATATCAGTGATGAGGAGATCAGCCATGTTTTCAGTGAGGGGGGGATCAGCCATGATCTCAGTGATTGGGGATCAGCCATGATCTCAGGGATTCGGAGATCAGCCATGATCTCAGTGAGTAGGAGATCAGCCATGGTCTCAGTGAGTAGGGAATCATCCACGATCTCAGTGAGTAGGAGATCAGACATGATCTCAGTCAGTCGGGGATCATCCATGATCTCAGGGACAAGGGTATCAGCCATGATCTCAGTGAGTAGGGGATCAGCCACGATCTCAGTGATTAGGGCTTCAGCCACGATCTCAGTGAGTAGGGTATCAGCCATGATCTCAGTGAGTAGGAGATCAGCCATGGTCTCAGTGAGTAGGGCATCATCCATGATCTCAATGAGTAGGAGATCAGCCATGATCTCAGGGACTACGAGATCAAGCCATGATCTCAATGAGTAGGATATCAGCCATGATCTCAGTGAGGAGGGGATCAGCCATGATCTCAGTGCTTGGGGATCAGCCATGATCTCAGTGAGGTGGAGATCATCCATGATTTCAGTGAGTAGGGGATCAGCCATGATCTCAGGGACTAGGAGATCAGCCATGATCTCAGGGACTAGGAGATCAGCCATGGTCTCAGTGAGAAGGAGATCAGCCATGATCTCAGGGACTAGGAGATCAGCCATGGTCTCAGTGAGAAGGAGATCAGCCATGATCTCAGTGAGTAGGGGATCACCCATGATCTTAGTGATTGGGGATCAGCCATGATCTCAGTGAGGAGGAGATCAGCCATGTTTTCAGTGAGGGGGGGGGGGGGGGATCAGCCATGATCTCAGTGATTGGGGATCAGCCATGATCTCAGTGAGGAGGAGATCAGCCATGTTTACAGTGAGGGGGCGATCAGCCATGATCTCAGTACGTAGTTCAGCCATGATCGCAGTTAGTAGGGGATCAGCCACCGTCTCAATGAATCGTGTATCAGCCATGATATCACTGAGTTGGGTATCATCCATGATCTCAGTGAGTAGGGTATCAGCCATGATCTCAGGGACGAGGAGTTCAGCCATGATCTCAGCGAGGAGGGGATCAGCCATAGTCTCAGTGAGTCGGGTATCAGCCATGATCTCAGTGATTACGGGTTCAGCCATGATCTCAGTGAGTAGGGGATCAGCCATGATCTCAGTGAATAGGAGACCAACCATGATCTCAGTGAGTAGGGGATCAGCCATGATCTCAGTGATTGGGGATCAACCATGATCTCAGTGATTAAGGGATCAGACATGGTCCCTGTGAATAGGGCATCTGCCATGATCTCAGTGAGTAGGGGATCAGCCATGATATCAGCTATTGGGGTCCAGCCATGATCTCATTAACTAGGGGATCAGCCATGATCTCAGTGAGTAGGGGATCAGCCATGATATCAGTGATTGGGGTTCAGCCATGATCTCAGTGATTGGGGATCAGCCATGATCTCAAGGACTAGGAGATCAGCCATGATCTCAGTGAGTAGGGGATCTGCCATTATCTCAGTGAGGAGGGGATCAGCCATGATCTCAGTTAGTAGGGATCAGCCATGCTCTCAGTGAGTAGGGGATCAGCCATGATATCAGTGATTGGGGTTCAGCCATGATCTCAGTGATTGGGGATCAGCCATGATCTCAGGGACTAGGAGATCAAGCCATGATCTCAGTGAATAGGAGATCAGCCATAATCTCAGTGATTAGGTATCAGCCATGATCTCAGTGAGTAGGGGATCAGCCATGATCTCAGTGATTGGAAATCAGCCATGATCTCAGTAGGTGGTGGTTCAGCCATGATCTCAGGGACTAGGAGATCAGCCATGATCTCGGTGAGTAGGGGATCAGCAATGATCTCAGTGAGGAGGGGATCAGCCATGATCTCAGTTAGTAGGGATCAGCCATGCTCTCAGTGAGTAGGAAGTCAGCGACAATCTCAGTGAGTTGGGTACCAGCCACGATCTCAGTGAGTAGGGGATCAGCCCCGATCACAGTGAGTAGGGTATCAGCCACAATCACAGTGAGTAGGGGATCAGCCACAATCTCAGTGATTAGGGATCAGCTACAATCACAGTGAGTAGGGGATCAGCCACGATCTCAGTGAGTAGGGGATAAGCCACGATCTCAGTGAGTAGGGGATCAGCCCCGATCACAGTGAGTAGGGGATCAGCCACAATCACAGTGATAGGGGATCAGCCACGCTCTCAGTGAGTAGGAGATCAGCCATGGTCTCAGTGAGTAGGGGATCAGCCATGATCTGAGTGAGTAGATCAGCTACGATCTCAGTCAGTCGGAGATCAGCCATGATCTCAGTGTGTAGGGAAACGGCCATGATCTCAGTGAGTAGGGGATCAGCCACGATCTCAGTGAGGAGGCGATCAGCTACGATCTCAGTGAGGAGGAAATCAGCTTCGATCTCAGTGAGGAGGGGATCAGCCATGGTCTCAGTGAGTTGTGGATCAGCCATGATCTCAGTGAGTAGGAGATCAGCCCTGACCTCAGTGATTGGGGATCAGCCATGGTCTCAGTGAGTAAAGGATCAGCCATGATCTCAGGGACTAGGAGATCAGCCATGATCTCAGTGAGTAGGAGATCAGCCACGATCTCAGTGATTAAGGGATCAGACATGGTCCCTGTGAATAGGGCATCTGCCATGATCTCAGTGAGTAGGGGATCAGCCATGATCTCAGTGAGTACGAGACCAGCCATGATCTCAGTGATTAGGGGTTCAGCAATGATATCAGTGAGTAGGAGATCAGCCACGATCTCAGTGAGTAGGGTATCAGCCATGATCTCAGTGATTGGGGATCAGCCCTGACCTCAGTGATTGGGGATCAGCCATGATCTCAGTGAGTAGGGGATCAGCCATGGTCTCAGTGAGTAGGAGATCAGCCATGGTCTCAGTGAGTTGGGGATCAGCCATGATCTGAGTGAGTAGATCAGCTACGATCTCAGTCAGTTGGAGATCAGCCATGATCTCAGTGAGTAGGGAAACGGCCATGATCTCAGTAAGTAGGGGATCAGCCATGATCTCAGTGAGGAGGAGATCAGCCATGATCTCAGTGAGTAGGGGATCAGGCACGATCTCAGTGAGGAGGAGATCAGCTACGATCTCAGTGAGTAGGGGATCAGCCATGGTCTCAGTGAGTTGTGGATCAGCCATGGTCTCAGTGAGTAGGGGATCAGCCACGATCTCAGTAAGTAGGGGATCAGCCATTATCTCAGTGAGTAGGATATCAGCCAGGATCTCAGTGACTAGGGGATTAGCCACAATCTCATTGAGTAGGGGATCAGCCCCAATGTCAGTGAATCGGGGATCAGCCACAGTCCCAGTGAGTAGGGTATCAGCCATGATCTAGGTGACTAGGGAATTAGCCATTGTCCCAGTGAGTCGGGGAACAGCCATGATCTCAGTGAGTTCGGGATCATCCATGGTCTCGGTGAGCATGGAATCTACAATGGTCTCAGTGAGTAGGAGATCAGGCATGATCTCAGTGATTAAGGGATCAGACATGGTCCCTGTGAATAGGGCATGATCTCAGTGAATAGGAGATCAGCCATAATCTCAGTGATTAGGTATCAGCCATGATCTCAGTGAGTAGGGGATCAGCCATGATCTCAGTGATTGGAAATCAGCCATGATCTCAGTACGTGGTGGTTCAGCCATGATCTCAGGGACTAGGAGATCAGCCATGATCTCGGTGAGTAGGGGATCAGCAATGATCTCAGTGAGGAGGGGATCAGCCATGATCTCAGTTAGTAGGGATCAGCCATGCTCTCAGTGAGTAGGAAGTCAGCCACAATCTCAGTGAGTTGGCTACCAGCCACGATCTCAGTGAGTAGGGAATCAGCCCCGATCACAGTGAGTAGGGTATCAGCCACAATCACAGTGAGTAGGGTATCAGCCACAATCACAGTGAGTAGGGGATCAGCCACAATCTCAGTGATTAGGGATCAGCCACGCTCTCAGTGAGTAGGGATCAGCCACAATCACAGTGAGTAGGGGATCAGCCACGATCTCAGTGAGGAGGCGATCAGCTACGATCTCAGTGAGGAGGAAATCAGCTTCGATCTCAGTGAGGAGGGGATCAGCCATGGTCTCAGTGAGTTGTGGATCAGCTATGATCTCAGTGAGTAGGAGATCAGCCCTGACCTCAGTGATTGGGGATCAGCCATGATCTCAGTGAGTAGGAGATCAGCCACGATCTCAGTGATTAAGGGATCAGACATGGTCCCTGTGAATAGGGCATCTGCCATGATCTCAGTGAGTAGGGATCAGCCATGATCTCAGTGATTAGGGGATCAGACACCGTCCCTGTGAATAGGGCATCTGCCATGATCTCAGTCAGTCGGGGATCATCCATGATCTCAGGGACTAGGGGATCTGCCATGATCTCAGTGAATAGGGGATCAGCCACGATCTCAGTGAGTAGGGGATCAGCCACGATCCCAGGGAATAGGAATCAGGCATGATCTCAGTGAGTAGGGGATCAGGCATGATCTCAGTCAGTCGGGAATCATCCATGATCTCAGGGACTAGGGGATTAGCCATGATCTCAGTGAGTAGGAGATCAGCCATGGTCTCAGTGAGTAGGGAATCAGCCACGATCTCAGTGAGTGGGAGATCAGACATGATCTCAGTGAGTAGGGGATCAGCCATGATCTCAGTGATTGGGGCACAGCCATGATCTCAAGGACTAGGAGATCAGCCATGCTCTCAATGAGTAGGGGATCAGCCATGATATCAGTGATTGGGGTTCAGCCATGATCTCAGTGATTGGGGATCAGCCATGATCTCAGGGACTAGGAGATCAAGCCATGATCTCAGTGAATAGGAGATCAGCCATAATCTCAGTGATTAGGTATCAGCCATGATCTCAGTGAGTAGGGGATCAGCCATGATCTCAGTGATTGGAAATCAGCCATGATCTCAGTAGGTGGTGGTTCAGCCATGATCTCAGGGACTAGGAGATCAGCCATGA
This sequence comes from Chiloscyllium plagiosum, assembly GCF_037043375.1. Classification (NCBI taxonomy): domain Eukaryota; kingdom Metazoa; phylum Chordata; class Chondrichthyes; order Orectolobiformes; family Hemiscylliidae; genus Chiloscyllium; species Chiloscyllium plagiosum. The sequence continues at coordinate 37,933,230 of NW_028270183.1, forward strand.
TCTCGGTGAGTAGGGGATCAGCAATGATCTCAGTGAGGAGGGGATCAGCCATGATCTCAGTTAGTAGGGATCAGCCATGCTCTCAGTGAGTAGGAAGTCAGCGACAATCTCAGTGAGTTGGGTACCAGCCACGATCTCAGTGAGTAGGGGATCAGCCCCGATCACAGTGAGTAGGGTATCAGCCACAATCACAGTGAGTAGGGGATCAGCCACAATCTCAGCGATTAGGGATCAGCCACAATCACAGTGAGTAGGGGATCAGCCACGATCTCAGTGAGTAGGGGATCAGCCACGATCTCAGTGAGTAGGGGATCAGCCCCGATCACAGTGAGTAGGGGATCAGCCACAATCACAGTGATAGGGGATCAGCCACGCTCTCAGTGAGTAGGAGATCAGCCATGGTCTCAGTGAGTAGGGGATCAGCCATGATCTGAGTGAGTAGATCAGCTACGATCTCAGTCAGTCGGAGATCAGCCATGATCTCAGTGTGTAGGGAAACGGCCATGATCTCAGTGAGTAGGGGATCAGCCACGATCTCAGTGAGGAGGCGATCAGCTACGATCTCAGTGAGGAGGAAATCAGCTACGATCTCAGTGAGGAGGGGATCAGCCATGGTCTCAGTGAGTTGTGGATCAGCCATGATCTCAGTGAGTAGGAGATCAGCCATGATCTCAGTGAGTAGGAGATCAGCCACGATCTCAGTGATTAAGGGATCAGACATGGTCCCTGTGAATAGGGCATCTGCCATGATCTCAGTGAGTAGGGGATCAGCCATGATCTCAGTGAGTACGAGACCAGCCATGATCTCAGTGAGTAGGGGATCAGCCATGATCTCAGTGATTGGGGATCAGCCCTGACCTCAGTGATTGGGGATCAGCCATGATCTCAGTGAGGGGAGCAGCCACAATCACAGTGAGTAGGGGATCAGCCATGATCTCAGTGAGTAGGAGATCAGCCATGGTCTCAGTGAGTAGGAGATCAGCCATGATCTCAGTGAGGAGGGGAGCAGCCATGGTCTCAGTGAGTTGGGGATCAGCCATGATCTGAGTGAGTAGATCAGCTACGATCTCAGTCAGTTGGAGATCAGCCATGATCTCAGTGAGTAGGGAAACGGCCATGATCTCAGTAAGTAGGGGATCAGCCATGATCTCAGTGAAGAGGAGATCAGCCATGATCTCAGTGAGTAGGGGATCAGCCCCAATGTCAGTGAATCGGGGATCAGCCACAGTCCCAGTGAGTAGGGTATCAGCCATGATCTAGGTGACTAGGGAATTAGCCATTGTCCCAGTGAGTCGGGGAACAGCCATGATCTCAGTGAGTTCGGGATCATCCATGGTCTCGGTGAGCATGGAATCTACAATGGTCTCAGTGAGTAGGAGATCAGGCATGATCTCAGTGATTAAGGGATCAGACATGGTCCCAGTGAATAGGGCATCTGCCATGATCTCAGTGAGTAGGGATCAGCCATGATCTCAGTGATTAGGGGATCAGACACGGTCCCTGTGAATAGGGCATCTGCCATGATCTCAGTCAGTCGGGGATCATCCATGATCTCAGGGACTAGGAGATCTGCCATGATCTCAGTGAATAGGGGATCAGCCACGATCTCAGTGAGTAGGGGATCAGCCACGATCCCAGGGAATAGGAATCAGGCATGATCTCAGTGAGTAGGGGATCAGCCATGATCTCAGTCAGTCGGGGATCATCCATGATCTCAGGGACTAGGGGATTAGCCATGATCTCAGTGAGTAGGAGATCAGCCATGGTCTCAGTGAGTAGGGAATCAGCCACGATCTCAGTGAGTGGGAGATCAGACATGATCTCAGTGAGTAGGGGATCAGCCACAATCTCAGTGAGTCGGGGATTAGCCATGATCTCAGTGAGTAGGGGATCAGCCATGATCTCAGTGAGGAGGGAAACAGCCATGATCTCAGTGAAAAGGGGATCAGCTACAATCTCAGTGAATCGGGGTCAGCTACAGTCTCAGTGAGTAGGGTAAGAGCCACAATCTCAGTGAGTAGAGTATCAGCCATGATCTCAGTGAGTAGGATATCAGCCAGGATCTCAGTGACTAGGGGATTAGCCATGATCTCAGTGAGTTCGGGATCATCCATGGTCTCGGTGAGCAGGGAATCTGCAATGGTCTCATTGAGTAGGAGATCAGTCATGATCTCAGTGAGTAGGATATCAGACATGCTCTCAGTGAGTAGGGATTAAGCCTGATCTCAGTGAGTAGGAAGTCAGCCACGATCTCAGTGAGTAGGAGATCAGCCATGATCTCAGTGAGTAGGGGATCAGCCATGGTCTCAGTGAGTAGGGGATCAGCCATGATATCAGTGAGTAGGGGATCAGCCACTATCTCAGTCAGTCGTGGATCATCCATGATCTCAGGGACTAGGGGATCAGCCATGATTAGATTAGATTAGACTACATTACAGTGTAGAAACAGGCCCTTCGGCCCAACAAGTCCACACCGACCCGCCGAAGCGAAACCCACCCATACCCCTACATTTATCCCTTACCTAACTACGGGCAATTTAGCATGGTCAATTCACCTTACCCTGCACATCTTTTGGAATGTGGGAGGAAACCGGAGCACCCGGAGGAAACCCACGCAGACACGGGGAGAACGTGCAAACTCCACACAGTCAGTCGCCTGAGGCAGGAATTGAACCCGGGTCTCAGGCGCTGTGAGGCAGCAGTGCTAACCACTGTGCCACCGTGCCGCCCACAATCTCAGTGAGTAGGGGATTAGCCATGATCTCAGTGAGTAGGAGATCAGCCATGGTCTCAGTGATTGGGGATCAGCCATGTTCTCAGCGAGTAGGGAATCAGCCACGATTTCAGGGAGTAGGGGATCAGCCACGATCCCAGTGAATAGGAATCAGCCATGATCTCAGTGAGTAGGGGATCAGGCATGATCTCAGTCAGTCGGGAATCATCCATGATCTCAGGGACTAGGGGATTAGCCATGATTTCAGTGAGTAGGAGATCAGCCATGGTCTCAGTGAGTAGGGGATCAGCCACAATCTCAGTGAGTAGGGGATTAGCCATGATCTCAGTGAGTAGGGGATCAGCCATGATCTCAGTGAGTAGGGAAACAGCCATGATCTCAGTGAATGGGGATCAGCCACAATCTCATTGAATCGGGGATCAGCCACAGTCTCAGTGAGTAGGGTAAGAGCCACAATCTCAGTGAGTAGGGTATCAGCCATGATCTCAGTGAGTAGGATATCAGCCAGGATCTCAGTGACTAGGGGATTAGCCACAATCTCATTGAGTAGGGGATCAGCCCCAATGTCAGTGAATCGGGGATCAGCCACAGTCCCAGTGAGTAGGGTATCAGCCATGATCTCGGTGACTAGGGAATTAGCCATTGTCCCAGTGAGTCGGGGATCAGCCATGATCTCAGTGAGTTCGGGATCATCCATGGTCTCGGTGAGCATGGAATCTACAATGGTCTCAGTGAGTAGGAGATCAGGCATGATCTCAGTGATTAAGGGATCAGACATGGTCCCTGTGAATAGGGCATCTGCCATGATCTCAGTCAGTCGGGGATCATCCATGATCTCAGGGACTAGGGGATCAGCCATGATCTCAGTGAGTAGGGGATCAGCCACGATCTCAGTGAGTAGGGGATCAGCCATGGTCTCAGTGAGTAGGGAATCAGCCACGATCTCAGTGAGTAGGGGATCAGCCATGATCTCAGTGAGTAGGGGATCAGGCACGATCTCAGTCAGTCGGGAATCATCCATGATCTCAGGGACTAGGGGATTAGCCATGGTCTCAGTGAGTAGGGAATCAGCCACGATCTCAGTGAGTAGGAGAACAGACATGATCTCAGTGAGTAGCGGATCAGCCACAATCTCAGTGAGTAGGGGATTAGCCATGATCTCAGTGAGTAGGGGATCAGCCACAATCTCAGTGAGTAGGGGATTAGCCATGATCTCAGTGAGTAGGGGATCAGCCATGATCTCAGTGAGTAGGGAAACTGCCATGATCTCAGTGAATAGGGGATCAGCCACAATCTCAGTGAATCGGGGATCAGCCACAGTCTCAGTGAGTAGGGTAAGAGCCACAATCTCAGTGTGTAGGGTATCAGCCACAATCTCAGTCAGTAGAGTATCAGCCATGATCTCAGTGAGTAGGATATCAGCCAGGATCTCAGTGACTAGGGGATTAGCCATGATCTCAGTGAGTAGGGAATCTGCAATGGTCTCAGTGAGTAGGAGATCAGTCATGATCTCAGTGATTAAGGGATCAGACATGATCCCAGTGAGTAGGGGATCAGCCACGATCTCAGTGAGTAGGATATCAGACATGCTCTCAGTGAGTAGGGAATAAGCCTGATCTCAGTGAGTAGGAAGTCAGCCACGATCTCAGTGAGTAGGAGATCAGCCATGATATCAGTGAATAGGGGATCAGCCATGATATCAGTGAGTAGGAGATCAGCCATGGTCTCAGTGAGTAGGAGATCAGTCATGATATCAGTGAGTAGGGGATCAGCCACGATCTCAGTCAGTCGGGGATCATCCATGATCTCAGGGACTAGGGGATCAGCCATGATCTCAGTGAGTAGGAGATCAGGCATGATCTCAGTGATTGGGGATAAGCTATGGTCTCAGTGAGTAGGGATCAGCCATGATCTCAGGGACTAGGAGATAAAGCCATGATCTCAGTGAGTAGGAGATCAGCCATGATCTCAGTGATTGGGGATCAGCCATGATCTCAGTGAATAGGGGATCAGCCATGATCTCAGTGAATAGGGGATCATCCATGGTCTCAAGTGAATAGGAGATCAGCCATGATCTCAGTGATTGGGGTTCAGCCATGATCTCAGTGAATAGGAGATCAGCCATGATCTCAGTGAGTAGGGGATCAGCCATGATCTCAGGGACTAGGAGATAAAGCCATTATCTCAGTGAGTAGGAGATCAGCCATGATCTCAGTGATTGGGGATCAGCCATGATCTCAGTGAATAGGGGATCAGCCATGATCTCAGTGAATAGGGGATCAGCCATGGTCTCAAGTGAGTAGAATATCAGCCATGATCTCAGTGATTGGGGTTCAGCCATGATCTCAGTGAATAGGAGATCAGCCATGATCTCAGTGAGGAGGGGATCAGCCATGATCTCAGTGAGGAGGAGATCAGCCATGATCTCAGTGAGTAGGGGATCAGCCATGATGTCAGTGAGGAGGAGATCAGCCATAGTCTCAGTGACTGGGCATCAGCCACGATCTCAGTGATTAGGGCTTCAGCCACGATCTCAGTGAGCAGGGTATCAGCCATGATCTCAGTGAGGAGGGGATCAGCCATGATCTCAGTGATTGGGGATCAGCCATGATCTCAGTGAGTAGGAGATCATCCATGATTTCAGTGAGTAGGGGATCAGCCATGATCTTAGGGACTAGGAGATCAGCCATGATCTCAGGGACTAGTAGATCAGCCATGGTCTCAGTGAGAAGGAGATCAGCCATGATCTCAGTGAGTAGGGGATCACCCATGATCTTAGTGATTGGGGATCAGCCATGATCTCAGTGAGGAGGAGATCAGCCATGTTTTCAGTGAGGGGGGGATCAGCCATGATCTCAGTGATTGGGGATCAGCCATGATCTCAGTGAGGAGGAGATCAGCCATGTTTACAGTGAGTGGGGGATCAGCCATGAGCTCAGTACATAGTTCAGCCATGATCGCAGTTAGTAGGGGATCAGCCACCGTCTCAATGAATCGTGTATCTGCCATGATATCACTGAGTAGGGTATCAGCCATGATCTCAGTGAGTAGGGTATCAGCCATGATCTCAGGGACTAGGAGATCAGCCATGATCTCAGCGAGTAGGGGATCAGCCATAGTCTCAGTGAGTAGGGTATCAGCCATGATCTCAGTGATTACGGGTTCAGCCATGATCTCAGTGAGTAGGGGATCAGCCATGATCTCAGTGAGTAGGAGACCAGCCATGATCTCAGTGATTAGGGGTTCAGCCATGATCTCAGTGAGTAGGAGATCAGCCATGATCTCAGTGATTGGGGTTCAGCCATGATCTCAGTGACTAGGGGATCAGCCATGATCTCAGTGAGCAGGGGATCAGCCATGATATCAGTGATTGGGGTTCAGCCATGATCTCAGTGATTGGGGATCAGCCATGATCTCAGTGAGGAGGAGATCAGCTACGATCTCAGTGAGGAGGAGATCAGCTTCGATCTCAGTGAGTAGGGGATCAGCCATGGTCTCAGTGAGTTGTGGATCAGCCATGATCTCAGTGAGTAGGGGATCAGCCATGATCTCAGTGAGGAGGGGATCAGCCATGATCTCAGTTAATAGGGATCAGCCATGCTCTCAGTGAGTAGGGGATCAGCCATGATATCAGTGATTGGGGATCAGCCATGATCTCAGGGACTAGGAGATCAAGCCATGATCTCAGTGAATAGGAGATCAGCCATAATCTCAGTGATTAGGTATCAGCCATGATCTCAGTGAGTAGGGGATCAGCCATGATCTCAGTGATTGGAAATCAGCCATGATCTCAGTAGGTGGTGGTTCAGCCATGATCTCAGGGACTAGGAGATCAGCCATGATCTCAGTGAGTAGGGGATCAGCAATGATCTCAGTGAGGAGGGGATCAGCCATGATCTCAGTTAGTAGGGATCAGCCATGCTCTCAGTGAGTAGGAAGTCAGCCACAATCTCAGTGAGTTGGCTACCAGCCACGATCTCAGTGAGTAGGGGATCAGCCCTGATCACAGTGAGTAGGGTATCAGCCACAATCACAGTGAGTAGGGGATCAGCCACAATCACAGTGAGTAGGGGATCAGCCACGATCTCAGTGAGTAGGGGATCAGCCACGATCTCAGTGAGTAGGGGATCAGCCACGATCTTAGTGAGTAGGGGATCAGCCCCGATCACAGTGAGTAGGGGATCAGCCACAATCACAGTGATAGGGGATCAGACACGATCTCAGTGAGTAGGAGATCAGCCATGGTCTCAGTGAGTAGGGGATCAGCCATGATCTGAGTGAGTAGATCAGCTACGATCTCAGTCAGTAGGAGATCAGCCATGATCTCAGAGTGTAGGGAAACGGCCATGATCTCAGTGAGGAGGGGATCAGCCATGATCTCAGTTAGTAGGGATCAGCCATGCTCTCAGTGAGTAGGGGATCAGCCATGATATCAGTGATTGGGGTTCAGCCATGATCTCAGTGATTGGGGATCAGCCATGATCTCAGGGACTAGGAGATCAAGCCATGATCTCAGTGAATAGGAGATCAGCCATAATCTCAGTGATTAGGGATCTGCCATGATCTCAGTGAGTAGGGGATCAGCCATGATCTCAGTGATTGGAAATCAGCCATGATCTCAGTACGTAGTGGTTCAGCCATGATCTCAGGGACTAGGAGATCAGCCATGATCTCAGTGAGTAGGGGATCAGCAATTATCTCAGTGAGGAGGGGATCAGCCACAATCTCAGTGAGTTGGCTACCAGCCACGATCTCAGTGAGTAGGGGATCAGCCCCGATCACAGTGAGTAGGGTATCAGCCACAATCACAGTGAGTAGGGGATCAGCCACGATCTCAGTGATTTGGGATCAGCCACAATCACAGTGAGTAGGGGATCAGCCACAATCTCAGTGAGTAGGGGATTAGCCATGATCTCAGTGAGTAGGGGATCAGCCATGATCTCAGTGAGTAGGGAAACAGCCATGATCTCAGTGAATGGGGATCAGCCACAATCTCATTGAATCGGGGATCAGCCACAGTCTCAGTGAATAGGGTAAGAGCCACAATCTCAGTGAGTAGGGTATCAGCCATGATCTCAGTGAGTAGGATATCAGCCAGGATCTCAGTAACTAGGGGATTAGCCACAATCTCATTGAGTAGGGGATCAGCCCCAATGTCAGTGAATCGGGGATCAGCCACAGTCCCAGTGAGTAGGGTATCAGCCATGATCTCGGTGACTAGGGAATTAGCCATTGTCCCAGTGAGTCGGGGATCAGCCATGATCTCAGTGAGTTCGGGATCATCCATGGTCTCGGTGAGCATGGAATCTACAATGGTCTCAGTGAGTAGGAGATCAGGCATGATCTCAGTGATTAAGGGATCAGACATGGTCCCTGTGAATAGGGCATCTGCCATGATCTCAGTCAGTCGGGGATCAGCCATGATCTCAGGGACTAGGGGATCAGCCATGATCTCAGTGAGTAGGGGATCAGCCACGATCTCAGTGAGTAGGGGATCAGCCATGGTCTCAGTGAGTAGGGAATCAGCCACGATCTCAGTGAGTAGGGGATCAGCCATGATCTCAGTGAGTAGGGGATCAGGCACGATCTCAGTCAGTCGGGAATCATCCATGATCTCAGGGACTAGGGGATTAGCCATGGTCTCAGTGAGTAGGGAATCAGCCACGATCTCAGTGAGTAGGAGAACAGACATGATCTCAGTGAGTAGCGGATCAGCCACAATCTCAGTGAGTAGGGGATTAGCCATGATCTCAGTGAGTAGGGGATCAGCCACAATCTCAGTGAGTAGGGGATTAGCCATGATCTCAGTGAGTAGGGGATCAGCCATGATCTCAGTGAGTAGGGAAACTGCCATGATCTCAGTGAATAGGGGATCAGCCACAATCTCAGTGAATCGGGGATCAGCCACAGTCTCAGTGAGTAGGGTAAGAGCCACAATCTCAGTGTGTAGGGTATCAGCCACAATCTCAGTCAGTAGAGTATCAGCCTTGATCTCAGTGAGTAGGATATCAGCCAGGATCTCAGTGACTAGGGGATTAGCCATGATCTCAGTGAGTAGGGAATCTGCAATGGTCTCAGTGAGTAGGAGATCAGTCATGATCTCAGTGATTAAGGGATCAGACATGATCCCAGTGAGTAGGGGATCAGCCACGATCTCAGTGAGTAGGATATCAGACATGCTCTCAGTGAGTAGGGAATAAGCCTGATCTCAGTGAGTAGGAAGTCAGCCACGATCTCAGTGAGTAGGAGATCAGCCATGATATCAGTGAATAGGGGATCAGCCATGATATCAGTGAGTAGGAGATCAGCCATGGTCTCAGTGAGTAGGAGATCAGCCATGATATCAGTGAGTAGGGGATCAGCCACGATCTCAGTCAGTCGGGGATCATCCATGATCTCAGGGACTAGGGGATCAGCCATGATCTCAGTGAGTAGGAGATCAGCCACGGTCTCAGTGATTGGAGATCAGCCATGATCTCAGCGAGTAGGAGATCAGCCATGATCTCAGGGACTCGGGGATCAGCCATGATCTCAGTGAGTCGGGGATCAGCCATGATCTCAGTGATTGGGGATAAGCTATGGTCTCAGTGAGTAGGGATCAGCCATGATCTCAGGGACTAGGAGATAAAGCCATGATCTCAGTGAGTAGGAGATCAGCCATGATCTCAGTGATTGGGGATCAGCCATGATCTCAGTGAATAGGGGATCAGCCATGATCTCAGTGAATAGGGGATCATCCATGGTCTCAAGTGAGTAGGAGATCAGCCATGATCTCAGTGATTGGGGTTCAGCCATGATCTCAGTGAATAGGAGATCAGCCATGATCTCAGTGATTGGGGATCAGCCATGATCTCAGGGACTAGGAGATAAAGCCATTATCTCAGTGAATAGGGGATCAGCCATGGTCTCAAGTGAGTAGAAGATCAGCCATGATCTCAGTGATTGGGGTTCAGCCATGATCTCAGTGAATAGGAGATCAGCCATGATCTCAGTGAGTAGGAGATCAGCCATGATCTCAGTGATTGGGGATCAGCCATGATCTCAGTGAATAGGAGATCAGCCATGATCTCAGTGATTGGGGATCAGCCATGATCTCAGTGAATAGGGGATCAGCCATGATCTCAGTGAATAGGGGATCAGCCATGGTCTCAAGTGAGTAGAAGATCAGCCATGATCTCAGTGATTGGGGTTCAGCCATGATCTCAGTGAATAGGAGATCAGCCATGATCTCAGTGAGTAGGGGATCAGCCATGATCTCAGTGAGGAGGAGATCAGCCTTGATCTCAGTGAGTAGGGGATCAGCCATGATGTCAGTGAGGAGGAGATCAGCCATAGTCTCAGTGACTGGGCATCAGCCACGATCTCAGTGATTAGGGCTTCAGCCACGATCTCAGTGAGCAGGGTATCAGCCATGATCTCAGTGAGGAGGGGATCACCATGATCTCAGTGATTGGGGATCAGCCATGATCTCAGTGAGTAGGAGATCATCCATGATTTCAGTGAGTAGGGGATCAGCCATGATCTCAGGGACTAGGAGATCAGCCATGATCTCAGGGACTAGTAGATCTGCCATGGTCTCAGTGAGAAGGAGATCAGCCATGATCTCAGTGAGTAGGGGATCACCCATGATCTTAGTGATTGGGGATCAGCCATGATCTCAGTGAGGAGGAGATCAGCCATGTTTTCAGTGAGGGGGGGATCAGCCATGATCTCAGTGATTGGGGATCAGCCATGATCTCAGTGAGGAGGAGATCAGCCATGTTTACAGTGAGTGGGGGATCAGCCATGAGCTCAGTACGTAGTTCAGCCATGATCGCAGTTAGTAGGGGATCAGCCACCGTCTCAATGAATCGTGTATCAGCCATGATATCACTGAGTAGGGTATCAGCCATGATCTCAGTGAGTAGGGTATCAGCCATGATCTCAGGGACTAGGAGATCAGCCATGATCTCAGCGAGTAGGGGATCAGCCATAGTCTCAGTGAGTAGGGTATCAGCCATGATCTCAGTGATTATGGGTTCAGCCATGATCTCAGTGAGTAGGGGATCAGCCATGATCTCAGTGAGTAGGAGACCAGCCATGATCTCAGTGATTAGGGGTTCAGCCATGATCTCAGTGAGTAGGAGATCAGCCATGATCTCAGTGATTGGGGTTCAGCCATGATCTCAGTGACTAGGGGATCAGCCATGATCTCAGTGAGCAGGGGATCAGCCATGATATCAGTGATTGGGGTTCAGCCATGATCTCAGTGATTGGGGATCAGCCATGATCTCAGTGAGGAGGAGATCAGCTACGATCTCAGTGAGGAGGAGATCAGCTTCGATCTCAGTGAGTAGGGGATCAGCCATGGTCTCAGTGAGTTGTGGATCAGCCATGATCTCAGTGAGTAGGGGATCAGCCATGATCTCAGTGAGGAGGGGATCAGCCATGATCTCAGTTAATAGGGATCAGCCATGCTCTCAGTGAGTAGGGGATCAGCCATGATATCAGTGATTGGGGATCAGCCATGATCTCAGGGACTAGGAGATCAAGCCATGATCTCAGTGAATAGGAGATCAGCCATAATCTCAGTGATTAGGTATCAGCCATGATCTCAGTGAGTAGGGGATCAGCCATGATCTCAGTGATTGGAAATCAGCCATGATCTCAGTAGGTGGTGGTTCAGCCATGATCTCAGGGACTAGGAGATCAGCCATGATCTCAGTGAGTAGGGGATCAGCAATGATCTCAGTGAGTAGGGGATCACCCATGATCTTAGTGATTGGGGATCAGCCATGATCTCAGTGAGGAGGAGATCAGCCATGTTTTCAGTGAGGGGGGGATCAGCCATGATCTCAGTGATTGGGGATCAGCCATGATCTCAGTGAGGAGGAGATCAGCCATGTTTACAGTGAGTGGGGGATCAGCCATGAGCTCAGTACGTAGTTCAGCCATGATCGCAGTTAGTAGGGGATCAGCCACCGTCTCAATGAATCGTGTATCAGCCATGATATCACTGAGTAGGGTATCAGCCATGATCTCAGTGAGTAGGGTATCAGCCATGATCTCAGGGACTAGGAGATCAGCCATGATCTCAGCGAGTAGGGGATCAGCCATAGTCTCAGTGAGTAGGGTATCAGCCATGATCTCAGTGATTACGGGTTCAACCATGATCTCAGTGAGTAGGGGATCAGCCATGATCTCAGTGAGTAGGAGACCAGCCATGATCTCAGTGATTAGGGGTTCAGCCATGATCTCAGTGAGTAGGAGATCAGCCATGATCTCAGTGATTGGGGTTCAGCCATGATCTCAGTGACTAGGGGATCAGCCATGATCTCAGTGAGCAGGGGATCAGCCATGATATCAGTGATTGGGGTTCAGCCATGATCTCAGAGATTGGGGATCAGCCATGATCTCAGTGAGGAGGAGATCAGCTACGATCTCAGTGAGGAGGAGATCAGCTTCGATCTCAGTGAGTAGGGGATCAGCCATGGTCTCAGTGAGTTGTGGATCAGCCATGATCTCAGTGAGTAGGGGATCAGCCATGATCTCAGTGAGGAGGGGATCAGCCATGATCTCAGTTAATAGGGATCAGCCATGCTCTCAGTGAGTAGGGGATCAGCCATGATATCAGTGATTGGGGATCAGCCATGATCTCAGGGACGAGGAGATCAAGCCATGATCTCAGTGAATAGGAGATCAGCCATAATCTCAGTGATTAGGTATCAGCCATGATCTCAGTGAGTAGGGGATCAGCCATGATCTCAGTGATTGGAAATCAGCCATGATCTCAGTAGGTGGTGGTTCAGCCATGATCTCAGGGACTAGGAGATCAGCCATGATCTCAGTGAGTAGGGGATCAGCCATGATCTCAGTTAGTAGGGATCAGCCATGCTCTCAGTGAGTAGGAAGTCAGCCACAATCTCAGTGAGTTGGCTACCAGCCACGATCTCAGTGAGTAGGGGATCAGCCCCGATCACAGTGAGTAGGGTATCAGCCACAATCACAGTGAGTAGGGGATCAGCCACAATCACAGTGAGTAGGGGATCAGCCACGATCTCAGTGAGTAGGGGATCAGCCACGATCTCAGTGAGTAGGGGATCAGCCACGATCTTAGTGAGTAGGGGATCAGCCCCGATCACAGTGAGTAGGGGATCAGCCACAATCACAGTGATAGGGGATCAGACACGATCTCAGTGAGTAGGAGATCAGCCATGGTCTCAGTGAGTAGGAGATCAGCTACGATCTCAGTCAGTAGGAGATCAGCCATGATCTCAGAGTGTAGGGAAACGGCCATGATCTCAGTGAGGAGGGGATCAGCCATGATCTCAGTTAGTAGGGATCAGCCATGCTCTCAGTGAATAGGGGATCAGCCATGATATCAGTGATTGGGGTTCAGCCATGATCTCAGTGATTGGGGATCAGCCATGATCTCAGGGACTAGGAGATCAAGCCATGATCTCAGTGAATAGGAGATCAGCCATAATCTCAGTGATTAGGGATCTGCCATGATCTCAGTGAGTAGGGGATCAGCCATGATCTCAGTGATTGGAAATCAGCCATGATCTCAGTACGTAGTGGTTCAGCCATGATCTCAGGGACTAGGAGATCAGCCATGATCTCAGTGAGTAGGGGATCAGCAATTATCTCAGTGAGGAGGGGATCAGCCACAATCTCAGTGAGTTGGCTACCAGCCACGATCTCAGTGAGTAGGGGATCAGCCCCGATCACAGTGAGTAGGGTATCAGCCACAATCACAGTGAGTAGGGGATCAGCCACGATCTCAGTGATTTGGGATCAGCCACAATCACAGTGAGTAGGGGATTAGCCATGATCTCAGTGAGTAGGGGATCAGCCACAATCTCAGTGAGTAGGGGATTAGCCATGATCTCAGTGAGTAGGGGATCAGCCATGATCTCAGTGAGTAGGGAAACAGCCATGATCTCAGTGAATGGGGATCAGCCACAATCTCATTGAATCGGGGATCAGCCACAGTCTCAGTGAGTAGGGTAAGAGCCACAATCTCAGTGAGTAGGGTATCAGCAATGATCTCAGTGAGTAGGATATCAGCCAGGATCTCAGTGACTAGGGGATTAGCCACAATCTCATTGAGTAGGGGATCAGCCCCAATGTCAGTGAATCGGGGATCAGCCACAGTCCCAGTGAGTAGGGTATCAGCCATGATCTCGGTGACTAGGGAATTAGCCATTGTCCCAGTGAGTCGGGGATCAGCCATGATCTCAGTGAGTTCGGGATCATCCATGGTCTCGGTGAGCATGGAATCTACAATGGTCTCAGTGAGTAGGAGATCAGGCATGATCTCAGTGATTAAGGGATCAGACATGGTCCCTGTGAATAGGGCATCTGCCATGATCTCAGTCAGTCGGGGATCATCCATGATCTCAGGGACTAGGGGATCAGCCATGATCTCAGTGAGTAGGGGATCAGCCACGATCTCAGTGAGTAGGGGATCAGCCATGGTCTCAGTGAGTAGGGAATCAGCCACGATCTCAGTGAGTAGGGGATCAGCCATGATCTCAGTGAGTAGGGGATCAGGCACGATCTCAGTCAGTTGGGAATCATCCATGATCTCAGGAACTAGGGGATTAGCCATGGTCTCAGTGAGTAGGGAATCAGCCACGATCTCAGTGAGTAGGAGAACAGACATGATCTCAGTGAGTAGCGGATCAGCCACAATCTCAGTGAGTAGGGGATTAGCCATGATCTCAGTGAGTAGGGGATCAGCCACAATCTCAGTGAGTAGGGGATTAGCCATGATCTCAGTGAGTAGGGGATCAGCCATGATCTCAGTGAGTAGGGAAACTGCCATGATCTCAGTGAATAGGGGATCAGCCACAATCTCAGTGAATCGGGGATCAGCCACAGTCTCAGTGAGTAGGGTAAGAGCCACAATCTCAGTGTGTAGGGTATCAGCCACAATCTCAGTCAGTAGAGTATCAGCCATGATCTCAGTGAGTAGGATATCAGCCAGGATCTCAGTGACTAGGGGATTAGCCATGATCTCAGTGAGTAGGGAATCTGCAATGGTCTCAGTGAGTAGGAGATCAGTCATGATCTCAGTGATTAAGGGATCAGACATGATCCCAGTGAGTAGGGGATCAGCCACGATCTCAGTGAGTAGGATATCAGACATGCTCTCAGTGAGTAGGGAATAAGCCTGATCTCAGTGAGTAGGAAGTCAGCCACGATCTCAGTGAGTAGGAGATCAGCCATGATATCAGTGAATAGGGGATCAGCCATGATATCAGTGAGTAGGAGATCAGCCATGGTCTCAGTGAGTAGGAGATCAGCCATGATATCAGTGAGTAGGGGATCAGCCACGATCTCAGTCAGTCGGGGATCATCCATGATCTCAGGGACTCGGGGATCAGCCATGATCTCAGTGAGTAGGAGATCAGCCACGGTCTCAGTGATTGGAGATCAGCCATGATCTCAGCGAGTAGGAGATCAGCCATGATCTCAGGGACTCGGGGATCAGCCATGATCTCAGTGAGTCGGGGATCAGCCATGATCTCAGTGATTGGGGATAAGCTATGGTCTCAGTGAGTGGGGATCAGCCATGATCTCAGGGACTAGGAGATAAAGCCATGATCTCAGTGAGTAGGAGATCAGCCATGATCTCAGTGATTGGGGATCAGCCATGATCTCAGTGAATAGGGGATCAGCCATGATCTCAGTGAATAGGGGATCATCCATGGTCTCAAGTGAGTAGGAGATCAGCCATGATCTCAGTGATTGGGGTTCAGCCATGATCTCAGTGAATAGGAGATCAGCCATGATCTCAGTGAGTAGGGGATCAGCCATGATCTCAGGGACTAGGAGATAAAGCCATTATCTCAGTGAGTAGGAGATCAGCCATGATCTCAGTGATTGGGGATCAGCCATGATCTCAGTGAATAGGGGTTCAGCCATGATCTCAGTGAATAGGGGATCAGCCATGGTCTCAAGTGAGTAGAAGATCAGCCATGATCTCAGTGATTGGGGTTCAGCCATGATCTCAGTGAATAGGAGATCAGCCATGATCTCAGTGAGTAGGGGATCAGCCATGATCTCAGTGAGGAGGAGATCAGCCATGATCTCAGTGAATAGGGGATCAGCCATGATGTCAGTGAGGAGGAGATCAGCCATAGTCTCAGTGACTGGGCATCAGCCACGATCTCAGTGATTAGGGCTTCAGCCACGATCTCAGTGAGCAGGGTATCAGCCATGATCTCAGTGAGGAGGGGATCACCATGATCTCAGTGATTGGGGATCAGCCATGATCTCAGTGAATAGGGGATCAGCCATGATCTCAGTGAATAGGGGATCAGCCATGGTCTCAAGTGAGTAGAAGATCAGCCATGATCTCAGTGATTGGGGTTCAGCCATGGTCTCAGTGAATAGGAGATCAGCCATGATCTCAGTGAGTAGGGGATCAGCCATGATCTCAGTGAGGAGGAGATCAGCCCTGATCTCAGTGAATAGGGGATCAGCCACAATCTCAGTGAATCGGGGATCAGCCACAGTCTCAGTGAGTAGGGTAAGAGCCACAATCTCAGTGTGTAGGGTATCAGCCACAATCTCAGTCAGTAGAGTATCAGCCTTGATCTCAGTGAGTAGGATATCAGCCAGGATCTCAGTGACTAGGGGATTAGCCATGATCTCAGTGAGTAGGGAATCTGCAATGGTCTCAGTGAGTAGGAGATCAGTCATGATCTCAGTGATTAAGGGATCAGACATGATCCCAGTGAGTAGGGGATCAGCCACGATCTCAGTGAGTAGGATATCAGACATGCTCTCAGTGAGTAGGGAATAAGCCTGATCTCAGTGAGTAGGAAGTCAGCCACGATCTCAGTGAGTAGGAGATCAGCCATGATATCAGTGAATAGGGGATCAGCCATGATATCAGTGAGTAGGAGATCAGCCATGGTCTCAGTGAGTAGGAGATCAGCCATGATATCAGTGAGTAGGGGATCAGCCACGATCTCAGTCAGTCGGGGATCATCCATGATCTCAGGGACTCGGGGATCAGCCATGATCTCAGTGAGTAGGAGATCAGCCACGGTCTCAGTGATTGGAGATCAGCCATGATCTCAGTGAGTGGGGATCAGCCATGATCTCAGGGACTAGGAGATAAAGCCATGATCTCAGTGAGTAGGAGATCAGCCATGATCTCAGTGATTGGGGATCAGCCATGATCTCAGTGAATAGGGGATCAGCCATGATCTCAGTGAATAGGGGATCATCCATGGTCTCAAGTGAGTAGGAGATCAGCCATGATCTCAGTGATTGGGGTTCAGCCATGATCTCAGTGAATAGGAGATCATCCATGATTTCAGTGAGTAGGGGATCAGCCATGATCTCAGGGACTAGGAGATCAGCCATGATCTCAGGGACTAGTAGATCAGCCATGGTCTCAGTGAGAAGGAGATCAGCCATGATCTCAGTGAGTAGGGGATCACCCATGATCTTAGTGATTGGGGATCAGCCATGATCTCAGTGAGGAGGAGATCAGCCATGTTTTCAGTGAGGGGGGGATCAGCCATGATCTCAGTGATTGGGGATCAGCCATGATCTCAGTGAGGAGGAGATCAGCCATGTTTACAGTGAGTGGGGGATCAGCCATGAGCTCAGTACGTAGTTCAGCCATGATCGCAGTTAGTAGGGGATCAGCCACCGTCTCAATGAATCGTGTATCAGCCATGATATCACTGAGTAGGGTATCAGCCATGATCTCAGTGAGTAGAGTATCAGCCATGATCTCAGGGACTAGGAGATCAGCCATGATCTCAGCGAGTAGGGGATCAGCCATAGTCTCAGTGAGTAGGGTATCAGCCATGATCTCAGTGATTACGGGTTCAGCCATGATCTCAGTGAGTAGGGGATCAGCCATGATCTCAGTGAGTAGGAGACCAGCCATGATCTCAGTGATTAGGGGTTCAGCCATGATCTCAGTGAGTAGGAGATCAGCCATGATCTCAGTGATTGGGGTTCAGCCATGATCTCAGTGACTAGGGGATCAGCCATGATCTCAGTGAGCAGGGGATCAGCCATGATATCAGTGATTGGGGTTCAGCCATGATCTCAGTGATTGGGGATCAGCCATGATCTCAGTGAGGAGGAGATCAGCTACGATCTCAGTGAGGAGGAGATCAGCTTCGATCTCAGTGAGTAGGGGATCAGCCATGGTCTCAGTGAGTTGTGGATCAGCCATGATCTCAGTGAGTAGGGGATCAGCCATGATCTCAGTGAGGAGGGGATCAGCCATGATCTCAGTTAATAGGGATCAGCCATGCTCTCAGTGAGTAGGGGATCAGCCATGATATCAGTGATTGGGGATCAGCCATGATCTCAGGGACTAGGAGATCAAGCCATGATCTCAGTGAATAGGAGATCAGCCGTAATCTCAGTGATTAGGTATCAGCCATGATCTCAGTGAGTAGGGGATCAGCCATGATCTCAGTGATTGGAAATCAGCCATGATCTCAGTAGGTGGTGGTTCAGCCATGGTCTCAGGGACTAGGAGATCAGCCATGATCTCAGTGAGTAGGGGATCAGCAATGATCTCAGTGAGGAGGGGATCAGCCATGATCTCAGTTAGTAGGGATCAGCCATGCTCTCAGTGAGTAGGAAGTCAGCCACAATCTCAGTGAGTTGGGTACCAGCCACGATCTCAGTGAGTAGGGGATCAGCCCCGATCACAGTGAGTAGGGTATCAGCCACAATCACAGTGAGTAGGGGATCAGCCACAATCACAGTGAGTAGGGGATCAGCCACGATCTCAGTGAGTAGGGGATCAGCCACGATCTCAGTGAGTAGGGGATCAGCCACGATCTTAGTGAGTAGGGGATCAGCCCCGATCACAGTGAGTAGGGGATCAGCCACAATCACAGTGAGTAGGGGATCAGCCACAATCACAGTGATAGGGGATCAGACACGATCTCAGTGAGTAGGAGATCAGCCATGGTCTCAGTGAGTCGGGGATCAGCCATGATATCAGTGATTGGGGTTCAGCCATGATCTCAGTGATTGGGGATCAGCCAGGATCTCAGGGACTAGGAGATCAAGCCATGATCTCAGTGAATAGGAGATCAGCCATAATCTCAGTGATTAGGGATCTGCCATGATCTCAGTGAGTAGGGGATCAGCCATGATCTCAGTGTTTGGAAATCAGCCATGATCTCAGTACGTAGTGGTTCAGCCATGATCTCAGGGACGAGGAGATCAGCCATGATCTCAGTGAGTAGGGGATCAGCAATTATCTCAGTGAGGAGGGGATCAGCCACAATCTCAGTGAGTTGGCTACCAGCCACGATCTCACTGAGTAGGGGATCAGCCCCGATCACAGTGAGTAGGGTATCAGCCACAATCACAGTGAGTAGGGTATCAGCCACAATCACAGTGAGTAGGGGATCAGCCATGATCTCAGGGACTCGGGGATCAGCCATGATCTCAGTGAGTCGGGGATCAGCCATGATCTCAGTGATTGGGGATAAGCTATGGTCTCAGTGAGTGGGGATCAGCCATGATCTCAGGGACTAGGAGATAAAGCCATGATCTCAGTGAGTAGGAGATCAGCCATGATCTCAGTGATTGGGGATCAGCCATGATCTCAGTGAATAGGGGATCAGCCATGATCTCAGTGAATAGGGGATCATCCATGGTCTCAAGTGAGTAGGAGATCAGCCATGATCTCAGTGATTGGGGTTCAGCCATGATCTCAGTGAATAGGAGATCAGTCATGATCTCAGTGAGTAGGGGATCAGCCATGATCTCAGGGACTAGGAGATAAAGCCATTATCTCAGTGAGTAGGAGATCAGCCATGATCTCAGTGATTGGGGATCAGCCATGATCTCAGTGAATAGGGGATCAGCCATGATCTCAGTGAATAGGGGATCAGCCATGGTCTCAAGTGAGTAGAAGATCAGCCATGATCTCAGTGATTGGGGTTCAGCCATGATCTCAGTGAATAGGAGATCAGCCATGATCTCAGTGAGTAGGGGATCAGCCATGATCTCAGTGAGGAGGAGATCAGCCATGATCTCAGTGAGTAGGGGATCAGCCATGATGTCAGCGAGGAGGAGATCAGCCATAGTCTCAGTGACTGGGCATCAGCCACGATCTCAGTGATTAGGGCTTCAGCCACGATCTCAGTGAGCAGGGTATCAGCCATGATCTCAGTGAGGAGGGGATCACCATGATCTCAGTGATTGGGGATCAGCCATGATCTCAGTGAGTAGGAGATCATCCATGATTTCAGTGAGTAGGGGATCAGCCATGATCTCAGGGACTAGGAGATCAGCCATGATCTCAGGGACTAGTAGATCAGCCATGGTCTCAGTGAGAAGGAGATCAGCCATGATCTCAGTGAGTAGGGGATCACCCATGATCTTAGTGATTGGGGATCAGCCATGATCTCAGTGAGGAGGAGATCAGCCATGTTTTCAGTGAGGGGGGGATCAGCCATGATCTCAGTGATTGGGGATCAGCCATGATCTCAGTGAGGAGGAGATCAGCCATGTTTACAGTGAGTGGGGGATCAGCCATGAGCTCAGTACGTAGTTCAGCCATGATCGCAGTTAGTAGGGGATCAGCCACCGTCTCAATGAATCGTGTAACTGCCATGATATCACTGAGTAGGGTATCAGCCATGATCTCAGTGAGTAGGGTATCAGCCATGATCTCAGGGACTAGGAGATCAGCCATGATCTCAGCGAGTAGGGGATCAGCCATAGTCTCAGTGAGTAGGGTATCAGCCATGATCTCAGTGATTACGGGTTCAGCCATGATCTCAGTGAGTAGGGGATCAGCCATGATCTCAGTGAGTAGGAGACCAGCCATGATCTCAGTGATTAGGGGTTCAGCCATGATCTCAGTGAGTAGGAGATCAGCCATGATCTCAGTGATTGGGGTTCAGCCATGATCTCAGTGACTAGGGGATCAGCCATGATCTCAGTGAGCAGGGGATCAGCCATGATATCAGTGATTGGGGTTCAGCCATGATCTCAGTGATTGGGGATCAGCCATGATCTCAGTGAGGAGGAGATCAGCTACGATCTCAGTGAGGAGGAGATCAGCTTCGATCTCAGTGAGTAGGGGATCAGCCATGATCTCAGTTAATAGGGATCAGCCATGCTCTCAGTGAGTAGGGGATCAGCCATGATATCAGTGATTGGGGATCAGCCATGATCTCAGGGACTAGGAGATCAAGCCATGATCTCAGTGAATAGGAGATCAGCCGTAATCTCAGTGATTAGGTATCAGCCATGATCTCAGTGAGTAGGGGATCAGCCATGATCTCAGTGATTGGAAATCAGCCATGATCTCAGTAGGTGGTGGTTCAGCCATGATCTCAGGGACTAGGAGATCAGCCATGATCTCAGTGAGTAGGGGATCAGCAATGATCTCAGTGAGGAGGGGATCAGCCATGATCTCAGTTAGTAGGGATCAGCCATGCTCTCAGTGAGTAGGAAGTCAGCCACAATCTCAGTGAGTTGGCTACCAGCCACGATCTCAGTGAGTAGGGGATCAGCCCCGATCACAGTGAGTAGGGTATCAGCCACAATCACAGTGAGTAGGGGATCAGCCACAATCACAGTGAGTAGGGGATCAGCCACGATCTCAGTGAGTAGGGGATCAGCCACGATCTCAGTGAGTAGGGGATCAGCCACGATCTTAGTGAGTAGGGGATCAGCCCCGATCACAGTGAGTAGGGGATCAGCCACAATCACAGTGATAGGGGATCAGACACGATCTCAGTGAGTAGGAGATCAGCCATGGTCTCAGTGAGTAGATCAGCCATGATCTGAGTGAGTAGATCAGCTACGATCTCAGTCAGTAGGAGATCAGCCATGATCTCAGAGTGTAGGGAAACGGCCATGATCTCAGTGAGGAGGGGATCAGCCATGATCTCAGTTAGTAGGGATCAGCCATGCTCTCAGTGAGTAGGGGATCAGCCATGATATCAGTGATTGGGGTTCAGCCATGATCTCAGTGATTGGGGATCAGCCATGATCTCAGGGACTA
Organism: Chiloscyllium plagiosum; assembly: GCF_037043375.1. NCBI lineage: Eukaryota > Metazoa > Chordata > Chondrichthyes > Orectolobiformes > Hemiscylliidae > Chiloscyllium > Chiloscyllium plagiosum. Next base: position 37,954,970 of record NW_028270183.1, read on the forward strand.
GGAGATCAAGCCATGATGTCAGTGAATAGGAGATCAGCCATAATCTCAGTGATTAGGGATCTGCCATGATCTCAGTGAGTAGGGGATCAGCCATGATCTCAGTGTTTGGAAATCAGCCATGATCTCAGTACGTAGTGGTTCAGCCATGACCTCAGGGACGAGGAGATCAGCCATGATCTCAGTGAGTAGGGGATCAGCAATTATCTCAGTGAGGAGGGGATCAGCCACGATCTCAGTTAGTAGGGATCAGCCATGCTCTCAGTGAGTAGGAAGTCAGCCACAATCTCAGTGAGTTGGCTACCAGCCACGATCTCAGTGAGTAGGGGATCAGCCCCGATCACAGTGAGTAGGGTATCAGCCACAATCACAGTGAGTAGGGGATCAGCCACGATCTCAGTGATTTGGGATCAGCCACAATCACAGTGAGTAGGGGATCAGCCACGATCTCAGTGAGTAGGGGATCAGCCACGATCTCAGTGAGTAGGGGATCAGCCACGATCTCACTGAGTAGGGGATCAGCCCCGATCACAGTGAGTAGGGGATCAGCCACAATCACAGTGATAGGGGATCAGCCACGATCTCAGTGAGTAGGAGATCAGCCATGATCTGAGTGAGTAGATCAGCTACGATCTCAGTCAGTAGGAGATCAGCCATGATCTCAGTGTGTAGGGAAACGGCCATGATCTCAGTGAGTAGGGGATCAGCCACGATCTCAGTGAGGAGGCGATCAGCTACGATCTCAGTGAGGAGGAAATCAGCTACGATCTCAGTGAGGAGGGGATCAGCCATGGTCTCAGTGAGTTGTGGATCAGCCATGATCTCAGTGAGTAGGAGATCAGCCATGGTCTCAGGGAGTAAGGGATCAGCCATGATCTCAGGGACTAGGAGATCAGCCATGATCTCAGCGAGTAGGGGATCAGCCATAGTCTCAGTGAGTAGGGTATCAGCCATGATCTCAGTGATTAGGGGTTCAGCCATGATCTCAGTGAGTAGGGGATCAGCCATGATCTCAGTGAGTACGAGACCAGCCATGTTCTCAGTGATTAGGGGTTCAGCCATGATCTCAGTGAGTTGGAGATCAGCCACGATCTCAGTGAGTAGGGAATCAGCCATGATCTCAGTGATTGGGTATCAGCCCTGATCTCAGTGATTGGGGATCAGCCATGATCTCAGTGAGGAGGGGAGTAGCCATGATCTCAGTGATTGGGGATCAGCCATGATCTCAGTGAGGTGGAGATCATGCATGATTTCAGTGAGTTGGGGATCAGCCATAATCTCGGGGACTAGGAGATCAGCCATGATCTCAGGGACTAGGAGATCAGCCATGGGTCTCAGTGAGTAGGAGATCAGCCATGATCTCAGTGATTGGGGATCAGCCATGATCTCAGTGAATAGAGGTTCAGCCATGATCTCAGTGAATAGGGGATCAGCCATGGTCTCAAGTGAATAGGAGATCAGCCATGATCTCAGTGAGGAGGAGATCAGCTACGATCTCACTGAGGAGGAGATCAGCTACGATCTCAGTGAGTAGGGGATCAGCCATGGTCTCAGTGAGGAGGAGATCAGCTACGATCTCAGTGAGGAGGAGATCAGCTTCGGTCTCAGTGAGTAGGGGATCAGCCATGGTCTCAGTGAGTAGGGGATCAGCCATGATCTCAGTGAGTAGGAGATCAGCCATGATCTCAGTGAGTAGGGGATCAGCCACGATCTCAGTAAGTAGGAGATCAGCCATGATCACAGTGAGTTGGGGTCAGCCATGATCTCAGTGAGTAGGGGATTGGCCATGATCTCATTGAGTAGGGGATCAGCCCCAATGTCAGTGAATCGGGGATCAGCCATGGTCTCAGTGATTACGGTATGAGCCATGATCTCAGGGATTAGGGCATCAGCCATTCTCCCAGTGAGGACGGTATCAACCATGATCTCAGTGAGTTTTTGTCAGCAATGATCTCAGTGAGTAGAGGATCAGCCATGATCTCAGTGAGTAGGGGATCAGCCATGATCTCAGTTAGTAGGGATCAGCCATGCTCTCAGTGAGTAGGGGATCAGCCATGATATCAGTGATTGGGGTTCAGCCATGATCTCAGTGATTGGGGATCAGCCATTATCTCAGGGACTAGGAGATCAAGCCATGATCTCAGTGAATAGGAGATCTGCTATAATCTCAGTGATTAGGGATCAGCCATGATCTCAGTGAGTAGGGGATCAGCCATGATCTCAGTGATTGGAAATCACCCATGATCTCAGTACGTAGTGGTTCAGCCATGATCTCAGGGACTAGGAGATCAGCCATGATCTCAGTGAGTAGGGGATCAGCAATGATCTCAGTGAGGTGGGGATCAGCCATGATCTCAGTTAGTAGGGATCAGCCATGCTCTCAGTGAGTAGGAAGTCAGCCACAATCTCAGTGAGTTGGCTACCAACCACGATCTCAGTGAGTAGGGGATCAGCCCCGATCACAGTGAGTAGGGTATCAGCCACAATCACAGTGATTAGGGGATCAGCCACGATCTCAGTGATTAGGGATCAGCCACAATCACAGTGAGTAGGGGATCAGCCACGATCTCAGTGAGTAGGGGATCAGCCACGATCTCAGTGAGTAGGGGATCAGCCACGATCTCAGTGCTTAGGGGATCAGCCACAATCACAGTGATAGGGGATCAGCCACGATCTCAGTGAGTAGGAGATCAGCCATGGTCTCAGTGAGTAGGGGATCAGCCATGATCTGAGTGAGTAGATCAGCTACGATCTCAGTGAGGAGGAAATCAGCTACGATCTCAGTGAGGAGGGCATCAGCCATGGTCTCAGTGAGTTGTGGATCAGCCATGATCTCAGTGAGTAGGAGATCAGCCATGATCTCAGCGAGTAGGGAATCAGCCATAGTCTCAGTGAGTAGGGTATCAGCCATGATCTCAGTGATTAGGGGTTCAGCCATGATCTCAGTGAGTAGGGGATCAGCCATGATCTCAGTGAGTACGAGACCAGCCATGATCTCAGTGATTAGGGGTTCAGCCATGATCTCAGTGAGTAGGAGATCAGCCACGATCTCAGTGAGTAGGGAATCAGCCATGATCTCAGTGATTGGGGATCAGCCCTGATCTCAGTGATTGGGGATCAGCCATGATCTCAGTGAGGAGGGGAGCAGCCATGATCTCAGTGATTGGGGATCAGCCATGATCTCAGTGAGGTGGAGATCATGCATGATTTCAGTGAGTAGGGGATCAGCCATAATCTCAGGGACTAGGAGATCAGCCATGATCTCAGGGACTAGGAGATCAGCCATGGGTCTCAGTGAGTAGGAGATCAGCCATGATCTCAGTGAGTAGAGGATCAGCCATGATCTTAGTGATTGGGGATCAGCCATTATCTCAGTGAGGAGGAGATCAGCCATGTTTTCAGTGAGGGGGGATCAGCCATGATCTCAGTGATTGGGGATCAGCCATGATCTCAGTGAATAGAGGATCAGCCATGATCTCAGTGATTAGGGATCAGCCACAATCACAGTGAGTAGGGGATCAGCCACGATCTCAGTGAGTAGGGGATCAGCCACGATCTCAGTGAGTAGGGGATCAGCCACGATCTCAGTGCTTAGGGGATCAGCCACAATCACAGTGATAGGGGATCTGCCACGATCTCAGTGAGGAGGAGATCAGCTACGATCTCAGTGAGTAGGGGATCAGCCATGGTCTCAGTGAAGAGGAGATCAGCTTCGATCTCAGTGCTTAGGGGATCAGCCACAATCACAGTGATAGGGGATCAGCCACGATCTCAGTGAGTAGGAGATCAGCCATGGTCTCAGTGAGTAGGAGATCAGCCATGATCTCAGTGAGTAAGGGATCAGCCACTATCTCAGGGACTAGGAGATCAGCCATGATCTCAGCGAGTAGGGAATCAGCCATAGTCTCAGTGAGTAGGGTATCAGCCATGATCTCAGTGATTAGGGGTTCAGCCATGATCTCAGTGAGTAAGGGATCAGCCATGATCTCAGTGAGTCCAAAACTGCCATGATCTCAGTGATTAGGGGTTCAGCCATGATCTCAGTGAGTAGGAGATCAGCCACGATCTCAGTGAGTAGGGAATCAGCCATGATCTCAGTGATTGGGGATCAGCCCTGATCTAAGTGATTGGGGATCAGCCATGATCTCAGTGAGGAGGGGAGCAGCCATGATCTCAGTGATTGGGGATCAGCCATGATCTCAGTGAGGTGGAGATCATGCATGATTTCAGTGAGTAGGGGATCAGCCATAATCTCAGGGACTAGGAGATCAGCCATGATCTCAGGGACTAGGAGATCAGCCATGGGTCTCAGTGAGTAGGAGATCAGCCATGATCTCAGTGAGTAGGGGATCAGCCATGATCTTAGTGATTGGGGACCAGCCATTATCTCAGTGAGGAGGAGATCAGCCATGTTTTCAGTGAGGGGGGATCAGCCATGATATCAGTGATTGGGGATCAGCCATGATCTCAGTGAATAGAGGATCAGCCATGATCTCAGTGATTAGGGATCAGCCACAATCACAGTGAGTAGGGGATCAGCCACGATCTCAGTGAGTAGGGGATCAGCCACGATCTCAGTGCTTAGGGGATCAGCCCCGATCACAGTGATAGGGGATCAGCCACGATCTCAGTGAGTAGGGGATCAGCCACGATCTCAGTGAGTAGGGGATCAGCCACGATCTTAGTGAGTAGGGGATCAGCCCCGATCACAGTGAGTAGGGGATCAGCCACAATCACAGTGATAGGGGATCAGACACGATCTCAGTGAGTAGGAGATCAGCCATGGTCTCAGTGAGTAGATCAGCCATGATCTGAGTGAGTAGATCAGCTACGATCTCAGTCAGTAGGAGATCAGCCATGATCTCAGAGTGTAGGGAAACGGCCATGATCTCAGTGAGGAGGGGATCAGCCATGATCTCAGTTAGTAGGGATCAGCCATGCTCTCAGTGAGTAGGGGATCAGCCATGATATCAGTGATTGGGGTTCAGCCATGATCTCAGTGATTGGGGATCAGCCATGATCTCAGGGACTAGGAGATCAAGCCATGATGTCAGTGAATAGGAGATCAGCCATAATCTCAGTGATTAGGGATCTGCCATGATCTCAGTGAGTAGGGGATCAGCCATGATCTCAGTGTTTGGAAATCAGCCATGATCTCAGTACGTAGTGGTTCAGCCATGACCTCAGGGACGAGGAGATCAGCCATGATCTCAGTGAGTAGGGGATCAGCAATTATCTCAGTGAGGAGGGGATCAGCCACGATCTCAGTTAGTAGGGATCAGCCATGCTCTCAGTGAGTAGGAAGTCAGCCACAATCTCAGTGAGTTGGCTACCAGCCACGATCTCAGTGAGTAGGGGATCAGCCCCGATCACAGTGAGTAGGGTATCAGCCACAATCACAGTGAGTAGGGGATCAGCCACGATCTCAGTGATTTGGGATCAGCCACAATCACAGTGAGTAGGGGATCAGCCACGATCTCAGTGAGTAGGGGATCAGCCACGATCTCAGTGAGTAGGGGATCAGCCACGATCTCACTGAGTAGGGGATCAGCCCCGATCACAGTGAGTAGGGGATCAGCCACAATCACAGTGATAGGGGATCAGCCACGATCTCAGTGAGTAGGAGATCAGCCATGATCTGAGTGAGCAGATCAGCTACGATCTCAGTCAGTAGGAGATCAGCCATGATCTCAGTGTGTAGGGAAACGGCCATGATCTCAGTGAGTAGGGGATCAGCCACGATCTCAGTGAGGAGGCGATCAGCTACGATCTCAGTGAGGAGGAAATCAGCTACGATCTCAGTGAGGAGGGGATCAGCCATGGTCTCAGTGAGTTGTGGATCAGCCATGATCTCAGTGAGTAGGAGATCAGCCATGGTCTCAGGGAGTAAGGGATCAGCCATGATCTCAGGGACTAGGAGATCAGCCATGATCTCAGCGAGTAGGGGATCAGCCATAGTCTCAGTGAGTAGGGTATCAGCCATGATCTCAGTGATTAGGGGTTCAGCCATGATCTCAGTGAGTAGGGGATCAGCCATGATCTCAGTGAGTACGAGACCAGCCATGTTCTCAGTGATTAGGGGTTCAGCCATGATCTCAGTGAGTTGGAGATCAGCCACGATCTCAGTGAGTAGGGAATCAGCCATGATCTCAGTGATTGGGTATCAGCCCTGATCTCAGTGATTGGGGATCAGCCATGATCTCAGTGAGGAGGGGAGTAGCCATGATCTCAGTGATTGGGGATCAGCCATGATCTCAGTGAGGTGGAGATCATGCATGATTTCAGTGAGTTGGGGATCAGCCATAATCTCGGGGACTAGGAGATCAGCCATGATCTCAGGGACTAGGAGATCAGCCATGGGTCTCAGTGAGTAGGAGATCAGCCATGATCTCAGTGATTGGGGATCAGCCATGATCTCAGTGAATAGAGGTTCAGCCATGATCTCAGTGAATAGGGGATCAGCCATGGTCTCAAGTGAATAGGAGATCAGCCATGATCTCAGTGAGGAGGAGATCAGCTACGATCTCACTGAGGAGGAGATCAGCTACGATCTCAGTGAGTAGGGGATCAGCCATGGTCTCAGTGAGGAGGAGATCAGCTACGATCTCAGTGAGGAGGAGATCAGCTTCGGTCTCAGTGAGTAGGGGATCAGCCATGGTCTCAGTGAGTAGGGGATCAGCCATGATCTCAGTGAGTAGGAGATCAGCCATGATCTCAGTGAGTAGGGGATCAGCCACGATCTCAGTAAGTAGGAGATCAGCCATGATCACAGTGAGTTGGGGTCAGCCATGATCTCAGTGAGTAGGGGATTGGCCATGATCTCATTGAGTAGGGGATCAGCCCCAATGTCAGTGAATCGGGGATCAGCCATGGTCTCAGTGATTACGGTATGAGCCATGATCTCAGGGATTAGGGCATCAGCCATTCTCCCAGTGAGGACGGTATCAACCATGATCTCAGTGAGTTTTTGTCAGCAATGATCTCAGTGAGTAGAGGATCAGCCATGATCTCAGTGAGTAGGGGATCAGCCATGATCTCAGTTAGTAGGGATCAGCCATGCTCTCAGTGAGTAGGGGATCAGCCATGATATCAGTGATTGGGGTTCAGCCATGATCTCAGTGATTGGGGATCAGCCATTATCTCAGGGACTAGGAGATCAAGCCATGATCTCAGTGAATAGGAGATCTGCTATAATCTCAGTGATTAGGGATCAGCCATGATCTCAGTGAGTAGGGGATCAGCCATGATCTCAGTGATTGGAAATCACCCATGATCTCAGTACGTAGTGGTTCAGCCATGATCTCAGGGACTAGGAGATCAGCCATGATCTCAGTGAGTAGGGGATCAGCAATGATCTCAGTGAGGTGGGGATCAGCCATGATCTCAGTTAGTAGGGATCAGCCATGCTCTCAGTGAGTAGGAAGTCAGCCACAATCTCAGTGAGTTGGCTACCAACCACGATCTCAGTGAGTAGGGGATCAGCCCCGATCACAGTGAGTAGGGTATCAGCCACAATCACAGTGATTAGGGGATCAGCCACGATCTCAGTGATTAGGGATCAGCCACAATCACAGTGAGTAGGGGATCAGCCACGATCTCAGTGAGTAGGGGATCAGCCACGATCTCAGTGAGTAGGGGATCAGCCACGATCTCAGTGCTTAGGGGATCAGCCACAATCACAGTGATAGGGGATCAGCCACGATCTCAGTGAGTAGGAGATCAGCCATGGTCTCAGTGAGTAGGGGATCAGCCATGATCTGAGTGAGTAGATCAGCTACGATCTCAGTGAGGAGGAAATCAGCTACGATCTCAGTGAGGAGGGCATCAGCCATGGTCTCAGTGAGTTGTGGATCAGCCATGATCTCAGTGAGTAGGAGATCAGCCATGATCTCAGCGAGTAGGGAATCAGCCATAGTCTCAGTGAGTAGGGTATCAGCCATGATCTCAGTGATTAGGGGTTCAGCCATGATCTCAGTGAGTAGGGGATCAGCCATGATCTCAGTGAGTACGAGACCAGCCATGATCTCAGTGATTAGGGGTTCAGCCATGATCTCAGTGAGTAGGAGATCAGCCACGATCTCAGTGAGTAGGGAATCAGCCATGATCTCAGTGATTGGGGATCAGCCCTGATCTCAGTGATTGGGGATCAGCCATGATCTCAGTGAGGAGGGGAGCAGCCATGATCTCAGTGATTGGGGATCAGCCATGATCTCAGTGAGGTGGAGATCATGCATGATTTCAGTGAGTAGGGGATCAGCCATAATCTCAGGGACTAGGAGATCAGCCATGATCTCAGGGACTAGGAGATCAGCCATGGGTCTCAGTGAGTAGGAGATCAGCCATGATCTCAGTGAGTAGAGGATCAGCCATGATCTTAGTGATTGGGGATCAGCCATTATCTCAGTGAGGAGGAGATCAGCCATGTTTTCAGTGAGGGGGGATCAGCCATGATCTCAGTGATTGGGGATCAGCCATGATCTCAGTGAATAGAGGATCAGCCATGATCTCAGTGATTAGGGATCAGCCACAATCACAGTGAGTAGGTGATCAGCCACGATCTCAGTGAGTAGGGGATCAGCCACGATCTCAGTGAGTAGGGGATCAGCCACGATCTCAGTGCTTAGGGGATCAGCCACAATCACAGTGAGTAGGGGATCAGCCACGATCTCAGTGAGTAGGGGATCAGCCACAATCTCAGTGCTTAGGGGATCAGCCCCGATCACAGTGATAGGGGATCTGCCACGATCTCAGTGAGTAGGAGATCAGCCATGGTCTCAGTGAGTCGGGGATCAGCCATGATCTGAGTGAGTAGATCAGCTACGATCTCAGTGAGTAGGGGATCAGCCATGGTCTCAGTGAAGAGGAGATCAGCTACGATCTCAGTGAGGAGGAGATCAGCTACGATCTCAGTGAGTAGGGGATCAGCCATGGTCTCAGTGAGTTGTGGATCAGCCATGATCTCAGTGAGTAGAGGATCAGCCACGATCTCAGTAAGTAGGAGATCAGCCATTATCTCAGTGAGTAGGATATCAGCCATGATCTCAGTGAGTAGGGGATCAGCCATGATCTCAGGGACTAGGAGATCAGCCATTCTCCCAGTGAGTACGGTATCAACCATGCTCTCAGTGAGTTTTTGTCAGCAATGATCTCAGTGAGTAGAGGATCAGCCATGATCTCAGTGATTACGGTATCAGCCATGATCTCAGGGATTAGGGGATCAGCCATTCTCCCAGTGAGTACGGTATCAACCATGCTCTCAGTGAGTTTTTGTCAGCAATGATCTCAGTGAGTAGAGGATCAGCCATGATCTCAGTGAGTAGGAGGTCAGCCACGATCTCAGTGAGTAGGGGATCTGCCACGATCTCAGTGATTAGTGGATCAGCCACGATTTCAGTGAGTAGGGTATCAGCCATGATCTTAGTGAGTAGGGGTTCAGCCCCAATGTCAGTGAATCGGGGATCAGCCATGGTCTCAGTGATTATGGTATCAGCCATGATCTCAGGGATTAGGGGATCAGCTATTCTTCCAGTGAGTACGGTATCAACCATGATCTCAGTGAGTTTTTGTCAGCAATGATCTCAGTGAGTAGAGTATCAGCCATGATCTTAGTGAGTAGGAGGTCAGCCACGATCTCAGTGAGTAAGGGATCAGCCACGATTTCAGTGAGTAGGGTATCAGCCATGATCTAGGTGACGAGGGAATTAGCCATTGTCCCAGTGAGTCGGGGATCAGCCATGATCTCAGTGAGTTCGGGATCATCCATAGTCTCGGTGAGCAGGGAATGTACAATGGTATCAGTGAGTAGGAGATCAGCCATGATCTCAGTGAGTCGGGAATCAGCCACGATCTCAGTGAGTAGGAGATCAGACATGATCTCAGTCAGTCGGGGATCATCCATGATCTCAGGGACTAGGGGATCAGCCATGATCTCAGTGATTGGGGATCAGCCATGATCTCAGGGACTAGGAGATCAAGCCATGATCTCAGTGAGTAGGAGATCAGCCATGATCTCAGTGTGTCGGATTTCAGCCATGGTCTCAGTGAGTAGGGAATCAGCCACGATCTCAGTGAGTAGGAGATCAGACATGATCTCAGTCAGTCGGGGATCATCAATGATCTCAGGGACTAGGGGATCAGCCATGATCTCAGTGAGTAGGGGATCAGCCACAATCACAGTGAGTAGGGGATCAGCCACGATCTCAGTGAGTAGGAGATCAGCCATGATCTCAGTGAGTAGGGGATCAGCCATGATCTCAGTGAGTTGGGGATCAGCCATGGTCTCAGTGAGTAGGGAAACTGCCATGATCTCAGTGAGTAGGGGATCAGCCACAATCACAGTGAGTAGGGGATCAGCCATGATCTCAGTGAGGAGGAGATCAGCCATGATCTCAGTGAATAGGGGATCAGCCATGATCTCAGTGAGGAGGAGATCAGCCATGATCTCAGTGAGTAGGGGATCAGGCACGATCTCAGTGAGTAGGGGATCAGCCACGATCTCAGTGAGTAGGGGATCAGCCACGATCTCAGTGAGTAGGAGATCAGACATGATCTCAGTCAGTCGGGGATCATCAATGATCTCAGGGACTAGGGGATCAGCCATGATCTCAGTGAGTAGGGGATCAGCCACAATCACAGTGAGTAGGGGATCAGCCACGATCTCAGTGAGTAGGAGGTCAGCCATGATCTCAGTGAGTAGGAGGTCAGACATGATCTTAGTGAGTAGGGGATCAGCCATGGTCTCAGTGAGTAGGGGATCAGCCATGATCTCAGTGAGTAGGGGATCAGGCACGATCTCAGTGAGTAGGGAATTATCATCGTCTCAGTGAGAAGGGGATTAGCAATGCTCTCTGTGAGTTGGGGATCAGCCATCGTCTCAGGGTGTCGGGGATCAGGCATGATCTCAGTGAATTGTAGATCAGCCTTGATCACAGTGAGTATGGGATCAGCCATCGTCTCAGTGAGTTGGAGATCAGCCATGTTCTCAGTGAGTAGGAGGTCAACCATGATATCAGTGACTAGGGGATCAGCCATGGTCTCAGTGAGTAGGGGATCAGCCATGATCTCAGTGAGTAGGGAATCAGCCATGGTCTCAGTGAGTAGTGGATTAGCAACGCTCTCTGTGAGTCGGGGATCAGCCGTCGACTCAGGGTGTCAGTGATCAGCCATGTTCTCTGTGGGCAGCAGATCAACCATAGTCTTAGTAAGTCGGAGGTCAGCCATGATCTCAGTGAGTCGGGGATCAGACATGGTCTCAGTGAGTAGGGGATCAGCCATGATCTCAGTGAGTAGGAGGTCAGCCGTGATATCAGTGAGTAGGGGATCAGCCATGTTCTCAGTGAGAACGAGATCAGCCATTGTCTCAGTGAGTAGGAGGTCAACCATAATATCAGTGACGAGGGGATCTGCCATGATCTCAGTAAGTTTTAGGTCAGCCATGATGTCAGTGAGTAGGAGATCAGCCATGATCTCATTGAGTAGGGAATCAGCGATGGTCTCAGTGTGTATGGGATCAGACATGGTCTCAGTGAGTCGGGGATCAGTCATGGTCTCAGTGAGTAGGGGATCAGCCCCAATGTCAGTGAATCGGGGATCAGCCATGGTCTCAGTGATTATGGTATCAGCCATGATCTCAGTGAGTCGGGGATCAGCCATGGTCTCAGTGAGTCGGGGATCAGCCATGGTCTCAGTGAGTAGGGGATCAGCCATGATTTCCGTGAGTAGGGAATCAGCCATGATGTCAGTGAGTAGGGGATCAGCCATGATCTCAGTGATTAGGGGATCAGCCATGATCTCAGTGAGTCGGGAATCAGCCATGATCTCAGTGAGTAGGAGTTCAGCCATGATCTCAGTGAGTAGGGGGATCAGCCATGAGCTCAGTGAGTAGGAGGTCAGCCATGATCTCAGTGAGTAGGAGGTCAGACATGATCTTAGTGAGTAGGGGATCAGCCATGGTCTCAGTGAGTAGGGGATCAGCCGTGATCTCAGTGAGTAGGGGATCAGCCATGATTTCAGTGAGTCGGAGATCAGCCATGTTCTCCGTGCGTAGGAGTTCAACCATGATATCAGTGACTAGGGATCAGCCATGGTCTCAGTGAGTAGGGGATCAGCCATGATCTTAGTGAGTAGGGGATTAGCCATTGTCTCAGTGAGTTGGGGTTCATCCATGGTCTCAGTGAGTAGGGGATCATCCATGGTCGCAGTGAGTCGGGGATCAGCCATGATCTCAGTGAGGAGGGAATCATCATCGTCTCAGTGAGAAGGGGATTAGCAATGCTCTCTGTGAGTTGGGGATCAGCCATCGTCTCAGGGTGTCGGGGATCAGGCATGATCTCAGTGAATTGTAGATCAGCCTTGATCACAGTGAGTATGGGATCAGCCATCGTCTCAGTGAGTCGGAGATCAGCCATGTTCTCAGTGAGTAGGAGGTCAACCATGATATCAGTGACAAGGGGATGAGCCATGGTCTCAATGAATAGAAGGTCAACCATGATATCAGTGACTAGGGGATCAGCCATGGTCTCAGTAAATAGGGAATCGGCCATGATCTCAGTGCGTAGGAGGTCAGCCATGGTCTCACTGAGTAGGGGAATCAGACATGGTCACAGTGAGTAGGGTATCAGCCATTACCTCAGTGAGTAGGAAATCAGCCATGGTCTAAATACGTAGGGGATCAGCCATGATATCAGTGAGTAGGAAATCAGCCATGATATCAGTGAATAGGGAATCAGCCATGGTCTCAGTGAGTAGGTGGCCAGCCATGGTCACAGTGAGTAGGGAATCAGCCACGGTCTCAGTGAGTAGAGGCTCTGCCATGGTCTCAGTGAGTAGGGAATCAGCCATGATCTCAGTGAGTAGAGGATCAGCCATGATCTCAGTGAGTAGGAGGTCAGCCATGATCTCAGTGAGTAGGAGGTCAGACATGATCTTCGTGAGAAGGGGATCAGCCATGGTCTCAGTGAGTAGGGGATCACCATGATCTTAGTGAGTAGGGAATTAGCCATTGTCTCAGTGAGTTGGGAATCAGTCATGTTCTCAGTGAGTCGGGGATCATCCATGGTCGCAGTGAGTAGGGTATCAGCCATGATCTCAGTGAATAGGAAATCAGCCATTGTCTCAATGCATAGGGGATCAGCCATGATATCCGTGAGTAGGAAATCAGCCATGATATCTGTGAATAGGGAATCAGCCATGGTCTCAGTGATTAGGTGGCCAGCCATGGTCTCAGTGAGTAGGGGATCAGCCATGATCTCAGTGAGTCGGGGATCAGCCATGATCTCAGTGAGTCGGGGATCAGCCATGACCTCAGTGAGTAGGGGGTCAGCCATGATCTCAGTGAGTTGGGAATCAGCCATGATCTCAGTGAGTAGGGGATCAGGCATGATCTCAGTGAGTAGGGAATCAGCCATGATCTCAGTGAGTAGGGGATAAGCCATGATCTCAGTGAGTCGGGAATCAGCCATGATCTCAGTGAGTAGGAGGTCAGACATGATATCAGTGAGTAGGAGGTCAGCCGTGATATCAGTGAGTATGGAATCAGCCATGGTCTCGGTGAGTAGGAGGTCAACCGTGATATCAGTGACTCGGGGATCAGCCATGATCTTAGTGAGTAGGAGGTGAACCATGATATCAGTGACTAGGGGATCAGCCATGATGTCAGTGTGTAGGAAGTCAGCCATGATATCAGTGACTAGGGGATCAGCCATGGTCTCAGTGAGTAGGGGATCAGTCATGATCTCAGTGAGTAGGGATTCAGCCATGGTCTCAGTGAGTAGGGAATAGCGATGGTCTCAGTGTGTACGGGATCAGATATGATCTCCGTGAGTAGCAGATCAACCATAGTCTCCGTAAGTCGGAGTTCAGCCATGATCTCAGTGAGTCGGTGATCAGCCATGGTCTCAGTGAGTAGGGGATCAGACATGATCTCAGTGAATCGGGGATCAGCCAGTGTCTCAGTGAATCGGGGATCAGCCATGACCTCAGTGAGTAGGGGGTCAGCCATGATCTCAGTGAGTAGGGAATCAGCCATGATCTCAGTGAGTAGGGGATCAGCCATGATCTCAGTGAGTAGGGAATCAGCCATGATCTCAGTGAGTAGGGGATCAGCCATGATCTCAGTGAGTAGGGGATCAGCCATTATCTCAGTGAGTAGGAGGTCAGCCATGATATCAGTGCGTAGGAGGTCAGCCATGTTCTCAGTGAGTAGGAGGTCAGCTGTAGGAAATATCAGTGAGTAGGATATCAGTGAGTAGGAAATAAGCCATGATATCTGGAATAGGGAATCAGCCATGGTCTCAGTGAGTAGGTGGCTAGCCATGGTCACAGTGACTAGGGATTCAGCCACGGTCTCAGTGAGTAGGGATTTAGCAAAGCTCTCTTTGCGTAGGGGATCAGCTGTGGTCTGAGTGAGTAGGGGATCAGCCATGATCTCAGTGAGTAGGGGATCAGCCATTGTCTCAGTGAGTAGGGGATCAGCCATGATCTCAGTCAGTAGGAGGTCAGCCATGATATCAGTGACTAGGGGATCATGCATGATCTCAGTGAGTAGGGAAACAGCGATGGTGTCAGTGTGTACGGGATCAGATATGATCTCCGTGTGTATCAGATCAACCATAGTCTGCGTAAGTCGGAGTTCAGCCATGATCTCAGTGAGTCGGTGATCAGCCATGGTCTCAGTGAGTAGGGGATCAGCCATGATCTCAGTGAGTCGGGGATCAGCATGATCTCAGTGAGTCGGGGATCAGCCATTACCTCAGTGAGTAGGGGATCAGCCATGATCTCAGTGAGTAGGGAATCAGCCATGACCTCAGTGAGTAGGGGGTCAGCCATGATCTCAGTGAGTAGGGAATCAGCCATGATCTCAGTGAGTAGGGGATCAGCCATGATCTCAGTGAGTAGGGAATCAGCCATGATCTCAGTGAGTAGGGGATCAGCCATGATCTCAGTGAGTAGGGGATCAGCCATTATCTCAGTGAGTAGGAGGTCAGCCATGATATCAGTGCGTAGGAGGTCAGCCATGTTCTCAGTGAGTAGGAGGTCAGCTGTAGGAAATATCAGTGAGTAGGATATCAGTGAGTAGGAAATAAGCCATGATATCTGGAATAGGGAATCAGCCATGGTCTCAGTGAGTAGGCGGCTAGCCATGGTCACAGTGACTAGGGATTCAGCCACGGTCTCAGTGAGTAGGGATTTAGCAAAGCTCTCTTTGCGTAGGGGATCAGCTGTGGTCTGAGTGAGTAGGGGATCAGCCATGATCTCAGTGAGTAGGGGATCAGCCATTGTCTCAATGAGTAGGGGATCAGCCATGATCTCAGTCAGTAGGAGGTCAGCCATGATATCAGTGACTAGGGGATCATGCATGATCTCAGTGAGTAGGGAATCAGCGATGGTCTCAGTGTGTACGGGATCAGATATGATCTCCGTGTGTATCAGATCAACCATAGTCTGCGTAAGTCGGAGTTCAGCCATGATCTCAGTGAGTCGGTGATCAGCCATGGTCTCAGTGAGTAGGGGATCAGCCATGATCTCAGTGAGTCGGGGATCAGCATGATCTCAGTGAGTCGGGGATCAGCCATTACCTCAGTGAGTAGGGGATCAGCCATGATCTCAGTGAGTAGGGAATCAGCCATGATCTCAGTGAGTAGGGGATCAGCCATGATCTCAGTGAGTAGGGAATCAGCCATGATCTCAGTGAGTAGGGGATCAGCCATGATCTCAGTGAGTCGGGATTCAGCCATGGTCTCAGTGAGTAGGCGTTCAGACATGATCTTAGTGAGTAGGGGATCAGCCATGGTCTCAGTGAGTAGGGGATCAGCCGTGATCTCAGTGACTAGGGGATCAGCCATGATCTCAATGAGTCGCAGATCAGACATGTTCTCAGTGAGTAGGAGTTCAACCATGATATCAGTGACTTAGGGATCAGCCATGATCTCTGTGAGTAGGGGATCAGCCATGATCTTAGTGAGTAGGGGATTAGCCATTGTCTCAGTGTGTACGGGATCAGATATGATCTCCGTGAGTAGCAGATCAACCATAGTCTGCGTAAGTCGGAGTTCAGCCATGATCTCATTGAGTCGGTGATCATCCATGGTCTCAGTGAGAAGGGGAGCAGCCATGATCTCAGTGAGTAGGGAATCAGCGACGATCTCAGTGAGTAGGGAATCAGCGACGGTCTCAGTGTGTACGGGATCAGCCATGACCTCAGTGAATAGGGAATCAGACATGATCTCAGTGAGTAGGGGATCAGCCATGATCTCAGTGAGTAGGGAATCAGCCATGATCTCAGTGAGTAGGGGATCAGCCATGATCTCAGTGAGTCGGGGATCAGCCATGATCTCAGTGAGTAGGGGATTGGCCATGATCTCATTGAGTAGGGGATCAGCCCCAATATCAGTGAATCGGGGATCAGCCATGGTCTCAGTGATTATGGTATCAGCCATGATCTCAGTGAGTCGGGGATCAGCCATGGTCTCAGTGAGTCGGGGATCAGCCATGGTCTCAGTGAGTCGGGGATCAGCCATGGTCTCAGTGAGTAGGGGATCAGCCATGATTTCCGTGAGTAGGGAATCAGCCATGATGTCAGTGAGTAGGGGATCAACCATGATTTCCGTGAGTAGGGAATCAGCCATGATGTCAGTGAATAGGGGATCAGCAATGATCTCAGTGAGTCGGGAATCAGCCATGATCTCAGTGAGTAGGAGTTCAGCCATGATCTCAGTGAGTAGGGGGATCAGCCATGAGCTCAGTGAGTAGGAGGTCAGCCATGATCTCAGTGAGTAGGAGGTCAGACATGATCTTAGTGAGTAGGGGATCAGCCATGGTCTCAGTGAGTAGGGGATCAGCCGTGATCTCAGTGAATAGGGGATCAGCCATGATCTCAGTGAGTCGGAGATCAGCCATGTTCTCCGTGCGTAGGAGTTCAACCATGATATCAGTGACTAGGGATTAGCCATGGTCTCAGTGAGTAGGGGATCAGCCATGATCTTAGTGAGTAGGGGATTAGCCATTGTCTCAGTGAGTTGGGGTTCATCCATGGTCTCAGTGAGTAGCGGATCATCCATGGTCGCAGTGAGTAGGGGATCAGCCATGGTCTCAGTGAGTAGGAAATCAGCCATGATATCAGTGAATAGGGAATCAGCCATGGTCTCAGTGAGTAGTTGGCCAGCCATGGTCACAGTGAGTAGCGAATCAGCCACGGTCTCAGTGAGTAGAGGATCTGCCATGGTCTCAGTGAGTAGGAGGTCAGCCATGAACTCACTGAGTAGGAGGTCAGACATGATCTTCGTGAGAAGTGGATCAGCCATGGTCTCAGTGAGTAGGGGATCAGCCATGACCTTAGTGAGTAGTGGATTAGCCATGGTCGCAGTGAGTCGGGGATCAGCAATGATCTCAGTGAGTCGGGGATCAGCCATGGTCTCAGTGAGTCGGGGATCAGCCATGGTCTCAGGGAGTAGGGGATCAGCCATGATCTCCGTGAGTAAGGAATCAGCCATGATGTCAGTGAGTAGGGGATCAGCCATGATCTCAGTGAGTAGGGAATCAGCCATGATCTCAGTGAGTAGGGGATCAGCCATGATCTCAGTGAGTCGGGAATCAGCCATGATCTCAATGAGTAGGAGGTCAGCCATGATCTCAGTGAGTAGGGGGATCAGCCATGATCTCAGTGAGTAGGAGGTCAGCCATGATCTCAGTGAGTTGTAGGTCAGACATGATCTTAGTGAGTAGGGGATCAGCCATGGTCTCAGTGAGTAGGGGATCAGCCGTGATCTCAGTGCGTAGGGGAGCAGCCATGATCTCAGTGAGTAGGGGATCAGCCGTGATCTCAGTGAGTAGGGGATCAGCCATGATCTCAGTGAGTCGGAGATCAGCCATGTTCTCCCATAGTAGGAGTTCAACCATGATATCAGTGACTAGGGATTAGCCATGGTCTCAGTGAGTAGGGGATCAGCCATGATCTTAGTGAGTAGGGGATTAGCCATTGTCTCAGTGGGTTGGGGATCATCCATGGTCTCAGTGAGTAGGGGATCATCCATGGTCGCAGTGAGTCGGGGATCAGCCATGATCTCAGTGAGTAGGGAATCAGCCATGGTCTCAGTGAGTAGTGGATTAGCAACGCTCTCTGTGAGTCGGGGATCAGCCATCGACTCAGGGTGTCAGTGATCAGCCATTATCTCTGTGGGCAGCAGATCAACCATAGTCTCAGTAAGTCGGATGTCAGCAATGATCTCAGTGAGTCGGGGATCAGACATGGTCTCAGTGAGAAGGGGATCAGCCATGATCTCAGTGAGTAGGAGGTCAGACATGATCTCAGTGAGTAGGAGATCAGACATGATCTCAGTGAGTAGGGGATCAGCCATGATATCCGTGAGTAGGAGGTCAGCCATGATCTCAGTGAGTGGGAGTTCAGCCGTGATATCAGTGAGTAGGGGATCAGCCATGTTCTCAGTGAGTACGAGATCGGCCATTTTCTCAGTGAATAGGAGGTCAACCATAATATCAGTGACTAGGCGATCTGCCACGATCTCAGTAAGTTTTAGATAAGCCATGATGTCAGTGAGTAGGATATCAGCCATGATCTCATTGAGTAGGGGATCAGCCATGATCTCAGTGAGTCAGGGATCAGCCATGGTCTCAGTGAGTCGGGGATCAGCCATGGTCTCAGTGAGTAGGGGATCAGCCATGATTTCCGTGAGTAGGGAATCAGCCATGATCTCAGAGAGTAGGAGTTCAGCCATGATCTCAGTCAGTAGGAGGTCAGCCATGATCTCAGTGAGTAGGAGGTCAGACATGATCTTAGTGAGTAGGGGATCAGCCATGGTCTCAGTGAGTAGGGGATCAGCCATGATCTCAGTGAGTCGGGGATCAGCCATGGTCTCAGTGAGTCGGGGATCAGCCATGATCTCAGTGAGTAGGGGATCAGCCATGATCTCAGTGAGTAGGAGGTCAGCCATGATCTCAGTGAGTAGGAGGTCAGACATGATCTTAGTGAGTAGGGGATCAGCCATGGTCTCAGTGAGTAGGGGATCAGCCGTGATCTCAGTGAGTAGGGGATCAGCCGTGATCTCATTGAGTAGGGAATCAGCGATGGTCTCAGTGTGTACGGGATCAGACATGATCTCAGTGAGTAGGGGATCAGCCATGGTCTCAGTGAGTCGGAGATCAGCCATGGTCTCAGTGAGTAGGGGATCAGCCATGATCTCAGTGAGTCGGGGATCAGCCATGGTCTCAGTGAGTCGGGGATCAGCCATGATCTCAGTGAGTAGGGGGATCAGCCATGATCTCAGTGAGTAGGAGGTCAGCCATGATCTCAGTGAGTAGGAGGTCAGACATGATCTTAGTGAGTAGGGGATTAGCCATGGTCTCAGTGAGTAGGGGATCAGCCGTGATCTCAGTGAGTAGGGGATCAGCCATGATCTCAGTGAGTTGGAGATCAGCCATGTTCTCCGTGCGTAGGAGTTCAACCATGATATCAGTGACTAGGGATCAGCCATGGTCTCAGTGAGTAGGGGATCAGCCATGATCTTAGTGAGTAGGGGATTAGCCATTGTCTCAGTGAGTTGGGGTTCATCCATGGTCTCAGTGAGTAGGGGATCATCCATGGTCGCAGTGAGTAGGGGATCAGCCATGATCTCAGTGAGTAGGGAATCATCATCGTCTCAGTGAGTAGGGGATTAGCAATGCTCTCTGTGAGTTGGGGATCAGCCATCGTCTCAGGGTGTCGGGGATCAGGCATGATCTCAGTGAATTGTAGATCAGCCTTGATCACAGTGAGTATGGGATCAGCCATAGTCTCAGTGAGTCGGAGATCAGCCATGTTCTCAGTGAGTAGGAGGTCAACCATGATATCAGTGACAAGGGGATGAGCCATGGTCTCAATGAATAGAAGGTCAACCATGATATCAGTGACTAGGGGATCAGCCATGGTCTCAGTAAATAGGGAATCGGCCATGATCTCAGTGCGTAGGAGGTCAGCCATGGTCTCACTGAGTAGGGGAATCAGACATGGTCACAGTGAGTAGGGTATCAGCCATTACCTCAGTGAGTAGGAAATCAGCCATGGTCTCAATTCGTAGGGGATCAGCCATGATATCCGTGAGTAGGAAATCAGCCATGATATCAGTGAATAGGGAATCATCCATGGTCTCAGTGAATAGTTGACCAGCCATGGTCACAGTGAGTAGGGAATCAGCCACCGTCTCAGTGAGTAGAGGATCTGCCATGGTCTCAGTGAGTCGGGAATCAGCCATGATCTCAGTGAGTCGAGGATCAGCCATGATCTCAGTGAGTAGGAGGTCAGCCATGATCTCAGTGAGTAGGAGGTCAGACATGATCTTCGTGAGAAGGGGATCAGCCATGGTCTCAGTGAGTAGGGGATCACCATGATCTTAGTGAGTAGGGAATTAGCCATTGTCTCAGTGAGTTGGGGATCAGTCATGTTCTCAGTGAGTAGGGGATCATCCATGGTCGCAGTGAGTAGGGTATCAGCCATGATCTCAGTGAGTAGGGAATCAGCCATGGGGTCAATGAGTAGGGGATTAGTAATGCTCTCTGTGAGTTGGTGATCAGCCATCGTCTCAGGGTGTCGGGGATCAGCCATGATCACAGTGAGTTGGAGATCAGCCATGATCACAGTGAGTCGGGGATCAACCGTGATCTCAGTGCGTAGGGGAGCAGCCATGATCTCAGTGAGTAGGGGATCAGCCATGATATCAGTGAGTTGGAGGTCAGCCATTATCTCAGTGAGTACGAGGTCAACCATGATATCAGTGACTAAGGGATCAGCCATGGTCTCAGTGATTAGGAGGTCAACCATGATATCAGTGACTCGGGGATCAGACATGTTCTCAGTGAGTACGAGATCAGCCATTTTCTCTGTGAGTAGGAGGTCAACTATAATATCAGTGACTAGGGGATTTGCCATGATCTCTGTAAGTTTTAGATCAGCCATGATCTCATTGAGTCGGGAATCAGCGATGGTCTCAGTGTGTACGGGATCAGACATGATCTCAGTGAGTAGGGGATCAGCCATGGTCTCAGAGAGTCGGAGATCAGCCATGGTCTCAGTGAGTAGGGGATGTGCCATGATCTCAGTGAGTCGGGTATCAGCCATGATCTCCGTGAGTAGGGAATCAGCCATGATGTCAGTGAGTAGGGGATCAGCCATGATCTCAGTGAGTAGGGAATCAGCCATGATCTCAGTGAGTAGGGGATCAGCCATGATCTCAGTGAGTCGGGAATCAGCCATGATCTCAGTGAGTAGGAGGTCAGCCATGATCTCAGTGAGTCGGGAATCAGCCATGATCTCAGAGAGTAGGAGTTCAGCCATGATCTCAGTCAGTAGGGGGATCAGCCATGATCTCAGTGAGTAGGAGGTCAGCCATGATCTCAGTGAGTAGGAGGTCAGACATGATCTTAGTGAGTAGGGGATCAGCCATGGTCTCAGTGAGTAGGGGATCAGCCGTGATCTCATTGAGTAGGGAATCAGCGATGGTCTCAGTGTGTACGGGATCAGACATGATCTCAGTGAGTAGGTGATCAGCCATGGTCTCAGTGAGTCGGAGATCAGCCATGTTCTCCGTGCATAGGAGTTCAACCATGATATCAGTGAGTAGGAGGTCAGACATGATCTTAGTGAGTAGGGGATCAGCCATGGTCTCAGTGAGTAGGGGATCAGCCGTGATCTCAGTGAGTAGGGGATCAGCCATGATCTCAGTGAGTTGGAGATCAGCCATGTTCTCCGTGCGTAGGAGTTCAACCATGATATCAGTGACTAGGGATCAGCCATGGTCTCAGTGAGTAGGGGATCAGCCATGATCTTAGTGAGTAGGGGATTAGCCATTGTCTCAGTGAGTTGGGGTTCATCCATGGTCTCAGTGAGTAGGGGATCATCCATGGTCGCAGTGAGTAGGGGATCAGCCATGATCTCAGTGAGTAGGGAATCATCATCGTCTCAGTGAGTAGGGGATTAGCAATGCTCTCTGTGAGTTGGGGATCAGCCATCGTCTCAGGGTGTCGGGGATCAGGCATGATCTCAGTGAATTGTAGATCAGCCTTGATCACAGTGAGTATGGGATCAGCCATAGTCTCAGTGAGTCGGAGATCAGCCATGTTCTCAGTGAGTAGGAGGTCAACCATGATATCAGTGACAAGGGGATGAGCCATGGTCTCAATGAATAGAAGGTCAACCATGATATCAGTGACTAGGGGATCAGCCATGGTCTCAGTAAATAGGGAATCGGCCATGATCTCAGTGCGTAGGAGGTCAGCCATGGTCTCACTGAGTAGGGGAATCAGACATGGTCACAGTGAGTAGGGTTTCAGCCATTACCTCAGTGAGTAGGAAATCAGCCATGGTCTCAATTCGTAGGGGATCAGCCATGATATCAGTGAGTAGGAAATCAGCCATGATATCAGTGAATAGGGAATCAGCCATGGTCTCAGTGAGTAGTTGACCAGCCATGGTCACAGTGAGTAGGGAATCAGCCACGGTCTCAGTGAGTAGAGGATCTGCCATGGTCTCAGTGAGTAGGGAATCAGCCATGATCTCAGTGAGTAGAGGATCAGCCATGATCTCAGTGAGTAGGAGGTCAGCCATGATCTCAGTGAGTAGGAGGTCAGACATGATCTTCGAGAGAAGGGGATCAGCCATGGTCTCAGTGAGTAGGGGATCACCATGATCTTAGTGAGTAGGGAATTAGCCATTGTCTCAGTGAGTTGGGGATCAGTCATGTTCTCAGTGAGTAGGGGATCGTCCATGGTCGCAGTGAGTAGGGTATCAGCCATGATCTCAGTGAGTAGGGAATCAGCCATGGGGTCAATGAGTTGGGGATCAGCCATGATATTAGTGAGTAGGGATTTGCCATTGTCTCAGTGAGTTGGGGTTCATCCATGGTCTCAGTGAGTAGGGGATCATCCATGGTCGCAGTGAGTAGGGGATCAGCCATGATCTCAGTCAGTAGGAGGTCAGCCATGATCTCAGTGAGTAGGAGGTCAGACATGATCTTCGTGAGAAGGGGATCAGCCATGGTCTCAGTGAGTAGGGGATCACCATGATCTTAGTGAGTAGGGAATTAGCCATTGTCTCAGTGGGTTGGGGATCAGTCATGTTCTCAGTGAGTAGGGAATCATCATCGTCTCAGTGAGTAGGGGATTAGCAATGCTCTCTGTGAGTTGGGGATCAGCCATCGTCTCAGGGTGTCGGGGATCAGGCATGATCTCAGTGAATTGTAGATCAGCCTTGATCACAGTGAGTATGGGATCAGCCATAGTCTCAGTGAGTCGGAGATCAGCCATGTTCTCAGTGAGTAGGAGGTCAACCATGATATCAGTGACAAGGGGATGAGCCATGGTCTCAATGAATAGAAGGTCAACCATGATATCAGTGATTAGGGGATCAGCCATGGTCTCAGTAAATAGGGAATCGGCCATGATCTCAGTGCGTAGGAGGTCAGCCATGGTCTCACTGAGTAGGGGATCAGCCATGATATCCGTGAGTAGGAAATCAGCCATGATATCAGTGAATAGGGAATCATCCATGGTCTCAGTGAATAGTTGACCAGCCATGGTCACAGTGAGTAGGGAATCAGCCACGGTCTCAGTGAGTAGAGGATCTGCCATGGTCTCAGTGAGTCGGGAATCAGCCATGATCTCAGTGTGTCGAGGATCAGCCATGATCTCAGTGAGTAGGAGGTCAGCCATGATCTCAGTGAGTAGGAGGTCAGACATGATCTTCGTGAGAAGGGGATCAGCCATGGTCTCAGTGAGTAGGGGATCACCATGATCTTAGTGAGTAGGGAATTAGCCATTGTCTCAGTGAGTTGGGGATCAGTCATGTTCTCAGTGAGTAGGGGATCATCCATGGTCGCAGTGAGTAGGGTATCAGCCATGATCTCAGTGAGTAGGGAATCAGCCATGGGGTCAATGAGTAGGGGATTAGTAATGCTCTCTGTGAGTTGGTGATCAGCCATCATCTCAGGGTGTCGGGGATCAGCCATGATCACAGTGAGTTGGAGATCAGCCATGATCACAGTGAGTCGGGGATCAACCGTGATTTCAGTGCGTAGGGGAGCAGCCATGATCTCAGTGAGTAGGGGATCAGCCATGATATCAGTGAGTTGGAGGTCAGCCATTATCTCAGTGAGTACGAGGTCAACCATGATATCAGTGACTAAGGGATCAGCCATGGTCTCAGTGATTAGGAGGTCAACCATGATATCAGTGACTTGGGGATCAGACATGTTCTCAGTGAGTACGAGATCAGCCATTTTCTCAGTGAGTAGGAGGTCAACTATAATATCAGTGACTAGGGGATCTGCCATGATCTCAGTAAGTTTTAGATCAGCCATGATCTCATTGAGTCGGGAATCAGCGATGGTCTCAGTGTGTACGGGATCAGACATGATCTCAGTGAGTAGGGGATCAGCCATGGTCTCAGAGAGTCGGAGATCAGCCATGGTCTCAGTGAGTAGGGGATGTGCCATGATCTCAGTGAGTCGGGTATCAGCCATGATCTCCGTGAGTAGGGAATCAGCCATGATGTCAGTGAGTAGGGGATCAGCCATGATCTCAGTGAGTCGGGAATCAGCCATGATCTCAGTGAGTAGGGGATCAGCCATGATCTCAGTGAGTCGGGAATCAGCCATGATCTCAGTGAGTAGGAGGTCAGCCATGATCTCAGTGAGTCGGGAATCAGCCATGATCTCAGAGAGTAGGAGTTCAGCCATGATCTCAGTCAGTAGGGGGATCAGCCATGATCTCAGTGAGTAGGAGGTCAGCCATGATCTCAGTGAGTAGGAGGTCAGACATGATCTTAGTGAGTAGGGGATCAGCCATGGTCTCAGTGAGTAGGGGATCAGCCGTGATCTCATTGAGTAGGGAATCAGCGATGGTCTCAGTGTGTACGGGATCAGACATGATCTCAGTGAGTAGGTGATCAGCCATGGTCTCAGTGAGTCGGAGATCAGCCATGTTCTCCGTGCATAGGAGTTCAACCATGATATCAGTGAGTAGGAGGTCAGACATGATCTTAGTGAGTAGGGGATCAGCCATGGTCTCAGTGAGTAGGGGATCAGCCGTGATCTCAGTGAGTAGGGGATCAGCCATGATCTCAGTGAGTTGGAGATCAGCCATGTTCTCCGTGCGTAGGAGTTCAACCATGATATCAGTGACTAGGGATCAGCCATGGTCTCAGTGAGTAGGGGATCAGCCATGATCTTAGTGAGTAGGGGATTAGCCATTGTCTCAGTGAGTTGGGGTTCATCCATGGTCTCAGTGAGTAGGGGATCATCCATGGTCGCAGTGAGTAGGGGATCAGCCATGATCTCAGTGAGTAGGGAATCATCATCGTCTCAGTGAGTAGGGGATTAGCAATGCTCTCTGTGAGTTGGGGATCAGCCATCGTCTCAGGGTGTCGGGGATCAGGCATGATCTCAGTGAATTGTAGATCAGCCTTGATCACAGTGAGTATGGGATCAGCCATAGTCTCAGTGAGTCGGAGATCAGCCATGTTCTCAGTGAGTAGGAGGTCAACCATGATATCAGTGACAAGGGGATGAGCCATGGTCTCAATGAATAGAAGGTCAACCATGATATCAGTGACTAGGGGATCAGCCATGGTCTCAGTAAATAGGGAATCGGCCATGATCTCAGTGCGTAGGAGGTCAGCCATGGTCTCACTGAGTAGGGGAATCAGACATGGTCACAGTGAGTAGGGTATCAGCCATTACCTCAGTGAGTAGGAAATCAGCCATGGTCTCAATTCGTAGGGGATCAGCCATGATATCAGTGAGTAGGAAATCAGCCATGATATCAGTGAATAGGGAATCAGCCATGGTCTCAGTGAGTAGTTGACCAGCCATGGTCACAGTGAGTAGGGAATCAGCCACGGTCTCAGTGAGTAGAGGATCTGCCATGGTCTCAGTGAGTAGGGAATCAGCCATGATCTCAGTGAGTAGAGGATCAGCCATGATCTCAGTGAGTAGGAGGTCAGCCATGATCTTCGAGAGAAGGGGATCAGACATGGTCTCAGTGAGTAGGGGATCACCATGATCTTAGTGAGTAGGGAATTAGCCATTGTCTCAGTGAGTTGGGGATCAGTCATGTTCTCAGTGAGTAGGGGATCATCCATGGTCGCAGTGAGTAGGGTATCAGCCATGATCTCAGTGAGTAGGGAATCAGCCATGGGGTCAATGAGTTGGGGATCAGCCATGATCTTAGTGAGTAGGGAATTAGCCATTGTCTCAGTGAGTTGGGGTTCATCCATGGTCTCAGTGAGTAGGGGATCATCCATGGTCGCAGTGAGTAGGGGATCAGCCATGATCTCAGTCAGTAGGAGGTCAGCCATGATCTCAGTGAGTAGGAGGTCAGACATGATCTTCGTGAGAAGGGGATCAGCCATGGTCTCAGTGAGTAGGGGATCACCATGATCTTAGTGAGTAGGGAATTAGCCATTGTCTCAGTGGGTTGGGGATCAGTCATGTTCTCAGTGAGTAGGGAATCATCATCGTCTCAGTGAGTAGGGGATTAGCAATGCTCTCTGTGAGTTGGGGATCAGCCATCGTCTCAGGGTGTCGGGGATCAGGCATGATCTCAGTGAATTGTAGATCAGCCTTGATCACAGTGAGTATGGGATCAGCCATAGTCTCAGTGAGTCGGAGATCAGCCATGTTCTCAGTGAGTAGGAGGTCAACCATGATATCAGTGACAAGGGGATGAGCCATGGTCTCAATGAATAGAAGGTCAACCATGATATCAGTGATTAGGGGATCAGCCATGGTCTCAGTAAATAGGGAATCGGCCATGATCTCAGTGCGTAGGAGGTCAGCCATGGTCTCACTGAGTAGGGGATCAGCCATGATATCCGTGAGTAGGAAATCAGCCATGATATCAGTGAATAGGGAATCATCCATGGTCTCAGTGAATAGTTGACCAGCCATGGTCACAGTGAGTAGGGAATCAGCCACGGTCTCAGTGAGTAGAGGATCTGCCATGGTCTCAGTGAGTCGGGAATCAGCCATGATCTCAGTGTGTCGAGGATCAGCCATGATCTCAGTGAGTAGGAGGTCTGCCATGATCTCAGTGAGTAGGAGGTCAGACATGATCTTCGTGAGAAGGGGATCAGCCATGGTCTCAGTGAGTAGGGGATCACCATGATCTTAGTGAGTAGGGAATTAGCCATTGTCTCAGTGAGTTGGGGATCAGTCATGTTCTCAGTGAGTAGGGGATCATCCATGGTCGCAGTGAGTAGGGTATCAGCCATGATCTCAGTGAGTAGGGAATCAGCCATGGGGTCAATGAGTAGGGGATTAGTAATGCTCTCTGTGAGTTGGTGATCAGCCATCGTCTCAGGGTGTCGGGGATCAGCCATGATCACAGTGAGTTGGAGATCAGCCATGATCACAGTGAGTCGGGGATCAACCGTAATCTCAGTGCGTAGGGGAGCAGCCATGATCTCAGTGAGTAGGGGATCAGCCATGATATCAGTGAGTTGGAGGTCAGCCATTATCTCAGTGAGTACGAGGTCAACCATGATATCAGTGACTAAGGGATCAGCCATGGTCTCAGTGATTAGGAGGTCAACCATGATATCAGTGACTTGGGGATCAGACATGTTCTCAGTGAGTACGAGATCAGCCATTTTCTCAGTGAGTAGGAGGTCAACTATAATATCAGTGACTAGGGGATCTGCCATGATCTCAGTAAGTTTTAGATCAGCCATGATCTCATTGAGTCGGGAATCAGCGATGGTCTCAGTGTGTACGGGATCAGACATGATCTCAGTGAGTAGGGGATCAGCCATGGTCTCAGAGAGTCGGAGATCAGCCATGGTCTCAGTGAGTAGGGGATGTGCCATGATCTCAGTGAGTCGGGTATCAGCCATGATCTCCGTGAGTAGGGAATCAGCCATGATGTCAGTGAGTAGGGGATCAGCCATGATCTCAGTGAGTCGGGAATCAGCCATGATCTCAGTGAGTAGGGGATCAGCCATGATCTCAGTGAGTCGGGAATCAGCCATGATCTCAGTGAGTAGGAGGTCAGCCATGATCTCAGTGAGTCGGGAATCAGCCATGATCTCAGAGAGTAGGAGTTCAGCCATGATCTCAGTCAGTAGGGGGATCAGCCATGATCTCAGTGAGTAGGAGGTCAGCCATGATCTCAGTGAGTAGGAGGTCAGACATGATCTTAGTGAGTAGGGGATCAGCCATGGTCTCAGTGAGTAGGGGATCAGCCGTGATCTCATTGAGTAGGGAATCAGCGATGGTCTCAGTGTGTACGGGATCAGACATGATCTCAGTGAGTAGGTGATCAGCCATGGTCTCAGTGAGTCGGAGATCAGCCATGTTCTCCGTGCATAGGAGTTCAACCATGATATCAGTGAGTAGGAGGTCAGACATGATCTTAGTGAGTAGGGGATCAGCCATGGTCTCAGTGAGTAGGGGATCAGCCGTGATCTCAGTGAGTAGGGGATCAGCCATGATCTCAGTGAGTTGGAGATCAGCCATGTTCTCCGTGCGTAGGAGTTCAACCATGATATCAGTGACTAGGGATCAGCCATGGTCTCAGTGAGTAGGGGATCAGCCATGATCTTAGTGAGTAGGGGATTAGCCATTGTCTCAGTGAGTTGGGGTTCATCCATGGTCTCAGTGAGTAGGGGATCATCCATGGTCGCAGTGAGTAGGGGATCAGCCATGATCTCAGTGAGTAGGGAATCATCATCGTCTCAGTGAGTAGGGGATTAGCAATGCTCTCTGTGAGTTGGGGATCAGCCATCGTCTCAGGGTGTCGGGGATCAGGCATGATCTCAGTGAATTGTAGATCAGCCTTGATCACAGTGAGTATGGGATCAGCCATAGTCTCAGTGAGTCGGAGATCAGCCATGTTCTCAGTGAGTAGGAGGTCAACCATGATATCAGTGACAAGGGGATGAGCCATGGTCTCAATGAATAGAAGGTCAACCATGATATCAGTGACTAGGGGATCAGCCATGGTCTCAGTAAATAGGGAATCGGCCATGATCTCAGTGCGTAGGAGGTCAGCCATGGTCTCACTGAGTATGGGAATCAGACATGGTCACAGTGAGTAGGGTATCAGCCATTACCTCAGTGAGTAGGAAATCAGCCATGGTCTCAATTCGTAGGGGATCAGCCATGATATCAGTGAGTAGGAAATCAGCCATGATATCAGTGAATAGGGAATCAGCCATGGTCTCAGTGAGTAGTTGACCAGCCATGGTCACAGTGAGTAGGGAATCAGCCACGGTCTCAGTGAGTAGAGGATCTGCCATGGTCTCAGTGAGTAGGGAATCAGCCATGATCTCAGTGAGTAGAGGATCAGCCATGATCTCAGTGAGTAGGAGGTCAGCCATGATCTCAGTGAGTAGGAGGTCAGACATGATCTTCGAGAGAAGGGGATCAGACATGGTCTCAGTGAGTAGGGGATCACCATGATCTTAGTGAGTAGGGAATTAGCCATTGTCTCAGTGAGTTGGGGATCAGTCATGTTCTCAGTGAGTAGGGGATCATCCATGGTCGCAGTGAGTAGGGTATCAGCCATGATCTCAGTGAGTAGGGAATCAGCCATGGGGTCAATGAGTTGGGGATCAGCCATGATCTTAGTGAGTAGGGAATTAGCCATTGTCTCAGTGAGTTGGGGTTCATCCATGGTCTCAGTGAGTAGGGGATCATCCATGGTCGCAGTGAGTAGGGGATCAGCCATGATCTCAGTCAGTAGGAGGTCAGCCATGATCTCAGTGAGTAGGAGGTCAGACATGATCTTCGTGAGAAGGGGATCAGCCATGGTCTCAGTGAGTAGGGGATCACCATGATCTTAGTGAGTAGGGAATTAGCCATTGTCTCAGTGGGTTGGGGATCAGTCATGTTCTCAGTGAGTAGGGAATCATCATCGTCTCAGTGAGTAGGGGATTAGCAATGCTCTCTGTGAGTTGGGGATCAGCCATCGTCTCAGGGTGTCGGGGATCAGGCATGATCTCAGTGAATTGTAGATCAGCCTTGATCACAGTGAGTATGGGATCAGCCATAGTCTCAGTGAGTCGGAGATCAGCCATGTTCTCAGTGAGTAGGAGGTCAACCATGATATCAGTGACAAGGGGATGAGCCATGGTCTCAATGAATAGAAGGTCAACCATGATATCAGTGATTAGGGGATCAGCCATGGTCTCAGTAAATAGGGAATCGGCCATGATCTCAGTGCGTAGGAGGTCAGCCATGGTCTCACTGAGTAGGGGATCAGCCATGATATCCGTGAGTAGGAAATCAGCCATGATATCAGTGAATAGGGAATCATCCATGGTCTCAGTGAATAGTTGACCAGCCATGGTCACAGTGAGTAGGGAATCAGCCACGGTCTCAGTGAGTAGAGGATCTGCCATGGTCTCAGTGAGTCGGGAATCAGCCATGATCTCAGTGTGTCGAGGATCAGCCATGATCTCAGTGAGTAGGAGGTCAGCCATGATCTCAGTGAGTAGGAGGTCAGACATGATCTTCGTGAGAAGGGGATCAGCCATGGTCTCAGTGAGTAGGGGATCACCATGATCTTAGTGAGTAGGGAATTAGCCATTGTCTCAGTGAGTTGGGGATCAGTCATGTTCTCAGTGAGTAGGGGATCATCCATGGTCGCAGTGAGTAGGGTATCAGCCATGATCTCAGTGAGTAGGGAATCAGCCATGGGGTCAATGAGTAGGGGATTAGTAATGCTCTCTGTGAGTTGGTGATCAGCCATCGTCTCAGGGTGTCGGGGATCAGCCATGATCACAGTGAGTTGGAGATCAGCCATGATCACAGTGAGTCGGGGATCAACCGTGATCTCAGTGCGTAGGGGAGCAGCCATGATCTCAGTGAGTAGGGGATCAGCCATGATATCAGTGAGTTGGAGGTCAGCCATTATCTCAGTGAGTACGAGGTCAACCATGATATCAGTGACTAAGGGATCAGCCATGGTCTCAGTGATTAGGAGGTCAACCATGATATCAGTGACTTGGGGATCAGACATGTTCTCAGTGAGTACGAGATCAGCCATTTTCTCAGTGAGTAGGAGGTCAACTATAATATCAGTGACTAGGGGATCTGCCATGATCTCAGTAAGTTTTAGATCTGCCATGATCTCATTGAGTCGGGAATCAGCGATGGTCTCAGTGTGTACGGGATCAGACATGATCTCAGTGAGTAGGGGATCAGCCATGGTCTCAGAGAGTCGGAGATCAGCCATGGTCTCAGTGAGTAGGGGATGTGCCATGATCTCAGCGAGTCGGGTATCAGCCATGATCTCCGTGAGTAGGGAATCAGCCATGATGTCAGTGAGTAGGGGATCAGCCATGATCTCAGTGAGTCGGGAATCAGCCATGATCTCAGTGAGTAGGAGGTCAGCCATGATCTCAGTGAGTAGGGGGATCAGCCATGATCTCAGTGAGTAGGAGGTCAGCCAGATCTCAGTGAGTAGGAGGTCAGACATGATCTTCGTGAGTAGGGGATCAGCCATGGTCTCAGTGAGTAGGGGATCAGCCATGATCTCAGTGAGTAGGGGATCAGCCATGATCTTAGTGAGTAGGGGATTAGCCATTGTCTCAGTGAGTTGGGGATCATCCATGGTCTCAGTGAGTAGGGGATCGTCCATGGTCGCAGTGAGTAGGGGATCAGCCATGATCTCACTGAGCAGGGAATCAGCCATGATCTCAGTGAGTCGGGGTTCAACCATGGTCTCAGTGAGTAGGGGGATCAGCCATGATCTCAGTGAGAAGGAGGTCAGCCATGATCTCCAGTGAGTAGGAGGTCAGACATGATCTTAGTGAGCAGGGGATCAGCCATGGTCTCAGTGAGTAGGGGATCAGCCAAGATCTCAGTGCGTAGGAGAGCAGCCATGATCTCAGTGAGTAGGGGATAGCCGTGATCTCAGTGAGTAGGGGATCAGCCATGATCTCAGTGAGTCGGAGATCAGCCATGTTCTCCGTGAGTAGGAGTTCAACCATGATATCAGTGACTAGGGATCAGCCATGGTGTCAGTGAGTAGGGGATCAGCCATGATATCAGTCAGTTGGATGTCAGCCATTATCTCAGTGAGTACGAGGTCAACCATGATATCAGTGACTAAGGGATCAGCCATGGTCTCAGTGATTAGGAGGTCAACCATGATATCAGTGACTCGGGGATCAGACATGTTCTCAGTGAGTACGAGATCAGCCATTTTCTCAGTGAGTAGGAGATCAACTATAATATCAGTGACTAGGGGATCTGCCATGATCTCAGTAAGTTTTAGATCAGCCATGATCTCATTGAGTCGGGAATCAGCGATGGTCTCAGTGTGTACGGGATCAGACATGATCTCAGTGAGTAGGGGATCAGCCATGGTCTCAGAGAGTCGGAGATCAGCCATGGTCTCAGTGAGTAGGGGATGTGCCATGATCTCAGTGAGTCGGGTATCAGCCATGATCTCCGTGAGTAGGGAATCAGCCATGATGTCAGTGAGTAGGGGATCAGCCATGATCTCAGTGAGTAGGGAATCAGCCATGATCTCAGTGAGTAGGGGATCAGCCATGATCTCAGTGAGTCGGGAATCAGCCATGATCTCAGTGAGTAGGAGGTCAGCCATGATCTCAGTGAGTAGGGGGATCAGCCATGACCTCAGTGAGTAGGAGGTCAGCCAGATCTCAGTGAGTAGGAGGTCAGACATGATCTTAGTGAGTAGGGGATCAGCCATGGTCTCAGTGAGTAGGGGATCAGCCATGATCTCAGTGAATTGGGGATCAGCCATGATCTTAGTGAGTAGGGGATTAGCCATTGTCTCAGTGAGTTGGGGATCATCCATGGTCTCAGTGAGTAGGGGATCGTCCATGGTCGCAGTGAGTAGGGGATCAGCCATGATCTCACTGAGTAGGGAATCAGCCATGATCTCAGTGAGTCGGGGTTCAGCCATGGTCTCAGTGAGTAGGGGGATCAGCCATGATCTCAGTGAGTAGGAGGTCAGACATGATCTCAGTGAGTAGGGGATAGCCGTGATCTCAGTGAGTAGGGGATCAGCCATGATCTCAGTGAGTCGGAGATCAGCCACATTCTCCGTGAGTAGGAGTTCAACCATGATATCAGTGACTAGGGATCAGCCATGGTCTCAGAGAGTAGGGGATCAGCCATGATCTTAGTGAGTAGGGGATTAGCCATTGTCTCAGTGAGTTGGGGATCATCCATGGTCTCAGTGAGTAGGGGATCATCCATAGTCGCAGAGTAGGGGATCAGCCATGATATCAGTGAGTAGGGAATCATCATCGTCTCAGTGAGTAGGGGATTAGCAATGCTCTCTGTGAGTTGGGGATCTGCCATCGTCTCAGGGTGTCGGGGATCAGGCATGATCTCAGTGAATTGTAGATCAGCCTTGATCACAGTGAGTATGGGATCAGCCATATTCTCAGTGAGTCGGAGATCAGCCATGTTCTCAGTGAGTAGGAGGTCAACCATGATATCAGTGACTAGGGGATCAACCATGGTCTCAGTAAATTGGGGATCGGCCATGATCTCAGTGCGTAGGAGGTCAGCCATGGTCTCACTGAGTAGGGGAATCAGACATGGTCACAGTGAGTAGGGTATCAGCCATTACCTCAGTGAGTAGGAAATCAGCCATGGTCTCAATACGTAGGGGATCAGCCATGATATCAGTTAGTCGGAAATCAGCCATGGTCTCAGTGAGTAGGTGGCCAGCCATGGTCACAGTGAGTAGGGAATCAGCCACGGTCTCAGTGAGTAGAGGAACTGCCATGGTCTCAGTGAGTAGGGAATCAGCCATGATCTCAGTGAGTAGAGGATCAGCCATGATCTCAGTGAGTAGGAGGTCAGCCATGAACTCACTGAGTAGAAGGTCAGACATGATCTTCGTGAGAAGGGGATCAGCCATGGTCTCAGTGAGTACGGGATCAGCCATGATCTCAGTGAGTAGGGAATCATCATCGTCTCAGTGAGTAGGGGATTAGCAATGCTCTCTGTGAGTTGGGGATCAGCCATCGTCTCAGGGTGTCGGGGATCAGGCATGATCTCAGTGAATTGTAGATCAGCCTTGAGCACAGTGAGTATGGGATCAGCCATAGTCTCCGTGAGTCGGAGATCAGCCATGTTCTCAGTGAGTAGGGGATCAGCCATGATATCAGTGAGTTGGAGGTCAGCCATTATCTCAGTGAGTACGAGGTCAACCATGATATCAGTGACTAGGGGATCAGCCATGGTCTCAGTGATTAGGAGGTCAACCATGATATCAGTGACTCGGGGATCAGCCATGGTCTCAGCGAGTCAGAGATCAACCACGTTCTCAGTGAGTAGGAAGTCAACCATGATATCAGTGACGACGGGATCAGCCATGGTCTCAGTAAATAGGGGATCGGCCATGATCTCAGTGAGTACGAGGTCAGCCATGATATCAGTGAGTATGAGGTCAGCCATGATCTCAGTGAGTAGGAGGTCATCCATGGTCTCACTGAGTAGGGGAATCAGACATGGTCTCAGTGAGTAGAGTATCAGCCATGACCTCAGTGAGTAGGAAATCAGCCATGGTCTCAATGCGTAGGGGATCAGCCATGATATCAGTGAGTAGGAAATCAGCCATGATATCAGTGAATAGGGAATCAGCCATGGTCTCAGTGAGTAGGTGGCCAGCCATGGTCACAGTGAGTAGGGAATCAGCCACGGTCTCAGTGCATAGGGATTTAGCAATGTTCTCAGTGAGTAGGCGATCAGCCATGATCTCAGTGAGTAGGGGATCTGCCATGGTCTCAGTGAGTAGGGGATCAGCCATAGTCTAAGTGAGTAGGGGATCAGCCATGAACTCAGTGAGTAGGAGGTCAGCCATGATATCAGTGACTAGGGGATCAGCCATGGTCACAGTAAGTAGGGGATTTGCAATGCTCTCAGTAAGTCGGAGGTCAGCCATGATCTCAATGAGTCGGGGATCAGCCATGATCTCAGTGAGTCGGGGTTCAGCCATGGTCTCAGTGAGTAGGGGGATCAGCCATGATCTCAGTGAGAAGGAGGTCAGCCATGATCTCCAGTGAGTAGGAGGTCAGACATGATCTTAGTGAGTAGGGGATCAGCCATGGTCTCAGTGAGTAGGGGATCAGCCACGATCTCAGTGCGTAGGAGAGCAGCCATGATCTCAGTGAGTAGGGGATAGCCGTGATCTCAGTGAGTAGGGGATCAGCCATGATCTCAGTGAGTCGGAGATCAGCCATGTTCTCCGTGAGTAGGATTTCAACCATGATATCAGTGACTAGGGATCAGCCATGGTCTCAGTGAGTAGGGGATCAGCCATGATCTTAGTGAGTAGGGGATTAGCCATTGTCTCAGTGAGTTGGGGATCATCCATGGTCTCAGTGAGTAGGGGATCATCCATGGTCGCAGAGTAGGGGATCAGCCATGATATCAGTGAGTAGGGAATCATCATCGTCTCAGTGAGTAGGGGATTAGCAATGCTCTCTGTGAGTTGGGGATCAGCCATCGTCTCAGGGTGTCTGGGATCAGGCATGATCTCAGTGAATTGTCGATCAGCCTTGATCACAGTGAGTATGGGATCAGCCATATTCTCAGTGAGTCGGAGATCAGCCATGTTCTCAGTGAGTAGGAGGTCAACCATGATATCAGTGACTAGGGGATCAGCCATGGTCTCAGTAAATTGGGGATCTGCCATGATCTCAGTGCGTAGGAGGTCAGCCATGGTCTCACTGAGTAGGGGAATCAGACATGGTCACAGTGAGTAGGGTATCAGCCATTACCTCAGTGAGTAGGAAATCAGCCATGGTCTCAATACGTAGGGGATCAGCCATGATATCAGTGAGTCGGAAATCAGCCATGATATCAGTGAATAGGGAATCAGCCATGGTCTCAGTGAGTAGGTGGCCAGCCATGGTCACAGTGAGTAGGGAATCAGCCACGGTCTCAGTGAGTAGAGGAACTGCCATGGTCTCAGTGAGTAGGGAATCAGCCATGATCTCAGTGAGTAGAGGATCAGCCATGATCTCAGTGAGTAGGAGGTCAGCCATGAACTCACTGAGTAGAAGGTCAGACATGATCTTCGTGAGAAGGGGATCAGCCATGGTCTCAGTGAGTAGGGGATCAGCCATGACCTTAGTGAGTAGGGAATTAGCCATTGTCTCAGTGAGTTGGGGATCAGTCATGTTCTCAGTGAATAGGGGATCATCCATGGTCGCAGTGAGTAGGGGATCAGCAATGATCTCAGTGAGTCGGGGATCAGCCATGGTCTCAGTGAGTCGGGGATCAGCCATGGTATCAGTGAGTAGGTGATCAGCCATGATCTCCGTGAGTCGGGAATCAGCCATGATGTCAGTGAGTAGGAGATCAGCCATGATCTCAGTGAGTAGGGAATCAGCCATGATCTCAGTGAGTAGGGGATCAGCCATGATCTCAGTGAGTCGGGAATCAGCCATGATCTCAGTGAGTAGGAGGTCAGCCATGATCTCAGTGAGTAGGGGGATCAGCCATGATCTCAGTGAGTAGGAGGTCAGCCATGATCTCAGTGAGTTGTAGGTCAGACATGATCTTAGTGAGTAGGGGATCAGCCATGGTCTCAGTGATTAGGGGATCAGCCGTGATCTCAGTGCGTAGGGGAGCAGCCATGATCTCAGTGAGTAGGGGATCAGCCGTGATCTCAGTGAGTAGGGGATTAGCCATGATCTCAGTGAGTCGGAGATCAGCCATGTTCTCCGTGAGTAGGAGTTCAACCATGATATCAGTGACTCGGGATCAGCCATGGTCTCAATGAGTAGGGGATCAGCCATGATCTTAGTGAGTAAGGGATTAGCCATTGTCTCAGTGAGTTGGGGATCATCCATGGTCTCAGTGAGTAGGGGATCATCCATGGCCGCAGTGAGTAGGGGATCAGCCATGATCTCAGTGAGTAGGGAATCATCATCGTCTCAGGGAGTAGGGGATTAGCAATGCTCTCTTTGAGTTGGGGATCAGCCATCGTCTCAGGGTGTCGGGGATCAGGCATGATCTCAGTGAATTGTAGATCAGCCTTGAGCACAGTGAGTATGGGATCAGCCATAGTCTCCGTGAGTCGGAGATCAGCCATGTTCTCAGTGAGTAGGGGATCAGCCATGATATCAGTGAGTTGGAGGTCAGCCATTATCTCAGTGAGTACGAGGTCAACCATGATATCAGTGACTAGGGGATCAGCCATGGTCTCAGTGATTAGGAGGTCAACCATGATATCAGTGACTCGGGGATCAGCCATGGTCTCAGTGAGTAGGAGGTCAACCATGATATCAGTGACTAGGGGATCAGCCATGTTCTCAGCGAGTCAGAGATCAACCACGTTCTCAGTGAGTAGGAAGTCAACCATGATATCAGTGACGACGGGATCAGCCATGGTCTCAGTAAATAGGGGATCGGCCATGATCTCAGTGAGTACGAGGTCAACCATGATATCAGTGACTAGGGGATCAGCCATGGTCTCAGTGATTAGGAGGTCAACCATGATATCAGTGACTCGGGGATCAGCCATGGTCTCAGTGAGTAGGAGGTCAACCATGATATCAGTGACTAGGGGATCAGCCATGTTCTCAGCGAGTCAGAGATCAACCACGTTCTCAGTGAGTAGGAAGTCAACCATGATATCAGTGACGACGGGATCAGCCATGGTCTCAGTAAATAGGGGATCGGCCATGATCTCAGTGAGTAGGAGGTCAGCCATGATATCAGTGAGTAGGAGGTCATCCATGGTCTCACTGAGTAGGGGAATCAGACATGGTCTCAGTGAGTAGAGTATCAGCCATGACCTCAGTGAGTAGGAAATCAGCCATGGTCTCAATGCGTAGGGGATCAGCCATGATATCAGTGAGTAGGAAATCAGCCATGATATCAGTGAATAGGGAATCAGCCATGGTCTCAGTGAGTAGGTGGCCAGCCATGGTCACAGTGAGTAGGGAATCAGCCACGGTCTCAGTGAATAGGGGTTTAGCAATGTTCTCAGTGAGTAGGCGATCAGCCATGATCTCAGTGAGTAGGGGATCTGCCATGGTCTCAGTGAGTAGGGGATCAGCCATAGTCTAAGTGAGTAGGGGATCAGCCATGAACTCAGTGAGTAGGAGGTCAGCCATGATATCAGTGACTAGGGGATCAGCCATGGTCACAGTAAGTAGGGGATTTGCAATGCTCTCAGTAAGTCGGAGGTCAGCCATGATCTCAATGAGTCGGGGATCAGCCATGGTCTCAGTGAGTCGGAGATCAGCTATGATTTCAGTGAGTAGGGGATCAGCCATGATCTCAGTGAGTAGGTGATCAGCCATGATATCAGTGAGTAGGGAATCAGCCATGGTCTCAGTGAGTAGGGGATTAGCAACGCTCTCAGTGAGGAGGGGATCAGCCATGGTTTCAGGGAGTAGGGGATCAGCTAGGATCTCTGTGGATAGCAGATCAACAATAGTCTCAGTAAGTGGGAGGTCAGCCATGATCTCAGTGAGTCGGGGATCATGCATGGTCTCAGTGAGTAGGGGATCAGCCATGATCTCAGTGAGTAGGTCAGGCGTGATATCAGTGAGTCGGGGATCAGCCATGTTCTCAGTGAGTATGAGGTCAACCATGATATCAGTGAGTAGGGGATCAGCCATGATGTCAGTGAGTAGGAGATCAGACATGATCTCAGTGCGTAGGGCATCAGCCATGATCTCAGTGAGTTGGAGATCAGCCATGGTGTCAGTGAGTAGGGAAACAGCGATGGTCTCAGTGTGTACGGGATCAGATATGATCTCCGTGGGTTGCAGATCAACCATAGTCTCCGCAAGCCGGAGTTTAGCCATAGTCTCAGTGAGTAGGGGATCAGCCATGGTCTCAGTGAGTAGGGGATCAGCCATGATCTCAGTGAGTAGGAGGTCAGGCGTGATATCAGTGAGTAGGGGATCAGCCATGATCTCAGTGAGTATGCGGTCAACCATGATATCAGTGACTAGGAGATCAGCCATGATGTCAGTGAGTAGGAATTCAGCCATGATCTCAGTGAGTCGGGGATCAGCCATGATCTCAGTAAGTAGGGGATCAGCCATGATCTCAGTGAGTAGGGAATCAGCCACGATCTCAGTGTGTACGGGATCAGATATGATCTCTGCAGGTAGCAGATCAACCATAGTCTCTGTAAGTCGGAGGTCAGCCATGATCTCAGTGAGTAGGAGGTCAGCCATGATCCCAGTGAGTAGGAGGTCAGACATGATCCCAGTGAGTAGGAGGTCAGACATGATATCAGTGACTAGGGGATCAGCCATGGTCTCAGTGAGTCGGAGATCAGCCATGCTCTCAGTGAGTATGAGGTCAACCATGATATCAGTGACTAGGGTCGGCCGTGGTCTCAGTAAGTTTTAGATCAGCCATGATGTCTGTGATTTGGAGATCAGACATGATCTCAGTGAGTAGGGGATCAGGCATGATCTCAGTGAGTTGGAGATCAGCCATGGTGTCAGTGAGTAGGGAATCAGCGATGGTCTCAGTGTGTATGGGATCAGATAGGATATCCGTGGGTCGCAGATCAACCATAGTCTCCGTAAGTCGGAGTTCAGCCATGATGTCAGTGAGTCGAGGATCAGCCGTGGTCTCAGTGAGTAGGGGATCAGCCATGATCTCAGTGAGTAGGGGATCAGCCATGACCTCAGTGAGTGGGAATCAGCCATGATCTCAGTGTGTACGGGATCAGATATGATCTCTGTGGGTAGCAGATCAACCATAGTCTATGTAAGTCAGAGGTCAGCCATAATCTCAGTGAGTCGGGGAACAGCCATGGTCTCAGTGAGTCGGGGATCAGCCATGGTCTCAGTGAGTAGGGTATCAGACATGATCTCAGTGAGTAGGAGGTCAGACATGATCTTAGTGAGTAGGGGATCAGCCATGGTCTCAGTGAGTAGGGGATCAGCCATGACCTCAGTGAGTCGGGAATCACCATGGTCTCAGTGAGTAGGAGGTCAGCCATGATCTCAGTGAGTAGGGGATCAGCCATGATCTCAGTGAGTCCGGGATCAGCCATGGTCTCAGTGAGTAGGAGGTCAGCCATGATCTCAGTGATTTGGAGATCCGCCATGATCTCAGTGAGTTGGAGATCAGCCATAATCATAGTGAGTAGGGGATCAGCTGTGATCTCAGTGAGTTGGAGATCAGCCATTTTCTCAGTGTGTAGGAGGTCAACCACGATAGCAGTGAGTAGGGAATCAGCCATGATTCCCGACTCACTGAATCCGCCATGATTTCAGCGAGTAGGGGATCAGCCATGATCTCACCGCGTACTGGATCAGCCATTATCTCAGTGAGGAGGAGATCAGCCTTGATCATAGTAAGTAGGAAATCAGCTATGATCTCAGTGATTGGTGATCAGCCATGGTCTCAGTGAGTAGGGGATTAGCCATGGTTTCAGTGAGTAAGAAATCAGCCATCATCGTAGTGAGTAGGGGATCAGCCATGGTATCAGTGAGTAGGGGGTCAGCCATGATCTCAGGGACTGAAGATCAGCCATGATGTCAGCGAGTAGGGGATCAGCCATAATCTCACCGAGTAGCGGGTCCGCCATGATCTCAGTGAGGAGGAGATCAGCCTTGATATCAGTGAGTAGGAGATCAGCCATGGTCTCAGTGAGTAGGGGAATCAGCCATGATCTCAGTGAGTCGGGAATCAGCCATGATCTCAATGAGTAGATGATCAGTTATGCTCTCAGCGAGTAGGGGATCAGCCATGATCTCAGTGAGTAGGGGACCAGCCATGATATCAGTAAGTGGGGGATCAGCCATGGTCTCACTGAGTCGGGGAACAGCCATGGTCTGAGTGAGTAGGGGATCAGCCATGATCTCAGTGAGCCGGGGATCACCATGGTCTCAGTGAGTAGGGGATCAACTATGATCTCAGTGAGTAGGAGGTCAGCCATGATCTCAGTGAGTAGGGGATCAGCCATGATCTCAGTGAGTCGGAGATCAGCCATGATCTCAGTGAGTAGGGGATCAGCCATGATCTCAGTGAGTAGGAGGTCAGCCATGATCTCAGTGAGTAGGAGGCCAGGCATGATGTTAGTGAGTAGGAGGTCAGCCATGATCTCAGTGATTTGGAGATCAGCCATGATCTCAGTGAGTTGGAGATCAGCCATAATCATAGTGAGTAGGGGATCAGCCGTGATCTCAGTGCGTAGGAGGTCAACCATGATCTTCGTGGGTAGCAAATCAACCATAGTCTCAGTAAGTCGGATGTCAGCCATGATCTCAATGAGTCGGGGATCAGCCATGGTCTCAGTGAGTTGGAGATCAGCGATTTTCTCAGTATGTAGGAGGTCAACCATGATCTCAGTGAGTAGGGAATCCGCCATGATCTCAGCGAGTAGGGGATCAGCCATGATCTCACCGCACACAGGATCAGCCATGATCAGCCATGGTCTCAGTGAGTAGGGGATTAGCAATGCTCTCAGTGAGTAGGAGATCAGCCATGATCTCAGTGAGTAGAGGTTCAGCTATGATCTTCGTGGGTAGCAGATCAACCATAGTCTCAGTAAGTCGGATGTCAGCCATGACCTCAATGAGTCGGGGATCAGCCATGGTCTCAGTGAGTGGAGATCAGCCATTTTCTCAGTGTGTAGGAGGTCAACCATGATATCAGTGTGTAGGGGATCAGCCATTGTCTCAGTGAGTAGGGAATCCGCCATGATCTCAGCG
The DNA here is from genome assembly GCF_037043375.1 of Chiloscyllium plagiosum. Lineage (NCBI taxonomy): Eukaryota > Metazoa > Chordata > Chondrichthyes > Orectolobiformes > Hemiscylliidae > Chiloscyllium > Chiloscyllium plagiosum. The sequence goes on from NW_028270183.1 coordinate 37,996,638, forward strand.
AGTAGGGGATAAGCCATGATCTCCCCGCATAGTGGATCAGCCATGATCTCAGTGAGGAGGAGATCAGCCTTGATCTTAATGAGTAGGGGATCAGCCATGATCTCAGTGAGGAGGGAATCAACCATGATCACAGCGAGTACGAGTTCAGCCATGATATCAGTGAGTCGGATATCAGCCATTTTCTCAGTGAGTAGATGGTCAACCATGATCTCAGTGACCTGGGATTCAGCCATGATCTCAATGAGTAGGAGATAAGCCATGATCTCAATGAGTAGGGCATCAGCCATGATCTCAGTGGGTTGGAGATCAACTATGATCTCAGTGAGTACGGGATCAGCCATGACCTCAGTGAGTAGGGGATGAGCCATGATCTCAGTGAGTTGGTGAACAGCCATGACCGCATGAGGAGGACATCAACCATGATCACCGTGAGTACGAGTTCAGCCATGATATCAGTGAGTTGGATTTCAGCCATTTTCTCAGTGAGTCGGAGGACAACCATGACCTTCGTAGCAGATCAAGCATAGTCTCAGTAAGTCGGGCGTCAGCCATGATCTCAATGAGTCGGGGATCAGCCATTCTCTCAGTGAGTCGGGCTTCAACAATGGCCTCATTGAGTCGGAGGTTAACCATGATCTGAGTGAGTTGCAGATCAGCCATGATCTCAGTAACTTGGGGACCTGCTATGATCTCAGTGAGTTGGTGATCAGCCATGATCTCAGTGAGTAGGGGATCAGCAATGCTCTCAGTGAGTAGGAGATCAGCCATGGTCTCAGTGAGTAGGGGATCAGCCATGATCTTCGTGGGTAGCAGATCAACCATAGTCTCAGTAAGTCGGATGTCAGCCATGATCTCAATGAGTCGGGGATCAGCCATGGTCTCAGTGAGTTGGAGATCAGCCATTTTCTCAGTGTGTAGGAGGACAACCATGATCACAGTGAGTAGGGAATCAGCCATGATCTCAGTGAGTAGGGAATCCGCCATGATCTCAGCGAGTAGGGGATCAGCCATGATCTCACCGCATACAGGATCAGCCATGATCAGCCATGGTCTCCGTGAGTAGGGGATTAGCAATGCTCTCAGTGAGTAGGAGATCAGCCATGATCTCAGTGAGTAGAGGTTCAGCTATGATCTTCGTGGGTAGCAGATCAACCATAGTCTCAGTACGTCGGAGATCAGCCATGATCCCAATGAGTCGGGGATCAGCCATGGTCTCAGTGAGTTGGAGATTACCCATTTTCTCAGTGTGTAGGAGGTCAACCATGACATCAGTGACTAGGGAATCAACCATGATCTCAGGGTGTAGGGAATCCGCCATGATCTCAGCGAGTAGGAGATCAGACATGATCTCGCAGCATAGTGGATCAACCATGATCTCAGTGAGGTGGAGATCAGCCTTGATCTTAGTGAGTAGGAGATCAGCCATGATCTCAGTGATTAGGAGATCAGCCATGATTTCAGTGAGTAGGGGATTAGCCATCATCTCAGTGAGTAGGGGATCAGCCATGATCTCAGTGAGTAGGAGGTCAGCCGTGATATCAGTGAGTACGAGATCAGCCATGATCTCAGTGAGTCAAAGATCAGCCATGTTCTCAGTGAGTAGGAGGTCAACCATGATATCAGTGACTAGGGGATCTGCCATGGTCTCAGTAAGTTTTAGATCAGCCATGATGTCAGTGAGTAGGAGATCAGCCATGATCTCAGTGAGTAGGGGATCATTCATGATCTCAGTGAGTAGTGGATCAGCCATGGTCTCAGTGAGTAGGTTATCAGCCATGATCTCAGTGAGTAGGAGATAAGCCAAAATCTCAATGAATAGGGCATCAGCCATGATCTCAGTGAGTTGGAGATCAACTATGATCTCAGTGAGTACGGGATCAGCCATGACCTCAGTGAGTAGGGGATGAGCCATGATCTCTGTGAGTTGGTGATCAGCCATGATCTCAGTGAGTTGGTGAACAGCCATGATCGCATGAGGAGGACATCAACCATGATCACAGTGAGTACGAGTTCAGTCATGATATCAGTGAGTCGGATTTCAGCCATTTTCTCAGTGAGTAGGAGGTCAACCATGATCTTCGTAGCAGATAACCATAGTCTCAGTAAGTCGGATGTCAGCCATGATCTCAATGAGTCGGGGATCAGCCATGGTCTCAGTGAGTAGGGAATCAGCCATGGTCTCAGTGAGTAGGGGATTAGCAATGCTCTCAGTGAGTAGGAGATCAGCCATGATTTCAGTGAGTAGGGGATCAGCCATGATCTCAGTGAGTAGGGGGTCAACCATGATCTTCGTGGGTAGCAGATCAACCATAGTCTCAGTAAGTCGGATGTCAGCCATGATCTCAATGAGTCGGGGATCAGCCATGGTCTCAGTGAGTTGGAGATCAGCCATTTTCTCAGTGTGTAGGAGGTCAACCATGATATCAGTGAGCAGGGAATCAGCCATGATCTCAGTGAGTAGGGAATCCGCATGATCTCAGCGAGGAGGTGATCAGCCATGATCTCAGTGATTGGTGATCAGCCATAATCTCAGTGATTAGGAGATCAGCCATGATTTCAGTGAGTATCTGATTAGCCATGATCTCAGTGAGTCGAGGATCACCATGGTCTGAGTGAGTAGGGGATCAGCCATGATCTCAGTGAGTAGGAGGTCAGCCATGATCTCAGTGAGTCGGGGATCAGCCATGGTCTCAGTGAGTAGGGGATCAGCCATGGTCTCAGTGAGTAGGGAATCAGCCATGGTCTCAGTGAGTAGGGATCAGCCATGATCTCAGTGAGTCGGGGATCAGCCATCGTCTCAGGCTGTCGGGGATCAGCCATGATCTCTGTAGGCAGCAGATCAACCATAGTCTCAGTACGTTGGAGGTCGGCCATGATCTCGGTGAGTTGCGGAGCCATGGTCTCAGTGAGTAGGGGATCAGCCATGATCTCAGGGAGTAGGGAATCAGCCATGATCTCAGTCAGTCGGAGGTCAGCATGATCTCAGGGAGTAGGGAATCAGCCATGATCTCAGTGAGTAGGAGGTCAGCCGTGGTCTCAGTGATTCGGGAATCAGCCATGGTCTCAGTGAGTAGGGTATCAGCCATGATATCAGTGAGTAGGGAATCAGCCAATGTTCTCAATGCGTAGGGGATTTGCCATGATAACAGTGAGTAAGAATTCGGCCATGGTCTCAATGCATATGGGGATCAGCCATGATCTCATTGAGTAGGGAATCAGCCATGGTCTCAGTGAGTAGGGGATCAGCCATGATATCAGTGAGTAGGGAATCAGCCATGGTCTCAGTGAGTAGGGGATCAGCCATGGTCTCAGTGAGTCGGGGTTCAGCCATGGTCTCAGTGAGATGGAGCTCAGCCATAATCTCAGTGAGTAGGGGATCAGCCATGATCACAGTGATTAGGGAATCAGCCATGATCACAGTGAGTAGGGGATCAGCCATGGTCTCAGTGAGTAGGGCATCAGCCATGATCTCAGTGATTAGGAGATCAGCCATGATTTCAGTGAGTAGGGATCAGCCATGGTCACAGTGAGTAGGAGATCAGCCATGATTTCGGTGAGTAGGGAATTTGCCATGGTCTCAGTGAGTAAGGGAACAGCCATGATCTCAGTGAGTAGGGGATCAGCCAACATCTCATTGGGTTTGGTCCAGCCATGATCTCAGTGAGTAGGGAATCAGCCATGATCTCAGTGTGTAGGACATCAGACATGGTCTCAGTGAGTTGGAACTCAGCCATGATCTCAGTGAGTAGGGGTCATCCATGATCTCAGTGAGTAGGGCAACCGCCATGGTATCAGTGAGTAGGAGACCAGCCATGATCTCAGTGAGTTAGTGATCAGCCATGATCTCAGTAAGTGGTGCATCAACAATGGTCTCAATGCGTAGGAGGTTATCCATGATCTGAGTGAGTAGGAGATCAGCCATGATCTCAGTGAGTTAGTGATCAGCCATCCTCTCAGTGAGTAGGGCATCAACAATGGTCTCAATGAGTAGGAGGTTATCCATGATCTGAGTGAGTAGGAGATCAGCCATGATCTTAGTAACTTGGGGACCAGCCATGATCTCAGTGAGTAGGGGATCAGCCATAGTCTCAGTGAGTTGGAGATCAGCCAGGATCTCAGTGAGTAAATCAGCCATGATCTCAATGAGTAGGGAATACACCATGATCTCAGTAACTTGGGGACCAGCCATGCTCTCAGTGAGTAGGGGATCAGCCATGGCCACAGTGAGTAAGAGATCAGCCATGAACTCAGTGAGTAAGGGATCAGCCATGGTCTCAGTGAGTAGGGATCAGACATGATCTCAGTGAGTAGGGTATCAGCCATGTTCTCAGTGAGTAGGGGATCAGCCATGACCTCAGTGAGTAGGGGATCAGCCATGGTCTCAGTGAGTAGGGAATCAGCCATGATCTCAGTGAGTAGGAGTTCAGCCATGATCTCAATGAGTAGGGGATCAGCTATAATCTCAATGAGTAGGGGATTAGCCATGATCTCAGTGAGTAGGAGCTCAGCCATGATCTCAGTGATCAGGAGATCAGCCATGATTTCAGTGTGTACGGGATCAGCCATGTTCTCAGTGAGTAGGGGATCAGCCATGACCTCAGTGAGTAAGGGATCAGGCATGGTCTCACTGAGTAGGGGATCAGCCATGATATCAGTGAGTAAGGATCAGCCATGGTCACAGTGAGTAGGAGATCATCCATGATTTCAGTGAGTAGGGAATCTGCCATGATCTCAGTGAGTAGGGGAACAGCCATGATCTCAATGAGTAGGGGATCAGCCAACATCTCAGTGAGTAGGGGTCCAGCCATGATCTCAGTGAGTAGGGAATCAGCCATGATCTCAGTGAGTAGGACATCAGACATGGTCTCAGTGAGTTGGAGCTCAGCCATAATCACAGTGAGTTAGTGATCGGCCATCCTATCAGTGAGTAGGGCATCAACAATGGTCTCAATGAGTTGGAGGTTAACCATGATCTGAGTGAGTAGGAGATCAGCCATGATCTCAGTAACTAGTGGACCAGCCATGATCTCAGTGAGTAGGGGATCAGCCATGGTCTCAGTGAGTACGAGATCAGTCATGATCTCAGTGAGTTGGAGATCAGCCATAATCTCAGTGTGTAGATCAGCCATGATCTCAATGAGTAGGGGATTAGCCATGATCTCAGTGAGTAGGAGATCAGCCTGGATCTCAGTGATTAGATCAGCCATGATCTCAATGAGTAGGGAATCCACCATAATCACAGTATCATTTGGGACCAGCCATGCTCTCAGTGAGTAGGGGATCAGCCATGGGATCAGTGATTACGATCAGCCATGAACTCAGTGAGTTGGAGATCAACCCTAATTTCAATGAGTAGGGGATCAGCCATGATCTCACTGATGAGGAGAACAGCCATGATCTCAGTGAGTAGGAGATCAGCCACGATCTCAGAGAGTAGGGGATCAGCCATGATCTCTGTGAGTAGGAAATCAGCCATGATCTCAGTGAGTAGGATAACAGCCAAGATCTCAGTGAGTGGAAGATCAGCCATGATCTCAGTGAATTGGGGATCACCCACGGTCTGAGTGAGGAGGGGATCAGCCATGATCACAGTGATTTGGGGATCAGACATGATCTCAGAGATTAGGGGATCCGCCATGGTCTCAGTGAATAGGGAATCAGCCATGATCTCAGTGAGTAGGGTATCAGCCATGGTCTCAGTGAGTAGGGAATCAGCCATGGTCTCAGCGAGTAGGAGATCAGCCATGATCTCAGTGATTAGGAGATCAGCCATGATTTCAGTGAGTACGGGGTCAGCCTTGTTCTCAGTGAGTAGGGGATCAGCCATGACCTTTGTGAGTAAGAGATCTGACATGGTCTCACTTAGTAGGGGAGCAGCCATGGTCTCAGTGATTAGGAGTACGGCCATGATTTCAGTGAGTAGGGATCAGCCATGGTCACAGTGAGTAGGAGATCAGCCATGATTTCAGTGAGTAGGGAATCTGCCATGATCTCAGTAAGTAGGGGAACAGCCATGATCTCAGTGTGTACCGGATCAGCCAACATCTCATTGAGTAGGGGTCCAGCCATGATCTCAGTGAGTAGGGAATCAGCCATGATCTCAGTGAGTAGGACATCAGACATGGTCTCAGTGAGTTGGAGCTTAGGTATAATCTCAGTGAGTTAGTGATCAGCCATCCTCTCAGTGAGTAGGGCATCAACAATGGTCTCAATGAGTAGGAGGTTTCCCAAGATCTGAGTGAGTAGGAGATCAGCCATGATCTCAGTAACTTGTGGACCAGCCATGATCTCAGTGAGTAGGGTATCAGCCATGGTCTCAGTGAGTAGGGGATCAGCCATGATCTCAGTGAGTTGGAGATCAGCCATGATTTCAGTGAGTAGGGGATTACTGCCTGTCGCAGTGACTCGGGGATCAGCCATAATCTCAGTGAGTAGTTAATCAGCCATGGTCTCAGTGAGTAGGGGATCAGCCATGATCTCAGTAATTTGGGGACCAGCCATGCTCTCAGTTAGTAGGGGATCAGCCATGGTCTCAGCGCGTACGGGATCAGCCATGGTCTCAGTGAGTTGGAGATCAGCCAGTATCTCAGTGAGTATATCAGCCATGATCTCAATGAGTAAGGGATCAGCCCTGATCTCAGTGAGTAGGAGATCAGCCACAATCTCAGTGAGTAGGGGATCAGCCACGATCCCGGTGAGTAGGGAATCAGGCATGATCTCAGTGAGTCGGGAATCAGCCATGACCTCAGTGAGTAGGAGATCAGACATGATCCCGGTGAGTAGGGGATCAGCCATGATCTCAGTGAGGAGGGAATCAGCCATAATCTCAGTGAGTAGGGGAACAGCCATGATCTCAGTGTGTAGGGGATCAGCCATCATCTCAGTGAGTAGGGGGATCAGCCATGATCTAAGTGATTAGCGGATCAGCCATGGTCTCAGTGTGTAGGGGATCTGCTCTGATTCCCGTGAGTAGGGGATCAGCCATGATCTTACTGAGTAGTTGATCAGACATGATCTCAGTGAGTTAGTGATCAGCCATCCTTTCAGTGTATATGGCATCCACAATGGTCTCAGTGAGTAGGACATCCGTCATGGTCTCTGTGAGTTGGAGCTCAGCCATGATCTCAGTGGGTACGGGCCACCTATGATCTCACTGAGTAGGGAAACAGCCATGATCTCAGTGAGTTGGGCATCCACCATGGTATCAGTGAGTAGGAGATCAGCCATGATCTCAGTGAGTTAGTGATCAGCCATCCTCTCAGTGAGTTGGGCATCAACAATGGTCTCAGTGAGTCGGAGGTTAACCATGATCTGAGTGAATAGGAGTTCAGCCATGATCTCAGTAACTTGGGGATCAGCCAAGGTCTCAGTGAGTATGTGATCAGCCATGATCTCAGTGAGTAGAGGCTCAGCCATGATCTCAGTGACTTGGGGATCAGACATGATCTCAGTGAGTATAAGATCAGCCATGATCTCAGTGAGTTGGAGATCAGCCAGGATCACAGTGAGTAGATCAGCCATGATCTCAATGAGTAGGGGATAAGCCATGATCTCATTAACTTTGGGACCAGCCATGCTCTCAATGAGTAGGGGTTCAGCCATGGTATCAGTGAGTACGAGATCAGCCATGACCTCAGTGAGTTGGAGATCAGCCAAGATCTCAGTGAGTAGATCAGCCATGTTCTCAATGAGTAGGGGATAAGCCATGATCTCATTAACTTTGGGACCAGCCATGATCTCAGTGATTAGGGCATCCGCCATGGTATCAGTGAGTAGGAGATCAGACATGATCTCAGTGAGTTAGTGATCAGCCATCCTCTCACTGAGTAGTGCAGCAATGGTCTCTGTGAGTGGGAGGTTAGCCATGATCTGAGTGAGTAGGAGATCAGCCATGATCTCAGTGAGTAGGGGAACTGCCACAATCTCAGTGAATCGGGGATCAGCCACGGTCTCAGTGAATAGGGGATCAGCCATGATCTCAGTGAGTAGGGGCTCAGCCATGATCTCAGTGACTTGGGGATCAGACATGATCTCAGAGATTAGGGGATCAGCCATGGTCTCAGTGAGTAGAGGATCAGACATGATCTCAGTGAGTAGGGTATCAGCCATGATCTCAGTGAGTAGGGAATCAGCCATGGTCTCAGCCAGTAAGGGATCAGTCATGATCTCAGTGAGTAGGAGATCAGCTATGATCTCAGTTATGTAGGGGATCAGCCTTGATCTCAGTGATTAGGGGATCAGACTTGATCTCAGAGATTAGGGGATCAGACATGATCTCAGAGATTAGGGGATCAGCCATGGTCGGTGAGTAGGGAATCAGCCATGATCTCAGTGAGTAGGATATCCGCCATGATCTCAGTGACTAGGGCATGAACAATGGTCTCAGTGAGTAGTGTATCAGCCATTGTCTCAGTGCGTAGGGAATCCGCCATGGTATCAGTGAGTAGGAGATCAGCCATTCTCTCAGTGAGTCGGGCTTCAACAATGGCCTCATTGAGTCGGAGGTTAACCATGATCTGAGTGAGTTGCAGATCAGCCATGATCTCAGTAACTTGGGGACCTGCTATGATCTCAGTGAGTTGGTGATCAGCCATGATCTCAGTGAGTAGGGGATCAGCAATGCTCTCAGTGAGTAGGAGATCAGCCATGATCTCAGTGAGTAGGGGCTCAGCCATGATCTCAGTGACTTGGGGATCAGACATGATCTCAGAGATTAGGGGATCAGCCATGGTCTCAGTGAGTAGAGGATCAGACATGATCTCAGTGAGTAGGGTATCAGCCATGATCTCAGTGAGTAGGGAATCAGCCATGGTCTCAGCCAGTAAGGGATCAGTCATGATCTCAGTGAGTAGGAGATCAGCTATGATCTCAGTTATGTAGGGGATCAGCCTTGATCTCAGTGATTAGGGGATCAGACTTGATCTCAGAGATTAGGGGATCAGACATGATCTCAGAGATTAGGGGATCAGCCATGGTCGGTGAGTAGGGAATCAGCCATGATCTCAGTGAGTAGGATATCCGCCATGATCTCAGTGACTAGGGCATGAACAATGGTCTCAGTGAGTAGTGTATCAGCCATTGTCTCAGTGCGTAGGGAATCCGCCATGGTATCAGTGAGTAGGAGATCAGCCATTCTCTCAGTGAGTCGGGCTTCAACAATGGCCTCATTGAGTCGGAGGTTAACCATGATCTGAGTGAGTTGCAGATCAGCCATGATCTCAGTAACTTGGGGACCTGCTATGATCTCAGTGAGTTGGTGATCAGCCATGATCTCAGTGAGTAGGGGATCAGCAATGCTCTCAGTGAGTAGGAGATCAGCCATGATCTCAGTGAGTAGGGGCTCAGCCATGATCTCAGTGACTTGGGGATCAGACATGATCTCAGAGATTAGGGGATCAGCCATGGTCTCAGTGAGTAGAGGATCAGACATGATCTCAGTGAGTAGGGTATCAGCCATGATCTCAGTGAGTAGGGAATCAGCCATGGTCTCAGCCAGTAAGGGATCAGTCATGATCTCAGTGAGTAGGAGATCAGCTATGATCTCAGTTATGTAGGGGATCAGCCTTGATCTCAGTGATTAGGGGATCAGACTTGATCTCAGAGATTAGGGGATCAGACATGATCTCAGAGATTAGGGGATCAGCCATGGTCTGTGAGTAGGGAATCAGCCATGATCTCAGTGAGTAGGATATCCGCCATGATCTCAGTGACTAGGGCATGAACAATGGTCTCAGTGAGTAGTGTATCAGCCATTGTCTCAGTGCGTAGGGAATCCGCCATGGTATCAGTGAGTAGGAGATCAGCCATTCTCTCAGTGAGTCGGGCTTCAACAATGGCCTCATTGAGTCGGAGGTTAACCATGATCTGAGTGAGTTGCAGATCAGCCATGATCTCAGTAACTTGGGGACCTGCTATGATCTCAGTGAGTTGGTGATCAGCCATGATCTCAGTGAGTAGGGGATCAGCAATGCTCTCAGTGAGTAGGAGATCAGCCATGATCTCAGTGAGTAGGGGATCAGCCATGATCTTCGTGGGTAGCAGATCAACCATAGTCTCAGTAAGTCGGATGTCAGCCATGATCTCAATGAGTCGTGGATCAGCCATGGTCTCAGTGAGTAGGAGGTCAACCATGATCTTTGTGGGTAGCAAATCAACCATAGTCTCAGTAAGTCAGATGTCAGCCATGATCTCAATGAGTCGGGGATCAGCCATGGTCTCAGTGAGTTGGAGATCAGCGATTTTCTCAGTGTGTAGGAGGTCAACCATGATCACAGTGAGTAGGGAATCAGCCATGATCTCAGTGAGTAGGGAATCCGCCATGATCTCAGCGAGTAGGGGATCAGCCATGATCTCACCGCACACAGGATCAGCCATGATCAGCCATGGTCTCAGTGAGTAGGGGATTAGCAATGCTCTCAGTGAGTAGGAGATCAGCCATGATCTCAGTGAGTAGAGGTTCAGCTATGATCTTCGTGGGTAGCAGATCAACCATAGTCTCAGTAAGTCGGATGTCAGCCATGACCTCAATGAGTCGGGGATCAGCCATGGTCTCAGTGAGTTGGAGATCAACCATTTTCTCAGTGTGTAGGAGGTCAACCATGATATCAGTGAGTAGGGAATCAGCCATGATCTCCCCGCATAGTGGATCAGCCATGATCTCAGTGAGGAGGAGATCGGCCTTGATCTTAGTGAGTAGGGGATCAGCCATGATCTCAGTGATTGGTGATCAGCCATGATCTCAGTGATTAGGAGATCAGCCATGATTTCAGTGAGTGGGGGCTTAGCCATCATTTCAGTGAGTAGGGAATCAGCCATAATCTCAGTGAGTAGGAGGTCAGCTGTGATATCAGTGAGTACGAGATCAGCCACGATCTCATTGAGTCGAAGATCAGCCATGTTCTCAGTGAGTAGGAGGTCAACCATGTTATCAGTGACAAGGGGATCTGTCATGATCTCAGTAAGTTTTAGATCAGAGATGATGTCAGTGAGTAGGAGATCAGCCATGATCTCAGTGAGTAGGGTACTAGCCATCATCTCAGTGAGTAGGGGATCAGCCATGTTCTCAGTGAGTAGGAGGTCAGCCATGTTCTCAGTGAGTACGAGGTCAACCATGATATCAGTGACTAGGGGATTTGCCATGGTCTCAGTAAGTTTTAGATCAGCCATGATGTCAGTGAGTAGGGGATCAGCCATGATCTCAGTGAGTTGGTGAACAGCCATGATCGCATGAGGAGGACATCAACCATGATCACAGTGAGTACGAGATCAGCCATAATCTCAGTGAGTCCGAGATCAGCCATGTTCTCAGTGAGTAGGAGGTCAACCATGATCTCAGTGACTAGGGGATCAGCCATGGTCTCACTGAGTAGGGAAGCAGCCATGGTCTCAGTGAGTAGGGGATTAGCAATGCTCTCAGTGAGTAGGAGATCAGCCATGACCTCAGTGAGTAGGGGATCAGCCATGATCTTCGTGGGTAGCAGATCAACCATAGTCTCAGTAAGTCGGATGTCAGCCATGATCTCAATGAGTCGGGGATCAGCCATGGTCTCAGTGAGTTGGAGATCAGCCATTTTCTCAGTGTGAAGGAGGTCAACCATGATATCAGTGAGTAGGGAATCAGCCATGATCTCAGTGAGTAGGGAATCCGCATGAGTTAAGCGAGGAGGAGATCAGCCATGATCTCAGTGATTGGTGATCAGCCATAATCTCAGTGATTAGGAGATCAGCCATGATTTCAGTGAGAAGCTGATTAGCCATGATCTCAGTGAGTCGGGGATCACCATGGTCTGAGTGAGTAGGGGATCAGCCATGATCTCAGTGAGTAGGAGGTCAGCCATGATCTCAGTGAATCGGGGATCAGCCATGGTCTCAGTGAGTAGGTGATCAGCCATAGTCTCAGTGAGTCGGGGATCAGCCATGGTCTCAGTGAGTAGGGGATCAGCCATTATCTCAGTGAGTAGGGAATCAACCATGGTCTCAGTGAGTAGGGGATCAGCCATGATCTCAGTGAGTCGGGGATCAGCCATCGTCTCAGGCTGTCGGGGATCAGCCATGATCTCTGTAGGCAGCAGATCAACCATAGTCTCAGTAAGTCGGAGGTCAGCCATGATCTCGGTGAGTCGGGGATCAGCCATGGTCTCAGTGAGGAGGGGATCAGCCATGATCTCAGTGAGTAGGGAATCAGCCATGATCTCAGTGAGTAGGAGGTCAGCCGTGGTCTCAGTGAGTAGGGAATCAGCCATGATACCAGTGAGTAGGGAATCAGCCAATGTTCTCAATGCGTAGGGGATTAGCCATGATAACAGTGAGTAGAAATTCGTCCATGGTCTCAATGCATATGGGAATCAGCCATGATCTCATTGAGTAGGGAATCAGCCATGGTCTCAGTGAGTAGGGGATTAGCAATGCTCTCAGTATGTCGGAGGTCAGCCATTATCTCAATGAGTCGGTGATCAGCCATGGTCTCAGTGAGTCGGAGATCAGCCATAGTCTCAGTGAGTAGGGGATCAGCCATGTTCTCAGTGAGTAGGGGACCAGCCATGATATCAGTGAGTAGGGGATCAGCCATGGTCGCACTGAGTAGGGGATCAGCCAAGATCTCAGTGTGTAGGGAATCAACCTTTGGTCTCAGTGAGTAGGGGATCAGCCATGATCTCAGTGAGTCGGGGATCAGCATTGTGTCAGGGTGTCGGGGATCAGCCATGATCTCTGTAGGTGGCAGATCAACCATAGTCTCAGTAAGTCGGAGGTCAGCCATGATCTCAGTGAGTCGGGGATCAGCCATGGTCTCAGTGAGTAGGGGATCAGCCATGATCTCAGTGAGTAGGAAATCAGCCATGATCTCAGTGAGTCGGAGGTCAGCATGATCTCAGTGAGTTGGAGGTCGTCCATGATCTCAGTGAGTAGGAGGTCAGCCATGGTCTCAGTGAGTAGGGAATCAGCCATGGTCTCAGTGAGTAGGGTATCAGCCATGATATCAGTGAGTAGGGAATCAGCCAATGTCCTCAATGCGTAGGGGATTAGCCATGATAACAGTGAGTAAGAATTCGGCCACGGTCTCAATGCATATGATAATCAGCCATGACCTCATTGAGTAGGGAATCAGCCATGGTCTCAGAGAGTAGGGGATTAGCAATGCTCTCAGTATGTCGGAGGTCAGCCATGATCTCAATGAGTCGGTGATCAGCCATGGTCTCAGTGAGTCGGAGATCAGCTATGATTTCAGTGAGTAGGTGATCAGCCATAGTCTCAGTGAGTAGGGGATCAGCCATGTTCTCAGTGAGTAGGTGGTCAACCATGATATCTGTGACTAGGGAATCAGCCATGGTCTCAGTGAGTAGGGGATTAGCAATGCTCTCAGTGAGTAGGGGATCAGCCAAGATCTCTGTGGGTAGCAGATCAACCATAGTCTCATTAAGTCGGAGGTCAGCCATGATCTCAGTGAGTCAGGGATCAGCCATGGTCTCAGTGAGTAGGGGATCAGCCATGATATCAGTGAGTAGGAGGACAGCCATGGTCTCAGTGAGTAGGGGATCAGCCATGACCTCAGTGAGTTTTAGGTCAGCCATGATGTCAGTGAGTCAGTTAACAGCCATGATCGCAGTGTGAGTCGGATATAAGCCATGATCCCAATGAGTAGGGCACGGCCATGACCTCAGTGAGTTGGAGATTAGCCATGGTGTCAGTGAGTAGGGAATCAGCGATGGTCTCAGTTGGTACGGGATCAGATATGATCTCCGTGGGTAGCAGATCAGCCATAGTCTCAGTAAGTCGGAGTTCAGCCATGATTTCAGTGAGTAGGGGATCAGCCATGATGTCAGTGAATAGGGGATCAGCCATGGTCTCAGTGACTCGGGGATCAGCCATGGTCTCAGTGAGTAGGAGGTCAGCCATGATTTCAGTGAGTAGGGGATCAGCCATGATGTCAGTGAATAGGGGATCAGCCATGGTCTCAGTGAGTAGGAGGTCAGCCATGATCTCAGTGATTTGGAGATCAGCCATGATCTCAGTGAGTTTGTGATCAGCCATGATATCAGTGAGTAGGGGATCATCCATGGTCTCACTGAGTCTGGGATCAGCCATGATCTCAGTGAATAGGGAATCAGCCATGGTCTCAGTGAGTCGGGGATCAGCCATGGTCTCAGTGAGTAGGGGATCAGCCATGGTCTCAGTGTGTAGGGGATCAGCTATAATGTCAGTGAGTCAGGGATCAGCCATGACCTCAGTGAGTCGGGGATCAGCCATGGTCTCAGTGAGTAGGGGATCATCCATGGTCTCAGTGAGTAGGGGATCAGCCATGGTCTCAGTGATTAGGTGATCAGCCATGATCTCAGTGAGTCGGGGATCAGCCATGGTCTCAGTGAGTAGGGGATCATCCATGGTCTCAGTGAGTAGGGGATCAGCCATGGTCTCCGTGAGTAGGTGATCAGCCATGATCTCAGTGAGTCGGGGATCAGCCATGGTCTCAGTGAGTCGGCGATCAGCGATCGTCTCAGGGTGTGGGGATCAGCCATGATCTCTGTTGGCAGCAGATCAACCATAGTCTCAGTAAGTCGGAGGTCAGCCATGATCTCAGTGAGTCGGGGATCAGCCATGGTCTCAGTGAGTAGGAGGTCAACCATGCTATCAGTGACTAGGGGATTAGCCATGGTCTCAGTGAGTAGTGGATCAGCCATGATCTCAGTGAGTAGGGAATCAGCCATGGTCTCAGTGAGTAGGGGATCAGCCATGATCTCAGTGAGTCGGGGATCAGCCATCGTGTCAGTGAGTACAGGATCAGCCATGATATCTGTTGGCAGGAGATCAACCATAGTCTCAGTAAGTCGGAGGTCAGCCATGATCTCAGTGAGTCGGAGGTCAGACATGATCTTAGTGAGTAGGGGATCAGCCATGGTCTCAGTGAGTAGGGGATCAGCCATGGTCACAGTAAGGAGGGGATTTGCAATGCTCTCAGTAAGTTGGAGGTCAGCCATGATCTCAATGAGTCGGGGATCAGCCATGGTCTCAGTGAGTAGGGGATTAGCAATGCTCTCAGTCAGTCAGAGGTCAGCCATGATCTCAATGAGTCGGGGATCAGCCATGGTCTCAGTGAGTAGGTGTCAACCATGATATCAGTGACTAGGGGATCAGCCATGCTCTCAGTGAGTAGGGGATCAGTCATGATATCAGTGAGTTGGGAATCAGCCATGGTATCAGTGAGTAGGGGATCAGCCAAGATCTCTGTGGGTAGCAGATGAACCATAGTCTCAGGAAGTTGGAGGTCAGCCATGATCTCAGTGGGTCGGGAATCATCCATGGTCTCAGTGAGTACGGGATCAGCCATGATCTCCGTGAGTAGGAGGTCAGCCATGATCTCAGTGAGTAGGAGGTCAGCCGTGATATCAGTGAGTAGGAGATCAGCTATGGTCTCAGTGAGTACGTGATCAGCCATAATCTCAGTGAGTAGGAGGTCAACTATGATATCAGTGACTAGGGGATTTGCCATGGTCTCAGTAAGTTTTAGATCAGCCATGATGTCAGTGAGTAGGTTATCAGCCGTGATCTCAGTGTGAGTCGAAGATAAGCCATGATCTCAATGAGTTGGGGATCTCAGTGAGTAGGAGGTCAGCCGTGATATCAGTGAGTAGGAGATCAGCCATGGTCTCAGTGAGGACGCAATCAGCCATGGTGTCAGTGAGTAGGTAATCAGTGATGGTCTCAGCGGGTACGGGATCAGATATGATCTCCGTGGGTAGCAGATCAACCATAGTCTCTGTAAGTCGGAGTTCAGCCATGATCTCAGTGAGTTGGGGATCAGCCATGGTCTCAGTGAGTAGGGGATCAGCCATGATCTCAGTGAGTCGGGGATCAGCCATGGTTTCAGTGAGTAGGGGATCAGCCATGGTCTCAGTGAGTAGGGGATCTACCATTATCTCAGTCAGTCGGCGATCAGCCATGGTCTCAGTGAGTAGGGGATCAGCCATGGTCTCAGTGCTTAGGGAATCAGCCATGATCTCAGTGAGTCGTGGATCAGCCATGGTCTCAGTGAGTCGGGGTTCAGCCATGGTCTCAGTGAGTAGGGGATCAGCCATGATCTCAGTGAGTCGTGGATCAGCCATGGTCTCAGTGAGTAGGGGATCAGCCATGATCTCAGTGAGTAGGAGGTCAGCCATGATCTCAGTGATTTGGAGATCAGCCATGATCTCAGTGAGTTGGAGATCTGCCATGATCACAGTGAGTAGGGGATCAGCCGTGATTTCAGTGCGTAGGGGAGCAGCCATGATCTCAGTGAGTCGGCGATCCTCCATCGTCTCAGGGTGTCGGGGATCAGCCATGATCTCTGTTGGCAGCAGATCAACCATAGTCTCAGTAAGTCGGAGGTTAGCCATGATCTCAGTGAGTCGGGGATCAGCCATGGTCTCAGTGAGTAGGAGGTGAACCATGCTATCAGTGACTAGGGGATTAGCCATGGTCTCAGTGAGTAGGGGATCAGCCATGATCTCAGTGAGTAGGGAATCAGCCATGGTCTCAGTGAGTAGGGGATCAGCCATGATCTCAGTGAGTCGGGGATCAGCCATGATATCTGTGGGCAGGAGATCAGCCATGATCTCAGTGAGTCGGAGGTCAGACATGATCTTAGTGAGTAGGGGACCAGCCATGGTCTTAGTGAGTAAGGGATCAGCCATGGTCACAGTAAGTAGGGGATTTGCAATGCTCTCAGTAAGTTGGAGGTCAGCCATGATCTCAATGAGTCTGGGATCAGCCATGGTCTCAGTGAGTCAGAGATCAGCTATGATTCAGTGAGTACGGGATCAGCCAGAGTCTCAGTGAGTAGTGGATCAGCCATGATATCAGTGACTAGGGGATCAGCCATGATATCAGTGACTGGGAGGACAGCCATGGTCTCAGTGAGTAGGGAATCAGCCATGGTCTCAGTGAGTAGGGGATCAGCCAAGATCTCTGTGGGTAGCAGATCAACCATAGTCTCAGTAAGTTGGAGGTCAGCCATGATCTCAGTGAGTCGGGGATCATGCATGGTCTCAGTGAGTAGGGGATCAGCCATGATCTCAGTGAGTAGGAGGTCAGCCAGGATCTCAGTGAGTAGGAGGTCAGCCATGATCTCAGTGAGTAGGGGATCTGCCATGGTCTCAGTAAGTTTTAGATCAGCCATGATGTCAGTGAGTAGGTTATCAGCCATGATCTCAGTGTGATTAGGAGATAAGCCATGATCTTAAGGAGTAGGGCATCAGCAATGATCTCAGTGAGTAGGAGGTCAGCCGTGATATCAGTGAGTAGGAGATCAGCCATGGTGTCAGTGAGTAGGTAATCAGCGATGGTCTCAGTGGGTACGGGATCAGATATGATCTCCGTGGGTCGCAGATCAACCATAGTCTGTGTAATTCCGAGTTCAGCCATGATTTCAGTGAGTTGGGGGTCAGCCAGGATCTCAGTGAGTAGTGGATCAGCCATGATCTCAGTGAGTCGGGGATCAGCCATGGTCTCAGTGAGTAGGGGATCAGCCATGATCTCAGTGAGTCGGGGATCAGCCATGGTCTCAGTGAGTAGGGGATCAGCCGTGGTCTCAGTGAGTAGGGGATCAGCCATGATCTCAGTGAGTCGGCGATCAGCCATGGTCTCAGTGAGTCGGGGATCAGCCATGGTCTCAGTGCGTAGGGAATCAGCCATGATCTCAGTGAGTCGGGATCAGCCATGGTCTCAGTGAGTCGGGGATCGGCCATGATCTCAGTGAGTCGGGATCAGCCATGATCTCAGTGAGTCGGGGTTCAGCCATGGTCTCAGTGAGTAGGGGATCAGCCATGATCTCAGTGAGTAGAGGTCAGCCATGATCTCAGTGATTTGGAGATCAGCCATGATCTCAGTGACTTGGAGATCTGCCATGATCACAGTGAGTAGGGGATCAGCCGTGATCTCAGTGCGTAGGGGAGCAGCCATGATCTCAGTGAGTAGGGGATCAGCTATGATCTCAGTGCGTAGGGGTTCAGCCATGATCTCAGTGAGTCGGAGATCAGCCATGTTCTCAGTGAGTAGGAGGTCAACCATGATATCAGTGACTAGGGAACAGCCATGGTCTCAGTGAGTTGGGGATCAGCCATGATCTTAGTGAGTAGGGTATTAGCCATTGTCTCAGTGAGTTGGGGATCATCCATGGTCGCAGTGAGTAGGGGATCGGCCATGATCTCAGTGAGTTGAAAATCAGTCATTGTCTCAGTGAGTAGGGGATTAGCAATGCTCTCTGTGAATCGGGGATCAGCCATCCTCTCAGGTTGTCGGGGATCAGCCATGATCTCTGTGGCAGCAGATCAACCATAGTCTCAGTAAGTCGGAGGTCAGCCATGATCTCAGTGAGTCGGGGATCAGCCATGGTCTCAGTGAGTAGGGGATCAGCCATGAACTCAGTGAGTACGGAATCAGCCATGATCTCAGTGAGTAGGAGGTCAGACATGATCTTAGTGAGTAGGGGATCAGCCATGATCTCAGTGATTTGGAGATCAGCCATGATGTCAGTGAGTCGGAGATCAGCATGATCTCAGTGAGTACAGAATCAGCCATGATCTCAGTGAGTAGGAGGTCAGCCATGATCTCAGTGAGTACAGCATCAGCCATGATATCAGTGAGTAGGGAATCAGCCATGGTCTCAGTGAGTAGGGAATCAGCCATGGTTTCAGTGAGTAGGGGATTAGCAATGCTCTCAGTAAGTCGGAGGTCAGCTATGATATCAGTGACTAGGGGATCAGCCATGGTCTCAGTGAGTAGGGGATCAGCCATAACATCAGTGAGTAGGGAATCAGCCATGGTCTCAGTGAGTAGGGGATTAGCAATGCTCTCAGTAAGTCGGAGGTCAGCCATGATCTCAGTGAGTCGGAGATCAGCCATGGTCCCAGTGAGTAGGGGATCAGCCATGATATCAGTGAGTAGGAGGTCAGCCATGATCTCAGTGAGTAGGAGGTCAGCCGTGATATCAGTGAGTAGGGGATCTGCCATGGTCTCAGTGAGTACGAGATCAGCCATGATCTCAGTGAGTCGGAGATCAGCCATGTTCTCAGTGAGTAGGAGGTCAACAATGATATCAGTGAGTAGGGGATCTGCCATGGTCTCAGTAAGTTTTAGATCAGCCATGGTCTCAGTGAGTAGGGGAACAGCCATGATCTGAGTGAATTGGAGATCAGCATGATCTCAGTGAGTAGTGGATCAGCCATGGTCTCAGTGAGTAGGTTATTAGCCATGATCTCAGTGAGTAGGAGATATGCCATGATGTTGTGGTTCTGTTCGCCGAGCTGGAAGTTTTTGTTGCAAACGTTTCGTCCCCTGGCTAGGCGACATCATCAGTGCTTGGGAGCCTCCTGCGAAGCGCTTCTTTGATGTTTCCTCCGGTGTTTATAGTGGTCTGTCCCTGCCGCTTCCGGTTGTCAGTTTCAGCTGTCTGCTGTAGTGGTTGGTATATTGGGTCCAGGTCGATGTGTTTGTTGATGGAGTTTGTGGATGAATGCCATGCCTCTAGGAATTCCCTGACTGTTCTCTGTCTGGGTTGCCCTATGATAGTAGTGTTGTCCCAGTCGAATTCATGTTGCTTGTTGTCTGCGTGTGTGGCTACTAAGGATAGCTGGTCGTGTTGTTTCGTGGCTAGTTGATGTTCATGTATGCGGATTGTTAGCTGTCTTCCTGTTTGTCCTATATAGTGTTTAATGCAGTCCTTGCATGGTATTTTGTACACTACATTCGTCTTGCTCATGTTGGGTATCAGGTCCTTCGTTCTGGTGAGTTGTTGTCTGAGCGTGGCTGTTGGTTTGTGTGCCGTTATGAGTCCTCGGGGTCGCAGTAGTCTGGCAGTCAGTTCCGAGATGCTCCTGATGTATGGTAGTGTGGCTAGTCCTTTTGGTTATGGTATGTCCTCGTTCTGTGGTCTTTCTCTTAGGCATCTGCTGATGAAGTTGCGCAGGTATCCGTTTTTGGCGAATACCTTGTATAGGTGTTCCTCTTCATCTTTTTGCAGTTCTGGTGTACTGCAGTGTGTTGTGGCCCTTTTGAATAGTGTCCTGATGCAAATTCGTTTGTGTGTGTTGGGGTGGTTACTTTCATAGTTTAGGACTTGGTCTGTGTGTGTGGCTTTCCTGTATACTCTTGTATGCCATGATCTCAGTGAGTACAGGATCAGCCATGACCTCAGTGAGTAGGGGATGAGCCATGATCTCAGTGAGTTGGTGATCAGCCATGATCTCAGTGAGTTGGTGAACAGCCATGATTGCATGAGGAGGACATCAACCATGATCACAGTGAGTACGAGTTCAGCCATGATATCAGTGAGTCGGATATCAGCCATTTTCTTAGTGACTAGGGTATCAGCCATGGTCTCAGTGAGTAGGGAATCAGCCATGGTCTCAGTGAGTAGGGGATTAGCAATGCTCTCATTGAGTAGGAGATCAGCCATGATCTCAGTGAGTAGGGGATCAGCCATGATCTTCGTGGGTAGCAGATCAACCATAGTCTCAGTAAGTCGGATGTCAGCCATGACCTCAATGAGTAGGGGATCAGACATGGTCTCAGTGAGTTGGAGATCAGCCATTTTCTCAGTGTGTAGGAGGTCAACCATGATCTCAGTGAGTAGGGAATCAGCCATGATCTCAGTGAGTAGGAGGTCAGCCGTGATATCAGTGAGTAGGGGATCTGCCATGGTCTCAGTGAGTACGAGATCAGCCATGATCTCAGTGAGTCGGAGATCAGCCATGTTCTCAGTGAGTAGGAGGTCAACAATGATATCAGTGAGTAGGGGATCTGCCATGGTCTCAGTAAGTTTTAGATCAGCCATGGTCTCAGTGAGTAGGGGAACAGCCATGATCTGAGTGAATTGGAGATCAGCATGATCTCAGTGAGTAGTGGATCAGCCATGGTCTCAGTGAGTAGGTTATTAGCCATGATCTCAGTGAGTAGGAGATATGCCATGATGTTGTGGTTCTGTTCGCCGAGCTGGAAGTTTTTGTTGCAAACGTTTCGTCCCCTGGCTAGGCGACATCATCAGTGCTTGGGAGCCTCCTGCGAAGCGCTTCTTTGATGTTTCCTCCGGTGTTTATAGTGGTCTGTCCCTGCCGCTTCCGGTTGTCAGTTTCAGCTGTCTGCTGTAGTGGTTGGTATATTGGGTCCAGGTCGATGTGTTTGTTGATGGAGTTTGTGGATGAATGCCATGCCTCTAGGAATTCCCTGACTGTTCTCTGTCTGGGTTGCCCTATGATAGTAGTGTTGTCCCAGTCGAATTCATGTTGCTTGTTGTCTGCGTGTGTGGCTACTAAGGATAGCTGGTCGTGTTGTTTCGTGGCTAGTTGATGTTCATGTATGCGGATTGTTAGCTGTCTTCCTGTTTGTCCTATATAGTGTTTAATGCAGTCCTTGCATGGTATTTTGTACACTACATTCGTCTTGCTCATGTTGGGTATCAGGTCCTTCGTTCTGGTGAGTTGTTGTCTGAGCGTGGCTGTTGGTTTGTGTGCCGTTATGAGTCCTCGGGGTCGCAGTAGTCTGGCAGTCAGTTCCGAGATGCTCCTGATGTATGGTAGTGTGGCTAGTCCTTTTGGTTATGGTATGTCCTCGTTCTGTGGTCTTTCTCTTAGGCATCTGCTGATGAAGTTGCGCAGGTATCCGTTTTTGGCGAATACCTTGTATAGGTGTTCCTCTTCATCTTTTTGCAGTTCTGGTGTACTGCAGTGTGTTGTGGCCCTTTTGAATAGTGTCCTGATGCAAATTCGTTTGTGTGTGTTGGGGTGGTTACTTTCATAGTTTAGGACTTGGTCTGTGTGTGTGGCTTTCCTGTATACTCTTGTATGCCATGATCTCAGTGAGTACAGGATCAGCCATGACCTCAGTGAGTAGGGGATGAGCCATGATCTCAGTGAGTTGGTGATCAGCCATGATCTCAGTGAGTTGGTGAACAGCCATGATTGCATGAGGAGGACATCAACCATGATCACAGTGAGTACGAGTTCAGCCATGATATCAGTGAGTCGGATATCAGCCATTTTCTTAGTGACTAGGGTATCAGCCATGGTCTCAGTGAGTAGGGAATCAGCCATGGTCTCAGTGAGTAGGGGATTAGCAATGCTCTCATTGAGTAGGAGATCAGCCATGATCTCAGTGAGTAGGGGATCAGCCATGATCTTCGTGGGTAGCAGATCAACCATAGTCTCAGTAAGTCGGATGTCAGCCATGACCTCAATGAGTAGGGGATCAGACATGGTCTCAGTGAGTTGGAGATCAGCCATTTTCTCAGTGTGTAGGAGGTCAACCATGATCTCAGTGAGTAGGGAATCAGCCATGATCTCAGTGAGTAGGGGATGAGCCATGATCTCAGCGAGTAGGGGATCAGCCATGATCTCACCACGTACTGGATCAGCCATGATCTCAGTGAGGAGGAGATCAGCCTTGATCTCAGTGATTAGGAGATCAGCCGTCATCTCAGTGAGTAGGGGATCAGCCATGATCTCAGAGACTGGAGGTCAGCCATGATTTCAGTGAGTAGGGAATCCGCCTTGGTCTCAGCGAGTAGCGGATCAGCCATGATCTCAGTGAGGAGATCAGCCTTGATCTCAGTGAGTAGGAGATCAGCCATGATCTCAGTGAGTAGGGGAATCAGCCATGATCTCAGTGAGTAGGGAATCAGCCATGATCTCAGTGAGTAGGGAATCAGCCATAATCTCAATGAGGAGGTGATCAGTTATGGTCTCAGCGAGTAGGGGATCAGCCATGATCTTAGTGAGTAGGGGATCAGCCATGATCTCAGTGAGTGGGGAAATGCCATGATCTCAGCAAATAGGGGATCAGCCATGATCTCACCGAGTAGCTGATCAGCCATGATCTCAGTGAGGAGATCAGCCTTGATCTCAATGTGTAGGATATCAGCCATGATCTCAGTGATTGGGGATCAGCCATGATCTCAGTGAGTAGGGGATCAGCCATGGTCTCAGTGAGTAGGGGATCAGCCATGATCTCACCGAGTAGCGGATCAGACATGATCTCAGTGATTAGAGGATCAGACATGATCTCAGTGAGTAGAGGATCAGCTCTGATTTCAATGTGTAGGGGGTCAGACATGATCTCAGAAAGTAGGGGATCAGCCATGATCTTACTGAGTAGGTGATCCGCCATGGTATCAGTGATTAGGTCATCAGCCATGATCTCAATGAGTTAGTGATCAGCCATTCTCTCAGCGAGTAGGTGATCAGCCATGATCTCAGTGAGTTAGTGATCAGCCATCCACTCAGTGAGTAGGGCATCAACAATGGTCTCAGTGAGTAGGAAGTTAACCATGATCTCAGTGAGTAGGAGATCAGCCATGATCTCAGTGAATCGGGGATCAGCCACAATCTCAGTGAATCGGGGATCAGCCGCGGTCTCAGTGTGTAGGGTATCAGCAATGGTCTCAGTGATTAGGGGACAGCCATAGTGTCAGTGAGTAGGGAATCAGACATGGTCTCAGGGAGTAGGGGATCAGCCCTGACCTCTGTGAGTAGGGGATCAGATATGGTCTCAGTGAGTCGGGTATCAGCCAGGGTCTCAGTGAGTAGGGGATCAGCCATGATCTCAGTGAGTAGGGAATCAGCCATGGTCTCAGCGAGTAGGGGATCAGCTATGATCTCAGTGATTGGGGATCAGCCGTGATCTCAGTGATTCGGGGATCAGCCATGATCTCAGTGAGTAGGATATGAGCCATGATCTCAGAGAGTAGGGGATCAGCCATTGTCTCAGTGAGTAGTAGTTCATCCATGATCTCAGAGAGTAGGTGATCAGGCATGATCTCTCTGAGTAGGATATCAGCCATGATTTCAGTGAGTTAGTAATCAGCCATCCTCACAGTGAGTAGTACATCAGATATGGTCTCAGTGTGTTGGAATTCAGCCATAATCTCAGTGAGTAGGGGTCAGCCAAAGATCTCAGTGAGTAGGGAAACAGCCATGATCTCAGTGATTAGGGGATCAGCCATGGTCTCAGTGATTAAGGGATCAGACATGATCTCAGAGATTAGGGGATCAGCCATGGTCTCAGTGAGTAGGGTATCAGCCAATGTATCAGTGAGTAGGAGGTTCATTGAATGAGGGAGTGAAACTCGTTGCACTGAATCAATAAATGTAGTTTGATTCACTGAATCAGTGTGTGAAACTCGTTACACTGAATCATTGAATTAGTTTGTTTCATTTAATAAAAGAGTGAAGTCGATTCTTTGAAGGGAGATTGTTTCACTGAATGAACAAGATCAGCTAAATTCATTGCATGCATGAGTGAGGTTTGTTTCTTCGAGTGAATGCGTGGTTACTTTCATTGAATGAATGAATGTAATTTGATTTATTGAATGGATGTGTGAAACTCATTTCACAGAATTAATGATCGTAGCTTAATTCATTGAACGAGTGAGTGAAACTCGTTTCAGTGAATCTCTGAATATAAGCTCGGCTCATTGCATGCAGGGATGAAGTCTGTTTCTTCTAATGAATGCTTGAAGTTAATTTCAGAGAATTACAGAGAAAGTACTTTGATTCATTGAATGTGTGCGTGAATCTCATTTCGCTGTGTCAAGGAATGTTGCTTAATTCATTAATTGTGTGAGTGAAACTCGTTTCATTGAATCTATGAGTACACATTGAGTCACTGACTTGACTGAGTCGAGATGAGCATGAATGAATTCAGTTTGTTTCTACAAATGAATGTGTGAAATTAATTTCAGTGAAAGAATTAATTTGGTTTGGTTCATTGAATGATTGAGTGATACTCATTTCACTGAGTAATTGAATGTCGTTTAATTCATTGAATGTTTGAATGAAACTCTTTTCATTGAATCTGTGAATATAGAATGTCCGTGTCGATTCGGTCACCCGAGATAGAAATGGAAAGGTCTAGGAAGGGGAGGGAGGAGTCTGAGATGGTCCAGGTGAATTTGAGGTCGGGGTGGAAGGTGTTGGTGAAGTGGATGAACTGTTCAACCTCCTCGTGGGAGCATGAGGCAGCGCCAATACAGTCATTGATGTAGCGGAGGCAAAGGTGGGGGTGGTGCCAGTGTAGCTGCGGAAGATGGACTGTTCCACATATCCTACGAAGAGGCAGGCATAGCTGGGGCCCATGCGCGTGCCCATGGCTACTCCTTTGGTTTGTAGGAAGTGGGAGGATTGGAAAGAGAAGTTGTTCAGAGTGAGGACCAGTTCAGTCAGTCGAAGGAGGGTGTCAGTGGAAGGGTACTGGTTGGTACGGTGGGAAAGGAAGAAGCGGAGGGCTTTAAGTCCTTCGTGATGGGGGATGGAGGTGTACAGGAACTGGATGTCCATGGTGAAGATAAGGCGTAGGGGACCGGGGAAGCGAAAATCATGGAGGAGGTGAGGGCGTGGGTGGTGTCCCGAACGTAGGTGGGGAGTTCTTGGACTAAGGGGAACAGGACCGTGTCGAGGTATGCAGAGATGAGTTCGGTGGGGCAGGAGCAGGCTGAGACAATGGGTCGGCCGGGGCAGTCAGGTTTGTGGATTTTGGGCAGGAGGTAGAAACGGGCAGTGCGGGGTTGTGGGACTATGAGTTTGGAGGCGGTGGATGGGAGATCCCCTGAAGTTTGAGTGGGAGCAGCGGCCGAGTTGAGGTGAACCCGGGAGACTACAGCTAAGGTAAGAGTTTTTTTCAAAATTACTTACCTGTAGCGGGCATCGGTGTTTTGTTTTCTCTCTCCTTCACAGAAAGAGCGGGAGCAGCAGAGGAAGTGACGGCAAGCAGAGGGGCAGCCGGGAAGGAGAACTGTGAGTATAAATACTCACTGTTTCACCACCAACGGTCATTTGAGTGGGAGCAGCGGCCGAGTTGAGGTGAACCCGGGAGACTACAGCTAAGGTAAGAGTTTTTTTCAAAATTACTTACCTGTAGCGGGCATCGGTGTTTTGTTTTCTCTCTCCTTCACAGAAAGAGCGGGAGCAGCAGAGGAAGTGACGGCAAGCAGAGGGGCAGCCGAGACCCGGAAGCAGTTAGTGTAAGCTTAGCTGGGTTAGTTTTTTCCCCCTTTAAAAGCGTGAAGAAGAGCAGAGCAGTAGTAATTGGGGACTCGATAGTTCGTGGCACAGATAGGCGGTTTTGTGGGAACGAGAGAGACTCACGTTTGGTATGTTGCCTCCCAGGTGCAAGGGTACGTGATGTCTCTGATCGTGTTTTCCGGGTCCTGGAGGGGGAGGGGGAGCAACCCGAAGTCGTGGTCCACATTGGCACCAACGACATAGGTAGGAGGAGTGCTGAGGATGTTAGACAGGCTTTCAGGGAGCTAGGTTGGAAGCTTGGAGTTAGAACAAACAGAGTTGTTGTCTCTGGTTTGTTACCCGTGCCACGTGATAGAGATTCGAGGAATAGGGAGAGAGAACAATTAAATGCGTGGCTTCAGGGATGGTGCAGGAGGGAGGGGTTCCAGTTTTTGGATAACTGGGGTTCTTTCTGGGGACGGTGGGACCTCTATAAACAGGATGGTCTACACCTGAACCTGAGGGGAACCAGTATCCTTGGGGGGAGGTTTGCTAGTGCTCTTGGGGGGGGTTTAAACTAACTCGGCAGGGGCATGGGAACCCAGATTGTAGCTTCAGGGTGCAGGGCCTGGAGTGTAGGGAGGTGAGGAACATGGCATCAATTTCCAAGGAGGGTGCCTGTAAACAGGGAAGTGGCTTGAAGTGTGTATACTTCAATGCAAGAAGTATACGAAATAAGGTAGGTGAACTTGCAGCGTTGGTTGGTACCTGGGACTTCGATGTTGTGGCTATTACGGAGACATGGCTAGAACAGGGACAGGATTGGCTGTTGCAGGTTCCGGGATTTAAATGTTTTAGTAGGTTTAGAGGTGGGGGTAAAAGAGGGGGAGGTGTGGCATTGCTTGTCAAAGATAGTATTACAGCGGTGGAAAGGACGATGGATGAGGACTTGCCATCTGAGGTAGTTTGGGCTGAGGTTAGGAATAGGAAAGGTGAGGTCACCCTGTTAGGAGTCTTTTACAGGCCTCCTAATAGTCCTAGAATCATTGAAGAAAGGATTGGGAAGGTGATTCAGGAGATGAGTGACAGTAATAGGGTGGTTGTTATGGGGGACTTTAACTTTCCTGATATTGATTGGGAAAGCTATAGCTCAAGTTCGTTAGATGGGTCAGTGTTTGTTCAATGTGTGCAGGAGAGTTTCCTGACACAATATGTAGACAGGCCAACAAGAGGTGAGGCCATACTGGATTTGGTTCTGGGTAACGAACCAGGCCAGGTGTTAGAATTAGAGGTAGGTGAGCACTTTGGGGATAGTGACCATAATTCGGTGATTTTTACACTCGTGATGGAGAGGGATAAGTGTGTACTACAGGGCAAGAATTATAGCTGGGGTAAGGGAAATTATGATGCGGTGAGGCATGACTTAGGATGTGTGGCTTGGAAAAGTAGACTCCAAGGCAAGAGTGTAAATGATATGTGGAACTTGTTCAAGGGGCAACTATTGAGTGTCCTTGATAATTATGTACCTGTCAGGCAGGAAGGAAAGGGTCGTGCGAGGGAGCCGTGGTTTAATAAGGAATTGGAATCCCTTGTTAAATGGAAGAGGGCGGCCTATCTCAAGATGAGACGTGAAGGTTCAATTGGGGCGATTGAGAGTTATAGGGTAGCCAGGAAGGACCTGAAGAGAGAGCTAAAAGCAGCAAGGAGGGGACATGAAAGGTCCTTAGTAGATAGGATTAGGGAAAACCCTAAGGCTTTCTATAGGTATGTTAGGAATAAAAGAATGACTAGGGTAGGAATAGGTCCAGTCAAGGATAGTAGGGGGAAGTTGCGTGTGGAGGCGGAAGAGATTGGGGAGACACTGAATGAATACTTTTCTTCAGTATTCACTCAGGAACAGGGCATTGTTGTCGATGAGAATACTGAGGCACAAATAAGTAGAATGGATGGCTTTGAGGTATGTAGAGAAGAGGTGTTGGAAATCCTGGAAAAGGTGAAAATAGATAAGTCCCCTGGGCCTGATGGCATTTATCCTAGGATTCTCTGGGAAGCAAGGGAGGAGATTGCAGAGCCATTGGCCTTGATTTTTATGTCCTCTTTGTCTACAGGAGTAGTCCCAGAAGACTGGAGGATAGCAAATGTGGTTCCCTTGTTCAAAAAGGGGAGTAGGGATAGCCCTAGTAACTATAGGCCGGTGAGTCTCACTTCTGTTGTGGGCAAAGTCTTAGAGAGAATTGTAAGGGATAGGATTTATGCACATCTAGATAGGAATAATGTGATCAAGGATAGTCAGCATGGTTTTGTGAAGGGCAAGTCGTGCCTCACAAACCTTATTGAATTCTTTGAAAAGGTGACGAAGGAGGTTGATGAGGGGAAAGCGGTAGATGTGGTATATATGGATTTTAGTAAGGCGTTTGATAAGGTTCCCCATGGTAGGCTACTGCAGAAAATACGGAGATATGGCATTGAGGGTGAGTTGGAGGTTTGGATTAGGAATTGGCTGGATGGAAGAAGACAGAGGGTAGTAGTTGATGGCAAAGTTTCTTCATGGAGTGCCGTCACTAGCGGTGTTCCGCAAGGATCTGTTTTGGGACCATTGCTGTTTGTCATTTTTATAAATGACCTGGAAGAGGGGTTAGAAGGTTGGGTGAGCAAGTTTGCGGATGACACGAAAGTCGGAGGAGTTGTTGACAGTGAGGAAGCATGTGGCAGGTTACAGCAGGATATAGAGAAGCTGCAGAGCTGGGCAGAAAGGTGGCAGATGGAATTCAATGTAGCTAAGTGCGAGGTGATTCACTTTGGGAAGAATAACAAAAAGATGGGGTACTGGGCTAATGGTCGGATACTTGGTAGTGTGGATGAGCAGAGGGATCTTGGTGTCCATGTACACAGATCTCTGAAAGTTGCCACCCAGGTAAATAGTGCGGTGAGGAAGGCATATGGCGTACTGGCTTTTATTGGTAGAGGAATTGAGTTCCGGAGTCCTGAGGTCATGATGCAGTTGTATAAGACTCTGGTACGGCCGCATCTGGAATATTGTGTGCAGTTTTGGTCGCCATACTATAGGAAGGATGTGGAGGCATTGGAACGGGTGCAGAGGAGGTTTACCAGGATGTTGCCTGGTATGGAAGGAAAATCGTATGAGGAAAGACTGAGGCACTTGGGGCTGTTTTCACTAGAGAAAAGAAGGTTTAGGGGTGACTTGATTGAGGTGTACAAGATGATTAGGGGGTTAGATAGGGTCGACAGTATGAACCTTTTCCCGCGTATTGAGTCGGGTATTACAAGGGGGCATAGCTTTAAATTAAGGGGGGGTAGATATAGGACTGATGTTAGGGGTAGGTTCTTCACTCAGCGAGTCGTTAGTTCATGGAATGCCCTGCCAGTAACAGTGGTGGACTCTCCCTCTTTATGGGCATTTAAGAGGGCATTGGATAGGTATATGGAGGATAGTGGGTTAGTGTAGTTTAGGTGGGCTTGGATCGGCGCAACATCGAGGGCCCAAGGGCCTGTACTGCGCTGTATTCTTCTATGTTCTATGTTCTATGTTCTAAGTGATGAGGTTCTGGATGGTCTGGGAGATGATGGTTTGGTGGTAGGAGGTGGGGTCATGGTCAAGGGGGCAGTAGGAGGAGGTGTCCGTGAGCTGGCGTTTAGCCTCAGCGGTGTAAAGGTCGGTGCACCAAACTACTACCACGCCTCCCTTGTTTGCTGCTTTGATAGTGAGGTTGGGGTTGGAACGGAGGGAATGGAGGGCTGCACGTCCCGAGGGTGAGAGGTTGGAGTGGGTGAGAGGGGTGGAGAGGTTGAGGCGGTTAATGTCACGGCAGCAGTTAGCTATGAAGAGATCGAGGGCGGGTAAGAGGTGGATGGGATGTGTTTGAGGTGGGAGAAGGGGTCGTCAGAGGGTGGGCGAGAGTCTTGGTTGAAGAAGTAGGCACGGAGGCGAAGGCGGCGGAAGAATTGTTCAATGTCACGCCGCATGTTGAACTCGTTAATCTGAGAGCATAGGGGACTGAAGGTGAGGCCTCTGCTGAGGACTGATCTTTCACCCTCAGAGAGGGGAAGTTCTGGAGGGATGGTGAAAACACGGCAGGGCTGGGAGCTAGGACCTGGTGTGGGGCTGGATCTGGGAGTGGGGGCGGGATTGGGCGTGGGGTCGGGAACGGATTTTCTGGAGGGATGGTGAAAACACGGCAGGGCTGGGAGCGAGGACGTGGTGTGGGGCTGGAGCTGGGAGTGGGGGCGCGGTTGGGCGTGGGGAGCTGGGAGTGGGATGACCGACTCCCACAGACTACACCTCCTCCCACCCTGCCCCCTGTAAAAACGCCATCCCATATTCTCAATTCCTTCGTCTCCGCCGCATCTGCTCCCAGGAGGACCAGTTCCAAAACCGTACAACCCAGATGGCCTCCTTCTTCAAGGACCGCAATTTCCTGCCAGACGTAGTCGACGATGCCCTCCACCGCATCATTTCCACTTCCCGCTCCTCCGCCCTTGAGCCCCGCCCCTCCAACTGCCTCCAGAACAGAACACCACTGGTCCTCACCTACCACCCCACCAACCTCCATGTACAACATATCACCCGCTGTCATTTCCGCCACCTCCAAACGGACCCCACCACCAGGGATATATTTCCCTCCCCTCCCCTATCAATGTTCTGAAAAGACCACTCCCTCCGTGACTCCCTCGTCAGGTCCACATCCACCACCAACCCAACCTCCACTTCCGGCACCTTCCCCTACAACCGCAAGAAATGCAAAACTTGCGCCCACAACTCACCCCTTATGTCCCTCCAAAGCCCCAAGGGACACTTCCATATCCGCCACAAATTCACCTGCACCTCCACACACATCATCTATTGCATCTGCTGCACCCGATGTGGCCTCCTCTATATTGGGGAGACAGGCCACCTACTTGCGGAACGTTTCAGAGAACACCTCTGGGACACCCGGACCAACCAACCCAACCACCCTGTAGCCCAACACTTTAACTCCCCCTCCCACTCCACCAAGGACATGCAGGTCCTTGGATTCCTCCATTGCCAGACCATGACAACACGACGGTTGGAGGAAGAGCGCCTCATCTTCTGCCTGGGAACCCTCCAACCACAAGGGATGAACTCAGATTTCTCCAGTTTCCTCATTTCCCCTCCCCCCTACCTTGTCTCAGTGAAATCCCTCGAACTCAGCACCGCCTTCCTCACCTGCAATCTTCTTCCTGACCTCTCCGCCCCCACCCCACTCCGGCCTATCACCCTCACCTTGACCTCCCTCCACCTATCGCAATTCCAACGCCCCTCCCCCAAGTCCTCCCTACCTTTTATCTTAGCCTGCTGGACACACTTTCCTCATTCCTGAAGAAGGGTTTATGCCAGAAACGTCGATTCTCCTGTTCCTTGGATGCTGCCAGACCTGCTGCCCTTTTCAAGCAACACATTTTCAGCTCTGATCTCCAGCATCTGCAGTCCTCACTTTCTCCAAGAACAGCTAGAGTCATTGCATACATGCATGAAGTTCATTTGTTCGAATGAATGCGTGAGATGAGTTTCATTGAATGCATGAATGTAGTTTGATTTATTGAATGAGTGTCTGAAACTCATTTCACTGAATCAAAGAATGTAGCTTAATTCATTGTATATGTGCGTGAAACACATTTCCGTCAATCTACTGATTCAAATCACTCGAGTCATTGCATGCATTGAAGTCTGTTTCTCCGAATGATGGTGTGAAGTTGATTCCATTGAATGAATGAAAGTAATTTGGTTTCACTGAGTCAAGGAATGTTGCTTAATTCATTAATTGTGTGAGTGAAATTCGTTTCATTGAATCTATTAGTATAGATTGAACCACTGACTCAACAAGATGAGCTCGAGTAATTGCATGAATGAATTCAGTTTGTCCCTACAAATGAATGCTTGAAGATTATTTCACTGAATGAATTAATACAGTTTGAATCGTTGAATGATTGAGTGACTCTCATTTCACTGAGTAATTGAATGTCGTTTAATTGATTGAATGATTGAACGAAACTCTTTTAATCGAATCGGTGAATATAGAATAACAACAAGATAAGCTCGAGTCAAAGCTTGAATGAATGACGTTTGTTTCCACGAATGAATGACTCAAGTTAATTTCATGGAAAGAAGTCGTATGACTTCCGGAATGAGTGTTCGAAAGCCATTTCACTGAATTACGGAATGTAGCTTAGTTCACGAATGAGTGAAACTCGTTTCATTGAATCTGTGAGCATAGATTTATTCAGGGGATGAACGAGAAAAGCTCATGAATGAATGCAGTTTGATTGTTCAAATGAACGCGTAATGTTTATTTCATTGAAAGAATGAACATAGTTCATTGAATGAGTGAGTGAAACACGTTGCACTGAATGAATGCAGTTTGATTCACTGTATAAGTGAGTGAAAGTCCTTTCACTGAATCAAGGAATGTAGTTTGCTTCATTGAATCAGTGTGTAACTCGTTACACCGAATCATTGAAAGTAGTTTGTTTCATTTAATGAAAGGGTGAAACTCGCTTCTTTCAAGGAAGATGTTTTCACTGAATGAACAAGATCAGCTAAGTTCATTGCATGCATGAATGAAGTGTGTTTCTTCGAATGAATGCGTGAAGTTGGTTTCATTGAATGAATGAAAGCAGTTTGATTCATTGAATGAGTGAGTAAAAGTCGTTTCATTGAACCTATGAATATAGACTGATTCACTGAATGATAGAAAAAAGCTCCAGTCATTGCATGAATGAATGCAGTTTGTTTGTTCAAATGAATGCGTGATGTTTATTTCATTGAAAGAATGAACGTAGTTTGATTGATTGAATGAGGGAGTGAAACTCCTTTCACTGAATCAAGGGATGTAGTTTAATTAATTGAATCAGTGTGTGAAACTCGTTTCACTGAATCAATGAAAGCAGCTTGATGCATTGAATGAAAGTTTCAAACCCGTTTCTTTGAATGTTGGTTGATTCACTGAATGAACAAGATCAGCTAAAGTCATTGCATGTATGAATGAAGTTTGTTTCTTCGAATGATTGCGTGAGGTGAGTTTCATTGAATGCATATATGTAATTTGATTTATTGAATGGGTGTGTGAAACTCATTTCACTGAATCAATGATTGTAGCTTAATCCATTGAATGAGTGAGTGAAATGGATGTGTGAAGTAAGTTTCATTGAATAAATGAAAGTAGTTTGACTCATTGAATGAGTGAGTGAAACTCGTTGCACTGAATCAATGGATGTAGTTTGATTCACTGAATAAGCGAGTGAAACTCCTGTCATTGAATCAAGGAATTTGGTTTAATTCATTGAATCAATGTGTGTGAAACTCGTTTCACAGAATCATTGATAGTAGTTTGATTTATAGAATAAGAGAGTGAAACCCGCTTCTTTGAAGGTATGTTGATTCACTATATGAACAAGAACAGCTTGTTCATATAGTGTGAAGTTTATTTCTTCGAATGAATGCGTGAGATTAGTTTCATTGAATGCATGAATGTAGTTTGATTTATTGAATGTGTGTGTGAAACTCATTTCACTGAATCAAAGAATGTAGCTTAATTCATTGTATAAGTGCGTGAAACACATTTCAGTGAATCTATGAATATAAGCTCGACTCATTGCACACAGTTATGAGGTCTGTTTCTTCTAATGAATGCGTGAATTTAATTTCAGAGAATGAATGAAAGTACTTTGATTCATTGAATGTGTGCGTGAATCTCATTTCGCTGTGAATGTTGCTTAATTCATTAATTGTGTGAGTGAAACTCGTTTCATTGAATCTATGAGTACACACTGATTCACTGACTTAATGAGATGAGCTCGACTCATTCAGTTTGTTTCTACAAATGATTGCGTGAAGTTAATTTCATTGAAAAATTAATTTGGTTTGGTTCATTGAATGATTGAGTGATACTCATTTCACTGAGTAATTGAATGTCGTTTAATTCATTGAATGTTTGAATGAAACTCTTTTCATTGAATCTGTGAATATAGAATGATTCAACCAATCACCGAGATACGCTCGAGTCAGAGCTTGAAAGAATGACATTTGTTTCTACCAATGAATGAGCCAAGTTAATTTCACGGAATGATTGTCTTTTGATTTATTGAATGAGTATTCATAACCAATTTCACTGAATCAACGATTGTAGCTTAGTTCATTAAATGATTGAGTGAAACTCGTTTCATTATATTTGTGAGCACAGATTAATTCACGCAATGAACGAGTTCAGCACGAGTGACTGCATGAATGATTGAAGTTTGCATCTTCGTATGGATGGGTGAAGTAAGTTTCATTGAATGAATGAAAGTAGTTTGTCTGATTGAATGAGTGAAACTCGTTGCACTGAATCAATGAATGTAGTTTGATTCACTGAATAGGTGAGTGAACCTCCTTTCACTAAATCAAGGAATTTAGCATAATTCATTGAATCAGTGTGTGAAACTCGTTTCACTGTATCATTGATAGTAGTTTGATTTATAGAATAAGAGAGTGAAACCCGGTACTTTAAAGGTAGGTTGATTCACTAAATGAACAAGAACAGCTAGAATATTGCTGTTCTAGCAATGAACAAGAACATTGCATGCATGTATGAAGTGTATTTCTTCGAATGAATGCGTGAGATTAGTTTCATTGAATGCATGATTGTAGTTTCTACAAATGAATGCGTGAAGTTAATTTCTTTGAATGAATGCGTGATGTTTATTTCTTTGGAAGAGTGAGCGTAATTTGATGCATTCAATGACTGAGTGAAACTCATTGCACTGAATTAATGAATGTAGTTTGGGGAGGCATGGTGGCTCAGTGGTTAGCACTGCTGCCTCACAGCACCAGGGTCCCAGGTTCGATTCCAGCCTTGGGTGACTGTGTGGAGTTTGAACATTCTCCCCATGTCTGCTTGTGTTTCCTCCGGGTGCTCCGGTTTCTTCCCACAGTCCAAGGATGTGCAGGTCAGGTGAATTGGCCATGCTAAATTGCCCATAGTGTTAGCTGCTTTAATCAGAGGGAAATGGGTCTGGGTGGGTTACTCTTGGGAGGGTCGGTGTGGACTTGTTGGGCCGAAGGGCCTGTTTCCATGCTGTAAGGAATCTAATCTAAAACAAATTCACTGAATAATTGAGTGAAACTCCTTTCAATGATTCAAGGAATGTAGTTTAATTCATTGAATCAGTGAAATCCGCTTCTTTGAATGTAGGCAGATTCACAGAATGAACAAGATCAGTTAAAGTCATTGCATGCATGAATGAAATTTGTTTCCTCGAACGAATGCGTGAAGTTAAGTTCATTGAAAGAATGAGTGTAGTTTGATTCACTGAATGCGTGTGGGAAACTATTTCACTTAAACAAGGAATGTAGTTTAATTCATTGAATGAGTGAGTGAAACTCAGTTCATTGATTCTATGAATATAGGTTGACGCAGTGAAACAACGAGATAAACTCCAGTTCTTGCATGAAGGAATGAAGTTTGTTTCTACAAATGAATGCGGGATGTTTGTTTCATTGAATGAATGAATGTAGTTCGATTCATTGAATGTGTGTGCAACTGATTTCACTGAATCAAGGAATATAGTTTAATTCATTGAATGAGTGAGTGAAACTCGTTTCAGTGAATCTATGACTATGCATTGACCCAATGCATAAAAGAGATAAGCTCGAATCATTTTATGAATGAATGAAGCTTGTTTCTACGAATGAATGCGCGAAGTTAATTTCATTTGAATGAATTAATGTAATTTGATTCGTTGAGTGAGTGTGTGAAACTCATTTCACTGAATTATGGAATGTAGCTTATTTCATTAAATGAGTGAGTGAAACTCGTTTCTTTGAAGCTATGAGTGTAGATTAGTTCACTGAATGAACGAGATAAGCTTGACTCATTGAATAAATAAATGCAGTTTGTTTCTTAGAATGAATGCGTGATGTTTATTTCATTGAATGAATGAATGTAGTTTGATTCATTGAATGTTAGAGATAAGCTCGAATCATTGCATGAATGAATGAAATTTGTTTCTACGAATGAAAGCGTGAAGTTAATTTCATTGAATGAATGAATATAGCGTTATTCATTGAATCAGTGTGTGAAACGCATTTCACTGAATCTTTGAAAATAGTTTGATCTATTGAATGTGTGAGCGTTGAAATTATGAATGTAGATTGATTCACTGAATGAACAAGATCAGCTAAATTCACTGCAAGAATGAACGAAAATTATTTGTTTGAATGAATGAGTGTAGTTTATTTCACTGATTGAATGAATGAAGTTTGTTTCTTCGAACGAATGCGTGAAGTTAATTTCATTGAATGAATGAATGAATTTCATTGAATGAGTGTGTGAAACTCATTTCACTGAATCATGCAATGTAGCTTAATTCCTTAAATACGTGAGTTAAACTACTGTCATTGAATCTATGAGTATAGATTAAGATAAGCTCGAATGAATGAAGTTTGTTTCTACCATTAACTGAGTGCGTGAAACTCCTATCATTGAATCTATGAGTATAGATGAATTCAATGAATGAATGAGATCAGCTCGAGTCATTGCATGAATGAATGCAGTTTGTTTCTTTGAATGAATGCGTAATGTTTGTTTCATTGAATGAATGATTGTACTCATTGAATAAGTGTGTGGAACTCATTTCAACCAATCAAGGTATGTAGTTTAATTCATTGAATGAGTCTGTGAACCTCCTTTCATTCAATCATTGACTCACTGAAACAATGAGACAAGCTCGAGTCATTGAATGAATGAAATTTGTTTCTTCGAACGAATGCGTGAAGTTAATTTCATTGAATGAATGAATGAATTTCATTGAATGAGTGTGTGAAACTCATTTCACTGAATCATGCAATGTAGCTTAATTCCTTAAATACGTGAGTTAAACTACTGTCATTGAATCTATGAGTATAGATTAAGATAAGCTCGAATGAATGAAGTTTGTTTCTACCATTAACTGAGTGCGTGAAACTCCTATCATTGAATCTATGAGTATAGATGAATTCAATGAATGAATGAGATCAGCTCGAGTCATTGCATGAATGAATGCAGTTTGTTTCTTTGAATGAATGCGTAATGTTTGTTTCATTGAATGAATGATTGTACTCATTGAATAAGTGTGTGGAACTCATTTCAACCAATCAAGGTATGTAGTTTAATTCATTGAATGAGTCTGTGAACCTCCTTTCATTCAATCATTGACTCACTGAAACAATGAGACAAGCTCGAGTCATTGAATGAATGAAATTTGTTTCTTCGAATGAATGCGTGAAGTTAATTTCATTGAATGTAGCTTGATTCATTGCATGAGTGAGTGAAACTCGTTTCATTGAATCTATGAATATAGGTTGACTCAGTGAAAAAAACGAGATTATCTCAAGTCATTTATGAAGTTTGCTTGTTTGAATGAATACATGATGATTCTTTCCTTGAATGAATGAATGAAGTGTGTGGTATTCATTTCATTGGATCAAGGAATGTAGTTTAATTCATTGAATGAGTAAGTGAAACTCAGTTCATTGAATCTATGGATATAGGTTGACTCACTGAAAAAGCGAGATAAGCTCGAGTCATTGCATGAATGAACGAAGTTTGTGTATTTGAATGAATGCGTGATGATTCTTTCATTGAATGAATGAATGAAGTATGATTCATTGAATGAGTGTGTGGTATTCATTTCACTGGATCAAGGAATGAATAGTGCTGGAGGCAGCAGGGGCGGCCACTTGTCGACATCAGCAAAAAGGATTTAGAGTGACATACACGCTGGCTGCCAGCAGCGTGGTGAAACAGTTGTCGGCCAGCGAGTGGAGGCATGCACGCTGGTGCAGCCTCACCATCCTTTTACTCTGCATGCAACCTCAGACCAGACACAACAACCCACTGAATTAAAGCATATTACTAAGCGGTGGACAAGACATTAACCTGGATTCCCCTAGTAACTGCGAGTGAACAGGGAAGAGCCCAGCAATTAATCATCACTCACATGACGGCTACAGGAAATCATCCGTTCTCCAATGATGCCAAGTCGCCCAAGTCCTCCTGATTGAGGACTAGACTGGAGACGCTGTGAGGCCAGTGGTGCTGCATGGCTCATTAGGATTGCATCTTCTTGGAGTCAGATTGCTTGTGAATGCAGCCCAGAGCAGATGGGAAACTCCATCTAAGGCTAAATACTGTCACAAGGGAGAAAGTGAGGTCTGCAGATGCTGGAGATCAGAGATGGAAATGTGTTGCTGGAAAAGCGCAGCAGGTCAGGCAGCATCTAGGGAACAGGAGAATCGACGAAGAAGGGCTAATGCCCGAAACGTCAATTCTCCTGTTCCCTAGATGCTGCCTGACCTGCTGCGCTTTTCCAGCAACACATTTCCATCTCAAAATATTGTCAC
This sequence comes from Chiloscyllium plagiosum, assembly GCF_037043375.1. Lineage (NCBI taxonomy): Eukaryota > Metazoa > Chordata > Chondrichthyes > Orectolobiformes > Hemiscylliidae > Chiloscyllium > Chiloscyllium plagiosum. The sequence continues at coordinate 38,034,996 of NW_028270183.1, forward strand.
AAGACTGATAGTCAACAAGTACTGTAAGAAAGGTGGAAAGAACTTTGCAGAGACAGTTCAGGAGGTGCTCGTTCCACACGCAGTTTTATCCGGTAAAGTGAATGTTTAGAAGTCTTGGGGCCAAAGAAATCTCAACCTATTCTCAAACTTTGGATGGGTAAGATACCCGACTCGCTGGCATGGAGCTGGGCGTAGAATATGTGAGGGACAGTAGCCCATTTTTAATAAGTAGATTTGGTATTTCGGGATGAACTGAACTCTGGGTAAAGACACCCAATGCCGACACTTATCAGACCGCACAAAAGGTGTTGGTTAATATCGACAGTGGCCATAGAATTTGGAATCCATTCAGCCGTGTGTAACAACTCATCTGCGGAAGGAACTCGTCCTGAAAATTGATGGAGCGTCGGGTAACCCTGCCACAACTGGTAATGCAGAGCCTGCGGGGTATATGCAGCAATGAGTAGGAGGGCCGTTGTGGTGAGCATGGAAGGTGAGGCCGTGGGCCCTGGTGGAGTCGTCACCGGTGCAGATCTTGGTGGTAACAGCAAATATTCAAATAAGAACATTGAAGGCCGAAGTGGAGAAGGGTTCAATGTGACAGCAGTTGAATGTTGATCATTTGGTCCTCAGAGATAGACGACTGCCATTCCGAAGGGACAGGCGATGTCCAGAGTGGCAGAGATGAGCGCCTCACAGTGTCCAGTGTGGTAATGCAAACAATCCTGGAGAAGCCAGCAGGAGCCCCAGGGACAGTTCATTTTTCTTTGTGAAGGGCACTCTGGAATGGGTTAGACCCAAGAGAGGTCTAGACCCATGCGTTGAAAAGCATTGCGGTTCTGGTGGCATCCAGTGAGGTCTTGCTGCCCCTTGAAAATTTGGGGGACATGGTGTAAATCTCACACCAAGCTGTACCCATATCCACAGCAGGTCTCGAAGGTGAACAACCTCTGGCAAGTCAAAATGTTGTAAGTAAGGAAAGTTGGCAAGTCAAACCTGTAACTTCAGGAAAAGGATTGGCTCTAAGGACTAGGCCAGTCGGGGTGGGATGCAAAGTGGGGTTGGGCATGTGACCCTGGATGACCTTCTCCCGGGGGCTTGGTAGTGACTCTGGACTCACACCGGGCCCTTCCTGTGGATCACCCCAGCTGCGGTGTGCCTCGTCCTTCCATGGCAGGTGGATGGCCTTGTCTGGCCATCTGGTGAAGACATGGGGAATCCCACCATTTAATTAAAACAAAGCATCATAAAGGCCTCAGGTTGGAATTGACACAACATGATTACTGCCCGCTCTGAATGTCAAGGTGAAGAAATTCAATGAAGCATGGGTAAATTGCAGGAGTAGTTATGACTCTCTTAATAACTATGGAGGAGGTAGATCAAGCCCTAAGGACACTCGATCCAAAGTGAGACTTGGCGGCAAGAATGTTACAGGAATTATTCCTGATTGTGACAAAACCTGCGTCCTTAATGCAGAAAACGAATAATGTTCAGGAACACAAACAGATTGACAATCAGAGACCTATAAGAATTGGACCAGTATTATTAAGAATATTTACAACAATAATGGCGAAAAGACGCATTGAAGTTATATAATTAAACAACTGCCAGAAGGGATTCCTCACTGCAGTTTCGGGCTGTGAGCAAAACATAAAAAATTTAAGTAATTTCATAAAAGGCCCCAAAAGAGGAAACAAGTTAGCTATAGTCTTTACTGACTTAGCTAAAGCATTCAATTCAATAGATCATAAACATAATATTAAATCCCTAAATAGATTACCTCACCCAGCAGAATGTTATCAAGTTAATTATTCAGAAAACAAAACTCATATTGAAGGTTGCAGATGGAAGACAAATAAAGATCTTAAAACAAATAAAGATCTTAAGAATTGTCAAGCAAGTTGATTCCTCGTCACCTATTTTATTTAATATAGCATTGGATCCCTTCATAAGTACTTTTTGGAGGAAGGAAATAAATGAATACATTTAGATCCAGGACAGGAGACTGAACATTGTGCATCATTGGTCTTTGCAAACGACATTGTCTTAGCTAGTAGATCATACGAAGAAATGTCTCAAAGTGAAGACATTGTACAGAAATTTTTTGATAACTTTGGATTAGAAATAAATATTAGGAACACAAAAGGAATCCATTGTATATATAAAATAAAACATTTATTTAAAACTGCAGCAGAAAGTGGAGTCTAGACAATAAGATCTATACCCCAGAAGTATGCAAAAATATTTAAGCATGAAAATTGATCCATGGATAGGTATAGGAGTTACCAATTGGGCGAACTGCTCGGAGATTGGATTGGTAATTTAAAGAAATCATTATTATAACCTATGCAAAAAGTGGAGCTTTTTAAAACTTATTTCTTTCCCAGACTCTGTTATTACCTCACAAGTTTAGAAGCATTCTCAAAATTATTTCAATAGACTAGATTTAATAATTAGCAGTTTTATAAAAGAGGAGCTGCACCTGTCACATTTTTTAAAGGATTGCATTTTGTATGCACATCAGAGAGTCCGGGGGTGGGGGAGTGTTAAGAATAAATGAATTATTGACTCTGACACCAATCGCTATCATGCATGAGCATGAGATATGTAGAAAAACTCCTGATGAGATATTGAAGCCTCATTTTGGAGTTTAGGAGAGGTTGATTGAACTGAGTCAGCACAAAACCATGCAAGAAATTTGGAATCCCCATATAAATAGACTGCTGGTGGGAGCTTTGGTTAGTTAATAGAAAGCAATGAGGAAATGACGGAAGATATAAGTATCAATTTGAACAATTGGAAGGATATAGAAATGTAGAAATGGATGACATTGCCACGTTAAGGCCTAGGCACCCATTATTTTAAAAATGACAAAATCTCTAATGCCTTGGCAGAAAGATAATTGCGTATGAAGACTTCCCGAGCAATAAATACAATTTTGTTATTAACTAAATTTTACCCCACAATATCAACTTTGTCTCATGGAAGACTGTTGAATAAATCAAGAACGTGAGGATTAAAAGGCATAACAGATCGTGGAAAAATTGCCTAAACTTGTAAATAACTATGGATGGACTACTACATCGAACCTCGATTATAGAATAGTGATGAAAATCTTTGGATACCTGACGTAATTTTATGTAAAAATGAACAAACAATACTGGTGGATATTCCAGTATGCTTAGAGAACGAGAATGATTCTTTAGAACAGGCCTGGATGGAAAAGGAATAAAAATATCAGCATTTGAAGAAGGAGATTTTGGACATACGAAAGGCGCAAGTGTATCTTTTTTCAGATTCGTGATTTGAGCTACAGGCAAATGGTATGAAAAGAATAATTTGCTGATGAACTCTTTGCGCACTTCAAATTTTAAGACATTTGCCTGAATTCCTCTAACCATGTCATTTCTTTGACTTTAGAATTGCTCCAGACTTTTATAGATTGCTAATAGACCTCTTGTATGCTCTCATAATTTTATTAGTATGGACTTTAGTATATAGAGTTAATTTTATAGCTTTATAAATTGAGAAATGAGGTTTTAATTATTTTATAGAATGTCGTAAATGTTAATTAATATTTCATAATTTTAGAAATAAAATGCTCATTTAATGCATATTTAAGGTGGTGGGTACGTGGGTGATAAATAAAATTCAACAGACACAACAGAATATGCAAATTTATGTAACAGACCTGTTGGTCAAACCCATGCTCAATCCTTCACTTGGTGCTAAGCTTATCAATGATGACCCATTCCTATAACATTTGGCTGTGGTTCAGTTTTTAGTGGCATAATTTGCGTGGACGAGCCATGATAAGTACTCAGAATATGCATCAAATCATTAATTTATTGGCGAGTGTTCAAAATAGCTAAATGGCTCATCGTCTAATCAGTGATGTGCATGAGCTTCCCTACCAACTATCTTGCAAAACCACGGCCCCATTGTGTGCCCTTGCAAAGTTCCCCTCCACCCCCCCACACAGTATTCAAAATGATATACTTGTTGTTGAGGGGAACTGCCACAGACAGTTCCCTTTCCGTCCTCTGATGATAACCCATCCACATTTTTGATTGAATGATTAAATGAATCATTGCATATTTTCAGTCATTTATTCATTTGTTGCACGAAAATATCACAGGAGTCATTATTTTATTCGCTTCATGACTTTTGTTTTGCATTTATTAATTCATTCAACCATTCATTCATTCAATCAATAATTCGATGCTGTCATTCATTTTTTCATTAATTCACTCAACGTACTAAAGTTTAAATTCATTTTTTCATTCAATGATCCTAAGTTTGCATTCGTTCATCGATTAATTCAATCATTTGATGATTGCATTCATTTTTATGTAATTAATCAAAGCTTGCTTTTGTTTGTACATTCGATGAATCAATGATTGCATTCATTCGTTCATTCTGTCAATCTGTGCATTACTTTATTCAAGCATTCAGTAAATCAATCTTTGGTACCTTTAATTCATTCATTCACTCATTCACTCATTCCTTCACTCATTCAATCCATGCACTCATTGATTCTTTAATTGAAAGACTCATTGCTTGCATTCATTCATTCCTTCATTCATTGATTAATCATTCTTCCAATGAAATCGATGTTTGCATTCATTCAATTAGTCATTCAATGAATCAACAATTGATTCATTCATTCATTCAATCTTTGAATGCATTCACTCATTGATCCTTTCATTTTGTTTCAATGAATCAAAATGTATTAATCAGTCATTAATACATTCATTGAATAAATATGTCTCAGGATTAATTCATTTATTCAATCCATGAACTAATCATTCCATCCGTCCATCCATTCAACAAATCAATCATTCATTCCTCCAGTCATTCAATCAATCAATTTTTGCATTCATTCTCTCATTCAATGAATCAATGTTTGCCTTCATTTGTTTGTTCGTTTGTTTGTTCGTTCATTCAATCATTCATTTAATGGAGGAATCAATGCACTAATTCATTCTGTGATGTTTGGGGAGGTAATGGCCTGGTGGCATTGTCGCTCAACTGTTAAACCAGAAACCCAAGCTCAATAGACCTGCCATGGCAAGTTATAGAATTTGAATTTGAATTGGATGAATATTTGGAACTAGTGTGTCATGATGACAATGAATCCATTACCAATTATTGGAAAAGCCTATTAGGTTCTTCCAGCAAAGAAACTACCATCGTTACCCATTGTGGTTTGCACGTGACTCCAGACTCACAGCAACATGAATGCTTCTTAGCTGACCTCTGTGCAATTAGAGTTGGGTAAAAAATGCTGCCTGACCAGAGTTGCCCACATATGTGAATGAATAAACATAAAAATCTTTCATTCAATGAAACATAGTTTGAATTCCTTCATGCATTTATTGTTTGAATGAATCAATAATTGCATTAATTAATTCAGTTATTCAATGAATCAATCTAATCATTCATTCCATCAATCAATCATTGGATTCGTTCAAGTATTGAGTTAGTCCTCACATTCATTCAAAGTATCAATGTTTGGACTCATCTATGAATGAATCTTTGGATTCATTCATTCGCTCATTCAATGAATCAAGCTTTGTTGTGGTTTTGTTCGCCGAGCTGGGAATGTGTGTTGCAGCCATTTCGTGTTACCAACTACACCAACTAGCCACGAAACGACACGACCAGCTATTCTTAGTAGCCACACACGCAGATGACAAGCAACATGAATTCGACTGGGACAACACTACTATTATAGGACAAGCCAAACAGAGAACAGCCAGGGAATTCCTAGAGGCATGGCACTCATCCACAGATTCAATCAATAAGCACATCGACCTGGACCCAATATACCGACCACTGCAACAGACAGCTGGAACTGACAACCGGAAGCGGCAGATTCAAACCACTACAAATGGTGGAGGAGAGATCACAGAAGCAGTTCACAGGAAGCTCCCAAGCACTGAGGATGTCACCTAGACAGCGGACGAAACGTCTGCAACACAAATTCCCAGCTCGGCGAACAGAACCTCAACAACGAGCACCCAAGCTACAAATCTTCTCACAAACTTTGAATCAAGCTTTGCATTCAGTCAGTCATACTTTCAGTGAATGCCCTTTGGCTTTCTTTCACTCTTTCCTTCAACTAATCAGTATTTGCATTCATTCATTCATTGAATAAAACAGCCTTTTCAATCATTCATTCATTGTGCTAATCTTTGAATGAATTAATTCAATTGATGAATCAATCTTTGCATTCATTCAATCATTCATTAAGTAATGCCATCATTAGCTCCTGCATTAAGTTGATTTAATTGTTGCTTTCATTCATGCATTCATTCGATGAATCACTCTTCACTATCTGCGTTCAATACATTCATTCATTGAACCAAAATTTGTATTACTTTGTTTCTTCAGTCTTTGCATTATATCATTCGTTCATTCAATTTATCAATAGTTGTAAAGTAACGTACATACTGTCATTCAATCATTACATTCATAAATTCAGTCAATCAATGTATAAATCATTGGATTCAGTCATTTGTATTCATTTATTTATTCAATCATTCATTAATTCAATGAATCAATTACTGCATTGATTCTTTCTTTCAATAAGTCAAACTGTGTACATACATGCATTCATTCACCCATTCATTCAATGATTCAAGCGTTGAATTAATCTTTGACTTCATTCATGCATTCATTCAGGGGATCAATGTCTGAATTCATCCATTCTTTGTTTCTTTCATTAAATGTATTAATATTTGCATTTATTCAGTCAGTCAATATAAAGTCTTTGAAATCATTCATTCATTCATTCAATGAGTAAAGTTTTGCATTCACTCATTCAGTCGTTCAATACATCAATCTTTGTATTCACTCATTCTCTGAATCAGTCTTTACAGGCATTCCATCATTCATTCAGTAAAACCATCATTCAGTAAAACCATCATTTTGTCTTTCATTAATTCGAGCAATGGTTTACACATTCATTCATTCAATGAGGCAATCTTTGCATTCATTCATTTTTCAATTATTGAACCGAAATCTATATTCATTCATCTAAGCATTCAAAGAAGCAATCTTTCCATTTTTCCATTCAATCAGGAAATGAATTAATCTTTGGATTCATTCATATATTCATTCATTTAATGAATCAATGTTATTTTTATTTAATTCATTTATTTTTTCAATGAAACTAGATTGGCATTCATCCATTCAGTCATTGAATGGTTTTCATTTCTTCACTCATTCATTCAATGAATCAATCTTTGCATTCATTCATTCATTATTTTGTTTTTAATGAATATATCTTTTGATTCACTCATTCAGTATTTACACTCATCCATCCATTCATTTAGACGATCTATCAATCTTTGCATTAATTCATTCATTCAATCAATCTTCGAATGCATTCACTCATTAAATGTTTTATTCATTCAACAAATTAATCTTTGCATTCGTTCATTGATTAAATGACTCATTACATGTTGTCATTCATTCATTGAATAAATATATCTCAGGATTCATTTGTTCATTCACTCCTTGAATCAATCTTCACATTTATTCAGTCATTTATTCACTCATGGATTCAACAAAACAATATTTGCAATCATTCTTTCAGTCATCCAATTAATTTAATTTGTTTTCAATCTTTTATTCAATGAATCAAAGTTTGTGTTAGTTCATTCATTCTTTCAATTATTTATTCATTCAATGAATCAATGTTTGCATTAATTCATTCGGTTGGTCAATGAAACAGTCTCTTCATTCATTCAATCATTCACTCATTCTTTACATTCATTCATTCAGTTGAAATATCAGAGTTTGGATTCATTCATTCATACATTCATTCATTCATTCAGTTATTCAACGTATCAATCAATTAAGACATTTGGAAAAAAAAATTCTCAAATGCTAGAATAGAGTTTAATGTTGCAGGTTTAATTACCCCCTGTGGTTTTCCAATTATCAGACATATATGACATGTCTGGAAAAATTCAGCTTCATCCTTGTGGAGTTCAGACCACTTTTTAAATGCATTTTAGCTTGGTTTTTCTCACACTAAAATTACCCGCTTGTGGCAGCTCATGCACCACTCGCAATATCTCCTTTCTATAACCCACTGGCAAAATGACTTGCTCTACTCTCTCCATTTCTCATCTGCCTGAAAACGTGGTGCTCTCCATTTCCTCACTAAGACATAATTTTTAAGATAATAATATTCAGGGATACATTCAGATTCTTTTTCTATTTATACCTTTGATACAATTGCTTTAAAATTTCAGCATTGTGCTGTAATTCAGTTAATTTGTCTGAGGTTAAAATGCTTGCTGGTTTGTCAATCATTTGGTTAAATAGGGTCTGCTAATTCCACTGCAATTTTCTTATCTGTACTCATTGATCGCTCCTGTTTCAACTGGTGAATTTGTGAACTCATTATCACACAGTCAGGAAAGAAAACCTCCCAGGAAATGTTCCCTGTGTTTCCACTGGCTTTTCAAGCACAGTAGGCAGTTCTCCTACCTTTGAACCAGCTCTATCATTGGCAATGATGACTTGCATGGAGTTGGGAATTTGTCTAGTCCTCCTATCACGTCTTCTCCACTATTCACTGGACATTCTAAACTCACTTCACATAATAGAACACTTCATGATTCCCGTTACTAGCAGCTTGTCTAGCTGCTGTCTCCTCATATTTTGGCATTACAGTTTGAGTGGATCTTCTGTCTCTTAATATTGTAACCTCCTGACCTGCTACTCCTGGCCGATGTGACATTATATTTGCGGATGCCTGTTTTAAGGTGATCTGTCACTTCCTTCTTAACCAACCTCCGACTAGCTTGTACATTCTGGTGCAGGTTTCTAGTCCCCACTTTGCTTTTCATTACCACTCCAACTCACTGGATTATCCTGTTCTCCTATATCTGGCTTGCCAACACGGTAATTTCATGTAGCCAACTGTTTTCAGTGAAAACACTGGCGCTTTTTAACTTCTCTGTCCACTTTAAGGGTGTCCTTTTTATGCTGTGGTAAATTATCCTTATGATCTTCACCAAGATCTACCTTTTCCTTTCCGTGTGAAAATTCTCTTTTCCCCAGTTATTATCCCACATGGTTTGAAATTTATTCTGGAGGTGTTACAACACCGGGTAAATTCTCCTGCTTAATTTAAACCAGCAAACACAGAAAAGATTTATCCTGTCCCGCAATGTGTGAAAATTTGAGAAGTCAAGAACAATTTTTTTTAAAAATTAACAACTTTATTTCTTAACGCAAACAGAGAATAATTAACTAACAACTATTTACAACTTCTTCCTCTAACCTATATTTTACCTACCCTTCTACAATACTAGTCTGATAAAAAAAACCCAATAAAGATTGACCAAAAATTCAAGTTTTCAAAACTAGCAAGCTGTTGAATCTTCTATTTGGATCTTCCTGTTTCTTCTTTTCTTTTTCTTAGGGATTAAGCTTCACAGGTCACAGATTGATAAAGGCACCTTTAAGAGAGTGCTTCTCCAGGCATTGTGCAGTTGTCATTGGTTTGGTAGTTCTCCTCTCAGCTGTTCAATTTTCCCTGGTCTTACCCATAAAGCATCTGTTTTAAAGATTGTTTACATACTAAATTTAAACATGTTTGGAAATTGATACTTTTCAGGGTATAATTTAAAATGATTGGCCTAATTCAAATCTGTTTTGTCATTCCCAGGCAATCTAGCTAATCTAGCTTTCAACTAAGTGTTACATTGTTACCTTAGTCAGGACAGTTGGTGCTGCCAGCTTTTAACGCTCTCAAATGTGCAGTACACCCACATCTTCATAACAGAAGCCAAACGTTGCTTTATGGACTAACCATGGCCATCTACTACAAACCCATTGACTCCCTTAGCAAACTGGACTACACCTCCTCCCACTGTGCCTCCTGCAAAAATGTCATCCCTAATTTACAATTCTTCCGGCTCCTCCTCCACACTCCCAGTATCACCAAACCCACCACAGAGCATCCCAAATGGCCTCCTTCTTCAAAGACCGCAATTTCGCCTCTCACGTGATCGATGATGGTCTCCAATGCATATCCTCCACTTCTGACACCTCTCCCTTGTATCACAACCCTCCCAACTCAATGAGGACAGATGCCCCCCACCCCCGGTCATGACCTTCCACCTTCAACCTTCATATACATCACACAATCTTCCACCACTTCCGCCACCTACCAACAGACCCCACCACTAGGGATATATTTCGCTCCATCTCTGGGACCCACCTTATCCCAGTCCTAACCTTCCAAATCAGCACTATCCTCTTGACCTGTCGATTACCCTTCCCAACTATCTGCTCCACCCTCTTATCCTATGAATCGCCTTCTCCCCCACCTTCTTCTACCTATATCATTCTCAGCTATGTTCCCACAGACAGACTGCTCTCCCATTTATCCCAGACCTGCTGGGCCACAAACCTCATTCCTTATGAAGCGCTTTTGCCTGAAACGTCGAATTTCTTGCTCCTCAGATGCTGCCTGATCTGTTATGCATTTCCAGCAACACACTCTGATCTCCAGCATCTGCAGTCCTCCCTTTCTCCTCCTTTCTGGTCCAAGTTATTATCATCAGCTATTTCAGTTGCTGATTGTGCCATTTTAACTCTCGGCTCTTCCACATGAATTCTCATTATTTCAGGAAGTGAGTTTTTGAAATCCTCCAAGCTAATTGTCTCTCTCAGAAGGTCGTATATTTGCTTTATTTTTAATGCCCTTATCAATCTATCAAAAGTGCATTGGTTTATCCTTTCAAACCCGATGTAGTTTCACCATGGTCCCTCCATAGATTTCTGAAACGTTGTCTGTCGGCTTCTGCCACTAGCACATATGCACTTAATATGGCTTTCTTCACCATTTCATATGCAACAGATACCTCCTCTGATCGTGATACAAAGACATTACCAATTCTAGCTCCAAGTTTTGTTTGGATTAACAGAATACACATTGTCATTGGCCGCCTTGTTTAGGCCTCCACAGCCTTCTCATCAAAATTAGGTTCAGCTTTAATAAGGGAATGGAGTTGAGGGTGGAGGGTGTGGGCAGGAGCATTTGTGCAGGGTGCTTCTTCCTCGTCGCCTGAATGAGAAGTCGATTTAGCAAGTGCTGGCTGTGTCGACCCCATTGAACTGATGGGGGTTGGTGGGGTGAGGGGGGAGGTGGAGGCTTCAGCAATGTTGCAGGTCCCTTACACACAAATGTGTGTCTGCTCAGAAACAAGCCCTGAGACAGGGAGAGGGAGCAAGGCAGGCAGAGCAAGGAAAAAGGAAACTTCAGAAAACTACCAGCCCCAGAGGAGAGGCATTGAATCAATTAACAGAATAATCAATTATCTGAATGAAATAGTGGCCGCCATTACATTAGGATAATCGAGGTTCCTCTGTATATTAAAAAGTTTCCCATCAGGCCATTGGCTACCATAGGTTTGTTCTTCCGCACTCTCTTCCTCTCTAAGCTTACCTTTAGCCTTCGCCTCCATCCTTTTAAGCTAACTTATCTGTCAAAGTGCCAGTTGCTGAAGTTCAGATTCCCTCTCGTTCTTCCTTTCATCTTTTTTCTCCTTCGCTTTTTTCCTTTGCTCTCTTTCTCACTCCTTCTCTCTTCCCCCTGCTTCTAATTGTGATTCAAACGGTTTCATTTCTGTTGGCCCTTACCTGTCTTTTGCCTCTAGCTCAAGTTGCTTCACTTTCAATTGAATTTTAGCCATCTCTAAAAATTCTGATGGCATTTGCAGAAAAATTTAAATGTTGAGCTATTGCTGTAAATATATTGCCTTTCCTCATGGAAGGAGGCATCTCCACTCTAGCTTGACAGCTAATTCTAGCAGTTTGGCATCAATCACGTTTTGCATAACCCCCCAGGCCACCTCTTCCACTCCTTGAAAACTCTTTTCATTTAAAGTGCCATTACAATGTCAAGCACTGTTTAAACCCACTGAATTCAACACCCAGAACAAAAGACACTAATACCAATCACTTGTTGTCTTCGAGACCAACAATCCCGATCCCAATTTGGAACTTTAGACAAAATCCCAGATGAGCCCCCAATCTGTTATGCACCGGGCAGACACTGTGGAAAATAGATACTGTGGAAAATAAACATCATGAAAGCATAGGAAGGATTAAAGCATGAAGACCACTGGCAGTCTGTAGTCTGTGGAAGGCAAGAAGGGATAAGAATAGTGGAATGCTCTTACACCAATTAGCAGAGTAAGTTTGAGGCTGAAAGATCACTATGGCAAGATGATATAACGTTTAGATATACACGGTAGTCTCCCTGTTAAGTGTCATTATAACAAGATTTGGGCCATAAATAACACGGTAGTCTCCCTGTTAAGTGTCATTATAACAAGATTTGGGCCATAAATATTTGGGACATGACATTAACTATCTAATTAATAGTTAGTAGAGCCAGCTTGAGACAAGAGATTATTGTAATAGATGGAATAGATAATTATCTAATCATGACAGCTTTGTCTGGAATAGATGATTACTGTAGCAGAGGTGATAATAAATATCTAACCGTGACATTTGAATAACATCAAGTAGAATGTACAACTAACGAGATAATGGGAACTAACATCACTGGTTTATTGTGTAGCAAGAGTGAGGTACTTTGATTAATATAGTTGGACATGCTGATAGTCTAACAGAAACATGATAAAAAAAGATATTAAGAAACCATGGACCCTGCGGTTCAGGGGCATTCAAGAATCTGCTTTCTCAGTGTCATAGTTTTTTGTTTTCAAATAAAAGGCCTACTTCTTGAAGAACTCTCTGCGTCTCCTTGTGATTCTCTACATTTTCTCCATGACAACACCATGAAAACACTTCAAGAAAGTAGCCCAAACTGTAAATTTCCTTGTTGTTCTAAGCAGGTGTATTTTCCAGAAGGGATGTAGCTGGTTAAACCACTTAGGTTTAAACAAAACTGAATTTATTTACAAGATTACCGAAGAAATGCAAACAAAAGAGAACAGAATACAGAATAATTTCAACTGACCAAACACTCAATAGATCATCCCGACTTAATGGTATTATTCCAAATACTTCCAACTTCCAACTATTTTCATCAGTATTTACACTGGAAAAAGACAAAGGAAAGGAATCTGAGTTATAGGCTAATAGACTAGATGGGATTGACGTTCCCAATAAGGAGGTGTTAGCAATTCTGGAAAGTGTGAAAATAGATAAGTCCCCTGGGCTGGGAAGCGAGGGAGCCTTTGGCTTTGATCTTTATGTCATCATTGTCTTCAGGATCAGTGCCAAAATACTGGAGGATAGCATATGTTGTCCGCTTGTTCAAGAAGGGGAGTAGAGACAACCCGAGTCATTAAATACCAGTGAGCCTAACTTCAGTTATGGGAAAAGTGTTGGAAAAGTTTATAAGAGATCGGAGTTTTAATACCTGAAAGAGAAATAAATTGATTAAGAAGAGTCAACTCGGTTTTGTGAAGTGCAGGTCATGCCTCACAAGCCTTACTGAATTCTTTGAGATGGCGATCAAATAGTTGGATGAAGGTAAAGCGGTTCATGTGGCATATATGGATTTCAGTAAGATGTTTTACAAGGTCCCCCACTAGGCTATCGTACAAAATATGGAGGCATGGGCTTGAGGGCGATTTAGCAGTTTGGAGCAGACGTTGACTGATGGGAAATGTTCATCTTGGAGTTCAGTTATTTGTGGTGTACCGCAAGAATCTGTCTTGAGGACACTGCTCTTTGTCATTTTCATAATTGACCTAAATGAGGGTGTAGAAAGATGGGTTAGTAAATTTGCGGATGACACTAAATTTGCTGGAGTTTTGGATAGTGCTGAAGGATGTTGCAGGCTACAAAAGGGCAGAGGTGGCTGAGAGGTGGCAAATGAAGCTTAATGTTGAAAAGTGTGAGGTGCTTCACTTTGGAAGAAGCAACAGAAATGCAGGTTATTGGGCTAATGGCAAGTTTCTTGGTAGTGTAAATGAGCAGAGAGATCTTGGTGTCCATGTACATAGATCACTGAAAGATGCCATCCAGGGTGATAGGGTGGTTAAGAAGGCATACAGGGTGTTAGCTTTTATTGGTGGAGGGATTGAGTTTTGGAGCCATGAGATCATGCTGCAGCTGTACAAAACTTTGGTGCACCGCACTTGGAGTATTGTGTACAGTTCTGTTATAGGAAGTATGTGGAAGTTTTGGAAAGGGTTCAGGGGAGATTTACGAGGATGTTGCCTGGTATGGAGGGAAGGTATTCTGAGGAAAGGCTGAGAGTCTCGAGACTGCTTTCATTAGAGAGAAGCAGGTTGAGAGGTGACCGAATTGAAACATACAAGATAATCAGTGAGTTAGATAGGGTGGACATTGGGGAGTTTTCAACTGGGGAGTGGTAGATATTGTACAGATGTCAGAGGTAGTTTCTTTACGCAGAGAGTAGTAGGGGGTGGAACACATGTCCTACTAGGAGACTCACCAACTTTAAGGGCATTTAAATGGTCATTAGATAAACATATAGATTAATATAGAATAGCGTAGGTTAGATGGACGTCATATTGGTTTTACAGGCTGGTGTAGAATCGGGGACCAAAGGGCTTGTACTCCATTGCAATGTTACATATGTTCTGTATGTTCTATATTAGATTTCATTCATTCATTCACTCACCGAATAAATTCGTTCATTCATTCATTCTTTTACTCAATGATTCTCTCAGTGCATTCATTCATCAATAAATCAATGTTTGCTTTCGTCCATTCAACAAATCATTCTTTGAATTTGCCATTCATTCATTCATTCACTCATTCATTCATTCATTCAGGGAGCCAATTTTTGCATTCATTCATTGATTCATTTAAAGAATCAATGTTTTCATCTATTCATTCATCCGTTCAATGAATCAAATTTCATATTGAACAATTCATCCATTCGTTCATTCAATCCTTACCTTCATTCTTTCAATATTGCATTCATTCATTCATTCAATTAATCAAACTATGCATTTAATCGTTCATTCATCATTCATTCATTCATTCTTTTTTGCAATGAATACAACATTTGATTCATTCATTCATTCAATCACGGAACAAACTATTAATTTGACCAATGTATCAATCTTTGCATTCATTCATTCTTTCATTCAACGATTCTATCTTTGCATTCTTTCTTCATTCATTGAATGAACCCATTTTAGCACTCATTCAATGAATCAATGTTTGTGATCGTTATTCAATCAATCAATGAAAATTTGAATACATGTATTCTTTCATTCATGGCATTCATTCGTTGATCAGCTGTCAGTCATTCATTCATTTGCTGAATGAATGTATCTCATAATTCATTCGTTCATTGAGTCCATGAAACAATCTTTGTATTTATTTATTCATTCACTCGATCACTCATTCATTCAGGCATTCAATGAATCAATGTTTGCATTCAATCGTTCATTCAATGTATCAACATTTGTGTTCGTTCATTCATTCATTCAATCGTTAAATGGTTAATCATTTCATTTACTGAACCGTTGTTTGCATTAATTCATTGATTTTTTTCAATGAATCAAACTTTGCAAACACTCATTCAATCAATCAAAGAATCAAACTCTTTCATTTTTCATTCATTCAATGAGTCAGTCTTTGAACGTATTCTGTCATTTGATGAATTAATTGCTGCAATCATTCATGCATTCTTTCAATTAATCACACTTCATTATCGGCATTTTATTTAATCATTTGTTGAAGTCATTCTTTGCTTTCATTCAATCAATCAGCAAATGAATCAATCTTTGGACTCTCATGCATTCATGAATTGAACTTTGTATTCACTCACTGATTCATTTGATTAATCAAACGTTTGATAGAATAATTCATTCATTAGTTCATTCACATAAGGAATCAATTTTGCATTCAATCATTCATTCATTCGTTCATTCATTCAATGATTCATTTGAATTGATTGATTAATTCATTAGTTTTTTCAATGAAAATACCTTTTGATTCATTCAGTCATTACATGATTCAATCCTTACCTTCATTCTTTCAATCATTTAATCAATCAATCTTGGAATGCATTTATTGAATCATTCAATCAATCTTTGCCTTCATTAATTGATTTAATGATTCATTGTATGCTATCAGTCATTCTTTCGTTCATTCACTCCATGAATTATCCTTTGCATTTATTCATTTTTTCTAACATTAATTAATTAAACAAGTTACTGTTTGCATTCATTCATTCAGTGATTCAATGAATTATTGTTTATATTCATTCTTTCATTCAATGAATCAAAGTTTACTGTCGTTCATTCATTCATTTATTCATTCAATGAATCAATGTTTCAATTCATTCATTTGTTCATTAGATTACATTACAGTGTGGAAACAGGCCCTTCGGCCCAACAGGTCCACACCGACTCGCCGAAGCACAACCCACCCATACCCCTACATTTACCCCTTACCTAACACTACGGGCAATTTAGCATGGCCAATTCACCTGACCTGCACATCTTTGGACTGTGGGAGGAAACCGCAGCACCGGGAGGAAACCCACGCAGACAGGGGGAGAACGTGCAAACTCCACACAGGCAGTCGCCTGAGGCGGGAATTGAACCCGGGTCTCTGGCGCTGTGAGGCAACAGTGCTAACCACTGTTCATTCATTCATTCGATCCATGCATTCAATCATTCTTTCATTGATTGATTATTTGATTCAATCATTCATTAATGAATCAATGTTGGCGTAAATTCATTCAGTTATTCAATGATTCAATCTCTTCAAGCATTCATTCAAGTAATCCACCTTTGGATACATTCAATTATTGAATTAGTCTTTACATTCATTCATTCAGTTAAAGTATCAGTATTAGGATTCAACCATTGATACATTCATTCATTCGTTCATTTATTCAATGAATCAATCTTTGCAATCGTTCATTCAGTCAGTCAGTCAAAGAATCAGTCAATGAACATTCTTTGGATTTCATTCATTCATTCATGAATCAATCTGCATTGATTCATTCATTCTTTCACTGAATCTCCATTGTCAATCATGCATTCTTTCCTAAAGGAATCAATCGTTGCATTCGTCCATTCATTCATTGAATAAATAATTATTTTCATTCATTCATTCATTGCATTAATCTCTGCATTCATTCATTAATTAAATAATTCGATGAATCAATCTGTGAATTCATTCATCATTCATTCATTCGATGCATCAATGTTTACATTCATTCAATCATTCATCAAGTGAATCAAGCTTTGCCATCATTCATTCGTGCATTCATTCAATCAATCACTCTTCAATATTAGTGCTTCATTTATTCATTCAATGAACCAGTTTTCGCGTTCATTCATTCATGCATTCAAACTTTGCATTTTTTCATTCGTTCATTCGATTTATTGATATTTGTATTCATCTATTCATTCAATGCTTTAATCTTTACATTCATACATTCATACATTCAATCAGTCAATGTTTCGGTCATTGGTTTCAGTCTTCATTCATTCATTCAATTAATCAATCTTTGCATTCATTCATTCATTCGTTTACTTAATGAATCAATCATTACAATGATTCTTTCATTCAATGAATCAAACCATGTACTCATTCATACGTTCATTCAATGTTTCAGTCTTTGAACTGATCTTTGAATTCATTCATTCATTCATTCTTTCATTTCATGAATCAATGTCTGCATTCATACATTTGGTTAATCTAAAATCTTTGAAAATATTCATTCATGCATTCAATGATTAAATGTTTGCATTCAACCATTCAGTCATTCAAAGAATTTATTCTCGACAGTCATTCAATGAATTAATCTCTAGATTCATTCATTGATTGATACAATGAATGAATTTTTGTGTTCATTATTTCTTTGAATCAATCTTTACAGTCTGTCATTCATTCTGTCAAAGCATCAGTATTTTGATTCATTCTTTTTTTTATTCATTCAGTGAATCAATTGATGTATCCATTCATGATTTCATTAATTAATCGATATTGGCTTTCAATTATTCAAGCAATTGTTTATGCATTCATTATCTCAATGAAGAAATCTATTCATTCAATCAATTTTTGAATCAAACTCTCTATTCTTTCATTCAATTATTCAATGAATCATTCTATGTTTTTATTCATTCAATCTATGAATGAATCAATCCATGCATTCACTCATTCTTTTACATAACGATTCCATTGTTGCATCCAATCATGCAATAAGTCAATGTTTGTATTTATTCATTCTGCCATGCAATGAATCAATCATCGCATTCACTCATTGATCCATTTAACATTGATCATTCAATATTTGGATTTTTTTCTTTCTCTCATTCAGTGTTACAAATCATTCGTTCATTGAATGTTTGCATTCACTGATTCATTAATTAAGCCATTCAATTTTCACTCATTCGTTCCTTCAGTCATTCTTTCATTCATTCAATGTTAAGAATCATTCTTGCATTTTGTCCTTCTTTCAATATTTGTATTTATTCATGGACTAATTAATCCATTCAATGTTTGAAACCATGCTCATTCCTTCATTCATTCTTTTAATTAATTAATTAATTGATTCATTCATTCAGACATAAAATCGTTTTGCTCATTCTTTTATTCATTCATGCAATGAATGTATTTTTGTTTTGATTCATTCATTCATTTAGTTAATGTTGGAATCACTCATGCATTCATAATTCAATGTTTGAACTTACTTTTCATTCGTTCATTCAATAATTCATTCAATTTTTGTGATTGTTCATTCCTTTATTCATTCAATGAATGTTTGCCTTCATTGATTGATGCATTTTCCATTCATTATTCAATGTCTGGGTTGGATCCTTCATTAATTCTTTTATTGATTCATTCACTACTGCATTCATTAAGCATTCAATGTTTGGATTCATTAATTCTCATTCATCTGTTCCTATATTCATTCATTCATGCATTCATTCAAAGTGGGAGTTCAATCATTCATTCATTCATTTATTCAATGTTTGGATTTTTTTTCTTCCACTCATTCAGTGTTAAGATTCAATCATTTATTCATTGAATGCTTGTATTCATTAATTAAGTCATTCAGTGAATCAATTTCGGTTTTTATTCATTCCTTCATTCATTTAATGTTTGGATTCTATCATTCATTCATTCATTCACTCACTAATTCATTCAATGCTTGTTTCCATTCATTCATTCTTTTTGTGTTTGTGTTCATTGATTGATTCATTCATTCATTCGTCATTCAATGTTGGCTTCATTCATTCACTCACTCACTCGCTCATCATTCAGTCTTTGAATTCCTTGATTTGTTCATTCATTCATTCAGTTTTCACTCATTCGTTCCTTCATTCATTCAATATTCAGAATCATTCGATCTTTTGGCTCATGCATATGTTCTGTCATTCATTAGATACTTGGATTATTTCATCCACTCATTCATTCAGTCGTACATTCTTTCATTCATTCCCTCATTAAATGTTTGGATTTATACATTCATTCATTTAATGTTTGGATTCACTCTTTCATTTAGTCAGTAGTAGGTTCTGTTAATGTTTGGATTCATTCAATCAATCATTCTTTCGTGCTTTCATCGATAAATCATTCAACGCTGCTTTTGTTTGTCCTGTCATTCATTTATCATTCATTGTTTAATTCATTTATTCATTATTTGTTCATTCACTCATTTATTCAATGTTTGCATTCATTCATTCACTTATTCATTCAAACTGTGGATTTTTGCTTTCATTCATTGGTTCTTTCAATGTTTGGATTTATTCATTGATTAAGTCATTGATTCATTGATTAATGAATGTTTGAAATTACATTCATTTATAGATTCAATCCTTGTATTCATTCATTTATTTATTTATTCACTCATTCATGAAAACATGAAAAGATTACATTCATTCTTTTATTCATTCAGTGTTTGGATTCAATCATTCATTCATTCATTTGCTAATTCATTCAATGTTTGTGATCGTTCATTCCTTCATTCATACATTCAACGTTTGCATTTCTTGATTCATGCCTTATTATTTCATTTAAAGTTTGGATTCAGTAATTTGTTCATTCACTCACTAATCCATTCAATGTTTGCCTTCGTTCATTCATTCTTCAGTGTGTGTTTGCATTCATTGATTAATTCGTTCATTTGCCATTCAATATTGGTTTCATTCACTCACTCACCACACACTCACTAATTCATTCATTCATCATTCAGTGTTTGAATTCATTGATTCCTTCATTAATTAATTAATTAATTCAATCTTTGGGATCAAGCATGTGATCTGTCATTTACTTAAGTTTTGGAATATTTCTTTCACTCATGCATTCATTGCATGGATTCAGTCATGTATTCTTTCATTCATTCTATCATTAAATGTTTGGATATATGCACTCAATCATGTAATGTTTGGATTCATTCATCCATCCATGCATCCATTCATTCATTCAATCGTTCATTCATGCCTTCATGGACATTTCATTCAATGCACAGTCATTCATTTATCTTTCATAAAACATTGAACAATACAATGCAAAACAGGCCCTTTGACCCTCAATGTTGCACCGACCTACTCTCAGCTCGTCCCCCTACACTATCCCATCATCTTCCGTGTGCTTATCTAATGATTGTCTAAATCTCCCTAATGTGGCTGAGTTGACGACATTAACAGGTAGAGCATTCCACTCCCTTACCACTCTCTGCATAAAGAACCTGCCTCTGATGTCTGTCTTAAATCTATCACCCCTCAATTTGTAATTATGCCCCCTCGTACAAGCTGATGTTATCATCCTAGGAAGAAGACTTTCAGTGTCTACCCTATCTAATCCTCTGATCACCTTGTATGTCTCTATCAAATCCCCTTGTCGCCTTCTTCTTTCCAATGAGAACAGACCCAAGTCTCTCAGCTGTTCCTCCAGAGCAGCCAACATCCTGGTAAATCTCCTCTGCACTTTTTCCAATGCTTCCCGAAATATGGCAATCAGAAAGGTACACAATATTCCAAGTGTGGCCACACTAGCGTTTTTTATAGTTGCAGCAAGATATTGTGGCTCCAGAACTCAATTCCTCTATGAATGAAACCTAACATACCGTATGCCTTCTTCACAGCACTATCAACCTCGGTGGCAACTTTCAGGGATCTATGTACATGGACTCCAAGATCCATCTGCACATCCACACTATCAGGAATCTTCCCATTGACCCAGTACTCTGCCTTCCTGTTATTCTTCCCAAAGTGAATCACCTCACATTTAGCTGCATTGAACTCCATTTGCCACCCATCAGCCTAATTCTGCAGTTTATCCGAGTCCGTCTGCAATCTGTAACATTCTTCCAAACTGTCCACTACTCCACCGACTTCAGTGTCATCTGCAAATTTACTAATCCATCCATCTATGCCTGTGTCTAAGTTATTTATAAAAATGACAAACAGTAGTGGTCTCAAAACAGATCCTTGTGGGACACCACTAGTAATCAGACTCCAAGCTGAATATTTTTCCATCAACTACCACTCGCTGCTTTCTTTCAGAAAGTCAGTTTCTAATCCAAACTGCCATCTCAATTCCATGCCTCTGTATTTTCTCCAACAGCCTGCCATGTGGAACCTTATCAAAGGCTTTACTGAAGTCCATGTATACCACGTCAAATGTCCTACCCTCATTTACATGCTTGGTTACCTTCTCAAAAAATTCAATGAGGTTTGTGAGACACGACCTACCCTTGATGAAACCATGTTGACTATCTGAAATCAAATTGTTGCTTGCTAGATGATTAGAAATTTTATCTTCGATCTTTCTTTCCAAAACCTTTCCTCCAACAGAGGTAAGGCTCACTGGTCTATAATTACCTGGGTCATCTCTACTGCCCTTCTTGAACAAGGGCACAACATTTTCAATGCTCCAGTTCTCTGTTACTAAACCTGTAGACAATGACGACTCAATGACGTTCATTTAAAACTTGGATTACCTCATTCGTTCATCCATTCAATGCATGGATACAGTTGGACATTCTTTCATCCATTCCCTCATTAAATGCTTGGATTCATTGATTGAATGTTTGGATGCATTCTTTTGTTCAATCATTAGCATATTTCAATAATGTTTGGATTAATTCAATCATTCATTTGTCCTTTCATCGATACATCATTGAATGCTTTTTTTTGTACTGTCATTCATTTATCATCCATTGTTTAATTAATTAATTCATTCATTGATTCAGTTAGTCAATGTTTTCATTCATTCATTCACTTATGCATTCAAAGTGAGGATTCTTGCTTTCATTCATTCAATCATTTCATGGTCCATTCAATATTTGGATTTATTCCCTGATTAATTCAGTCATTCAACATTTAGAATCACGTTCATTCATTCATCTAATCCTTGGATTAATTAATTAATTCATTCATTCATTCATTCATGAAAACATGAAATGATTGGATTCATTCTTTTATTCATTCATGTATTCATTTATTGATTCATTCATTTGTTTATTCAATGTTTGCATTCCCTCATGCATTCATTATTCAGTGTTTGGATTCGATCATTCATTCGTTCATTCACTAATTCATTCAATGTTTGTGATCGTTCATTCATTCATTCATTCATTGAATGTTTGCATCCTTTGAATCATGCATTATTCAAAATCATTCAATGTCTGGGTTGAATCCTTCATTCTTTCTTTCATTTATTCATTCACTCATGCATTCGTTAATCATTCAATGTTTGGATTAGTTGAATAATTCATTCATTTGTTCCTTCCTTCCTTCCTTCCATCCTTCCTTCCTTCATTCATTCATTCATTCATTCATCAATTCAATGTGGGAATTCAATTATTCATGCATTCATTCATTCATTCAATGCTCGAATTCATTCACACATTTTGTTGTTCATTCAATGTTTGGATTCTTTAGTTCACTCATTCAATGATACAGATTATTCATTCATTCCTTCATACATTGAATGCTTTCATTCTTTGATTCATTAATTAAGACATTCAGTCCGTCAATTTCTAGTTCATTAATTGTTCATTCATTCAGTCATTTAAAGTTTGGATTCAGTCATTCATTCATTCACTCACCGATTCATTTAATGTTTGCAGTCCCTCATTATCTAATAACTCCATTTTCCTCAATTGTAATTTATGTTTTTCTACTTCTACTGCACTTGCCTGTTCCTCTGACACACCTAATTGTTTAAGTAATTCCCTTAGACCTTCAGCTTTACTTTTGTCCCTGGTTAAACCCAAATTTAATTTCTTTACAAATTCTACAGGTACGGCCTTTTTCTTTCCTTCTAATATTTCCTGGCAAATTTGAGAATCATCTTCAAATCCCAGAACCTCTTCAGCAATTTTAAGCGCCATTTCTCTCACTTTTAATTTAATTAAACACGAGTCACTGAAATTAAACAAATAAACCTGTGTTTTATTTAAAAATCAAGGACACTAACCTGCAAGTTTTTAAATGTACTGGGGTTTCTCATACTCCCCAAACTATTCAAATCTATCTAAACCAGTACAAATCCTGATGATGAGCCCCAAACTGTTATGACATGGCTTAAACTCCCCTGCTCATTTAAACCTGTAACACAGAAAATGTTTACCCCATGTAGTAATCTGTGAAAACCCGACAGGCCAAAAACGATTTAAGGTACAAATTATCATCTTTATTTCTTCAAGTATGACAGACAATAATTAACTAATATCTATTTACAACTCCTTCCTCTAACTTTTTTAAAATTTCTCTTCTATAATCCTAGTCCAATAAACCCCAACGCTCTCTCCCCCCCCCCCCCCCCCCTCCACTTAAGATATATTTAAAAAACTCAAATTTCAAAACCAGCCAGTTATCAAATCTTCTATTTGGAACTTCATCATCTTCTTTTCTTCTTGTAGATTCTACTTCAATGCTCACTGATCAATAAACACACCTTTAAGAGAGCTATTCTCTGGGCAGTCCCAAAATATCGGATTGTGTCTGTTAAGAATATCAATGCACTAAATTCAAACTTGATTGGAGTTTGGTATTTTTTGGCCTAATTAGAATTTGTTTTGTCATCTCCAGACAATCAGCGATCCTAGCTGCTGGACCACATGTTGCATTATAACCTATTCAGAACAATTGATGCTGTCCAGTAATTCTGCTAGCTTTTAACTATCTTAAAGGTACACTACAGTATCTTCATAATGATTCATTGATTCATTCATTCATTCATTTGTCATTCAATGTTGGATTCATTCATTTATTCATTCACGCACTCATTCATCATTCAATGTTTGAATTCATTGATTTGTTCAGTCATTAATTCATTCATTTAACTTTTGGGCTCTCTATTTTGTCATTAGTTTAATACTTGGATTGTTTCATTCACTCATATATTCAATTCTTGGATTCAATCGTACATTCTTTTATTCCTTCCCTTATTAAATGTTTTGATTTATTCATTCATTCATTCATTCAATATTTGGAATCATTCACACATTCATTAATCATTTATTGAATGTTAGGAGTAATTCAATCGTTCAATCATTGATATATTCAGTTAATGTTTGAATTAATTCAATTATTCATTCATGCTGTCATTGATACACCATTCAATGTTTCTATTCATTCATATAATTCATGTAATCATTCATTGTTTAATTAATTAATTCATTCATTCATTCAATGTTTGGACTCACTCATTCACTTATTCATTCAACCTGAGGATTCATGCTTTCATTCATTCAATCAATCATTTAATCAGTCTTTCAATGTTTGGATTTATTCACGCACACATTCTTTTACTCATTCAATGTTTGGAATCACTCATTGATTCATTCATTCAATCATTGAATTAATTCAATCATTTATTAATACTGTTGTATTTGGGTTCATTCTTTTGTTCATTCATGCAATGAATGCATTTGTTATTCTTTCATTTATTCATTCATTTATTGAATGTTTGGATTCACTCACGCATTCATCCTTCAGTGTTTGGGTTCGATCTCTCAGCAAATGTTTGGATTTATGCATTGATTAGATTACTTACAGTGTGGAAACAGGCCCTTCGGCCCAACAAGTCCACACCGACCCGCCAAAGCGCAACCCACCCAGACCCATTCCCCTACATTCACCCCTGCCCCTAACACTACAAGCAATTTAGCATGGCCAATTCACCTAAACTGCACATTTTTGGACTGTTGGAGGAAACCGGAGCACCCGGAGGAAACCCACGCAGACATGGGGAGAATGTGCAAACTCCACACAGGTAGTCGCCTGAGGTGGGAATTGAACCCGGGTCTCTGGCGCTGTGAGGCAGCAGTGCTAACCACTGTACCACTGTGCCGTCCACATTCATTCATTCAATGTTTGAATTCATTCATAAATTCATCATTCATTAATTCAATGTTTGAATTCATCTATTCATTCAATCGTTGATATATTCAGCCAATGTTTGGATTCATTCAATCATTCATTTGCTACTATTTGTTTGTAAAGTCGTTATTTAATCATTGATTGTTTAATATATTTGTTCATTACTGACACATTCATTAAATCATTTAATGTTTGGATTAATTCATTCACTTATTCATTCAACCTGTGGTTTCATGCTTTCATTCATTCAGTCATTCATTCTTTCTTTCAAAGTTTGGGTTCAATCATTTATTCATCTTTCAATATTTGGGTTTATTCATGCATTCATTCATTCAATGTTTGGAATTTCTCATTCATTCTTTCATTCAATCTTTGGATTAATTAATTCATTCATTCATTCACTCACTCATTCAGTGTTGGAATTTGTTCAATGTATGCATTCATTGATTGATTCACTCATTGATTCATTCATGTTTGCATTCGTTCATTCATTCACTCACTAAATACTTGTTCAATGTTTGGAGCTTTCTTTTGTTCATTTGCTTATTGATTTTTGTTCATTTGCTTATTGATTTATTGACTCAAAGGGTTCAATCATTCATTCATTCATTCTTACTTTCAGTCTTTAGTTGGATTCATTCATTCAGTCAGTCAGTCATTCTTTCATTCCATCATTCGATGTTTGGATTCATGTTTAGAATCACTCATTCATTCTTTCATTCGACCTTCAGACTCAGACATTTATTCATTCATTTGTTCACTCATTCATTCAATGTTTGGTTTCATTCGTTCATTCATTCTTCATTTATGCTTTCACAAATGCATGGAATGATTGGGTTCATTCACATATTCATTCATTCCAAGTGTTCATTGATTCATTCATTCAATCAATCAACATTTGGATGCAGTCATTCATTCAT
The DNA here is from genome assembly GCF_037043375.1 of Chiloscyllium plagiosum. Classification (NCBI taxonomy): domain Eukaryota; kingdom Metazoa; phylum Chordata; class Chondrichthyes; order Orectolobiformes; family Hemiscylliidae; genus Chiloscyllium; species Chiloscyllium plagiosum. The sequence goes on from NW_028270183.1 coordinate 38,061,256, forward strand.
CATTCAATGTTTCAATTCAGTCATCCATTTGTTCATTAATGAAGTCATGCAATGTTTGTGATCATTCATTCATTCATTCTTTCACTCACTAATTCATTCAATGTTTGTGTTCATTGTTTTATTGAGTCATTCAATGTTTGCTATCATTTATTGATGTTTGTGATTGTTCATTCATTTATTCATTGAATGTTTGCATTCATTGACTTGTGCATTATTCATTCATCAGTTGATGTTTGGGTTCATTCATTCATTTATTAATTCATTCATTAATTGATTCATTCGATGTTAGGATTAATTAATTGAGGGATGTATTAATTCATTCATTCAAATTGTAGATGCATTGATGCATTCAGTACTTATGCATGCATGCATGAATGACTTGAGTCACTCATTCATTAATTGATTGAGTATTTGCTTGATTAATTCATTCCTTTATACAATGCCCAGTTTCATTTTTTCATTTATTCATCGATTCAGTCATAGGGTTCATGCATTCATTCATTCATTCATTTATGCATTCATACCAAACTTCAATGTTTGGATTCATTCATTCATTCATTCGTACTTTCCATATTCCTTTGGATTCATTCATTTATTCATTCAGTCTTTTTTTCATTCAATGTCTGGATTCCTGCTTGGAATCACTCATTCATTCTGGTATTCAAACTTCAGACTCATCCATTCACTCATTCATTAATTCATTCACAGATTCATCCATCCACTCATTCATTCAATGTTTGAATTCATTCATTCATTCATTCATTCATTCATTCATTATTCAATATGTGGATTGATTCATTCATTAATTTATTCAGTGTATAGAATCATTTATTCTTTCTTTCACTCATTCGATGTTTGGATTCATTCATGCATTTCGCCATTCATTTAATATTTAGATTTGATCATTCACTCTTTTAGTATTAAGGTGCTTTCATTCACTAAATATTTGCATTTGTTCATTCATTACCGATGTGATTCATTCATTCAATGTCTGGATTCATTCGTTCATTTGTTCATTCATTCATTCAGTGTTTGGATTCGTTCGTTCATTCACTAATTCAATCAATGTTTGTGTTCATTCTTCATTAATTCAATCAATGGTTGCTTTAATTGATTGATTCATTCATTGATTCATTCAATTTTTAAATTCATTCATGCATTCATCATTCATGCATTGAAGATTTGAGTCACTGATTTATTAATTCATCAAGCGTCATTTGATTCATTCATTCATTCAGTTATTCATTGTTCAGCTTCATTCTTTCATACATTCATGGATACAGCCATAGGGTTCACTCCATCTTTCAATCATTCAATGATTTGATTCAGTCATTCATTCTTCCTTCAATTCTTTATTTGGATTCATTCATTCATTCATTCATTCATTCTTCCACTCATACAATGTTTAGAATCATTCATTCATTGCATTGTACTTGCATTCATTCATTTATTCATTTAGTCCATCATTCAATATTAAGATTCATTCATGCATTGATAGATTGAATGTTTGCAACCACTCATTCATTCTTTCATTCAATTTTCGGGCTCATGCATACATACATTCATTCACTGATTCATTCGTTTATTCATTCTTTCAATGTTTGCATTGATTGATTCATTCATTCATTCAACATTTGGATTCATTCATTCATTTGTTTATGCATTCATTAATACATGAAATGCTTGAGTTCATTAGTTTATTCATTCATGTTTGTGTTCATTGATTGATTCATTCATTCAATGTTTGGAATTAATCATTTGTTTGTTCATTCACTAATTCATTTAATGTTTATGATTGTTCATTGATTGGTTCATTCATTGAATGTTTGCATTCATTGATTCATGCATTATTCATTCATCACTAAATGTTTACGTTCATTAATTCTTTCATTCATTCATTCACTCACTCACTCATTCATTTATTGTGTGGATTCATTGATTTGTTCATTCATTAATTTACTAATGCATTCAATGTGAGGATTCAATCATTCTTTCAGTCATTCACCAATGTGTGCAATATTTGGGTTCATTCATTTATGCATTCACTTAATGTTTGCATTCATTCATTCATTCAATGTTTGCATTCATTCTTTCATTCATCATTCACTGTTTGGATTCATTCACATTCATTCATTCAATATCTGGAATCACTCATTCATACCTTCATTCAATCTTCACATTCATACTGTGATGATGCTGTTCCTTTTACAAGATTATGCAGAATTTGGATTTTTTTTTCATATAGGTCGTAAATGACACAGACTCCAAACAGTCTGGGGGTTGAAGGGCCAATTTGTTTATAACAAACAGATACTGCCTCACACAGAATGCTTTCAAGTTAAAAAAAACACTTGTACGATGAGAGGTAAGTTCTCCCAGCTCAGCTTTTCTATGGTTTGTTTTTTCTTAGGAATAGTATAAGGAAAAAAGGCAACCGGACACAAAAAAGCAGGTCCAGGCTGGTACTCACTCTCTCTGACTTCTATCTTGTAAGAATTTGTGTTTGATTTTACCTTTTGTGCCAAGGGGCGTTTATGGGGATTGCTGCAAGTATTTGGAACAGCATCATTAAATTGGGATTGTCTGCTGGATTTTCAGACAGGTTAAGTCATCCGGTAGTCTGCTTTCTGTTGCTTGTATTTCATACAACAATCGTGTGTAAAAAAATGTTTTGTATAAAACTAAGTGGTTTTACCAGCTGATTCTCTCCTGGAACATCCACTTTACACCTCCTTAAAACAATTAGTAAAGTTAGGGTCTGGGCTACATTCTTGAAATGTTTTGAGGCATCTGGCCTGGTCCATCACAGATTGCAGGATGTTTGCGGGATTTGTTCTATAGTTCCAAATTGGGACTATAGTTGTTCGACTCGAACTCCGCAAGTGGTAGGTGTTAGTGTCTTTTGTTCTAGGTGTTGATTTTGATTGCTTTAACACAATAACTTAAAGGACTATGGGAAAAGGTCAGAACTCATGCCAAACTTAACAAACACGACACAGGCTGAGTTTACTAACGTTGGCAGGCCTTGTCAGAATTTGATTAAATTGTTCCTCAGCTGTTTTAAAATATGTCCTTTAGCCTAAACAAAACATTTATTTCCAAAAAGAAAGTTATGGAATGCCATGTGTAACTCAATGTTTTGGAAAGTCAATAAGACAACACAGACCAAAATTCAACATATTGCCTTTACGAATGAAAAACATCTAATGATAAAATATATCAATTGCTGACAGAAATTAAGTATAAAAATCTTGTCTTTCTCTCTGTAAAGCGTGAAACTTGGAAAAGAATTTGAGAACAATTGGTATCTCCATGTTTTACAAGGTTTAGCCACAACTGCTGCAGTACTATTGTCAATAAAGTTTGATTGTTATCAGATCGAGCTGTTGTCATTTTTGGTCGAGTTTGTGATTTCAGCTCACACAGTTACCTATTAATTTTAATCCAATTTGACATTTGACGTTGTGAGCAAAAACCAGATGTCCTTCAGTGGATTTTTTGAAGCGATCCATCCACAACCAAGAGATTAGAGACCAATAGGCACCATAGGGTGAGCTTTAGACTTTGCTCTATCACTCTTGCTTGGCTGACTACTCCAACCCCTTGACCCTTGTAGAGGACACTAACAAATGGCAGTTTCTGAATCTAAATTCTAAATTTTTACAGTGGTCTGTGATTTGAGCATAGTGGATCAGGGATCCTGTTGTTAGCTGACTGAGAAGTGCGCACAGAAGTTTTTGTTTAAGTTTTTGAGGTTTTTATTTAGAAATCAGAGGCACCTTTAGCTTTCAGGTTGTGCCCAGATCTCTGGTTGTTTTTTCTAACCAGGAATAATGAAGTGCTGTAGACTATATTATTATGAAGATGTGGGTATACCTTTAAGAGAGTTAAAAGCAGCAGACCTATTGGACACAGCACGAGGTGCCCTCAAAAAGGTAACAACGTAACACTGGTTCAAACATCTCGATTAGTTTGAGGACAAAAAAACAAACTTGAATTCAGCCAATCAGTTTAAATTATACCCGAAACATAGAAAACTCCAATCAATTGCGAATTGAATATATTGACAATCTTGAGGGCCAATGACACAATCCGATGCTCTGGGGTATAAGACCGGGGAAAATTGAACAGTTGAGAGGAGAACTGGCACAACCTAGCATGTAAACAGTCTGCCTGAGAAATCTCTTTTTGATCAGTGTGAGAAACAAAGCTCACTCACTTCAATAATTTCAGTCCGAGATAAGATCTGAATCAGTAGTGTCATTTATTTCACACTTGCAAGTGGGTGTGATGTCCAGTGCCTATAAGGCAGAGGACATACACACACCAAATTCAATTCATACACAATATTTATATAATTTGGTTTCTTTTGTTTTACATTGCTCTCCTCTGTTTACATCTTCCACTTCCCTAAGACTGGCCCCATTACTCCTGTTTATCTCTTGCCTTATCCGGCCTTGTCTGTGACAAAAAGCTTATTTCTGACCTCACAAGGCCATTTGACCTCATCCCATCCTCATACCATTATCTACTCCCTCCATCTGTGCTGCCCCTCATAGCATCTTATCACGAAGCCCTTTTAATTGGGGTTTGTTCCTGTGTTTCTGTAAAAGTGGGAAACAGATGTTTATACCTACTGTTTATACAGGCATATCTAATTTAACTGCCTCTCTTCACAGCATTTTATCTATTCGCCCATAATATCTACCATTGTCTTGCAGTCCCGTTTCTTTCTTGCATACATTCTTAGTTAATACAAAAACAATTATATATTTCCTCCACATAGTTTCCATTCTTGTTGACTCAGCTCTTGGCTAAAACAATTACACCTTTGTGTGAGTTCATTTACTTTCATATAATCAATTATAATTGCAGAATTGCAGAAGTAACATTAATTTACCTATATCCCACAATTTCCCCTTTTTCTTTAATTACCATTTGTTATCTTCTGCATTTTTCTTTTAAGCATCACCCCCGAAATTCACAAGTATCATTCCGGAGATTTCATCCATCTTGGTCTCACTCATCTCCTCATTATTTAGTTAATAACGCTCTTCTGCCTGATTTCCTTTTAGAGGCACCTGTTTCATCAAGGCTGTTTCAATCACTCTTTGGGTGAGCCCTCGTATACAGGGTATGATACAACAGCCAATGGCCACCAATACCCCGACTACTACTATCAGGGAAGTATGGATGGAAACCACCACCCCCTTTTTCTGCTAAAATCATATCAAGGGCCATTCTGTTTTCCCATGCCATCCTACTTGTCGCATCAAGCTGTTCTGATATTCCTTTAACCGCATCTCTTGTATAATGTATAAATCGCTATTGATTATAGAAAATGTAATTTATCCAATCGACATTTTTGTTAACTGTTACCCACCAAAAGAGAGCTGACTCAAAGCCTGCTGAAATCTGGTTACGAGCCTTGAATTCATCAGGTACTCCCCTAGGGACTCCTACCGAATCGAGATAAATCCTGTCATCGAAAGAAGTGTCTAACAGTAATCTCTTACCCCTTCCCTTTTTCCCCACTATCTTTTCCTTCTCAAGTGCCAGGGTAAATGGAATTGACAATTGTACAATTGCACATATCTCTCTCCAATGTGGAGGTAGGGTGGGTCTCAATATTTTGCCTCCACAGTACCACCACAGATCTGATCGGGGAACCTTTAGTGCTGAGTAGTTCCCTCCCTTCTCCGTTTCGGTAACATTCTTAATCTCTGTACATAATTTCAGCTCCCCCCAAATCTCTCGACCAACTTGTACCTCGTCTACGCACACACGACATGTGATTTCCAACTGCGGTGGAAAATGTGGGGGGGGGCTTTTGCATCTTTCTTCTCCAAGGGAGGGAACATCAGAGATAGGGAGGTACAGTTCCTATCATTCCATGCAGTCTCATCCTGATACAGGGTTATCATACATTTCATGCCCTTCCTGTCTCGCTTCCACCCGAGCGGAAAGGGAACCACCTGGGCCACTGGCCTACCGGAGGCACATGCATAGTAATTGCTCTTGTTCAGACTTTTTACAGTATACTTTACCCATTCAACCCAGGCATTTGCATCCCCGTACCCAGTTTCTATTTCGATAGTCTGTTTCAAGTCCTTTACCTCTATAATTTTTACTACTTTAGGATCATCGGGAGAACTACCCGATGATTTAAAACAACAACCCAAGAAATCCTTCCCATTTGCTTTCATTTCTATCCCAAATGTTTCAGTTAATTGTATCTCATAGGTCCCCCCCCCCCCACCTCCCCCCCCCCCCCCCCCCCCACAGAATTGCTTCGTGCCATGTGGTTTTCCTTATTGTTAGGTATATTGGGTTACACTTTTTATCGGGACAATCAGGAGCTGGTCGGAAGGGGGCCCGGCGTACTGTGACGAGACCATTATACTAAGTACCATCCCCAAGGCCATCCCTATAGGACTTAAGATGTATCTCAGAGCTGCGGTACTGTCTCTGATTATCTACATCCCCACAATTTACTAAGCTGCATGCATCAGCGTCTATTGCTTGTGGATTATCAGACTCAGGAACCGTTAATAATACATATGAAAATGATATTTGACAAAATCCCAATACTAAGAGGGCTAGCATCATAACTCTAAGCATTCCCAGTATTCTAAACATCATGCTGAAGCACAAAAAGACTTAATATACAATCTTACAGAAATAATCCCGTGCTCACGTCACCACTGTATAATCAGTTACTCAAAGTCTCTTTAGTCTGAGTTTCAGCGGGTCTTGCGTTGATTCGACTGTCCAGACTTCTTCCACAACTGGAGGGTCCACTGGCCCTTTGATCCGAGTGTAATGAGTTCAGCCTTTCTCCGCCGTCCTTATTGCTGTTTCGGTAGTCAAAAGTGCCTGGTATGGCCCTTCCCAGTCCAGCTGCAATTTAGTCTCTATCCATGATTTTACTAAGACCCAATTGCCCGGCCGGATGGGATGAACGGTGAATTCAAGGGGTGGAGTCTGTGCCAATAAACCCTGTTTCCTGAGGAAAGACAGAGAGGAGGACAAGCCCAGTATATACTTCTTTAAGAACAAATCTTTAGTTTCGGGAATTGGCAATTCTCCATTCGTTCCCAAGTAAGGTAATCCAAATAAGATTTCGTGGGGGATAGTTCCAAATCTTTCCTCCGCCAAGGGACAAGCCCAAAAGGCATCCTTTAAATCTATCAACTAAACCATTTGTGGTCATGGGGGATCTTACTTAATCTCTAATCAGTCCCTCAATTGCTGGCTGCAGTCCTCGTTTACCTTCTATGGAAATGGGATATTGTCGCTCACAGACAATGTCCCCTTTCCTTTTTAAATTTATTTCAAGGGGAGGGATCTGTAGTCCTCCACGATTCCCTTCTCTAGCCCATACAATAGGGTCTATCTCTCTCTCCACATCCTCTGTCAACATTGCCATTTGTACAACTAATTCTTTTTCCTGAATTCCAATCTCCAATCCTAAGAGGATAATTAAGTCTCTCCCTAGTAAGTTACTTCCTATATCAGGGATATACAACAATTCCGCTGTAATCCTATCCTTAGGACCTTCTATCATCATAGGTTTAAATACTGGAACAGTAAATCCTTCCCCTTTCACCCCAGAAACAGTAATTGACCGTGTCGACATTCTACTTTCTTTGGTTTAAAATTCAGCGATGACCGTGCTGCCCCTGTATCTACTAGGAAGACTTACCTCTTCCCTATAGGGTCCCATCTTCAAGTTTATCAAGGGTTCCTGGTGGGCCCCCGAGGGCAGGAACCCCTGACACCCCTATTCTTCATCAAAATTCATAAGCAGAATTGCCCTTTCTTCCCTTTGTAGATCAGGACACTCCCGCTTAAAATGGCCTATCTTTCCACAATAATAGCATCCTGCCTGTGGAGACCTCCATCTCTGCCCCTGTCGCTCGAACCGTCTATCAAATGCTCCCCCTTGTCCTCTCCCTCTCCCTCTCTGTCCGACATGCTGCCACCCGCCACTCCGGTTGCTCACTATTGGTTCCATTCTTTTCTTAACTACCTCATCAACTGTAGCTACCATCATTTTCACCTTCTGTTTTTGTCTCTCATCCTCTCTCTTTACAAACACTTTCTGTGCCTCTCTTAACAATTCATCTAATGGTTTTTCACTCCACCCTTCTATCTTTTGTAGCTTTCTCTGTATGTCTGGCCATGCCTTTCTCACAAAATGTACTTTCAAAAGACCCGGTGCCACTGGGTCCTCAGGGTTCATTCCAGAGTATTTCCACATTGAGTCTCTTAATCTTTGCAAGAAAGCTGAGGGAGTCTCATCTTTCTCTGTCTAACTTCAAAGGCTTTAGTCAAAATTTGTGACTTCGGAACTGACTCTCTTATTCCTTTTAGAATCAGGTCTTTTAATTCCCTCATTTCTTCTCTGTGCTCCAGGTTTTGGTTTTCCGTCTGGGGATCTCTGAGGGGAAACTTCGTCTCTCCCTGTCCAGCATCCCCATCTCCAATCGGGTGTTCCCTGTCCCATATTTTAATGGCTGCTCCCCATATAAGTCCCCTTTCCTCCCCAATAAATAGTATATTCAAAATAGACATTAACTCAGCCCATGTATACAGACTGGGCCCCAAAAATTGATCAATTTGTTCAGACAACCCTACCGGATCCTCAACCAGGACCTTCATCTCCTTTTTAAATGTTCTGACCTCCCCACTGGTGAGGAGGGCACTTATAAACCCAATCTCTTTGTCCCCTATTGGTACCTCCCGAAGGGGATAAGTCATTACGTTCTTCCCTTTTTCTTTCTTAAAGAAATATTGCAATATTTCTAGCTCCCCATAACTTCAAACACCAATTCATCAATTCATGCTTGACTAACTTTAAATATTTAAAGTTCCTAATATTTAAAATGTAAAATGCATACAGTTCCCAATTTTGAAATCCACTGTAATCACCCAGTTTTAGTCGAAATTAGATTAGATTAGATTAGATTACTTACAGTGTGGAAACAGGCCCTTCGGCCCAACAAGTCCACACCGCCCCGCCGAAGCGCAACCCACCCATACCCCTACATTTACCCCTTACCTAACACTACGGGCAATTTAGCATGGCCAATTCACCTGGCCTGCACATCTTTGGACTGTGGGAGGAAACCGGAGCACCCGGAGGAAACCCACGCAGACACGGGGAGAACGTGCAAACTCCACACAGTCAGTCGCCTGAGGCGGGAATTGAACCCAGGTCTCTGGCGCTGTGAGGCAGCAGTGCTAACCACTGTGCCACCGTGCCGCCCATTTAGTCCCTTAATTTAAATCCAACATTAGTTTTCTTATGTAGTCCTGACCAATCATTGCTCAATTACAATACTATAGGTCGTAAAATAATCAGAGCTGCCTTAAAAGAAATTGTCTATTCAAGTTTAAAAAAAACTTCTAATGCATGAACAATGGCCGAATCCAAGGTCACAGATATTAACCATAGGAGCTTCGTTTTTACTACAATTTAATATTGAACTGAAACTTCAACTGTCCTCCATAAATCGCTTTTATGTAAAGATAAAAGAGATCAGTTAGAAACTGATAATAAGAACAGGAATTATCATTCTTTTTTTCATAATCTCTATAGAATCCTTAACCTTAAAAGAAACCATGTTACGTTTCCATAATAAAAATCAGATTCAAAACAGTGCTGGAACTCAAGCTCCAGGGAATAAAACGCAAACATTCAATCACCAACAAACAAATGTGCATTCAAACCAAATCATAAAGGGTTAAACTTTCTACCAGCTGTACAGCTCTTTTCATTCTCTCTCTCTCACTCATTGACAAATAAATTCAGATATTTACAAACCCAGTCTTCGTCCGACCTGTACTTTGGCCAGAAGATGGCGGGACGAAGAATGAATTCCTTAGTCCATACAAAGCAACAATATTTAATCATCTTTTTCCCTTGTACCAGTATTATTTTGCCAATTCCACAACATCCTGCCCAAAGGACTTTCTGGAGGTATGTTGTAAGGGACCCCGCCTCCATTTCCATTGCCTTTTTCTTCTTTTGTTTTCCCGGAGGCTTTTTTCTTACCCATGACACAACCCATATTGAGTTCCTTCGTTAGTCCCTTATTAACTACTAAAACTCAATCCCGGCCACCAAGGCAATACTTAAAAGTCAATTTTCTTACCTTGGTCTGTGCACAGAGTTGCCTGGCCCCTTTTTGCTGTATTCTCTATCAACCTCCCGTCACTGTCTGATTCAAATGTCTCTCTAGTGGGATTCGTACCAGTCGCCCAAGGGAGCGGACCAAATCAGGACACGAGACTGCTCCTCAATGGGGAACGGGTCCCATCTTCCCAGTGTCCAGAGCCAGCCACTCCCCCCGGCGATAGAAGAAAACCCCAGACGAGCCCCCAGTTGTGAGAAACAAAGCTCACTCGCTTCAATAATTTCAGTCTGAGACAAGATCTGAATCAGTAGTGTCATTTATTTCACACTTGCAAGTGAGTGTGATGTCCAGTGCCTATAAGGCAGAGGACATACACACACCAAATTCAATTCATACACAATATTTATATAATTTGGTTTCTTTTGTTTTACATTGCTCCTCCCCTGTTTACATCCTCCACTTCCCTAAGACTGGCCCCATTACTCCTGTTTATCTCATGCCTTATCCGGCCTTGTCTGTGACAAAATGCTTAATTCTGACCTCACAAGGCCATTTGACCTCATCCCATCCTTTGCTTACCATTATCTACTCCCTCCATCTGTGCTGCCCCTCACAGCATCTTATCACTAAGCCCTTTTAATTGGAGTTTGTTCCTGTGTTTCTGTAAAAGTGGGAAACAGATGTTTATACCTACTGTTTATACAGGCATATCTAATTTAACTGCCTCTCTTCACAGCATTTTATCTATTTGCCCATAATATCTACCATTGTCTTGCAGTCCCGTTTCTTTCTTGCATACATTTTTAGCTAATACAAAAACAATTATATATTTCCTCTACATAGTTTCCATTCTTGTTGACTCAGCTCTTGGCTAAAACAATTACACACTGGTGTGAGTTCATTTACTTTTATATAATCAATTATAATTGCAGAATTGCAGAAGTAACATTAATTTACCTATATCCCACAATCAGTAACCTGTGACTCAGAAATTCCTAACAAGGAGAAAAGACACAGGAAGATCCGAAGAACCTACAGCTGCCTGGTTTTGAGAGAAGAAGTGTTGTTTTGCAAATCTTAATTGGCAGTTTTATCTGGCTAGTATTATAGAAGGGAAAGTAACAGGTAGGTTAGAGAAAGAAATTGTAAATAGAGGTTAGTTAATTATACTTTAAGAAATAAAGTTGTCATTTTTTGCTTTACATAGTGCTTGGCCATTCGAATCTTTAGATATTACTGCATGGGATATGTAGTTTTAACTTTTCTGTGTTGCTGGTGTTAAATTAAGCAGGAGAGTTTACCCTGTGTCGCAGCAGTTTAAAATTTGAGTGGCCAATAGTCAAGTAAAAATTAACAACTTTATTAACAACTGTCGATAGCATTACACAATAAATTGGGTAAAGACAGTTGACCACTAGGGGCACCTGGGGCCTAGAAAATTGCAAATATGCCGAGAAGCCCATTTGGTCAAAAAATACCAATTCGAAATGGAAAAATATGGTTTTGCATCGGACACAAGAATCCGCGAGGCACCACGAGAACTCGCAATTAATGAATTGGAGAGATGATGTTTGTAAGCGAAGAATTGACAAATATGCAAATAGGAAAATGAAAGATTGGGAGACTTTGAAACCTTATGCTACGGGATTTTAAAACAAGCGGCTGCGAAACAAATGGTTAAAACTAAAAAGCAGGCAGGGTCAGATAGGAAGGCTGTTATGGCATGCCAATATTTCCTAATTCAAGTGATACAGATAAGGATGAAGGTTTTACACTCCCCGTTCCCCCCGTAGCCCTGATCTATCTTCCACTTCTTTTCAAGTGCCGTTGAGCCTGTGGTTCACTGCACTCGATCCCGTCTTGACCTGTCTTCGGAAGAAAAGCCCGACAGCTCCCTAGATCAGTCCCATTATAACATTTTTCTTCAGTCTGTGAGTAAAGAGCCCCTCCATCTGCCACCACCTCCTGCCAATTATCACTTAAGTCTGTTGTTAAAACACGGGCTGCTGCTGAGTACCAAGCAGAGTAATTCATTCAGGTCTAGCAGGCCTTTAAACGCCAGCAACTGTGTTTAGTTATGGTCTACTGTCCATCCCACAAAGGTTTCTTACTTATTTAAGATACACTGCAACCATATATGGTGCTACTACTCGGGACCAATATTCCCTTATTTATAACTCTCTTCTTTCTGACCTGGCGAAAGATGGAAGACTGAATTGGGTGCAAATGGGTCACATTGGATACATTGAGAAATGCACACCAAAATAAGGATGATCAGCACACACTGATGCTCACATCACTATAACACGCACTCCGTGAACCCATGGACACCAAAGTAAAAAGGTACTTCATTTTTTGACCGTCTCTGTGGATTTTATGTCCTCTATTCTGGGGAACAGTCTCCTCAGTTTAATGCAATGCCTGACAAGATAGCATCCTGTGTAAAAACTAATCACAGAAGGGCAGAAGGAAAGGAAGAGAGTCCAGATTCAACTGTGAACCTGACTCAAATAAGCCCCGAATTGAACTGACCAGCACAGCTCGAGAGCGCCCCCTTGACTATATCAGTTTTTTTAAAAAAAAGACTTGAAAACTTTCTGCCTGAAGTATTGTCTGTTAGATACACAACACTCGGTTATAGTCCAACAGGTTTAATTGGAAGCACACTAGCTTTCGGAGCGACGCTCCTTCATCAGGTGATAGTGGAGGGCTCAATCGTAACACAGATTTACAGTCATGGTTAGGATAAATCGTAATTTATAGCCAAAATTTACCGTGTGATGTAACTGAAATTATACATTGATAAATTGATTGTCTGTTAAGCCTTTCATCTGTTAGAATACTGTGATAGTTTCACTTCTTTCATGTGTAAATCACAAAACCTTTTTTTAAAAAGATTGCATTCTGGGGTTAGCTGTTAACAATGGTGATAGCTGGACAATATGTTGAAGGTGTTGGCCCCCTGTGTTCTCTGTCTATGCCATGATGTTTAGATTGATTCTAATCTAAAAAGTGAGATAATGGAGTTTTACATAAATTCATGCAGTTTTTGAGCTCAGAGTTCTACATGAATGCAGACAGTTTTTGAGCAAAGTATAATGTAACTCTGCAAGTATAAATTCACCCCACAAAATATATGTGTGCATGTGGGTCTTTGTCTGTGTGTGTGTCTGTCTGGGTTAGGGGTTGTGAGTGTGAGAAAGTGTATGTGTGTGTGTAGTGAGTGCAGAGTGTCTTAAGTCTGTGAGGGAGTGCATGTACGAGTGTGGGAGTGTGTGTGTCTGTAAGGGTGTGTGTGGGTGTCTGTGCAAGTGTGTGTATGTGTGTCTGTGTGTATGTGTGTATAGGAGTGCCTGTGTGTGTGTGAGAGTGTGTGTGTGTGTAGGAGTATCTGTGTGTGTGTATAGTGCAATGGTGGTCACCTGTAACATGAACAGACTTAAGACACTCTGCACTCACTACACACACAGACATACACTTTCTCACAGACAATCAATTTTTCAATGTATAATTTCAGTTACATCACATGGAAATGTTTGCTATAAATTCTGTGTTACGATTGAGCCCTCCACTATCACCTGATAAAGGAGCGTCACTCCGAAAGCTAGTGTGCTTCCAATTAAACCCGTTGGACTATAACCTGGTGTTGTGTGATTTTTAACTTTGTACACCCCAGTCCAACACCAGCATCTCCAAATCATCTCTGAAAAAAGGTCAAGGACAACATAACCTTATAAAAGGACCAGTTTTGTTACACTATGTTTTGGGTTTGGCATGGTTTAAAGTTAGTTTTGGAGGCATGGTTAGATTTAGGGTTGAGGCTAATCTGGTGTGAGGGTTCAGTTTAAGTTTAGCTGAGATTAGTTACAGTGTGGAAACAGGCCCTTCGGCCCAACAAGTCCACACCGACCCTCCAAAGCGCAACCCACCCAGACCCATTCCCCTACATTTACCCCTTCACCTAATACTACGGGCAATTTAACATGGCCAGTTCACCTAACCTGCACATTTTTGGACTGTGGGAGGAAACGGAGCACCTGGAGGAAACCCATGCAGACACGGGGAGAATATGCCAAGTCCACACAATCGCCTGAGGCGGGAATTGTACCCGGGTCTGCGGGTTGAACCCGGTTTAGGATTGGATTTCTGTTCAGCTTAAGGCTAGAATTAGGGATAGGTCTATGGTTAGGTTTAGGACTGGAGTTAGTGTTTGAGTGAGGTTTAGGACTAAGGTTGGATTTATTGTTATGGTTAGGGTAAGGTTAGGGGTAGTGATAGCGTTAGGGTTAGCCTTAGGTTTAGGATTAGGTTTGGGGTAATTATTCAGGCTTGTACTAGACCTGGGTTAGTGTCGGGCTTGGGGTTAGGGTTAGGCATGTGTTACAGTCATGGTTAGGGTTAGGGCAAGGGCAAGGAATAAGATTATGGCTAGGGCAAAGCTTAAAAGTATTATTAGGGTTAGAGTTAGGTTTAGCATTCATTCTATTGCCAGGGTTCAGGCTAGGGCTAGGCGTAGGCTCTGGATTAGGCTCAGGATTAGGCCTTGGGTTAGGATTCAGCTAAGCATTAACATTAGGTCAGTTAGGGCAAGGGTTAGTGTTAAAATTAGGGTTAGGGAAATGGTTTAGCTGCAGGTTAGCATTAGAGCTAGGCCAAGGGTCTTAGGGTTAGGGCGAGTGTTAGGTTTACGATTAGGGTTAGATTCATGATTATTGTTAGGGTTAGGGTTAGGGCTTAGGATCGTGATCACAGTTAGAGCGAGGTTTAGGATTCGGGCTAGGGTTATGATTATAATTAGGTCTAAGCCCAGGTTACTTTTAGTGCTAGGTTTTGAGCTAGCTTTAGGGTTAGGGATAGGGTTAGTGTTGGGTTTAGGGTGACAGTTAGGTTTATTGTTAGGGTTATGTTCAGGGTAGTGTTAGGCTCAGAAATAGGTTTCGAGTTAGTCTTAGGGTCAGGATTAGGCCTGGATCAATTTTTCCGGCTAGGATGAAAGGTGAGTTAGTGTCAGGGTTAGGGTTAGGGCTAGGAATTGGAATAAGAGTATGGCTAAGCCTCAGCGTGCTGTTATTGTTGTGGTTAGGATTAGAAGTTTCGAGTTAGAGATAGGTTTAGGCTTTGTGCTAGGCCTACGGCTATGCTTCGTGTTAGGATATGGGTTAGGATATTTTCGTTAGGGCTAGTGTTGGTTCAGGCCAAGGCTAGGTCTAGTTTGGGTTTGGATTATGGTTAGGGTTAGGGTTTGTGGTAGGGTCAGGGTCAAGGTTATGGCTTAGTTAGTGCTAGGGCTACATTAGTGTTAGAATTAAGGTTACACTTGGGGCTAGCATTCGGTTTAGAGTTAGAGTTAGAGTAAGGGATAGCCTTATGTACGGGGCTAGTGCTAGACGTAGAGCTATGCCCAGGGCTAGGGCAAGGCTTAGGAATGGGTTAGGGTTATGGATATGATTATGGTGAGGGCTAGGTATAGGGTTAGGACTGGTGTTAGTATGTGTGCTAGGGTTTGGACGAAGGTTCAGGTTAGGGATAGGCTTAAATTTAGGGTTAGCATTAGGGTTAGGGTTAGTGTCAGGGTTAGGTTTTGGGTTAAGGTCAGTGCCAGAGTTAGGGCTTGGGTTTGGGTTTGGTCTCAGTTTAGAGTTAGGGTTTGGGTCCTGGGTTTGGATTAGGATTAAAGTCATGTTTCAGTTTAGGATGAGGGTTACTATTGCCCCATCTGCCGAATAGCATGCTGCTGAGGAGCAGATGTTTGGGTGAGATTTAAGGTGAGGGTGCGTGCTCAGGTTGGGGTTATATTTCAGGTTAGGTTTAGATTTAGGCTGAGTGCTCAGGTTTGGGTTAGTGTTACGGCTGGGGTAGGGCTGGGGTTCGTGTTAGTGTGAGGACTAAGACTTGTGAGAGTATTTTGGCTTCGTTGCTTCAGCGGCAGTTGCAGCGGGAGGAGAGACAGCTAAAGATCAGAGGCCTGACAGGAAGGTAAATTTAAGGTATATAAACCTACCTCAAGAGTTCAGCAGTCTTCATTTATTCGGCGGCAGTTGAATTGGGAGGAGCGACAGCAAAGACCAGAGGCTTAACGGGAAGGTAAATTTAAAGTATATAATCTTACCTCATGTATAGGCGAAGCGCTGCTGAGCAGGAGCAGACATGGGATTGCCGGGTAAGTGAGGCTTTATGGGTGGTTGCTTTACCCGAAAAACTACTCAGGTAGTTCTACTCAGGTCTTCTACCTGTCCTTCTCCTCTAACCAAAAGAAAAGGTTCTGTGTCCGGACATGTAAGGCGACTTGTTTTTATTTTTTTTTAGATTTCAGTAGTTTAATTGGGAATTTAGAATACTGGAAATGGAGGTGAGGGCAGCTGAATGTTCCTCCTGCAGAAGGTAGGAGGTAAGGGTCACCACTCAAGTCCCTGCTGATTGCAGCTGCGGGAAGTGCACCCAAATCCAGCTCCTCAAAAACCATGTTAGGAAACTGAAGCTGGAGCTGGTTGAACTTCGGGTCATTCGAGATGCGGAAGGGGTTATTGAGAGGAGTTACAAAGAGATAGTCTCATCTCAGGTACAAGAAGAAGGTAGATGGGTTACAGTCAGGGGATGGAAAGGGAACCAGCAGGCAGTGCAGTGATCCCCTGTGGCCATTGCCCTCAACAACAAGTGTACCATTTTGGATACTGTTGGGGATAGTGACTTATCAGGGTAAGCCATGGGATACAGGTAAAAACAATGACTGCAGATGCTGGAAACCAGACTTTGGGTTAGTGGTGCTGGAAGAGCACAGCAGTTCAGGCAGCATCCGAGGACAGGCAAAATTGACGTTTCGAGCAAAAGCAGCCTCTGGCAAAGAGTCTGTCCCTGTTGCTCGGAAGGGAAGGGGCAAGAGGAGCAGAGCATTAGCCACTGGGGACTCCATAGTTAGGGGGACAGAAGGGAGGTTCTGTGGGAACGAGGAAGACTCACAGTTGGTGTGTTGCCTCCCAGGTGCCAGGGTTCATCATGTCTCTGAGAGTGTCATTGGGATCTTTGACGGTGAGGGCGAGAAGCCCCAAGTCGTGGTCCACAAAGGCACCAACGGCATGGGTACGAAGAGAGATGGGGATTTAAGGCAGAAAATCAGGGTCTTAGGGTGGAAGCTTAGAGCTAAACAAACAGAGTTGTTATCTCTGGTTTGTTGCCTGTGCCCTGTGCTAGTGAGGCAAGCAATATGGTGAAAGAGGAGTCGAACACTCCTCAACTGGGCTGGTGCAGGAGGGAGGGTTTTGGATTTCTGGATAATTGGGGCTTCTCCTGGGGTAGGTGGGACCTCTGCAAAAAGGATAGTCTTCACCTGAACCGGAGTGGTACCAATATCCGTGGGGGTTGGGGGGTGAATTTGCGAATGCTCTTTGAGTGAGTTTAAATTAATTTGGCAGGAGGATGTTGTAATTGTAATTCGAATTAGCAGGATGTTAAGAGTAGTGAGGTCAAAAATAAATTTTCATGGTCACAAGAGGGCGCCAGCAAGCAAGACATTGATTTGAAGTGTACAAGGTTAAAAATCACACAACACCAGGTTATAGTCCAACAGGTTTAATTGGAAGCACTAGCTTTTGGAGCGCCGCTCCTTCATCAGGTGGTTGTGGAGGACACAATTGTAAGATACAGAATTTATAGCAAAAGTTTACAGTGCGATGTAATTATACACTGAAATTATACATTGAAAAATACCTTGATTGTTTGTTGAGTCTTTCATCTGTTTGAATACCATGATAGTTTCACTTCAAACATGTATAAATCACAAAACCTTTTTAAAAAAAGTTACATTCTCAGGTTAACTGTAACAATTGGTGTTAGCCAGACAATATGTTGAAGGTGTTAGCCCCCCCCCCCCCCATGTCCTCTGTCTGTGCCATAATGTTTAGACTGATTCTAATCTAAAAAGTGGGATAACAGAGCCTTACATGAATTCATGCAGTTTTTGAGCAAAGTACAATGTGACTCTGCAAGTACAAATTCACCGTGTCTGTCTGTCTGTCTGTCTGTCTGGGGTGGGGGTTGTGAGTGTGAGAGAGACTGTATATGTGTGTGTATGTGTATGTGTAAATTAATTTGGCAGGGGGATGGGAACCTAAATTGTAGTTTGAATATCCAGGATGTTAAGAGTAGTGAGGTCAAAAATAAAGTTTCAAGGTCAGAAGAGGGCACCCAGGTGTGTACATATATACTCTCTGTCACACTCACAACCTTCCATCCCAGACAGACAGACAGACAGACACACACAAACATAAACACACACACACACACACACACACAAAAACACACACATGCACACATATACATATTCATTTGTGGGGTGGTTTGTACTTGCAGAGTTACATTGTACTTTGCTCAAAAACTGCATGAATTCATGTAAGACTCTGTTAACTCACATTTTAGATTAGAATCGTCTAAACATTATGGCACAAACAGAGAACACAGAGAGGTGACACCTTCAACATATTGTCTGGCTAACACCAATTGTTACAGTTAACCCTAGAATGTAACTTTTTAAAAAAACAGTTTTGTGATTTACACATGAAAGAAGTGAAACTATCATGGTATTCGAACAGATGAAAGACTCAACAAACAATCAAGGTATTTTGCAATGTATAATTTCAGTTATATTGCACTATAAACTTTTGCTATAAGTTCTGTGCCCTCCACAACCACCTGATGAAGGGGCAGCGCTCGGAAAGCTAGTGTTTCCAATTACACCTGTTGGACTATAACCCGGTGTTGTGTGATTTTTAACTTTGTACACCCCAGTCCAACACGGGCATCTCATGGTTTGAAGTGTAACTACTTTAATGCCAGGAGTACATCCGGGATAACGTGAATGAACGTGCAGCATGGGTTTATACCTAGGTATTCTATGTTGTGGCCATTTTGGAGACGTGAGTAGAGCAAGAACAGGAATGGTTGTTGCAAGTTCTGGGGTTTAGATGTTTTAGTAAGAACAGAGAAGATGGGAAAAGCGGGGTGTGGGGGGGTGGGTGTGGCATTGTTAGTCAAGGACAGTATTACAGTGGCAAAAAGAACACTTGACCACTAGTCGACTGGAAAGGAGAGGTCACCCTGTTGGGAGTTTTCTTTCGGCCTCCAAATAGTTCTAGAGATGTGGCGGGGCAGAAAGGATAGCAAAGATGATTCTCAATAGGAGCAAGAGTAAGAGGGTATGGGGGCTTTAACTTTCCAAATATAGACTGGGAATATTGTAGCTCAAATATTTTAGATGGGTCAATTTTTGCCCAATGTGCGCAGGAGGATTTCTTGACATAGTAATACACAGACCAACAAGGGGCGAGGCCACATGAGATTTGGCACTGGGTAATGAACCCGGCCAGGCGTTACGATTTAGAGGTAGGCGAGCATTTTGGTGATAGTGACCACAATTCAGTTATGTTTAATGCTGGAAAGGGACAGGTATTATACACAGTGCAAGAGTTATAGCTGGAGGAATGGCAATTACAGTGCGATTAGGCAAGATTTAGGATGCATAGGATGGGGAAGGAAACTGCAGGGGATGGGCACAATTGAAATGTGGAATTATTCAAGGACTAGCTATTGTGGGTCCTTGATAAGTATGTACTTGTCAGGCAGGGAGGATGTTGGTGAGTGTGAGAGTCATGGTTTACTAAGGAAGTTGAATCTCTTGTCAAGAGGAAAAAGATGTTGGGATGAGATGCGAAGGGTCAGATAGGGCGCTTGCGAGTTACAAGTTAGCCAGGAAGAGAGAAGCTAAGAAGAGCCAGGAGGAGACATGAGAAGTCGTTGGTGGATAGGATCAAAGAAAACCCTAAGATTTTCTATAGATATGTCAGGAATAAAGGAATAGCGAGAGTAAGATCAGGGCCAATCAATAATAGTAGTGGGAAGTTGTACGTGGAGTCAGAGGAGATGGGGAAGCGCTAAATGAATACTTTTTCATTGGTATTCACACTAGAAGGAAACAATGTTGTCGAGGAGAATACTAAGATACAGGCTACTAGACTAGATGAGATTGACGTTCACAAGGAGAAGGTGTTAGTTATTCAAAGTGTGAAAATAGATACGCCAGATAGGATTTATCCTAGGTTCTCTGGGAAGCCAGGGAGGAGATTGCTGAGCCTTTGCCTTTGAGCGTTATGTTGTCATTGTCAACAGGACTAGTGCCAGAAGATTGGAGGATAACAAATGTTGTTCCTTTGTTCAAGAGGTGGAGCAGAGACAGCCCTGGTAATTATAGACCTGTGAGCCTTACTTCAGTTGTGAATAAAGGGTTGGAAAAAGTTACAAGAGATAGGATTTATAATCATCTGGAGAGGAATAAGTTGATTAGGAATAATCAACATGACTTTGTGAAGGGTAGGTTGTGCCTCAAAATCATATTGAGTTCTTTGAGAGGGTAGCCAAACAGGTAGATGAGGGTAAAGTGGTTAATGTGGTGTATATGGATTTAGAGTCATAGAGTCATAGAGATGTACAGCATTCGGTCCTATCCATCCAACCCACCTGCCAGCACCCGGCCCATATTCCTCCAAACCCTTCCTATTCATATACCCACCTAAATCCCTTTTAAATGTTGCCATTATACCAGCCTCCACCACTTCCTCTGGCAGCTGATGCCATACATGTACCACCCTCTGTGTGAAAAGGTTGCCCCTTAGGTCTCTTTTATGTCTTCCCCCTCTCACCCTAAACCTATGCCCTCTAGTTCTGGACTCCACCAAGGTTCCCCACGATAGGGTATTGCACAAAATATGGAGGCATGGGATTGAGGGTGATTTAGCAGTTTGGATCAGTAATTGGCTAGCTGAAAGAAGACAGAGGGTGGTAATTGATGAGAAATATTCATCCTGGAGTTCAGTTAATAGTGGGGTACTGTTTTGGGTCCACTGTTGTTTGTCATTTTTATAAATGACCTGGATGAGGGCATAGAAGGATGGGTTAGTAAATTTGTTGATGACACTCAGGTTGGTGGAGTTGTGGAGAGTGCTGAAGGATGTTACAGGTTCCAGAGGGATATAGATAAGCTGCAGAGCTAGGCTGAGAGGTGGCAAATGGAGTTTAATGTGGAAAAGTGTGAGGTGATTCACTTTGGAAGAAGTAACAGGAAGGCAGACGCTGGGCTAATGGTAAAATTCTTGGTAGTGTGGATGAGCAGAGACATCTCAGTGTCCATGTACATAGATCCTTGAAAGTTGCCACCCAGGTTGATAGGGCTGTTGGATTTTATCGGCAGAGGGATTGACTTTCGGAACCATGAGTACAGAACTCAGGTGCAGCCGCATTAGAGTATTGCATACTGTTCTGGTCACCGCATTTCAGGAAGGATGTGGAAGCTTTGGAAAGGGTGCAGAGGGGATTTACTAAGATGTTGCTGGTATAGAGGGAAGGTCTTATAAGGAAAAGTGAGGGACCTGTGGCTGTTTTCGTTAGAGAGAAGGTTGAGAGGTGACTTAATTGAGACAAATAAAATAATCAGAGAGTTAAGACAGTAAGGGCCTTTTTCCTTGAATGCTGATGACTAGTACGAGGGGACATGGATTTAAATTGAGGGGTGATAGGTATAGGACAAATGTCAGAGGTAGTTTCTTTGCTCAGAGAACAGTAAGGGTGTGGAACGCACTGTCTGCAACAGTAGTAGACTCACCAATTTTAAGGGCATTTAAACGGTCATTGGATAAACATGTGGACAAAAATGGAATAGTGTAGGTTAGATGGGCTTCAGGTTGGTTTCACAGATCGGTGCAACAGCGAGGGCCTAAAGGCTGCAATGTTCTATGTCCAATGTTCTATTTGGTTGAGGTTAGAATTAGGTAGGTTTAAGGATCGTGATCAAGTTAGGGGGGTTAGCCTTCGGATTAGGATTAGAGCTGAAAATGGGTTGCTGGAAAAGCGCAGCAGGTCAGGCAACATCCAAGGAGCAGGAGAATCGACGTTTCGGGCTTACTTGAGCTAGTTTAATGTCTGAGTTAACATTGGTTGTAGGGTTACAGACATGATGAGTGTTTGGTCAGGAAAAGAAATAATTTTATGGCTATTGCTAAACTGAGTGTTATTGTTCTGGTCAGGATTAGGCTTCGTGTTAGGGATTGGGTTAGGGTCCCGTCTAGGGCTAGACAGGATTCAGGTTTGGGCTTCAGGTTTGGTCTGAGATAGGCTTTGGGTTAAAGTTAGTATTTGGGTGAGTGTTAGTCTTAAGGCTAGGGCTGGCGTGAGGGTTAGGGAAATGGCTTGGCTTAAGGTAAGGCTCAGGAGTAGGGCTAGATTTAGGGTTAGGGCTAGGATTAGGGTTAGGTTTAGGGTTAAGACTGGTGGTAATGTTAGGATTAGGTGTCGGGTTAGACCCAGAGTCAGGGATAGTATTATGGCTAGGACTAAGCTTCAGGTAATTGTTCGGGTTAGGATGAGTTACACTTAGTGTTAGGGCTCCAGATAAGGTTAAGTTTAGGGCTAGTGCTCAGCTTAGGGGTATGCTTCGGGCTGGGGAGAGGTTTAGGTTTATGTTTACAGTTATGGTTAGGTTGAGGGCTAGTGCTCGCATTCAGGTTAGAGTTACGGTTAGTGTTTGTGTCAGGACCGGTATTGGCATTAACAGTCAGGGTTTTCAGGGTTAGGGTAAGGTTTAGGCTAACACTCATGGTTAGGGTTTGGGTTAAGATTAGGATGAGGGTTAGAGTTAGGATGTGTGCCAGGGTTGGGGCTTGGTTTAGAATTGGTTTTGGTTTAGAGTTAGGGTTAGGTTTAGATTTGGGGCCAGGTTTTTGATTAGGATTAGGGTTACGTTTAAATTTAGGGGGATGGTTACTGTTGCCTCATCTGCAGGACAGTGTGATGCAGAAGGGCAGGGTTAGGATGAGTATCAGGGTTGCAGCTCGAGTGAAGATGCATGCTCAGTTTAGGATTAAGTTTAGAGTTGGGGTCATATTTGACCTTCGTGCTCAGGTTATGATTAACTGTATGTTTAGGTGTAGAGCTGAGGTTGGGTGCCAGTGCTCAGCTAGGACTAGGGTTAGAATTTTGTTAGAGTTAGGCTTAGAGTAGGTTTAGAGTTATGGATAGTTAGCATTAGTCTTTGGGCTCGGTTAGGCCTTGGTTTTGGGTTAGGGCGCGGGAAAGGGCTTAACTTAAGGTTAGGCTCAGGAGTAAGGTTTGTGTTAGGAACAGTGCTAGGTCCAGGGGTAGGTTTAGGGTTAGGACTGGTGTTAGGGTTAGGAGTAGGGTTAGACTTGCGTCAGGGATAGTATTATGGCGAGGGCTAAGCTTTGGGAAATTCTTAGGGTTAGGGTTAGGATTAGGATTGGGGTTAGGACTGGGGTTACCGTTCGGGTTAGGGTTAGGGTTGGGGTTCAGATTTAGGCTAGGTTTAGGAGTAGGGATAGGATAAGGTTTAGAGGTTTGTTAAGAGTTTGATTAGGTTTGTACTTAGGAACATGGATAAGACTAGTGTCAATGAGGCGCTCTTTCTCCAGGCATCGTGTTGCCATGGTCTGGCGATGGAGGAGGCCAAGGACCTGCATGTCCTTGGCGGAGTGGGAGGGGGAGTTAAAGTGTTCAGCCACGGGGTGGTTGGGTTGGTTGGTGCGGGTGTCCCAGAGGTGTTCTCTGAAACGTTCCACAAGTAGGCGGCCTGTCTCCCCAATGTATAGGAGGCCACGTTGGGTGCAGTGGATGCATTAGATGATGTGTGTGGAGGTGCAGGTGAACTTGTGACGGATATGGAAGGATCCCTTGGGGCCTTGGAGGGAAGTGAGGGGGGAGGTGTGGGAGCAAGTTTTGCATTTCTTGCGGTTGCAGAGGAAGGTGACGGGAGTGGGGGTTGGGTTGGTGGGGGATGTGGACCTGACGAGGCTTTGAGGCCTTCGTGATGAGGGATGGAGGTGTATAGGGACTCAAAGCCCTCTGCTTCTTACTTTCCAGCTGAACCAACCAGTACCCATCCACTGACACCCTCCTTCGACTCACTGAACTGCTCCTCACTCTGAACAACTTCTCTTTCCAATCCTCCTACTTCCTCCAAACCAAAGGAGTAGCCATGGGCACCCGCATGGGCCCCAGCTATGCCTGCCTCTTCGTCGGATATGTGGAACAGTCCATCTTCCGCAGCTACACTGGCCTCCTCCATCGCCAGACCATGGCAACACGACACCTGGAGGAAGAGCGCCTCATCTTCCGCCTAGGAACACTCCAACCACAAGGAATGAATGCAGATTTCTCCAGCTTCCTCATTTCCCGTACCCCCTTTTCTCAGTCCCAACCCTCGGACTCTGCACCGCCTTCTTGACCTGCAATCTTCTTCCCGACCTCTCTGCCCCCACCCCCTCTCCGGCCTATCACCCTCACCTTAAGTTCCTTCCACCCATCGCATTCCCAACGTCCTTCCCCCAAGTCCCTCCTCCCTACGTTTTATCTTAGCCTGCCTGGCATACCCTCCTCATTGCAGAGTAGATAGTTATTATTCAATGCTCTCTTCTTGGAGTTAAAGAATAAAGTGTCAAATGTTTCTGTAAATAGTGGAATTTGTCACTCATATGTTAACAGATTATGTGACTAGGTGAACATTTCTGTGCATTTGCTTTAAGTTAGTAGAAGGGTTTATCCTGTGTTGTAACAGTTTGGGAGCACAGATTTGGACAGGATTGGACAGATTCAGTCTGAGATTTGGACAAATTTCAATAAATTTGGGGTACAAAAAAGCCCAGTAGATTTAAACACTTGCCTATTAATATCCTAGATCTTTAAATAAAATGTTGGTGAGCCAATTTGTTTAAATTTAGGTTATTGTGGGTGGTTGAATTAAAAATGAGAGAACTGGCTCTTAAAATTGCTAAAGAGGTTCTGGGATTTGAAGATGATTCCCAAATTTGCCAAAACAGTTTAGAAGGAAGGAAAAAGACCCAACTTTTAGAATTAGCTAAGAGGTTAGAATTGGGTTTAACCAAGGACAAAAGTAAAGCTGAAGTTGTAAGTGCTTAGGTGCATCAGAGAAACAAGCAAGTGCAGTAAAGTTAGAAAATCTTAAATTACAATTGAGAAAAATGGAGTTAGAAGATAAACAAAGGGGGAGAGAAAGAGAGGAAAAGGAAAGGGGAAAAAGAGAAAGAAGGAAGTTAGCTCTCTCAAAGGGAGAGAAAAGAAAGAAAAATGGTGAGAGAATTTGAACTTCAGAAATTGTAACTTAGTCAGGAAAGTCAAGTTAAGAGGATGAAGATGAAAAGAGAAGATAGTGTTGTGTACAAATATGTTAAAACACGACCACATTTTGATGAGAAAAATGTCGAAGCCTTTATTTCATTCAAAAAATTTGGCTAGGCAGATGGAATGGTCAGAGGACTTGTGGGTAATGCTAGTTCAGATGCACTGATAGGCAGAGCTTGTGAGGTATTTGCAGTGCTGTCAGATGAGGGGGTCAAGAGATTATGAAGAGGTTAAACAGGCTATTTTAAGTGCTTATGAATTGGTACCAGAAACATATAGTGGTTCTGAAACAGTGGTCTGACTTGCGTTGAATTCGAAAGAATTAAATGTAGCCATTTTTATAGACGGGTGTGTGCTTGAAAAATAGATACGATATATGAGGCTGTAAGAGAGATTATTCTGCTGGAGGAATTTAAAAACTCACTTCCAGAGATGATAAGAATTCATGTGGATGAACAGAAAGTTCAGGAAGTGAGAAGAGCAGCAGTGTTGGCAGATGAGTAAATGTTGGTGCAAGAAATTGCATCCTGTCAGGAATAGAAGCTGGGAGAAGGGGAGCTCCTACATGACAAAACAAAGAGGAGAGAACCCTGGCTTACCACATCTTAAAAGAAGAGGTGAAAGGCCTCAGATGTTTCACTGTGGTAAAGTGGGATACATAAAGTCACAGTGCTGACTGTTAAAGAAAGGCACTATGCAGAAAGATGTGGTAAAAGAAGCTAAGCCAGTGGCATTAGTGAAATTAGTAAAGGAAACCCCAAGAAAAGTCGAGGAGCTTCAGGAGAATGCAAAGCCTAGGCAGGGGCTGGGTATAGAATTAGTACCTGATCTCTATAAAGAATTCACCTCTCTGGGTAAAGTTTACTCTGAAAGAACAGGGGCAGAAGTGCAAAAGAATTATAATTTTAAGAGATACAGAATCTAACCAGCCTATAATAGTAAGAGGTGAATGATTTTGCACCCTCTCTGAGTTGTTACCAAAGAGTGACAATTTGTATGATATATGGACAGAAATTTGGCATTCCCCTATGTAAGATCAGGTTGAAGTGCCAACTCCGGACTGGGGAGGTAACAATAAGGGTGCCTGACAGAGTGTCAGTCCCAAGAATCCAATTTGTTCTTGGGAATGACTTAGCAGGGCCCAAGGTGGGAGTGACACCCTTTGTTGTGGAGAAGCCCAAGGAACACCATGAAACTGAGGAGTTAAAATAAAAATGCCCTGCTTTTTTTCCCGGACTGTGCCATAACACGATCTCACTATCATAAGTCACAGCACAAAGAGAAAGATGAAGGAGGTGAAGTTCAGTTAGCGGACACCCTGTTTGACATAATGGTGCAGGTAGAGGGTCAGACAGAAGTGTTTAGTCCTGAAAGGCTAATGGACTTGCAACAAAAAGGCAATAAAATATATAAATGTTGATGTGAACTCAGAAAAAAAGGCAGGGAATATTCCTGAGGGTTATTATCTGAAAGATTGAATCCTAAGATGAAAATGGAGACAACAGCAGGTTCGTGCAGAGGTGTAATGGGCCAAACTGCAACAGAGCATGTTGCCGGTAGCAAACAGGCAGGAAGTATTATGGGTGGCGCATGAACTATCTGTAGGAGGTCACCTAGGTGTACGGAAGACTCAGGCTAAGGTACGATAACATTTCTATTGGCGTGGACTGCACAAGGATGTGGTTAACTTTTGCCATTTGTGTCATTGATGTCAAATGGTAGATAAGCCACAGGCAGCAATAGAACCAGCACCTTTGTTGCCAATTCCCACAGTCAAAGAACCTTTCGCACACATTTATTGTGTAGGTCACCTCCCAAGAACTAAAAGTGGGAACCCATAATGGATATGTTTACCAGATTTCTGGCAGCAACTCCATTATGGAGTATTAAGGCAAAAAAGGTGGCAGACGTATTAGTAGCTTTCTTCATGCGGAATGGGTGACCCAGAGAGAATCAGTCAGACCAAGGGTCTAATTTTACTGCTAGGCTGTATAAGGAAGTCATGGATAGCTTAGGTATACAGCACTTTAAATTAATTGCATATCATCCTGAATCCCAGGGAGCTTTAGAAAGGTGGGATCAGACCCTGAAAACCATGTTGAGAGCATACTGTCAGGATCACCCAAATGATTGGGATAAAGGTATCCCATTCATATTATTTGCCATTAGAGATGCCCCAAATGAATCTACTCAGTTTACTCCCTTTGAGTTAATATTCAGACATGAAGGGAGACGCCCTTTTAAATTAATTGAAGAGAAATTGACAGGACCAAAGGCAGAGATCACACATTTGAATTAGTATTGGAGGTTAAATCAGGTAAGTGAGATAGCTAAACAGCAGCTGAAGAAGGCACAGCATAGAATGAAGCAGGTGGCAGATAAAACTGAGATGCAGACTTTTTTTCCCCTGGGGGTGACTTATTAGTAATGGTACCAGTGATAGGTTGTCCCTTCAAAGTCAGGTTTAATGGTCCTTATCAAATTGAGCAAATGTTAATCAGATGAATTATCTGGTATAGATCCCAATTAGGAAAAAAATTGCATCAGGTATGTCATGTGAATATGTTGAAACCTTATTATAACAGAGAGATAAACTGAAGAAAGAGCTGTTAGTTACTGTCCCACAGAGTGAGGAATTAAATGGGCGGCACGGTGGCACAGTGGTTAGCACTGCTGCCTCACAGCGCCAGAGACCCGGGTTCAATTCCCGCCTCAGGCGACTGACTGTGTGGAGTTTGCACGTTAGGTGAGGGATGCCATGGACGTCCCTGCTGATTACACTTGCAGGAAGTGCACCCATCTCCAGCTCCTCCAAGACCATGTTAGGGAACTGGAGCTGGAGTTGGATGAACTTAGGATCATTCGGGAGGCAGAGGGGGTCATAGATCGGAGCTTTAGGGAAGTAGTAACTCCAAAGATGGCAGATAGATGGGTGACAGTGAGGGGGACTGGGAGGAAGCAGCCAGTGCAGGGACCCCCTGTGTCCGTTCCCCTCAAGAACAAGTATACCGTTTTGGATACTTGTGGGGGGGGGAACGACTTACCAGGGGTAAGTAACGGGGCTCAGGCCTCTGGCACGGAGCCTGTCCCCGTTACTCAGAAGGGAAGGGTGGAGAAGAGCAGAGCAATAGTAATTGGGGACTCGATAGTTCGGGGCACAGATAGGCGGTTTTGTGGGAATGAAAGAGACTCACGTTTGGTATGTTGCCTCCCAGGTGCAAGGGTATGTGATGTCTCTGATCGTGTTTTCCAGGTCCTTAAGGGGGAGGGGGAGCAGCCCGAAGTCGTGGTCCACATTGGCACCAATGACATAGGTAGGAGGAGCACTGAGGATATTAGGCAGGCTTTCAGGGAGCTAGGTTGGAAGCTCAAAGTTAGAACGAACAGAGTTGTTGTCTCTGGTTTGTTACCCGTGCCACGTGATAGAGAGTCGAGGAATAGGGAGAGAGAACAGTTAAATGCGTGGCTACAGGGATGGTGCAGGAGGGAGGGATTCCGGTATTTGGATAACTGGGGTTCTTTCTGGGGAAGGTGGGACCTCTATAAACAGGATGGTCTGCACCTGAACCTGAGGGGCACCAGTATCCTTGGTGGAAAGTTTGCTAGTGCTCTTGGGGGGGTTTTAAACTAACTCTGCAGGGGCATGGGAACCCAGACTGTAGCTTTAGGGTGCAGGACCTGGAGTGTAGGGAGGTTAGGAACATGGCATCAATTTCAAAGGAGGGTGTCTGTAAACAGGAAAGTGGCTTGAAGTGTGTATACTTCAATGCAAGAAGTATACGAAATAAGGTAGGTGAACTTGCAGCGTGGGTTGGTACCTGGGACTTCGATGTTGTGGCTATTACGGAGACATGGGTAGAACAGGGACAGGATTGGCTGTTGCAGGTTCCAGGGTTCAAATGTTTTAGTAGGGTCAGAGGTGGGGGTAAAAGAGGGGGAGGTGTGGCATTGCTTGTCAAAGATAGTATTACAGCTGTGGAAAGGACGATGGATGAAGACTCGCAATCTGAGGTAGTTTGGGCTGAGGTTAGGAATAGGAAAGGTGAGCTCACCCTGTTAGGAGTTTTTTACAGGCCTCCTAATAGTCCTAGAAATGTAGAAGAAAGGATTGCGAGGATGATTCAAGAGAAGAGTGAAAGTAATAGGGTGGTTGTTATGGGGGACTTTAACTTTCCTGATATTGATTGGGAAAGCTATAGCTCAAGTTCGTTAGATGGGTCAGTGTTTGTCCAATGTGTGCAGGAGGGTTTCCTGACACAATATGTAGATAGGCCAACAAGAGGTGAGGCCATACTGGATTTGGTTCTGGGTAATGAACCAGGCCAGGTGTTAGAATTAGAGGTAGGTGAGCACTTTGGGGACAGTGACCACAATTCGGTGAATTTTACTCTAGTGATGGAGAGGGATAAGTGTGCACTACAGGGCAAGAGTTATAGCTGGGGGCAGGGAAATTATGATGCGGTGAGGCATGACTTAGGATGTGTGGCTTGGAAAAGTAAGCTTCAAGGCAAGGGCGTAATTGATATGTGGAGCTTGTTCAAGGAGCAACTATTGAGTGTCCTTGATAAGTATGTACCCGTCAGGCAGGGAGGAAAGGGTCGAGTGAGGGAGCCGTGGTTTAATAAGGAATTGGAATTCCTTGTTAAATGGAAGAGGGCGGCCTATGTAAAGATGAGGCGTGAAGGTTCAATTGGGGCGATTGAGGGTTATAAGGTAGCCAGGAAGGACCTGAAGAGAGAGCTAAGAGCAGCAAGGAGGGGACATGAAAGGTCCTTAGTTGGTAGGATTAGGGAAAACCCTAAGGCCTTCTATAGGTATGTCAGGAATAAAAGAATGACTAGGGTAGGAATAGGTCTAGTCAAGGATAGTAGTGGGAAGTTGCGTGTGGAGGCTAAAGAGATTGGGGAGACATTGAATGAATACTTTTCGTCAGTATTCAATCAGGAACAGGACATTGTTGTCAATGTGAGTACTGAGTCACAATTAAGTAGAATGGATGGCTTTGAGGTATGTAGAGAAGAGGTGTTGGAAATTCTGGAAAGGGTGAAAATAGATAAGTCCCCTGGGCCTGATGGCATTTATCCTAGGATTCTCTGGGAAGCAAGGGAGGAGATTGCAGAGTCATTGGCCTTGATTTTTATGTCCTCGTTGTCTACAGGAGTAGTGCCAGAAGATTGGAGGCTAGCAAATGTGGTTCCCTTGTTCAAGAAGGGGAGTAGGGATAACCCTAGTAACTATAGGCCGGTGAGTCTCACTTCTGTTGTGGGCAAAATCTTAGAGAGAATTGTAAGGGATAGAATTTATGAACATCTGGATAGGAATAATGTGATCAAGGATAGTCAGCATGGTTTTGTGAAGGGCAGGTCGTGCCTCACAAACCTTATTGAATTCTTTGAGAAGGTGACTAAGGAGGTGGACGAGGGGAAAGCGGTAGATGTGGTGTATATGGATTTTAGTAAGGCGTTTGATAAGGTTCCCCATGGTAGACTACTGCAAAAAATACGGAGGTATGGCATTGAGGGTGAATTGGCGGTTTGGATTAGGAGTTGGCTGGCTGGAAGACGACAGAGGGTAGTAGTTGATGGCAAAGGTTCATCTTGGAGTGCCGTCACTAGCGGTGTTCCGCAAGGATCTGTTTTGGGACCATTGCTGTTTGTCATTTTTATAAATGACCTGGAGGAGGGGTTAGAAGGTTGGGTGAGCAAGTTTGCGGATGATACGAAAGTCGGAGGAGTTGTAGACAGTGAGGAAGAATGTGGCAGGTTACAGCGGGATATAGATAAGCTGCAGAACTGGGCAGAAAGGTGGCAAATGGAGTTCAATGTAACTAAGTGTGAGGTGATTCACTTTGGTAAGAGTAATAAAAAGATGGGGTACTGGGCTAATGGACGGATACTTAGTAGTGTGGATGAGCAGAGGGATCTTGGTGTCCATGTACACAGATCTTTGAAAGTTGCCACCCAGGTAAATAGTGCGGTGAAGAAGGCATATGGTGTACTGGTTTTTATTGGTAGAGGAATTGAGTTCCGGAGTCCTGAGGTCATGTTGCAGTTGTATAAGACTCTGGTGCGGCCGCATCTGGAGTATTGTGTGCAGTTTTCGTCGCCATACTATAGGAAGGATGTGGAGGCACTGGAACGGGTGCAGAGGAGGTTTACCAGGATGTTGCCTGATATGGTAGAAAGATCGTATGAGGAAAGGCTGAGGCACTTGGGGTTGTTTTCATTGGAGAAAAGAAGGTTTAGGGGTGACTTGATAGAGGTGTACAAGATGATTAGGGTTTTGATAGGGTCGACAGTGAGAATCATTTTCCACGTATGGAGTCAGCCATTACAAGGGGGCATAGCTTTAAATTAAGGGGGGGTAGGTATAGGACAGATGTTAGGGGTAGGTTCTTTACTCAGTGAGTCGTGAGTTCATGGAATGCCCTGCCAGTAGCAGTGGTGGACTCTCCCTCATTATGGGCATTTAAGCGGGCATTGGATAGGCATATGGAGGATAGTGGGCTAGTGTAGGTTGGGTGGGCTTGGATCGGCGCAACATCGCTGCGCTGTACTCTTCTATGTTCTATGTTCTATGTTCTATGTTCTATGTTCTATGTTCTATGTTCTATGTTCTCCCCGTGTCTGCGTGGGTTTCCTCCGGGTGCTCCGGTTTCCTCCCACAGTCCAAAGATATGCAGGTCAGGTGAATTGGCCATGCTAAATTGCCCGTAGTGTTAGGTAAGGGGTACATGTAGGGGTATGGGAGGGTTGCACTTCGGCGGGGCAGTGTGGACTTGTTGGGCCGAAGGGCCTGTTTCCACACTGTAAGTAATCTAATCTAATCTAATCTAATGTGCAAACTTAACAAAGTTGCCCAAGGGTGAAATCAAACCCGACCCTTTGCTACTGAGAGGCAGTATCTCTAAATCCAGATGATGTGAAATCTGATGTGCCTCAGAATATATTAAATAATGAGGAAGTCCTTATAGGTTAGGTTAGGTTAGTAAACTATTTGTCTCAGCAGCAAAGAAAGCAGTTGAAACATTTGTTACAACCGTTATGGGGACATATGCAGGAATAAGATGGGGAGGACTAATGCTATTGTGCATGAGTTAGATGTTGGGAATGCTGTTTCAATAAAACAACACCCTTACCAGCTTAATTGTTCAAAGCCAGACAGGTCCAGAAGAAAGTGGAGATGATGCTCAACAAAGATATCATTGAACTGAGTCATACAGTCATAGAGATGTACAGCACCGAAACAGACCCTTCAGTCCAACTCCTGCATGCAGACCAGATATCCCAACCCAATCTAGTCCCACCTGCCAGCACCCGGCCCATATCCTTCCTATTCATATACCCATCCAAATGCCTTTTAAATGTTGCAATTGTATCAGCCTCCACCACTTCCTCTGGCAGTTCATTCCATACACGTACCATCCTCTGCATGAAAACACTGCCCCTTAAGTCTCTTTTATATCTTTCCCCTCTCACTCTAAACCTATGCCCTAGACTCCCCCACCCCAGGGAAAAGACTTTGCCTATTTATCCTATCCATGCTACTCATGATTTTATAAATCTCTATAAGGTCACCCCTCAGCCGCTGACCATCCAGGAAAAACAGCCCCAGCCTGTTCAGCCTCTCCCTATAGCTCAAATCCTCCAACCCTGGCAACATTCTTGTAAATCTTTTTTAAATTAGATTAGATTACTTAGATTAGATTAGATTACTTACAGTGTGGAAACAGGCCCTTCGGCCCAACAAGTCCACACCGATCCGCCGAAGCGCAACCCACCCATACCCCTACATTTACCCCTTTAACCTAACATTACAGGCAATTTAGCATGGCCAATTCACCTGACCTGCGCATCTTTGGACTGTGGGTGGAAACCGGAGCACCCAGAGGAAACCCACGCAGACACGGGGAGAACGTGCAAACTCCACACAGTCAGTCGCCTGAGTCGGGAATTGAACCCAGGTCTCTGGCGCTGTGAGGCAGAGCGTTTTTCTGAACGTGAGGCAAAGGGTTTTCTGAACCCTTTCACGTTTTGCAACATCTTTCCAATAGGAAGGGGACCAGAGTTGCATGCAATATTCCAAAAGTGGCCTAACTAATGTCCTACACAGCTGCAATATGACCTCCCAACTCCTGTACTCAATACTCTGACCAATAAAGGAAAGCATACCAAATGCCTTCTTCACTATTCTATCAATCTGTGACTCTACTTTCAAGGAGCTATGAACCTGCACTCCAAGGTCTCTTTGTCCAGCAACACTCCCACAGACCTTACCATTAAGATTTGCTTTCCCAAAATGCAGCACCTCACAGTTATCTAAATTAAACTCCCTCTGACATTTCTCAGCCCATTGGCCCATGTGATCAAGATCCTGTTGTAATCTGAGGTAACCTTCTATGCTGTCCACTACACCTCCAATTTTGGTGTCATCTGCAAACTTATTAACGATACTTCTTATATTTGCATCCAAATCATTTATATAAATGATGAAAAGTAGTTGACCCAGCACTGATCCTTGTGGCACTCCACTGGTCACAGGCCTCCAGTCTGAAAAACAATCCTCTACATAACAAGCGTACATAAGGTCCAGGCAGCTAAGAACAAAATGGGCCCTGGAGGAAATTCTGGAGAGTCGGACCAGTCTTAAATGAGGAATCAAGTGGGCTAAAAGGGGTCATGAAATAGCTTTAGCAAGCAGAATTAAGGATAATCCCAAAGCCTTTTATTCTTAAAAAAGAGGCAAGTGGGTAACTAGAGAAAGGATTGGTCCACTAAAGGATAATGAAGGAAGACTGAGTGTCGAACTTGAGAGAATAGGTGCAATTCTGAATGTTTACTTTGCATCAGTGTTCACTGA
Source organism: Chiloscyllium plagiosum (assembly GCF_037043375.1). NCBI lineage: Eukaryota > Metazoa > Chordata > Chondrichthyes > Orectolobiformes > Hemiscylliidae > Chiloscyllium > Chiloscyllium plagiosum. The sequence continues at coordinate 38,095,452 of NW_028270183.1, forward strand.
GGAGTGGAACATGACGAATCTTGAGATTACATAGAACATAGAAGAATACAGCGCAGTACAGGCCCTTGGGCCCTCGATGTTGCGCCGATCCAAGCCCACCTAAACTACACTAACCCACTATCCTCCATATACCTATCCAATGCCCTCTTAAATGCCCATAAAGAGGGAGAGTCCACCACTGTTACTGGCAGGGCATTCCATGAACTAACGACTCGCTGAGTGAAGAACCTACCCCTAACATCAGTCCTATATCTACCCCCCCTTAATTTAAAGCTATGCCCCCTTGTAATACCCGACTCAATACGCGGGAAAAGGTTCATACTGTCGACCCTATCTAACCCCCTAATCATCTTGTACACCTCAATCAAGTCACCCCTAAACCTTCTTTTCTCTAGTGAAAACAGCCCCAAACAGATTAGAGATATAAATTTAATTAGTCTGGATCACATTGGCATAAGTTGGGAAGATGTGTTGCATAGGCTAGAGGTTATTAAGGTGGACAAATCGCCAGGACTGGATGGGATATATCCCAGGTTTCTGAGGGACGCAAAAGAGGAAATAGCTGGGGCCCTGACAGATATCTTTGTGGCATCCTTAAATACAGGTGAACTGCTGGAGGAACATAGAACATAGAAGAATACAGCGCAGTACAGGCCCTTTGGCCCTCGATGTTGCGCCGATCCAAGCCCACCTAACCTATACTAACCCACTATCCTCCATATACCTATCCAATGCCCGCTTAAATGCCCATAAAGAGGGAGAGTCCACCACTGCTGCTGGCAGGGCATTCCATGAACTTACAACTCGCTGAGTGAAGAACCTACCCCTAACTTCAGTCCTATATCTACCCCCCCTTAATTTAAAGCTATGCCCCCTTGTAATACCCGATTCCATACGCGGGAAAAGGTTCACACTGTCAACCCTATCTAACCCCCTAATCATCTTGTACACCTCAATTAAGTCACCCCTAAACCTTCTTTTCTCTAATGAAAACAGCCCCAAGTGTCTCAGTCTATCCTCATACGATCTTCCTTCCATACCAGGCAACATCCTGGTAAACCTCCTCTGCACCCGTTCCAGTGCCTCCACATCCTTCCTATAGTATGGCGACCAAAACTGCACACAATATTCCAGATGCGGCCGCACCAGAGTTTTATACAACTGCATCATGACCTCAGGACTCCGGAACTCAATTCCTCTACCAATAAAAGCCAGTACGCCATATGCCTTCCTCACCGCACTATTTACCTGGGTGGCAACTTTCAGAGATCTGTGTACATGGACACCAAGATCCCTCTGCTCATCCACACTACCAAGTATCCGACCATTAGCCCAGTACCCCATCTTTTTGTTATTCTTCCCAAAGTGAATCACCTCACATTTAGCTACATTGAATTCCATTTGCCACCTTTCTGCCCAGCTCTGCAGCTTCTCTATATCCTGCTGTAACCTGCCACATCCTTCCTCACTGTCAACAACTCCTCCGACTTTCGTATCATCCGCAAACTTGCTCACCCAACCTTCTAACCCCTCTTCCAGGTCATTTATAAAAATGACAAACAGCAATGGTCCCAAAACAGATCCTTGCGGAACACCGCTAGTGACGGCACTCCATGAAGAAACTTTGCCATCAACTACTACCCTCTGTCTTCTTCCATCCAGCCAATTCCTAATCCAAACCTCCAACTCACCCTCAATGCCATATCTCCGTATTTTCTGCAGTAGCCTACCATGGGGAACCTTATCAAACGCCTTACTAAAATCCATATATACCACATCTACCGCTTTCCCCTCATCAACCTCCTTCGTCACCTTTTCAAAGAATTCAATAAGGTTTGTGAGGCACGACCTGCCCTTCACAAAACCATGCTGACTATCCTTGATCACATTATTCCTATCCAGATGTGCATAAATCCTATCCCTTACAATTCTCTCTAAGACTTTGCCCACAACAGAAGTGAGACTCACCGGCCTATAGTTACTAGGGTTATCCCTACTCCCCTTTTTGAACAAGGGAACCACATTTGCTATCCTCCAGTCTTCTGGCACTACTCCTGTAGACAAAGAGGACATAAAAATCAAGGCCAATGGCTCTGCAATCTCCTCCCTTGCTTCCCAGAGAATCCTAGGATAAATGCCATCAGGCCCAGGGGACTTATCTATTTTCACCTTTTCCAGGATTTCCAACACCTCTTCTCTACATACCTCAAAGCCATCCATTCTACTTATTTGTGACTCAGTATTCACATCGACGACAATGCCCTGTTCCTGAGTAAATACTGAAGAAAAGTATTCATTCAGTGTCTCCCCAATCTCTTCCGCCTCCACACGCAACTTCCCACTACTATCCTTGACTGGACCTATTCCTACCCTAGTCATTCTTTTATTCCTAACATACCTATAGAAAGCCTTAGGGTTTTCCCTAATCCTACCGACTAAGGACCTTTCATGTCCCCTCCTTGCTGCTCTTAACTCTCTCTTCAGGTCCTTCCTGGCTACCCTATAACTCTCAATCGCCCCAATTGAACCTTCACGTCTCATCTTGAGATAGGCCGCCCTCTTCCATTTAACAAGGGATTCCAATTCCTTATTAAACCACGGCTCCCTCGCACGACCCTTTCCTCCCTGCCTGACAGGTACATAATTATCAAGGACACTCAATAGTTGCTCCTTGAACAAGCTCCACATATCATTTACACTCTTGCCTTGGAGTCTACTTTTCCAGGCCACACATCCTAAGTCATGCCTCACCGCATCATAATTTCCCTGACCCCAGCTATAACTCTTGCCCTGTAGTACACACTTATCCCTCTCCATCACGAGAGTAAAAATCACCGAATTATGGTCACTATCCCCAAAGTGCTCACCTACCTCTAATTCTAACACCTGGCCTGGTTCGTTACCCAGAACCAAATCCAGTATGGCCTCACCTCTTGTTGGCCTGTCTACATATTGTGTCAGGAAACTCTCCTGCACACATTGAACAAACACTGACCCATCTAACGAACTTGAGCTATAGCTTTCCCAATCAATATCAGGAAAGTTAAAGTCCCCCATAACCACCACCCTATTACTGTCACTCATCTCCTGAATCACCTTCCCTATCCTTTCTTCTACGTTTCTAGGACTATTGGGAGGCCTGTAAAAGACTCCTAACAGGGTGACCTCACCTTTCCTATTCCGAACCTCAGCCCAAACTACCTCAGATGGCAAGTCCTCATCCATCGTCCTTTCCACCACTGTAATACTATCTTTGACAAGCAATGCCACACCTCCCCCTCTTTTACCCCCACCTCTGACCCTACTAAAACATTTAAATCCTGGAACCTGCAACAGCCAATCCTGTCCCTGTTCTAGCCATGTCTCCGTAATAGCCACAACATCGAAGTCCCAGGTATCAACCCACGCTGCAAGTTCACCTACCTTATTTCGTATACTTCTTGCATTGAAGTATACACACTTCAAGCCACTTTCCTGTTTACAGACACCCTCCTTGGAAATTGATGCCATGTTCCTAACCTCCCTACACTCCTGGCCCTGCACCCTGAAGCTACAATCTGGGTTCCCATGCCCCTGCAGAGTTAGTTTAAACCCCCCCCAAGAGCACTAGCAAACCTCCCCCCAAGGATACTGGTGCCCCTCAGGTTCAGGTGCAGACCATCCTGTTTATAGAGGTCCCACCGTCCCCAGAAAGAACCCCAGTTATCCAAAAACCGGAATCCCTCCCTCCTGCACCATCCCTGTAGCCACGCATTTAAGTGTTCTCTTTCCCTATTCCTCGAATCTCTATCACGTGGCACGGGTAACAAACCAGAGACAACCAGTGTTTCCACACTGTAAGTAATCTAATCTAATCTAAAAACAACTCTGTTCGTTCTAACTCTGAGCTTCCAACCTAGCTCCCTGAAAGCCTGTCTAACATCCTCGGCACTCCTCCTACCTATGTCGTTGGTGCCAATATGGACCACGACTTCGGGCTGCTCCCCCTCCCCCTCCAGGACCCGGAAAACACGATCAGAGACATCACGTACCCTTGCACCTGGGAGGCAACATACCAAACGTGAGTCTCTCTCGTTCCCACAAAACCGCCTATCTGTACCCCTAACTATCGAGTCCCCAATTACTACTGCTCTGCTCTTCTTCACCCTTCCCTTCTGAGTAACGGGGACAGGCTCCGTGCCAGAGACCTGAGCCCCGTTACTTACCCCTGGTAAGTCATCCCCCCCACAAGTATCCAAAACGGTATACTTGTTCTTGAGGGGAATGGCCGCAGGGGGTCCCTGCACTGGCTGCTTCCTCCCAGTCCCCCTCACTGTCACCCATCTATCTGCCATCTTTGGAGTTACTACTTCCCTATAACTCTGATCTATGACCCCCTCTGCCTCCCGAATGATCCGAAGTTCATCCAACTCCAGCTCCAGTTCCCTAACACGGTCTTGGAGGAGCTGGAGATGGGTGCACTTCCTGCAAGTGTAATCGGCAGGGACGTCGATGGCATCCCTCACCTCAAACATGTTGCAGGAGGAACATTGCACTGCCTTCACTGCCATCCCTCTAAAGCTAACTTTTATTTAAAAAAAAAACTGGGTCTAAAGAATACAACAAGCAAAATTCAGCACTTACCTACTTACCACAACAGATGTTATTATTAGGTTAGAGGAGGAGGGCGGGTGGGAGGCACTACCCGTGTAGTGCCTCGGGTTCCTCTCCTTCGCGCTTTTAAAGGGGGAAAAAACCTACCCAGGTAAGCTTACACTAACTGCTTCCGGGTCTCGGCTGCCCCTCTGGTCGTCGTCACTTCCCCCTGGTGCTCCCGCTCTTTCTGTGAAGAGAGAGAAAAAAAACACCGCTGCCCGCTACCGGTAAGCACTTTTAAAACCAAACGGTCTTACCTTCGCTGCTGCTCGCACTGGAAATGACCGACGGCTTCGAAGGGTGAGTATAAATACTCACCGCTTTCCTTCCCGGCTGCCCCTCTGGTCGTCGTCACTTCCCCCTGGTGCTCCCGCTCTTTCTGTGAAGAGACTGTCAAAGGACTGGAGGGTTGCTTATGCTGTCCCCCTGTACAAGAAGGGTAGTAGGGACTTTCCGGGTAACTACAGACCAGTGAGCCTGACGTCAGTGTGGGAAAGTTGCTGGAGAAGGTACTGACGGATAGGATCTATTTATATTTAGAAAGGAATGAGCTTATCGGTGATGGGCAACATGATTTTGTGCAGGGGAGATCGTGCCTTACCAACTTGATAGAATTCTTTGAGGAAGTGACCAAGTTGATACATGAAGGAAGGACTATTGATGTTATTTACATGGACTTTAGTAAGGCATTTGATAAGTTTCCCCATGGTAAACTAATAGAGAAAGTGAAGTCACATGGTGTGCAGGGTGTTCTAGCTAGGTGGATAAAGAACTGGTTGAGCAACAGGAGACAGAGAGTAGTAGTTGAAGGGAGTTTCTCCAAATGGAAAAAGGTGACCAGTGGTGTTCCACAGGGATCAGTGCTGGGGTTACTGTTGTTTGTGATATATATAAATGATCTGAAAGAGGGAACTGTTAGTATGATCAGCAAGTTTGCAGATGAAACGAAGATTGGTGGAGTAGCAGAAAGCATAAGAGACTGTCAAAGAATACAGGAGAATATAGATAGACTGGACAGTTGGGTAGAGAAGTGGCAGATGGAGTTCAATTTGGGGAAATGTGAGGTGATGCATTTTGGCAAGTCTAGTTCTTGAGCGAATTGTACAGTGAACGGAAGAGCCTTGGGAAAAGTTGATGAGCAGAGAGATCTGGGAGTGCAGGTCCATTGTACCTCAGGTGGATAGAGTGGTCAAGAAGGCCTATGGTATGCTTGCCTTCATTGGATGGAGTATTGAATATAAGAGCTGGCAGGTCATGTTAAAATTGTACACTGTGTTGATTCAGCCGCATTTAGAATACTGTGTACAGTTCTGGTCACCACATTAGCCAAAAGGATGTGGACACTTTGGAGAGGGTGCGGAAAATGTTTACGAGGATGTTTCCCGGTATGGAAGGTGCTAGCTATGAAGACAGGTTGAGTAGGTTAGGTTTGTTTTCATTAGAAAAAAGGAGATTGAAGGGGGACCTGATTGAGGTTTACCAAGTCATGAAGGGTGGATAGAGATAAGCTTTTTTTCCCAGGATGAAGGATTCAATAATTAGAGGTCACGCTTTCAAGGTGAGAGGTGAAAAGTTTAAGGGGGATACACGTGACAAGTACTTTACACAGAGGGTGGTGGGTGTCTGGAACGTGTTGCCAGCAGAGGTAGTAGAGGCAGGCATAGCAGATTCATTTAAGTTGCATCTGGACAGACGGATGAGTAGGTGGGGAGCGAAGGATACAGGTCATAGTCATAGAGTCGTAGAGATGTACAGCATGGAAACAGACCCTTCGGTCCAACCCGTCCATGCCAACCAGATATCCCAACCCAATCTAGTCCGACCTGCCAGCACCTGGCCCATATCCCTCCAAACCCTTCCTATTCATATACCCATCCAAATACCTCTTAAATGTTGCAATTGTACCAGCCTCCACCACATCCTCTGGCAGCTCATTCCATACACCTACCACCCTCTGCGTGAAAAAGTTGCCCCTTAGGCCTCTTTTATATCTTTCCCCTCTCACCCTAAATCTATGCCCTCTAGTTCTGGACTCCTCGACCCCAGGGAAAAGACTTTGTCTATTTATCCTATCCATGCCCCTCATAATTTTGTAAACCTCTATAGGGTCACCCCTCAGCCTCCGATGCTTCAGGGAAAACAGCCTCTCCCTGTTCAGCCTCTCCCTGTAGCTCAGATCCTCCAAACCTGGCAACATCCTTGTAAATCTTTTCTGAACCCTTTCAAGTTTCACAACATCTTTCCAATAGAAGCAGACCAGAATTGCATGCAATATTCCAATAGTGGCCTAACCAATGTCCTGTTCAGCCGCAACATAATCTCCCAACTCCTGTATTCAATACTCTGACCAATAAAGGAAAGCATCCCAAACGCCTTCTTCACTATCCTATCTACCTGCGACTCCACTTTCAAGGAGCTATGAACCTGCACTCCAAGGTCTCTTTGTTCAGCAACACTCCCTAGGACCTTACCATTAAGTGTATAAGTCCTGCTAAGATTTGCTCAGGCGACAGGTTTAGACAGTAGATTTGGATCAGCTCAGGCTTGCAGGGCTGACGAGCCTGTTCCTGGGATGTAAATTTTCTTTGCTTTTTGTTCTTTGTACCACCACCCTCTGTCTTCTACCTTTGAGCCAGTTCTCTTTCCAAATGGCTAGTTCTCCCTGTATTCCATGAGATCTAACCTTGCAAACTAGTCTTCCCATGGGGAACATTGTCGAACTCCTTACTGAAGTCCATATAGATCACAGCTACCGCTCTGCCCTCATCAATCCTCTTTGTTACTTCTTCAAAAAACTCAATCAAGTTTGTGAGACATGATTTCCCACGTACAAAGTTATGTTGACTATCCCTAATCAGTCCTTGCCTTTCCAAATACATGTACATCCTATCCCTCAGGATTCCCTCTAACAACTTGCCCACCAGCAACATCAGGCTCACTGGTCTATAGTTCCCTGGCTTGTCCTTACCATATTTCTTAAACAGTAGCACCACGTTAGTCAACCTCCAGTCTTCTAGCACTTTACCTGTGACTATCAATGATACAAATATCTCCGTAAGAGGCCAGCAATCACTTCCCTATATTCACACAGAGTTTGAGGGGCCAGAGCAAGTGGAGTTGGCCAATGGTGTTAGTTCCCAAACCTCATGGGACTCAACGATTTTGTTGGACTATTGGAAGGTCAATGCCATAACTCATACCTAATACAGAGATTGGAGGACTGTACAGAGAAAGTTGTCAAGCCAGTTACATCACAAAGTTGAACTTACTGTGTGGTTATTAGCAGATACCTTCATTAGGGAAAGCAAAAGAGATTTCTGCATTTGTAATCCCAAATAGGCTGTATCAATTCAAGTTGATGCCCTTTGGAATGAAGAATGCATCCACCACATTCTAAAGACTCATGAACACAGTTGTGGCTGGGTTAATAAACTGTGCAGTCTATTTGGATGATGTAGTGATCTTTAGTGAGTCCTGGAAAGATCACATGATATAGTTGGCAGAGCTCTTTGACAAAGAGAAACAAAACTGGTAATAAACAAAATTGAATTTGTGAAAACAGAGGTGATGTTCTTAGGACCTAACATTGGTCATGGAAGGTTGACCCCAAGGAATGCAAAGATGAAGGCCTTCGAGAAATTTCCACGATCAACTTTGAAGAAAGAGGTGCTTCGATTTTTGGGACAAAGTGAATTCTACCAGCAGTGAAGTGGCACTGTAAACTGATTTGAAGAAGGACACAAAATTCTGGTGGACATAACAATGGCAGGAGATATTTGACAATTTAAAAGCAATATTAACCACTGCACCAGTTGTGGCTACACCAAATGTTTTGAAACCCTTCAAAGTTGCAATCAAGTCTAGTGACATTGGAGTTGGAGTTGTACTGATACAGGAAGATGATGATGGAATTGAACAATCAGTTGGTTACTTTTCAAAGAAACTTAACACCCACCAGAGAAAGTACTCTATGATTGAAAAAGTACTGTTGAGTTTGACACTGGCCTTACTTCATTTTAATGTTTATGTCATGAACAATGTGTCGGAGGCAGTTGTGTACATGCATCACAATCCTCTTACATTCTTGGAATGTTTAAAAGACAAGAATGAGTCTATTTTGTTGCAGTCTTTCGTTACAGACTTTTAATTTCCAAATCATATGTGTTGCGGGTTGAAAGAATGTAACAGCAGATTTAAGTGATAGAGTACAGATGAGATGGGGGAGATATCCATGTTATATATGTGGCAAAAGGTAAATATGAACTTAGATTAAAGTCTTATGTATGCCATGGTAATGTGCTTAAGAAATACAAAAACAATAAAGCCAGCTTTTCATTATGGTGGTTCATTTTTTCTTAACGGGCAAGGTGTTATGTAGGCATGTACTGTATCTTTAAGAGAGAGTGAAAGCTGGCAAGCCTATCATGTGACTGACTGCAGGCTCACAGTGTGCTGGATAATTTGAAGATGTAACATTTGAGATTGTTGAGTTGTTCCACAACAATTCAAATTTAGCCAATCAGTTTAAATTATGGCCCAAGATTCTAAAATCCAATCAAATTTGAATCCTTTTTTTTTACCCCAGATCCCCGCATCTCCTGTTTTTTTTTCTTTATTCAATTTCCACCACCAGGAAGTTAGGAAAACACCTGGGTGGCCAGTGACAAACACTGCCCTTCACATCAAAGGGCAGTGCTGTGTGATCAAAACAGTGAAGGGGAGGGTAGGGACTAAATCAAAATAGAATTGGAGGGAGAAATTATGCACTCCACTCCCTACGGCGCCCACCTCTCCCTGAACTCCTCCAGGGTGTTGGTGGACACCGCGTGCTCCTTCTCCAAGGACACCCGGGCCCTAAAGTAACCGCGGAAGAGGGGCAGGCAGTCGTCAAATTTGAATTCTATTGTTTTGATGACATCAAACCAATGAGACGATCCAATGTTTTGGGGTATAAAAATCAGACATTTTCAGCAGTTAGCCAGTGAGGCAAAGACTGCCTGCAGATCTGCTCTCTGAAAGGTACTTTTATCTACGAAAGACTTGTGCAGCAGAAGACCAAAGAAAAGCAGCCTCAGGATGATACAAAGGGACGATCAGCACTTGGCTGGTTTTGAACCTTGATTTTTTTTTGTAAATCTTAATTGGGTTTTTTTTTAAATCAGTATAATGTTGCTGAGTGGGAGGTAGCTAAATTGTTAGGGCAAAGGAACTTTGCAGCATAGGTTGTTGTTTAATGTTCTCTTTTTGGAGTTAAAGAATAAAGTGTTAATTCTTTTTCTTTAAATAGTAGAATTTGGGCAGTTCTTTGTCACTCATACTTTAACAGATTATGAGGTGAGGTGGGCTTTTCTGTGTCTGTTTTAAATTGACAGAAGGTCTACCCTGTGTCATAAGTTAGATCTAGCATTAGGGATGGCATTAGGATTCACACTAAGTCTACAGCTGCAGCTTTGCTTCAGGTTAGGGTTAGGGTTTGGGTTAGGATTGGGTGTATGGTTAGGATTCAGGCTGGGCTAAGTCTCTAGTGTTTAGATTTAAGGTTTGGGGAAGGGTGAGGGTAAGGGTTCTGATTAGGTTAGTGCTAGAGTTAAGTTTATGCTTGGGGCTATTGCAAGAATCAGGTTGGTGTTAGGATTAGGGTTTTGTTAGTGTCTGTTAGGCTAGTTTTAAGAACATGCCATGTGGCTAGATTAGAGAGGTGCTGGAAAAGCACAGCAGTTCAGGCAGCATCCAAGGAGCAGTAAAATTGATGTTTTGGGCAAAAGCCCTTCATCAGGAATACAGACAGAGAGCCTGTAGAGTGGAGAGATAAGTGAGAGGAGGGTGGGGGTGGGGAGAATGTAGCATAGAGTACAATAGGTGAATGGGGGAGGGGATAGGTTGGGGGAGGGTGGAGTGGATAGGTGGAAAAGATAGGCAGGTAGGACAAGTCATGGGGACAGTGCTGAGCTGGAAGTTTAGAACTGGGGTGAGGTGGGGGAAGGGGAAGTGAGGAAACTGTTGAAGTCCACATTGATGCCCTGGGGTTGAAGTGTTCCGAGGGGGAAGATGAGGTGTTCTTTCTCCAGGTGTCTGGTGGTGAGGAAGTGGTGGTGAAGGAAGCCCAGGAGGAGGGTCAGGCTTGCTTTAGTGTTTGTTTTTAGGTTTTCAACTGGAGTTAGGATTATGCTTCGTATTAGGCCTAGGTTTTATTGTCACAGGCTAGTTGTAGCGTAAGGGTTAAGTTTGGGTTTATGGATTATGTTAGTGTCAGAGCTAGAGCATGTCTTGGGTTCTGGTTATGGTCCAGGTTAGCATTAAGGCTAGGAATTCAGTTTGTGCTAATGTTTGGACTAGAGTTTGGTTTAGGGTTAATGCTCAGGTTATGGTGAAGACCAGGGCTCAGGTCAGGCTGAGGTCTAACATTAGGGTTATGGTTAGGGCTAGTGTTCAGACTAGGCCTAGGGTTATGTCTATGATTGGATTTAGGGTTAGGTTTTTGGACTAGGGTTAGTGATAGGTTTAGGGTCTGTTCGGGTTAGGGTTAGAGTTGGGCTTCAGGTGAAGGTTAGGGTTATGTCCAGGGCGAGTGTTAGGCATTGTGTTAGAGTTAGTGCTAGTGTTAGGGTTCATGTTAGGTTTAGGGTGCAGGTTAGTTCTGGCGTTAGGTTTGTGTATAGGGCTAGGGTGAGTGTTCAGTTTAGGGTTGGTGTTATAGGCTTCAGGTTGCGGTTTGTGTAACTATGGGACGTGTCTATTATGGGACGTGTCTTACCCAGGATGTATATAACTAGCTATTTGTTCTAAATCCATGTCACTTGGTGCAATGCTGGTGCTTTCCAGCAGATGGAAATATTTTCCAGGTAATTGTCAGCATGTATCACGAACTCCAGTTGGAGTAGTTGTTGTTTAAGCATCGAATGGTTACATTAGGTGGACAGGGCCAAGGGCACAGTTATTTCTCGAGCCTATTTTCATGCTGGTTGGTCTACCTAAGGTTTGACATTTGCAGTAGTTTGCAATAACTGAGCTAAGCTTTTCAGAGGGTCAGCCTCATGGCTGGGGTCATAGCTAGGTCAGATTGGATGAAGAATGGCAGATCTCCTCCTGATAAACTACATGTGATTGTACAATAATCCAAATGTTCACACCCATCATTATTGAGAATTGGTTTCTTTTTATTCTGAGCTTTATTAACTAACTGAATATAAATTCCATCAGAAATTTAGCCTAGGCTTCTGGGTTACTCATCCAATAGCACTGCCATTTCCCCACTGTTATTATGGACCAGAACAAAACTCCTCAAAATATATTATAAAGATAGCATAGAACCTAGCTTTTCTCTTTTTTTTTCAAAGATACGTGCCACATGTTGCCTCCCAGGTGCAATTCGATTGGTAAAATTACCAGTCTTGAAGTAAAACACACTTTATTAATATACAATAATTAAAATGCAAGAAAACAAAAGAATGAAACTTCACTAGATAACTTAAGAGAATAATAGATTATTTAACTACTAAAAAGTAACTGTTCCAACATGGTAATATCCCATAAGCACATGCTTGGCAAAGGTAAATTTTGTAAAGTAAAATGTCTCCCATGCAATTCTAGCAGCAGAAAGAGACTCCCAGTTTTCAGCTGTAACAGTGGAAAAACAGCTTCCACGTCCAGCTTCAAGACCTAACAACTGCAACTGAAAAAACTAAAACCTAGTTCTGTGGGAGCTTGACCCCACCTATTCAGGCAACTTTTATCATTTCAACATTTAAATTCCCAAGGCCCCTCAAACTGCTTGCTTTATTCGGTCTGAATAGACCGATCATCACCTCTGTCTCAACTGCACCTCATGAAGGGGAGAAAAAGGACAAAATATACCTCTTAGAGCCAGAGTATCGTCACTCTGTAAAGAACAGGCTAATCCTGCAATACAATGCTAGATACGAATGTATCATTTGTTATGACCAGCTTCTCCAAGGTTCCTTAGATCAGTAGTTCCCAAATTTTTCAGTATCTAGGCAAAATGGGTTCGGCGATTCCACTTACTCTCACTTTTCTCTGCTGAATTCATTTCTAATAAATGTCGCACCTATTGGATTTACAATGGTTACAGTTTTGCAAGAGATGTTTGCAACATTGTGTGTACAACAACCTGAAAAATGATCACAGGCATGAATATTTCTCCTTTCACGATGACCCAATTTCAAAATTTGCTCGATTCAACTATTTCTAACTAGTCATGGCCCAAATTCTGTTGTGGATGCACTGCATTATACAGATACATTTTGTTTTTCTCTGACCATTTGAACTTAAGCCAATTGAAATTGACAGTTTAATGAAATCCTGAGCTTGCTGGAGTGCACAGAGCCTTTCGATCTGTGGAGGAATTGATAAGACGGCCACGTGGAAATCTTGCTCCATTGTTGAGCATTTGATTGTTTCTCATTTCAACATTAAAAGCACTGAGCACCATTGCTTGGTGACTAGATTAAACTATAATGGGATCTCAATTTTGCACATGACACCTCCCACACCTCCTTTTCTCCCCCCACCCCGCCCCCCCCACCTAGACTCCCAACCCCCCCAGTTTAGAATGTTTTAGCATCAAGAAACCAATAACTGACTTTTAATTTGATGATTAATTTTCATTTTAATTTTGGTTTGATTGCTTAAGATGAAACATAGAATTTCGCTAGCTTTGTACAAAATTGTCCTGTTCACTGGAACAGGAGTTTTCACATATTCTAAATTCTTCCAAATCCATGGTCACTCTCATCTAGAAGGATGAGATTAGAATCATAAAGTATGGATCCACACACTGTGGAAGGAGACCATTCGGCCCATCGGGTCCACACTGAATCTCTGAAAAGCAACCCACTGCCCCCATCCTATTCATGTATCTATGCAATTTCCATGGCCCCAAACAATCTAAACTGCACAAGTTTGGAGTATGGGAGAAAACCAGAGCACCCAGAGGAAACCTTCGCAGAAACAGGGAGAATGGTGGCACAGTGGTTAGCACTGCTGCCTCGCAGCATCAGAGACTCAGGTCAATTCCCGCCTCAGGTGACTGACTGTGTGGAGTTTGCACGTTCTCCCCGTGTCTGCGTGGGTTTCCTCCGGGTGCTCCGGTTTCCTCCCACAGTCCAAAGATGTGCAGGTCAGGTGAATTGGCCATGCTAAATTGCCCGTAGTGTTAGGTAAGGGGTAAATGTAGGGGTATGGGTGGGTTGCGCTTCGGCGGGGCGGTGTGGACTTGTTGGGCCGAAGGGCCTGTTTCCACACTGTAAGTAATCTAATCTAATCTAATCTAATGTGCAAACTTAACAAAGTTGCCCAAGGGTGAAATCAAACCCGACCCTTTGCTACTGAGAGGCAGTAGCGCTAACTACTGATCCACTGCACTACCCTATTTGATATCAAAGAATACCACCATCTCCAAGTTCCTGTCTGAGCCACTCACCAATCCTGAGTTGGAAATAGATTGTAACTGGGTGAAAGTCCTGTAACTCTCTTCTTAATGGCTATACTGCAGCAGTTCAAGAAGGCAACTAGGGATAGGCAATAAATGCTGACCTAGCCAGTGTTGCCCAGCTCTCATGAATGAACAAAAGGCTAGGAGGGGTGGTTCGTTCCCTTCATTCGGCAACAATTATAAATTGTAAGTAACTTGATCAAAACAAAGGAGTCAATTAAAAGGTTTGAGTGAACATAAAAACCCCAAAAATGTACAAAAAAATGCAATCTCAAACACAGGTAATAGTTTTCAAAACAAGAATGTCTATTACATACAGACAGGGAGAATACTGCAGTCTAAAACTTGAGACTACTGTAATTTAACCATTGTCACTGCTGAGACGTCAGGTCAATGTGTGCTAATACCTCGGTAAATGGTTCTTTCCCCAGCTTGCTCTTTCACTGTTTCAAAAGAAGAATTAGATAGGAGGGAAGTTTAGAGTCATCAGTTCTGGGTTACAAATAAGCTTACCTTTACTTTGCACTGCAGTTCAAGGCAACTGCTGAAATCTAATTCAGTGTGTATTCCAGAGTCTGTCTTCATTGTCTTTCAAAGGTAGCTATTGTCAGACAAGCCTTTCATTCCCCCAATATTTGGAATTATCTCTCCCTGTATAGAACTGGGATACTGTACAGTATATGTCTGCCTGTCACTACATAAAATGAGTGAGGAACTGTTTGTCACCTCATAACAACACTCCAGTACAGTACTGGTGTGAACAGCTTTGTCACAGTATATAACACTGGGGCCTAGTACTGGTGAGGTCAGGTCTGTCATGTATAATTCTGGGATATAGTACGTGGAGACAGGTCAGTCACTATATAACACTGGTGGAGACAAGTCTGTCAGTTAATAACACTGGAGTACAGTACTGATGGGGACAGTTTGGGTGTGGATATGTCTGTCAATGTATGACACTGGGGTACAAAACTAAAAGGGACAGGTCCTTGTCACTGTCTAACAGTAGGGTACATTAATCATTTGGACAGGTCTATCACTGTATAACATTGGGGTACAGCACTTGTGTGGCTAGGTCTGTCAGTTATGACATCGGGGTTCTGAACTAGTGGGGACAGGGCTGTAACTGTATAATACTCTGGTACAGTATTGGTGTGGACAGGTCTGCCATTATATGACACTGGGGTAGAGTTATGGTGGGGACAGGTCTGGCACTGTATAACCCAAGTACAGTACTAGCGTGGATAGGTCTGCTGTTGTCTAACACTGGGGTACAATACTGATGGGGACAGGGTTGTCACTATATAACACTGGGGTACAGTACTGGTTGGGATAGGTCTGCCATTGTATAACACTGGGGTACAGTACTGGTGGGGACAGGTCTGTCACTGAAAAACACATTGTTTTTGCCCATCCAGTGTGACTGCCTCTTCTTGGATGATGACACCTCACAGTGGGGAACTGCAGATCAGGAACTACGGGAAAGTGGGAGGCTGGTTTCTTCAGTCTCTGTCTATGCTGCTCCCCAACTCCCTGTTACAACAAGGCGAACAGTGACCTAAGGCAGAGACCAACCACATCAATTCAGCTCACTGGGCAGTCAGCAACCAATATATAAATCTGTTCTTTTATGACAATTAATTCACTTTTAATAATAAATCAGAACTAAGGTCATAGCAATTGGTTCTAACCCACTTCAGGCCAGAGGCTGAAACATCATGAAAGAACATATTTATAATATACACTGCCGTTTAATTTAACATCACTACTTTCAGTTATTCCAATTTAGCAAATGAGAACTCCAATTGCAGTCTTATTGGCCTCACCCTGGAGAGCAAGCAGCAACAGGTACAGTATTTTGCATAATTAACATGGTCATTAATTAATATTCCCCTTGTTTTGCTGTCAATTTGCAGTTCACGTGGATTTCCCAGGGCCGATTGGCTGCTTTATCAAAGTTACAAGCACACAGCTCAAGCAAAGGCTCTTTGGCCCTTTACAATGTCGGAAGAGCCAACTAATTGACTCCTCCCTGCCTACTGCCCACCCCCAGGACCTGGAACACATTTCCTTTCAAAGCATCTACAACAAAAGTTATCTTTACATTTGTTTCCAGGCAGCCTGCATTACAGTTTACAGCTCACTGCTTAGAAACATTTCTTCCTCCTTGCCCAACCAGTTCGTTCTTCTGTGATTTTTGATCTTTGTGGCATCTTTGATGACCTGTCTGCCAGTGGAAACTGTTTCTCCTACAGTGGATTGTGAGCTCCTAACGCTGGCTGATGTCCCAGTGCAGTTCACCAGGTGTGCTTCAGCATTGAATGGTGCCATCTTTCAGGCTGCATCTCCGGTTGCCCCCTCAGCTAAATGTCAAAGATCCTGGGAGGTCATGGGGAGGCAATAGCTAAGTGGTATATCATTGGACTGTTAATCCAAAAACCCAAGTAATGTTTGAATTATGCCACAGGAGATGGTGAAAGCTGATTACAGAAAAGCAATCTGGAATAAAGGTTCTAATGATGACCATAAACTTATTTTTGATTGTTGGGAAAAATCCATCTGGTTCACTAATAACCTTTCAGAAAGGAAACTGCCATCCTTTCCTGATCTGTGACTCCAGACCTGCAGCAATATGGTTGACTCTTAACTGCCTTCTGGGCAATTAGGGATGAACAATTAATGCTGGCTTACCCAGCGATGCTGTAAACCAATGAATGAATAAAAAAGAATCCCAGGCATGTCACGAGCTGGGAGGTAACGAGACAAGTTTTCCTTGGTGTCCTAGGCCAATATAGATTCCCTTAACAAATGCTGAGGTTATGCTCCTAGTGATCTCGTGTATGTTTTTGGATGCTTGCTGTGCCAAATTGCTGACTGCACTTTCAACATCACAACTGTGAGTGTCCCTCAACCGAATGTCATTTGGCCATAAACCACTTTGAGAATTCCAGAGGATATGAAAGGAGCGATATGAATGCAAGCCATTCACTGCCAAGAAAAATTAGACCCAGTCATTTCATTGTTTGTCTGATGAACCTTTTTTCTCTACAATGCAGAAAGGTCACAAGGAATGCATCCTATCAGGTGAGCCCAACCCAAAGCTTTGGGTGTGGAGGGGTTAGGAGAATTTGCCTTCCGTCTCCCTGGGGGCAATATCAGCCAGAGTGTCTGTACCTAACTACTGTTACTAAATAAAAACATTCTCTACTGGACTAAGCACCTTGGGTCAGAAATGGTTCAAGTGTAATGCCTCAGCAATTGAATTGCCCATGCCTGAAACATGGAATGATAGTGGATGACTCTAACACGACACCAACAGTTCACTAGGATAAGATGTAGCAGATTTAAAACAAAGATGAGAAGAAATTACTTCTCTCAAAGGATCATGAAGCTGTGAAATTCACTACCCCAGAGGATACTAGGAAATTGAGTAAACTTAAGGAGGAGATAGTCAGGGTTTTATTCAGTAACAGATTGAAAGTTTTGGAGAGTAAGCAGGAAAGTGGAGTTGAGACTGAGATGAGATCAGCCATGGTCATATTAAGTGGTGAAGCAGGCTCGAGGGGCTGAATGGCTCATTCCTGCTCTTAATTCTTCATGCTTCATGGCGAAGAGGAAGATATATGTCGAAGGGATCTTTCTTCCAGTCAGAGCGAACATTTAGAATTTCAGAAACCATTGTTGATAATAACATAAGAGATAGTAGCATGAGGAAGGACACCACTTCCTCCTACAGATGAGGAAGGACACCACTTTGACTGGGAAATCACATCCATCCAAGGACTAGCCAAACAGAGATACACACAAGAATTCCAAGAAGTATGGCAATCCAAGCGGAACTCTTTCAACAAACACATCAACTTAGACCCCATTTGCCACAAATGGGGGAGAAAAAAAACAGGAAATAACATCACCATAGGAGATGATGTCACTACAGCAAATGGGATCACCAACCCAAGGAAACCTAAACACATAAATAGAAAGCAGGTTATGACACCAATGCTTCACTGGAGGCTCACTGATGATGTTACCTAGTATGGTGACAAAACTTCTGAAAATGAACCTAACTTAACAAGTAAACTTGCATCTCTTCAGCCCATCATTCAACAAGGTCATGTTTGACCTTTGACCTTAATTCCACTTTCTCACATTATCCCGATATGCCTTAATTACTCTAACATTTTAAAAACTGTCAATCTCAGTCTTGAACATACACAACGATGGAAAATTAACAACTCTGTGTGACTGTGAGTCCAAATGATTCACAAACCTCTGATTTCATCTCATCTCATTCCTAAAAGACTCAGCCCCTCGTTGTCCACTCACAGAATCACAGAATTGTTACAGCACAATAGGAATCCATTTGGCCAATCCTGCCTGCATTGGGAATCTATCTGTATACCTGTTTGTAGCCCCCTGGTGTCTTTCTCACAGCTTACATTCCAATCCAGTTTTGTACAAACCTGGATATATTATCTGAATCTTCATCTACACAACCAGTCCAAATTGAAAATAGATGAGGTCCCACCACTAACATCTAAGTCAGTGCACTCATAATCAGCTGCCAATTTAAACTTCTTCACTTCCTAGAATGTGGGCACTGCTGGCAAGGCCAACATTTCCCACCCATCCCCAGTTGCATTCAAGAAAGTGATGGTGAGCTGCTTCTTTGAGAGACTGTGGACCATGTGGTGTATGTGGATAGGAGAAAGTGAGGGCTGTGGATGCTGGAGATCATAGTTGAGAGTGTGGTGCTGAAAATGCACAGCCATTCAGGCAGCATCTGAGAAGCAGGAAGATCAATGTTTCGGGCATAAGCCCTTCATCAGGATTGAGGCTTGTGGGTTGGGGTTGAGAGATAAATAGGAGGGGGTAGGTTTGGGGGGAAGTAGCTGGGAAAGCGATAGGTGAATGAAGGTGAGGGAGAAGGTGATAGGTCAGAGGGAGCAGTGATGGACAGGTCCGGAGAGCGGGGGCGAGTAGGAAGCTTGGGACTGGGATAACGTGGGGTGAGGGGAAATGAGGAAGCTGAAGAAATCCACATTTATCCCATGTGGTTGCAGGGTCCCAAGGTGGAACATGAGGCATTCCTCCTCCAGGCATCGGGTGGTAATGGTTTGGCGGTGGAAGAGGCCCAGGATCTGTATGTCTTTGACAGAGTGGAACAGGGAGTTGAAGTGTTCAACCACGGGGTGTTGGTGTTGGGTGCAGGTATCCCAGAGATGTTCTCTGAAATGATCCGCAAGAAGACGTCCTGTCTCCCTGATGCAGAACAGACCACATCGGGTGCAATGGATGCAGTAGATGACTTGATATAGGTGCAGGTGAATTTCTGATGGATGTAGAAGGATCCCTTGGGGCCTTGGACAGAGGTGAGGGGAGTGGCATGGGCGCAGGTTTTGCACTTCCTGCGGTGGTAGGGAAAGGTGCCAGGAGTGAAATGTGGGCTGGTGGGGGACGTGGACCTAATGAGGGAGTCACAGAGGGAATGATCATTTCGGAACGCTGATAGGGGTGGGGAGGGAAATATATCTCTGGTGTTGGGGATATATATCTCTGGAAATATATATCTGATGTATGTGGATATTCAGTGCTGTGAGGAGAGAGTACCAGGATTCTTACCCAGTGATACTGACGGAACTGAGATATATTTCCAAGTCAGGATGATGAGTGGCTTGGACGGGAACATGAAGGGGATGCTGTTCCCATGTTTCTGCTGCCTTGTCCTTCTAGATGGAACAGGTCAAGGTCTTGGAAGTTTATAAAGAGACTTTGAAAAGTTTGCCACAGTGCACCGTATAGATGGTATTCACTGTGTCTTAGTGCCAGAAGTAGTTGCTTTCTCCTAGATGGTGTCAAGCTTCTTGTATGTTTTTGGAGCTACACTCATAGAATCACAGAATCCCTACTGTGTGGAAGCAGCCATTCAGCCTATCGAGTCCACAACCACCCTCTGAAGAGCATCCGACCCAGACCCATCCCTATAATCTTATCATCCTATATTTCCCATGGCTAATCCACCTAGCCTGCATATCCCAGGACATTATGAAAAATTTATCATGGTAATCCTTCTTATTGCGGACAGAGTATGCCTTGGCAGGTTTATACATTGTATTGTAGCTATCCTGAAACAATTTAATAACAGCAGGAAATTCTCTTGCCCATATTTGACCTGATGCCAGAGACATTATGAGACTTGACATCAATGACGAGGACACCCAGGGGTATTCCTTTCTATGACTGAGCCACCACACTGCTTGGGTGTGTCTTACCACTGAGCAGGAACAATGGTGTTGGAGCCTGGGATCTTGGTTGTAAAGCATGTTTTGGTGAATATGACTGTATTTTCTTGGCTACTCCCCTCCAAATTTGGCTCAGAATTTAAACAGGTCTGGCCTACGTGTGGCTCCACAGCAATGCGGTTGACTTTTGAATGCCCCTTGAAGTGGTCTGGCAAGCTTTTCCATTCTATGACAATAAAGGGGTGGGAAACAAAAGCTGGTTTTGCCAGGTATGCTGTTGCCCCATGGAATATGAAAGAAAAAGGAAGATGATTGTGGTGAAATTTGGCAACCTTCACCCCCCCCCCTCCCCCCCACATTTCATACCTGACTGTCATTAGCCTCAACATTAAGACATTGAGTGGGGACTTGCAAACTTTCGTCTCCATGTAGGAGCAGGGGTCATAGAGGTGAAGGGGGAGACTGAATGGAAAATAAAATGCACAGGGTTCCCCTGGGTCAGAAAATGCCTCCAAAAACAGTATCCTGTGTGTAATCAGCTCCCAGAGACACTTTCCAATGTCAAACCAATTCACACCCTGAGCAATCTGTCTGCTGTGGCTTTGATCAAATCTTCTCATTTCATTTTGACAATTACTTACTAAGTGCCCTGATATTTAATAAGTCAATTAGTCCCAAATAGCTGCCCCTGAGCACTAACACAATAAGCCCCTTCCTTCAGCAGCTTGCTAACGTGTGTGTATCTCTGCACCTCCGCCTGCTCCTCATATCAAATACCAAATGATACATGACATTTCCAAACAGCACATTTATTATCTGCTTAAAAAGGCACATCCTGAATTTCAATCCACGTCTCCAGCGAGAGGCAGCTTTTTATGCACTGTCAGGCGCACTAGAACCACTCTATAAAGATGCAAATAGATGTGGTGGTGCAGGGAGCTCACTGCAATCTTCTGACATTCACACAAGTGATGAAGAGGCTTCACATGCAAGAGTCAAGTAGCAACAGCAGCCGACTGAGAGGATTTTATCTCTCTCTCTCTCTCTCCTTGCCTGAATGCTGCACTGAATTAATTTGTGGCATCCCGGTCTCCTGACAGGCCCCTGCACTAATGTGTGCATTGAATGTACACAATAGGGAGCAGTTCATATGGACTGGGCTATAAGATCACAGCCTCTCTGTGTATATGTTTTTCTGAATCATAGAATCCCTACAGTGTGGAAACAGACACAGGGTCCACAATGACTCTCTGAAGGGTAACACACCCAGACCATTTCCCCAACCTTATTACACTACATTTACCCTGACTAATGCACCTAATGTACACATCCCCGAACACTACGGGCAATTTAGTATGGCCAATCTACGTAACGTGCACATTTTTGGATTGTGGGAGGAAACCAAAGCACTAGGAGGAAACCCACTCGGACACGGAGAGAATGTGCAAACTCCACACAGAGAGTCACCCGAGGTTGGAATTGAACCTGGATCCCTGGTGCTGAGCCACCGCCACCCTAAATATTTTAATCTAATGGATCTGATACTCATGGAATCATTTCAGATGCCTCACAGCTGGTGATTTTATGCTTTATATTTGAGGGGAAGCTTTGATGTTTGACTCTGGTAGGCAGTGCACGCAAAAGTCTGAAAACTCAGCTACATTGTTGCAACAAAGCACATCGGATATTCAGTGCACAACAACCTTGATTAAACTGAATAGTCGAACTTGACATATCTGCTTTCACTACACGCTGACTAGTTATTTCTGCACACTGACCAATTATTCCACTACACAGACCAGTTATTCCTGTGTAAAGACCAGTTATTCTGATAGATTGACCAGTTAATTCTACATCACTGGCATGTTTTTCGACACGTTGACCAATTTACTCATACAATGACCATAGAAGCATGGAAGCAGGACCAGGCCAATCAGACCATCAAATCCTTCTTTCTTGTTCAGTTAAATCATGGTACATTGTTGCCACCTTCCTGTGCTATCTCTATATTCCATGGTGCCAGTATTTAGAAATTGTACCTTTCTGATTTCAATATGCTCAAAGACTGAACCTCCACAGTCGCACTTTGTAGAGAATTCCTAAGATTCACGGCCCTTGGAATGAGTGCATGCTTCCACAATTAAGTCCTAAATGGCCTGCATCTTATTCTGCACAGGGAGCAGTCCTTCTATTGAATGACAAGTTTCCTTGACACACTGATAGGTGGTCTGTACAAACTGACCAGTTTTTTAACGTGTTTAAGGGATGTGGGTGTAGCTGGCTGGCCAGCTTTTATTGCTCATTCCTAGTTGGCCTTGGAAGGTACTACTGGGCTGCCTTCTTGAACTGCTGCAGTCCATGTACTGTGAGTTGACCACAATGCGATTTGGAAGAGAATTCCTGGATTTTGATCCAGCAACAGTGAAGGAACAGTGATATATTTACAAGTCAGGTTAGTGGGTGGTGTTCCCATGTGTCTGCTGTCCTTGTTCTTCTAAATGAAAGTGGTCATGGGTTTGGAAGGTGCTGCCTGAAGAACTCTGGTGGATTTCTCCAGTGCATCTTGGAGATAGTACACACTGCTGCTACTGAACATCGATGGTGGAGGGAGTGGATGTTTACGGAAATAGTGCCAATCAAGCTGCTTTGTTCTGGATGGTGATAGAATCATAGAGATCTACAACACAAAAAAGGCCCTTCAGCACATCATGTCCATGCTGATCAGAAGCACATTTTGTTCTGAAGTAGGTCTGTGCAAAATTGGAAAATGGGGGTGGGGGGGGGGGGGGGGGGGGAGCATTGTGTGGTCCCTTTAAAAGATGGCCTTTTTTTTCTGTGCTGAGAGTTAAAATGGACGTCTGGCAGCAGCTTGAGTTTGCTAGCACACAGAGCACCCAAATTGAAACCTGTTGTAGCAAAAGGCAACCAGCATTTTTTATCAAGACAAAAGTCTTTTTAAATTTAGATAATCATTTTGAATCAGGCCCTTAGCTACCAAAATCCTATTAAATTTAAATCTGATGGCTTTGACAACCTAGGACCAATCCTATTGTAAGAAATTGATATGTCATCAAGGGTATAAAAGATGAGGGCATTTGGAAAATTGGGAGAAATTTAAATGCCATCTGCTGAGAGATAACAGCATACCATCTAAAGTCCTAACAGAAGAATCTATGGAGAAAACATTCTTGACAGAAGAATCAGTGGAGAAGACAAAGATGTGCAGGCCAGGTGAATTGGCCATGCTAAATTGCCCGTAGTGTTAGGTAAGGGATAAATGTAGGGGTGGGTTGCGCTTCGGCGGGGTGGTGTGGACTTATTGGGCCGAAGGGCCTGTTTCCACACTGTAAATAATCTAATCTAATCTAAGACACAGAACATTTTAGAAGCCATGTAACCTGGCTATAATTTCAAGAAAATAAATTCTATTGTTTTGCTAAATATGTGGGAGTTGTATTTATTGGAAAGCAAACAATTAGAATCTTGCGTTATTCAGGAATAGTTAGTACTTAGAGGGAAATTGTTCAGTCAGTTAACAGTTTGATTAATTTATTCACTGTTAAGAGTTAGATACATAAAGTGTTACTTGTGGATTGTACAGTGAGCATCAGGGATTTATTTTACTTAACGACTAGACATTGCTGAAAAAACAGATTGTACCCTATTTAACAGATTATAGGGCGAGCCTTTGGATGATTCAGCTGTGGGTCTTGGGGGGTTGGGGGGGGGGGGGGGGGTCGACTTCCACACTCTATCAGATTGTGGGCTCATACGGGATCTGGACGTCTTGCAACATTGTTCTAATCCCATTTTCCAGCACATGTCCTATTGTGCGGTATGCCTTGTGTCAAACTTCTTAAGTGTTGTTGGAGCTGATTATCCAGGCAAGTAGACAATATTCCATAACACTTCAAACTTGTGCCTTGTAGATGGTGGACAGGCTTTGGGGAGACAGGAGATGAGTTACTTGCTGTAGGATTCCTAGCCACTGACCTGCTCTTGTAGTCACTGTGTTTATATGGGTATCCATTTTACTTTTAGGTCAATGGCTGCCCTAGGATGTTGATTTTTGGGTTTCAGTGGTAATGCCATTGGATATCAAGGGACAGCAGTTAAGTTGCTTCTTTTTGAAGGTGGCCATAATCTGGTTCACGTAAAGTTGATTGTCTCTTGTCACCCTAGGCCTGGATTTTGTCCAGATCTTGTTGCATTTGAACATAGAACAGTACAGCACTGTACAGGCGCTCGATGTTGTACAGTCATAGAGATATACAGCATGGAAACAGACTCTTCGGTCCAACCCGTCCATGCCGACCACATATCCCAACCCAATCTAGTCCCACCTGCCAGCGCCTGGCCCATATCCTTCCAAACCCTTCCTAATCATATACCCATCCAAATGTCTCTTAAATGTTGCAACTGTACCAGCCTCCACCACATCCTCTGGCAGCTCATTCCAAACACGTACCACTCTCTGTGTGAAAAAGTTGCCCCTTAGGTCTCTTTTATATCTTTCCCCTCTCACCCTAAACCTATGCCCTCTAGTTCTGGACTCCCCCACCCCAGGGAAAAGATTTTGTCTATTTATCCTATCCATGCCCCTCATAATTTTGTAAATCTCTATAAGGTCACCCCTCAGCCTCCGACACTCCAGGGAAAACAGCCACAGCCTGTTCAGCCTCTCCCTGTAGCTCAGATCCTCCAACCCTGGCAACATCCTTGTAAATCTTTTCTGAACCCTTTCAAGTTTCACAACACCTTTCTGATAGAAGCAGACCAGAATTGCACGCAATATTCCAATAGTGGCCTAACCAATGTCCTGTACAGCTGCAACATGAACTCCCAACTCCTGTACTCAATACTCTGACCAATAAAGGAAAGCATACCAAATGCCTTCTTCATGATCCTATCTGCCTGCAACTCCACTTTCAAGGAGCTATGAACCTGCACTCCAAGGTCTCTTTGTTCAGCAACACTCCCTAGGACCTTACCATTAAGTGTATAAGTCCTGCTAAGATTTGCTTTCCTAAAATGCAGCACCTCGCATTTATCTGAATTAAACTCCATCTGCCACTTCTCAGCCCATTGGCCCATCTGGTCCAGATCCTGTTGTAATCTGAGGTAACCCTCTTCGCTGTCCACTATACCTCCAATTTTGGTATCATCTACAAACTTACTAACTGTACCTCTTATGCTCGCACCCAAATCATTTATGTAAATGACAAACAGTAGAGGACCCAGCACCGATCCTTGTGACACTCCACTGGTCACAGGCCTCCAGTCTGAAAAACAACCCTCCACCACCACCACCAAAGGTCTTCTACCTTTGAGCCAATTCTGTATCCAAATGGCTAGTTCTCCCTGTATTCCATGAGGTCTAACCTTGCTAATCAGTCTTCCATGCGGAATCTTGTCGAACGCCTTACTGAAATCCATATAGATGACGTCTACAGCTCTGCCCTCATCAATCTTCTTTGTTACTTCGTCAAAAAACTCAATTGAGTTTGTGAGACATGATTTCCCATGCACAAAGCCATGTTGACTATACCAAATCAGTCCTTGCCTTTCCAAATACATGTACATCCTGTCCGTCAGGATTCCCTCCAACATCTTGCCCACCACCGAGGTCAGCTCAGTGGTCTGTAGTTTGTGCTGCCCTTTTATCCTACTCTAAGATCAGACAAACCTACATACCCTTCAATCCTCCGTGTGCTTATCCAAGAGTTGCTTAAATGCCCCTGATGTGTCTCACTCTATTACCACTGCTGGCACTGAATTCCACACACCCACCACTGTCTGTGTAAAGAACCTGTCTTTGACATCTCCCCTAAACCTTCCTCTAATTATCTTAAAATTATGCTCCCTCATGATAGACCTTTCTGCCAATGGAAAAACTCTCTGGCTATCCACTCTATTTATGCCTATTTTCATCCTGTACACCTCTCTCAAGTCACCTCTCATCCTTCTTTGTTCCAATGAGAAAAGCCCCAGTTCCCTTAAGCTTTCTTCATAAGACAAGCTCTCCAGTCCAGGTAGCATCCTGGTAAATCTCCTCTCACTCTTTCTAAAGCTTCCACATCTTTCCTATAATGAGACGACCAGAACTGAATACAATATTCCAAGTGTACTCTAACCAGGGCTCCATAGAGCTGCAGCATAATATCGCAGCTCTTAAACTCTATCCCCTGCTAATGAAAGCCAACACTCCATACACCTTCTTAACAACCCTATCAATCGAATTGGCAATTTTGATGGATCTATGAACATGGACCCCAAGATCCCTCTTTTCTTCCACACTGCCAAGAATCCTGTCTTTAACTCTGCATTCAAATTTGACCTTCCAAAGTGAATCATTTCTAACTTCCCCAGGTTGAACTCCATTTATCACTTATCCGCCCTTAATGGGTCTGACTCTATTACCACTACTGCACACCCACCACTGTCTGTGTAAAGAATCTACCTTTGACATCTCCCCTAAACTTTCCTCTAATTATCTTAAAATTACACTCCCTCATGATAGACATTTCTACTCATCTGTATCCTGTCAATCCCGTTGCAACCTACAACAGCCCTCACACTATCCACAGCACCATCAACCTACATGTCATCAGCAAACTTACAAATGCACCCTTCCACTTACTCATCCAAGTCATTTATAAACATCACAAAGAGCAGAGGTCCCAGAACCAATCCTTGTGAACACCACTGGTCACTGAGCGCCAGGCAATACTTTCTATCTACCACCACCCTCTGTTTTCTATGGGCCAGCCAATTCTGTATCCAGACAGCCAAATTTCCCTGTATCCCATGCCTCCTTACTGTCTGTATGTGCCCGACCATGGGGAGCCTTATCAAACACCTTGCTAAAATCCATTTATACCACATCCACTGCTCTACCTTCATCAGTGTGTTTTGTCACATCTTCAAAGAATTCAATAAGGTTTGTGAGACATGACCTGCCTCTCACAAAGGCATGCTGACTATTTCTAATCAAACTATGGTTTTCCAAGTAATCATAAATCCTGTCTCTCAGAATCCTCTCCAATACTTTGCCCACCACTGACATAAAGTCTGACTGGTCTGTAATTCCCAGGATTATCCCTATTCCCTTTCTTGAACAAAGGAATAACATTTACCACCCTCCAAACATCTGGCACTAGTCCAGTGGACAGTGAGGATGCAAAGATTATCACCAAAGGTGCAGCAACATCTTCCCTCCCTTCCTGTTGTAACATTGATCTGGCATAGGGGATTTGTCTATACTTATGTTTTCAGCACATCATCCTTCCTAACATTAACCTGTTCCAGCATATCAGCCTATTTCACGTTGTCCTCACAAACATCAAGGTCTCTGTCAGTAGTGAATACTGAAGCAAACTATTCATTAAGGACCTACCGTACTTCCTCCAACTCCAGGCTCAAGTTCACTCCACTATCCCTGATTGGCCTACCCTCGCCCTGGAACATCCGCTTGTTCCTTTCATCAGTGTAGAATACTTTAGGGTTTTCCTTAGTCCTATCCACTAAAGCTTTCTCATGTTCCCTTCAAGTTCTCCTAAGTCCATTCTTCAGTTCCTTCCTGGCTACCTTGTAACCCTCTAAAGTCCACTAGAGATGCGCTGCTTCAGTATCTGAGGACTTGCAAACGGGACTGAACATTGTACAATCATCAGCAAACATCTCCATTTCTGACCTTATGATGGAGGGGAGGTCATTAGTGAAGCAGTGAAGATGGTTGGGCCAAAAACTTTACCCAAAGGAACTGGGCTGTTTAGTGTAGTGGTAGCATCCCTACATCTGAGCCAGAGGGTCTGGGCTGAAATTCCACCTGCTCCAGAAGTGTGTCCTAATATTTCTGAACATGATTTCAAAAAACTACCCTAAGGAATACAAAGATGTCAGGAAACTAGGATGTCTGATGTTATGATATGGCAGTAGACCCTTCTACTAGAGTCATAGAGTAATAGAGATGGACAGCATGGAAACAGACCCTTCGGTCCAACTCGACCATGCCGACCAGATATTCCAACCCAATCTAGTCCCACCTGACAGCACCCGGTCTATACCCTCCAAACCCTTCCTATTCATATACCCATCCAAATGCCTCTTAAATGTTGCAAATGTACTAGCTTCCGCCACTTCCTCTGGCAGCTCATTCCATACACCTACCACCCTCTGCATGAAAAGGTTGCCCCTTAGGTCTCTTTTATATCTTTCCCCTCTCTCCCAAAACCTATGCCCTCTAGTTCTGGCTCCCCAACCCCAGGGAAAAGACTTTGCCTATTTACCCTATCCATGCCCCTATTAATTTTGTAAATCTCTATAAGGTCACCCCTCAGCCTCCGACGCTCGAGGGAAAACAGCCCCAGTCTGTTCAGTCTCTCCCTATAGCTCAATTCCTCCAACCCTGGCAACATCCTTGTAAATCTTTTCTGAACCCTTTCAAGTTTCACAACATCTTTCCGATAGGAAGGAGACCAGAATTGCACACAATATTCCAACAGTGGCACAAGCAATGTTCTGTACAGCCACAACATGACCTCCCAGAGTATTCAATACTCTGACCAATAAAGGAAAGTATACTAAATGCCTTCTTCACTATCCTATCTATCTGCAACTCCACTTTCAAGGAGCTATGAACCTGTACTCCAAGGTCTCTTTGTTCAGCAACACTCCCTAGGACCTTTCTATTAAGTGTATAAGTCCTGCTAAGATTTGCTTTCCCAAAATGCAGCACCTCGCATTTATCTGAATTAAACTCCATCTGCCATTGGTCCATCTGTCCGGATCCTGTTATAATCTGAGGTAACCCTTTTCGCTGTCCACTACACCTCCAATTTTGGTGTCATCTGCAAACTCACTAACTGTACCTCTTATGCTCACATCCAAATCATTTATGTAAATGACAAAAAGTAGAGGACCCAGCACCGATCCTTGTGGCACTCCACTGGTCATAGGCCTTCAGACTGAAAAGCAACCCTCCACCACCACCCTCTGTCTTCTACCTTTGAGCCAGTTCTGTATCCAAATGGCTAGTTCTCCCTGTATTCCATGAGATCTAACCTTGCTAATCAGTCTCCTATGGGGAACCTTGTCGAACGCCTTACTGAAGTCCATACAGATCACATCTACTGCTCTGCCCTCATCAATTCTCGTTGTTACTTCCTTTTGTTACTTAAACTAAATACCCAGAAAAGCTCACCTCACTTCATATCTGTTAAAGTATGAGTGATAGAGAACTCCCCAAATCCCAATATTTAAAGAAAAATATAAATTTTATAGCCTTAACTCTAAAAGTGAACATTAAACAACAACTACTTACAATTCTAAACCTCTTTTCTCTTAAAGGTCTGTTATCCACCTCCAACTCTATAACAATATGCTAATCCAATAAAAACCCCTATTAAAATAATATCAACTTAATTTTCAAAACCAGTAAGTGGCTGTCATCTCTGATATCTGTCTTCCTCTGACGGTGTATCTCCCAGGGTCATCTTTGGTCTTTTGCTACGGTACCTTTGATCGAGATTGTTTTGATTGGCTGTCTCTCTCTAGATGGCAGGTTTTTGCTCTCATTAACTTTCAAAATTTTTTTTTATAATACCCCAAACATCAGACTGTCTCATTGGTTCAATGTTGTCAAAACAGTAAAACTCATATTCAGTTGGATTTTGGCATCCTGCGGCATAATTTAAACTGATTGGTAAAACTCGAACTATTGTGAGAATAGCAGCCAAATTTTACATATTTTCAATTTTCCAATATACTCTGAGGCTGCTAGTCAGTCACATGACAGGTGCCTGCAAACGTTCTCTGTCAAAACAGCCTTCACTCTCTCTTAAAGGTACAGTACACTCCTTCAACCTCATAACACTTCCCCCCTTAGGAATAAAAATGAACCATCATAATGAAAAGATGGCTGCTTTCTTTCCTAATTCTTAACCCCATTACAATGAAATACATATATATAACATTGTTATCTGTTCAATCCCATCGAGATTTTATCCATTAAATCTGTGATAAAGCATCTGCTATCACATTCTTATGACCTGCAACATGTAAGATTTGTAAATTAAAAGTCTGTAACATAAGACTGCAACAAAATAGTCTCATATTCTTGGCTTTAAAGTGTTCCAAGAATGTAAGAGAGGATTGTGATCCATGTACACAGCCAACTCTGACAAATTGTTCATGACACAAAAAGTAAAATGTTGTAAGACCAATACGAAACTCAATAATTCCTTTTGATGGTAGAGTATTTCCTTTGGTGGGTGTTGAGTTTCTTTGAAAAGTAACCAACAGCCAGTTCAATTCCATCGTCATCTTCCTGTAGCAGTACAGCTCCAACTCCTATGTCACTAGCATCAATTGCAACTATGAAGGGTTTCAAAACATTTGGTGTGGCTAAAACTGATGCAGTGGTTAATACTGATTTTAAATTGTCAAATGCCTCCTGGCATTGTTCTATCCATCGAATGTTTGTGTTTTTCTTCAGCAATCTGTTAACAGTTCCACTGCATTACTGAAGTTTGGAACAAACTTCTAGTAGAATCCATTTAGTCCCTACAATTGAAGCACTTCTTTCTTCAAGGTTGGTCATGGAAATTCCTCACTGGCCTTGGTCTTTGCATTCTTTGGGGTCAACCTTCCATGACCAATATTATGTCCCAAGAATGACACCTCTGCCTTCGCGAATTCTATTTTCTTTAAGTTTATTGCCAGTTTTGCTTCTCTTAATCATTCAAAGAGCTCTGCCAACTGTACAATGTAATATTTGCATGACTCACTAAAGAACTCTGTGGGAAGCTAGAGAAGTGATTGCTGGGCCTCTTGCTGAGATATTTGTATCATCGATAGTCACAGATGAGGTGCTGGAAGACTGGAGGTTGGCAAACGTGATGCCACTGTTTAAGAAGGGCGGTAAAGACAAGCCAGGGAACTATAGACCAGTGAACCTGACCTCGGTGGTGGGCAAGTTGTTGGAGGGAATCCTGACAGACAGGATGTACATGTATTTGGAAAGGCAAGGACTGATTCGGGATAGTTAACATGGCTTTGTGCATGGGAAATCATGTCTCACAAACTCGATTGAGTTTTTTGAAGAAGTAACAAAGAGGATTGATGAGGGCAGAGCAGTAGATGTGATCTACATGGACTTCAGTAAGGCGTTCGACAGGTTCCCCAAGGGAGACTGATTAGCAAGGTTAGATCTCATAGAATACAGGGAGAACTAGCCATTTGGATACAGAACTGGCTCAAAGGTAGAAGACCTTTGGTGGTGGTGGTGGAGGGTTGTTTTTCAGACTGGAGGCCTTTGACCAGTGGAGTGTCACAAGAATCGGTGCTGGGTCCTCTACTGTTTGTCATTTACATAAATGATTTGGATGCGAGCATAAGAGGTACAGTTAGTAAGTTTGTAGATGACACCAAAATTGGAGGTATAGTGGACAGCGAAGAGGGTTACCTCAGATTACAACAGGATCTGGACCAGATGGGCCAATGGGCTAAGAAGTGGCAGATGGAGTTTAATTCAGATAAATGCGAGGTGCTGCATTTTAGGAAAGCAAATCTTCGCAGGATTTATACACTTAATGGTAAGGTCCTAGGGAGTGTTGCTGAACAAAGAGACCTTGGAGTGCAGGTTCATAGCTCCTTGAAAGTGGAGTTGCAGGCAGATAGGATAGTGAAGAAGGCGTTTGGCATACTTCCCTTTTTGGTCAGAGTATTGAATACAGGAGTTGGGAGGTCATGTTGTGGCTGTACAGGACATTGGTTAGGCCACTGTTGGAATATTGTGTGCAATTCTGGTCTCCTTCCTATCGGAAGGATGTTGTGAAACTTGAAAGGGTTCAGAAAAGATTTACAAGGATGTTGCCAGAGTTGGAGGATCTGAGCTACAGGGAGAGACTGAACAGGCTGTGGCTGTTTTCCCTGGAGCGTCGGAGGCTGAGGGGTGACCTTATAAAGGTTTACAAAATTATGAGGGGCATGGATAGGATAAATAGACAAACTCTTTTCCCTGGGGTTGTGGAGTCCAGATCTAGAGGGCATAGGTTTAGGGTGAGAGGGGAAAGATATAAAAGAGACCTAAGGGGCAACTTTTTCACGCAGAGGGTGGTAGGTGTTTGGAATGAGCTGCCAGAGGATGCGGTGGCGGTTGGTACAATTGCAACACTTAAGAGGCATTTGGATGGGTATATGAATAGGAAGGGTTTGGAGGGATATGGGCCAGGCGCTGGCAGGTAGGACTTGATTGGGTTGGGATATGTGGTCGGCATGGACGGGTTGGACTGAAGGGTCTGTTTCCATGCTGTACATCTCTATGACTCTATAACACTATATCATCCAGATAGAATGCGCAGTTTGTTAACCCAGCCACAACTGTGTTCGTGAGTCTTTGGCATGTGACTGGTGTGTTCTTCATTCCAAGGGGATGATATAGCCAATTTGGGGTTACAAATGCAGAAATGTATTTTGCTTTCTCTGATAAAGGTACCTGCCAATAAGTACAACGTAGGTCCAACGTTGTGATATAGCTTGCTTGTCCAACTTTCTATACAGTCTTCTAATCTCAGTATTGGGAATGTGTCTGATTTTGTTATGGCATTGACATTCCAATAGTCCACACAAAATCGTTGAGTCCTGTCATGATCGGCGAATTCCACTCGCTCTGATTCAGTTCGATGGTATCTTCATTGAACATCGCATCCACTTTCTTCTGGATTTGTGTAACTGTGAAAGGATTAAGCCTGTACAGGTGTTGTTTTATTGGAACAGCATTCCCTACTTCACTTCATGCACAATAGCATTAGTCTTCCCCATTCTATTCCTGCATATGTCCTCATACTGCTGCAACAAACCTTTGCTCTTGAGACAAATAGTTCGCTAAACTATACCGCTCCTCAGGGCCGTCCTCATTGTTTAACATGTTTTGAGGTGCATCAATATCCATGACACCTGGATTTAATTCCTCACTCTGCAGGGCAGTAACTGACTAGGTAAAAACAAGGACTGCAGATGCTGGAAACCAGATTAGAGTGGTGCTGGAAAAGCACAGCAGGTCTGGCAGCATCCGAGGAGCTGCAAAATCGACGTTTCAGGCAAAAACCCTTCATCAGGAATAGAGGCAGGGTACCTGCAGAGTGGAGAGATAAATGAGAGGGGGGGTTGGGGTGCTCCTGCGAGGAAGTTGAGCAACTCATCAACTTCACCAACACATTCCACCCTGACCTTAAATTCACCTGGACCATCTCTGACACCTCCCTCCCCTTCCTGGACCTCTCCATCTCGATTAATGATGACTGACTTGACACTGACATTTTTTACAAACCTACCGATTCCCACAGCTACCTGGATTATACCTCTTCCCAACCTACCTCCTGCAAAAATGCCATCCCGTATTCCCAATTCCTCCACCTCCGCCATTTCGGCTCCCAGGAGGACCAGTTCCACCACAGGACACACCAGATGGCCTCTTTCTTTAGAGACCGCAATTTCCCTTCCCACATGGTTAGAGATGTCCTCCAACGCATCTCATCCACATCCCGCCCCTCCACCCTCAAACCCCACCCCTCCAACAAGGACGGAACCCCTCTGGTGCTCACCTTCCACCCTACCAATCTTCGCATAAACCACATCATCCAACCACATTTCCACCACCTCCAAACGGACCCCACCACCAGGGATATATTTCCCTCCCCACCCATTTCCGCTTTACGCAAAGACCGTTCCCTCTGTGGCTACCTGGTCAGGTCCACGCCCCCCAACAACCCTCCCTCCCTTCCTGGCACCCTCCCCTGCCACTGCAGAAATTGCAAAACCTGCGCCCACACCTCCTCCCTCACCTCTGTCCAAGGCCCAAAAGGAGCCTTCCACATCCATCAAAGTTTTATCTGCACATCCACCAATATCATTTATTGTATCCATTGCTCCCAATGGGGTCTCCTCTACATTGAAGAGACTGGACGCCTCCTAGCAGAGCGCTTTAGGGAACATCTCTAGGCCACCCGCACCAATCAACCACACCGCCCTGTGGCCCAATATTTCAACTCTGCAGGCACCCTGCCTCTATTCCTGATGAAGGGCTTTTGCCCGAAACATAAATTTTCCTGCTCCTCGGATGCTGCCTGACCTGCTATGCTTTACCAGCACCACTCTAATCTAGACCCAGGGCAGTAACTGACACCTATTTCTCCAGTTCCTTCTCGCTATTATGATAAGGTTTCAACATATTCAAATGACATACCCAATGCAGTTTTTTTTCCTATCCAGCATCTTTACAAGATAGTTTATCTGAATCAACTTTTTCTCAATTTGATTGGGACCACTAAACTACTGGTAACAATATTAATATATCATGCCCACAGGAAAACATCTGAATTTCAGAGTTTTATCTACCGCCTGCTTCATTCTTTGCTGTGTCTTCTTCAGGTGCTGTTTAACTAACCTACCTACCCGATTTAACCTCTCCCTCACTTCCGACACCTAACCCATGTGTGAGATCTCTGACTTTGGTCCTACCAATTTCTCTTTAATTAATTTCAAAGGGCCTCTCACTTCATGTCTGAATATTAACTCAAAAGGAGTAAACTGAGATTAGATTAAAATAGATTACCTACAGTATGGAAACAGGCCTTTTGGCCCAACAAGTCCACACCGACCCTTTGAAGAGTAATCCACCCAGACCCATTCCCCTACCCTATATATACCCCTGACTAATGCACCTAACACTATGAGCAATTTAGCATGGCCAAATCACCTAACCTGTACATCTATAGACTGTGGGAGGAAACTAGAGCACCTGGAGGAAACTCCCGCAGACGCAGGGAAAATGTGCAAATTCCACACAGCCAGTCACCTGAGGCAGGAATTGAACCCGGGTGCCTGGCACTGTGAGACAGCATTGCTAACCACTGAGCTATTGAGCTGCCCCAGTGGGGCATCTCCAATGGCAAACAATGGGATTACTTTATTCCAATCATTCAGGTAATCCTGACAGTACACTCTTAATATGGTCTTCAGGGTCTGATGCCACCTCCCTGGCATTTAAGATGATACACACTGGATTTAAAGTCCTGTATACCTAAGCTATCCTTAACCTCCTGAAACAGCCCAGCAATAAAATTAGACCTTAGTCCGACTGAATCGCTCTGGGCAGCCCATACTACATGAAGAAAGCTACTAACTCCTCTTTGCCTTAATGGAATTGCCTCCAGAAATCTGGTAAATCTATTATGGTTAGCAAGTACTGGTTCCCACTTTTAGTTTTATGGAGGGGACCTGCACAATCAAGCATAACCCGCGTGAAAGGTTCTTCAAATGTGGGAATTGGCAACAAAGGTGCTGGTTTTATTACGGCCTGTGGCTGACCTACCATTTGGCATGTATGACATGTATGGCTAACGTTAACCACATCCTTGTACATTCCAGGCGTCGGAGGCTGAGGGGTGACCTTATAGAGGTTTATAAAATCATGAGGGGCATGGATAGGATAAATAGACAAAGTCTTTTCCCTGGGGTGGGGGAGTCCAGAATGAGAGGGCACAGGTTTAGGGTGAGAGGAGATAGATATAAAAGAGACTGAAGAGGCAACTTTTTCACTCAGAGGGTGGTACATGTATGGAATGAGCTGCCAGAGGAAGTGGTGGAGGCTGGTAAAATTGCAACATTTAAAAGCCATCTGGATGGGTATATGAATAGGAAGGGTTTGGAAGGATATGAGCTGGGTGCTGGCAGGTAGGACCAGATTGGGTTGGGACAGCTGGTCAGCATGGATGAGTTGGACCGAAGGGTCTGTTTTCGTGCTGTACATCTGTATGATTGTATGACTCTAAATGTTTTCGTACTTTAGCCTGAATCTCCCGTACACATAGGTGACGTCCTACTGGTAGTTCATGTGCTACCTATAACACTTCCTGTCTGTATGCTACCGGCAACACAATCTGGTGCACTTCTGCTCATTTCTCTTCTGCACTAACCTGCCATGGTCTCCATTTTTATTTTAGGATTCTAACTTTAAGTTAATAACTCTGAGGAATATTCGCTGACTCCTTTTCTGAGTATGCATCAACATATATATATCAACATTAATTGTGTTGTCTTTCTGTTGTAAATCCATTAGCCTTTCAGAGCTAAACACTTCTGTCTGACCCTCTGCCTGTTCAGGTTTTTCTGCACCATTACGTCAAACAGGGTGTCCGCTAACTGAACCTCAACTCCTTTATCTTTCTCTTTTGTTTTTGCTTCATGTTGTGACTTGTGATAGTGGAATCTTGTTACTACACAGTCTGGAAAAACTCCAGGGTATTTTTCTTTTAACTCCTCAGTTACCTGGTCTCCCTTGGGCTTCTCTCACCTTGGATCCTGCTAAATCGTGCCCAAAAATAAACTGTATTTCTGGAACTGACACTCTTGTCAGTCACTCCCTCTGTTAGTTCCCCAGGCCTGAGTTGGCCACCAACCTGATCTTACTTAGGGGAACGCTAAATTTATGTCCATCTTTCCCACTAATTACCACTCTCTCGGGTAACAGATCGGAAAGAGTACAAATACCTTCATATCTTACTATTAGCAACTGGTTTGATCTTGTACCTCTCAAAATTATAACTTCTTTCCCTTCTCCCCCTGCTCTTTCTGAGTAAACTTTACCCACAAAGCCAAATTCTTTTTAGAGATCAGCTACTAACTCCATATCCAATCGCTGCATAGGCTGTACACACTCCTGCAACTCCTTGAATTTTCTTGCAGTTTCATTTACTACTTTCACTTCCACAATCTTGGGCTTCTTTTATAACCTGTGGCAAACAATTACCAATGTTCTCTCCTCTTTGTTTCGTAGTGTAGGGTCTCCCCTTCTGCCAGCTTCTATCCCTCTAAGGATGAAATTCTTGCTGGAAGCTAAACTTTGGCTTATGCACCAATGTTTAGTCATCTGCCATCTCTGCTGCTCTTCTCACTTCTTGAACTTTCGGTTCATCCATATGAATTCTTATTATCCTCCAGCAGAATAATCTCTCTTATAGTTTCATAGGCCTTATCTATTTTTAAGGCCTTCACCCATCTCACTAGCTCGGCCTACTAGCTTAATCTGAACAAGCATTACCCACAAGCCATCAGACCGCTCCAGCTGCCTAGCCAATTTTTCAAATGAAATAAAGAAGTATTAGAAGTATCATCTGTTATGGACCAGGCCAGATCCCTCAAAACATTTCAAGAAGGTAGCCCCGACTCTAACTTCAGATGTTTTAAGTAGATGTAAAGTGGGTATTCCAGCAGAGAACCAGCTGATCAAACCACTTAGTTTTAAACAAAACAGAATTTATTTACAAGATAACTGAATGAAACACAAAGAACAGAAAACAGAACACCGAATAACCAATCCTATCTGAAAAATCAACAGACTATCCCATCTTAATGATGCTTTTCCAGATACTTGCACAATTACATTCCATTTCAGTCTGTTGTACTCCCGCCAACGAATACCTCCGCTTCTCATTTGAGTCTCAACAATGCGTCTGCAATCACATTTTCTCGTCTTGCCACATGCACAATTTTCAAATTGAATGGGTGTAACAACAAGCTCCATCTAAATAGTCTGGCATTTTTGTACTTAAATTTCTCCATAAACTTCAATGGGTTATGATCAGTCTATATGATTGTCTCAGATATGTTAATGGCAACATAAACACGGAAATGCTGTAATGCCAACACCAAGCTCAAAGTCTCCTTCTCAACTGTCGAATATTTCTGCTGATGAATGTTCAACTTCCTGGAGAAATACTCGGTAGGTCTTTCTATCTTCTTGTCATCTTCTTGCAAGAGGACAGCGCCGACACCCACATCACTCATATTGACAGCCACCCTGAATGGCTTTAAGTAATTAGGTGTGGCTAATACCGGGGCAGTGGTTAACACAGCTTTCAGGCTGTCAAATGCCTTCTGATAGTCCACTGTCATTGAAACTTCTTGCCTTTCATTAGCAAATCAGTGAGTGGAGCACCCACACTGCTAAAATTTGGTATAAAATTTCAAAAACCCAGGAACCGGTCATTTTATCGATGAACATAGAACATAGAAAAGTACAGCACAGAACAGACCCTTTGGCCCACGATATTGTGCCAAAGTTTAATGTGATTAGATTACATTAGATTCCCTACAGTGTGGAAACAGACCCTTCAGCCCAACAAGTCCACACCGACCCTCCGAAGAGTAACCCACCCAGTCCCATTTCCCTTTGACTAATGTACCTAATACTATAGGCAATTTAGCATGACCAATTTGCCTGACCTGCACATCTTTGGACTGTGGGAGGAAACTGGAGCACCTGGAGGAAACCCACGCAGACACAGGGAGAAACTCCATACAGACAGTCGCCCGAGGCTGGAATCAAACCTGGGATCCTGGTGTTGTGAGACAGCAGTGCTAACCACTGAGCCACCGTGCCGCCCCAATTGTAAAATTTAATAACTTAACCTACGCACCTCTCAACTCACTGCTACCCATGTGCATGTCCAGCAGTCGCTTAAATGTCCCCAATGACTCTGCAGAGTCTCCGGTTATTGACTCTAGCTTGTATCCCTCGATCAGGTCTCCTCTCTTCTTCTTTCTTGCCAGAGAGAAAAGTCAGAGTTTATTCAACCTTTCTTCATAAGGCAAGCCCTCCAGTCCAAGCAGCATCCTGGTAAACCTTCTTTGCACCCTCTCCAAAGCCTCTGTATCTTTCTTTTATTAGGGCAACCAGACTGAACACAATATTCCAAATGTGGCCTCACCAGGGACTTGACGAGCTGTAGCAAAACCTCACGGCTCTTAAACTCGATCCCCCTGTTAATGGAAGCCAAAACACTGTATGCTTTCTTAACAATCCTATCCACTTGGGTGGCAACTTTGAGGGATCTATGTTGTTGCACCCCCAGATCCCTCTGTTCCTCCACACTGCCAAGAATCCTGTCTCTAATCCTATATTCAGCATTCGAGTTCGATCTTCCAAAATGCATCACTTAAATGCACACATTTATCCAGGTTGAACTCCATCTGCCATTTCTCAGCCCAGTTCTGCATCCTGTCTATGTCGCGCTGCAGCCTGCAGTAGCATTCTATATTATCGATGACACCTCCAACCTTTGTGTCATCTGCAAATTTACTTACCTCAACCTCCTCATCCAAGTCATTTATAAAAACTACAAAGAGCAGAGGCCCAAGAACAGAGCCCCTGCGGGAACCCACTCAACACTGTCCTCCAGACAGAATATTTTCCATCTACAACCACTCTCTGCCTTCTGTTAGCCAGCCCATTCTGAATCCAGATAGCCAAATCTCCCTGTATCCCATACTTCCTGACTTTATGAATGAGCCTACCATGGAGAATCGTATCAAACAACCTTCATTGACCTATCTTGACACCTCCTCAAAGAACTCAATAAGATTTGTAAGGCATGACCTGCCCCTCACAAAGCCATGCTGACTGCCTTTAATCACACTATGCTTTGCCAAATAGTCATAAATCCCATCCCTCAGAATTCTTCCCAAAACTTTGCTGACCACAGATGTAAGACTGACTGGTCTGTAATTGCTTGGGATTTCCCTATTACCCTTCTTGAAAAGAGGAACAACATTTGCCTCCTTCCAATCCTCTGGTGTAACTCCCATGGAGAGTGAGGAGGCAAATATCCTTGCCAGCGGCTTAGCAATCTCCTTTCTTGGTTCCTGGAGCAGCCTAGGATAAATCTGATCTGGCCCTGGGAACATATCAATCTTAATGTTTTCCAAAATTTCCAGCACATCAACTTGGATACAATCTTGATCTGGTCAAGCCTGTATCCCAGCTCCTCAAAGTTTTCATTCACAACAAAGTCCCTTTCCTTGGTGAAAACCGAAGCAAAAAACTCATTTAGGGCTTCCCCTATCTGCTCAGACTCCATGCACAAGTTCCCTCTGCTATCCCTGATCAACCCTACATTCTCCCTGATCATTCTCTTATTTCTCACGTACGAGTAAAATGCCTTTGGGTTCTCCCTAATCCTTCTTGCCAAGCCTTTTTTGTGCCCCCTGCTTGCTCTCCTCAGTCCATCTCTGAGCTCCTTTCTAGCAAGTCTGTAATCCTCTAAAGCTATGCTAGATCCTTCCTTCCTCCACCTTACGTAAGCTGCCTTCTTCCTTTGACGAGAAGCTCCTCCGCTCTTGTCGTCCAAAGTTCCTTAATTTTACTCCTTCTTACCTGCCTCAGAGGAACAAATTTGTGCATCACTCGCAACAACTGCTTCTTAAGTAGTCTCCATATGTCTGCTGTGCCCTTTCTGTGGAAAAATTGCTCCCTGTCTGTACTTCCCAACTCCTGTCTGATAGCGTCATAATTTCCTTTTCCCCAGTTAAATATCTTCCCTCGGTTACTGCTCCGTTCACTCTCCAAGGCTATGCTAAATGTGAGGCGGTTGTGATCACTATCACCAAAGTGCTCTCCCACCGCGAGATCTGACACCTGTCTTGGCTCATTGCCGAGCATCAAATCGAAAATGCTATTAGGTGGTCTGTAGAAAATCCCCAAATGCAGTGACTGTTTCCTTGCTGTTCCTAACTTCCACCCATACTGACTCAGTAGACAAACCTTCCTCAACAACTCTGGCACGAGGTCCGGCTGAGGCTCAGAAGGGAAAGGGGGAGAGGAGGAGAGCGCTAGTTATAGGAGACTCTCTAGTTAGAGGGACGGACAGGCGGTTCTGTGGACATGGGCGAAACTCTTGGATGGTCTGTTACCTCCCAGGTGCCAGGGTCCGAGACGTCTCAGACCATGTCTTCAGAATCCTTAAGGGGGAGGGTGTGCAGCCAGAAGTTGGGGTGCACATTGGCACCAATGACATAGGTAGGAAGAGGGGTGGGGAGGTCATTCAGGAGCTTAGGGAGTTAGGCTGGAAGCTAAAAGCTAGGACGGACAGCGTCGTCATCTCTGGGTTGTTGCCAGTGCCACCTGACAGTGAGGCAAGGAATAGGGAGAGAGTGCAGTTGAACACGTGGCTGCAAGGATGGTGTAGGAGGGAGGGCTTCAGGTATTTGGACAATTGGACTGCATTCTGGGGAAGGTGGGACCTGTACAAGCAGGACGGGTTGCATCTGAACCACAAGGGCACCAATATCCTGGGAGGTAGGTTTGGTAGCACTCTTCGGGGGGTGGGGGGGGGGGTTAAACTAATTTGGCAGGGGGATGGGATCCGGACTTGTAGTCCAGCAAGTAGGCTAGCTGTTTGTCAGGATGTCCAAGAATGTAGGGAGGCTGTGGAGAAGGTAGCACTGACAGTGAATATTTGCGGACACAGAGATGGGTTCAAGTGTGTATACTTCAAAGCAAGGAGTATCAGAAATAAGGTGGGTGAACTTAAGGCATGGATCGGTACCTGGGACTACGATGTTGTGGCCATCATGGAAATGTGGATAGAAGAGGAACAGGAATGATTGTTGGAGGTTCCTGGTTACAGATATTTCAGTAAGATTAGGGAGGGTGGTAAAAAAGGAGGGCGGTGGCGTTGCTAATTAGAAATGGTATAACAGCTGCAGAAAGACAGTTCGAGGGGGAATCTGCCTTTGGAGGTAGTATGGGCTGAAGTCAGAAATAGGAAAGGTGCAGTCACCTTGTTGGGTGTTTACTATAGGCCCCCCAATAGCAGCAGAAATGTGGAGAAACAGATTGGGAAACAGTTTTTGGAAAGGTGCAGAAGCCACAGGGTAGTAGTCATGGGAGATTTCTACTTCCCAAATATTGATTGGAAGCTCTTTAGATC
Source organism: Chiloscyllium plagiosum (assembly GCF_037043375.1). NCBI lineage: Eukaryota > Metazoa > Chordata > Chondrichthyes > Orectolobiformes > Hemiscylliidae > Chiloscyllium > Chiloscyllium plagiosum. The sequence continues at coordinate 38,137,550 of NW_028270183.1, forward strand.
AAGTAGATTGGATGGGGCGGTGTTTGTGCAGTGTGTCCAGGAAGCTTTTCTAACTCAGTATGTAGATTGTCCGACCAGAGGGGAGGCCATATTGGATTTGGTACTCGGTAATGAACCGGGACAAGTGATGAGCTTGTTAGTGGGTGAACATTTTGGTGATGGTGACCACAATTCTGTGACTTTCACCTTGGTTATGGAGAGAGATAGGTGTGTGCAACAGGGTAGGTTTTACAATTGGGGGAAGGGTCATTACTTATGCTCCTCAGGATCTGAGGAGCATAAGTTGGGAGCATAGGCTGTCAGGGAAGGATGTCGTGGAAATGTGGAACTTTTCAAGGAACAGATACGACGTGTCCTTGATATGTATGTACCTGTCAGGCAGGAAAGAGATGGTCGTGTGAGGGAACCTTGGTTGACAAGGGAGGTTGAATGTCTTGTAAAGAGGAAGAAGGAGGCTTACATAAGGTTGAGGAAACAAGGTTCAGACAGAGCATTGGAGGAATACAGGATAGCCAGAAGGGAGCTGAAGAAAGGGATTAGGAGAGCTAAGAGAGGGCATGAAAAATCTTTGGCGGGTAGGATCAAGGATAACCCCAAGGCATTTTATGCGTATGTGAGAAACATAAGAATGACGAGAACGAGGGTAGGTCCGATCAAGGACAGTAGTGGGAGACTGTATATTGAGTCGGAAGAGATAGGAGAGGTCTTGAATGAGTACTTTTCTTCAGTATTTACAAATGAGAGGGACCGTATTGTTGAAGAGGAGAGTGAGAAGCGGACTGGTAAGCTAGAAGAGATACTTGTTGGGAAGGAAGATGTGTTGGGCATTTTGAAAAACTTAAGGATAGACAAGTCCCCCGGGCCTGACGGGATATATCCTAGGATTATATGGGAAGCAAGAGAGGAAATTGCAGAGCCGTTGGCAATGATCTTTTAGTCTTCACTGTCAACGGGGGTGGTACCAGGGGACTGGAGAGCGGCGAATGTTGTGCCCCTGTTCAAAAAAGGGAATAGGGATAAACCCGGGAATTACAGGCCAGTTAGTCTTACTTCGGTGGTATGCAAAGTAATGGAAAGGGTACTGAGGGATAGGATTTATGAGTATCTGGAAAGACACTGCTTGATTAGGGACAGCCAGCATGGATTTGTGAGGGGTAGGTCTTGCCTTACAAGTCTTATTGAATTCTTTGAGGAGGTGACCAAGCATGTAGATGAGGGTAGAGCAGTGGATGTAGTGTACATGGATTTTAGTAAGGCATATGATAAGGTTCCCCATGGTAGGCTTATGTGGAAAGTCAGGAAGCATGGAATAGAGGGAGATTTGGCCAGCTGGATAGAAAACTGGCTAAACGGTCGAAGTCAGAGAGTGGTGGTAGATGGTAAATATTCAGCCTGGAGACCAGTTACAAGTGGAGTTCCGCAGGGATCAGTTCTGGGTCCTCTGCTGTTTGTAATTTTTATTAATGACTTGGATGAGGGAGTCGAAGGGTGGGTCAGTAAATTTGCAGATGATACGAAGATTGGTGGAGTTGTGGATAGTGAGAAGGGCTGTTGTCGGCTGCAAAGGGACTTAGATATGATGCAGAGCTGGGCTGAGGAGTGGCAGATGGAGTTCAGCCCTGTCAAGTGTGAGGTTGTCCATTTTGGAAGGACAAATAAGAATGTGGAATTCAGGGTTAACGGTAGGGTTCTTAGTAAGGTGGAGGAGCAGAGGGATCTTAGGGTCTATGTTCATAGATGTTTGAAAGTTGCCACTCAGGTGGATAGAGCTTGTAAGAAGGCCTATGGTGTATTAGCGTTCATTAGCAGAGGGATTGAATTCAAGAGTCATGAAGTGATGTTGCAGCTGTACAGGACCTTGGTTAGGCCACATTTGGAGTACTGTGTGCAGTTCTGGTCACCTCACTTTAGGAAAGATGTGGAAGCTTTGGAGAGGGTGCAGAGAAGATTTACCAGGATGTTGCCTGGAATGGAGAATAGGTCGTACGAGGATAGATTGAGAGTGCTAGGCCTTTACTCATTGGAACGGCGAAGGATGAGGGGTGACTTAATAGAGGTTTATAAGATGATCAGAGGAATAGATAGAGTAGACAGTCAGAAACTTTTTCCCCGGGTACAAGAGAGTGTTACAAGGGGACATAAATTTAAGGTGAAGGGTGGAAGGTATAGGGGGGATGTCAGGGGTAGGTTCTTTACCCAGAGAGTGGTGGGGGCATGGAATGCGCTGCCTGTGGGAGTGTCAGAGTCAGAATCATTGGTGATCTTTAAGCGGCAATTGGATAGGTACATGGATGGGTGCTTAAGCTAGGACAAATGTTCGGCACAACATCGTGGGCCGAAGGGCCTGTCCTGTGCTGTATTGTTCTATGTTCTATATTTCTGTAGCTGGTATGGGAAACTCCCCAATTACCTTTGTTTTTGCATCCCATGAGGCCATTTGTCCATTTGTCCATGACCCAGGAAGGTGACTTGGGCCTTGGCAAATTCACTTTTAGCCAGGTTTATCACCAAGCCTGCCTTCCAAAGTCGATCAAACATGTATGTGAATGTTCCTTCCATGAGTGACTAAAAATCATCAGGTCATCGGTATAAATGACATAGAACATAGAACATAGAAGAATATAGCGCAGTACAGGCCCTTCGGCCCTCGATGTTGCGTGGATCCAAGCCCACCTAACCTACACTAGCCCACTATCCTCCATATGCCTATCCAATGCCCGCTTAAATGCCCATAATGAGGGAGAGTCCACCACTGCTACTGGCAGAGCATTCCATGAACTCACGACTCGCTGAGTAAAGAACCTACCCCTAACATCTGTCCTATACCTACCACCACTTAATTTAAAGCTATGCCCCCTCGTAATACCTGACTCCATACGTGGAAAAAGGTTCTCACGGTCAACCCTATCTAAACCCCTAATCATCTTGTACACCTCTATCAAGTCACCCCTGAACCTTCTTTTCCTCCTCTGCACCCGTTCCAGTGCCTCCACATCCTTCCTATAGTATGGCGACCAAAACTGCACACAATACTCCAGATGCGGCCGCACCAGAGTCTTATACAACTGCAACATGACCTCAGGACTCCGGAACTCAATTCCTCTACCAATAAAAGCCAGTATGCCATATGCCTTCTTCACCGCACTATTTACCTGGGTGGCAACTTTCAAAGATCTGTGTACATGGCACCAAGATCCCTCTGCTCATCCACACTACCAAGTATCCGACCATTAGCCCAGTACCCCATCTTTTTGTTTCTCTTACCAAAGTGAATCACCTCACACTTAGCTACATTGAACTTCATTTGCCACCTTTCTGCCCAGTTCTGCAGCTTATCTATATCCCGCTGTAACCTGCCACATCCTTCCTCACTGTCTACAACTCTTCCGACTTTCGTATCATCCGCAAACTTGCTCACCCAACCTTCTAGCCCCTCCTCCAGGTCATTTATAAAAATGACAAACAGCAATGGTCCCAAAACAGATCCTTGCGGAACACCGCTAGTAACGGCACTCCAAGATGAACCTTTACCATCAACTACTACCCTCTGTCTTCATCCAGCCAGCCAATTACTAATCCAAACATCCAACTCACCCTCAATGCCATACCTCTGTATTTTTGAAGTAGCCTACCATGGGGAACCTTATCAAACGTCTTACTAAAATCCATATACACCACATCTACTGCTTTCCCCTCGTCCACCTCCTTAGTCACTTTCTCAAAGAATTCAATAAGGTTTGTGAAGTACGACCTGCTCTTCACAAAACCATGCTGACTATCCTTGATCACATTATTCCTATCCCGATGTTCATAAATCCTATCCCTTACAATTCTCTCTAAGACTTTGCCCACAACAGAAGTGAGACTCACCGGCCTATAGTTACTAGGGTTATCCCTACTCCCCTTCTTGAACAAGGGAACCACATTTGCTAGCCTCCAGTCTTCTGGCACTTCTCCTGTAGACAACGAGGACATAACAATCAAGGCCAATGGCTCTGCAAACTCCTCCCTTGCTTCCCAGAGAATCCTAGGATAAATGCCATTAGGCCCAGAGGACTTATCTATTTTCACCCTTTCCAGAATTTCCAACACCTCTTCCCTACATACCTCAAAGCCATTCATTCTACTTAATTGTGACTCAGTATTCACATTGGAAACAATGTCCTGTTCCTGATTGAATACTGACGAAAAGTATTCATTCAGTGTCTCCCCAATCTCTTCAGCCTCCACACGCAACTTCCCACTACTATCCTTGACTGGACCTATTCCTACCCTAGTTATTCTTTTATTCCTGACATACCTATAGAAAGCCTTAGGGTTTTCCCTAATCCTACCAACTAAGGACCTTTCATGTCCCCTCCTTGCTGCTCTTAGCTCTCTCTTCAGGTCCTTCCTGGCTACCTTATAACTCTCAATCGCCCCAATTGAACCTTCACGCCTCATCTTTACATAGGCCGCCCTCTTCCATTTAACAAGGGATTCCAAGTCCTTATTAAACCACGGCTCCCTCACACGACCCTTTCCTCCCTGCCTGACAGGTACATACTTATCAAGGACACTCAATAGTTGCTCCTTGAACAAGCTCCAAATATCAATTACGCCCTTGCCTTGAAGCTTACTTTTCCAAGCTACACATCCTAAGTCATGCCTCACCGCATCATAATTTCCCTGCCCCCAGCTATAACTCTTGCCCTGCAGTGCACTCTTATGTAATCTGGCAATGACCATATTGGTTACTCTCTGAAATGTAGCTGGCACATTTTTCATGCCAAATGGCATGACTTTAAATTGATACAGTCCCTTTGCCATTATGAAAGTCGAAATTGCCTTTTCTCTTTCTGAGCTGGATATCTGCCAGCATCCTGTGAGCAAGTCAAACTTAGAAATATAAGTTGCTTGTCCTACCTTCTCAACAGTCTTTCAACCGCAGAATTGATTATGCATCAGTTTTTGTAACTGCATTGACTTTGCGATAGTCCACACATAGCCAATGGGTACCATCTGGTGTTGGCATCATTACTATGGGTGAGTTCCAGTCACTGTAACTCACTTCGATTATGTGTCTAGGAGTATGCGTTCAATCTCCTTTTGAACCTATAAGGATGTCACTTAATCAAAGCAGCACTCCTATATCTACATCATGTATAATTAGTTAAAATCACACAACACCAGGTTATTCAGAGGAATCTCGATTATCCGAATATCAATTATCCAATTATCCAATTATCCGAAGGGGATATCATGGTCCCGATAGAAACATTATGTCAAAGAGTTGTTTCAACCTTGATCGGATCTTTTGTTTACAGGTACAATGATTAAAAACGAACTCGGCTCACTGAAATGCTGCCGAGAACAGTCCTGGACAATCCAGGCACCGTCTCCAAATGACTGACCTCCTGCCCTTGCTCTCTCTCTCTCTCTCTCTCTCTCTCTTCTATCACACTTGCCCTGGAGTTCTACCCAGGAGTGTACCCTAAACCCACCCATCCCCAGATAATCTCTCTAACATTGTCCTGTACAGGGCAGAGGTGAAAACTGTCAAAATGACGTGTGTGTGTGCGCTATTTGGAGACTTACTATTAGTGTACAGTCTGGCTGTTCCGGAGGGAGGGGATGTGCAGGTCGGACGGGGGTCAGATGGTGGGTGGGGATGGACGAGGGTGCTGGGTTGGGTTGGAGTGGGGCAGACAGGGATGAGAGCAGGCGGGGAAGGGGGGGGGGGGCAACGGGCTGGGGCAGGCAGGGCTGGGGGGGCGGGGTTTTAGGGGGGCTGGCAGGGGGTGGGGTCTTATGCACAGTGTGCTTTTGCCTAGTTTCCTGAACGGGGACCAGACTTCACAGAAAACTCCAAACCCCAGAGGAAATCAGTTAACCAAATAATCAATTATCCAAACAAAAAAGTGCCCACCCATGTCTTTCGGATAATCGAGGTTCCTCCATAGTCCAGCAAGTTTATTTGGAAGCACTAGCTTTCTGAGCACTGCTCCTTCATCAGGTGGTTGTGAGCAGTGCTCCAAAAGCTAGTGCTTCCAAATAAACCTGTTGGACTATAACCTGGTGTTGTGTGTTTTTTAACTTTTTTCACCCCAATCCAACACCAGCATCTCCAAATCATGAATAATTAGGTTAGTACTTCTCAGCTTATTTCCACATATCTTCCCATGTGATAGCAATAACTCTTTCAGGTCATTTCGATTTTCCTCTGGGAGGTAACTCTATAATTTATCCCAATTTTCGACAACTTCCTCATTGTCCAATTCAGTTTGAGGAATGTCCAATTCAGAATCCTCTGAACTTGGTTCTTCCCTTTGTGTTGTAATCAATTCTCCTCTTGCTTTCCTTCCCTGTCAAAATACCTTTTCAGCCTATTCACATGACACATGAGATTTCTTTCTGTCTGGAGTCCCTATCAAGCAGTTCATCTCACTCAATTTCCTTTCGACTTGATAAGGTCCTTGCTTTTAAAGGTTCTACTTTCACTGGAAGTAACAATAATACCTTATCCCCAATAGGAAAATTGCAAATTTTTGATTTCTTGTCTGCGTCCTATTTCATTGTATGCTGTGATACTTTTAAATGCTGTCAAGCCGACACCCCAGCTTTATTTAATTGTTCCCTAAATTTTGACACATTGTCCAATTATGTGGTCCCTGAATTCTGACTTACCAATTTTTCCTTAATCAATTTTAACGGTCCTCTCACTTCATGCCCCAAACACAAATGCAAATGGGCTGAATTTGGTTGATTCATTTGGTGCATCTCTGATCACCAAAAGCACAAACAGAATTCCCTTATCCCAAACATCTGGATAGTCCTGACTATGAGCCCTCAACATCGTCTTCAATGTCCGATGCCACATTTCTAGTCCTCCCTGCGATTCTGAATGGTACACAGTAGATTTGAATTGTTTTATTCCTAAGGTGTCCATAACTCCTTTGAATAATTTTGATGTGAAGTTTGACCTTTGATCTGACTGAATCTCTGTCAGTAGTCCATATGTAGTGAAAAATTTGAGTAATTCCTCTGCAACCCTTTTAGCTGCTCTACTGCGTAATGGAATGGCCTCTGGAAATCTAGTTGACCCATCCATTATTGTTAACAAATACGGATTCACACTTTTTGTTTGAGGTAGGAGACCTACATAATCAGTTAAGATTCTTGTAAAAGGTTCCTCAAATGCAGGAATATGTACTAAAGGTGTGGGTTTTATTACTGTCTTTGGTTTTCCAATTACCTGACATGTATGACATTTCTGGCAAAATTCAACTACATCCTTGTGCAGTCTAGGCCAGTAGAAATGCTTTTTGTACTTTAACTTGGGTTATCTCACTCCTAAATGAGCCCCTATTGGTAGCTCATGCACCACTGGCAACACCTCCTTTCCATACCCCACTGACAATATGATTTGATGAACTCCCGCCCATTTTTCATCTGCCTGAATACGTGATGGTCTCTATTTCCTCATTAAGACATCATTTTTAAGGTAATAATGCTCAAGGATGCATTTGAACTCCTTTTCTGTGTTTGCCTTTTGATACAACTGTGTTAAGTTTTCATCTTTCTGCTGTAACTCAGTCAATTTGTCTAGGCTAAAGATATCTGCATTGTCATCAGTCTGTTCCTGCTTTGTCTCAACCATCTGATCAAAAAGGATCTCTGCTAATGCCACTTCAACATTCTAACTGTATCTTTGATCCTTCCTGTTTCAGCTGTGACTTTGTGACCTTGTTACGCACAGTCAGGAAAAATTCCAGAATATGTCTCCTGCAATAGTTCAGTTGTCTGAGTTTCTACTGACTTTTCAACCACAGTAGGCAGCACACCTATTGGTGAATCAGCTATATCATTAGCAAGGACAAATTGTATTCCTTGAGATGCGGGTTTGTCCAGTACTCCTACCACAATTTCTCCACTCTTCTCTGGATACTCTAATCTCAATTTACATAATTGAGTGCCTTTTGTCTCACCATGAATTCCTGTTACTCGTACCTTTTCTGGCAATAGATCTTCAGAGGTGCATACCTCCTCATCTTTCAGCATCACAGACTGAGACGATCTTGTGTTTCTTAATATTGTAACCTGCCGCTCCTGGCCTCTGCGAGTAAACTTTACATTCACAGGTTTAAGAAGATCTGGCACTTTCTCCTTAACCAACCTCTGACCAGCTTGTACATTCTGGTGTTGCTTTCTAACCTCCACTGTGCTTTATGTCACCACTCCAACAAAATTCACTGGCTTATCCCGTTTTCCTTTCGACTACTCTCTGACTGTTTTCTTACACACTGACTGTACACCTAAACACTGATCAGTCCCGTACACACTGACTGTTCCATACACACTGAATATTCCATTACACACTGATCAGTTCCTTACATTTTGACTTTTCCCTTGACACATTGGCAAGTATCCTACACATGAATTGTTCCCTTACACACTGACTACTCCCCGAGACATGGACTAGTCCCCTACACACTCACCAGTACCCAACACACTGACCAGTGCTCCACACACTGACTTGTTGCCTACATACCGAGGAGTCCCTTACACACTACCATTCAACTACTCTCTGATTGTTCCCTTACACACTGACTGTTCCCCTGGACACTGACTGTTCCCCTACATACTGACTGTTCCCCTACAGATTGACCATTCCGCTGCATACTGACTGTACCCCTACACTCCTCCTGTTCCCCTACACACTGACCAGTGCCCTACACACTAACAGTTCCTCTACACCCCAACTGTCTCCTTACACACTCACCAGTCTCTTACGCATTGACTGTTCTCCTACACACTGACTGTTCATCTACATGCCGGCTATTCCACCTGCACCAGTTCTCTAAACACTGGCTGTTCCCCTATAACTGAGCAGTCCACTACACACTGACTGTTCCCCTACTCACTAGCTGTTGCCCTACACACTGAATGCTCCCCAACACACTGATCAGTCCCCTGTAATCTTACTGTTCCCCTACTCACTGGTTGTTTGTCACCAACACCCTCACAGTTCCTCTACATGCTGAATGTTCCCCTACACAGTGACCAGTCCCCTGCAAACTGACTGTTCCCCTGCACACTGAACAGTCCTCTACACATTGACTATTTTCTACACAAGTCTACACGAGTCCCCTACACACAGTCTGTTCCCGTACACGCAATGACCACTCCATACACATTAACTGTTCTCCATTCACACTGACCAGTCTCCTACACCACTACATACTTACTGTTCCCTGCGCAGTGAACACTGCCTACACACTGACTATTTTCCAGGCAATGACCAGTCCTGTACACACTGTCTGTTCCCTTACACACTGATCACACCTGTACACATTGACAGTTTTCCCTACACACTGACTGTTCCCTGACACACTGGCTGTTCCCCTATATGCTGACCAGTCACCTAAACACTGTCTGTTGCCCAACACATTAACTATCCCCGACGCACTGATCAGTCCTCTACACGCTGACTATTCCCAAACATGTTGACTGTTTCCCTTCACACTGAATCCTCCCCAACACACTGACCAGTCCCCTATAAACTGACTGTTCTGTCTATACACTGACGGGACCCCTGCACACCAACAGACTGTTGTCTCTACTCACTGACTCTTCCCCTAGAAACTGACTGTTTTCTACATAATGATCAGTCCACTACACAATGTCTCTTCCCCTACACACTGATCATGCCCATACACATTGTGTGTTCTCCCGACACACTGACCAGTCCCTTACACACTGACTCTTGTCTTATACACTGGCTGTTCTCCTACATACTGAACAGTCCCCTACACACTGGCTGTTCCCCTACACACTGACCAGTTCCCTACACACTGACTCATCCCCTATGCAATGGCTATTCCCCTACACACTGACCAGTCACTGAAACACACTGTTTCCCTATTCACTGTCTGTTGCCCTACACAATGACCAATCCCCTAAACACTGACTGTTGCCCTACACACTGACCAGTTCTCTTCATATTAACTATTCCTCTACACAGTGCCTGTCACTCTACACACTGAATGCTCCCCAACACACTGACCAGTCCCCTACAAACTGACTGTTCTGTCCACACATTAATGGGACCCCTACATACCAACTGTTCCCTTACACAGTAACTGTTCCCTCTACACACTGACTGCTCCCCCTACACATTAGATCCCTACACACTGACTCTTCCCATACACACTGAATGCTCCCCAACACACTGACCAGTCCGCTATAAACTGACTGTTCCATCCACATACTGAGCAGTCCTTTAGACACTAACACGTCACCCACACACTGACTGTTCACCTATTCACTGAACAGTGGCATCCGCACTGAACACTCACCTACACCCTGACTGTTCTCCTCCATATTGAATGTTCCCCTCCACATTCACTGCACACTGACAGTTCCCTTACACACTGATAGTTTCCCTAAACACTGACTGTTCCCCTAATCACTGACTATTCACCAACACATTCTATAGTCCCTAATCATTGACTGTTCCACTACTCACCGAATGCTCCCCCTTCACACTGACAAGTTCCCTGCACACTTACTGTTCCTCTACACATTGACTGCTCCCCCTACACACTGATCAGTTCCCTGCACATTGACTGTTCTCGACACACCCACTGTTGCCCTATACACTGACCAGTTACCTAGACACTGACTGTTCTCCTGCATACTGGCTGTTACTCTACACAATGACTGTTGCCCCAACACACTAATTGTTCCACTACACACTGACCAGTCCTCTACTCACTGATTATTCCCCTACATACTGACTCTTCACCTTCACATTGACCATTTTCCTATGCACTGACTGTTCCCCTACACACAGACAAATCCCCAATACACTGGCCATTCCCTGCACACTGACTGTTCTTCTACATACCCAACTGTTGCCCAACACACTGACCATTTATCTGGACACTGACTGTTCCCCTATGCATTGGTTGTTCCTCTATACAATGATGGCTGCCCCTACACACTGATTGTTCCACTACAAACCGACGAGTCTTCTACTCACTGATTTTTCCCCTACATGATTGTTCCCTCCACACTGACCAATCCCCATCACACTAACCAGATTCTTCCCCTACGTACCAACGAGTCCTGTATGTACTGATCAGTCAACTACTCTGTGACTATTCCTTTGCACACTGACTGGAAATCTAAACACTGACCAGGCTGGTACACACTGACTGTTCCTTACACACTGAATGTTCTCTTACACACCGACCAGTCCCTTACACATTGAGCTTTCCATTTAAACATTCACCAGTGTCCTACACACCAACTGTTCCCTTACACACAGACATTTCCCTTTCACTCTCACTGTTTCTCTACACACTGACCATTCCTCTACACACTGACCACTCTCCTACACACTCACTGTCCACATACAAACTGACCACTTCCCTAAATATTAGCTGCTCACTTGCACACTGATCACTCCTCTACACACTGACTGTTCTCTACACAATGACCAGTCTCCAACACACTGACAGTTCCCCTACACACTGACCACCTCCTACATATTAACAATTCCCACTACACACTGATAAGTCCCCTACGCACTCACCATTTCCCTCTTGACTGAGTTGTTCCCTACACATTGACCATTCCCCTACAGACAGAGCAGACCCCTGCACACTGACAGTTCCCCTACACACCAACTGTTCCCTACACACTAGCTGATCCATTGCACACTAGCCAGAGTCCTACACACTGACTATTAACTTATACACTGACTGCACCCTTAAACACTGACTGTTGCCCTGCACACCGACCAGTCCCCTGTATATTGATTGTTCCCAACATACTGAATGTTCCCTTGCACACTGACCAGTCCACTACACACTGACTAGTCCCCTGAAAACTGACTGTTCCCCTACACACTGAATGTTCCCCTCACACTGACCAATCCCTTACACACTGACTAGTTCCCTTCATACTGACTGCTCCCTTACTCACTGACTGTAACCCTGAACGCTGACCAATCTGCTAAAATCCAACTGTTCCCACTACAAACTGGATGTTCCCCTACACACTGATCAGTCCCCTATACACTGACAGTTCTGTCTGTACATTGACCAGTGTCAAACATACAGCTGTTCCCTTACAAAATTGACTGTTCCCCCGCTCACTGACCACTCCCTTACACACTGACTAGTCCCTGCATCCTGACTAGTCCACTGTATATTGAACTGTTCCCCTACTCTTAACAGTCCCCTACACACTGGCGTTTCCCTGCACACTAACAATTCCCTTATACACTGACTGCTCCCTTACACACTGACTGATATCCATAAACATAGAACATTACAGCACAGTACAGGCCCTTCGGTCCTCGATGTTGCAATGACCTGTGGAACCAAACTGAAGCCCATCTAACCTACACTATTCCATTCTCGTCCATATGCCTATCCAATGACCATTTAACTACCCTTAAATTTGGCAAGTCTATTACTGTTGCAGGCAGTGAGTTCTACACCCCTACTACTCTCTGAGTAAAGAAACTACTTCTGACATCTGTCCTATATCTATTGCCCCTTAATTTAAAGCTATGTCCCCTCGTGCTTGCCATCACCATCTGAGGAAAAAGGCTCTCATTGTCCAACTTAGCTAATCCTCTGTTTATTTTATCTGTCTCAATTAAGTCACCTCTCAAACTTTTTCTAACGAAAACGGCTGCAAGTCCTTCAGCCCTTGCTCGTAAGATCTTTCCTCCATACCAGACAATATCCTAGTATATCTCCTCTGAACCCTTTCCAAAGCTTCCATATCCTTCCTATAATGCTGTGACCAGAACTGTATGCAATACTCCATGTGTGGCCGTACTAAAGTTTTGTACAGCTGCAGCATGACCTCATAGTTCCGAAACTCAATCCCTCTACCTATAAAAACTAACACAGGAAAGGCCTTCTTAACAACCCAATCAACCTGGGAGGCAACTTTCAAACATCTATGTACATGGACACCGAGACCTCTCTGCTTATCAACACTACCAAGGATCTTACCATGAGTCCAATACTCTGCATTCCTGTTACTCCTTCCAAAGTGAATCACCTCACACTTTTCCACATTAAACTCCATTAAACACAGACCAGTTCTCTGCACACTGACCTTTGCCATACAGGCTGACCACTTCCTTAGACACTGGGAGTTCCCTTACACATTGAACAATCCTCTACACACTCACTATTCCCCTGCAGTCTGTCTGCTCCCCCATCCATGCACTGATCAGTCCCTTACACACTGAATGTTCTCCTACACAGCAATTACACCTCCTTCACACTATTCTCCTACAAACTGGCTGCTCCGCTACACATTGACTGTTCCCCAACAGACTCTCCAATCCCTTACACACTGACTGTTCCGCTACACTGACCAGTTCCCTACACGTTTACTGTTCCACTACATGCCACCTGTTCCCCCTACATATTGACTATTCTCGTACACACTGGCTGTTCATTTATACACCCACTGTTGCCTTACACAAGGATCAGTTAATTAGACACTGATTGGTCCCCTATGCATTGACTGTTCCTTACACACCCACGCTGCCCTCCACACTGACCAGTTCACCTACACACTGACAGTTCCTCTACACACCTACTGCTGCCCCTACACATTAATTGTTTTACTACATGCTGACTGATTATTCTCCTAGATACTGACTGCTCTCCCACACACTGGCAGTTATGTCTACACACTGACCTGTCCCTTACACAACAACTGTTCTCTTACAAACTGACCGTTCCCTCTTCACACTGACCAGTCCCATACACACTGACTGTTCCTGACACATCGAATGTTCCCTTACACACTGATCAGTTCCATGCACTCTGACTTTTCCCTCGATGCATTGGCCAGTGTCCTACACATGAATTGTTCCCTTACACACTGACTGCTCCCCTACACATGGACCAGTCCCCTACACACTCACCAGTCCCTTACACACTGACCAATGCTCTACACACTGACTTGTTGTCCACATACCGAGGAGTCCCTTATACACTGACCATTCAAGTACTTTCTGATTATTCCCTTATACACTAACTGTGAAACTAAACACTGACCAGTCCGGTACACACCAACTGTTCCTTACACACTGAATATTCCCTTAACACTGACCAGTCCCCTACACAGTGACTTTTCCCTCTACACATTGACCAGAGTCCTTCACACCCACTGATCCCTTACACATTGACTGTTCCCCTTCACATTGACCATTGCTCTGCATACTGACTGTACCCCTCCACACCTACTGTCCCCCTACTCACTGACCAGTACCCTACACATTGACAGTTCCTCTCCACACTGACATTTGTTTACACACTGACTGTTTCCCTACACACTGACCAGTCCCCTACAATCTCACTGTTCCCATACACACTGGCTACTTCTGTGCACATTGGCTGTTCCCCTACATATTGACCATTTCCCTACACACTGACTGTTCCCTTACACACAGACCACTCCCCTATGCACCGACTGTTCCGTGACACCACACTGGCTACTTCTGTACACGTTGACTGTTCCCCTTACACACTGACAAATCCCCTTCAGTGTGTAGGGGGAAGAAGTCTACACGTTAACTGTTCCCCCTACACACTGACAAGTCCATTAGACACTAACACGTCACCTACACACCGAATGTTCACCTACACACTGAACAGTGGCTTCTGCACTGAACAGTCACCTACATCCTGACTGTTTCCCTATACTCTGAATTTTCCCCTACACACTGACCAGTCCTTACACATAAACAACAACTGTTCCTTTACTCACTGGCTGTTCCTCTTAAACACTCCATTACACACTGACTTCCCCTACACACTGAACTTTCCCCTACACACTGACTAGTCCTCTACACATTGACCAGTCCTCTACACACTGACAAGTGCCCTACACAATGACTGTTCCCCCAACACAGACCAGTGCCCTTACAAACTGACTAATCAACTACTCCCTCACTGTTCCCTTACACACTGACTGTAACCCTATACATTGGCCAATCTGCTTAACGCTGACTCTACTTTACACAGGGCGAAAGTGAGGACTGCAGATGCTGGAGATTAGAGTCGGGAGGGTGGTGTTGAAAAGCACAGCTGGTCAGGCAGCATCCGAGGGGCAGGAGAGTTGATGTTTCAGAATGATGAGGTCATGCTGCAGCTGTACAAAACTCTGGTGTGGCCACACTTGGTGTATTACGTGCAGTTCTGGTCACTGCATTATAGGAAGGATGTGGAAGCTTTGGAAAGGGTTCAGAGGAGATTTACTGGGATGTTGCCTGGTATGGAAGGAAGGTCTTACAAGGCAAGGTTGAGGGACTTGAGAAGAAGATTGAGAAGTGACTTAATTAAGACACATAAGATAATCAGAGGGTTAGTGAGACCCTTTTTTGTAGAATGGTGATGCCTAGCATGAGGGGGCATAGCCTTAAATTGAGGGATGATAGATATAGGACAGATGTCAGAGGTTGTTTCTTTACTCAGAGTAATAGGGATGTGGAACGCACTGCCTGCAACAGTACTAGACTCGCCAACTTTAAGGGCATTTAGATAGTCATTGGACAGGTAAAAGGACGAGAATGGAATGGTGTAGGTTAGATGGGCTTCAGATCAGCACAACATTGAGGGCCGAGGGGCCTGTACTGCGCTGTAACGTTCTATGTTCTATGTTCCTCTGTACACTGACCAGTCCTTTCCACACTGACCAATCTCCTGCAAACTGATTGTTCCTCTACACACTGAAAGCTCCTCACACTGACCAGTTTCCTGCATACTGACTGTTCCCTTCCACATTGACTGTAACCTGAAACGCTGACCAATCTGCTGAACACTAACTGTTCCCTTACACACTGAATGTTCCCCTACAGACTATTCCCTCTACACATTGACCAATGTCCAACACACTAGCTGTTCCTTACACATTGACTGTTCCCCTGCTCACTGACGACTCCCTTATAGACTGACCAGTCCCCTGTAAACTGACTGTTCCCCTACATTTAACAGTCCCCTGCACACTGGCAGTTCCCTGCACACTGACTGTTCCCCTACAAATTGACTGTTCTCCCTAAACACTGACTGTTACCGTACACACTGACCACTTCCCTGGACACTGAGAGTTCCCTTACACATTGAACAATCCCCTACACACTGACAAAGATTGGTGGAATAGCAGAAAGCATAAGGGACTGACAAAGAATACAGGAAGATATAGATAGACTGGAGAATTGGGATGAAAAGTGGCAGATGGATTTCAATCCAGACAAATGTGAGGTGATGCATTTAGGCAAGACGAATTCTAGAGTGAATTATACAATGAACGGAGGAGCCTTGAGAGTGCAGCTCCATTGTACCTTGAAAGTTGCTGCACTGGTGGTTAGAATGGTCAAGTATGCTTGCCTGCATTGGACGAGGTATTGAGTATAAGAACTGGCAAGTCATGTTAAAATTATACAAGACATTGGTTCGGCCACATTTAGGATACTGTGTACAGTTCTGGTTGCCACATTACCAAAAGGATGTGGACGCTTTCTAGAGGGTGCAGAGAAGGTTTGTGAGGATGTTGCCTGGTATGGAAGGTGCTAGCTATGAAGAGAGGTTGAGTAGGTTAGGATTGTTTTCATTAGAAAAAAGGAGATTGAGGAGGGACCTGATTGAAGTTTACAAAATCATGAAGGGTATAGATAGGGTGGATAGAGACAAGCTTTTTCCCAGGGTGAAGGATTCAATAACGAGAGGTCACGCTTTCAAGATGAGAGGTGGAAAGCTTAAGGGGGATACACGCAGCAAGTATTTCACACACGGTGGGCGTCTGGAACACGTTGCCAGCAGAGGTGGAAGAGACAGGCACGGTAGAATCATTTAAGATGCTTCTGGACAGAAGTATGAGTAGATGGGAAGCAGAGGGATACAGATGGTTAGGAATTGGGTGACAGGTTTAGACAGTAGATTTGGATCGACTCAGGCTTGAAGGGCCGAAGGGCCTGTTCCTGGGCTTTAAATATTTTTTGTTCTTTGTTCCCCTGCACACTGCCTGCTCCCCATGCACTGACCTGTCCCTTATACACCTTATGCCCTGACTGTTCCCTTACACACTCACTGTACCCCTACACAGCAGTTGCTCCCCTTTCACACTGACTGTTTCACACACTGCCTGTTCCCCTAATCACTGACTGTTCCCCAACACACTCTCCAGTCCCTTACACACTGACTGTTACCCTACACATCGACTGTTCCTCTACACATTGACAGTTCCCCGTACACACAGTCTTTTCCTATACACACTAACTGTTCCCCCAAATGCTGACTGTTCTCCCTACACACTGAATTCTCCTGTACACACCGACTGTTCCTCTCCACACCCATTGTTGCCATACACTCTGACACACTGACTGTTGCCCCTGCACACTGATTGTTCCACTACATGCTGACCAATCCTCTACTCACTGATTACTCCCCTACAAGCTGACTGTACCCGACACACTGACCTATCCCATACACACTGAAGTTCCCCCTACACACTGACATGTCCCCTAAACAAAAATTGTTCCCTTACAAACTGACTGTTCCCTCTACACACTGACTGCAAACCTAAACACTGACCAGTCCTGTACACACTGACTGTTCCTCCTGACACACTGATCAGTTCCCTGCACTCTGACTCTTCCCTTGACACGTTGACCAGTGTCCGACATACGAATTGTTCCCTTACACACTGACTGCTCCACTATTTTTGGACTAGTCCACTACACACTGACCAGTGCTCCACACATGACTCATTGCCCATGTATCAAGGAGTCCCTTACACACTGACCATTCAACTACTCTCTGATTTTTCCCTTATACACTAACTGTGAAACTAAACACTGACCAGTCTGGTATTCACTGACTGTTCGTTGCACACTGAATGTTCCTTTGCACACTGACCAGTGTCCTACACAGTGACTTTTGCCTCTACACACTGACCAATCCCCTAGATATTGACCATTCCCCTGCATACTGATTGAACCCCGACACTCCTAGAGTTCCCCTACAAATGACCAATGCCCTACACACTGACAGTTCCCCTACACACTGACATTTTCTTTACACACTAACTGTTTCCACCTACACACTGAACATTCCCCTGCACACTGACCAGTCTCCTACAAATTCACTGTTCCCATACACACTGACTCCTTCACTACACATTGGCTGTTCCCCTACACATAGGCCATTTCCCGACACACTGACTGTTCCCCGACACACAGACCACTCCCCTATTTACTGACCATTCCGTTACACACTGACCACCTGCTACACATTGACTGTGCCCTGGCTGCTTCCTTGCACACTGACCAGAGTCCTATATATTAACTGTTAACTTATGCACTGAATGTACCCATACATACTGGCTGTTCTCCTACACCCCAACAGTTTCCCTACAAACTCACCACTCCCTTATACATTGACTGTTGTCTGACACTATGACTGTTCACCTACACTCCAGTTTCCTAAACAGTGACTGTTCCCCTACACATTGAATGTTCCTCTCCAAACCAACTGTTGCCCTTCACACCAGCTACTCCCCTACATACTCACTAATCCCTTATACATTGACTGTTCTCCTACACACTGTCTGTTCCTTTACACACCCACTGTTACCCTACACACTGACCAGTTACCTAAACATTGACGTTCCCTATGCACCTACTGTTCTTATACACACCGAATGTTGCCCTTACACAATGATTGTTCCACTACACACTGACCAATCCTCAACTCACTGATTATTTCTCTACACACTGATTGTTCCCTACACACCCACCAATCCCCGACAGTGATGTGTACTTCTACACATTGACCAGTGTCCTAACTCTTCACTTACACACTGACTGTTTCCCTACACACTGACTGTTTCCCTACACACTGGCTGTTCCCTATACATACTGATCATTCCACGACAGGCTGACTGTTACACACGGACCTGTCCCCGACGTGCTGACTATTTCCTCTACAAACTGACCATTCCCTTACACACTGGCTGTTCCCTATGCATGCTGATCATTCCATGGCAGGCTGACTGTTACTCCTACGCACTCACCAATCCCTGACACACTGACCAGTGCCCTATACACCGAGTCCTCCCCACACACTGACAAATTCCTTACACACTGTCAAATCAACTACTCACTGACTGTTCTCTTACACACAGGCAGTAAACCTAAACACTGACCAGTTCTATTAAACACTGACTGTTCCTTACACACTGAGTGTTCCCTTAAACACTGACTTTTGCCTCGATACATTGTCCAGCGTCCTGCACACCAACCGTTCCCTTACACACTGACTGCTCCTCTACACACTGAACAGTGCTCCACACATTGAGTTTTCCCCCATATACCTAGACACTGACAGGACCCTATACACGGACTGTTTCCCTTCACTGTGACAATCCCCTACATACTGACCGTCCCTCTACACATAACTGTTCCCCTGCACACTAACCAGTTCCCTACACATTAACTGTTTCCCTACATACTGACAGTTCCCCTTCACTGTGACAATCCCCTACACACTGACCATTCCTCTACACATAACTGTTCCCCTACGCATTAACCAGTTCCCTCCTCATTACCCAGTTACCTACACACTGACCACTTCCCCACACACTGAGCAGTTCCCTACAAACTGACCACATTGCATGCTCCCCTATACATGATTCACATTGAGCAATTTTGCCTCTGCACTTGCTGTTTTTCTACTTTCTGAACATCCTTGATTGTCTTTTGAAGCTACAGTCATCTTTCTCCACAGTCTTTCTCTCAGCCAAGAATTAGCCTTCAATTAGTCAACAAATACCTTTCAGCCATATTTAAATACCTTAACCCAGACAGCAATGCCCTTCAGCCTCCAATGAACAGCCTTCCCCCAGTCTATACACCAATCGGCACTGCTTAGGCATTATGTCCTCTCTGATTATTTGACATGCTGATCTTTCTCCGGCATTGACCTTCCTGTCGTGTTGTTGGTTTGTTGTGAAGGCTGAGCTCAGGAGCTGTTCCAGAAACACACAGTTGAATCCAGGTGTGAGTAAACTGTCAGATCAGAGGTGCTGGGAGCTGCAGGTAATTCAAACAGTACATCATGTCGACAACTGAACTACACGTGAAGAGGTTTGGATAACCCTCAGTAAATTGCTATTGGCTGTTTCATCAATCAGGTCTTTATCCTCTATCTTCTCAATATATCAAAGCTGACAATACAAGTAACGCTGATTGGTGGGAGCAGGTATTCAGTCCCACACAAATTGAACATTAGTCCAACAGCCCATGTCATCTACAGAACTGGATCTGATCCGCTCAGCAGGTTGGAGAGGAGTTTCCCAGCCAACCTTTTCCTTATTGGGTCTTCAAATTCCTCTGCTTAACAACAGACAGTACCTCAGCCAGTTAGATCTCACCATCGCTGTCATATTTATTTTGAGGTGAGATATAGAACAGATGTCAGAGTAGTTTCTTTACTCAGAGAGTAGGAGGGGCGTGAAATTCACTGCCTACAACTCGCCACCTTTAAGGGCATTTAAATGGTCATTGGATGGGCGTAGGGTAGGAATGACTAGGGTAGGAATAGGTCCAGTCAAGGATAGTAGTGGGAAGTTGCGTGTGGAGGCTGAAGAGATTGGGGAGACACTGAATGAATACTTTTCGTCAGTATTCAATCAGGAACAGGACATTGTTGTCAATGTGAGTACTGAGTCACAATTAAGTAGAATGGATGGCTTTGAGGTATGTAGAGAAGAGGTGTTGGAAATTCTGGAAAGGGTGAAAATAGATAAGTCCCCTGGGCCTGATGGCATTTATCCTACGATTCTCTGGGAAGCAAGGGAGGAGATTGCAGAGCCATTGGCCTTGATTTTTATGTCCTCGTTGTCTACAGGAGTAGTGCCAGAAGATTGGAGGCTAGCAAATGTGGTTCCCTTGTTCAAGAAGGGGAGTAGGGATAACCCTAGTAACTATAGGCCGGTGAGTCTCACTTCTGTTGTGGGCAAAATCTTAGAGAGAATTGTAAGGGATAGGATTTATGAACATCTGGATAGGAATAATGTGATCAAGGATAGTCAGCATGGTTTTGTGAAGGGCAGGTCGTGCCTCACAAACCTTATTGAATTCTTTGAGAAAGTGACTAAGGAGGTGGACGAGGGGAAAGCGGTAGATGTGGTGTATATGGATTTTAGTAAGGCGTTTGATAAGGTTCCCCATGGTAGACTACTGCAAAAAATACGGAGATATGGCATTGAGGGTGAGTTGGAGGTTTGGATTAGGAGTTGGCTGGATGGAAGAAGACAGAGGGTAGTAGTTGATGGCAAAGGTTCATCTTGGAGTGCCGTCACTAGCGGTGTTCCGCAAGGATCTGTTTTGGGACCATTGCTGTTTGTCATTTTTATAAATGACCTGGAGGAGGGGTTAGAAGGTTGGGTGAGCAAGTTTGCGGATGATATGAAAGTCGGAGGAGTTGTAGACAGTGAGGAAGGATGTGGCAGGTTACAGCGGGATATAGATAAGCTGCAGAACTGGGCAGAAAGGTGGCAAATGGAGTTCAATGTAGCTAAGTGTGAGGTGATTCACTTTGGTAAGAGTAATAAAAAGATGGGGTACTGGGCTAATGGTCGGATACTTAGTAGTGTGGATGAGCAGAGGGATCTTGGTGTCCATGTACACAGATCTCTGAAAGTTGCCACCCAGGTAAATAGTGCGGTGAAGAAGGCATATGGCGTACTGGCTTTTATTGGTAGGGGAATTGAGTTCCGGAGTACTGAGGTCATGTTGCAGTTGTATAAGACTCTGGTGCGGCCGCATCTGGAGTATTGTGTGCAGTTTTGGTCGCCATACTATAGGAAGGATGTGGAGGCACTGGAACGGGTGCAGAGGAGGTTTACCAGGATGTTGCCTGGTATGGTAGAAAGATCGTATGAGGAAAGGCTGAGGCACTTGGGGTTGTTTTCATTGGAGAAAAAAAGGTTTAGGGGTGACTTGATAGAGGTGTACAAGATGATTAGGGGTTTAGATAGGGTCGACAGTGAGAATCTTTTTCCACGTATGGAGTCAGCTATTACAAGGGGGCATAGCTTTAAATTAAGGGGGGGTAGGTATAGGACAGATGTTAGGGGTAGGTTCTTTACTCAGCGAGTCGTGAGTTCATGGAATGCCCTGCCAGTAGCAGTGGTGGACTCTCCCTCATTATGGGCATTTAAGCGGGCATTGGATAGGCATATGGAGGATAGTGGGCTAGTGTAGGTTAGGTGGGCTTGGATCGGCGCAACATCGAGGGCCGAAGGGCCTGTACTGCGCTGTATTCTTCTATGTTCTATGTTCTATATGGACAAGAATGGAATAGTGTACGTTAGACGGGCTTCAGATTGGTTTCACAGGTCGGCGTAACATCGAGGGCCAAAGGGCCTGTACTGTGCTGTAATATTTTATGTTCTATGAAATGAGTGTCTAACCTAATATACATGTTATTAATAAAAGTGGCCACTTGCACCTTCATGAACCTATCTCAGCTGATCCACTGGTTAAGCCCTTATCCATACCTTCATTACCATGAGACTCCTGGCAAGTCTCCCACCTTGTACCCTCTGTAAAACCTGAGCCATCTGTCTTAACTAAGGCTATGCACCATACTGCTCTCATCTTTCCCCCATGGTTTCTAGTTCACAGAATCATAGAATCCCTACAGTGCGGACAGAAGCCATTCAGCCCATTGAGGCTGTACTAGCCCTCCAAAAAGCATCCCAAACAGCCCCAACTGCAAAAATGATCCCAAGCTTCCGGTTGCTTGCTACTTCAACACACCGCCATGTTCCCTGGCCAACATCTCTGTCTCAGGCTTGCTGCACTGCTCCAGCAAAACTCAGTGCAAGTTGGAAGAACACCATCTCACTTTCCACTTGGGGTCCCTGCAGCCTTCTGGACTCAATAATTTTAGGGTTTGGATTCCCTCTTCCTATGTCCTTACTCTAACCCCCACACACCAGGCCTTGTCATCACATGGGCTGTTACCTCCAACAACCCATTGTCAAACACAAATTATTCCCATGAGCAACTAATTGTTCTCCCAATCTGACCTTTACCCACTCATTTGTCTGCCCAACTATTAGTCTCCCCCTAGCCCCACCATCACCACCCTATTTACCTCTCAGCCCCTTCCCCTTCCACATTCCTGATGAAGGGCTTATGCCTGAAACATTGACTCTCTTGCTCCTCGGATGTTGTCTGACGTGCTGTGCTTTTTCCAGCACCATACTTTCCAACTCTCTCTCTGAGCTCCATCGCCATATATCGTTTACTCCTCCCCGACCTCACCTTCAGCAGATATGCCAAGCTTTTTCGAACCCAGTTGGTTTTGAAGAAGGGTCACGCAACCCAAAAAGTTAACTCCATTTCTCTCCATTCACAGAAACCGCAAGACCTGATGAGTTTTAGAGCAATTTTTGAATTGGTTTTTAGTTTTAAACATCTCGCCCTTGTTTTCAAATCAATCCTTGGCTTCAACTCCACCATCTCTGCAATTTAAATCCAGCCGCAAACCAATTAAGAGAGGAGAGGATTTTGGGAGAGGGGAAGTGTGGGCTTACAAAGCAAGATGATATGGCAGTAATACAGAGCAGCTATTTGGAAAACGATACCAAGAGTGAAACAGGAAGGGAACAGGAGCAGGAGTATATAAACATAGCAAAACAACAATAAATTGAGTCAAAGAGGAACAAAATAGCAAAAACACAAAATTAGCCATTCTGTACTTGAAGGTATGTAACATTCAGAATCAAATAAATAGATCCACAGCACAAATACAGGTTAATGGACACAGTCACCACAGGGACATGCTTATAAAGAGATCAAAACTAGGAGCTAAGTATTCAGTGATATGTGACCTTTCAAAAGGCCAGGCAGGAAGAAAAGAGCAGTGTTGTTGGTTTGGATAAATTAAGTAAAATAGGAAGAAATGACCTTGAATGTATGTGTATGGAGTTCAGAGATAAAAAGGGAGAGAAGACACTGGTAGGATTGTCCATAGGCTCCCCCTCAGTAGCTATATGCTGGCTCAGGGCTGCATGTGGCGCAGTGGTTAGCACTACTGCTTCACAGTGCCAGGGATCCCTGGTTCAATTTCAGCCTCAGGTGACTGTCTGTGTGGAATTTGAATATTCTCCCCGTGTCTGTGTGGGTTTCCTCCTGGTGTTCCGATTTCCTCCCACCATCCAACGATGTACGTTAGGTGAATTGACCATGCTAAATTGCCCATAATGTTCAGCGATATGTAAGTTAGGTGCATTCTGTGAGAATAAGAGAGGTGGCAGGATTCATGATGTCTCTGATCATGTTTCTGGGATCCTTGAGGGGGAGGGGGAGGGGGAGCAGCCCCAAGTTGTGGACCACATGGACACCGATGACATAGGTAGGAAGAGAGTTGGAGATTTAAGGCAGAAATTCAGGAAGCTTACAGCTAGATCAAACAGAATTGTTATCTCTGGTTTGTTGCCCATGTGCTAGCAAGGCCAGGAACAGAGAGAGAGAGGAGTTGAACACGTGGCTACACGGATGGTGCAGGAGCGAGGATTTTGGATTACTGGATAATTGAGGACTTTTGGTAGGTAGGACCTCTACAAACAGGATGGTCTTCACCTGAACCAGAGGATACCAATATCCTGGGAGGGAATTTGCTACTGCTCTTCGGGTGGGTTTAAACTAATTCAGCCGGGGGATGGGAACTGAAATTGTAATTCGAGTATATAGGAGGTTGAGAGTAGTGAAGTCAGAACTAAGATTTCAAGATTGTAAGAAGGCACCAGCAAGCAAATAGTTGGCTTGAAGTACATCTATTTCAACGCCAGGAGCATCTGGAAGGTGGGTGAACTTGCAGCATGGATTGGTATCTGGGATTTTGATGTTGTGGCCATTTCAGAGACATGGATAGAGCAGGGACAGGAATTGTTACTGCAGGTTCAGGATTTAGATGTTTCAGTGAATACAGAGAAGATGGGAAAGGAGAGGGTGGTGTAGCACTGTTAGTCAAGGACAGTATTGCGTTTGCAGAAAGGACGTTTGAGGACTCATCTACTGAGGTAGTATGAGCTAGGTTAGGGACAGGAAAGGATAAGTCACCCTTGTTGGGAGTTTTCTGTCAGCCTCCAAATAATTCCAGAGATGTCAAGGATAGGATAGCAAAAATGATTCTCAATAGGAGCGAGAGTAACAGGGTAGTTGTTATGGGGGACTTTAACTATCCAGATATTGACTGGGAATACTATAGTTCAAGTACTTTAGATTAGATTAGATTCCCTACAGTGTGGAAACAGGCCATTAGGCCCAACCAGTCCACACTGACCCTCCGAAGAGTAACCCACCCAGACCCATTTTCCTCTGACTAATGCACTATGTGCAATTTAGCATGGCCAATTCACCTGACTTGCACATCTTTGGACTGTGGGAGGAAACCGGAGCACCCAGTGGAAACCTACACAGACGCAGGGAGAATGTGCAAACTCCACACAGACAGTCGCCCAAGGATGGAATCGAATCTGGGACCCTGATGCTGTGAGGTAGCAATGCTAACCACTGAGCCACCCCAAAGGACACACAGGAACGTCCCTGGCTGGGCTCGAACCACCAACCTTTCGGTTAACAGCTGAAAGATGGGTCAGTTTTTGTCCAATATGTTTAGGAGGGTTTCCTGACACAGTATGTAGACAGGCTAACAAAGGGTGAGGCCACATTAGATTTGGTACTGGATAATGAAACTGGCCAGGTGTGAGATTCGAAGATAGGTGAGCATTTTGGTGATATTGACCACAATTCAGTTATGTTTACCTCAGAGATGGAAAGGGATAGGTATATACCGCAGGGCAAGAGTTTTAGCTGGGACAAAGGCAATTATGATGCAATTAGGCAAGACTTAGGATGCATAGGACGGGGAAGGAAACTGCAGGGGATGGGCCCAACTGAAATGTGGAGCTTATTCAAGGACCGGCTACTACCAGTCCTTGATAAGTATGCACCTGTCAGGCAGGGAGGAAGTTGTCGAGCACAGGAGCTGTGGTTTACAAAGGAAATTGAATCTCTTGTCAAGAGGAAGAAGAAGGCT
This sequence comes from Chiloscyllium plagiosum, assembly GCF_037043375.1. Classification (NCBI taxonomy): domain Eukaryota; kingdom Metazoa; phylum Chordata; class Chondrichthyes; order Orectolobiformes; family Hemiscylliidae; genus Chiloscyllium; species Chiloscyllium plagiosum. The sequence goes on from NW_028270183.1 coordinate 38,163,682, forward strand.
TATGTTCGGATGAGATGTGATGGCTCAGTTAGGGCACTTGAGAGTTACACGTTAGCCAGGAAAGACCTAAAGAGAGAGCTAAGAAGATCCAGGAGGGAATATGAGAAGTCGTTGGCAGATAGGATCAAGGAAAACCCTTAGGCTTTCTACAGGTATATCAGGAATAAAAGAATGACAAGAGTACGTTTAGGACCAATCAAGCGTAGTAGTTGGAAGTTAGGTGGATTGAGAGGAGATAGGGGAAGCACTAAATGAAGATTTTTTGTCAGTATTCACACTAGAAAAAAACAATGTGGTTGAGGAGAGTACTAAAATACAGACTACTAGACTGAATGGGATTGAGGTGCATAAGGACAAGGTGTTAGCAATCCTGGAAAGTGTAAAAATAGATAGGTCCCCTGGGCGATGGGATTTATCTTGGGATTCTCTGGGAAGCCAGGGCAGAGATTGCCGAGCTTTTGCCTTTCATCTTTATGTCATTATTGTCAACAGGAATAGTGCCAGAAGACTAGAGGATAGTAAATGTTGTTCCCTTGTTCAAGAAGGGGAGTGGAGACAAACCTGGAAATTATAGACCTGTGAGTCTTGCTTCAGTTGTGGGCAAAGTGTTGGAAAGGGTTATAAAAGATAGGATTTATAATCATCCAGACAGGAATAAGTTGATAGGGATAGTCAACACAGTTTTGTGAAGGGGAGGTCGTGCCTCACAAACCTTATTGAGTTCTTTGAGAAGGTGACTAAACAGGTGGATGAGGGTAAAGCTATTGATGTGGTGTACATGGATTTCAGTAAGGCGTTTGATAAGGTTCCCATTGATAGGCTATTGCACAAAACACAGAGGCATGAGATTGTTGACAATTTAGCGGTTTGGATCAGAAATTGGCTATCTGAAAGAAGACAGAGGGGGGTGGTTGATGGGAAATATTCATCCCAGAATTCAGTTACTCGTGGGGTACAGCAAGGATCTGTTTTAGGTCCACTGTTGTTTGTCATTTTTATAAATGACCTGGATGAGGGCATAGAAGGATGGGTTAGTAAATTTGCAGATGACACTAAGGTCAGTAGAGTTGTGGATAGTGATGAGGATGTTGTAGGTTACAGAGAGACATAATTAAACTGCAGAGCTGGGCTGAGAGGTGACAAATGGAGTTTAATGCAGAAAAGTGTGAGGTGATTCACTTTGGAAGGAGTAACAGGAATGCAGAGTATTGGACTCATGGTAAGATCCTTGGTAGTGTTGATGAGAGGTCTCGGTGTCCATATACGTAGATGCTTCAAAGTTGCCACCTAGGTTGATCGGGTTGTTAAGAAGGCATTCGCTATGATAGCTTTTATTGGTAGAGGGATTGAGTTTCTGAACCATGAGGTCATACTGCAGCTGTACAAAATTCTGGTGCAGCCACACGTGCAGTGTTGCGTACAGTTCTAGTCACAGCATTATGGGAAGGATATGGAAGCTTTGGAAAGAGATTTAGGAGATTTACTCGGATGTTACCTGGTATGGAGGGAATGTCTTATGAGCAAAGGCTCAGGGACTTGAGGCTCTTTTCATTAGAGAGAAGAAGGTTGAGATGTGACTTCGTTGAGACATATAAGATAATCAGCAAGTTAGATAGAATGGACAGTGAGAGCCTTTTTCTTCAGATGACAATGGCTAGCATGAGGGGGCATAGCTTTAAATTGAGGGGTGATAGATATAGGACAGACGTCAGAGGTAGTTTCTTTACTCAGAGAGTAGTAGGGGTGTGGAATGCACTGCCTGCAACAGTAGTAGATGTGCCAACATTATGGGCGTTAAATGGGCATTAGATAGGCATATGGATAAGAATGGAATAGTGTAGATTAGGTGGGCTTCAAATTAGTTTCACAGGCCAGTGCAAAATTGAGGGCCAAAGGGCCTGTACTGCGCTGTAATGGCCTATGTTTTATTAGTCAGGGACAAATGTAGAGTAATAAGGTAGGGCAATGAGTCTGGGTGAGTTAAGCTTCAGAGGGTATGGACTTGTCAGGCTGAATGGTCTGTTTTCACAATGTAGGAAATCTATGAAATCAGGAGATAATGAGAACATGAAATAAAGGCAGTACAAGTCATCATGGGTGACTTTAATCTTCATGTTGATTAGGATAGTCAGATTGCCAGAGGAAGCCATGAGGAAGAATTCATAAAATGCACTCGAGTCAGTTTCCTAGGAGATCAAGCTTTTTTGGATCTGGTGATGTACAATGAGGCAGACTTAATAAAAGATGTCAGAGTAAAGGATCCGCTAGGGAACAGTGGCCATAATATGGTAGAATTTAGCATTCAGTTTGAGAGGGAAGAACCTGGGTCAGAACTAATAGTATTAAACTTAAATAAATATATTTACAAAGGAATGGGGGTGAGCTGGCTGGAGAGGACTGGGAAAGAAGTTTTGTAGCAGAGATTGTTGAGGAGCAATCGCAGATGTTTAAGGAAATAGCAGGTATTAGTGAACACAAATGGAATACTGGTGTTTACTTCAAAGAGAATGGACTATAAGAGTAGGGACAATTTGCTAAAACTGCACAAGGCACTAGCCAGATCACGGATGGAATATTGTGAATAGTTTTTGAGTCATTATTTAAGGAAAGACACAGGCATTGATGGCAGTCCAGAGAAGGTTCACTAGGCTGACACCAGCCATTGAGCTCTGCCTTATGAGGAGAGGTTGAATAGATTGGACCTGCACTCATTGTAAGTAAAAGAATGACAGTAACCTTCTTGAAACATGCAAGATTCTGAGAGGACTTGACAGGGTAGATCCAGAAAGGTTATTTTCCCTTGTGGGAGAGTCTCAGACCAGGGAGCATCATGAATAAAGGGTCGCACATTTAAAGCAAATGTAAGGAAGAATTCCTTCTCTCAGAAGGTAGCAAATCTGTGTGATTCTTTACCACAGAGTGTTGTCAAGGCTGGGTCATTGAGTATATTCAAGGCTGAAATAAGCAGATTTTTAATCAGTATGGTAATCAAGGATTAAAGGAAAAAGGCAGAGAAGTGGTGTTGACGAATATCAGATCAGCCATGATTACATTGAATAACCGCTATACTCAATGGGCTGAATGGCTTGGCTCTGCTCTTTAGACTTCCACTTTTAATCTTCGAAAAACTCCCTCCCTAATGGCATTGTGGATTGACCTATAGCATATGGACTGCAGCAGTTCAGGAGGGCAGCTCACCACCACCTTCTCAGGGATAATTAGGGATGGGCAATATATTCTAGCTCAACCATCACTGCTCACGTTCTGTGAATGCATGGCTATTTGAAAACTCTGCAGTCCTGTCGTTTGGCCTCCTGCGCATTCCCCATTTTAATTGTTCCATCATCAGTATCCATGTCTTCAGTTGCCATGGGCCTAAGATTTTGAATTCCTTTGCCAAACCTTGCTTCTTTTAGGAACTCCTTCCATCTCTTGAATATCTCTTTCTAACTTAATGTCATACCTGTTTATAATCCTCCTGTGATATCCATCGAGATGCTATTGATTCATTTTGAGGATAAAATGTTATAGTGTGATTGATGATCAGAAAAATCGCTACTTGCTCAGAACTGTATCTTATTCATAAATACGGACTTCAGCATTGACTACTGCACAAATGGCCACCCTGCTAACTAACTCGACTTGCTGTGACCTTCAGTAAGAGATGACAGACTCATTTTGTTTCCTCTCACAATTCTTGTGTAGTTTTGGCTGAACATGTATTTCCAGCACAGAGGTTAAAGCACGGTGTACTTCATTCCACACTCCAGAAACTGAGAGATTAAGCACCTACAGTTGCCTGGAGTTGGCCTCCAACAGTACAATCTGTCCAGCTGCCATGAATAGTTCCTTCACAGCAAGCAACAAACTACTCCTGCACCATGACAGTAATCTATTGCTAATATCAAGAAATTGTTGGGATCACTGTGAGTGCAACTGCAAGTTGGACACCAGAAATGAATGAATATTAAAGGCAGGATATTGAATCATTTATTTGGGTCAATGTTTATAGGAGAAGACGTTGTCAGTATGCCAGATATTCCAAGGAAAGTAACAATGAAATGTTAACTGGGACTTGTGAAAATTAATGTAATATTGCCGTGAAGTAACTTGACAAACCTTCAGCAGACTCAGCTACAGGTTGTATTCATTTATTCAAGAGTCCACTAGATTCAAGTCCCAGGTTCATATACCATGACTTAATTTTAATTTTGTCAATTACATCACTTGTCAAAAAATATCCTGGTGTCTGTTTCTTAGTTTCTGTGGTACATACATGAGGCATTGCTTTTTTATTCGTCCAAAACCTCCCATATCTCAATGAATATGGAGCCACAGAGTCATACATCACAGAAGTAGACGCTTCAGTGCAACCAGTCCATGCTAACCATGTTCCCAAACTAAACTAGTCCCACCTGCCTGTGTTTGGGCCATATTCCTCTAAACCTTTCTTATTTATGAACTTATCCTAATGTCTCTCTGTTCTACAACACTCCCAAAGTCCTAATATTAACTGTATAAGTTCTGAGCTTAATTGTGTTTCCAAAATGACTCACATTTATCCAAATCAAACTTCATCTGTTGCTTCTCAGCCTATTGACCCAGTAATCATGATCTCTTTGTCCACTACACCACCAATTTTGGTTTCAACCTTACTAACCATGCCTCCTATATCCTCATCCAAATCATTTCTAATTGTGGTCTGATCCACCTTCTGGTCCTTACTGAATACTCCCTGTGTTCTCTAGCCTAGCTCTTAAAGAATGTCTCTGTACATTTGCTGTTCTTCAGCTCTGCTCCTATTTTATTCAAACTAAAAACATTTCTATCTGAAACTATCTAACTCCTTTATCCTCCTTTTTGGTCCTTGGCCTAGCCCAAGGTAGCTGAATGAATATTATCACCTTTTCCCCTTCCATCCTGTCAGCCATAGAGACTGGCCGGTTATCAAGCTCAGGCTTGGAAAGATACAGGCAGTCCCCAGGTTATGAATGGGTTCCATTCTTGAGTCTGTTCACAAGTTAATGTGCATGCAAGTTGGTAAACAATGCAGGACAATCTACAACAGCCATTCATAAGTACAGGAAATGCTTATATGTCAGGCCTTTAAAATTATACTCTGTATGGGATCTTCTTCATAAGTAAAGACTTTGCAAGTTAGACGTTCGTAACTCAAATCAGTCCTGCAAAATGGGCCCCTGCTTTGTGTCTGAATCCTGCTTTCCCAAAATCCCATAGTCTCTGCTATTTGCTGTATGTTCTTATTTGTTAAGCATATTACTTTAGAAGGGATATTATTAAACTAGAAAGAGTGCAGAAAAGATTTATTTGGATGCTACCTGGGCTGGAAGATTTGAGTTATAAGGAGAGACTGGAAAGGCTGGGGCTTTCTTCCCTGGAGCATAGGAGATTGAAGGGTAACCTTAAACAGATTTATAACATCATAAGGGGTGTAGATAAGGTAGATAGCCAACAACTGTTTCCCATGGTAATAAAGTCTAAAACAGGGACAGAGGTTTAAGGTGAGAGGGGAGAGATACAAAAGGGTCCTGAGGGGCAATTCTTTCATGCAGAGAGTAGTGGGTGTCTGGAACAGGCTGCCAGAAGTAATGGTGGAAACAAATACAATTTTGTCATTTAAGAAACATTTGGAGAGGTACATGGATGGGATAGGTTTAGAGGAATATGGAGCAAATGCAGGCAAATGGGACTGCATTATATTTTGAAAACAGACATGTTGGGCCGAAGGGTCTGTTTCTATGTTGTAAACAACGTGCTTTACCCTCTCTATCATCCAGGTAGCCCCACCACACTACCTCCATTCCCTGCTCCACTTCTCTAAACCCTCCTCCCCCGTCCAAACATAATAAAGACATATGTTGTCCTCATATACCACCCCACCAGTCTGCGCATCCAATGTGTCATCTTTAAACTTCCACCAGCTCCAATTAGATCCCACCCCTTCCCTTCCACATCCCTCTCTGCCTTCCGCAAGGACCATTTCAATTGCCAATCCTTGGCTTGCACCACTCTCCCCACCAACCCCACCACCCAGCCCCCACTCCCCCCCCCCCAAACCCCCTGGTACCTTCCCCTGCAACTTTAAAAGATGCAAAACCTGCTGGCACACCACCCCCCTCACCAGAGCCCCAAACAATCCTTCCAGGTGAGGCAGAGTTCACCTGCCTCTTCCCCAACCGAGTTTACTCTATCCAGTGCTCCCGATGCAGTCTTCTGTACATTGGTGAGACCAAACATAAACTCTGGGCATGTTTCGCTGAGTATCTCAGCCGGACCTGCATCTCCCAGTCACCAACTATGTTAATTCCCTCTTTCAGGCATGACCATACTTGGCCTCTTCCATTGCCACAGCAAATCAGACTGTAAATTGGAGGAATGCCACCTCATGTTCCGCCCTGGACAGCCTAATGCCCGGAGGTCTCAACATTGAGTTCTCCAATTTCAAATAGCTTCCCTTCCCAGCCACACCCCATTCCTCTGACCAAACTTTTCTTCCAGCTACCAAACAGATTCATTCCTCCCATCGACCAACCAGATCGTACCCTCTACCTGTGCTCACCGATCCCGACTTCGCACTGTGCCCATGTCTCCACCCAAAACTTTCTCCCACACCACCCCTTTATCTGCAACTTCCTCCCACACTCACCCCCGTCTTGACGAATGGTTACACCCAAAACATTAACTTCTCCACCTCCTGATGCTGCCTGGCTTGCTGTGTTTTTCCAGCCTCCTGCTTGTCTCTCATGATTTTATTCACTTATATAAGGTCCACCTTGAATGTCCTACGCTCTAAAGAAAAAAGTCCTAACTTGTCCAACCTCTCCCTATAACTCAGACCATTGAGTCCTGGCAACATCCTTGTAAATTTCTTTTGCACTCTTTCCAGTTCAATAACATCCTTCCTATAGCAAGGTGACCAGAACTGAACAAAATACTCCAAGTGTAGCCTCACCAACGTCCTGTACAACTGTAACATAACTTCTTAACTTCTATACTTAATGCTCTCACTGATGAAGGCCAGTTTGCCAAAAGCCTTCTTCACTGCCCTGTCTACCTGCGACTCCACTTTCAGGAAACCATGAACTTCAAGGTCTCTCTGTTCCACTACACTCCTTAAGGCCCTACCATTCATCATGAAACTCCTACCTTGATTTGACTTTCCAAAATGCAAAACCTCACACTTATCTATAGTAAAATTTATTTGTCACTTCTTGGCCCATTTCCCCAACTGATCGAGGTCCTGCTGCAATTTCTGATAACCTTATTCACAGTCCACAATTCCACCTATTTTAGTGTCATCTGCAAACTTACTAATCATGCTTTGTACATCGTCATCCAAATCATTGATATAGATGACAAACAGCAATGGGCCCAGCACTCCACTAGTCACAGGCCTCCAGTCCGACAAGCATCCTTCCACTACCCTTTGCTTCCTACCATCAAGCCAATTGTGTATTCCCCTGGATTCCATGTGATGCGTTCACTGCCCTGCTTTCATCAACCTTCCTGGTCACTTCATTCAAAGAACTCTAACAAACAGGGCGGCACAGTGGCTCAGTGGTTAGCACTGCTGCCTTACAGCACTAGGGTCCCAGGTTCGATTCCAGCCTCAGGCAACTGTCTGTGTGGAGTTTGCACATTCTCTCCGTGTCTGCGTGGGCTTGCTCCGGTTTCCTCCCACAGTCCAAAGATATACAGGTTAGGTGAATTGGCCATGCTAAATTGCCCATAATGTTAGGTGCATTAGTCAGAGGGGAAATGGATCTGGGTGGGTTACTCTTCGGAGGGTCGGTGTGGACTGGTTGGGCCGAAGGGCCTGTTTCCACACTGTAAGAAATCTAAATCTAATCCAAATTTGTGAGCATGATCTCCCATGCACAAAGCTGTGCTGACTGTTTCTAATGTATGCTGTGACCTGTAGAGATACAGAGAGAAGCTCAGAGGTTCAAAGCATTCCGAGTGAAGGAATTTCTCCTCATCTCAGTCTTAAACATTCAGCTCCTTCCCCTAAAACTTTGCAACTAAATACTTGTCTTTCCCCTTCATTACTTCATGGGGTGTGTCTATGTTACCCCCTTCCAAAAAAAAGACAACAGTCTGACCCACAGCTTATCAGAGCCTTGCGTATAGCTTTCTGGCAACCCCGACTGGAGTTAAAACAGAAAAGTGGCCAATGTCCTGAAGGTCCTGAACAATGGCACAGTGTATCTATCGCAGTGTGAAAACTGGCCTGTTGCCTGTTTTGCAGTCAAAGGGAGACACCATTTCAGTCACCAAAATGAATATGTGACGGCAGTGTGCAATTATTCGGTGTTTGATTAGACCAGTCTGTTTACTATTGATTGGCTAGGCTTGGGTGTAGACTCGTGAAAGTAAGGAAAGGTGTCAGAAAACTTGGAAATTTGGAGTGGACACCGTCAAGCTCTGTGACAGAAATCTGTTACAGACATAACAATTTAGTATATTCCTGACATATAAAGTACTGACCAATTCAAGGTTTTGGTCTCAACTAAGGGCGGACAAGAAAACTCTTTGAGTGTGAAATGTTTAACACTGGCTCAGTAAGGAAGCTGAGCTTTGTTTTAACATTGACCTGCCGACTGAGCAAGGTTAAAGACTGGCATCAAAATGATTTTATACCTTTGGGGATCTTAAAAGAGGAACAGTTTCTCCTTGGTTTTAATTTAACCCAAACTCACAAAGGGAAATGGATGACACTGATTAGAATCTCTTTACTGAGCAGATTGTCACATGGGACGAGAGAAAATTTATAGCACAGAAACTTACACCACTTGGCTTATCATTTTCGGCAATGAGAATTTAAATGCATTTGCTGCCGAAACCCGACACCAATTAGAATACTGGGATGGGAACAAGTTGGTCGTCAGGGCGATAGATGTGACAAAACAGGAAAACACAAAAGGTAAAAACAAAAATAGCATGAAAAGGAATCGAGTTGCAGCTTGAAAGGCTTGTTAAAGGTCAGGAGACAAACATCTGAACCTGAACAAACCGTCGTAATATGTGGCAAAGGAACCAGCAGTGGACAGAATTCTAAGCAATTCGATGCAATTACTGGACTTCTGCAACCAGGATAATGTATATCCCTGCAGCTAATGTAAAGTACCTCATGGGACCTCGAAGGACAGCAGCTTTCAAACCGATTGCATAAGTCACCCATCTCAGGGGGCATTGTTCTTGGACAAGCCTCATTTTTCACATCCTGTGGCCCATTCCTGCATCCACGAGTCAGTCAATCTCAGAGTGGATGAATAATGCTTTGCAGATACCGATTCCGAGGGGGAGTTACAGTTGCGTATGGAACAGAGCCTTGGCCAATCAGCACATAGGCTTCAAGCCTGTGAGTAGGTCGACTCGATGTCGAGCCCATTTACGGATCTCTGGGCTACAGGCTGATTCCCTCAGCAAGAGGCCCATTCAACAGCTCATTCCCTTGTGCTGTTCCTGCATGTGAATACAATGAAAGCCTTTGTGCTGCTCCCTCATGTGAACACCATTTATAAAGAAATTATTGGAGTTGGGTGAAAAGCAGGTTAACAACAGCATTTGCTGAGCAATATTTGTATTCATTCGATTCCATTCAAATTAATTTAACTGAACATGAACTTTACATCTCTAGCTGACTAAATTAAAACTGTAAAACTATCCACCGGATACCATGGTGTCACTATCAAGAAGATACTGCCTGTGACCATTCTGTAATCACTCAATGTTGGCATTGCACTTCCTGAAATCTCTCTTCCCATCAACAAGGTTTCATCGAAATTCACAGCATGGAAGGAGACCATTTTGCCCATTATGCCTGCACCGTTGAAAAGTTACCATAGAGCCTTATCCCCTCTGTCCAGCTTTTGATTTGCAGATCTACAGGTTACAGCACTTCATCTCCAGCTACTGTCTACATGGTCAGAGGATTTCTGCCTCTACCACCCTTTCAAGCAGTGAGCTCCAGACCCCCACCACTGTTTATTCTAAGGGGCGTGGTGGGAATAGTGGTGATAACACAAAACAGTTGATTCCTCAATGAGTTGGAAGTGGATGAAGTTGGGCATCAGACCAGATGGGAGCCCCAAACTTCGGAGGTATTCCGGATTCGGATGGGTACATGAGTAGGGAAGGTCTAGAAGGAGCTGGGCCAAATGCTGGCAAATGGGACTAGGTTAATTTGGCATATCTGGTCAGCATAAATGAGTTGGACCGAAAGATCTGTTTCCATGCTGTACAAGTCTACGACTCTGTGACTCTATTTGATGCTGGGAATTAAAGAGAAACATTAGCTGGTGGTCTATCTTGTGAAGATGTTTCCAGTTCCCTGACTATACCTCAGTATCACCCCAAAATTTGCACGATATTGGTTATTGCCTTATGTGTCACAGCTAATGTTTACTTCCTTGAAGGGACATGCTCCTGCTATTATCACAGCATCATGGCATGCGATCTGACCGTATAAAGATCTCAGGCTTCATCCTACTGAGTCCACTCACAGCATGACAGGCTGAGGAAATGCCCTAACATTTAGAAACAAATTGCTCAGTTCTGGTCCAGACATAAAGAGTCTGTGTGATTGTACTATAGGGAGATACCAGGACTGCTTCATAGAGAGACACCAGGATTGTTGTATAGGGAGATATCAGGATTGTTCTATAGGAAGATATTAGAATTGTACTATGGGGAGATACCAGAACTATTCCATAGGGAGATTCCAGGATTGTTCTATAGGGAGATACTAGGGTTGTACTATAGGGAGATACCAAGGTCTTTCTATCAGGAGATATGGTGAATGTTCTGCTGGGAGATACCAAGAATGTTCTATAAGAAGATACCAGCACTGTTGTATAGGGAGATACTAGGATTATTCTACAGGAAGATACCAGGGATGTTCTGTTAGGAGTTACCAAAGTTGTTCTATAGAGAGATACCAGGAATGTTCTATAGGGAGATAACAAGATTGTTCTACACGGAGATACTAGGATTGTTCTACAGGGAGATACCAGGAGGGATAATAATAGTCAATTGATCCTTCATTGCTATATTACCAAGTCATGTTCTTATTTATTAGGAGCTGATATAGGTGTCAGACTTTGCTGAAGATACAGAAGCCTATCACTGCCTATGATAGCAGTTCATGAGTGAAACTGAGTTTCACAGATAGCTCCCATTTGTTAACCCACACATGCAAAAAGAAAGTGGAGAGAAAATAGACAGACCTTAAAAGATTCTTAATTGGGATGTGGATGTCACTGGTTGGGCCAGCATTTACTGCATGTCCCTAGTTGCCCTTAAGAAGATGGTGATGAGCTGCCTTCTCAAACTGCTGCAGTCCATGTGCAATTGCTAGACAAACAATGCCTGTAGGGAAGGAATTCCAAGGTTTTGACCCAGTGACAGTGAAAGAACAGCAATATATTTCCAAGTCAAAATGATGTGTGGCTTGGAGGAGAACTTGCAGGGGGTGCTCCCATGTACCTGTTGACCTTGTCCTTCTAGATGGAAATGTTTGGAAGGTTCTGTCTAAGGATTTTGGATGAATTTCTGCAATACATCTTGCAATGCAGCTACTAAGCATTAGTGGTGGAGGAAGTGGATGCTTCTTTCTTAGAATTAGAATTAAAATTAAAATTCCTACAGTGTGGAAACAGCCCCTTCGGCCCAACAAGCCCACACCAACCCTCAGAAGAGTGACCACCCGGACCCATTCCCCTACCCTATATTTCCCCCTGACTAATGCACCAAGCCCACACATTCCTGAACACTATGGGCAATTTAGCAAGGCCAATTCACCTAAACTGCACATCTTTGGATTGTGGGAAGAAATTGGAGCACCCTGAGGAAACCACAGACACAGGGAGAATGTACAAACTCCCACAGACAGTCAACCGAGGCTGGAGTCGAACCGGATGCCTGGTACTGTGAGGCAGCAGTGCTAACCACTGAACCTCTGTGCCGCCGGAGGATTTAGTGCCAGTCAAGCAGCTGCTTTGTCTTGGATAGTGACAAGCTTCTTGGGTGTGGTTGGAGCTGTATCCTTTGAGGCAAGTAGCAAGTATTCCATCACACTCCTGACTTGTGCCTTGTAGATGGTAGACATCTTTAGGGAGTCAAGACTATTTTCTAGCCTCTGACCTGCACTTACAGCAACTGTGTTTATGTGGTGAATCCAGTTTAGTTTCTGAACAATGGTAACGCCCAGGATGTAGACAGACAGATATTGCCATTATAGGGTCCCAGTAACTTTCCTAATTTGAATGACAGAATGATTTCACTTTACTGAGCAATGCATGGGGGATTTAACTGAATCATCAAACAAAGAGTAGCACATTTGATTGGCAGTTCAAATGGCCACTCCTTGACTCAGGTTTGAATAGAGGCCAAATCTTTGATTTGCAGTCCAACCGAAAGGGACTAAATTTGACCCAGTAGTAATCAGAGAGTTGGGAAACTCCATGTTTCCAGTCATTTTGATAGTGAGGGATTCAGCTACATAAATGCCATTGAATGTCAAGGGGTGATTTTTAGATTATCTGTTATTGGTGATAGTCATAACTTGGCATTTGTGTGAGCAAAGAACAAAAAACAAATAAAATTATAGCACAGTCCTCCAAGCCTTCACCGATTCAAATCCTCTATCTAAACTTGTCACCTATTTTCTAAGGATCTGCATCTCTCTGCTCCCATCTGTCTAGATATATTTTGCCCACCTCTACCACCTCCGCTAATAACATGTTCCAGGCACCCACCACCCTCTGCATAAAAAACTTTCCATGCATATCTCCCTTAAACTTTTCGTGTCTCACTTTGAACTTGTGACCCCTTAGTAATTGAGTCCTTCACTCTGGGAAAAAGCTTGCTATCCACCCTGTCTATATCTCTCATGATTTTGTAGACCTCAATCAGGTCCCCTTTCAATGTTTGTCTTTCTAATGAAAATAATTCTAATCTACTTAACCTCTCTTCATAGCTAGCACCCTCCATACCAGTCAACATCCTGGTGACCTCCTCTGCCCCCTCTCCAAATCATCCAGATCCTTTTGGTAATGTGGTGACCAGAACTGTACGCAGTACAGAAGAACCTCAATTATCCAGCATTCGATTATCCAAATATTGGATTATCCGGCAAGATGGCAAACTCCCAATGTTTGGCTAAACTATATTATGTGGCATTCGATTATCCGGAATTCGATTAACCAAACAAAGTACTCCCCGCCCGTGTTCTTCGGATAATCGGGGTACCTCTGTATTCCAAATGTGGCCGAACCAAAGTGTTATACAACTGTAACATGACCTGTCAACTCTTGTACTCAATACCTCATCTGATGAAGGAAAGCATGCCATAAGCCTTCTTGACCACTCTATTGACCACTCTGTGTTGTCACCTTCAGGGTACAATGGACCTGCACACTCAGATCACTCTGTACATCAATTTTCCCCAGGACCTTTCCATATACTGTATAGTTCGCTCTTGAATTTGATCTTCCAAAATGCATCACCTTGCATTTGTCCCGTTTAAACTCCATCTGCCATTTCTCTACCCAAATCTCCAATCTATCTCTATTCTGCTGTATTCTCTGACAGTCCCCTTCACTCTCTGCTATTCCACTAATCTTAGTGACACGAATGTTACTTGCCACTTGCCAGCCTAAGCCTGGATATTGTCCAGATCTTGTTGCATTTGAACATGAATTGCTTCAATGTCTGAAGAAATGCAAATGGTGCTGAATATTGAGCAATCATTGGTGAATATCCTCATGTTTGTTGGAGGGAAGATGGTTGGGTCGCGCACACTACCCTAAGGAACTCCTGCAGAGAAGTCCTGGAGCCGAAATGACTGACCTCCAACAGCCACGATCATCTTCCACTGTACCAAGTATGACTCAAATGAAGGGAAGCAAGCTTCATCACAGCTTTCTAAAGGAAAGTGGGTAAATATTTGTCAAATACCTGTTTAAAGGGTGTCAGGAAAGGACGGCAAATTTTTCACATAGGGTGAGAGAAGTTTCAGAATGGGTACAGGGATAATGGGGCATTTGAAATCTGATATTTCATGAGTGAGTCAGATTCCATGACTTGTGGTATTATTTTGATGTTGTTCTTACCGCTGGTGTGTGCACATCAATTAAAATCACTCCCAAACAGGCCGATTTATGTCTGACTGAGTCCCCTGATATTTACTGACAGCATGCAGCCCAATAATTGGGAGAACTATAAACAGAACTCTCAGGAATAAACACAGACAGCCTTTAGTTTCCTGTTTAAATCTCACATCCCAGCTGTTGAACAATTTACATGTCATTACATTTAGTATTAGATAAATGGGACCAAATCTGCAATTAAAGGCTTCAGCTTATCACTGATTCCCCTTTCTCAGTAAATGCCATATTCACTTTCCAGAAACCGTTCCTCATTACTGTAAACTGCTTTTCAAACGGGCTCAGGGTCCGTGCATGTGAGGTGAAAATCCATCTGTCAATCAATATTACTGCTGGATTTAGCATCTTACTTAAGTTCTCAGCATACTGGAAAGTGAAGCTTCAAAGGATCTGGCCCTGAGCTCTAAGCCCTACGCCACAAGTGTCCTCAGGTTTCAACTGGCCAATCCCCAGACCTCAAGCACCTGGCTCCAACTTTAAGGTTAGATACCTAACCTCCAAGGCTCATGTTTTAGGCTATGGGCTTAAATTCCAGGCCCAATATCCAGGAATCAAGATTCAGGCTGTAGGCTCAAAGTCCAAACCTCAATCTACAGGGTTGAAGTTTCAGGTTGTAGGCCCAACCTACAGGCCTCAATCTCCAGGGTTCAAGTTTCAGATTATATACTTAAATTCCAGGCCTCAATCTCCAGACTTCAAACTCCAGGTTAGCACTGTTGCCTCACAGCACCAGGGACCCGAGTTCAATTCCAGCCTCAGGCAATTATCTGTGTGGAGTTTGGACATTCTCCCCATGTCTGTGTGGGTTTCCTCTGGGTGCTTTGGTTTCCTCCCACAATCCAAAGACATGCAGGTCAGGTGAATTGGCCATTCTAAATTGCCCATTGTATTCAGGGAGGTGTCAGTTAGGTGCATTAGTCAGGGGTAAATATAGAGTAATGGAGTAGTGGAATGGGTCTGGGTGGGATGCTCTTTGGAGGGTCAGTGTGACTTGTTGGGCCAAATAGCCTGTTTCCACACTGCAGGGATTCTGTGATGGTGCTGAAGCTTTCCAGGGCCTATATTGCACTAATCAGGCCACAAATTCCAGATTTCTGGTCCCAGCCTCTAGTCACCTCGCCACAAACCTCAGGTCTCAGACCACCCAGAGGGAAAGAGAAACTATAATAATTGGAAAATATTCAGCCTGGAGTCCGGTTACTAGTGGTAAGCCACAAGGATCTGTTTTGGGATCACTGCTGTTTGTCATTTTTATAAATGACTTAGACGCAGGCATAGGTGGATGGGTTAGTAAGTTTGCAGATGACACTAAAGTCGATGGAGTAGTGGACAGTGTGGAAGAATAGCTGGAAATGTGTTGCTGGAAAAGCGCAGCAGGTCAGGCAGCATCCAGGGAACAGGAGAATCGACGTTTCGGGCATAAGCCCTTCTTCAGGAATGGGGAAAGTTTGTCCAGCAGGCTAAGATAAAAGGTAGGGAGGAGGGACTTGGGGGAGGGGCATCGGAAATGTGATAGGTGGAAAGGTCAAGGTGAGGGTGATAGGTCAGACTGGGGTGGGGGCGGAGAGGTCGGGAAGAAGATCTCAGGTTAGGAAGGCGGTGCTGAATTTGATGGATTTGACTGAGACAGGGTGGGGGGAGGGGAAATGAGGAAACTGGTGAAATCCGAGTTCATCCCTTGTGGTTGGAGGGTTCCTAGCCGGAAGATGAGCCGTTCTTCCTCCAACCGTCGTTTTGTTGTGGTCTGACGATGGAGGAGTCCAAAGACCTGCATATCCTTGGTGGAGTGGGAGGGGGAATTGAAATGTTGAGCTACAGGGTGGTTGGGTTGGTTGGTCCGGGTGTCCCAGAGGTGTTCTCTGAAACGCTCCGCAAGTAGCCGGCCTGTCTCCCCAATATAGAGGAGGCCACATCGGGTGCAGAGGATGCAATAGATGATATGTGTGGAGGTGCAGGTGAATCTGTGGCGGATATGGAAGTTTCCTTTGGGGCCTTGGAGGGAGGTGAGGGGGGAGGTGTGGGCGCAAGTCTTGCACCTCCTGCGGTTGCAGGGGAAGGTGCCGGGAGTGGAGGTTGGGTTGGTGGGGGGTGTGGATCTGACGAGGGAGTCACGGAGGGAGTGGTCTTTACGGAATGCTGATAGGGGAGGGGAGGGAAATATATCCTTGGTGGTGGGGTCCGTTTGGAGGTAGCGGAAATGACAGCGGATGATGCGCTGTACATGGAGATTGGTGGGGTGGTAGGTGAGGACCAGTGGGGTTCTGTCCTGGTGGCGGTTGGAGGGGCGGGGTTCAAGGGCGGAGGAGCGGGAAGTGGAAGAGATGCAGTGGAGGGCATCGTCGACCACGTCGGGGGGGAAATTGCGGTCCTTGAAGAAGGAGGCCATCTGGGTAGCGAGTCTGTTTGAAAATGTGGCTGAAGAGCTTCTGTGCAGAGGAGATGACCTGGGGGGTGCAGTGAGAGAGGGACTCACTGAAATCTTTGTAGAGGGAGGAAGAGAGCTTCTTCAAGGAAGGCATCCTTGTAAGAGGATTCGCAGTAGGTTGAAGCGAGTCTGTTTGAGAATGTGGCTGAAGAGCTTCTGAGCGAGTCTGTTTGAGAATGTGGCTGAAGAGCAGCGAGTCTGTTTGAGAATGTGGCTGAAGAGCAGCGAGTCTGTTTGAGAATGTGGCTGAAGAGCAGCGAGTCTGTTTGAGAAAGAATATTACAGGTGTGGAAGAATATTACAGGTTGGAGGGGGACTTGGATAAACTGCAGAATTGGGCTGAGAGGTGGCAAATGGAATTCAATGCAGTGAGGTGATTCACTTTGGAAAGAATAACAGGAAGGCAGAACACAGGGTCAGTGAAAACATTATTGGTAGTGTAAATGTGCAGAGGCATCTTGGAGTCCACGTACATAGATCCCGAAGAGTTGCCACTCAGGTTGATAGTGCTATTAAGAAGGTGTATGGTGTGTTAGGTTTCATTGGTAGAGGGATTGAGTTCCAGAGCCATAATGTCATGCTGCAACTATACAAAACACTAGTGTGGCCACACTTGGAATATTGTAATTAGATTCTGTACAGTGTGGAAACAGGCCCTTTGGCTCAACAAGTCCACACTGACCCTCTGAAGAGCAATCCACCCAGACCCATTCCCCTGAATGATGTACCTAACACTATGGACAATTTAGCATGGCCAATTCACCTAACCTGCACATCTTTGGACTGGGAGGAAACCAGAGTACCTGGAGAAAACCCACACAGACATGGGGACAATGTGCAAACTCCACATTCCAAGGTGGGAATTGAACCTGGGACCCTGGCGTTGTGAGGTAGCAGTGCTAACCACTGAGCCACCATGCCGCCCTAAATCATGTACAGTTCTAGTCACCCCATTACAGGAAGGATATGGAAGCATTGGAAAAGGTGCAGAGGAGGGAAGCTCTTCTGAGGAAAGGCTGAGAGACTTGAGTCTGTTCTCATTGGAAATAAGAAGGCTAAGAGGAGATTTGATAGAGACATACAAGATGATCTGAGGATTAGATAGGGTAGACAGTGAAAGTCTTTTTCCTTGGATGATGACATCAACTTGTGCGAGGGGGCATAACTACAAATTGAAGGGTGATAGATTTAAGACAGATGTCAGAGGCAGGTTCTTTATTCAGAAAGTGGTAAGGGTGTGGAATGCCCTGCCTGCCAATGTCGTTAACTCAGCCACATTAGGGAGATTTAAACAATCCTTGGATAAATGAATGGATGGGATAGTGTAGAGGGGTGAGCTTAGAATAGTTCACAGGTCGGCACAACATCGAGGGCCAAAGGGCCTGTTCTGCGCTGTATTGTTCTATGTTCTTTGAAAATGATGTACTGGTCATTCTGGAATTCTGCTTTGAAAAATACGAGTCGAATGAGTATGTATCATTCACAAATTTAACTGTCTTTCCACATGGACGTGAAATCCAATTATATGAGATCTTCCAAGTCCATGTATTATTGAAAATATTTACAAAAGATAGTAAGAAAGGAATCTGACCAGAAGGCTTACAGTTTTGAGTTCCAGTTCCACAAGATAGCTCTTTTTATACATGCTCAGTAGCTATATTAAAAGATAGGTATAATTATCTTTACATTCCACTCTGTAGACCTGAAATATTTTCACAATAACTTTCTTTTTACTAATTGCTGTTGTATGTGGCGCTGAAAGAATTAAAATTGATGGGTGCCAGAAACATCAACTGCTACCTGACATCGTAAGATCTATGAGCAAGCAACTTTGGATCTCAGAGGACTGAGACCTGATACCTAATTACAGGATCGTGGAGAAGATATCTCTAGAAGCTTGACACCATCCAGGGCAAAGCAGCCTGTTCGATTGGCACCACATCCACAATCATCCACTTCCTCCACCATTGACACTCAATAATAGTAGTGTGTACCATCTACAAAATGCACTGCAGAAATTCATCAAAGATTCTCAGATAGCACCTTCAAAACCCACGTCTAGTTATCTTCCAGAAGGGTAAGCAGCAGATAGATGAGAGTACCACTGCCTGCAATATCCCCTGTAAGCCACTCATCATCCTGACTTGGAAATAAATTAGATTAGATTAGATTAGATTACAGTGTGGAGCCCTTCGGCCCAACAAGTCCACACCGACCCGCCGAAGCGAAACCCACCCATACCCCTACATTTACCCCTAACCTAACACTACGGGCAATTTAGTGTGGCCAATTCATCTAACCTGCACATCTTTGGACTGTGGGAGGAAACCGGAGCACCCGGAGGAAACCCACGCAGACACGGGGAGAACGTGCAAACTCCACACAGTCAGTCGCCTGAGGTGGGAATTGAACCCGAGTCTCTGGCGCTGTGAGGCAGCAGTGCTAACCACTGTGCCACCGTGCCGCCCACATGCCACTGTGCCGCCCAAATATATCACCATTCCTTCACTGTGCGAGGTCAAATCCTGGAATTCCTTCCCTACATTTCTCCAGGCAATTAGAGGTAGCAGATAAATGCAGGCCTTGCTCGTGATGCCCTCATCCTGTAAATGAATGAATCCTGACTTCATCCCTCCAATCTCCATTGTCTCCAATAATGTTATGTGTGACCATTCCCACTATATTTTCCCTTGTGATCTGAAGTCAAGACCATTTTACTATGTAGGTAAATTCCAATGCAGTCACAGCATTGGGGTTCATTAGTTGAAATGGGGTGGGGGGGTGGGGGGGGTGCGCAGTTTTCCTACTCTTAAGATTGGACTTGCCATCTCACAGCAGCACTCCCAGGCAGGACACCAGCATTGACATGCTCTCCATGGCTTTCTGCAGTTCTCATCTCGAACCACTCCCCAGATAGTGCCCATTACAATAGTATCTGCATCTCCTGCTCACTGCCTCCTCCATCCCGTGGTGACAACAAATCACATCCATCCTGCAAATACTGAATCTAACTAACTCTCTTCAAAGTATTAACACAATCTGTTTAAACTACTTAATAATTGACTGGCAGTTGTTACTTGACTGAAGGATATTACCTGCAATTTACAGTTAGATATTGGCGATGTTTGCCTGTACTTTTAAAAGTGTGATTGAGTGGATGCTGCTCCATTTGTGGAATAATCCCACCTTGTCCGACCCCCAAAACAGTTGACAATTGAGTTGCTCATCACCTCTTCTTAAAATGTTTATTGCTTTGTTTCCTAATATATTCTCTCTGAAAGCCATATGATCCATTCCAACCTCGGCACTGGCTCTGAAACTAGCTGAGGACCATCAATGGGTGGGGGTGGGGGGGGGGGCGGTGGGGTGGGGGTGAAGTTGGGTAAAGTCAGACATTCCCTGAACTATACCTTGGCCAATGCCACCATAAATGCCAAGCCACTACCTTTGGGCATTTGTAACAATGAAAACTGTAATTCAGCGGGCACTGCTCTCACCCCTGTACACATATTGGTTTAGTGAAGGTGAAGATGAGCTACTGGGAATGCTGTGATGTAGGGCTCTACTAGAAGGTTGGAACTGATATAAGCTCAAAGTGTGCTGCACCATTGCCTTACTATCAGATGCCTGGCCTGAGGTTGTCTGAGGAACACAAGAACCCACTTTTAAGTCAGGACCTCAAGTGAAAGGCAGCAGTTTGACTCCAAAGAAGAAAGGGCAGCAAATCCTGGCTGAAGCCGGGGTGCAGCATTGTTGGAGGGGCCGCCTTTTGGGCAGCACATTCAGCCAGGGCTCTGCCTGCTCTTTCACAAAAGAAGCTGTTAATTCTATTTCTGAGAGAGGGCAAGGATATCCTCTCTAGCATCATGGGATAGTATTTATCTCTCAACTAACAGATGAACTGGCCATCACCAAATTGCTTCTTCAGAGATCTTGCTGTGCACAAATTTGCTGCCACACCTCTGACATGACAATTGCAAGTCCACTTCAAAAGAATTGCTGCAATGGTTGCGAAATGCTTTGGGATGTTTTGAAGTTATGAGCAATTCAATAGAGGAGCAGATTGTCATTTAGCCTTTGGCGGAGGGAGTTCAGAATGGGACCACCATTACATTTGAGTTTTTCTTTACAATTTTACCAATCCCGTGCAGACTGCATCTTCTACCTACAAACATCACTTCCTGTTGTTGGGCTATTTTGTTACACTGATCCCTGTGACACATCACTCAGGAATAAAAGAGTGACTAGAGAAAGATTAGTGCCAGTCAAGGGTAGTAGTGGGAAGTTGTGCGTGGAGTCCGAGGAGATGGGGGAGGCACTAAATGGATATTTTTTGTCAGTATTCACTCTAGAAAAAGACAATGTTGTCAAGGAGAATACTGAGATACAGGCTACTAGACTAGGTGGGATTGATATTTGTAAGGAGAAGGTGTTCGCAATTCTGGAAAATGTGAAAATAGATAAGGCCTTTGGGCTGCATGGGATTTATCCTAGGATTCTCTGGGAAGCCAGGGAGGAAATTGCAGAACCGTTGGCTTTGATCTTTATGTAATCATTGTCTACTGGAATAGTGTCAGAAGACTGGACCATAGCAAATGTTGTCCTCTTGTTCAAGAAGGGGACTGGAGACAACCCTGGAAATCATAGACTAGACCTGTGACCCTTACTTCTGTTGTTGGTAAAATGTTGGAAAAGATTAAAAGAGGTAGGATTTATAATCATCTAGAGTAGAGTAAGTTGATTAGGAATAGTCAACACAGTTTTGTGAAGGGCAGGTTGTGCATCACAAACCTTATTGACTTCTTTGAGAAGGTGATTAGATTAGATTACTTACACTGTGGAAACAGGCTCTTCAGCCCAACAAGTCCACACCGACCTGTCGAAGCGCAACCCACCCAAATCCATTCTGCCAACATTTACCCCTTCACCTAACACTACGGGCAATATAGCTTGGCCAATTCACCTAACCTGCACATTTTTGAATTGTGGGAGGAAACCGGAGCACCCGGAGGAAACCCACGCAGACACGGGGAGAAGGTGCAAACTCCACACAGAGAGTTGCCTGATGCGGGAATTGAATCCGGTCTCTGGAGCTGTGAGGCAGCAGTGCTAACCACTGTGCCACCGTGCCGCCCATGTGCCACTGTGCTGCCCCGTGACTAAACTGGAGGATGAGGATAAAGCAGTTGATGTGGTTTATATGGATTTCAGTAAGACATTTGATAAGGTTCCCCACAGTAGGCTACTGCACAAAATACGGAGGCATAGAATCAAGGGAGATTTAGCGGTTTGGATCAGAAGTTGGCTAGCTGAAAGAAGGTTGATGGGAAATGTTCATCCTGGAGTTCAGTACCTGCATTCTGCTGACACATCCCCCACAGATCCCACTGTCACCATCTCCGCCCCCCAGAACCCTGAGGGGAATGCCACCCTTGCTCATGACTCCACCCACGTTCCCTTCATCCCCCTCCGTCCACGCATCAATGATTTTAATACACGCCGTGACGTCGAACACTTCTTCCGCTGCCTCCGCCTCCGAGCTTACTTTTACAATCAGGACTCCCGCCCACCTTCCGAGACACCACCCATGCCCTCCACCTCCTACAAGCATCCGTTTCCTCGGCCCCCAACGCCTCATCTTTACCATGGATATCCAATCCCTCTACACCTCCATCCGCCATGACCAAGGCCTTCAAGCCCTCTGTTTCTTCCTCTCCCGATGATCCCAACAGTACCCTTCTACTGATACTCTCATTCGTTTGGCCAAACTGGAATCTTCCCACTTCCTCCAGACCAATGGGGTAGCCATGGGCACCCGTATGGGCCCCAGCTATGCCTGTCTCTTTGTTGGCTACGTAGAACAGTCCATCTTCCGTAGTTACACAGGCACCACTCCCCACCTCTTTCTCCGCTACATTGATGACTGCATCGGTGCCACCTCGTGCTCCTGCGAGGAGGTTGAGCAATTCATCAACTTCACCAACACATCTTAAATTTACCTGGACCCTCTCTGACACCCCCCTCCCCTTCCTGGACCTCTCCATCTCCATTAATGATGACGGACTTGACACCGACATTTTTTACAAACCCACTGACTCCCACAGCTACCTGGATTACACCTCTTCCCAACCTACCTCTTGCAAAAATGCCATCCAGGAGGACCAGTTTCACCACAGAACACACCAGATGGCCTCCTTCTTTAGAGACCGCAATTTCCCTTCCCACATGGTTAAAGATGCCCTCCAATGCATCTCGTCCACATCCCGCTCCTCCGCCCTCAAACCCCACCCCTCCAACCGTAACAAGGACAGAACCCCCCTGGTGCTCACCTTCCACCCTACCAACCTTCGCATAAACCACATCATCCAACGACATTTCCGCCACCTCCAAACGGACCCCACCACCAGGGATATATTTCTCTCCCCACCCATTTCCGCTTTCCACAAAGACCGTTCCCTCTGTGACTACCTGGTCAGGTCCATGCCCCCCAACAACCCACCCTCCCGTCCTGGCATCTTCCCCTGCCAACACAGAAATTGCAAAACCTGCGCCCACACCTCCTCCCTCACCTCCATCCAAGGCCCCAAAGGAGCCTTCCACATCCATCAAAGGTTTATCTGCACATCCACCAATATCATTTATTGTATCCGTTGCTCCCAATGCGGTCTCCTCTACATTGGGGAGACTGGACGCCTCCTAGCAGAGCATTTTAGGGAACATCTCTAGGACACACGCACCAATCAACCACACCGCCCTGTGGCCCAATATTTCAACTCCCCTTCCCACTCTGTCGAGGGATGGAGGTCCTGGGCCTCCTTCAACGCCGCTCCCTCACCACCCGATACCTGGAGGAAGAACGCCTCATCTTCCGCCTCGGAACACTTCAACCCCAGGGCATCAATGTGGACTTCACCAGTTTCCTCATTTCCCCTTCCCCCACCTCACCCCAGTTCCAAACTTCCAGCTCAGCACTGTCCCCATGACTATCTTCCTTTCCACCTATCCACTCCACCCTCCTCTCTGACCTATCACCTTCATCCCACCCCCATTCACCCATTGTACTCTTTGCTACCTTCCCCACCCTCCTCCCTGACCTATCACCTTCATCCCACCCCCACTCACCTATTGTACTCTATGCTACTTTCTCCCCACACCCACCGTCCTCTCATTTATCTCTCCACCCTTCAGGCTCTCTGCCTGTATTCCTGATTAAGAGCTTTTGCCCGAAACATCGATTTTCCTGCTCCTCGGATGCTGCCTGAAATGCTGTGCTTTTCCAGCACCACTCTAATCCAGAATCTGGTTTCCAGCATCTGCAGTCATTATTTTTACCAAGTGGTGAAGCACAAAGATCTGTTTTAGGTACTCTGTTGTTTGTCATTTTTTACAAATGATCTGGATGAGGGCATAGAAGGATGGGTTAGTAAATTTGCCACTGACACTAATGTCAGTAGAGTTATGTATAGTGATGAAGGATGTTGCAGGTTACAGAGGGACATAGATAAGCTGCAGAACTAGGCTGGGGGTGGAAAATGGAGTTTGAGGCAGAAAAGTGTGACGTGATTCACTTTGGATGGAGTAACAGGAATTCAGAATACCGGGGGAATGATAAGACTTTTGGTAGTATAGATGAGCAGAGAGATCTTGGTGTCCATGTACATAGATTCCTGAAAGTTGCCACCCAGGTTGACAGGGTTGTCAAGAAGGCATACAGTGTGTTAGCTTTTATTAGTAGAGGGATTGAGTTTCAGAGTCACGAGGTCATGCTGCAGCTGTACAAACTCTGGTGCAACCACATTTGGAGTATTGTGTACAGTTCTGGTCACCGCATAGGATGGATGTGGAAGCTTTGGAAAGGGTTCAGAGGAGATTTAGTAGGATGTTGCCTGGTTTGGAGGCAAAATCTTATTATAGGCTGAGGGACTTGAGGTTGTTTTCATGAGACAGAAGAAGGTGAGAGGTGACTTAATATAGGCATTCAAGATAATTAGAGAGTTAGATAGGATGGACAGTTGAGAGCCTTTTTCCTCAGATAGTGATGGCTAGCATGAGGGGATATAGCTTTAAATTGTGGGGTGATAGGTATAGGACAGATGTCAGAGGTAGTTTCTTTACTCAGAGAGTAGTAGGGGTGTGGAACACACTGCCTGCAACAGTAGTAGACTTGCCAACTTTAAGGGCCTTTAAATGGTCATGGGATAAATATATGGATGAAAATGGAACAGTGGGCTTCAGATTGGTTCCACAGCTCGGCGCAACATCAAGGGCCAAAGGGCCTGTACTGCACTGTAATGTCCTGTGTTCTATGTTCTATGAAATCTTGCCAATTTAGAAAGACCCACTTCTGCTTATTCTCAGTTTCCTGTTAGCTAGCCCACTTTCATCCACAAAGGACATCCACAATTTACAAAAGTCTGACTTACAAATGCTCATACTTACAAACACAATTTCATCTAGTAAAGATCCGATTGATGAATTTTTCTGTACCTGTAAACAGCTCTTTTGTATTGTCCTGCTTTGTGTTCCAAACTGTGTACAAATCAACTTGTGAACAGACTCCAGAATGGAACCCATTCAAAACCAAGGCACTACCTGTACAAATATATTACCTCCTACACCATGACCTTTTATTTGTTGAAATGATGTTTGAACAGGCATCTTATAAACTGCCTCCTGGGAATCTACATGTAGTATATTTCCTTTATCCACATGGTTCTTGCTCACAGACTCGAATTGGATTTCCCTTTCGCAAGACTGTATTGACTCTGCCCGATTACCTTGATTTTCTATAAGTGTCCTGTTTATAAATTGTCACGGTGCAGTTATAGTGTCTGGCCACTGTGAAGGATGCTTATATGTTTCTCTCCCAACTTGGGTATCATCCCCTACACTGAAAGTCTTTTCTGCCTCTCTTGCCAATAATACTATAACTAACAAACAAAATGAACACAATTTTTTAACTCTAATTTTATTTCATGGTCTTGCTTCCAGGGAGTATAAGAGATAAATTGTCAGTTGCTGCAAACTCCAGGCCTATGCTGAAGAGTTGGCAACCGTAGAGTCCCTACCCCAGAAATTCTGGTTTTGCAGAAAGATGGTGGTATCGTGGTAATTTTATCCAGAAGCCTAGGCATGTGACCTGAGGAAATAGGTCCAAATTCCATCACGGCAGCTGGTAGCAATTTAATTCAACCAACAGAAGTATGGAAGGTCAATACACTCTCAGTAATGATGGTCATAACAACTATCATCAATTGTCATAAATACCTACCTGTCCTTTCGAGAAGGAAATCTACCATCCTTACCTGATATGGCCCAAATGGGCTTGACTCTAATTCTGTGAAGTGTGAGGTGATGCACTTTAATAGAAAGAACATTGCAAGACAGTGTAAAATAGGAATCCCAATTCTAAATGTGGTGCAGTAGCAGAGCGATCCGGTTGTATATGTGCATGGATCATTGAAGGTCGCAGGACTCGGGGAGAGGGCAGTTAATAAAGCACACAGTATCCTCAGCTTTACAAACAGAGGTATAGAGTACAAGAGCAAGGAGGTGATATTGAATTTGTACAAGACACTTGTTAGACCTCAGCTGGAGTATTGTGTATAGCTATGGGGCCCACATTATAGGAAGGATGTGAACACATTGGAGAGAGTGCAGAAGTGATTTATAAGCAGGGTTCCAGGAATGAGAGACTTCAGTTATGAGGAAAGATTGAATAAGTTGTATGCAGTGATTGAGACCAGATAGATCTCGCTGCATATGAGTTTCTTGACTGGGGTTGTTATTCTGGCCAATCAGGAAAGCCTTGGCTGACCAGTATAACCAGGAGAACTTTTGAGGTTTTCAGAGAGAGGTGGAGGGAGTGGAGTGCTTTATTTCCCCCTCCAACTCTATTTTGATTTAGTCCCTGCTTTCCCCTTCCACTTTTTGATCATGCAGCATTGCCCTTTGATGAGCAGGGCACTGCTTCTCACTGGCAACTTTCGGGTGTTTCTTTTCTTCCTGGTGGTGGAATATGAATAACGTTTTCTGCACTCCTTTTTTCACTGTATCCGACATCTGGCGCGGGGCGTGGAGTGTTTTATTTCCCCCTCCGATTCTATTTTGATTTGACCCCTGCCCTCCCCTTCACTTTTTCAATCACTTAGGCATTGCCCTCTGATGAGCAGGGCACTGCTGGCACTGGCCACAAGGGTTTTTCTTTTCTTCCTGGTGATGGAATATGAATAAGGTTTTATGCATTCATTTTTTTTTCCACTTAGTCCTACAGCTGCACACACACGACATGGGTGCTGTGAAAAATACCGCCGCTATGAGGCGGTAGTGTGGGGGGTTTAAAATACATATATAACCAGAAGACTAGAATCTCCTCACTTGAGGACTGACTCTGAGCTGGCTGGCCACAACCAATGTGAACTGCTATTGGTTTCTATTTTTTTGGGAAAATCTGATTCCTGAACTGGCTGATCTACACAGCCAGTTTGTTAACTGGCATTCCTTTTTTACTGAGGACAGATTTCTGAATTGGCTGATCCCCATGGTCAATGTGTTTCAGGTTTAACTCAGTTCTCATTAGGGAACTGTTGTTTTACTAGCTGGTTTCAGCCTGTGTATTACTGTTTTCTTTTACTTTGAGAAAAGGACAATGCTGATTTTGTGGCAGGGCTTTTCTTTCCCTTTTGCATGTGATTTCACTTCTTTTGGGGGTAGTCCCTGTGAGATAATGCACCTTTCCAGATGAAATGTTCCTCTGTGGGTGGATGAGGCCACTGTAAAGATTGTGCTGGGAGGTGAGCATTTGCTGCCTGTTGGAGTGGACCATCCCCTGTAAGTTACCTGCACCTTGTATTATAAACTGTATTCCGTGAATGGGCCTGGTCCTCTGTGGGTAGACCAGCCCTCTATGGAGACTGAACATCTGTGTGTGCTTTGGGGTGTGCATTTGCTGCCTTGAGGAGTGGACTCTGCACATTGGAGTAGACTCTGCCTTCGGTTGTGGACTCTGTTTCTGACAATCGACTCTGCACACCGGAATGGACTCTGTTCCTAGGAATTCTGAAAATGGTCCGATTTCTTTTCCAATTACTTTTGGATGGAGATGTGTGGAAGGCTATGTTCTGATTGACAGTACAGGCGTTTAATACTTGGACAAATCAGCCTGGGTGCACAGCTGTTTACTTTGGATGGATTTGTTGGACTATGTTGGTATAAATACCTCATGAACTGTTAACAGGAGTTCGGCATTCATACCTGTAAAATGCCGGTACCGTCTTTCATGTTAACAGCTATTAATTACATTTGGTTGGGTCTGGAAATCATATGAATGAGACCACACCTGGAGTATTGTGTGCAGTTCTGGTCTCCAAATTTGAGGAAAGACATTCTGGCTATTGAGGGAGTGCAGCGTAGGTTCATGAGGTCAATTCCTGGAATGGCAGGACTACCTTACGCTGAAAGACTGGAGCGACTGGGCTTGTATACCCTAGAGTTTAGAAGACTGAGAGGGGATCTGATTGCGACATATAAGATGGATTGGACACTCTGGAGGCAGGAAACATGTTTCCGCTGATGGGTGAGTGCCGAACCAGAGGACACAGCTTAAAAATATGGGGTAGACCATTTAGGACAGAGATGAGGAAAAACTTCACCCAGAGAGTGGTGGCTGTGTAGAATGCTCTGCCCCAGAAGGCAGTGGAGGCCCAGTCTCTGGATTCATTTAAGAAAGAGTTGGATAGAGCTCTCAAGGATAGTGGAATCAAGGGTTAATGGAGATAAGGCAGGAACAGGATACTGATTAAGGATGATCAGCCATGATCATATTGAATGGTGGTGCAGCCTCGAAGGGCAGAATGGCCTACTCCTGCACCTATTGTCTATCGTCTATTGAAAAGAAATGTTTATGGTAATGGACTCTGTGTATCAGAAAGGACTCTGTTTGTTGGTAATTGACTCTGTCTTTTTGCTTGTTGGGTTTATCACCAGCACTGTTTTGTGTGTCCCTGGATCTGGCAGACCTTACTGTGAGCTGGGAGGTTCATAGTCATCCCAAACGCAGTCACCCCGAGAACCAGAGGGTGGGTAGGTCTTCCTGTGCACCGGTAGGTGGATAGCTGCCCCGAAAGCCAGAAGATGGGTAGGCTACTTCGACGCCAGTCTCCCCGAGAGTCAGAAGGTGGGTAGACCGTTCTGAGCGCAGTCCTCCTGAGAAAGAGTAATTGGGATGGGCTGTCCTAGAGTTGGTCGGAAAGTTTGTCAGAGCGGCCAAGAGA
The DNA here is from genome assembly GCF_037043375.1 of Chiloscyllium plagiosum. Lineage (NCBI taxonomy): Eukaryota > Metazoa > Chordata > Chondrichthyes > Orectolobiformes > Hemiscylliidae > Chiloscyllium > Chiloscyllium plagiosum. Next base: position 38,192,568 of record NW_028270183.1, read on the forward strand.
CAGGAGAACCCTTGAGGTTTTCAAGGAGAGGTGGGTTCTGCGGGGCATGGAGTGTTTTATTTCCCCCTCCGATTCTATTTTGATTTGACCCCTGCCCTCCCCTTCACTTTTTCAATCACTTAGGCATTGCCCTCTGATGAGCAGGGCACTGCTGGCACTGGCCACAATGGTTTTTCTTTTCTTCCTGGTGATGGAATATGAATAAGGTTTTATGCATTCATTTTTTTTCCACTTAGTCCTACAGCTGCACACACACGACATGGGTGCTGTGAAAAATACCGCCGCTATGAGGCGGTAGTGTGGGGATTATATATATATAACTGGGAGATTAGAATCTCCTCAGTTGAGGACTGACTCTGAGCTGTCTGGTCACAGCCAGTTTACTGTGCACAATATAGGATGACTTGGTGATGGCACACTGGCCTCTGTGTAATTATTTTAGTGGTGATGGGAGAAAACAGGATGTGCACTCGCTTGCAACAGTCACCTTGGAGTTGGGATAAGCATTTCTGATAAAATACCTTTATTTGGGAAGCTTGACTCATTTGATCCCACTGTTGAAGACTGGGCCCAGTGTGTGGAAAGAATGCAATACTTTTCCAAGCAAATGACATTGGGGCAGATGAAAAGCAACAAGTAATCCTTCTAACTGTATGTGGAATGGCAGCATTTTCGATTATAAGGGGCTTAACTTCCACAGAAACACCAGACACTAAAACCTACCAAGAGTTGACAGAGTTGCTTAAGAAATATTATGATCCCAAACCTCCTCTAATCCTGACGACTGGCAGAGGTATGTGATTTTGGGCTAGCTCTGAATGAGATGTGAGAAACAGTTGATATGTGCATCTATGTTTATCTATCATCGTCACAGGATAAGGGCATTGATGGCGAGGCCAGCATTTATTGCCTATCCCTAATTGCCCAGAGGGCAGTTAAGAGTCAACCACATTGATGTGCGTCTTGAGTCACATTAAGGCCAGACCAGGTAAGGATGACAGTTTCCTAAAGGACATTGGTAAACCAGATGGATTTTTTTTGGACAATTGACAATGGATTCATTGTCATCACTAGACCCTTAATCCCAGATATTTGTTGAATTCAAATTCCAACATCTGCCACGGCAGGATTTGAACACAGGTCCCCAGAACATCATCTGGGTCTCTGGATTATACCAGTCCAGCGATAATACCACTACCTCAATGTGGGATTAATGATGTAACCATGCAGATGGGCCTAATGGAACTTTAAACAAGCACTGCAGCTGGCCTTGTCATTAGAAAATGCAGCAAGTGGAGCATGAGAACTACAGGGCATCCCAATGGAAGTGAACACCCTCACCTGTTCAACTGAGCTTGGTAAATACCACTTGTAGCCAATCGCGGAGCCTCATGCAGGGCATATCCTGAGTCAGAGGAACCGGACCTGGGGTGAAAATATCACAAGAGAAGCTACAAGTGAAAGATCAGGCCTACATCCTGGACTGAGAGAAGATTTGGATGGAAAAGATGGAGAGAAACAGTTCCCACTCATAACATAAGCAAGGACAAGGCGACACAGATTTAAGGTGATGCAAATGATAGAAGGGTCATTTTTTTCACACACTGAGCAGATGGCATATAGAATGCACTATCTAGAAATGTGATGGAGACACTCTCAATTCCAGCATTCAAGGGAGCATTGATGATGATTTGGACATAAATAGTGTGCAGGGAAATGGAAAAAAGGCTCTTGGTATTAGAACAGGTGGGGGCACGATGGGCTGAATGCCCTCCTACTGAATGGTAACTATTATAAGATTCTGTGAACTGCTCTCAAGCAAGCTACTCAATTTCAGGGCAATTAGGGAGGGGCAATAAATATTGCCCACCCTCCCCACAGCTGTGATTAGAGAATAAAAATGAATGAAAAGCTGTGTTGGGATAGAGAGGGAAAGGGTCTGGAAGCTTAATGTGAAAACAAAAAATAGAGTGGGGAAAATTAACAAATACCATCTGTGTAATATATAACGATACAGATCCAATCCTTGAAAATAAATCACTGATCACAGAGTTTATTGTACTTAGATTTGGGACCCACATACTCTGCAAGAGAACCATTTGGATTTTTTTTTATGGGATTCCAATTTGAGTGAAGAAAGCTCAGACAGAATGCTGAGAGCACAGGATGGGGGTTAAACCTGACAACAAAATCAAACTGTCAAATCACAAATTGTCAAACTCTCTGACACACACACACGCACACTCTCTCTTTCTCTCTGTCCCCCCCCCCACCCACCCCCCACCTCTCTCTCTCTCTCTCTCTGTCTCTCTCTCTCTCTTTCACACACACTCTCTGAGCTAACTGAGTAGTTTAGGAACCTTGCTGTCTACACTTACATCTCCGGAATGTCAAGGCTCCAAATCGAGGCCCAGACAGGCTACGGAATTTGCCGGAAAAAAAAGACCTTGTCTGCTTCCATTCTCCTCTGAGACAAATTCCCCTCCCCCTCACCCCAGCCCCTTCCCTCTCAGACACAAACCATAACAGAACTGGAATTAAAAGGTCAGCCTGTCAGCCTTAGGAGACCAGGTGACTTCTACCAACTTTGTGATCTTTCACCCTGTTGAAAACAATCTGCCCTTTCTGTGACTTTCTGTCTTTTTTTTGACATTCCCCCTTAGAACATGGAGAAATGAAAACTGAATCATTTGTTTTCCAGCTCAGACTTGCCAAACGAGTTGTTCCTCTTCTCTGTAAAGTTATACAGCAAAGGTAAGTATCACAGAATTGTTATAGTGGAGTGGAATGGCCATTGAGCCCATTGCTAGCTCTCTAAGCATTTTACTTAGTGCCTATCCCCTGCCTTTCTCCCATAATTCTGCACATTTCTATTTAAAGAACCATCCAAATACCTCAACTAAACCTTCCTCCACTACATTTCCAAGCAGTGTATTCCACACCCTAACGACTCGCTCAGTGTAAAGTATTTTTTCTCATCTTGCAAAATATTTTAAATCTGTGCCTCTGGATCTCAATCCTTTTGCAAGTGGGAACAGTTTCTCTCTATCTGTTCTTTACAGACCCCTTCATGATTTTGAAAACTTCTCTCCAAGGAAAACAGTCCCAGCAACTCCAATCTATTCTCATAATTTAAGTTTCTCAATCTTGGAGTCATCCTCATAAACCTCTTCTGCACTCTCTCCATTGTGTTCACATCTTTCCTCTACATGATGCCAGTGTTGGACTGTGTGGGACAAAAATCACATGACACCAGGTCATGGTCCAACAGGTTTCTTTGAAAACACAAGCTTTCGAATCTTCACTCCTTCAGGTACTAGAGAGGGAGAGGTAGGCACAGAATTTATGAGTAAAAGATCAAAGGGTCATACAACTGATGCAAACAAATTGAACACACCTAAGCTGGCTGTTAAATGTTAATCAGTCAGTCAATGTGGCATTTTATAAATTCCTACTTTGGAATAAAACCAGTCTGACTCCAGGATAAGACACAGACTCTAAACAAGGCCTCACACCTAAAATGCATTGTCTAACCTAAGGTGTTACCTCTTTTATACTGATAAAATCTTAAATTATCTCGAGGAGGTAACTTGAAAGAAATTTTGGGACTTTGCATGTTAATCAATTGAAACCTATACCTCCATTCTAACTGATTAAAATTTAACAGCCACATTAGGTGTGTTCAATTCATTCGCATCAGGTATATGACCCTTCGATCTTTTACTTATAAATTCTGTGTCTAAGGTCTCCCTCTCTCACTAGCATCTGAAGCCGGAGTGACACTCCAAAAGTTTGTGTTTTCAAATAAACCTGTTGGACTATAATCTGTTGTTCTGTGATTGATTAGATTAGATTAGATTAGATTAGATTAGATTAGATTAGATTACTTACAGTGTGGAAACAGGCCCTTCGGCCCAACAAGTCCACACCGACCCGCCGAAGCGCAACCCACCCAGACCCATTCCCCTACATTTACCTCTTCACCTAACACTACGGCAACTTAGCATGGCCAATTCACCTAACCTGCACATTTTTGGATTGTGGGAGGAAACCGGAGCACCCGGAGGAAACCCACGCAGACACGGGGAGAATGTGCAAACTCCACACAGAGAGTCGCCAGAGGCGGGAATTGAACCCGGGTCTCTGGCGTTGTGAGGCAGCAGTGCTAACCACTGTGCCACCGTGCCGCCCATAATTGTTGACCATCCTCTATATGATACTGTATTTTTGATTTGAAATGTAAAAAGAACTGCCTTAAATCCAAGGGTTGTTGAGAGTTTTCTGAACTTTTTAAAAGCAAGTAACCTGACCCTCATTGTAAGTACTGTTTATACAGCTGCTTGTTCAAGCAGCTCTGAAAATTGTGTTTGCAGATGAGCTCGAGCCAAATGGAGCTTTGGCTGGCAACCCGTAACTGATTGGTCTATGGAACAGTGGCCAGTTCTCAATATCAATGGCCTTCTGGTTGCCAACTACAATGTGATTGGTTCCCAAGTAACTGAACATGTTGGGTGTGAATGTTAGGGAGAAACCATTGGATCTCCACAGAAGCTGTCTCTGTTCTCTGCAGTAAACCCAATCTCCAATGTTAGCCTGAGAAAAGCTTCCCCTCAGCAGTTGCTGGTAAGCAATGGCTCTTAACCATTGAGCTAGAGATTTCACAACTGAGAACCAGGCACTTTCAAACTTCTGCAAGCAAGTGAAAGAATCTGGAGAAGGAGAATTGAGAAGCAAAACTTCTGATCAGTGAAAGGATCTGTTAATAATTCTTGTGAACATTATTATATTCAGGGACTATTAGACTGCCTTCCTTGTCTTTCCCTCTCCCCATAACACCCAGTTTTACTTTCCTGTATATATTTGTCTGAATGATTGGATTAGATTTGATTTATTATTGTCACATGTCTCTAGGTACAGTGGAAAGCTTTGTTTTGCGTGCAGTACAGGCAGATCATACTATACAAAGTGCATTTGAGTAATAGAAGAGAGTGAGGAACACAATGTTACAGCTCCAGAAAAGGTTCACAAAGATCGAGAGCAACAGTAAATTTAAAATTTGAGAAGTCCATTCAGAAGGCAGGGAAGAAGATGTTCTTGAACCTATTAGTACATGTGCTAAGCTTTTGTATCTTCTGCCAGATGCAAAAGTTTGGAAGGTTAAAACCAGAGTGGGAAAGGTCTTTGCTGTTGGCTGCCTTCCTGACGCAGCAAGAAGTATGGATGAAGTCAATGTATAGATGATTGGCTTGCATGACGGACTTGTCTGTGTTCACGACTCTCTGTAATTTCTTGCAGTCTAAGGCAGAACAGTTGCCATACCATGCTGTAAAGCATCCGGGGCCTGCTGTGAAGGTAAACTGAAAGTTATGTAAACTTACCTTGTGAGTAGGTAGAGTGAATGCTGAGCAAGAGCAGACGCAGAATTGCTGAGTAAGTGAGGTAATATATTTGGGTAGTTGCTTTACCCAAAACACTACTTAGAGTCATAGAGTCGTAGAGATGTACAACATGGAAACAGACCCTTCAGTCCAACTCGTCCATGCTGACCAGATATCCCAACCCAATCGAGTCCCACCTGCCAGCACCCAGCCCATGTCCCTCCAAACCCTTCCTATTTATATAACCATCGAAATGCCTTTTAAATGTTGCAATTGTACCAGCCTCCACCACTTCCACTCGCAGCTCATTCCATACACGTACCACCCTATGCGTGAAAAAGTTGCTTCCTAGGTATCTTTTATATATTTCCCCTCTCACCCTAAACCTATGCTCTCTAGTTCTGGACTCCCCAACCCCAAGGAAAAGACTTTGCCTATTTATCCTATCCATGCCCCTCATAATTTAGTAAACCTCTATAAGATCACCCCTCAGCCTCCGACGTTCCAGGCAAAACATCCCCAACCTGTTCAGCCTTTCTCCCATAGCTCAAATCCTCCAACCCTGGCAACATCCTTCTAAATCTTTTCTGAACCCTTTCAAGTTTCACAACAGCCTTCCGATAGGAAGGAGACCAGAATTGCACGCAATATTCCAACAGTGGCCTAACCAATGTCCTGTACAGTCGCAACATGACCTCCCAACTCCTGTACTCAATACTCTGACCAATTAAGGAAAGCATACCAAACGCCTTCTTCACTATCCTATCTACCTGCAACTCCACTTTCAAGGAGCTATGAACCTGCACTCCAAGGTCTCTTTGTTCAGCAACACTCCCTAGGACCTTACCATTAAGTGTATAAGTCCTGCTAAGACTTGCTTTCCCAAAATGCAGCACCTCGCATTTATCTGAATTAAACTCCATCTGCCACTTCTCAGCCCATTGGTCCATCTGGCCCAGATCCTGTTGTAATCTGAGGTAACTCTCTTCGCGTTCCACTACACCTCAAACTTACTAACTGTACCTCTTATGCTCAGATCCAAATCATTTATATAAATGGCAAAAAGTAGTGGACCCAACACCTATCCTTGTGGCACTCCACTGGTCACAGGCCTCCAGTCTGAAAAACAACCCTCCACCACCACCCTCTATCTTCTACCTTTGAGCCAGTTCTGTATCCAAATGGCTTGTTTCCCCTCTATTCCATGAGATCTAACCTTGCTAATCAGTCTCCATGGGGAACCTTGTCTTACTTAGGTAGTGTCTCACACCCAACCTCCCCATTTAAACAAAACAAAGGGTTTTTTTTTAGATTACTTACAGTGTGGAAACAGGCCCTTCGGCCCAACAAGTCCACACCGACCAGCCAAAGCGCAATCCACCCAGACCCATTCCCCTACACCTAACACTACGAGCAATTTAGAATGGCCAATTCACCTAACCTGCACATTTTTGGATTGTGGGAGGAAACCAGAGCACCCGGAGTAAACCCACGCAGACACGGGGAGAATGTGCAAACTCCACACAGAGGAGGGAATTGAACTGGTGCTGTGAGGCAACAGTGCTAGCCACTGTGCCACCGTGCCGCCCACGGTTTTATATGCCGGATTGGTAAGGTAACTAGTTTTTGTTTACTTTTTATTTTTCAATAGTCTCTTTAAGAATTTAGAATAGTGGGAATGGAGGTTAGGGCATTTGAATGTTCCTCCTGCAGAATGTGGGAGGTCACCACAAGTGTCCCTGCTGATTGCATCTGCAGGAAGTGCACCCAAATCCAGCTCCTCGAAAACGTGTTAGGGAACTGCAGCTAGAGCTGGGTGAACTTTAGATCATTTGGGAGGCTGAGGGGATTATTGAGAGGAGTTATAAGGAGGTAGTCACACCTCGGGTACAAGAAGAAAACAGATGGGTTACAATCAAAGGATGGAAAGGGAACTGGTAGACAGTGCAGGGATCCCCGGTGGCCGTTCCCTTCAATAATAAGTATACTATTTTGGATACTTTTGGAGGGGACTACTTACCAGGGGTAAGCCATGGGGTACAGATCCCTGGCACAGAGTCTGTCCCTGTTGTTCATAAGGGAGGGGGCAGAGGAGCAGAGCATTAATCTTTGAGGACTACAGTTAGGGGAACAGATAGAAGGTTTTGTGGGAACAAGAGAGACTCAGAGACTCAGGTTGGTGTGTTGCCTCCCAGATGCCAGGGTTCGTGACATCTCTGATCATTTTCATGGTCCACGCAGGCACTAATCACATAGGTTGGAATAGAGAAGGGGATTTATGGCAGAAATTCCGGAGCCTTAGAGCTAGAACAAACAGAATTGTTATCTCTGCTTTGTTGCCCGTGCCACGTGCTAGCGAGGCAGAGAATAGGGAGAGAGAGGAGTTGAACACATGGCTACAGTGATGTTGCAAAGGGAGGGTTTCGGATATCAAGATAATTGGGGCTCTTTCTGGGATAGGTAGGACTTCTACAAACAGGATGGTCTCCATCTGAACCAGAGGGGTACCAATATCCTGGGGGGGGGGAATTTGCTAATGCTCTTCAGAGGGTTTAAACTAATTAATTCAGCAGGGGGGTGGGAACTTAAATTGTAGTTCCAATGTCCAGGAGGTTGAGAGTAGTGAGGTCACAAATAGAGTTTTAAGGTCACAGGAGTGTACCAGCAGACAGGAAGGTAGTTTGAAGTGTGTCTACTTCAATGCCAGGAGCATCTGGGATAAGATGGGCGAACTTGCAGCCTGGGTCCTGGGACTTTGTTGTTGTGGCCATTTTGGGGACATGGATAGAGCAGGGACAGAAATGGTTGCTGCAGGTTCTGGGCTTTAGATGTTTCAGTAAGACCAGGGACGATGGTAAAAGAGGTGGAGGTGTGGCATTGTTTGTCAGGGACAGTATAATGGTGTCAGAAAGGACATTTGAGGACTCCTCTACTGAGGTTAGAAACAAGAAAGAAGAGGTCACCCTGTTGAGAGTTTTCTATAGGCCTCTGAAAAGTTCCAGAGATGTAGAGGAAAGGATAGCAAAGATGATTCTGGATAGGAGTGAGAGTAACAGGGTAGTTGTTCTTTCGAAACATTGACTGAAAATGCAAGAGTTTGAGTACTTTAGATAGGTCAGTTCATTTTCAAAAGTGTGCAGGAGGGTTTCCTGACATAGTATGTAGACAGGGCAACAGGAGGAAGGCCACATTGGTTTTAGTACTGGGTAATGAATCAGGCTAGGTGTTAGACTTGGAGGTAGGTGAGCACTTTGGTGATAATGATCACAAATTGGTTATGTTTACTTCAACGAGGGAAAGGGATAGGTATATATCACAGGGCAAGAGTTATTGCTGGGGAAAAGGCAATTATGATGCAATTAGGCAAGATTTAGGATGCATAGGCTGGGGAAGGAAACTGCAGAAGATGGATACAATTGAAATATGGAGCTTATTCAGGGACAGCTACTGCGTGTCTTTGGTAAGTATGTACCTGTCAGGCAGGGAGGAAGTGGTCGAGTGAGGGAGCCGTGGTTTACTAAAGAAGTTGAATCTCTTGTCAAGAAGAAGAAAAAGGCTTATGTAAGGATAAGACGTGAAGGCTCAGTTAGGGCATTTGAGAATTACAAGTTAGCCAGGAAAGACCTAAAGAGAGGGCTAAGAAGAGCCAGGAGGGGACATGAGAAGTAATTGGCAGATAGGATCAAGGAAATCCCTAAAAGTTTCGATAGGTATATCAGGAATAAAGGAATGACCATGATTAGGACCAATCAAAGACAGTAGTGTGAAGTTGTGCATGGAGTCCGAAGAGATAGGAGAAGTGCAAAATGAATATTTTTCATCAGTAGTCACCCTGGAAAAAGACAATGTTGTCAAGGAGAATACTGAGCTATATAGGCTACTAGACCAGATGGGATTGTGGTTCACAAGTGGAGGTGTTAGCAAATCTGGAACATGTGAAAATAGATAAGTCCTCTGGGCCAATTAGGATTAATCCTAGGATTCTCTGGGAAGCCAGGGAGGAGATTGCAGAGCCTTTGGCTTTGATCTTTATGTTATCATTGTCTACAGGAATTGTGCCAGAAGACTGGAGGATAACAAATGTTGTCCCCTTGTTCAAGAAGCGGAGTAGAGACAACCCTGTTAATTATTGACCAGTGAGCCTTACTTCGGTTGTGGGTAAAGTGTTAGAAAAGGTTATAAGAGATAGGATTTATAATCATCTGGAAAGGATCTGGAAACTTTATTGAGTTCTTTGAGAAGGTGACTAACAGGTGGATGAGGGTAAAGTGGATGAAGAAGCTTTGGAAAGGATGCAGAGGAGATTTACTATGATGTTGCCTGGTATGGAAAGAAAATCTTATGAGGAAAGCCTGAAGGACTTGAGGCTGTTTTCTTTAGAGAGAAGAAGGTTAAGAGGTGATTTAATAGAGACATACAAGATAATCAGAGGGTTAGATAGAATGAACAGTGAGAGCTTTCTTCCTCGAATAGTGATGGCTAGCTCGAGGGGACACAGCTTTAAATTGAGATGTGATAGACAGAGGACAGATGTCAGCGGTAGAGAGTGGTAAGGGTGTAGAATGGCCTGCCTCCAACAGTAGTAGACTCACCAACTATAAGGGCATTTAAATGGTCTTGGATAAACATTTGGATGAAAATGGAATAGTGTGGATTAGATGGGCTTCAGAACAGTTTCACAGGTCAGCACAACATTGAGGGCTGAAGGGCTGAATGTTCTATGTAATGTTTTCTATGGTGCATCTATTAAAAATTGGTAAAAGTCTCTACAGACATGCCAAATTTCTTTAGCCTTCTGTGGAAGTAGAGATGTTGTTGTGTTTTATTGACCATCGCATCAATGTGTGTGCAGGGGGAGTTCATAAAGAGGTTTTAATTAGTTGCAAAATACCAATGATACAGCTATCAATGCTAGCTGTATTTAAAAAATAGTGTTTCTTGCTAAGTATAGAAACTTGGTCCATGCTTTTTACCGTCCAGGGTCTAAATTGGGGAATTCTGTGAACATTTTAAAATATCTTTAATATTTGTAATGACTCAATGAATGGTGGAACTTGGTTTCCAGAGCATTACCCTCTTAGGGTGTAACAACAGCCCAGCTGCGATCTAACAGGTGTACTGTATAAGTTCATCCTAACCTCCCCCCTTTTGTACACTATTAATGAAGCCTGGAACATGCTTTGATCGAACTGAACAATCTGGGAGAAATAGGCCACAGGGTTAGAACCTTTTATACCTGACCTGTCACTGCCAAAAGTTCAATGATTGGTTCAAATACTGGAGCATCATTCCTGATGGAGCACTGTAAAGCAGGAACTGTAAAGCAGGAACTTTAGCTATGCTTCTGCCTTTTTTGTTAAGATTCAACCAATCAAAGTGCAGACAGATCTTGGTGTCAGGGAGTCAATCTCTCCCTGATCTTATTGCTTTATCCCCCTCCCCCACACACTCCTCCCACCCCATGCCCCTCACCAAAAGCTCATTAGCCCGTAGCCTGAGTTTCAGACTCCTCTCAGTCGGCTCTCTCTATGTCTCTCTCTCTCTCTTTCTATCTCAATCTCCATCTCAATCCCATGTTGTTCCCTTCAGGGCATAGTTAGCCTGCGATGAGCTTCTCTCTCCTATCATCAACCCCGAGTAATCAATAGGATTGTGTGTCTCTGTGGAGCACAAGCTACTATCCAGGGAGATAATTCAATAGAGACAGAACAATTACAACATTTATTGTGGCTTTTTTTTTCTAAATTAGTAAGGGTTAGGGTCAGTGGGTGGTTTAGAAGCTGTCCTTTCATTTTCAGATGTTTTGAAAAATGGGAGTGAAGGCTCCCCTCAAGCAATGTCAAATTAAGGACTTATTGGGAGATTTTTCACAAAATCAGCCAGTGGTATGGAACAGGAAGAGGTCATTAAGTCCAGTATACCCATACCAGCTCATTAAATAAGCATCATTGCCTCATGCTGATTGGCCTGGTGAGATTGAATGCAGCCCATTGCTCATCCTTTGCCCCAGAAGGATGGCGAGGGGTAAGATTATTGCTGTTGTATCTTCACCACACTCAAAGTAAGCCACAGGTCTCAAAGTCACTGAGTAGGGTCTCATTCTTAGAAAGCAGGAACAGGAGTCAGCCATGTGAGCCTGCTCTGCCATTCAATGAGATCATGGCTGACCATCCACTCACTGCTCTGTTCCCACTTTCTCCCTTTGATCCTTGATCTCTTTAGCTTGAAGGATTATATCTAACTGTTTCTTGAAAAATTTAATACTTTGTCCTCAACCTGCCTTTTCGTGGTATGGAATTTCAGAGGCTCACCACGGTCTGGATGAAGAAATTGCACATCTCTGTATTTGTCCCTCCCACCATTTTTAAATCCCATCCCGGTCCAGTATTCACAGAAGCAAGAAAATTCTACTCTTTCTGTTATATACACTTTTCCACCTTCTTCTGTTGGGTATAGAATCATAGAGCTGTACAACACAGAAACAGACCCTTTGGTCCAACCAGCCCATGACGACCAGATACATTCGGTTCTGCTACAACACTTGTTTCTTCAACATTGGCTTTAATGGGATTGAAGGATTTAGACTGTTTTTTTGTAGAACGCAAACTTTCCTTACTGTGTTGGCTATAATGTGATTCCAGCCCCATTAGTTTAATTGGCATGGCTATTGCACAGTTTTCTCATAAAGCAAGATAGCATGAGAACGGAATTATCGCATTATATCAGAGCCAACCATATCCTAAATTAATCTAATCTTGTTTTGCAGCATTTGGCCAATATCCCACTAAACCCTTCCTATTCATTTACCCATCCAGATGCTTTTTAAATGTTGTAAATGTACCAGCCTCCACCACTTCCTCTGGCAGCTCATTGTATACATGCACCACCCTCTGCATGAAAAGGTTGCCGCTTAGATTCTTGTTAAATCTCTCCCCCTCATCTTAAACCTCTAGTTTTGGACCCCTCCCCCCCTCCTCTGGGGAAAAGGCCTTGGCTATTCACCCAATCCATGCCCCTCATGATTTTATGAACCTCTGTAAGATTACTATTCAGCCTCCGACACACCAGGGAAAATAGACCCAAGCCTATTCAGCCTCTCCCTATAGCTCAAACCCTCTAACCTTGTAAATTTTTTCTGCACCCATTCAAGTTTAACAATGTCTTTCCTGTAGCAGGGAAACCAGAATTTAACACAGAAGATATAAAAGTTTGAATTCACGTACACACAAGTTCAAGAACAGCTTCTTCCCTGCTGTTATCAGACTCGCTAGCCACTGGAGAGGTCCCAGAGGATTGGCAAGTAGCTAATGTTGTTCCTCTGTTTAAGAAGCGAAATAGGGATAATACAAGAAACTATGGATGGGTGAGTCTTACATTGGTGGTTGGGAAGCTATTAGAGAGAATTCTTAGGAAAAAGATGTACACACATTTGAAAAAGCATGGCTTAATTAGAGACAGTCAGTATGGCTTTGTACGGGGCAAGTCATGTATTACTAATTTGATTGAATTTTTCGAGGAGGTGATGAAGGTGATTGTTGAGGGTAGAGCAGTGAATGTTGTCTACATGGATTTTAGTAAAGCTTTCGAAAGGTCCCTCATGATAGGCTCACCTGGAAGATTAAGATGCATAGGTTCCATGGTGACTTAGCTGCGTGAATTCACAATTAGTCTGCCCATAGAAGGCAGAGGGTAGTGGTGAAAGTGTGTATTTCAGGCTGGAAGTCCGTGACTAGTGAGGTTTCACAGGGATCCATGCTGGGACCTCTGCTGTCTGTGATGTACATAAATGATTTAGATGAAAGTACCGATGGGTGGTTAATAAGTTACAGATAATACAAAGATTGGTGGAGTTGGTGTAAAAGGTTGTCAGTTGCAAATGTGGGTGGAGAAATTAATCTGGGAAAGTGTGAGGTGCCACACTTTGGGAGATCAAATGTTAAGGAAAAGTATACAGTTAATGGTAGGACTCTGAACAGCATTGATGTACAGAAGGATATTTGGGTTCAAGTCCATATCTTCCTGAAAGTGACCATGCAAGTAGATAGGGTGGTAAAGAAGGCATATAGCATGCTTGCCTTTATAGGTCAGGGAATTGAGAACAAGAGTCAGGATGTCTGGTTGCAACTTTATAAGACTTTAGTTGGACCACACTTAGAGTATTGCATTCATTTCTGGTCGCCACATTACAGGAAGGATGTGGAGGCTTTGAAAAGGCTGCAGAAGAGGTTTACCAGAATGCTGCCTGGATTTAGAGGATATGAGCTATAAGGAGAGGCTGGAAAAACTCAGGTTGTTTCCTCTTGAGTAGTGGAGGCTGAAGGGAGACTTGATAAAAGTTTATAAAATTATGAGATGTATAGGTAGGGTTGGCAGTCAAAATCTTTTTTCCCAGAGTTGAAATGTCTAATACTAGGGGCACACATTTAAGGTGAGAGGGGCAAAGTTCAAAGGAGACATGAGGAGCAAGTTTTTATACACAGAGAGTAGCAGGAGTCTGGAATGTACTGCCAGGTATGGTGGTGGAGGCACATACAATAGGACATTTCAGGGATTTTTAGATAAACACGTGAATATGTAAGGGATGGAGGGAAATCAACCAAGCACAGGCAGAAGGGATTAGTTTCAGTTGGCAGTATATTCAGCACAAAATCATGGGCCGATGGGCTCATTCCTGTTCTATGTTCTGTGTTCCATGTTTTGAATGGACATCTCAAATGCTAATTCTAATCTCTCTCTCTCTGTCTCTCCCTCCCTCTACACCTTCTCTGTGCCTCTAATACTATATTCTGTAACATTCTGTAGTGCCTCCCTGATGCACTTTGTATGGTACAATCTGCCTGTATAATGCACAAAACAACTATATCTCGGTACATGTGACAATAATAAATCAAACTCAAATGTAGTTTATCCCATTTCTCTGATATCAGTCGCGATACAGTTGACAGCTTTTGCTCACTTCCACTTTAGGGGTTTGTCAGTTCAAAGGTCAATCCAGAAGGCACAACATCAGTCGGGTAGTACTGAGGGAGGGCTGCACTGTTGAAGGAGCCATCATTCAGATGAGACTTTAAATCTGATTTGAAGGGCCGAGTTCAGAGAGGAACTCAGAAAGTTCTACTTAGTGTCAAGAAGAAATAGAGCTATTCTTCCTCCTCCAGCTCTGAGAGACATTGGCTGATTCACTAAAACAACCTGCTGTGCTATCACCCTTCCTCTATTACAACAATACATTTGAAAGAACCTGTTGGAATCTTGGATATCCTGAGGGCATATGAAAGAAGAAAGTCTTTTGTCCATTTGTGTGACGGAGGCGAGAGAGATGTTGCCTTGGATTTGCCTCAAATGAACATCATTAAAAGCAGTGGGCAGACAGCTCTCAGATTTCAATTATTCCCCAGTGATTCATGTTGGGCATTATTCCAAGGTTGTGCTGCAGCAGACAGTGGATCCTGCCTTTCAAGAGTGACACCGCAGTTCTGTTGGAACAACTACAGGTGAAGTGAGCATCGTTACAGTGTTAAAAAAAAAATTGCTGAAAAAGCTAAGCAGACGTGGCAGTATCTGTGGAGAGAAAGCAGAGTTAATGTTTCAGGCCCAGTGACCTTTCATCAGAATTGAAGGTAGCTAGGAAAATATTGATTTCTATGCAGAAGATAGGGTGGAGAAGATGGTAAGGAATAAACAATACGTGGAGATATAACCCAAAGAGAGAGAACTGCTGAACAGACAAAGGAACGGGTGAAGGTCAGCCTGGGAGAATGAATGGCTACTAATGGGCTAACAATGTGCTGTATGTAATAGCAGACCATGTGATAACAAGGTTATGTGGGGGTTGGGGTAAAGACATGGAAGAAGGTGCCTCAGGCCCTAAAATTATTGAATTTAATATTGAGACCAAAAAGCTGTCGAGTTCCCAAACAGAAATTGAGATATTGTTCTTCCAGGTTGCACTGTGTTTTGCTGGAGCAATGCAGCAAGCCTGAGTCAGAGATATTGGCCAAGGAACAGGGAGGTATGTTGAAGTGATAGGCAGTTGAAAGCTCAGGGTCTTTTCTGTGAATAGAACATAGGTGTTTTGCAAAGCGGTTGCCCAGTCTGAGTATCGTCTCCCCTAAGTAGAGGAAACCACATTGTTGGCAGCGAATTCAGTCGACTAGATTGGGTGAAGTGCAGGTTAAGTGCTGCTTCACCAGGAAGGTGTGTTTGGGTCTTGGGATACTGAGGAGGGAGGAGGTAAATGGGCAGATGTTACACTTTCTGCGGTTGCAGGGGAAGGTGCCATGGGACTATGAGGGGTTGTTGGGAGTGAAGGTGTGGACCAGAGTGTCCCAGAGGGAATGGGCCCCTGCGGAAGGCTGACAGGGGAGGGGAGGAGAATATATGTTAGTGGTGATGTCTCGCTGGAGGTGGTGGAAATGGTGGCAAATGATCCTTTGGAGGTGAATGCTGGTGGGATGGTAGGTAAGGACAAGGGAGACCGTATGGCTGCTGGAGGAGGGAGCAGAGGGGTGAGAGCCTGGAGCAGACTCGACAGAGGGCCCTGTCAACTATAGTACTGTGGGACCCTCTGTTGAAGAAGAAGATGGACATTTCAGAGGCGTTGTTGTTGAAGTTGACATCATCAGAACAGAAGTGACAGATGGAGGAACTGGGAGAATGGAATCAAGACTTGATAGGAAACAGAGTGCAAAGATGTATAATCAAGAGAACTGTGGAAATCGGTAGGTTTGCAGTGGATGTTGATGAAAGGTTCCGACCTGAAATGTCGACTCCCCTGCTCCTCTGATGCTGCTGGACCTGCTGTGCTTTCTCCAACTCTGCATTTTAGCGAATCTGATTTTCCAACATCTGCAGTCCTCACTATCTCCTAGTGGATATTGGTGGCCAGTCTATCCGCAGAAATGGAAACAGAGATGTTGAGGAAGGGAAAGGAGGAGTCAGAGATAGAACAAGTGAAGGTGAGAAATAGGTGGAAATAAGAAGCAAAATTGATGAACAATTCCCAATTTCAGGCGAGAGAGTCATGGAGTCATAGAGATGAACAGCATGGAAACAGACCCTTTGGTCTAACCCGTCCATGCCGACCAGATATCCCAACCCAATCGAGTCCGACCTGCCAACACCCGGCCCTTTTCCCTCCAAACCCTTCCTATTCATATAACCATCCAAATGCCTCTTAAATGTTGCAATTGTACCAGCCTCCACCACTTCCTCTGGCAGCTCATTCTATACCTGTACCACTCTCTGTGTGAAAAAGTTGCCACGTAGGTCTCTTTTATATCTTTTCTCTCTCACCCTAAACCTATGCCCTCTAGTTTGGACTCTCTGACCCCAGGGAAAAGACTTTGCCTCTCCATATCTCTCATAATTTTGTAAACTTCTATAAGGTCACCTCTCAGCCTCTGACGCTCCAGGGAAAACAGCCCCAGCCTGTTCAGCCTCTCCCTATAGCGCAAATCCTCCAATCCTGGAAACATCCTTCTAAATCTTTTCTGAACCTTTTCAAGTTTCACAACATCTTTCCGATAGGAAAGAGACCAGAATTGCACGCAATATTCCAACAATGGCCTAACCAATGTCCTGTACAGCCACAACATGACCTTCCAACTTCTGTACTCAATACTCTGACCAATAAAAGAAAGCATACCAAACCGGAAGCAGCACTGATGATATTATCGATATCACAGAGAAAGAGTTATGGGCAGAGGCCGGAAAACAACTAGAATAAGGAATGTTTCACGTACCCCACAAAGAGAGAGGCATAACTGAGGCCCATGCAGATACACATGGCCATTCCTTTGCACCATGTGGAACGTGGGAGGGGAACTCAAACCTCCGGTTGGAAAAGCAAGGCTTTCCCTCTTTTCCCCAGAAAACACACAAGTGAATGTGAGCATAGTTTGCTGCTTTGATCTCTCTCCATCAGCCAAAGCCAATGATAATCTGTTTACTTCTGACCTCTTGTCTGGTGAGGGAGGTGTAGACCCAATACCAGGCAAGATGGCACAGGCTGTTGGCCCAATAAGCCCTAAAAAGATCTGACTGAGGATGACATTCAAAACTAAAGCACCTCTAACTTAGTAAGTCTTCCAATGTCACTTCTGAAGGGGTAGCACAGTGGCTCAGTGGTGAGCACTGCTGCCTCACAGCACCAGAGTCCCAGGTTCAATTCCAGCCTTGGGTGACTGTGTGTGTGGAGTTTGCACATTCTCCCTGTGTCTGCGTGGGTTTCGTCCGGGTTCTCTGGTTTCCTCCCATGATCCAAAGATGTGCAGGGTAGGTGAATTGCCCGTAGTGTTAAGTGCATTATTCTTTGGAGAGTCGGTGTGGACTTGTTGGGCCAAAGGGCCTCTTTCCACACTGTAGGGAATCTAAACAAAAAAAAAGCTCCTTTGAACTAAAATATTAATGCTCTTTATCTCCCTCTTCACAGAACTGGTGAGGATTGTCTGCTTCTGATTTGAAGGCATTTAACAGGAGCATTATCAACCAAAGATTGGCACCAAACCACATTACTAAACAGGTGCTGGAACCCAAAGATGTGGTCAAGCACCTCGTTTTTAACATTTTAGCAAAAGGGAAAGGATGAAAAGGGAAATTAATAACTAACATAGAACAGTAATCCTGGGAAACTTTACCAACCCTGAAATTAACTGGCCACAACAGGTATGTGAAGGGAATACAGGTCAATGCTCAAGTGTATTGGAGGGGATTGAATACAAGCAAAGCTGCCCACAGAAGGCTCCAGAATGCTCACAAAAATCCAATCAAGGGGCAACCAAAGATAAAAGGCCTCCCAGAGGCGGGAGAAATAGAATCTACAAGAAGCGACTCCTCCTCCAATCATAGACCCTGTCCCTCCCATGAAGCATGCGCCACTAATCACAGACCCTGGTTCTCCCATGCCACCTTCTCAACGAATCATAGTTCCCATCTCTCCCACCCTGCCTGCTTCACCAATTCTAGATCCTGGTTCTCCAACACCATCTGTTCCACCAATCACATATCCTGTCTGTCCCACACTGTCTGCTCCTTCAATCTCAGGTTCCCATTCTGTCTTCTCCTCCAGATACAGATTCTCTGATTGGAGAAGCAGCAGAGGGCAGAAGGGAAGAAATATTTTTGGTTGAAGTTAATGATTCTGAGGGGGTTAATATCAATGTGACATTGGCTCTACCCATTCTGCTGGGGTCACAATCAGCCTGTGGATGAAGTTGAGTTCTACTACAGCTATCGGAGGAAGCAGATATATCTGTACCAGCTCCTGAATGTCCACTCATTATACTAGTGATGTACTAGTTGGCCAAATGTAGTTGTACTTACTGCTATTGTTTAATAAACCTTCTTGTTCTCCAAGGACAGTACATCTTCCATCGATACTCTATTGCTTTGTGTCATCCGCCACTCATCACCAGATAGGCCTAAAATAAAGCAGATACAGAGGAGGATTGGTGGCAGTGAACCACCTCAGACAATGCTTGTCCAATGCCACATATTAGTAGAGGTGGCAAATGCCACAGGGCACCAGGAGTGCTCCTCTGGAACAATACATCAAGGCTGATTGGATGAGCTGGAATAGTTACACAGCTGTCCATGGGAGCGGAGTAGCAGCTATTCAGCGAGATGACTGGCCTCTGGGTTGTAACCATGTGTCAGCCTTTGGATGGGTGGAGAGGAGAGGGACAGAGGGCAGAGTCAGGATGTGGGGCAGGGGTCAGAGCTAAAGTGTTGGCTAGACCAGGACTGGAGGATGATCTGGTCTGGTCCCAGAGCCATTTAATGCATTAATGATGGCAAAGCTTGCTCCCATAGCATTTCTGCGTCATGTCACTTTCTCCATCACTGGCCATATTTGCTGGGGTTTTTAACCATTCATATTACTCAACATATCAAGAGCTTTCTGTAAAGAGGAGGCAACAAATGTGGTGTGGTTCTTAAATATTATTTAAAAATTAAAGGCTCACAATATGATGTGGTCCATTACAGCACGGTGGTAATGTCCCTACCTCTGTGACAGGAGGCCTGGGTTCAGATTTCACCCATCCCAGGGATGTGCACGGGCTGATTAGAAAATATCTACATTTGATTTTTACAAGGTTTTCAGAAAACTATCAACAAATTATATTTTCTAGTTACGGAAGTAATAGTTTTCTTTTATTCATTGGTGGGATGTGGGCATCGCTGGCTGGGCCAGCATTGACAGCACATCCCTATTTGCCCTTGAGAAGGTGGTGGTGAGCTGCCTTCTTGAATCACTGCAGTCCATTTGCTGTGGGTTGACCCACAATTCCAGCAGGGAGGGAATTCCAGGACTTTGACCCAACGACTGTGAAGGAACAGTGGTATATTTCCAAGTCAGGGTGGTGAGTGGCTTGGAGGGGAGCTTGCATGTAGTGGCCTTGTCCTTCTAGATGGAAGTGTTCGTGGATTTGGAAGGTGCTGTCTAAGGATCTTTGGTGAATTTTTGCAGTGCACCTTGTAGATACTACACACTGCTGCTACTGAGTGCTAGTGGTGGAGGGATTGAATGTTTGTGGATGTGGTGCCAATCAAACAGGTTGCTTTGTCCTGGATGGTATCAAACTTCTTGAGTGTTGTTGGAGCTGCACCCATTGAAGCAAGTGGGGAGTATTCCATCACATTCCTGACTTTGTGCTTTGTAGATGGTGGATAGACTTTGGTATGTCAGGAGGTGAGTTACTTGCCGCAGTATCCCTAGTCTCTGACCTACTCTTCTAGCCACTGTGTTTATGTGGTGTGTCCAGTTGAGTTTCCGGTCAATGGTAACCCCTAGGATGTTGACAGTGGGGGATTCAGTGATGGTAATATTGTTGAATGTCAAGGGGAGGTGGTTGGAGTGTCTCGTATTGGTGATGGTCATTATCTGGCATTTGTGTGGCATGAATGTTACATGCCACCTGTCCAAATATTGTCCAGATCTTGTTGCATTTGAGCATGGACTGCTTTAGTATCTGAGGAGTCACGAATGGTGCTGAGCACTGTGTAGTCATTGGCAAACATCCCCACTTCTGACCTTAATGATAGAGGGATGGCCATTGATGAAGGAACTGAAGATTGTTGGACCTAGGACACTACCCTGAGGGACTCCTGCAGAGATGTTCTAGAGCTGAGATGACGGACCCTCCACAATCACAACCATCTTTCTTTGTGCCAGGTATGACTCTCACCAGCGTAGTGTTTGCCCCCTGATACCCATTGATTCCAGTTTTACCAGGGCTCATTGATGCCACACTTAGTCAAATGTGGCCTTGATGTCAAGGGCTGTCACTCTCACCTCACTTCTGGAATTGAGATCTTTTGTCCATGTTGAAGAACCAAGGCTGTAATGAGATCAGGAGCTGAGAGTGACCATGGCGAAACCCAAACTGGGCATCACTGACCGGATTGTTGCTGAGCAGGTGCTACTTGATAGCACTGGTGCTGACCCCTTCCATTACTTTACTGATGATGAAGAGTAGATTGATTGGGCGGTAACTGGCTGGGTTGGATTTGTCTTGCTTTTTATGTTCAGGATATATCTGGGCAATTTTCCATATTGCCGGATAGATGCCAGTGTTGTACTGGAAGAGCTTGGCTAGGGGAGCGGAAAGTTCTGGAGCACACGTCTTCAGTACTATAGCCAGAATGTTATCAGGGCCCACTGCCTTTGCAGTCTTCAGTGCCTCCATATACTTGATATCACATAAAGTGAATCAAATTGGCTGGAGACTGGTATCTGTAATACTAGGGACCACTGGAGGAGCCCGAGATGGATCATCCACTTGGCACTTCAGACTGACGATTGTTGCGAATGTATCAGCCTTATCTTTTGCGCTGATGTGCCCGGCTCCTCCATCATTGAGGATGGGGATATTTGTGGAGTCTCCTCCTCCAGTAAGTTGTTTAATTATCCACCACCATTCACGACTGGATGTGCATGGACTGCAAGGTGAGACCTGATCCGTTGGCTTAGCTCTGCCTATCACTTGCTGTTTATGCTTTTGACACGCGAGTAGTCCTGTTTGGTAGCTTCACCAGGTTGACAGCTCATTTTTAGGTATACCTGGTGCTGCTCCTGGCATGTCCTCCTGCACTCTCCATTGAACCAGGGTTGAACCTCTGGCGTGATGGTAATGGTTGAGTGGGGGATATGCCAGGCCATGAGGTTGCAGATTGTGCTGGAGTACAGTTCTGCTGCTGTTGATGGCCCACATGGTCCCATAGATGCCCAGTTTGAGTTGCTAGATTGGTTCAAGTTCATTGGTCCATTTATCACTAGCACAACACGATGGAGGGTATTCTCAATGTGAAAGAGGGACATTGTCTCCATAAGGACAGTGCAGTGGTCACTTTTACCTATACTGTCATGGACAGATGCTTCTGCAGCTGGCAGATTAGCTAGGATGAGGTCAAGTATGATGTTTTCCTGTTGTTGGTTCCTTCACCACCTGTCACAGACCCAGTCTAGCAGTTATATCTTTTAGGACCTGACCAGCTCAATTAGTAGTGGTGCTGCTGAGCCACTCTTGGTGGTGGACATTGAAATCCCCCACCCAGAGTACAATTTGCACCCTTGCCACTCTTAGTGCTTTCCTCCAAGTGTGGTTCAACATGGAGGAGTACTGATTCATCAGCCGAAGGAGGACGGTATGTGGTAGCCAGTAAGAGGTTTCCTTGCCCATGTTTAACCTGAAGCCATGAGACTACATGAGGTCCAGAGTCGATGTCAAGGATTCCCAGGGAGCCTCCCTTCCGACTGTATCTCAGTGTGTGCCATCTCTGCTGGGTCTGTCCAGGGATGGTATGGTGGTGGTGGGGTGTTATCTGTAAGGTATAATTCCATGTGAATGACTATGTCAGGCTGTGGTTTGACTAGTCTGTGAGACAGCTCTCCCAATTTCGGCACTAGCTCACAAATGTGGGTAAGGAGTACTTTGCAGGTCGACAGGCTGTTTGTGTTTTCGCCATTGTTTTTTATGGTTCCAAGGTCAATGTCAGGTGGTCCATCTGGTTTCACTTTTTTGTTGTGACTTTCTAGTGATTGATACAACTGAATGGCCATTTCAGAGGACAACTGAGAGTCAACCACATTGCTGTGGCTCTGGAGTTATATGTAGGCCATACCAGGTAAGGATGACAGATTTCCTTCCCTCAAGGGATATTAGCAAACAAGCTGGGTTTTTCTGACAATTGACAATGGTTTCATGGTCATTAGTCGACTCTTAATTCCAGATTATTTTTATTGAATTCAAATTCCATCATCTGCCATGGTGGGATTCGAACCCAGGTCCCAAGAACATTATTCTGGGTTTCTAGTTTAATAGTCGAGGGATAATACCACTAGGCTATTGTCTTGCCTGATTCCTGCAAAATCATTCATTAATGTTGTATCTTTTTTGCATAAGCTTAACGTTTGATTGTTGAATACCTAAAATAAATGGAGGCTTGTTTAAGTCAAATTAATGAAAAGAATCTTATTATAGATTCCAAGTTTGAACAATATGGAATATATCCTTGCATATTTTGGTATTTGTGCTTTCGGCCCATCTAAAGAACTCCCACCCCCACACATCAACACCAAAAGAAGATGTTTTGCAATGATATTTCCTTAGAGAGAAGGTTGAGAGGTGACTTAACTGAGACCTATGAGATAATAGAGTGGATAGTGAGAGCCTTTTCCCTTGGATGGTGATGGCTAGCACGAGGGGACATAGCTTTCAATTAAGGGATGATAGATTTAGTGTGGATGTTAGAGGTAGTTTCTTTACTCAGAGTAGTATGGGCGTGGAATGGCCTGCCTGCAACAGTAGTAGACTCATCAACTTTAAGAACATTTAATTGGTCATTGGATACATACATGAATGATAACGGAATAATGTCAGTTAGATGGGCTTCAGTTTGGTTTCCCAGGTTGGTGCAACATCGAGGGCTGAAGGGCCTGTACTGCACTGTAATGTTCTCTGTTCTCTGATATGATGGCATCACCCAATAAGGGAGCTGGTGAAAATGGAAGGGACGCCCCTGAAATCCAAAAAGTAGCATCCAAAAAGCAAAAATCCCCCTTTGAGAAAATCCGCAAGTCCTCTAATAAATGACCCTGATACAAAAATGATATTCTGACAGTGTTAATAGGATTCCTTTCCATCCCAGTGTGCAAGAAGCTCCACAAGGGAATACTCTCCTAGATGGGGTTGTCATTAGTTGCGCCAACATTTGTTGCCTGGTCCTAGTTGCCCTTGAGAAGGTGGTGGTCAAATTCCTTCTTGAACCAGTTCACATGCTGTAATGTGGAGGTGCCAGTGTTAGACTGGGGTGGACAAAGTCAGAAATCACACCATGCCCGGTTATGGTCCAACAGGTTTATTTGAAACGGCAAGCTTTTGGAGCACTTCATCAAGTGAAGGGTGTGAGTAGACCCTTTGGGAGGGAATTCCAAGTCAAGAGCAGACAAAACTGAAAAAGGAAGGGAAGCATATGGACAAAAATGATCATGATATAATTTGGCATAAGATCATAATTAAGATCATAATGGACCTTGTCAGGGATTGGAGAAAAACTGACTCTGAGAGACTAAGAATTGAATTGGAAGAAGCAAATTGAACAACATTATTGGTCAGCAATGATGGTGAACTGCTTTTGGTAACATTTAAAGTGATATTCATCAGAAATCAGGGAAAAAAATGCGTTCTGCTTTAAAATAGTTAGAATCAATTAAATGGTAATGATCGAGGAGAAAGTGAGGTCTGCAGATGCTGGAGATCAAAGTTGAAACTTTATTGCTGGAACAGCACAGCAGGTCAGGCAGCATCCAGGGAACAGGAGATTCGACGTTTCGGGCACAGGCCCTTCTTCAGGAAGGGCCTGTGCCCGAAACGTCGAATCTCCTGTTCCCTGGATGCTGCCTGACCTGCTGTGCTGTTCCAGCAATAAAGTTTCAACCTAAATGGTAATGATGTCATGGCAATAATGGAAAAAATTGTGGGTGAGGGAAAGGACTTGCATAAGGATAGCAGGGGGAAATATGTCAAGGGAAAATAAATATGAAGACATTAAGAGAAAAAGTTGAAAATAGACAAAGATAAAATGTAGAATTAAATTAGCAAGAAACATAAAACAAAACAATAAAACATTCCACAGATATAAAGAATCTATTGTCACAAATGAATTTTAAAATAAAATAAAAATAAATCAATCAACATTTAATGACTATCTTAAAAATACATTAAACAGTGCAACAGAGATAGCTGTAATAATCACATGACTGAATTTAGCAGTAATCTTCCAGAAGCTTCTCAGAAGCTAACAGTCAGCACATCATTTGTCTCAAAGAAAGAACCCTACGATATAGAATTGCAAGTTACTCCAATCATGTTCGCTGATGTGTTGCTGTCTTTCCTGAAATTGACCACAAGCAGTTATTTGCCTGCATTGCAAATCTTTACCTTGATGTTAACTTAGGCCCTCCCTCAAAGAAACTGGTCGCATGGCTGTGAGTATTGAACCTAATTGCCTTTTAGCCATATAATTTTGAAACAACAGCCCATTAAGGGATCAGCACGACTCTGTACAATATCCATTGACAATACCAAAACCCCCTAATTCTGGGCTACAAAGGAAAACTGTAAAAAGACTATAAAAATTTACTTTCTTCAAGTAATCAACTATTGTTCACCAAAACAATGAAGCAAAAAGTACATTTTACCAAAACGAGAACAAGAGACCTTAATCTCTGTAACTGCTGATTAGCCAATCAACTACCTATAAAGGAATTCCAGACTGCTAATTCCAATTTTGGACCTTTGGACTCCATCTAAAGAGCAATGATACTGATGAATTGATATTTCTCAGTTGTTGTGGACTTATATCATTGTGAATTGAATAATCTCTTTGTCATTTCAAATTTAATCTCTCCCTTTACATGTTTGTGTTATGAGCATGTTTATGGAATTTCACTGTATCTTAGAGTGTGTGAAACAAGCCCTACCCCGGTTTAAATTTAGTGTTGCTGTGCTCCTTACAAAGTCAGAGTTCACAAACAGAAGGGGTGCAGAAATACTGTTTAAAGAAAGGAAAATTAAAATCACAATCTGCTTATGGACAATTGGTGAAAATAAGCAAGGAGATCATTACAGGCAATGATAGCAGATTGCCAAAAAAATAAATAATTATTATACTTTGATATAGAGTCATAGAGTCATAGAGATGTACAGCATGAAACAGACCCTTCGGTCCAACCCGTCCATGCCGACCACATATCCCAACCCAAACTAATCCCACCTGCCAGCACCCGGCCCATATCCCTCCAAACCCTTCCTAATCATATACCCATCCAAATGCCTCTTAAATGTTGCAATTGTACCAGCCTCCACCACATCCTCTGGCAGCTCATTCCATACACGTGAAAAAGTTGCCCTTAGGTCTCTTTTATATCTTTCCCCTCTCACCCTAAACCTATGCCCTCTAGTTCTGGACTGCCCGACCCCAGGGAAAATACTTTGTTTATTTATCCTATCTCTGCCCCTCATAATTTTGTAAACCTCTATAAGGTCACCCCTCAGCCTCTGACACTCCAGGGAAAACAGTCCCAGACTGTTCAGCCTCTCCCTGTAGCTCAGATCCTCCAACCCTGGTAACATCTTTGTAAATCTTTTCTGAACTCTTTCATGTTTCACAACATCTTTCAGATAGGAAGGAGACCAGAATTGCACACAATATTCCAACAGTGGCCTAACCAATGTCCTGTTCAGCAGCAACATGACCTCCCAACTCCTGTACTCAATACTCTGACCAATAAAGGAAAGCATACCAAACGCCTTTTTCACCATCCTATCTATCTGGATAGAGCTATGAACCTGCACTCCAAGTTCTCTTTGTTCAGCAACACTCCCTAGGACCTTACCATTAAGTGCATAAGTCCTGCTAAGATTTGCTTTCCCAAAATGCAGCACCTCGCATTTATCTGAATTAAACTCCATCTGCCACTTCTCAGCCCATTGGCCCATCTGGTCCAGATCCTGTACTAATCTGAGGTAACCCTCTTCACTGTCCACTACACCTCCAATTTTGGTGTCATCTGCAAACTTACTAACTGTACTTCTTATGCTCGCATCCAAATCATTTATGTAAATGACAAAATGTAGAGGACCTAGCAGGGAAATTAATAAAGTGGTTGTGACTTCAGAAGATGAGATTAGAAATGATAGGGCCATGTTTAAATTAAAGAGGAGAATTATTAACTAAACGAATCAAGCTGTAAGTGATTGAATCCCTAGTGCAGATGTACAGTGTAGAAGAGCATGGGGAAGGGGTAGCAGAGCTGTACTTCCAAGTATTTAATGGTTCACTGGTAAAAGCTGCATTGTAATGGGAGTTATGATTTGCCAGTTTAATAGCAGTGTTGGGAATAATGGTGCAACAATCCTGACTGACAGTGGAAACCCTAATCCCAACCCTGACTACAACAGAAAATACTCACATATCAATAGGTTACTTTTATACTGGACATTTCTGGACAGAGTCCTCTGTTAGAACCAATCCAGGAATCCTCGATCCCAGTAGCAAATAAGATCATTGTAGGGGCTGAAACCCACTGTAAGTCCTCTTGAGGCCTGCAGGAAAAACTTACCCAAGGAGTGAGAGACTGCTGCCTTTTCTGAGGTTCCCTCCCAAGTGGGAATGGGGAAGGTCAGCCTCAGCTCAGACACTAGTGAGCATGCTCCAATAGGCCCTGGCTGCAGTCTTCCTTCTGAGACAGACGTAGTGGGCTCAAATCATGATGCAGAAATTCCCACACGAACCTGTAAGCTGTACTTTACCACAGTACGCAGGGTCGGAGTGTCACAAACTTCAAGCTCAGTTAAAACCAAAGGCCTGTTTCACCTTTTGGATTCCTGGCTGTTCCAACAGAATAGTTGGAATCAGTTCTCCCAGGGGTTGACAAGTGGCAAGTAACATTCTAACCACACAAATACCAGGCAATGATCATCTCCAATAAGAATTTGGATAAATGTGAAGTACTGTATTTTGATAAGACAAACAAGGGTAAGGTTTATGCAGTTAATTGTAGGGTTCTGGGTAGTATTAACAAACAGAGACACCTGGGGGTTCAAGTATATAGTTCATTAAAAGTTATGTCATGTGCAGACAGGGTGGTAAAAAAGATATTTAGCATGCTTGGGATGTCATGTTGAGGTTGCACAGAACATCGGTGAAGCTTCTTCTGGACTATTGTGTCCAGTTCTGATCTTCCTGTTATAGGAAGAATATTATTAAGCTGGAGAGGTTCAGAAAAGATTTGCCAGGATGGTGCTGGGAGTGAGCTGTGGGTTTCAGTTACAAGGAGAGGCTGGATAGTCTGAGACTTTTTCCCTGGAGCATAAGAGGTTGAGGGGTCACCTTTATAGAGGTTTATAAAATCAAGAGGGGCATAGTTAAGGTGAATTGCAAAGGTTTTTTCCCCAGGGTAGGGGAGTCCAAAACTAGAGCGTATAAGCTTAAACAGAGAGGGAAGAGATTTAAAAGGGAGCTGAGGGCCTACGTTTTCACACAGAGTGTGGTTTGCATATGGAATGAACTGCCAGAGGAAGGGGTAGATGTAAGTACAGTTACAACATTTAGAAGACATCTGGACAGGTATCACTTAATAGTGGGATGAAGCTGCTCTTTTACCAAAGTTATGTTGTCCTTGGTTTTTTTTCAGGAGTTCATAAACACATAGGTTATGAAAAGTCTAGGCTTGGATGGGGTTTTAGGGTCAATATGATTATAGCTAACAGGCACTGCCTCAGGAAAAAGGCTTTCAAGTTAAAAAAAATCACTTGTACAATGAAAGGGAGTGGTTGGTTCTCCAGCTCAGCTTTTCTCTGGCTTCATTTGGTTTTGGTTTGGTCTGGCTATTCACTGAAAGCGGTCAGGCAGTTTTAAAAGCTGGGGAATGCAAAGAGGCAGGTCCAGGTTGACCCTCCTCTCTTTCTGACTTCTCTCCTGTAAGACCCTGTGGTTGGTTTTACCATTTGTGCCAAGGAGTGTTTATGGGTATTGTTGGAAGTATCTGGAACAGCATCATTAAGTTGGGATGATCGGCTGGATTTTCGGATAGAACATAGAACGGTGACTCAGTGGTTAGCACTGCTGCCTCACAGCACCAGGGACCCGGGTTCAATTCCCACCTCGGGCAACTGTCTGTGTGGAGTTTGCACGTTCTCCCTGTGTCTGCGTGGATTTCCTCTGGGTGCTCAAGTTTCCTCCCACAGTCTAACAATATGCAGGTTAGGTGAATTGGCCATGCTAAATTGCCTGTTGTGTTAGGTGCATTAGTCAGAGGGGAGTGAGTCTGGGTGGGTTGCTCTTCGGAGGGTCGGTGCGGACTTGTTGGGCCGAAGGGCCTGTTTCCACACTGCAGAGAATCTAATCTAATCAACATGGAACATAGAACATAACAGCACAGTGCAGGCCTTTTGGCCCTCGATGTTGTGCCAACCTGTGGTACCAATCTGAAGCTGATCTAACCTACAGTATTCCATTCTTGTCCATATGTTTATCCAATGACCATTTTGCATTCCACACACCTACTCTTCTCTGAGTATAGAAACTACCTCTGACATCTGACCTATATCTAACACCCCTCAATTTAAATGTCCTCTCATGCTAGCCATTACCATCTGAGGAAAAACCTATGTAAGCCCCTGATTATCTTATGCATCTCAACTAAGTCATTTCTCAACATTCTTCTCTCTAACAGAAACAGCCTCAAGTCCCTCAGCCTTTCCTCTTAAGACCTTCCCTCCATATCAGGCAACATTCTAGTAAATCTCCTCTAAACCCGTTCCAAAGCTTCCATATCCTTGCTATAAGGTGGTGTCCAGAACCATACCCAAAACTTCAAATGTGGCTACACCAGAGTTTTGTACAGCTGCAGCATGATCTCATGATTCCAAAACTCAATCCCTCTACCAATAAAAGCTAACACACCATATGCCTTCTTAACAGCCCTATCAACCTGAATGGCAACTTTCCAGGATTAATGTACCTGGACTCCGAGATCTCTCTGCTCATCTGCACTACCAAGAATCTTACCATTTGCCCAGTATTCTACATTCCTGTTACTCCTTCCAAAGTAAATCACACTTTTCCACATTAAACTCCATTTGCCACCTCTCAGCCCAGCTCTGCAGCTTATCTGTGTCTCTCTGTAACCTACAACATCCTTCGCCACTATCCACAACTCTACCAACCTTGGTGTCATCTGCAAATTTACTAACCCATCCTTCTATGCCCTCATCCAGGTCATTTGTCAAAATGACAAACAACAGTGGACCCAAAACAAATCCTTGCGGTAACTAGAAACTGAACTCAAGGATGAATATTTCCTATCCACCACCACCCTGTGTCTTCTGTCAGCTAGCCAATGTCTGATCCAAACCACTAAATTACCTGCAATCCCCCATGCCTCCATATTTTGTGCAATAGCCCACTGTGGGGAACCTTATCAAACGCCTAACTGAAATCCATATCCACTAAATCAACTGCTTTACCCTCTTCCACCTGTTTGTCACCTTCTCAAAGAACTCAATAAGGTTTGTGAGGCATGACCTACCCTTCACAAAACTGTGTTGACTATCCCTAATCAGCTTATTCCTTTCTAGATGATTATAACCCAATTTCTTATAAACCCTTTCCAACACTTTACCCACAACCGAAGTAAAGTAATTTCCAGGGTTAGCTCTACTCCACTTCTTGAACAAGAAGTGTTTTTTTTCATGTCCGGGAGCAGCGAGAGACAGAGTGGAGGTGACGTTGGGGAACAGGAGGTTGCCGGGAAGGTAAGAACTTAGTATATATTTGAGCAGCAGCCAAATCTGAGATACAATGTGTAGTATCTTCCTCCCACACCACCCTCCTCTAACCAGAAGAAAAAGACTGTAAGCTTTTTTTTTCTTCTCTTTTATATACTTAAGTGCATTGTTTGGTATTGGTTGAGTAAAGGCTAAGGCTTACAAAAGCAGGGGACCTCAGGCCTGTGGCATGTGCCTCTTGCTTGATGTGGGAGCTCAGGGATGTGGTTGACGTCCCTGACTCTTACACTTGCAAGAAGTGTGTCCAGCTGCAGCTCCTGTTTGACTGCATGATGGCTCTGGAGCTGCGGATGAACTCACTGTGGAGAATACGCGATGCTGAGGAGATCGTGGATAACATGTTTAGTGAATTGGTCACACCACAGGTTAGAATTGCTAAGGGTGACCAAAAGGCGGTGAAAGAGCAGGAAGGCAGTGTAAGTGTCCCCTGTGGGGATACCGTTTTGGATACTGTTGGGGGAGATGGCTCATCAGGGGAGGGCAGCAGTTGCTTGGATCATGTCACCATGGCAGGCACTGCTATTCAGAAGGGTGGGAAAAAGACTCATAGGGCCATAGTTCTTTTGTAAGGGGAGTAGATAGGCAGTTCTGTGTCCGAAAACGAGACTCCCGGATGGTATGTCGCCTCGCGGGTGCTCAAGCCAGGGATGTCGCCAATCAGCTGCAGAGCATTCTGAAAGGGAAGGGTGAACAGCCAGTTGTTGTGGTGCATACAGGTGCATACCAATGATATAAGTAAAAATACGAGATGATGTCCTGCAAAGAGAATTCAGGGAGCTAGGAGAGAAGTTAAAAAGGAGGACCTCAAAGGTCGTGATCTTGGGATTGCTACCAGTGGCACTAGCCAGGGTAGAAATGAAAGAATAGGCAGGATCAACACGTAGCTTGAGGGGTGGTGTAGGAGGGAGGGGTTCAAACTTTTGGGACATTGGGACTGGTTCTGGGGAAGTTGGGACTATTACAAATTGGATGGTGTACACCTGAACCAGACTGGAACTAATGTCCTTGGGGGAGTTTTTGCTACTGTTGTTGGGGGGAGGGTTTAAATTAATGTGGCATGGGGCTGGGAACCAGAAGAGAAGACTAGTAGACAGTGAGGTAGAAACTAGAGACTTGTAAGGATCATGAAGTTAGCATTACCAAGGCAGAGAGTAGGCAGAGAGCAGATGAACGCAAAGGAACTAGTGGTCTGAAGTGCATATGCTTTAATGCAAGGAGTATAGTGGGTAAGGTAGACGAACTTAGGGCTTGGATTGGTGCGTGGGAGTATGACTTTATTGCGATCACAGAGACTTGTTTGAAGGAAGGACATGATTGGCAACTAAATGCTCTGGGATATAGATGCTTCTGACAAGACAGGGAGAGAAGTAAAAGGGGGGGGGGGAGGAGTTGCATTGACAGGGATAATATTGTAGCTGTGCTAAAGGAGGACACTATGGAGGGCTTAAGCAGTGAGGCATTATTGGAAAGCTGAGAAATAAGAAAGGTGCAGTTACATTGTTGGGGCTGTACTACAGGCCTCCCAATAGTGAGTGTGAGGTAGAAGAACAAATATGTAAACAGTTTATGAAAAGATGTAGAGGCACCAGGGTGGTGGTGGTGGGAGATTTTAATTTTCCCAACATTGGCTGGGATACACTCAGTGTCAGAGATTTGGATGGGGTAGAATTTGTAAAAAGCATTCAGGAGAGTTTTCTAGAGCAGTATGTCAATAGTCTGACGAGGGAAGGGGCCATATTGGACTTGTACTAGGGAATGAGCTAGGACAGGTGGTCGAAGTTGCAATGGGGGATTTCTTTGGGAATAGTAATCACAATTCTCTAAGTTTTAGAATACTCGTAGACAAAGATGAGAGTGGTCCTAAGGGAAGAGTACTAAACTGGGCCAAGGCCAATTATATCAAAATTTGGTAGGAGCTGGGAAATGTGGATTGGGGGCAACTATTTGAAGGGAAGTCCACATTTGAGATGTGGGAGGCTTTCAAAGACAGGTTGAAGATAGTGCAGGATAGGCATGTCCCTTTGAAAACAAGGGATAGGAAAGGCAAGATTCGTGAACCGTGCATGACAGGACAAATCATGCAACTAGCCAAGAGGAAAACAGTCTTCTTAAGGTCCAGGCCGTGAAGAACAGAAAGAGCCTTGGAGGAATTTCGGGAGAGTAGGACAAACATTAAATGAGGAATCAAGTAGGCGAAAAGGGGTCATGCAATAAATTTAGCAAGCAGAATTAAGGAGAATCCCAAGGCCTTTTATTCATAAATAAGAAGCAAGAGGGTAACTAGAGAAAGGATTGGCCCACTAAAGGATAAGGAAGGATGGTTGTGTGTCAAACCTGAGAAAATGGGTGAGATTCTCAATGATTACTTTGCATCAGTGTTCACTAAGGAGAGGGACATGATGAATGTTGAGATTAGAGATAGAAGTTTGTTTACTCTGGATCACATTGACATAAGGAGGGAGGATCTGTTGAGTAGGTGGACAAATCCCCAGGACCGGATGGGATCTATCCCAGGTTGCTGAGGGAGGCGAGAGAGGAAATAGATGGGGCCCTGACAGATATCTTTGTAGCATCCTTAAACACAGGTGAAGTGCTGGAGGACAGGAGAGCTGCTAATGTTGTCCCCCTGTCCAAGAAGAGTAGTAGGGATATTCCAGGTAACTACAGACCAGTGAGCCTGACATCAATAGATTAGATTCCCACAGTCTGGAAACAAGCCCTTCGTCCCAACAAGTCCACACTGACCCTCAGAAGATTAACCCATCCCGACCCAATTCCCTCTAACTAATGCACCTAACACTATGGGCAATTTAACATGGCCAATTCACCTGACCGGCACATCTTTGGACTGTGGGAGGAAACCGGAGCACCCAGAGGAAACCCACACAAACTCCACACAGACAGTTGCCCGAGGGTAGAATCAAACCTGAGCTCCTGGTGCTGTGAGGCAGCAGTGCTAACCAGTGAACCACCGTGCCTCCCAGTGGTGGGAAAGTTGCTGGGGAAAGTACTGAGGGATAGAAACTATTTACATTTGGAAGACAATGGGCTTATCAGTGATAGGCAACATGGTTTTGTGCAGGGGAAATCATGCCTTACCAACTTAATAGAGTTCTTTGAGGAAGTGGCCAAGTTGATAGATGAAGGAAGGACTATTGATGTCATATACAGGACATTTGAGGCATTTGATAAGGTTCCCCATGGTAAACTAATGAAGAAAGTGAAATCACAAGGTGTGCAGGGTGTTCTAGCTAGGTGCATAAGGAACTGGTTGTGCAACAGGAGGCAGAGAATAAAGTTTAAGGGAGTTTCTCAAAATGGACAAACGTGACCAGTGGTGTTCCACAGGGATCAGTGCTGGGGCCACTGTTGTTTGTGATATACATAAATGATCTGGAAGAGGGAACTGTTGGTATGATCAGCAAGTTTGCAGATGAAACAAAGATTGGTGGAGTAGCTGAAAGCATAAGGGACTGTCAAAGAATACAGGAACATATACATAGACTGGAGAGTTGGGTGGAGGAGTGGCAGATGGAGTTCAATCCGGACAAATGTGAATAAATGCATTTTGGGAAGTCTAATTCTAGAGTGAGCCTTGTAAACAGAAGAGCCTTGGGAAAAGTTGATGAGCAGAGAGATCTTGAAGCTCAGGTCCATTGTACCCTGAAGGTGGCTGCACAGGTGGATAGCATGGTCAAGAAGGCATATGGTATGCTTGCCTTCATTGGACGGGGTATTGAGTATAAGAGCTGGCTAGTCATATTAAAATTGTACAAGACTTTGATTCGGCCGCATTTAGAATACTGTGTACAGTTCTGGTTGCCACATTACCAAAAGTATTGGACGCTTTAGAGAGGGTGCAGAGAAGGTTTACGAGGATGTTGCCTGGTATGGAAGGTGCTAGCTATGAAGCGAGGTTGAGTAGGGTAGAAGTGTTTTCACTAGTAAAAAGGAGATTGAGGGGGGACCTGATTGAGGTCTACAAAAACATGAAGGCTATAGACAGGGTGGATAGAGATAAGTTTTTTCCCAAGGTGAAGGATTCAATAACAAGAGATCACAGTTTCAAGGTGAGAGGAGAAAAGTTTAAGGGGGATACACACAGAAAGTACTTTACACAGAGGGTGCTAGGTGCCAGCATGTTGTCAGCAGAGGTAATAGAGGCAAGCATGGTAGATTCATTTAAGGTGCATCCTGCATGAATAGGTGGGGAGCAGAGGGATACAGATCCTTCGAAATTAGTCTTCTAGCATTATTCCTGTAGACAATGACAACATCAAGATGAAAGCCAAAGACTTGGCACTCTCTTCCCTGGCTTCCCAGAGACTCCTAGGATAAATCCCATCCAGCCCAGGGGACTTACCTATTTTTACACTTTCCAGTACGGGTGACACGGTGGCTCACAGCGCCAGAGACCCAGGTTCAATTCCAGCCTCGGGTGACTGTCTGTGTAGAGTTTGTACATTCTTCCTGTGTCTATGTAGGTTTCCTCCAGGTGTTCCAGCTTCCTCCCATAATCCAAATATGTGCAGGATAGTTGAATTAGACATGCTAAATTGTCCATAGTGTTCAGGGATATGTAGGTTAGTTGCATTATTCAGGGGTAAAAATCGGATAATAGGGTAGAAGAATGCATTTGGGTGGGTTACTCTTTGGAGGATCGGTGTGGCCTTGTTGGGCCGAAGGGCCTATTTCCATACTGTAAGGATTCTATGAATTTGTTACACCTCCTCCTTATGATGAGATGACTTACAGTGTGGAAACAGGCCCTTCGGCCCAACAAGTCCACACCAACCCTCCGAAGAGCAATCCATCCAGACCCATTCCCTTATTTTACCCCTTCACCTAACACTATGGGCAATTTAGCATGGCCAATTCACCTCACCTGCACATTGTTGGACTGTGGGAGGAAACCGGAGCACCCGGAGGAAACCCACGCAGACACGGGGAGAATGTGCAAACTCCACACAGACAGTTGCCTGAGGTGGGAATTGAACCTGGGTTTCTGGCGCTGTGAGGCAGTAGTGCTAATCACTGTGCCACTGTGCACCCAATTCCATCTAGTTTTGTGGCCTGCATCTCAGTATTCTCCTCGACCACATTGTCTTTTTCTTATGCGAATACTGATAAAAAGTATTCATTCAGCGCTTCCCCCATCTCCTCACATTCCATGTGCAATTTCCCCCTACTATGCTCGATTGGCCCTAATTTTACTCTAGTCATTCTTTTATTCCTGATATTCCTATAGAAAGCCTGAACGTTTTCCTTGATTCTATCTGCTAATGACTTCTCATATCTCCTCCTGGCTCTTCTTAGCTCTCTCTTTAGGCCTTTCCTAGCTAGTTGTAACTCCCAAGTGCACTAACTGAGCCATCATATCTCATCCTAACATAGGCCTTCTTCTTCCTCTTGACAAGAGATTCAACTTCCTTCATAAACCACGAATCCCACGCTCGACAACTTCCTCCCTGATCAGGAGCATCTCAGAACTGACAGCCAGACTACTGCGACCCCTAGGACTCATAACGGCACACAAACCAACAGCCACGCTCAGACAACAACTCACCAGAATGAAGGACCCGATACCCAACATGAGCAAAACTAATGTAGTGTACAAAATACCATGCAAGGACTGCACAAAACACTATAAAGGACAAACAGGAAGACAGCTAACAATCCGCGTACATGAACATCAACTAGCCACGAAACGACACGACCAGCTATCCTTAGTAGCCACACACGCAGACAACAAGCAACATGAATTCGACTGGGACAACACTACTATCATAGGGCAAGCCAGACAGAGAACAGCCAGGGAATTCCTAGAGGCATGGCATTCATCCACAAACTCCATCAACAAACACATCGACCTGGACCCAATATACCAACCACTACAGCGGACAGCTGAAACTGACAACCGGAAGTGGCAGGGACAGACCACTATAAACAGCGGAGGAAACATCAAAGAAGCGCTTCGCAGAAGGCTCCCAAGCACTGCTGATGTCGCCTAGCCAGGGGACGAAACGTTTGCAACAAAACTTCCAGCTCGGCGAACAGAACCACAGCAACGAGCACCCGAGCTACAAATCTTCGCACAAACTTTGAAAACATAATTGAATTGTGGTCACTATCACAAAAGTGCTCACCCACCTCTAAATCTAACACCTGGCCAAATTCATTACCCAGAACCAAATCCAGTGTGGCCTTGCCCCTTGTTGGCCTGTCTGCATACTGTGTCAGGAAACTCTCCTGCACACTTGGACAAAAACTGACCCATCTAAAGTACTCGAACTATACTATTTCCAGTCAATATTTGGAAATTTAAAGTCCGCCATAACAACTATCCCTGTCACTCTCGCTCCTATCCTCTACATCTCTGGAACTATTTGAAGGCCTGTAGAAAACACCCAACAGGGCGACCTCTCCTTTCCTTTTCTAACCTCATACTACCTCAGTAGATGAATCCTCAAATGTCCTTTCTGCAGTCGTAATACTGTCCTTGACTAACAGGGCGACACCTCCCCCTCTTTTACCATCTTCTCTGTTCTTACTGAAACATCTAAATTCTGGAACCTGCAATGACCATTCCTGTCCCTGCTCGACCCATGTCTCTGAAATGGGTAGGTTAAGTTAGTTGGTATCCTGTTCTCTTTTGTTTGTCATTCATTCGGTAATCTTGTAAATAAACACTATTTTGTTTAAAACTACATGATTTGACTAACTGCATACCTCCTGGAATACTTGTGTTACCCTTGCTTCAAACAACTAGCAAAGTTAAGATCTGGGCTACTTTCTTGAAGTGTTTTGAGGGGGTCTGGCCTGGTCCATAACATGAGCCAGTTATTTTTTCATGTTTTGTGGGATCCTGCTGTATGCCTACTAGCTGCTGTGTTTAGTTCTTTACAAAAGTAGCTATGTTTCAAAGGGACTTTATTGGTTGTGATATGTTTGTAGCATTAAAATGCTGTAACATGTTTTGTGACTGAGGTTGTGGAAGGCACTAGATAAATGCAGGTCCCTGTTTATCCCAACTCAATCATCTCAATCAGAGGGAGATTTGCCTGATTGGTGGGTGGAATCAGTGGAGTGGGGTCTGGGGTTTAGGGTGAGTGCTGCTATGCTGAAGGTGATGTCAAATCTGCTAAAAATTCCTGTCCAGAGATGTGTAAACACCCTCTACATAGCACTGACTGAAGACCAAGCGAGGGCAGTGCAGGTGGGCACCTTCATGGAGAATGTGGGTTAAACTAGAAAGGATTAAGGCCATTTCCATTGCAAGCATCTCCAATTGTTAGGAATCTTCAATCAGATTCCTGCAGAGTCCAGAGTGAATAAATGAGTGAGTGAGTGAGAGAATGAGTGAGAGAGTGACTGCGTGACTGAGAGAGTGAGGAGTGACTGAGTGAGAGAGTGAGTGACTGTGAGTGAGTGAGCGAGCAAGTGAGTGAGAGAGTGAGAGTGATTCAGTGACTGAGTGAGTAAGAGAGTGAGTGAGTGTGAGGGAGTGAGTGACTATGTAAGTGAAATAGTGAGTGATTGAGTGAGTGAGTGTGAATATGTGTCTGTATGTGTGCGCATGCGTGTCTGTGTGTGTCTGTATGTGTGCGCATGTGTGTGTGTAGATATGACAAGGCCACAGAGCCCTGTGCAGCTCCTGCAAACGATCAATACTCATCTAAATGGAAATGAAGAGAGGATCTCCTGAGAAAAGTGAAACAGCCAAGAGTGTGGAGGAGGCAGTAGGAGGTGGGGAAATGTTGGGGGGGTCACAGTTTAAAGAAAACATGTTCCACAGCTGCTTTAACAGTGATGACCTACAGCAAGGCAGAGACTGAGGGAGAGACTGAGAAAGAGTGGGGTAAGGGGGGAGTGGAGAGGGGATCAGGAGGAACAAATTATTGGAGAGTACATGAATGAGAGAGGGAAGGAGAGAGAAAGATTGAGGGGGGATAGAGAGGGAGACAGATAGAGAATGACAGAGAGGGAGAAAAATTGAGAGGGAGGGAGATTGAGAGACTGGGAATGAGAGATTGTGGGAGAGAGATTGAGAGTGAGAAAAAGGGAGAGATTGAGAGTGAGAGAGAGTGAGAGAGAGTGAGAGTGAGAATAAGAGAGAAGGAGACAGACTGAGAGCAAGAGAGAGGGAGAGGCTTCGAGAGGGAGAGAGAAGGGAAGAGAGAAAGAATGAGAGAGAATTGGGACGTCATGTTGAGGTTATACAGGACATTGTGAGGCCTCTTCTGGGTACAGTGTACTATTCTGGTCACCGTGTTATAGGGAGGATATTTATTAAACTGAAGAAGGTTTAGAAAATATACACCAGAGCGTTGCCAGGAATGGATATCAAAATGGACTGAAAAGGCTGGGACTTTTTTCACTGGAGCATGGGGGGTTTGAGAAGTAACCTTATGGAGGTTTATAAAATCATGAAGGGTATAGATAAGATGAATGAATTTTTATCAGGTGGGGGAGTTCAAAATTAGGGGCCATATTTTTAAGGTGAGAGGAGAAAGATTTCAAAAAGACATGAGGGGCAACTTTTTTACACCGAGATTGGTTCAATGGACTGCCAGAATAAAATACAGTTACAACGTTTAAAAGACATTTAGATAAGTGCACGAATTAAAAGTTTGGAAGGATAAAGCAGGTGGGATTAGTTTGGGAACTGGTTGGTGTGGACTAGTTGGGCCAAAGTGTCTGTTTCCGTGCTGTATGACTCCATGGCTGCATGAGAGAGACAGGGAGAGAGCACAGGTGAGACAGTATGAATGAGACTGAGGGGTAGAGAGAGATTGAATGTGGGAGAGGGAGATAGAGAGTGAGGATTTGAGTGGTGCTGGAAAAGCAAAGCAGGTCAGGTAGCATCTGAGGAGCAGGAAAATTGATGTTTCGGGCAAAAGCCCTACACCAGGAGATGGAGACTTGACTGAGTGACTGAGAGCACAGGTGAGAGTGAGAGAGGGAGAGAAAGCAAGGGGGAAAGAGATCCCTCTGTTCCTCCACACTGCCAAGAATCCTGTCTTTAATCCTAAATTCAGCATTCAAGTTCGATCTTCCAAAATGCATCACTTCGCATTTATCCAGATTGAACTCAGGTTTATGGGTGGCACACAGCGCCAGAGACCTGGGTTCAATTCCCACCTTGGGTGACTGTCTGTGTGGAGTTTGCACATTCTCCCCGTGTTTGCGTGGGTTTCCTCCGGGTGCTCTGGTTTCCTCTCACAGTCCAAAACGATGTGCAGGTTAGGTGAACTGGCCATGCTAAATTGCCCGTAGTGTTAGGTGTAGGGGAATGGGTCTGGGTGAGTTGCTCTTCGGAGGGTCAGTGTGGACTTGTTGGGCCGAAGGGCCTGTTTCCACACTGTAAGTAATCTAAAAGTAATCTAATCTAAAAAAAAAACTCCATCTGCCATTTCTCAGCCCTGCTCTGCATCCCACCTATGTCATGCTGCAGCCTGCAATAGCCCTTGATACTATCAACAGCACCTCCAACCTTTGTGTCATCGGCAAATTTACTAACCCATGTATTGAGCTGTACTCTGAAAATTGAACTAAACAATGTGTTCAGTGAGAGTTTCTGTTGCTCAACACTCCATTAGGACCAAGCACAGTGATTTCTGATTTATGCGCACCAATATCCTGGATCACATGTCTGTTCTCTTGCCTTACCCTCCTGACAGCAAGCCGTTGGGAAATTTAAAATAATTCAATTAAAGCCTGTCTCTTTAATTAAAAGTCACACTTCGAACTTTGCTTTAGGTTTTGAGTATAAATGACTCATTGTCTAATTGAATGGCCAAACATTCACAAGGGGCTGAATGGCCCTTGCGTACAGCAACAACAGATCTCGTTCCATTTTGTAAAAAGATCTCCTTTGCCTACTTCAGTGAAGGAGGGGAATAAAACAAGAAAGCATTAACCTGATGGATGGGATGGCCTCCTCCTCTATCCACATTGACTGTCTGCCTCAAGTATGCCCTCAAGCATCTCCTTGTGGTTAGTATATAAATATTGCTAGCAGCATCTGGGAACTTGGGACCTACAAGATGGAGCACAAGGCTAATGCAAACCATGAACAGATATTGTCTAGAGACTATACACAGAAGCACTAAGCTTCGCCAGTGTCTTTTTCCGTCAAGATTCAGTCCCATGTGCTCTGACATAGCTTCTTGTATACATGTTCAGTAGTTATTCTGAGACTGGAGCACAGTTAACATTTTATGTTACATCTCTGTTTTGATCACTGCCTACTATTTACATGACTCACATACACTCATTGAACACCTACAATGTGGAAGCAGGCCATTTAGCCCATTGACTCCACGCAAACTTCTAAAGAACTCACCCCATCCTGTAACCCTGCATTTCTCATGGCTAACCCACTGAGCCTGCACATCCATGAATACTTTGGGCAATTTTAGCATGGCCAATACACCTAACCTTTGGCCTTTGGAAGGACATCACAGTACCTGGAGGAAACCCATGCAGACACGGTGAAATTTGCGAACTGCACACGGACTGCTCACAATAGGTAGAGTTTAACCTGAGTCCCTGGCGCTGTGAAGCAGCAACTGACTACTGAGCCTGTAAATATTCTATGACACCTTCCCCAAGTCTTTATCACTTCCTACCATTTATACTACTTTCACTACTACTGCAGCTCTCCCCAGGTCTCTGTTGCTAACTATTATTTGCAACATTTGCACATCATACAAGACCTCACCCCCCTACCTTAAGTCCCTGTTTTTGTGAAGGTACTGGGAGGATTTTCCAAATCTTCCTTTACATGTATAGAGCTAGTTTTGAGGTTGTTGTTGAGGATCAAATTGTTCCAATTTCATTCTCTGAGATCTTCATTCCCGGTTTCCACTGATCTTGGTTTTGTTCTTGTGATGTCTTCCTGAAGATCAGGAAATGCAACCCCTCCAGCTAATCAGCTTTCAGCCCCATGTCATCTGACATTATCATGTGTTAGCCCCATACATCCACACTCACGAGCTTTGTGAGAACAATGGGACAGTTAGTTGGTAACCAGCAGAGCTTTTTGACCAGGATGGAGAGCACCCAGTCTGGTCAGATGCTCGAGTAGAAAGTCCCAGTGGTGGGAAGACCAAGATATAGAGATACCCAGGAATAAGGAAACAGGGACAGAGTGATTTGGGATTTACATTAATCCAGGCAAAGAAAATTCCATCACAATCCTGATTTGTGCCTTTTAGATGGTGGGCAGGCAAGTAGGAGCTGAGTTACTTGCTTCAGGACTTCTAATCTCTGACCTTCTCTTGTCATCACTATGTTTATCTGGCAACTCCTTTCAGTTTCTGGTCAATGCTAACATCTAGGATATTGATAGTTGGGTATTCAGTGATGGTAACATCATTGAATTTCAAGGGCATCTCATTGGAGATGGTAAATGCCTGGCACATGTGTTGTATGAACTATACTTGCCATTTGTCAGCCCAAACCTGGATAATGCCCAGGTCTTCCTACTTTTGACCATGGACTGCTTCAGTACTGAGGAGATACAAGTAGTGTTGAATATTGCGCAACATCTCAATTTCTGACCTTACGATGGAGGGAAGGTCAATGATGAAGTAGCTGGAGATGGTTGGGCATAGGGCCTTGAGGAACTCCTGCAGAGATGTCCTGGATCTGCAATGACTGACCTCCAACAACTACAAACATCTTGCAATGTGCCAGGTTTGACTCCAATCAGCAAAGACGTTTACCCTGACTCCACTGACTTCAGTTTTGTTAGGGCTCCTTGGTGCCACACTTCATCAAATGTGGTATGAATGTCAAGGGCAGTGACTCTTACCACACATGTGGAATTCAGCTTTTTTGTCTATATTGCACTGAGGCTGTAATGAGCCAACAGCTACCATGTTCCAGTAGGAAAACACAGTTTAAAAGCCTTTGTCTATTTATCCAATCCACGCCCCTCATGATTTTATAAATCTCTATAAGGTCACCCCTCTGCCTCCGACGCTCCAGGAAAAAGAGCCCTAGCCTATTCAACCTCTCCCTATTGCTCAAATCCTCCAACCCTGGCAACATCCTTCTAAATCTTTTTTGAACCCTTTCAAGTTTCAAAACATCTTTCCAACAGGAAAGAGACCAGAATTGCATGCAATATTCCAACAGTAGCCTAACCAATGTCCTGCAACATGACGTCCCAACTCCTGTACTCAATACTCTGACCAATAAAGGAAAGCATACCAAACGCTGCCTTCACTATCCTATTTACCTGCAACTCTACTTCCAAGGGGCTATGAACCTGCACTCCAAGGTCTCTTTGTTCAGCAACACTCCCCTGGACCTTCCCATTAAGTGTATAAGTCCTGCTAAGGTTTGCTTTCCCAAAATGCAGCACCTCGCATTTATCTAAATTAAACACAATCTGCCACTCCTCAGTCCATTGGCTCATCTGATCAAAGTCTCATTGTAATCTGAGGTAACCTTCTTCATTGTCCACTACACCTCCAATTTTGGTGTCACCTGCAAAGGTCTTAAGCTCACATCCAAATAATTTATGTAAATGACAAAAAGTAGTGGATCCTTGTGACACTCCACTGGTCACAGGCCTCCAATCTGAAAAACAACCCTCCACCACCACCCTTTATCTTCTACCTGTGAGCCAGTTCTTTATCCAAATGGCTAGTTCTCCCTGTATTCCATGAGATCTAATCTTGCTAACCAGTCTTGCATGGGGAATATTGTCAAATGCCTTACTGAAGTCGATATAGATCAAGTCCGACATTCCGACCTCATCGATCCTCTTTGTTACTTCTTCAAAAAACCCAATCAAGTTTTGGACACAGCAGTTCAAGAAGGCACATTCCTTTAGATTAGATTACTTTAGATTAGATTAGATTAGATTACTTACAGTGTGGAAACAGGCCCTTCGGCCCAACAAGTCCACACCGACCCGCCGAAGCGCAACCCACCCAGACCCATTTCATTTACCCCTTCACCTAACGCTACGGGCAATTTAGCATGGTCAATTCACCTAACCTGCACATTTTTGGATTGTGGGAGGAAACCGGAGCACCCAGAGGAAACCCACGCAGACACGGGGAGAATGTGCAAACTCCACACAGAGAGTCGCCTGAGGCGGGAATTGAACCTGGGTCTCTGGCGCTGTGAGACAGCAGTGCTAACCACTGTGCCACCGTGCCGCCCAAATGGTTAGTCAACAACATTCACACCTAAGGAATGAATTTTAAATAAAAAGACGTCACTCCAAAAAACCTCCCCTGATGCTACATACATCCGTTGGGATAGACCCTGAGTCAGAAATGAGGCCCAAAATGACCTGACCGGGTAAGTTGGTACAGCCTTGTCTGAATCCCTATTGT
The DNA here is from genome assembly GCF_037043375.1 of Chiloscyllium plagiosum. Lineage (NCBI taxonomy): Eukaryota > Metazoa > Chordata > Chondrichthyes > Orectolobiformes > Hemiscylliidae > Chiloscyllium > Chiloscyllium plagiosum. Next base: position 38,236,158 of record NW_028270183.1, read on the forward strand.
CCTTTGCAAGCAAAGCATTTCTGACAATACTGCACTAAAGGGTCAACATGAATTTTGTTATTTCCATTCATAGGATGTGAGTGTCACTGGCAAGGCCAACATTTGTTGCTCTGTTCCCATTGGCCCTTGAGATGTGTGGCTTGTAAGGGGCCATCACATTTCTGTGTAGAGTACATGTAACCCCAGACCCACCAGACTGGATAAAAGTGCCAGATTTCCTTCTCAACAGGATATTATTGAGCCAGACAGGTGTATTAACAGTAATACATTTATATTTGCCATGACTGATGCTAACTCCAGATGTATTGGTAAGATTAGAACCCAGTCCCCAGAACATTACACTGGTTGTTTGGATTACTAACCCAGTGTTGTTCCCACTCAGACATAACCTCCACATTCACACCTGTTAGAGATGACAGTTATCCACTGTATCATGGGTGACAGCCAAGGTTAAAGCCTGATTTTTTCTGATTGGATCAGCCAACATTATCTTCCAAATATTTGCTTCCTTTTCCCTCTGAGGGAGTAACTTATCATTCAATGGTATATAGAAACCATCTAACATTTTCATTTCTTGAAGCCAGTAAGTTGCCCACTTCTTTTGAACGGTGCATTTTAGTTCATGACTGCTGGTTTAGTTGTGCAGTTTGGTTTACGCCACAGTGTTCAGTGTGGGAGTCCAGAATCTGAGGACACTGAGGCTGGTTTACCAATGCTGGTTGTTATTGGGTAAGTAGACCAGGAAATTACAATGCATGAAATGAATGAGATGGGATGATGTGGGGTGGGAGGGTGGTGGGGAGGGTTTGGGTGTTGCAAACAGGTTGGAGAGGGATGAGCAAGTGTTTGGGTTGATGGGGGAGGAAGTAGAGTAAATGGTAATGGGTGATTGAAATGAAGATTTTGGGGAGAGGTAGTTGAGTGGGGAGGGGGCTAAAGAGGGAAGGAGGAGGGGTGACAAAGCAGACAAGAGGAGAGCTGGAAAATGAAAGAGAAGGTGAAAAATCAAGGAAAAGCAGGGAAAGAATGGGAAAGTAGGCTTGGCCAAGCAGGGGCAGCAGTGGGGACAGGTAGGGTGAGCTCTGTGTAGTCCAGTAGACCCTGTGAGATATCATTTTAGAATGTGGTACAAAAGTCAACTCATCAAAAGCTGGGTTTCTCTGATGAAAGATAGCGTTTGGACATGGCCTTGCTGCGTGTTACATCCTGGGGGAAAAAAAGCACTGAGTGATATTAACTGTCGCATTTCTTCCTTCGACAGCCGAGAGTAATGGGGCGGGGGGCATCTCCTGAGGGACTCCAGAATCTAGAGAGAAGATAACTTCAAATCCTGGGCTCTGTCACAGTATTAACATCACTCAAATAGGGAACAAAGTGGCTTTTATACCTGGCATCTCCTGCAGATCAATAGAGCTTGCATGCTGAGCCAGGTTTATGGTAAAATTAAATCCTGTCAGAACTGATCAGCTCATCGAGGGAAGGGACAATTGTTCAACCATCAGTGAGTCAAGGGAACAGCCAGGAATACGATGTGGGGAATGTCAGACAGGGTCAGGTTGACTGATCAGGAGCATGGCTAGTGAAGGATGTACGCAGACTGGAGGTGCCAACGAGGTGTTTTGGGCAGACAGCACAGACCATCGCGATGAATTGGGCACGACAGCTGTCCGACTGGGTCTAAAGGACCATGTCAGATTGATTACAGAAGAGTATGTCAAGCCAACTCTGTAAAAGACACCGCATTAGGATCTGTCAGACAGTGTCAGGCAGAAAGGGAGCATAGCGAAGACATTGAGAGATGGATTGTCAAAGACAGCCTGTGTCACAGTGTGTCGAGGAGGTCTTTTTAAACAGATTGTGTGAGCTGGGTTGCGAATAATTATCTGTATTGGATTTTCCAAGGCTGAAGCTCACCTTGACAAAGATTACTACACCATCTAACCCAACAGACCAGAACCCTCCTTTGACTATATCAGTCTTGTTTTAGGGATGGATGTAAAGAGGCAAATTTGGTTTTCCCTGTTTGGGTCTGGTGACAAAATCTGTGGAACCTCAGAGTTCTGTCAGCACAAATTTCTTCCCGATGAGTAGAGCATTTCGACCTCTTCCATAACAGGACAGCAATGGTTGTTATATTGCATTCCAGTCAGCGTACCTTTAAGAGACACAATACGTCAGTATACATTTAAAACACATAGTATGTCTGTGTACCTTTAAGAGACACAAAATATCAATGTACCTTTAATACTAATGACATCATTACCTGACAGTATAAGGTTTTCAGGCTCCATTTTAACTAGGGTCACTTGCAGCATGACATGTTTGTATACCGTACAATAGCCCAATACTAAAATAGGATAGACTGCTATATTGCCTAATGGTACTGCCAAATAATGCTAAATACTAGCCCAGACACATCAGTTGCTTGCATTTATTTTATTCTCTTGTGGTACATGGCATCACTGGCTGGATCAGCATTTAGTGCCCATCCCTAGTTGCCATTGAGAACTTTTAGATGTTATGGATATCAAAGGGTAACAGGGCCATTATAGGAAAATGATGTTGAAGTAGATGATCTGCCATATCTACTTGAATGGTGTAGTAGGGATGAGGGGCTGAATGGGTTCCTCTTGTTATCTGCTACCTGCAGACTCTGGTAAAAACAATGACTGCAGATGCTGGAAACCAGAAATCGACCTCACCCTAGTTCCAAACTGCCAGCTCAGCACTGTCCCCATAACTTGTCCGGACTTGTCCTACCTGCCTATCTCATAGAACATAGAACATAGAACAATACAGCACAGAACAGGCCCTTCGGCCCACGATGTTGTGCCGAACTTCTAACCTAGATTAAGTACCCATCCATGTACCTATCCAAATGCCGCTTAAAGGTCGCCAATGATTCCGACTCTACCACTCCCACGGGCAGCCCCCACCACTCTCTGGGTAAAGAACCCACCCCTGACATCTCCCCTATACCTTCCACCCTTCACCTTAAATTTATGTCCCCTTGTAACACTCTGTTGTACCCGGGGAAAAAGTTTCTGACTGTCTACTCTATCTATTCCTCTGATCATCTTATAAACCTCTATCAAGTCACCCCTCATCCTTCGCCGTTCCAACGAGAAAAGGCCGAGAACTCTCAACCTATCCTCATACGACTTCCTCTCCATTCCAGGCAACATCCTGGTAAATCTTCTCTGCACCCTCTCCAAAGCTTCCACATCTTTCCTAAAGTGAGGCGACCAGAACTGCACACAGTACTCCAACTGTGGCCTAACCAAAGTCCTGTACAGCTGCAACATCACTTCACGACTCTTGAATTCAATCCCTCTGCTAATGAACGATAATACTCCATAGGCCTTCTTACAAACTCTATCCACCTGAGTGGCAACCTTCAAAGATCTATGTACATAGACCCCAAGATCCCTCTGTTCCTCCACCTGACTAAGAACCCTACCATTAACCCTGTATTCCGCATTCTTATTTGTTCTTCCAAAATGGACAATCTCACACTTGGCAGGGTTGAACTCCATCTGCCACTCCTCAGCCCAGCTCTGCATCATATCTAAGTCCCTCTGCAGCCGACAGCAGCCCTCCTCACTGTCCACAACTCCACCTATCTTCGTATCATCTGCAAATTTACTGACCCACCCTTCGACTCCCTCATCTAAGTCATTAATAAAAATTACAAACAGCAGAGGACCCAGAACTGATCCCTGCGGAACTCCACTTGTAACTGGTCTCCAGGCTGAATATTTACCATCTACCACCACTCTCTGCCTTCGACCGTTTAGCCAGTTTTCTATCCAATTGGCCAAATTTCACTCTATCCCATGCCTCCTGACTTTCCGCATAAGCCTACCATGGGGAACCTTATCAAATGCCTTACTAAAATCCATGTACACTACATCCACTGCTCTTCCCTCATCCACATGCTTGGTCACCTCCTCGAAGAATTCAATAAGACTTGTAAGGCAAGACCTACCCTTCACAAATCCGTGCTGGCTGTCCCTAATCAAGCAGTGTCTTTCCAGATACTCATAAATCCTATCCCTCAGTACCCTTTCCATTACTTTGCCTACCACAGAAGTAAGACTAACAGGCCTGTAATTCCCGGGGTTATCCCTATTCCCTTTTTTGAACAGGGGCACAACATTCGTTACTCTCCAGTCCCCTGGTACCACCCCCGTTGCCAGTGAAGACGAGAAGATCATTGCCAACGGTACTGCAATTTCCTCTCTTGCTTCCCACATAATCCTAGGATATATCCCGTCAGGCCCGGGGGACTTGTCTATCCTCAAGTTGTTCAAAATGTCCAACACATCTTCCTTCCTAACAGGTATCTCTTCTAGCTTACCAGTCCATTTCACACTCTCCTCTTCTACAATACGGTCCCTCTCGTTCGTAAATACTGAAGAGAAGTACTTGTTCAAGACCTCTCCTATCTCTTCCGACTCAATACACAGTCTCCCACTACTGTCCTTGATCGGACCTACCCTCGTTCTCGTCATTCTCAGGTTTCTCACATACGCATAAAATGCCTTGGGGTTATCCTTGATCCTATCCGCCAACGATTTTTCATGCCCTCTCTTAGCTCTCCTAATCCCTTTCTTCAGGTCCCTTCTGGCTATCCTGTATCCCTCCACTGCTCTGTCTGAATCCTGTTTCCTCAACCTTATGTAAGCCTCCTTCTTCCTCTTTACCAGACATTCAACCTCTCTCGTCAACCAAGGCTCCCTCTCACGACCATTTCTTTCCTGCCTGATAGGTACATACATATCATGGACACGTCGTATCTGCTCTTTGAAAAAGTTCCACATTTCCACCACATCCTTCCCTGACAGCCTAAGCTCCCAACGTATGCTCCTCAAATCCTGCCTTACAGCATCGTAATTTCCCTTCCCCCAATTATAAAATCTACCTTGTTGTGCGCACCTATCTCTCTCCATAACCAAGGTGAAAGTCACAGAATTGTGGTCACCATCACCAAAATGTTCACCCACTAACAAGCCCACCACTTGTCCCGGTTCATTACCGAGTACCAAATCCAATATGGCCTCCCCTCTGGTTGGACAATCTACATACTGCGTTAGAAAAGCTTCCTGGACACACTGCACAAACACCGCCCCATCCAATCTACTTGATCTAAAGAGCTTCCAATCAATATTTGGGAAGTTGAAGTCGCCCATGACTACGACCCTGTGGCTTCTGCACCTTTCCAAAATCTGTTTCCCAATCTGTTTCTCCACATCTCTGCTGCTATTGGGGGGCCTATAGTAAACACCCAACAAGGTGACTGCACCTTTCCTATTTCTGACTTCAGCCCATACTACCTCCAGAGGCAGATCCCCCTCAAACTTCCTTTCTGCAGCCGTTATACCATTTCTAATTAGCAATGCCACCCCCCCTCCTTTTTTCCCACCCTCCCTAATCTTACTGAAACACCTGTAACCAGGAACCTCCAACAGCCATTCCTGTCCCACATCTATCCACGTTTCCGTGATGGCCACAACATCGTAGTCCCAGGTACCGATCTCCTTTCCATCTATCCACTCCACCTCTCCTCCCTGACCTATCACCTTCATCCCCTCCCCCACTTAGCTATTGTACTCTATGCTACTTTCTCCCCACCCCCACCCTCCTTGAGCTTATCTCTCCACGCTTCAGGCTCTCTGCCTTTATTCCTGATGAAGGACTTTTGCCCGAAACGTCGATTTTGCTGCACTTTGGATGCTGCTTGAACTGCTGTGCTCTTCCAGCACCACTGATCCAGTATCTGCAGACTCTGGCACATGCAAAGCACTCTGTGACTGAAGGAGTGGGTAGATGCTCCATTTTTGAGGTCTGTGTGCTCTTCCAACACCAATTGTCTTTTGTGATCCAATTAAAGCTCTTTTTGCCAAAGGTTCAATGAATCCTAATGCCTAGCCACATGTCAGGGCTTTAGTTATGATGGAGAGGTGGAGCTGGCATTCACTCCAACAGCGAAGGCCAGAAGAAGATCTGAGAGAGGAATAAACAAGAAATAGGAACAAGACTAGGTCAACCAACTCCACAATCAAACAGGATTCGGCCTGTCCCTTTCCATCTTATCTCTTGTAAACTATAAGAATAAGAGAAATCAAATATTACTACTAAATATGCTGGTTCAGGATTTTGGAACATTTCAAGATCAGTTAAAGACAGTGGGAGTTGGTCAATGAGCGGCAGACCTATCCTGAAAAAACTTACAGATGAGAGACCAAGACAAAGAAAAATATCATCATACATCAAAAGAGGTAGGGAAAGGCATTTCCTGGGTGTGGCCAGTATTTATTGCCCATCTCTAGTTGCCCTTGAGAAAGGAGCAAGTGGGGACTGCAAATGCTGGAGATCAGAGTTGAAGAGTGTGGTGCTGGATTAAGATGGGAAGGGACAGCCCTAATCTTGTTTAATTGTGGAGTTGATTGGCCTAGTCTTGTTCCTGATGCTCGAAACGTCAACTCTCCTGCTCCATGGATGCTGCCTGACTGGCTGTGCTTTTCCAACATCCCACTCTTCGACATGAGAAAGGAGCAGTGAGCCATCGTCGTAGGTTGACCCACAGTTAGGGAGGGACTTCCAGGAGTTTCACCTTCAAGGAAAGGCCTAATCACTAGAATATTAATCTGGAGATTCAGATAATGTGTGAGGGGTCTGGTTTTGAATCTCATCAAGGCAGATAGTGAAATTTGTATTCAATAAAAAAAAATCTGCAAGTTAAAACATCTAAAGATGTCTATGAATTCATTGTTAGAAAAACTCATCTGATTCACTAATGTCCTTTAAGGAAAGAAACTGCCACATGGTCTACATGTGACTCCAGACCCACATAAATGTGGTTAACTCTTAACTACCCTCTGGGCAAAAATTTAAAAATACTTGTTTGATCCAGTGACACGGAAGGAACAGCAATATATTTCCAAGTCAGGACAGGCATTTGCATATATCCCTCTAGGTGTTTAGGCCCGTAGAACTGGAAGCTGCTTTTGATGGGCCTCTGGTGAACTTTGATGCTGCATTTGTAGTTGGTCCATGCACCTACTGAGTATCAGTGGTGGAGGGAGTGGATACTGAAAGATGGTGGACGGGGTGCGAATTAAGCAGCAATTACAAACACTGAGACAAAAGAGGACAGTAAAGACCCTCTGATCAACGTCTTCCCCTGAGTTGTGGTACCTACAGTTGCACCCACATGCAGCCATCAGTCCTTTTATGTTGCCATATTTAGTCAGACCTGAATTTCCAAGATATCTCTAAATTTCTATCTCTCTCTTTCTTATCCCTTCCCCTGCACCTCAAACCTTAAGATTATGTTTTTTAACCTCTCCCAGGAGATCACATATTGTTGCTCAATTACTCTGGCACTAGATTCCTGGCAATACCTGCTATTTTCGCAAAGTGCTGAGAGAGGCAAAAAGAGACAAAGACAGACAGTTAGAAAGAGCTTGAGGAAGATTTTAAAAAGGCAGCCATCCAGAGAGGGTGATACAGGCAGTGTGACTGTATGAAGGCAAAGACTGAGATATATACACACACACAGGCTCATACACTCAGGTATAGAGATATACAGACACAGAGTAAGAGAGAGAGAGAGAGATGCACCCAATAGGACCCACAAAGAAAGAGATGCTCTAACAAGCAATGACCACAGAATTGACATGTTGTTTAGATTTTATGACAAATTGAAGAGGGCAAAAACGTTTAGGACATCCTTTGACTAAACAGATTCCTTGCCCAGGGTCGTCTGGTAAAATCCGTAAGACATGGAGACACTGCAGCGCCTAAACTGGCGTTTTTTTTTCTCACATTTAATTTTACTGCACATGACAGAAAACACTGGCTTTAATGATCCTGTCAGCTGTGACCCGGAGATGAGTAGAGTTTAATTATAGCAGCCACGCAGCACTGACAGTGTGTCACTGATGATGGCTCCTGTGAATTAGCAATGGAAAAGGACAAAGAGGAGGTGACAGATATCGAACTTCTCATGAAAATTCCCGTCACTAATACACTGCTCTCACTAACGGACAATCCACTTCACACAGTCAGAATATTGAGGGGGCAAGGGTAGCCCTCATAATACAAATTGTGAAATAGCTTCCCTGAAATCTGAGTGTTCACACGAAGAGGCAGATTTAATTCTGAAATATATATACTTTTTAAAATCATCTGTCCACACCCCCCGCCCCGACAACTGTTCCTATGATAGATTCCTATAGCTATAATGCCTACTCCCAATGTAAATGTGTCACTCTCTACTTGTTCAGAGGAAATTGGCCAGCACCATCACTGTTGAAGTATGTCTTTGCAGGGTGATAAGTTTACATTGATTAAAAAAAATCTATCAAGAATCACAGAGAACTTATAGCTCTGTAACAGGCCATTTGGTCCAACCTGAGTTTGTGTTGATGCTTATTCTGCATATAAAGCAGACCTTCCTGTACTTAACCATACCTGTTCTCCCTCCCACACCTATCTGTCTTCCCTTTAAATGTATCTATGTTCTTCACCTCAGTCTTTCCATGTGACGTCCTGTTGGGCTAATGAAGGTTATCCAGAATTTCTTCTTTGAGTTATTAGTGACTATATTAGATTGATGGACATTTTGGTCCACTCTTGATCATCTATGAAACAATGGAAGGGTTGCTGAGAGTGCGATCAGTGGTATATCCTCCAAGTAATTATACAGTCAGAGGTTTGCTGACTGTACAGTATTTAGTTCATTCGCCAATTATTAGGTATTGAAAGACCTAAGCAGCTATTGAAGGTCTAAAGGTGGCAAGTAACATGCACTAGACATATTAACAGGCATGGCCACTCCAACAGCACCATACAGTGGCTACAAGAACAGGTCAGAGGCTGGGAAATCTGCAGTGAGTAACACACCTCCTAACTCCCAAATCCTGCTCACCATCTACAAGGCACAAGTGTGATTGGATACTCCCCATTTACCTGGATGGACGCAGCTAAACAACACTCAAAAAGCTTGATACTGTCCAGGGCAAATCAATCTGTTTGATTGGCACCATATCTGCAAACATTCAGTCCCTCCACCATCTCTGGGCTCTTCGCCAGCTGACCTAACACTCACTCACCTTGAACTTGGATGCTCACAGTCACCTTTTCTTCAGCACTCTCCCTCCGTCTGAGGTCAGTCAGGTAGACCTCAGAGAATGTGAGCTCCCTGATTGGGGCTGTTAATTTGGTCCAATCAAGGAGCCCTGGCTGACAGCTGCAAACAGAGGGGCTCCTCACTCGAGGGACTGGTTCTGAGCTGGCTGGTCAGAGTGCATGCACTGTGCATGAGTAAATAAAGGGTGACTTGGTGACCAGCCTCTATGATATTATTTTAGCCTCGGTTTAAGTCAAGGGAGATAGCTTTCAGTGAGGAGACCCCAGTACAGTACATCAATAACAGCCTCTGATACTAATCTAGAGGATCGGTACAGTCAGACTGCCACTCCATAGCGGGTGAGAAGCTACCACCTGGCTTGGCTCTTCTTGCCGATTGTTGGCTGTTTTCTTCTGGGATGATAGTAGGGAGGGATTGAATGGGATGGATGTGGATGGCACACCTTGTGCAGGTGAGGGAAAGGTGCTGGGATGTCCCGGGTGAGTAAGTTGGCAGTGCAGAGGTTTAGGAGGATGTGGTGTTCAGGTGGGTGAGAGAGAGTGAGGGAATACTTTCCACTTAATAATGAAAGGGGAGGCAATGATTCTTGAGATGGATGCAGTGGCAATATAATGAGCACAAGAGAGCAGATAGTGGCATTTACCCCGAAGGGATGGAAAAGGTCATTGGCCTTCTGCCTCCATTGTTGGGTGTCCTTTCAGGTGGCTGAGACTGCAATGAGCTGGGGTCGGGGAGGCACCCCAAATACCCACATCCCCAGTCCCCACTCCCACTCACCTCCCCTCCCATTCCCCCTGCACCACATATCTTCATCCATATCCTCTCACACAATCCAACTCCCCCACTTCACCTCCCCCATTCCCATTCCCCCTGCCTATTCCCCTTGTCCATTCTCCCTTCCCCATTCCTTTTCCACCACTTCTCCTCCCCATTCCCCCTCTCCCACTTCCTGACACCTCCACATCCCCACTCCTCATGCCCCCTCCCCACTCATACTCCCTCCCTCCTATCCCTCTCCCCAAATAACCTTCCCCACTCCTCCCCATATTCCCTCCTCCATACTCCCCCATTTGCCCTCTCCCACTCCTATTCCCTCTGCCTATTCTCCTTCCTACACCCCTCCTCCCCACACCCCACTCCTCAAGTCCCCACTCCCACTCTCTCATTCCCACTCTCATTACCCATTCCCCCTCCCCCATTCCCAATCCCCCTCCCCCACACTCCCTCCCCATGACTTCCTGCATTCCCATTCCCCGTCTCTATTCCTGCGCACTCTTCCTCCCTATTCCCACACCCCCAATCCCACTTCCCCACTCCCTCATCCCACTCCTTCTTCCCTCACCCCCTCCCCTGCTCCAATTCCCACTCTTCCGCATCCTCTCCTGCACTCCCATCCCCCCTCTCCATTCTTCCTCCCCACTCAACCCACACACTCCCTATCCCCCCAACTACTATTCCCCCCTCCCTCAACCCTTCCCCACAGTCCCACTTCCCCAGTCCCATTTCCCCTCCCATATCTCCTCTCCACACCACCCCACATTCCCACCTCACATACACTCCTCCTCCCCATTTCTACTCCTCCACTCCCATTCCCCCAACCCACATACACTCCCCACACCCCCTACCCAACTCCTACTCCACCACACACCCCAGCTCCCATTCTCCACACCTCTCGGCTACTCCTACTCCTCCACATCCCCTCCCCATTCACCATACACCCCCCCCTCCCCTAATCCCCATTCCCCACTCTCCCTCCCCCACATCCCCTCTCTCAAACTTCTCCATCCCAACCTTCTCCCCCACACCCTCTCCATAAATCCCCTTCCCCCACAGCCCCTCTCTACTCCTCTTTCCACTCCCACTCTCCAAAGATCCCCTCCACTCACCGACACCCCATTTCCCTGTGTCTCCCTTGCATGGGTTTGCTGTCAGTGGATGCCTACTTTATCCTCCCTCTTCGCTGCTCCCATTAACACTTCCTTTGCTCTTTGCTTTGTTGCTCTGGAAACCTGACCAATCCATTCCAGTTGCTCCTTCTTCAACAGCATCAAAGCCATTGCTTTTGCAGCCCCTTCAGTTCTGAAGGAGGGTCATATTGAACTCAAAACACCAACTCTGTTTTTCTCTCCCCAGGTACTGACAGACCTGATGAGTTTCTCCGGCACTTTCTGTTCACCATCCTTCACCATCGGTGTAGCTCTTTATCAACTTGTGCACCTCATGTACATCCAAATCTCTCAGATCTTCCATATTTACATGGCTTATACTTTCCACTGTTACAACATGGGATAAACTCTCCGACTTAATTTAAAACCAACAACACAGAAAAGATTCATTCCGTGCAGTAATCTGTGAAAAGCTGAGACGTCAAGAATTATTTGAAGTAAAAATTAACAACTTTATTTCTTCAAGTATAACAGAGAATAATTGACTAACAACTATTTACAACTCCATCCTCTAACCTACCGTTTACCTTCCCCTTCCATAATACTAGTCCAATAAAACCCCCAATAAAGATTAACAAAAACAAAACTCCTGATCTCAAAACCAGATAGCTTTCAGTTCTTCTATTTGGATCTTCCTGTGCCTTCTTTTCTTCTTCTTAGCGATTCTGCTTTACAGGTTACTGATCAATAAAGGTATTCCTGGAAGAGCTATTTTTCAGGCAGTCTTTTTATCGACTGGTAGCTGGGCAGTTCTCCTCTCAACTGTTCAATGTTTGCTGGTCTTATACTCCCAAAGCATTGGATTGACTTTTAAGATTGTCAATATACTCAATTCCAATTTAATTGCATGTTGGCATTTTTTGGGGTATAATTTAAACTGATTGGCCTAATTCAAACCTGTTTTGTCATTTCCAGGCAACCAGCTAATTTAGCTTTTGACCAAGTGTTACATTGTTACCTTATTGAGACCACTTGGTGCTGTCAGGTAGCTCTACCAGCTTTTAAATCTCTAAAGGTCTAGTACTTACGAAGATGTGGATGTACTGTACCCTCATCAGTGTGAATACTGAAGAAAAGTATTCATTTAGCGCATCTCTTATCTCCTCGGACTCCGTGCACAACTTTCCACTACTATCCTTGATTGATCCTCATCTTTCTCCAGTCATTCTTTTACTCCTGATAACTTGTAACTCTCAAGCGCCCTAACTGAGCCTTCACATCTCATCCTAACATAAGGCTTCTTCTTCCTCTTGACAATAGATCAATGACTTTATTAAACTACTGCTCCCTCGCTCGACCACTTCTTCCCTGCCTGACACATTTCAATTGTGCCCATCCCCTGCAGTTTCCTTCCCCATCCTATACATCCTAAATTATGCATCACAATTGCCTTTCCTCCAGCTATAACTCTTGTGCTGTGGTACATACCTATCCCTTTCCATCGCTAAAATAAACCTAACCAAATTGTGGTCACTGTCACCAAAGTGCTCACCTACCTCCAAATCTAACAGTACCAAATCCAATGTGGCCTCACCCCTTGTCTGCATACTGTGTCAGGAAACCATCCTGCACACACTGGACAGACACTGACCCATCTAAAGTACTCAAATTATAGTATTTCCAGTCAACATTTGGAAAGTTAAAGGTCCCCATAACAACTGCACTTGCTCCTATCCAGTATTATATTTGCTATCCATCCCTCTATATTTCTGGAACTATTCAGAAGCCTCTCAACAAGATGACCTCTCCTTTCCTGTTTCTAGCCTCAACTTATACTACCTCAGTAGATGAGTCCTCAAACGTCCTTTCTGCCACCATAATACTGTCCTTGACTAACAATGCCACACTTCCCTCTCTTTTACAAAGTTCTCTGTTTTTACTGGAACATCTAAATCCTAAAACCTGCAACAACCATTCCTGATGCTGGTCTATCCATGCCTTTGAAATGGCCACAACAAACAAATTACCCAGGTACCAACAGATGCTGCAAGTTCCCCCATCTTATTCTGGATGCTCTTGGCATTGAAGTACACTCCAAACCACCTTCCTGCTTGCTGGTGAACTCTCATGACCTTGAAACCTCCTTTCTGACCTGACTACTCTCAACCTCCTGGACACTGGAACTACAATTTAGGTTCCCATGTCCCTGCTGAATTAGTTTAAAACCTCCCAAAGAGGATTAGCAAATTCACCCCCCCCCCCTCCCCCCCAGGATATTGAAACCCCTCTGGTTCAGGTGTAGATCTGAAACCTCCCTCCTGCACCATCCTTGTAGCCACATGTTCAACTGTGGCTCTTCTCCCTATTCCTCGCCTCGTTAGCACATGGCTCTGGCAACAAACCAGAGATAATAACTCTGTTTGTTCTATCATTCAGCTTCCATCTGAGCTGCCTGAATTTCTGCCTTAAATTGTCATCGCTTTTTCTACCTATGTCATTGGTGCCTATGTGGACCATGACATGGGTCTGCACCCATTCCCCCTCAAGGATCCCGAAACACAATCCGAGATATCATAAACACTGACACCTGGGAGGCAACATGCCACCATGAGTCTCTCTCATTCCCAAGAATCTCCTATCTGTCCCCCTAACTATGGAGTCTCCAGTGATTAATGCTCTGCTCATCTCCCCCCTTGCCTTCTGAGCAACAGGGACAAAGTTTAAAATTGCCTGATCAGCCATGGTTGTATTGAATGGCGGTGTAGGCTCAAAGGGTGAAATGGCGTACTCCTGCTCCTACTTCTATGTTTCTATGACAATGGTGACTCAAAACAGAAGACAACACACTTGTCTATTATTATATGACAGCAATGAATACAATTATCATACTCATCAGGCTTAATGATAGGACTCTTGGAAGCTGCACACACTGCATCTGTTCCTTATGAAGGTTAATGTAGAATTTCACTGTCTCTAACCACAGACTGAATGATACTTCCAGGATGGGTGGAACTGAATGTAACTTCAACATTAACCCTTCTAGAACCATTGCCTTCTATTGTTCAACCTACTGACAAAGTGTAGCTTGACCTTTGACCTTGGCCACCCCTGTCCAACTCTAGCATCTTCACATTATAACAAGGCTGACCTCATTCATTCTTCCTTTTGGTGACTGATACTTTTCTGCCATATAGATGTGCCTTTGAGAAGGATTTGTTCTGGCATGTTTGTTTGGAAAGTAAGTGTTACAAACCTGCAGCCAGGCCCTCTGCTCTGAGCCCAGTTTGCTTCAATTCTTCTTTAAAGTTGGAGCAATAGAAGCAGCATGAACGGGTGGGTGGGCTCAGGCCCCCACAGAACTAGGAATGTAGTTTAACTTTCAGTACCTATTGGGGTTTGGAAGCTGTTCTACATCTCTACCTGCTACTGCAAAATGCTTGAATTTCTCTCTCTCTCTGTCTCTGTCTCTGTCTCTCTGAGTTTTCTCTTGATGTTCTTTCCTTCTGGACTGGAGAAACAATGTATGTGAGACAATCTGTTTTACAAAATTTGCCTCTGCCAAGGGTGTATTTATGGGATGTTCCTATCTTGGAACAGCTAATCCGTGGTAATTAACATATATACTATATGGGCAGCACGGTGGCACAGTGATTAGCACTGTTACCTCACAGCGCCAGAGACCCGGCTTCAATTCCTGCCTCAGGCGACTGACTGTGTGGAGTTTGCACACTCTCCTTGTGTCTGGGTGGGTTTCCTCCGGGTGTTCCAGTTTCCTCCCACAGTCCAAAATTTTTTTTTTAGATTAGATTACTTACAGTGTGGAAACAGGCCCTTCGGCCCAACAAGTCCACACCGACCCGCCGAAGCGTAACCCTCCCATACCCCTACTTTTGCCCCTTTTAACCTAACTCTATGGGCAATTTAGCATGGCCAATTCACCTGACCCGCACATCTTTGGACTGTGGGAGGAAACCGGAGCACCTGGAGGAAACCCACGCAGACACGGGGAGAATGTGCAAACTCCACACAGTCAGTCGCCTGAGTCGGGAATTGAACCCGGGTCTCTGGCGCCATGAGGCTGCAGTGCTAACCACTGTGCCACCGTGCCGCCCTTGTGCAGGTTAGGTGAATTGGCCATGCTAAATTGCCCGTAATGTTAGGTAAATGGGTGAAATGTAGGGGAATGGGTCTGGGTGGGTTGCACTTCGGCGGGTCGGTGTGGACTTGTTGGGCCGAAGGTCCTGTTTCCACACTGTAAATAATCTAATCTTAAAAAAACTACCTTGTTAAGTATTTCATTAGTTACAGTTAAGCTATTTTTTTCCTTATTGTTTTGTCTGTATTTAACTATAGTGTAAGAATAAAATTTGTTTACTTCAAGCCTGGTAGTTTGACCAATTGAACTGAATCTAGTACCTGACATTTTCCACTTGCCTTTAAAAATTGGAAATAGGCTGGAGGCTAGCTTCTAAATATATTTTTAGGGGGTTTGTTCTGGTCCATAATACCACTGCACTACTTTCAATTATTCCAACTGAAGCTGGCCCATTGCTTCATTTGCATTCCATACTTCTAGCCTCTGCCATGATACACAAAATGATGTCCCAACCATAATCTTTACCCCTTCATTTCCCATAATCCTTTCACCTGCACTCAAACTGATCAGCCATATATTGTGCTTTTGGTGAAGGGACCTTCATAATTTGTCTTCCATGTCTTCTGTCCTTTGAGATAGCCATCAGCCCTACCACACACCTCAATGTCATTTGCACTATGGCATTCCCTCATTCATTTGCAAGGATCATCTATCAACAAATAAACCTCTTGATGTGTTGGAGGCCAGCTTCTGTTCGATTTGGAGTCACTGTTTCACATTCATAATAGTCTTTTATCCTCTTGGTGTAGGAGATGCAATGACCCATGAAGGTTTACCTAAGAGAGAACTTGGCTATTTGTAGCGATAGCTTCATGGATGACAGGCACTCACACTCAGTAATGAAGATCAAGATCAGACAGCATCCAGCCTGCGTCTTTTATCCCTGATTGACCTGCACTGTATTAGTCGAGTTTTGTTCTGTCTACCTCGTTCTCATTCGCACCCCCTACCAGTCCAGCCTGATTCTCTGTGCTTTTCCCGCCAGACCAGTGGCATTGTGAGCCATAAAGCATTGTAACCTCAGCTACTGATCGGCAATTAAACCAATAAATAAGAGTGCCAAAGAGCAGAGTAATCTAGTAATGAATTTAATGAATAATCCAGGCTGTTAACACATATTATTAGAGCCTACTTGAACCAGCTCTGTTCTGAAATTGAAAAAAAGTGTCACAAATCTGCCATATCCACATTCCTGCTACATCTGGGAGTGCTTTGATTTACAGAACTGTTCTATATTCATTACCCCACAACAATCAATCTTTGCTCTTCCTCCAATTTTCACCTCATATTTCTTGAGATGTCTAACCATGGTTTTCACTGTCAGTCCGGGGGTATTGTGTGGGGAGTATTGAAGTCGATCTCAACCCAAATCTTCACCCAAAGTCTGCCTCACATTTCATTGAATTGCATTGTACCAGAAAAACATTCAGAAAATGAACTCCCTACTTTCTGTCCTTCAATAATCTCCGCTCCATGGACATGGGAGCCTAGATACGTGGCAACCACAGTTGACTTTTCTTCCTCTGGAAGGCTGGGAAATGAAGACATTCTTGTTCTTCACTATCTTTCCATCAAGTCAGAATCCACCTTGGAACTACAGTTTGGTTACACCTCATAGATTAAGAATTCCATGGGGCCCAATCTGGGGCCATGCACTCCAGTGGATCCCATGGCACTTATGACCATGGGTTTACCACTATTGTGTGCTATCTTTAACTTGTCGTATCATGAGCTGGCCACTCACATTCTCAAATCTTTAAAGGTGATAGCACAATGTGGAAAAGGTTGTTAAAGAAAACATGACTATACAAATTGGCTCAGAGTACAGAAGCAGCTATGCCAGGTCTTTATATGGCTTAACAGAGTTGTGCTGTCAAGGCTTTCCATCATGCACCATCAGGACAAATGCAAGAATGCCTAATGTCAACCACTTGCAACAATTTAAATTACAGAAGACACCAGTTCCTCTCGTTGTTTTCTCTACTGCAACACCAATCAACACCCTGAATGAATAAGAGACTGAGTAGTCTTCTTTGAGCTGACTGATTCTATCATCTCAATTTCCCACCATCAAGAGATGATAGAATCAGTCAGCTCAAAGAAGACTAGTCAGTCTCTTCACTACCCATTATATAGTTAGGCAATATTCAGGCTTTAATCTGAACTGCTCCATCTGTGTGCTGGATTTTCATCTTGTTGCATCCTTTAGAAAATGCTCTGAGAGACATGCTATTAAGACAAGTCCAGTAACCAATGTCCAATCGTTATTTTAAATGAAATACAATTGCTGGACAAAATACAATTCCCAGGATAAAATTTCTCCATTTCATTTCTCTGCTGAGGGCAGGTCTAACTCTCAGCGCCATGATCTCCTTCAAGGGTGGGACAGCGAGAGTAGTCCTGCATCTGTGCCAACTAGAACGTAGGCAGCACAGTGACACCGTGATCAGCATGACTGCCCCATAGCACCAGGGATCCAGGTTCGATCCTCCTTTGGATGACTGTCTGTGTGGTTTTCCTCCAGCTGTTATGATTTCCTCCCCTGGTCCAGAGACAATGCTTAAAAGATTGACTCATAGGTGTTCAGGCTATGTGGACTAACTATGGTAAATGTGGGATTATGGGGATAGAGTAGGATGGTATTCCGATGTTGGTGCAGACCTGATGTGCTGAATGGCCTTTATATGCACTGCAGAGATTGTATGATATCAGGGTTTGAACCCAGAATTGTTTGCACCAATTTGAATCCCCTGCACATTCAGTCAAATGAGGAAGAAGGTGGTGGAGGAATATTCAATTGAATCTTTCCAAAGGGCATTGGATAATTATTTAAAGAAAAAGACAAAATTGTGGTAAAAAGGTGAAGGATTTGGTGAGTTGCTCTGAGACAGATGACCCTTCTGTGCTGTGACCATTTTATTATTCGACAATGAGAAATCTCACTGGAATGTGCTAACAGCTTCTTCCATCATTTCAAACCGATCCAACATTATCCAATTGATCCCAATTTATTGCGGTCAGACAAGTCACCCTGACTTGTTCAGTTCCTGGGTGAGGAGGGATGTACTGACTCCCCATTCATTGTCCACCACACAATCCCTCAATTGAATTATAAAAGATCCTCTTCCCTTATGAATGCCTTTTACCCAGACCAAATAACTTTATGCTTTAAAAGGAGCCAATTTAGGCTTTCTTCAGTTGAAGGAAAAGTGAATTTATTAACGATTTTACATAAGAAGAAATAACAACATCTCCTCCACTGTCATCCTCAACACCGGTGCCCTGCAAGGCTGCATACTTAGCCCCTACTATACTCCATATAAATTCACTATTGTGTGGCCAAATTCTCCCTCAACTCGACTTACACATTTGCTGACAACATCACCATTGTAGGTCAAATATCAAACAATGGCAAGATTTGGAGATGCAGTTGTTGGACTGGGGTGTACAAAGTTAAAAATCACACAACACCAGGTTATCATCCAACAGGTTTAATTGGAGGCACATTATCTTTCGGAGCATCAGGTGATAGTGGAGAGCTCAATCCTAACACTCAGAATTTATAGCAAAAATTTACAGTGTGATGTAACTGAAATTATACATTGAAAAATTGATTATCTGTCATCTGTTTGAATACAATGATAGTTTCACTTCTTTCATGTGTAAATCACAATGCCTTTTTTTAATAAGTTGCATTCTGGGGTTAGCTGTTAACAATGGTGGTAGCTAGACAATATGTTGAAGGTGTTAGCCCCGGTGTTCTCTGTCTATGCCATGATGTTTAGATTGATTCTAATCTAAAAAGAGAGATAACGGAGTTTTACATGAATTCATGCAGTTTTTGAGCTCAGAGTTCTACATGAATGCAGGCAGTTTCTGAGCAAAGTATAATGTAACTCTGCAAGTACAAATTCACCCCACAAAATATATGTGTGCATGTGGGTCTTTGTCTGTCTGTGTGTGTTTGTCTCAGTTGGGGGTTGTGAGTGTGAGAAAATGTATGTGTGTGTGTAGTGAGTGTAGAGTGTCTTAAGTCTGTGAGGGGGTGCATGTGTAAGTGTGGAAATGTGAGTGTGTCTGTAAGGGTGTGTGTTGGTGTCTGTGTGCGCATCTGTGTATACGTGTGTCCATGTGTATGTGTGTATAGGAGTGTGTGTGTGTGTGTATAGTGCAATGGTGGTTACCTGTAATGTGACATGAACCCAAGGTCCTGGTTGAGGCCCTCCCTATGGGTACCGAACCTAGCTATCGGCCTCTGCTCTGCCACTTTTCGCTGCTGCCTGTCCCAAAGTCCGCCTTGGAGGATGGTCACCCAAAGGTCCGAGGTCGAATGTCCTGGACCACTGAAATGTTCTCCAACTGGGAGGGAACACACCTGTCCATGGATTGTTGTGAGGTGTCCATTCATCCGTTTTGTCGTAGCCTTTGCTCAGTATCCCCAATGTACCATGCCTCCGTGCATCCTTGCCTGCAATGTATAAGATAGACAATGTTGGCTGAGTCACATGAGTGGGAGGCACCTGCCATGTACAAGGGAGGAGGTGTCCCCACGCGTAATGGTGGTATCTATGTCCACACTCTGACACGCCTTGCAGCGCCTACCGTGACAGGGCTGTATGGAGTTGTCCTGAGAGACGGCAGCTTGCTACGAACAATGATCTTGCCTTTAAACAACCGCCAAACCTCAAACAGATCATTGTTCAATGCACACACACAGGCACTCAGGTCACACCTGTCTGCATCAATGGTGCTGGGTTGGGGCTGATCGAGAGCATTAAGTTCCTGGGAGTGACAATCACTAACAACATGTCCACCCATGTCGACGTGATGCTCAAGAAAGCACAACAATGCCTCTCCTTCTTCAAGAGGCTAAGAAAATTTGACATGCCCGCAGTGACTCTTATCAATTTTTATAGGTGCATCATAGAAAGCATCCTGACTGGATGCATCACAGCTTGGTATGGCTAGTGCTCTTCCCATGACTGCAAGAAACTACAGAGAGTTGTGATCAAAGTCCAGTCCATCACGCAAACCAGCTTTCCATCTATTGATTCCATCTGTACACCCACTGCTTCAGGAACACAACCAACATAATCAGAAACTCCTCCCACTCTAGTTATATTCTCTTCCACCTTTTTCCATTGGACAGAAGATATAAAAGTATGAACAGATATAAAAGTATGAACAGATTCAAGAACAGCTTTTTCCCCTCTGTTATCTGATTGTTGAACAAATCTCTCAAATGTTAATGTTGATCGCTCTCTCTCTGTACCTTCTCTGTGGTTGTAACACTGTATTCTGCACTCCATTCTGCTACACTGATGCACTTTGTATGATGCGGTCTGCCTGTATAGCATGCAAAACAACACTTTTCACTGTATCTCAGGACATGTGACAACTTTAAATCAATCAATCAAATCAATAACGCGATACAGGTACACACATATTGTAAATGAGAAGTGAGTCCAAGAAAAGGTAAAAGTGAAGAAAGATATACAGATCATCTCCAAGTTCAATGAAGAGCAGACATCAGACATTGGGAGAAAGTGAGGACTGCAAATGTTGGAGATCAGAGCTGAAAAATGTGTTGCTGGAAAAGCGCAGCAGGTCAGGCAGCATCCAAGGAGCAGGAGAATCGACATTTTGGGCATAAGCTCTTCTTCAAGAATGAGGAAGGTGTGCCAAGCAGGCGAAGATAAAAGGTAGGGAGGAGGGACTTGGGGGAGGGGCATTGGGAATACGATAGGTGGAGGGAGGTAAAGGTGAGGGTGATAGGCCGGAGAGGGGGTGGGGGCGGAGAGGTCAGGAAGAAGATTGCAGGTCAAGAAGGCGGTTCTGAGTCCAAGGGCTGGGACTGAGATAAGGTGGGGGGAGGGGAAATGAGGAAGCTGGAGAAACCTGCATTCACCCTTGTGGTTGGAGGGTTCCTAGGCGGAAGATGAGGCGCTCTTCCTCCAGGCGTTGTGTTGCCATGATCTGGCGATGGTCTTTCCCTCCCCTTTCCAGGGGAGGGAGCCTACTTGCTGAACGTTTCAGAAAACACCTCTGGGACACCCGCACCAACCAACCCAACCGCCCCGTGGCTGAACACTTTAACTCCCCCTCCCACTCTGCCAAGGACATGCAGGTCCTTAGCCTCCTCTATCGCCAGACCATGGCAACATGACACCTGCAAGAAGGTTCAAGAAGTAGCTCACCACCATTTTCTCAATGGCAACTAGGGACGGGCAATAAATACTGGCCAGCCAGTGATGCCCACGTCCCAGAAAATGAATAAATGAAAAAGAAAGCATGGTCTTCAACTCGTCTCCAGCATTGGGCTGGGCTCAGACTTGCTTCTATTCTTTCTCCATAAACTTTCCAAGTTTAAAATGTAAATTTTTGGGTGGGGGGGGGAGTCAAGAGGATGAAAACTTTCAGAAAAGAGATGGAAAAAAAGGAAAAAGGGCTGGCAAAGCAGAGCAGATCTGACTGGAGCACCCTACTCCACTGCCATCTTGCAGGATTTGAAATACTTCTCTTTGAAGCTTCCTTGACACTTGTCAAGTGTGATATTCAATAGCACCCTCCAAAGATGAGCAAATTCTACAAAGGCTGCTGGACAGTTGCTGAATTACATTTTTCAGAAATGATATTCCCAATCTTTTTTTGGTTCTATGTCCTTTTAAAAAAAGTATGTTGGAATTAAAAGTTCAGTATGTCCAACCCAGAGAACAATTGGCTTGACAATCTGAATGGGCACAAACCAGTTTCACATCCTGAATAAAATGTACATCCCTGGCAGCACGTTGCCCAAGTGTATCTTTAGAGGAACCTCATCTTATTATTTAACCAAAGCCCCTGACATTGGCCACAGATCATAAGAACATAAGAACCAGGAGCAGGAGTAGGACGTCTGACCCTTCAAGCCTGCTCCGCCATTCAATACGATCATGGCTGATCTTTTTGTGGCCTCAGCTCCACTTACCTGTCCTCTCACCATAACCCTTAATTCCTTTATTGTTCAAAAATTTATCTATCGTAGCCTTAAAAATCATACAAGGTAACGGTCTGGAATTTTCATTACCAAAAAACAGGACACATTATAGTCCAGATTGTCCATTGGAAAAAATATTCTTACAGCAGCGAGGAATGGCTTTTCTCTTGACAGCCAGAAAACAACAGATTTGTCATCAGACAGCACTTCTATTGGAGAACCATCCCTGCGGGGGGGGGTTAGAGCTGAGGGTCCCCATGTATCAATTGTGGGGAAAGGTTCAGAAGAGGATTGTTCTATAGAAACCTCAGAGAGAGCAGGAATTAAGCATACCCTGGTGGTGGTACAAAGCATCACAAACTCATCATCAACCAACTGAGGTAACTGAGCCATAGTCAACTGGGAAATGTAATCTTCTGATGGCATTGACCAGGACTCTGGGAACTTCCAAAAGAGTATACAACTCAGAGTTAACCAAACACCTGACATCCTTCAATCACTCATTCACACCCTCACTCCCTCATATTAACTCTCACTCATACTGAAACCACCCTCAACTCAACCTCCTGCCCAATGCCCCCAGCTTCTACCCCTAAATCCATCCCAAACTCTAATAACCCCATTGAAACAATGGATTTCACTTGATGCCTTCCATCTGGCCCCAGCCCAGAACTGCCCAAACTAATTTGACCTAAAGTATTCCCCAACCCCGACCTGACTCCCTCTCCAGTCTGATTTGACTACTTACTGCCCTGGCATCACCCCCTTGCTGACCCATCTGACCAACCAGCTCCATACCCTTCCATCCACCAGTCCTAACCGTACACCCCCCCCCCCCATCTAACCAATCATGCCCATCCCAACCTTGTACCGTCTCACCTTCCTGCTAGTGTGACCCGTCACCCATGTGCCACTCTAACTGTTTCACATCCATTTAGTGCCTCTCCCATCCCATCTCCTCCCACCTTACCTTCACTCAATCACTATCCAAGTGGCTTTAGGATCTTTAGATGGTTTTAGTTAGGGAACATAGCAGTTACTGCTGTAAAAAAGGCATGTCTCTGATTGAGTGAATTCCAGTGACGGTGGTGTCAGGACAGGCTAGTGTCAAAAATCTGTTTCTAAACATCACCACAAGTTAAATGGGCAACATTTAATTGAACTACCATCATTTGAATCTGTCTGGATGGCAAGTGGAAAATTTGAGCCTATATATCCACAGCAAACTTGACTATCAATGACAAATGTGTGACTACAAGTATTGGGATTAAAGTCTACAGAATAATGTCACAGATATTCGTGCACATTTAACAGGGATGGGTGGGATTTATCCATCCACCTTTTTTATGGCACTTTTTAATGGTTTAAGGGCTTTGAATGTTACGTTGACACATTAAGTGTTCCTCTGCCAATACTGTGAACAATTATTTCTAGGTTAATGAGTTCACTTACAAAACGTTACTCAATGCAGATAGAAGAGGACAATTATCCTTATAAATGTGTTCCTTGCAATGCTATCATGCCTCCATAAATTATGGGTGATGAATATTTTAAAAGTTGATAGTGTGACCCGTAAAGTATTACTTACTGAGACAGGTCAGGTGAAAACATGGGCTTCCCAGAACCACAGTTAGCACAAGCTTAGAGCCTGAAGTCACCCCTGGCAGAGCCTGTAAAGAAGTGCATTTCTGTGGTGCCTCTTTCAGTCTCAGGTGTCCCAGGACAGGAAAGAAATGCAGCAAGTTTGCGCACTCCCACGAGCAGTGAGGACATTGACAAGATCCATGGTTGGATAGTGCATGATGAGGATAGATATGGGTCTGGATAGGTTGGGGACTGAGAAGTAGGGAGGATGCAGGGGTGTAGAAGATGTCTTTAATCTCCTCTCAACTTGAACTATTTCTATTATGAAAAGACAATCACTACAAGAGCTGACTTGAATACTGTGGGCCAGAGTTGTGGAGGGAATGGTGATAGTAAGGATGCAGCCTAGTAAGGATGGAGATGTCAGTGTGAATTGTCCACATGGGCCTCTGAAGTGAGACTTTCCTCCATTCTAGAGTGAGTCAGGCTCACCTGTGTATGTGCCCAACTTGGCAGTGCTTTCAGCACCAGGGGTGGGGTGGGGTGGGGGTGCTAGACATATACCCTCCATCAGGTGCCAATCTCCTTCTGATGGGAAATATTATAGGTAATTCTATGATCAGGAGGCAGGAACAAAGTGCAATCCTGTACCAGTTGGCACACTTCACTAGAGTTGTCCTTCTTTCCATCATGGTGGAGAGGTCAGGTGTCCGACTTGACCAGCTGTTTGTAACATGAGGCCGAAGTAGGTTTCCCAGGCAATGAGATGAAAGAGTGGTTTTGGTGCCTTGAAGGGTCAGCTACATGTCCTGGGGGTGGGATGGTTTATCCCAGGCCAATTCAAGTTTGGAGCTCATCCAGACCCAGCCCACTCTCTCCACCTCTACACCCTACCTAACCATCTTCCATCCCACCTATCTGCTCCACTGACCAATCACAGCTGACCCCCATGTCTCTCCCTCTATTTATTTTGCAACCCTCTTCCCCTCCCCCAGTCCTGATGAAAGATTCAGACCTGAAATGTTAACTCCCCTTCTCCTCTGATGCAGCTTGACCTTTTTTCCAGCTCTGCTCTTTATCCACTTTGACTCTCCAGCATATGCAGTTCTCACTATCTCTAGATTTTCATATGATGCAAATTTAGCTAGAAGAACTCCTCTCTACTTTATTCATGGCATATGTGCATTGCTGGCTGGGCCAGGATTTATTGTCCATCCTTAATTTGCCAGAGAGTGGTCCAGAGTCAACACTTCTTTGTGGGTCTGGAGTCACATAGTCCAAACCAGATAAGGATGCCAGATTTTCTTCTCTAACAGGCTCTTTAGCACAACTTTTTCCCTACACGGGAGGTGGTGGCCTAGTGATATTATTGCTAGATTATTAATCCAGAGACCGAGGTAATGTTCTGGGGGCCTGGGTTCAAATCCCACCATGTTAAATGGCGGAAAGTGAATTTAATAAAAATCTGGAATTAATAGTCTGTTGATGACGATGAATCCATTGTCATCTTTCAGAAAAGCTCATCTGGTTCACTAATGTCCTTTAGGGAAAGAAACTGTTATCCTTACCTGGTCTGGCCGACATGTGACACCAGACCCACAGCAATATGGTTGACTCTTAAATGCCCCCTGGGCAATTAGGACAATAAATGCTGGCCTGGCCAGCAACACCCACATCTCATGAATGAATGAAAAAAAATTCAGGCAGTGACCTAAAACTCAAAGAGAAAACAAGTAAACATTTGGTTGGAAGATTACTTATCCCAAGATTAACTCTCTAAACTGCACAGGATGAGGGGGATAATGCACCATCTGCAATCAGGAACCTTCCTTCTCACACTTGCCAAAGAGTTGCACTCTGTTCTTTTTAAAATTTATCAAAAACTCCTCATAGAGGAAAGAATAGCTTTTATGAAGCTATTCTATCCCTCTCGACAAAAATATGTTCCATTGAGATGGCTGGAGTCTACGTACCATCCAAGGCTAAATAAAGATGTTACAAACGTGGAACAAAAGTATACAATGCTGCACATTTTGTTTGTAACCATGAAGATGGGAGAAGTTTTAAAACCTATCAAAGGATAACTAAAAAAAAATCAATTCAAAGATTGGAATAAAAATCAGATGGGGAGAAAGTAAGCCTAATGAAGAACTAATTGAATGCTTTCAGGACACTTTCACAGGCCAGACCATATTGCACCAACCAAACAGGGTATACCAGAACTAGTTTTGACAAGTGAGGTAGAATCTTATACTGAAAATTGGGTAATAACAGCAACCATAAAATAAGCAAATGTTACATTGAATGACTAGGCCCCCTCAAAATATATTAAGAAGGTAGCTTAGATCACAACTTTTTCTTATTTCAAAGGTAAATGCTGTGGTCAAACTACTCAATGTTAAGCAAAAGACAATTTATTCAAACACAACAAGCAAAAGAGGAATTTGGAATAACTTAACTCTACTGGAAAACTTAATAGATTATTTTACTACTAGAGTCATAGAGTCGTAGAGATGTACAGCGTGGAAACAGACCCCTTGATCCGATTCGTCCATGCCGACCAGAAATATAAAATTAATCAAGGAGAAAGTGAGGACTGCAGATGCTGGAGGGTCAGAGTTGAAAAAGGTGGCGCTGGAAAAGCACAGCAGATCAGGCAGCAACCAAGGAGCAGGAGGGTCAATGTTTCTGGCATAAGCCCTTCATCAGGATATTAATCTGTTCCCATTTGGCAGGACTTGACCCATATCCCTCTAAACCGTTCCTATTCATATACCTAACCAGATGCCTTTTAAATGTTGCAATTGTACCAGCTTCGAACACTTCCTCTGGCAGCTCATTCCATACATGCACTACTCTTTGCGTGAAAACGTTGCCCCTTAGGTCCCATGTAAATCATTCCTCTCTCACCCTAAACCTATGCCCTCTAGTTCCAGACTCCCCCAACACAGGGAAGAGACCTCGTCTATTTAGCCTATCCATGCCCCTCATGATTTTGTAATGTCTATATAAAATCATGAGGGGCATGGATAAGGTAAATAGACAAGATGTAAATAGTAATGACCAATATAGTATCATCCCATGGCAAAAAGGCAAATTCAGATTGTCTCCCAGGTGGCTCAGTGGTCAACATTGCCGTCTCACAGGAACCCTCCAGCGACTGCCTATGTTGAGTTTACACTTTCTCCCTGTGTCTGCATGTTTACTAAGGGTGCTCTGGTTTCCTCCCACAGCCCAAAATGTGCAGGTTAGGTGGATTGGCCATGCTAAGTTGTCCCATAACGTGCAGGGATGTGTAGGTTAGATGGTTAGCCACAGGGAAATATGGGGTTAGGGAGATAGGGTTAGGTCTAGGTGGGATGCTGTTCAGAGGGGATGTGTGAACTTGATAGGCTGGATGGCCTGCACCCACACTGTAGGGGTTCTATGTTCTAATCCTATCAACTGAAAAGAGCTACATGCAGCAACCCCCCAGAGAGACAGAGTGTAGCAACCAAGAGAGATTCACTGCCTTCCAATCTTGCTGAGAACCCAACAACAACTACCAAAAGCTAACTAAAAATCCCGGAGCAGTGAGAGCTTGACCACACCTAGTCAGGCTGCTTCTATGGTTCCAATTTTAAAAAAAAACGCAAGGTCTCACAAATTGTTAATCTTCTCATTGACTGCTTGGCACCTATTTTCCCAATTTCTCTCTAAAAGAAACCAAGACAAAAAATACCTCTTAAAGTCACAATATCAGCACAATACTTTCAGGCAAAAAAGTTGGGGTCCAAGACTACAATTTTGAATTTAAACAAGGGCAATAAAGATGGCGTGAATGTGATGCGAGTAAAAATGAACTGACACTTTAATTAAAGGGATAGGTCATTACAGATGTGGTGGCAAACATTTAACATGACATTCCAGGAAGTGTAGAGTAAATTAATTCTAACAAATAAGAATTCTAAAGAATGGGCCCACCATCTATTGTTAACTAAAGGTGTCAAAAGTAGTAGATGCAAAAGAAAGACGTAATTGTGCAAAAATAGGTGGCAAGTTAGAAAATTGGACAGAACATTTAAAAAAGCAAATTATTAAAATATTAATAAGGAGAAAAAAGTACAAGAGAAAATTAACCAGAAATATAAAAGCAGACAGGAAATGTTTCTTCAGGTATCTTAAAAATAGTGTTAACAAAGTAAATGTTGGTCCAATAGAAAATTAGTCACACAGGACAAAGACATAGCAGGCAAACAGTTATTTTGTATTGATCTTCATTGGAGAAAATACAAGAAGAAATCCAGAGATAGTTTCAGTGAGGCATTGAAAGGTTGGCAGGAACTGAAGAAAATGACAACTACCAGGAAAATGGTACTTAGCAAATTGTTGGAAGTCAGGTCTGACAGCTCCCCATGTCCTGATGAACCTCATCCTAGGGTCTCAAAAGAAGCAGTTAGCGAGATAGTTGATGTGTTGCCTTTAATCTTCTAAATCTCTTCAGATTGGGGAAAAGTTCCCTTTAGATTGGAAAAAAGCTAATGTAGTGTCTTTATTCGAAAAGGTAGAGAGGCAGAAAACGGAATCTAAAGACCTATCAGCTTAAAATTTGTCACAGCGAAAATGTTAGAAGCTATTATTAAAGATATTAAATTTAAGATAATCAGGAAGATCCAACATGGCTTTGACAAGGAAATCATCTTTAATTAATATATTGGAGTTCTTTGAAGAAGTAAACTGTGCAGTAGATAAAGGGGGACCAGTGGATGGTTTGTATAAGGACTTCTAGAAGGTGATTCATTAAACATTTTGGGGGGAGAATTACAGCTCCTGGTGTAGAGGATAGGATATTGGCATGGAGTGAAGATCAGCTAGGCAACTGAAAGGAGAGGGAAAGAATAATTGGGTCTTTTTCAGGCTGGTAGAATGTCACAGTGAGGGAGTCTCAACTCTTCACAATTTATGTAAATGATTTGGATGAAGGAACTGAAGGTATAGTAGCTAAATTTGCTGATGACACAAAGGTAGATCAGAAAGTGCACTGTGAAGAAGAAATAAGGAGCCTATAAAAGAGTAAGTGAGTGGAAAATGTAGTGGCAAATGGAGCACAATGTGGGAAAGTGTAAAGTTGTTCATTTTGGCAGAATGAATTTTAAAAATGAGCATATTATCTCAATGGTAAGAGATTGCAGAGACCTGGGATGCAGAGAGATCTGTGTGTCCTAGTGCATTAATTACAGAAAGTTAGTATGCAGATACCGCAAGTGATCAGGAAAGCTAAAAGTATGTTATGCTTCATTGCAAGTGGAATTGAATGCAAAAGTAGGGGATTATGCTTTAGGAGATTATGCTTCATGGCATTGGTAAGACTGTACCTGGTGCACTGTGTTTTTGGAATGATGTTAATGCATTAGAAGCAGTTCAGAGAAGGTTAACTCAACTAATACCTGGAATGATTTGATTGCCTTATGAGAAAAGGCTAAACAGGCTAAGCCTGTATCCTGTGGAGTTTAGAAGATTCAGAGGTGACTTAACTGAATCATTTAAGATCCTGATGGGTCTTGACCAGGTGGATGAAGAAATAATATTTCCTCAAGCAGGTTGCTTTGTATTGGATGGTATTGAGCTCCTTGAGCATTGTTGGAGCTGCATTCATTCAGGCAAATGGGGAATATTCCATTAGATTAGACTAGATAGGATTCAGATTCATAAGGAGGAGGTGTTAGGAATTCTGGAAAGTGTGAAAATAGGGCTAGGTGGGATTTATCCTAGGATTCTCTGGGAAGCCAGGGAGTAGATTACAGAGCCTTTGGTTTTAATCTTTATGTCATCATTGTCTACAAGAATAGTGTCAGAGAACTGGAGAATAGAAAATGTTGTCCCCTTGTTCAAGAAGGGGAGTAGAGACAATACTGGTAATTAGATTAGATTCCCTACAATGTGGAAACAGGTCCTTCGGCCCAATAAGCCCACACTAATTCTCTGACGAGTAATCCACCTAGACTCATTTACTTACATTTACCTCTGACAAATGCACCTAACACTATGTGCAATTTAACATGGCCAATTAACCTGACCTGCACATTTTTTGGAATGTGGGAGGAAACCGGAGCACCCAGGGGAAACCCACGCAGACATGGGGAGAACGTGCAAACTCCACACAGACAGTGGCCCGAGGCCAGAATTGAACCCAGGTCCCTGGCACTGTGAGGCAGCAGTGCTAACCACTGAGTCACCGGTGTAGCCCATAAATTATAGACCAGTTGGTAAGTGTTGGAAAGAATTATAAGAGATAGGATTTATAATCATCTAGAAAGGAATAATTTGATTAGGGATAGTCAACATAGTTTGTGAAGGATAGGTCATAACTCACAGGCCTGATTGAGATCTTTGAGGAGGTGAACAAACAGGTGGATGAGGGAAAAGCAGTTATCTGGTTTATATGGATTTCAGTAAGGCATTTGATAAGGTTCCCCATGGCAGGCTATTGCACAAAATATGAGGCATGGGATTGAGGGTGATTTAGCGGTTTGGATCAGAAATTGGCTAGTTGTAAGAAGACGGAGGATGGTAGTTGATGGGAAATGTTCATCCTGGAGTTCAGTCACTAGTGGTGTACCGCAAGGATCTGTTTTGGGTCCACTGCTGTTTGTCATTTTTACAAATGACCTGGATGAGGGCAACGAAGGATGGGTTAGTAAATTTGCAGATGACAATAAGGTCGGTGGAGTTATGAACAGTGTGAAAGGATGTTGCAGGTTACAGAGAGACATAGATAAACTGCAAAGCTGGGCTGAGAGGTGACAAATGGAGATAAATGTAGAAAAGTGTGAGGCGATTCACTTTGGAAGGAGCAACAGGTATGCAGAGTACTGGGCTAATGGTAAGATTCTTGTTAGTGTGGATGAGCAGAGAGATCTCAGTGTCCATGTGCATAGATCCCTGAAAGTTGCCACTCAGGTTGTTAAGAAGGCGTGTCATGTGTTAGCTTTTATGGTAGAGGGATTGAGTTTTGGAGCCACGAGGTCATGTTGCAGTTCTGGTCGCCGCGTTATAGGAAGATTTGGAAAGGGCACAGAGGAGATTTACCAGTCTGTTGCCTAGTATAAAGAGAAAGTCTTAAGAGGAAAGGCTGAGGGACTTGGGGCTGTTTTTGTGTGAGAGAAGAAGGTTGAGAGGTGACTTAATAGAGACACACAAGATGATTAGAGGATTAGGTAGGGTGGACAATGAGAGCCTTTTTCATTGGATGGTGTTGACTAGCGTGAGGAGACATAGCTTTAAATTGAGGGATTATAAATATAGGACTTACAAAGTTAAAAATTACACAACACCGGGTTATAGTCCAACAGGTTTAATTGGAAGCACACTAGCTTTCAGAGTGCCGCTCCTTCATGAGGTGGTTGTGGCGCTCTGAAAGCTAGTGTGCTTCCAATGAAATCTGTTGGACTATAACTTGGTGTTGTGTGATTTTTAATTTTGTACACCCCAGTCCAACACCGGCATCTCCAAATCATAGATATAGGACAGATGTCAGAGGTAGTTTCTTTACTCAGAGAATAGTAATGGTGCGTAATGCCTTGCCTGCAACTGTAACAGACTTGCCAACTTTAAGGGCATTTAAATGGTCATTGGATAAATATATGAATAATAATGGAATAGTATTGGTTAGATGAGCCTCAGATTGGTTTCACACGTCAGCACAACATTGATGGCCAAAGGGCCTGTACTATGCAGTAATGTTCTATGTTCTATGTTCTATCAGACTCCTGACTTGTGCATTGTATATAGTGGACAGTAGATGAGAACTAATCACATGGTTGTTGGCAGACAGTCAGTCTTTTTGGCAGTTGACAGGCAGTCTTTTGTCGTGGGTAACTGGTCCTATGTCTTATGGGCTTATGGTCTATTTATTCTATTCAGAAACAAGAGCACTGACTGACAATGATTCTTCTATATTTCAGGACAGCAAATTATAAATTCAGCCATGTGGTTTCTATAAACCGATGTCTGATACAGCATATTGTGACCATGGAAAGTTATACTGCCAGATGCATTCACAACTAGGTCTAATCCAATTTATAAATACAAATTGTATAATCCCACAGAGAAGGGCATAGTGTGGCATGGTGGCTCAGTAGTTAACACTGCTGCCTCACAACACCAGAGACCAAGGCTCAATTCCACCCTTGGGGATAAGTTAGGGGGTGTGGGTCTGGATAGGATGCTCTTTGGAGGGTCTTGATGGGCCAAATGGCCTACTTCCACATGATAAGCATTGTCCCTTTGTACGTTCCCACAGGACACAGAATAGATATCCAATTAAATTGAAAACCATTCCTATACACAGAAAACCAGAGGGATGTAGAATATTGTCCAATGTGTGATGATTGGTGAAATATTCAATGGTTTGGCTGATCTGTGTTTGATTATCTTGTCCTGTTCACTGATATATTTTCAGTGTGCTTGATTGATTCTGCCGAGGTGGAATCTCTGAGTGCTGAAGTAAACAGACGTTTCCAAAAAGGCCTCAGAACCCAGAGTTCTGAACATGGTTAGAAACATGTTGTAATTGCCACAATATTTTAAAACCCCATAAATATGCCTGTAATCAACTTAAAACTGATGTGATCTCAGAAGATAAATAGATACAAAACAAAAAGGCAGCGATTACAATTGATGTGGTGTTTGGTGTACAGTTCAGTGGCTGTGGTTTGGGTGAAAGGACCATTTTTTTAAGATAAGGGGGCAAGGAGTGCTGCTGCCCCCTCCCAACTTTGCATTCAGGTGAGGTTCTTTTCTTTTAGACATTAATTTATTGGTTGTAGCTAAGAAAGCAGTTATAGAGTCATAGAGATGTACAGCATGGAAACAGACCCTTCAGTCCAACTCATCTGTGCTGACCAGATATCCTAAATTAATCTAGTCCCATTTGCCAGCATTTGGCTCATGTCCTTCTAAACCCTTCCTATTCATATACCCATCTGGATGCCTTTTAAATATTGTAATTGTAACCAGCTTCCACCACTTCCTCTGGCAGTTCATTCCATACACGCACTATCCTCTGTGTGAAAAAGTTGCTCCTTCAGTCCCTTTTACATCTGTCCCCTCTTGCCTTAAACCTATGCCCTCTAGTTTTGAACTCACTCACCCCAGGGAAAATACCTGGTCTATTTACCCCTCATGATTTTATAAACCTCTGTAAGGCCACCCCTGAGCCTCCAATGCTCCAGGGAAAATAGCCACAGCCTATTCAGCCTTTCCCTGTAACTCAAAACTTCCTTTACAACAAAATCCTTATAAACCTTTCCTGCACCTTTTCCAGTTTAACGACATCTTTCCTATAGCAAGGAGATCAGAATCGAACACATTATTCTAAAAGTGGCCTAACTAATGTCTTGTACAGCTGCAAGATGATATCCCAAAACCTATACTCAATGCAATGACCAGTAAAAGCAAGCATATCAAACACTTTCTTCACTATCCTGTCTACCTACGAGGTTTCTGTGTAATCCAAGATGGGGGATGGGAAAAATTTCTGGCTGTAACAGCTGCTCCTTTAGTGAGGTATTTTAGGTGTTGGACATGATTTCCTTGAAATCCAGAAGCAGCAATTAATGTTTAATATCCTGGTGCATTGTTTTGGAACTTTGGCAAAAACAAAGTCAAAACAACAGCAGTTTTCAAAGGGAGAAGAATAGCCAGAGGAAGCACATGGTGAGGTCAGTGCAGGACAGATAGAGAAAGAAACTGACACAGCAGTGAACCTGCACGGTTACTGCCTTTGTTGTTTGAATTCATGTATTGCTGGACATGGGAGTGCGCCTGGAAAATTAACAAACAGTGAAATTCACAACTGATCTTGGAGGAACTGTTTAGACGAAGTTCACAGTACAGAAGCTGATAAGTGTATTGTTTTTAAGTGGGACCTACAGAAAGTCTGCAGTAGTGAGTAGAGTGGGTTCTTTCTTGAGTGTATGTTTTTTGAGATATATCTCTTGATTAAATTTAAAATATAAGCCATAACTATTAATTTAAACTGGGACAGTATTTTGTAGAGGAATAAGACAGTGTTATTTTCTGGGTCTGAAGATTGTGAAGGAGCAAAAATGGCCTTTAGTAGAGTGATATGCACTTCTTGTCATATGTGGTAGTTTAAAGAGAGATTAGATTAGATTAGATTACAGTGTGGAAACAGGCACTTCGGCCCAACAAGTCCACACCGACCCGCTGAAGCGCAACCCACCCATACCCCGACATTTACCCATTACCTAACACTATGGGCAATTTAACATGGTCAATTCACCTGACCTGCACATCTTTGGACTGTGGGAGCAAACCGGAGCACTCGGAGGAAACCCACGCAGACACGGGGAGAATGTGCAAACTCCACGCAGTCAGTCGCCGGAGGCGGGAGTTGAACCCGGGTCTCAGGCGCTGTGAGGCAGCAGTGCTAACCACAGTGCCACCGTGCCGCCCACTAAGAGTTTAAGGGATACTGCGGATTATCTCTGCAATAAATGCTGTTGGTTGCGACTCTTATCAGATCAAATGGATCGGTTGGAGAGACAGTGAGAAGCAATGAGGAATTTGCAACAGCAACAGTATGTGATGGATGGCAGTTATAGGAAGGGGAGAAAGTCTCAGATACAGTCACATAGATGGGTTAACGCCAGGAAAGGTAAGAGAGGTAGGCAGCTACTGCAGGAGCCTTCTGTGGCTTTACTCATTTCAAACAAGTATGGTGTTTTGGAAAATATAGGGGGTGATGGATTCTCAGGGGAACGTAGCATGAACAGCCAAGTTTCTGGTATTGAGACTGGCTCCAATGCAATGAGGGGTACGTCGGGTTCCAAGAGATCAATTGTGTTAGGGGACTGTCTAGTCAGAGGTACAGACAGACATTTCTGTGGCCAGCAGCGAAAAAGCAGAATGGTGTGTTGCTTCCCTTGTGCCACAATCAAGGATGTCTCAGAGAGTGTGCAGAATGTTCTCAAGGGGGAGAGAGGCCAGCAAGAGGTCATTGTCCACATTGGAACCAATGACATAGGAAGGGAAAAGGTTGAGATCCTGAAGGGAGATTATAGAGAGTTAGACAGGAATTTAAAAAGGAGGTCTTCGAGAGTAGTATTATATGGATTACTCCAGATGGTGCGAGCTAATGAGGGCAGGAATAGGAGGATAGAGCAGATGAATGCATGGCTGAGGAGCTGGTATATGGGAGAAGGATTCACATTTTTGGATCATTGGAATCTCTTTTGGGGTAAAGTGACCTGTAGAAGAAGGATGGTTTGCACCTAAATTGGAAAGGGACTAATATACTGGGGTGGGGGGAGATAGTGAGGAAAGAGATCATCTCAGACTGGTACGGTTGAGAACAGAACCGAGTCAAACAGTCAGGACAGGCAGGGACAAGGTAGATCTGATAAATTAAACTGCATTTATTTCAAAGCAAGAGACCTAACAGGGAAGGCTGATGAACTCAGGACATGGTTAGAAACATGGGACTGGGATATCATAACAATTACAGAAACATGGCTGAACTGGCCGCTTAATGTTCCAGGATACAAATGCTACAGGAAGGATAGAAAGGGAGGCAAGAGAGGAGGGGGAGTGGTGTTTTTGATAAGGGATAGCATTACAGCTGTGTTGAGGGAGGATATTCCTGGAAATACATCCAGGGAAGTTATTTGGGTGGAGCTGAGAAATAAGAAAGGGTTGATCACTTTATTGGGATTGTATTATAGACCCCCTAATAGTCAGAGGGAATTTGAGAAACAAACTTGTAAGCAGATCTCAGCTATCTGAAAGAATAATAGAGTGGTTATGGTAGGGGATTTTAACTTTCCAAACATAGACTGGGACTGCCATAGTGTTAAGACTTTAGATGGACAGGAATTTGTCAAGTGATAACAAGAAAATTTTCTGATTCAGTATGTGGATGTACCGACTAGAGAAGGTGCAAAGCTTGACCTACTCTTGGAAAATAAGGTAGGGCAGGTGACTGAGGTGTCAGTGGGGGAGCACTTTGGGGCCAGTGACCATAATTCTATTAGATTTAAAATAGTGATGGAAAAGGATAGACCAGATCTAAAAGTTGAAGTTCTAAGTTGGAGAAAGGCCAATTTTGACGGTATTAGGTAAGAAATTTCAAAAGCTGATTGGGGGGGCAGATGTTCACAGGTAAAGGGATGGCTGAAAAATGGGGAGCCTTCAGAAATGAGATAACAAGAATCCAGCGAAAGTATATTCCTGTTAGGGTGAAAAGAAAGGCTGAAAATGTGTTGCTGGAAAAGCGCAGCAGGTCAGGCAGCATCCAGGGAACAGGAGAATCGACGTTTCAGGCATAAGCCCTTCTTCAGGAATGAGGAAAGTTTGTCCAGCAGGCTAAGATAAAAGGTAGGGAGGAGGGACTTGGGAGAGGGGCGTCGGAAATGTGATAGGTGGAAAGAGGTCAAGGTGAGGGTGATAGGTCAGACTGGGGTGGGGGCGGAGAGGTCAGGAAGAAGATTGCAGGTTAGGAAGGCGGTGCTGAGTTCGATGGATTTGACTGAGACAAGGTGGGGGGAGGGGAAATGAGGAAACTGGTGAAATCCGAGTTCATCCCTTGTGGTTGGAGGGTTCCTAGGCGGAAGATGAGGCGCTCTTCCTCCAACCGTCGTGTTGTTGTGGTCTGGCGATGGAGGAGTCCAAAGACCTGCATATCCTTGGGGAGGGGGAGTTGAAGTGTTGAGCCACAGGGTGGTTGGGTTGGTTGGTCCGGGTGTCCCAGAGGTGTTCTCTGAAACGCTCCGCAAGTAGGCGGCCTGTCTCCCCAATATAGAGGAGGCCACATCGGGTGGAGCGGATGCAATAGATGATGTGTGTGGAGGTGCAGGTGAATCTGTGGCGGATATGGAAGTTTCCTTTGGGGCCTTGGAGGGAGGTGAGGGGGGAGGTGTGGGCGCAAGTCTTGCACCTCCTGCGGTTGCAGGGGAAGGTGCCGGGAGTGGAGGTTGGGTTGGTGGGGGGTGTGGATCTGACAAGGGAGTCACGGAGGGAGTGGTCTTTCCGTAAACAACACGACGGTTGGAGGAAGAGCGCCTCATCTTCCGCTAGGAACCCTCCAACCACAAGGGATGAACTCGGATTTCACCAGTTTCCTCATTTCCCCTCCCCCCACCTTGTCTCAGTCAAATCCATCGAACTCAGCACCGCCTTCCTAACCTGCAATCTTCTTCCTGACCTCTCCGCCCCCACCCCAGTCTGACCTATCACCCTCACCTTGACCTCTTTCCACCTATCACATTTCCGACGCCCCTCCCCCAAGTCCCTCCTCCCTACCTTTTATCTTAGCCTGCTGGACAAACTTTCCTCATTCCTGAAGAAGGGCTTAAGCCCGAAATGTCGATTCTTCTGTTCCCTGGATGCTGCCTGACCTGCTGCGCTTTTCCAGCAACACATTTTCAGCTCTGATGTCCAGCATCTGCAGACCTCACTTTCTCCTGAAAAGAAAGGCTGGTGGGTGTAGGGAATGCTGGATGACTAAAGAAATTGAGGGTTTGGTTAAGGAAAAGAAGGAAGCATATGTCAGCTATAGACAGGATAGATCCAGCGAATCCTTAGGAGAGTATAAAAGCAATAGGAATATACTTAAGAGCGAAATCAGGAGGGCAAAAAGGGGACATGAAATAGCTTTGGCAAATAGGGTTAAGGAGAATCCAAAGGGTTTATACAAACACATTAAGGACAAAAGGATAACTAGGGAGAGAACAGGGCCCCTCAAAGATCAGCAAGGCGGAGAAGGGTAGTAAGGACAAGTCAGGGAACTATAGACCAGTGAGCCTGATGTCGGTGGTGGGCAAGTTGTTGGAGGGAATTCTGAGGGACAGGACATACATGAATTTGAAAGGCAAGGACTGATTAGGGATAGTCAACATGACTTTGTGCGTGGGAAATCATGTCTCACAAACTTGATTGAGTTTTTTGAAGAAGTAACAAAGAGGATTGATGAGGGCAGAATGGTAGATGTGATCTATATGGGCTTCAGTAAGGCGTTCGACAAGGTTCCATAGGAGACTGATTAGCAAGATGAGATCTCGCAGAATACAGAGAGAACTAGCCATTTGGATACAGAACTGGCTCAAAGGTAGATGACAGAGGGTGGTGGTGGAGGGTTGCTTTTCAGACTGGAGGCCTGTGACCAGTAGAATACCACAAGAATCAGTGCTGGGTCCACCACTTTTTGTCATTTACATAAATGATTTGGATGCAAGCATAAGAGGCACAGATAATAAGTTTGCAGATGACACCACAATTGCAGGTGTAGTGGACAACGAAGAAGTTTACCTCAGATTACAACAGGATCTTGACCAGATGGGCCAATGGGCTGAGAAGTGGCAGATGGAGACTAATTCAGATAAATGTGAGATGCTGCATTTTGGGAAAACAAATCTTAGCAGGACTTATACACATAATGGTAAAGTTCTAGGGAGTGTTGCTGATCAAAGAGACTTTCGAGTGCAGGTTCATAGCTCCTTGAAAGTGGAGTAGCAGATGGATAGGATCATGAAGAAGGCATTTGGTATGCTTTCCTTTATTGATCAGAGTATTGAGTACAGGAGTTGGGAGGTCGTGTTGCATCTGTACAGGACATTGGTTAGGTCACTGTTGGAATATTGCGTGCAAATCTGCTTTCCTTCCTATTGGAAGGATGTTGTGAAACTTGAAAGGGTTCAGAAAAGATTTGCAAGCGTGTTGCCAGGGTTGGAGGATTTGAGCTGTAGGGAAAGGCTGAACAGACTGAGGCTGATTTCCCTGGAGCGACGGAGGCTGAGGGGTGACCTTATAGAGATTCACAAAATTTTGATGGGCATGGATAGGACAAATAGGCAAAGTCTTTTCCCTGGGGTGGGGAAGTCCAGAACTAGAAGGCATAGGTTTAGGATGAGAGGGGAAAGATATAAAAGGGACCTAAGGGGCAACTTTTTCATGCAGAGGGTGGTACGTGTATGGAATGAGCTGCCAGAGGAAGTGGTGGA
The DNA here is from genome assembly GCF_037043375.1 of Chiloscyllium plagiosum. Taxonomy (NCBI): domain Eukaryota; kingdom Metazoa; phylum Chordata; class Chondrichthyes; order Orectolobiformes; family Hemiscylliidae; genus Chiloscyllium; species Chiloscyllium plagiosum. The sequence goes on from NW_028270183.1 coordinate 38,274,916, forward strand.
GGCTGGTTCAATTACAACATTTAAAAGGCATTTGGATGGGTATATGAATAGGAAGGGTTTGGAGGGATATGGGCCGGATGCTGGCAGGTGGGACTAGATTGGGTCGGGATATCTGGTCAGCATGGATGGGTTGGACCAAAGGGACTGTTTCCATGCTGTACATCTCCATGACTCTATGACTGCTGGGTCCTGGCTCACTGACTGCAGGTGTTCTGGTTTGGCAGGGAGATAATATCACCTGAAGGGTAAGTGCATGACTAGCTCATGAGCATACATAATCTGTGATGACAGGCAGACCTGAATGAAGGACTGGGTTTGAAGCTTGTTAAGTTATTGATTTTTAATCAATTCTCATATTTCCCTGCAAGCTCTACACCCGTCAGGGGACCTTCATAAACTAAAATTGCCTTTCAAAGTTGCTGAAAGCCAACAAACGTTTGCCAGAATTATGTTGTGCTTAGCAAAGTCCTTAGTTGTGGACATCTGCCATAATTTCTGAACTTTATTCTGCTGTTTTTGAGATGTGAGCAAGGCCAGAATTTATTGCCCTGGAGAAGGTGGTACTGAGCTGCCTTCTTGACCTGCTGAAATCCATGTGGTGTAGGGACATCCACAATGCTGTTGGAGAGGGATTTTGAACCAGCGATAATGAAGGAACAGCAATATATTGCCAAGTCAGGGTAATGTGTGCTAATGCACTGATGAATAGTTGAGTCAGAAAGGAAAGACTTGCATTCCTCAAGCACCTTGCCCAACGTTAGGATGTTCTAAAGTATGTTTCCAGCCAATCTAGCACCTCACACTTAGGGGTGTGGGAAATGCTGATCTTTAGTTGCCAAGGTTAAAATAAAGCACCTCCTGAATCCAGATGACTTGTTTTTCACCTTATTATGGTTCCTGAGATCTTGCTGTGTGAAAAACCACTACTGCATTTTTCTATATAGAACAGTTGACAAATTTCAATTTTGTATCTATGAAGAACTTTGAGATTGATCTGACAAACATTAACAGAATATATAAACACAAGTCTTCCTCTCTTAGTACACCAACTCCTTGCATCTCCACCATATCCACCAACCCCAATTACAAATCCACTCCTTGTACCTTTTATCCACTTTACAATATCTCTCAAGCCCACCTTCTCAACCTGAGCTTTCCCTCCATATCTGTCAACGCTATTTCCCCAACCTATTACCTTCCTTTATACCACCTTCTTCCCCTAATTCCCCAACTCCACTTCTCACCCTTAACTAACTTTCTCCCCATTTTACCAATTCCAGCTTCACCCCATATTCCTTATTTCCACTTTCTCTTCAAAGTCTCCAATCCAATTTCTTGTCCTCAACTCAACTTTCTCATATAGTCATAGTGTCACATAATCATAGTTTCATACAGCACAGAAACAGGCTCTTCAGTCTAACTGGTCTGCGCTGACCAGACATCCCAATCTGAACTCGTCCCATTTAGCCATATATAGGCATGTGGCCTATATATCGGTAAACCCTTCCTATTCATGTGCCCAGATCATTTTAAATATTGTAATTGTACTTAGCTCCACCATGTCGTCTAACAGCTCACTCCATACATACACCACCCTCTGCATGAAAAAGTTATCCCTCAGGTCCTTTTTAAATCTTCCTCTCTCACATTAAATCTATCCCCTCTAGTTTTGGACTCCATTATCCTGGGAAAAAGACCTTGGCTCTTAACCCTCTCCATACCCTTCATGATTTTATAAATCTTCATTACGTCACCCTGTTTGTCCAAGTCAGAGAAGCATGTGACTTAGAGTGGAGCACAGAAGTGATGGGATGTTTCCGCAATATAAGGGCCCCATGTCATTTTGCTGGTAAAGGGAGTGGTATTGAAGAAATCATGGAATTATTCTGCAAAGTGTCCTGACAATTGTACACACTGTTGTATCTTGTGGTTCCCAGAAGTTTGAAATAATCCCACTTTTAAACTCAGACACTTTATCCAATTTTTTTCCCAGGTCACATCATGTGCTGTGCATTGATACAATGTCACTCAGTAGTGGGTGATGTGGCACCCTCTATCCTTTGTGAAAATATAGTTCCCAGATCATATTGGAATAATATAACAACATGATTAGTAAAACTAGTGACTGGGACAAACTGGTCTGATTCGACTTGAAGTCTTCAAAATGGAGGTCCAATAACAGCCCATATGTTCTTTCAAGTTTACTGTTGTTTAAAAATTATTTGTTTTCTGTAGGACAATGACAGAATTCAGATTTGAGTTTCTTGACTTGCCAACACAATGCGACATTTAGCCACACATTCATAAAGGACAAATCCTCTTTTCTTTCTGAGAACTCGCAGCACGGTTCTGACCCTGCAGATCAAAGGTCAGAAGCATCATCAGCAGATGTCAATGAGTTGTGAGCGAGTGTTTTCCTTTAATTATTATTTCTAGAAATGTTGTAACCTGATTTAGAATCTTACTCCCCTGTGATTAATTATCTGTCGTCCATTTGGAGCCCTCTGTCTGTCACCTTGAGGCCAGAGCGGAGAGTCAGCCTTGCTCTGTAGCTGCCTCTCTGTAGGCTGTTCAGAGGCACTGAGCTTGTTTGTGTATCCACAGGCCTGGAATAATGTTCATTCAGCGAGTGAGCAATTACCTTTCATGGCCTTGGCCCAGATTGGTGCACAGGTTGGTGGGAGATCAGCCTTGATGGAGAAGGGCTGTCTGAACGGACGTCATGGTCAAGCAGCTCAGAAACAGTCCTCCACAGTTAATGTCACGTAAACTGAGGTCAGGGTCAGTATGAACATCGCTGCACATTCCTTGCTCTATTCTTGAAAGGGAAGAGATATTTGCATTTATATAGCACCTTTCACAGCCACAGGATGTCACAAAATGTTTTACAGCTAAGGAAGAGTTGGTTGAGGAGTTGCAATATAGCAGTCAATTTTTGCACAGCAAGATCCCACAAATGTCTCAATGACACATTAGTCTCCCTCCTCAATGGCATTGTGGGTGTACCTACAGTGAATGGTTCAACAAGGTAGCTCCCTTGGAAAATATGTGCTGGCCCAGCCAGTGATGCCCACATACCCTGAATAAATAGTCTGTCTTCTGTGTCATTGATCAGAATGCATGTACTTTCCCAGATGCAGAGGTGGATGGGGTTAACTCATCTTGCTCACCTGAAAAACAGCACCTCCGACAGTGCAGCATTCCCTCAGGGCTGTACCAGGAGTATCCATCTAGATCAGTCAGTTGATTCACTTTAAGTGGGGCTTGACCCCCATGAGGGCCGAGCCTTAAGCTTTTCAGGGAGATGGTAACCAGGAAGCTTTTTAAAAGATATACCAAAGCACACGTGCCCAGGCTGGATGGAGGGCTTGCCTGTTTAATGGGGAATATAAATCTAAACACTCTCCTCGCATCAACAACTCTATACAATAGAATATGCTCTGCTGCCTGTGAATTCCAGCCTTGGACTAACCAAAATATAGCCAACCACTAGTCACTGATTACCCCTGTAACCTTCCGCAGTGACTAGGAGTCTGCAGAAATTAAAAATTAACCTCTAGCATACAGCCCTGAGCAAGTGAGCCTGAGAGCCTTTTTTTAAAAAGTGCTATTTTAAAAATTTTCCTTAAAGACTTTACTTCATTTTCTACAATGGCTACACCTCAAAAGGTCACTTCATCAGCTGTCAGCACTTTGAAACATCTCATGGTTGTAAAAAGCACTATGTGAATGCAATTCTTTCTTTGCACTTTTTATTAAAAATTGTTGGTGCTGCGTAGGTGAGGTCAATGGACGTGGAAAGGGCATGTGATCAAATCTTGGGAATTTTACCCAGCTAGAGTTGGGAAGCCTTGTGGCTAGGATTACATGATATTGGGACATTCCCTCTAACTAGTTTCATCTCATGTTGTTTCACATAAGGAGCGAAGATGATAGCACGGCAGGGTGGGGTGTTGGGAGGCCTTGGGAAATCTCTGAGACCTGCTCCAGAAAAACATTCCGATTGATAAATTATTGCCCTGGCAGAGAAAGACTGGCCTGCATTTTGTTTTTCCTTCTTTTTCTGAAGAATCAAGCATTGAGAATAACATTTTATGGTTTCTGAAAAGAAAAGTGGGGGAGGGGAATGGGTTACGATCCAGTGCCCTGACGTCAGTGGTGAGAAGCTTGACAGCTCTTTGAAGGGGGCTTGCTATTCTCAGGTCAGTCAAGGGCCTCCCAGACTCTAAACGCGAGGTAGAGAGGGGGAACCAGGGTGAACGTTAGCTAGATGACAAATGGAAACTGCCTGACAGAGGAGCTAATAAATCTTACCTGAGGCCTCCTGGAAAGGGGCCACTGGTGATTAACCCTGATGGGTCTGTAGTACATTACTGAAAGGTTAGTATTTCCATCTTCACTCACAATATTAACTCCTTCGGCACCACAGAACTATTGACTGGTTGTCCCACAACTCAAGGTGGGAAATAACAAGTCTTGTGATTGGATAATGCCTAACTTACTGCACCTCTGAAGCTTGAGGAAACACAGCAGCTCATTTATGCACAGCAAGATCCCCCGAACAGCAATCAGCCTTTATCCTCAGATGGTGATGGCTAGCATGAGGGGACATAGCTCTAAATTGAGGGGTGATAGGTCAGAGGTAGTTTCTTTACTCAGAGAGTAGTAGGGGCATAGAATGGCCTGCCTGCAACAGGAGTAGACTCACCAACTTTAAGGGCATTTAAATGAAAATTGAATAGCGTAGGTTAGATGGGCTTCAGATTGGTTTCACAGGTCGGCGCAACATTGAGGGCCAAAGGGCCTGTACTACGCTGTAATGTTCCATATTCATGTCAAAAGTGTGTTGTTGGAAAAGCACAGCAGGTCAGGTCTTGATGAAGGGCTTATGCCCAAAACATCGATTCTCCTGTTCCTCGGATGCTGCCTGACCTGTTGTGCTTTTCCAGCATCATACTCTCGACTCTGATCTCCGGTATCTGCAGTCCTCACTTTCTCCCTGTTCTATGTTTTATGTTCTATAATGGCTGATAGATCCATTTCTGTAGAAACCTTTGCTGGACTTCTTCAAATAGCCCCATGGACTGGGATTGTTTTTTCTGGAACTTAAAATATGATTTGATTGAAAGTTTCAAGATATTAAGGGGAATAAATAGGATAGATAGAGACAAGCTGTATCAATTTGTTGGGAAGTCTCGGTTGCTCCTACTGGCAGAGTACACTTGTGTCTGTGCCTAAGGTTGAAACTAACTTTTGGAAATGGATAGATTGATGATTAACTGAAAATCTGAGATTGATAGAGTTTTGACTAAATCATTAAGGGAAATGATTTGACTACTGATTCATGTTGAATGATGGAACAGGTTTGAAGGGCTGAGTCGACTGCTCATGGTCCTAAAAGCAAAGGACAAAACAACAAATAGAAGAACAAGCTCGTCACAGCTCCTTATGAATGAATGAAATGGTTTTCTCTTTTAGACTCATACATGTTTACAGCACAAAAGAATGTCATTCAGCCCATCATGTCCAGGTCATTCAACGAAGATCTGACTGCACTAATCCCATTTTCCTGCTCTTGGTCCATATCTCTGGAGGCTATGGCAACACAAGTAAAAATCTAAAAACTGTTGCTTCAATGTTAAGAGAATTTCAGACTCAAACACTCTTTCAGGCAGTAAACATCAGACACCCACTCACTTCTGGATGAAAAAATTTCTCTTCAACTTCCCTCTTCGCCTTTGATCTCTTAAATTAAACCTATGCTCCTGGTTCTTGACCCCACTACTCACAAAACCATAAGAAATAGGAACAGGAGAAGGTGGTTCAGCCCCTCGAGCCTGCTCCATCTTTCAGTAGGATCGTGGATGATCTGACAATCCTCAAGTCCACTTTCCTGCCCTTTCCCATAACTCCTGATTCCTGGCTGATCAAAAATCTATCTACCTCAGCCTTAAATATACACAAGGACTCTGCCCCCACAGCTCTCTGTGGCAAAGAGTTCCAAAGACTCTCAATCGTCTGAGAGAGGAAATTCCCCCAGGGCAGTGAAATGGCAGATGGATTTCAATCCAGGCAAAGGTGAGGTGATGTATTTTGAAAGATCCAATTCAAGAATGAACTATATGATAAATAGAAAAGTCCTGGGGAAAATTGATGTACAGAAAGATCTGGGTGTTCAGGCCCATTGTACTGTGAAGGTGGCAATGCATGTCAATGGAGTGGTCAAGAAGGTATATGGCATGCTTTCCTTCATCAGATGGGGTATTGAGTAGAAGAGTTGGCAGGTCATGTTACAGTTATATAGGACTTTGGTTCAGCCACATTTGGAATACTGCATACAGTTCTGGTCGCCACATTACCAAAAGGATATGGATGCTTTGGAGAGCGTGCAGAGGAGGTTCACCATGATGTTGCCTGGTATGGAGGGCACTAACTATGAAGATAGGTTGAGTAGATTAGGATTATTTTCATTAGAAAGACGGAGGTTGAGGGGGGACATGATTAAGATCTACAAAATGATGAGAGATATAGACAGGGTGGATATCAAGAAGCTTTTTGCCAGAATGGGGGATTCAATTACTAGTGGTCACAAGTTCTAGGTGAGAGGGGAAAAGTTTATGGGAAATATGCGTGGCAAGTTCTTTATGCAGAGGGTGATGGGTCCTGGAATGTTTTGTCAGCGGAGGTGGCATGATAACATCATTTAAGATGTATCTAGACAGATATATGAATGGGCATGGATCAGAGGGATACAGATCCTTAGAAAATAGGCGACAGGTTTAAATAAAGGATCTGGATTTGGACAGGCTAGGAGGGCCAAAGGCCTGTTCCTGTGCTGTAATTTTCTTTGTTCTTTGTTCTTTGCTACAAGCCATCAGGGCCAGGGGAATTGTCTGCCTTTAGACCAATTAGTTTGTCTAATACTATTTCTTTATTAATTATTAATTATTAATACCTGTCCTATCTAAGTTCCTCATAATCATATCCACCCTATCAGCTTCCCTCTTAACCTTCACAGCTCTGAGGAAAACAAGCCCAGCCTATCCAATCTTTTCCCAAAGCTCAGACCCTCCAGATCACACAACATGCTGATTAGCCTCCTCTGCATTCTCTGTAATGCAATCACATCCTTCCTATAATTAGATTACTTACAGTATGGAAACAGGCCCTTCGGCCCAACAAGTCCACACTGCTCCGCCGAAGCGCAACCCACCCATACCCCTACATTTACCCCTTACTTAACACTATGGGCAATTTAATAAGGCCAATTCACCTGACCTGCACATCTTTGGACTGTGGGAGGAAACCGGAGCACCCGGAGGAAACCCACGCAGACACGGGGAGAACGTGCAAACTCCACACAGTCAGTCGCCTGAGGCGGGAATTGAACCCGAGTCTCTGGCGCTGTGAGGCAGCAGTGCTAACCACTGTGCCACCGTGCCGCCCACTGCCACCGTGCCGCCCACCACATAATATGGTGGCCAGAACTGCAAACTGTTGTAGCCTAACCAGCGTGTTATACAGTTTCATCATCTGTCCTACCCTGCTCTGCTACTTTAGGGATCATTATTTTCTCCTTGAATGCCTCCCATTATTCTGACACAGATTTATCTGCAAGTAACTGCTCCCAGGCCCCATGGGCCAAATCCTTATCCTTGTAAAATTAACCATTCCCCAGTGTAGAACTTTAATTCCCTTAACCTTTTACAGTTCCCATCTTCTCCAGAGGTGGTCCCAATGCCTCAGTAATCTAAAGTTCTTGCACTATCTCGACAACTATAGATTCATTTGCTCTATCCTTCTATTCTTATCCTTATGGGGAGAAATGGGGAGATTACTACATTTGAAGTCCTAACTACCTAACTCCTTAATGTCTGCTGCAGGGCTTCATTTCTCATTCAACATGGACCACTTTGGTTGTTCATCCTTCCACTTCAGTATGCCCTGCAGCCTTCCCATGATATCTTTGATACTGGTACCCAGGAGACAACATACTTTCCTGGAGTCACAACTACAGCCACAGAGCTGCCAGACTGCCCTCAAAATCCCCACACACTTCTTCATCCTTACCTGAGCAGATGTGGTTGATTTCCACAGAGGAATCTTCACTTGTCACCATTTGGCAAGGCAGAGAAATTATTCACAAATGAGCTGCACTCGGGGGATTCCCTCTTGGGACAGTCCCCAGTTGGACCCTGATTTTCAGGAACATATGGTCTTTTGAGAAGAGTACCCCAAAAATCCCAAAACAGAGATTCCACTTTCCTGGATTTTTGAATGTTGTTCTACTCCTCGAGCCTTCGTCATTTGTGCCCCCTTTGAATATGTGATCTTCAGAGGTGAAGTTCTGCAGCATATTCAACCATGGAGTCATCACAACTCATCCTAACGTATTTTATAGTCCTTATATCCACAGAAGTACGTTATTTTGCAAAACTTCAAAGGATAGTGATTGGCACCAGTGAGATCATATCCCTCTCTAGCCCAATTGCTAGCACTTGAATCAGGACTGTGTCTGCAGTACAGATGTCACAAAGTGGATCAAACATCATGTTATTCTGGTGGAAATTGTCTCTGTGATGTTACAGAACAGAACGTAACTTTGCAGGATAACAGTTCAGATTAAACATTGTGTCAGAGTACAATGTTATAGTCTCAGTAAATCGTGTCGGATAACAGCACAGAGTGGCTTTACAGGATAGCACATAGTGTAACAATTCAGTATAACAGTATAGAGTAGAAGAACACAATACAGGTTTACAGCAAATTGTAACAATTAATTTACAGCACAGCTTTATTGTAAAGAGCAAAATCCTACCACACCATAGAGTTGGTCTCTCATCGGATATTTAAAAATCACACAACACCAGGTTATAGTCCAACAGGTTTATTTGGAAGTACGACGTTTGGAGCACTGCTCCTTTGTCAGGTCGCTAACAAAGAAACCTGCTCTGAAAGCTTGTATTGGACTATACCCTGGTATTAATGTGATTTTTAACTTTGCCCACCCCAGTCCGACACTGCCACATTAGACTGTCTAACCTGAGAGTCACCACACCTCAGGCAAGGGGAGAGGTTGAGAAGGAGAGCCCTTCATGCTAACCACTGCTGCTGGAACAATTGAACCCAGGCTATTGGGGTCACTCTATATTAGATTAGATTACTTACAGTGTGGAAACAGGCCCTTCGGCCCAACAAGTCCACACCGACCCGCCGAAGTGCAACCCATCAAGACCCATTCCCCTACATTTATTCCTTCACCTAACACTACAGGCAGTTTAGCATGGCCAATTCACCTAACCTGCACATTTTTGGAGTGTGGGAGGAAACCAGAGCACCCGGAGGAAACCCACGCAGACACTGGGAGAACGTGCAAACTCCACACAATCAGTCGCCTGAGGCGGGAATTGAACCCGGGTCTCTGGCGCTGTGAAGCAGCAGTGCTAACCACTGTGCCACCGTGCTGCCCACAAAACAGCTGTCCAGACAACTGAGCTAACCAACCCTAGCTGTAACAATTTTGGTCCCCTTATTTGAGGAAGGATGTAGTTGCATTGGAGGCAATTCAGAGAAGCTTCAGAATTGAAAGGTTTGTGTAATAAATACTCTTTGGAGTTTAGAGAGGAGATCTAATTGAGGTCTATAAGTTGCCAAAGAGCATGTTTCTTCTTGTGGGACAGCTCAGAATGTGAGATCATACTTTTCAGCTAAAGGGGAGCTAAAAACTACCCTTTGATTTAAAACAGAAATGAAGGGAAATTACATTCTCAAAAGGTTGTACATCTGTGCAATTCATGACCCCAGAGTATGGTACATGCTGTGACATGGAGTAAATTTATTGAGGAGACAGACAGATTGTTAATTAATAACAATTTGAGTGGGCAGGAAAGTGGAGTTGAGTGCAAGTGAGATCAGCCATGATTGTATTGAATGGTGGAGCATGTTTAAGGAGTAAATAGCACAGTCCGGCTCCTAAGTCTTGTGTTCTTGTGTTACAGCACTGTGCAAAAACCAGTGCTATTTAACTGCAGCAGTTCTAACAGTTCAAGCAAAAAAATTCAACAGGTAGAACATAGAGCATTAAGTGCAGTACAGGCCCTTTGGCCCCCAATGTTGCATCACCCTGCGAAACCACTTTGAAGCCCATCTAACCTACACTATTTCATTCTAGTCCATATGCCTATCCAATGACCATTTAAATGCCTGTAAATTTAGCGAGTCTACAACATTTGCATGCAGTGTGTTTCACATCCCTATTACTCTCTGAGTAAAGAAACTACTTCTGACATCTGTCCTATATCTATCACCCCTCAGTTTGAAGCTATGCCCTCTCATGCTTGCTGTCACCATCCGAACAAAAAGGCTCTCACTGTCTACCCGATCTAACCCTCTGATTATCTTACATGTCTGAATTAAGTTACCTTTCAACCTTCTTCTCTCTGACAAAAACAGCCTCAAGTCCCTCAACCTTTATTCATAAGAACTTCCCTCTATACCAGGCAACATCCTAGTAAATCTCCTCTGCACCCTTTCCAAAGCTTCCACGTCCTTCCTATAATGCGGTGACCAGAACTGTATGCAATACTCCAAGTGCGGCCGCACCAGAGTTTTGTACAGCTGCAGTATGACCTCATGGTTCTGAAACTCGATCCCTCTACCAATAAAAGCTAACATACTGTATGCCTTCTTAACAGCCGTATCAATCTGGGTGGCAACTTTCAGGGATCTATGTACATGGACACCAAGGTCTCTCTGCTCATCGAAACTACCAAGAATCTTACCATTCACCCAGTACTCTGCATTCCTCCTACTCCTTCCAAAGTGAATCACCTCACAGTTTTCTGCATTAAACTCTATTTGCCATCTCTCCACCCAGCTCTACAGCTTGTCTATGTCCCTCTGTAACCTATATAACATCCTTCTGCACTATCCACAACTGTACCGACCTTAACATTATCCGCAAATTTACTAACCCATCCTTCATTGCCCTCATCCAGGTCATTTATAAAAATGGCAAACAGTAGTGGACCCAAAACACCACTAGTAACTGAACTCCAGGATGAACATTTCCCATCAACCACCATCCTTTGTCTTTTTTCAGCGAACCAATTTCTGATCCAAACCGCTAAATCACCCTCAATCCCATGCCTCCATATTTTGTGCAGTAGCCTATCATGGGGAACCTTATCAAATTCCTTACTGAAATCCATATACACCACATCAATCACTTTACCCTCATCCACCTGTTTGGTTACCTTCTCAAAGCACTTAATAAGGTTTGTGAGGCACAATCTGCCCTTCACAAAACCGTATTGACTATCCCTAATAAACTTATTCCTTTCAGGATGATTATAAATCCTATCTCTGATAACCTTTTCCAACACTTGACCCACAACCGAAGGAAGGCTCACGGGTCTATAATTTCCAGGGCTGTCTCTACTCCCCTTCTTGTACAAGGGAACAACATTTGCTATCCTCCAGTCTTCTGGTATTATTCCTATAGATAATGACAACATAAAGATCAAAGTCAAAGGCTCAGCAAACTCCTCCCTGGCTTCCCAGAGAATCCTAGGGTAAATCCCATCTGGCCCAGGGGATTTATCTATTTTCACACTTTCCAGAATTTCTAACATTTCCTCCTTGTGAACCTCAATCCCATCTAGTCTAGTAGCCTGTTTCACAGTATTCTCCTCAACAACATTGTCTTTTTCCAGTGTGAATACTGACAAAAAATATTCATTTGACACTTCCTCATCTCCGCTGACCTCACACACAACATTCCACTACTGTCCTTGATTGGCCCTAATCTTACTCCAGTCATTCTTTTACCCCTTATATACACCTATAGAAAAGTTTAGGGTTTTCCCGATCCTATCCGCCAGCAATTTTTCATGCCCCCTCCTTGCTCATCTTAGCTCTCTCTTTAGGTCTTTCTTGGCTATCATGTAACTCTCAATTGCCCTAACTGAGCCTTCATATCTCATCCTAACATAAGCCTTCTTCTTCCTCTTGACAAGAGATTCAACTACCGTAGTAAACCACGGCTCCCGCGCTTGACAACTTCCCCCCTGCCTGCCAGATACATACTTATCAAGGACGCACAGTAGCTGTTCCATGAATAAGCTCCACATTTCTATTGTGCCCATCTCCTGTGGTTTCCTTCCCCATCCTACGCAGCCTAAATCTTGTCTAATCACATTGTAATTGCCTTTCCCCCAGCTGTAGTTCTTGCCATCCGATGTATACCTCTCCCTTTCCATCGCTAAAGTAAACATACTAAATTGTGGTCACTATCACAAAAGTGCTCACCTACCTCCAAATCTAACACCTGGCTGGGTTCATTATCCAGAACCAAATCCAATGTGGCCTCACCCCTTGTTTGCCTGTCCACATACTATATCAGAAAACCATAGACAAACCACACAATGGACAAAAACTGACCCATCTATAGTATTCCCAGTCAATATTTGGAAAGTTGAAAATGTTTATTACAGCTCCTAATCTCCACATATATTATAATTACAGCCTGAAGTCAGTATGTAGGCTGAAACTAAGCTATTTGTTTACAGATAATAGAACAATCCCATCAGCATGTCATGCTTCAGATGGTCCCCAGTTATGATGGAAATTGAAATCTTTATACCCTCAGTCATATTTTATGATATAGTGAGGATACCATGAGTCTCTATCTTAAAGGTATACTGTGCACAAACTGTGAAACATAACATAAGGAATGCTGGCTCCTGGCCCTGAGCAGAGTACAAGGTTCAAGCAACAGGAACCACTGGTTTTCACTGTTCTAAGGATTGGAAGTTGTCAGCTTAGTACAGTGACTGAAAGATTCAGAGAGCCTTAGGGGCCACAGCCTTACAAATCAATACCAGAATCAGGCTGTCAATGTGTAATATATTTACCATACCAGCTGTTTGCAAAGAAGAGCAGTGAGGAGATCTCCAATGGCCTGACCAATATTTAACCCACAGCCTGCAACACTCAAAATGGTTTATATGAAGATTTATCTCATTGCTGCTTGTGCATCATTTGGTGTTTGCCTATGGTTTAGCAGCCACAACACACCTACAAATATGCATCATTGGACCTGAAGCATACTGGGGCATCCTCAGAATACGCGAAGCATCAATTTGTGCTTGCCTGTTCCTTGTTTCCTTGTGAAACTTTTGCAACCCAGGTATCTAGTTTGTTCACTTAACTCATCACAGACTAATTGAGTGATAATTCCACTCTGTCAGAATTATAACAGGCACTAAAACAAGCTGAATGACTGAGCGAGTTGGAAATGAAATTCTGTCAGTGCTATTTATTGCGCTATTGGGTCCTAATGTCATGTGACATAAGGCCAAAGCTGTAATTGGGTCATGATGCTGGTGTTGTCAAATTGTAGCTGTGTGTCAACAATTTTTCACTGGTCACATGATCCTGCAGCCATCTCTTGATTGGATGTTGATTGCATCAGGTGGTACAATTAAGCAATAATTTCTGCTTAGCAATTGAGCAAGAAGGAAATAATTATCTTGTGCACTTATTAAATGTCAACGTGGTTTATTTTTCCATAAATCACTACTCTGAGGAAGCTAACCTTGCTGTACTTCGATGTGATTGAATTTGTATTGATTGTATTGTGCTGGAGAGATTATTCCACCCATTATTGTCACTGGGTGACGGATGTCCATACCACAAAAATGTTACGATGTTGATTTCTACCAGTCCACTTAGTAAGAAGGGAAGGGGTGACTTGCATTTATATAGCACCTTTCAACAATCTTACATTGTCCCAAAACACTTTGCAGCCAATGAACTACTCTTGCCAAGTCAACACTGGGATTGTGGAGGTAACACAGTTGCCAATGTGTGCAGAGCAAACACCAACATATGGCAATATGTTTCCATGGTGATTGTTGGGCAATCAATTTGGACAAAGAGACTGCAGAGAACTCTCCTTTTCTTCTGGGAATAGTTACCAAAGAATCTTTGACCTTGACCTGTAAAAGTTTACTATTTTGTCCAAAGGGCTGGAGAGTGTTCAGAAGAGATTTATCAGGATGTTGCCAGGAATGGAGGTTTTATTTGATAGGCTGGGCTGTTTTCCCTGGAGCATAGGAGGTTGAGAGGTGACCTTATAGAAGTTTATAAAGTCATGAGGGGTATAGATAGGGTTAATTGTTTTTTTTCCCCTAGCATGGGTGATTTCAAGACTAGGGGGCACATTTTCAAGGTGAAAGGAAAGAGGTATTAAAAAAGACAGACGGGCATTTTTTTTACACAGAGGGTAGTTTGTGTGTGGAATGAATTTCCTGCAAAAGTGGTGGAGGTGGGCTCAATTCCAATGTTTAAAAATTGTTTGGATAAGCACACAAATGGGCAAGGTTTGGAAGGACAAGGAGCAGGCTGGTGAGACTAGTTTAGCTTGGGATGATGTTCAGCATGGACTAGTTGGAACAAAGGATCTGTTTCTGTGCTGTATGACTCTATGATTCTATAACTGACTGCTGTGTTTTCTGTTATGTAAGGTATTTGTTTTGAAAGAGTTAATATTGAAGTTTAATTAAGCTCCACCCATTCTGATGACATCACACCATCTTTGTGTGGCAATGTAAGTAGGCTTGCAAGAGATCCTGATGGGGGCAGAAATGAGTACCTGGAGACTGATAGTCCCAAGCAATTATGACTATCTAGTCAATGTCACTTGGGACTATCAGTACAACTAGTTATGTGAGACAAGTGTTTCGTCTTGTTAGATTCATCGGTATTCTCTCCTGTCTCACTGATAATTGAACAGCCCTCTGGCTCAGCACAGGAATAAGGATTTATGAACAGGCCAGCGTGTCCTTGCAGAGGGGCCTCCTTGTATCCACCGGCACACACCATGCCTTCAGTGTCTAGTGGGGCCCATGAGAGCTGAGCTGCATCACCACCCATTCCACCCACCACAACCACACCCCCCTCCCCCCCACGCAAAATGATATCAGATACTTCCCTTTGAAATTCGAACTTTTGTTACAATGGTCCTTAAGAACTGTCAACACCAGTTGTTGGTTTAATGCTTGTTTGATTAATTTAAAGGAGTGGAGGTCTCTTAACAGCAGACGAACTCAACCACATCCCCCATAGCCCATTCCAACATGACTATGCATTAAACATGCTGTAAAGATCTTTGGGTTATCCTGGAGATGTGAAAGGTGCATGATACATCTTACTTCTCTTCTTCCTTTCCTTCTTTCCATTTTTCTTTCATTGTACCAATTTTCACAGTCCGTGTTAATTGCACATGGGCATTTGTTATCACTTCTTTGGAATCAATCTAACTGGAAGGAGTCTCCTGTGGGGGGCATTGGCACCAAGTCTTCACATTGTTGCAACTTTTAAGCCTGCAGCAGGACCTGTGCCGTCAGTCACTACACTGTGTGAAAAGCTATCCCTGAAATTCTGACAAAGTTAGAGTTGAAGATAGAGAGAAACTGAGGAAATTCAAAACCAATAGTTTTTAACCACATAATACATCAGGAGTGCTCGAGGCTTTTACGTCCTGCATTTCAGGCAGAGTAGTACACATTGCTACAACAATAATGTCAGCTCAGTATTTCTATGCAAGCTGTATGGTTATTCTATTGGGCACCACTCAAACATTAGTCAAAAGTGTCTTCAGGGTCAGTTGTTGTTCAGCTCAATGTTTGGCCAAACCCAATCTGGCCATTCACCAAAACTTAATCGGGAACTCTGCACAATGACAAACAGAGGGGTCTGATTGGCATGGTGAAAACACAACAGTCTTCAACCAGAAAGATGTGGATGCTGAAAGGCAACTGAAATTTCCACGGCTGAGGTCATTAGAATATGGTCGGGCAAGGTTATGAAGAGACAATAAGCACAGAAGGGTTAATTGGGCAGAGGTGAAGATCATCTAATTGAATGGCAGGTTAAGCTCAAGGTGCTGAAGAGTCTTGTCCTGATGTTCCTCTAATTCCTTCCCTATATCAGAACTGAACACTAGGGCCTGGTTCTGTGCATGCTGAGGAGCAAGTGTAGTTTGTGACTCCACCATTAGCAGGATCAACTTGTCTCAAAAAATGATGTCAACCCGCTTTGTTGTGGGTTAGATTCTGTTTGGTTGAAGGTGCAGTGATTTGTAAGTGAGAGATTAGTGACCTTACCAGCTTGCATGTGCCATATGGCAACAGGAACCTGCTATAAACTGGAAAATTGTCTGTTAATTTGGGGCTGAGCATAATCATTCTTTATTAGAATTTTTAGCGAAATTTCAGTTGCTTGTTACTTGCCATTCTGTTATTGTCCTTTTCCCTGTTTTATTTACGCTTCTGCTTTGAGTGGATTGAAAGATGAGACCCCATCTGGATGTTGGTACATGTTCATTTGGTCTTATTAGGTTAAATGTCAGTCTGTAGTGCTCCCGTGCAGTGAGAGCATGCTCCCAATAAGAAACTCTCACAAATTTCAATGATTCCATTGGATAAGGGGGTTTACAAATCCTGACCAAATCCAAGGCTGGGACTCAAATGCGGTAAACAAACAGTTTATCTTTGTGCTGCTGGAATGAAAATTGGCAGAAGTTCACCACCTAATTCTAATCTTCTTTATTAATGAGAAACTAATTGCACACATAATAGAGAAAGAGTCGAAAAGGGTGGTGCTGGAAAACCACAGCAGGTCAGGCAGCATCCGAAGAGCAGGGTGAGGTGAAGGAGAACGAGGTTCATGTGGAATATAAATGTTACTGGTCCTGTGTCTGGACTGTGTTAATATTTTATTTCTTCTCTTACGAATCTCCTCTTTAATTCTGACCTGATTCCTGGCATCAACCTGGGACTGAAACATGCAAATGCTCTTCACCACTCAACGACTGAAAACAGTGCAGGTTGGAAAAGGGGGGACTCTAATGTCTATCAAACAGCCATATAGCCCACTCTGTTCTAATGGAAAATGCCCCAAACACACAGTGAAACATAGCAACATGACTGTTATACTTTGCACCTTCGGTTCTGAAGGAGTCATACCTGACTCATACAGTCATGGAGTCATAGAAATTTACAGCACAGAAACAGACCTTTCAGTCCAACTCATTCATGCCGACCAGATATCCTAACCTAATCTAGTCCCATTTGCTAGCACTTAGCCCATATCCCTCTAAAGCCTTCCTATTCACGTACCCATCCAGATTGCCTTTTAAATGCTTTAAATGCCTCCACCACTTCCTCTGGTAAGTCATTCCATATACAGACCATGCTCTGCATGAGAAAGATGCCCTTTAGATCCCTTTTAAATCTTTTTCCTCTCACCTTAAGCCTATGCCATCTAGATTTGGACTCCCCTGCCCCATGGAAAATTTACCCAATCCAAGCCCCTCATGATTTTATAAATCTCTATAAGGTCACCCCTCAGCCTTACCAGCCTCATCGTGAACAGCTTCTCCCTCTAGCTTAAACCTTCCAGTGCTGACAACATCCTTGTAAATCTTTTTTGAACCCTTTCAAATTTCACAACGTCCTTCCTATAGCAGGGAGACTAGAACTGCATGCAGTATTCCAATAGTGGCCTAATCCAATGTCCTGTACAGCCACAACATGACATACAACTCTGATACTCAATGCACTGACCAACAAGGGCAAGCATACTAAATGCCTTCACTGTCTTATCTATCTGTGACTCCACTTTTAAGGAACTATGAATTTGCACTCCAAGGTCTCTTTGTTCAGCAACACTCCCATCAAGTGTATAAGTCCTGCCCTGATTTGCCTTACCAAAATGCAGCACCTCACATTTATCTAAATTAAACTCGATCTGCCACTCATTGTCCCATTTGGCCATCTGATCAAAATCCCGTTTTACTCTGAGGTAATCTTCTTCACTGTCCACTACACTTCCAATTTTAGTGTCATCTGAAAACTTACTAACCATAATTCTTATGTTCATGAAATAATTGCACAGAGGCCGGTGTCCCGAAGCCTTTATTAATTTATGCACAGTTCATTAGCTGTGGCCAGCTACCTTTGTGTCAGTCCTCAACTGAGGAGATTCTAAATCTCCTGATTATATTGATCAGCCAAAACTTTCCTGATTGGCCCAGGTTAACAAACCCAATCAAGAACTTCATAGTGAATGAAGTCCACCTGGTCCAAATTACTATCCAAATCATTATTATAAATGACAAAAAGCAATGGACCCAGCACCGATCTCTGTGGGCGCTGGTCACAGGCCTCCAGTCTGAAAAGCAACCCTCCACTACTACCTTCTGCCTTCAATTTTCAAGCCAGTTCTGTATCAAATTGGCTAATTCTCCCTGTATTCCATGTGATCTAACCTTGGTAACCAATCTATTTTGCGGAACCTTGTCAGATGCCTTACTGAAGTCCATATAGATCACGTCTACCACTCTGCCCTCATCAATCCTCCTCATTACTTCTTGTTAACCTTGTTTTCTCTCTCCACAGATGTTGCCAGACCTGCTGAATTTCTCCAGCTTTCTGTGTGTTTGTTTCAAATATCGAACATTAACTGTATTTTGTTTTTTACACACAGCATTTTGACTGAAAGTCTTGCAAGCCTTAGCTCTCCTTAAGTCTTGAGTACTTTCAAGCAATGTTTAATAATGACAATGCCTGTTTAAACATTCCCCATCCCCCACCTCCAGAAGAAATGGGAAATTAGATCATTACACCAGAGCAATTTTGAACTTATGCAAGACTAATAAGTGGATTAGTTTAAACTTCATGAATTCTGATCATTATGAGCAGGAATCTCAGTCAGATTGACTGTATCTCACAAGTCTGTCAATCAGGATGGTCTGCTTTGACCTATTTTGCATTGATGTCTGTCAGGTTAATGACATCTTTTCACAGAGAGGAAAAACACCCGACACAGCTGAACAGAGCCTGTGGCTCTTTCTGTCAGCCTATGAGTCACCGCCCAAGACATGGATATCCCAACTAATGGAGAATATCCTTGGAATTACTCAGGTCCACACCACAAAGAGGAATTGTCAGAGGATCTGGATTATAAAAGGGACATGAAAGTCAGTGGGGAAGGTGCCAGAGGAAAAGATTCCCCCAGATTCTATCCTGCAACCAGGAGAATGAAGGGGTGAACTGACTTTTCTTTATCAAAGAGAAACAGAAATTGCTGGAGAAACTCAGCAGGTCAGACAGCATCTGTGGAGACATAGCAGAGTTAACGTTTGGAATCCAGTGACCATTCTTCAGAACTGATAGTAGCTCGAAAAAGGTGGTATTTATTCTGTTTCTTCAGCAATTCTGATTTCGTTTTCAGATTTCCAGCATCCATAGTTCTTTGTTTTATTTGACTGTTCTTTATATTCTGTTATGGGGCAAGGCCGGCATTGTTACCCATCCCTAATTGCCCCATGGACTGAGTGGCTTCCTCGGTCCATTTCAAGTGAACCACATTGTAGGGGTCTGGAGTTATATGTAGGCTAGATCAGGTAAAGATGGCAGATTTTCTTCCTGAAAGAACATTGTGATCTGCCACTAAGGTGAGCTTTCAATTCTGGTGTGATTAATTGAATTAACTTTCCACCAACATGACATTTGACTCAAGACCATCAGAGCATTAGCCTGATGCCTATTAGGTGGCTAATCAGTAACGTCACCATTATATCCCCATTACTTTCAATGGAGGTCTGTAAGATTTATGAGAGAGTTTGAAATTCAGGCTGGCAGTAAACCCAGAGAAGATGTTTCCACTTGTTATGGGGTGTGGGACAGGGAGACCAGAATCAGATGGAGATCAGAACTGAGGGAGGCCAGAACCAGGGGAGACTAGAACTAAAGATCATAGATATGGTCACATGAATGTGAAGGCAGAATGGGATAGGGGCAACAGGAGAGGGGGAGCAGGATACAGGTGGGGCAAGAGGGGAGAGGGACAGTAGAGGGGTGCATATATGAGGCGACTATTGAGAGGGAGGAAGTGGGTGAGTTGGAGAAAGATCCCAGAGGAGAGAATGAGAGTGCAAGTTTATGTGAGGACGAGCATGAGGAGTGAGGGAGGGAGGCAGGGGAACAAGACTCTTGTTCTGTGCTCAGCCTCCGAGGTACTGACTGGCCCTGCAGCCTGGCTCACTGAGACGCTTTGAACTGATGGCAAAGGGTTCCTGCTTTATTTAATACAGCACTTGCCATTTTTGGTGAACTCTCTCCCATCTCATTGCCACAGCAAGTGATTGAAGCAGAAAGCATTTGCACCCTTAACAACAACAAGTACCACAGTAAACCAGCCCGGGTACTTCAAAGGACCCATACCAACTCAAGTTCAATACCGAGCCTTCAGCGCACATCTTAGGTCAGCTGAACAAAAGCTTGGTAAAAGTACTTTAAGCATTGTTTCAGAGGAGGGGAAGGACATGGTGGCTTGGGGCAGGGGTGTGGGGGGGGAGGGGGGCTATGGTGGCTCAGTGGTTAGCACTGCTACCTCACAGTGCCAGGGACCCAGGTTCAATTCCAATCTTAGGCAACTACCTGCGTGGAGTTTGCACGTTCTTCCCGTGTCTGTGTGGGTTTTCTCCGGGTGCTCCTGTTTCCTTCTACAGTCCAAAGATGTGCAGGTCAGGTGAATTGGCCATGCTAAATTGCCCCATAGTGTTCAGGGATGTGTAGGTTCGGTGCATTAGTCAGAGTAAATGTAGAGTGATATGTTGGGGGAATGGGTTTGGGTGGTTACTCTTCGGAGGGTCAGTGTGGACTTGTTGGGCCGAAGGGTCTGTTTCCTCACTGTAGAGATTCTAAGATTCCATGATTCTATGACACCGGGATTATAGAGCTAAAGGCACAAAGACAGATATTGGGGATGTGCAAGAGTTCAGAATTGGCACTGTCCCAAAAGCTTGTCAGGCCAAATGATCACAGAGGACCATGAAAACAAAGATGAGAACTTTTAAAGGACCAGGTGAGAGTAAGTGAGTTCAGCGGTGAGAGGTCAATGGGATTTGTGGCAATTTTGCCTTTGTATGTTGCCATATCTTTTGCTGCCACTCTAAGGAAGATAGACAAGGCCTCAGTTTGATGTCTCCTTTGAAAAGATGACAGCCACCACCCCCCACCACAACCCTGATGAGACAGCACTTCGACAGTACACGGCTGTGTGTGTCACTCGACCTTTTGGAGCCTGGATCTTTTGCCAACAAGGTGAAAGGGAATCACAGTGCGATGCCCAGTCAGGCACTGCTGATATCATCTATGTGCCCTTTCTTTCATTTGCCAACAATCCCTATCCCCAATTGTCCTTGAACTGAGTGGCTTGCTAAGAGGGCCTAGCTGAGGGAAATGTTAATAATGGTGCCTAGACCCACTTTCAAGTGGGTTTAAGCTCAGGCAGCATTACCTCTCTCTCTCTCTTTCAATGGTATCAACCCTTACTCTCAAATAAGCACATGGCAAGACAATGCTCCAGTGCTTGAGCTGAGTTGAGTTCAGAGGAAGCTGGGTCCATACTGGAAAGTGTTAAAGGGACATGGTTGGTTGAGGTATGGAAGGGACAGAATAGGAAGAGTTAATGATATCAATGTAGACTAGCCAGTCCGAATGGTCTTTTCTGTGTTCCAGAGTCTTGAATATGTTTCTTTTTCCACCCCTTCCTGGCATTGGTTTGAGTAGGAAGGAGGTGATTGTAACAAGCAATGTTATATGTCGTCTTACCTTCCCTTGATTCAATTTAGCAAACAGAATGAGAAAAGTTACAACCTGAGGTTTCACACTAGCCTGATTCAATACATTCACATCTAATAATCAGCAACATGATAAACATTGCCCTGCACTGCTGGGGAGAGGATTTGCTCATGAATTGTTTCATGAGCTGCTGACAGCCTCTGCCCTTTGATTTGCAAATTGATGTGGAGATGCACTCAATTTGAGGCTGAGTGATGGGACTGGAGGTGGGGAAGAATCCAGAGGAACCATCCTGCTGGCCTGGGGCTACAGTTTAATAGGGAGAGGATGAAGGCAGGGAGAACTGCTCTGATACAACACTCGACTGGTGACATGGAATGTGAAGGAGACGCCGCATCTCTCTGACAGACACAAAGGAACTGTCAATGAGAGAAGAGGGAGACAGCTCTGACAATTTCCCTCCACTGTAAACTGAACTGGGGAGGTTCTGTTCGCAGTCCCAACACTGACAGCAATGGGTATTGTTCTTCAAAACTGCCTCATGTAGGAGATTTCAGTTATTAACCCCTTGTGGGTTTGGATGCCCTGGAATTTTGCCTCAACCTGTGGTGCCCTGTCTTATTAAGGAAGACGCTCGTGCCAAACACAGTTAGTACACTCTTGGTCTTGCACATTCAACACACCCATATAGCAGAGGAGAGGCCAAGCCTTTTGAAATTTAAGTATGTCACAACTGATTAATTGCGCCTCATCATGGATCAAAGGGCCTGTTTCCTCGCTGCACAGCTCTCTGATTCTATGACTCGATTTCTCAGCAGTGTTGGTTGACGGGCAATAATTGGCCAGGATTCCACGGACATCTTGCATTCCCTCCTTCATATATTGCCACATCTTTTACTACCATTCTAAGGAAGATAGACAAGGCTTCAGTTTGATGTCTCCTTTGAAAAGATGACAGCCACCACCCCCCACCACAACCCTGATGAGGCAGCACTTCGACAGTACAGGGCTGTGTGTGTCAGTTGACAGATAGTGCCTAGACCCACTTTCAAGTGGGCTTAAGCTCAGGCAGCACTATCTCTCTCTCTCTTTCAATGGTATCAACTCATACTCTCAAATAAGCACATTTGACAAGACAATAGACAATAGATAATAGACAATAGACAATAGGTGCAGGAGTAGGCCATTCAGCCCTTTGAGCCTGCACTGCCATTCAACATGATCATGGCTGATCATTCCTAATCAGTATCCTGTTCCTGCCTTATCTCCATAACCCTTGATTCCACTACCTTTGAGAGCTCTATCCAACTCTTTCTTAAATGAATCCAGAGACTGGGCCTCCACTGCCCTCTGGGGCAGAGCATTCCACACAGCCACCACTCTCTGGGTGAAGACGTTTCTCCTCATCTCTGTCCTAAATGGTCTACCCCGTATTTTTAAGCTGTGACCTCTGGTTCGGCACTCATCCATCAGCGGAAACATGTTTCCTGTTGCCAGAGTGTCCAATCCTTTCATAATCTTATACGTCTCAATCGTATACCTCTCAGTCTTCTAAACTCAAGGATATACAAGCCCAGTCGCTTCAGTCTTTCAGTGTAAGGTAATCCCGCCATTCCAGGAATTGACCTTGTGAACCTACGCTGCACTCCCTCATTTGACAAGACAATAGACAATAGATAATAAGACAATAGACAATAGGTGCAGGAGTAGGCCAGAATGTCTTTCCTCAAATTTGGAGACCAGAACTGCACGCAGTACTCCAGGTGTGGTCTCATCAGGGCCCTGTACAGCTGCAGAAGCACCTCTTTGCTTCTATACTCAATTCCTCTTATTATGAAGGCCAGCATGGCATTAGCCTTCTTCACTACCTGCTGTACCTGCATGCTTGTCTTCATTAACTGGTGTACAAGAACACCCAGATCTCCCTGTACTGCCCCTTTACCTAAATTGATTCCATTGAGGTAGTAATCTGCCTTCCTGTTCTTGCCACCAAAGTGGATATCCATACATTTATCCACATTAAACTGCATCTGCCATGCATCTGCCCACTCACCTAACTTGTCCAGGTCACCCTGTAATCTCCTAACATCCTCATCACATTTCACCCTGCCACCCAGCTTTGTATCATCAGCAAATTTGCTAATGTTATTGCTGATACCATCTTCTATATCATTAACATATATTGTAAAAAGCTGCGGTCCCAGCACGGATCCCTGCGGTACCCCACTGGTCACTGCCTGCCATTCTGAAATCGAGCCGTTTGTTTCCTATCAGCCAACCAATTTTCAATCTAATCTAGTACTTTGCCCCCAAAACCATGCGCCCTAATTTTACTCACTAACCTCCTGTGTGGGACTTTATCAAAAGCTTTCTGAAAGTCCAGGTACACTACATCTACTGGATCTCCCTCGTCCATCTTCAGAGTTACATCCTCAAAAAATTCAAGAAGATTAGTCAAGCATGATTTCCCCTTCATAAATCCATGTTGACTCTGTCCTATCCTGTTACTACTATCCAGATGTGCAGTAATTTCATCCTTTATAATAGACTCCAGCATCTTTCCCACCATTGAGGTCAGACTAACTGGTCTATAATTTCCTGATTTCTCTCTCCCACCTTTCTTAAAAAGTGGTATAACCTCCAATCCTCAGGAACCGACCCCGAATCTATCGAACTCTGGAAAATAATCACCAACGCATCCACGATTTCCCGAGCCATATCCTTCAGTACCCTGGGACGCAGACCATCAGGCCCCGGAGACTTATTAACCTTCAGACCTAACAGTCTCTCCAACACCAAATCCTGGCAAATATAAATTCCCTTAAGTTCAGGTCCTTCAGCCACTGTTACCTCAGGGAGATTGCTTGTGTCTTCCCAAGTGAACACAGATCTGAAGTACCCATTTAATTCCTCTACCATTTCTTTGTTCCCCGTAATATATTCTCCTGTTTCTGTCTTCAAGGGCCCAATTTTAGTCCTAACCATTTTTTTGCCTTGTGCATAAAAAAGCTTTTACTACCCTCCTTTATATTATTGGCCAATTTACCTTCGTACCTCATTTTTCCTCTGTGTATTTCCTTCTTAGTAATCCTCTGTTGCTCTTTAAAAGCTTCCCAGTCCTCAGTTTTCCCACTTATCTTTGCTATGTTGTACTTTTTCTCTTTTAACTTTATATGTTTCTTAACTTCCCTCGTCAGCCTCGGCCGCCCATGCCTCCTCCTGGGATCTTTCTTCCTTTTAGGAATGAACTGATCCTGCAACTTCTGCATTATACACAGAAATATCCGCCATTGTTCCTCCACGGTCATCCGGTGAGGAACTTTGGCCAGCTCCTCCCTCATAGCTCCATAGTTCCCTTTATTCAACAGACGTACTGTCACTTCCGACTGTACCCTCTCCCTCTCAAATTGCAGATTGAAGCTTAATGTATTATGGTCACTATGGACAATGCTCTAGTGCCTGAGCTGAGAGTCCAGGAGTGCTTGGGACCATTGGTCAGGCTAGGATGCAATCTGAGTGTTTAATCAGCCTTGGTTGTGCTCTATCCCGAGAGTCACCAATGCTCAGAATACACACACAACCCCAAACCAACCCCAGGAAAATTGAAGCACAGGGTGACCAATCTGAGAAAAGCCATGCTTCCTAACAAAAGTGGAATAAGTGAGGAACTGCTGCTCCAATCATAGGCTGGTTCTCTTCATTGCTCATTGCTGATAGGTTCACTATTTAATCTATCAGCTTTACCCAATGGAAAGAAGTAGCCTCTGATTACAGGAGTCACAAGCAGTTCGGAAGCCTGAAACTGGTGTTAGGAGAGGGCCACCTTTTAACAAGGCTAGGTGTTCATAAAAGGGGTAGTGGTGACTTACGTCAAGGATAGGATAGGGAAGGGAAGAAGGAGGGATCAAAGATTTGGGAAGTTGAGTAAAATTGCATGATAGGTCTGGAGGAAAATGGATATGCAAGAGGGTTTTGAGAGAGAAGGATGCTATGGAGGGGAACAGCGGGAAAGAGAGGGAGGTTACAAAGAAAATAACTCTAAAACATTGACAAAAGGAACATTCAGCTAACTGGGAGCCAGGAACACTTTAAATGACTCAGTAATTAATTACTTGGAAATGAAAGTTGAATTTCTAGGTTCAGGAAGCATATGTTCAAGAGCTACTATCTGGGGAAAAAGCACTTGATGCTGTTGTAATGAACCTGGTGTCAAGTGTTAAAGTTACATTTTAGGTTGACATCTGAAATGCAATAAATTGCCTGGTTAAAACCTTCCAGATTTGTGCATATCCAACAGACACACATTATCTGTGACCTCACTGGTCTATGGAAGGTCATAGGATGATGGCTTTTTGTGTGTGTCAGTAATTTTGGGAAAAAAGAATTTGTTACTAACTTATGAGTGATGCTTGGTGCAAATTTAATTGCCATATTATCTAAGGATTTGATATTTTCTTCATGTACTGTGGTGTAGGAATGACGGTTGCTGAGGAAATTGCTGAATTCTTCAGCGTGAGTCAAAAAAAACCCATACACCAGCACAAATACAGAAAGCAATGTTACCATATGATTGCAACATCTAATAAATGTGTTTGTGATGTTAATGAAAAGGAGCCCCTGAGATAACGAAACATTGCTTTGTCAAGTATATATTGTGCCCTGTTTCTAGCAAATGCAGTGTTGTTATCTTGTATTACTTGTTCCACAAGTTGTTGGACATTTGTAAGTGTGGTAGTTGCAATTATAATGAGGAAAAAGCTGCAAAATTTAATTTTTTCCATTTCCAAAGCCCCTGGAGGTAAAGAGTACACTATTGCAGCTAAATGGGTTGGTGCTAATTTACTGGAATTAAACGTGAAAGCGAAAAAAAGGGGTCATATGAGTGCCTCACAGCACTAGAGACGCGAGTTCAATTCTCACCATAGGCGACTGTCTGTGTGGAGTTTGCACATTCTCCCCATGTCTGCGTGGGTTTCCTCCGGGTGCTCCGGTTTCCTCCCAGTCCAAAAGATGTGCAGGTCAGGTGAATTGGCCATGCTAAATTGCCCGTAGTATTGGGTCTGGGTGGGCGGGTCGGTGTGGACTTGTTGGGCCGAAGGGCCTGTTTCCACACTGTGAGTAATCTAATCTAATCATGACAACAGAATACATTACTCAGCAATATGTCCATATGAGAAGTAGGTTAGTTCAAGAAATTGAGACTATATTTACAATCACAAACAAAAACAGAAATTTCTGGAAAAATTCAACAGGTCTGGCAGCATGTGTGGAAGAAATTATAGCTAAGACTGTTCTGGAAAATGGTTGCTGAACCTGAAATGTTAATGCTGATTTCTCTCCACCGATGCTGCCAGATCTGGTGAGGTTTTCCAGCATCTTTTGGTTTTGTTTATTATAATTACAATGCATATTTTGAGGTCCAGACATAGGGCTAGGTTAAAAAAGCAGGGTTGATTTTATAATATGAACAACCAAATTGTGTGTAATTATCTGACAAAGCACTGGTTGTAAAGTGCATTGTACTGAAACGTGAGGTGCCTTATAAATATACAGAGAAGGTGGAA
Organism: Chiloscyllium plagiosum; assembly: GCF_037043375.1. Classification (NCBI taxonomy): domain Eukaryota; kingdom Metazoa; phylum Chordata; class Chondrichthyes; order Orectolobiformes; family Hemiscylliidae; genus Chiloscyllium; species Chiloscyllium plagiosum. Next base: position 38,302,133 of record NW_028270183.1, read on the forward strand.
TCTGACAAGGGCCTGAACAGCATGGGATATGACTGAATTGCACAATATGACCAGCAAAGTCCACTTTGATGTTGAGGCCAACTTGCTGAATATTTTATGCATCTGCAGCAGGGGGAGTTTCTCATTAGGCAGCAGCAAATTGCCATTTAAAAGGATTTTTTGTTTGTTAAATGCCACAATTTGCCTCATTAATATTCAGCTCCCTACCTTACAAACTTGGCAAACAAGACTAGATGCCAGGAATTCTCAGGGTGAAAGTGGATACCGCAGATGCTGGAGATTAAAGTCAAGATTAGAGTAGTGCTAGAAAAGCACAGGAGATTAGGCAGCATCCGAGGAGCAGAAAAATCGATGTTTCAGGCAAAAGCCATTTAATCAGGAATACATCACATTCCTGGTGAAGGGCTTTTGCCTGAAACGTCAATTTTCCTGCTCCTTGGATGCTGCCTGACCTGCTGTGCCTTTCCAGCACTACTCTAATCTTGCCAGGAATTCTGAATAGTGGAAGTCAGGGCAGGTACCTGGCATCAAACAGCATCTCAGGGCATCTGTAGACACCAGCTGCCACCACCACCCCTTGTCTGTGGACATTGGCATCTGACACCTCACAATCCTTAGCTTACCTGAATGGACCATTTGCAGGAGACTTAGGAAGCATAGGCCTGTATTGCAGGTGCATGAGAAACTAGCATTGAAGGGTTGCTACAAAGACACTTATCCTTTGCAGAGATACATATGCAGTTCACCAGTTGGACCAAACTGCATCTCAGAGCTGTTTACTTGCTGTCTTAGTGCTCATCCACCTGCTCTGTATCCATGCCATGTCTTGCTTTGCCATGCCTGTGAGCACGATGATGTTTCAATCATAGCCAAAGGCTTTCTATACTGCTGTATTGACTAGTTATTTTGTGCAGACAGGCTACTTACCAACACAGACCTGTCCAGGCTGGGCACAGCGCACTGAGACATCAATTATAGCATGTACCAAGTGCCTGTGTGGCAATCGCCCTACAGATGTCCATGTTGGTTAGTTCCTGGTCTGGACAAGGGGGTGCTGCTGACAGAGGACCTTTTCAGAGGGCAGTTATATGTCAACCACTTTATCACTTGAGACACTTATGGGCCAGACTGGGTAAGGGTATACAGATTTCCCTTCTGAAAGGGCATGCATTATGAACCAGATAGGCTTGATGTTCACCATACTGAGATTAGTTTTATGGTGAAGAATTATTAATTTAATCTAAATTCTAGATGAGATTTGAACCAAGTCCACACAGCATTACCCTGGAGATCTGGATTACTGATCCAGTGACATTACTACTACACCACTGTCTCCATTTGTTTCGAATGCTCCTGTGCAGCGTTGTGTATCTGCAAAGTTAATTAATTGAATGGGGAATTTTGTTTGTCAAAGCTCAGGCAGTGCCCATTGTGTAAGGATCAGCACCCTGTCGATCCTCTGCAAAACACCTCAAAGTGATTCCTGCACCATGAGTGCCTTTGAAGTTCAGCAGATGCTGTCATTTGCCAGTACAGTAACTTGGGTTCAGACATGTCTGCTGTACAAGGAAAAGGAAGTGAATTCTTAGTAAGTGACAGGTGGAAAAGAACAAGAAGAATAAATAACATTCATAACTAATTAAATATCTGAATAAATTAGGTTCTCTTTCCTGATGAGGAAATTCAAGGTGGTCAGGAATAACAGGACATCAATATTTGGAAATACTTTCAGAACTCACTGTTAGTTCAATAGAATATGATTGTAATGACAGGCAGATTATCAATAAATATGTATTCAAAACTTGAGATTGTCTCTCAGACAGTAGGTTTCAGGTGTAGAGGGAGATTATTGAATAATATTTAGGGTTCTTAATTATCAGTGGATGTTGGAGATAAAAATGTAAAATATTTGTGAAATGTGAAGATGGAAATAAAATTTAGAAAATAAAATAAAAGGCAGTCTTTTCAATTAGTTGTTTGCATCTTGCTATATGAAGGTCATATCGCAAGATTGCCTTCACGTTAGGGGTGAACTTGGAATAGCAACTTGTTTTAAAGGAGAAGCGAACAAAGACTGATGTTTGCTGTTGGGAACTGGCCTTGAAAATAATGCAACTTAATCAGTGTTCTAAGGAGACTGTCGACAAATCAGCACAAAGCTGTTGCTGTGTTCTAATGTGGCAGCTGGTTAGATGTGGAATTGAAAATGTGTTGCTGGAAAAGTGCAGCAGGTCAGGCAGCATCCAAGGAACAGGAGAATCAACGTTTCGGGCATGAGCCCTTCTTCAGGAATGAGGAAAGTGTGTCCAGCAGGCTAAGATAAAAGGTAGGGAGGAGGGACTTGGGGGAGGGGCTTTGGAAATGCGATAGGTGGAGGGAGGTCAAGGTGAGGGTGATAGGTCAGACTGGGGTGGGGGCGGAGAGGTCAGGAAGAAGATTGCAGGTTAGGAAGGCCGTGCTGACTTCAAGGGATTTGACTGAGACAAGGTGGGGGTGGGGGGCGAATGAGGAAACTGGAGAAATCTGAGTTCATCCCTTGTGGTTGGAGGGTTCCTAGGCAGAAGATGAGGCGCTCTTCCTCCAACCGTCATGTTGCCATGGTCTGGCGATGGAGGAGTCCAAGGACCTGCATCTCCTTGGTGGATTGGGAGGGGGAGTTAAAGTGTTGGGCTACGGGGTGGTTGGGTTGGTTGGTCCAGATGTCCCAGAGGTGTTCTCTGAAATGTTCCACAAGTAGGCGGCCTGTCTCCCCAATATAGAGGAGGCCACATCGGGTGCAGCGGATGCAATAGATGATGTGTGTGGAGGTGCAGGTGAATTTGTGGTGGATATGGAAGTGTCCCTTGGGGCCTTGGAGGAAAGTAAGGGGGGAGGTGTGGGTGCAGGTTTTGCATTTCTTGCGGTTGCAGGGGAAGGTGCCGGGAGTGGAGGTTGGGTTGGTGGGTGGTGTGGACCTGACGAGGGAGTCACAGAGGGAGTGGTCTTTTCGGAACGTTAATAGGGGAGGGGAGGGAAATATATCACTGGTGGTGAGGTCCGTTTGGAGATGGCGGAAATGATGGCGGATGATATGTTGTACATGGAGGTTGGTGGGGTGGTAGGTGAGGACCAGTGGGGTTCTGTCCTGGTGGCGGTTGGAGGGGCAGGGCTCAAGGGCAGTTGTATGGATTGGAACTGGTCCTCCTGGGAGCAGATACGGCGGAGACGAAGGAATTGGGAATATGGGATGGCGTTTTTACAGGGGGCAGGGTGGGAGGAGGTGTAGTCTAGGTAGCTGTGGGAGTCGGTCGGTTTATAGTAAATGTCCGTGTCGATTCGGTCACCCGAGATAGAAATGGAAAGGTCTAGGAAGGGGAGGGAGGAGTCTGAGACGGTCCAGGTGAATTTGAGGTTGGGGTGGAAGGTGTTGGTAAAGTGGAGGAACTGTTCAACCTCCTCGTGGGAGCACGAGGCAGCGCCGATTCAGTCATCGGTGTAGCGGAGGAAAAGGTGGGGGGTGGTGCCAGTGTAGCTGCGGAAGATGGACTGTTCCACATATCCTACGAAGAGGCAGGCATAGCTGGGGCCCATGCGGGTGCCCATGGCTACTCCTTTGGTTTGGAGGAAGTGGGAGGATTGGAAAGAGAAGTTGTTCAGGGTGAGGACCAGTTCAGTCAGTCGAAGGAGGGTGTCAGTAGAAGGGTACTGGTTGGTACGGCGGGAAAGGAAGAAGGCTTTAAGTCCTTCATGATGGGGGATGGAGGTGTACAGGGACTGGATGTCCATGGTGAAGATAAGGCGTTGGGGACTGGGGAAGCAAAAATCATGGAGGAGGTGGAGGGCGTGGGTGGTGTCCCGAACGTAGGTGGGGAGTTCTTGGACTAAGGGGGACAGGACCGTGTCGAGGTATGCAGAGATGAGTTCGGTGGGTTTGTCCTGGTTGGGTCCAAATTTTGTTGGTCTGAACGTAGTCCAGAGTCCGTGCGGGATCAATCGGTTCCGTAGGCAGGTGCTGAGGAAGATGTGGAATTGGTCAACTGAGAGGTTCAGTGCTTACCAGTCAATCACAGAAAAAAGTTGATTGGAAAGAAAGAAAAATGTTCTAACAACATTTTTCACAGGAGAGTAATTTTTGGGAGCTTTGAAGGTTGCTTCGTGTTTTGCTTTCTCTAGTTTTCTATCCAACTATCAAATTGTTGAATATTCTGAGAAAAACATTCCAGTCTGTAAGGAATAAGTAAATATATCTGGGAATCTGCTGAAGCTATTTGCATTAACTGGAGACTTTGGAATTCAAGCAAAATATACAGTTCTGTGTTCCTATGAACTAGCCATTGTCCAGGAATTTCAGTAAGGCCTGTTATTCATCTGAAATAGCTTTTTGAGCTGACAAAATACAATTATTTTATTTTTGATTTATCTCTTAACTCTCTGTTGGTCTGTCTGTGTGAGAGTTGGGGTTATGATCAACAATCTTGAACTTCAGGTCAAGTTATTCAGATACGTAAATAATATTAGCTAATGTTATTTATTAGCTTTTTTGTGTTCTGCTAAAGTTACATTATTAATAATAAATTATCAACTTTGTTCAAGTTATAAACTTGTCTTCTAAGATTTGATATTCTTAAATTCTGGTTAGGAACAATATAATAATTTGACGGGTCATTGAATGTTTTATTTGCACTAAGTTGAGAATTCAATAAAAATGAGGTTGATTTGATTTGGCTTGCTATCCCTGTGTCATAACAGTTGGTCATAGTAGAAGACAGAGTTGGGATAGAGGGAGCATTTTCAGGATGGCAACCAGGAACTTATGGAATTTCACAGGGGTCAGTACTGAGGCCAGAATTATTTGCAACATAAAGCAGTGACTCAGATGAGGAAAGTGACTCAAGTGCACGATCACCAAGTATGTAGATAACACAGAAAGTAATGGGAAGGCAGATAATGAGGATGACAGTCTCTAGATTGGTGTAGACAGGTTAAGCAAGTTGGCAAAAATATGGTAGATGGAATATAATATGGGGGAAAAGAGAGGCTATGAACTTTGGCAGCAAGAGTAGAGGAGCTGAATAGTATTTAAATGGAGAAAGACTGCAGAAAGCTGCTTAGCAGAAGAATTTGGAAGTTTCTTGTAAATAAATTACAAAAAGCATATAGGTTTTGCAGGCAATAGGGAAGGCAAGTGGAATGTTGGCCTTTATTTTAAAGGGAATGGAGTATAACAATTGTTAAACCAATACAAGGCATTATTTAGATCACACCTGGAATATTATGAACAGTTTTGGTCCCCTTCTCCAAGGAATGATATATTGATATCAGAGGCAGACCAGAGCAGGTTCACTAGTTTTATCCTGTGTATGGAGGGACTGCCTTTCAAAGGGTGGCACGGTGGCTCAGTGGTTAGCATTGCTGTCTCACAGCACCAGGGTCCTAGGTTCAATTCCAATCTCGGGCGACTCTGTGGAGCTTGCATGTTCTCCTCGTGTCTGCCTGGGTTTCCTCCCACAGTCCAAAGATGTGCAGGTCAGGTGAATTGGCCATGCTAAAATTGCGCGTAGTATTAGGTGCATTGGGGGGCGGGGCAGAATGAGTGCCTGACCCTGAGTAGGAATGATTTGGAGATGCTGGTGTTGGACTGGGGTGTGCAAAGTTTAAAAATCACACAATATTAGGTTATAGTCCAACAAGTTTAATTGGAAGCACTAGCTTTCAGAGCGCTGCTCCTTCATCAGATGGCTGTGGAGGACATAATTGTAATTCATAGAATTTATAGCAAAAGTTTACACAGTGTGATGTAACTGAAATTATACATTGAAAAGTGCCTTGATTGTTTGTTGAGTCTTTCATCTGTTCAAATACCATGATAGTTTCACTTCTTTCATGTGTAAATCACAAAACATTTTTTAAAAAGTTAGATTCTCAGGTTAACTAACAATTGGTGTAGCCAGATAACGTTGAAAGTGTTAGTCCCCTGTGTTCTGTGTCTGTGCCATAATGTTTAGACTGATTCTAATCGAAAAAGTGAGTTAACAGAGTCTTACATGAATTCATGGAGTTTTTGAGCAAAGTACAATATAATTGTAACCCCCGCCCCAGGCCTCACTCTGCCAAGAACATGCACCCTGGGGCCTCCTCCACCACCAAATTCTAGCCAACCAACAACTGGAGGAAGAACCCCTCATCCTGCGCCTTGGGACCCTCCAACCACACAGGATCAATGTTGATTTCACCAGTTTTCTGATCTCCCCTCCCCCCACTTTATCCCAGATTCAACCATCCAAATCGGCATTATCCTCTTAAACTGTCCTACTTGTCCACCTTCCTTCCTAACTATCAGCTCTAACAACTCTCCTGCTCCTCAGATGCTGTCTGACTGGCTGTGATTTTTCACTTAACCTATTTTTGCAGCCGTCTTAGATAGAACATAGAACATAGAACAATACAGCACAGAACAGGCCCTTCGGCCCATGATGTTGTGCTGAACATTTGTCCTAGCTTAAGCACCTATCGATGTGCCTAAAGGTCTTTTGTCCTCTTTACAACTTACTTTCTGACCTAGTAACTTAGCAGCTGCAATGGTGGTGGCATTGCAGTGTTGGAATCCAGCTCTGCTGGCGTTGGTGTGCCTGGCTCAAGACTCATGGTCAAGATTATTGGTGCTAGAAAAGCACAGCAGGTAGGGTAGCATCTGAGAAGCAGGAAAATCAATGTTTCAGGCAGGAACCCTTCATCAGATTGGAAGATAGTGAACTACACTCCTTTATTCCAAAAGGAAGATTGAAAACATGAAACCACAGACCAGTTAATATCTATCATTAGGAAAATGGTAGATTAAATTTTATTGTACAGATGCTGCCAGACCCGAGGAGCTTTTCCAGCAATTTCTGTTTTTGTTTCAGAACTCGAGTTTGGGATTAGTCTGCACAATAAAGGACAAGTAAAATTTCACAGAAATGTGGAATTGGGGATCAGAGAATATTGGCTGGAATGAACCTCTCTCCAAATTTGAATACTTTATTTCCATATTTATTTTCAGTGTCCTGTCTGTTCTGGAGTTATGAGGTTGATAAATATTGGTAAAAAGAAATCTGACTGATATAACCACCTACATGAGTGGATTCCTGGTGAAGGGCTCCTGCCCGAAACCTCGATTTTCCTGCTCGTCGGATGCTGCCTGATCTGCTGTGCTTTTCCAGCAGCACTCTAATCTTGACTCTGATCTCCACCATCTGCAGTCCTCACTTTCGCCTGGCTCAAGACTCATGGCAGCTGCAGTGGCAAGAGTGATCTGAACATTTTCTTTTCCTTTTTATTTGTTTCTTTAATTTCAGCTCTTGCTTGTAATTCTAACTATTGTATTCGAAGATGGTATTGAAAAATGGTGACTCTGTATCCTTTTCACTGCATTCCTGTATATTTGTACTCTGGTATACATGACAATAAAATCTAATCAATCATTTTCCTAATGTTTGACATTAACTGGTCCATGGTCTCTTGTTTTTTGTCTCCCTTCCTTTTGGATTAAAGGAATGTAGTTCATTATCTTCCAATCTGATGGAACCTTCTCCAAACTGAGGCAATTATTGAAAATTGAAACAAATGCATCAATTAGCTCAGTAGCTACTTCTTTCAAGACCCTAGGATGAAGCCTACTGTGACATATGCCATTGTCAGCCCATCAATTGACTAAATACAGATTCCCTGATGATTATGATCTTCCTGAGTTCCTCCTTCCCTCCCTGCCTTCCTGATTTATTGCTGTTACTTGTTTTTCCTACCATGAAGACTGATACAAATACCTGTTCCCGATAGGCTGCAGAGCCATAGATTGATATGCAGGTCTTGCACAAGTCAACAATGTTAAATCACTGCACATGTGCAGCCACAAAAATATTTGAAGGTGCCACACCCGCAAAGGTTATCTGCGCATGCCGTAAAAAAGAGCAGAAATGTTGCTCATGAAGGCTGAGCCCTCGTGCACAACGGGTAATAATTGATAAGCTCCCTACTATGTAGCCTACCTGATATCTAACCATGTGTTTCTAGTTAAAATGAGCCCCAAGAAATCTCTGCAGCTGATGTCTTTGTAATTTTGATGCTTTTTTATTCAACTTTTTATTTGATGTCTTTGAAACTTGGCTGAAAGCTAATTTTTGGCACCTTACAGTTGACAATTACTGTGAGAGTGCTGTGTTCAGATAGAGCTGAGAAGGAAACTAATGAGGTGACACAAGTAGAAATGATTCAGAGAAAATCTTTTCATCTACTCATGTAGGTGGTTACATCAGTCATTTCTTTTTACCAATATTTATCAACCTCATAACTCCAGAACAGACAGGACACTGATATAAAATAAATATGGAAATAAAGTATTCAAATTTGGAGAGAGGTTCATTCCGGCCAATATTCTCTGATCCCTAATTCCACATTTCTGTGAAATTTTACTTGTCCTCTATTATGCAGATTAATCCCAAACTCTCCAGAATTCTGAAACAAAAGTAGTAATCGCTGGAAAAGCTCAGCGGGTTGGCAGCATCTGTATTCGGGAATACATGACAATAAAATCTAATCTAACCTAATCTGATCAACCATTTTCCTAATGATAGACATTAACTGGTCTGTGGTTTCATGTTTTCTGTCTTCCTTCCTTTTGGAATAAAGGAATGTAGTTCACTATCTTCCAATCTGATGGGACCTTCCCCAAATTGAGGCAGTTATCACTTTTTATATAATTCCTGACACCCATCAATCCTCAGTCATCTTGCCTCCCTAACTCTTTCATCTTCAACCATCTGAAGGGCCTTACAGTGATTTTCTTTCTTTTCCTCTCACTTCTCACCCATTTTCCTACCTATCCCCCCTTGTCCTTTACAGCTCTCTCCATACTGCCTCTCTCCATACTGCCTCTCTCCCTGCCCCTAACTATCTCCATTCTGCCCTTCTCCCTCCCCCTCCCTCTCAATCTTGTTTCTGCCCCCCCTCCCTCCCTATCCTGCTACATCTCCCACCTCCATCTCTCTCCATCCTGCCCCTACTCCCTCTCCCTAACCATCTCTGTTCTGCACCCTCCCCCTCCCCATCCCCATCCCTCTCTGCCCTGTCCCCTCCACTCCCCTATCCTTTTCCTCCCCCATTCCCCTCAGTTCTACCCCTTCTCCCTATCCCCTCCTTCTCCATTCTACCCCATATCTCTCCTGTGTTCTGCCCCTTCTCCCTCTCCCCATTCATGATCGTGTTTTCAGCAGTATTACTTTGTTGTCTTTCCCGTTATTTGCATCATGGGAATGCCTTGATCGGTCCCAACCTCACCCACTCCCACACTAACTGATCCATTCCCATCTCACCTACCACCCTTACTGCCACCCTCATTGCCTTTCCTACATTACAGGAAGGAAGGTGAACTTGGATTTATATAGCATCTTTCACAACCTCAAGACATACCAAAATCCTTTACAGCCAATGAAATACCTTTTTGAAGTGCAGTCAACTGTTGTCATGGCAGCTAATTTGTGCATAGTAAGCACCAGAGCTTAAAAATGTGTTGCTGGAAAAGCGCAGCAGGTCAGGCATCATCAAAGGAGAAGGAGAATCGACGTTTTGGGCATAAGCCCTTCTTCAGGAATGGTTCCTGAAGAAGGGCTTATGCCCTAAACGTCGATTCTCCTTCTCCTTTGATGCTGCCTGACCTGCTGCGCTTTTCCAGCAACACATTTTTAAGCTCTGATCTCCAGCATCTGCAGCCCTCACTTTCTCATAGTAAGCACCAGGAAACAGCAATGTAGAAATGACTAAATTTGAGTGATTTAAGCTGAGGGAAACACCTTGACCTAGAAACCAGGAGCAGTCTCCTGCCTCTTCCTCCGATAATGGGACCTTTTATATCCAGAGGGAATACAGGACTTCATGTCACATCCCATCTTCCCACAATGCAGTATTTGCTCAGTAATATTCTGAATATAAACCTAAAGCTTGCTAAGTGGAGCTCGTTTTTCAGCCTGCGTGGATCTCCCTGCACCTTCTGCACAATTTTTCTGAGTTATGTAGGAATACTAAAATATTGATATATTATCATTTTAATTTGGCAATATATCAGAATGAAATCTCCGACTCGCTGTGCCCTAATTATAGCAGCTTGCTGTCTCCAATCTTGTCTGTCTCAGCAGATTTTAAACTGCCCGGATCCATTATTCTCCTTGTTTATAAAAACAGAACTCTTTGCTTTGTACCACTAGAGACTCTACCTCACAGTCTGTCCTCAGAAGAGATTAGGCTATCTTTCATTCCTGTAGATAACAAATACGGTAGCAAATTAGAAAAGTGTTGTAAATTCTTCATCAGGTGGTGTCGGCTAAGCACTGAGAGGCATACAGTTTACTGTCACCCGAGAGCAGGGAGATTTGTACTCAGGGGTCACGGCAGCAGGGAATTGTGGGGTGCAAGCTTGCCAAAAATAATAGTATTGAACAAAACAACATGTAGAAAGAGGTCAACTTAATTTTGTACTAAAAGCACAGAATGTACAGCAAGGCCTGAATCCGCAATAAAGTGCGGATTCAGTGCAGGTGGAGGTTAGTTTTGTGAGTTACATTCAGATTCACACTTAATTGGGAGTCAGGGTGGGAATAATGCATGGATGACCAAGAAATAAGTGTCGTCAGTGACTTTTTAAACTCTGCCACCTTGCTATCACTTTACCTCGGTGTTTCCAGGTCAAAGGATTTTGAGACGGGGACATAAAGTCCTCTCCCTGTGCAGTCGGGTAATGCAAAGGCTGTTCACGGCATCCTCCCAAGTGTGCTGCTGGGGCCAGAATGACCCAAATGATTATGGGAAGACCTTGTGATGGGAGCAAGAAACTGCCAGGTGAGGTAAAGAGAACACTGACAAAGTTCACCATGAGGTCAGCATCAGGAATCCAGTGTCGCACTCCAGGATCCACTTCAATCACCTCAACACGGCAGGCAAGGTGAGAGTGATAACCACTGTCCTACACCCTGATGTGTTCTTCATTCTAATGCCCTAACTCTGCCTTCTCAAGCTTACTCTACCATATCACTCCAACTTACCTTGGAGGTGTTCTACCCCTACCTGTCTTCACATTTACTCACGTTCCCATCTAGCCATCTGCACAACAATCACCAGGCAAGGGTGTTTCCTCCCAGTTGGGGAATACTTCGGCGGTCCAGGACATTCGGCCTCGAATCTTCATGTGACCATCCTCTGAGTCTGACTTCAGGACGAGCAACAACGCAAAACGGCCAAGCAGAGGCTGATAGCCAAGTTTGGTACCCATGGGGATGGCCTCAACCGGGACTTGTGGGTTCATGTCACACTACAGGTGACCCCACAGCACTATACACTCTCAAACTCTCACACACGCACCTACATAGACATACACCCTCTCTCGTACACAAGCTCTCCCTCATACGCACACATATACACCTCACACTCACACTTTACCAAGTTTACATACACACACTCTCACACATGCACTCATACATGCACACATTCATACACACACTCACTCTGTCTCTCCTGCACACATAAGTTTATGGGGTGAATCTGTATTTGCAAAATTGTTTTATTTTGCTCAAAAAATGCATAACCTACAGTCAATCCATCTAAGATTCTGTAAATCTCACTTTAGAAATAGAACCAGTCTGACTCCACACTGGGATACAGTCAGACTTTAACCTCACCCCTGAAATGCATTGTCTGAGCTGAGATGATACATTTCGTTAGAAAACCTGAAATTGTTCTTGAGCATGTGACTTAAAAGGATTTCTGAGATTTACATATTAATGAATTGAAACTAGCAAAACCATTCTAAAAGATGAAAGACTTAATCTAAGTTTGTTTAATATATTTTGGCTGCATGACACTATAACCTATTGCTATAAATTCTGTGTCTTATGATCCTGCTCTACAACCACCTGATGAGGAAGCAGCGCTTCTAAAGCTAGTGCTTCCAAATAAAACTGTTGGACTATAACCTGATGTTGTTGTGTGATTTTTTATTTTGTCTATCCCAGTCCAATACTGGCTCCTCAAAATCATTAATATTTAGCACCCTACTGAACTGTGGACAAGCATCCTCCAGCTCACTGCTACTGTGGAAGATCCTAACCCTAATGTTAAGCAAAACTATGTAGAGTGCAACACCCCTTGGCCATTCTTGGGATCCTGGGAGCTGCATCACGATCTGATCTGGCAAGGCACCTGCAGCTCACCTTTACAATGCTGATGGACTTCTTCAATGTCATGTCTGATTTCATAAAGTCCTTAGTGCCAGTGAAGTTGGGCCTAATCAATTGGGTAATTGAGAGAGGCCATTGGCCATGTTTGAAATGGGTATCTCTTGTTTCTGAGCCATCAAACACATTCTGTTTGGAGGGCAAAGATGTGTAGGATGGCAAGCCAACATGGGCTGGGACAATCATGCTAACTTCTGGCAAATCATGCTCAAGGTTATTTTCTGGTTACACATCAACTGCATATCAACCCTAGCAGTTCCAGGTTTGTTCTAACTGTCATATGTGTGCAGACCAAATCCATGATCCCTACCATCAAGAGGAACAAGGGCAGCAGATACATGGGAACATCACCACCACCTCCAAGTTTCCCTCATTATCCTTACTTGGAAATAGGGTGGCATGGTGGCTCAGTGGTAAGCACTGTTGCCTCACAGTGCCAGGGACCCAAGTTCGATTCCAGCCTTGGGTCTGTGTGGAGTTTGCACATTTTCCTCATGTCTGCAAAGGTATCCTCCAGATGCTCCAGTTTTCTCCCACAATCCATAGATGTGCAAGTTAGGTGAATTGGTCATGCTCAGTTGTCCATAGTGTTCAGGGACTTATAGGTTTGGTGCATTAGTCAGGAGAAATGTTGGGTTATAGGGTATGGTAATGGGTCTAGGTGGGATACTCATTGGTCATTATGGACTTGTGGCCTGTTTCCACATTGTAGGGATGATATGGTATTCTATCATATATCACTATTCCTTCAGTGTTGCTGGGTCAAAATCCTGGGACTCCCTCCCTACCCGTATGGTGAGAGACCTGTTACACACTATCTTTCCTATAAATATTGCAGAATATTTCAGAAAGGGTTGTGCTGTGTGATGAGGAATGGGCATGGTCTTTCTGATTGGCTGCATTGTATGATCTCCATTGTCTAGACTCTCCAATGATGAGTTACAATGACCTGGCTTATTTGCAAATTATTATGTATAATGTTATGACCCAATTGAATCATCTAAAACAAGTCAGCCACAATAAAGGTTGGGTATTAGAGTAGTAAGTAATGTGTGCTTCTCTATACATAAAAAGCAGAGAGAGGCCAAAATGAATATGAGGCTGTGAAAATAATAATCGGGAACCAGCAAATGGCAGAGGAGTTGGATCAATACTTTGCACAAAGTCTTCATGGTAGAAGACATTAACGGCATCCCAAAAATACTAAATATTCAAGGGACAAAAGAAGGAGAGGAATTAAGTACAACAATAATCACTGGAGAAAAAAGTTTAGCAAACCTAATGGGGATAAAGACCACAAGTACCCCTGATGTGATGGGACGCATCATAGGCTATTAAGGGAAGTAGCTATCAAGATAATGATTACACAGGAATCTGCCAGGAATCTTTAGATTCTGGAAATGTGCCAAATGATTGGAAAACTGCCAATATGACACCTTTATTCAAAAAGGAAAGGAGACAAAATACAGGAAACATGGGAGATATGATTAATAAATTTGCACATGACATCAAAATTAGAGGTGTAGTGGAATGCGAAGGTTACCTCAGAGTACAACAGGATCTTGATCAGATGGGTCAATGGGTTGAGGAGTGGCAGATGGAGTTTAATTTAGTAAAATGTGAGATGCTGCATTTTGGAAAGGCAAATCAAGGAAGGACTTAAATACTTAATGGTAAGGTCCTAGAGAGTATTGCTGAATAATGAGATCTTGGAGTGCAGGTTCATAGTTCCTTAAAAGTGGACTTTAGTAGACAGGATAGTGAAGAAGCTGTTTGGTAAGCTTGCCTTTATTGGTCAGTGCATTGAGTATAGGGGTTAGGAGGTCATGTTGCAGTTGTACTGGACATTGGTTCGGCCACTTTTGGAATACTATGTGCAATTCTGGTCTTCCTGCTGTAGGAAGGATATTTTGAAACTTCAAAGAATTCAGAAAAGATTTACAAGGATGTTGCCAGAGTTGGAAGGTTTGAGCTATAGGGAGAGGCTTAATAGGTCTGGGCTATTCTCCCTGGAACATCTGAGGATGAGAGATGATCTTATAGAGATTTACAAAATCTTGAGGGGCATGGATAGGGTAAATAGATAATATCTATTATCTATGGGCAGCATGGTGGCACAGTGGTTAGCACTGCTGCATCATAGCGCCAGAGACCTGGGTTCAATTTCTGCCTCAGGCGACTGACTGTGTGGAGTTTGCACATTCTCCCTGCGTCTGTGTGGGTTTCCTCCGGGTGCTCTGGTTTCCTCCCACATTCCAAAAATGTGCAGGTTAGGTGAATTGGCATGCTAAATGGCCCATAGTGTTAGGTGTAGGGGAATGGGTCTGGGTGGGTTGTGCTTCGGCTGGTCGGTGTGGACTTGTTGGGCCGAAGGGCCTGTTTCCACACTGTAAATAATCTAATCTAATCTTTTCTCTGGGATGAGGAAAACTAGAGGGTTTAAGGTGAAAGGGACCTAAGGGGCAACTTTTTCATGCAAAGGGTGGTGCGTGTATGAAATGAGCTGCTAGAGGAAGCAGTGGAGGCTGGTACAATTATAATATTTAAAAGGCATTTAAAAGAGTTGTGAGAGCATGGAATGCGTTGCCAGTAGCAGTTGTGGAGGCAGGGTCATTGGGGACATTTAAGAGACTCCTCGACATACATATGGTCACAGAAATTTGATGGTGCATACATGAGGATCAGTGGTCGGCACAACATCGTGGGCTGAAGGGCCTGTTCTGTGCTGTACTGTTCTATGTTCTATGTTCTATGCATCCAGATGGGTATATGAATAGGAAGAGTTTAGAGGGCTATGGTACAAATGCTGGCAAATGGGACTAAATTTATCTATGATTTGGAGATGCCGGTGTTGGACTGGGGTGTACAAAGTTAAAAATCTCACAACACCAGGTTATAGTCCAACAGGTTTATTTGGAAACACTAACTTTTGGAGCGCTGCTCCTTCATCAGGTGATTGTGGAGAATAAGACTGTAAGACACAGAATTTATAGCAAAAGTTTACAGTGTGAGGCAACTGAAATTATATGTTGAAAAAGACCTGGATTGTTTGTTAAGTCTCTCCTCTTTTAGAATGACCACGTAGGTTTCAGTTCTTTCATATGTAAATCGCAAAAAATTTTTTAAAAGTTACATTCTCTACTGAACTTTAACAGTTGGTGTCATGTCGGCACAGATAATGTATTGAAGGTGTTTGTTCCCTGTGAGGTTCACCCTCACACCTCCTCACAGACTGAAACCCCTTTACACTCACACTCACACACATACACACACCCTCTCACGACACTCATAACACCTCCCTACTCTCCACGCTCCCCCCCATACACACACCCAAATGTACACATACACGTTTAAGTTTATGGGGTGAATTTGTATTTGCAGAATTACATTTTACTTTGCTCAAAAACAGCATGAATCCATGTTAGATTCTGTAAATCTGTTTTTTATATTAGAATCAGTCTGGCCACTGTGGCACAGACAGCCTCAAAGGGAACTAACACCTTCAATACATTATCTGGGCTGACATGACACCAATTCTTAAAGTTCACTTGACAGTGTAACTTTTAAAAAAAAGTTTTGCAATTTGTGTATGAAAGCACTGAAACCAACATGGTCACTCTAAAAGATGAGAAATTTAACAAACAATCCAGGTCTTTTTCAATATATAATTTTAGTTGCATTACACTGTAAACGTTTGCTATAAATTCTGTGTCTTACAGTCTTATTCTCCACAATCATCTGATGTAGGAGCAGTGCTCCGAAAGCTAGTGCTTTCAAATAAATCTGTTGGACTATAACCTGGTTTGGTGTGATTTTTAAATTTATCTAGGATATCTGGTCAGCATGGACAAGTTGGACCAAAGGGTCTGTTTCCATGTACATTTCCGTAATTCTATGACTCTAGACAATTGGGCAGTTATTTAAACAATTGTTATTGAGAAAACATGAGTGTTTTTTATAAAGGTCATAACAGCAGAGCATCTATTAATACTTAATATAAAAAGCAGAGTCAAATCATGAAGTGAAATCATGCCTGACAAATCTATGAGCATTCTTTGAAGAGATAGCAGGATAGATAAACAGGAAGGAACAGATATAATACATTGAGAGTTCCAGAAGACATTTTGTAAGGTACCCCATGTTGGGCTACTTAAAAAGATAAGATCCCATTAGTATGACTAGATGTTTGACTGACTAGTAGAAGAGTTGGGATAAAGGAGACATTTTCAGGATGGCGTCCTGTAACTAGTAGTATGCCACAAGGATCATTGCTGGGGCTACAATTATTGACAAAATATAAAAATGACTTGCATGAGCAAAGTGATTGTGGGTGACATGGTAGCCCAGTGGTTAGCACTGCTGCCTCACAGCGCCAAGGATCTACCCTTGGGCGACTGCCTATGTGGAGTTTGCGCGGATTTCCTCTGGATTATCTGGTTTTCTTCCCCAGTCCAAAAAGCTGCAAGTTAGGTGGATTGGTTATGCTAAATTGCCCTTCAGGATCCAGGGATGTGCAGGCTAGGTAGATTAGCCATGGGAAATGAGCACGTTCCGGGATACGCGGAAGTCTGAGTCTGGGTGGGTTGCTGTTCAGAGGGTCAGTGCAAACTTGATGCGTCAAATGGTGTCTTCCTGCACTGTAGGAAATTCTATAATTCTATACTTTGGCCAAGTCTGTGGATGAGAAATTGTGAGGAAAACACAAAATGTCTGCAGCGGGAGTCCTGATTAAATCACGAAAAGCTAGCCAATATGGGTAAAAGGGAAGGCAAATGGAATGTTGGCCTTTCTTTCGAAGGAAGTGTAATAGACCAGAAGGTCAATCTTGGTAAAAATGTACAAGGCGCTAGTTAGACCGCAACTGGAATAGTGAGAACAGCTTTGGTCCCCTTATCTAAACAAAGATACATAAAGTTCAGAGAAGGTTCCTGCAATTGTTTCCTGGTTTGAAGATAGTTTCTTATAAGGCCTGTACTCATCGGGGATTAGAAGAAAGAGGCCTGACCTCATTGAAACACACAAGATTCTCAGAAGACTTAATAGGGTAGATGTGAAGAGGTTCTTTCCCTTTCTGGCAGAGTCTAGGATCACAGGGTGTAATCTCTGAGTAAGGGATCATGAAATTAGGACAGAAATAGGGAGGAACTTCTTTTCTCAGAGGTTAGTAAACCCATGGAATTCTTTATCAAGAGGGCTATTAAGGGCGTGGTCATTAAGTATATTCAAGACTGAGTTAGACAGATTTTTGATCTGTAAGTGACTATGGCTGGAAAGTGGAGTTAAGGACAATCAGATCAACCACAATCTCATTTAATGGTGGAGTGGACTCAATGGGCCAAATGACTGACTTCTGTTCCGACATCTTCTGGCCTTAAGCTAATGTTCACAGAACATAGAACACTAACAGCACAGTACAGGCCTTTCAGTCCACGATGTTGTTCCAAGCATTTATCTTAATCTAAGATCAACCTAACCTTCACATCCCTCAAATTACTGCCGTCCATATGCTTGTCCAGCAGCCAATTAAATGTCCCTAATGTCTCTGACACTATGACCACCGCTGGCAGTGCATTCCACACACTCACCACTCTCTGTGTAGAAAACCTATCTCTGTCATCTCCTCTAAACCTTCCTCCAATCACCTTAAAGTTATGACCCCTCATGACAGCCATTTCTGCCTTGGGGACAAGTGTCTGGCCATCTACTCTATCTATGCCTCTCATTACCTTGTACACCTCGATCAAGTTACCTCTTTTCCTTCTTCTCTCCAGCATCAAAAGCTCTAGTTCACTCAACCTCTCTTCATAAGACAAGCCTTCCAATCCAGGCAGCATCCTGGTAAATCTCCTCTGCACCTTCTCAAAAGCATCTACATCCTTCCTATAATGAGGCAACCACAAATGGACACAATATTCCGAGTGTGTTCTAACCAGTGTTTTATACAGCTGCAGCAAAACCTCCGGCTCTTAAACTCAATCCCCCTATTAATGAAAGCCAAATGGTCAGGTAAACCTTGAACTCAGTTGCATGTTGACTATGCATGTCATTTCACAGGTTCAATGGTCTTAGTCATGTAGATGTCCACCCAAAGTGGTTGGATGTGCATAGGGTCCATTCATCAAACACTGTGACAACTATAGAAAAACAGCATGCATCTTTTTCAACACACAGAGTCTCAGAAGTATTGGTGACAGATAACAGGCCATTGTTTACCAGCAGGAAATTTTGTTATTTCTAAAATTAGAATGGGATTCAATATACAAGGTCAGAAGAAACAGTCTACAGCCTCACTATGCAACACATGCAACAACAGGGATAGCACCAGAAGAGTTGTTAATGGGTTAGAAGACTCCACACCAGGTTAAGTCTGATCTTCTTGGTCCTGAATAAGCATGTAGACATATGAAAGTTGCAAATTTGCAAAATGTGCAGGAGCGAAGCGGGCCCTTCCTTTCTGGAAAATTCAGTAATGCTGTCAGAACCCATGGAATCACCCTCTCTGTCAAACGTTGTTGAGTCCTCTGAATCAGAGATGGACATGATGGATGCAACCACCTTGATGTCTTTGCTGCTGGAAGAAGAGGCATTCCTGGCACAAGAGGAGAGTTCCTGTGCTTTACAGGGCACCTATATTGGATGCCGAGTTCAGGTAAAGAAGCAGGAGACAAGATGGCATTCAAAACCCAATCCACTCAAGTACAGGCCATTGAAGGGAGAGAGAAACACAAAGGTGGGAGATGGCAGTGTTTGGGAGGGGGCAGTGTTTGGGAGCATTGTGAGGGGATGTCTGTGTGTGGCACAAAGGGCAGTGTGAGGAAGGGGAATGAATATGGAAAGTGTGAGCATGTGAGAGATTCAGCATCAGAGAGGAGTAATATGAGGAGGGATCAATGCATGAGAAGAGTCATTGTTGATAGAGAGGAAGTGTATGGGAGGGGTCAGATTGTAGCTATGGAAGTGTCAGAGGGTAAATGTGTGGAAGATGGAACATTCAGGGAGACATAACATTCAGGATGCATGCAATATGTGGATAGGAGACCATTGTGAGAGGGGAACATTGTTGGTGGTGGGACATTGTGCGAAGTACGACCGATAGACTAAATGGTCCCCTCCTCACAGTGAATATTTTTTGTTCACCCCCATCTAAGATTCTTATACAGCGGGAAAATAAGAGGGAAAACTGGAGACGCAGTCCAGTTCAGACTGACCACATCCCCGGAGGGTAAAATTTCAGCAAGTCCAGCTCCTGAGGCCCAGTGTTGACTGGACACAGGACAGGAGAGAAGACAAAGAGAGTTTTGGTGTCAGAACAGAGAAGAATGTCCGAGTGCTGGACATTAAGTAAATGTTCCAGGCAGTGCCGCAGAGTGTTCACAACAATTTCTCCAGAACTGCTGACGTGGAAACTTTGAGAAAATGAGCAATATCAGATGATTAATAATATTAGGGTTTTACAGCAGCATTTTTAATGCAGTTTCTCTTTCTGCCAGCTTCAGTATGAACATTAACTCATTCCTTCCTCACAGTGCATCAAGAAAAGGAGAGGCAGGGATGAGAAATGGAGTGGAGGGAATGTTCAGATAGTGCAGGGTGCAGAGGAGATTTTTTTCTTTATTCTTTCTTGGGACATGGGTGTCACTGGTATGGCCAGCATTTGTTGCCCTAGCCCTAATTATCATAGAACAGAATCTCTACAATGCAGAAAGAGGCCATTCAGCTCATCAAGTCCACACTGACCCTCTGAACAGCATCCCATCCAGAGCAAGCCCCGGACCCAATCCCCATAACCCCACATTTGCCATGGTTAATCCACGTAGCCTGCATACGCTACAGGTAATTTAGCATGACCGATCCACCTAACCTGCACATCTTCGGACTTTTATCTTTAAACAATCCATAAATTATCCTCAAATACAGTGGCTTTTGGGGCCAGTTAAGAGTAACTCTCATTGATGAGTGTCTGGAGTCACATGTAGGCCAGAACAGGTAAGGATGGCAGATTTCCTTCCCCAAAGGACATTAAAGAACTATATTTTCATGGTCATCATCTCAAGCCGGGCTATATATTCCAGATTTATTAATTGAAATGAAATTCTACCACAGTAATACTGGAATTTGAACCTATTTTTCCAATGCTTTTGCTTGGACCACGAGACTAGTGACTTTGCCACAGTGCTAGCTTCCCCCAGCAAAATGGCTCCATGGATGAGGGATTCTAGCAGTGGATTTGGGGAGATTCTCCACAGAGTGAAGGAGATTGGTGACAGGTTTAGGTAAGGTGGATAAGGAAAAGCTGTTCCCATTGGCTGATGGTAAGAATTTGGAAATTCAGATTAAAGACTTTTGGCAGAAGATGCCAAGGAGAAGTTTGAGGAAGATCCTTTCTCAATAGGAAATGCCTGGTATTGGCCTGGAAGCTGATTACTCAGAAGGTAATGGAGATGAAGATAGTTAGCAGTTTCAACAGGAAATTGAATAACCACTTGAGGTAAGTAAACCTGCAGGACTATCGGGATTGAATAGGGAAGTAGAGTTGACTGGATTACTCTACAGAGACCATCATGGACTCATGGACCAAATTACCTCCTTATGTCTCTATGATGGAATCAATCATAGAATCCCTACAGTGTGGCAGCAGGCCACTCAGCCTATCAAATCCACACAGACCCTCTGATGAGCATCCCACCCTACAACACTGCATTTCCCATGGCTAATCCACCTAGCCTGCAAATCCCTGGATACTATGGTCATTTTAGCATGGCCAATCCACCTCACTTGCACATCTTTGGACTGTGGGAGGAAACTGGAGCACCTGGAGGAAATCCACACAGACATGGGGAGAATGTGCAAACTCCACACAGTTGCTCAGGAGTGGAATTGAGCCCGGGTCATTGGCACTGTGAGGCACTGAGCCACTCTTCCACCCTAGGCGTGGATGAAATGAAAGCAAGAGGAGGAATCTGGGAAATGGAATGAAGGAAATAAGATGTTATTGACACCAACAGCATGGTAGTGAATTAAATTTCATCATACACCCCAGAACCTTACCAGAAGATGAGGAAGCAATTCTCCAAGTGTGCAGCCAACATTCTTTCTTCAAACCATACCACCAAAACCACACTAATGGTCTTTCATCTTATTGTTGTTCAAGGGACAATCATGGTGTAGAACGACTGGTATTGTCCCCAATTACTGCCCAGCATCCCAAGAATAGTTATCAGAGGAATCTCCAAATAATATGGTGCCAGGGTAATTAAAGTGTTTTAATCTCTGAGGAGACAGACAGAGTGATCCAGTGCCCAGCAGGTAACCAGCATCTCTATCACAGCTCACAGAAAAACCAGGAGCAGCACAAAGCCAAGTCAGATCCACCAAACTCTACACGTTAGTGAACAAAAAACTGGATGTAGAAATCCAAAACAACAAGAGATCAATGGAGAAACTTAGCAGTTCTGGCAGCATCTGTAGAGTGAAGAATCATTGGACCCAAAATGTTAACTCTGCTTTCTCTCCACAGATGCTGCCAGACCTGCTGAGTTTCTGAACATTCCTAATGAAGGGCTTATGCCCGAAATGTCGTTTCTCCTGCTCCTTGGATGCTGCCTGACCTGTTCTGCTTTTCCATCACCACACTTTTCGACTCTGTTGAATTTCTCAGACAATTTCTATTTTTGTCTACAGATCAGTGACTGCTCATCTGGCTATCACCGTGCTTTGTGATGCTTGTAATAAACTATATCTGTAAAAATACAACACCATGCCCCCGTTATTGCTGTTGTGTGTTATTGGAAGAGTTGTTTGCTGCTAAACTGAGGAACTGATTTGTGAGGGCAAAAACACGTGGAGCAGGACATAACCAAGTATAGAGATCAACCAATGTAAATCAGACAGAAAACTTGAAGAGTAAAATTCTCAAGATGAAAAGAGGAAAGAGAATGATGATTGCCGGGGTTCATGTAGGCTTGAGGTCCTGGCAAAGAGTAGGGTTGGTAAATACAGAGGAATGTAGGGGAGTCATGTACATAGATTTGAGCATATTGAGGGAGGAGTTAGCAATGTATGAAGGATCTTATCCTTCATGAATAGAGGTATTGAGAACAAAAGCAGAGATAGTATACTTTATAAAGTTGTAAATAGCTTGATAAATGAAATAAATCTCCAGTTAGGTCACAACTACAGCTTTGTGTCCAGTTCTGATCATGCACTTTAGGAACAAATTGTGCTCGTTGAGGTGGTGCAAAGGGAATTGATCAAGTTGTCCAAGAGGGTCTTTAACTCCGAGGTTAGTTTGAATAAACTGGATTGTTCTTGAAAGAATGAAGGTTGAGGGGAGATTTGATTGAGGTGCACAAGATGATGCTAGGTTCAGATAACCTAGACCAAAGAAACGTGTTCCCATTAGCTGATGCCACAAGGTCCTAGGGGACACAAATTTGAGATTCTGGACAAGAAATGTATATGGGGTTGAGGGAGGCAGGAGGGTATGAGGAAGAATTTATTTTATGCAGCAAGTGATAATGATCTGGAACACTTTGCCTGTGAGGGCAGTGGAAATAAAAATGAGTAATGGATTCAAAAGGATATTGAATGGGCACACAAGGGGAATAAGCTTGAGAGCTATAAGGGTATACTGGGACAGGGAAATTTGTTGGTTTAATGGATAGAATGCTGACATGAACTCAATGGACAGAACAGCCTCCTCCTGTGCCATAATAACTCTGTGACCCCATGAAATTGAATAATGAGTCTTGATTTCAACACAGTAAGGATGTGGGGAAGGCAATGACCTGTTAAATGGGATGTTTTATAGCTTGGGAGGATTGAATGCAGAATTTTGCAACAGATAACAATGTATACTATCTACAAGATGCACTGCAGTAATGCAACAAGCTCCTTTAACAGCATCTTTCAAAGCCATGACCACCGTCATGCAGAAGGACAAGAGCAGCAGACACTTGGGGCTAGCACTCGGTGCAGGCTGGATGGACCAAAGGGTATTTTAGGCACTGTATGACCACCACCAGCAAGTTCCCCTCCAAGCCACACACCATCCTGATTTGGAAATACATTCCTATTCTTTCAGTGTCACTGGATCAAACCCTGGAAACTCCTTTCCTTGCAGCATTGTGGAATTATTGACAGCATATGGATTGTGACGCTTTCTCACAGGCTACGGGTGACAATTAATGTCGGGTCAGCCAGTGATGTCAACATCCCGTGGACAAATTAATAAACAAACCAAAAGAATGATGGCAACAATAGGAAGGCAGGGGGGCGGGAGGCACTGATATTCTGCGCTCTAATTCATAATCCTAAAGTCACTTACATAACTTGTCACTTGAACAGGGATTGGAAGAAGTTTCTCACAATAAATGTTAAACCTCGCTTCCAGAGGAATTTCAAAAATGCTGCAATAATTTTGTTGTCATGTGGGCCATCTGTATGCCGTCAGATTACCTGCACTTTTAGAGTTTTCAATTAATTCCCTCTATCCCAGACAGAATTGGCTCGTTGCTAGTTGAGCTGACTATAATACAAGATGCAACAAACAGAGTCTGTAGTGAGAAGGGGTGTTGCAGCCAGTTTAACTATTGTAGCCCACCTTGACTAGAGGTTTGGCAAGTGCAGCTGTGACCAGAGGCAATAGCAGCTCCCTGAGATGGAGCTTTAAAAGTTGGAATTTCTGGCTTCCAGACATGAAAAGCCTGTTTGTTCTCCCACGGGAGGAAGTTAAATTCTGGGAGTAGAAGAACACAGCGCGCTCAGGGAGTTGCCATGGTGATTGCATGGGCCCTTCGCAATCTCAGACAGCTGAAGCATGCGAGTCTGTCACAATCTATACCACAAAGACGTTATTTCAGAACTTCAAAGGCTGCTTTTTCACATCAGAATCTCTTTGATGCAGTTCCATCAAGAAAACTTCAGAAAGCCTTGCTATCAGGGTGGATGGTCATGGTAACTATACCTGGTGAAAAGCCCAGTGAATTTCAGTGCAGTAATCATTGTCTCCTATGTTCATACGCCCCCAGTCTGCAATCTCTGCTTTCCCTGAAATTATTCCAAGGAACTAGTGGAACTTGCAGGAAATACCAAGTGGAAGCTTCTTTATCAATGAGTGTACTGACTCCTTCACCAAACCCACCACTTCTGACAGCTCCTGCTACAGGTGACACATGCACACACTACAATGAAAACAGATAAGTATATTACAAACATGCATGATTATATTGTGGTCATACAGATGGATCAGTAATCCAGGGGCCTTTGCTAGAAATCTGTACAATATGAATTCAAATCCTGCCATGGTGACTGAAGATTTTGGATTCAATTGTATTTGTCATAATTCAGTTGGGAAGAATCCAATAATCGAGCCCCACTATTCCACAAAATGTCACAGATTTGTGACCAACCAATTAAGCCACAATTGACTGCCCGCTCAGGACAAATGTAATTCATACCAAGTCTCATCATTAACAGGAAATAACTAATTATTGAAAACAAACCTATACTTTAACAAATGACAAAAAAAATTGAATACTAATTTACCACTGTGCAACTTAAACTATTCTCTGACTACCTATCCCATACACATTTTCATTCATAAGACATACAAAATGGATGGCTGGACACTAACATAATAGGTGAAAAAATATAGATAGGGAAAAAACTTCTGTAGAACAAAAGTCCTTAACATAGGTGGAAAATTATTTCTCACATTTCTTTTGATTTAAGCAATGACAACACAATGTCATCTATACAGCAATGGTGAATCTTCAATTTGATTGGGTAGACTAGGATTCTTTCTTGGTAAAAACAATGACTGCAGATGCTGGAAACCAGATTCTGGATCAATGGTGCTGGAAGAGCACAGCAGTTCAGGCAGCATCGAGGAGCTTCAGCAAAATTGACGTTTCGGGCAAAAGCCCTTCATCAGGAATAAAGGCAGAGAGCCTGAAGCGTGGAGAGATAAGCTAGAGGAGGGTGGGGGTGGGGAGAGAGTAGCATAGAGTACAATGGGTAAGTGGGGGAGGAGATGAAGGTGATAGGTCAGGGAGGAGAGGGTGGAGTGGATAGGTGGAAAAGGAGCTAGGCAGGTCGGACAAGTCCGGACAAGTCAAGGGGACTGGAAGTTTGAAACTAGGATGAGGTGGGGGAAGGGGAAATGAGGAAGCTGTTGAAGTCCACATTGATGCCCTGGGGTTGAAGTGTTCCGAGGCGGAAGATGAGGCGTTCTTCCTCCAGGCGTCTGGCGGTGAGGGAGCGGCGGTGAAGGAGGCCCAGGACCTCCATGTCCTTGGCAGAGTGGGAGGGGGAGTTGAAATGTTGGGCCACGGGGCGGTTTGATTGATTGGTGCGGGTGTCTCGGAGATGTTCCCTAAAGCGCTCTGCTAGGAGGCGCCCAGTCTCCCCAATGTAGAGGAGACCGCATCGGGAGCAACGGATACAATAAATGATATTAGTGGATGTTGGGTAATGATATTACCTAATGATATTAGGTAAAATTGGATGGATATGGAAGGCTCCTTTAGGGCCTTGGATAGAGATGAGGGAGGAGGTGTGGGCACAGGTTTTACAGTTCCTGCGGTGGCAGGGGAAAGTGCCAGGATGTGAGGGTGGGTCGTAGGAGGGCGTGGACGTGACCAGGTAGTCACGGAGGGAATGGTCTTTGCGGAAGGCGGAAAGGGGTGGGGAGGGAAATATATCCCTGGTGGTGGGGTCTTTTTGGAGGTGGCGGAAATGTCGGCGGATGATTTGGTTTATGCGGAGGTTTGTAGGGTGGAAGGTGAGCACCAGGGGCGTTCTGTCCTTGTTACGGGTGGAGAGGTGGGGTCTGAGGGCGGAGTTGCGGGATGTGGATGAGATGCGTTGGAGGGCATCTTTAACCACGTGGGAAGGGAAATTGCGGTCTCTAAAGAAGTAGGCCATCTGGTGAGTTCTGTGGTGGAACTGGTCCTCCTGGTAGCAGATACGGCGGAGGCGGAGGAATTGGGAATACGGGATGGCATTTTTGCAAGAGATAGGTTGGGAAGAGGTGTAATCCAGGTAGCTGTGGGAGTCGGTGGGTTTGTAAAAAATGTCAGTGTCAAGTCGGTTGTCACTAATGGAGATGGAGAGGTCCAGGAAGGGGAGGGAGGTGTCAGAGATGGCCCAGGTAAATTTAAGGTCAGGGTGGAATGTGTTGGTGAAGTTGATGAATTTCTTCACCTCCCCGTGTCTGCGTGGGTTTCCTCCGGGTGCTCCGGTTTCTTCCCACCATCCAAAGATGTGCAGGGTCAGGTGAATTGGCCATACTAAATTGCCTGTAGTGTTAGGTAAGGGGTAAATGTAGGGGTACGGGTGGGTTTTCGCTTCGGCGGGTCGGTGTGGACTTGTTGGGCCGGTAGGCCTGTTTCCACACTGTAATCTAATCTAATCTAATCTAATCTCGCGAGAGCACGAGGTGGCACTGAACTTATCTCTACCTACCTCGACACTGTCCTATCCCCCCCCTAGTCCAGGAACTCCTCACGCCCTCCACCTCCTCCAAGACTTCCGTTTCCCCGGCCCCCAACGCCTCATCTTCACCATGGATATCCAATCACTCTACACCTCCATTCGCCATGACCAGGGCCTCCAAGCCCTCCGTTTTTTCCTCTCCAGACATCCCCAACAGTACCCTTCCACCGACACTCTCATTCGTTTGGCCGAACTGGTCCTCACCCTTAACAATTTCTCCTTTGAATCCTCCCACTTCCTCCAGACCAAAGGGGTAGCCATGGGCACACGTATGGGCCCCAGCTATGCCTGTCTCTTTTTTGGCTAGGTAGAACAGTTGATCTTCCGTAATTACACCGGCACCACTCCCCATCTCTTCCTCCGCTACATTGATGACTGCATTGGCGCCACCTCGTGCTCTCGCGAGGAGGTTAAGCAATTCATCAACTTCACCAACACATTCCACCCTGACCTTAAATTTACCTGGACCATCTCTGACACCTCCCTCCCCTTCCTGGACCTCTCCATCTCCATTAGTGACAACCGACTTGACACTGACATTTTTTACAAACCCACTGACTCCCACAGCTACCTGGATTACACCTCTTCCCAACCTATCTCTTGCAAAAATGCCATCCCGTATTCCCAATTCCTCCGCCTCCGCCGTATCTGCTACCAGGAGGAGCAGTTCCACCATAGAACACACCAGATGGCCTCTTTCTTTAGAGACCGCAATTTCCCTTCCCACGTGGTTAAAGATGCCCTCCAACGCATCTCATCCACATCCCGTACCTCCGCCCTCAGACCCCACCTCTCCAACCGTAACAAGGACAGAACGCCCCTGGTGTTCACCTTCCAACCTACAAACCTCCGCATAAACCAAATCATCCGCCGACATTTCCGCCACCTCCAAAAAGACCCCACCACCAGGGATATATTTCCCTCCCCACCCCTTTCCGCCTTCCGCAAAGACCGTTCCCTCCGTGACTACCTGGTCAGGTCCACGCCCCCCTACGACCCACCCTCACATCCTGGCACTTTCCCCTGCCACCGCAGGAACTGTAAAACCTGTGCCCACACCTCCTCCCTCACCTCTATCCAAGGCCCTAAAGGAGCCTTCCATATCCATCAAAATTTTACCTGCACATCCACTAATATCATTTATTGTATCTGTTGCTCCCGATGAAGTCTCCTCTACATTGGAGAGACTGGGCGCCTCCTAGAAGAGCGCTTTAGGGAACATCTCCGAGACACCCGCACCAATCAACCAAACCGCCCCGTGGCCCAACATTTCAACTCCCCCTCCCACTCTGCCAAGGACATGGAGGTCCTGGGCCTCCTTCACCGCCGCTCCCTCACCGCCAGACGCCTGGAGGAAGAACGCCTCATCTTCCGCCTCGGAACACTTCAACCCCAGGGCATCAATGTGGACTTCAACAGCTTCCTCATTTCCCCTTCCCCCACCTCATCCTAGTTTCAAACTCCCAGTCCCCTTGACTTGTCCGGACTTGTCCGACCTGCCTAGCTCCTTTTCCACCTATCCACTCCACCCTCTCCTCCCTGACCTATCACCTTCATCTCCTCCCCCACTCACCCATTGTACTCTCTCCCCACCCCCACCCTCCCCTAGCTTATCTCTCCACGCTTCAGGCTCTCCGCCTTTATTCCTGATGAAGGACCTTTGCCCGAAATGTCGATTTTGCTGAAGCTCCTCGATGCTGCCTGAACTGCTGTGCTCTTCCAGCACCATTGATCCAGAATCTAGGATTCTTTCTTATTCTTTCTTTTGTGTTACTAGGTTGTTTTTCTTTCCACTCAACCAGAGAGAAGGGGAAGAAAGATTTTTCCTGTTTGCACATTCCTAGATGCATTGCGCTCATGGGTCTGCATCAAATATTCCATTGGTCATCAATGGGAAGCTCTTTTCCAACATAAAGACTCCAGGTGGTGATGCATCTCATAACATATCCATCTCATTGCTCCAAAAAGTAGCAAAGGGCAGAATCTTAAAGGAGTCTGAGCAGTGTAGGCAATGGTGAAATCAGGCAACAAAGCATCTGGCAAAGTTCATTTCAAGGTCAAGATTTCACATTGTTTCTTAAGTGTGGTACCATCAGTTGGACCCAATGTGGGTAATTTACATCAGAAGATATGTGGATTTGGGTCATACTGGAAATAGAATTATGAACATATTGCAACAGGAACTCAAACAGCCTTAAACTTGAACTTCACCTTCCAATTTAAATATAGGTTCGATTCCCACGTCGGGCCACTGTCTGTGCGGAGTTTACACATTCTCCCTGTGTCTGCGTGGGTTTCGTTCGGGTGCTCCAGTTTCCTCCCACAATCCAAAGATGTGCAGATCAGGTGAATTAGCCGTGCTAAATTGCCATTAGTGTAAGGTGCATTTGTCAGGGGTAAATGTAGGGGAATAGATTAGATTAGATTAGATTAGATTACTTACAATGTGGAAACAGGCCCTTCGGCCCAACAAGTCCACACCGCCCCGCTGAAGCGCAACCCACCCATACCCCTACCCCTACATGTACATTTACATTTACCCCTTACCTAACACTACGGGCAATTTAGCATGGCCAATTCACCTGACCCTGCACATCTTTGGACTGTGGGAGGAAACCGGAGCACCCGGAGGAAACCCACACAGACACGAGGATAACGTGCAAACTCCACACAGTCAGTCGCCTGAGGCGGGTATTGAACCCGGGTCTCTGGCGCTGTGAGGCAGCAGTGCTAACCACTGTGCCACCGTGCCGCCCGTAGGTTTGAGTGGGTTACTCTTCAGAGGGTCAGTATGGACTTGCTGGGTCAAATAGCAAGTTTCCGCACTGTAGGGAATCTAATCAAACTTGAGGAAAAAGTTGAGTCAGGTGAACTATCCAGTGAAGATGCCAGATAGAAAAAAAGGCATTGGGTACATCATGTGAACATGTTGAATCCATATTATATTAGAAAGAAAGAACTGGAGAAACAGGTGTTAGTTGCTGCTCCGCAGAGTGAGAAATCAAATCTAGATGATGTGGAATCTGATGTGCCTCAAAATAGATTGAAAAATGAAGAAGTCGTTGAGGACTGGAATAAGTTAGTAAACTATCTGTCTCAGGAGCATAGAATGCAGTTGAAAGATTTGTTACTGCAGTATAAGGACATTTGTAAGAATCAGATGGGGAGAATCAATGCTGTTGTACATGAGGTAGACATAGAGAATACTTCATCCCTCTTGGCGTAATTCTTTCAAAGCTAAATAGGTCCCAAAGGAGGTGGAGGCCATGCTCAACGAGGATACCATTGGAGCAAGTGGAGTTCCCAAACTGGACGGAACTCAATGATTCTGCATGGATTATCGGAAGGTAAATGCTGTTACAAAATTGGAATCATATCCAATTCCTAGATTGGAGGACTGTATAGAGAAAGTCGGACAAGCCAGTTACATCACCAAGTTGGATTTACTGCATGTTACTGGCAAGTATCTTTATCAGAAACAGCGAAAGAAATGGGCTGTATCAATTTAAAGTAGTGCCCTTTGGAGTGAAGAACACCCCTGTAACATTCCAAAGACTCAGAAACAGAGTTTTGGCTGGGTTAACAAATTGTGCAGTCAAATTGGACGATGTAGTGATCTTTAGTAAGTCCTGGAAAGATCACAAGGTACAGTCGGCAGAGCTCTTTGAATAACTACGATAAGCAAAACTGGTAATAAATTTAAACAAAACTGAACTTGCGAAAGCAGAGGTGACGTTCTTGGGACGTAACATCGGTCATGGAAGGTTGACTCGACGGAATGCAAAGATGAAGGCCATCGAGGAATTTCCGTGACAAACCTCAAAGAAAGAGGTGCTTTGATTCTTCAGACTCAGCCGATTCTAATGGAAGTTTGTTCCAAACTTCAGCAGTGTAGTGGCACCATTAACCAATTTGCTGAAGAAGAACAAAAAGTTTCAGTGGACAGAACCATGCCAGGAGATATTTGACCATTTGAAAGCAATATTAACCACCAAACCAGTTTTAGCTATACCAAACTTTTCAAAACCTTTTAAAGTTGCGATCAATGCTAGTGACATAGGATTTGGAGCTGTACTGCTACAGGAGGATGAGGATGGGATTGAACTGCCAGTTGGTTATTTTTTGAAGAAACCCAAAGTCCACCAGAGGAAATATTCCACAATCGAAAAGAATGTAATCGTAGATGCATTATCATGAGTTTAACTGATAAAGTATACATAAGATACATCTATCTAATGTTATGTATGTGTATGGAAAGATGTTAAGGTGAACTTCGATTAAAGCTGTTGAATGTTATGGTAATGTGTTTAAAGAATAGAAAAAAGTGAAGCCATCTTTTCATTATGATGGTTCATTTTTTTCTTTAAAGGGGAAGGTGTTATGAAGATGTTGTAGTATTATACCTTTACGAGAGTGGAAAAGCTAGCAAGGATTTTGAGAAGTACACAGAGTACTGGAAAATTTAAAATGTAACATTTGGTCGGACAGCTAGATTAGCTGTGTTGCTTGCATACAAAACAAATTTTAATTCAGCCAATCAGTTTACATTATGCCCCAAGATACCAAACTCCAACCAAGTTTGAATTTAGTATTTTGACAATATTAAAACCAATGAAATGATCCAATGCTGTGGGGTATAAATAGCAGACATTTTGGAACAGTTAGCTAGAGTGGCAAAGAGCAGCTGTGAGAACTGCCAAGCACCAATAACTAGAGAGAGACTGCTTGCAGAAATATCTGCTCTCTTAAAGGTACCTTTATCTATCAACAACCTGTGAAACAGAATCCCTAAGAAGAAAAGAAGACAGAGGAAAATACAGAGGACACTTGACAAACTGATTGGTTTTGAAACATGATTTTATTTGGTAAATTGTAATCGGGACTTTTTTTATTGGACCTGTATTGTAGAAGGGAAACTAAAAGATAGGTTAGAGAAAGGAGTTGTAAATAGTAATTAGTTTATTATTCTCTGTTAGACTTTAAAAAAAAAGGTGTTAATTTTTACTTTAAATTCGCATTTGGCATAGTTCTTTGCCTCTCAAATTTTAACAGAATACAGCACGTGTTAAATAATTTCTGTGTTGCTGGTTTAAATTAATAGGAGGGATTTACCCCATGTCATAACACTGTCTCCTCTGATTTTAGCACAGTTCCTTTTCTAATCCATACGTGCAGGTTTTTCACACAAAGTCAGTCAGTTAAAAGGTTGTGAGAAGTGTAAGTACCATCAGGTAAGTACCTTTTCAGTGCCACTTGTTGGTTAAGAGAACCAACGTGTTTTACACAGGTCCAACAACTAAACTGGAGAAACCCTTCTGCCTCACATACCCCCAATCTCCAATGGCACCAACTTCAAACACCAACCCAAATCTAACCCCCATCCCAATATTCATGGATTATTCTCTGTATGCAACTATATTTCAACTCACCAACCCTCCTCTGATTTGGTTTCAATTCTCCTGCAATCTCTCTCCTATCCTGTGATTACGCCCAACCCTTCTAATCACATTCTGCAAACATCAATCCATGCCAACAAACTCCACACAAGCCTACAAAAGGCAACAAAACGTATCTACTTCTGGGGTATGATTTTTTTTTTCATCGGGTGGGCAGCCGACCCCATTAATCATGCTGACCTCTGCTTAAGAGAAAACATACATAGTTTGGAACTACATTACAATTTCCTGAATATAATCCCCTGCCTCTGCTCCAGAACTACACTCATGTTATAATGGAGACAATATTCCATCTGGGCTTGAATTTATAAACCTTTCGCAGAATATCTATCACTTTTGTTACCTCAGTTATACAGCTGGAGATTCTACATGGGCATCAGCCTGGGCAAGAGTTGAAAAATGTCGTGCTGGAAAAACACAGCAGGCCAGGCAGCATCCAAGGAGCAGGAGCATCGACGTTTAGGGCATAAGCCCTTCTTCAGGAATCAGTCTGGGCAAAGCAGGCTAACAGAAAGAGTATCACGTGGTTAAATTTACTCATGGGAGATCTCCAACAGTGGACACCTCACCTTGCACCCCTTCTGACATTAAAACCTCAAAATGACAAGTTGCAAAAAAATGAATGCCAAAAGTTCTCTGGGTCTTGGTGGCCTGTATAGAGTCATCAACTTCTGAAGATTTCATTGAATTTTCCCTCCACCGTGAACAGAATTGGTCTCCTAATCTTTCCTTAGAGAAGCCATCATTGCATTAGAAGCAATTCCAAAAGGTTCACTTTTGGAATGATTGTTGGGAGCAAGAGGCAATTATAAGGAATTTACAGGTTGGACCTGTGTCAGTTGAAGTTTACAAGGATGAGAGGTAATCTTCTGGAAATGTGAATACCTTGGGGGTCTCGACAAAATGGATGCTAAAAGGTTGTTTCCCTTTCTGGGGAAATGAGGAGCATCATCTAAAAGTAAAGTAGTCCTGTTTAAGATGAAGATGAGGAGATTTAATTTTTCTCAGTGGGTTTGTTAATGCTTTAAGAGAATGTAGTTGGCAGTATGTATTATAAGCACACTGTGATTATGTGCTTTGACCAGTTGGTTCCTGTGGGAATTCTGAACTATCTTGTTTCTCTGGGTATTAGGTGCCTACACTTGCACTCTTTGAGGCTGTTCTGTTTTTATAGGGTGCTGCTATTTAATCCCTAGCATTCTGAGTTTATCCTTATCCTAGAGAAAGGCTGTCTTGCTTTCTATCACTTTTAATTTGCATTTGTGTATGTATTTTACTGAATACAGCTCCCAAATACAGTGTTTTACCTCTGCTCTATTACAGGCATCTCCCTGGATTCTCATGTGATCCTCTTTATGCCACTCTGCTGATGTCAGGGTAAAATCATTAGTTATATCATCTCCATTTGCATAGTCATGCCCCATGATTCCTCTGAGTCTGAGAAACTTTCTTCCCCAGAGAGTAGTGGACTCAGGATCACTGAATATTTTTAAGGCAAAGTTACATTGTTCTTTGCCAAACAAAGGAATCGAAGGTTGTCAGGGTTCAAGCATAAACGTGAAGTTAAGATTTCAATCAAGTCAGCCATGACCTTTTTGAATGGCAGACCAGACTCAGGGTGTGAGGCCTGAGTGGCCTATTAATTCATACACTCTTATGTGCCCTTTCCCACATCAATCAAATAACAAACACCTTCTCACACAACTGGATGATTCTTGATTGCTGATCAAACAATTTTCCCAAAATATATGAATAATAAACAAAGTGTTCAAAGAAAATAAATATAACTATATTTTGTAATGTTCCAATGCTTTCTCTCCAGGGTTATGTTCCGAATATCCTGGAGATTTCAGAGCAACCCTGGAGGAACTGGTATCCCTAAGTCCAGGACACCTTAATAAAGACCAACATTTCAGGCAGTTGTGTTTGAACTTGTAGACTGCTAATCCCAGGGAACCATCCATGACACAGTTAGTCGTGGCATCTTAGTTCTCTGAATTGCAATAATAAAAATGGGGTGGCACGGTGGCTCAGTGGTTAGCACTGCTGCCTCACAGCACCAGGGCCCCGGGTTCGATTCCAGCCTTGGGTGACTGTTTGTGTAGAGTTTGCACGTTCTCCCTGTGCCTGCATGGGCTTGCTGCGGTTTCCTCCCACAGTCCAAAGATGTGCAGGTTAGGTGAATTGGCCATGCCAAATTGCCCTTAGTGTTAGGTGCATTAGTCAGGGGTACATATGGGCAAGGTGGGTTACTCTTCAGAGGGTTGGTATGGACTTGTTTCCATATTGTAGGTCATCTAATCTAAAAAAAAGATTGAGAACTTATTTCTTTCATGGGATGTGGCAGGACCATAAATTACGAATTGATCTTGAACTGAGTGGCTTGCCAGGCCACTTAGAGGGTTATTAAGCATATTGCTGTAGGTCTGGAGTCACAAGTAGGCCAGATCAGGAATGATGCTAGATTTCCTTTGACAGAGGGTGTTCCTCTTCCCCTCACTCCTCCTGTCTGCATTTCACAGGGATCGTTCCTTCATCGACCACTTACACCACCCCGCTTCCGATGTAACTGCAGAAGGTGCAACACCTGCCCCTTTCCCTCTTCCCTGCTCACCATCCAAAGGCCTAAACAGTCTTTCAAGTGAAGCAGCATTTCATCTGTACCTCCTCCCATCTTGTGTATTGTATTTGCTGCACCCAATGTGGTCTACTGTATTGGAGAAACCAAATGCAGACTTGGTGACATCATTGCGGAACACCTCCAGTCTGTGCACAAATATGAACCCGACCTTACTGTTGCCGGTCATTTTAACACTGTGTCCTGCTTGCATATCCACGTGTCTATCCTGGCATGATGCAGTGTTTCAATTAATCACAGCACAAAGTGGAGAAACAACATCTCATCTTTAGACTGGGTAATTTAAAGCCTTCTGGACTTAATATTGAGTTCAACACCTTTACATTGCGCATCAACTCCCACTCCTTCCCTTTTTTTTAGCTTTCCTGGCTACATTCTCTATCACCATGTACTCTCTCCCCTCCTCCCACTCCAGTGGGACTGTCTGTTCTTTCAAGTCTGGACGTTACACACACCATTGTTCTCACTTTCTAATTACTTAATCTGAACTATTAACATCTTTTCTCTCCACTCTACACCCCACCATCCCCACACATCCTCCCCAACCATTTCATAAATGCTGCCCCTCTACCATCCACACTTCTCATCAGCTCTGATGAAGAGTCATCCAGACTCAAAATGTTAGCTTGCTCTCTCTCCACAGATGCTGCCTGATCTGCTGCAATAGCCAGCATTTGTTGTTTTCAGTGACTTGGGGATGGACTTCTGAGACAATTGAAAATAATCATCATATTCCAAATTTATTAACGCTATTATCTGCTCATGATGGGAATTGAATCCATCTCTCCAGAGCTACAACCCAAAGTGTCTGGATAACTAGTCCAGTGATATTACCACTACATTACCATCCCTCATTTTTCTATCTGTGTAAAACACAGTGGTAGTACTGATTTTTACTTCATACATTAGGAAACTAAAAAGTCAGAGTTTCCAATATGGGCTGCTAAACTGAAACACTGGTTCACCTGCATTTAAGTAGCTGGTGCTATTTTGGTAAAGGAATTGAAGCCAGTGTTAGGAATGGCCAACTGGATGCTTACAAGACCAAGACCA
Source organism: Chiloscyllium plagiosum (assembly GCF_037043375.1). Classification (NCBI taxonomy): domain Eukaryota; kingdom Metazoa; phylum Chordata; class Chondrichthyes; order Orectolobiformes; family Hemiscylliidae; genus Chiloscyllium; species Chiloscyllium plagiosum. The sequence continues at coordinate 38,338,012 of NW_028270183.1, forward strand.
AGACATCTCTCCTTTTCTAGTCCTCCCCAATCAACAGCTGTAGTTCTGCATGTCAGAACCTGTACCCCGGTGCCTGAGCCATCCCAGAATCTGCCACAAACAGCTAGCCAGCACAAATCAATTCTGCATGTACTTTGGAATTTTAGGGGCTTTGTCTCATGTTGTGTTCGGTAAGACATGCCTTCCCAACTCTACCAGAATTGTCAGGGGCAAGAAGGCTTGTGGTTGGACTTCCTACCTTGCTGCTAATTCAGTCCCTTAATTGGGTATTTAATGACTTTTAAGGGGCCTCACCCTGTTATCAGTATATAAATCAGGATGGGCAGGTGGCATGCCAGCAGGTATACATGTATGGAGCACTGATTGGGTTTTCATTTGGGGAGGGTGTATCTCATTCAGAAGCATTCATTTCCTGATCAAAGATTGTGACATTGGGATGAGGGGGTGTTGCTGAGATCGACTCTATTCCTTTTGCTGCTGACCCCCTCATATCTCTCGCCCTGTAATGTCCACCTTGTGAAAGCTCCCCCACACCATTATTTAGCCATAGCTTGGGGCACTCCTCTATCCTGGACCTCCAGTTGGTGTCATTCTAGAAGTAGCCAGTTAACCAGCAGATCTCTGTAGGCACTATACTTGGTGGAGAGAGGGTCCTTGATCTTTTGCAAAGCTCATTGATTCCTACTAATCTCCCAGACGAGACCATGTGGGACCCTCACTGGAATTCCAGTTAGCGAGCAAGACCCCAACTTCTGCATAAAGCCCAGACTGCTGCATGAAAATTGTGTTTAACCAGCACTTCAGCTGTTAAAGCTACACATTTCTTGTTCGACACATTGAGGCAATTCAAATTATGATAATCAGGAAAGATTGCATGCTAATTCCAGACATTGAAACAGGCTTGTCTTGTTAACATTACATCTACTTACTAGTATCTGTTTTCACAGTCATCAATTTAACACTTCGAATAGCTCATTGGGTTGGGCTCTGCACTGTTTCACATCCCTGGGGCCAGTTTCACATTCAAATTTTGAGTGTTTCAATCAGCAGTTCTGAAGCTTTTTTTTTGCTTGAAGAGCACCTTCAAATGGAGCAGAGATCATGGAAAACTTCCGATAACTTAAAAAATCTCTAGGCTCAGTTCCATACCGCTTTCTGTTCCAGCTGCTTTTAGCTACTCCTGCAGGAGACCTGCTAATCCCAACATGCAACACTTGACGTTTCATAACCACCAAATTTCCCAAAGCAATTTGCAATCAATAATATATACTTTGAAATCTTGGAATTGCAGAAGCTAATTTATGCACATCAAATTCCCACGAACTACAATAGGATCCTGAGAAGGAAACTGTTTTTCTTCTGTTGGTTTCAAATTGATTGATTAAGCTGGGAAGTTCACAATGAATGTTTCCCATGGAGGGTCGGCTTCTGATCTAAATTTCATCCTGACAGCATATTTCAGAACTCAAAGAGATCATCCAGCAATATGCATGAGTATGTAAGGGAGACAAAGTGTATGTGAGTGCGTAATAAAGACTTTGAGTGAGTGTGGAAATTTGCGTGAATGCGTGTGGAAGAGTTTTGTGTGAGAGAGTTGGAGTGTGTATGAGTTTGACAGTACACGTGTATTTGTGCATTGAGAGTTTGTGTGTTGAGTTGGATTGTGTTCATTCATGAGAGTTTGTTTGCGTAGTCATCTGTGAGAGTTTATGTGTACGTGAGAATTTGTGTGTGAGAAAGTTTTTAGGTGAGAGTGTGAATTTTAGTTTCTCTATGAGAGTTTCAGTGCATGTATGGGTTTGAGAGTGTGGGAGAGTTTATGTGTGAGAGTTTAAGTGTGTGAATGAGTTCATGTGCTGATAGTTTGAGTGCATGAGACAGTGTGTGTGAGTTTCAGGACACGTGTGTACTGCTTTGGTCAGAGTCTAAGAGTTGTGCATGATGCTGAACACTATAACTAATTAGTAGATATCCCCAGTTTAGTCCTCATAATGGAGAAAAGCTTAATGCTGAAGCAGCTGAAGTTGGTTGGGCCTAGGATACTACACTGAGGAACCTGTACAGAGATGTCTTAAATGATTGACCTTCAACAGCCATAATCATCTTCTTTTGTGCTAGTTTTACCTTCAAACTATAGAGAGCTTCTTATCCAGGGATGAACTACATTTTTGTTTGTTATATGCAATTTGTGCCATAGGAGCTAGCACTCAGTAACATTCTAACATTCATGGGACAGTTACATTTGGGTATTACAAAGTATTAGTTGCATTCAAAAGTACTAGCAATTAGGAAAGGACTTGTTCCAAAATTTGCAACAGGTTCCAGGGTCACAATAACTTGGAGACAGAATCAAGAGAGAGAAACAGAAGCAAGGTTGATGTTAACTGTGGTGGAGACTTAGGATCACTTGCTTTGTGCAGTTAGAACTCAGCAATGAATTCTATGAATCAGCAGTTGCATAATTAATATTATAATTGGGGACACAATGAAAAGTCAAGAACAGTTAGATACTTTCATTCAAACAGAACTCACGAAGAAAGTTTGAAGTCTGTAGGTTATCTAAGTGTTGGAGTTAGGGCTCAGCATAAGTCCTGGGAACTATGTGTGTGCAGAGCAAGCCAAGTACTACTAATAGTTTAGTGCAGTTGTCACTAAGGATGAAGGAAACCCACAAACAACATTTGCTTTATGCAACTGAATCAGATTAGAGCTGAAGAAACAAATCCAGATCAGTACTAGTTTGGTGAAGTTGGCTGTCTGTGATAAAGCTGGAGTTGTGCCTGTGAGCAAGTTCTAATGTGCATTTTTCAGAATCCAATAGGGCATAGAGCCAGGAAAGGAGGGAAAAATACCAGCAAGTGTGAGATGGTCCACAATGGAGCAATCTCTGAGGGGGTTTCGAGGCCAAATCGACAAAAGTAAAGCATTGTAATCCATTGACAGGTTTTAGTGAGATTTGGTGACCCACATTGTCAATAATGTCTGGGAGGAGCTGCTGAGAAATCCATAGAATTATGTTAATTACTTTTGCTGCTTGATGTGTTCTGTGGGGTGTTCAACCATAGTTTATCATTTTTTCATATTGCCTTGTGTTAATTTTGAAATGTTGGAACATGTCATATCAACCTTGGCAAAGTGTAAACTTTTTCTGTCAATAATCTTTGTATGTTTGTTGAGTAAGTTTAAATCAGAATAAACTCAATATTCTTTATTGACTAAAAAAAACCTGGCCGAATTGCTTCAAATACTAAACCAGATAAACTCTACAGTTTAATTCTAAATAAGTGATTAAAATTAAATGAATTGATGCACCCTTACAATGCCAGTCATAACATCCCATTCTGAGGAAAGGTCACTCAACCCAAAACGTTAACTCTGATTTCTCTCCACAGATGTTGCCAGACCTACATCCCACTTACGTCCCATTGAACGTGACAGGACATAATGTTTTCACTCATTTGGTAGCCTCTTGGTCTGTTAAAAGCATTTCTTAAAATCTAATGGAAGGGTTAAAATGAAACGTGGTGCATAAATAGAATATGGCTCAAGGAAGAATTAATTAGCTTTTTTGGTGAAGATCTGAATTCAGGTCCTGGATTTTGTTTTAAAGGATCAAAAACATTGGACAACAGGATGGATTTACTTTTTTTGTAGAATGTGAAGACTGTTTAAAGTAGATTTTTTTTAATGTTGTGGATTGTCTCAGCTGCTATGGTACAATTTGTCACAGCTGTCAAAATGTGAGCAGTTTTTTCAGAGCAGGATATTGGATCTTTACTATTGAATTGAATTTTGCTAGGGGCCCTTGATGTCACTTTTGGTGTCTTGATTTCAAGGGCAGTCACTCTCACCTTAGTTCTGTAGTTCAGCTGTTTTGTCTATCTTGGGCAAAGCTTGTAATGAGCTCTGAGGCCACGCAGTCCTAGTGGAGCCCAAACTGGTGAGTAGGTTATTGCTGCATCTGGTGAGATCTGACAGTCTCGCCCCCAGGATGTTAATCTTTGAAAGAGAAATGCCTTAATTGAATCTTACAGCTGGAAAGATAAAAAATAGTTTTATTTTAAAAACATCATCTCTCACCCACCATTCAAACCAAATGCTGTGATTATTTCCTCATAGCAGTACTCAATCCTGTTCAGTCAACATCTACACCTCTGTTCTTTCAAAGGTTACAGGGGGAGTGTAGGTGTGTGGAGAGCAGTTCCTTCCCTGATCAATGTCTCCCCTTTTCATGAGGCCCAGGAAGAAGCATATAACTCAGGGATCAGCTAGAAAAACATGGATCAGGGACCAAATACGGATTCTTTTTGATATGCTTTGGGCTGCCTCGAACTGGCTAAACCAACACAACGTAAACATTGATTTGCTGTTAAATAAGATATGGAAAGCATGTTAAGATCCTTTACAGAAGACGCTGTATTGAGAGCTGGATGCATTTCCTCGTTAAAAAAAAATACCATTATGCAGTAATGATGACCTTAAAACAAAATCTGCCTTTGCTGCAGGCAACTCAAGGCTCAGAGTTGATCCACTTCTAATTGCTTTTTGATGACACTTAGACATGAACTTACAATCCGTTGTATATTTCTGCCAGATGAATTATACAGGACATTAGTGGAACTGGAGACAAATCTGCTGTTTTGAAAGACAAGCGATTGTGGTAATTGGGTCTGCATTTTGAAAGAAGGTGTTAATAAAGGAGCTGTTAGGATGATATTGCTGTGGTTCAGTTGCTCGAAAAAGAACAACATTGTGCACAGCTGAAACCTTCTTCAAGCCCTGTTTTGTGCCAGGTCATCCGGGGGTGATGTCCGGAAGCAATTCACATGTAGGCTCATGAAAATCAGGAAGGCTTTCAGCACTATCCAACCCCCCTATAAAAGAAACTAATTAAAAATGTCAAAATCAATAGGTAGATTTTTATTGTAAAAGGATATTAAGTAATCAGGTATAAATTGATTATGATATGATTGTGCTGTATTTGATACAATTAAGTTGCAGAAGTAGTTTGAAGGATTAGATGGATTTCTTTCATCCCTGTAAATCTGGGCTCAAAACGTTTATTCCACACCAAACTGTGAAGAATGCCTCCGATGTTTCTTGTTACGCCTTGATACAGTGATAATGAAACCAATCGACCACAGCACAGTGACACCTAAGACCTTGAGCTGAAGTTTCAGACTCTGTTAATGTTCGGACGCGATCGGGTACATGATCTGAAAATATTGGTCCTGGCCAGCATGCTGCTTCCGAGATCCCATTCCTAGCATCCGGGCCTCTTGAGGGAAGGCAGGCTTGGGGCCAGCAGGGCAGCCCGCCCTCTCATGCTGAGACGGGACAGTCAAGAAGGAGAAGTTCCATTTGGCCTCTGGTTCCCAACACAATGGATGGCAGGTGAGGCAAGGTGGGGTAATGTTCCGGGAAGGCGTCACACCCACCTACCTGGTTTGGGGTGCAGCCAATACTCACCTTGTAGAGGGGCTCCCACCCCGCTCACCTGCCTGCATTGTTGCCGCCCAACTTCTATCTCAATTTATCAAAATGTTGGTGAGAGGGCATCTCCATGTTGAGATGCCCCAGCAGTTACTAACCCTTTATATAACAGCCATCTACCCTCCTCCAATTGGTCCTCCAGCATCAAGAACCTGCCTGTCACCCTCAATTGGTTGGGAAACCGTCTCCATGACAGTTAAGCAGGTGCCTCATTCAAACTCCCATAGAGGACTGTTTCCCCTCACCTTCCTGAAAACAGTCTCAACTGGTTCCTGCACTGAAGCAAGAATTTAACTGTCAGTTCCCTTGGTGGAATTTGCCGGCAGTTTCATATTTCAAAATTGAGAACATAAAAGAAATATCAAGGATTTGTTACCGTTTACAGTAAGGTGGTAGACATTCAACACCTCATCCCTCCTGCACCATTCTTTGTTTGTGTGTCTGGGTCACTAAGAAACAAGTTTTAGAATTTTCCAATGTTTGTAATTGGCCAGTGGGTTAGGATGAAAACAATGAACTAATCACCTGTCCTTCCATTGCTAAGGGATCCGATGCTTATTCAACTTATCATTTCAGTGTACATTTAAATGTGCAAGAAAGGCAAGGTGGGAGAAGAGATTACACCTAGTCCACCTCATAATGACCAAAACATTATGACCAGACACACCCAACTGTCAGCAGCCACAAGATTTCCAAGGAGAGGCAGAGAAAAGAAAACCCAAGTTACCATCAAAAACTCCCAAAGTATGACCTGCTGAAGATTTTGGGTACGTCTGACAGGAGCATTTTAAGAACCAGTTGGATTACTCAAGACTGTAAAAAAGGACTGGACACAAAAGCCAAGCAAATGAATTAACTTGGGTCATGGTTGATCTGGATTTCAACACCAATTATCCACCTCTGATCCATATCATTTGATTCCTTTACTGGACAACAGCCTAGCAATCTCAGTCCAAAATGTTCCAATTGTCCAGCATCTTCCACAACCAATCTGGGGAGAGAATTCCAAATTTCCACTACCCTTTATGTAAGAAGTTCACTCAGTGAGTTCCTTAGTTGACTCCTATTAAATGGCCAACTCTAATTTTATTTTTGGTCTCGCTCCCATGGGATATCAGTGTTGCTCATAAAGGCAGCATTTGCCACCCATCATTAATTCCCCCCTGAGGTAAGTGGCTGTCTGGAATATTTATATCGGGGAGGTGATGACCTAGTGGTATTATCACTAGACTATTAATGCAGAAACTCATAATATTCTGAGCAGATGGTAGAATTTGAATTCAATAAAAAAATGTAGAATTAAGACTCTACTGATGACGGAGAAGCTATTGTCGATTGTCAGAAAATTTATCTGGTTCACTAAGGTCCTTCAGGGAAGGAAATCTGTCATCCTCGTCTGGTCTGGTCTGCATGTGACTCCAGAACCATAGCAATGCAATTGACTCAATTGCCCTCTGAAATTGTCTGGTAAGCCATTCAGTTGTACCAATTGCTACAAAGTCTTAAAGAATCTAGGATTCTCAATGATACAAATTATTCCCCATGCCCCTGTTCCTTTGAAATGCTTTGGTAGAGGGAATAAAAAATGGAATAAATAAGTTGTTGAGATGTGAGAATTCATTGCAGCTCAATAAACTAAAGAATACACCTAAATAGAGTCCTCATATTTCTGCAGCCTTGTGGAGTCCACATTCCACATTGAAGTGGGAGGTTGCAGAAGGTTGCTCCTCAATTTCTGGCAGCATTTCAGACCCAGACTTCTGAATCGTTGGCCTCCCAGTACACAGGGTGGGTAGGCAAATTGGAGGACCTCCTTGTGGGACTATCCTGGGTCTGGCCAAGGTCTGGGCAGTGAGCAAGTTGTGGTGGTCAATCAGCTTGACTGGCTGTCTTTCTGCCGTGGTTATGTCTGTGTCTGGGTCCCTGAGAAGGATTGCATTGGTGTACTTGAGGCTTCATTTCAGTGCATGTTTAAGGAGTGGATCCTGAGGTAATTTGTTAAACTGATGAATTGCCTTAACTCAAAAGAATACATACCCTTGTAGGATGTTCTACGTCTCTCATGCCTTGTGAAATAGTTCTGTAGTCTTCATTCTTGTTTACCTTCACGTAGAGAATGAGGAGAATTTAAAATATTCCTAACTTTCACATTTTGAAATTCTTTACAGAGTACTCAACCAATCAGCAAGAAGGGTATTGCCATCAGAACTTACTTCAATGGGCCTCTCTGAACTCTAAGAAGGTCATAAAAACAAAGGAGCTTATCTTTTACATTCTGTTTGTTCATACTTGATAGTTTTATAGTGTGTTTATTACAAGGCAATATATCAAATTCCTCTTCAGCATCCGTGCTGCATTAATGATGTGCAGCTATTGCAGTCAACTGGCTGGAGTGTGTAGATAGGTCTAGTCTGTGTGATACACAACTCCAGCAATGTCCCAGAGTGTGTCTATCCCTCAATGAACATTTAGTTTTTGTTCTGTCTTGCTTGTCTTCTTCTTTCCTGACTATGATTTCATGGTCCTTGCCCTGCTATCTCACATCTGAATGTCACTTCCCACTGGTGATTAGTCAGGCAATGAGTGAGGGGGGTATATTGAAGCCTTCTCCGAGTTAACGTTTCCTAGTCCAGGATGCTCTTATCCTACAAATTCCTCAGTGAGGACCTGGAAGAGAAGCTGATCTGACATAGACAACCCTTTCCTGAGTCATCAACACCTGTTGACTGAAGGAGTCATGTCTGGCACAGAAAGATGCCATTTGGCCCACCTATGTCAGCTCTTTATTGAAAAGTCCTGGCAGTACTACCCTCCTGCCCTGTAGCCCTGCAAGCTCCCATCCAATTTCTTTTTACCAGAATTGATTTATTCATCCACTTCCACTGCCATCTGGGAAGTAAGTTCCCATTACCTTAAAGAGTAAAACTGAAACATCAGAAAGACCATTTTTCAGTGAAGGACTAAAGTCTCCAAGAGATGACTGTTAGGGACCTTTACAGTGGAATATTTTTTCAATCTAAAGGGATCAAAGGGTATGGGGAGGAAGAGGGAACAGCTTATTAAGTTGAATGCTTCTATTTTCTATGTTTAAGGCACTTTTCCCTCCAATTGAGAAAAGACTAGGCCTTCTACTGATTCTCCAAAGACTGCCATCACCTTTCTATTGTCCCTCAATCCACAGCAGTAGCACTAAAAGGGACATTGATGAACTTAGAGTCATAGAGTCATAGAGATGTACAGCACAGAAACAGACCCTTCGATTCAACTCATCCATGCTGACCAGATACCCCAATCCAATCTAGTCCGACCTGCCAGCACCTGGCTCATATCCCTCCAAACCCTTCCTATTCATATACCCATCCAGATGCCTTTTAAATGTTGCAATTGTACCAGCCTCCACCACTTCCTCTGGCAGTTCATTCCATACACATACCACCCTCTGTGTGAAAAGGTTGCCTCTTAGGTCTCTTTTATATCTTTCCCCTCTCATCCTAAACCTATGCCCTCTAGTTCTGGGCTCCCCCACCTCAGGGAAAAAACTTTGTCTATTTATCCTATCCATGCCCCTCATACTTTTGTAAACCTCTATAAGGTCACCCCTCAGCCTCCGATGCTCCAGGAAAAATAGCTGTAGCCTATTCAACCTCTCCCTATAGCTCAAATCCTCCAACCTTGGCAACATCCTTGTAAATCTTTTCTGAACCCTTTCAAGTTCAACATCATTCCAATAGAAAGGAGACCAGAATTGTAAGCAATATTCCAACAGTGGCCCAAGCAATGTCCTGTACAGCCGCAACATGACCTCCCAACCCCTGTACTCAATACTCTGACTAATAAAGGAAGCAAACCAAATGTCTTGTTCATGATCCTATCCACCTGCGACTCCACTTTCAAGGAGCTATGAACCTGTACTCCAAGGTCTCTTTGTTCAGCAACACTCCCTAGGACCTTAGCATTAGGTGTATAAGTCCTGCTAAGATTTGCTTTCCCAAAATGCAGCACCTCCCATTTATCTAAATTAAACTCCATCTGCCACTTCTCAGCCCACTGGCCCATCTGATCAAGATCCTGTTGTAATCTGAGATAACCTTCTTCGCTGTCCACTACACCTCCAATTTTGGTGTCATCTGCAAATTTACTAACTATACTTCTTATGCTCACATGCATATCATTTATATAAATTATGAAAAGTAGTGGACCCAGCACCGATCCTTGTGACACTCCACTGGTCACAGGACTCAAATCTGAAAAACCCTTTGTCTTCTATCTTTGAGCCAGTTGTGTACCCAAATGATGAGTTCTTCCTGTATTCCATGAGATCTAACCTTGCTCACTAGTCTTCCCATGGGGAACCTTGTCAAATGCCTTACGAAGTCTAAATAGATCTTATCTACCGCTCTGCCCTCAATCCTTTGTTACTTCTTCAAAAAACTTAATCCCCAAGTTTGCGAGACATGATTTCCCATGCATGACTGTCCATAATCAGTCTTTGCCTTTCCAAATACATGTACATCCTGTCCCTCAGGATTCCCTCCAACAACTTACCCACCGTCTACGTCAGGCTCACTGGTCTATAGTTCCCTAGTTTGTCCTTACCATCTTTCTTAAGCAGTGGCACCACATTAGTCAACCTCCAGTCTTCTAGCACCTCACCTGTGACTATCAATGATACAAATATCTCAGTAAGATGCCCAGCAAACACTTCCCTAGCTTCCCACAGAGTTCTAATCAGGTCCTGGGGATTTATCCATGTTTCAGCATTTCAAGATATCCAGTACTTCCTCCTCTGTAATATGGACATTTTTCAAGACGTCACTATCTATTTCCCTGCATTCTTTCTCTTCCTTGTCTTTTTCCACAGTAAATAGCAATGCAAAATACTCATATCTTGTATCTCCCCCATCTCCTGTGGCTCCACACAAAGGCCGCCTTGCTGAACTTTGAAGGGCCCTATTCTCTCCCTAGTTACCCTTTTGTTCTTAATGTATTTGTAAAAACCCTTTGAATTCTCCTTAACTCTATTTGCCAAAGCTATCTCATGTCCCCTTTTTGCCCTCATGATTTCTCTTTTAAGAGCCTTTATACTCTTCTAAGGATTCACTCGATCTATCCCGTCTATACCTGACATATGCTTCCTTCTTTTTCTTAACCAAACCCTCAATTTCTTTAGTCATCCAGCATTCCCCATACCTACCAGTCTTTCCTTTCATCCTGACAGGAATATACTCTTGCTATCTCATTTCTGAAGGCTTCCCATTTTCCAGCCATCCCTTTCTCTGTGAACATCTGCCCCCAATCAGCTTTTGAAAATTCTTGCCTTATACTGTCAAAATTGGCCTTCCTCTAATTTTGGAACTGGTCTACTTTTAGATCTGGTCTATCCTTTTCCATCAATATTTTAAAACTAATAGAATTATGGCCGCTGGCCCCAAAGTGCTCCCTCACTGACACCTCAATCACCTACCCTGCTTTATTTCCCAAGAGTAGATCAGGTTTTCCACCTTCTCTAGTAGGTACATCCACATACTGAATCAGAAAATTGTCTTGTACACACTTAACAAATTCCTCTCCATCTAAACCCTTCACACTGTGGCAGTCCCAGTCCATGTTTGGAAAGTTAAAATCCTCTACCATAACTACCCTATTATTCTTATAGATAACTGAGATCTCCTTACAAATTTGTTCTGCAATTTCCCTCTGACTACTGGGGGGTCCATAATACAATCCCAATAAGGTGATCATTCCTTTCTTATTTTTCAGTTCCACCAAATAACTTTCCTGGATGTACTTCCAGGAATATCCTCCCTCAGTACAGCTGTCCCTTATCAAAACACCACTTCCCCTCCTCTCTTGTCTCCCTTTCTATCCTTCCTGTAGTATTTGTATCCTGGAACATTAAGCTGCCAATCCTGTCCATCCCTGAGCCATGTTTCTGTAATTGCTATGATATCCCTGTCCCATGTTCCTAACCATGTCCTGAGTTCATCTGCCTTTCCTGTTAGGCCCCTTGCATTGAAATAAATGCAGTTTAATTTAATAGTCCTACCTTGTCCCTGTCTGCCGTGACTGTTTGACTCGCTTCTGTTGTCAATTGTCAGATTGATCTCTGTCCTCACTATCTCCCTGGGTCCCACCCGCGCCCCCTCCCCCACACCTTACTAGTTTAAATCCTCCTGAGCAGCTCTAGCAAATGTCCCTACCAATATATTTGTCCCCTTCCAATTTAGGTGCAATATGTCTTTCTTGTACAGGCCACTTCTACCCTAAAACAGCTTCCAATGATCCAAAAATGTGAATCCTTGTCCCACACACCAGCTCCTCAGCCATGCATTCATCTGCTCTGTCCTCCTATTCCTGCCCTCACTAGCTCATAGCACTGGGAGTAATCCAGATATTACTATTCTTGAGGACCTCCTTTTTAATTCCTGCCTAACTCTCTGTAATCACCCTTCAGAATCTCAATCTTTTCCCTTCCTATGTCATTGGTTCCAATGTGTATATTGACTTCCTGCTGGCCCCTCACCCCCTTAAGAACATTCTGCACCCTCTCTGAGACATCTTTGATCCTGGCACCAGGGAAGCAAGACACCATTCTAATCTTTTGCTGCTGGCCACAGAAGCATCTGTCTGTATGTCGGACTAGAAAGTCCTCTAAGACAATCGATCATTTGGATGTACCTCTCATTACATTAGAGCCAGTCTCAATACCAGAAACTTAACTACTTGTGCTATGTTCCCCTGAGAATCCATCACCCCTTACATTTTCCAAAACAGCACACTTGTTTGAAATGGGGATGGCCACAGAAGATGCCTGCCTACTTCTCTTACCTTTCCTGGAGTTAACCCATCTATGTGACTGAATCTGAGACTTGCACTCCTTCCTGTAATTGCCATCTATCATACCCCTTTGCTCTTGTAAATTCCTCATTGCTTCTAACTGCGTCTCCAACCGATCCATTCAATATGACAGGATTCACAACCAACGGCATTTATTTGCAGATATAATCCTCAGTAACCCGTAAACTCTCCCTAAACTCCCACATTTGACAAGAAGAGCATATCGCTCTACTAAGGGCCATTTTTACTTCTTTCAATCTACAGACCCAGAAAATAGCACTGTCTTATTCCTCTACAAAACACTGCTCCAGGTTAAATTAATACTCATAACTTATATTTTAAGTTTAATGAAGAGACATAGCTCAATAAAACATATAATAAAGAAAGAACCCACTCTACTCACTACTGCAGACTTATTTTAAGACCACGCTTAAAACATCCACTTCTTTGTTTCTGTGCTGTGACCTCTCCAAACAGGTTCCTCCAAGATTAGTTGTGAATTTCACTGTTTTTTAATTTTCCCAGACACATTCCAATGTCTAGTGATACATGAATTCAACAGCAAAGGCAGTTAACTGCTAACTCTGTCAGTTAGCAATGTAGGTTTCTTTCTCTCTCGCTCTCTCCTCACCATGTGCTTCCTTTGTCAGTTCTTCTCCCTTTTAAAAATGCTGTTGTTTTGACTTTTTTTTCCCCAAAGTTCCAAAACAATGCAACAGCACATAAAACAGTAATTGCTGCTCCTGGAATTCGAGGAAATCACCTCCAACACCTAAAATACCTCAAAAAATGAGCAGTTGTTACAGCCAGAAGTAATCTCACATGAGTGCTGGAGTGCCAGGGTGGGAAGGGGAGAAAAGTTGTTTCAGGAGGTGATATCTGTTGACGGTGTTCTGGGATCAATCCTCCCACCTCAGCCTCTGTGCAGTCCAATGTTTGAGACATCTGTGTTTCACTGACAATCCCCTCACCAAACTCTGTGAGCTGCTGCAGTAACAGCTCCAAACTTGGCAAGGAAAGGATCATATTACCAGTGCCTATTAAGGTTGACCATAGCCATGAACCTTAGTGCATTGCTCTCCTTCTAAGTTAGTGCTGGAAATATTGCTATATATTATTACATAAGAGAGATAACATTTATTCAAAAAGAGATAATTTAATTCCCATCTGTCAGCAAAAATCAGGAGGAGTTGAGTATTACGTTTTCTTGCAAGAGTGAGTGAAGTGCTATAGATTTGAGTGATGTGCCTGTTGTGGCCGAATAGCCGACAGCATATGCAAAGCGTGAGATATGGATCTGAAACTTGCCACGGTGCTAAGTGCTTTGTGTTGAGCAATGTTGAAGATGCTAGCTCAGGGAGTAGCCTATGTGTGCCCTCGAGCACTCATGTGAGATTACTGAACATTTCGCAGGATTGCATCCAGATCCTTGGAACTGGAGGACCTATTGCCCTTGCAGATACATGATATTACTCCTCATTTCCACCTCTCTCCCAAGTCCAGTGTCCAAAATCATTGTATGCTGTCTCCCAGAATCACTAATCCCAATTAATTTAGAATCCCAAAAGCCATAATGCAACTTCCCTTTAAGTGATGCAGATTAACTTTAAATAACCCCAAGCTTCCAGTTGCTTCATCACACCACCATGTTCCCATGCCAACATTTCTAACACAAGCCTGCTGCAGTGTGCAGCACAAGCTCAAAGAACAACATTTCATTTTCCACTTGGGGACCCTGCAGCCTCTAGGACTCAACAACGAGTTCAAGAACTTTAGAGCCTGATTCTATCTTTCTATGTTTTTCATCCACCCCCACACCCGGTTCTGTTGTGACATGGGTTGTTTTTAGCATAGTCACCCATTCCCATGTATTCTTGGCCCATTTTCACCTTATATGGGTTGCATTCAGCACAACTCATCCATTTTCTCACTGTTAGCTCTTATTCAGCTTTTTTTCTGTTCTGGCCTGCTGTCCATAATCTCCTTGTTTACCTACCCCTTTCATATTTTTCTCTCTCACTGGGCTCTGTTTCCACCTATCTGCTCAAAGCTCGCCCACTTCAGCTTCAGCATAAATACCACCTTTCTTGGCTACTAACAGTTCTGAAGAAGAGTTAGCAGACTTTAAATGTTAACTCTGCTTTCTTCCCACAGATGCTGCCATTCCTGCTGACTTTCTCATGCAATTTCTGCATTTGTTTCAGATCTCCAGCATTTGCAGTTCTTTATTTTATTTTAACTTTAAATAATTCGCATTAATAATCATATTGATCCCCCTACTGATGTGCACAGGCAATAATTCCAATTTCAGTTAGTGGTAATTGCATTTGGCAATTATTATAAAGAGCAAGCAGCACTAGTAAGCTACAGTAAGCTGAGCAATTACAGGATGATCAGGCATCATCGCTTAAAAATGTGTTGCTGGAAAAGCGCAGCAGGTCAGGCAGCATCAAAGGAGAAGGAGAATCGACGTTTCCGGCATAAGCCCTTCTTCAGGCATCAGGGGAAGGTGACAGGCATCATAACCACCACTTGGTACTATGCTAATTAACAGAATTTGAATCTTAAATGGAAATATTATAGCATTGTCCTATCACAGAACTTAAACCTTTATTGGAAAGAAATAAGACAGCATTGCTGTAATAGAATTTAAATTACTTAAGAGGCTTTAAACAAGGGAATTACAACATAATTGAGATATTGAAAAACTAAAAGCTAGCAGATTACAAAGAGTATTGCACTGCTGAAGATTTAAAATAGCTTTAAAGTAAGAAAAATAAATAAATAAACAAATTCAGAAGCAACGGCAAGAGAAATAATATACTATCTCAAAGATTTAATGTCAGAGATGTGACAACAGGACTGAGGACTGGACATTGTGGAGTAAACATCTGTTAAGATGCCGAATTGCTTCATAATTAAATAATAAATTTATAGTGAACAAGTAACTATACTTTGCAATGCCAAAATATAAAAGAAGGCACAGTACTTCTGAAGAAATTCTAATTTCTACTAATTACTTCAGTCTGCAAACAAACACAATAATTTGAAGGTCAAGATTTATCAGAAGCATTCAGCATCCAGGGCAACTTGTGGATAATGCCATTAATGGTCTCCTCAATGGGAGTGGGCGGGGGCATTGGCAGGAGGTGTAGTCAAGGTAGCTGTGGGAGTCGGTGGCTTATTAATAGATGTGGATGTGTAATTGGTCACCGGAGGTGGAAATGGAGAGATCCAGGAAAGGGAAAGAGGTGCTAGAGATGGACCAGGTGATTTTGAGATTGGGGTGGAAGGTATTGGTATGGTGAATGAACTGTTCAAGCTCCTCATGGGAACCAGTGTAGCTGTGGAAGAGAGATTGCGCCATATATCCTTTGAGAAGGCAGGCATAGCTGAGACCCATGTGTGTACCCATGGTTACTCCTCTGGTTTGTAGGAAGTAGGAAGATAGAAAGGAGAGGTTGTTGAGGGTGAGGATCCATTCTGCAATCAAATGGAGGTGTCGGTGGAGGGGGACTGAGTGGGTCAGTGGAATAGGCCTTCCTTATGGGGAATGCAGGTGTAGAGGGACTAAATGTCCGTGGTGAAGATAAGATGTTGAGGCTGGGGAATCGGAAGTCATGAAGGAGGTAGAGAGCTTGGGTGGTCTCTAAAACGTATGTGGAGAATTCCTGGACCAATGGGGACTGGTTGGAGTCAAGATATGCGGAGATAATTCAGTGAGGCAGGAGCAGGTGGAGACAATCAGTCGACTGGGCAGTTGGGTTTGTGGATGTTTAGCAAGAGATAGAACCGAGTGATTGGGGGACTATGAGGTTGGAGACAGAAAGTGGGAGATCACCTGAAGTGATGAGATCATGGATGGCCTTGAGATGATGGTTTGGTGATGGAAGATGGGGTTATGGCCAAAGGGACGGTAGGAGTAGGGATCGGTGAGTTGGCATCTGGCTTCAGTGATGTAGAGGTTGGTACACCAAACTACCACCGTGCCTCATTTGGTCCACACTTCCAACTAGCCCCCTCTCCACTCCTGTCACCTTCCCCTGATGCCGTAAGAGGTGCAAAACCTGTATCCACACATCCACCCTCACCTCCATCCAAGCCCCCAAGGATTATTTCAAACCTGGCAGAGATTGGTTGATTCGATGATGACCTTGGGGTTGGAGCAGAAGGAGTTGCGAGTGTGAGAGGTTGAAGTAGGTGAGAGGGGTGGACAGATTGAGGTGGTCAATCTCACAATGGCAGTTAGAGATGAAGAGGTTGAGGGAGGGGAAGAGACCAACACAAGGTGTGTAAGAGGATGAAGTAGGTTGGATGCAGGAGTAGGGGTCCTCAGAGTCTTGGTGGGGGTCACAATTGAAAAAGTAGTCATAGAGGGAGAGGAAATGGAAAAAGAGTTCAATATTACCATGCATATGGAATTCACTGACATGGGGGGTGGAGTGCTATAAAGGTAAGATCTTTGCTGAGGACTGATCATTCACTCCTAGTGTGGGAGAATTGTGAGGGAATGGTAAAAACCCAGAAGAGAGCTGGGGCCCGGTGTGGAGATGGAGATGGGGTTGGGACTTTTTCTTGAATGGGAGTGGGAGGGGTCACGTGAGCAATAGTGATGTCGACAGTCACATGACCAGCATCTTGCCCGGTGTGGTCGACAGCACTCGTGGGGGTGGAAATTACTTCATCGGTGTTGGCGGAATTAGCATTGTAGGTGGCATCTGCAGGGGCAGAAATGACATTGGCGACGTACACAGAAGAGGTGGGATCAGAGGCACAGGCCACGAGGGCAGTTTGCAGTTCGGCAGCCACAGACTACCTCCATCACCTACCCAAGGCTACCCATAACATGGAGAGGAACACCTCATCTTCTGCCTTGGGAGCCAACAACTACACGACATGAAAATTGAATTCACCAGTTTCGAAATCTCCCCTCCCCCACTCCATCCCAGATCCAACCCTCCAACTCAGATCCACCCTCTTGACCTGACCTACCTTTCCATCTTCCTTCCTACCTATCCACTCCATTCTACCCACTGACGTATCACTATCACCTCCTAACTTCACCGCCTATCCCCCACCTCTCCCCTACCCCAACCCCCTTTCCCTCCATTTATCTCTCAACCTGCTTTCCCCTCCCCAGTCCTGAAGAAGGGTCCTGCCTAACTCTCTTGCTCCTCAGATGTTGCCTGACCTGCCATGCCTTTTTCAGCGCCGTATTTCATCAGTTCTGTATAAATGTTAACTACCCGGAAAGCAGCTTGAAGAGAGATCCTATATAATGTGCTGATCCTGAAAGGATAAATGTTGGAGATTGCATTAGACACCACCCAGTCTCATAATATCACATGGCCTTACTGGAGGATCAGAGATTCTGATGGATCAGGCATGTGATCCCTGTTTCCTGGAAATCTTATTTATTAAGCGATAACTAGCCAGTGTCATATATACCTATTGCTATCAAGAAACAGCTTCCTTCTGTTATTAAGCCTCTTTATGAGACCCATTAATGGAACATCCTTTACTACTAATTGAATAGGCTGTTGGACAAAGTATAGAAAGAAGGATTGATGGAAACATTCTCCTGCAACCACAAGTTCCCAGTGGTTGGTTATGCAAACATAAATACATCTTTCATTCAGAATACATTGAAAATAAGAAAATCAGACACAATTTCAAACTAGCAAAAGGTACATGCAGGAAGTTCTTCAACACAGAAGGTGGTCAAAAACAACTTTGAGATCAAAAGTCACAGAATAGTTCCTGAACAGAAGAATGCCAGTCAGCCCACTGGTTCAGCACTGGCACTCTAAGCATTTTGACTTAATTCTACACTGCCTTTTTATACCTGTAACCCTACATGTTGCTTCTATTTCATTATCTAATGCCATCTTGAATGCTTCAGTTGAACCTGCCTCACGACACTGTAGAGTGTGTTCACGCAGTGCATTTCAAACCCAGATCACTCGTTGTATGGAAAAGGTTTTTCTCAACTTGCATTTACTTCTTCATCAATACACTTGAAATCTGTGCCTTCTGGTTCTCAATCTCTTTATGAGTGGAACCAATTTCTCCCCATCTATCAAATCTCCCCTCAGCCATTTTCTCTCCAAAGAAAACAGTCCCAACATCTCTAATTTATCCTTAAAAGTCAAATTTTTCAACCTGGAACGTCATCTGCACTCTCTCCAATATGTTAACATCCTTCCTAAAGTGTGACAACCAGAAATCTCTACTGTGCACTAGTTAGGCTGGTTTTGGAATTAATGTTGGAATTAGAGTTTTTGAAAAGATTTGTACTCGGGTTGCTGATGAAGTCATAGATTCATTCACCGAACTGGTGTGTGTTTCTGCAGACGTTTCATCGCCTCACTAAGTGACATCATCAGTACATCTTTGATAAGGTGGTCTGTCCCATCTGGTATTTATGCGTCTCTGTTTTTTGGTACTTCCGGTTCAAAGTGTATCAGAGTGGTTCAGTTTCTGACCATATGAGTGCACGAACATCAACTTGCCACTGCCAGACACAACCAGTACTCTCTCATTTCTAACCGCACAGACAGCAAAGGACACAAATTCAACTGGGACAATGTAACTGCCCCAGCACTGGCGAAACAGTACACGCGAAAATTCCTTGAACCCTAGCACTCCAACCAGAACTCAATCAGTAAACACACTGAACCCCATATACAAGCCACTCAGATACAGAACGGAGAGTACCAAAAGACGGAGACACATAAACACCAGTCGGGACAGATCACCAACTCTTTATCGAAGGTGCGCTGATGGCGCCACCTAGTAAGGCGAAAAAATGTCTGCAGAGAAACATACCAACTCGGTGAACGAATCTGCAACCTCAATATTGGAATTAGTAAAGTAACAATTAATTATGACATTGGGAGATATTAGGATTTCTCTGAATGAGTGAACCACCTTTGCGGAAAGCTCTTCTTTCTGAACAGTATAAGGAGGAACCTATGGATCTGATTTTTGATCAGTCTCAGTCAATGTTTACTTATAACTCAGTGCTAGTTCTCTTCTAATTCATCACATTAAATATAAAATTATGTGGATGAGGTAATAAGTTTTACTGAAGCAATCTTTCATCTCATCTGTACTCATCAACTCCTATCCAGTCATTGTGGAACACAGCAACTCTGGACCCCAGTCAGAAGGAGTAAATTAGAATTTGTTGTCCTCAGAAAAAGCATCAGTAAAGAACTCATACGTGTAGAGACACTGTTACTGGGAATAAGATTAGTGTGAAAGGATTGGGAAAACGGGTAAACAGCTGCAAGAAAAGCAGGGACAGTACATGCATTCTTCACCCACTATTCATTCTATACTCCTGAAGAAATTAGGATTAACTAGAATTGTGATTGTTATGTCTCCTCCATTTTACATAGAAAATAGGAGCAGGGGGAAGCCATTAAGTCCTTTGAGCCTGCTCCACCATTCGATATGAGCATGGCTGATCCTTTATCTTAATGTCATATTCCCACGTTATCTCTATAACCCTTGATAGAGTACATATCTAAAAGTTTATCAGTCTCTTTATTGAATATTCTCAGTGAACACAGCCTTCTGTTGTGGTGAATTCCACAGGTTGACCACCCTCTGAGGGAAGAAATGTTTCCTCATATGAGTCCTAAATGGTCTATGCTGTATCCTGAAACTGTAACTCTTGTTTCTAGATTCCCCAATCAGGGCACACATCCTCCCTGAATCTAGTCTGTTAGAATTATATACATTTCATTTTGATCACCTTTCATTCTTCTCAATTGTAGTGAATAAAGGCCCAGAACCAATATTTCCTCATAGGACAGTCCTGCCATTCCTGGCATCAGCTTGGTGAAAGTCCTCTGCACTCCCTGTGTCCCTCTATGGCGAGGATATCCTCTCTTAGATAGCGAGACCAAAAATGCACACAATACTCCAGGTGGAATCTTACCAAAACCCTGTATAATTGCAGTAAGACATCCCTACTTCTGACCTGTAACCCAATTATAATGAAGATATATGTTCCTGTATTTCTATACCACTTGCCTTCCTAATTGTTAACTGTACTTAACTGTTTACTTTTATTGACTGACATGAAAGACACTGAGATCCCTTCGTACTTTCACAGTTTCCAATATATTACAATTTAAATAATATGCTTCCTTTCTGTTTTTAACACTGAAGTGTATAAAATTCATATTTATCCATGTTATTCCATGCAGTTGCCCGCAATCTCAACTTGCCCAGATCATCCTGAAGCCTCCTTGCATAATCCTCACAACTCTCAATCTCACTTAGTTTTGTGTCGTCAGTAAATCTGGAAACATTGCATTTGGTTCCATCATCCAAGTCATTTATATGTATGATGTAAATAGCTAGGACACAAGTACTAATCCTTTCTCGATGTGCAACTCAGTTTAAAATAGCCTGTGCCCTATTTGGATTTTCTAAATACTTGTATTAGACTAAACGACCAGCATGTATACACATCAGGAAATCATCCTCCCCAGTGTTATTGCTTGTTTTGTTTATCTAATTATATGTCGATTAAAGTCATCCATGATTACAGTCATACCTTTACTACATGTGTCTCTAATCTCCTGCTTAATGCCTTCCCTTACATCTCCACTAATGTTTGAGCATCTGTAGACAACACCTACTGGCTTTTCTGCTTCTTGGTGTTTCTAATTTTCCTCCATATAGATTCTACATAATGGTTTTCTGAGCTGATATCCATCCTCACTATAACATTGATTTCCTCCTTTACTATCAATGTTACTCTACTTCGTTCCTCATTTGTCTTTCTTTCCTAAATATTGAATACCGCTGGATATTCAGCTCTCATACTTGGTCACCCTGCAGCAATGTCTCCGTAATTACAACTATATCATAATTATGTATATCTAACTGCAATTAATTCATCTCTTATTGTGAATGTTCCGCACATTAAGACATAGTGCCTTTAGACAATTTCCAACTTTATTAGTCATACAGCATTGAAACACACCCTTCAGTCCAATCAGCCCATGCCAAGGATAATCCCAAACTAAATGAATCTCACCTGCCTGCTGGCCCATATACCTCCAAATCTTTTTTATTCATGTTAAGCATTGTAACTGTATCTGCATTCACCACTTCCTCAGGAAGTTCATTTCACAAGTGAACCAGCCTCTGTGCAAAATAATTACCCCTATGTCATTTTTAAACCTTTCTCCACTCACCATAAAAAATGCTCCCAGTCTTGAAATCCCCCACCATAGGGAAAATATACCTACAACTAACCTTATCTATAACCCCTATGATTTTATAAATCATTATAAGGTCACCTCTCAACCTCCTGTCCAAGCCTATCTTTCATTTCTGTCCTAATTTCCTCCCCTGTCTCCTTGCTCAGGTCCCCTCCCCACCACCATTCTAGTTTAAACCTTCCCGAAAACTACTAGCAAACATGCCCTTGAAGGTATTATTCCCAGTCCTGACCAAATGCAACTCATTTTTTTTACTGGTCTCACTTTTTAACTTATATCCTAACTCCCTTTAATTCAGCTTGGAGGACCTCATCCCATTTTTTACCTATGTTGGTGGTACTATTATGCACCCTAACCATTGGCTGTTCACCTTCCCTCTTCAGAACGCCCTGCAGTTTCTCTGAGACATAATTGACCCAGGCAACAGGGAGTCAACATACCATGCTGGTGTCTCCTGTGACTGTCGAAATATTTACTACCCTCACTATTGAATCACTATAGCCCTGTCACTTTTCTTCCTCACCTTTTGTGCTGCAGATCCATGAGTACTGTCATGGACCTGGCTTTTGCTACTATCCTGAGAGAAGCTCTCACCCCTCACAACACCATTCAAAACAATATACCAGTTAGAGAGGGAGAAAGCCTGCACTACCTGTCTTCCTCTATTCTGCCTGTGGTCACTCGTGCCCTTTCTGCTTGTTCAGTCTTTACCTGCAGTGTGACCATTTTCAAGACACCGCTAACAATGAAGAACGCAGTGCCAGTGACTCTTGCTGTACAACCATTGTATCCAATATCCTTTAAGTGCACCAGGTAAGCATGAACCTGGAAAATGAATGCTCTTCAAAGATGTTAGGGTGCTGAGTCATGAAGCATCACGTTCAAACCATATAAAAGACTTACTACTATAGTTATCACCCAAAGGATTAAAAGAACACTGGCAGCATGGACACAAATTGCCTGAGGGACAGAAAGCAAAGGAGTAGTAAGTGGTTATTTTCCAGACTATAGGAAGGTATTCTCCTTCCCAGGGGTCTGAATTTTGATGACTTGTGTTTCATATGTGCTAATAAGCTGAACTTGTGTGTTGTAAGGCATTATTCATAAAGATGAAGATGGCACAAAATTCAGAAATGTAGAAAAGTTTTGTCATGAATGTCAGGAGGACATCAGTTGGTGAAATGGGGAGAAAGTGAAGTGGCTATTTTGTTGGAAAGCACAAGAAGCAGTGAGATAAGATGAATTAAATGGTACAGTTTTAAAGGTAGTGCAAGAACCAAGATATCTGGGAGAATGCATTCACAAATTGTAGGATGAAGAAAGAAAGCTGTTAAAAAGTGCGTATGAGCTATATTAATAGAGGCACTAAATGCAAAAAACATATGCTAATAATTTTGTAAATCACTAGTCAGACCTCAATTGGAGTATTGTGTTAAATTCTAGGCACAGTGCTATAGGAGAATGTCAAGGCCTTGGAGAGAGTGCGAGATTTACTGGAATGGCATTATAAGTGAGAGACACCTTAAAATAGGACCAATTGAAGAAGAGCTGTGGTTGAGGCATTCCAAGGTATAAAAAGAATGGATAAAAAGAAACCATTTCTGGTGGCTGCAGGATCAGTAATTGGGGGAGCAGATTAAAGATCATTGCCAAATGAAATGAAGGCAACATGAGGAAAAATAAATTTATGTTGCTAGTGGTTTTGATCTAGAATGATATGTTGGAAATGGGGAGGCAGCATGCAGAAGAAAATTAGATGAATACATGAAGAAAAAGCAGGGAAACTAAGTAAATTGCTTTTTCAAAGATCTGGAAGGTGCGATGGGCCAAACAATGTCTTTTGTTGCTGTAAGATTCTAGGATTCTAAGACTTCTATCTCAATACTCCTGAAGCCACCCAAGCTTGGAAATTTCTGCAGCCTCCCAAATACATTGGAACTAATATCCAGAAGATCAAGGACAGCACATGTATGGGAACACCACCACCTGCAAGTTCCCATCAAAGACACTTACCAAAGACTTGGAAATATATCAATGTCACTGGGTCAAAATCCTGGAACTCATTCTGAGTAGGGTTTACTTACATCAAATGGACTTCAAGAAAGCAGCTCACCAGCACCTTCTAAAGGCAACTACAGCTGATCAATAAAAGTTGGCTCAGCCACTGACGATCCCATCCCATGAATGAACAAGGAAAAACCTGTAAATGCTGAGTGAATTGTAGGAAATCTCCTGGCAGCTGGCAAATCTCCATATTATCCATTGGTGAGTATATTCAAGGGTAAGATCAGAATCTTTTGGAATTAATGGATACGATTGTCAGATGGGAAGGCTGGGTGAAGATCAAAAAACAGCATGAATGGTGGAACAGGCTTGAGGGACTGAATGGATGAATGAATTTCCTTTTTACCTAAAAAGTCATTTGAGTGTTGGGTGTATAATTGCACACCATATGGACCAACTTATCCTCGTCAACTGACACACAGGGAATACCAACTTCCTGGATTAGGGGGAAAAAAAGAAACATTTTTGCTGAATTAGGGAATTTTATAACCAGCTCCATCTTTGAAACAGTTGTTTCCAAGTACATACTCTAACCACTGCCATGTGGCATATCTGAAGAAGTTTAAGTTGCAACCGATGTTGTTTCTGCTGCATCAGAAGCTGCTGCAACTAATTATTGCCTTTGCTATTTAATGCACATCACACAGCTCAATGTGGATGTGGAAAAAATATTTCCACAATCAGGTCATTGATATGAGACAGTCTCTAATTATTCCAAGAAAATATTCAGAAAAACTTTCTTTACACAAAATCATTTAGAACATGGAATTGGCTATCACAAGCAATAGTTAAAGCATAAAACATAGACACATTTAGTAGGAAGCTAGTAAGGTGAAAAAAAAATATACTGATGGAGTGAAATGAAGTGGGGTTGGAGGAAGCTCTTGTGGAGAGTAAACACACCATTGGGCCAGATGGCTGATTATTGTGCTCGAATTCTATTTTTCTATTGATGGGATGTAGGTATCAGTGTCAAGGTCAGCATTTGTTGCCCATCACAAATTGGTCCTGAGTGCATTGCCTCTTTTGACCACCCCAGATGGCAATTAAGGCTCAACCACATCACTGTGGTTCTGGAGTCACATGCAGCCGAGACCAGGTAAGGATGGTGGATTCCCTTCCCCGAAGGACATGAATGAACTTTTCTTTTAAACACCTATCAACAGTGGTTATATGGTTGCCATCTGATGAGTATTTAATTCCAGATTTTATTGAATTCAAATTTCACCATCTGTATGGCAGGATTCGAACAATTGTCTCCAGAAAATTAGCCTAGGACATTTCCAATATGCTAGCCCTGCTGGTATTGCTGAGCTGCCACCATGAACTGCTGTAATACATGTGATGTCAGTACACCCAGAGTGCTGTTAGGAAGGGATGTCTAAAATTCTGACCCAGTGATGGAACAGCAATATTGTTCCAAGTCAGAGTGGTGCGTAGCTTGAAGGGGAGCTTGCAGGTGGTGACATTCTCCTGCATCTGTTGACTTTGACTTACCAGGTGGTTCAGTTGATGAGTTTGGTGCCAATGGGGCCTTGGTATATTGTCATAAATATCTTAGAATACAGTGAGCTCTGGCAGTGTATGTATCCTCCCTTGGTTAATTTGCTTATCTGTGTAACACTTCATGTACACCTTTTTCACTGACTGCAAGTATAATCTTTGTTCATCTAAAGTTGTAAAGGGAAAAAAAAGTCCTGGATTAAAATTACATATTGAAAAGTACATATGTGCAGTCCATCATGTTCATTGCTTGTGTAAATGACTGTATGGTCCATTTTTTCTAAAACTTGTTTCTTTTCTCAAGGATACTGTGTCCTAGTTTTTTTCTCAGAGGCATAATAAAATGTTCCCGGTTCTGATTAGACTGGTTTGGTATAGAGATTAAAGGGTATTGAGAGGCCTTTTTGTTTATATGTAAACAGATGAGGCTTCAGGCCAAAGTGGTTATGTTCTGGAAGTAACCTGTATAATGAAAGGGGAGTGGTCAACTCTCTAGCTGAGCAGTTCAGTCCAGAACCAGTTGGGAGTTCCGCAATGAGTTGTGTGGAAACTCTCTCTCTCTCCCTTTCTGCCCTTCTAACTTTAACCTGTGAGCATCTGTTCCTTTTCTTTACTGCGTTTTAAGGGGGTTTGCTTGGTGGGACTGTTGTGTATATTCAGAACAGCATAATTAAGTCTGGTTTGGATAGACTGAATTCTGTTCCTTAATCTGTTCTTTGTGTTTCATTGTGTAATTTTGTGAATAAATTTTTGTCTGTTTTAAAACCTGGTAGTCAACCTCGCTAACGTACTCTGGGTAATTTTCAGTGTTCACTTACTGAAACAAATTGTAAAGTTATGGTCTGGACTGCCTGCTTAAGAACATTTTGAGTGGTCTGGCCTAGTCCAAACAGGGCTCTTTACAGGATTTTAAATAGCGAGTGGTAGGTTCTAGTGTCTTTATTTCGGGTGTTGGTTTGGTTGGGTAGACAAAGCTTGGGATAGTAATGGCTCTTTCAGTCACCAAAAGTGTTCTGGACGTGGATGCAGTGACTTTGGAAGTTTTGCAAAAGGTGAATAAGACCAAGCTGCAGGAATTAGCAGACAAGCTGGAATTGGACATGCCTGTTTCTGTGAGGAAATGAGAGATAATTACAGCAGTAGCTCAGCATTTAAACTTGCCGGAGAAACCATCAGAATCGACAGAGATGGCAAGAATTCAATTGCAAATGAAGCAGCTTGAGTTAGAGCCGAGAGATAAGGTAAGAGCAGCAGAAATGAGTTACGATTAAAAGCAGAAGAGAGAAAAAAAGTCACTGTTTGAACGTCAAAAACTGACACTTAAAAAGGAAAGTCAGCTTAAAAGGCAGAAAGTAAAGCCTGTAGGCTTAGTGAGGAAGAGAGTGAGGAGGAGCGAGCCCCGGTAGTCAGAAGCCCAGTGAGAAACTGTTTAAGTATGTTCAAGCATTGCCTAAATTTGATCAGAAGGATGTGGAAATCTTTTTCATCTCATTTGAAAAGGTAGCTAAACAAATGCAGTGGCCAGTGGCAAAGTGAGTTTTGTTGATCTGAATCAAACTTGTAGGTAGGGCTAGTGATGTATTCACATCCCTATCAGAGGAGGTATCTGGGGAGTATGAGGAGGTGAAAAGGCCATTTTAAGTGTATATGAGCTTGTACCAGAAGCCTGTAGACAATGTTTCAGGAATCTAAGGAGGGACCCTGGTCAAACCTATATTGAGTTTGAAAGGATCAAACTGAGTAATTTCGATAGATGGATAAGAACTTTAAAAATCAAGCATACATATTACCCTTAGAGTGGTAATTATTTTGGAGAAATTCAAAAATCCACAGCCTGAAATAGTGCAAACTCATGTGGAAGAACAGAGAGATTAAATGGCAGGGTTAGCAGCTGAAGTGGCTGATGATTATGAGCTGGTCCATAAAACACAGTTCGGCTTCCAGAATCAATTTCAGTTCAAGAGGGATAGAACCTGGGGCAAAGAAAAATCCTCATATGTAAAGGGAAAGGTGAAGATCATAAGGATAATTTACCACAGAGTAAAAAAGAAATCATTGAGGGAGGCAAAGAAGGTAAAAAGCTCTGGTGTTTTCAATGTAATAAAGTGGGCCACATGAAATCACACTGTTGGTGGATTAGGAGAAAGCCAGATGTAGGAAAACCAGACAAGCCTGGGAGTTTTGTTGGACTAGTAACAAAAAGCACAAGGGAAGTTAGACAACTGCCTCAGAATGTACAAGATGATCAGAGGTTGGTTAAGGAGGAAGTATCACACCTGCTTAAAAAAATATACTTGCAGGGTAAAGTTTATTCAAATAGGCCAGGAGTAATAGGTAAGAAGGTTACAATAAGACACAGGATCCCTTCTGTCTGTGATGCTGAAGGATGAGGAGATATGTACTCCTGAAGGTCTATTGCCAGAAAAGGTACTGATAACAGTAATTCATGGTGAGACAAAAAAGTGTTCAATTATGTGAAGTGAGGCTAGAGAGTCCAGAGAAGAGTGGAGAATTTGTGGTAGGAGTACTGGACAAAACTCTCAGCTCCAGGAATACAATTTGTCCTTGCAAATGATATAGCTGATTCACCAGTAGGTGTGCTGCCTACTCTAGTTGAAAAGCTAGTCAAGGCGCAGGCACCTGGAGAAATGAAGGATGATTATACAGGAATTTTCCCAGCTTGCGTGATCATAAGATCACAGAGGCACAAGTTGAAGCAGGAGAGTTCAAGAGACACAAATAAGGAAGTTGATATAGCTTTATCCAAGACTATTTTTTGATCAGATAAGTGGGACAGAGCAGGAGCAACTAGGTAAGCATCTAAGTATCTTTAGCTCTGCTATGCATATTCAGTTACAGCAGAAAGATGAGAAGTTAAAATAGTTCCATCATAAGGTATATACAGAAGAGGAGAGTGAATGCATCCCTATGTGTTATTACTTAACAAATAATGTCTTAATGAGGAAGTGGAGACCATCACATTGAAGCAGATGAGAAATGGGCAGAGATTCATCAAATTGTTTTGCCAGTAGGGTATAGAAAGGAGGTGCTGCAAGTGGCGCATGAGCTACCACTTGGAAGTCATTTAGAGGTGAGGAAAATATAGGCTAGAATACAATGACATTTTTACTGGCCTGGACTACACAAGGATGTAGTTGAATTTTGCCAGACGTGTTACACATGTCAACTAATCGGAAAAACACAGGCACTAATAAAACCTGGACCTTTAATACATATTCCAGCATTTGAGGAACCTTTCAGAAGAGTCTTGATTGATTGCACAGGTCTCCCACCTCAAACAAAAAGTGGGAATGAGTATTTATTAACAATAATGGATGTGTTGACTAGATTTCCAGAGGTAATCGCATTACACAACATCATAGTTGACAAGGTTGTAGAAGCATTGCTTAAATTTTTTTTACTAGATATGGACTTCCAATAGAGATGAAGTCAGATCAAGGATCAAACTTCACACCCAATCTACTCTAGGAGGTTATAGATAACTTGAGAATAAAGCAATTCAAATTTACTGCGTACCATCCAGAATCGCAGGGAGCACTACAGAGATGGCATCAAACACTAAAGATCATGTTGAGGGCATATGGTCAGGATTATCAAGATGATTGGGATAAAAGAGTTCGTTTGTACTTTTTGTGATCAGAGATGCACCGAATGAATCAACCAAATTCTGTCCATTTGAATTAATTTTTGGGCATGAAGTAAGAGGACCGTTAAAATTGATTAAAGAGAAATTAATAAGTCAGAATTCAGGGACCACCCATTGGACTATGTGTCAAATTTTGCAGTATGATTAAATAGAGCTGGAGAGTTGGCTAGACAACATTTAAAAGTATCACAGCATACAAAGAAACAGGAAGCAGATAAGAAATCACAAATTCACAATTTTGCAATTGGGGTTAAGGTATTGGTGTTACTTCCAGTAACAGCTGAGTCTTTAAAAGCAAGGTTTAATGGACCTTATCAAATCGAGAAGAAATTGAGTGAACTACTTGATAAGGACTCCAGACAAGAAGAAATCTCACAGAGTATGTCATGTGAATATGCTCAAAAGGTATTTTGATAGGGAAGGAAAGCAAGAGGAGAAGGTGTTAATGATTACAGCACAGAAGAATTTGACATCCTCAAATCAAATTGGACAATGAGGAAGTTGTCAAAAATTGAGA
Source organism: Chiloscyllium plagiosum (assembly GCF_037043375.1). NCBI lineage: Eukaryota > Metazoa > Chordata > Chondrichthyes > Orectolobiformes > Hemiscylliidae > Chiloscyllium > Chiloscyllium plagiosum. Next base: position 38,367,338 of record NW_028270183.1, read on the forward strand.
TAAATTATTGAGTTATTTAGGGTGTAAGTTTGCTCGCTGAGCTGTAGGTTTGATATCCAGACGTTTCATTACCTGGCTAGGTAACATCATCAGTGGCGACCTCCAAGTGAAGCGAAGCTGTTGTCTCCTGCTTTCTATTTATATCTTTCTCCTGGATGGGGTTCCTGGGGTTTGTAGTGATGTCATTTCCTGTTCCTTTTCTGAGGGGTTGATAGATGACATCTAGATCTATGTGTTTGTTTATGTGTTTGTGTTTGGAGTGCCAGGCCTCTAGGAATTCTCTGGCACGTCTTTGCTTAGCCTGTCCCAGGATAGATGTGTTGTCCCAGTCGAAATGGTGGTTTTTTTCATCCGTGTGTAGGGCTACGAGGGAGAGAGGGTCGTGTCTTTTTGTGGCTAGCTGGTGTTCGTGTATCCTGGTGGCTAACCTTCTTCCTGTTTGTCCTACGTAGTGTTTGTGGCAGTCCTTGCATGGAATTTTGTAGATGACATTGGTTTTGTCCATGGGTTGTACTGGATCTTTTAAGTTTGTTACTTTTTGTTTGAGTGTTGGTGGGTTTGTGTGCTACTAGGATTCCGAGGGGTCTTAGTAGTCTGGCTGTCATTTCTGATACTTCTTTGATGTATGGTAAGGTGGTAGGGTTTCTGGCTGTGTTAGGTCTGCTTGTCGTGGTTTGTTCTTGAGGAATCTGCGGACTGTATTTTTTGAGTATCCGTTCTTCTTGAATACGTTGTATAGGTGGTTCTCCTCTGTTTTCCGAAGTTTGTCTGTGCTGCAGTGTGTGGTTGCTCGTTAGAATAGTGATCTGATACAACTTTGTTTGTGTGTGTTGGGATGGTTGCTGGTGTAGTTAAGTATTTGGTCAGTGTTTGTCGGTTTTCAGTATATGCAAGTTTGTAGTTCTCCGTTGTCCTTTCTTTCGACTGTGACGTCCAGGAATACGAGTTTGTTGTCGGTTTCTTCCTCCTTGGTGAACTTTATGCCTGTGAGGGTGTTGTTGATGATGTTAAATGTCTCTTTTATCTTGTTTCGTTTTGTGATGACAAAGGTGTCATCTACGTAGCCAGATTTTTGGTCTGATGGTTGGTAGGGCTGTTTGTTCTAGTCTTTGCATTACTGCTTCTGCTACGAATCCTGATAGCAGAGATCCCATGGGGGTGCCGTTGGTTTGTTTGTAGACTATGTTGTTGAAAGTGAAGTGGGTGGTGAGGCACAGGTCCACTAGCTTCACGATGTTTCAAAAATGACAGCCAGACTACTAAGACCCCTCGGAATCCTAGTAGCACACAAACCCACCAACACTCTCAAACAAAAACTAACAAACTTAAAAGATCCAGTACAACCCATGGACAAAACCAACGTCATCTATAAAATTCCATGCAAGGACTCCACAAACACTACGTAGGACAAACAGGAAAAAAGTTAGTCACCAGGATACACGAACACCAGCTAGCCACAAAAAGACACGACCCTCTCTCCCTCGTAGCCCTACACACGGATGAAAAAAACCACCATTTCGACTGGGACAATACATCTATCCTGGGACAGGCTAAGCAAAGACATGCCAGAGAATTCCTAGAGGCCTGGCACTCCAACCACAACGCCACAAACAAATACATATCAACCCCTCAGAAAACGAACAGGAAATGACATCACTACAAACCCCAGGAACCCCATCCAGGAGAAAGATATAAATAGAAAGCAGGAGACAACAGCTTCGCTTCACTTGGAAGTCGCCACTGATGATGTTACCTAGCCAGGTAATGAAACATCTAGATATCAAACCTACATCCTAAACCTCAACCTGAGCTGCAAACCTTCACAAACCTTGCAAAAATTATTGAGTTACCTTCCACATGGAAATCAAAACGACCTGAAAGTGTTATTACTACATGGGGAGATGTTCATATATAAACTGGGAAGTACTAACCTAATTGTGCATGATGTAGATAAAGGAGATGCTGTTCCAATTAAGCAACATCCTTATTGGCATAATCCTCTAAAGTTGTCACAGGTTCAGAAGGAGATAGAGCGCATGTTCCAAGATAGTATAATTGAAGTCAGTTACAGTGACTGGAGCTCACCCATAGTCATGGTGCCAAAGCCAGATGGTACCCAACAATTATGTGTGGACTATCGCAAAGTCAACGCCGTTACAAAGGCTGATGCATATCCAATTTCATGGTCGCAGGACTGTGTCAAAACAGTGGGACAAGTAACTTACATATCTAAGTTGGACTTGCTCAGAGGCTACTGGCATGTATCTCTGTCAGAGAGAACAAAGGCAATGTCGGCTTTCATAATGCCAAATGGACTTTATCAGTTCAAAGCCGTTTGGTATGAAAAACGCTCCAGCCACACTTCAGAGACTGACTCATAAGGTCATTGCCGGATTGCCCAACTGTATGGTGTATATTGATGACCTGGTGATTTTTAGTCACTCATGGAAGGAACATTTACAGCATATATCAGACTTGTTTGATCAACTTTGGAAGGCACGCTTGGTGATAAACCTGGATAAAAGTGAATTTGACAAAGCCCAAGTCACCTTCCTAGGTCATGTTATCAGACATGGACAAATAGAGTCATAGAGTCATATCGATGTACAGCATGGAAACAGACCCTTCGGAACAACCCATCCATGCCGACCATCTATCCCAACCCAATCTAGTCCCACCTGCCAGCACCTGGCCTATATCCTTCCAAACCTTTCCTATTCATATACCCATCCAAATGCCTCTTAAATGTTGCAATTGTACCAGCCTCCACCGCATCCTCTGGCAGCTCATTCCATACATGTACCACCCTCTGCATGAAAAAGTAGCCCCTTAGGTCTCTTTTATATCTTTCCCCTCTCACCCTAAACCTATGCCCTCCAGTTCTGGACTCCCCTACCCCAGGGAAAAGACTTTGTCTATTTATCCTATCCATGCCCCTCATAATTTTGTAAACCTCTATAAGGTTACCCCTCAGCCTCTGATGCTCCAGGGAAAACAGCCCCAGTCTGTTCAGCCTCTCCCTGCAGCTTAGATCCTCCAACCCTGGCAACATCCTTCTAAATCTTTTCTGAACCCTTTCAAGTTTCACAACATCCTTCCAATAGGAAGGAGACCAGAATTGCACGCAATATTCCAACAGTGGCCTAACCAATGTCCTGAACAGCCACAACATGACCTCCCAACTCCTATACTCAATACTCTGACCAGTAAAGGAAAGCATACCAAACACCTTCTTCACTATCCTATCTACCTGCAACTCCACTTTCAAGGAGCTACGAACCTGCACTCCAAGGTTTCTTTGTTCAGCAACACTCCATAGGACCTTACCATTAAGTGTATAAGTCCTACTAAGATTTGCTTTCCCAAAATGCAGCACCTCTCATTTATCTGAATTAAACTCCATCTGCCACTTCTCAGCCCATTGGCCCATCTGGTCAAGATCCTGTTGTAATTTGAGGTAACCCTCTTCGCTGTCCACTACACCTCCAATTTTGGTGTCATCTGCAAACTTACTAACTGTACCTCTTATGCTCGCATCCAAATCATTTATATAAATGACAAACAGTAGAGGGCCCAGCACCGAGCCTTATGGCACTCCACTGGTCACAGGCCTCCAGTCTGAAGAACAACCCTCCACCACCACCCTCTGTCATCTACCTTTGAGCCAGTTCTCCCTGTATTCCATGAGATCTAATCTTGCTAATCAGTCTCCCATGGGGAACCTTGTCGAACTCCTTATTGAAGTTCATATAGATCACATCCACTGCTCTGCCCTCATCAATCTTCTCTGTTACTTCTTCAAAAAACTCAAACAAGTTTGTAAGACATGATTTCCCATGCACAAAGCCATGTTGACTATCCCTAATCAGTCCTTGCCTTTCCAAATACATGTACATCCTGTCCCTCAGGATTCCCTCCAACAACTTGCCCACCACTGAGGTCAGGCTCACCTGTCTATAGTTCCCTGGCTTGTCTTTACCACCCTTCCTAAACAGTGGCACCACATTTGCCAACCTCCAGTCTTCCGGCACCTCACCTGTGACTATCAATGATACAAATATCTCAGCAAGAGGCCCAGCAATCACTTCTCTAGCTTCCCACAGAGTTCTTGGGTACACCTGATCAGGTCCTGGGGATTTATTCACCTTTAACCATTTCAAGACATCCAGCACTTCCTCCTCTGTAATCTGGACATTTTGCAAGATGTTACCATCTATTTCCCTACAGTCTATATCTTCCATATCCTTTTCCACAGTAAATACTGATGCAAAATATTCATTTAGTATCGCCCCCATTTTCTCTGGCTCCATACAACGGCTGCCTTGCAGATCTTTGAGGGGCCCTATTCTCTCCCTAGTTACCCTTTTGTTCTTAATATATTTCTAAAAACCCTTTGGCAAATAGAATTAAGGAGAGTCCAAAGCTATCTCATGTCCCTGTTTTGCCCTCCTGATTTCCCTCTTAAGTATATTCCTACTGTCTTTATACTCTTCTAAGGATCACTCGATCTATCCTTTATATACCTGACATATGCTTACTTCTTTTTCTTCACCAAACCCTCAATTTCTTTAGTCATCCAGCATTCCCTATACCTATCAGCCTTTCCTTTCACCCTGACAGGAATATACTTTCTCTGAATTCTTGTTATCTCATTTCTGATGGCTTCACATTTTCCAGCCGTCCCTTTACCTGCGAACATCTGCCTCCAATCAGCTTTCGAAAGTTCTTGCCTAATACCGTCAAAATTGGCCTTTCTCCAATTTAGAACTTCAACTTTTAGATCCGGTCTATCTTTTTCCATCACTATTTTAAAACAAATAGAATTATGGTCGCTGGCCCCAAAGTGCTCCCCAACTGATACCTCAGTCACCTGCCCTGCCTTATTTCCCAAGAGTAGGTCAAGTATTGCACCTTCTCTAGTAGGTACATCCACATACTGAATCAGAAAATTGTCTTGTACATACTTAAGAAATTCCTCTCCATCTAAACCCTTAACACTATGGCAGTCCCAGTTGATGTTTGGAAAGTTAAAATCCCCTACCATAACTACCCTATTATTCTTACAGATAGCTGACATCTCCGTACACATTTGTTTCTCAATTTCCCTCTGACTACTGGGGGGTCTATAATACAATCCCAATAAGGTTATCATCCCTTTCTTATTTCTCATTTCCACCCAAATAACTTCCTTGATGTATTTCTGGGAATATCCTCTCTCAGCAAAGCTGTTATACCATCCCTTATCAAAAATGCCCTCCTCTCTTGCCTCCCTTTCTATCCTTGCTGTAGTATTTGTATCCTGGAATCTTAAGCTCCCAGTCCTGCCCATCCCTGAGCCATGTTTCCATAATTGCTATGATATCCCAGTCCCATGTTCCTAACCATGCCCTGAGTTCATCTGCCTTCCCTGTTAAGCCCCTTGCATTGAAATAAATGCAGTTTAATTTATTAGTCCTGCCTTGTCCCTGCCTGCCCTGACTCACTTCTGTTCTCAGCTGCAACAGTCTTAGATTGATCTCTTTCCTCACTATCTGCCTGGGTCCCAACCCCCACCTTACTAGTTTAAATCCTCCCGAGCAGTTCGAGCAAATTTCTCTGCCAATATATTAGTCCCCTTCCAATTTATGTGCAATCCGTCCTTCTTGTACAGGTCACTTCTACCCCAAAAGAGATTCCAATGATCCAAAAATGTGAATCCTTCTCCCATACACCAGCTCCTCAGCCATGCATTCATCTGCTCTATCCTCCTATTCCTGCTCTCACTAGCTCGTAGCACTGGGAGTAATCCAGATATTACTACCCTTGAGGACCTCCTTTTTAAATTTCTGCCTAACTCTCTGTAATCTCCCTTCAGAGTCTCAACCTTTTCCCTTCCAATGTCATTGGTTCCAATGTGGACAATGACCTCCTGCTGGCCCCTCTCCCCCGTGAGAACATTCTGCACCCTCTCTGAGACATCCTTGATCCTGGCACCAGGGAAACAACACATCATTCTGCTTTTTCTCTGCTGGCCACAAAAACGTCTGTCTGTACCTCTGACTACAGAATCCCCTAACACAATTGATCGCTTGGAAGCCGACGTACCCTTCGTTGCATTAGAGCCAGTCTCAATACCACAAACTTGGCTGTTCGTGCTACGTTCCCCTGAGAATCCATCACCCCCTACATTATGCAAAACAGCATACCTGTTTGAACTAGGTATGTCCACAAAAGACTCCAGCACTGGCTGCTTACCTCTCTTACCCTTCCTGGAGTTAACCCATCTATGTGACTGTATCTGAGACCTTCTCCCCTTTCTATAACTGCCATCCATCACATACTGTTGCAAATTCCTCATCGCTTCTATCTGTCTCTCCAACCGATCCACTCGATCTGATAAGATTCGCATCCAACAGCATTTATGGCAGATATGATCCTCAGTATCCCTTAAACTCTCTTTAAACTCGCACATCTGACAAGAAGTACATATCACTGCAAAGGCCATTTTTTTGCTCCTTCACAATCTACAGACCCAGAAAATAACACCGTCTTAAATTAATAGCTATGGTTTATATTTTAAGTTTAATCAAGACTCCAAAAACATATAATCAAGAAAGAATCCACTATACTCACTACTGCAGCCTTTCTCTTGGACAGACTTAAAACCATAATTAACTTATCTGATTCTGTGCTGTGAACTTCGCCCAACAGTTCCTCCAAGATTAGTTGTGAATTTCATGGTTTGTTAATTTTCCCAGATGCACTCCGATGTCCAACGATACACAAATTCAACTGTGCAGGTTTGCGCTCTCTCTCTCTCTCTCCTGCACTGTCCTTACCATGTGCTTCCTTTGTCTGCTCTTCTCCCTTTTAAACCACTGTTGTTTTGACCTTTTTTTCCCAAAGTTCCAAAACAATGCAACAGCATATAAAACAGTAATTGCTGCTCCTGGAATTTGAGGAAATCCAATACCTCAAAAAAAGGAGCAGCTCTTACAGCCAGAAAGTTTTCCCGTCCTCCATCTTGGATTACCCAGAATGGCCCCATGTGATGCGAAAATGAAAGTAATTGGGGAATTTTCCACAGCTTCGACGAGAAAAGCAGTACTACAGTTCCTGGGATTGAGTGGATTTTACCAAAAGTTTGTGCCGAAATTTAGCAGTGTGGCTGCTCTACTCACCAAATTGTTAAAAAAGGGCAAGACCTTTCAGTGGACAGTGGACTGTCAAAAGGCATTTGACAGCCTATAAACTGTGCTAACCACTGCCCCAGTATTAGCCACTTGATTATACAAAGCCTTTCAAGGTGGCGAGCGAAGCCAGTTATGTGGGTGTTGATGCGGTACTCCTGCAGGAGGATCACAAGGGGATAAGGTATTTTTCCAGAAAGTTGAACGTTCATCAACAGAAATATTCAATGATAGAGAAAGAAACTGTAAACTTGGTGTTGGCATTACAATATTTCAGTTTCTATATTACCAGCAGTGTATCTGAGACAATCATATACACTGATCATAACCCATTGACATTTGTGGAAAAACTTAAGGTCAAAAATTCCAGATTGTTCAGATGGAACTTGTTGTTGCAGCCATTCAGTTTGACAATTGTGCATGTGGCAAGTCATAAAAACATGATTGCCGATGCGTTATCGAGACTTGAATGAGATATGGAGGTGTTCGGTGGTGGGTGTGCCACGGCCTGAATTTGCTTGTGGTTGTGCATGTTTGCATGTGTCTAGTTAGTATAGCCTAACTTCAACCTGTAAGCATTTGTTCCTTTCTTTTACTGTGTTTTAAGGGGGTTTGCTTAGTGGGACTGTTGTGTATATTCAGAGCAGCATAATTAAGTCTAGTTTGGATTGACGGAGTTCTGTAGGGTTTTAAAAAAATTTTCTTTGTGTTACATTGTGTAATTTTGTGAATAAATCTTTGTCTGTTTTAAAACGTGGTAGTCAACCTCACTAACTTACTCCAGATAATTTTCACTATACACCTACCAAAACAAATTGCAAAGTTATGGCCTGGGCTGCTTGCTTAAGAATGGGTGGTCTGGCCTAGTCCATAACAACTGATTGTGATGTCCTCAAGGAATTCATTCCATCCAAACGACACGACTTTACATCCTTTGTAACAATCTGTTTGCATTAATATTACTGTAGCAAAAGATCCCAAAGTACATCACGGGAGTATTATGGAACAAAATAATACACTGATTCAAAGAAGAAGATATTAGAAGAGTTGATCAAAAGCTTAGTCAGAAGAAACTTTTTAAGAAACAGTGTCATACAGTGTGGAAACAGACACTTCATTCCAGCTTGTCCACACCAACCAGACCTCCCAATCCGATCTAATCCCATTTTCCAGCATATGGCCCATATCCTTATCAGGGGAATTGAGTTAAGGGCACAAGGCTATGCTGCAGCTCTATAAAGCCCTGGTGAGACCACACTTGTAATATTGTGTCAGTTCTGGTTGCCTCATTCTAGGAAGGATGTGGAAGCTTCAGAGGATGCAAAGGAGATTTACCAGGATGCTGCCTGGACTGGAGTGCATGTCTTATGAAGAAAGGTTGAAGGAGCAAGTGCTTTTCTAATTGGAGCAAAGAAGGATGAGAGGTGACTTGATAGAGATGTACAAGGTGATGAGAGGGATAGAGTGGCGGAAATGGCTATCATGAGGGGACAAAATTTTAAGGTAGGTAGATTTAGGGGAGATGGCAGAGGTAGGTTCTTTACACAGAGGTTGGTGAGTGCATAGAATGCACTCCAGCAAGTGGTAGTAGAGACATTTAAGCAACGCTTGGATAGGTAGTATGATAGTAAAATGTAGGGTATGTAGGTTAGTTTGAGCTTAGAGTAGGTTAAAAGGTTGGCAAAACATTGAAGGCTGAAGGTCCTGTACTGTGTTGTACTGTTCTATGTTCTATCCCTCTAAACCCTTCCAAATGCCTTTTATACGTTGTAAATGTACCCACCTCCACCACATCTTTTGGCAGCTTGGTCCATACTCGCACATCTTAAGGTCAGGATAGAGGTGGCAAGCCAGAAATGTTTAGGGATAGAATTAGGTTAGGCTTGGGTGAAGACACAAATGTTTTTTGACATGGTTGCTTAGACATGGTTGACCCAGCATTGAGTTTGAGCCCAATTTGGGACCCAGTAGCTGCATCACCGAGATCGGTCCAGCGCGGACTCATTTTTGGCAACAATGTCAGTGGAGGCAAGATGATGCTGAAAAATGGTGATACAGCTCCGGCGGTGGTGACACATGGCTGGGTGTACCTGATGGCAGAGGCTGCAGCGTTCTAGCTGTGGTGGCGTATGGGAAGTCGGGGTACCCGAATGTTCACAGACGGTCGTTATGGCTCTGTTTTTCTGATGGCAAGGGCTCATAGCGGAAGTGGTTAATCTTGACGTTTCCTTTTCTTCTGGCCATTTCTTTTATTTCTGCTTCTGTTTTTAATCCTGTCTTTTGTGTACTATGATGGTACCTGAGAACTAGGACTTTGTACACTTTTCACTGTACTCCTGTATCCTTGTACTCATGTCTGTATGTGACAATAAAAATCTAAATCTAATTCTAAAAATACCAATGCTGGGTCAAAAAAAGCACAGTATTCACAAAGGGAGTTTCCAGAAGGATTTACAGAGATACTGAGCAGGAAGCAGTTGGATCTATAACGTCCGGTTAACTACACTCATTATTTCACAGTGACAATAACACACTGCAGATTATTGAATTCAAACCACACAGACCAGACAAAACACTATAAAGCTGCCTGGTTGATGTGTTGAAAAGGCTAATCGACCAGAAGCCTGCCCAAGCAGATTGACTCATTTGTAAATGTAGATATAATTGTACAGTAGCAGCCGATGTTTAATATCCATTAATCAAATGGCATTTAAAAATTACAGGATTCAATTTCTTCAAAAACAAAATAATTAAGCTGCTGAAATAGTTTGGCAAAATACTGAATTGGGAATTCATTCTGCAATTAAAATGTTTGCTAATTAATACACAGTTTCAGGCACCTTTTAAAAATGTCAGTAACACTTTGCTAAGTTGCTTGTCAGTTTTTTAAGAAGACAGGCTGTTGCTGTGACAACCGCTGAGGTAGAATGTAAAAATGTGCCTTTTACATGCAAACCGTGTCATTAATTGCACCCATCAGAAAAATTCTTGGAAACTAAATTTGGAATCTTTATATTTTACTTTACAGTATAAAATTAGATTAGATTAGATTACAGTGTGGAAACAGGCCCTTCGGCCCAACAAGTCCACACCGACCCGCCGAAGCGAAACCCACCCATACCCCTACATTTACCCCTTACCTAACACTACGGGCAATTTAGTATGGCCAATTCACCTGACCCTGCACATCTTTTGGACTGTGGGAGGAAACCGGAGCACCCGGAGGAAACCCACGCAGACACGGGGAGAACGTGCAAACTCCACACAGTCAGTCGCCTGAGGCGGGAATTGAACCTGGGTCTCTGGCGCTGTGAGGCAGCAGTGCTAACCACTGTGCCACCGTGCCGCCCACAAAATCAGCATATCTGGAATTTCTGAAATAGCAGCAATTTGGTTATTGAATGCTCAGAGGAACACACATGTACACTAAAGCATGAACACACAGATACACACACAAAAACATACGTTAAGCACACACAAATGCACACATTCACAGAGATACTCAATTGCAGATACACATAAAAGTAAATACATACACATATATTTCAAAACACACATAGCTACAATGAAACATGCACAAATACAGATAAATACAGACACAAAAAGAAACACAATAATATATACAATGATGGTAATAATTCTAGTATCTATCCATTTTGGGAAAAGCTGGAGTGCACCCAAGTTGTACATCACTTCTGGCTATAGAAGCAACTTCTTGAGAGGCAGTTCCCTTCCACAGTTGGTGCAGATGCCGGAGGTCAACTTATTTTTTTTTTCTTCAAATGGGCTCTTTTCTACCCTCAATTTTAATCCATGTCAATTCTGTCAGTGGTCGTCAGGCACTCTGGTCAAGAGGAAGGATGTCTCACCAGAACCAGGGAAAGAAATCATGTACATTGGTGCTTCACCTGTTTCAGGGCCTTGTTACCATTCCCTCAATCATTGAACATCTTACAGAATTGGGAAACATGCTCACAGTTTCATACAGTTTTAGCAGATTGGCCCACTCTGTCTCTATTTAGAGAGCTCTTTAAAACTCAGGTTTCAGGATAATGCACTCTAAACAAGTGCTTTGTTGGACACAACGTTTATAGAGTCATAGAGCTGTACAGCATGGAAACAGATCCTTCAGTCCAACTCATCCATGCTGACCAGATATCCTAAATTAATCTAGTCTCATTTGCCAGCATTTAGCCCATATCCCTCTAAATCCATCCTATTCATATAACCGTACAGATGCCTTTTAAATGTTGTAATTGTACCACCCTTCATCACTTCCTCTGGCAACTCATTCCATACAGGCACCACCCTCTGTGTGAAAAGGTTGCTCCTTCAGTCTCTTTTAAATCTTTCCCTTCTCATTTTAAATCTTTCCCTTCTCATTTTAAATCTATGCCCCCTAATTTTGGACTTCCCCACTCCAGGGAATGCTCCTTGACTGTTCACCCTATCTGTGCTCCTCATGATTTTATAAACTTCTATAAGGTCACTCCTCAGCCTCCAATGCTCCAAGGAAAGTAGCTCCAGTCTCATAGAAGCCCTACAGTGTTTAAACAGGCCCTTTGGCCCAACAAGTCCACACCCAGCCTCCAAACAGTATCCCACCCAAACCTGTTTCCCCTACCCTGTTACTCTACATTTACCCCTGACTAACACACCTAACCTACATATCCCTGAACACTATGGACAATTTAGCATGGCCAATTCACTTAACCTAGGTAAAAACAAGGACTGCAAATGCTGGAAACCAGAGTCTAGATTAGAGTGGTGCCAGAAGAGCACAGCAGGTCAGGCAAAATCCGAGGAGCAGGAAAATCAACATTTCGGGCAAAAGCCCTTCATCAGGAATAGAGGCAGGGTGCCTGCAGAGTGGAGAGATAAATGAGAGGGGGTGGGGTGAAAGTAGCATAGAGTACAGTAGGTGAATGGGGGTGGGGATGGAGGTGATAGGTTAGAGAGGAGGGTGGGGGAAGGTAGCAAAGAGTACAATGGGTGAATGGGGGTGGGGATGAAGGTGATAGGTCAGAGAGGAAGGTGAAGTGGATAGGTGGAAAGGAAGATAGGCAGGTAGGACAGGTCATGGGGATGGTGCTGAGCTGAAATTTTGGAACTGGGGTGAGGTGGGGGAAGGGGAAATGAGGAACCTGGTGAAGTCCACATTGATGCCCTGGGGTTGAAGTGTTCCGAGGCAGAAGATGAGGCGTTCTTCCTCCAGGTGTCGGGTGGTGAGGGAGTGGCGGTGGACGAGGCCCAGAACCTGCATGTCCTCGGCAGAGTGGGAGGGGGAGTTGAAATGTTGGGTTCACCTAACCTGCACATCGCTGGATTGTGGAAGGAAACCCGCACAAACACGGGGAGAATATGCACAGACAGTTGCCTGAGGCAGGAATTGGACCCAGGTCCCTGGCGCTGTGAGACAGCAGTGCTAACCACTGAGCCACCGTGCTACCCTATTCAGCCTCTCCCTATAGCTCAAGCCCTCCAACTCCGGCAACATCCTTACACACAATTAATATTAATATTGTTCTTTTCTATTCACTCGTAGGATGTATGCACCTCTGGCTGGCCAACATTTATTGCCCGTTCCTAATATAGCCCTCAAGTAATATAGCATGGAAACAGATCCGTTGACTCAACTTGTCCATGCCGACCAGGTTTCCTAAACTGAAATAGTCCCATTTGCCTGCACTTGGCCTATATCCCTCTAAACTTTTCCTATTCATGTACCTGTCCAAATGTCCTTTAAATATTGTAATTGTACTCACCTCTACCACTTTGTCTGGTAACTTGTTCCAAATATGCACTGCCCTCTGTGTGAAAATGTTGGTCCTCAGGTCTCTATTAAATCTTTCCCCTCTCACCTTAAACCTATGCCTTCTAGTGTTGGACTCCCATACCCTCGGGAAAAGACCTTGGTTATTCACCCTATCCATGCCCCTCCTGATTTTATAAATTTCTATAAGGTCAGCCCTCAGCCTCCTGCACTCCAAGGAAAAAAGTCCCAGCCTAACCAGCCTCTCCTTATAACTCAAATGCTCCAGTGTCAGTAATATCTTTGTAAGTCTTTTTTGCACTCTTTCCAGTTTAATACCATCCTTCCTGTAGCAGGGCAATCAGAATTGTACATAGTACTCCAAATGTGGCCTTACCAATGTCTTGTAAGCTGTAACATGATGTCCTAATTTCTACTCTCAGTGCTCTGACTGATGAGGTCAAACATGTCAAACGTGCCCTCACCATCCTGCGATGCCACTTTCAAGGAGCTGTATACTTGCACCCCTAGGTTTCTCTATTCGAAAACATTCACAAGGGCCCCAATGTTAACCATGTAAATCCTGCTCTGGCGTATCTTACCAAATTCAACACCTCACACTTATCTAGATTAAACTCCATCTGCCATTTCTCCTGCTCAGTTGATCAAGATCTCATAGTATTCTTGGATAACCTTCTTCTTGGATAACAGTCCACCATACCACCAATTTTAGTGTCATTCAAAAAAAAAGAATTTTTTTTAATTCATTGACGGGGTGAGGGTGTTACTGGCCATTAATTACCCATTCCCAATTGCCCAGAGATTGGTTAAGAGTCAACCACTTTGCTGAGGGTTTGAAGTCACATGCAGGCCAGACCAGGTAAGGATGGAAGTTTCCTTCCTTAAAGGAAATTATTGACCAGTTAAGCTTTTCTGATAATTGACAATGGATTCATGGTCATCATTAGACTGTCAGTTCCAGTTTTTTAATATTGAATTCAAATTCCATCATCTGCCATGGCGGGATTCAAACATGGGTCCCCAGAGCATTACCTAGGCCGCTGGATTAACTGTCCAGCCATATTTTTTTTTTTCTCTTTCACTCTCTCTTCACAGAAAGAGCGGGAGCACCAGGGGGAAGTGACGACGACCAGAGGGGCAGCCGGGAAGGAAAGCGGTGAGTATTTATACTCACCCTTCGAAGCCGTCGGTCATTTCCAGTGCAAGCAGCAGCGAAGGTAAGACCGTTTGGTTTTAAAAGTACTTACCGGTAGCGGGCAGCGGTGTTTTTTTTTCTCTTTCACTCTCTCTTCACAGAAAGAGCGGGAGCACCAGGGGGAAGTGACGACGACCAGAGGGGCAGCCGAGACCCGGAAGCAGTTAGTGTAAGCTTACCTGGGTAGGTTTTTTCCCCCTTTAAAAGCGTGAAGGAGAGGAACCCGAGGCACTACACGGGTAGTGCCTCCCACCCGCCCTCCTCCTCTAACCTAATAATAACATCTGTTGTGGTAAGTAGGTAAGTGCTGAATTTTGCTTGTTGTATTCTTTAGACCCAGTTTTTTTTTAAATAAAAGTTAGCTTTAGAGGGATGGCAGTGAAGGCAGTGCAATGTTCCTCCTGCAACATGTATGAGGTGAGGGATGCCATCGACATCCCTGCCGATTACACTTGCAGGAAGTGCACCCATCTCCAGCTCCTCCAAGACCGTGTTAGGGAACTGGAGCTGGAGTTGGATGAACTTAGGATCATTCGGGAGGCAGAGGGGGTCATAGATCAGAGTTATAGGGAAGTAGTAACTCCAAAGATGGCAGATAGATGGGTGACAGTGAGGGGGACTGGAAGGAAGCAGTCAGTGCAGGGACCCCCTGCGGCCGTTCCCCTCAAGAACGAGTATACCGTTTTGGATACTTGTGGGGGGGACGACTTACCAGGGGCAAGTAACGGGGCTCAGGTCTCTGGCACGGAGCCTGTCCCCGTTACTCAGAAGGGAAGGGTGAAGAAGAGCAGAGCAGTAGTAATTGGGGACTCGATAGTTCGGGGCACATATAGGCGGTTTTGTGGGAACGAGAGAGACTCACGTTTGGTATGTTGCCTCCCAGGTGCAAGGGTACATGATGTCTCTGATCGTGTTTTCCGGGTCCTGGAGGGGGAGGGGGAGCAGCCCGAAGTCGTGGTCCATATTGGCACCAACGACATAGGTAGGAGGAGTGCCGAGGATGTTAGACAGGCTTTCAGGGAGCTAGGTTGGAAGCTCAGAGTTAGAACGAACAGAGTTGTTGTCTCTGGTTTGTTACCCGTGCCACGTGATAGAGATTCGAGGAATAGGGAAAGAGAACACTTAAATGCGTGGCTACAGGGATGGTGCAGGAGGGAGGGATTCCGGTTTTTGGATAACTGGGGTTCTTTCTGGGGACGGTGGGACCTCTATAAACAGGATGGTCTACACCTGAACCTGAGGGGCACCAGTATCCTTGGGGGGAGATTTGCTAGTGCTCTTAGGGGGGGTTTAAACTAACTCTGCAGGGGCATGGGAACCCAGATTGTAGCGTCAGGGTGCAGGGCCTGGAGTGTAGGGAGGTTAGGAACATGGCCTCAATTTCCAAGGAGGGTGCCTGTAAACAGGAAAGTGGCTTGAAGTGTGTATACTTCAATGCAAGAAGTATACGAAATAAGGTAGGTGAACTTGCAGCGTGGGTTGGTACCTGGGACTTCGATGTTGTGGCTATTACGGAGACATGGCTAGAACAGGGACAGGATTGGCTGTTGCAGGTTCCAGGATTTAAATGTTTTAGTAGGGTCAGAGGTGGGGGTAAAAGAGGGGGAGGTGTGGCATTGCTTGTCAAAGATAGTATTACAGTGGTGGAAAGGGCGATGGATGAGGACTTGCCATCTGAGGTAGTTTGGGCTGAGGTTAGGAATAGGAAAGGTGAGGTCACCCTGTTAGGAGTCTTTTACAGGCCTCCTAATAGTCCTAGAATCATTGAAGAAAGGATAGGGAAGGTGATTCAGGAGATGAGTGACAGTAATAGGGTGATTGTTATGGGGGACTTTAACTTTCCTGATATTGATTGGGAAAGCTATAGCTCAAGTTCGTTAGATGGGTCAGTGTTTGTTCAATGTGTGCAGGAGAGTTTCCTGACACAATATGTAGACAGGCCAACAAGAGGTGAGGCCATACTGGATTTGGTTCTGGGTAACGAACCAGGCCAGGTGTTAGAATTAGAGGTAGGTGAGCACTTTGGGGATAGTGACCATAATTCGGTGATTTTTACTCTCGTGATGGAGAGGGATAAGTGTGTACTACAGGGCAAGAGTTATAGCTGGGGTCAGGGAAATTATGATGCGGTGAGGCATGACTTAGGATGTGTGGCTTGGAAAAGTAGACTCCAAGGCAAGAGTGTAAATGATATGTGGAGCTTGTTCAAGGAGCAACTATTGAGTGTCCTTGATAATTATGTACCTGTCAGGCAGGGAGGAAAGGGTCGTGCGAGGGAGCCGTGGTTTAATAAGGAATTGGAATCCCTTGTTAAATGGAAGAGGGCGGCCTATCTCAAGATGAGACGTGAAGGTTCAATTGTGGCGATTGAGAGGTATAGGGTAGCCAGGAAGGACCTGAAGAGAGAGCTAAGAGCAGCAAGGAGGGGACATGAAAGGTCCTTAGTCGGTAGGATTAGGGAAAACCCTAAGGCTTTCTATAGGTATGTTAGGAATAAAAGAATGACCAGGGTAGGAATAGGTCCAGTCAAGGATAGTAGTGGGAAGTTGCGTGTGGAGGCGGAAGAGATTGGGGAGACACTGAATGAATACTTTTCTTCAGTATTTACTCAGGAACAGGGCATTGTCGTCGATGTGAATACTGAGTCACAAATAAGTAGAATGGATGGCTTTGAGGTATGTAGAGAAGAGGTGTTGGAAATCCTGGAAAAGGTGAAAATAGATAAGTCCCCTGGGCCTGATGGCATTTATCCTAGGATTCTCTGGGAAGCAAGGGAGGAGATTGCAGAGCCATTGGCCTTGATTTTTATGTCCTCTTTGTCTACAGGAGTAGTGCCAGAAGACTGGAGGATAGCAAATGTGGTTCCCTTGTTCAAAAAGGGGAGTAGGGATAACCCTAGTAACTATAGGCCGGTGAGTCTCACTTCTGTTGTGGGCAAAGTCTTAGAGAGAATTGTAAGGGATAGGATTTATGCACATCTGGATAGGAATAATGTGATCAAGGATAGTCAGCATGGTTTTGTGAAGGGCAGGTCGTGCCTCACAAACCTTATTGAATTCTTTGAAAAGGTGACGAAGGAGGTTGATGAGGGGAAAGCGGTAGATGTGGTATATATGGATTTTAGTAAGGCGTTTGATAAGGTTCCCCATGGTAGGCTACTGCAGAAAATACGGAGATATGGCATTGAGGGTGAGTTGGAGGTTTGGATTAGGAATTGGCTGGATGGAAGAAGACAGAGGGTAGTAGTTGATGGCAAAGTTTCTTCATGGAGTGCCGTCACTAGCGGTGTTCCGCAAGGATCTGTTTTGGGACCATTGCTGTTTGTCATTTTTATAAATGACCTGGAAGAGGGGTTAGAAGGTTGGGTGAGCAAGTTTGCGGATGATACGAAAGTCGGAGGAGTTGTTGACAGTGAGGAAGGATGTGGCAGGTTACAGCAGGATATAGAGAAGCTGCAGAGCTGGGCAGAAAGGTGGAAAATGGAATTCAATGTAGCTAAGTGTGAGGTGATTCACTTTGGGAAGAATAACAAAAAGATGGGGTTCTGGGCTAATGGTCGGATACTTGGTAGTGTGGATGAGCAGAGGGATCTTGGTGTCCATGTACACAGATCTCTGAAAGTTGCCACCCAGGTAAATAGTGCGGTGAGGAAGGCATATGGCGTACTGGCTTTTATTGGTAGAGGAATTGAGTTCCGGAGTCCTGAGGTCATGATGCAGTTGTATAAGACTCTGGTGCGGCCGCATCTGGAATATTGTGTGCAGTTTTTGGTCGCCATACTATAGGAAGGATGTGGAGGCACTGGAACGGGTGCAGAGGAGGTTTACCAGGATGTTGCCTGGTATGGAAGGAAGGTCGTATGAGGAAAGACTGAGACACTTAGGGCTGTTTTCATTAGAGAAAAGAAGGTTTAGGGGTGACTTGATTGAGGTGTACAAGATGATTAGGGGGTTAGATAGGGTTGACAGTGTGAACCTTTTCCCGCGTATGGAGTCGGGTATTACAAGGGGGCATAGCTTTAAATTAAGGGGGGGTAGATATAGGACTGAAGTTAGGGGTAGGTTCTTCACTCAGCGAGTTGTAAGTTCATGGAATGCCCTGCCAGTAGCAGTGGTGGACTCTCCCTCTTTATGGGCATTTAAGCGGGCATTGGATAGGTATATGGAGGATAGTGGGTTAGTATAGGTTAGGTGGGCTTGGATCGGCGCAACATCGAGGGCCAAAGGGCCTGTACTGCGCTGCATTGTTCTATGTTCTATGTTCTATATTATCACAAGGCCATCACCTCCCTGCATCACTTAACCTCATTTTTACTAATCTGCTGGCTACAGGTGCATCTGCTCATCATAGTATTAGTAAGAGCAACCACCGCAATCTTATTGTGGAGACAAAGTTCTATCTTCACTTTGAGAATGCCCTCCATCATGTTGTCTGGCACTATCACTGGGCTACATAAACAGACTACAAACAGATCTAGCAACTGAAGACTCGGCATCCATGAGGCGCTGTGGGCCATCAACATCTGCAGAATTGTACTCCAGCACTATCTGTAAATTCATGGCCTGGCATATCCCCCACTCAACCATTACTATCAAGTCAGGGGATCAACCCTGGTTCAATGGAGAGTGCAGGAGGGCATGCCAGGAGCAACAACAGACATATCTAAAAATGAGGTGTCAACCTGGTGAAGCTATCAAACAGGACTACCTGTTCTGATGAAGGGTTATGTCTGAAATGTCGATTGTCTTGCTTGTCAGATGCTGTCTGACCTGCTGTGCGTTTTCTAGTGCCACACTTTATCGACTCTAACCATCCCGCATCTGCAGTCCTCACTATCTCTCAGTTTCTGCAAACCATACTGTGAAGCCTCTTCCAAGGACGCCCACCTTGAAAAAGCTTTCCTCCTGCCTCTTCAAAGATCTCAGCGAGTCACTCCCCAACTGCAACTCCTCCGCCCTGAAGGTCTTCACCATTCCTGATGAAGGGTTATACCCGAAACGTCAACTCTCTTGCTCCTCAGATGCTGCCTGACTTGCTGTGGCTTTTCCAGTGCCACACTTTATTAACTAGGACTACTCGAGTGCCAAACAACAACAAAACAGCAAGTGATAGACAGAGTTAAGTGATCGCACAATCAATGGATCAGATCTAAACTCTGCAGTCCTGACACATCCAGTCATGAATGGTGGTGGACAATAAAACAATTCACTTGAGAAGAAGGTTCCACAAATATCTCCAGCCTCAATGATGGAAGAGCCAACGCACAAATATGAAAGATAAGGCTGAAGTACTTGCAGTAATCTGAAGTGCCAAGTGGATGATCCATCTTGGCCTCCTCAAGTGCTCCTCAGCATTTCAGACTACCAGTCTTCAGCCAATTTAATTCACTTTGCATGATATCAAGAAATGGTTAAGGGCACTGGATACTGCAAAGGTTATGGGTCCTGATAGCACTGAAGGCTTATGCTCCAGAACCCGCCATTCTGATAGCCAAGCTCTTCCAATGGGCGGCACGGTGGCACAGTAGTTAGCATTGCTGCCTCACAGCGCCAGAGACCTGGGTTCAATTCCCGCCTCGGGCAATTGTCTGTGTGGAGTTTGCACATTCTCCCAGTCCTCAGGGTGCTCCGCTTTCCTCCCACAGTCCAAAAATATGCAGGTTAGGTGAATTGGCCAAGCTAAATTGCCCGTAGTGTTAGGTGAAGGGGTAAATGTAGGGGAATGGGTTTCGGTGGGTCGGCGTGGACTTGTTGGGCCGAAGGGCCTGTTTCCACACTGTAACTAATCTAACCTAATCTAATCATCAAAGTTACAACACTGCCGAGATATGTTCTGTACACAAAAAGCAGGACAAATTCAACCCAGCCATTTACTGCCCCATCAGTCTACTCTCAATCATCAGTAAAGTGATCAAAAGTGTCATCAACAATGCTATCATGCAAAACCTGCTGAGCAATAACCTTCTCAGTGACACCCAGGTTGGGTTCCGTCAGGGTCACTTAGCTCCTGATCTAATTACAGCCTTGGTTCAAAAATGGACAAAAGAGCTGAATTCCAGAGGTGAGGTGAGAGTGATAGCACTGGACATCAAGGCCACGTTTGATCAAGTGTGGCATCAAGGAGTCCTAGGAAAATTGGAATCAATGGGTATTGGGGGCAAAGTCTCCACTGGTTAGAATCATAGCTGGCACATAGGAAGATGATCAGAGTTGTCAGAGGCTAGTCATCCTAGCTCCAGAACATCTCTGCAGGAGTTCCTCAAGGTAGTGTCATAGGCCCAACCAACTTCAGCTGCTACATCAATGACCTTCCCTCCATTATAAGGTCAGAAGTTTGCTGAGGATTGCACAATGTTCAGCACCATTCATAACTCCTCAGATACTGAAGCAGACCATGTTCAAATGCAATAAGATCTGAACAATATGCAAGCTTGGACTGACAAGTATGTTATGGACCAGACTAAACCCCTTTAAAATATATTAAGAAGATAGCCTAGACTCTAACTTTTCCTTATTCTAAAGGCAAATACCAGCTGTTGCGTTCCAGATGCAATTCGATTTGTCAAGCTACCCGTCTTGAAGCAAAGCACACTTTATTTGTACTCTATAGTTAGAAGACAACAAAAGAAAGAAGAAATTGGAATAACTTAAGTCCGTTAGAAAACTTAACAGAATAATAGATCATTTAACTACTAAAGAGCAACTGTTTCAATACAATAACATCCCATAAACATTCTCTTGGCAAAGGCAAATTCAGTAAAATAGATGATCTCACATGCAATTCTAGTGGCTTTCAGCTGTAACAGACAGAGGAAAAACAGTTTCACATCCAGCTTCAATGCCTCAACAGCAACTGCTGCTGAAAGCTAAAACTAAAATTCCTAGTTCTGTGGGAGCTTGAGCTCACCCATTCAGGCTGTTTCTATTTTTCTAACCTTAAAAAAAACCCAATGCCTCACAAGCTGTTTACTTTATCAGCCCTAGAGCAGGCTGCTCATTAGCTCTGCTTCAAACCTTTTCATAAAAAAACCCAGGATAAAATACAACTCTCAAAGCCATAGTATTATCACAAGTGACAAGTAATATTCGTGCCACACAAATACCAGGTAATGATAATTTCCAATAAGACAAAATCTAATCACTGCTTATTGACATTCAATAGTGTTACCATCACTGAATCACCTACTATCAACATACTTGGTGTTACCATTGACTAGAAACTCAACGCGACTCATCACATAAACACAGTGGCTACAAGAGCAGATCAGAGGCTAGAAATATTGTGGCGAGTAACTCATTCCTGATTCCCCAAAGCGTCCATCACCTACAAGGCACGAGTCAGGAATGTGATGGAATATTCCCCACTTGCCTGGATGGATGCAGCTCCAACAACACACAAGAAACTTGATACCATTCAGGCCAAATCAGCCTGGCACCACATCCACGGTGTTCAGTGTGTTTGCTCACACTGCTCAGTAGCAGCAGTGTGTACTGTCTACAAGATGCACTGCAGAAATTCACCAAAGATCCTTAGACAACACTCCTCTCCAAAATCCATGATCACTACCATCTAGAAGGACTAGAGCAGCTGATACATGGGAACACCAACACCTGCAAGTCCTCTCCAAGCCACTTACCATCCTGACTTGGATATTGCCATTCCTTCACTTTCGCTGGGTCAAAATCCTGGAATTCCTTCCCTAATGGCATTCTGGGTCAGACCACAGTATGTGAACTTCAGCGAATCAAGAAAACAGCTCACCACCCCCTTCTTGAGAGCAACTAGAATCATAGTACACCTACAATGTGGAAGCAAGCCATTCCGCCCATCAAATACACAGCGGCCCTGTGAAGAGCTTCCCACCCAGGCTCACCGCCCTACCATCCTAACCCTGCAACCTTGCATTTCCCATGGCAAATCCACCTAGTGTACACATCTTTGGACACTATGATCAATTTAACATAGCCAATCCACCTAATCTTTGGATTGTGGGAGTAAACAAGAACACCCTGGAGGAAACCATCCAGACATGGGGAGAATGTGGAAACTCCAAACTTCCCACATCCTGAGGGTGAAATCAAACCCAGGTCCCTGGTACAGTGAGGCAGCAGTGCTAATCACTGAGTCATTGTGCCACCCTCGGGACAGTTGATAAAAATGTTAGTCAGCCAGCAATGTCCATGTCCCACAAGTGAATAGATTAGGTTAGGGAGAAAATTCCAGGATTTTGTAACCAATTCCACTTCTTTAAAATTTGTCCTATTTATTTTCCAAACAATAGCATTCCAAAGGCGTGGGCTTTGTTAACAGAAAAATTGCGTTTTACAATGAATTATAAATATTTCCTCATCTTAAATTGAAATTAACCACATTTTTTATCACACTGATTCTACGACACTGATTATCAAGATGGCAGTGGATTACCATGGCTGTGTGCTGCCTCTTGAGCCTGGGGTTTATCCGATCCAGTCTACTTTCTTTCTTCTTGATTCTGCTCTTTTTATTTTATTTTCTTCTTTATCTAGTATGTTTTTCTTTTCTTTGGGGCCTTTTGCAGTGGGTTAATTGGTGCATCGGCACAGTAGCAAGAGCGCTCAGAATGGAGGCAATCTCCCAGCACTGATGGACATGGGTTCTCCCAACGATTAGAGGCAGCAGCAGCAGCAGCAGCAAGTACCTCCTCCCAGCATTCAGGGCTGGCGGCAGCAGTGATTGGAGGCAGTGGCAACAAAGGACGTTTCGAGATGGTAGCGCCTGCAAGACAACATTGGGACTCTTGGCAAGGGGCTGGCAGCAGACTCCTGGTTGCATTCGGCCCATAGCGGGAACTCCTGGTGTCAAGGTGGGGACTCCTGGCTATCAGAAAATGGCAGCTGAGTCAGGGACTCCTACTGGAGGGGCAAGTGTGGATTCAACATGGGGAGAAAGTGAGGTGTGCAGATACTGGAGATCAAAGTTGAAACTTTATTGCTGGAACAGCACAGCAGGTCAGGCAGCATCCAGGGAACAGGGGATTCGACATTTCGGGCACAGGCCCTTCTTCAGGAATGAGCAGAGAGTGTTCAGCAGGAGAAGATAAAAGGTAGGGAGGAGGGACTTGGAGGAGGGGCGTTGGAAATGTGATAGGTGGAAAGAGGTCAAGGTGAGGGTGATAGGTCAGAGTAGGATGGAGGTGGAGAGGTCAAGAAGAAGACTGCAGGTCAGGAAGGCGGTGCCGGGCTGGAGGGATTCGGCTGAGACAAGGTGGGGGGAGGGGGGATGAAGAAACTGGTGAAGTCCAAGTTCATCCCCTGTGGTTGGAGGGTTCCCAGTCGGAAGATAAGACGCTCCTCCTCCGACCGTCGCGTTGTTGTGGTTTGGCGGTGGATGAGTCCAATGACCTGCATATCCTCGGTGGAGTGGGAGGGGGAGTTGAAATGCTGTGCTACAGGGTGGTTGGGTTGGTTCGTCCGGGTGGCCCAGAGGTGCTCTCTGAATCGCTCCGCAAGTAGGCGGCCTGTCTCCCCAATATAGAGGAGGCCACACCGGTTGCAGCGGATGCAGTAGATGATGTGGGTGGAGGTGCAGGTGAATCTGTGGCGGATATGGAAGTTTCCTTTGGGGTCTTGGAGAGAAGTGAGGGGGGAGGTGTGGGCGCAAGTGTTGCACCTCCTGCGGTTGCAAGGGAAGGTGCCGGGAGCGGAGGTTAGGTTGGTGGGGGGTGTGGATCTGACAAGGGAGTCGCGGAGGGAGTGGTCTCTACGGAAAGCTGATAGGGGAGGGGAGGGAAATATATCCTTGGTGCTGGGGTCTGTTGGAGGTGGCGGAAGTGACGGCGGATGATGCGCTGTACATGGAGATTGGTGGGGTGGTAGGTGAGGACCAGTGGGGTTCTGTCCTGGTGGCGGTTGGAGGGGCGGGGCTCAAGGGCGGAGGAGCGGGAAGTGGAGGAGATGCGGTGGAGGGCACCGTCGACCACGTCGGGGGGGAAATTGCGGTCCTTGAAGAAGGAGGCCATCTGTGTTGTACGTATTTTGAACTGGTCCTCCTGGGAGCAGATGCGGCGGAGACGAAGGAATTGGGAGAATGGGATGGCGTTTTTACAGGGGGCAGGATGGTAGGAGGTGTAGTCCAGGTAGCTGTGGGAGTCGGTTGGTTTGTAGTAGATGTCCGTGTTGATTCGGTCGTCTGAGATAGAAACAGAAAGGTCTAGGAAGGGGAGGGAGGAGTCCGAGACTGTCCAGGTAGCACCTCTGGGCCACCCGGACGAACCAACCCAACCACCCTGTAGCACAGCATTTCAACTCCCCCTCCCACTCCACCGAGGATATGCAGGTCATTGGACTCATCCACCGCCAAACCACAACAAAGCGACGGTCGGAGGAGGAGCGTCTTATCTTCCGACTGGGAACCCTCCAACCACAGGGGATGAACTTGGACTTCACCAGTTTCTTCATCCCCCCTCCCCCCACCTTGTCTCAGCCGAATCCCTCCAGCCCGGCACCGCCTTCCTGACCTGCAGTCTTCTTCTTGACCTCTCCGCCTCCATCCTACTCCGACCTATCACCCTCACCTTGACCTCTTTCCACCTTTCACATTTCCAACGCCCCTCCTCCAAGTCCCTCCTCCCTACCTTTTATCTTCTCCTGCTGAACACTCTCTGCTCATTCCTGAAGAAGGGCCTGTGCCCGAAACGTCGAATCCCCTGTTCCCTGGATGCTGCCTGACCTGCTGTGCTGTTCCAGCAATAAAGTTTCAACCTGGATTCAACATGGGACCCAGCATAAGCATTGGCATCAGCAATGTGGACCCAATGGAGAAGAGATGATGCCTAAAGAGTGGTGGGTACAGCGCAGGCAGCAGTGAGGCAGTGGTGGAGAGTGATGACATAGGTGCCGTTGGTGAGTTGGCTCAAGACTCATCAAAGAGATGGCGGAACAAAGATAGACTCTCTTTCAGTTATTTTTTTTTTAATTTCTATTCCTAAACTACTCAAAATGGTGATTGTTGAAACGTTTTACTGCATTTGACTGCATTATTCACTGTAAAATATAAGGGACAATATATCATTCAATTTAATTATAAATGCCCAGCATGGATCATATAATAGAGCTAAAAATCTTAACTATAAACAGAAAATGCTGTAAAAACACAGCAGACCAGGCAGCATCTGCGAAGAGACAAAGAGTCAATATTTCAGGCTCACAATTTTCCCTCGTTTTGATGAAGGGTGTTCTTTTCTGCAAAGATAGCACTAGACATGCCAAGCATTTCCTACACTTCCTGCCTGTATTGGAGAACAATAATTCCATTTGGCAGTCCTCCAAAAAATGATCAGATTTCTTGTGAGATTGTTATTCTCCTTCAGTAAGAAACCTAGCAGTAGCTGCTTGAGGCCTAGTTTGGCACAAAATTAAACAAGAATTTCCAAATGTCAAGATATGAAGAAAATGTAAACAACTTGCTAAGAAGAAAAAACAATGTCAAAGAAAACAAATGGAAAATTTAAAAATTATTAATGAATAAAAGTGATGATTAAAAAGTCCCAAGCAGCAGGGCTAACTAATCAAGTATTTTATTCCTTTTTCATTTAAGAAGCAGAACTACAGAGGCACTAGGTGCAAATTCTGATTATCAAGAAAGGGGAAAGAATTGAACCCAAACAAATGAGTTGTGTTTAACAAACAACAAGCTTGTGTTTGCCTCTAATGGCACATAATCTGAGCTGCCCTTGGTGGAAGTGGAGATGGGAAGTATTTTACCTTGGGATTTCCATCTCTCCCAACCAAGTGTATATGTTTTTGGGAAGGGCAGAGCAGAATATGTTTATGTTTGTATGTATCTGTAATGAGTTTCTGTTTGTATGTGTGTCTTGCTCACTCAAACACACACTTTCACACTCACCCACCCAGTCACTCTTTTTGGCACTCACACTCAGTCACATATGCCGTTTCGCCCACTCATTCATTCACGCATTCACTCTCTCACACAAACTTTCAGTCACTCATTGTTACTCTCACTCATTTATCCTCACGCACTGATACAGATTTTCTCTCTCATTCTCCCTCATACGTTCACTCTCATTCATTCACATATTCTTCCTCATACTCACTCTCACATACATTTTCAGTCATTCTTTCACCCCAACTATTCATTCACATATTCACTCTCACTCACACACATACCCATGCATATTCACTTCCATTCATTCACTCACTCACACACACTCACATTTTCACCTTCATTCACACAAACACATTCATTCATTCACATGTTCATCTGCATACTTTCTCACACATTCACTTTCACCCATTTATTCACATTCACTCTCACTTATTCACTCATTCACATATTCACTCTCACACTCATTCATAAATTCACTGTTTCACACACACACACTCATGCACATTCACTTCTGTTCACTCACTCACACATTCTCTCACTTACACACACCCATTCACACTCACAAACTCACTCAAATTTATTCTCTTTCATGCTCACTTACACTGACTCACTGGACACACACTCACGTACTCACAGATTCACTCTCATACTCACATTTTCACTCATTCACACTGATTCATTCCCACACTCTCTCATACTCACACTTTCACTCACTCATTCAATCAATCACACATTCTTTCTCACCCATACACATATTCAATTTGACTCACTCACACATTCTTATGCATTTTCCCACACTCATATTCACTTATGCATGCACTTTCGCTCACTCACTCACTCACCCACTCACATTCACTGTCAGGCTAACACACTCACTCCTTCACATGCTCTCACACTCACACATTCAGCTTCATTCACTCACTCATTCACACATTCTCATATTCACTCACACATTTACTTTCAAACTCACATGCACTTACACATAGTCACTCATATTCACTTTTACTCACTCAGTCACACACTGTCACAGTGTTTCTGATATTGATACATTCACTTTTACTCTCACTCACTCTCATTCACGCATTCACTTTCACACTCACGTACATTATCATATACTCTTCACTTTCACATTATACCGTTGAGAGGGAGGAAATTAAATGGGAACGGTCACACACCACCAATATGCAATTTAATTTTGGTTTGCTGTTTTGAAAATGTATGTAAATGACCAGTACAAATTAAAAAGGTGCGAAATTAGTTAGATAATTGAACTGGAGATATAGTTGCGAAGATCATTCTATGTATAATACACATACATGCCAATGAGTTGCAATGTCAGCAGTCAAAACAGAAAAATAATAAATTAAGAGCAGGAGAAACATAGAAGACTAATTGTCTATCGATAATGGTACTTATGTGTACTTATGTGTAACTGGTTGTCCATGAATAAAACAAAAATTGCAGAAACTATTGTAATAAATCAAAGGAAATGACATGGGATAGATATAAGCAACTTAAAAAACTTGCACAAGATTTACCCATATTTTCCACCAAGCTCAGATAAAGTCATTCCAATTGTGTGCATGGAGACTTTTAGTGAAACAATGCTCTAAGTGAAGTTTTCTCTCCCAGCTTTGTTTGCTATCCTGGCACACTTCACTACTCAAATTGATTGACATTCCAGTGCCCTGATTGGTTCTTCAGCCTGAAAGCTCTGATTGGCACCTTGGGCATTCCAAAGATTCATTCATTCACTGTGCCCTTCATAATCAAAAGGTTGTGAAATTTCAAATCCTTGCCAACCAATGTTTATTTGCCTAATGTTAAGAAGTTCATTTTTACAGCAGTAATACTTCTAATACAATATCAATATTTATCACGTACATCCTGAAATTCTGCGCAAATGTATAATCTGAACCAGGATTTAGAAAAAAAGAGATTTAAATATCCTCTTTAAAATCATCTTCCTGTTATAACAATTATATCTTGCTGCCATGTGTGTATCTTACCCTCAACTCATCAGTTTTATTCACTGTACTCCCTGTCAATAGTGCTAATTGTCTGTGATGTGCCTTTTTAAATCTGTTTCCTTTGTCTTTCAGAGTCACTTATTAAATTTCAGTCTCCTGTTCCCTGTACTGAATTTTTCCTCAGGTTTCTATCTCTCTGCCAATCTACTTTAAACTCTCCCCAAAATCACTCAAGTTGTCGTATTTCTGCAGGTAATGCAGAATTTACCAAAACAATCTTGGTTGCAAACAGGTTTGCTGCTTTGAATATTGTTGAGGGCATTGGCTGCTCAGATGAATGTAGTCACGGACAAATCAGTGGCATCATGGGAAGCTCAGCTGCACTAGAAAAGAAAAAAGTGGCAAGCAGTATTAATAATTGTTTACTTAGAGGAATGTACAGATGTTTCTGCAGCCAGAAAGGTGTTTCCAGGTTAGTAATTTGCCTCCCAGGATGTCATAGATTGGCTGCACAGCATTATTTACGAGGAAGGATGAAGGATTAGAGGTTGTGATCCATATCAGTACAATTACTTAAGGTTGAGGTCTTGAAAACAGATGTCAAGGAGCTAGGAAGGGTCTTGAAAAGCAGGACCTCCAAATCATAAACAACAAAGATCTCAAGGTCAGTCAAAGTCTCATGTCCCATTCAGCATGGAAGCAGAAAAATTGAGCGATTGAACTGGTATACAAGGAAGGGTATCAGATTTCTCAGGCATTGGAACTCGTTCTAGGGGCAACTGGACCTGTGCAAAATAAATGGGTTGCAACTTCACAAGATGGGACCAGTATCCTCATTGGCAGATTTGTTTGGGCTACTGGGGAAAGTCCATACTTGATTGTCAGGGAGTTGGGTACCTCAAAGGGAATTCATATTCAAGGGAACTAAAACTAATTAAAGGAAGTAGAAGAGTGGTAAGAGTTTTTATCAATATGCGAAAGAAAAATGATAACTAAGGGAAAATATGAGTTGAACATTGAGGTGCTGGATGCTGCTGTGCTTTTCCAGTGCCACACTATTTGACTTTGATACTTCAGCACCTACAGTTCTCACTTTCTCTCATGGAAAAATATGAGCACATTACATAAGGAAAGGAGAAATTACAGTGGAAAACAGGGGAGTTATGGAGAAACTAAACACTTACTTTGCATCTGTCCTTACAGAAAATTATATGGAAAACTCACCAGAAATACTAGGCAACCAAGAGATTTGTGTAATTGGAGAATTGGAGAAATAAATTAGTATGAAGAGGTTGAACTTGAAAAGCTTGCACTGGATTACAGTTGATAAATCTCCTGGACCAAACGAATTTCATGCAGTGTGTCGAAGGAAGGAGCAACAGAGATAGTGGTTATCATTATTCATTCGTGGTTATCTTTTGAAATTCTCTGGACTATGGAAAGGCTTCTGCTGATGGGAAGTTAGAATATGTAATACTGCTATTTAAGGAGGAAGAAAGAGAATGGAGAACTACAGACCTGTTAGCCTGAGGTCACAGAGTCATAGAGGGCTACAACACAGAAAAAAATGTCCTTCAGGCCATCAAGTCTGTGCTGGTCAAAAACAACTTCCTAAATATTCTAATTCAATTTTCCAGCACTTAGTCCATTACTTTCTATGCCTTGGCATCATAAATGTACATCCTAATTTTTAAAAAATTTTACACCTTTACAGGCAGTGAGTTCCAGATTTCCATCGCCCTTTGGGTGAAAAGAAATTCCTCACATTATCTATTAGAATCTATTATAAACAACATGATAACTGAACATTTAGAAAAGAATGGCAAATGTGAACACAGTCAACATAGATGTACATATTATTTTTGACAAACTTGTGGTTTGAGGATGTTAGATGTAACATGGAGAAAGGCAAACCAGTGGATATGGTGCATTTGGATTTTCAGTTGACTTTTCATCAGGTCCCACACAGGAGCTTAGTAGATGAAGTTATATAGATTGGGGAAGCATGGGAATGGGGTGATAATGGCATGGATTGAGACTTGATTAATAGAAAGAAAATATAGAGTAGGAACAAATCGATCACTTTCAAAATGGCAGGCTGTTACTAGTGGAGTACTGCAAAATCAGAACTAGGTCTATAAACGCTCACAATCTGTATAAATGGTTTCAATGTGAAGATCAATAGTAATCTTTTAAAATTTGCTGACCAAATCTACCAGAATGGAAGTGTATGTTATGAAGAGAATCAAGGGGGCTTCATGAAGCTTAGACAGGCTATGTGAAAGGGCTAGAATGTGGTAGATGGAATAAAATGAAAGTAAACATGGAGTTACTAACTTTGGTAGAAAAAGCAGAAAGGCTTTTTCTGAAGTGATGAGAAGTAGGGAAGTGCAGGCATCCAAAGAGATCATTCTTCTCCATAAGACACCAAAAATCACAATTAGATGCAGTCAGCAATTGGAAAGGTGAATAGTATTTTGGTCTTACTTTCATGGGATTTGAAGTACAGAAATAAAGATGTCATGTCCATTTGTTCGTAAACTATTGAAGTCAATAAGAAGGGAGGTAATGTCTGAGCCAGGATCCTGTGTGGGCCTGAGGAATAGCATTGAATGCAAGCCCATCTTGCTTCCCATACAAATCAGGAATAGAAGTAGTCCACTTAGCCCTTCAAGCCTGCTACAATCATTCAATGATCATTCAATATGATCATGGTTGATTATCCAACTCAGTGCCCTGTTCTCTTTTCTCCCTATATCCTTTAGTCTTAAGAATTATATCTTACTTCTTCTTGAAAACATTCAAATATTTTGGCCTCAGCCAATTTCTGTGGCAGAGAGTTCCACAAGCTCAACACTCTCTGGGTAAAGACATTTCCCCTCATCTCAGACCTAAAGACCTATTCCCTATCCTTCGACTGTGACCCTGGGTCTGGACTCCGTGGTAATGGGGAACGTCCTTTCTTTGTCTAATCCTGTTTGAATTTTATATGTTTAGGAATATAGGAACATATAGGAACATAGGAACTAGAAGTGGGAATAAGAATGTGGAGTTGAGACCAGGATAAGATCAGTCTTGATCATGCTCAATAGTGGAGCAAGCACAAAGGTCTCCCTGCAACTAGGGAGGAGGTATTAAGTAAACTGATGGGATTAAAGGCAGACAAGTCCCCAGGGTTGATGGCCTATACCCTGGGTACTAAAGAAGGAGTAGCTTTTCCTCATCTCAGTTTTGAACCTATCTCCTCTCACTCTTGTTCGAGACTATCCCACAACGGGGATCATCTATTCAATGTCCTCCTTATCAATCTCCTTTTGCATTCTATATACCTCAGTCAGATGCCCCTCATTCTTCTGAACTCCAGCGAGTACATGTCCAAGATATTCAACCCGTCCTCGTGCAAACATCCCTGGAATCAACTAGTGAACCTCTTATGAATAGCTTCCAGTGCCATGACATCCTTCCTCAAGTAAAGAAACCACAACTGGACACAATATTCCAAGTGTGGTCTCACTAACACCTTATATAATTGTAACAACATGTCCAAACCTTTATAATCCAGTCCTTTTGCAAGAAATATCAGAATTCCATTTGCCTGTCTTATTATATGCTGCACCTGCATTACCTCTTTGTGCTTTTCACGCACAAGGACACCCAAATCTTTCTGCACTGATGCACTTTGAATCTGCTTCCCATTTAAATAGAAACTGGCCCTTTTGTTTTTCTGGCCAAAATGGTCAACCCCACACTTATCCA
This sequence comes from Chiloscyllium plagiosum, assembly GCF_037043375.1. Classification (NCBI taxonomy): domain Eukaryota; kingdom Metazoa; phylum Chordata; class Chondrichthyes; order Orectolobiformes; family Hemiscylliidae; genus Chiloscyllium; species Chiloscyllium plagiosum. The sequence continues at coordinate 38,399,084 of NW_028270183.1, forward strand.
CATTAAATTACATCTGCCAGATTCTGACCCATTCTCCTTACCTATCAATATCCATCTGTCAACTCTTTATTCATCACAGCCTGCTTTCCCACCCCTATTTTAGTATCATCCACAAGTTTTGTTATGTAATCCTCTATTCCTGCTTGCAAATCATTTATATAGATTGTAAATCATTAAGGTCTGAGAACTGAACCCTGTGGCACCCCGTTAATAGTTACAGTTCATCATCCAGAGAAAACCAATTCATCTTGACCCTCTGCTTACTGTCAGTTAACCAATCCTCTTTCCAAGCCAATACTATACCCTTAACGCCCTGGGATCTAACCTTCTGGATCAGTCTTTTATGCGGCACCTTGTCAACTGACTTCTGGAAATCTGGATAGATCAAATCCACCAAATCCCCATTATCCACCCTGCTGATTACATCCTCAAAGAACTCCTGCAAGTTTGGAGATAATGAGGACTGCCGATGCTGGAAAGTCAGAGTCAATAAAGCATGGAGCTGGAAAAAAGTACTGCAGGTCAAGCAGCACCAGAGAGCAGGAGAGTTGACATTTTGGGCAGAATCCTGATGGGAAGGATCTTGCCTGAAAGGTCAACTCTTCTGCTCCTCGTTGCTGCTTGACCTGCTGTGCTTTTTCAAGCTCAACATTTATCAACTGAAGCAAGTATGTCAAGCAACAACTTGGCCTTTATGAAACCATGCTGACGTGGTGAATTGAGCTCTGATTTTCCAAGTGTCTCCTCCTCTGAGATTGACTCCAGCAACTTCCTCATTACAGAGATCAACTGGTCTATAGTTTCCCACATTTTGCCTATCTCCTTTTTGAATACGGGTGTCACATTAGCATGTTTCCAATCCATTGGTACCTTTCCATAATCCAGTGAATTTTGAAAAATCTTTCTCTGTTGCCTCCTCCTTTAATACCCATGGTACAGGCCATCAAGCCCTGGGGACTTATCTGCCTTTAATCCCATCAGTTTACTTAATACCTCCTCCCTAGTTGTAGTAATTTCACAAGGTTCCTCTTTAGTAACTTCGAGGAGAAAGTGAGGACTGCAGATGCTGGAGATCAGAGCTGAAAATGTGTTGCTGGAAAAGCGCAGCAGGTCAGGCAGCATCCAAGGAACAGGAGAATCGACGTTTCGGGCATAAGCCCTTCTTCCTGGTTTAGTACCTCTGTCATTTCTAACATTCCCATTACTCCCTTGCCATTTTCATTCTGTAAAGGTCCAACATTTACTTTCACTATTCTCTTTCTTTTTATATACTTATAGAAGCTTTTCGTATCAGTTCTTATGTTTTCTGCTAGTTTGTATGAGATTCCTTCCCCATTCTTCAAAACTCCAGTGAAAATAGTAGCTTTGATCCTAATCAGCTAGAGGACTTGCTTGCAGACATCCTTGTATCACTGATGTGAGTTACATGTTAGTTTGTGATGCACACAAAGCAAATCTGTGTATATTCAGACCCACAACACGCACTGACAGTAAAACACACACACAAACAATCATCTTGAGGTGTTATGGTCTTGTCATCTGTCAAGAGGATGTTGACAAGTTTTCTAATTCAGAAAAGTGTGAAGTGAAACACTACTGAAGGAAGAATGAGGAAAGATGACAAAATAGATGTCACAATTATGAATGGGATAGAGGACCAAAGAGATCCAGAAATACGTACATAAGCCAATAAAAGGTTACCAATGGCATTTAGAATCCTGGACTTTACAAATAGAAGCACAGCATACAAACACAAGAACTCTTTGCTTTGGGCACAACTGGAATATTATGGTGTTCAAAATCATGAGGAGTCTGTAGCAAGGTTGCTTTTGGGACTCTGTCTCTTTAATTGACACCTCTAAGACCTTCAGCCAATCAGAATGCTATCAGCTCAGCAGGCTCAGGAATGCAACTGGGAATGGTGGGGCCAGTTGGGATTGCATCTGGAAGAATAGGGTGCTAGGAAAGTGGGTCATGGGACACTAGGAACATCAGGCAGGTCCCAGAATCACAGAGTGTCATGGAGTCCTGCAGCACGGAGACAGGCCTTTTGGCCCAAACTGGTCCATGTCAACCAAAATATAGAATTCCACAGATTCACTGCCCCCGAGTGAAGAAATTATTGTAAATATGTAAATATATGATTCCCCTATTCTAGGAAAATGCCCTCTGGTTCTAGAATATTCCGCAAGGGAAAACAACCTTTCCGCATCTACCCTGTCAAGTACCTTACTATCTTGAATCTTTATTGCTGGAACAGCACAGCAGGTCAGGCAGCATCCAGGGAACAGGAGATTCGACGTTTCGGGCACAGGCCCTTCTTCAGGAATGAGCAGAGAGTGTTCAGCAGGAGAAGATAAAAGGTAGGGAGGAGGGACTTGGAGGAGGGGCGTTGGAAATGTGATAGGTGAAAAGAGGTCAAGGTGAGGGTGATAGGTCGGAGTAGGATGGAGGCGGAGAGGTCAAGAAGAAGACTGCAGGTCAGGAAGGCGGTGCCGGGCTGGAGGGATTCGGCTGACACAAGGTGGGGGGAGGGGGGGGATGAAGAAACTGGTGAAGTCCAAGTTCATCCCCTGTGGTTGGAGGGTTCCCAGTCGGAAGATAAGACGCTCCTCCTCCGACCGTCGCGTTGTTGTGGTTTGGCGGTGGATGAGTCCAATGACCTGCATATCCTCGGTGGAGTGGGAGGGGGAGTTGAAATGCTGTGCTACCGGGTGGTTGGGTTGGTTCGTCCGGGTGGCCCAGAGGTGCTCTCTGAATCGCTCCGCAAGTAGGCGGCCTGTCTCCCCAATATAGAGGAGGCCACACCGGCTGCAGCGGATGCAGTAGATGATGTGGGTGGAGGTGCAGGTGAATCTGTGGCGGATATGGAAGTTTCCTTTGGGGCCTTGGAGAGAAGTGAGGGGGGAGGTGTGGGCGCAAGTGTTGCACCTCCTGCGGTTGCAAGGGAAGGTGCCGGGAGTGGAGGTTGGGTCGGTGGGGGGTGTGGATCTGACAAGGGAGTCGCGGAGGGACTCCCTTGTCAGAACCACTCCCTCCGCGACTCCCTTGTCAGAACCACTCCCTCCGCGACTCCCTTGTCAGAACCACTCCCTCCGCGACTCCCTTGTCAGATCCACACCCCCCACCGACCCAACCTCCACTCCCGGCACCTTCCCTTGCAACCGCTGGAGGTGCAACACTTGCGCCCACACCTCCCCCCTCACTTCTCTCCAAGGCCCCAAAGGAAACTTCCATATCCGCCACAGATTCACCTGCACCTCCACCCACATCATCTACTGCATCCGCTGCAGCCGGTGTGGCCTCCTCTATATTGGGGAGACAGGCCGCCTACTTGCGGAGCGATTCAGAGAGCACCTCTGGGCCACCCGGACGAACCAACCCAACCACCCGGTAGCACAGCATTTCAACTCCCCCTCCCACTCCCACTCCACCGAGGATATGCAGGTCATTGGACTCATCCACCGCCAAACCACAACAACGCGACGGTCGGAGGAGGAGCGTCTTATCTTCCGACTGGGAACCCTCCAACCACAGGGGATGAACTTGGACTTCACCAGTTTCTTCATCCCCCCTCCCCCCACCTTGTCTCAGCCGAATCCCTCCAGCCCGGCACTGCCTTCCTGACCTGCAGTCTTCTTCTTGACCTCTCCGCCTCCATCCTACTCTGACCTATCACCCTCACCTTGACCTCTTTCCACCTATCACATTTCCAACGCCCCTCCTCCAAGTCCCTCCTCCCTACCTTTTATCTTCTCCTGCTGGAACACTCTCTGCTCATTCCTGAAGAAGGGCCTGTGCCCGAAACGTCGAATCTCCTGTTCCCTGGATGCTGCCTGACCTGCTGTGCTGTTCCAGCAATAAAGTTTCAACTTTGATCTCCAGCATCTGCAGACCTCACTTTCTCCTATCTTGAATCTTGTAAACGCCAAAGACTATAGGCCCAACCTATTCAATCTATCCTCATAAAAGTCTCTCCTTATCTGGAATCAACCAGTGAACTTTCACTGGTCTGTTTCCAGTGTCAGTTTATTTTTCCTTAGCTAAGGGGATCAAAACCATCTGTCTGTAGTCTGACTAGTGTCTTAGTTTTAACAAGTTTTAACCCCCTATCTTTTTTACTCCATTTTCTTCGAAATAAAGGCCAACATTCAATTTCCCTTCCCTAATATCTGCTAAACTTGTATGCTAACTTTTTATGATTTATCGACATGGACTCCTAAAGCCCTTTGTGCTGTAGATTTTTGCAGTCTCTCCATTTAAATAACATCCAACTCCTCTATTGTATTCTCCCCTTCTGGTAAAATGGTAAAGGAAGATGATTGTCAATTTACCCAAACCTTCTGGCCATTTTAAAATACCCTTGCCTCAGAGCCCATGCCCAGAGGCCTGGTAGATTCAGCCCACACACAACACATTCACAAACATACTCTCACCAAACTCAAAATCCCACACACTTACATGTCACACTGTCCCACTTTCACACATATATACCAGTTTGTCTGTCTCTCTCTCGCACACCCACACACAACACATACACATTGTACTGTCACATGCACCATACTCTCATTCATGTTCATATAAAACTCTTGGACTCACACATTCACTCTTGCATACATTCTAACAGACATCACATAATTCCATTTACCTCACATACACTCTCAGACTGTCATTCATGCCCTTACATGCTCACTCACAAGCTCTTATACACTTTTAGACTCTCACATAATCTCCACGCACACAAAGCTTTCTCCTTCACATACATGCACATTCTTTCAAACTCCTACAATCACACTGATTGTTACACGCAATCTCATATACATACTCAAACAAGCACTCTCAAATAGACCATCTTGCATACACACACAAACACATATAAAAACGTCGCACGCAATCTCACAGAAAGTCTCTCGCAAACAATGTGCACCTTCCCTCCCTCTCATACACAAGCAGGTAATCTATTAAATTACAGGAAACACATGGCTTTCAGTTCAGTGTGTGATGCTGAATTCCTGTTTGATCTGTACTCAGAATGCTCTGTAGCATATTCAAACTATGACTGAAGAAAAAAATGTTTCTCATTTTGTTTTCAACTCTGGTAGAGGTAGACCACAATTTCTACACACTTTCTCTTCCCCCAATCTCCCAATCACAGTTCCCTCTTCTCACAGATGGGACGACTCAGACTGGGACTTGGATTTCTGCCATTCTTCAGAACTTTGGTGATGTGTGAGCCTGATTGTCCAGTATGGCAGGCTGTTCCACAATGAGCAGCCATCACTAGGGAGCTTAGGTCACAGTGTCTGGAGATGTCCAATTGTGTACGGCATCACAGCTGTCACTAGCCGTGCAGATTCAAGTACTTTGGGATGGCTGAGTGTTACTTGATGGTTTATTTCCATATATCCAAGTAGCCAGCAAAAATGATGCCTGAGTTGCTCTCCTTGTCTAGTGAGGTCAGTAAAAGTATGAGTTAGGTAACAACTGCACTCTGAATCCTTAAACTCTTGGTTGCTCCTCTGTGATCACTTCCTCTCCACTTTCTTCACAACACTGTCTGCATGGGTCACAAAGCAATCAGACATAGCTGTGATACCACACCTAGCTGAATAGCTTTGGAATGAAAAAGCATTCCCTGTGTAAGTATTGGTGGGGAGTTGAGCATGAAGTAAAAAGCTGCATTGCAGAATCAGTTTAGGTAAGAGTACAGCGAGAAAAAGGGAGGGGGTTGGGGGAGTGGAGACAAATAAGGTCCAAATTAACACAACGTGGATCAACAATCAAATGGCTCCCATGTGCAAAGCTCAGGACTTCAAATGTGCAAATTAATCTTTCTTGGTTCATTATTTTTCTAAATGTCTGTTTTCCTGAGCACAGCATGCCTGAAAAAGCAATATTCAGAAGTGCCCCTCAACTCCTGTCTCTTCTTACACTCTAAGCTCGCTGGAGGTCAAATTCACTGACAGACTGATTGACGGCCTGTCCCCTTTGACCCTAACGCAGGGATCAAGTTCAGGTTGCAAGGAGTGGGCCTTTGAGGGAATAGTGGGGGTTGGGTGAAGGGTTGGAAGGGGTTGAATTCCTGTGGAGTGGAAATCACAGAACAAACCAGCTCCCATGGGACTGGTAAAAACAGCAAAGGAAAGCTGAGTACAGCTGTGGGCCTTCCAGTGTACAACAGCAGGAAAGAAAGGTGAGTTTTCAGCAAAAGTCAGTCAGAGTGGTGACTAACGCTGAGTAATGGATTTTAATATGTAATGGAATTCTGATGCTTGATCAACAGAAACTGACATCAAAACAGAAAATAAGACAAGTTGTGTTGTTATTCACCAAGTCACAAGCTGGAGTATGATAAAGATTTAGTAACTTGTCTGATAGCATTTTGAGTTCGAGCAGCAGCGGAGATAAGACGAACCCGGAAGACTGCAGCTAAGGTAAGGCAGTTTTTAAAAAATTACTTACCAGTAGTGGACAGCGGTGTTTTCCCTTTCACAGAAGGAGCAGGAGCAGCGGGGGAAGTGACGAGGACCAGAGGGGCAGCCGGGAAGGAAAGCAGTGAGTATAAATACTCATCCTTCGACGCCAATGGCCATTTTGAGTGCGAACAGCAGCGGAGATAAGACGAACCCGGAAGACTGCAGCTAAGGTAAGGCAGTTTTTAAAAAATTACTTACCGGTAGCGGACAGCGGTGTTTTCCCTTTCACAGAACGAGCGGGAGCAGCGGGGGAAGTTACGAGGACCAGAGGGGCAGCCGGGAAGGAAAACAGTGACCATATATATCAACAAGGCGGCTAAACTCGAGACTCTACTACTGTAGAGTCTCCCACCCGCCCTCCTCCTCTAATCTAGTTAATAAGGTAACGTTCATTCTAAACTTCGTCTTTTGGATACAAGTTTGTTATTAATTTTTATAGCAACTTGAACTAAGCTTTCTACTTTAGTACTGAGTGTTCAGATAAGCCGGGTATGGATGCTAGGGCAGTTGCTTGCTCCTCCTGCAGAATGTGGCAGGTGGAAGACATGGGAACGTCTGTGGGAAGTGCACCCAACTCCAGCTCCTTGAAAACCGTGTTAGGGAAGTGGAGCTGAAGCTGGATGAACTACGGATCATTCGGGAGGCTGAGGGGGTAATTGAGAGGCGTTACCGGGAGTTCGTCACTCCTAAGGCTCAGGACAAGGATAAATGGATTACAGTTAGGGGGAGGAAAGGGGACAGTCAGACAGTGCAGAGATCCCCTGTGGACATTCCCCTCAGCAATAAGTATACCGTTTTGGATACCTCTGGATGACCTACCAGAGGAAAGCCATAGCAGTCAGTTCTCTGGCACTGAGCCTGACACTGTGGCAAAGAAGGGAAGGAGGCAGAATAGAAAAGTACTGGTGGTAGGGGATTCGATAGTTAGGGGAATCGACAGAAGATTTTGTGGTCAGGATCGGGGTTCCCGGAAGGTTTGTTGCCTCCCTGGTGCCAGGGTCCGGGACGTCTCCGATCGGGTGTATAAGGTTCTAAAATGGGAGGGCGAACAGCCAGAAATCGTGTTACATATTGGCACTAATGATATAGCCAGGAAAAGGATCGAAGATATAAAAAGTGATTTCAGGGAGTTAGGATGGAAGCTGCAAAGCAGGACGAACAGAGTAGTGTTCTCTAATTTACTATCGGTGCCACGAGATAGCGAGGCGAGGAACAGGGAGAGGGCGCAGCTTAATATGTGGCTGCGCAGTTGGTGTAGCAGGGAGGGCTTCAGATATGTAGATAATTGGGATGCCTTCTGGGGAAGGTGGAACCTGTACAAGAAGGACGGGTTGCATCTGAACTGGAAGGGGATCAATGTCCTGGGTGCTCGAGTAGTTCGAGAGGGTTTAAACTAGTGTGGCAGGGGGGTGGGAACCTGAGCTGTATACCGGAGATGAGAGTTGATGCAGATGAGGCAGTAGCAAGAGATAGACCAGCTAGTGGGAAGGATTTTCCTGGCAAGGAACCAAGGTATCAGTTAAAGTGTGTTTGCTTTAACGCAAGGAGTATCAGGAATAAAAGTGACGAACTTAGAGCATGGATCAGTACCTGGTGCTATGATGTTGTGACCATAACAGAGACATGGGTTTCTCAGGGGCAGGAATGGTTGCTGGATGTTCCAGGGTTTAGAGCATTTAAAAAGAATAGGGAGGGGGGAAAAAGAGGAGGGGGTGTAGCACTACTAATCAGAGAGGGTATCACAGCTACAGAAGCTTCCATTGTCAAGGAAGATCTGCCTACCGAGTCAGTATGGGTGGAAATTAGGAACAGCAAGGGAGCAGTCACCTCTTTAGGGGTTTACTACAGGCCCCCCAATAGCAGCAGGGAGATGGAAGAAAGCATAGCTCGGCAGATTTTGAAAAAGTGTGGACGTAATAGGGTTGTTGTAATGGGTGACTTCAACTTTCCCAATATTGATTGGACCCTCCTTCGAGCAGAAGATTTGAATGGAGCTGTTTTTGTAAGGTGTGTTCAGGAGGGTTTCCTAACTCAGTACGTTGACAGGCCGAAGAGGGGAGAGGCCATTCTAGACTTGGTGCTCGGCAATGAGCTGAGGCAGGTATCAGATCTTGTGGTGGGAGAGGATTTTGGTGATAGTGACCACAACTGCCTCACATTCTACATAGCTATGGAGAAGGAGAGGATTAGGCAAAATGGGAGGATATTTAATTGTGGAAGAGGAAACTATGATGTGATTAGACATGAGTTAGGAAGCATGGATTGGGAGCAATTGTTCCATGGTAAAGGCACTAAAGACATGTGGAGACTGTTTAAGGAACAGTTGTTTCAAGTGATGAATAAATATGTCCCTCTGAGACAGGCAAGAAGTGGTAAGATAAAGGAACCTTGGATGACGAGAGTGGTGGAGCTTCTCGTCAAAAGGAAAAAGGTAGCTTACGTAAGCTGGAGGAAGCTAGGGTCAAGCTCATCTCTACAGGATTACAGGCAGGCAAGGAAGGAGCTCAAAAATGGTCTGAGGAGAGCCAGGAGGGGCACGAGAAAGGCTTGGCAGAACGGATTAGGGAGAACACAAAGGCATTTTACACTTATGTGAGGAATAAGAGAATGGTCAAAGAAAGTGTAGGCCCGATCAGGGATAGCATAGGGAATTTGTGTGTGGAGTCTGAGGAGGTAGGGGAAGCCCTAAATGAGGTTTTTGCTTCTCTCTTTACGAAAGAAACGAACTTTGTAGTGAATGAAACCTTTGAAGAGCAGGTGTGCATGCTGAAATGGATAGAGATAGAGGAAGCTGATGTGCTGAAAATTTTGTCAAACATTAAGATGGACAAGTCACCAAGCCCGGACCAGATTTGTCCTCGGCTGCTTTGGGAAACAAGAAATGCAATTGCTTCGCCACTTGCGAAGATCTTTTCATCATCGCTCTCCACTGGAATCGTACCTGAGGACTGGAGGGAGGCAAATGTAATTCCTCTCTTCAAGAAAGGAAATAGGGAAATCCCCGGCAATTACAGACCAGTAAGTCTCACGTCTGTTGTCTGCAAGGTGTTAGAAAGGATTCTGAGGGATAGGATTTATGACCATCTGGAAGAGCCTGGCTTAATTAAATGCAGTCAACACGGCTTTGTGAGGGGCAGGTAATGCCTCACAAACCTTATCGAGTTCTTTGAGGATGTGACTAGAAAAGTTGATGAGGGTCGAGCTGTGGATGTGGTGCATATGGACTTCAGCAAGGCATTTGATAAGGTTCCCCATGGTAGGCTCATTCAGAAGGTCAGGAGGAATGGGATACAGGGGAACTTAGCTGTCTGGATACAGAATTGGCTGGCCAACAGAAGACAGTGAGTGATAGTAGAAGGAAAATATTCTGTCTGGAAGTCTGTGGTGAGTGGTGTTCCACAGGGCTCTGTCCTTGGGCCTCTATTGTTTGTAATTTTTATTAATGACTTGGATTGAAGGATGGGTCAGCAAGTTTGCAGATGACACAAAGGTTGGAGGTGTCGTTGACAGTATAGAGGGCTGTTGTAGGCTGCAGCAGGACATTGACAGGATGCAGAGATGAGCTGAGAGGTGGCAGATGGAGTTCAACCTGGATAAATGCGAGGTGATGCATTTTGGAAGGTCGAATTTGAAAGCTGAGTACCGGATTAAGGATAGGATTCTTGGTAGTGTGGAGGAACAGAGGGATCTTGGGGTGCAGGTACATAGATCCCTTAAAATGGCCACCTAAGTGGACAGGGTTGTTAAGAAAGCATATGGTGTTTTGGCTTTCATTAACAGGGGGATTGAGTTTAAGAGTCATGAGATCTTGTTGCAGCTCTATAAAACTTTGGTTAGACCGCACTTGGAATACTGCATCCAGTTCTAGTCGCTCTATTATAAGAAAGATGTGGATGCTTTGGAGCGGTTTCAGAGGAGGTTTACCAGGATGCTGCCTGGACTGGAGGTTGACGGAGCTCGGACTTTTTTCATTGGAGAAAAGGAGGAGAAGAGGGGACCTAATTGAGGTATACAAGGTAATGAGAGGCATAGATAGAGTCGATAGTCAGAGACTATTTCCCAGGGCAGAAATGACTAACACGAGGGGTCATAGTTTTAAGCTGGTTGGAGGAAAGTATAGAGGGGATGTCAGAAGCGGGTTCTTTACACAGAGAGTTGTTAAAGCATGGAATGCATTGCCAGCAGCAGTTGTGGAGGCAGGGTCATTGGGGACATTTAAGAGACTCCTCGACATACATATAGTCACAGAAATTTGAGGATGTATACATGAGGATCAGTGGTCGGCACAACATCGTGGGCTGAAGGGCCTGTTCTGTGCTGTACTGTTCTATGTTCTATATTCTTGGTTCATTTGAAATCATTCTTTATTTTCTCTTTTTTATTTCATTTTCACCTCACCTCATCTCACCCTCTTACATTAATTATCTTTCTCCTCTTTTTTTCATTCCTTCTCCCTTCTTTTTTCTTCTAATATCTCCTCCCTTATCTCTCCATCTCTCCCTCCAAATATCTATTCCTCCCTTTATCCTTCGGTCCCTTCCTCCATTTCTGAGACCCTCCCACCATTTCCCTGTCTCTCCTCCATCTCTCTGTCCCACCATCTCTCTGTCCCTTCTCAGTCTCTTCCTTTACCACTCTGTCCCTAGCTATAATGTCTCCTTTCCTCCCCTCAGTCTCCCTCCACCTTTTAATCCCTCTATCTCTTTCCCTCTTTTTATTTCAATCCCTCCCTTCCCAATATTTTCAACCTCCTCCCCTTTCACTGCTCCTCCCAACCTGTGAGTACAGATTTATCCCCCAAGTTCCACAAGAAGCTAATGAAACTCCTGACACCCAAGTGACCATCCTTCGGGTTCTGGCTTGGCTAACTGTGGTCAGATTATTTCAGAGAGGAGAAAGAGTAGGATAACAGAATAGGATAACATTGGCACAGTACCAGAATCACAAGTTTGAATGGCACAAACCAGGAAATTTAAATTCAATTATTTAACTAAAATGGTCATATCAGCAATACTGACCATGAAACTATCAGATTATCAAAATAACTAAGCTAATCCAATTGCAAACATGTAACCGCTGTCAACAGTTGTAAAAACCCATCTTATTCACTTATGTTCTTCAGGGAGGGAAATCTGCCATCCTTACTTGGTCTGCCCTATATGTGACTTCAGACACATAGCATTATGGTTGACACTTAAATGTGCCCTGGGCAATTAGGAATGGGCATTAAATGCTGGCCTAGGCAATGACACCCACATACCATGAACGAATATAAGTAAGTAACAATCTGGTTCATCAATTCCCTTTAGGGAAGGAGATCTACTGACATTACCTGGTTTGGCACACATGTGACTTCAGACCTACAACAATGTGGTTGGCACCTATCTGTCCTTTGGAATGGTCTAGCAAGCCAGTCAATAATTTCAAGAAACTAGATCATTACCATATTCTCTGGACATTTTGGGATGTGCAATAAGTGACAGCAATAACCATATTCCATCAACAAATTTTAAAAGAAGTGCCTGAATATAAAATACAGTTGGGTACAGGTACTGAACTGATAGATGCTAATAGATTTTATTTACAAGGGAATAGTGAAGAAACTGGCCTGCGTGCTTTAGAATAGAGAAGACTAAGAAATGGCCAGGCAGTGACCTTCAAGATTATGAAAGGTTTGCTTGTGTCAATGTCGAGATAACATTTCCACTCACAGGTGAGACCAGAGTTCAAGGCCATTACGATGAGATAGTTTCTAAGAAATCTAACAAGGCATTCTGGAGAAACATCTTTACCTAGATAGTAGTTAGAATGGAGAACTGTACCACAGAAGGGAATTGAAGAAAACAGCATTGATATGTTAAAGGAGAAGCTAGGGAGTGAGGAATAGTAGGATACGCTGATTATATGAGATGAAGTGGGTTAAGAGGTGTCTCCTATGCAAAATGAATGCTGTTGGGCTTATTGACCTTTTTCTATGATGCAAACAAACACTTCATAATATATAAATCTGTCATTATCTGTCAACAAATTGTCCATAACTTTACAATTCCAATCTGATTAAATTTCTTAATTTAAGAGAATGATCTATCACCCTTTCACCACAGAATGCATCCAACAGTAATATCATTCCACTTTGTGGTTAAATACCTGCTCTGGTCAACCCTCTATCTTCTCAGATCAATTAACCGTCTGATTTTTATTCTAAGAAAAGTAATGTTCCAAAAGTTACACATAACAAAAAAGTTAGGGGGCAACAGAATATAGTGGTTCCCACAATGTCCAATTATTGTTTTACACAAAATTTAAAAACTTGTGGCGTTGGGGTGAGCGATATCATATGGCATTCCTCATAATAAATTAGATGATATGGTGCCTTATAACGTGGAGTTGTGACCAACAGATTGTGATGGGGACAAATACCAGCAACTATCAAAATGTACATGATGTTTAATATATTACAGATACTAGCACATTACCAATGAGACTTCTCATGGTGATTCAGAGAGTACCTTAGAGTGTGGCATTGTCTGTGTGATATTATTAAAATTGTGACAGAAGTAAGTGTGACACTTATAGAAAGTATGCAGTATACACAAAACTCCTGTCAGAATTCGTGGATTGTTTTGAGCAACACTTGGACACACTTAGGGGCATATAGTCAGAGCCACAAATAGGCATTTCCAATCTGCAAAACGGACTCCAGAATGTGTTGCCTCCCTAGTGCCAGGGTCAAGGATATCTCTGAGCTGGTGTGGGACATTCTCAGAAGGGAGGGTGAGCAGCCAGAGGTCATAGTACACATTGCTACTAATGACACAGGCAGGGAGAATGGTGAGGTCCTGCAAAGGGTTCATGGAGTTATGTAAGAAGTTGAAAATCAGAACCTCTTGGGTTCTTATCTCAGTGTTAGTGAGGCTAGGAATAGAAAAATAGTACAGTGAAATACATGACTAAAGAAAGAGCTGGTATAGGAGGGAGGATATATTGATCATTGGAATGTCTTTCAGGGCAGGTAAGACCTGTACAAGAAGGATGTGTTGCACCTAAACAGGAGGGGTACCAATATTCTGGCAGGGAGGTTTGCTAGTGTCATTTGGGAAAATTTTAAATTAATGTGCAGGGAGGTGGAAACCAGCACAATAAGTCAGCAAGTAAAATGACTAAGGAGGAGTTAGAGTCTGAGGCCAGTAAGGCTAAAAGAAAGTACAGTGTGGTGCTGGAAAAGAACTTCAAATCAGGCAGCATCCAGGGAGCAGGAGAATCAATGTTTCGGGCATAAGCCCTTCAACAGAATTTGACTTTTCCAGCACCACACTTTTCAACTCTGATCTCCAGCATCTGCAGTCCTTACTTTCTCCTAAGAGGAAGAACAGACAGGGTGGGGTTACTGTGGGCGACACGGTGGCACAGTGGTTAGCACTGCTGCCTCACAGCGCCAGAGACCCGGGTTCAATTCCTGCCTCAGGCGACTGATTGTGTGGAGTTTGCATGTTCTCCCCGTGTCTGCGTGAGTTTCCTCCGGGTGCTCCGGTTTCCTCCCACAGTCCAAAGATGTGCAGGTCAGGTGAATTGGCCATGCTAAATTGCCCGTGGTGTTAGGTAAGGGGTAAATGTAGGGGTATGGGTGGGTTGCGCTTCGGCGGGTCGGTGTGGACTTGTTGGGCCGAAGGGCCTGTTTCCACACTGTAAGTAATCTAATCTAATCTAATCTGAATACGACGGAATTGGGGGGCTAAAGTGTATGAAGTTAGAGCGTGGATTAAAATATATAACTATGAAGTTGAACCAATACAGAGACTTGGTTGAGAGAAGGACAAGACTGGCAGATTAATGTTCAATGATGTAAATGTTTCAGGTGAGATTCAGAGCTATGTAAAAGTGGTGAGGAAAGTTGCATCAGCAATGAGGCAGCTACACCAAGGGAGGCCACCCTGCAGGACTCATTCAGCGAGGCCATATGGGTAGAGCTCAGGAATATGAAGAAGCAATCACTTTGAGGGGGTTGCACAACAGACCTCACAACAGCCACAGGAGACAAAGAAATATATTTGTGGACAGACTATGGAAAAATGTAAAATAAGTACAGTTGTTATGGTGCGTGATTTTAACTTCCCTTATATTGACTGAGACTCCCTTAGTGCCAGTGGCTTGGATGAAGGCGGTGAGGGAGAATCCAATTTATTAGGATCCAGGAGGATGTGAATTATCCAACTAGGGAAGGGTAGTGGTATTGGAGAATGAACTTGACCAGGTAATCAAAGTTTGCATGGGAGAACATATCTTGATCAGTGACCATAATTTCTTAAAACTAAAAATCACATAACATCAAGTTATAGTTCAACAGGTTTATTTGGGCTCAAAGTGGGGAGGATATCCAAGAAGTTTGCACATATCGACACAGACATCAAATTTCCAAAAACCACATAAACCTGTTGGACTATAACCTGTTGTTTTGTTACTTTTACCCTTGTCTACCCCATTCCACATCATGATTTCTTAAGTTTTAAGTTACTAATGGATAAGGATAAGAGTCGTCCTCAGGTGAAAGTTGAGGACTACTTTTAACTACAACAATATTAGTCAGGAACTGGGGAATGTAGATTGGGGGGGTGCGGCTGTTTGAGGGTAAATCCATAAGTGTCATGTGGGAATCCTTTAAAGGCCAGTTGATAAGATTTCAAAACTGAGCATGTTTCTGTGAAAATGAAGGATAAGGATGGCAAGATTCAGGAACCTTGGATGACAAGAGAAATTGTGAGCTTAGTCAAAAAGAAAAAGAAGGTATGTATTTGGAAACTGAAGACAGACAGACCCCTCAAAGAATATAAAGAAATCAGGAAAGGACTTAAACAAAGTTAGCAGGGTTAAAAGGTGTCATGAAATGTCCTTAGCAAACGTACCTAAGGAAAATCCCTAAGTTTTTTGTAAATACATAAGAAGCAAGAAGGTAGGGCCACTCAAGGAAAAAGGAGGAAATTTATGTGTGGGACCAGGGTAAGTGGGAGCGATCCCTAACAAATTGGTCTTCACAAAAGAGAAGTGCATGGCACATGGTGAGTCAAGTGAGGGCAATGTTAATATTCTAGGGCATATTGATATAAAAAAGGTGGTGGTTTTGGTGTAGTCATTAAAATAAGGTTAGTCTGGTGATCTCATAAAATATGAGTTCCCAGATTGAAGCTGTTAACCTGGTTCATTCAGGGACATCTGGTTGACAGTTAAAAACAAAAGTGTCAGACATCCTGACACTTGAGAGCTGGCTCTAAGGAAGCTGGATCAGTGTCAGGGACGTCTCATGTGTTAATAAAGGGTGACTGGGTGATGGGATACTGGCCTCTGAAAGGGAACCGGCAGGCAGTGCAGCGATTCCCTGTGGCTGTTCCCGTCAACAACAAGTATGCCATTTTGGATATTGTTGGGGGGAGGGACTTACTGGGGTAAGTAATGGGGCACAGGTATCTGGCACAGAATCTGTCCCTGTTGCTCAGAAGGGAAGGGGAAGAGGATCAGAGCAATAGTCATTGGGAACTCCATACTTAGGGGGAACAGATAGAAGGTTCTGTGGGAACAAGAGAGACTCACAGTTGTTATTTTGCCTCCCGGGTGGCAGCATTTGTGATGTTTCTGATAATGTTTTTGGGATCCTTGAGGAGGAGCAGGAGCAGTCCCAAGTCATGGTCCACATAGGCACCAATGACATAGGTAGGAAGAGAGATGGGGTTTAAGGGAGAAATTTGGGGAGCTGGGAAGGAAGCTTAGAGCTACAACAAACAGAGTTGTTATCGCTGGTTTGTTGCCCGTTCCATGTGCTAGCGAGGCAAGGAACAGGGAGAGAGAGGAGTTGAACTCTTGGCTACAGGGATGGTGTAGGAGGGAGGGTTTTGGATTCCTGGATAATTGGGGCTCTTTCTGGGGAAGGTAGGATCTCTACAAACAGGATAGTCTTCACCTGAACCAGAGGGGTACAAATATCCTGGGGGTGGAAATTTGCTAATGCTCTCCGAGTGAGTTTAAACTAATTCAGCAGAGGGATGGAAACCCAAATTGTAGTTTGAATATATAGGAGGTTGAGAGTGGTGAGGTCCAAATTAAGGTTTCAAGGTCGCATGAGGGCACCAGCAAGCAAGATGTTGGTTTGAAGTGTGTCTACTTCAACACTAGGAGCATCCGGGATAAGGTGGGTGAACTTGCAGCATGGGTTGGTACCTAGGATTTCGATGTTGTGGCCATTTCAGAGATATGGGTAGAGCAGGGACAGAAATGGTTGCTGCAGTTTCCGTGATTTAACTGTTTCAGTAAGAACAGAGAAGATGATAAAAGGTGGGGGTGGGGGCACATTATTACTCAAGGACAGTATTACGGTTGCAGAAAAGGTCTTTGAGGACTCTACTGAGGGAGTAAGGGGAGGTTTGAAACAGGAACGGAGAGGACACCCTGTTGGGAGATTTCCATAGACCTTCGAATAGTTCCAGAGATGTAGAGGAAAGGATAGCAAAGATGATTCTAGATAGGAGCGATAGCAACAAGGTAGTTGTTATGGGGGCTTTAACTTTCCAAATATTGACTGGGAATACTACAGTTCAAGTAATTTAGATGGGTCAGTTTTTGTCCAATGTGAGCAGAGAGTTTCCTGACACAGTATGTAGACAGGCTAACAAGGAGCGAGGCCACATTCAATTTGGTACTGTGTAATGAACCCGGCCAGGTTTAGATTTGGAGGTAGGTGAGCACTTTGGTGATAGTGATCACAAATTGGTTATGTTTACTTCAACGAGGAAAAGGGATAGGTATATATCACAGGGCAAGAGTTATTGCTGGGGGGAAGGCAATTACAATGTGATTAGGCAAGATTTAGGATGCATAGGATGGGGAAGGAAACCGCAGGGATGGGCACAATTGAAATGTGGAGCTTATTCAAGGGATAAATACTGCGAGTCCTTGATAAGTATGCACCTGACAGGCTGGGAGGACGTTTTTGAGTGTGGGAGCCGCAGTTTACTAAGCAAGTTGAATCTCTTATGAAGAGGAAGAAGAATGCTTATTTCGGGATGAGATGTGAAGGCTCAGTTAGGGGGCTTGAGAGTTTGTCAGGAAAGACCTAAAGAGAGAGCTAAGAAGAGCCAGGAGGGAACATGAGAAGTCGTTGGGGGATAGGATCAAGGAAAATCCATCGGCTTTCAATAGGTATATCAAGAATAAAAATAACTAGAGTAAGATTAGGGCCAATCAAGGATAGTAATGGGAAGTTGTGCGTGGAGTCAGAGGAGATAGGGGAAATGCTAAATGAATATTTTTCATCCGTATTCACACGAGAAAAAGACAAAGTTGGCGAGGAGAATACTGAGATACAGGGTGCTCGAATAGATGAGATTGAGATTCACAAGGAGGAGGTGTTAGCAATTCTGGAAAGTGTAAAAATAGATAAGTCCCCTGGGCTGGATGGGATTTATCCTAGGATTCTCTGGGATGCTAGGGAGGAGATTGCAGAGTCTTTGGCTTTGATCTTTATGTCATCATTGTCTACAGGAATAGTGCCAAAATACTGGAGGATAGCAAATTTGTTCCCTTGTTCAAGAAGTCGAGTAAAGACAGCCCTGGTAATTATAGACCAGTGAGCCTTAATTCAGTTGTGAGTAAAGTAATGGAAAAGGTTATAAGAGAAAAGATTTATAATCATTTTGAAAGTAATAAGTTGATTAGGGATAGTCAACATGGTTTTGTGAAGAGTAGGTTGTGCCTCACAATGTTTATTGAGTTATTTGAGAAGGTGACCAAACAGGTGAATAAGGGTAAAGTGATGTGGTGTATATGGATTTCAGTAAGCTGCTTGATTATGTTCCCCAAGGTAGACTATTGCACAAAATACAGAGGCATGGGATTGAGGGTGATTTGGCAGTTTGAGTCAGCAATTGGTTAGCTGAAATAAGACAGAAGGTGATGGTTGATGGGAAATGTTCATCCTGGAGTTCAGTTACTTGTGGTATACCTCAAGAATCTGTTTTGGGTCCACTGCCGTTTGACATTGTTATAAATGACCTGGATGACGGCGTAGAAGGATGGGTTAGTAAATTTGTGGATGACACTAAGGTTGGTAGAGTTGTGGATAGTACAGAAGGATGTTGTAGGTTACAGAGGGACATAGATATGTTGCAGAGCTGGCAAATGGAGTTTAATGCGGAAAATTGTGAAGTGATTCACTTTGGAAGGAGCAACAGGAATGCAGAGCACTGGGCTAATAGTAAGATTCTTGGTAGTGTCCATGTGCAAAGATCCCTAAAAGTTGTCAGCCAGGTTGATAGAGTTGTTAAGAAGTCATATGGTGTGTTAACTTTTTCTAGTAGAGGGACTGAGTTTCGGAACCATGAGATCATGCTGAAGCTGTACAAAATTCTGGTGTGGCCGCACTTTTTTATGTATTGCGTACAGTTCTGGTCACCACATTACAGAAAGGATATGGAAGCTTCAGAAAGGGTTTAGAGGAGATTTACTAGGATGTTGCCTGGAATGGAGGGAAGGTCTTATGAAGAAAGGCTGAGGCACTTGAGGCTGTTTTTGTTGGAGAGAAGAAGGTTGAGAGATGACTTAATTGAGGCATAGAAGATAGTCAAAGGGTTAGATAGGCTGGACAGTGATGGCTAGCAAGAGGGAGCATAGCTTTAAATTGAGGGGTGATAGATATAGGACAGATGTCAGAGGGTAGTTACTTTACCCAGAGAGTAGTAGGGGTGTGGAACAGTAGTAGATTCGTCAACTTTAAGGGCATTTAAATGGTCATTGAATAGACACATGGACTGAAAATGGAATAGTGTCGGTTAGATGGGCTTCAGATTGGTTTCACATGTCGGTGCAACATTGAGGAACGAAGGGCCTGTACTGTGCTGTAATGTTCTATTAGGCAAGAACTTTCAAAAGTTGATTTGGGGGCAGATGTTCCCAGGTAAAGTGACGGCTGGGAAATGGGAATCCTTCAAAAAATGAAATAACGAGATTGTATGTTCCTGTTAGGGTGAAACGCAAGGCAGGATGACTGGGGAAATTGAGGTTCTGGTCAAGAAAAAGAAGGTATGGACAGCAGAAATTAAGTGATTTCCTAGAAGATACAGAAGTAGTAGGAGTATACTTAAGATGGAAATCAGGAGGGCAAAAAGGAGACATGAGATAGCTTTGGCAAATAGGGTTGAGGAGAATCCAATGGGATTCTACAAATACAATAAGGAAAAAAGGGTAACCAGGGACTAATAGGGCCCCTGAAAGATCAGCAAGGCCACCAATGTCTGGAACCGCAGGAGATGGAGAGATACTAAATGAGTATTTTGCATCAGTGTTTACTGTGGAGAAGGATATGGAAGTTACAGAACATGGGGAAATAAATAGCGACATCTTGAAAAATGGTGAGGAGGTGCTGGACATCTCATCACATAAAGATTGATAAATCCGCAGGACCTGATCAAGTATACCCAAGAACTTTGCTTTAAGCTAGGGAAGAGATTGCTGGGCCCCTTGCTGAGATACTTGTATCATTGATAGTCACTGGCAAGGTGCCAGAAGACTGGAGGCTGGCTAATGTGGTGCCACTATTTAAGAAAGGCGGTAAGGAAAAGGCAACTGGTGAGCCTGACATCGGTGATGGGCAAGACGTTGGAGGGAATCCCGAGGGACAGGATTTACATGTATTTGAAAAGGCAAGGACTGATTAGCGATAGTTAACATAGCTTTGTGCTTGGGAAACTGTATCTCACAAACCTTCTTGAGTTTTTTGAAGAAGTAACAAAGAGGATTGATGAGGGCAGAGTGGTGGAATTCAATAAGACATTCAACAAAGTTCCTTCTAGTAGTCTGGTTAGCAAGGTCAGATCATACAGAATAGATGAAGAATCAGCTATTTGGATACAGAACTAACTTGCAGGTAGAAGACAGAGGGTGGTGGTGGAGGGTTGCTTTTCAGACTGAAGGCCTGTGATGCGCAGTGTGCCACAAGATTTGGTACTGAGTCCACTGCTTTTCATCATTTATACAAATGATGCAATGTGAACATAGTTAGTAAGTTTGTAGATGACACCAAAATTTGAGGTGTACTTAACAGCGAGGAAGGTTACCCCAGAGTACAATGCGATCTTGATCAGATGGGCCATTGGGCCGAGGGGTGGCAGGTGAAGCTTACTTTGGATAAATGTGAGGTGCTGCACTTTGGAAAGGCAAATCAGGGCAGGACTTAATGGTAAGGTCCTTAGTGGTGTTGCTAAACAAAGAGATCTGGGACTGCAGGTTCATAGTTCCTTGAAAGTGGAGTCACAGGTAGATAGCATAGTGAAGGTAGCATTTGGTATGCTTGCCTTCAGTGCATTGAGTAGGAGTTGGGAGGTCATGTTGCTGCTCTACAGGACAATGGTTAGGCAACTTGTGAAATACTGCGTGCAATTCTGGTCTCACTGGCATGGGAAGGATGTTGTGAAACTTGAAAAGGTTTACAAATTGAGAATGTTGCCACGATTGGAGGGTTTGAGCTACAGGGAGGTACTGAATAGGTCAGGGTTATTTTTTGAGTGCGAGCAGCAGCTAAGGTAAGACAGTTTGTTTTAAAATTACTTACCGGTAGCGGGCAGCGGTGTTTTTTTCTCTCTTTACAGAAAGAGCGGGAGCAGCAGGGGGAAGTGACGAAGACCGGAGGGGCTGCGGGTAGGTTTTTTTTCCCTTTAAAAGCGTGCAGGAGAAGAACCCGAGGCACTACAGAGGTAGTGTCTCCCACCCGCCCTCCTCCTCTAACCTAAATAATAAGACCCGTTGTGGTAAGTAGGTAAGTGCTGCATTTTGCTTGTTGTATTCTTTAGACCCAGTTTTTTTTAATAAAAGGTTACTTTCAGAGGGATGGCAGTGAAGGCAGTACAATGTTCCTCTTGCAACATGTTTGAGGTGAGGGATGCCATGGACGTCCCTGCTGATAACACTTGCAGGAAGTGCACCCATCTCCAGCTCCTCCAAGACCGTGTTAGGGAACTGGAGCTGAAGTTGGATGAACTTAGGATCATTCGGGAGGCAGAGGGGGTCATAGATCGGAGCTTTAGGGAAGTAGTAACTCCAAAGATGGCAGATAGATGGGTGACAGTGAGGGGGACTGGGAGGAAGCAGCCAGTGCAGGGACCCCCTGCGGCCGTTCCCCTCAAGAACAAGTATACCGTTTTGGATACTTGTGGGGGGGACGACTTACCAGGGGCAAGTAACGGGGCTCAGGCCTCTGGCACGGAGCCTGTCCCCATTACTCAGAAGGGAAGGGTGGAGAAGAGCAGAGCAATAGTAATTGGGGACTCAATAGTTCGGGGCACAGATAGGAGGTTTTGTGGGAACGAGAGAGACTCACGTTTGGTATGTTGCCTCCCAGGTGCAAGGGTACATGATGTCTCTGATCGTGTTTTCCGGGTCCTTAAGGGGGAGGGGGAGCAGCCCGAAGTCGTGGTCCACATTGGCACCAATGTCATAGGTAGGAGGAGCGCTGAGGATGTTAGGCAGGCTTTCAGGGAGCTAGGTTGGAAGCTCAGAGTTAGAACGAACAGAGTTGTTGTCTCTGGTTTGTTACCCATGCCACGTGATAGAGAGTCGAGGAATAGGAGAGAGAACAGTTAAATGCGTGGCTACAGGGATGGTGCAGGAGGGAGGGATTCCGGTATTTGGATAACTGGGGTTTTTTCTGGGGAAGGTGGGACCTCTATAAACAGGATGGTCTACACCTGAACCTGAGGGGCACCAGTATCCTTGGTGGGAGGTTTGCTAGTGCTCTTGGGGGGGGGGGTTTAAACTAACTCTGCAGGGGCATGGGAACCCAGACTGTAGCTTTAGGGTGCAGGACCTGGAATGTAGGGAGGTTAGGAACATGGCATCAATTTCAAAGGAGGGTGTCTGTAAACAGGAATGTGGTTTGAAGTGTGTATACTTCAATGCAAGAAGTATACGAAATAAGGTAGGTGAACTTGCAGTGGATTGGTACCTGGGACTTCGATGTTGTGGCTATTACGGAGACATGGGTAGAACAGGGACAGGATTGGCTGTTGCAGGTTCCAGGGTTTAAATGTTTTAGTAGGGTCAGAGGTGGGGGTAAAAGAGGGGGAGGTGTGGCATTGCTTGTCAAAGATAGTATTACAGCTGTGGAAAGGACGATGGATGAAGACTCGCCATCTGAGGTAGTTTGGGCTGAGGTTAGGAATAGGAAAGGTGAGCTCACCCTGTTAGGAGTTTTTTTTACAGGCCTCCTAATAGTCCTAGAAACGTAGAAGAAAGGATTGCGAGGATGATTCAAGAGAAGAGTGAAAGTAATAGGGTGGTTGTTATGGGGGACTTTAACTTTCCTGATATTAATTGGGAAAGCTATAGCTCAAGTTCGTTAGATGGGTCAGTGTTTGTCCAATGTGTGCAGGAGGGTTTCCTGACACAATATGTAGATAGGCCAACAAGAGGTGAGGCCATACTGGATTTGGTTCTGGGTAATGAACCAGGCCAGGGGTTAGAATTAGAGGTAGGTGAGCACTTGGGCACAGTGACCACAATTCGGTGACCTTTACTCTCGTGATGGAGAGGGATAAGTGTGCACTACAGGGCAAGAGTTATAGATGGGGGCAGGGAAATTATGATGCTGTGAGGCATGACTTAGGATGTGTGGCCTGGAAAAGTAAGCTTCAAGGCAAGGGTGTAATTGATATGTGGAGCTTGTTCAAGGAGCAACTATTGAGTGTCCTTGATAAGTATGTGCCCATCAGGCAGGGAGGAAAGGGTCGTGTGAGGGAGCCGTGGTTTAATAAGGAATTGGAATCCCTTGTTAAATGGAAGAGGGCGGCCTATGTAAAGATGAGGCGTGAAGGTTCAATTGGGGCGATTGAGAGTTATAAGGTAGCCAGGAAGGACCTGAAGAGAGAGCTAAGAGCAGCAAGGAGGGGTCATGAAAGGTCCTTAGTTGGTAGGATTAGGGAAAACCCTAAGGCTTTCTATAGGTATGTCAGGAATAAAAGAATGACTAGGGTAGGAATAGGTCCAGTCAAGGATAGTAGTGGGAAGTTGCGTGTGGAGGCTGAAGAGATTGGGGAGACACTGAATGAATACTTTTCGTCAGTATTCAATCAGGCAGGACATTGTTGTCAATGTGAGTACTGAGTCACAATTAAGTAGAATGGATGGCTTTGAGGTATGTAGAGAAGAGGTGTTGGAAATTCTGGAAAGGGTGAAAATAGATAAGTCTCCTGGGCCTGATGGCATTTATCCTAGGATTCTCTGGGAAGCAAGGGAGGAGATTGCAGAGCCATTGGCCTTGATTTTTATGTCCTCTTTGTCTACAGGAGTAGTGCCAGAAGATTGGAGGCTAGCAAATGTGGTTCCCTTGTTCAAGAAGGGGAGTAGGGATAACCCTAGTAACTATAGACCGGTGAGTCTCACTTCTATTGTGGGCAAAATCTTAGAGAGAATTGTAAGGGATAGGATTTATGAACATCTGGATAGGAATAATGTGATCAAGGATAGTCAGCATGGTTTTGTGAAGGGCAGGTCGTGCCTCACAAACCTTATTGAATTCTTTGAGAAGGTGACTAAGGAGGTGGACGAGGGGAAAGCAGTAGATGTGGTGTATATGGATTTTAGTAAGGCGTTTGATAAGGTTCCCCATGGTAGACTACTGCAAAAAATACGGAGGTATGGCATTGAGGGTGAGTTGGAGGTTTGGATTAGGAGTTGGCTGGCTGGAAGAAGACAGAGGGTAGTAGTTGATGGCAAAGGTTCATCTTGGAGTGCCGTCACTAGCGGTGTTCCGCAAGGATCTGTTTTGGGACCATTGTTGTTTGTCATTTTTATAAATGACCTGGAGGAGGGGTTAGAAGGTTGGGTGAGTAAGTTTGCGGATGATACGAAAGTCGGAGGAGTTGTAGACAGTGAGGAAGGATGTGGCAGGTTACAGCGGGATATAGATAAGCTGCAGAACTGGGCAGAAAGGTGGCAAATGGAGTTCAATGTAGCTAAGTGTGAGGTGATTCACTTTGGTAAGGGTAATAAAAAGATGGGGTACTGGGCTAACGGTCGGATACTTGGCAGTGTGGATGAGCAGAGGGATCTTGGTGTCCATGTACACAAATCTTTGAAAGTTGCCACCCAGGTAAATAGTGCGGTGAAGTAGGCATATGGCGTACTGGCTTTTATTGGTAGAGGAATTGAGTTCCGGAGTACTGAGGTCATGTTGCAGTTGTATAAGACTCTGGTGCGGCCACATCTGGAGTATTGTGTGCAGTTTTGGTCGCCATACTATAGGAAGGATGTGGAGGCACTGGAACGGGTGCAGAGGAGGTTTACCAGGATGTTGCCTGGTATGGTAGAAAGATCGTATGAGGAAAGGCTGAGGCACTTGGGGTTGTTTTCATTGGAGAAAAGAAGGTTTAGGGGTGACTTGATAGAGGTGTATAAGATGATTAGGGGTTTAGATAGGGTCAACAGTGAGAATCTTTTTCCACGTATGGAGTCAGCTATTACAAGGGGGCATAGGTTTAAATTAAGGGGGGGTAGGTATAGGACAGATGTTAGGGGTAGGTTCTTTACTCAGCGAGTCGTGAGTTCATGGAATGCCCTGCCAGTAGCAGTGGTGGACTCTCCCTCATTATGGGCATTTAAGCGGGCATTGGATAGGCATATGGAGGATAGTGGGCTAGTGTAGGTTAGGTGGGTTTGGATCGGCGCAACATCGAGGGCCGAAGGCCTGTACTGCGCTGTATTCTTCTATGTTCTATGTTCTATGTTCCCTGGAGCATAGGCTGAGGGGTGACCTTATAGAGATTTATAAAATCAGGAGGGGCATGGATAGGGTAAATGGACAAGGTCTTTTTTCCCAGGGTGGGGTCCAGAACTAGAGGACATAGGTTTAAGATGAGAAGGTAAATATTTGGAACATAGAACAATACAGCGTAGAACAGGCCCTTCGGCCCTCGATGTTGTGCCGACCTGTGAACTATTCTCAGCTCGTGCCCCTACACTATCCCAAAATCATCCATGTGCTTATCTAAGGATTGTTTAAATCTCCCTAATGTGGCTGAGTACCTAATGTACCTGCTACATTAGCAGCTAGGGCATACCACTCTCTGCAGTAAAGAACCTGCCTCTGACATCTGTCTTAAATTTATCACCCCTCAATTTGTAGTTATGCCCTCTTGTACAAGCTGGCGTCATCATCCTAGGAAAAAGTCTTTCACTGTCGACCATATCTAATCCTCTGATCATCTTGTTTGTCTCTATCAAATCCCCCCTTAGCCTTCTTCTTTCCAATGAGAACAGACCCAAGTCTCTCAGCCTTTTCTCATAAGACCTGCCTTCCAGGCAACAACTGGTAGATCACCTTTGCACCTTTTCCAATGCTTCCACATCCTTCCTGAAATGTACACAATATTCCAAGTGTGGCTGCACCAGCGATTGGTATAGTTGCATCATGATATTGCGGTTCTGGAACTCAATCCCTCTACCAATGAAACCTAACACACTGTATGCCTTCTTCACAGCACTATCCACCTGGGTGGCAACTTTCATGGATCTATGCACATGGACTCCAAGATCCCTCTGCACATCCACACTACCAAGAATCTTTCCATTGACCCAGTACTCTGCCTTCCTGTTATTCTTCCCAAAGAATAACACCAGGGCAGCATTGTGGCTCAGTGGTTAGCACTGCAGCCTCACAGCACCAGGGTCCCAGGTTCAATTCCAGCCCTAGGCGACTGTCTGTGTGGAGTTTGCACATTCTCCCCGTGTCTGCGTGGGTTTCCTCTGGGTGCTCCAATTTTCTCCCAAAATCCAAAGACGTGCAGGTTAGGTGAGTTGGCCATGCTAAATTGCCTGTAGTGTTAGGTGCATTAGTCAGAGGGAGATGGGTCTGGGTGGATTACTCTTCGGAGGGTCGGTGTGGACTGGTTGGGTCGAAGGGCCTGTTTCCACACTGTAGGGAATCTTAAAAAAAAAGTCTCGTACAAGTGTCAAACTTGTGACAGCTTAAACATATTGGGGCGGCGTGGTGGCACAGTTGTTAGCCTCACAGCGCCAGAAACCTGGGTTCAATTCCCGCCTCACGCAACTGTCTGTGTGGAGTTTGCACATTCTCCCGTATCTGCATGGGTTTCCTCCAGGTGCTCCGGTTTCCTCCCATAGTCCAAACAAAAAATGTGCAGGTTAGGTGAATTGGCCATACTAAATTGCCCATAGTGTTAGGTGAAAGGGTAAATGTAGGGGAATGGGTCTGGAAAGGTTGCTCTTCGGAGGGTCGGTGTGGACTTGTTGGGCTGAAGGGCCTGTTGTCATACTGTCAGTAATCTAATCTCTCAAAAGTAATCTAATCTCAAGTGCATTACCTCACATTTAGCTGCATTGAATTCCATTTGTCACCTCTCAGCCCAATTCTGCAGTTTATCCAAGTCCCCCTGCAACATGTAACATTCTTCCACCGACTTTAGTGTCATCTGCAAATTTACTAATCCATCCACCTATGCCTGCGTCTAAGTCATTTATAAAAATGACAAACAGCAGTGGTCACAACACAGATCCTTGGGACACGCCACTAGTAACTGTACTCCAGACTGAATATTTTCCATCAACCACCACTCGCTGCCTTCTTTCAGAAAGCCAATTTCTAATCCAAACTGCTAAATCACCCTCAATTCCATGCCTCTGCAATTTCTTCATCAGCCTACCATGTGGAACCTTATCAAAGGCTTTACTGAAGTCCATGTACACCACGTCAACTGCCCTACCCTCATCTACATGCTTGGTCACCTTCTCAAAAAACTCAGTGAGGTTTGTGAGACACAACCTGCCCTTGACGAAACCATGTTGACTATCTGAAATCAAATTGTTCTTGCTAGATGATTATAAATCTTATCTCTTATAATCCTTTCCAAAACTTTTCCTACAACAGAAGTAAGGCTCACTGGTCTATAATTACCTGGGTCATCTCTGCTGCCCTTCTTGAACAAGGGCACAACATTTGCAACCTTCCAGTCCTCAGGTACTAAACCTGTAGACAATGATGACTCAAATATCAAAGCCAAAGGCTCTGATATCTCCTCCCAGAGAATCTTCGGATAAATCCCATCTAGCTTCCCAGAGAATTCTCGGATAAATCCCATCCGGCCCACGGGACTTGTCTACTTTCACTCCTAGAATTGATAACGCCTGTGCGTAACTAACCTTGATCCTTTCTAGTCTAATATCTCGTACCTCATCCTTCTCCTCCACAATATTCTCCTTTTCCTGAGTGAACACCGATAAGAAATGTTCATTTAGCACCTCTCTGATCTCTACAGAGTCCACATTCAACTTTCCACGTCTGTCTTTGACTGGCCCTATTCCAAGGAGAAAGTGAGGACTGCAGATGCTGAAGATCAGAGTTGAAAAATGTGGTGCTGGAAAAACACAGTAGGCCAGGCAGCATCCGAGGAGCAGGATAATCGACGTTTCGGGCATAAGCCCTTCTTCAGGAATGAGGCTGATGTGCCAAGCGGTCTGAGATAAAAGGTAGGGGGGAGGGAATTCAGGGGAGGGGCGCTGGGAATACGATAGGTGGAAGGAGGTGAGGGTGAGGTGATAGGCCGGAGAGGGGGTGGGGGTGGAGAGGTCGGGAAGAAGATTGCAGGTCAAGAAGTTGGTGCTGAATCCGGGGGTTGGGACTGAGATAAGGTGGGGGAAGGGGAAATGAGGAAGTTGGAGAAATCTACATTCATCCCGTGTGGTTGGAGGGTTCCTAGGCGGAAGATGAGGCGCTCTTCCTCCAGGCGTCGTGTGGTCAGGGTCTGGCGATGGAGGAGGCCAAGGACATGCATGTCCTTGGCAGAGTGGGAGGGGGAGTTAAAGTGTTCCGCCACGGGGCGGTTGGGTTGGTTGGTGCGGGTGTCCCAGAGGAGACCACATCGGGTGCAGCGGATGTGTGTGGAGGTGCAGGTGAATGATGTGTGTGGAGGTGCAGGTGAATTTGCGACGGATATGGAAGGATCCATTGGGGCCTTGGAGGGAAGCGAGGGGGGAGGTGTGGGCGCAAGTTTTGCCCTATTCCTACCCTAATCATCCTTTTATTCCTCACATACCTATAGAAAGCTTTAGGATTCTCCTTTATTCTATTTGCTAAAGACTGCTCGTATCCTCTCTTTGCTCTTCTTAACTCTCTTTTTAAATCTTTCCTAGCTGATCTGTAACTCTCCATCGCCTCATCTGTACCATCTTGCCTCATCAACACATAAGCCTCCTTCTTGTTCTTAAGAAGAGATGCAATTTCTGTAGTAAACCACAGTTCCCTTACTTTATCACTTCCTCCCTGCCTGACAGGGACATACCTATCAAGGACATGCAATATCTGTTCCTTAAACCAACTCCACATTTCCATTGTCTGCATCCCCTGCATTTTGCTACCCAATTGTATGCATCCTAATTGATGCCTAATCGCATTATAATTGCCCTTGCCCCATTGATAACTCTCGACCTGTGGCACGTACCTATCCCTTTCCATCGCTAAACTAAACATAACTGAGTTAATGTCACTCTCTCCAAAGTGCTCACCTACAACTAAATCAAACACCTGACCTAGTTCATTACCAAGCACCAGATCCAGTGTGGCCTGACCTCTTGTCGGCCCTTCGACATACTGTGTCAGGACTCCTGTGCACTGCAACTACACCTCCGGTTCCCATCCCCTTGCTGAGCTAGCTTAAACCCACCCAAATAGCACCAGCAAATATTCATACCCCTCTGATTCAAGAGGAGTGCTAGTACCATCTTCCCCAGAATGAGCCCCAATTATCCCTCCCTCCCTCCTGCACCATCCTTGCAGCCACATGTTTAGCTGATATTTCTCCCTATTCCTTGCCTCGCTATCACGTGGCACGGGTAACAATCCAGAGATAACAACTCTTTGTTCTAGCTCTCAGCTTCCACCCTAGCTCCCTAAAATCCTGCCTTACATCCCTATCCCTCTTTCTACCTATGTCGTTGGTACCTACATGGACAACGATTTGCGGCTGGTCACCCTCACCCTTCAGGACCCCAAAGATACGATCCAAGACATCACAGTCCTAAAGGTCCCTAAAAGGGACCTAATGGGCAACTTTTCATGCAGAGGGTGGTGCGGGTATGGAATGAGCTGCCGAAGGAAGTGGTGGAGGCTGGTACAATTACAACATTTAAAAGGCATATGGATGGGTGTATGTATATGAATAGACTGACTTGGGCCAAATGCTGGCAAACGAATCTAGATTAATTTAGGATATCTGATCAGCATGGATGAGTTGGACCGATGGGTCTGTTTCCATGCTGTATATCTCTATGGCTCTATGACACTATCAGAGTCCACAATCTTCCTGAATAAATGCAAGAGTAAATCCCTTTATACTAGTGCTGATATCAGTACCACCACCACCACCAGCAGTGGGCCCACCAATATCAAAGTCGGCTTGCTCTGGTGCTATCTCTAGCCACTGGGACAGGATTTGGTTACGTTTGGAAAAATATAGACTTATTAGGGAGAGGCAATGTGGCTTTGTGTGGCATAGGTCGTGTCTCGCAAATTTGATTGAGTTTTTTGAGGAACTGGCAAAGATGATTGAAGTGGGCAGGGTGGTCGGTGTTATGAATATGGACGTTAGCAAGGCCTTTAACAAGGTACCTCAGGGCAGGCCATTACATGGGATCTGCGGTGAGCTGGTAAGATGGATTCAGAATTGCCTTGGTCATATAATGATGTGGAGAAGTTGGTGTTGGACTTGGGTGGACAAAGTCAAAACTCACAACACCAGGTTATAATCCAACAGGATTATTTGACAGTACAAGTTTTCAGAGTGCTGCTCCTTCATCTAGTAGGTTAGGACCATAGGATATAGAATTTATAGAAGAAAGTTGAGGACTGCAGTTACTGGAGATCAGAGTCGAGAGTGTATTGCTGAAAAAACACAGCAGGTCACGCAGCATTCGCGGAGCAGTAGAATCAACATTTCAGGCATAAGCCCTTCATCAGGAATGAGGCTTGTGAGATAAATGGGAGGGGTGTGGGGTTGTGGGCAAGATAGCTGAAAAAGCGATAGATGGATGAATGTGAGGGAGAAGGTGATACATCAGAGGGAGAAGTGATGGACAGGTCCGGAGGGTGGTGCTAAGTTGGAGGCTTGAGACTGGGATAATGTGGGGGGAGGGGAAATGAGGAAGCTGTTGAAATCCACATTTATCCCGTGTGGTTGCAGGGTCCCAAGGCTGAATATGAGGCATTCTTCCTCCAGGCGTCGGGTAGTAACGGTTTGGCAGTGAGGCGGCCCAGGACCTGCATGTCCTTGACGGAACGGGAGGGGGAGTTCAGCCATGGGGTGGTTGGGTTGGTGGGTGCAGGTGTCCCAGAGATGTTCTCTGAAACGATCCTCAAGGAGACGTCCTGTCTCCCTGACATAGAGGAGACCACACCAGATGCAATGGATGCAATAGATTACATTGGTAGAAGTACAGGTAAATTTCTCAGGGATCCCTTGGGGCCTTGGATGGAGATGAGGGGAGTGGTGTGGGTGCAAGTTTTGCACTTCCTGTGGTGGCAGGGAAAGGTGACAGGAATGGGGTGTGGGCTGGAGGGGGGTGTGGACCTGACAAGGATTCGCGGAGGGAATGGTCTTTTCGGAACACTGATAGGGGTGGTGGGGTCCGTTTGGAGGTGGCGGAAGCGGAGGAGGATGATGCGATGTATGTGGAGGTTGGTGGGGTAGAAGGTAAGGACCAGGGGGTTCTGTCCTTGTTGCATTGGAAGAGGTGGGGTTCAAGGGTGGTGGTGCATGAAGTGGAGGAGATGCACTGGGGGGCATCGTCAACCACGTGGGAAGGGAAGGTGCAATCGTGGAAGAAGGAGGCCATCTGGGACTTTCTGAGGGGCTATTGATCATCCTGGGAACAGATGTGGTGGAGGTGGAGGAATTGGGAATAAGGGATGGCATTTTTACAGGAGGTAGCATGAGAGGAGGTGTAGTCTAGGTAGCTGTGGGAGTCGGTTGGCTTGTAGTAGATATCTGTGGTTAGTTGGTTGCCAGAGATGGTGATGGAGAGGTACAGGAAGGGGAGGGAGGTGTCTGAGATGGTCCAGGTGAATTGTTCAACCTCCTTGTGGGAGCATGAGGCAGCACCGATACTGTCATCGATTTAGCAGAGGAACAGGTGGTGGGTGGTGCTGGTGTAACTATGGAAGATGGACTGTTCCACATGTCCGACATAGTTGGGTCCCATGCGGGTGCCCATGGTTTGGAGGAAGTGGGAGGATTGGAAGGAGAAGTTGTTGAGGGCGAGGACCAGTTCAGTCAGGCAGATGAGGGTGACGGTGGAAGGGTACTGGTTGGGATGGTGTGAGAGGAAGAAACGGACGGCTTGGAGACCTTCGTCGTGGCGGATTGATGTGTACAGTGACTGGATGTCCATGGCATTGGGAACCAGGGTAGCGAAAATCTTGGAGGAGGTGAAGGGCATGTTTGGTGTCACGAATGTAGATGGGGAGTTCCTGGACTAAGGGAGACAGGACAGTAAAGATCAAAGTGTCATACAACTGATGTGATGTATTAAACAAACCTAGATTGCTGTTAAATCTTTAATCACTTAGAATGGGTTTTGATTGATTAATATGCATGTCCCAGAATTTCTTTCAAGTCACAGTCCCGAGATAACTTAAGGTTTTATCAGTATAAAACAAAAGGTGACATCTCACCTGAGACAATGCATTAAAGATGAACGGTTAGAGTCTGTCTGTATGCTAACATTGAGTCAGACTGGTTCTATTTCCAAAGTAGCAATTTATAAAATATCATATGGACTGACTGCCTACAGATTGTTTGCTTTTTGAACAAAATATCTGCAAATACAAATTTACCGCATTGACTTATATGTGTGCATGTGAGGGAGACAGAGAGAGAGAGAGAGAGACAGAGACAGAGACAGAGACAGAGAGAGAGAGAGAGAGAGAGAGAGAGAGAGAGAGAGAGAGAGAGAGAGAGAGAGAGAGAGAGAGAAAGAAAAAGTGTGTGTGTCGCAGAGAGGGAGACAATGTGTAAGTGTGCACGTGACTGTGTTTG
This sequence comes from Chiloscyllium plagiosum, assembly GCF_037043375.1. Lineage (NCBI taxonomy): Eukaryota > Metazoa > Chordata > Chondrichthyes > Orectolobiformes > Hemiscylliidae > Chiloscyllium > Chiloscyllium plagiosum. Next base: position 38,431,638 of record NW_028270183.1, read on the forward strand.
TGTGTGCATGCATGAGCTTGATAGAGTGTATGCACGAGTGTGATGGAGTGTGTGTGAGAGAGAGACAGACAGACAGAGAGAGAGACACAGAGAGAGAGCGCATGTGTGCGAGTGTGATCTTGTGTAAGAGTGTGTGTGTGTAAGTGAATAGTGTAGTGGGGATGCCTGTAGTGGGAAATGAACCCAAGATCCTGCTTGAGGCTGTTCTCATGGGTACCGAACTTGGCTATCAGCCTCTGCTTGGGTGTCCTTTTCTGCAGCATGCCTCAGGGTGTCCTTTTCTGCAGCATACGAGATAGACAACGTTGGCCGAGTCACATGAGCACCTGGCATGCATGTGATGGGTGATGTCCCCAAGTAATGGAAGTATCCATGTTGACACTCTGACATGTCTTGCAGTGGTTGCCATGACAGGGTTGTATCATGTTGTGGTTGATGTTGTCCTGAAGCTGGGCAGTTTGCTGCGAACAATGGTCTGTTTAAGGTTTGGTGGTTGTTTAAAGGTGAGAAGTGAAGGTGCAAGGGAGATCTTGGCGAGATGCTCATCCTCATCAATAACGTGTTGCAGGCTACGCAGAACATGGCGTAGATTCTCCAGTCCCGGGAAGTGCTGGATGACAAAGGGTACCCTACTGGTCATATCCCGTATCTGTCTCTTTGAGGAGGTCATTACAGTTTCTTACTGTGGCACGGATGAACTGGCAATTGAGGAGTTGAGTATCGTATCCTGTTCTTATGAGAGCATCCTTCAGCATCTTCAGGAGTCTGTTGCATTCCTCCACATCTGAACAGATCTTGTGCACGCATAGAGTTTTTCCGTAGACGTTTTAAAATGTTCAGGGTGGAATCTAGAGAAGTGCAGCATCATGAGGTTATCTATGGGCTTGTGGTAGAGTGAGGTACTGAGGTGCCTGTCCTTGATGGAGATGCATGCATCCAAGAATAAGACTTATTCTAAAGAGTAATCCATGGTAAGTCTAATGATAGTGATATCAACAAGTTTCATCCTATGTAATTGTTTCAGGTGACTCTTCGCCATGTCCAGAGGAAGAAAATGTCATCAATGTACCTGGGGTATAGTGTTGATTGGAGTTCGTGTGCAGCAAAGAAGTCTTGTTTGAACTTGTGCATGAAAGTGTTGGCATATTGGGATACAAATTTGGTCCCCATGGCTGTTCCCTGTGTCCGGATAAGGAATTGGTTGTCAAAGGTAAGGACGTGGTGGTTGAAGATGAAGCAGATGAGTTGTTGAGGATGGTGCTTGGAGATTGGCAGTTGTTTGGTATTGAGTATTGAGACTGTTGCAGCAAGGCCGTCATCGTGGGGGTTGCTGGTGTAGAGTCCATTGTGATGAGGAATGTTTCTGGTTTGACTGGTCCATGACTGCTGAGTTTCTGGAAGAAATCTGAAGTGTCGCAACAGAAGCTGGGAGGCCCCTGTACAATAGGTTTCAAGATGCCCTCAATTAGCCAGATAGGTTCTCACACAGGGTCCTGCTGCCTGATATGATAGGATGTCCACGTGTGTTGACTTTGTGTCATACAGATGTACAGCATGGAAACAGACCAACCCGTCCATGCCAACCAGATATCCTAACCCAATCTAATCCCACCTGCCAGCACCGGCCCATATCCCTCCAAACTCTTTCTATTCATATACCCATCCAAAATGCCTCTTAAAATGTTGCAATTGTACTAGCCTCCATCACTTCCTCTGGCAGCTCATTCCATACACGTACCACCCTCTGCATGAAAAAGTTGCCCGTTAGGTCTCTTTTATATCTTTACCCGCTCACCCTAAACCTATGCCCTCTAGTTCTGGACTGCTCCACCCCAGGGAAGAGGCTTTGTCTATTTATCTTATCCATGCCTCCCATAATTTTGTAAACCTGTATAAGGACACCCCTCAGCCTCCGATGCTCCAGTAAAAATAGCCCTAGCCTATTCAACCTCTCCCTATAGCTCAAATCCTCCAACCCTGGCAACATCCTTGTAAATTTTTTCTGAACCCTTTCAAGTTTCACAACATTTTTCCAATAGGAAGACCAGAATTGCATGCAATATTCCAACAGTGGCTTAACCACAGCCGCAACATGACCTACCAACTCCTGTACTCAATACTCTGACCAATAAAGAAAAGCATGTCAAACGCCACCTTCACTATCCTACCTACCTGCGACTCCACTTTCAAGGAGCTATAAACCTGCACTCCAACGTCTATTTGCTCAGCAACACTCCCTAGGACCTTACCATTAAGTGTATACGTCCTGCTAAGATTTGCTTTCCCAAAATGCAACACCTCGCATTTATCTGAATTAAACTCCATCTGCCATTTCTCAGCCCATTGGCCCATCTGGTCAAGACCCTGTTGTAATCTGAGGTAACCCTCTTCGCTGTCCACTACACCACCAATTTTGGTATCATCTGCAAACTTACTAGTTGTACCTCTTATGCTCGCATCCAAATCATTTATTTAAATGACAAAAAGTAGTGGACCCAGCACCGAGCCTTGTGGCACTCCACTGGTCACAGGCCTTGAGTCTGAAAAACAACCCTCCAGCACCACCCTCTGTCTTCTACCTTTGAGCCAGTTCTGTATCCAAATGGCTAGTTCTCCCTGTATTCCGTGAGATCTAACCTTGCTCACCAGTCTCCCATGGAGAACCTTGTCGAACGCCTTACTGAAGTCCATATAGATCACATCTACCGCTATGCCCTCATCAATCCTCTCTGTTACTTCTTCAAAAAACTTAATGAAGTTTGTGAGACACGATTTCCCATGCAGAAAGCCATGTTGATTATCCCTAATCCGTCCTTGCCTTTCCAAATACATATACATCCTGTCCCTCAGGGTTCCCTCCAACAACTTGCCCACCGAGGTCAGACTCACTGGTCTATAGTTCCCTGTCTTGTCCAGTGGCACCACGTTAGCCAATCTCTAGTCTTCCGGCACCTCACCTGTGACTATCGATGATACAAATATCTTAGCAAGAGGCCCAGCAATCACTTCTCTAGTATCTTCAGAAGGCAGTAGAAGTCCCCTATATGAGAGGTACTTGGGATGAAAGTGCATTGGGTACCCTGAAGCACTGGATCAAAAGTCTTAATCAATCTGCTTAGTTCACAGGTCTGTGCTTTGGTTGGATCATTCGGTAGTTGCCTGTTAATGCATTGTCTGAGTTAAGATGTCACCTTTTTTATACTGATACAATTTTAAGTTATCACAGGACGATGCTGTGAAAGAAGTTGTGGGATGTACATATTAATCAATTCAAACCTGCATCTCCATTCTCAGTGATTAAAGACTTAACAGCAGTCTAGGTTTGTTCAATAAATCACATCAGTTGATCTTTTACTACAAATTCTGTGTCCTATGATCCTGCCCCACTTGCTACCTGATGAAGGAGCAGCTCTCCGAAAGCTTGTACTTTCAAATAAACCTGTTGGACTTGTTGGTGTTGTGTGATTTTTAACATTGGTTACATAAGGCAGAGATACTGGTGGAAGGGTGTTTTTCTGACTGGAAATCTATGATCAGTGGTGTTCCACAGGGATCAGTGCTGGGGTCCCTGTTGTTTGTATTATATATAAATGATTTGGAGGAGAATGTAGGTGGTCTGATTTGTAACTCTGCAGATGATACAAAAATTGGAGAACTGTGGATAGTGAGGAGGATTGCCAGAGGATGCAGCAGGATCTTGGGTATCTTGGAGACTTGGGAAGAGAAATGGCAGATGGAGTTTAATCTGGACAAATGTGAGGTGATACATTTGGAAGATCTAATGTAGGATGGAAGTGTACAGTAAATGGTAGAACTTTAGAAGCATTACCATACAGAGGGATATTGGCATACAGGTCCACAGTTCCCCAAAAGTGCAACACAAGTGGATAAGGTGGTCAAGAACGTCTATGGCACATCTGCCTTCATTGTTCGGGGCTCCGAATGTAAAAGTTGGCAACTCAAATTGCAGCTCTATAGAACTTCAGTTAAACCACATTTGGAATATTGCATTTAGATATTGTTGCCACACTATCAGTAAGATGCAGAGGCTTTACAGAGAGTATGGAAAAGGTTTAGCAGGATGTTGCCTGGAGTATACTACCTTTTCAGAAAGATTGGACTAATTTGGTTTGTTTTCACTTGAATGTCACAGGCAGAGGGTTGACCTGATAGAAGTTTACAAAATTATGACAAGCATGGACAGAATGGATAGTGGGAATCTTTTTCTCACAGTAGAAATGACAATTACTCAGGGATGTAGGTTTAAAGTAAAAGGGGGAAGGTTTAAAGTAGATGTGAGAGGCACCAGTTTTTACACAGAAGGTGGTAACTGCCTGGAATGCACGAGAGGAAATGGTGAAGACAGCTACAATAGCAACGTTTAAGAAGCATCTTGACAGATGCATGAATAGGAAGGGAATAGAGGGATACAGACCATACAGAAAGATTGGTGGGTCAAAGGGCCTGTATACCTTTGTTTGTTTAATACATTTGAGATAACTATTCCGTGCATACTATAGTTATTTTGGTTTATGTAACTGGGGTTTAATAAATAGTTCCATATCACCATCCTACTCCATACATTCTTATTTAAATCTATTTTTATATCAAACCTCAGCACACACATATATTTTGCCCAATGTTTGTTTTCAGTGAAACACTGAATAATTTTGCTATGTTTCAGGTTTTATATTGTGACAAGTGTTGTTAGTGTTTAACTCATCCCTTAACAGGAGCTAAAACCACTGGACCTCTTACTTCCATCATGCTCTCTTGCCTCAGATAATCAAACGGCTTTTAAAACTCAAACTTGGCATCACTGAGCCATTTGCTTCCAATTTTATTTTATCGACTGCTTGCATTATTTTTGGCTGAACTTAATGGCAATGTGTTTCAGGTGCACTGATTGAATTCAGATTAAAAACCTTAAGGGGGCACTCAGCAAACCTCTACCATGCCAGGTTAACTCAACATTGTTGCAATTATGAAGCTAGTTCTGAAGTATTTTGCTCTGCTTCTATAACAACAAGGCTGAAAAGCGGAAGCTTTCATTGGAGATTCCATCTCATTGAGGAAGCTTCAGGTCAATCCACATCCAATAATCTGCACTGAAAACCCTGTTCACATTTTGAAAGCAATGTCAAACTCCACCATGGTAGCAGGGACATTTCCAATTCGAAAACTACAAAATTCTAAGTTTAAAAAAAATCTCAGCATTATAGAAAGAAAGTAAATTTGTTCTGTCTCCCAATGTTAATGAATCCTTGAAAAAAATTCCAGGATCCAATCTACCTATTCAGCAAAATCTAGTCAGTTCTACAGAATTAGAATACCTAGAGTGTGGAAACAGGCCCTTTGGTCCAACAGGTCCACACTGACCCTCCGAACAGTAACCCACCCAGACCCATTCCCCATATTTACTCCTGACCAATGCACCTAACTTATACATTCCTGAACACTATGGGCAATTTAGCATGGTCAATTCACCTAACCTGCACATCTATGAACTGTGAGAGGAAACCACAGCACCTGGAGGAAACCCAAGCAGACACAAGGAGAATATGCAAACTCCATACAGATACTCACCCGAGGCTGGAATCGAACCCAGGTCCTTGGTACTGTGGGGCAGCAGTGCTAACCACTAAGCCACTGTGCCGCCCTTTTCCTACTTACCCGATAGTCTACCCACTGGGCACTTCAGCACACTACCCACTTGGCATCTTTTAGAATTTGACTCCAACAGAATTAGAATGCCTACAGTGCCTACCTTGGGCTATAACCTATTTGTATACCATTTTTCAATGAAAACTGGAAATTAATTTTTGAGCTGTATTATTTATATTGTGAGCAGTGTTAATGTTTTTGCCCATGTTTGTTATTAATGGAGACTACAAACAGTTTAAAACAATCACACTGAACCTCAAGCTGATCAGGAATTAAGATAATCTCTAATTATAATATAATTTATAAATAAAATATTCCCTTCCTTTCCTCCTTCCCTTCTATAAAATGCTGATTCCTGCTGGGACATAGCCTTAGATGGAAATATTGGTTTTGCATTGAATGCCATGTCTTTACCAGCCAATCTTCACTATTTAGAGCATCTAAATGTGCAACCTTCACATGTATAGGTCAATAGTGATGGAAGACTGGTACTTTGAGAGGGCATCTCAGTATATCCCAATCTTGATCTCATCCAATATCTCCATGTATACTGGCCAGCTGATGTTAGTCGTCAAGAGCAGCAGTGCTGGGCAGAAGTCTACCCCAACCTACCACAGGGGTAAGATGGAAAATGGTGGTGGAACAGCTGGTGTCGAATTGCATAATGCAACAAAGAATGAGGAAGAAACCTTTTGATGATCCGTGCCTCTCAGCTTGTTGGTTTTTAAAATGTTCAACAAAATCCACGTCTGCATTAACTGCTTTGGATTTACGTGATTAACTTCAAGAAGTAAAGCTTACACTCAGAGTAAAGGAGAAACTTACAAATTCTTACAAAAATGAGCATTGGTAATGTGCCAGGTTATGTGTTTGAAGCTGATTCTGTGATTGTCTTTTCTTTTGGCTTTGTTTCCAAGGATTGGACCATACCCTTCCATTAGATTGGTCCATGTTTATGGGCAAAGTACAGGAAGGACTTACTATCTGTCAATCAACATGTTTGACCATTTTATGAATGCACTTTCCTTCGCCAACAAGTCCTTGGCTATGGGACTCAAACCCAAAGCTACTGCTCCTAGAATACGAATGTTACCTCGCTGCCACAAGATTTCATAATAGTGACATGCTAAAAATATAAAAATATAGTGGCAGTTTAGATGGCACTATGTTTCAGATGAAGTGTTTAATCGAGAGCCTGTCAATATGCTAGTTTGGATGTAAAAGATCCCATAATACCATACAAAGAGCAGGAGAATTCTTTTAGCATCCTGGCTAGTATTTGTCTCTCAATCAATACTTCCAAAAGCAGATTATCTCATTTATCTCACTGCTGTTTATAAAACTTGCTGTCGGCAAATTGACTTCAAGGATCAACTACAGAATGACAGTTGCGTTGAAATACTTCATTGGCTATGTTTTGATGAAATGAAAGGACTGACATAAACCGAAATAAAATGTTGATTTATTTCCTGTCAGAGAGAATGAAATCCCAGAGCAGCTCATATCATGATCTGAGGTGAATAAACCATTAATGAATGTATTAAAGAATGTTGTACCGTATCATTAAAAATATTACTACATACCTCTTCCCTCCACATTGTCCTAATTACACATTTTTAGGGCTGCCAAATTCAAATAATTCAATTCCCAAGCCAACGCTGAGCTTAATGGAAACTTCGCAAAATGTCAGAATTTCTCTTAAAAGTACATTCTTCAGATATCTTGCTCCTCTTTTTACATTGTACTCATCCATTAGCTATCTTAATGATATTCCTGACGATATCTTACTTCTTTGCTCTTTTAATGTGTTTCACTGCGGAAGGCCTCATTTTGCAACAGGTGTATCTTCTTCAAAGAACTTTTGACTCTGTGCCTAATCAGGAAAGGGTTTTCAGACGTTCAGCAGCAGTATCAGGCAGTGCCAGATCTAGCATGATCTTCCCCGATGTCAAGGAAACATTATAACTCCAGGGATACACACCACATGCACGAAAATAGATGAGGCTGAGTTGTTCACATTTTGGTTAGTGCAGACATGGGCAGAGTGTCATTCATCTGTGCCATAAACCTTTTGAGATTTTCTACATATCTGAAGAAAAGCATGCACAGAATTAGAGGAGAGAAGGTGGGCAGGAGCAGTACAAGAATCACTCCTTGGGAAGTTCAGCATGGGTTGAATGGCTCATTCCTGTGCTGTAATTTTATAACAGGCAAAACTTACCAGTTTAACAAGTTAAATATTCCACAGTGGCCTTTTTCTGGAAAATGATATGATATTGAGGATTTGGGACTACAGACATGTGGAAATGTAAAAGAATAATCCATACAGCAGAACGATTAATTTAGCATCAATAGACATGTTCCAAATTGAGAGGTTTAGGAGAGTAAATGAAGAGAAACAATTGGTGTTGGTAGAGTAGCCAGACGACTCACAAATTTAAGGTAATTGGCAAAAGAACCATTGGCAGCTGCGGTCTCTCAGAATCAATCATCTATCAGGCTGAATGAGTCTTCAGATGACTGAGGAGTCAATTTTGGATCCACAAGCTTTTCTGCAGTGGTGACAATAATGTTGCACAGGGAAATGTAATTCGCAGCCAACGGTTGGATTCATTTTCTTTCCTCTGCTGCTGCTGATTGAGCCACTGAGTCTCGAAGTTGCTTGTGCCTTGATTGATCAGGATGTGCCAAGTCGTGTGGGTAGACAGCAGCTTTCTCCTCCCTGTCAGTGGTATTAATGCCTCTTCTTTAGCATGAACTTGAGCACATGTCTGTAGTTATTACTTCAGTTTCCCATTAAGCATTGGCAATAGTGAAGAACTAGACAAGAGATTAACAACTTTTGTTTTTCAGACTTTCAAACACTGGGTGAGAAACATACTTGAAAAGGAAAAACCTGTGGGGCTGTAGGGAAAGGACGTAAGTGGTAGAAATTTCCGGTCTTTCAAAAAACTGACAATAGTCAATGGTCTCTTTCTGTGTTGTAGGACACTGCTTCACTGTAAGACAATTCTGAATGAAACTTAACCAAACCATCCTCCTAAAGCTGAAATGATTTGTTTCCTCAAAAGGTTTGCATCTCCCAGCAAGCTTGTCCAATTCCTGTACTCACACTCATCACTTCACATATGTTTTGACCTCTTTCAGTCCTAGTTGGGCCTCAGAGTTTTTAAACTGTAACAATCAATGGGCTTCCTTTTTTTTGGACCTGGTGCATAATGGCTAAACTTCTAGTTTAGAATCAAGAAATAAAATTGCATTACACACACTCCTTATTTCCTCAATTCTTTGGTCAGATAGCCTTAACCACTCAGCACCCCTGCCTTTCTGACCCTCATTATTCACTGCTTGACTGAACACTGGTCATCGAGATGACCCACCCATGCCCTGTGAGCATTTCTTCCCACCACACATCCCAGAAGTGAATCTGAGCCACATTGCTTCTGATCCAAGTATCCATCCCTCAACTAACATCTGCTCACAATCAGATTGCTGCTTGTGGGATCCTGCTTTGCAGAAACTGGCTGCAGCATCTCCAACTAGATAACACCCAATGAAGTGTTTTAAGTAGGACACCATAAGATGGTGAAAGTTACTATAGAAAGAAACATTTCATTTTTATTTTATCCTTTGAATCATAGAATTCCACATAGCCCACTGAGACAGTACCAACCCTCCAAAGGAGGGAGCCAACCCCCCACCCATCCCCATAATCCCACATTTACCATGCCCAATCCACCTAACCTGCACATCTATACACTGTGGAGGAAACTAAAGGACCCAAAGGAAACCCATGCAGACACAGGGAGAATGTGCAAAGTCCACCCAAGGCTTGAATCAAACCCAGTTTTCTGGCACTATAAGGCAGCATTGCTGACCACTGTTCCACCTTGCTGCCCTGGTGATGGCTCTTGTGACAGGAGTTTTACATCTGGTATCTTTAGAACTAATACAACTGGTGCTTTTGGAGCTAATGCAACTACTGCCACAATAACTATCTCCTCTAAATACTGCAGCCATAGTCAATGATTTCATTTTGAGAAAGAAAAGAGAATGATTTCTCTCTCATACACACACACACCTGATCATCTATTAAAACATTCCTACTGCAAAGAGTTCGTAAACCAACTTGCATGCATAACAGCACTCTTCTGGTAACATACTCCTCAGCAATTATGTGTGTCTCTCCTTTCATTTTCAGTGAATCCTTTCACAACCCACTTACTGCATCAACATTATGATAATTAAAATAGGCCGCTCAAGGAAGATAACAGTGAAAGCCAAACAACCTGTAATAGAAACTCCCCTTTCAGACATTCATGCACCAAGATTGAAGGGGAAAACTGAATGTAACATATAATCTGTGTTTGTCTTTTTTCGCAGCAGACGAGATGCAGTGGCATTATCTAAATGGAATATAGATCAGTGACAGGTGATTTATTCGAAGGAGTCCATTTGAATAGTGACTGACATATGTGGCTATGCTGGGATTGGTTTATGTAGCTAGATGAGAACAGCTCAGTGGTTTAGTTTGTATAGACCACGAATGTCTGATCTGTGTCCACTATTGCAATCTGTATATTTTGGCAGCAGTTTTACACCTGGTGCCTTTAGAACTAAGACAACTGCTGCCTCAATTACTAATACCTTGAAATGTTGCAACTATATTATCTGACTGACCAGGGTTGGTGATTCTATCTTTAGAAAGAGAATGATTTCTCATGCAGACACATGTATGTATATTTAACTGGTCATCTATCTAAACATTCTCACAGATATATGCTGCAAATAGGAGTAAGTCCGCAAAGAAAAAAATAACTTGTACGTATAATAGCTGTCTTGAACTATGAAGAGAGATTAAGTAAGCTGGAGTTGTTTTCCATGGAGCAGAGAAGGCTGAGGGGAGATCTGATTGAGGTATACAAAGTTCTGAGGTGCAGAGTCTGGGTAGATAGAGTTTTAAATAAGCTGGGAGGAAAATTTTAAGGCAAAGATAGAGGCGATTTATCAACTTTCTTCACTTAGAGGGTTGTGGGTGTCTGGAATGCATGGCCTAAAGGAGTGGGATAAGATTACTTACAGTGTGGAAACAGGCCCTTCAGCCCAACAAGTCCACACCGATCTGCTGAAGCACAACCCACCCAGATCCATTCCCCTACACCTAACACTATGGCCAATTAGCCTAACCTGCACATTTTTGGATTGTGGGAGGAAACTGGAGCACCCAGAGGAAACCCATGCAGACACAGGGAGAATGTGCAAACTCCACACAGTCAGTCGTCTGAGGCAAGGAATTGAACCCAGGTCTCTGGCGCTGAGGCAGCAGTGCTAACCACTGTGCCACCATGCCACCCACATTATTTTGAGATAGTTAAGAACTATTTGGATGAGCACTTGAAATGCTATTGCATACACGTCTATTGGCTAGGTCTCTTGGTTCAGTGGTAGTGCACCTAGCCCTGGGCCTGAAGATTCCAGGGTCAAGTTCCACCTGCCCCAAGCACTTGTCAAGCACTTCAGAAGAGGTTCGTTAAGATAACTGGCTATAAGGCTTTGGGCCACGTGCTCAAAAATGGGATTTAAGTAGATTAAGATTTAGATTAAAGTAGTTAATTCCCTTTCTAGATGTGATGTCATGAACATTGGTGTTAGTGAAGATTGCTTTACATTAGAGGACCATATCGAATAGCGGCAAATGGAATTTAATCTTGAAAAGTATGCATTTAGGAGGGGTCACAAGGTAAGGGAGTACCCATCACAAGTAGACAAGAAAAAGATTATTTGACGGCCAGTGATAACACATAAGCTCAACAGCCTCTTTCCATTCTGACTCGATAATATTCTCTGCCAATTGCTAGCTTTAAATTAATAAAACTCTTCTGTCTCATTTTGTCACTAAAATATGCACACGTCAGTCAAAAGCTTATTTTTCATAAACCATCACTCAAACCCCCACACATTCTCTCAACCTGCCACTCACTCAGTTTGGAAGGCATCAAGCCCACCAGAGGCTATGCAAGAGGGGGTGGATCATCACGAGGCGACCGCCAATCCCGGCGGACTAGACAGGCTCACGCCGCCCGTCTCCTAGCAGCGAGCCCGCTGTCAATCAGCGTAGCGCGCCGGCTGTATGCGTGCGTGAGGGTGGGAGGAGGAAGTGCGGGCCTTTGGGGAGGAAGGCGTGGGAAGGGCGGGGCTTGGGTCAGGGTGAAGGGGCGGACAAAAACAGTCATCCCTTCTCTTCCCCTCCCCCAAAATCCTCTCCTCCCACAACCAACCCACCTGTGCACGAGTCTGTGGATAAGCTGTCCATCAAAGCCGAGCCCGGCGGAACCATCCAATGGAGAGGGGGGAGAGAGGGGTGGGAAAGCATTCGGGCCGTCACTCGTAGCAACGGATTGACCAATGGGGTGAGAGAATGTGAGGGGTGTCGGGGACAGGGAGGCGCTGGAGCGCATCTTTCTCTCTCTCTTTTCACCCTCTCTCCAGCTGCAGTTCGAGTGCCGTCAAAACAGTCGCGAGCGAACGAGCGAGAGGGAGGGGGTTGTCGAGTCGTGGCGGCGACGGTTAAAATTCAAATCGCTGCAACGTTCGACTTGGTGTTGGGCGAGTCAGCCCCCGGAGGAGGTCCGATTTATTACTAAGAAAGAAAGAAAGAGAGAGGGAGAAAAAAAAGATCATATTTGACTGGATTTAAAACAAAAAGACCAGTGACATCTCAAGAAGGGAGCAGAGTTTTTAATTTTTTTTTCAAATTATTTATTCCATTTCCCTTCTCTCCCTCTTCACTCCATCTGGCCACTCAGTCAGGGTCTTTTGTGTGTGTGTGTGCGCGCGTGTGAGAGAATTTTTTTTCATTTTTGTGGCCGGTGTGTGATGGAGGACCAGTCCCGGCTGCTGCAGCCTCACCCCGGGGTGGCTCTGGCGGTACACTCGCTCCCTCCTCATTCTCAGGCGGACGGAGGCGACCCCGAGGGACGGAAACAAGACATCGGAGACATCCTGCAGCAGATCATGACCATCACTGACCAGAGCCTGGACGAGGCTCAGGCCAGGTCAGTACACACTCTTTTCACACCCCATCCCCTTCTCTCCCACAGCCTTGTTCTCCCTACCACTCCCCACCGCCGCCTTTCCAACTTTAGGAGCCAGTTTAAACAAGCATACATCACACAAATAAATCCACATTCTCTTCTCTCTCCAACCTCACTCCGCCAAGCCACCCGAAATCAAAACAGCATCCCCCTAGAAACAAAATAAGAAAGTTTGCTTCCTCAATCCTTTAAGTCGGGTTTCAACTTTTATCCATTCTACTTTGTTGTATGTGCGTGTGCTGGTCAAAGCTGCATTTTTTGCAGAAATCTGTATTTGCTGTTAATTCCACGATCACTTTATTTTCTGAGTGAGGAATGAGAGAGATCATTACCACCCAACCCCCAACATGAAGGACCTTGCAGTCTGACTTTCACACAATGATTTACATTTAGATGGTTGCAGTTATGCTTTGTACAAAAAAACCTGGTTCCATTAATATTGCCTGTCCCCTCCATCCCTACTCCACCAATATCCAAAAGCTTGTGAATGAAAAGCCCTTTCAATTTATTGTATTTATCATTCGGGACTCATTTTTGGCTCCTTCAACATCAAAACCAGTTTCTAAATAATAACCAAAAGTAAATCCCAGTTATCCCACTTATACAGGAGTGGAAGGGATGATGTCGGCTTTCATTGTGATTTTAGATCCACCTTTAATTAAAGAGGGGCACTAAAATGTTCACATTGCTTGGAGGGGGTGGTTATTGGGTGCAGTTAGATCCATAACTAAAATGTTTAGCCAAATGCTAATTAAATTTCTATTTGACTAATGTACCTTTTGACCTTTTAATCAAATTGTCTAACGGGTTAGTGAGAAGGAAGATAGCAGCAGGCAAGCAGTATCTTCAGCAATTGGTAGTGTTTTGTGATATAAAAATTGCTTGGAGTTGCAAGTAAATGGATTGTCAGATAAAATGTAGCTTGTACAGAATTCCCAAGGGATTGAAAGAAAGTGAATACAACAAGAGTAAAAAGTTTCTTCAAGATGCAGTCTTGGCAACTGTAATTTGTTTGCAGTTGGAAGAAACTGAGTAAGTTGCTTACTGCAGTGAGCTGATTATTTTGGTTAAATTGAAAGGTTTTGTGGTGGAGTGAATTTAGCTTTGAGTTTTGTACGGAATGTCCTTATGTACTCTCAAACCTTTCGATGCCCTCTACAGCCTGAAATGAAACAGCCATTAATATTTCTGATTATTGGAACAGATAATGACAATTTAACTTACTTTAAAAATCATCTACATTGGCTGTACTCTTATATATGAATTATTTTTCACTTAGTATTTAAGTATATTTTTCCAATAGTGAAACAGTGATTTAGATCTTTACTTTTGATGTCATTTCATTCTGAGCATATTGCTGAATGTTTTGAAGAAGTAATGTGAATATGAAAGAAATTTGGACCACCTGACTAAATTAGCTCAGCCCATACATTAAAACATATGTTTGCTGATGCATATTTCCCCCATTTTCTGTTTCACTCACTGTGTTTTGTGGCAGTTATGAACAGCAGGAAAATGAATTGTGAATAATTAAGTAGTTATAATCTTTCTTGGTTTTGGCTATATTGTGGATTTGTGCATCGAAATTGCAGGTTGTCCAAAATGCCAAATTTGATGCTGTCACTGCCACTCATTTCAAATTAAGTTAAATAGATTTAATGGTGGATCAGTTAAATTAAGGTAAGAGAAACAAAGTTGCCAGTGAGCTTTTTTGAATAGCAGTGCTAGGTCATTTTATTAGAAAAACACTATTTATGTCTGTGTTCATATTGGAATGTACTATTTTATACTAAGTGCACAATGATTTAAATGAGCACAATGGTACCAAATGAAACCATAAATTCTTTTTGCACTTTAAGCCCGTTGACTATATACTTTTAAAGACTAATTAATTGATCACAAATGTTAATCAACATATAATTAATCTATTCATTAACTTGTCATCAAGCCAGTCAGTATTAGCATTGTGACTGGATGGATTATGAGATTAGAGAAAGGGAAGTGAAATGGAGCTTATGATCAAAGTGAAATGAGTGAAGCTTTGACATAGACCCACTGTTCTGACTCTGTTTCATTAGAAAAGTGAGAGTTGTATTACCACGCTATAAATATACAATGTCATTTATTAAAAGCTAATTAATTTAATGAGATGTAACCATGTTATACAATATATTGAGCTCAGGCTTAACCCAGCAGATGTATTGTAATATTTACAAATCTGGTTAATTTTTAAAGTAAGTTTTATGACTAAATCGTGAACTATGGTGTTGTGGCTTAAGATCAATCTGTAAATATAGGATTTCAGGTTTTCAAAAGGTTTTTTTTAACAAGTTGGTAAACGTAAACCAATTATTTTACTTTTTTTACAATTGCTTTTGGAAGGCACAGACTGAATTTATCTTGATTTCTAGGGTAGTATCTAGTTAGATTGTTTACATTGGTTTAAATGTAAACATTGTTGATTATGTTTCCTGTTACCTTCTTTGAATGACCTGCTTTATTTCAGGTACTTAAGCAATAAAATATCGCTTGAACAAAAATGACATTTTTTTTGCAAGAAAAGGAAATTCTTAGATCTTTCATTTGGAGTGTATAACATTAATTTTAAATGTAATATTTCCCTGGATTTGTCTATATGATTGGCTATGTTTGAATAAGGTATTTAATTTCTTGCCATAAGCTGTTAGATGTATTATCTTCATTGCTTAAACAACATATATATGTGACTTGATTTAAGATTATCTGCTTTATCTTGCTTTTGTGTTTGTGTGAAAAACAAGTTTTTGTCTTGATCTGATTACATTGTATTGAAAATTATTTTGAATTCTGCATGTTGAGATCATGAAAGATCCTAAAAGATTTGGCACAAGCCTCTTCTATTTCAGCATATGTTGGCTTGATTTTTATCCCTTCCATGATAGCAATGATTTTGTTTTGCTTAGAGGTCTCACCACATTGTAATTAAGTATTTATAACCGAGAATTATCAAGTACACATTATTTAAAGAATTTTGGCTGAAGTACTTAAACTGAAATGTGCTGAAGAAACGGCATTATTTGTGGTAGTGTAGTAGGAATTAAATATTTCAATTTTGATGTGTATTTGAGCATCATAAATTTACCATAAATCTGCTTAGTCCCGTTTCATACTGAATTCACCTTGAAATTTAAAATGCACCAGCCTATTTCTATATAATTACCACAGCTCATCTTATTTATTTTCAGTATCTTCACTTTAATATTGCTTAACTTACGGAAAACAACAATAATGAGTAAATACTAGGCCAGTTTCAGTGGCTGACAACTGTTTTCCTTCAATCAACTGAGCGGAGCACTTGTGTGTGATATCCAGCTAGCTTTCTTGGTCACCCCCTTGGGGCTGGGATTGTTTATTTATTAATTAATGTTTATTTATCTGTATATCTATCATGTTTATTTACACTGACATTCTTTGTACTGTTGCATTCGTTGTCTGAGGATGTTTGTAGATCCACGAGATTTACGAGTGATGCACAACTGACCTGAGGTGATTGGTCTTGCAAAATGATAATCTACTGCAAGCACCTTTAGTTGCAACATTTTAAGAAGTTTCAGTGGAAGACGTTTTGAATATTCCTGTATTTTCACTTTTAGAAGTTGTTTTGTACATTGCAATTGGAAATAGCAGATTTACAATCTGGCCGATTTCAAGATTATTTTAGTTTACAGCTGCAGTGTAATTTTTGAGCTTGACTGTCGAAATAGGTTGTTAGGTTGTTTAGCTTCTAATTTACTTAAAGTTTTGTCTTTGGTGAAAATTCTGAAGAGAAACAAAAAGCGTAAATAGTGTTTTTTGTCTGACCTGTTTCGCTTTCAAACTACAGTATTTCAAAACTGTAAAATACCATTAGAAGCATTGAAATTATGATTGGCATCTTTTCAAACTCTCCAGAAACTGCTTTTCTTTAGATAGTAAATGTCATTATGTTTTTGCATTTGCTTTGGCGAAAATGTTGGTATTTCTGATTTAATTCTTTGTTCTCTCTGTAGTTATGCAAGAGAGCTGCCTTAGGTATAGACAATTGCTTCCTAATGAATTGCATTTTAAGCATTTAATTAAACTTAATTGACAATAATGGTTTAGAAATTATTTGCTTTTATGAAATTTTAATGTCCTGATAGTATAGAGTACTTGATTCTTTCGTTAGTTATCTAACAGTTTCAGTTAAAATTTCAGTAAACAGTAAGCGTTCTTCTATCAGTTTCCAAACGTGCCCCGCGTTGCACCCGTTTGAAACTCGACTGCGGGCTAACTGATGTGAACTATTGTAACATAGGCATTGCAGTGGTTTGAAAGGGGGCTTGAGTACTGGGATTTTATATTAACCGCAATATCAATTATGGGAAAAATGTTCGTTCAAAATTTGATAAATAAAAGACCAGGCAAATGATTCTAATTGAAGGGTCATGATTTTGGGTATATAGTTAAAAATCGACTTTCTGCTTCAAAAATATTGTGAATCCTGATATTGAGATATTTAATTTTCAGCATCCCAATTGGTTAAGAGTATCTTTGCATTTCAGGGGTTTCAAACCCAGTACTCAAGGTGTTAACGGTACGCAGTTAAGACAAATCTTTTAAATGAATACTTTTAAAGATGTGTGGCGAATTAAAATGTTGGATTACAGAGTATTAAACTTTCAAACCCGCATCTAAGATTTAATTTTATTATAAACGTTTTAACTATTGTCTTTCATTTAGTGTAAAATTACTAAACCGCTGTAGCGATCTTCAGCCCGAATGTTACCTACACGAACACGTAGACCGTAATGTAGGAAAATAGATTTAAGCAATGGATCAGCTTAGCTGCCACTTATTTAACACACTTGAAACTCTTAACTGACGAGATGAAAATGTTTGAAAATAACAAGCTAACCTTTTATAGGCGGTAAATGAGGTCCACATCCTTGGAAATTTAAGATAATAAGAAACGCGAATAAAGATTTAAAGTATTTAATATTTTAGTGTAGAACAACTCCGTGCCAATATAGTGTGTTTTGCGTCTCTAATAGGTTGTCACCGAGCAACAATGACCTTTAGGCAGTTAAACACTTCTCATTGTGCGCTCGCTGCAGCTTTTGTTGAAATTTATAGATTTTTGTAGTCTTGCCTGCTTGGAGTGTGTTGAGTTATGATCTATTTTCACCTAGAGTCCAAGGTGTTTTAATGTCTTTGGATATAAGCGAAATTTGGGAGCCATTTCCAGTCGTTGCTGAATGTTTTCAGGTCCAGTCGCTGTCAGTTGCACTGTCTGGGAAAGCTTATTTGTTATTTTGAGTTTAAATGTTTTACATTGGTGATCTTCCAAATATTGCGGATTCTGATTGTTTTGCCTGATGGGAACTCGGCGTTTGCTGTTCTCATCCTTTGTAGGAAGAGATCCTAACATGCTTTTAATTACTTTTGCAGAAAACACGCGTTAAACTGTCATAGGATGAAACCGGCTCTCTTCAGTGTTTTATGCGAAATCAAAGAAAAGACAGGTACAGTCTAAGCAAATCCGCTTAAAGTCATTTCTGAATGCGCGAGTCAGAGAGACAGAACCTCCCTAACTCGCCATGTTAATACGATCAGAACCTGGCAGTCCGGGGCGGACAGGCGCCAGCTATATGTCAACCCGAGTGGGGCGGAACCACCACTTATGGCCCCTTTAGCAGATATCTGGCATTTTTCGCTGTTTATCTTGGTTTGTCTTCCTTGGCTTTGGTTTATTTTTTTTCAAACGACGTGATTTTGACGAAATCGGGAAAAGTAATGTTTTGAGCAAAAGTGCTACTGCGACTTTCAGTTTGTTGGCTTCTGAATTTAATTATGTTGAATTGAGTTACACGCATTTTGTGATTTATATAAAAACGAGAATGGTGTAAATAAAATTGTGTAGATCTTTCATATGTTGGCAATAGTAAAATTTCAGTAAAATGATTACGTGTGAAAGTGGAACCCAGAAAAGCATTGGTAGGCTGAAAATGGCAGAGCTTTGCAAGAGCACAATAGCAGCAGAAATGTCAAGACAAAAGCATTCCCGTTTCCTTTTATTATCTGACGATTAGCAATCACTTCACAAAGTTTGGGCCTTTTATCTGTTCTAAAGATTGTTAATGAGCCTACGGAGAAGTCTTTTTTATTAGTTTGGGGTTGGAGCCAAAATAAAGGCGGTTGAATTGCTGTTCTCAGGCGTTGTTTAAAGAGTTTAAAAGACCATGGTTTTTTAAAAAAAAATGGTTTAAAGAGAATAACTGCTATCCTCGAGGCGAATATTTTTCTCCATATCTTACGAAGTGTGATCTGAGACAGTATTTGAGAATAATATAGATTAACTATGCTGCTAAAATAAACAAAATGAGAATTAATCATTTATTTACAGTCAAAAATATCTAAAGATGTGGTCACAATTCACATTTGAATTTTTTGCAGGAGAGTTTCAGGTGAACTCACTTCAACCTAAATACGTATAATCTAAAGCCTATTTTGGGAAGAATGTCAACAAATTGCAAAATTTGGGGTAAATGTAGCTGAGATCTGCATGTCTTAGGCTCAGAAAATTAATTTATGCTATACTTGATGAGTTGTATGAGGAGATTTGTAAGGACTACTGCAGAAATAACTGTAAAAGTTTGTGGATTTTTTTTTGCAAGAGTCTATTTGGGTACGATATCAGACTGGAATTCTTTTGTTTTCAAAACATATGGATGTGCCTTTATTTCAATCAATATGTAGCTTTTTGTATTTTTGCTGTGTTGTATTAGTATGGTATTGGAGCTACTCATTGCTTCATTTCATTTTTTTCAGATGTTTGAATTTAGTCATTTACAGTATGGAATAGACTTGTACACTGTGAAATACGACCGGATGTCTTGAAGTAAAAGCATTTAGTTTAATAAAATGAAACAACAAAATAAGTGATTTTCTGCTGCAGAAATTACACATTCTGGACCAAACTGATTTAGTTTTCCCACACCTTCATCAGTAAACTGAAAAGCTGGAACAATTGCTGAAATGTTGCATCACCTTCAATTGTGGCAGCTTGCAGTCGTCAGGAAATCTGTACATCTGATAGTTTCACCAATACTAAATTTTTGAAAAATTCTGGTGGAGGAAATGGAAATCTCAGAGTTTTACCATTGTCTTTTAGTTCCAGTGTCATACAGTATTTTTTACTGATCATATATATAAAACCAACCTTCAGATGAATGGAATATGATGTGATCCATGTCTTTATTATTCAGCCTAACTGGCTCAATTGAAAATGGGTTGTGGCCAGCCTGTGCGAAGTCATCCCAATGCTGGCCATGACAAAGCAAAGCTCAGTTAGTTTTTTATTTTAGTGCAAGGAATATTTTTGTAGTTAGCGTCTTTACTAAAATAATTTCTCTAACCATTTTGATGTTCTTCTGCTGGTTTCAACTGATTCTCAACCTGAAAAGAGAATTAAGTTTCATGCAATGGATGGACTTTAGTCCCTTTCACTACTTGTCACTGTGTCAGATTGCTGCAAGAATGTGATGTGAAATGTGTTTTCGATAGTTTTGAAGCTAGTTCCTGACGAAGCTGATTGTACAGTAAGCAGCAACTTTTATTCTGCACTAATTGGCATTTTGCTCATGGCTGGTATAAGTGGGAAAACTGTTTATGGAACAGAAGGGCATGTATATTTGAATTTGAAACTAAGACACACTATTCAAACTAAGTTAAAGAGTTTCACTGTTACTGTACAGAGATCAAGAATGCTTGATGCTGGAAATGGATGGAGAAAATGTGCTCAATTTTCTGGCATTGATATCTACCACATTGGTGAGCACAGAATTCACATGCGATTTTAAAAAGTCTTACAGTAAGTTGCGTGTACTTGCATGTTGAGCAGTACTGCTGTATAAGATTGATAATAAGGGATCCTAGCAATCTAAAAGGAAAACCAAAGATGTTAGAACTATGCAGGAGGTTTATTAGAATGTTTGAATGAATGGTCTCTGTTCAAAATGGCAACCTTATTTTTTATTTTCTTGAATGCTGACAAATCTACACAATTCCAACTGTGGTATTGAATCATTAAAACCAGAAAGATCCCAGATTTTGTCACTGAGCGACACAGT
The DNA here is from genome assembly GCF_037043375.1 of Chiloscyllium plagiosum. Lineage (NCBI taxonomy): Eukaryota > Metazoa > Chordata > Chondrichthyes > Orectolobiformes > Hemiscylliidae > Chiloscyllium > Chiloscyllium plagiosum. The sequence goes on from NW_028270183.1 coordinate 38,452,525, forward strand.
TTTAGATAAGATCATAAGATGTAGGAGCTGAAGGAGGTCGCTCAGCCCATCGAGTCTGCTGTGCCATTTAAGTACGTGGCTGATCAGATAATCGTCACTATTCTGCCTTATCCCCAAACCATTGATTCCTTAACTGATTAAAAATCAGTGTATCTCAGTCTTGAAATTATTTAACAACCAAACCTTGACAGCTTCTTGTGGTAAAGAATTCCACAGATTCACTACTGACTTAGAAGAAATTTCTCCTCATCTGTGTTAAATAGGCGACACCTTATTCTGCCCTCTGGTTCTAGACTCTCCCACAAAAGGAAACAATTTTTCCGCAACTACCCTGTGAAGTCCCCCAAGGATGTTATGTATTTCAATAAAGCCATCTCTCATTTTCCTAAACTCCAATGAGTTTATTCAATCTTTTCTCATAAAACAGTCTCTTTTCATACCTGGAATCAAGTTGGTGAACATTCTCTGGACTTTCTGCACTGCTAGTATGTCTGTCTTTATGTTTATTCATTTGTTCAATGTGGGCATCACTAGCTAGCTACCATTTATTGCCTGTCCCTAGTTGCCCCTGAGAAGATGATGGTTAGCTGCCTTCTTGAACACATGCTGTGGGTTGGCCCATGTGTTATTAGGGAGGGAATGCCAAGATTTTGACCCGATGACACTGAAAGCATGACGACACATTTCCAAGTCAGGATAGTAAGGAACTTGGAGGGGAACCTAAAAGTGGTGGTGTTCCCATACATCTGCCCTTGTACTTCCAGATGGAAGTGGTCATGACTTTGGAAGGTGTTGTTTGATGACCTTTGGTGAATGTCTGTAGTGCGTCTTGTAGATCGTACACATTTGCTACTGAGTGTCATTGCTGAAGAGAGTGGATGTAGTGCCAGTCAAGCAGGCTGCTTTGTCCTGGATGATGTCAAACTTCTTGACTGTTGGAGTTGTACCCATCTAGGCAAGTGGGAAGTATTACATCGCACTTCTGACTTGTGCCTTGTAGATGGTGGACAGCTCTGGGCAGTGAGGAGCTGAGTTACTCGCTGCAGTATTCCTAGCCTCAAACAGTAGCTCCAAGAGCAAGTTAATGTGGTGAGTCCAGTTGAGCTTCTGGTCAACGATAACCCCCAGGATGTTGTTAGTGGGGAATTCCATGATGGTAGCCAAGGGCTGTGGTTAGATTGTCTGTTATTGGTGATGGTTATTACCTAGCATTTGTATGGTGTGTTATTTGCCACTTGTCTGGCCAACCCTGGCGATTGTCCAGATCTTGTTGCATTTGAACATGGACTGCTTCAGTAACTGGGGAGTCGCGAATGGTGCTGAACATTGTGCAATCATCCATAATCATCCCCACATCCTTATGATGGAGGGAAGGTAATTGATGAAGCAGCTGAAGGTGTTTGGGCCTAGGACCTTGGTTCCTGAAAAACTTCTGCAGAAATGTCCTAGACCTAAGATGATTGACCTCCAACAACCATGACCATCTTCCTATGTGTCAGGTATTACTCTAACAATTGAGAATTTGCCCCGATACCCGATTTCCAGTTTTGCTGGAACTTCTTGATGTTACACTTGGTCAAATTCAGCCTTGATGCCAAGGTCTGTCACTCCGCTCACCTTTTGAAATTCAGCTCTCTTGCCCATGTTTGAACCAAGGCTATAATGAGGTCATGAGCCCAGTAGCCCTGGTGGAACCCAAATTGGATATCACTGTGCTGTTAATGCTGAGTAGGTGCTGCTTGATAGCACCATTGGTGACGCCTTCAATCACTTCACTGATGATTGAGGGTAGGCTGATGGGATGGTAGTTGGCTGAGTTGGATTTATCCTGCCTTTATGTACAGGTCATACCTGTCAATTTGGGTAAGAAGACCATGAGAGTTTACAATATTTCAGCTATGGTTTGACTAGTGTCTTGTTTAGTAATCCTCCCTGTTTTTGTACTCTTCTCCCTCTGAAATAAGCATCAACATTGCATTTGACACAAGGGGTCAAAGGACTTCTTCCATATTCTACAATTCTGATTGCCTTCCCTATTACCTGCTGAATGTATATGCTAACTTTTTGTGATTCAAGTGCAAGAGCTCTCAAATAGAATATAGAACAGTACAGCGCAGAACAGGCCCTTCAGCCCTCGATGTTGCGCTGACCTGTGAACTATTCTCCACTCGTCCCCCTACACTATCCCAAAATCATCCATGTGCTTATCTAAGGATTGTTTAAATCTCCCTACTGTGGCTGAGTTGACTACATTAGCAGGTAGGGCATTCCACACTCTTATCACTCTCTGCGTAAAGAACCTGCCTCTGACATCTGTCCTAAATCTATCATCCCTCAATTTGTAGTTATGCCCCATTGTACACGCTGATGTCATCATCCTAGGAAAAAGACTTTCACTGTCAACCCTATCTAATCCTCTGATCATCTTGTATGTCTCTATCAAATCCCCTCTTAGCCTTCTTCTTGACAGGTTCAAGTCTCTCAGCCTTTCCTCATAAGACCTTCCCCCAGACCAGGCAATATCCTGGTAAATCTCCTCTGCACCTTCTCCAATGCTTCCACATCCTTCCCAAAATATGGGGACCAGAACTGTACACAATATTCTAAGTGTGGCCGCATTTTGTATAGTTGCAGCATGATATTGCGGCTCTGGAACTCAATCCCTCTACCAATAATACCTAACACAGCATATGCCTTCTTAATAGCGCTACTATTAAGTGGCAACTTTCCGTGATCTATGTACATGGACTCCTAAGATCCCTCTGCACATCCACACTACCAAGAATCTTTCCATTTACCCAGTACTCTGCCTTCCTATTATTCTTCACAAAGTGCATCACCTCACATTTAGCTGCATTGAACTCCATTTGTCACCTCTCAGCCCAATTCTGCAGTTTATCCAAGTCCCCCTGCAACCTGTAACATTCTTCCACACTGTCCACTACTCCACCGACTTTATTGTCATCTGCAAATTTACTAATCCATCCACCTATGCCTGTGTCTAAGTCATTTATAAAAATGACAAACAGCAGTGGTCATAACACAGATCCTTGTGGCGCACCACTAGTAACTGGAATCCAGACTGAATATTTTCCATCAACTACCATTTGCTGCCTTCTTTCAGAAAACCAGTTTCTAATCCAAACTGCTAAATCACACTCCATTCCATGCCTCTGCATTTTCTTCAACAACCTACCATGTGGAACATTATCAAAGGCTTTATTGAAGTCCATGTATATCATGTCAACTGCCCTATCCTCATCTACATGCTCGGTCACCTTCTCAACAAACTCAGTGAGGTTTGTGAGACACGACCTGCCCTTGACGAAACCATGTTGACTATCTGAAATCAAATTGTTGCTTGCTGGATGATTATAAATCTTATCTCTTATAATCCTTTCCAAAATCTTTCCTAAACAGAAGTAAGGCTCACTGGTCTATAATTACCTGGGTCATCTTCACTGCCCTTCTTGAACAAGGGCACAAAATTTGCAATCCTTCAGTCCTCTGGTACCAAACCTGTAGACAATGACGACTCAAATATCAAAGCCAAAGGCTCTGATATCTCCTCCCTAGCTTCCCAGAGAATTCTCGGATAAATCCCATCCGGCCCACGGGACTTGTCTACTTTCTGTCCTTCCAGAATTGATAACGCCTGTTCGTAACTAATCTCGATCCTTTCTAGTCTAATATCTCGTACCTCATTCTTCTCCTCAACAATATTCTCCTTTTCCTGAGTGAAACTGATGAGAAATGTTGACTTAGCACCTCTCTGATCTCCACAGGGTCCACACTCCACTTCCCACTTCTGTCTTTGAGCCTTCTATTCTGTCACCAACTACATTTGTTCTCCATTTAAGTAATATTTGGTTCCTCTATTTTTCCTGCAAAAATGGATAACCTCACATTTTCCCACATGATATTCCATCTGCCAAATCTTTGTCCACCTTTCTATATCCCTTTCCATAATCATTGTGTCATGCTCACCATTTCCCTTCCCACCAGTTTGTATCATATGGAAACTTGTCTATAGTATATTTACTTTCCTCTTGCAATTCATTACTATATATATGTATTTCAAATAATAACCAAATTTATTTAGGGCAGCTCTGGGCTGGATCACACCTATAGGAGCCAAAGTTTTTTTTTTTAACCTGTTCCAAAAATATTACAGCATACCTCTGGAGCAGGTTGGACTTGAACTGGAGCTCTGCCTCAAAGGTAGGATACTACTACTACTGATATTCTTGAGCTAATTGAGAATATCAGGCTTCTAGCTGCAGGTTCTTCACTGGGCTTTTTTTAATATAGAAAACCACTGTGCCCAAAGGTGCCTACAACAATGCCATGCCTGACTGTTGCCCTGCATAATGACCATAACAAGAGCAGAAATTAGGCTATTCAGCCCATTCGGTCTGCTCTACCATGGCTAATAGGTTTTTCAGCCCCATTTTCCTGCTTTCTTCCTGTAACCTTTGGTCCGCAATGAAGAACTTATCTATCTCTGTCTTAAATATACTCAATAACCTGGTCTCCATAGCCTTCTGTGGCAATGAATTCCACAGATTCAGCACTCCTTGGCTAAAGAAGTTTCTCCTTATCTCTGTTCTCGAGGGTCTTCCCTTGACTCTAAGGCTTCCCTTCCCTTGGGTCCTTGTCTCACCTGTCAATGAAAACATCTTCCCAATGTTCGCTGTGTCCAGGCTGGTTCAGTATTTTGTAAGTTTCAATCAGATCCCCCCCATATCCTTCTAAACTCCGAGTATAGTCTGAGTCCTCAAATGTTCCTCACATTTTAAGCCTTTAATTCCTGGGATCATTTTCATGAAGAACCTCTGGACCCGCTCCAGGGCCAATTCATCCTTCCTGAGATATGCGGCCCAGAACTGCTCACAAGACTCTAAATGTCGTCTGACCAGAGCCTTTTATAGCTTCAGAAGTGCATCCCTGCTTTTGAAATATAGTCCTCTGAGATGATGACAACCTAACTACCAATCAACCTGCAAGTTTACCTTAAGAGAAACCTGGTCTTCGACTCCCAAGTCCCTTTTGTACTTAAGGTTTCTGAATTTTCTTCCCATTTAGAAAATAGTCCATGCCTCTCTTCTTCCCCCAAAAGTGCATGACACCTCGCTTTTCCCACATTGTATTTCATCTGCCACTTCTCTGCCCACAGCCTCTGGCCTTCTCAATGCTACCTGCCCCTCCACCTGTCTTTGTATCATCTACAAACCTAGCCAGAATGCCTCCAGATCATTAATGTATAAAGTGAAAAGAGGACAGTATTTTAATTATAAAAATAATTTTTTTGTATTAAGTGTCGTGATTTTATATTAATTAGATCCCTTTAGTTGGTTTAGTGTTCAACCATATTGTGTACCAATATTGTACTATACTATTAAAGGCAAAGTAGCTGAATTTGTTGTAAAGATTTTCAAATGTTCCATTCTCCTCCATCTCATTCTAGATAAACTTTAGAAACTTTTTAAAAAATGTTTAAAGTTTACTGGATTGTGTTTAGGTGAAGAACTATCATCAGTAGGTCTTTGGCAGGACTGATTTATGAAGGTAAATTGGACAAGATAGCCTGGTGTTCTCCACAGTTTCATTGAAATTTAGAAATAACTTAAGAGAGTAGACAAGGCATATGCAGATAAGATGTTCCCCCGATTAGGAGTCTAGAACCAGGGGCACAATTTAGGACTGAGATGAGGTGAAATGTTTTTACTTGATCAGTTGTTAACCTCTGGAATTCTCAAACCACAGAGTGCTATGGAAGCCCTTTCTTTCGTATGCTTAAGATAGAGGTTGATACATTTGTGATTATCAATGGTGGACAGAGTTCTGTGGATGGGGTAGTAAAAGGCATTGAAGTGCTTGATCAGCCATGATTGTATTGAGTGGCTTGGCAGGCTGAGTGGTCTACTCCTGTTCCAGTGTTCCTTTCAGGTGACCTGCATAGGGAACCTTTGCTGGACATGTGAAATTGTGGAACTTCCCTCTTCTGTCTTACAGTGGATGTGAAATTCTAATGATCCATTTTATTTCAAATTAACTGCCTTCGTGACCTCAGTTACTGTTCAAGTGTCCATTTGTGGAAAGCGTTATATGTTGTGTGGAGTTTCAGAGAGTGCATAATTATTAAATTCACATTCTTATTAATTTTAATACATTTCAGGTTGCTAGAATAGATTTTGGTGTTCTGATTTAGTATTGGTATTCAATCAATAGATCTCTAATCTTGTGCACTATTGTCTGAGCCTGGCATTTGAAAATTAGCAATCAGAAGAAACCATCAAATATGAAATGCAAGTAGGACTGAGTAGCTTGGATTTGAAGGGCAATTTGTTATACTAAAAACTCACTAGAATGTGACTTTGTCACAAAATATATTGAATATTGTGACCTAAAATAGTGTATTTCTGTGAAGACCAGGGCATTTCTAAATATCGTACTCAGCAAGATTTCAAATTAATTTTTGCTTTCTTGCTGAACCAGAATGTTAAGTTACAATGAGAGTACTTTTTTACTTGCCATTCATGCTCCTTAGTTTTAAGTGCACTTTATTTGGCACATTATATTTGTGCCAAATAAGCCAACTCAAGTTGGTTAGTAATTGTGTATTGGCTTGATTAAAATTTGCAACATTGGTGGATTTTGACAGGACGTGAGCTGCCTTTGGTAGAACAGGAGTTGGTAGCTGTCTTCAGTAAGGCAAAGGGTTTTGGAATGAGCTGTGATTTGTTGGGTCAAGTGACACTATTAATATAACTGTTAAAAGTTAGGGGTGGTATTGTTGAGGCTTTTCAATGGTATTTAGACACATTACTGTGTATGCTGTCATTTTGAAAGTTGGATGATGGCCTACTTTGCTTGTATAGCCAAGTATTTTCGTTTAGGATACTTTTAAGTTGAAAAAAGAGGTTGTGGGAACTTTAATGACACTTTGAAGTTGTGTGCATCACAAAATAATGTGTAACTTGTAGACTAACATTGAGGTGTTGTTTGCGAATGCAGTAACCTATGTCTCATAATATGTATAGATATTTATGTCTTATGCACAGACAACAAACCTTCATGATTAAATTTGCTTTCTAAAGATTAGGGAAAGTTGTGTCCAAACTGTCTGGCATGGCCTGAGACTTTTGAAATTGACCTTTTGAAGCTGACTTTGAAGGGGCTGTTACCTCATGAATCAATCAATTCTGATTTGAAGTTCAAAGATCCGTTGGTGTCAGCAACTTGAAATGCATGCACATGAGTGGAAATTCTGATTTAAACATGACCTGTAGTGCAACTATGACATTTGATGTAGTCTGTAACATTTGGATACCTTGGAGTAGAGATGCTGTATGGAAAAAGGTATTTGCATTTATATTTAACACTACTTTTCAACTTTGCTACTTCATAAATTTGACATTTGACATTGATGTTGATATTGATGTGAGCTGATCAGTGAAGGAAGGAGCCAGAGTTGATGTGGCAACATACAGTTTTACATACATGTTGCTGGGAGTTATAGGTAGTAATTGTAAAAGCTTCTGTTTTTTCTATTACATGGATGACCAAGAATGTCTTCTGCTTTTACTGCCTACCATTGGTATATTCTGGAAAGAATTACATGTTTGGTCGCACTATAAACACATCATATGGTGGGACATTGGACTCTGAGCTCCTGACTTCGATGCAGCGAATATCTCACCATCCTTCCCTGTGCCACAACAATCACTCCCACTGTTGAAATAGGGTTCATACTTTTGTAGAAAACTATGTGTAGTGACATAAGTCCAATTAGTAGATTTCATCTGTGTATGTATCTTAGAATTTGTTTTCTTAGGAAAGGGAATTTTGAGAGGAAAGTTGGTCAAATACTAATAACTTTAATAAAGTGGCAGTTGGTTACTAAAATTACCATGAGTTTCTGAAGTTTGAATCTCAAGTCTCTGCATTTGGGTGATTGCCTCCTCCTTTTCAACTCTCCATACTGTATCCAACTGCGCATGTTTTTCTGCATTGTGGTCACTTTAATTTTTCATCACATTTTATAGGTACGTTACATATACAGATTCAGTACATCTAGTGTTCAATGGAGTTGCCTCGTTCAAAAATAAAACTGTCCAGAGTATATTGGCTATCAACCAGACTCAGCCATGATCCTATTGAATGGGTGTGCAGATTTGTGTGGCTGAATGACCTACCCCTGTTCCTGTTCCTACTTTTTAGGGTCTTGTGGTATAAAGGCTTGCACTCAAAAGATATAGTCTGTTAGATTGAGTTCTGTACATAAGACTAATTTTACCCACTTTGAACAAATGTAGTAGACTGAAAAATGAAACTAATCACTGGTATTGAATGATATATCATAGTTTTCATTACATTTTTAAACAAACTATTTGTATCAGTACTAGCTTACATTTTAAGAACACTGTAGAATGATGGACAATTTTTGTAAACAATCCAAAATTGACAGTGAAAAGCTTAAAACTGTTCAGAAACATTGAGCAGCCATGAAGTTTGTGATGTTTTAGATTAGTGTGGAAACAGGCCCTTCGGCCCAACAAGTCCACACCGACCCTCCAAAGAGCAACCCATCCAGACCCATTTCCCTCTGGCTAATGCATCTAACACTATGGGCAATTTAGCGTGGCCAATTCACCTGACCTGCACATCTTTGGATTGTGGGAGGAAACCGGAGCACCCGTAGGAAACCCACGCAGAGACGGGGAGAATGTCTGTGTGGAGTTTGCACAGTCGTCCAAGGCCAGAATCGAACCTGGGACCCTGGCACTGTGAGGCAGCAATGCTAACCAGTGAGCCACCGTGCCGCAGATTCCTCCAGACTGCCCTTAATTATTAAATAATTTGAGCTTTGCTGTCTGTGGGTGTTTTGTGTCGATAAAATGTTAAACCATAATTAATGAATTCTGCAATAGTGCCAGCTATGGATTTAACTGGAGAGCGACTTAGCTTTTATGGGTGGTTGAAAAATAGAATTAAAGCGTTTAATATTAAGAAGATACACTGATAGTGGAAATCTGAAAGAAAAACTGAAATTCTGTCGATATTCAGCAGACCTGGCATCAACTGTGGAGAGAAAAGAACATTCAACATTTTCAGGTCATGGAGTCATAGAGACAGACCCTTCAGTCCAAGTAGTCCACTTCGATGGTCCCAAACCTAAAGGAATCCCACTTCCCTGTGTGCTTGGCCCACATCCCTCCAAGTTTTACCTATTCTAATATTTGGGGAGGATATTCCTGGGATTGCATTCAGTGAAGTTTAGATAGAACTGAGAAATAAGAAAAGGATGATCTCCTTATTGGGATTGTACTATAGGGCCCCAATAGTCACTGGGATATTGAGAAGCAAATTTGTAAGGAGATCTCTGAGATCTGTAAGAATGATAGGGCTGTAAGAGTAATGGATTTTAACTTTCCAAGTATAGACTGGAACTGTCAGTGTTTAACGCTTGGATGGAGAGGAATATGTGTGCTGAAAATGTGTTGCTGGAAAAGCGCAGCAGGTCAGGCAGCATCCAAGGAGCAGGAGAATCGACATTTCTGGCATGAGCCCTTCTTCAGGAAAGGAATATGTGTGTCCAAGTATGTGGATAAACTTACTGGAGAAGAAGCAAACCTTGAACTATTCTTGTGAAATAAGGCAGAGCAAGTGACTGAGGTGTTAGGGAGCGTTTCGGAGCCAGTGATCATAATTCTATTAGTTTTTTAAAAAAAGTTCAAGATAAGGATAGTCCTGATCTAAATGTAAAGGTTCTAAATTAGAGTAAGGCCAATTTTGATGTTATTAGGCAAGCACTTTCAAAAGATGCTATTCTCAGGTAAAAGGGGGTGGTTGGAAAGTGGGAGGCCTTCAAAAATGAGATGATGAGAGTACAGAGGCAGTATGTTCCTATAAGACTGGTAGATAGGGAATGTCGGAGGATGAGAGAAATTGAGGCTCTGGTCAAGAAAAAGGAGGCATAAGGCAGGTGGAGACAGCTGGGATCTGGTGAATCCCTTGGAGCATAAGGATAGTAGGACCGAACTCGAGGGAAGTCAGGAGGGTAAAAAGGGGACATGAGAGAGCTTTGGCAAAAAGGGTTAAGGAGAATCCATAGAGATGCTACAAATATATAAAGGGGAAAAGAAACAAGGGAGAGAACAGGGCTGTTAAAAAATAAACAAGGTCATCCTGGAACAACAGGAGATGGGCAAGATGCCGAATGTGTAATTTGTTGGTATTTAGTATGGAGAAGAAACTGAAGAACTTGGAGAAATAAATAGTGATATCTTGAAAAATGTCCAAATTACAGGAGGAGGTGCTGGGTGTCTTAAAATGCATAAGGGTGGATAAATCCTGTGGACCTGATCAGGTGTATCCCACAATGTTGTGGGAAGCTAGAGAACTGATTACTGAGCCCCTTGTATCATCGATAGTGAAGGATGAGTTGCTGAAAGATTGGAGGATGGTTTATGTGCCATTATTTAAGAAAGGTGGCAAGGAAAAGTCAGGGAACTACAACCAGTGAGTATTGGGTAAGTTGTTGGAGATTCTGAGGGACAGGATTTACATTTGGAAAGCCAAGAACTAATTAGGATAGTCAACATGGCTTTATGCATGAGAAATCCTACCTCACTAACTTGATTGAGGTTTTGGAAGAAGCCTAGGGATTTATCTGAGGATTCTCTGGGAAGCCAGGGAGGAGATTGCCGAGCCATTCGCTTTGATCTTTGTTGTCATTGTCTGCAGGAATAGTGCCAGTAGACGGAATGGTACCAAATGTTGTCTCCTTGTTGATCAAAGTGGAGTAGAGACAACTCTGGAAATTATAAACCTGTGAGCCTTCCTTCGATTGTTGGTAAAGTGTTGGAAAAGGGTTATAAGAGATAGGATTTATAGTCATCTAGAAAGGAATAAGTTGATTAGGGACAAAGATAAAAATCACACAATCACCTGATGAAGGACAATCACCTGATGAAGGAGCGTTGCTCCGAAAGCTAGTGTGCTTCCAATTAAACCTGTTGGACTATAAACCTGGTGTTGTGTGATTTTTAACTTTGTACACCCCGGTCCAACACCGGCGTCTCCGAATCTTGATTAGGGACAGTCAACATGGTTTTGATTAGATTAGATTACTGACAGTGTGGAAACAGGCTCTTCGGCCCAACACGTCCACACCGATCCGCCGAAGCGCAACCCACCAGACCCATTCCCTTACATTTACCCCTTCACCCAACACTACGGGCAATTTAGCATGGCCAATTCATCTAACCTGCACATTTTTGGATTGTAGGAGGAAACCCACGCAGACACTGGGAGAATGTGCAAACTCCACACAGTCACCTGAGGCGGGAATTGAACCTGGATCTCTGACGCTGTGAGGCAGTAGTGCTAACCACTGTGCCACCGTGCCGCCCACAATAATTTAAGAATCATAGAATCCCTACTATATGGAAAGAGGCCATTGAGTCGGCACTTGCCTAAGGCTGGAATTGAACCCGGGTCCCTGGTGCTGTGGGGCAGCAGTGCTAACCACTGAGCCAAGAAGTGAAGGGTAGGTCGTGCCTCACAAACCTTATTGAGTTCTTTGAGAAGGTGATCAGACAGGTGGATGAGGGTAAAATGGTTGATGTGGTGTAAATGGATTTCAGTAAGGCGTTTGATAAGATTCCCCATGGTAGGCTGTTGCACAAAATATGGAGGCATGGGATTAAGGGTGATTTAGCGGTTTGGATCAGAAATTGGCTAGCTGAAAGAAGACAGAGGGTGGTGGTTGATGGGAAATATTCATCCTGGAGTTCAGTTACTCGTGAGGTACAGCAAGGATCTGTTTTGGGTCCACTGTTGTTTGTCTTTTTTTTTAAATGACCTGGATGAGGGCATAGAAGGATGGGTTAGTAAATTTGCAGATGACACTAAGGTCAGTAGAGTTGTGGATAGTGACAAAGGATGTTGTAGGTTGCAGAGAGACATAGATAAACTGCAGAGCTGGGCTGAGAGGTGGCAAAAGACACTTTTTTGCATTAAAAACTTGGTGATTCACTTTGGAAGGGGTAACAGGATTGCAGAGTACTGGGCTAATGGTAAGATTCTTAGTAGTGTAGATGAGCAGAGACACCTTGGTGTCCATATACATAGATCCTTGAAAGTTGCCTCCCATGTTGATAGAGTTGCTAAGAAGGTGTTAGCTTTCATTGGTAGAGGGATTGATTTTCGGAACCATGAGATCATGCTGCAGCTGTACAAAACTCTAATGTGGCCACATTTGTAACTGTGTACAGTTACAAAAAGGATGTGGAAGCTTTGGAAAGGATTCAGAGGAGATTTACTAGATTGTTGCCTGGTATGGAGGGAAGGTCTTATGAGGAAAGGCTGTTTTCGTCAGAGAGAAGAAGGTTGAGAGGTTACTTAATTGAGATGTATAAGATAATTAGAGGATTAGATAGGTTGGACGGAGAGAGCCTTTTTCCTTGGATGGTGATGGCTAGCATGAGGAGACATATCTTTAAATTGAGAGGTGATAGATTTAGGACTGATGTCAGAGGTTGTTTTTTTTAATCCACAGAGTAGTAGGGATGTGAAATGCACTGCCTGCAACATTAGCAGACTCAACAACTTTAAGGGCATTTAAATGGTCATTGGATAGGCAAATGGACGAAAATGAAATAATGTAGGTCAGATGGGCTTCAGATTGGTTACATAGGTTAGCGCAACATCGAGGGCCAAAGGACTTGTATTGCGCTGTAATGTTCTATGTTCTAAGTGACAAAGAAGATTGATGAAGGCAGAACAGTGGATGTTGCCCATAATGGGCTTAATATTTTTTAAAATGGGGATCATAAAATCACTACAGTGTGGAAACAGGCCCTTCAGCCCAACAAGTCCATACCAACCCTCTGAAGAGTAACCCACTAAGACCCATTCCCCAACTACTCTATATTTACCCCTGACTAATGCACCCAATCTACACATCCCTGAACACTCTGGCCAATTTACCTAGCCTGCACATCTTTGGATTGTGGGAAAAAACCGAAGCACCCAGAGGAAACCCGCGCAGACACTGAGTGTGCAAACCCATGTCCCTGGTGTTATAAGGCAGCAGTGCTAACCACTGAGCCACTTTAGTAAGACATTCAACAAGGTTTGCATGATAAACTGGTTGGTAAAGTTAGATTACCTAGAATCCGTAAAGAGCTATCTGTTTGAATGTAAAATTGGCTTGAAGGTAGGATACAGAGGATAGTGGAGGAAAGTTGTTTTTTGGACAGGAGGCCTGTGACCAGCGGTGTGCTGCAAGTATTGGTACTGGGTCAACTGCTTTTTGTTATTATATAAAATTATTTGGATGTGAACATAGGAGGTATGGTTTATAAGTTTGCAGATGATAACAAAATTGAATGTGCAGTGAACAGTGAAGAAGGTTACCTCCGAGTACAACCTGACTTTGATCAGATGGGCTGAGGAGTGGCAGGTAGAGTTAATTTAGATAAATTTTAGGTGTTTCATTTTGGTCAGACAAATCAGGGCAGGACTTATATACTACTTGGTAGGGTCCTGGGTGTGTTGCAGCACCTTGGGGTGCAGGTTCATAGTTCCCTTGAAGATGGAGTCACAAGTTGACAAGGTAGTGAAGAAGGTATTTGATACACTAGCCTTTATTGGTCAGTGCGTTGAGTATAGGAGTTGAGATGTCATGTAGATATACAAGACATTGGTTAGGCCACTTTTGGAATACTGCGTTCAGTTCTGATTTTCCTCCTATCAGAAAGATGTTGTTAAACTTGAAAGGGTGTAGAAAAGATTTACAAGGATATTGCTGGGGTTGGAGGGTTTGAGCTATAGGGAGAAGCTGATTTGGCTTGCGGCTAGTTTTTTTAGGGGCATTCGATTATGGATCCATGTGGATCCATCTTATGGATGTTTATAAAAGGGTGAATATCCACTGTCTTTTTCCCAGGGTAGGGAAATCCAAAACTAGAGGTGAAAGATATAAAGGACCTAAGGGGCAACATTTTCACGCAGAGGGTGGTGCGGGTATGGAATGACCTGCTAAGCAAAATGGTGGAGGCTGGTACAATTACAACACTTTAAAAGGCATCTCGATGTGAGGTATTTTGGTAGGACAAATTAGAATTGGACTTGTACACTTATGGATAGGGTCCTGGAGAGTGTTGTGGATCAAATCGACCTTAGGGTGCTGGTTCATAGCTCCTTGAAAGTGGAGTCACAGATAGGCAGGGTAGTGAAGAAGGTGTTTGGTGCACTTGCCTTCATTGAGTGCAAGAATGGGATGTCATCGTGTGGCTGTACAGGGCATTGGTTAGGCCAGTTTTGGAATATTGCGTTCAGTTTTTGTCTTCTTGCTATAGGAAAGATGTTGCTAAACGTGCAAGGATTAGAAAGGTTTTATAAGAATGTTGCTAAGATTGGAGGGTTTGAGCTATAGGGAGAAGTTGAATATCCTGACACTATTTTCCCTACAACATCGGAGGCTGAGGGGTGACCTTAAAGGTTTGTAAAATCATGAGGTGCATGGATAGGGTGAATAGCTAAGGTCTTCTCCCTGGGGTGGGGGAGTCCAAAACTAGAGGGGATAGGCTTAAGATGAGAGGGAAAAGATTTAAAAGGGACCCAAGGGACATTGTTCAGGATGGTACAATTATAGCATTTACAAAGCATCTGGATGGGTAAACGAATAGAAAAGGTTGAGAGGGATATGCGCTAAATGCTGGCAAATGGGACTAGATTAATATCGGATAGCTGGTTGGCGTAGACAAGTTGGACCAAAAGGTCTGTACAATTTTATAACTGTCTAATTATTGTTTTGTAATATGTAACATTTGTCTTTGTATGCAATGTGCAAAAACATTTTGGCCCAGAAAGAGGAGTCATGTCACATTTGAAATGTTAACTGTGTTTCTTTCTCCACAGATCACTGCCAGACCTGCTGAAGTCCTCCAGCACTTTTGTTTTTTTTTCAGACCTCCAGCATCTGCAGTACTTTAGTCATCTGAGCCATAGAGTTTCAGCTACATGCTATAAGACCATAAGATGTCGGAGCAGAAGCAGGCCATCCAGCCCATTGAGTCTGATCCACCATTCAATGAGATTGTGGCTGATCTGATAATCCTTGATTCCGCTTCCCTTATAACTCTTGATTCCCTTACTGATTAAAGATCTGTCTAGCTCAGTCTTGAAAATACTTCATGATATGGCCATCTTGCGATAAAGAATGCCCCAAATTAACAACCCCCAGAAAGAAATTCCTCCTCACCTCCGTCTAAATGGGCAACCCCTTCTTCTGACACTATTTGTGACAATAATATGATCAGGCTCATCTGATATAGTGTCTCAATTTGCTGAATATTTTTAAAAGCTGAAGGGCCTTTCAGTTTTGTCCACCTAGACTGTTGGCTTAATTCTGTTAGTGTTTTATTCATGATAATTTAGCAATAGTTTCTACATGTTAAGTTTTCTTTATGGTTAACTTATTTTGTTCTGTCAGTCCAACATGTAAATCTCCTTGAATATTTGAATAGATCTGGAAGCCTGTTGCCAAACAATATATTTTCTTGATGAGTAAAGACCATCCTGTGTTCCATGCAAGTACTTGATATACCTACAATGGAGTTTTTTATGTGAAATAAATTCACATTAATGGTCTTTGTAAAGTTGTTGTGCACTTTCTTTAAAACATCATGAACTGTTTGTTACTGCCTGGAGCTAAGCCACAAATGTCCTTTCTGTTTCCTGAGGTAATTATTTGCAAAAACAGTCCATAATATGTGTAGAATAATGAATAATAATTATCCCAGCATGAGTCATTGCCTTCAGCAGAGAGGAGCAGAGAGAAATCTGGGAAATAAATTTATGCAATGAAAATAAGCTGTTTGACAAATGAAAACTGCTTCCACAGATCACATATCCACAGAAATGAATGTCAGAAATATTTAGCTAGGAAATACCAGATTTCAGATTTTTTTATTTTAGCTTGCATTTTACATATTGCATAATAAATGTTAGAATCCTGGATTATACTTGCAACTTTACAATAGATCAATATTATGTTAATTGTTTTAGAGTTTCAATTTGTGTGTTTCACGTTCAATTGAGTATATTTAGGGATGACATGGTGGCTCATACTACCTCAGCAGTGCCAGAGACCAGGGATTCCCCTCCCAGCCTTGAGAGACTGTGTGGAGTGTGTATGTTCTCCCGTGTCATATGGGTTTCACCTGGGTGCTCAGGCTACTTCCCACAGTCCAAAGTTGTGCAGGTTAGATGGCTTGGCCATGCTCAATTGTCCCGTAGTGTTGAGGGATATGTAGACAAAGTGGGTTAGCTATGGTATGTGCAGGTTATGGAGATGAGGTGGGTCTGGATTGGATGCCCTTCAGAGGATTGGTGTAGACTGCATGGGCTGAATATTTTTGTTTCTGCACTTGTGGGGATTTTTTAATTCTATTCTTTTGTAAACATTTAGTATTTTAAACTGAAAGGAAAGATGTGAATAGGAAATTGATCCTTTTCTTTGAATTGATTGTTCCATTGTTAATGATTGTTGGATCAAATTGGACACAAGTTTAGATGGTCAATAATAACATTTATAGTGACAAAGTTGAAATCATGGAAACTCTCACTGCGAGATGACTTCTTTGACATATGCCGCTTCACAGGATACTTCAAAAGTTATTTCATCTCTGATGTTTTTTTAAAAAGTAGATTTTATTATTTTGGGACACTGTAGTTCAATCCAAACCTTCAAATTCAAATTGGAACAAGACTGCCTTTTTTTTTTAATATTTGTGGTGGTCTCTATGTCAAAGGGAGGCACTTGCTGGCCATCTGAATGGGTTTAGATAGTTTGTTTCTAGGTTTACCATTTTGACTGGTTTGTGAAACATACTGTTAATATTCGAAAGGTGAATAGTATTTGATTCATTGTCATTTTCAGTTGCTGGATAGAAAAACTGCAAAATCTATGGCACACTAAATATATTGGATGATTTTACGAGGTAAACTTTTCAATTAGGCCTTTGCTAGTGCTCTAAGTTAGCAAAACTAACTTTTTGTACAAACATTTCAAATATTGTCAGAAAAGAATAATTTCAAAATATACATTTTGCAATATGTATTGGTATTCATAGTTGATTCTGGATAATAGTTGGTTTTGATCTCTAATTTTAGAAATCTGGTGGAATAAATGATAGTCTGAATAATTGGTCCATCATATATGTAGTATTTTTCTTTTGTGTTCACAAGTGTAATTATTTGATCCTGGTAGTTAATAACTGCAATAGGCATTCACATTAGATGAAGTGTCAAACCTATGCTTTTTGGAAATACAAATTCTTCTGAAAGAAGCTATTCATCATGTACTTTGTGCCTGTCATTCACAGTAACTTCTAATCCTGGACTGACCTATTTTTGTGCTATTTTTGCATATTTTGTTTGCAGAAAATGCATTTCTGCTCAATCTGAATCCTGGATTAAGGCTGTATCTCTGTGTTTGCATTATAAATATTGTATGTTTTATCCTTAAATATTAGTTGATCTTTCATGTGGAGAGTGACAATCAATTGTCGTATTTTATCCAAGCAGATTTGAACATTGGTGGGCCATTTCGAACCAGATTGAGAAGGTCAGGCAGTTAAGGACTGGAACATCTGGGGTTTGATGATAAAACTTAGAAATTACTATAACAAGGAAGGGTGCCTCAGACATTCCATGTGAGGTGGATGGGGATTGTGTTGTCTGGTATTAAGTAAGCAGTGTATGCTTCCTTGTTGGAGCAGAGCAGGATTCAGGATCGAAAAATTAATTCCGGGCATAGGTATCTCCTTTGTCTCCTAATTTTTAATGGATAGTGGAGAGCATTTTCTAACACTATCACCTCATTGCTGTTGGAGAGGCATACTGAAAGTTTCTTACCGGAAAGGTTTGTCAATTGTGTTTTAGCACTCCAAATTTAAAGTGCATTGTGTTGTTTGATTCAAGATAGTGAGCCCATTCACAGAATGAAAGATGTTTTCAAAAACCTAGAAGAGCTTACTTGGGTCTCAGTGAATAATGCTAAATTAAGAATGAGAGTGGGAAAAGAAGAAATTTACCATGAGTTATATTTCTTGTGCCTTGCACTTCATTAAGTAGTGAACCTTTCATTCTGAGCATGCTGTGTGAAAGGTTTGAGTGTTAGACTAACTTTTTCTCTTAACAGTACCATAATAGGTTTAAAATTTAAATGTTTTGTTGGAGTAACCCTTACAGCACATGTACGTTTTATGTTTTTAACCATTGATAAAGCTTGATGTTAGATTACATTCGAAATGATTTTTGTGACCTGTTTAGTGATTTTTGAATTCTGATAAATGTGTATATGTACAACAAATAACATTTTTAAAAATACTTGCTCAACCTTTTGTCACGAAACCTTACTTCTGTTGCCATTATTATTAGTCACATTGCTTGTTCAATGTTTAACATCGCAAAATAATGTATCAGCATTCTGCAGCTAGTTTTGCTGTGTTAACTGTTGTTTATGTCATTGTGGACCTTGACGGTTAGTAGCTCAGCCAAGTAAGTCTCCAAAGTTCCTCAATTGTCGCTTCTGTGTGTGTAATTTTTTTTGGTCCTGAGGAGCATCATCCTTACATTATTGATAGCTCTGGGGAATGCCAGTCTTCCCGGGTGGCTAATTTCATAATTTTTGACTATTTCATTGTAAAGCTGAACATAACAGAAGTTTTTACTTGGACATCTGTTCAAGGAATAGTACAGTCTAATGTAAAGGACCAGTGTCCACTGCACTCACCTGTATTCTTGAATATATCACTTGGTCAAGTCTGCAGTTGATAGGAGTATTTTGTTTTGGCTGTTTTTCTCCCCTGTCATTTAATTGTTTTAAAAACTTGTCCTGAAAATAAGAATAGCGAAAACCATGCTGCATGTTGTACCATTAGATATTTGTGGATATGGGATTGTTATGCCACACCACCTTGTGCCTTGCACTGTGTTGTATGTATTTATCAAGGTTACTGGAATGTACTTGACAACCATCTGCATAATAACATCTCTTTAAGTGCATCTAACTTCCCATTGCCGTGGTTTTTGAGTAATGCTCTTGTCTATTTCTGCCAGTATTTTCTAATGGTAATTTCCTTTTTATTTTTTGACTATGTGCAATCACAATAGCAGTGCTGCATTCAGTAGATGGCATTGCAACGGTTTAGGTTTTATTACTGATATCTTTCAATGCTCTCTACTGCTGCTGCTGTGTCTTAGGTTCTTGAAAGTGCTTAATATTTGGAACAACCTATTGCCTTGTTCATTTTGAAAGGAGTACCACATAGTTGTGTCTTTCAACTTGCCTCTTTATAACCTTGATTTCTGGTCTTCACCAGGGCTGCACTTTTCAAGTGCTATGTGCATCATCGTAGAATACTTAATCCTTATTTTATTTTTGTCAAAATGGAAAGAAAAGTGAAAGGAAACAATATCTGCATGCTTTTATACTGTGCATTATAATTACAGTAAGTAACAACTTTTGAGTTTAACTACATATTATTAAATTTAAAATGGGGGAAGGATTATGACATGGATTGTAAAGGCAGTTCTTATCTCCTTGGCAACCAGTAAACTTTATAATTGTGCAGAAAATTGAATAGAGCTTTCTTAAATTACATCCTTTTTTTTAAAATAAAGTTGGAAGTATTTGTAAATTGCTTTTCTACCAGATGTTAATTACAAATGAAATATTTAATTGCAAGTGTTGGTAAATCTATAAAACAATATGTAGTTGTCAGGAGAAATTATCACTTGTATAAAAACAGTGAGAGAACGGGCGGCACGGTGCACAGTGGTTAGCACTGCTGCCTCGCAGCGCCAGAGACCCGGGTTCATTTCCCGCCTCAGGCGACTGACTGTGTGGAGTTTGCACGTTCTCCCCGTGTCTGCGTGGGTTTCCTCCGGGTGCTCCGGTTTCCTCCCACAGTCCAAAGATGTGCAGGTCAGGTGAATTGGCCATGCTAAATTGCCCGTAGTGTTAGGTAAAAGGGTAAATGTAGGGGTATGGGTGGGTTACGCTTCGGCGGGTCGGTGTGGACTTGTTGGGCCGAAGGGTCTGTTTCCACACTGTAAAGTAATCTAATCTAATCTAATCTAAACTCAAGTAGTGATACACTTTCATAATAGGACTGGAGCTGGTAGCTTTGGAAAGTGAAACAATGATCTGTGAAATTAATGTTACATCAGTCCAATTTGTAGATAAGGACTTGTATTATGGGATGTCCAGATAGTGTCCCTGGAGCCCCCGATCTGGTTCTGAGAGCTGAGGTACATGGTGTATATTTGTATTTTTACTCTGTTGATTTGTCATACTTTTAAGAATACTGGGATGCTTTAATATTTTAAAGGCACTATATAATGCAAGTTGTCATGGCCTGTAAGTTTTTTTTTTAAAAGTCATCATGCCTAATAGGTAGGTAGTACCCAACC
Source organism: Chiloscyllium plagiosum (assembly GCF_037043375.1). NCBI lineage: Eukaryota > Metazoa > Chordata > Chondrichthyes > Orectolobiformes > Hemiscylliidae > Chiloscyllium > Chiloscyllium plagiosum. Next base: position 38,473,018 of record NW_028270183.1, read on the forward strand.
AAAAAAGCCATAGTCAACAATTTAGTTTTACATGAAAATTAATGTCAACTTCTGTTTAAACTTGAATAAAGCAAAGAACTGCAGATCCTGATGTAAACAAAACAGAAATTGCTGGAGAAACTCTGGTCTGGCAGCAACTGTGGAGAGAGAAAAGCAGTTAACATTTCAAGTCCAGTGACCCTTCTTCAGGCCTGACGAAGTGTTTGTTTCAGAAGGCCAAAATGTTACATGATTTCAAGAAGGTGTTAAATAAAGCATTTGAGGCTAAAGGGAGCAAAGGATATGGGGGAAATAGACTATTCAGTTGAATGATCAGGCATGACCATAATCACTAGTGAGCAGAGTAGCCTATTCCTCTTTTCCATCTTTCCATGTATTTGTCTATCTTGGTGTGCTATGAATTTTATCTGGTGGCTGCAGCATGGTTACTGAAAGCTGCTAATTTTCAGTGTAGGAAATTGCCAGTGGCCTTAGAGGATGAACTAGAGAATTCGTTGCCTAGAAGGCTTGATTTCAAATGTACCATCTTGGCATGTTTGACATGGACTGGCTGGCTTATGAGGGTAGTGGCAAACTAACAGGTATCCAGGACCATGATGTCAATAGTCTGAGGTTCCACTGCCTCATTCAGATGTTGCATTGTTTGCATTGCAGCTGTCCTGACATCAGCTGTCAGGAGCTGTATCATGCATGGTTCTGTAAGTATGTGACAGTGGTTTGTTCCTTTGATAGCATTGTCGGCAACACCTTCAAAGTGCACAATAGGATGGTAATTGTTTGGATTGGATTTACCTTTTTTGTGCACAGAATATATTTGAGTTATTTTTCTACATTGTTGATTGAATTACAGTATTGCACCAAATTGGAATAGGTTGGCTAGTGGCATGGCTAATGCTGGATCATGCATTCGGTACCTTTGCTGGAATGTGCTGGGGACCTAGCCTGTGCAGTATCCAATGTCTTCATCCTTCGAATTGAATTTATTGAAAAATGGCACTTATGATGCTGCGGACTTCTGAAGGAGGTTACGATGGAGCATCTAGTTGGCTCTTCTGGCTGTAGATGGATGCAAATATTCAGTCTTGTCTTTCGTGCTGATATGCAGGATGGGAGTATTTGTGGAGCCCCCAGTTGTTAATTGTTCATGAATGGCAGTGGCAGAAGTGCAAAGCTCATATCTCATCCTTTAGTGTGAGATCATTTAGTCCTGTGTTTTGTGTGCTACTTATTCCTGTGTTGCAGCTTCACTAGGTTAGTGCCTCACTTTTAAGTATACCTATTACTGTTGCTGGTTTGCTCTTCTGTGCCCTCAACTGAATTAGGGTTGAGTTCCCAGCTGAGTGGGAATGACAGAATGGGAAATGTGCAGGTCCATGAGATTACAGATTGTGATTGAATGTTTCTGAAACTATTTTGGATCCATTGCTGCTGAATTCAGTAATGAATTTTACTGTTAGTGTTGGATGCATAGAGAAATAATAGAGCAGACTGCAAGTTGACAATCTGTCAGAGATTATAGTGAATGGACACATAACTTGCTTTGTGCTCCTTTTTTTTTTTTTGGAGGTTATCCCATTTAAACCTCAACTGTTGTTAAGGCAGTGTTCATCTTTGCCATACAGTATTACTCTTTTTAAAGGGCACAGGCGTGCGCGCGCGCAAACATGTACACACAAAAGGCACGCACAATTTGGCAGTTTCTCTACAAGTGTCCAGATAATGCACAGTTCACAAGGCATTTACAAAGCTGAAGGTCAATTGTTTAAACCTTTTCAAGGAGGTCCTCAAGGGTAGTAATATCTGGATTACTCCCAGTGCTACGAGCTAGTGAGGGCAGGAATAGGAGGATAGAGCAGATGAATGCATGGCTGAGGAGCTGGTGTTTGGGAGAAGGATTCATATTTTTGGATCATTGGAATCTCTTTTGGAGTAGAAGTGACCTGTACAAGAAGGATGGATTGCACCTGAATTGGAAAGTGACTAATATACTAGCAGGGAAATTTGCTCGAACTGCTCAGGAGGGTTTAAATGGGGGGTGGGACCCAGGGAGATAGTGAGGAAAGAGATCAATCTCAGACTGGTACAGTTGAGAGCAGAAGTGAATCAAACAGTCAGGCAGGCAGGGGCAAGGTAGGACTAATAAATTAAACTGCATTTATTTCCATGCAAAGGACCTAACAGGGAAGGCAGATGAATTCAGGGCATGGTTAGGAACATGGAACTGGGATATCATAGCAATTACACATAGCAATTACAGAAACATGGCTCAGGGATGGGCAGGACTGGCAGCTTAATGTTCCAGGATACAAATGCTACAGCAAGGATAGAAAGGGAGGCAAGAGAGGAGGGGCAGTGGCATTTTTGATGCATTACAGCTGTGCTGAGGGAGGATATTCCCGGAAATACATCCAGGGAAGTTATTTGGGTGGAACTGAGAAATAAGAAAGGGATGATCACTTATTGGGATTGTATTATAGACCCCCTAATAGTCAGAGGGAAATTGAGAAACAAACTTGTAAGGAGATCTCAGCTATCCGTAAGAATAATAGTGGTTATGGTAGGGGATTTTAACTTTCCAAACATCGACTGGGACTGTCATAGTGTTAAGGGTTTAGATGTAGAGGAATGTTTTAAGTGCATACAAGACAATTTTCTGATTCAGTATGTGAATGTACCGACTAGAGAAGGTGCAAAACTTGACCTACTCTTGGGAAATAAGGCAGGGCAGGTGACTGAGGTGTCAGTGGGGGAGCACTTTGGGGCCAGCAACCATAATTCTATTTGTTTTAAAATAGTGATGGAAAAGGATCGACCAGATCTAAAAGCTCAAGTTCTAAATTGGAGAAAGGCCAATTTTGACGGTATTAGGCAAGAATTTTCGAAAGCTGATTGAAGGCAGATGTTCGCAGGTAAAGGGATGGCTGGAAAATGGGGAGCCTTCAGAAATAACAAGAATTCAGAGAAAGTATATCCCTGTCAGGGTGAAAGGGAAGGCTGGTAGGTATAGGGAATGCTGGATGACTAAAGAAATTGGGGGTTTGTTTAAGAAAAAGAAGTAAGCATATGTCCGCTATAGACAGGATAGATCGAGTGAACCCTTAAAAGAGTATAAAGGAAGTAGGAGTATACTTAAGAGGGAAATCAGGAGGGCAAAAAGGGTACATAAGATAGCGTTGGCAAATAGAACTAAGGAGAATCCAAAAGGTTTTTACAAATATATTAAGAACAAAAGGGTAACTAGGGAGAGAATAGGGCCCCTCAAAGATCAGCAAAGCGGCCTTTATGTGGAGCCACAGAAAATGGGGGAGATACTAAATGAATATTTTGCATCAGTATTTACCGTGGAAAAGGATATGGAAGATCTAGACTGTAGGGAAATAGATGGTGACATCTTGCAAAATGTCCAGATTACAGAGGAGGAAGTGCTGGATGTCTTGAAACAGTTAAAGGTGGATAAATCCCTAGGACCTGATCAGGTGTACCCGAGAACTCTCTGGGAAGCTAGAGAAGTGATTACTGGGCCTCTTGCTGAGATTTGTATTGTCGATAGTCACCGGTGAGGTGCCAGAAACCTGGAGGTTGGCAAATGTGGTGCCACTGTTTAAGAAGGGTGGTAAAGACAAGCCAGGGAACTATAGACCAGTGAGCCTGACCTCAGTGGTGGACAAGTTGTTGGAGGGAATCCTGAGGGACAGGATGTCCATGTATTTGGAAAGGCAAGGACTGATTAGGGATAGTCAACATGGCCTTGTGCATGGGAAATCATGTCTTACAAACTTGATTGAGTTTTTTGAAGAAGTAACAAAGAAGATTGAGGGCAGAGCAGTAGATGTGGACTTCAGTAAGGTGTTCGACAAGGTTCCTCATGGGAGACTGATTAGCAAGGTTAGATCTCACAGAATACAGGGAGAACTAGCCATTTGGATAGAGAACTTTCTCAAATGTATATGACAGAGGTGGTGGTGGAGGGTTGTTTTCAGACTGGAGGCCTGTGACCAGTGGAGTGCCACAAGGATCGGTGCTGGGCCCTCTACTTTTTGTCATTTACATAAATGATTTGGATGCGAGCATAAGAGGTACAGTTAGTAAGTTTACAGATGACACCAAAATTGGAGGTGTAGTGGACAGTGAAGAGGGTTACCTCAGATTACAACAGGATCTGGACCAGATGGGCCAATGGGATGAGAAGTGGCAGATGGAGTTTAATTCAGATAAATGCGAGGTGCTGCATTTTGGGAAAGCAAATCTTAGCAGGACTTATACACTTAATGGTAAGGTCCTAGGGAGTGTTGCTGAACAAAGAGACCTTGGAGTGCAGGTTCATAGCTCCTTGAAAGTGGAGTCACAGGTAGATAGGATAGTGAAGGCGGCGTTTGGTATGCTTTCCTTTATTGGTCAGAGTATTGAGTACAGGGTGTTGGGAGGTCATGTTGCGGTTTGGAGGGTTATGGGCTCGGTGCTGGCAGGTGGGACTAGATTGGGTTGGAATATCTTGAAGGCATGGACAGGTTGGACCGAAGGGTCTGTTTCCATGCTGTACATCTCTATGATTCTATATTTGCTAATTTGCTAGGTTGTTTTATCAGGATATTTTAGATCCTGGTCTACAACAGACTGTGCACCATTCTCTAGCACTCTTGCATTTATTCATTACTGTCCACTCCAGAGGTATGGGTTTTCTTGCAAACTGCTCACTTTTCATGGTGTTCATGAACGGAATCAGTCTCTTTCTGAAGAAGGTCACTGGACTCGATGTTAACTCTGTATCTCTCTCCACAGATATTGCCACAACTGCTGAGTTCCTCCAGCAATTCTGTTTGTTTCAGATCCAGATTCGCTATTTTTTGATTTATTTTAGGGTCAATCTCTGCTGAATTTAGAAAGTTGATAAATTGAAATTTCAATTCAAAATTCTGTACATCACTTTTCAGCAACTAATAATGTTAGATTAAGAAATTTATCTCTTTGGCTTGGTAGCTATTACTTAAATGCAGTATTATGAATGCAGAATTCTGTAAGGGAACGTATACGTTAAGTTTTGATAGTTATTTAGAATTTTTCTCTTTCGAGAGAGAGAGAGAGAGAAATAGGATGGTGTGAAGAATAGAGATGAAAGAAAGGTTGTGGAAAAACCTCCAGATTTGTTAGAGTAATTGTTCAATTGCCATCAGTCACTGTAAATGAACTTTATTCCCCTGTGATAAGTGGTTAGCACTGCTGCCTCACAGCGCCAGAGACCCGGGTTCAATTCCCGACTCAGGCGACTGACTGTGTGGAGTTTGTACATTCTCCCCGTGTCTGCGTGGGTTTCCTCCGGGTGCTCCGGTTTCCTCCCACAGTCCAAAGATGTGCAGGTCAGGTGAATTGGCCATGCTAAATTGCCCGTAAGGGGTAAATGTAGGGGTATGGGTGGGTTACGCTTCGGCGGGTCGGTGTGGACTTGTTGGGCCGAAGGGCCTGTTTCCACACTGTAAAGTAATCTAATCTAATCTAAAAATGATCAAGTTTCGTTTGAGTGCATTGTCATGGATACAATTTTTACACATACTAAATAGAGTAGGGAAATACTACTTAGGCTTTATTATCTAAGATCAGTGTGCAATATATAGACTTCTCAACTTTCCAAATAGATGCCTAACATGTATTCACTAATCTATTGGAGAGCACCGGGTTGAGTTTTTTTCCCAGGAAGTATTGTTCTGGAAGTATTGTTAAAAGTTTTCAGTGGCCTCACCTAAGATGGCTGTACATCATGTAGCACAGGCATCTGGCTACATAAAGCAGAGAACTCACTCAACCAGTTTCTAGAGTTACCTCAAAGAATGACAGAGGTATGTTAATCCCTTACTGGCAGAAGAAAAGCAAGCTTTTGTGAAGAGACTTCCCAGTGCTGACGAGGGTTCACCCAAAGTTCGTTTTGATTTATTAGTTTAAGAAGGTATTTCTGAGCTCATCTGACCCTGGCTTAATTATAGCTATGTTAATGATTCCTCAAATAATTCCTCAAGGCAGAACAAATGAAAAATTAGATTTTAACCTGCCAGAAAGGACTGTCATAAGTTTGTGAATATTATGGAAATTGACATTCTTTCTGTTTCAGTTTGTTAGTGGTATTCCAAAAGTTAACTTTTGGATTGCAAGCCTTATCTAATGAAACTCCAATCTCCTTAAACCATGCTATTTTATAATTTGCTTCATTTATCTACTTTGACACTAAGCAAATACCATTAAAATAATCTTTAACAGATTATTGAAATATCAAAGCAAAATAAATGCCAAAAGCATAATTTTCAAAACTTTAATCCTGTTTGGGCCAAAAGCATAAATGCCAAAAGCATAATTTTCAAAACTTTATCTGTCATTTTTTTCCCCAACCTTCTAATTTTAAGAAGTAATTTTGAAAATCCCTTTCTCATGCCATGACGGTTAGGAAGTGCTAACATTTTTATCTGCTTTAAAATAGACTTTAAATTTTTGTTTTCCAGCAAAAAAACCCTATGAAATTAATTCACTAGTTGTGAACATTGGTGTCCAGGTCAGTACTGATCACCCATCTCCACCTATCTTGAACTGCTGTCCTTTGTGGCAATTTGATGCAACTGATTGGCTTGCTAGGCCGTTTTAGAGGGCAGCAAAAAGCCACCCATATTCATGTGGGACTAATCAGGCAACTATGGCCAGGTAAAATAGCAGGTTTCTTTCCTAAATAACATTAATGAACAGTTAGTATTTTACGATGATTCAAGAGTTTCATGGTCACTTTTTTACTTTTTTGAAACAACATTTTAAATTATGCTACTGCTATGATGAGATTTAAGTTCACACTTTCTCTTTCAGTACCAAGCACCTTCTTGGAATGATTGAACCACTGTTTCATGTACGTTTTTGTGACACATTTTGTAAGCATGTTGCCAATAAGTGAAATTGTCCGAGGTGCTCAGAGGATTAAATAAATTGTAATCAGGGAGCTAGTGATTAAATGTTTCAGCTGTTATTTAATAAAACTAAACTATGTTCTAAGCTCTACTTAACATTTTATTTACAGGTTGTTCCACTATAATGCGACAGTTGCATTCCTCTGCAACCTCACACTATAGAAAATCGCGCTATGGAAAACCGCTATAGAAAATTGCGCTGTAAATGTCACTAATAGAAAATTGCTATATCCATTCAGTCGAAAGATCACGTTATACAAACAACCTACACAATTCATCAATTGTGTTATAACAAATTTGCGCTGACGAAACGTGCATTATTGCAGAATGACCTGGATTCATTATGGATTGATTTTTCTAGTGTCTGTTGCTAGTAGCTAGCAGGAATTGCTAGTAGCCAGAAAATAGCAACACTGGCCAGAGCATTGCTGAAATGTTCAATTCTGCACAATTTGGTTTGTTTCAACATATGATGATCGATGTTGATATATTTCAGTACAGAGCTTATATTGATCTGTGTTAGAAACTTGCAATTTTACCCTGATATACAAGCTGTAATGTGGGCTTGATGTGCAGGACTCTAGGCAATCAAGATCAAGGTCTGCACTAAACTGCATATGGTGAGAAGAGCACCTCTTTAAACTTTACCTCTGGGGAGCTGTGGGTGTTTTGAACAGAAGTTAATAAAACTTAATAGACTCTTCATGCAGTATCCCTTTACTACATGTAGAAGTCTGCTAAACCAGCATTCTGTTTACACCAATCTGCTAATTGTTGTTGAGGTTTTAAGAAAATCTGATCTTCTTATTCCTGTTACTGTATATGTGATCTATAAGAAGATATTAATTATCCATCTATCAAATAACCAATTCCAATTGACATTGTATATAAAAAAAAAGAAAGTCATATTCTGGCTAAAATTTATCTACTCCATGTTAAAACAAAAAAGCACAAAGAGAAGTACAGCATAGGAACAGGCCCTTCAGCCCTCCAAGCCTGAGCTGATCATCATGCCTGAACTAAACTAAAAACGAAACCTGCCCTTACTCAGTCCATATCCCTCTATTCCTTCCCTATTCATGTAACCATCCAGATGTCTCTTAAATGTCGCCTGCTTCCACCATCTCTTCTGACAGTGCATTCCTGGTTCCTACCACATTCAGAGTGGAAGCCTTTCCCCGCACAACTCCCTTAAACGTTTCCCTTTACCTTGAACCTGTAATTAAAACGTCAACCTTGGGGGAGGGGGGGGGGGAGGGAGGAAAAAACTTCTGACTATCGACCCTATCTATGTGTCTCATAATTTTGTAGACCTCTCTCAGGTCTCCTCTCAGCCACCGTATTTCCAGTGAAAGCAATCCCCTTCTTTATAACTTTTCCTCATTGCCAATGCCGTCGAGACCAGGCAACATCCTGGTGAGCCTTCTCTGCACTCACTCCAAACCTTCCATGGCCTCCTGATAGAGTGGTGACCAAAACTGCACACAATACTCTAAAGCTGAAAATGTGTTGCTGGAACAGCGCAGCAGGTCAGGCAGCATCCAGGGAACAGGAGAATCGACGTTTCGGGCATAAGCCCTCCTTCAGCAATGAGGAAAGTGTGTCCAGCAGGCTAAGATAAAAGGTAGGGAGGAGGGACTTGGGGGTATCGCATTTCCAATGCCCCTCCCCCAAGTCCCTCCTCCCTACCTTTTATCTTAGCCTGCTGGACACACTTTTCTCATTCCTGAAGAAGGGCTTATGCCCGAAACGTCGATTCTCCTGTTCCCTGGATGCTGCCTGACCTGCTGCGCTGTTCCAGCAACACATTTTCAGCTCTGATCTCCAGCATCTGCAGACCTCACTTTCTCCACAATACTCTAAATATAGCCCAACAAGGATTTTATATAACTGCAACATGGTTTCCCAAATCTTGTACTCCATATCCTGGCTGATGCAGGCAAGAGTGCCATATGCTTTCTTAATCACCTTGGCCACCTGTGTTGCCACTTTTAGGGTAGTGTAGACCTGCATGCCCAGATTCATCTGTGTGTTAATGTTCCTAAGGATTCTGCCATTTACAGAATAATTCGTACCTAAATTTGATCCTCCAAAATGCATCACCTCTCATTTGTCTGGATTAAACTTCAAATGCTGTTTCTGTGCCCAAGTTGCCAATCTATCTGTATCCTGTTGTATCCTTTCACAATTGTTGGCAGTATCAGCAACTCCACCAATCTTTGTGTCATCTGCAAACTTACTAATCAGACCACCCACATTTTCCTCCAGATCATTTATACTACATACAATAGAGGACCTGAGACTGATCCCTGTAGAACAGCACTAATCATTAGTCTCCAGTCTGAAAAACACCCTCCATTGTCACCCTCTGACTTCTATGACCAAGCCAATTTTGTATGCATCTAGCCAGCCTACCCCGAATCCCAGTGATTTTAGTTTTTGTACCAATCTGCCATGTGGGACGTTATCAAAAGTCCATATAACCTACACCCACAGATTTGGGTGTAATTGGCCCTTACCCAATTAAGTGCCCTCACCCGAGGGCCACTCTTGTCCTTGTCCATGGCTTGAAATCTGACGGAGTTATGGTCACTAAACACCACCTATCCTAGCTCATTCCCTAATACTAAGTCTAGTATGGCCTCCTGTCTGGTTGGATTGTCAACATACTGTCTCAAAAATCCCTCCTGGATACCTCTAACAAATTGCCCTCCATCTGAGCCTGCCTCTCAGGGAGTCCCAGTCAATAAGGGGAGAGTTGAAGTCACCCAGTGCAACTACCCTGCTTTTTTCACACCTCTCTCTCTGTTGACATTACCTGCTCCTCTGTCACCTGTGGGCTGTTGGGAGATTTTTAGAAAACTCCTTACATTGTGATTTCACCCTTCCTATTCCTGAGCTGCACCCATAATGCTTCACTGCAAGATCCTTCCAATGTGTCCTCCCTCAAGCAGCTGTGATGTGATCCCTAATCAGCAATTCAACTCCCCCACCTCCTGTTTCCCTTTCTGTCCAGTCTAAAACAGCAATAGCCTGGAATGTTGAGCTGCCAGTCTGGTCCCTCCTTTAACCATGTCTCTGTAATAGCAATAACATCATAATTTCATGCTGTAATCCATGCTGTTAGTTTATCTATCTTACCTGTTATACATCTTGCATTGAAGTAAATGCACTCCAGACCGCTAGTCCATCTGAGCCCCTTGACCTCCCTCTGTCCGCTGTTACCCTGCGTTATGAATATCTCAGGGAAAAAGTGAAGAGCTTATGCTCAAAACATCGACTCTGCTGCTTCTTGGATGCTGCTGGACTTCCTGTGCTTTTCCAGCACCACACCTTTTTTGACCCCGTTATGCATATCTCAGTCTCACTTTTGTCCCCAGTCCCAGCACTTATTGGCCTGTTGCTCTGGTCTGGTTCTCCCCCTCCTGCCACACTAGTTTAAACCTTCCTGAAGAACACTAGCAAACTTTCTGGCCATGATAGTGGTGCCCGTCCTTCTTATACAGGTCCCACCTTCCCAAGAATTCATCCCTGTGATCCATTTATCTAAAGCCCTCCCTTTACCCCAGCCTATAGCTATGCGTTCAAGTGGACTCTCTCTCTCTGTTCCTTGTTGCACTAGCCTGTGGCATGGGTACTACTCCTGAGATTGCTACACTGGTAGTCCTGCTTTCTATCTCCCTGAATAGTTGTTGCAGGACCTCTTTCTTCTTCCTACCTATGTAATTTGTGCCAATGTGGACAGTGACTTTTGTCTGTTTTCCCTCCCATTTCAGAATGTTCCGTACCCATTCAGAGGCATCTAGGACCCCGGCACCAGAGAGGCAACACACCATCCTAGAATCTCGTTCAACGTCTGTCTGTGCCCCTGAATATCGCATCACCTACTACTCTTGTTCGCCTGGACTTTGTCCCACCTTGCTGTACAGCAGAACCAGTTGTAGTACCACAGTGCTTGCTGCTGCTTACATGAAAATTTATAAATACTGACCATTTTGAATGTTACTAGATACTTGCAATTCCGCACACAGACATACATAGTCACTATGGGTGGCACAGTGGTTAGCACCGCTGCCTCACAGCATCTGAGATCCGGGTTCAATTCCCGCCTCAGGCAACTGTCTGTGTGGAGTTTGCACATTCTCCCCGTGTCTGCGTGGGTTTCTTCCAGGTGCTCGGGTTTCCTCCCACAGTCCAAAAGTGTGCAGGTAAGATGAATTGGCCATGCTAAATTGTCCGTAGTGTTAGGTGAAGGGGTAAATGTAGGGGAATGGGTCTGGGTGGGTTGCGCTTAGGCGGGTCAGTGTAGACTTGTTGGGCCGAAGGGTCTGTTTCCACACTAAGTAATCTAATCTAAAGCAGTTTGGGTTCTGTACATTAGCATATGAAGAAACAAAACAAATCTTGGAGTTTGACTGTATCCAACAAACAAACTAAAAGCATTTCTTTCTTGTACAACATCATATTTACATATATTTGAGCACTGGGAGGGTCTGAAAGCTGAATGGACCTCCATTTAATTTTGGCACAAAGGCCTCAGACAGGAGTCTTTCCCCATGGCAACTGCCCAAACTTTAATCTGTCCCTCAGCACGTAGGCCTGGACCAGTTCAACATTCAGTCAGGGTTAACCCCTTGGTCTGGAAGACCAACAGGTTTTGGGCAAATTAAAGAGCATCTTTCACAGTCCTCTAAGCACACCTGATGTTTGTCTTGGTGTGTGTCCTGGGGGCCAGACCATAGAACTGAGTCCTGCATCACCAACCTGCTCACGACCAACCTGCTCAGGACAAACCTCGACAAGAACCACTGCATTTTTCTCCAGACTTCCTTTGCATATTATGATACATCTGTGTGGCAGGTGGGACTTGAACCTGAATATTGGTGCAGAGTTAGGGATAATAGAGAATGCTGTAACATCCCTTTTCTGTCAGGCAGTATCACAAAAGTGTAAATCTGCATTCTCTATTTACAAATAAGGGCAACTGTTTCTAACTGGGGAAAGATTAAGACACCTAGATAAAGAAGATATATCCACTGGGCTGGTATTGATCTGTGAAAGAGAGAAGTAGTCAGCAATTAGCCTATACAAAATATTGTGAATGACCAGTGGGAAAGACTGCTACCTTTGCAAATCCGTGTTTACCAGATTAACAGACATGAGGAAAAATAACAGGTTATGTTAACTCGTGAGCTTGCAGTGCGAATTTCTAGGGGCATAGATAAAATAAAATGTTTTACTGTTTAAAATTGTCCTCCCTTAACTTTCCTCCTGTTCAGCTGCTTCACTTGAATCAGGACTACACTAAAACTGAAACATCTTAACTTAAAGGACAGCATTGAGAAGGATATAAAGGCTTGAAATTAATTGATCGGGTGGATATGTACATTTTAATAATGGATCACTGGTGGTTGGGGTAGCTCTGAAATTAAGCTTGCTGAATCAGAATTTGATTGCATGTCAGGTTACAGGCTAGAACCATAGCTGTATTTTTCTTTGTGATTGTTAAGGTCAGCCAAAGGTTATGGATAACACAGCATTACCCTGCTAGAACTGCCTATGTTCAGAATATCTCTTTCCTCACATTCTACCAAAGTCACACTCAATACTATTTCTATCTCTAAACCTACTCCTCTCATTCCAATAACAATTCAAATCAAATGGAATACCATTCTAATTGCAGCATTCCTGCATATTGGGCTCTGGCTTTCATTACTTTATAACAGAAATGCTTTACTCTTTTTTCCAATTTCCCTCATCCTACTTTGATCCCTTCCTATTGCTTAAAAGTACCAGGATTATACCCTGCTAATCCTGCAATCTGCATCTATCCCCTTATTCACATAATCTCTGATTTCTTAATACTCTGTCACTCCATTTCTCTGCCATTCTAAGATGAAGCCACTGAACCCAATCCCGGAGTATTACGACATTCCTGTCAATAGTAATATCATTTTGTGGAACCAATTCCAATAGCCCTTGCTCTCTGGAAAAATGACAGTATACCAGCAGCTTCCCTTCTCATTGTTACCATTTGCATACACGAGACACTGACAGAATGGTCCTCTCACTATTTTGAGTCCTTTGATTTGCCACAAGCTCTTATCTCTGGAGATCTGTCAAGAGTTCTCTCACCCAATCATAATCTTTCATCCAATACAGTATTATTGAAGTTTGACATTCCCTTTATCAGTGCCTGCATCCCTCATCAATCTATCACATATCCAACTTTAAACACGTAACAAATTACACTAATTATAACCACTTTGAAACTGCCTTAAATTGTACAAGAGTTACTTCATGAAAGCATTTGCGAAAGCGCATAGTTTAGGTGCCAAAAAAGCAGAAATAGAATGGATGTCAGTCAGTTCTTTTAACAGAGAACAGTGGACCTATGGCAAGGGTTACCATCTTTTGCAGTGAATGTTGATAAGCTGTATTCCTTACGCAGAGGATGGTGAATCTTTGGAATTCCTTACTCCCAAGACCGGAGAAGCTCTGTCGTTTAAGCATGTGCAAAATAGCGATTGATGGGTTTCTGGATATTCATGATGTCATGGGGGAAATGATCAGCCATGATTTCTCCACATATGGAGTACAAAGGACAAAGAAAATTACAGCACAGAAACAGGCTCTTTGGCCCTCCAAGCCTGTGCTGATCCAGAACCTCTATCTAAACCTGTCCCCTATTCTCTAAGGATCTGTATTCCTCTACTCCCTGTCCATTCATTTATCTGTCTATATACATCTTAAATGAAGCTATTGTGCTCACCTCTACCAACTCCACTGGCAATACATTCCAAGCACCCCTCACCCTCTACATAAAGAGTTTATCACGCATATCTCCCTTAAACCTTTCCCCTCTCATCTTGAACTCATGGCCCCCTAGTAATTGAGTTTGCAACTCTGGAGGAAAAAGCTTCTTTCTATGCACCCTGTCTATATCTCTCATGATTTTTGTAGATCTTAACCAGATTCTGCCCCCGCCCCCCTCCCCGCTCAACCTCCATCTTTCAAATAAAAATAATCCTAATCTATTTAATAATAATCCTAATCTATCTTCATAGCTAGCACCCTCCATACCAGGCAACATCCTGGTCAACCCCTCTGCATCCTCTTCAAAACATCCACTTCCTTTTGGATTTATGGCAACCAGAACTGTACAAGTAGGTTTGATGCTCCTATTTCCTGCTTTACTACCTAAGAGAAATTGGATTGGTTTGCTCAGTCGGTTAGATGACCAACATATGGTGCAAAACAAAATTGTTGTGGGCCAATCCTTGTGTCAACTGAGGAAGACAATAGTCTGCTCACCTTAACCCACATTTTCATGCTGGATATAACCTGCTGTTTGTCTATATTGGTAAAAACTGCCTGGGGCTCTTTGTGGACTTTGGTTTCTACACATGAGAGAGAGGAACCTATTATGTACAACCTACTTTGCACAAGGTGTGGGATTCTGTATTTATCTGTGCCTGAGGTCCACTGGACTACTTTAGATGCTCTAAAGGAAATGGCGGTTTACCAAATTCTTTACATTGGTGAGATTTCATCATTTTTTTAACTTCTCCAAGCAGATAATTTCTGTATTTTGATGCATGCTACTAGTAAATGGGAGAAGAATAATAAACTTTTCCTGCCTGATGTTATCGTGTTTTTTATAGTTTTAATACATTTAAAGTTTATGCTGTGAAATTACCTAACTCTCATCTTTTGGCACATCCGATATTAAACAATCATCAAAGTAAATCCCTAGACTTTACTTCAGCCTATAATCAATCACTCTTGTCATATACATTCAATAAATTATACATAATTGTGAAATTGTGAATTGTATAAATGTTTGGGGCGGTTAGCACTGCTGCCTCATAGCGCCAGGGACCCAGGTTCGATTACAACCTCTGGTGACCGACTGTGTGGAATTTGGACATTTTTCCCATATTTGTATGGGTTTCCACTGGGTGCTTGAGTCCAAAAATGTACAGGTTAGGTGAATTGGTCATGTTAAATTGCCCATAGCATCCAGGGGCTGTGTCGGTTAGGTGGTTTGGCCATGGGAAATGCAGAGTTATAGGGACTGGGTGGGATGATCTTTGGTGGTTTGGTATGGACTTGAATGGCTGAATGGCCTGCTTCCACACTGTAAGAATTCTATGATTCTATGAAATGATGTGGCATAAGATGTGTTCTGTGCAGATGCATCTATTACATGTGTGCAAGGTGACCTACAGAAGTGTGCAGGTCGTGGGTGTCCCTGAGCTCCAGAGTAGAGTTTTGAAGACCTGCAGTGAAGGTAGTTGATCTGAGAGCAGTCATGCCGACAAGGTTTTTGATTTGCTAATATTAATTTGCATAAAGGAAGGGTCGAGGAAAATATTTTTCATGGAGAATGGAGGATACATTATGCCAAAGACATAATCTTTCTCTCTTAAATTGGGAATTTAGGCAGTCTAGTTTTTTGGAAAGAAAAGTGAATTGGGAGTGACATGTAAATAAGGCAAGTTGGTATATTCATGAGATTCAGTGGAAATATTCAGTGGGTGGCACGGTGGCACAGTGGTTAGCACTGCTGCCTCACAGCGCCAGAGACCCGGGTTCAATTCCCGCCTCAGGCGACTGACTGTGTGGAGTTTGCACATTCTCCCCGTGTCTGCGTGGGTTTCCTCCGGGTGCTCCGGTTTCCTCCCACAGTCCAAAGATGTGCAGGGTCAGGTGAATTGGCCATGCTAAATTGCCCGTAGTGTTAGGTAAGGGGTAAATGTAGGGGTATGGGTGGGTTTCGCTTCGGCGGGTCGGTATGGACTTGTTGGGCCGAAGGGCCTGTTTCCACACTGTAATGTAATCTAATCTAATCTAATTCACTGCTCAATGGTAAGATTCTGAAATTGCCACTTAAAGAATGAGGGGAGTATTGTGAAACTTTTACTTGACATCAAGATTCTGTCTATATTTTTTACTCAACAATTTCACCATGCCACACCAGGGAGCGGGAAGTTCTGTGGTTTTCATTTGTCATGATCCCAGCTGATGGCAGTATTGGATGCGTCAAATCCCAGAAGAATAAATCTCATAAGTTTATAAGTTTAACTTTTGTACTTGGTTAGTCACTGAAGCATGTTAACACAATACTGCATATTTTCTTTAATAACAGAAAATTGGTTTTATTGCATGAAAGAATAACATACAAAAATCTTAACACAAACATTAAAATAAAGTTTCAACCTGTTCCCAAAAATATCATTTTACTGATACTCCATTCCAGAGAAATTTAACTTCTATCTAAACCCATCTTTAATTTTTTTCCTGAACTGTTTACTCCCAGTTTTGATTCCTTTCCTTTTTATGAGCCTTTCACAATTCTGATGGCCTAAACAGTTTCAGATTTAACAGTTTGAAGATTTCTAATCTCCCAGTTTAGAAATACTACAAATTTAAAAAAAAACCTCTTTGACGAGATAGACTGGATCCCCTGAACTAAAAGCTTGATTCTTCTGGTAGGAGAATGTATTCTGTCTTCTCTAAGGTAAAGCAATGGAATTTTGAACTTTATTACTAAGAGTTTGAGGTTTAAAAACATAAGGCCATGAGAAAAGGGTATTCAGTCGTTTGGGTCTGCACCACCATTCAGTGAGATCATGGCTGATCTGATTATCATCCACACCACTTTTCCATACTTTCCCCACAACCCTCATTTCCTTTATGATTAAAATCTACCTATTTAAGCATTGAGTATTGAATATTCCCAGCTCGGCGAGCAGAACCATAACGAGCACCCGAGCGACAAATCTTCTCACAAACTTTGAATATACTTAATGACCAGCCTCACCAGCCTGTCTGGTAAAGAATTCCACAGATTTACAAGCCTCAGAGAAGAAATTCCTTCTGATCTCTGTCTTTACATGCATGTGATCCCTTATTCTGATATTATGCCCTCTGGTCCTAGACACAAGGGGAGTCAACCTTTCCACATTTATCCTGTCAAGGTCTGTAAGAATCTTATGTTTCAACAAGATCACCTGTCATTCTTCTATATTCCAATGAGTACAGGCCCAATCTACTCAACCTCTCCTCATTGACGGTATCAGCTAGTGAATCTTTGGACTGCACCCAGTGCCAGTATTTCATTCTTGAGGTACAGTGGTCCAAAATTGTTCAGTATCCTAGCTGTGGTCTGACTGGTGCTTCTATAGTTTTAGCAAAACCTTTCTACTTTTACACACCATTCCCTTTGAAATAGAACATAGAACATTGAACAGTACAGCACAGAACAGGCGCTTTGGCCCAAGATGTCGTGTCATGCATTTATCTTAATCTAAGATCAACCTAACCTACACACTCTCGATTAATTGCCATTTGTGTGCTTGTCCAGCAGTTGCTTAAATGTCCCTAGTATCTCTGACTCTACTACCACCACTGGCAGTGCATTCCACGCACCCATCACCTTCTGCATAAAGGACCTACCTCTGATGTCTCCCCGATACCTTCCTCCAATCACCTTAAAATTATGACCCCTCGTGACAATCATTTCTGCCTTGGGGAAAAGTCTCTAGCTATCTTCTGTCTATGCTTCTCATTACCTTGTACACATTTATCAATTCACCTCTTTCTTCTTCTCTCCAATGTGAAAACCCTAGCTCACTCACTCTCTCGTTATAAGGCAAGCCCTCCAATCCTGGCTTCATCCTGTTAAATCTCTTCTGCACCCTCACTATGGCATCTACATCCTTCCTATAATGAGGCCATCAAAGCTGGACATACAATTCCAAGTGTGGTCTTACTAGGGTTTTATAGAGTTGCAGCAAAACCTCCTAATTCTTAAACTCAATCCCACTGTTAATGAAAGCCAAAACACCATATGCATTCTTAATAACCCTATCAACTTGGGTGGCAACTTTGAGGGATCTATGCATGTGGATCCCAAGATCCTGCTGTTCCTCCATACTGTCAAGAATTCTGTATTTGACCCTGTATTCAGCATTCACATTCTACCTTCCAAGATGAATCACTTCGCATTTATCCAAGTTGAACTCATCTGCCACTCTGCATCTTGTCAATGTCATGTTGTTGCCTGCAACAGTTCTTGACACTATCTACAACACCACCGACCTTTGTCATCGGCAAACTTACTAACTCACCCTTCCGCTTCTTCATCCAAGTCATTTATAAAAACTACAAAGAGCAGAGCCCTGCGGGACACCACTGGTCACTGACCTCCAGGTGGAATACTTTCCATCCACTACCACTCAGGTCTTCTTTCAGCCAGCCAGTTCTGTATCCAGACAGTCAAATTTCCCTGTTCCCATATCTCCTCACCTCATCAAATACCTTATTGAAATCTATGTACACCACATCCATTGCTTGACCTTCGTCAACTTGTTGGGTCACGTCCTCAAAGAACTCAGTAAGGCTTGTGAGGCATGACTTGACCCCTCACAAAGCCATACTGACTATCTTTAATCAAACTGTTTTTTCAAATAGTCATAGATCCTGTCTCTCAGAATCATTTCCGTACCTTGGTTACCACAGACGTAAGACTGACTGACTGGTTTGCAATTCCTAGGGATTTCCCTCTTCCCTTTCCTGAACAGAGGAACAACATTCACGACCGTACTTACTCCCATAGAGACCACAGGAAATAAAGACTAGCATTCAATTGCCTTCCTATATAACTGTGTACTATGGCTTTCTGTAGTCTTAAATAATATTTATCTCCTTTATTCTTTCTGCCAAAGTTAATAACCTTACATTTCCAGATGCTATATTCCATCTACCAAATTTTTGACTACTCGCTTAACCAGTCTCTATCCATCTTGTGCCATCCTCACCACTTTTCTTCCCACCTGTACTTTTGTGCCATCCACAAACTTGTCTGTAGTCTGTTCACTTACCTCATCCAAGTCGTATATATATATATATATTCTCCTGATCCCTACAGCACACCACTCGTTTCAGATTGTCACTCTGAAAATGTTCCCCTCATCCCAACTTGCTATCGTCTTCATTAGTAAATCCCTAATCAATACTCATATTACCCAAGTTTGAAACCTCAAGTGGGGACAACATGGAGAAGGCTGGGCCCAGTGCAGACCTTGAGTGAGTGCTTTGAACTTACTTTTCTGGGGTGAGCACAGGATCTGATAATGGAATCGGCAGCTGCTACATCGATAGAGGTGATGTTGGCGAGGTGGCAAAAGATGGCACCTTAGGATTGGCGACTATGTCTTTGGTTGGGTCCAGTGCTGGCGATGGTGAAGCAGTGTTGGAAGGGCATCACAGTGATTGAGGTAGAACCAGCGGTGAGAGAAGTGAGTCTAAAGTTGGTTGGTCCAGCGGATATAGCGGTGAGGTAGTGATGGAGGAGTTTTGGTCCAGCAGCGAAAGATGGTGCCTGAAGATTGGTGACTTCAGTGTTGGTCGGGTCCGGTGTAGACACCAGCAAAGCGGTGAGGAGGGATGGCCGCATAGGCATGGTTGATGGTGATAAGCTGGCTCAGAACTGATGGACTCTCTTGAACTATATTTTTCTTTGCCTCTGCTTATTCTTAAATTATTCAAAATGGTGCCAAATTGTGGCAACAAATGAATGCTTTTCACTATATTTTACAGTATTCTTACTGCAAAATGCATGTAACAGTAAAATCATTCAAATCTTCAAACTAGGGAAGTTTTGTTGGAATTGTCAAGGGTGTTGATGAGGTTGTACCTGGAGGACTGTACGCTATTTACAGAGTCATAGAGATGTTTGCTACACATATTTAAGAATGGATGTCTGACTTTGGAAGTAGTCCAGAAGAGATTCACTCAGCCAATTCCTGGGGTGAAGGGGTTGAGTTATCAAGAATGGTTAAACAGGTTAGGCCTTTCTTCATTTGAGTTTAAAGAATGTGGGATGACCTTATTGAAACATAAAAGGTTCTGAGAGTTCTTGACAGGGTAGATGTTGATGTTTATTCATGGGAGGAGAGTTCTTGAACTGGAATAAGGAGACTTTAAATTTAAAACTGAAATTGCAAAAGAATTTCTTCTGAGGACAATGAATTTGGACAATGAATTTCTACAATTCTCTACTTGAGGAAATTATGGAGGCTAGATTATGGAAATATTGGGAGTTGAAAGCTATGAGTTGGCATGAAGTGGAGTTGAGGCTGGTGCAGATCAGCCATGATTAGATTAGATTACTTAGTGTGGAAACAGGCCCTTCGGCCCAACAAGTCCACACCGCCCCGCCGAAGCGCAACTCACCCATACCCCTACATTTACCCCTTACCTAACACTATGGCCAATGCACCTGACCTGCGCATCTTTGGACAGTGGGAGGAAATCGGAGCACCCGGAGGAAACCCATGCAGACACGGGGAGAATGTGCAAACTCCACACAGTCAGTCGCCTGAGGCGGGTATTGAACCCGGGTCTCTGGCACTGTGAGGCAGCAGTGCTAACCACTGTGCCACCGTGCCACCCACAAATCTTCTTGAATATCCGGATAGTAAATCGAAGAGGGTGGCGCTGGAAAAGCACAGCAGGTCAGGTAACATCCTTATGGTATAGGAGTGGGATGTCATAATGTACAGGACATTAGTTCGTCCACTTCTGGAAAATTACAGTCAATTCTGGTCTTGCTGCTTTAGGAAAGCTGTGTTAAACTTGCAAGGGTGCAGAATAAAGTTACAAGAATGTAGCCAAGGTTGAGGGTTTGAGCTATAGGGAGAAACTGAATAGGCTGGGGCATCGGAGGCTGAGGGGTGACCTTTTAGAAGTTTATCAAATCATGAGGTGCATGGATAGGGTGAACAGCCAAGGTCTTTTCCCTGGAGTGGGGAAGTCCGAGAGGGCATCCGGATGGATACACAAGCAAGGGTTGAGAGCGATATGAGCCAAATGGGACTAGATTAATTTGGGATAAGGATCGACATGGACAAGTTGAACCAAAGGGTCTGTTTCTATGCTGTAAAACTTTGACTCTAAATATTTCAGAAAATAAATATTTGAGATATATTTAAAACAAAAACATAGGACTTCAAACCATTCACAACTACAGATATACAGAAAAACTCTGGTGGGAAACTAATGTACTTTAATGCTGCAGTTTATATATTGCAGGTAAATTTTGTTAGATTTGTATGTTTGTTTGCTGTTTAGAACTGTCTGGTTCTGAGATTGATCTTGAATCTATCTCTCTTAGTGAAAAGTAGCTGTTATAATTACACTTCTGATATACTTGAAACTTTGACTCACTATGAACAATGCTTAGGAGATCTGATATGTGTGTAAAGGCTTTGAGTTTAGTGTGTATCTGTGACAGTATTATGTTCACAAATTCAAAATAATTGTACAAATTGAAATTTACAAGCAGTTGTATCTGCCTTTGTAACCTCAAATTTATAATGACCACAATTACCTGCATTGCCTGTTTAGTGTGGTGGCTTTAAAAGGACTTGCCAGTTTAGCAGCTAATTGCCTGAGTTTAGCTGCAGAAAGCAGATTGATGGCAGTGCTATCTGTGAACGATCATCGAGAACTAAAAAATTCATACATCTGACAGCATGTTTTACTAAAACATTGTAATGTGCCAAACTGAAGTATAGATTTTAAAGTAGAAGCCTTTACAGAGCTCTATTTTACTGTTGTTAATAGATGTTATTGACCAGAAGACTATTACTCAGAGATTTCAAAATACTTCTCCATAGATTTTAAAATTCTCATTCTTGATTTCAAATTTCCCCATGACCTTGCTCCAACCAATCTCTGTAGCCTCTCAAGAAATAAAAACTTTCAGGTCTCTTATGCTGTTATAATTCTATACTCTTGGGTATTTCTGATTTAATCATTGCACCCATGGTAGTTGTGCCTTCAGCTGTCTAGGTCCTAAACTCTAATGTCTAGGTCTAAACCACACTGGGGAACTTTTTAAAAAATTGTTTGGTTCTGTTAACCAACCTGTATTTTTGGAATGAATTTCAGTACTATTGTTTGGTGTGGAAAACAGCACTTCAAAAACGTATTCATTTCTCCGGTTTTTGTAAAGCAGATAAAAATAGGTAATAAGTAAACATCTGTTGAAGTAATTAGAGGGTTTTAAAATGTGCTTATCAAGACATAAGCTTAAAATTCTATATACAGTCCGTAATACAAATTAGAAGATGCTTGAAATTGCAAGAACAAAAAGAACTTTCTCAAAAATGAGATCCAGAAAACATTAGCATTTAGGCAATTTGATCACCGTTGAAAAGCTAGAGATTTGTTCTCGAGGTCAAATTGGAGGGCAACTGAAAGAGGTGTAGTTGGATAATGGACGTAACAGAATGGTTGCAGGTGAACTACAGTGGATATGTGAGGATGGCGCAAGACAGACTAATGTGGCATAACATGACAGCATATTTTTGGCAAACAGAAATCACTCACGACAACCGACATGTTTTCACTGGAAAATTTTCTTATCAAGGTTCAATGTAGAGTCATAGAGATGTACAGCATGGAAACAGACCCTTCAGTCCAACCCGTCCATGCCGACAAGATATCCCAACCCAAACTAGCCCCACCTGCCAGCACCCGGCCCATATCCCTCCAAACTCTTCCTATTCATATACCCATCCAAATGCCTCTTAAATGTTGCAATTGTACCGGCCTCCACCACATGGTCTGGCAGCTCATTCCATACACGTACCACCCTCTGCGTGAAAAAGGTGCCGCTTGGGTCTCTTGTATATCTTTCCCCTCTCACCCTAAATCTATGCCCTTTAATTCTGGACTCCCCGACCGCAGGGAAAAGACTTTGTCTAATTATCCTATCCATGGCCCTCCTAATTTTGTAAACCTCTATAAGGTCACTCCTCAGCCTCCGCGCTCCAGGGAAAACAGCCCCAGCCTGTTCAGCCTCTCCCTGTAGCTCAGATCCTCCAACCCTGGCAACATCGTTGTAAATCTTTTCTGAACCCTTTCAAGTTTCACAGCATCTTTCCAATAGGAAGGAGACCAGAATTGCCCACTATTCCAACAGTGGCCTAACCAATGCCCTGTACAGCCACAGCATGACCTCCCAACTCCTGTACTCAATACTCTGACCAATAAAGGAAAGCATACCAAAGGCTGCCTTCACTATCCTATCAACCTGCGACTCCACTTTCGAGGAGCTATGAACCTGCACTCCAAGGTCTCTTTGTTCAGCAACACTCCCTAGGACCTTACCATTCAGTGTATAAGTCCTGCTAAGATTTGCTTTCCCAAAATGCAGCACCTCACATTTATCTGAATTAAACTCCATCTGCCACTTCTCAGCCCATTGGCCCATCTGGTCCAGATCCTGTTGTAATCTGAGGTAACCCTCTTCGCTGTCCACTACACCTTCAATTTTTGTGTCATCTGCAAACTTACTAACTGTACCTCTTATGTTCGCATCCAAATCATTTATAAAAATGACAAAAAGTAGAGGGCCCAGCGCTGATCCTTGTGGCACTCCACTGGTCACAGGCCTCCAGTCTGAAAACAACCCTCCACCACCACCTTTGAGCCAGTTCTGTATCCAAATGGCTAGTTCTCCCTGTATTCTGTGAGATCTAACCTTGCTAATCAGTCTCCCATGAGGAACCTTGTCGAACGCCTTACTGAAGTCCATACAGATCACATCTACTGCTCTGCCCTCATCAATCTTCTTTGTTACTACTTCAAAAAACTCAATCAAGTTTGTGAGACATGATTTCCCATGCACAAAGCCATGTTGACTATCCCAAATCGGTCCTTGCCTTTCCAAATACATGTACAACTTGTCCCTCAGGATTCCATCCAACAACTTGCCCATCACCGAGGTCAGGCTCACCAGTCTATAGTTCCCTGCCTTGTCTTTACCGCCTTCTTAAACAGTGGCACCGTGTTAGCCAACCTCCAGTCTTCCGGCACCTCACCTGTGACTATCGATGATACAAATATCTCAGCAAGAGGCCCAGCAATCACTTCTTTTCTAGCTTCCTAGAGTGTTCTCGGGTACACCTGATCAGGTCCTGGTGACTTATCCACCTTTAACCGTTTCAAGACATTCGGCACTTCCTCCTCTGTAATGTGGACATTGTGCAGGATGTCACCATCTATTTCCCTGTAGTCTATATCTTCCATATCCTTTTCCACAGTAAATACTGATGCAAAATATTCAATTAGTATCTCCCCCATTTTCTGTGGCTCTGCACAAAGGCTGCCTTGCTGATCTTTGAGGGATGGAAATGTGTTGCTGGAGAAGCGCAGCAGGTCAGGCAGCATCTAGGGAACAGGAGAATCGACATTTCGGGCATTAGCCCTTCTTCAGGAATGAGGAAAGTTTGTCCAGCAGGCTAAGATAAAAGATAGGGAGGAGGGACTTGGAGGAGGGGCGTCGGAAATGTGATAGGTGGAAAAAGGTCAAGGTGAGGGTGATAGGACAGATTGGGGTGGGGGCGGAGAGGTCGGGAAGAAGATTGCAGGTTAGGGAGGCGGTGCTGAATTTGATGGATTTGACTGAGACAGGCTGGGGGGAGGGGAAATGAGGAAACTGGTGAAATCCGAGTTCATCCCTTGTGGTTGGAGGGTTCCTAGCCGGAAGATGAGGCGTTCTTCCTCCAACCGTCGTTTCGCTATGGTCTGACGATGGAGGAGTCCAAAGACCTGCATATCCTTGGTGGAGTGGGAGGGGGAATTGAAATGTTGAGCTACAGGGTGGTTGGGTTGGTTGGTCCGGGTGTCCCAGAGGTGTTCTCTGAAACGCTCCGCAAGTAGGCGGCCTGTCTCCCCAATATAGAGGAGGCCACATCGGGTATAGAGGATGCAATAGATGATATGTGTGGAGGTACAGGTGAATCTGTGGCGGATATGGAAGTTTCCTTTGGGGCCTTGGAGGGAGGTGAGAGGGGAGGTGTGGGCGCAAGTCTTGCACCTCCTGCGGTTGCAGGGGAAGGTGCCGGGAGTGGAGGTTGGGTTGGTGGGGGGTGTGGATCTGACGAGGGAGTCACGGAGGGAGTGGTCTTTACGGAATGCTGATAGGGGAGGGGAGGGAAATATATCCTTGGTGGTGGGGTCCGTTTGGAGGTGGCGGAAATGACGGCGGATGATGCGCTGTACATGGAGGTTAGTGGGGTGGTAGGTGAGGACCAGTGGGGTTCTGTCCTGGTCGCGGTTGGAGGGGCGGGGTTCAAGGGCGGAGGATCGGGAAGTAGAAGAGATGCGGTGGAAGGCATCGTCGATCACGTCGGGGGGGAATTTGCGGTCCTTGAAGAAGGAGGCCATCTGGGATGTGCGTTTTTGGAACTGGTCCTCCTGGGAGCAGATGCGGCAGAGTCGAAGGAATTGGGAGAATGGGATGGCGTTTTTGCAGGGGGCCGGATGGGAGGAGGTGTAGTCCAGGTAGCTGTGGGAGTCGGTCGGTTTGTAGTAGATGTCCGTGTTGATTCGGTCGCCTGAGATGGAAATAGAAAGGTCGAGGAAGGGGAGGGAGGAATCTGAGACTGTCCAGGTGAATTTGAGGTCGGGGTGGAAAGTGTTGGTGAAGTGGATGAACTGTTCCACCTCCTCGTGGGAGCACGAGGCGGCGCCGATACAGTCATCGATGTCATGATCTTTGAGGGGCCCTATTCCCTCCTCAGTTACCCTTTTGTCCTTAATATATTTGTCCTTTGGATTCTCAATTCTATTTGCCAAAGCTATCTCATGTCCCCATTTTGCCCTCCTGATTTCCCTCTTATATACCCTCAATTTCTTTCGTCATCCAGCATTCCCCATACCTACCTGCCTTCCCATTCACCCTGACAGGAATATACTTTCTTTGGATTCTTGTTGTCTCATTTCTGAAGGCTCCCCATTTTCCAGTCATCCCTTTACCTGCGAACATCTGTCTCCAATCAGCTTTCGAAAGTTCTTGCCTAATACCGTCAAAATTGGCCTTTCTCCAATTTAGAACTTCAGCTTTTAGATCTGGTAGATCCTTTTCCAATGTAATTACAGCAAGATTTCTCTACTCTGTAGAATCAAGCACATTTGGATGTTTTTGCAATTGTTCAACAGGACCCAGATTTAGCAGAGTCCTTTTTCCACATGAGTGAAGGAGATGTAATCTCTCAGGTGGGAAATCTGAACTCAGTAAGGCCATTTGAAATTGGTGCTAAGTTCAAACAGCCTCCATTTTGGCTGTTCCAAGGGCCTTGATCTTGAGGTGGGAATAATGAGTTCATGGTACAGATATAAAGTTGAAGTTTCGAAAAGATCAGTTTAGATTTGATGATCTTAACTTATTCAAAACACAGGTCTTTTTAACAGGAAAACTAACAGATGTGCACTATTGGGTGGTGTTGACTGGCAGGTGATGTCATATACCTTAGAAATACACACTGCATTCTGTTCCTGCAGTTTCCATAGACTTCCATTATTGACATGTCCTAAGGCTGTTTTCTGTAGATATCAGTAATTTTTAAAAAGAAATTTAAATTCCTAGGTATTAAGTGAAAGAATTATGGTCCAGGATTTCACATTTTATCAATTCACTTTGATTCTCCTCAGTGTTCCCAGTATTCTGAGGTATGAGATTTCTTGGGCCCTTTGTATTGGCAGCCGCCAACTCTTCTTCAATATCTCATAAATGGGGACATCCCGGCTCATGCATGGCTTTCACTACATTCTTATTTAGTGATTCTATAGTGATTGGAACCGGGTTGACCTTTTTCACTACAAAGTCATTGATTGGCTCAATTTTAAGCGCGGCCTTGAAATAAGTCTACAGTAGTGAGTAGAGTGGGTTCTTTCTTGATTATATGTTTTATTGAGCTTTGTCTCTTGATTAAACTTAAAATATAAGCCATAAGTATTAATTTAACCCCAAGCAGTGTTTTGTAGAGGAATAAGACTTTGCTATTTTCTGGGTCTGTAGATTGAAAGAAGTACAAATGGCCCTTAGTAGAGTGATGTGCTCCTCTTGTCAGATGTTGGGCGTTTCGGGAGAGTTTACGGGTTACTGAGGACTATATCTACAATAAATGCTGTTGGTTGCAAATTCTATCAGATCGAATGGATCAGTTGGAGAGGCAATGAGGAATTTACAAGAGCAGGGGGATGTGATGGATGGCAGTTATAGGAAGAGAGGGAGGATATCTCCGATACGATCATATAGATGGGTTAACTCCAGGAAAGGTAAGAGAGGTAGGCGGGTAGTGCAGGAGTCTTCTGTGGCTATCCCCATTTCAAACAAGTATGCTGTTTTGGACAATGTAAAGGATGATGGACACTTAGGAGTATGCAACATGAACAGCCAAGTTTCTGGTATTGAGACTGGCTCTAATGTAACGAGAGGTTCGTTGGGTTCCAAACGATCGATTGTTTTAGGGGACTCTTTAGTCCGAGGTACAGACAGACGTTTCTGAGGCTAGCAGCAAAAAATCAGAATGCTGTATTGCTTCCATGGTGCTAGGATCAAGGGTGCAGAATGTTCTCACGGTGGAGAGGGGCCAGCAGGAGGTCATTGTACAATGAAATAGGAAAGGAAAAGTTTGAGATTCTGAAGGGAGATTACAGAGAGCTAGGCAGGAATTTAAAAAGGAGGTCCTTGAAAGTACTAATGTCTGGATATCCCAGGTGCTGCAAGCGAGTGAGAACAGGAATAGGAGGATAGAGCAGATGAATGCACGGCTGAGGAGCTAGTGTACGGGAGAAGAATTCACATTTTTGGATCATTGGAAGCTGTTTTGGGGTAGAAGTGACCTGTACAAGAAGGACTGGTTGCACTCAAATTGGAAGGGGACAAATATACTGGCAGGTAGATTTGCTGGAGCTGCCTGGGAGGATTTAAACGAGTAAGGTTGTGTGGGACCCAGGGAGATAGGAAAGATTTCAATCTGAGACTGAAAGTTGAGAACAAAGGCGAGTCAAACAGTCAGGGCAAGCAGGGACAAAGCAGAGAACAAGGTAGGACTGATAAATTAAACTGCAGTTATTTCAATGCAAGAGGCCTAACAGGGAAGGCAGATGAATTCAGGGCATGGTTAGGAACATGGGACTGGGATATCATAGCAATTACAGAAACGTGGCTCAGGGATGGGCAGGCCTGGCAGCTTAATGTTCCAGGATACAAATGCGGCAGGAAGGACAAAAAAGGAGGCCAGAGAGATGGGGGAGTGGCGTTTTTGATAAGGGATAGCATTACTGAGGAAGCATATTCCTGGAAATACATCCAGAGAAGTTATTTGAGAAAAAAGAAAAGGATGATCACCTTATTGGGATTATATTATAGACCCCTTATAGTCAGAGGGAAATTGAGAAACAAATTTGTAAGGAGATCTCTGTTGTTTGTAAGAATAATAGGGTGGGGATTTTAACTTTTAAAACATAGACTGGGACTGCCACAGTGTGAAGGGTTTAGATGGAGAGGAATTTGTTATATGTGTACAATAGGGCGGCATGGTGGCACAGTGGTTAGCATTGCTGCCTCACACCGCGAGAGACCCGGGTTCAATTCCAGTCTTGGGCGACTGTCTGTGTGGAGTTTCCACATTCTCCCCGTGTCTGCGTGGGTTTCCTCCCACAGTCCAAAAATGTGCAGATTAGGTGAATTGGCCATGCTAAATTGCCTGTAGTGTTGGGTGAAGGGGTAAATGTAGGGTGGGTTGCTCTTTGGAGGGTCAATGTGGACTTGTTGGGCCGAAGGGCCTGTTTCCACACTGTAAGTAATCTAATCTAAATAAAATTTTCTGATTCATACTAGAGTGCACAAAACTTGACTTATTCTTGGGAAATAAGGCAGGGTAGGTGATTGAGGAGCACTTTGGGGCCACTGACCATAATTCTATTAGTTTTAAAATAGTGATGGAAACAGACCAGATCTAAAAGTTGAAGTTCTAAATTAGAGAAAGGCCAATTTTGATGGTATTACGCAAGAGCTTTCAAAAGCAGATGTGCAGGTAAAGAGACGGTTGGAAAATGGGAAGCCTTCAGAAATGAGATAACAAGAATCCAGAGAAAGCATATTCCTGTTAGGGTGAAAGGAAAAGCTGGTAGGTATGGGGAATACTGGATGACTAAAGAAATTGAGGTTTTGATTAAGAAAAAGAAGGAAGCATATGTCCGGTATAGACTGGATAGATCAAGTGAATCCTTAGAATATAAAGGCAGTAGGAGTATGCTTAAGAGAAAAATCAGGAGGGCAAAAAGAGGACATGAGATAGCTTTGGCCAATAAAGTTAAGGAAAATCCAAAAGGTTTTTACAAATACATTAAAGACAAAAGAGTAACTGGGGAAGAAATAGGACCCCTCAAAGATCAGCAAGGTGGCCTTTGTGCAGAGCCGCTGGAGATGGGGCAGATACTAAACAAGTACTTTGCGTCAATATTTACTGTGAAAAAGGACATGGAAGATATAGAATGTAGGGAAATAGATGGTGACTTCTTGAAAAATGTCCATATTACAGAGTAGGAGTGGTGGGTATCTTGAAACGCATAGAAGTGGATAAATCCCCAGGACCTGATCAGGTGTTAGGCCACTGTTGGAATATTGCATGCAGTTCTGGTCTCCTTCCTATCGAAAAGATACTTATTAAACTTGAAAGGGTTCAGACAAGATTTACAAGGACGTTGCCAGGGTTGGAGGATTTGAGCTATGGGTAGAGGTTGAATAGATTGCGGCTGTTTTCCCTGTAGCGTCGGAGGTTGAGGGGTGACTTTAGAGTCGGTTTCCGTGCTGTACATCTTTGACTCTTTGAGGTGTACCCTAGAACTGTGTAGGAAGCTGGAAAAGTGATTGCTGGGCCTCTTGCTGATAGACACAGGTGAGGTGCCGGAAGACTGGAGGTTGGCTAACGTGGTGCCACAGTTTAAGAAAGGTGGTAAGGACAAGCCAGGGAACTATAGACCAGTGAGCCTAATGTCGGTGGTGGGCAAGTTGTTGGAGGGAATCCTGATGTATGTGCATTTGGAAAGGCAAGGACTGATTAGAGATAGTCAACATGGCTTTATGCGTGGGAAATCATGTCTCACAAACTTGATTGAGCTTTTTGCAGAAGTAACAAAGCGGATTAGATTCCCTACAGTGTGGCAACAGGTTCTTCGGCTCAAAAAGTCCACACTGGCCCTCCGAAGAGTAACCCCCCAGAACCATTTCCCTCTGACTAATGCACCTAGCACTATGGGCAATTTACCCTGGCCAATTCACCTACCCTGCACATCTTTGGACTGTGGGAGGAAACCCATGCAGACACTGGGAGAATGTGCAAACTCCACACAGTCGCCCGAAGCTGGAATTGAACCTGGGACCCTGGTGCTGTGAGGCAGCAGTGCTAACCACTGAGCCACTATGCCGCCCTTTCGACAAGGTTCCCCATGGGAGACTGGTGAGCAAGATTAGATCTTATAGAATACTGGGAGAACTCTCCATTTGGATACAGAACTGGCTCAAAGGTGGGGGTGGAGGGTTGTTTTTCAGACTGGAGGCCTGTGACCAGTGGAGTGCCACAAGGATCGGTGCTGGGTCCACTACTTTTCATCAATTATATAAATGATTTGAATGTGAGCATAAGTGGTATGGTTAGTAAGTTTGCTGATGACACCAAAATTGGAGGTGTAGTGGACAGCGAAGAAGGTTACCTCTGATTACAACGGGATCTTGATCAGATGGGTCAATGGGCTGAGAAGTGGCAGATGAAGTTTAATTTAGATAAATGTGAGGTGTTGCATTTTGTGAAAGCAAATCTTAGCAGGACTTATACACTTAATGGTAAGGTCCTAGGGAGTGTTGCTGAACAAAGAGACCTTGGAGTGCAGGTTCATAGCTCCTTGAAAGTGGAGTCACAGGTAGATAGGATAGTGAAGGCGGCGTTTGGTATGCTTTCCTTTATCGGTCAGAATATTGAGTACAGGAGTTGGAAGGTCATTTTGCGGGTGTACAGGACATTGGTTAGGCCACTGTTGGAATATTGTGTGCAGTTCTGGTCTCTTTCCTTTCGGAAAGATGTTGTGAAACCTGAAATTGTTCAGAAAAGATTTAGGCAAGGATGTTGCCAGGGTTGGAGGATTTGAAAGTTGAATAAGCTAGGGCTGATTTTACTGGAACATCAGAGGCAGAGGGGTGACCTTGTAGAGATTTATAAAATCATGGGGGGCATGGATATGATAAATTGACAAAGTCTTTTCCCTGCGGTTGAGGAGTCTAGAACTAGAGGGTACAGGTTTTAGGTGAGAGGGGAGTGATATAAAAGAGACCTAAGGGGCAACTTTTTCATGCAGAGGATGGTACATGTATGGAATGAGCTGTCAGAGGAAGTGGTACAGACTAGTACAATTGCAACATTTAAAAGACATCTGGATGGGTATACGTTTAGGAAGAGTTTGGAGGGATATGTGCCAGGTGCTGGCAGGTGGGACTAGATTGGGTTGGGATATCTGGTCAGCATGGACAAGTTGCACCGAAGGGTCTGTTTCCATGCTGTACATCTCTATGACTCTAAGTTAAACAACCTCAGTCAGGAAAACTCTGACTGCCCAATATAACCAGGAGATTAGATTCTCCTCCGTTTACAGAACTGACTCAGTGCTGGCTGGGTCAGTCAGTGTGTTACTGCTGCTACTGGTTTCTGCTTTTTGGAGAACCTGATTCTGAACTGAAATATATAGCCAGTTTGTTAACTTTTTTTTAAATTGAGGACTAATGTTTACACTGCTTGATCTACACAGTCGGTGTGTTTCAGGTAACTCATTTCTCATTAGGGAACCTTTGTTTCACTGGCTGGTGTTCCCTTTTCTCCTTTACTTTGAGAAAAGGATGATATTGATTTTTTGGCAGAACCTAGCCTTTGCATTCTGATTTTCTTTTGTTTTTTGCATATGTTTTACTTTTTCTGGTGTTTGGACTGAGCCCTTAAGAGAAAATACATCTTTCCAGATGAACTGTTCCTGTGGGAATGCCTGGCCCTTGTAGGTGGTCTGGGCCTCTGTAAAGACTAAACTTCTGTGTTTGTGCTGGGAGGTGAGCATTTGCTGTCTCCTGAAGCTCAGGAGTAGACTGTGTCTTGGAGTAGACTAACCCCCCATGAGCTAACTGCACCCTCAGAATGAACTGTGTTCTCTGTAGATAAACCAGGCCTCTATGGAGACCGAACATCTGTGTGTATGTGTGTGCTGTGGGGTGTGTATTCAGGAGTGGACTCTGCCTTTGGCTGTGGACTCTGCCTTTGGCTGTGGACTCTGCCTTTGGCTGTGGACTCTGCCTTTGGCTGTGGACTCTGCCTTTGGCTGTGGACTCTGCCTTTGGCTGTGGACTCTGCCTTTGGCTG
This sequence comes from Chiloscyllium plagiosum, assembly GCF_037043375.1. Classification (NCBI taxonomy): domain Eukaryota; kingdom Metazoa; phylum Chordata; class Chondrichthyes; order Orectolobiformes; family Hemiscylliidae; genus Chiloscyllium; species Chiloscyllium plagiosum. Next base: position 38,505,218 of record NW_028270183.1, read on the forward strand.
TGGACTCTGCCTTTGGCTGTGGACTCTGCCTTTGGCTGTGGACTCTGCCTTTGGCTGTGGACTCTATCTCTGACAATGCATTCTGCATACTGGTGTGGACTCTGTTTCTGGGAATGGACTCTGCATTTTGAAGAGAATTGTTTATGATAATGGATTCTGTGTACCAAAAATGACTCTGTTTGCTGGTAATTGACTCTGTCTTGTTTTTGTTGGGTTTATCACCTGCACTATCTTGTGCGCCCCTGGGGCTGGCAGGACTTGCTGTGAGCTGGGAGGCTCATAGGCCATTCTGAAAGCTGTCATCTGAGAGCCAGAGGGTGGGTAAGTTGTCCTGTGCACCAGAAGGTGGGTAGGCTACCCCAATGCCAGTCATCCTGAGAGCCAGAAGGTGGATCAGCTGCTCTGAGTGCTGTCATCCTGGGTGGGCTGGGCTGGTCTAGAGGTGGTCAGAAGGTGTGTCAGAGTGGCCAAGAGTCAGAAGGTGCATAGGGACAGATGAGCCAGAAGGCTTGTGAGCTGCCCTGTGCGCCGTCATCCCAGGGAAGAGGACTAGCTGCACTACACACCCAGTTAGTTAACTAGTATTCCTTTTTATTGAGGACTGATTTCTAAACTGACTGATCTTCACAGTCACTAAGTTTCAGGTGTGTTTCGGTTCTCATTAGGGAACCGTTGTTTCACTGGCTTGATGCAGCCTGTGTGTTACTCATATCCTTTACTCTGAAAAAAGGGCAATACTGATTTTGTGGCAGGGCTTAACCCTTGCACTCTGGTTTTCTCTTTAGCACACGAGTCAACTGTATCTCGTGAGTTTTGAGAAGATTTGTAGCTTGGGTCAAGGTTCTTTTGCTCATTGGGCTAGAAGGTTTGTTTTCAGACATTTTGTCATCATACTAGGTAGCATCAGTGAGCCTCCGGATGAAGCACTGGTGGTATAGCCTGCTTTTTGTTTGTGTTTAGGTTTCCTTGGGTTGGTGACGTCATTTCCGTGGTGATGTCATTTTCTGGTCTTTTTTTCCCAGGGGGTGGTAAGTGTCTTAAATACAAACCTCCCCTTAACACTCCACTAGCCAAAGGAATAGCAGAGCTAAATGGCTGCAGAATGCTTAAATAAATGATTAATGTCTGTCAGGGCAGCCCACAGGCCGGATAGTGCAATGGGGTGGATGCGAGCCAGTTGGAATGTTGGGGCAGACCGAGATCTGGAAGGTGGGTAGGCTATCCTCAGCGCTGTCACCCCGGGAAGGTACCAAGATGGGCTGTCCTAGTGGTGGGCGAAAGGGCAGTTAGGGAAGTCGGAATTTGGGTAGGCTGTTCTGATCGCTGTCGTCCTGGGAGGACGATTGGGGAAACAGGATGGGCTGTCCTAGAGGTGGCTGAAACGTATTTCAGGGCGAACCGAGAACCGGAAGGGGCATGGTGGAGACAGAGAGCCAGTAGTGGCAGGCTGCCCTCGAGTGGCCGGAAGGTTGGGTGGTTTGCTGAGTTGCCAGGGGTGTCTGTATTTTTGCACTGATCTGTTGTTTGGTTTTTCAGACTGTCTGTATGTGATTGCATTCACTGTTTCCTTGATAATGTAAGGTGGGATTTGAGGTTTGTCCTAGTTTCCCTGTGAACTGTTGTGTGGTGGGTTTTGGGGCCTGGCTTTGTCACCCCTTTTCCCTGTAAATTGCTGTTTTTGTGTATGGCTGTTCATATTAACTGTTTGTAACTTGTGCTGTCTAATAAATTTTTTTAAATAACCAGGAGATTAAAATCATCTCAGTTCAGGCATCTGACTCTGAGCTGGCTGGCCACAGTCAGTGTGTTACTGTTGGGGAACTGATATCTGTGCTGGCTGGGCCACAGACAGTGTGCACTGCTGTTTGTTGGAACTGGTTCCTGAACTGCCTGGCTATGACCAGGTGGCACTGCTGGAGAAACCTGAGTTTCAGGGTGACTTGGTAACGTGACCCAACCTTGTGCTGTTGGCTTGTGGATTGTGCCCTTGCGGGTTGCAACCTCCTGTGTGCGGACCGTGCCTCTATGTGAACCGTGTTTTCGTGGGTGGAACCTGTTATTGTGAGTGGACCTTGCGTATAAATCTGTTTCTATGTGGAATATTTGTTCTCGTTTGGGGACTCTGCCTTTAGGCATGGACTCTGCCTTCCCGCGTGGACCCTGCCTTTGGGTGTGGACTCTGCCTTTGGGTGTGGACTCTGCCTGGGTGTTGGATTCTTTTTTTATGTATTGATTTTGTTATGTATTGATTTTGTTATTGCTGTAGACTCTGTTGTATGGGGCTCCTGTTCTAGTTTGTGAGTTGGAATTCCTGTGTGTGATTTTGTGTAGTAAGGTAGCTGGGGGCTGGAGGGTTGGCCTTGAACTGAGGACAGCTGGCCCATTTGATGGAAGGCCGACTACGGGTCACTTGGTGCGTGGGGTGGCCTGCGGCCAGATGGCCAATGGCAGACCTGGAGGAACATGGGCCAGAGAGGGCCAGTAAGTGTGCAGAGTGGCCAGTAGCTGGAGGGTGAATGTCTGACCTGGAGGAAGACTGTCAGTACGTGCGGCAGCCGGAGCCAGGCGACCGATGGCAGCCCACAGGAAAGCTGGCAGGAAGAGGGCCAATCAGTACGCGGGGAAGCTGGGAGCCAGATGACCACCTCATAGGAATGCAGGCAGTTGGTGGTCCAGTCAGTATGTGAGCTGACTGGGAGCTGGGTGGCCGTCAACCATTCAAGAGGAAAGAGTCAGTTAGAATGCTGGGCGGCCACAGACCAGAAGGCTGGCAACTGGTTCGTAGGAAGGCGGGCCAAGGAATGTCTGGTCAGTATTCGGGGCGGACCAATGCCAGGAGGTGTGTTGGGTACTCAGGGCGTGAGGGGTGGTTGGGAGCTGGGTTATGTGTTGAGCGCTTTTTAGTGTTGTACACTGTTTTTGGTTATGCCGTGTTTTGTACACTGTCTTGTATTATGCCTGGTTGCTGGTGATGTGTAAAGTGTTTCAAACTGTATATTGTGGGTCTTTGCCTACTGTTTAACTCTACCCTTAGGGGCGGTAACGGACTCTTCTATGTACATAGGTCATTATGGTATCTGTTTTGGGGGACAGTGACCTATGTACAGAGGAACCTCAATTATCTGAAGGATACGGGCGGGGTGCAATTTGTTTGCTTAATCGAGGTTCCTCTGTATTTTTGATTCTGCTGAGATTTGGGGTGCCTTGTGTTTGCATCCTTGTATCTCTGGTGTATTGTATTTGTTGTGTGTTGTATTTTGTGTCCTCTTGGGGGAAAAAAAAACAATATAACCAGGAGATTGGAATCTCCTCACTTCTGGCAACTGACTCTGAGCTGGTTGACCGTAGCCAGTGTACTGAGCACAAGTCACAGGGTGACTTGGTGATGGGATACTTGCCTCTGTGCAGATATTTCAGTAGTGACGAGAGAAAACCAGACCTGCCTGAAGAACGTTCACATGCAACAGTCATTTTGGAGTTGGGTAAGCATTTCTGGCATCATGCCTTTATTTGAAAAGCTTGACTAATTTAATCCTACTGGGAGGAGAAAGTGAGGACTGCAGATGCTGGAGATCAGAGCTGAAAATGTGTTGCTGGAAAAGCGCAGCAGGTCAGGCAGCATCCAAGGAACAGGAGAATCGACGTTTCGGGCATAAGCCCTTCTTGATTCCTGAAGAAGGGCTTATGCCCGAAACGTCGATTCTCCTGTTCCTTGGATGCTGCCTGACCTGCTGCGCTTTTCCAGCAACACATTTTCAGCTCTAATTTAATCCTACTGTCAAAGACTGGGATCCGTATTTGGAAAGAGTGTTTTTTTTTTCTGGACAAATGACACTGGGGCAGATGAAAAGGAATGAGTAATCCTTTTGACTGCTTGCAGACTCATAACATTCTAGGTTATAAAGGGCTTAACTTTCCCAGAAGCACCAGCCTCTCAAACTTTCCAAGAGTTGATGGAGTTTAAGGGATATTATGATCCCAAACCTCCCCTATTTCTGCAACATTATCAGTTTTATTCCGCTGTTAGAGAACCGGGGGAATCAGTTTCGGAATTTTTGACGAGGTTGAGACAACAGGCAGAGGTGTGATTAATGCTGATGCTGAGAGACCATTTGGTGTAGGATTAATGATGTAATCATGCAGAAGGTTCCTACTGGCTGAAGCCCAACTGGACCTCAACACAGGCACTCCAACTGGCATCGTACATTTTAAAAAATGTGGCAAGCGGAGCATGAGAGCTGCAGGGCTTCCCAATGGAAGTGGACTCCCTCATCTCTCCAACTGAGCTTGGAGAACGGCACTTGTGTGTAGGTAATTGCAGAGCATCACGCAGTGCATATCCTGTGCCAGCCCAACAGCAGAGTCCCACAACAAAGATGAGCCTTGGCTAAGTGCCTAAAAAGTTCTTCAGGATCTGGACGGTCAAGCTATCGTAGTTGCTGCTTATATTCATACTCCCAGGTGAGAAGGGAAAAATGTGTGTTCCAGACACCCCATGTGATTACTTGGGTTGGAGTCGACAGAACTCAGTTACAATCATTATAAGAGAAGGCAAGGGCGATCAAAGGAGCCATGGCTCCCACATCCATACTGGAGCTTAGCTCTTTCCTTGGGTTAGTGAACTATTACAAGAAATTCATCCATAACCTGGCCTTCATCTTGGCACCTTTCCATCTGCTATTGAAAAAGGGTCATTCTTGCAAATGGTTGCACAGCCAAGAAGTAGCCTTTAGGGAAGTGAAAAAAACAGCTGTCATCTAAGGTGTTGGCCCACGAACCAAAGCAAGAGGTAGTGCTGACATACGATGCCCTCCCCATACAGTGTTGGTTCACCAGTGGCCCAACAAAGAGGATATACTTCCCGGATGTTGGCTGATGCCAATGCAAATATACCCTGGTGGCAAAGGGAGGTTTGATCGTCATCTTTGTGAGGAAATTCCTCAATAGGAATTTGTCATAGTAATACAATGCAAACTAGGAGAAAGTGAGGATTGCAGATGCTGGAGATCAGAGCTGAGAGTGTGGTGCTGAAAAAGCACAGCAGGTCAGGCAGGAGGAGAAATATCGACATTTCAGGCATAAGCCCTTCATCAGGAATGAGACTCGTGTGGCATTGGGATGAGAAATAAATTTGGGGGGGGCGGGGAAAGGTGTGGTGGTTGAGAATGCAATAGGTAGATGAAGGTGGGTGGGAAGGTTATAGGTCGGAGTAGAGGGTGGAGTGGATAATTGGGAAAGACAATGGACAGGTCAAGAGGGTGGTGCCGAGTTGGAGGCTTGGGACTGGGATAGGGTGGGGAGAGAGGAAATGAGAAAACTGATGAAATTCACATTAATCCCATGTGGTTTCAGGGTCCCAAGTGGGTACGATGAGGCATTCTTCCTCCAGGCATCAGGTGGTTAGGGTTTGGCGATGGTGAGGCCCAGGTGGAGTGGGAGGGAGAGTTGAAATGTTCAGCCATGGGCCAGTGAAATTGGTTGGTGCGGGTGTCCCAGAGATGTTCTCTGAAAAGAGTCGCTGTCCTGTCTTCCCAATGTACAGGAGACCACATCAGGTGCAGCGGATACAGTAGATGACATTCATGGAAGTGCAGGTAAATTTCTGTCAGATGTGGAAGGATTCTTTAGGGCGGAAGTGGGGGGGGGGAAGGTGTGGGCGCTGGCTTTGCACTTCCTGCGGTGGCAGGGGGAGGTGCCAGGGTTGAGGTGAGGGCTGGTGGGGGGCATGGATCTGACAACGGAGTCGCGGAGAGAATGGTCTCTTCAAAGCATTGATGGGGTGGGGAGGGAAATGTATCCCTAATGGTGGGATCTGTTTGTAGATGGCAGAAGTGGCGGAGGATGATGTGATGTATATAGAGGGTGGTGGGGTGGAAGGCTGAGGACTGGGGGGTGGGGGTTCTGACCTTGTATTGGGAGTGGTGGGTTTCAAGGCTGGAGGTGCGGCAAGCGGAGGAGATGCTCTGGAGGGCAGAGTTGACCACGTGGGAGGGGGGAATTGCTGAAGAAGGAGGCCATCTGGGATTTTCAATGGTGGAATTGGTCAACCTAGGAGCAGATGCGACAGAAGTGGAGGAATTGGGAGGAAGGGATGGCGTTTGCAGAGGCAGGATGGGAGGAGGTGTAGTCCAGATAGCTGTGGGAGTCCGTGGGTTTGTAGTGGATGTATGAGATTAGTCTGTCCATGGAGAGGAAGGGAAAGGAGGTATCCAAGATGGTCCAGGTGAATTTGAGGACGGGGTGAACCTTTTGATGGTTTATATTACACTTAATGAGCTTGGCTTTTAAATTAATCAGTTGGTGACTGATTAATCAGGTGGTGCCCAGTAGGTGAAAATTGTCACAGGTGAGTTGGTGGTGGGTAAACTGCTCAGTTGTGTGTGAAAGCACTTCCGGGTATAAAACAAAGAAAACAAAATCCAAGAGAAAAATCCCAGCGAGGGATGGCTCTTGTGGTCCAGTGATAGTGTCACTAGGGAGGCTCAGTTTCAAATCCCACCTACTCCAGAAGTATGCAGTAACATCTCTGAACAGGTTGATTAGAAATACCTTTTAAAAAGCCCAGAGGGGGTTATCTTTTGATTAGGTTTTTCCAGTTTTCAACTGGAGGCTTAAATAAGCATTTTGCCTTTGAATTGAAGTTATTCTAGGGTTTGTTTACCAGATTCTCAATCCAGGAACTTCCATCTATCGTGCATTTAAAATTTAAAATTTCTAACTAAGTTATATTCCTAAAATATACAGAAATTTACAAAAATGCATATAGAATCCTACAATGGAGATAAAGGCTACATTTTTAATAGCTGTTATTCAAGCTAAATCTGTGTAACTGCTTGCTTGATGTTCAAAAATTCCAAAAGAGACTATCTCAATAGGCTGGGGGTTTGTTAGTTCAAAGTTTGATAGTTTTTAGAGGCTGTTTAAAGGGTTAGCTGGATTAGGGCAGCTCATCAGGTTGAGTACGAAAATGCATGGTTTCCAATTTTTACTGTGTAAGAAAAGATGCTGACTGCCTGGGACTGCTTTATAAGGCGTTGGTTTGGTGAATGCATCAGAGTTACTGTTCCTTGTGAAAGTGGATTTCACAAATTAGACCTTTTTTGTCAGTGTCCCATGTTTAAGTAAGAGCTCTAGATTTTTTTTTTTATGGCTCCTCAAGTTTGTTTGATGAGTGGTTGTAGAGTTGGAATGGGGTGAGGGGCGAGAGTTAGAAGGCTTGACAGCCTTTAATAAAACTGGGATGATGCCTACCTTGGTATTACCCTGTTTCCAAACTGCCTGTGGACGTGGCAGGCCTGACTCAAACAAAGCTTTTTTAGAACAAAAATTATGCATGCAGGGCTTATTTCCATGGAAACCGGTTTACTGAATCAGGGAATTTGTCCAGATTCCATGATGAAATTCCAGCCCTAATTTTACCTAATCATAGAGTTGTTGGATCATGGAGATGTACAGCATGGAAATGTTGCCCCTTAGGTCCCTTTTAAATCTTTCCCCTCTCATCTTAAACGGATACCCTCTAGTTTTGGACACCCCTACTGTGTCCAATATTGGTGTCATCTGCAAACTTACTAACTGTACTTCTTTTGCTCACATCCAAATCATTTATATAACTGATGAAAAGTAGTGGACCCAGCACCAATCCTTGTGGCACTCCACTGGTCACAGGCCTCCAGTCTGAAAAACAACCCTCCACCACCACCACCCTCTGTCTTCTATCTTTGAGCCAGTTCTGTATCCAAATGGCTAGTTCTCCCTGTATTCCGTGAGATCTAACCTTGCTACCCATGGGGAACCTTGTTGAATGCCTTACTGAAGTCCATATAGATCACATCTACCGTTCTGCCCTCATCAATCCTCTTTGTTCATTCTTCATGCACGAATGCAGTGTTGCATTTTGGGAAACCAGATCTTAGCAGGACTCATCTACTTAATGGAGCTGGGAGGTCATGTTATGGCTGTACAGGTCATTGAGCCACTTTTGGAGTACTGCATACAATTCTGCTCCCTGTTATAAGAAGGATGTTGTTAAACTTGAAAGGGTTCAGAAAAGATTTGCAAGGATGTTGCCAGGGTTGAAGGATTTGAGCTAAAGGGATAGGCTAAGTAGACTGAGGCTATTTTCCCTGGAGTGTCGAAGGGAATTTGTCCAGATTCCATGATGAAATTCCAGCCCTAATTTTACCTAATCATAGAGTTGTTGGATCATGGAGATGTACAGCATGGAAATGTTGCTGTGATTGTGACCTTACAGAGGTCACCTTAAAGATTGGTGACCTTACAGAGGTTTATAAAATCATGAGGGATGTGATTAGGGTAAATGAAGTCTTTTCCCTGGGGTGGGGGAGTCCAGAACTAGAGGGCATAGGTTTAGGGTGAGAGAGGAAAGATATAAGAGACCTAAGGGGTAACATTTTCATACAGAGGAAGTTGTGTGTATGGAATGAGCTGCCAGAGGAAGTGTTGGAGGCTGGTACAATTGCAACATTTAAAAGGCACCTGGAAGGGAAGATGAATAGGAGGGGTTTGGAGGGATATGGGCCGGGTGCTGGGAGGTGGGACTAGATTACTTTGGGATATCTGGTCGGCATGGACGAGTTGGACTGAAGGGTCTGTTTCCATGCTGTAAATCTTTGACTCTATAACCTACCTTTATTCACTGAAATTGTAACTTAATTTCTAAATTGCCTTTTACATGTACATTTCATTTTATTCATCACTGTTTTGCAAAACCACTTTATGGCTTGGGAGTTGCACCAATGCAAGGTAGATATCTGATGTTTAACAGTAACAGGGAGGTAACAGACAAGTGTTTTATTGAGGCCAATTCTGTATTTTGATAGCACTAGAAGATGGGTGTATTTTTCGAAGAACAGTGATGGTGGTACTAGTGTTGCTAGAGTTTGGAATGGATGGAATCTTTAGTCTGGCTACTCTTGAAATGAAATCTGAAGTTTGTCAGTCTTTTAGATAAGATATGAAGTTTGACTCCCTGGTAATTTGCTGGGGCAGAATTGTAAGATTCCAAAAGGTTCTAAAGGGTTTGAAGTAAGCAGGTATGAAAGTTTTGTTGCTGGAGGTATTCTGGTTTCCCTTCCAGGCTATTTTGTTTGGAGCTTGTGTCGAGAGGATGGAGCCGGGATGGGGAAGCATTAGTAATGCAGAATGCAGGACTACTCATCTATAAATGACAGGTAACCAGTTGACCCTTTTTAATGGTTATTTTCAGTTTTACCTGCAGGTTGATCCCAGAGAACAGTCAGATGGAAAAGGAACCTGCAGACAGTGCAGGGATTTTCTGTGGGCATTCCCTGCAATAACAGGTATATCATTTTGGATACTGTTGCGGGAGGAAGACTTACCAGGATAAGCCATGGGGTAGTCTCTGTCCCTGTTGCTTAGAAAGAAAGTGGGGAGTGGAGCAGAGAATTAGTCATTGGGGACTCCATAGTTAGGGGGGGGCAGATTTTGTAGGTTTTGTAGGAGGTTTTGTAGGAATGAGAGAGACTCCCGGTTAGTGTGTTGCCTCCCAGGTGCCAGGGTTCGTGATGTCTGGGATCATGTTTCTGGGATCTTTGAGATGGAGGGGGGGCAGCCCCAAATTGTGGTCCATGTAGGCACTAACGACATAGTAGGAAGAGGGATGGGGATTTAAGGCAGAAGTTCAGGGAGCTTAGAACTAGAACAAACAAAGTTGTTATTTCTGGTTTGTTACCCATGCCACATGCTAGCGAGGCAAGGAACAGGGGAGTAAAACATGGTAACAAGGGTGGTGTAGGTTTTGAATATCTAGATAATTGGGACTCTTTCTGGGGAAGGTGGGACCTCTACAAACAGGATGGTCTTCACCTGAACCAGAGGGTACCAATATCCTGGGGTTGGGGGGAAATTTGCTCATGCTGTTGGGGAGGTATTAAACTAATTAATTCAGCAGCTGGATGGGAACCTAAATTGTGGCTCCAGTGTCCAAGAGGTTGAGAGTAGTCAGCTCAGAAATGCGGTTTCAAGATCACAAGAGTGCACTGGCAAGCAGGAAGGTGGTTTGAAGCGTGTCCACTTCAACACTAGGAGCATGCGGAATAAGGTGGGTGAACTTTCAGCGTGAATTGGTACCTGGAACTTCAATGTTGTGGCCATTTTGGAGACATGGACAGAGCAGGGACAGGATTGGTTCTCGGACTTGGATTTTTCAGGAAAAACAGAGAAGGTGGTAGAAGAGGAGGGGGTGTGACATTGTTAATCAAGGACAATATTACGTTGGCAGAAATGATGTTTGAGGACTCATCCACTGAGGTAGTATGGGCTGAGGTGAGAAACAGGAAAGGAGAGGTAACCCAGTTGTGGGTTTTCTAAACGCCTCTGAATAGCTCCAGAGATGTTGAGGAAAGGATAGCGAAGATGATAGGAGCGAGAGTAACAGGGTGATGAGGGATTTTTAACTTTCTGAATATTGACTGGAAATACTATAGTTTGAGTACTTTAGATGGGTGAATTTTTGTCCAATGTGTGCAGGAGGGTTTCCTGACACAGTACGTAGACAGGCCAACAAGGGGTGAGGCCACATTGGATTTGGTTCTGGGTAATGAACCTGGTTAGATTTGGAGGTAGGTGAGCACTTTGATAGCGACACAATTCAGTTATCTTCACTTTAGCAGTGGAAAGGGATAGGTGAATACCGCAGGGCAAGAGTTGTAGCTGGGGGAATGGCAATTATGATGGAATTAAGCAAGATTTAGAATGCACAGGCTGGGGGAGGAAACTGCAGGGGATGGGCACAATTGAAATGTGGAGCTTATTCAAGGAACAGCTACTGCACATCGTTAATAAGTATGCACCTGTCAGGCAGGGAGGAAGTGGTCGAGCAAGGGAGCTGTGGTTTACTAAGGAAGTTGAATTTCTTGTGAAGGGGAAGAAAAGGCTTATGTTCGGATGAGATGTGAAGGCTCAGTTAGGGCGCTTGAGAGTTACAAGCCTGCCAGCAAAGACCTAAGAGAACTAAGAAGAGCCAGGAGGAGACATGAGAAGTCATTGGCAGATGACTTCTCTGCCAAAAACCCTAAAGATGTCTATTGGTATATCAGGCATAAAAGAATGATTAGAGTAAGATTAGGGTCAATCAAGGATAGTAGTAGGAAGTTGTGCATGGAGTCAGAGGAGATAGGAGAAGCGTTAAATGAATATTTTTCATCAGTATTCTCATTGGCAAAAGACAATGTGGGTTTTTGAGGAGAATACTGAGATACAAGATGTACTAGGCTCGATGAGATTGAGGTTCACAAGGAGAAGGTGTTAGCAATTTTGGAAAGTGTGAAAATAGGGAAGTCCCCTGGGCTTGATAGGATTTATCCTAGGCTTCTCTGGGAAGCCAGGGAGGAGAGTGCAGAGAGGCTTTGATCTTTGTCGTCATTCTCTACAGCAATAGTGCCGGAAGACTGGAGGATAGCAAATGTTGTTCCCTTGTTCAAGAAGTGGAGTAAAGACAACCCTGTGGAGTATAGACCAAGTGAGCCTTCCTTCGGTTGTGCGTAAAGTGTTGGAAAAGGTTATAAGGAATAGGATTTATAATCGTCTCTAAAGGAATAAGTTGAATATGGATAGTCAAAACGGTTTTGTAAGGGCAGGTTGTACCTCAAACCTTATTATGTCCTGTGAGAAGGTGACCAAATAGGTGGATGAGGGTAAAGCGGTTGGTGTGGTGTATATGGATTTTAGTAAGGTGTTCAATAAGGTTCCCCCATGATAAGTTATTGCATAAAATAGAGGCATGGAATTGAGGGTGATTTGGCGGTTTGGATCAGAAATTGGCTAGCTGAATATTCATCCTGGAGTTCAGTAACTAGTGGTGTACCGCAAGGACCTGTTTTGTCACTTTTATAAATGACTGGATGAGGGTGTAGAAGGATGGGTTAGTAAATTTGTGGGTGACACTAAGGTCAGTGAAGTTATGGATAATGCTGATGGATGTTGCAGGTTACAGAGGGACATAGATAAGCTGCAGAGCTGAGCTGAGATGTGACAAATGGAGTTTAGTGTAAAAAAATGAGAGGTTATTCACTTTGGAAGAAGCAACAGGAATAAAGAGTACTGGGCTAACGTTAAGATTCTTGGCAGTATACAGAGCAGTGAGATCTCGCTGTCCACATAGATCTCTGAAAGATGCCACCCGGGTTGCTAGAGTTCTTAAGAAAGCATACGGTTAACCTTTAATTGGTTAAGGGATTGTGTTTTGGAGCCACGGGGTCATCTTGCAGCTGTCCAAAACTCTGGTGAGGCCGCACTTGGAGTATTGCATGCAATTCTGGTCACCACATTATTGGAAGGATGTGAAAGCTTTGGAAAGGGTTCAGAGGTGATTTACTAGGATGTTACTTGGTATGGAGGGAAGGTCTTATGAGGAAAGACTGAGGGACTTGAGGCTGTTTTCCTTAGAGAGAAGAACGTTAAGAGGTGACTTAATTGAGATGTATAAGATAATCAGAGGGTTAGGTAGGGTGTTTCCTCGGATGATGATGGCTCACGTGAGGGAATATTGCCTTAAATTGAGAGGTGATAGATACACGACAGATGTCAGGGGTGATTTCTTTACTCAGAAGTAAGGGTTTGGAATGCCCTGCCTGCAATAGTAGTATACGCGCCAACTTTAAAGGCATTTAACTGCTCATTGGATAAATATATGGATGAAAATGGAATAGTGTAGGACAGATTGGCTTCAGATTGGTTCCACAGGTCGGCACAACATCGAGGGCAAAAGGGCCTGTACTGTGCTGTAATGTTCTATGTTCTAACCTATCAGCTGCTTCGAAGTGGCCTCTTGACAAGACTGAAGTGAAGGTGTGGATGCAGTGCTCCAGATAGTCTTGGATGTTCTTTCTGAAGAAAGCTACCCTCTGTCGGGGTTCTTCCTCCCCAATGGTTATTTTCCTGCAAAATGGGCTTCCTTTCTTAAAAAAAGATTGTTGGAATACCTCAAAATGGCAGCATCGTCACACTCATTTAACTTGGCAGATCATCTTCTGTTCGTGCAATGCTACAGTGCTGTGTATCATTCCATAGTTCTTCAACTTTATTGAGAAGTATTAGAAAATATAAACATCCTCATTGATATCAACAACACTAAGGTGCTGCAAGGTGAAAAGAAAAGCAAAATCTAATTGCTTTAAAGTCTTATGGATGACCATTCCCCTAAACCTTATTTCAACAGCAAAATCTGGCGCAGCATTTTTCCCCAGTGGATTTAGTCGTGCATGTTAGTGATCAGGTTAGCACTGGAAATCCAGCACCACCTTGTAGGGTTGCAGATCGGCATCACAGGTAGGTTGATGGTACCTATGTCATGAGAGAGTCCATAAAGATAATGACTAACATACTGATTTTAATAAAATATAAAGCTGATGTTTCTTTTTGTTTTGTTTAGCGTTTGTGTGATTCGCTTTCTTGGAACCAGAATAAATAGATAAAATGTATAAACCAGTTGAAATTTCATGTTAAATATTATTGTTTTGTTCTATTTATGCTAACTGTAAATTTAAGACTGCCCACAATTATGAGATAAGTAATGTTACTGCAAGTCTAATGAATTGATAGTGCCATGGTTCTGCAACTATAACCATAAAACTATAACTGCATAAAGATCTCTGAATACCATAACTTAAATTTAATATTTAATTATAATTGATTAATGACCTCATATAAAGGTACCCTTACGTAGCACTGATCATATTATGATTGAATCTTACATTCACTTGAATAAACTTAAATAAAGGCAATAATGAGGCTGTGAAGACACAGCTGGCTAAAGGAAACTAGTTAAAAATCACACAACACCAGGTTATAATCCAACAAGCTTATTTGGAAGTACAAGCTTTTGGAGTGTTTCTCCTTTTTCAGGTGGCAGTAGTCTGAAAGCTTGTACTTCCAAATAAATCTGTTGGACTATAACCTGGTGTTGTGTGATATTTAACTTTGTCCACCCAGCAATAGCACCTCCACATAAAGGAAATTAGGAAATTCATTTAAGTGATTTGAGGTGCAGTGACAGATATTTAATGAGATATCAGACTTCTGAGAAAAGATACAATCCAGTGAGTAAGGAAAACTTTTAAGAGAATGATGCACTATAATGACTGACATAATGCAACATACTGTGAAGTTGAAAGTAAATGCATATTATTTGGCAAAAACGAGTGACAGAAGGTTAGGCAATAGAGAAAAGCAAAAGCATTGCTATAAAATTAATAAGGAGGGTATTAGGGATGGCAAATGGAAGGTTAATCTTTACTTCAAAAGGGATTGGAATATAGGGAGGTCTTGGTAAAATTACAAGGCATTAGTCAGATGACATCAAAAGACAAAAGTGATAATGGTAGTAAAGAAGAGATAGATATGTAACATAGGTGTAAATGTTAGCTGTGTAAAGGAGATGTGTTCGCTTTGCTGAGATTCATTCTATGTCACAAACAAGTCCGAGGTGAAGGAAGTGAGAAAAAGGGAGTATGAAGGCCGTGCTGTTTCGGTACGGAAATCAATATTGTGTTCTAGAGGTTGTAAAGTGCCTAAATGGAAAATTGGGTTTCTTTTCCTCCAGCTTGTGTTGTGCTTCATTGGAACACTATAGCAGGCCCAAGAATGAAGATATTAGTGTAGGAACCAGGTGATTTATGGAAATGGTAAGCAATCCTTGCAGTCAGAAGATGTGGGGAAGTGCAGTCAAAGTAACTGTCAGAGTTGGTGGGTTTGTACTGGATTTTGATGAATAGCCTATCCCCAGAAATGGATACAGCAAAGCCAGAGAAGGGAAAAGAAAAATCAATAGATAGGCCATGTTCAAATCAGCCTTCCCAGATCAACTAGCACATGAGAGATCTCCGTCATATGTGGTCTTGCTTATTCTTAAATGCTTGCAGTGTAAGGAGAGTCGGACTGGGTTAGACTATGTGAAACATGCCCATGTGAAACAGCTATATTGGTTAATGCCAGAAAACCTGATTAGAGCAGGCAAGTATGGGTGAACTCAAAATGTTCAGAAAAAGTTGGATTAGGTAAAAAGGAATGATAGGGAATGTAACTTAGAAGTTGTTGGAAAACAGAAGGGTCCTAGGAAATGTGGAGAAGATACTGAAATCAGAGGGAAGGAAGGGGTTCAGAGTTTTGTAGTTACAGCATATTTAAGGTAACTTAGGTATGCTGCGTAGTTAGAAAGAGTACATGTTTCGAGTATGGAGCAATATTAAGTGAAGGTTGAGCATGTCAACCTGGATGGGACTGCAATCAATGAGAAGACGTGAACATCAAGGGAGATAGTGAAAAGGGTGTGGTGTATACGTGTGGTTAGGTAATTGCTATCTGTTTGCTCAAAACCTCAAGGTCAAGGCGGCAAAGATCCTCCCAAGAGAAAAAGAGATCTTGGGCCCTGGAGGATGTGCCTAACCTTCACCCAACATATGAATAAATTGATTAAGATACTTTGACTATGATTTGACTGAGGTATAATTAGGGGTGCCATCACCTACATCTATCACCTCCTGTCGACAGATCTGCAGTCGGTTGGCTTTGGAGGCATCACTCTGCCTCTTCTCTGAAGATTACAGTGGTATTGAACTTCCTAGCCATTAGATCCTTTCAAACCTTTAGTGGGGACATATGGGCTACTGATTGGGTGGTGCCACATAAGTACATTCATGATTTAATTGATACCCCTTACAGGAAAACATTAGTGTGTCCAGTTGTCCATGAATTCCAAGAACTAAGATACCTGAGCTGTTGGATTGGTAGCCATTCCTGGATTCCCTCAAGTACAAGGGGCCATTGACTGTAAGTATGTTGTGCTCAGAGGTCTATGCCATCGTCCAACTAGATTCCAGAATAGTAGTGAATTTCACTCCCTCAGTGTCCAGCTTGTTTGTGACCCCTGACAACAATTCACGCATCCAATATCCAGGAAGCTGTCATGATATTTATGTTTACCTGGTGCCTTGTAATTTCACTCCTGCATCATTTCTGGGGTTGGCTTGTTAGTAATGAGGTGTACTTGCAGGAGGCATGACTAATGACCGCAGTTTGTGACTCTCAGATTGACTCCAAACAGTACTACAACACAGCCATCATTGAACAGAGTTGGTCTTCTGATAGTGCGCTTCTGTTGAATAGACTTCTCAGGACTTCATTGCAGTCCTCACCAGTCAGGATTTCTAAAATGCTGACTGTGTGTCATGGAGCAAACAACCCAATTCTATCACCAGTATTAATGTCGAGGGGAACTTGGAAGGGACCAATCACTCATTGTCTCAAAGAAGGGAGTCAGGTGATGGTGCTAAAGAGACAGAACTGATAATAAAGATGCTAAAGAAGCCAGTGGTGAGATTAAGCAGGCAGACCTAAGAGAATCTGATAATAGCTAGATTTGTAGATGAATGACCAAAGTTTTATTCGAAGCTGAATTCATTAAAGGTCTGTGGGCATTGCTGGCCAGACCAGCATTTATCGCCCATTCCTAGTTGCACTGGCGAAGGTAATGGTGAACTGTCTTCCTGCGTCACTGCAGTTCTTAGGAGTAGGAATACCCTCAATGCTGTTAGAAGGAAGCTCTAAGATTTTGACCCAGCAACTTTGAAGAAATGGCAATATAGTGCCAGGTCTGGTTGGTGTATAGCTTTCAGGGAAACTTGCAGGAGGTGGTGCTCCCACACATTGTTGCCTTTGTGCATCGGTGGTGAAGGAAGGGAATATTAAAGCTGATGGATAGGGTGACAATCAAGCAGTCTACTGTGTCCTGGATGGTGTTGGAAGTGACCCAACCCAGGCAAGTGGAGATTATCCTATTATACTCCTGACTCTTGATGCGTGGATGGTCGACAGACATGAGGCAGACAAGAGATGAGTTACTTGCCACAGTTCTTCGCCTCTCACCTGCTCTTGTATCCATGATTTGTACATGGTTGGTAACATCTAAGATGTTGATAGTGGGTATTTCATGAATGTAATGTCATTGAATGTCAAAGGCGATTGTTAGATTCCCTCTTGTTAGATGATGGCCATTGCTTGGTGTATCTGTGGCGTGAATGTTCTTTGCCACTTAGCAGTCATAAAGGTCTGCAGCATAGAAGTGGGACCTTCGGCTCAACTTGCACATGACACCCAGTTTTCAAAATTAAACTAGTCTCCTTTGCCTGCATTTGGTCTATATCACTCTATATGTATCTCATCCATTAACCAATCTAAATGTTTCTTAAATAATTTTGTACTCGCTTCTGTCACTACCCATTCCAGGTGCTCACTGCTCTCTGGACCCTTTTGTATCTGTCCTGTCTCACCTTAAAATATGAATCTGAAGGAAATCTCTTTCACTTAGTTGACTGGATTGTTGGTTTACAGAGCAGTGTGATGCCAACAGCATGGGTTCAATTCCCATTACTTGTTTGAGGTTACCACAAAGGACTTTGCTTCTCAACCTCTTCCCGTGCATGAGGTCTGGTGGTCCTCAAGTTAAATCACTACCAGTAACTTCTCTCTCTGAAAGAGCAGCTCCTATGGTTTGGTAAAACTGTGGTGACGTAACAACAACATATCTGGATACATTGTTTCACAGAAACATTTCTGATGTCAAGGCAATACTTGTTTTGCATTTTGGAATAATAACAAAGTTGGGTAATTGCCATCTGTGCATCAAAAGCGATTTCAATATTGTTCAATCTTTCTTTCTCTACTTTGATTTTGAGGAAAACTGTTGACTGCTTTTCCATCTTGCTTCAGATAACTTTGGCGGGCATCCTCTGGTGATCCAAATTCTAGAGGTCTCCAGCCTGGACATATTGACCTGACCTGACCTGATGGCTGTATTGGGTCCCTGGCAGAGAGCAAGTATAATGCTGAGATGCTATTTGGAATACCCTGAGATGACGGCAGTCTTTGGGTATCTGATTGCACATCAGTACGGGGGAGTGACAATGGCACTGTCTTCACACCTTGAACAAATTGATCTTCCTCTCTGTGGCCAAAGTCCCTCAGTGCCCTCTCACCCAGCCAGTACTTAAATGCACCCATGGCTTGAATGATCAAGTGAAAATCCCTAAAAATGTCTGGCAGATACTGATTGTTCTGCTGGATCTGACTGTCCATGGTAGCTACATCCATTCCATGGATACAGCCATTTGTTTGCATTCTGGAGCCACAACATCAGAGAACTTGGGCAAGTACTGTGCCCTCATACTGTCTGCGCAATCTCTTGCACCTTCGCCCAGCACCTCCTGCTTGTCTGTGCATCTTTGTTAACTCATTAATGGCTGAATTCAGATGCTCCTCCTCTGCACTTAGCTTAACAGGACTTCTTCTCAGCAATCCTTTGACTGTCAGACCATGGTCATTTCTTTCTCCTCTGGTCATGGGTCTCAGTCAGTGCTGCACACATCAGAATGTGACTCCAAGTCTGTTAGATAGATTATTTACTGAGGTGAATATCTTCACATTAATGGAGAGCTGGAAGGAAGGCCATAACAATGATTTTTGAATCTTGCAACTGTTCGTCCTCCGAGATGTGGTTCAAGACATGAGTAGAGATGGTCTGGTGTCCCGGGGTTGTTTAATTGTCCAGCTTTGAGTAGAATGCAGATATTGCATAGAAAAAAACCAAAGATTTGTTTGTGTTGCAAGTCACCACCTTGACCTAAGGTTTCATTGAGACGGTAGTGCTCAACTTGCAGTTGAGTGTGGCAGGTTAGAAACATTGTCATTAGATGACTATAGATATTCAAATGCTCCATCAGCACAAGCACACATCCCTTGATGTCCAGCTTGGTGGCTGGCTTCTCAGACGAAGTCAGGAGCCTATGTCAACCACTTTTCTTTGTTTAGTGGAATGCTGTAGAATGTATCATGAGCATGTATCTTGAGCAATATGTCCAGATCACGCGTTACTCATTTGTGTTGTAGGTAATTTGGGTGTTAAGGGGTTCCGAATGAGAGGTGGTTCATTGCTGTCAGAGAGCTACAGTAACAGAGTGTTCATCTCAAAGCTGTCATTGTTTTAGAAGATAGAACATAGAACAATACAGCCAAAACAGGCCATTCGGCCCTTGATGTTGCACTGACCTGTGAACTATTCTCGGCTCACTATCCCAAAATCATTCATGTGCTTATCTAAGGATTGTTTAAATCTCCCTACTGTGGCTGCATTGACTACATTAGCAGGTAGGGCATTCCACGCCCTTACCACTCTCTGCTTAAAGAACCTGCCTCTGACATCTATCACCCCACAATTTGTAGTTATGCCCCGTCTGATCATCTTGTATGTCTCTATCAAATCCCCTCTTAGCCGCCTTCTTGCCAATGAGAACAGGTTCAAGTCTCTCAGCCTTTCCTCAGAAGACCTTCCCTCCAGACCAGGCAACATCCTGGTAAATCGCCTCTGCACCTTTTCCAATGCTTCCACATCCTTCCCGAAATATGGGGACCAGATCTGTACACAATATTCTAAGTGTGGCTGCACCAGCATTTTGTATAGTTGCAGCATGATATTGCGACTCCGGAACTCAATCCCACTACGAATGAAACCTAACACAGCATATGCCTTCTTAACAACACTATCCACCTGAGTGGCAAATTTCAAGGATCTATGTACATGAACTCCAAGATCCCTCTGCACATCCACACTACCAAGAATCTTTCCATTTACCCGGTACTCTGCCTTCCTGTTATTCTTCCTAAAGTGCATCACTTCATTTTGTTGCATTGAATTCCATTTGCCACCTCTCAGCCCAATTCTGCAGTTTATCCAAGTCCCCCTGCAACCTGTAACATTCTTCCACACTGTCCACTACTCCACTGACCTTAGTGTCGTCTCCAAATTTACTAATTACCTATACCTGTGTCTAAGTCATTTATAAAAATGACAAAGCAGTGTTCCAAAACAGACCCTTGTGGCACACCACTAGTAACCAGTCTCCAAGCTGAATATTTTCCATCAACCACCACTCGCTGCCTTCTTTCAGAAAGCCAGTTTCTAATCCAAACTGCTAAATCATCCTCAATTCCATGTCTCTGCATTTTCTCCAACAACCTACCATGTGGAACATTTATCAAAGGCTTTACTGAAGCCCATGTTTACCACGTCAACTGTCCTACTCTCATCTACATGCTCGGTCACCTTCTCAACAAACTCAGTGAGGTTTGTGAGACACGACCTGCCCTTGACGAAACCATGTTGACTATCTGAAATCAAATTGTTCTTACTAGATGATTATAAATCTTATCTCTTATAATCCTTTCCAAAATCTTTCCTAAACAGAAGTAAGGCTCACTGGTCTATAATTACCTGGGTCATCAGTGTTGCTTTTCTTGAACAAGGGCACAACATTTGCAATTCTCCAGTCCTCAGGTACTAAACCTGTAGATAATGACGACTCAAAAATCAAATCCAAAGGCTCTGATATCTCCTCCCTAGCTTCCCAGAGAATCCTCGGATAAATCCCATCCGGCCCACGGAACTTGTCTACTTTCACTCCTTCGAGAATTGATAACACCTGTTCGTAACTAACCTCGATTCTTTCTAGTCTAATATCTCGTACCTCATTCTTCTCCTCCACAATATTCTCCTTTTCCTGAGTGAACACCGATGAGAAATGTTCATTTAGCACCTCTCCGATCTCTACAGGGTCCACATTCAACTTCCCACTTCTGTCTTTGACTGGCCCTATTCCCACCCTAATAATCCTCTTATTCCTCACATACCTATCGAAAGCTTTAGGGTTCTCCTTTATTCTGTTTGCTAAAGACTGCTCGAGTGTCTTTAAATCCTTCCTAGCTGATCTGGCACTCTCCATCGCCTCATCTGTACCATCTTGCCTCATCTTCTTCTTAACAAGAGATACAATTTCTGTAGTAAACCACGGTTCCCTTACCTTATCACTTCCTCCCTGCCTGACAGGGACATACCTGTCAAGGACACGCAATATCTGTTCCTTAAACTAGCTCCACATTCCCATTGACTGCATCCCTTGCATTTATCTGCCCCATTCTATGCATCCTATTTCTTGCCTAATCGCATTATAATTGCCCTTGCCCCATCGAAAGCTCTTGACCTGTGGCATGTACCTATCCCTTTCAATCGCTAAACTAAACGTAACTGAATTATGGTCACTTGTATTCTTGTTGAAACCTGTCAACCTCAGATTTAAAATTAACAATAGACCTGGTTGAGGGACAGAATACAAGTTTTTGCTCAATTATATAGAAATATTTCTTAATTTCACTTGAAGTTCCTGACTCAATCAGCAGTCATAGTTTCTCTTTGTCATCTTATTTTTTTCTCCTTCGTATCTTAACTTCCTTCAAAAGACCCTTAACCTTCTAAATTTCTGGGAAAGTAACCAAAATTGGTATAATCTATTCTTATAATTTAATCCTTGATTAATTAATCCATAATTCAGTACATATGTCACTTTGTAAATCCATACCACACTTCCTTCAATGCCAATAAAAGCTTCATTTTATTTGATGTCTGCATCTATTCACAGTAATTCAAATATGGTCCAATCGAGGTCATGTATTGTTGTAGCATGACTTCCATTTGTTTGTTTCTAGTCCCTTAGACGTAAAGGCTTGCAATCTGTTGGCATTTTTGGATTATATTTTGTAAAGGTCATTCTGTTATAATGTGCGTTTTGTTAATGTGAATTTGTTGTAATGTGATTGAATTAGGGGCACTGCTTTTAAAGCACAAAGTTTTAAAATGTGAGTTGGCTGTTTCATAGCCAACATTTTAAGCGCTGTTTCTAACACATGATTTTTCTGTAATGCAGGTTGCACAAGAATGCAACCATTGCATAATAGAAGAACTACCTGTACTTGTCAATAACTTAAATACCTATTGTTTTTTTTCATTTCTTGCCATTTGGAAAACACTGTTATATCTTTTTTTAAAGTCCAATATTGATGAGCTCGTTTCCCTGCAGTTTTACCCAGTCATTTAATCTATTCATATGTCTTTGCAATTTTAGAAACTTGTCAGTCTTCAGTACCATTATTTTCTTCATTGCTATTAACTAACCTGCTTAATTATGATGAGTTCCCTCAGTATTATGACACCCCATCGATATTAAATCTCAAAAATCTTAATTCTGTTTGACACAATCTTACACAGCTACAAGGTAAAAGTAGTAATGGGCTGCTCTCAAGGCCTTATTTATATATTAAGTTGAATCAGCAAAACAGAGGAATCAAATCTTTTTTAAAATTATATTACATTTAATAGAATACAGATCACAGCATTACTTGAAAGTTATACAATTTACACATAAACATGATAATTTAATGTTGAGTTGGAAATATTAGTTGTGTGAGCACGAGATTTCCAGCTGCTGTCAAATACTAAGGAATTTCAGTTTTCATCTTGCTCGTGTGAAAGTGCATACTGAACGTTACAATGATATTTATATCTTCCAGCCAGTAGGGGTTCTTCTGGGAAAACCAGCAGAGATCTGTGACAAAGAAGGCAAAAATATTTGCTAAAACGCAAGTGGCGAGAGGAAGTGAAACTGGATTTAGATTTGTGATTCAAAATTCTAGTAATTGAAATTGAGTGAATCGTATTTAATCCAAATTTAACCCAATTTTATTAAAACTGACTGCAGGGGAACTGACAGAGGGCTGGAGGACAGTTAATGTAGTTCCACTTTTCGAAAAGAGTGGTAGAGTTAAACCAGGGAACTATAGACTAACATCAGTGGTATGAAAAGTATTAGAGAAAAGTTCTGAAGGAGCAAATTAATCTCCACTTGGAGAGACAAGATTTGATCAGGGATAGTCAGCATGGCTTTGTCAGAGGAAAGTTATGCCTAACAAATTTGATTGCATTTCTTGAGGTGACCAGTTGTATAGATGAGGGTAGTGCATCAGATGTGGTTTGCACCGATTTTGTTAAAGCCTTTGACAAGTTCACACATGGTGTGAAGGTAAAAGCATATGGAATTCAGGCTAACTTGGCAAGTTGCATCCAAAATTAGATCAGTGGAAGACCATAAGACATAGGTGCAGAATTAGGTCACTCGGTCTTTCAAGTCTGCTGTGCCATTTGATCGTGGTTGATTATGTTTCTCAACCCCATTCTCATGCTTTCTTAACCTTTAACCCTTGATCATCTTACTAATCAAAAACCTAAAATACACTCAATTACTTGGCCTACTCAGCCTTCTGTGGCAATGAGTTCCACAGATTCATCACCCTCCAGCTGAAAATAAAATCCTCCTCATATCAGTTCTAAGGTTTTTTTTCCACTGAGGTTGTGCCCTCAGGTCCTAGTCTCTCTGACTAGTGGAAACAGCTTCTCCTTGTTCACTCTGGCTTCTGAGTAGTCAATAAGTTTCAATGAGATACCGTTCTCCTCCCCCTAAACACCTGAAGAGTACAGACCCAGAGTCCTGAATGGCTCCTCATATTGCAAGCTCTTTGTTCCTTGAAAGATTTTTGTTAACCTTCTCTGGAATCCCTCCATCACAAGCATATCCTTACTTAGATATCAAGCCTAAAACTACATTCAATATTTCAAACATGGTCTGACCAGAGCCTTATACAGTCTCAGCAGTACATCTCTGCTCTTGTATTCTAGCCCACTTGAAATGCATTGCATTTCCCTTCCTAACTGCCCAACTGAGCCTGCGTGTTAACCTTAAGAGAATCCTGAACCATGTCTTCCAAATCCCTTTGTGCTTCAGATTTCCAAAGCTGTTTCCTGTTTAAAAAGCCTCTGCTCTTCTTTCTACCAAAGTGCGTATCCTCACTTTCCACATTGTATTCCATCTACCAGGTCTTTGTCACTCTCCCAGCCTGTCCAAGTCCTTTTGTAGTCTCCCTGTTTCCTCAACCCCAACTGCCCTTTCTACCTACTTTATATTATCTGCAAATGTAGAAACAATACCCTGAGTTCTTTTCGCCTAGTTCGTTAATGTATTCTGCACAATCTGCAATCTCATGGCCCAGCAGATCCCACACTTGATCATTGCCATCAAGCAAGAGGTTCAACCGTGGTTCAATGGAGAGTGCAGGAGGTCATGCCAGGCGCATCTAAAAATGAGGTGTCAACCTAGTGAAGCTATCAAACTTGATTGCCAAACAGCATAAGCAGCAAGTGATAGACAGAACAAAGCAATCCCACACTAACAGGTCAAGTCTAAGCTTTGCAGTTGTGCAATAACGAGTCAGGAATGGTAGTGGACACTTAAACAACTCAGTGGAGGAGGAGGCGACTCCACAAATGTCCCCATCTTCAATGATGAAAGAACCCAATTCAACAGTGCAAACGATAAAGCTGAAATGCTCACAGCATTCTTCAGCCCGACGTGCTGTGCTGATGAACCATCACAGCCTCCTTCAGTGGTCAGAAGCATTACAGACACCAATCTTCAGCCAATTTGATTTCAAGAAATAGTTGGAGGCACTGGTTGCTGCAAAAAGACTGTGGAACCTGACAACATTTCAGCAATAGTACTGAAGACTTATGTTCCAGTATTTGCCGACAGTGAGGACTGCAGATGCTGGAAGGTCAGAGTTGATATAGTCAGAGAGTCAAAGAGATGTACAGCACGGAAACAGACCCTTCGGTCCAACTTGTCCATGCGTCCAGATATCCCAACTCAATTTAGTCCCACCTGCTAGCACCAGACCGATATGCCTCCAAACCCTTCCTATTCATGTATCCATTCAGATGCCTTTTTTAATTGTATGAGCCTCTATCACTTCCTCTGGCAGCTCATTCCATACACGTACCATCCTCTCTGTGAAAATGTTGCCCCTTAGGTCTCTTTTATATCTTTCCCCTCTCACCCTAAACCTGTACCCTCTAGTTCCCCCTCCCCAGAGAAAAGACTTTGTCTATTTATCCTATCCATGCCCCCCATAAGTTTATAAACCTCTACGAGGTCACCCCTCAGCCTCCGACGCTCCAGTGAAAACAGCCCTAGCCTATTCAAACTCTCCCTAAAGCTCAAATCCTCCAACCCCGGCAACCTCCTTGTAAATCTTTTTAGAACCCTTTCAGGTTTCACAACATCTTTCCGATAGGAAGGAGACCAGAATTGCAAGCAATATTCCAACAGTGGCCTAACCAATGTCCGTACAGTCGCAAAATGACCTCCCAACTCCTGTACTCAATATTCTGACCAATAAAGGAAAGCATACCAAATGCCGCCTTCACTATCCTATCTATCTGTGACTCCACTTTCAAGGAGCTATGAACCTGCACTTCAAGGACTCTTTGTTCAACAACACTCCTGAGGACCTTACCATTAAGTGTATAAGTCCTGCTAAGATTTGCTTTGCCAAAATGCAGCACCTCACATTTATCTAAATTAAACTCCATCTGCCACTTCTCAGCCCATTGGCCCATCTGATCAAGATCCCGTTGTAATCTGAGGTAACCTTCTTTGCTGTCCACTACACCACCAATTTTGGTATCATCTGCAAACTTACTAACTATACCTCTTGTGCTCAGATCCAAATCATTTATATAAATGATGAAAAGTAGTGGACCTAGCACCGATCCTTGTGGCACTCCACTGGTCACAGGCCTCCAGTCTGAAAAACAACCCTCCACCACCACCCTCTGTCTTCTACCTTTTGAGCCAGTTCTGTATCCAAATGGACAGTTCTCCCTGTATTCCATGAGATCTAACCGTGCTAATCAGTCCCCCATGGGGAACCTTGTCGAATGCCTTACTAAAGTCCATATAGATCACATCTATCACTTTGTCCTCATCAATCCTCTTTGTTACTTCTACAAAAAACTCAACCAAGTTTGTGAGACATGGTTTCCTAAGCATAAAGCTATGTTGACTATCCCGAATCAGTCCTTGCCTTTCCAAATCCCATATTCCCAATTCCTTCGTCTCCACTGCATCTGCTCCCAGGAGGACCAGTTCCAAATCCGTACAACCCAGATGGCCTCCTTCTTCAAGGACCGCAATTTCCCCCCAGACGTGGTCGACGATGCCCTCCACCGCATCTCTTCCACTTCCCGCTCCTCCGTCCTTGAGCCCCGCCCCTCCAACCGCCACCAGGACAGAACCCCACTGTTCCTCACCTACCACCCCACCAACCTCCATGTACAGCGGATCATCCGCCGTCATTTCCGCCACCTCCAAACGGACCCCACCACCAGGGATATATTTCCCTCCCCTCCCCTATCAGCGTTCCGAAAAGACCACTCCCTCCGTGACTCCCTCGTTCAGGTCCACACACCCCACCAACCCAACTCCACTCCCAGCACCTTCCCCTGCAACCGCAAGAAATGCAAAACTTGCGCCCACACCTCCCCCCTTACTTCTCTCCAAGGCCCCAAGGGATACTTCCATATCCGCCACAAATTCATCTGCACCTCCCACACATCATCTATTGCATCCGCTGCACCCGATGTGGCCTCCTCTATATTGGGGAGACAAGCCGCCTCCTTGCGGAGCGTTTCAGAGAACACCTCTGGGGCACCTGAACCAACCAACCCAACCACCCCATGGCTCAACATTTCAACCCCCCCTCCTACTCCACCAAGGACATGCAGGTCCTTGGACTCCTCCATCGCCAGACCATAGCAACACGACGGTTGGAGGAAGAGCGCCTCATCTTCCGCCTAGGAACCCTCTAACCACAAAGGATGAACTCCGATTTCTCCAGTTTCCTCATTTCCCGTCCCCCACCTTGTCTCAGTCAAATCCCTTGAACTCAACACCGCCTTCCTAACCTGCCATCTTCTTCCTGACCTCTCCGCCCCCACCCCACACCGGCCTATCACCCTCACCTTGACCTCCTTCCACCTATCGCATTTCCAACGCCCCTCCCCCAAGTCCCTCCTCCCTACCTTTTATCTTAGCCTGCTGGGCACACTTTCCTCATTCCTGAAGAAGGGCTTATGCCCGAAAGGTCAATTCTCCTGTTCCTTGGATGCTGCCTGACCTGCTGCGCTTTTCCAGCAACACATTTTCAGCTCTGATCTCCAGCATTTGCAGTCCTCACTTTTTCCAAATACATGTACATCCTGTCCCTCAGGATTGCCTCCAGCAACTTGCCCACCACTGATATTAGGCTCACTGGTCTATAGTTCCATGGCTTGTCCTTACCACCTTTCTTAAACAGTGGCACCATGTTAGCCAATCTCCAGTCTTCCAGCACCTCACCTGTGACTATCGATGATACAAATATCTCAGCAAGAGGCCAGGCAATCACTTCCCTAGCTTCCCACAGAGTTCTAGGGTACACCTGGGGATTTGTCCACTTTTATGTGTTTCAAGGCATCCAGCATTTTCCCCTCTGTAATATGGACATTTTTCAAAATGCCTACATTTTGTAACTTCCATGACCTTTTCCACAGTAAGTACTGATGCAAAATACTCGTTTAGTATCTGCTCCATCTCCTGCAGCTCCACACAAAGACAGCCTTGCTGATCTTTGAGGGGCCTTATTCTCTCCCTAGTTACTTTTTGTTCTTAATGTACTTGTAAAAACCATTTGGATTCTCCTTAACTCTATTTGCCAAAGCTATCTCATGTCCCCATTTTGCCCTCCTGATTTCTCTCCTACTGCCTTTATACTGAGGATTCACTCTATCTATCCTGTCTCTACCTGACATATGCTTCCTTCTTTTTCTTAACCAAATCCTCAATTTCTTTAGTCATCCAACATTACCCATACCTATCAGCCTTTCCTTTCAGGAAAAAGTGAGGATTGCAGATGCTAGAGATCAGAGCTGAAAATGTGTTGCTGGAAAAGCGCAGCAGGGAGCTTTTCCAGCAATACATTTTCAGCCTTTCCTTTCACCCTAACAGGAATATACTCTTTCTGGACTCTCGTTATCTCATTTCTGAAGGCTTTCCATTTTCCAGCAGTCCTTTTACCTGCAAACATCTACGCCCAGTCAGCTTTCCAAAGTTCTTGCCTAATACCATCAAAATTGGCCTTTCTCCAGTTTAGAACTTCAACTTTTAGATCTGGTCTATCTTTTTCCATCACTTTTTAAATTCTAATAGAATTATGGTCGCTGGCCCCAAAGTGCTTCCTTACTAACATCTCAGTCACCTGACCTGCCTTATTTTCCAAGAGTAGGTCAAGATTTGCACCACCTCTAGTAGGTACATCCACATATTGAAACAGAACATTTTCTTGTATACGCTTAACAAATTTCTCTCCATCTAAGCCCTGTGGCAGTCCCAGTCTATGTTTGGAAAGTTAAAATCCCCTACCATGACCACCCTATTATACTTGCAGATAACTGAGATCTCCTTACAAATTTGTTTCTCAGTTTTCCTCTTGACTATTAAGGGGTCTATAATACAATCTCAAGGTGATCATCCCTTTCTTATTTCTCAGTTCCACCCAAATATCTTCTCTGGATGTATTCTCGGGAATATCCTCCCTCAGTACAGCTGTAATGCTCTCTCTTATCAAAAATGCCACTTCCCCTTCTCTGTTGCCTCTCTTTCTGTCCTTCCTGTATCATTTGTATCCTGGAACATTAAGCTGCCAGTCCTCTCCATCCCTGAGCCATGTTTCTGTGATTGCTATTTTATCCCAGTCCCATGTTCATCTGCCTTCCCTGTTAGGCCTCTTGCATTGAAATAAATGCAGTTTAATTGATCAGTCCTACCTTGTTCTTTGCTTTGTCCGTGCCTGCCCTGACTGTTGGTCTCTCCTTTGTTCTCAACTGTACCAGTCTCAGATTGAAATCTTTACCTACTATCTCCCTGCTCCCCTTCACAACCTTACTAGTTTAAATCCTCCCTAGCCGCTCTAGCAAATTTCCCTGCCAGTATATTAGTCCCCTTCCAATTTAGGTGCAATCCATCGTTCTTCTAGAACGATGGAGCTAGAAAAAGCACAGCAGGTCAAGCTGCATCAGAGAAACAGGAGAGTCAATGTTTCAGTTGAGGACCCTTAATCAGGATGACCTACTGTGCTTTTTCCAGCTCCACACTTTGTCACCTGCAGTACTTGCCGCTCCCCCAAGGCAAGCCATTCTAATACAGTTACAGCATTGGCATCTACCTGACGATGTGGAATATTGAGCACATTTGTCCCATACATAAAAAGCAGGACAAATCCACCTCAGCCAATTACTGTCCCATTTGTTCTACTCTTGATTATCAGTAAATTGATGGAAATGGCATCAATGGTACTATCAAGCAGCACCTGTTCAGCAATACCTTGCTCAGTGAAGCCCAGTTTGGGTTTAGCCAGGGCCATTCAGCTGCTGACCTCATTACAGCCTTGGCTCAAACATGGACAAATGAGCTGAATTCGAGAGATAAGGTGAGAGTGACAGCCTTTGGCATGAAGGGTGCATTCAACTGAGCGTGGATTCAAGGAGCCTTAGCAAAACTGGAATCAGTAGATATATGGGGCAAACTCTCTGCTGGTTGGAGTTTACCAATCACCATCCTTTTCTCAGCAGAGAGCGGTGCGAGCTGGGCGGAAGTGAGGTTGGAGCGCAGAGCTGGTCGGGAAGGTAAGTGATATATAAAGAACTTACCTCGACGCCAACGGTCTTTTCTCAGCAGAGAGCGGTGCGAGCTGGGCGGACGTGAGGTTGGAGCGCAGAGCTGGTCGGGAAGGTAAGTGATATATAAAGAACTTACCTCGGCGCCAACGGTCTTTTCTCAGCAGAGAGCGGCGCGAGCTGGGCGGAAGTGAGGTTGGAGCGCAGAGCTGGTCGGGAAGGTAAGTGATATATAAAGAACTTACCTTGACGCCAACGGTCTTTTCTCATAAGAGAGCGGCGCGAACTGGGCGGAAGTGAGGTTGGAGCACAGAGCTGGTCGGGAAGGTAAGTGATATATATTTGAGTGGGTGTGTTCTAGTCCCAGGCCCTACACAGTAGGGCTTCCCTCCCATCCTCCTCCTCTAACCTAACTTTAAAGTTCACAGGTAAGCTACTCAGTGTTCTTGCTTTGGAGACGAAGTGTAGAGTAATGGCAGCGCAGGCAGTGGAATGTTCCTCCTGCAGGATGTTTGAGGTAGGGGTGACCACCGATACTCCTGCCAACTTCATGGGAAATGCAGTCAGATTCTGCTCCTCACAGAAGAGTTAGGGAACTGGAACTGGAGTTGGATGAACTGAGGATTATTCGAGAGGCTGAGAAGGTGATAGATAGAAGCTACAGGGACATAGTTATGCTAGAGAACAGAGGTAGCTGGGTAACAGTTAGAGGTGGGAAGGGGAGGAAGCAGGCAGTGCAGGGATCCCCGGTAGTCATTCCCCTAAACAATAGGTATACCGCTTTGGATACTGGTGGGGGGGACAGCCTAGCAGAGGTAAGCTGCAGTGACCGGGTCTGTGGCGTGAGGTCTGGCTCTGAGACTCAGAAGGGAAAGGGGGAGAGGAGGAGAGCGCTAGTTATAGGAGACTCTCTAATTAGAGGGACGGACAGGCGATTCTGTGGGCATGGGCGAGATTCTCGGATAGTTTGTTGCCTCCCGGGTGCCAGGGTCCGTGACGTCTCGGACCGTGTCTTCAGAATCCTTAAGGGGGAGGGTGTGCAGCCAGAAGTCGTGGTGCACGTTGGCACCAACGACATAGGTAGGAAGAGAGGTGGGGAGGTCATTCAAGAGCTCAGGGAGTTAGGCTGGAAGCTGAAAGCTAGGACAGACAGCGTCGTCATCTCTGGCTTGTTGCCGGTGCCATGTGACAGTGAGGCAAGGAATAGGGAGAGAGTGCAGTTGAACACGTGGCTGCAAGGATGGTGTAGGAGGGAGGGCTTCAGGTATTTGGACAATTGGACTGCATTCTGGGGAAGGTGGGACCTGTACAAGCAGGACGGGTTGCACCTGAACCAGAAGGGCACCAATATCCTGGGGGGTAGGTTTGCTAGCTATCTTCAGGGGGGTTTAAACTGATTTGGCAGGGGGATGGGATCCGGACTTGTAGTCCAGCAAGTAGGCTAGCTGTTTGTCAGGATGTCCAAGTGTGTGGGGAGGCTGTGAAGAAGGTAGCACTGACAGGGAATATTTGCGGACACATAGATGGGTTCAAGTGCGTATACTTCAACGCAAGGAGTATCAGAAATAAGGTCAGTGAACTTAAGGCATGGATAGGTACCTGGGACTACGATGT
Organism: Chiloscyllium plagiosum; assembly: GCF_037043375.1. Lineage (NCBI taxonomy): Eukaryota > Metazoa > Chordata > Chondrichthyes > Orectolobiformes > Hemiscylliidae > Chiloscyllium > Chiloscyllium plagiosum. The sequence goes on from NW_028270183.1 coordinate 38,536,299, forward strand.
TGTGGCCATCACGGAAACGTGGATAGAAGAGGGACAGGAATGGTTGTTGGAGGTTCCTGGTTACAGATGTTTCAGTAGGATTCGGGAGGGTGGTAAAAAAGGAGGGGGTGTGGCGTTGCTAATTAGAAATGGTATAACAGCTGCAGAAAGGCAGTTCGAGGGGGATCTGCCTTTAGAGGTAGTATGGGCTGAAGTCAGAAATAGGAAAGGTGCAGTCACCTTGTTGGGTGTTTACTATAGGCCCCCCAATAGCAGCAGAGATGTGGAGAAACAGATTGGGAAACAGTTTTTGGAAAGGTGCAGAAGCCACAGGGTAGTAGTCATGGGAGATTTCAACTTCCCAAATATTGATTGGAAGCTCTTTAGATCAAGTAGATTGGATGGGGCGGTGTTTGTGCAGTGTGTCCAGGAAGCTTTTCTAACACAGTATGTAGATTGTCCGACCAGAGGGGAGGCCATTTTGGATTTGGTACTCGGTAATGAACCGGGACAAGTGATGGGCTTGTTAGTGGGTGAACATTTTGGTGATGGTGACCACAATTCTGTGACTTTCACCTTGGTTATGGAGAGAGATAGGTGCGTGCAACAGGGTAGGTTTTACAATTGGGGGAAGGATAATTACGATGCTGTAAGACAGGATCTGAGGAGCATAAGTTGGGAGCATAGGCTGTCAGGGAAGGATGTCGTGGAAATGTGGAACTTTTTCAAGGAACAGATATGACGTGTCCTTGATATGTATGTACCGGTCAGGCAGGAAACAAATGGTCGTGTGAGGGAACCTTGGTTGACGAGGGAGCTTGAATGTCTTGTAAAGAGGAAGAAGGAGGCTTACATAAGGTTGAGGAAACAGGGTTCAGACAGAGCAGTGGAGGGAGACAGGATAGCCAGAAGGGACCTGAAGAAAGGGATTAGGAGAGCCAAGAGAGGGCATGAAAAATCTCTGACGGATAGGATCAAGGATAACCCAAAGGCATTTTATGCGTATGTGAGAAACATGAGAATGACGAGAACGAGGGTAGGTCCAATCAAGGACCGTAGTGGGAGACTGTGTATTGAGTCGGAAGAGATAGGAGAGGTCTTGAACGAGTACTTTTCTTCAGTATTTACGAATGACAGGAACCGTATTGTTGAAGAGGAGAGTGTGAGACGGACTGGTAAGCTAGAGGAGATGCATGTTAGGAAGGAAAATGTGTTGGACATTTTGAACAACTTGAGGATAGACAAGTCCCCCGGGCCTGATGGGATATATCCTAGGATTGTGTGGGAAGTAAGAGAGGAAATTGCAGTACGGTTGGCAATGATCTTTTCGTCTTCACTGTCAACGGGGGTGGTACCAGGGGACTGGAGAGTGGCGAATGTTGTTCCCCTGTTCAAAAAAGGGAATAGGGATGACCCCGGGAATTACAGGCCAGTTAGTCTTACTTTGGTGGTAGGTAAAGTAATGGAAAGGGTACTGAGGGATAGGATTTATGAGTATCTGGAAAGGCACTGCTTGATTAGGGACAGCCAGCACGGATTTGTGAAGGGTAGGTCTTGCCTTACAAGTCTGATTGAATTCTTTGAGGAGGTGACCAAGCATGTGGATGAGGGTAGAGCACTGGATGTAGTATACATGGATTTTAGTAAGGCATTTGATAAGGTTCCCCATGGTAGGCTTATGCGGAAAGTCAGGAGGCATGGGATAGAGGGAAATTTGGCCAATTGGATAGAAAACTGGCTCACCGGTCAAAGTCAGAGAGTGGTGGTAGATGGTAAATATTCAGCCTGGAGCCCAGTTACAAGTGGAGTTCCGCAGGGATCAGTTCTGGGTCCTCTGCTGTTCGTAATTTTTATTAATGACTTGGATGAGGGAGTCGAAGGGTGGGTCAGTAAATTTGCAGATGATACGAAGATTGGTGAAGTTGTGGATAGTGAGGAGGGCTCTTGTCGGCTGCAAAGGGACTTGGATATGATGCAGAGCTGGGCTGAGGAGTGGCAGATGGAGTTCAACCCTGCCAAGTGTGAGGTTGTCCATTTTGGAAAGACAAATAAGAATGCGGAATACAGGGTTAACGGTAGGGTTCTTAGTGAGGTGGAGGAACAGAGGGATCTTGGGGTCTATGTTCATAGGTCTTTGAAAGTTGCCACTCAGGTGGATAGAGCTTGTAAGAAGGCCTATGGTGTATTAGCATTCATTAGCAGAGGGATTGAATTCAAGAGCCGTGTAGTGATGTTGCAACTGTACAGGACTTTGGTTAGGCCACATTTGGAGTACTGTGTGCAGTTCTGGTCGCCTCACTTTAGGAAAGATGTGGAAGCTTTGGAGAGGGTGCAGAGAAGATTTACCAGGATGTTGCCTGGAATGGAGAATAGGTCGTACGTGGATAGGTTGAGAGTGCTAGACCTTTTCTCATTGGAACGGCGAAGGATGAGGGGTGACTTGATAGAGGTTTATAAGATGATCAGAGGAATAGATAGAGTAGACAGTCAGAAACTTTTCCCCCGGGTACAACAGAGTGTTACAAGGGGACATAAATTTAAGGTGAAGGGTGGAAGGTATAGGGGAGATGTCAGGGGTGGGTTCTTTACCCAGAGAGTGATGGGGGCATGGAATGCGCTGCCTGTGGGAGTGGTAGAGTCAGAATCTTTGGTGACCTTTAAGCGGCAATTAGATAGGTACATGGATAGGTGCTTAAGCTAGGACAAATGTTTGGCACAACATCGTGGGCCAAAGGCCCTGTTCTGTGCTGTATTGTTCTATGTTCTATAGGAAGATGGTCTTTGTTGTTGGAGGCCAATCATCTCAGCTCCAGAATATCTCTGTGGGAATTCTTTTGTGTAATGACCTCGGCCCAACCACCTTCAGGTGCTTCATCAATGACCTTCCCTCCATCATAAGGTCAGAATGGGATGTTTGCTGATGATTGCGCAATGTTCAGCACCATTCACAACTCCTCCGATACTGAAGCAGACCTTGTTCAAATGCAATAAGATCTGGAAAATATCCAGGCCGGGGCTGACAAGTGGCAGGTGACATTTGCATCACTATGCCAGGCTATGACCATCACCAATACAGACAGTTTAATCGTAGTGATTGTAATGAAGTCAGCAGCTAGAGCGCATTGAATGAGATCTCTGGTCCAGATTAACAGCCCTAATCAGGGAGACCTGGTTGACACGAAAGGATGAAGTTAGAGACATTGAGCTCTTGAATACCAGTGCTATTGTTAATAAAGGGTGATTGGTGATGGGTTGCCAGCCTCTGAAGAGTTATTTCAGTAGTAGTTCGTGTAAAGCACAATCCTAAATAAACTTGGGTGCAACAGTTCTTGACTTGGTGTCTGCATTTCTTACATTATGTCTTTGTTTGGGAAGCTTGACTTGTTCAACACTGCATTTGAGGACTGGGCTCAGTACGCAGAAAGAATGTTTTGTTTTTGGGCAAACAATATTGTGGCAGATGAAAAATGAGTAATTCTCCTGACAGCCAGTGGAGCTGCAGCTTTTTGTTATTTGGACCGTAACTTTTCCTGAGGCACCAAATACTAAAACCTTTAGAGAATTGATCAGCATAGTTAAGGAATATGATCTGAAGCCTCACTACTTGGCATTTCGAGAACCAGGAGAATCTGTATCAGTGCTTATGAACAGGTTAGGATGACTGGCAGAAGCCTGTGAATTTGGTTTAACCCTTAATGAGAGACCGTCTCGTTTGTGTGATTAATGATGTGCCTATGCAAAATTGCCTACTGATTGAGTTACAAAGTATGCTAATAGAAATGGACACCCTCACCAGTCAGCCTGAGCTTTGGGAATACTACTTGAGTGCAGGTAACTGCATAGCCATGTTCATGATATATCTTGGTTGGCCCACAGTGAAACCCCAAAAGAAAGACAAGAATGAGCCAAACAGTTACAATTTTCTGGCGATCTGTAGTATAATAGAGAACTGAGGGCCTCTGTCATCTTGATGAGAGTTTCCATCGCCTTCGGTCATTGCTTCCTTTCCTTTACCATTTAATTGCCAATCTGAACTCGGCCACTTACCAGCTCAACTTCCATCTGGCAACAGAAACATCAATGTCTGAAGAATCACTCGCTCCAACTCAGCCCTGAGCACCACTCTAGTAAAAGTCACCACTCCCTTGATGGCGAAGACCATGCATTCATAAGTCATAAACATCATGCCAGTTATTCCATGTATCGCTTCCTGATTGTGCAAGTGGAAGCGAATGGAAATCCACGCATTTTCCCACTTTGCAGACTCCTGAGATTCAGAATCTGTTTGGACGTAAGTATTACTGGACTAGTCCTCACAACTCTGACACTTGCTCCTGGATCTGCACCCACTCCTGCATATTTTTAATAAATCTGTTCAGAGATGCTATATACTTCGTGAACAAGTGGGATTTGAACCCCTGCCTTTTGGCTCAGCGGTAGGAATGCTATTGCTATACCTTAAGATCCTTCCTGATGAATACTCTTCATAGGATTGTAGATTTTTTCATCAACCTGTTCAGGCACATTATGACACACATGGAGCAGGTGAAACTTGAACCCGGGCCTCATGGCTCAGAGGAACACCTGCCTGTTCACCATAAGAACCCCTCCCCTCTTTGTGTAGATATTTTTAATTAACCTGTTCAAATGTAATGAAACACCTATTTGGCAAGTGTGACTTGAACCCAGGCTGTGATGCAGTGGTAGTGTCCATTCCTCTGGGATAGAAGGCATGGGTTCAAGTCACACTTGCCAAAGAGGTGTTTCATCACATCTCTGAGCTGGTTGCATAAAATCTGTGGAGTATTGTAGGTAACTACTGTTTATTCTAGCTGTTTTGAATTAATCTATTTGGATATGTTATTACACACCTCTGTCAAAGATGGGACTCAGAACATAGACCATTACAGCACAGCATGGGCCCTTCAGCACTCAATGTTCAGCCGATCTGTACAACCAATCTGAAGGCCATCTAGCCTACACTATTCCGTTCTTGTCCGTATGCCTGTGCAATGATTATTCAAATGCCCTTAAAGTTGCCGAGTCTACTATTGTTGCCGGCAGGGCATTGCACGCTTCTACTACTCTGAGTAAATAAGCTATCTCTGGCATTTGTCCTATTTTTATCATCCCTCAATTTAAAGCTTTGCCCTCTCATGCTAGCCATAGCCATCCGAGGAAACAAGGCTCTCACTATCCAACTTATCTAACCCTCTGATTATCTTATATCTCAATTAAGTCACCTCTCAACCTTCTTCTCTCTAATGAAAACAACCTCGTCATAGGGATGTACAGCACGGAAACAGACCCTTCGGTCCAACTCGTCCATGCTGACCAGGTATCCCAACCCAATCTGGTCCTACCTGCCAGCACCCAGCCCATATCCCTTCTTATTTATATACCCATCCAGATGCTTCTTAATTGTTGCAATTGTACTAGGCTCCACCACTTCCTCTCGCAGCTCATTCCATAGACAAACCACCCTCTGAGTGAAAAAGTTGCCCCCTTAGGTCTCTTTTATATCTTTCCCTTCTCACCCTAAACCTATGCCCTCTAATTCTGGACTCCCCCACCCCAAGGAAAATACTTTGTCTATTTATCCTATCCATGCCCCTCAAAAGTCCCTCAGCCTTTCCTCGTAAGACCTTCCCTTCATACCAGACAACATTCTAGTAAATCTCCTCTGAACCCCTTCCAAAGCATCCACATTCTTCCTGTAATGCAGTAACCAGAACTATACACAATACTCCAAATGTGGCTGCACCAGAGTTTTGTACAGCTGCAGCATGATCTCCTGGTTCTGAAACTCAATCCCTCTACCAATAAAAGCTAACGCACCGTATACCTTCTTAACAACCCTATCAATCTCAGTGGCAACTTTCAGGGATCTATGTACCTGGACTCTGAGATCTCTCTGCTTATCTACACTACCAAGAGTCTTACCATTAGCCCAGTACTCTGCATTCCTGTTACTCCTTCCAAAGTGAATCACCTCACACTTTTCTGCATTAAAAACTCCATTGGCCACCTCTCAGCCAGCTCTGCAGCTTATCTATGTCTCTCTGCAACCTACAACATCCTTTGCTGCTATCCGCAACTCTACTGACCCTAGTGTCATCTGCAAATATACTAACTCATCCTTCTATGCCCTCATCCATGTCATTTATAAAAATGACAAACCACAGTGGAGCCAAAACAGATCCTTGCATTACCCCACTAGTAACTGAACTCCAAGTTGAATATTTCCCATCAACTACCACCCTCTGTCTTCTTTCAGCTAGCCAATTTCTGATCCAAACCACTAAATCACCCTCAATCCTTTGCCTCTGTATCTCGTGCAATAGTCTACCATGGGGAACCTTATCAAACGTCTTACTGGAATCCGTATACACCACACCAACCACTTTACCCTCATCCACCTGTTTGGCCATTTCTCAAAGAACTCAATGAAGTTTGTGAGGCACGATCTACCCTTCACAAAACAGTGTTGACTATCCCCAATCAAATTATTCCTTTCTAGATGATTATAAATCCTATCTCTCATAACCCTTTCCAACACTTTCCCAAAACAGAAGGAAGGCTCACAGGTTTATAATTTCCCGGGTTGTCTCTTCTCCCCTTCTTGAACAAGGGGACAACATTTGCTATCCTCCAGTCTTCTGGCACTATTCCTGTAGAAAATGACGACATAAAGATCAAAGCCAAAAGCTCGGCAATCTCCTCCCTGGCTTCCCAGACAATCCTGGGATAAATTCTAACTTATCTATTTTTACACTTTAGCAATTCCTCCTTATGCACCTCAATCCCCCCATCTAGTCTAGTAGCCTGTGAAAGTATTCATTTAGCACTTGCCCAACTCCTCTGACTCCCCACACAACTTCCCACTGCTATGCTTGATTGGCCCTATTCTTACTCTAGTCATTCTTTTATTCCTGATTATACCTATAGAACCCAAACTTTATGGTCCAGATGTAAGGAAAATACCACTGCATCACAACAGACCTTCACCATTCTTTACTGTAAGCAATGAATATTTGAATACATGAGCTTCCCAGAAAAACTTGTTACTGTTCTCTTCTGATGTCTGTTCAATTGTCTTTACTGTCAAGGATTGCTTCATGGAAATTCGGAGCAGGAACACTGGACAATTTTCTTTCAACATGGAAACCAAATTGGCCCTAATTTGAGACTTTTTTCCGGTCCTTCTATAACACTCATGCATCTTTTTTGCCTGCAGTAGAGAAACTAAGTTATGGAATTTTAGAACTAGCTTTCCCCTCTCTATTGCAAAATATACACAAGAACATGCAATGTCTAACTTTTGAGACATTTCCAAAAACCATTTATTTTTAGCAGGGACTACAATTTTTTTTTTCACTCTTTGGGATGTGGCTGTCATTGGCTGGGCCCGCATTTATTGCTTGACTCTAGCCACCCTTGAAAAGGTGGCACTGAGTATTATCTTGAAGCACTACAGTCCATGTGCAGTAGATAGACTCTGTGCCATTGGAGAGTGAATTCTGAGGTTTTGACCTAGCAACATTGAAGAATGTTATATTTTCAAGTCAGGATGCTGGTTGGCTTACAGGTGGTGTTCTTCTAATGTATCTGCTGCCTTTCCATTCCTTTTAGATGGAAGTGGTTGTGGGTTTGAAACACGCTGTCTGAGGACCTTTGGTGAATTTCTGCAGGGTATATGATGGGTAATATGCATTGCTGCTACTGAATGTCAGTGATCGAGTACCTGAGTGACACCATACCCACAAACAATCAAACAAGCTGTTTTGTCCTGGATGTTGTAAGGCTTCTTGAATGTTGTTGGAGCTATACTCATTCTTTCAGAAGATTGTTGCTGATACTTCAACCTTATCTTTTGCACTGATGCACAGGGTTCTCCCATCGTTGAGGATGGAGATATATGTGGAGCCGCCTCCACCAGTGAATTGTTTGATTGTCCATCATCATTTGTGACTGAATGTGGCAGAACCACAGAGCTTAAACCTAAATGATTGGTTTTGCCATCTCTTAGCCCTGAGAAAGTGAAATCTGCAGATGCTGGAGATGAGAGTAGAGAGTGTGGTGCTAGAAAGGGCACAGTGGTTAGCACTGCTGCCTCACAGCACCAGAGACCCGGGTTCAATTCCCACCTCAGGCAATTGTCTGTGTGGAGTTTGCACATGCTCCCAGTGTCTGCATGGATTTCCTCAGCGTGCTCCGGTTTCCTCCCACAGTCCAAAGATGTGCAGATCATGTGAATTGGCCATGCTAAATTACACCATAGTGTTAGGTGTAACGGAATGGGTCTGGGTGGGTTGCTCTTCGGAGGGTCAGTGTGGACTTGTTGGGCCGAAGGGCCTGTTTCCACACTGTAGGAAATCTAATCTAATCTTAAAAAAAAGCATGGCAGGTCAGGCAGTATTCGAGAAGCAGGAGAATCTATGTTTAGGGCAAGAGCCCTGCATCAGGAATGGCTCTTTCCAGAAACATCGATTTTCCTGCACCTCGGACGCTGCGCTTATGCTGTTTGGCATGCAAGTAGTCCTGTTTTATAGCTTCACTAGGTATGCTTTGGGCATGTCCGCTTGCACTTTTTAAACCAGGGCTAATTCCTGGTTTATGGGAGGACTGTGGGAGGATATGCTGCACCATTAGGTTACTGATTGTTTTGGAGTGTGATTCTCCTAATACTGATGGCCCATATTGCCTAATGAATGGTTAGTTTTGAGTTGCTAGATCTGTTCAAAATCTGTTCCATTTAGCATGGTGATAGTGCTACACAGTGCAATGTATTATGAATCATAAAAAATGCATTGAACAGTGCCTCATAAAATGCCACATTTTTTGGTGTTACCTTGTGAACCATTCCAAAATCAAGCTAATTTCCTATGTTACTAGAAATGACATCAAAAATGTTAAATGACAGTAACTTTCTAAAAGTCAGGTTGCTATCTTTCCCTGTTCAATACTTAACTGGTGGTAACTTCAAAAATGTGCCAAACTTAAAAAAAAAAGCTTGTGGAACATGAACCAATTTTCAGCCAGATAAAATATATTTCTCTGATTACTGTAAAGGAGTTTGGAGGATTTACAAAATGTCCTCTGGAAATTCTAGGAATCCATGTATGGTACAAATGGTCTTTTAGACATTTTATAGTTTTTTTTAGAAACAGACCCTTCGGCTCAACAAGTCTACACCGACCCTCGGAAGAGCAACCCACCCAGACCCATTCCCCTACATTTACTCCTTCACCTAACACTACAGACAATTTAGCATGGCCAATTCACCTAACCTGCACATCTTTGGACTGTGGGAGGAAGCCAGAACACCCGGAGGAAACCCACGCAGACACTGGGAGAATGTGCAAACTCCACACAGACAGTCGCCTGAGGTGGGAATTGTAATTTGGAAGCAACTTCTAGTCATTTATTAAAAGGTCCCCAAAAATATCTGTATGAGTAAATACATTTCTTATGCATTTGTGTTGATGGTTCTTATAGTTTAAATGCAATAGCTTGCATATTATTTAGTCCTGAATATTTGGTTAAAAATCCTGCTAATCTATGCTTAATTGGAAGAGTTCATAAATTATATAAATGAGCTCTATGTTGTAGGCAATGCAGTAAGTCACCACTAATATTACTGATTGATTGCTGAAATATTTACGTGCACAGCTGGCAAGAATTCCCATGAGCTTGTTTTTGATGTACAGGCATCCATGCCTTTAACACAGCTGTGTTCCTTGCAGAGGCTTTTAAAAAGTTGTATTAGTAAAAGACCTCCATTACTGTTGAGCATACAAGAGATGATCATGCCACTTTGCCTGATCCACGTCTTTGCCTGATCCACGTCTTAAAGCATAGAAGCTTTTGGGAAACTGTTTTGTGAGGGTTGGGTAAAAACTGTAAATAACTTTTGTGGACTGCATTTCCTCACATTTTAAATGCTTTAGAAGTCATATGATAAGTAAAGTGTAACATGGCTGACATTTTTGCATAATTGTTAGCCACGGGTAAGGTCCTGGAAGAAGGTAGGGCAATGAATGTTGTCCCCTTATTTGTGAAGGGCTGCAAAGAAAAACCTGAGAACTATAGACCAGTAAGCCTAATCTCTGCTGTAAGTAAGTTACTTGAGAAAACTCTGAGATAAGATACATATTCACTTGGAAATACAGCGTTTGATTAGGAGTAGTCAGCATGGCTTTGTGAGTGGGAGATCATCTCAAATTTGTTTGAGTTCTTTTGATGAAGTGACCAGGAACATTGAAGGGGCAGGGAAGTAGACATAGTCTATATGGATTTCAGTAAGATCTTTTGATAAAGTTCCATATGGTAGGCTGCTCTGGAACGTTATATCGCATCGAATCCAGGGAAAGCTGGCAAACTGAATACACAGTTGGCTTGATGATAGGAAGGTAAAAACAGAGGGTAATAGTGGAAGGATGCTTGTTGGACTGGAGGCCTGTGACTAGTGGAGTCCCTTGGGGGTGGGCACTGGCCTAATGCTGTTTGCTACCTATATCAGTGATTTGGATGAGAATGTACAAGGCATGATCAGTAAGTTTGCAGGTGACATTAAAATAGACAGTATTTCGACAATGAGAAAGTTATCGAAAATTGCAGCAGGACCTTGATCAGCTGGGAAAGCGGTCTGAGAAATGGAAAATAGAGTTTAAAATAAGTGTGAGGTGTTGTATTTTGCAAAGCCAAATCATGGTAGGAGTTTCAAGATGAATGGTAGGGCCTTAAGGAGTGCAGTGAAACTGAGGGACCTTTGAGTTCAGGTGCATGATTCTCTGAAAATGGAGTCATAGATAGACAGGGCAGTGAAGAAGGCTTTTGGCACACTGGCCTTCATCAGTCAGGGCATTGATTACTGAAGTTGGAAAGTTGTGTTGCAGTTTTATAGGATATTCGTGAGGCCGCATATGGAATATTGTGTTCAGTTTTGGTCACCTTGCTATAGGAAGAATGTTATTAAACTGGAAAGTGCAGAAGAAATTTACAAGGATGTTGCCAGGACCCAAGGGACTGAGATATAGGCAGATGTTGGACAAACTAGGACTTTACTGAGGGGGGGGAATCTTATCCAAGTGTATAAGATCATGAGAGGCATGGATAGGGTGAATGCACTGAGTCTTTTTGCCAAAGTTGGTCGATCAAGGACTAGAGGGCATCAGTTTAAGGTTAGAGGGGAAAGAATAAAAGGGATCCTGGGTGTGGGGTGTGGGTGGGGGACTTTTTTTTTTACACAGAGGGTTGTACATTTGTGGAATGAGCTGATAGTGGAAGTTGTAGAGATGGGTACATTAACAACATTTAAAAAGCATTTGGACAAATGCATGATTAGGAAGACTTTAAAAGGATATGCGGCAAGTTAAAGGAAATGGGGTTGGCGTTAATGGACATTTTGGTTGGAATGGGCCAGTTTGGGCAAATGGGCATGCCTCTGTGCTGTAGGATTCTATGTTCATATTATGAGCACATTCTTTGCGTTTGACTTCTTGAAGGATAAGTAATAACTGAAGAACAACATTTTCTTTTACTTCACATGCAATTAAATGTTATTTTTTCTAGTTTTAGAGAAAATATGGTTTTAAGTAACTAGTCGGTGAACTAATCACATTTAAAAATTACATTGACTATAGAAAAGCAGGTTTAACTCATCTGTAGTGGCAATTTCAGCCTTTTACAGTTCTGCATTTTGTCTTGTTTATGTGATCTTCAGTTACTAATCTGCAAAGCAGAGACTGTGTAGTATTGCAGTGGATAGGCTGTTGTATATTTATATCCTGTTTTACCACTTGATCATACGCAAAACACTGTACTCAGTTACAAATATTTGTTCACATGTGGAAGATCATTTTTTAAAATGTCATATATGCTAAGAAGGAGGCCATTTTGTCCATTTGTGTGCCACCTTTTAGAAAGCAAAATCCAGTGAGATTCACACCCCTCTCTTCCTCCTTAACTTTAAAATTATTTTTCCTTTTAAGAGTCCTAGAGATGGAAACAGACCCTTCGGTCCAACCTGCTCATGCCGACCAGATATCCCAACCCAATCTAGTCCCACCTGCCAGCACCCAGCCCATATCCCTCCAAACCCTTCCTATTCATATACCCATCCAAGTGCCTTTTAAATGTTGCAATTGCACCAGCCTCCACCACTTCCTTTGTCAGCTTTTTCCATACACGTACCACCCTCTGTGAAAAAGTTGCCCCTTCGGTCTCTTTTATATCTTTCCCCCCTCACCCTAAACCTGTGCCGTCTAGTTCTGGTCTCCCCCACCCAAGGGAAAGGACTTTATCTATCTATTTATCCGATCCATGCCCCTCCTAATTTTGTAAACCTTTTGAGATCACTCATCAGCCTCCAACGCACAAGGGAAAACATCCCCAGCCTGTTCAGGACCTCCCTATAGCTCAAATCCTCCAACCCTGGCAACATCCCTGTAAATCTTTTCTGAACCCTTTCAAGTTTCACAGCATCTTTCCGATAGGAAGGAGACCAGAATTGCATGCAATATTCCAACAGTGGCCTAACCAATGTCCTGTACAGCCGCAACATGACCTCCCAACTCCTGTACTCAATACTCTGACCAATAAAGGAAAGCATACCAAACTCCTCCTTCACTATCCTATCTACCTGCGACTCCACTTTCAAGGAGCTATGAACCTGCACTTCAAGGTCTCTTTGTTCAGCAATACTCCCTAGGACCTTACCATTAAGTGTATAAGTCCTGCTAAGATTTGCTTTCTCAAAATGCAGCACCTCACATTTATCTAAATTAAACTCCAACTGCCACTTTTCAACCCATTGTCCCACCTGATCAAGATCCTGTTGTAATCTGAGGTAACCTTCTTTGCTGTCCAGTACACCTCCAATTTTGGTATCATCTGCAAACTTACTAACTATATCTCTTATGCTCAGATCCAAATCATTTATATAAATGACGAAAAGTAGAGGACCTAGCACCGATTCTTGTGGCACTCTGGTCACAGGCCTCCATTCTGAAAAACAGCCCTCCACCACCACCATTTGATCCAGTTCTGTTTCCAAAAGGCAAGTTTTCCCTGTATTCCGTGAGATCTAACCTTGCTCATTAGTCTCCCATGGAGAACCTTGTCGCACACCTTACTGCAGTCCATATAGATCACAGCTACCGCTCTGCCCTCGTCAATCCTCTTTGTAACTTCTTCAAAAACCTCAATCAAGTTTGTGAGACATGATTTCTCATGCACGAAGCCATGTTGACTATCCCTAATCAGACCTTGCCTTTCCAAATACATGTACATCCTGTCCCTCCGGATTCCTTCCAGCAACCTGCCCATCACTGACGTCAGGCTCAGTGGTCTATAGTTCCGTGGCTTGCCCTTCTTAAACAGTGGCATCATGTTAGCCAACCTCCAGTCTTCCGGCACCTCACCTGTGACTATCGATGATACAAATATCTCAGCAAGAGGCCCAGCAATTACTTCCCTAGCTTTCCACAGAGTTCTCGGGTACACCTATCAGGTCCTGGCGATTTATCCACCTTTAACCGTTTCAAGGCATCCAGCATTTCCTCCCCTGTAATATGGGCATTTTTCAAGATGTCACCATCTATTTGCCTACATTCTATATCTTCCATGTCCTTTTCCACATTAAATGCTGATGGAAAGTACTCGTTTAATATGTCCCCCATTTTCTGCGACTCCACACAAAGGCTGCCTTGTATAAAAGGCTGCCCTTTGAGGGGCCCTATTCTCTCCCTAGTTACCCTTTTGTCCTTAATGTATTTGTAAAAACCCTTTGGATTCTCCTTAATTCTGTTGTGGTTCTGTTCGCCGAGCTGGAAGTTTTTGTTGCAAACGTTTCGTCCCCTGGCTAGGCGACATCATCAGTGCTTGGGAGCCTCCTGCGAAGCGCTTCTTTGATGTTTCCTCCGGTGTTTATAGTGGTCTGTCCCTGCCGCTTCCGGTTGTCAGTTTCAGCTGTCCGCTGTAGTGGTTGGTATATTGGGTCCAGGTCGATGTGTTTGTTGATGGAGTTTGTGGATGAATGCCATGCCTCTCCTTAATTCTATTTGGCAAAGCTATCTCATGTCCCCTTTTGGCCCTCCTGATCGATCTCTTAAGTGGTAAAGTGTTGGAAAAGGTTATAAGAGATCGTATTTATAATCATCTAGAAAAGAATAATTTGATTAGGGATAGTCAGGAGAATCGACGTTTTGGGCAGAAGCCCTTCTTCAGGCTTATGTCCGAAACGTCGATTCTCCTGCTCCTCGGATGCTGCCTGGCCTGCTGCGCTTTTCCAGCACCACACTTTTCAACTCTGGTCTCCAGCATCTGCAGTACTCACTATCTCCCATTAGGGATAGTCAGCATGGTTTTGTGAAGGGTAGGCCGTGCCTCACAAACTTTATTGAGTTCTTTGCGAAGGTGACCAAACAGATAGATGAGGGTAAACCGGTTGATGTGGTGTATATGGATTTCAGCAAGGTGTTCGATAACATTCCCCACAGTAGGCAATTGTACAAAATGCGGAAGAATGGGATTGTGGAAGATATAGCATTTTCGATCAGTAATTGGCTTGCTGAAAGAAGACAGAGGGTGGTGGTTGATGGGAAATGTTTATCCTGGAGTCCAGTTACTAGTGGTGTACCGCAAATGTCAGTGTTGGGTCCACTGCTGGTCATCATTTTTAGAATCGACCTGGATGAGGGTCAAGAAGGGTGGGTTAGTAAATTTGCAGACAACACTAAGGTCGGTGGAGTTGTGGATAGTGACGAAGGATGTTGTAGGTTACAGAGAGACATAGATAAGCTGCAGAGCTGGGCTGAGAGATGGCAAATGGAGTTTAATGTGGACAAGTGTGAGGTGATTCACTTTGGTCGGAGTAACCGGAATCAAAGTACTGGGCTAATGGTAAGATTCTTGGTAGTGTAGATGAGCAGAGAGATTTCGGTGTCCAGGTACACAGATCCTTGAAAGTTGCCACCCAGGTTGGTAGGGCTGTTAAGAAGGCATACAGCTTTTATTAATAGAGGGATCGAGTTCCAGAACTATGAGGTTATGCTACAGCTGTACAAAACTCTGGTGCGGCTGTACTTGGAGTATTGTGTACAGTTCTGGTCACCGCATTATAAGAAGGATGTGGAAGCTTTGGAAAGGGTGCAGAGGAGATTTACTGGGATGTTGCCTGAAATGGAGGGATGGTCATACGAGGAAAGGCTGAGGGACTTGAGGCTGTTTTCGTTGGAGAGAAGAAGGTTGAGAGGTGACTTAATAGAGACATATAAGATAATCAGAGGGTTAGATAGGGTGCACAGGGAGAGCCTTTTTCCAAGAATGGTGACGGCGAGCACGAGGGGGCATAGCTTTAAATTGAGTGATGATAGATATAGGACAGATGTCAGAGGTAGTTTCTTTACTCAGAGTAGTAAGGGTATGGAATGCTTTGCCTGCAACGGTAGTAGATTTGCCAACTTTAAGTACATTTAAGTCATCATTGGACAAGTATATGGACGTACATGGAATAGTGTAGGTTAGATGGGTTTCAGATTGGTATGACAGGTCGGCGCAACATGCCAAAGGGCATGTACTACGCTGTACTATGTTCTATGTACTGTGTTGATACTCTTCTAAGGATTCACTCGATCTCTCCTGTCTATACCTGACTCATGCTTCCTTCTTTTTCTTAACCATCTTAATCTTGCACATGATGGATATAGGGTCTTTTGCTTTGGTTAGTTGTTGTCTGAGCTTGGCTGTCAGTTTATGGACTGTTCCAAGATTTTTCTATATAAGGTCGCATGGCTAGTATGTTGGACTGTGACATGTTCTCGTCACGTTGTTTGTGTCCTAGGTGTTTGCGGATGAAGTTGCGGGGATATCTGTTCTTGGCAAAGGCTTTGTAGAGATGTTCTTTTCTTTCCAAGTCAGAGTGTTGCAGTATGTTGTAGCCCTTTGAACAGGATCCTAATGCAGCTTCTCTTGTGTTTATTTGAGTGGTTGCTGTTGTCGTTCAAGATCTGGTCAGTGTGTGTGGCTTTTCTGTACATTATTCTAGTACATTCACCATTGGGAGTTGTTGGTTTCCGCCTCTCTCTCTCAAATTTGATCTCTGTGAGCATGGTTTGGGTTCTCAATCTCTGTTCTCTTAATAATTAGAAAAGCGTGCCCACCTATCTGATCCAGAGTTTGGGTCAGATTGTCTTTGCATCACTGTTTGGCCCAACAAGTCCACACCGACCCGCAGAAGCACAACCCACCCAGACCCATTCCCCACACTTACTCCTTCACCTAACACTACGGGTAATTTAGCATGGCCAATTCACCTAACCTGCACATTTTTGGATTGTGGGAGGAAACCGGAGCACCTGGAGGAAACCCATGCAGACACCGGGAGAATGTGCAAACTCCACACAGAGTCGCCTGAGGCGGGAATTGAACCCGGGTCTCTGGCGCTGTGAGGCTGCAGTGCTAACCACTGTGCCACCGTGCCGCCCACATACTGATATGAGCCAAAGATGGGTGAGCTCATAGGTGTCCCATCGACCTGTTCCTATATTTAGTTGTTGTTACCTTTCACAAAGAACCAATTAGAAGTGAACAGTGACAATTGAAGCAGGCCATTAAGACAAAACAGAACCACATACAGAAAGAAAACTGAATTACAAGACAAAATGACTAAGCTTATCAACAGCAGAATTGACAACACGCCAGACGCTTGGGTAAGAAACCTCTCCAACAGACATCTCACAGACACAGAAAAAGCTGTACTAGCCAAGGGATTCAATTGCATCCTCTGATGTATGCTCAGAACTAACCGACTAACCAAGGAGGCACAGTAAGCAGTCAGACAAACCATTGTACCTTCACTAACAAAGAAAAGACAAATGAACAACCTCAACACCGATGAGAGAGAAACCCTAAAAAAACGCCAAAAAGGACAAGAACATAATCACAGTATCAGCAGAATGGCAGTTATTATGAACAAGCCTAAATATATTCAGAAAGCAGAAAAGCTACTTGCAGGTAGTGACACCTACCTATAGAGGGAGTATGACCCCTCACCACAGCTAACGAATAGAATAAACAGCACACTACAAAACCTGCAAAAAAATGGACTGATAACCAGGATTGACCTACAAAGGATGAAACCAAAAGGTAAAAATACCCCATGATTTTATGCACTATCCAAGATACACAACCAGACATACCACTTAGACGCATTGTGGCACTTTCGGGAAATCTATCAGATAAACTGGCAAAAGAACTTCAACAAAAACTGAAACATAAAAATAGACAAGAATGAAGCAATGGTCTCATTCAATGTAATGGCACTGTTCACTTCAATTGACAAAACTCTTGCCAGAGAGTCAACAGCCATCCTCCTGGACAAAAATAACAGATGAGATGATGGGGACTGTCGACACGGACTGCATATCAAACTTCTAGACCTGTGCTTGACACATGTCGCATTCAACAACCAGGTCGATGGGACACCTATGAGTTCACCCATCTCTAGGCTCATAGCAGTAGCGGTGATGAAAAAACTGGCACAAACAGTCCTCCCACAAATTTGACCCAAACTCTGGATGAGATATTTGGACAACGCTTTTGTAATTATTAGGAGAACAGAGATCAAGATCCCATACTGGATTGTCAACACCATGCTCACAGGGATCAAATTTACGAGAGAGGAGAAAACCAACAACCAACTCCTGTTTTGGGATGTGATGGTAGAAAGAACACAGAATGGTGAATGCACTAGAAAAGTGTACAGAAAAGCCACGCACATGGACCAGATCCTGAACAATAACAGCAACCATCCAAAGACAGAAGAGAAGTTGCATTAAGACCCTGTTCGAAAGGGCTACTACATACTGCAACACTCCTGACCTGCAAAGAGAAGGAGGACACCAATACAAAGTCTTTGCCAAGAATGAATATCATTTGCAGATGCCTAGCCGACAAACAATGCAACGAGAATATGCCACGATCCAACACACTAGCTGTGCTGCCTTTCTATAAAAAAAACTCTAAACAACCAGACAGACTTCTCCAAACACTCAGATTCATGTCGGACCATAAACTGACCGCCAAGCTCAGATAACAATACACCAGAACAAAAGACCCTATACCCATCATGTGCAAGACTAACATAATTACAAAGACTGATAGAAACACTGTATAGGACAAACAGGCAGACAATTGGCAATGCGCATCCACGAACACCAACCAGCCACTAAACGCCATGACCAGCTGTCCCTAGTAGCCACACACACAGATGACCAGGGCCACAAATTTGACAGGGAGAACACAACGATCATAGGACAAGCTAGACAGGACAGCCAGAGAATTTCTCGAAGCATGGCACTCATCCACGGACTCCATCAACAAACAGAGCTGGGCTCAATATACCAGCTACTACAATGAATACTGGAACCAGCAACCGGAAGCAGCAGGAATGGAACCAAATAAATTCCAGAAGAGAGTACAGCAGCGTTTCACTGGAGGCTCCAAAGCATAGAAGATGTCACCTAGATGGGGACGAAGCATCTGCAAATCAACTTCCTAGCTAGGCGAACATACCCACAACAACGGAAATTTGGCACATCTCACTGAATTATTTTACTGTCACCAATTAACTTGAAGTTTAGTAATAGAATTCCTACAGAGCAAAAAGAGGCCATTTGACTTCTTGCGTTTGTAACGACCCTCCTAAGAGCATTCAACCCAGAATCCTCTACCCAGAACCCCATCTTTACCATGGCTAACTCACTAACCTGCACATCACAGCAATTTAGCATGGCCAGTCAATCCAACCTGCACATATCTTGACTGAGGGAGGAAACCAGTGCACCCAATGTAAATCCATGCAGACACAAGGAGAATGTGCACACTCCACCTAGTCAGTCATCTGAGGCTGGAATCGGATCCAGGTCTGACCTATCACAAGCACCCATATCATTCTCTGCAGCCAATGTGACACTAGTTCCAAAGATCTCCAACTCTGCCCACAATGTGCATTTTACCACTCAATTGAATTAACACTCCAGGCACGTTCACCAGTAGCTGTATTCATCTGAGTCTCCAGAGGTGATTGTGCTGGTTTTGTGACAATCTTGCAAAATTTCCTTGCCTAGGTTCATGAGCATTTCAATGGCACAGACTCCTAGAGACACCTTCACACTGGCTCTATAATAAACCCATTAAACATTTGGCCAGTTCTGGCTGAATTGAAGCAATAGCAGTAAATTTATTAGATTCACAGTCCCTATCTATCCAGATCTTCAGCTTTCTGTCTTGCTTGGATGTACCTAACACGAGCAGCTCCTTGTAAATTTGCCTTTTCTTTTCTAACCCCAATTGTGTCTTTGTGTCCTTGAGGTCACAGGTACCAGTATTTCTTAATATCCAAGAAAATTACAACCGTCCCTTTATAACTGTTACACACTTAAAAGTCCCTTTTCAAGCATTTTTAAATGCAGTTATAGATTTTAGGTATTTAAAAGAAATTACAGATTCTCTTACTGTCTTAAAGGTCGAAGGTTATGATAAAATCACTATTTAAATTCAGTGTGTTATACTTTTAAAAACTGATTTTAAAGCAGGACTCACTGTTAAAAATGTTTTCAGTTCAAGCATTAAAAAAGGGTGGTTTGCAGTTGGGAATAGCTATGCTGCGATGTCGTTCAGTATTTCTGTTTGCTGACAGTATGCCTTCTATTGCATATATTTACTTTGACATTCATTGTGAAAGATGATCTGCAATTTTATTCTTTGTTATAAATATTGCAATAAATATTGATGAAAATCTAATCTACAGATTCTCAATGTCCCTTTAGGTATCCTGGACCATTAATTTTGACATGCAGATCTTTGGTTTTATTCACTGTTGTTCTGTTCACTACTCCTTTTTCTTGTTTGCTAAGGACACTATATTTGATACAGTTTGAGATTTCCACTGCATCGTGACATTTTGAAATACTTACTCACAATTAATTTGCTTTTGTAAAATATGGTGTCAATGTAAAATACAGGGCTAATAATGAATCAAATTTAGTTTTCTAAGAATTCATTACTTCTAAAAATGCACATGAAAAATGTTGGTGTGCAAATAAATGTTTCACTTCATAGGAAGTTATTTTTAAGAAAGTGAATCTCTCTGTTTGGGTTTCCCTACTCATTACCTTTTGTCTGTCTTCCCACCTTTTCTGAAAAGGAGCACTCAACCAGGGCATATTATCACAGGAGATTGTAACACTCATTTCTCACTAAAGGACAAGTCTTTGCATTTGAATTCAGGTGGGAAGTGCAGGCAGCCTATTTGAACTTTAGGGGGTACCACAGCTAATTTTAAGTATTTGAACCCAACCTTCTCACTGAGAATTATTAGTGACTGAGATTCCCACACCACCCCCCAACTCTGTCAGGACCTGCTGGTTGTAGTCCTCCCCCTCCCACCATAATGAGATCAAGTAATAGGCCAGAAACAAAACTTGGTACTTTTCTGTTCAGTATGGGCAAACTATACAGGATCACAGTTGTTATAGAGCAGAAGGGGGCTATTTGATCCATTCTAAGGGTGCTGACTTTTGAATGATCAGTTCACTTGATTATATCCTCCTGCCTTCTCCCTATAACCCGTACATTCTTGTTTCAGATGGACTTGCCTCCACCTTCGTCTTAGGTGGTACATTCTAGGCATGAATCACTTAGTCATTGTCATAGAGATGTATAGCATGGAAACAGACCCTTAGGTCCATGCCAACCAGATATCCCAACCCAATCTAGTCCCACCTGCCAGCACCTGGCCCATATCCCTCCAAACCCTTCCTTTTCATACACCCATCCAAATGCCTCTTAAAGGTTGCAATTGTACTAGCCTCCACCACTACTTCTGGCAGCTCATTCCATACACGTACCATCCTCTGTGTGAAAAAGTTGCCCCTTAGGTCTCTTTTTTTTATATCTTTCCCCTCTCACCCTAAACCTATGCCCCCTAGTTCTGGACTCCCCGATCAGAAGGAAAAGACTTGTCGATTTATCCAATCCATGCCACTCATAATTTTATAAACCTCTATATCTTCCATATCCTTTTCCACAGTAAATATTGCTGCAAAATATTCAATTAGTAGCTCCCCCATTTTCTATGGCTCCACACAAAGGCCACCTTGCTGATCTTTGAGGGGCCCTATTCTCTCCCTAGTTACCCTTTTGTTCCTAATATATTTGTGAAAACCCTTTGGATTCTCCTTATTTCTGATTGCCAAAGCTATCTCGTGTCCCCTTTTTTGCCCTCCTGATTTCCCTCTTAAGTATACTCCTACTTCCTTTATACTCTTCTAAGGATTCACTCGAACAGTCCTGTCTATACCTGACATATGCTTCCTTTTTCTTAACCAAACCCTCAATTTCTTTAGTCATCCAGCATTCCCTATACCTACCAGCCTTTCCTTTCACCCTGACAGGAATATACTTTCTCTGGATTCTTGTTATCGCATTTGTGAAGGCTTCCCATTTTCCAGCCGTCCTTTTACCTGCGAACATCTGCCTCCAATCAGCTTTCGAAAGTTCTTGCCTAATACCGTCAAAATTGGCCTTTCTCCAATTTAGAACTTCAACTTTTTGATCTAGTCTACCCTTTTCCATCATGATTTTAAAACAAATAAAATTATGGTCGCTGGCCCCAAAGTGCTCCCCCACTGACACCTCAGTCACCTGCCCTGCCTTATTTCCCAAGAGTAGGTCAAGTTTTGCACCTTCTTTAGTCAGTACATCCACATACTGAATCAGAAAATTGTATGGTATGCACTTAAGAAATTCCTCTCCATCTAAACCTTTAACAATATCGCAGTCCCAGTCTATGTTTGGCAAGTTAAAATCCCCTACCATAACTATCCGATTGTTCTTACAGATAGCTGAGATCTCCTTACAAGTTTGTTTCTCAATTTCCCTCTGATTATTAGGAGGGTCTATAATACGATACCAATAAGGTTATCATCCCTTTCTTATTTCTCAGTTCCACCCAAATAACTTTCCTGGATGTATTTCCGGGAATATCCTCCCTCAACACAGCTGTAATGCTATCCCTTATCAAAAATGCCACTCCCTCTCTTCTCTTGCCTCCCTTTCTATCCTTGCTGTAGCATTTGTATCCTGGAACATTAAGCTGCCAGTCCTGCCCATCCCTGAGTCATGTTTCTGTAATTGCTATGATATCCCAGTCCCATGTTCCTAACCATGCCCTGAGTTCATTTGCCTTCCCTGTTAGGTCCCTTGCATTGAAATAAATGCAGTTTAATTTATTAGTCCTGCCCTGACTGTCTGACTCGCTTCTGTGCTAAACTGTACCAGTCTCAGATCTCGTTCCTCATTATCTCCCCTGGGTCCCACCCCCCCACCTTTCTGGTTTAAATCTTCCCGAGCAGTTCGAGCAAATTTCCCTGCCAGTATATTAGTCCCTTCCAATTTAGGTGCAAACCGTCCTTCTTGTACAGGTCACTTCTACCCCAAAAGAGATTCCAGTGATCCAAAAATGTGAATCCTACTCCCATACGCCAGCTCCTCAGCCAAAATACTTAATGGTAATTTCCTAGGGAGTGTTGCTGAATAAAGAGACTTTGGAGTGCAAGTACATAGCTTCTTGAAAGTGTTGCTGCATGAACTTATTTTTCTTGTTGCTTTTTTGCTTTTTTTGCCAGTTACATTAAAACTGCACCCTTTTGTTTTCACTGCCTTTATGCATGGGAGCTGTCTTTCCCTATCTACTCTGCCCATCCCCCTCAGGATTTTGAATACCTTATTAGTTCTTTTCTCAGAATTCTTTCCTTAAAGTAAAACTTGCTCACCTTATTCACATACAATTGGCTCCAGGGATGAGGAACTTCATTCTCATGTACCTTTTCTCCATGTTTTTGCACTTGTTATATTTGCTACTGGGTAATTTATGAATGAATCATATTTTTGAAAAAAATAATTCTTTAGGTAAATTTGTGCTGTATTTGTTATAGTTATATGTTACAATTATGTTTTTTACATAATTGTTTCCACTGTTTAAGCATTGTATCTAATTTCTTTCTATCCATCCTGAAAAGCACTGAACATCTGAAATAGAGTCAACATATTGCCTCACAAGGGATTCCTTTATTCTGGTTTAAGAGCTAGCAACTTCAGTGATGCTGCTCAGGTAATAGTCTGATCATATCTTTATGGTGATTTAATAGGTGGACTGGCATGCTATTGGTTAAGTCTTTGGAATGTTGACTGAGGAGTAAGACCATCAAAGCAGACTGTGATAATCTTGATTTGTTAAAATACTAAATGTTACTGTGGCAGAGCATTGACTGAGCTTTAATTTGAGCATTTTGTCAAATTTCCAGGTATCTTTTCTTATCATTTCAA
Source organism: Chiloscyllium plagiosum (assembly GCF_037043375.1). Lineage (NCBI taxonomy): Eukaryota > Metazoa > Chordata > Chondrichthyes > Orectolobiformes > Hemiscylliidae > Chiloscyllium > Chiloscyllium plagiosum. The sequence goes on from NW_028270183.1 coordinate 38,559,669, forward strand.
ACTATAGATCAGTGTTTATCAGGAAGGTCAGTTATAGAATGATTGTATTTAAAAGGATTTTCCATCACTCAATGCAGTTTTTCTCAGGAGTTACTGATTTCTTTTCTCAGTACTGGATTTGGGAAATTCTCAGTTCTCTGCCTTGCTCGAGGTTGCAACTTAGTGACTTCTCTTTTGATTGGAGCATTAACCACAATTTAGCAGATAGTGTCATCAACCAAGACTATGTTACTTTGGATGATATGAATGAAATCACTCGTGAAGCGGAGGAGGACTGGGTCAAGCAGTCTTTCCCCAGGGAGCCTTGTGTGTGATGGTGAAAGCTGTGGTCAAATTCTGGTTCTAGTCATTTTGGTGCATGAAAATGTATAATGCATAAAATATGTGTGGATTTATTTAAATAACTTTCAGAGTTTATCATAGAATCCCTGCGGTATAGAATCAGGCCCTTCAGCCCAACAAGTCCATACCTCTGAAAAATACTCCACCCAGACCCATTCCCCAATCCTATTACTCTACATTTCCCCTAACATACACATCCCTGAACACTATGGGACAATTTAACGTGGCCAGTTCACCTAGCCTGCACATCTTTTTGGACTGTGGAAGGAGCAGTTGGAACACCCAGAGGAAACCACACAGACACAGGGAGAATGTGCAAACTCCACGCAGACAGTTGCCTGCACCGAGGCTGGAATTGAACCCAGGTCCCTGGTGCTAAAAGGCAGCAGTGCTAACCACTGAGCCACCATATCACCTCATCAAGAAAAAAAACAAATGTCTTAGTTGATTATAGATTCTTCATATGCCCAGAACCTGTCCTGAAAGAAGGAACAGGGCATTAAACTACAAATTGTAGTCTTTAGAGTCTGCAATTGAAAACCGTGCTAAAGATTAAAAATCAAAAGATGTTATTGATCATCAATATGGATGAAAGTGCTCATAAAGAATAGTCAATGTGGATTTAGAAGCAAAACTAAATCATTTTAACTTAAACTATTAGAATATTTTGAGATAATTAAACAAGCCGACAAAGGCTACCTTGTGAACATGATTGATTAGGACTTTTTGAAGTTAATTACCTGCTTCACCATTTGGACAGTATGCTGGAGGAGTAAGTTGCATTTACACTACAGAACCGGCTTAATTTTCAGTTCTCTGCAAATTGATATAAATGAAAATGGAAAGTGTTCCATAATGAGAGGCTGATTCACTGGTTCACTGCCTAAATGGTTAAGATGAAAATATTGCCCAATGGCTCATGGACTTATTGGCAAATTAAATATCTAGTTTGTAAACCAAATTGACAATAGAAATCAGAAATAGATGATTAACTAAAAAAGCTTTAATTTGTGAACAATGATGAGTTTTGTTAGAAAAGGATTTATTCTTGATTAGCTGCTGTTTGCATTATTCATAAATATTGTGCAAGTAGGCATATGTAAAGTAGCAGCCTCCAGATATTGACGGGACGATTGCCCCCCACGAAAGAGTCTAGAACCAGAAGGAATAATTTAAATATTTAAATATTTCAGACTAAGATGACTTTCTACTCCTAATTTTGTTTTTGTTTTGGGTTCATGCATAATGTTAGAAGTGATTTGCAATCACAGATAAAGTTACAGACTTGCATTCCTAACAAAACATATATATAGATACTTGACCAGATGACATCATTTTTCCTTAGGTTTCTAATCATAAGAAGTATACAGCACAAGGAAAGGGCCTTCAGGTCCTTGAGTCTGCGCCAGTCAAAAACAAACACCTAACTATTCTAATCCTATTTTCCAGATCTAGCTTTTTATGCCTTGACATCACTAATGTCCACCTTTTCTTTGCAGCATTTTAACTTGACTTGCTCAGCTACAAAGCATCATTTTTGCATCTGGTGATGATTGAATAGGCTTCAGCTTTGAATCTCTCACTGTCACAGGAAATGTCAGATATAGTGGACCACACACCATTCTCCTCAGCATGCAACTTATATTGTCTGAGTAGCTGCAGCGGTAGATACGCAATTAATGTGCCATCTGGCCTAACAAGCACTTGCAACAGAGATTGGCAAAACTGGTTGTTAGCATTTTCAACAGAAGTGTAGTAGCATCTCACAATTCACCACGATGCATGTAAATGTTTTACAAAAATGCAGGAAAGACTTGTTCTTTCTCTTCCAGGAATATCATTTGTTATATTTCTGTTAAAAGAAGCAGGTTATATTAGATAATTGCATGTAATACTGTAAGAACTTTGGCAAACTTGTGCAGGTGTCTTGAAAATGGCTTTCTGCCAGGATCTTTCCTTTTTGAAATTCAGTACCTCTTTCGAAATATGAAGTCTAAGGATTGGGTACCGTGATTTCTATGAAAGATAATCAACATATTAGCGCCTATATATCCCAGCCATCCCTTTCTGTTAATGTTTAGGTATCACTAATTAATTGGATTTCAATTTAATCTTATTTCAAAATGAGGTGCTGAATTCGGTCAGGTCCTTGGGCTTTATCAAATGGGACTTTCAGAGATCCGAGAGTGCTGTTTACACTGTCATGATAGTGTCATACATATGGCTGCTGCAGAATTACTGCTTACGGAAGCTGAGACCATACATTTCTTGCATACCTTGACATTTGCACATGGTTAGAAATTAAAAGTGGGCCAAGGAGAGAGACTTAATCCATGAAACTGTAGTCCTAATACTTTTCTTAGCAAATGTTTGGAATCCACTGTTAAAGTGTGTTTTTCAAAGGATATTTGAAAAAAATCATAATATAATCAAGCAGAGTCAACATGATTTTGTGAAAAGGGAATCTCATATTTGACAAATTTTTCAATGTTCTTTTTTATTCATGTTCCTACTGGCCAGGCAGTCTGGATAAAGCAAAAAACAGTATTTGACAAGAAGTGTATTTGGGTTGCCAAAAGGCATGTGATGAACTGCCACACAAAAGATTACTACGGAAAATAATGGTATTGAGAGTGATGTATTAGTTAGTAGATTCTCTATCCATGCTATCAGGAAGCACAGGATCAATAGGGCAAACTGTAACTAGTGGAGTGTTACAAGGGTCAGTGCTGATGCCTCAACTATTTACAAGTTATATTAATGAATTGGATGAACCAACTTATGCAGCCAATTTCGATGATGCAATGATAGGTAGGAAAGCAAGCTGTGAGGAGATGGGAAAATGTGATGTTGCCCACTTGGTGGGAAGAATAGTAAAGTGGAACTGATATGAGAGTCCAATTTCATCATCCAAGGAAGAATTTCTTCTCTCAGACAGTTATTGAGTTAGAGTCAGAGAGATGTACGGCACTAAAACAGACCTTTTGGTCAATTCGACCATGACAACTAGATAGCCTAAATTAATCTAGTCTCATTTGCCAGCATTTTGCCCACGTCCCTCTAAACCATTCCTATTCATATAACCATCCAGGGGCGCTTTAAATGTTGTAATTGTGCCAACACTTCCATTTTAATTTTTTCTGCTCTCGCCCTAAACCTGTGCTCTCCAGTTCTGGACTTACCCACCCCGGGAAAAGACCTGATCTATTTAACCTATCCATGCCCGTCATGATTTTATAAACATCTATAAGGTCACCCCTCAGCCTCTGATACTCTATCCTCCTATTTCTGCCCTCACTGGCTCATAGCACCAGGAGGAATTCAGATATTATTATCCTGAAGGACCTCCTTTTTAAATTCCTGCCAAACATTCCACATTCTCCCTTCAGAATCTCATCCTTTTCCCTTCCTATGTCATTTGTACCAATGTGCAGAACAACCTCCTGCTGGTCCCTCTCTCCTTTTGAAAATATTGTGCATGCTTTGAGATACCCTTGATCCTGGCACCAAGGAGGCAACACACCATTCTGATTTCATGCTGCTGGCCGCAGAAATGTTTGTCAGTGCCTGTTACTAGAATGTCCTCTATCACAATGTGGTCTATCACGATGTCTCAGTGGTTAACTCTGCTTCCTCACAGTGCCAGGGACCCCAGGTTTGATTCCCACCTCAGGTGAGTGTCTGTGTGGAGTTTAGACATTCTCCCTGTGTCTGCATGGGTTTCCTCATTAGGGAATCTAGTCTAACAAACAATTGCTTGGAATCTGACATACCCCTTTTTACATTACAGTAAACTTTAACCACTCCCGGTACCAAAACTTGGCTGCTACATTTCTCAGAGTCCATCACCACCTACATATTCTAAAGCCGCATACTTGTTTGAGATGGATATAGCCACAGGCGACCCCTGCATCACCTGCCTTCTTCTCTTACCTTTCCTGGCGCTAACCCATTTACCTGAATGTATCTGTGGTTTTTCTACCTTCCTATAACTACAATCCATCACACCCCCAGCTCTGTAAATTCTTCAATGCCTCTAACTGCCACTCCAAACGATCCACGTGATCTGATGTGATTCGTAATGAAAGACACTTCCTGCAGACATGATCATCAGTAACATGGAAACTCTCCCTAATCTCGAACATCTGACAGGAAGACTACATTACTGTACTAAAGGCCAACTTTGCTCCTTCAAATCTACAAACCCTTAATAGCACTGTCTTACTGCTCTAAAAAATACTGCTCCAGGCTAGCTTAGTACCTATGAACTTTGGAGTTCCCTATCCCAGAGAACACTGGAGGGAGCAGGAGGCAAAAGATTTACCCTCCTATACTTTTGCTGTTCATGCCTCCATATCCAGATATTCTGGCAAAAAGTCTGAAAGACCAATAGAACCAGTTTCAAAATCCAAGATTTTATCCAGTTTTGTGCTAAATGGACCTCCCTACTAGAGAAACAGAGAGCCCCACGCTTCACAAATTGACATCTTTCTCAACTTTAACCACTAGCAGCACACATATTAGATTAGATTACTTAGTGTAGAAACAGGCCCTTCAGCCCACACCGACCCACCGAAGCGCAACCCACCCAGACCCATTCCCCTACATTTACCCCTTCACCTAACACTACGGACAATTTAGCATGGCCAATTCACTTAACCAGCACAGTTTTGGACTGTGGGAGGAAACCAGAGCACCCGGAGAAAGCCCATGCAGACACTGGAAGAATGTGCAAACTTCACACAGACAGTAGCCTGAGGCAGGAATTGCTGTGCTCTTCCAGCACCACTAATCCAGAATCTGGTTTCCAGCATCTGCAGTCATTGTTTTTACCTAGTTGATTTTAACCCTACTGCGAATCCTCTTGTAAGGATGCCTGCCTTGAAGAAGTTTTCCTCCTCTCTCTACAAGAATCTCAGGGAGTCCCTCTCCCACTGCAACTCCCAGATACTCTATGCTACTTTCTCCCCACTCCCACCCTCCTCTAGCTTGTCTCTCCACACTTCAGGCTGTCTGCCTTTATTCCTGATGAAGGGCTTTTGCCCGAAACGTCGGTTTTACTGCTCTTTGGATGCTGCCTGAACTGCTGTGCTCTTCCAGCACCCATAATCCAGAAGCGGGAATTGAACCAGTGTCTCTGGCGCTGTGAGGCAGTAGTGCTAACCACAGTGCCACCATGCCACCTACAATGTTGGCAAAATAAAGCAATAATGTTTTGTTTTGCCTGGAACTGATGAAATATTGAGCAATCTGACACCTTTCATTGGTGTGATTGTAAAGAATATAATTATTGGTGTGCAGGTTAACACCCTGTATTTCAGCATCATAGCTAAGGTTGGAGAAACTCAACAGGTCTGGAAGAGTTAATGTTTTAAGTCCAGTATGACTTCTTCATAAATTCAAACATTAACTGTTTCTAACTCCACAGATGCTGTCAGACCTGCTGAGTTTCTCCAGCACTTTAATAGACCAAAGGAGACATTTCAAACTACTAGCTATTATTTGCATTGTAAACATATCCTTTGGATTTCCTGCTGCAAGTGCTGTGCTGTTCAAATTAAGTTTGTAAATATCATTTGTAAAAATTCCTCTGTTTATTATAAATTACAAGCCAATGTATTTCCTTCAGCAATGTAGCTTAAATTACATTCACCAAAGATGAAGAAGAGTAAATCACAGGAACAACTGTACCAATGTCTTATATAATATCCTCAAACATTACTGATGACTTTCCAAAACAAAGGTACTTTTTGTGGCACCTTTTTCAAACCTGTTTTAAACATTAACTGCATTGTATTAATGGCAAGACTAACATATATCAATTGACATTTACTATTTTATACCTCTAGACTAAATGCCTGTGGTAAAATACATGCAAATGCACAATTCATTTGAACAATGGTTTCACAGAATTCTTTAGTCATGTGCATATTCTATAGAAAGTGCAATCAAAATTTACATTGGGGTCTGGGTTTTATGCTTCCCCTCTGATGCGTTTGAAGGTGTGGGACCTGTCAAAATGCAGTGTGTGGTCTTTCTGCCACCTCCTTGCCCTCCATCCACGAACTGCCTCCAATTTTATAGGGAGTCCATTGAGGCCCTTAGATGACCAGTTAATTAATGGCTACAAATGGTTTCTGTACCCATTGAACATTTTGCTGTGCATCTGATGTTATGTTGGTGCAACAGTCCTCTTTGCTTCTGCCAGAAGCTAGTACTTAATGCAGAGGTGTGCATTTCATTAATGCTAACAGTAAATACTGGAAATTGCAGAATTGAAGATCAATGTATTCTTGCACATTATATGACGTTAAGTTTATAACTTCCTGCTCTTCAAATAAAGGTGTACAAGGAGTTTCCTGTGTATTCTTGATGTAAGCTTTTACCATAAAAATATCAAAGGCCTCTGGTCAACATCTTTGGAATGTCTCTTGTAAGACCACTGTTGTGTCAAAGCTTAAATGCCAGTATTGGCTTTATTCATAATGAATGAAACATACACTCTCAAGAAAAGGGTAAGCGGTAATTTATAATTCAGTGGCATCATTTACTTTGTGTTCATACATGTCTTTAGATTTAATGTCAGCACTCTAATATCCTGCACTATGAATTAATCTAAATGTGAGCAGCTTACATTGAAAAGGAGAATTATGAGTAATTGTAATTTCCATGAGCTATGTTTTAAACCATTTTTTTGAATGAAAAATACTAAATGTCCAGGTGTTGTTGAAAAAGAGAGACTTTCATAATGGGTACAATACCTTACTTTTTCTTAAAATTATTCTGGGTGGAACTGTGTATTTTCTTAAAATCCCAGATGAAAAGTGATTTTTGGATAATGCTGTTTCATTCCTCTATCTACCACTCCATTTTGTTTTCTTTGTTCCTGAGCTCAGAAGGCTGTGTGCTTTAATAATGGATATGGCTGATACCTTATACTTCTGGCTGTAATGGATTGTATATTGATTATAGAGATCACTGCAAATGCAAGGTGCAGTGAAGCCTTCAGAGCAAGGAATAAATTACTTGAGGTGGTCTCCAGGTAGTTTTAAGTTAGTCACAGGTGATGTAGTATTAGGAAGATTTAAGTGACTTGTTCCCTCAGATGTAAATTGCTTATATGGTTTGTTTTCAAAACATTACTCAGTAAACAACTTAAGAAGGGAGAGGATAAAATGTCGTTGAAAAGTTGTTTATAAGCTCACATTTCACGCTTCCTGGTATTATGTTATGTTCATGCCTGTGCTTTTTTGGTTTATCTGACAATATGTCCCAGGGTGGAAATATCAAACACTAGGGGGCATGGAGTCATAGAGACGTCCAGCATGGAAACAGACCCTTTGGTCCAACCCGTCCGTGCCGACCAGATATCCCAACCCAATCTAGTCCCATCTGCCAGCACCCGGCCCATATCCCTCTAAACCCTTTCTATTCATATACCCATTCAAAGGTCTCTTAAATGTTGCAATTGTTCCAGTCTCCTCCACTTCCTCTGGCAGCTCATTCCATACACCTACCACCCTCTGCGTGAAAACGTTGCCCCTTAGGTCCCTTTGGTATCCCTCTCACCCTAAACCTATGCCCTCTAGTTCTGGACTCACGGACCCCAGGGAAAAGACTTTGTCTATTTATCCTATCCATGCCCCTCAAAATTTTGTAAACCTCTATAAGGTCACCCCACAGCCTCCGACTCTCCAGGGAAAACAGCCCCAGCCTGTTCAGCCTCTGCCCATAGCTCAAATACTCTAAACCTGGCAACATCCTTGTAAATCTTTTCTGAACCCTTTCAAGTTTCACAACGTCTTTCCGATAGGAAGGAGACCAGAATTGCACGCAGTATACCAACAGTGGCTAACCAATGTCCTGTACAGCCACAACATGACCTCCCAACTCCTGTACCCAATACTCTGACCAATAAAAGAGAGTATACCAAACGCCGCCTTCACTGTCCTATCTACTTGCAACTCCACTTCCAATGAGCGATGAACTTGCACTCCAAGGTCTCTTTGTTCAGGAACATCTTAAGGACCTTACCATTAAGTGTATAAATCCTGCTAAGATTTGCTTTCCCAAAATGCAGCACATCACATTTATCTGAATTAAATTCCATCTGCCACTTCTCAGCCCATTGGCCCATCTGATTAAGATCCTGTTGTAATCTAAGATAATGTTCTTCACTGTCCACTACACCTCCAATTTTGGTGTCATCTGCAAACTTACTAACTATACCTACTATGCTCGCATCCAAATCATTTATATAAATGACAAAGAGGACCCAGCACTGATCCTTGTGGCGCTACACTGGTCACAGGCCTCCAGTGTGAAAAACAACCCACCACCACCACCCTCTGTCTTCTACCTTTGAGCCAGTTCTGTATTGAAATGGCTAGTTCTCTCTTTATTCCATGAGATCTAACCTTGCTAATCAGTCTCCCATGGGGAACCTTGACGAACGCCTTACTGAAGTCCATATAGATCACATCTACTTCTCTGCCTATAACAATCCTCTTTGTTACTTCCTCAAAAACTCAATCAAGTTTGTGAAACATGATTTCCCATGCACAAAACCATGTTGACTATCCCTAATCAGTCCTTGCCTTTCCAAATACATGTACATCCTGTCTCTCAGGATGTCCCTTCAACAACTTGCCCACCACCGATGTCAGGATCACTGGTCTACAGTTCCCTGGCTTGTCCTTGCCACCCTTCTTAAAGAGTGGCATCACGTTAGCCAACCTCCAGTCTTCCGGCACCTCACCTGTGACTATCGATTATACAAATATCTCAGCAAGAGATCCAGCAATCACTTCCCTAGCTTCCCACAGCGTTCTAGGGTACACCTGATCAGGTCCTGGGGATTTATCCACTTTTATGTGTTTCAAGACATCCAGCACTTCCTCCTCTGAAATATGGACGTTTTGCAAGATGTCACCATCTATTTTGCTACTTTCTATATCTTCCATATCCTTTTCCACAGTAAAAACTAATGGAAAATACTCGTTTAGTATCTTCCCCCATTTTCTGCGGCCCCTTGCCGATCTTTGAGTGGCCCTATTCTCTCCCTAGTTACCCTTTTGTCCTTAATGTATTTGTAAAAACCCTTTGAATTCTCCTTAATTCTATTTGCCAAAGCTATTTCATGTACCCTCTTTGCCCTCCTAATTACCCTCTTAAGTATACTCCTACTGCCTTTATACTCTTCTAAGGATTCACTCAGTCTATTACTTACATATCTTTTTCTTAACCAAACCCTCAATTTCTTTAGTCATCCAGCATTCCCTATACCTATCAGCCTTTCCTTTCACCCTAACAGGAATATGCTTTCTCTGGATTCTTGTTATCTCATTTCTGAAGGCTTCCCATTTTCCAGCCTTCCCTTTACCTGTGAACATCTGCCCCCAATCAGCTTTTGAAAGTTCTTGCCTATCACCGTCAAAATTGGCCTTTCTCCAATTTAGAACTTCAACTTTTAGATCTGGTCTATGCTTTTCCATCACTACCTTAAATCTATTGGAATTATGGTCGCTGGCCCCAAAGTGCTCCCCCACTGACACCTCGGTCACCTGCCCTGCCTTATTTACCAAGAGGAGGTCATGTTTTGCACCTTCTCTAGTAGGTACATCCACATACTGAATCAGAAAGTGTTCTTGTACACACTTAACAAATTCCTCTCCATCTAAACCCTTAACACTATGGCAGTCCCAGTCTAGTTTGGCAAGTTAAAATCCCCTACCATAACCACCTATTATTCTTACAGATAACTGAGGTCTCTTTACAAGTTTGTTTCTCAATTTCCCTCTGACTATAAAGAGGACTTTAATACGGTCCCAATAAAGATGATCATCCCTTTCTTATTTCTCAGTTCCACCCAAATAACTTCCCTGGATGTATTTCCAGGAATATGCTCCCTCAGCACCGCTGTAGTGCTATCCCTTATCAAAAACGCCACTCCTCCTCCCTCTTGCCTCCCTTTCTATCCTTGCTGTAGCATTTGTATCCTGGAACATTAAGCTGCCAGTCCTGCCCATCCCTGAACCATGTTTCTGTAATTGCTATGATATCCCAGTCCCAAGTTCCTAACCATGCCCTGAGTTCATCTGCCTTCCCTGTTAGGCCCCTTGCATTAAAATGCAGTTTAATTTACAGATTAGATTAGATTACTTAGTGTGGAAACAGACCCTTCGGTCCTACAAGTCCACACCGACCTGCCGAAGCACAACCCACCCAGACCCATTCCCCTACATTTACCCCTTCACCTAACACTACGGACAATTTAGCATGGCCAATTCACCTAACCAGCACAGTTTTGGACTGTGGGAGGAAACCAGAGCACCCGGAGAAAGCCCATGCAGACACTGGGAGAATGTGCAAACTTCACACAGACAGTAGCCTAAGGCGGGAATTGAACCCATGTCTCTGGCGCTGTGAGGCAGCAGTGCTAACCACAGTGCCACCGTGCCGCCCATAAATTTGTTAGTGCTACGTCTCTTTCCTCAATATCTCCCTGGGTCCCGCCACACCCCCCCCCCCCCCCCCCCACCCCATCTTACTAGTTAAAATCCTCCTGAGCAGCTCTAGCAAATCTCCCTGCCAGTACATTAGTCCCCTTCCAATTTAGGTGCAAACCGTCCTTCTTGTACAGGTCATTTTACCCCAAAAGAGATTCCAATAGTCCAAAAGTGTGAATCCTTCTCCCATACACCAGCTCCTCAGCCATGTATTCTCCTATTCCTGCCCTCACTAGCTCGTAGCACCGTGAGTATTCCAGATATTACTACTCTCGAAGACCTTTTTAAATTCCTGCCTAACTCTCTATAATCTCCCTTCAGAATCTCAAACTTTTCCCTTCCTATGTCGTTGGTTCCAATGTGGACAATGACCTCTTGCTGGCCCCTCTCCCCCTTGAGAACATTCTGCACCCTCTCGGAGACATCTTTACTCCTGGCACTAGGAAAGCAACACACCATTCTGATTTTTTGCTGCTGCCACAGAAACATCTGTCTGTACCTCTGACTAGAGAGTCCCCTAACACAATTGATCTCTTGGTATTGAGCCAGCCTCAATACCAGAAACTTGGCTGTTCATGCTATGTACCCCTGAGAATCCATCACATTTTCCAAAACAGCATACTTGTTTGAAATGGGTATAGCCACAGAAGGCTCCTGCACTAGCTGCGTTACATCTCTTACCTTTCCTGGAGTTACCCCATCTTTGTGTCTGTATCTGAGACTTTACTGCCTTCCTATAACTGCCATCCATCATACTGTTGCTGTTGCAAATTCCTCATTGCTTCTAACTGTCTCTCCAACCGATCCATTCGATCCGATAAGATTCGCAACCTACAGCATTTATTGCAGATATAATCCGCAGTAACCCTTAAACTCTCTTTACACTCCCACATTTGATAAGAAGTGCATATCACTCTACTAAAGGCATAGGTTTAAGGTGAAAGTGGAAAAGTCTAAAGGAGATATGAGGAAAGTTTTTTTTTGTACAGAATGGTAGGTGCCTGGAACATGCCATTGGGAGATGTGGTCGCAGCAGATATGATAGCAATTTTTAAGAGACATTTATATTGACACATCAACTAGCCAGGAATAAAGGGATATGGACCATGTGCAGGCAGATAGGATTAGATCAGAATGGCATCATGATTGGTACCGACATGGTGGGCTAAAGAACCTGTACTTGACCTATCCTATATGCTGTCCATAGACTGAGACAATAATTTCAGAAGGGACATATCAATTAATTAGTGTATTTTTTAGTATCAGTTAATCCATATTGCTTCACCTCAACCATGACATTTTTGATTGGAGCACTGATTGTTCTTTGTCACACTATTATTAAGCTTGTGCATGTGGAATTACAGAATGGTGCAGCAGAAAAACAGGCTATTGGATTTTCCAGTCCATGTTCATCCTTTCCCCCTTCATAATTCCATAATCTAATCCTGTTTAGTCAGAGTCGTAGAGATGTGCAGCACAGAAACAGACCCTTTGGTCCAACATGTCCATACCGACCAGATATCCCAACCCAATCTAGTCCCACCTGCCAGCACGTGGCCCATATCCCTCCAAACCCTTCCTATTCATATACCCATCCAGATGCCTTTTAAATGTGGCAATTGTACTAGCCTGCACCACTTCCTCTGGCAGCTCATTCCATACACGTACCACCCTCTGCGAGAAAAAGATGCCCCATAGGTCTCTTTTATATCTTTACCCGCTCACCCCAAACCTGTGCCCTCTAGTTCTGGACTCCCCCATCCCAGGGAAAAGACTTTGTCTATTTATCCAATCCACGTCCCTCAAGATTTTATAAACCTCTATAAGGTTACCCCTCAGCCTCTGATGCTCCAAGGAAAACAGCCCTCACCTCTTCAACCTCTCCCTATAGTTCAAATCCTCCAACCCTGGCAACATCCTTGTAAATCTTTTCTGAACCCTTTCAAGTTTTGCAACATTTTTCCAATAGGAAGGAGACCAGAATTGCACACAGTAATCCGACAGTGGCCTAACCAATATCCTATACAGCCGCAACATGACCTCCCAACTCCTGTACGCAATACTCTGACCAATAAAGGAAAGCATACCAAATGCCGCCTTCACTATCCTGTCTACCTGCGACTCCACTTTCAAGGAGCTATGAACCTGCACTCCAAGGACTCTTTGTTCAGCAGCAGTCCCTAGGACCTTACCATTAATTGTATAAGTGTATTTAGGTTTAGATTATTTGATATATACTACAGAAAGCAGCTATTTGGCCCAACTAGTTCTTCCTCCCATTTTTCCTTTTAAAAGTTTTCCATTGTAGTTATCTATCCCCTTCTCATCATGTGACTAGGTGCCCATAAAAACACTTGTAAAATTTGCTTCAGCTATTCCCTTTGGTTGTGAATTCTGCATTCTCACCACCCTATTGGTGAAAAAATCTTTCCTGAATTCTCTGAATTTATTGGTCATTATTTTGAATCGATGGCCAGTTCAATCTAGCTTACTCTTTAGGTTGCTTAATAACAATCTTGCTTTCTTACCATTAATGTGTTTGTAGCAAAGAACTCCATGTTACACCTTTCTTTGTTTGAAGATTTCATCCGAATTGTCCTGTTTGTTTGTTTGTTTGTTTTTATAATTATTTTGTTCCCTTTTCTTTAGTGCCTTGCCAACCAATGAAAACAATCTGCCATTATTTACCCTTCAGAATCCTAATTTCTCAAGTCATCTCTCGCTGTTCCATTGGAAAATTGCTGAACTTTTGAAACTTTCCTTCACAATTTAACTCCCATTTCCTCTCTAGCTCCTTAATGAATTGGATGTTGGATCTAAACTGTTATATTTATTATCTTTCCTGTAATATGCTACCCAAAATTGTACACTTATTCCAACTGGAGCATAATTAAGTTTTAATAATGTCAACATTACTCCTGACGTTTGTATTTTACAAGTTGCATTTTCACTGTCAACCTTGCACAACTAATGTTGGAGTGTGAAGAAAATCTGACTAGTAACATTGTTGGGAGTCGCTGGAGCATATGCCATGCAAATTTTGATCAGTATCAGCTGTCTGTCTGGCCTAAAGTGGTACTGTTATTCAAAGAAGGAAGGAAAGGATAAACCAGGAAACAGGCCAGTGACTAAAACTTCATTGGCGATGAAATTGGCAGCAATTCTCAGGAACTGAATTCCTTTAGTAGGGAAGAGATGTAGTTGCACTTGAGGCAGTTCAGAGGGGGTTCACTAGAGTCGTTCCAGAGATGAGAGGTTTGCTTATAAAGAGAGATTGAGCAGTTTTGGCCTGTACTCTCTGGACTATAGAAGAGTGAGGGGAGGTATTTAAGATTTGAGTTATATAAGAGGCGAAAGGGGATTGACAAGGTAGAGGTGGAGAGGATGTTTTCCTATATGGGATAATCTATAATAGAATAGAATATGCTGTATTGTCACGTGTTCTCAAGTACAGAAGTACAGGCATACAGTGAAATGTTTTCCAATGTCACCCATTATGGTGCTATCTTAGGTTCAAGTACTCAAGTATAAATCTTAGATACACGAGGAATAAAACGAACAGTAGTTATATTACTTTACAGTGTTTAAAGAATAAGTTTGAAATAAGACATAGTCAAAGGATTGACATCACAGTCAGATAAAAAACTTTCAAATAAACATTACATTGCAGCAGCTCAGTGCAGGGGCTTCCACTCGTGGCCTGACCGCCTGCACCAGACCCAAGTCCGACAACTGCCCCCACTCCACTCTGTGTTCAGTCTGCTCCATATCGGCTTTCAACTGCTCCAAGATAAGTTCCAAGACTGCTTCCACAGTTTTGGGATAAAGGTTAGTAGATTTGAAACAGATATTTGAGGAAATTATCCACAAAGATCGTGAATCTATGGAATTCATTACCCTGGGGTGCGATGGACATTGAGTAAATTTAAGAAGTTGATAGACAAATTTTTAATTAGTAATGGGTTGAATGGTTATGGAAAATGGGCAGGAAAGTGAAGTTGAGACCGGGATGAAATCAGCCATGTTCATATTGAATGGCAGAACAGCCTCAAGGTGCTGAATCGCTTACTTCCGCTCCTCGGTGTTGTGTTCTTATGGATTAATCTGCACTTGAAGAGGCAGGGATTAATGAAGAACAGTTAGCATGTTTTTGTTAAGGGGAGGTAATGTCTGGCCAACTTGAATGAATTCTTCGAGAGGTGAAGTGTAGATGAGGACAATGCATTTGATATAGTCTGCTTTTACTTCAGCAAGACTTTTGATAAGATGATATTGGAGACTGATAGTGAAGGGAAGAGCCCATGGGACCCAAAAAAGTGAGGCTAATTGGATCTGCAATTGGCTGAGTGGCAGGAAACAGTGGGTGATGACTAAGGGATGTTGTTGTGACTGGAAACCTCTGTCAACTGAAGTTCCATAGGAATCAGTGCTGGTGCCCTTACTGTTTGGGGTATGTATAAATGATTTGGACAATGGAGAGAGGCTGAATAGACTGGGGCTATTTTCCTGGAGCATTGGAGGCTGAGGGGGAACCTTTTTATAGAGGTTTATAAATCATGAGGGGCATGGATAGGGTGAGTAGCCAAGGTCTTTCCCCAGGGTAGGGGTGTCATAAACTAGAGAGCATAGGTTTAGTGTGAGAGAGGAAAGATTTAAAAGGAACCTAAGGGGCAACTTTCTCACGCAGAGGGTTGTGCATGTATGGAATGAGCTGCCAAAGGAAATGGTGGGTCTGATACAATTACGACATTTAAAAGGCATTTAGACGGTTATGTGAATAAGAAAAGTTTAGAGGGTATGGGCCAACTGTTGGCAAATGGGACTAGATTAATTTAGGATATCTGTTTGGCATGGGTTTGTTCGGTCCTGTACGTCAGGGGGCATAGCTTTAAATTAAGGGGGTGTAGGTATAGGACAGATGTTAGGGGTAGGTTCTTTACTCAGCGAGTCGTGAGTTCATGGAATGCCCTGCCAGTAGCAGTGGTGGACTCTCCCTCATTATGGGCATTTAAGCGGGCATTGGATAGGCATATGGAGGATAGTGGGCTAGTGTAGGTTAGGTGGGCTTGGATCGGTGCAACATCGAGGGCCGAAGGGCCTGTACTGCGCTGTATTCTTCTATGTTCTATGTTCTATGTCTCTATGACTCTATTTAGATTTGAACATATGTGTGTTTGCCAATATATTTGCAGTTGATGTGAAAATTAATGGTGTAGTGATTAGTGAAGAAGAGGATAGGGATGGGCTTGGGAAATGGATTCAGCTGATGCACTTGGGAAGGACAAACAAGGCAAGGGAATATATGATGAATTGTAGGACTCTAGGAAGCATTGAGAATCAGTTAGACCTTGGTTACGCATGTCCACCTTACTGTAGTAAGGCACATAAAATGGTTAAGTAGGCTGATGGGATACTTGCCATTATTAGTTGAAGTATAAAGTTTAAGAGCACTAAGTTTATGCTGGAACTGTATAAAACATTGGTTAGGACATAGTGAGAGTATTGTGTACAATTCTAGAATCCATATTATAGGAGGGATGTGATTGCATTGGAAAGGTTATAAAGGAGATTTATCAGGGTGTTGTCTTGGCTGGAGGTTTCAGTTATGAAGAGACAGTGGACAGACTGGGTTGTTTTCCTAAGAGCAGAGGTGACTGAGGGGGGGATATCATTGAAATGTATAAAAATTATAAAGGGTATAGATGGCATAGACAGGAAGAAACATTTCCACTCGATGGAGGGGTCAGTGACCTGGGACCATAGATATAAGTTAAGGAGCAGGAGGTTTAGAGGGTATGTCACAAAATATTTTTTCACCCAATCGATTGTGGGAATCTGGAACTCACTGCCTGTCAGAATGGTAGAGGCAAAAACTCTAAGCATTTAACTGGAAGTATTTAGAAGTATATTTGTGATGCCAAGACATACAGGCCTATGGGCCAAGTACTGGAAGATAAGATTAGGATAGTTAGGTGGTTGTTTTTGACCAGCATTGACTCAGTGGGCTGAGGAGCCTTTTTCTATGACTGTGATTCTAAGTGAATCTAAAAGGTGAGTTCCTTCGTCGATATGAGGTTGAGAACATGAAGAATTAATTTGCCTCATTTTCATTTTTTCATCTTAATCTTCTGTTTGTCTTAACATAATGATATTCTGTCTTTTAAAATATATCGTGACGTAATGACAGTTCACCAACATTTATTGCCTCCATTTAAGTTTCTGTGTGTATGCGGCATTTGTTAAATGATAAATGAATAATGCACACAAATGTGCTGTCTGTGTAAATAAATGTCTCTTCTTGCACTGTTCCACATCCTCTTCTAAATCTACATATTCTTTTTTCCATCCCAATATAGTTCCTTTTTTTTCTACTCATGCTACTGATTGCTTCTCAGTTGATTTTGAAGGGCTATGTTTGAACTGTCATGAAGAGATGCATAGTGATTTTTTTCAAGTTATCAATTCAAAAGCATAAACAAGGATGTAATAACAATTGAACAGCTATAGTCTTTTTGAATAGATCCAATCACTCATAGGTAAACAATTAATGTATTTTATTGTGCGCCATGTTCACGTGTATGAAAATGGACTAATTGCTAGTAAAATGATGGATGATAAATGAGAAAGGTAAAACTGCATCAATTGACACCCATAGTTTTGCGAAGTAGATTATAATTACATTGCTACTGATAAAGCATGTCATAAAAGCATAATTTGAATTTGTAACAGTTAGAATGGGTGATTATGCATTAAGGTCTGACAGCACGGAGACATGCCCTTTGGCCCAACTGGTCCATGCTGATCCACACTAACTCCATTTCCCTGCACTTGCCATGTATCCTTCTAAACCTTTCCTATCCATGTATTTGTCCAAATGCCTTTTAAATGTTTTAGTGTACCTACCTCAACCACTTCTGCTGGCAGCTCATTCCATATGTGTACCACCCTCGGTGTAAAAAAAAAGTTGCTCCTCAGGCTCTTTTATTCTTTCCCCTCTAACTTTAAACAGATGTCCTCCAGTCCTTGATTCCTCAATCCTGGGAAGAAGACTTGAGTGCATTCAATCTATCTGTGTCTCTTACGATCTGATACTCTTCTATAAGATCGCTCCTCTGTCTCCTACCCTCTAAAGAAAAATGTCCTAGCTTGTCCAACTTCTCCCTATAGCTCAGAACAGTGAGTCCTGACAACATCCTTGTAAGTTTCTTCAGAACTCTTTCCAGTTTAATAACATTCTTCCCATAGCAAGGTGACCAAAGCTGGACACAATAGTCAAAATAGGAGAAAGTGAGGACTGCAGATGCTGGAGATCAGAGTTGAGAGTTGAATGCTGGAAAAGCACAGCAGGTCAGGCAGCATCTGAGGAGCAGAAGAATCAACATTTCAGGCAAGAGCCCTTCATTAGGAATGGGGCCAAAATGGTGATTCTCCTGCTTTTTGGATGCTGCCTGACCTGCTGTGCTTTTCCAGCACCCCACTCTCGACCACAATATTCCAAGTGCGGCCTCATCAACATCTTGTATAACTGTAACATAACTTTTCCAACTTCAGTACTCAATGCCCTTACTGAAGAAGGCCTGTGCTCCAAAATCCTGCTTCACTGCTCTATCTACCGTGACTCCACTTTCGGACAACCGTACACCTGAACTCCAAGGTCCCTCTGTTTCACTACGCTCCTTAAGGCCCTACATTCGTCATGAAACTGCTGCTTTAATTTGACTTTCCAAAATCCAACACCTCACACTTACCTATATTAAACTTAATTTGCCATTTCTCAGCTCACTTCCCCAGCTGATTAAGGTTCTACTGCAATTTCTGAAAACCTTCCTCACTGTCCATGATGCCACCTATTTTAGTGTCATCTGAAACTTACTAATTATGCCTTGTACATTCTCATCCAAATCATTGATGTAGATAACAAACAGTAAAGGGTCCAGCACTGACCCCTGAGAGACTCCACTAGTCACTAGTTTGACGAGCATCCTTGCACTGTTACCCTCTGCTTTCTACTATAAAGCTAATTGTGTATCCAATTTGCCAGTTCATCATGGATTCTGTAATCTAACCTTCCAGAGCAGGCTACCACGTAAAACTTTATCAAAGGCCTTACTGAAATCTGTACAGACTACATCTACTGATCTGTCCTTGTCAACCTTCCTGATCATTTCATCAGAGAACTCTAGCAAGTTTTGTGAGGCATGATCTCCCACACACAGTCATGCTGACTATTCCTAATCAAACTGTGCCTTTCCAAATGCATGTATATCTTATCTCAGAATCTTCTCAAGGAACTTACCCACCACAGATGTTAAGCTTACTTGTCTATAGCTCCCAGGTTTTTCCTTGCAGCCACTCTTTAATAAGGGCATAACATTCGCTACCCTCCAGTCTTCAAGACCTCACCCGTGGCTAACAATGATGCAGACATTTTAGCCAGGGTCTCCGCAATTTCTTCTCTCGCCTCTTGCAGTGTTCTTGGATATATCTGGTTAGGACCAGAAGATTTATCCACCTTCATACATTCAAAGAAGAGCCAGAAGGGGACATGAGAAGTCTTTGGCAGGGAGGATCAAGGAAAACCCTAAAGCTTTCTATAGATATATCAGGAATAAAAGAATGACAAGAGTAAGATTGTGGGCAATCAAGCATAGTGGAAAGTTGTATGTGTAGTCCGAGGAGGTAGGAGAGGCGCTAAATGAATATCTTTTTTGTCAATGTTGTCGAGGAGAATACTGAGATACAAGGTATTAGACTAGACTGATTTGACCTTCATAAGGAGGAGGTGTTAGCAATTTTGGAAAGTGTGAAAATAGATAAGTCCCCTGAGCCAGATGGGAAGCTCGGGAGGAGATTGCAGAGCCTTTGGCTTTGATCTTTGTTGTCATTGTCTACAGGAATAGTGCCAGAATATTGTACCCTTGTTCAAGGAGAGGAGCAGAGACAACCCTGGTAATAATAGACCAGTGAGCCTTACTTCAGTTGTGGGTAAAGTATTGGAAAGAATTATAAGAGATAAGATGATGATAAATCCAGAAAGAAATAATTTGATTAGGGATAGTCAACTTGGTTATGTGAAAGGTAAGTCATGCATCTCAAACCTTATTGAGTTCTTTGCGAAGGTGACCAAACAAGTGAATGAGGGTAAAGTAGTTGGTATGGTGTATATGTATTTCAGTAAGGTGTTTGATAAGGTTCCCTACAGTAGGCTATTGAAGAAAATAGAGAGGCATGGGATTGAGGGTGATTTAGTGGTTTGGATCAGAAATTTGCTAGTTGCAAGAAGACAGGGTGGTGGTTGATGGGAATTGTTTATCCTGGTGTTCAGATACTAGTAGTATACCTCAAGGATCTGTTTTGGGGCCACTGCTGTTTGTCATTTTTATAAATGACCTGGATGAGAGCGGAGAAGAATGGGTTAGTAAATTTGCAGATGATACTAAGGTTGGTGGAGTTGTGGATAGTGCTGAAGGATGTTACAGGTTACAGCAGGACAGAGATAAGCTGCAGAGTTGAGCTGAGAGGTGGCAATTGGAGTTTAATGTGGAAAAGTGTGAGGTGATTCACTTTGGAACGAGCAACAGGAATACAAAGTACTGGGCTAATGGTAATATTCTTGGTAGTGTGGATGAACAGAGAGATCTCTGTGTCAATGTGCATAGATCCCTGAAAGTTGCTACCCAGATCGATAGGGTTGTTAAGAAGGCTTATGGCGTGTTAGCATTTATTGATAGAGGGATTGAGTTTCTTAGCCATGAGGTCATCTTGCAGCTGTGCAAAACTGGTGTGGCTGCACTTGGAGTATTGCGTACAGTTCTGGTTGCCACATTATTGAAAGAATGTGGAAGCAATTGAAAGGGTGCAGAGGAGATTTATCAGGATGTTGCCTGGTATGGAGGGAATGTCCATGAGGAAAGGCTGAGGGATTTGAGGCTGATTAATTTTTAAACAGAGAAGAAGGTTGAGAGATGACTTAATAGAGACATACAAGATGATCAGAAGATTAGATAGGGTGGACAGTGAGAGTCTTTTTCCTCAGATGGTGATGGCTAGCACATAGCTTTAAATTGAGAGGTTTCGGCGCAGCACTGAATGCAGAAAGTTTTGTACTGTGCTGTTAGGTTCTATGTAATATATCCAACACCCACCTCTATTGTGATCTGGACTGTCCCCATGATATGACAACTAACTTTCCCAAGTCATCCTGTCTTTCTCCACAGTATTGACCATATATTTCCGCTTTGGTCCTTGAGAGTTCCTATTCTGTCTCACTAGTTATTCTTTTTCCTTTAATATACTTGAAGAACCTCTTTGGATTCACCCTAATCTTCTCAGCCAAGGCTATCTCATGTCCCGTTTTCCCTCTTCTGATTTCCTCCTTCAATAACTCCTGCATCCCCAATACAGTTCTCGGCATTCCCTTGATACCAGCTTCCTGTACTGAGCTATACTTACTTTTTATTGGTCAAAGCCTCAATATCATAGAATCCCTGCAGTGTGGAAATAGGCCATTTGGTCCCAACAAGTCCACACCAACTCTCCGCAGAATAACCCACCTGGACCCATTCCCCCACCCTATTACTCTACATTTCCACTGACAAATGCATCAAACCTACATATCCTCTGTACACTATGGGCAATTTAGCATGGCTAATTCACCTAACATCTTTGGATTGTGGGAGGAAACCCAAGCACCCGCTGGAAACCTATGCAAACACGGGAAGGATATCCAAAATCTTTGCAGTCATTCACTCAAGGCTGGAATTGAACACTGGTCCCTGGCGCTGTGAGGCAGTAGTGCTAACCACTGAGCCAGTGTGCCACCCATATCTCTTTTCATCCACACTTGCCTATTCCTGTCAACCTTGCCTTTCACCCTCGCAGGAACATACAGATCTTGAACTCTAGCTATCTCACTTTTAAGTGCCTCCCAGTTGCTGGAGGTCCCTTTACCTGCAAGCTCCTGTCTCATTTCACAAAGATTCACCTTGCCCCAATTTAGAACTTGAACCTTTAGACCAGTTTTGATCCTCTCCAAAACTACTTTAAAATTATAATAACTATGGTCACTGGTCCCAAAGTGCTCCCCCACTGTCCACTCAGTCACCTATTTCCTAAGAGTATGTCGAGTTTTGCCCCTCTATATTTGTGCTTGAAGGAACTTTTCTGAACACACACAACAAATTCTACCCTATCTGAGCCCTTAATGCTCTGGCAGTCCCAGTCTATATGAGGAAAATTAAAATCCCCTACTATGACACCCTATTGCTCCTACAATTCCCCCCAGTCTCTCTGCATATTTGTTCCTCTAATTCCTGTTGACTGTTTGGAGGCTTTTCGTACAACCCCAATAATGACACCATCCCCTTCTTAGCTCCACCTACAAAGCCTCACTGGACAATTCTTCAGTTATTTCATCTCTGATTATTGCTGTAATACTCGTCTCAGTCAAAAATGCAACTCTCTCTCCCTTCTTTTCCATCACCTCTGTCCCTCCTAAAACACTGGTACCTTGGTGCATTAAGCTGCCAGATCTGTCCCTCCCTTAGCCATGTTTATGTCAATGGCCATAATATCCCAGTCCACGCACCTATCCACACCCTGAGTTCATCCTGTCAGACCTCTTGCATTGAAATAGATGCAGTTTAATTCAACAGACATTCCTTGCTTCCTTTCGTGTTCCAGCCTGACCTCTCTCTCTTCTTTTTACTATTTCTGATTATTGTATCTCCTTCCAGTCTTGTACTTGGCCTCCTGCCGAAGATTCCATCCCCCTACCAATCTAGTTTATACCCTCCCTCATAGCACTAGCAAACCTGGCCACCAAGATATTGGCCCCCCTCCAGTTCAGATGCAACCCATCTCTCTTGAACAGGTCACCTCTGCCCCAGAAAAGATCCCAATGATCTAAGAATCTCAATCCCTGGCCCCTGCAGCAATTCTTTAGCCAGACATTCATCTGCCATATCCTCCTGTTCTTATCCTCACTAGCATATGGCATTGGAAGTAATCTGGAGATTACCACAAAGAAGTGCTGGTTTTTATCTATTTTCCTTGCCCTTTATAATCACTCTGTAGGACCTTATCACTGTTCCTACCTATGTCATTTGTGCCAACGTGCACAATGACTTCTGGCTGCTCACTTTTCCCCTTGAGAATGTTCCGAGACATCCTGGGCCCTGTCACCTGGGAGCGAACACACCATCCTGGATTTCCATTTGCAGCCACAGAATCTCCTGTCTGTCTCTTTAACTATCAAGTCTCCAATCACAAAAGTACAGTTTAACTTTACCCTTTCCTGTTGTGCTCCAGGGCCAGTCATAACGCTACTGCTGCTTTCCTCATAACGGTAATCCTCCCCCCAACGGTATCCAACCTCAAACAGTATTTGTTTTTGAGGGGATTGAACACAGGAGATTCCTGCACTATCTGCCTTTCCTGGTGATCACCCAGTAATCTTTGCCTGCACCTAAAGTGTGACCACCTCACTAAAACACCTATCTATGAAGTGCTCAGCATCTCAGAAGATCCTGAGTGCATCCAGCTCCAGCTCCCTTAACGTGGTCTCCCAGGAGCTACAGCTGGGTGCACTCCCCGCAGGTGTAGTCATCAAGGACAATGGAAGTCTCCCTGAGCTCCCACATCCTGCAGGAGGGACATGCGACTGTCTTATCTGCTATCTCGACTGCTGTCAGACTAAAGAGGAAAATTAAAAGGGCTTTACCTGAGCTTACCTGTACTTTTGGATGAGCCGCTGCTCTTCGAAGCCTCTCGAACCAAAGCTTTGGTACTTCTCTGCTACCAACAAATTTTGCAATAGTACATCTCTCTACTACACCCCCCACTTCTTTTGCTTAGATGAGGAGAGAAGGAGGGAAACACCACTCAAGCATAGAATCACTACAGTGTGGAAACAGGGCCATTTGGGCAACAAGTCCAGATCAACCCTCCAACGAGTGTCCCACCCAGATCCATTCCCCTACCCTATTACTTTACATTTCCCCTGATTAATGCACCTCAACTACACATCCCTGAACACTATATGGGCAATTTAGCATGACCAAGTCACCTAACTTACACGTCTTTAGACCAGAGCACCCAAAAGAAACCCGGGCACACAGTGATAATGTGCAAACTCCACTCAGTGGCCCGAAGCTAAAATTGAACTTGGGTCAATGGCATTGTGAGGCAGCAGTGCTAACCGTGCTGCCCCAACTGTGATGTGTTTGGGCCTTAAGTGCTCCTTGATACCAGGCCCACGATGATCTTCAGTTGACTGCTTCCAGGCTGCAATATGTGTCAAACTGATGCCTCTCCCTCCTTGCCGCCCCTTTGCTGCTGGTAATCACGGGGGTTGTTGCCAGATTATCCTCTCCTCCGTGCAGTTGACTGCTTCCAGGCTGTAATGCATTCTTGGAATTCTTTCATATTGTACTTGTGTGGGACAAGAATTTATCAAATAGACGTTTCTGTAGAATTATGTTTTAGATGACCTACATCACCTACAGTTTTTCTATATATTTACACTGGAAGCACTTGACCCAGAGGATGTAAATTGTTGCCCCTTTAATTTAACGTACCAAGCATACCAGTATAGGGAAGGTTGACCCACCAAGCTAAGAAAAGCCCAATTCTAATAAGCCAGTCAGAGAGAGTTTAACCGTTTGACAGAAATGATGGGCTCTACCACAAGCAGCCTGTGATTAATAACCTATATGTTTGCAAACGTAGTCTGACTGTCAGTCCTAAGGCTAAAGTAGGAGAGAATAAAAAAAATGCAGCACATATTACATTGCTTCAGCTGCTTGTTGTAGCGATGGGTCCTTTAAAGTCTCCCTCTCTGATTACTGCACTTTTCTCTTTTCATCTGCTTGTTCCATACATCAGTGCTTCTGAGGCAGTCGTGCTTTATGAATCCTGTGCATTTTGTTTTCAAGCTACATTACATTACATGGCAGTTTTTCTCTATTAATTTATATCTGTTTCAGTCAAAGGAGAGCTGTGAACTGCAGGGGAATATAATTCATGAATGCATGACAACTTCCCTACAATGGATTGAACACAAAGTGGGGAAACTAATATGGAGTATGGAACTTGTACTTCTTATTTCTTGTTACAAATGAAGGTTATGCAATGTCCAACAGAATACAAGGTCTGTTGAGGACTTAGATTTATACCTATAATTAATTATTGCTGATTTAATTCTATTTCTATGACCTCATGGATGCTTATGGCACAGAAGCCGTTTGGCTCATTGTGCCAGCGCCTGTCAACCAAGATCTGATTACCTAATCCCATTTTCCAGCTCTTGGGCCATAGCTTCGTATGCTATTATAAATTCCTCCATACCCTGATCAACATAGTGAACCTTCTCTGGGCTGCCTACAATGCCAGTATATTTTTCCTTGGATAAGGCGGCCTAAACTGTATATAACTTGGATTAAATTTATTAAACACAACCTTCCCTTTACAAATCCATGCTGAAGTTACTGATTAATCCATGTCTCTTCTACTGCAGATATTTCTTGAGAATTCTTTCTTATAATTTGATGAGTACCAAGGCGAGACTGACGGGCTTATGATGTCCTGGTCTATCTCTCACTTCCCTTTTTTTTTTGACTCATGAGATAATGTTAGCAGTCATCCAGTACTGTGGCAGCTCACTTGTAGCCAGAAAGGATTTGAAAATTATAGTTATGGTCCCTGATACCTCCTGTCATCTTATCTCATCCAGGCTTATGGATTCATTCTCTTTTAAGGTTGCTAAACTTGCTAGTTCGCTCTCGCTCTCTATTATTTTCTTCTGATAAATTCACAGTCTTCTGCCCTGATGACTAAACCTGTGCATTCCTTTTCCATTGTTCTTGCTAATGCAAACTTTAAAAGATATTTAGACAGGTATCTGCATAGGAAAGGTTTCATGGGATATGGGACAAACACAGGCAATGTGGGACTAGTTTAGCTTGGGAAACTTGGTCACATGGTTTTTCCATGCTTTATAAATCTCTGACTCTATGATTGTATTCAGTGAGGATTGTGTAAAGTCAGTCATAATCTCATTGAATGGCAGAGCAAGTTCAATGGGCTGAATGACCTAATTCTTCTCAGTTTACATTGTTTACATCTTCTAGGTCAGATTCCTTATGGGCCCTTTCTCTTTCCCTAGTTATTTTCTTCCTCTTTATATATTTAAAATACCCCTTTGGTTATTTCTTTATTCTATCCCCATGTTTTCTCATGTATTCTCTTTGCTTTTCTAATTTTCTTCTTGAGGTTACTCCCAGCACTTTTTACATTCCTCTCTGAACTCTTCCATATTGAGTCTTTGTTACCTGCTATGAGCTTCTCTTTTTCTCTCTTCATCCTAACTTTATGTACCTTGCCACCCAGATGTCTCCAGTCTTGGATCCATTTTTATCTTTAAGAAATCAAATTTGCCCTGTAATCTCAGTATTTCCTACTTGAATGCCTTCTACTTCTAACACCATGGGCGGCAGGGTGGCTCAGTGGTTAGCTCTGCTGCCTCACAGCACCAGGGACCCGGATTTGATTCCGTCCTCTGGCGACTGTGTCGAGTTTGCACGTTCTCCCCATGTCTGGGTGCTCCGGTTTCTTCCCACATTCCAAAAGATGTGCAGGTCAGCTGAATTGGCCATGTTAAATTGCCCATAGTGTTAGGTGCATCAGTCAGGTGGAAATGGGTCTGTGTGGGTAACTCTTTGGAGGGTCGGTGTGGACCGGTTGGGCTGAAGGGCCTGTTTCCACACTATAAGGAATCTAATCTAAATGCTGTGCTGTTACATCCTTCATAATGATAGATGTTAAGCTAACTGATCTATAATAACGTTTTTGTTTCCACACTGTAGGGACTCCAATCTAAAAGAAATTACTTCTGCAAGTAGTTGCTTACAGTTTACTTGGGCCAAATCATATCATATCTTTTGTACAATTAACCTTTCCCCAGTTCAGAACTTTTATTCCTAGTCCACCTTTGTCCTTTTCCATAACTATTCTAAATCTAACGAAGTTGTAGTCACTATCTCCAAAATGCTCACTTACTTTCCATCTGCCTGGACTAATTTCTGAATATTATTTTTTTGAACTGCCTTTACCCATGTCGGCCTTTCAGCAACTGCCTCAAGGGATCTTCACAATGCAGTTTAAGAATTTTGCTCCCTCCCTATCTTGCACACTAAAGCTATCCCATTTATTGTTTGGGTAGTTAAAATTCCTTTCTATTATTGCATTTTATTCTTGCACTTCTAAAATTTGATTATACATATGATCTCTGTCTCTCCCTGACTGATAAGAGACCTAACAGTAGATGCTTCATAGAACAAAGAACAAGGAAAATTTACAACCCAGGAACAGGCCCTTTGGCCCTCCAAGCCTGAGCCGATCCAAATCCACTTTCTAAACCTGTCGCCCAATTCCTAAGCATTTGTATCCCTCTGCTCCACACCTACCCATTTATCTGTCCAGACATATCTTAAATGAATCTACTGTGCCTGCATCAACTACCTCTGCTGCTGGCAACGCGTTCCAGGCACCTACCACCCAATGTGTAAAGTACTTGCCACATGTATCCCCCTTAAACTTTTCATCTCTCACCTTGAAAGTATAACTTCTCATTATTGAATCCTTCACCCCGGGGGAAAAAAGCTTATCTCTATCTACCCTGTCTATACCCTTCATGATTTTGTAGACCTCAATCAGGTCCCCTCTCAATCTCCTTTTTTCTAATGAAAACAATCCTATCCTACTCAACCTCTCTTCATAGCTAGCACCTTCCATACCAGGCAACATCCTGGTAAACCACCTCCAAAGTGTCCACATCCTTTTGGGTAATGTGGCAACCAGAACTGTATATAGTATTCTAAATGCGGCCAAACCAACACAATTTTAACATGACCTGCCAGCTCTTATACTCAATACCCCATCCGATGAAGGCAAACATACCATATGCCGCCTTGACCATTCTATCCACCTGTGCAACAACCTTCAGAGTAAAGTAGACCTGAACTCCCAGATCTCTCTGCTCATCAACTTTTCCCAAGGCTCTTCCGTTTACTGTATAATTTGCTTTAGAATTAGACTTTCCAAAATGCATCACCTCACATTTGTTTGGATTGAAAATAATCTGCCACTTCTCCGCCCAACTCTCCAGTCTATCTATACTCTCCTGTATTCTTTGACAGTACCCTATGCTTTCTGCTACTCCACCAATCTTTGTATCATCTGCAAATTTACAGTGCCTTCTTCCCGATCATTTATATCACAAACAACATTGGCCCCAGCACTGTCCTTGTGGAACACCAGGGATTTTGATTCTGAAAGTTTATGAAGGCTGTTATTCTATCACATGGCAATTTTTCAACTGTAAGGATTGTGAAATTTTAGATTCTTCAACATTTAACCACCCTCGCATATACGGACTATTAGGGTTGAGCCTTGGTTACTACTTAGAAAATAGTTTGTACAGCATGCAGAGGAAACATTATTGTAACAATGAAGGTGATAGATCGAGATGTATTGCATCCCTTATTTGTCTCTGGGCTGCTCATCAACTTAGAAAGGGAGTTGGACTTCTGCTTATGACTTGCCTTTCCACAAAGACCATCCAGGTATAATTTGCATGAATTGGGCCTGTTACACTGATCTGGGTGGATCCAGGAAGACAAACTCATTTAAATTATATGTTTCATGTTCTCACATATGGAATAGTTGTTTGAATGAGGTACATTTCAACAGCTGTGAAGGCAGATGAAGGTATTGAAACTTTCCAGTTGAAGTAGTTTGCAATGCCATTGAGTAAAATTTGCGATCCATAAAGTTGATGCTATTACCAAAAGAGAAAATGCTGGAAAATCTTTGACAAAGCTCTGACAAAGGGTCAGTTAGACTTGAAACGTCAGCTCTTTTCTCTCCTTACAGATGCTGCCAGACTTGCTGAGATTTTCCAGCATTTTCTCTTTTGGTTTCAGATTTCAGCATCCGCAGTAATTTGCTTTTATTAACTTGATGCTATTGTTGACTTGTGTTAAAAATGACACGTCCTCTATCCAGGCACAATAGAACCCCATAGTGATAGAACAGTGTGTTGGAGACAGGACTGTAAACCCGGAGGTTTTTAGTTGCAAATATTGACCATTGGTGCCTGCAGTCATAAGAGCAGCTGTTTGAGTTTGCAGGAGAGACCATAAGCAGTGGGAGCAGAAGTAGGCAATTTTGCCCATTTGAGTCTGCTCCATTCAGTAGATTTGTGGTTGTACTGATAATCTTCAACTCTACTCTCTTGTCCTTCCTCATATCTCTTGATTCCCTTACTGATTAAAAATCTTCTATCTCAGCTTTAAATATTCTTAATGATCCAGTCTTGATAGCTGTTTGATAAAGAATTCTATAAATTCACTACTCTCAGAGAGAAAAATATCATCTTAATCTCTCTTTCAAATGGGTAACCTCTTACACTGAGATTATGCCCCCGGTCCTAATCTGACCGACCAAATGGAACAGTCTTTCTAGACCTACCTTGTCAAGCCCCTTAAGAATCTTATTTGTTTCAGTAAAGTTTCCACTCATTCTTCGTAACTCCAATGAGTACAGGTCCAACCTATTCTTCTTGTATTAAAAACCCTCCTTCATGAGATCATGGTGGCACAGTGGTTAGCACTGCTGCCTCACAGTGGCAGAGACCAGGGTTCAATTCCCACCTCAGGCGACTGTCTGTGTGGAGTTTGCACATTCTCCGTGTCTGCATGGGTTTCCTCCCACAGTCCAAAAATGTGCAGGTGAAGGGGTAACTGTAGGGGAATGGGTCTGAGTGGGTTGCTCTTTGGAGGGTTGGTGTGGACTTTTTGGGCCGAAGGGTCTGTTTCCATACTGTAAGTAATCTAATCAACCAGCTGAACCTTCTCTGATCTGACTCTAGTGTCTCCAAGTATATCTCCCCTCAGATAAGGGGAACAAAACTGTTTACTGCATTATAGATGTGGTCTGACGAGGTCTTTGTGTGGATTCAGCAAGACTTCATATTTTTATGGAAAAGGCTGGAGAAACTCGTTAGCCAGAGAGTGATGAATCTGTGAAATTCATTGTCACTGAAGCCTGAGGAGTCCAGGTCATTGAGTATATTTAAAACAGAGCTAGATAAGTTCTTCATTGCCAAGGAAATCCAAAGATTATGGGGAGAAAGCAGGGAAAATGGTGTTGAAAAATCTATCAGCCACGATTGAATGGTGGAGCAGACTTGATAGGCTGATTGGCCTAATTTCTGCTCCTATGTCTTATGGGCTTAAGTCTGTCAGCGTCTGTGGAGAAAAACACCTCCGAGCATGACCTGATGATATTTGTTGTCCAAACCTTTGTGTTTGTTTCAGATATCCAGCATCAAAGTGTACTTCACTTTTAGTCCCTACTTTTGGATTCAATTTCCTTTGAAATAACTTCCCTATTATCCACTAATTTGGATGCTAGTTTTTTTAGGATTCATGGTTGAGGACTCCTAAATTGCTCTGTGCTGCACCTTTCTGCAGCTTTTCACCTTTGAAATAATGTTCAGCTCCTCTATTTCTCCTTCCAAACTGCATAATTTTACTTTTCCACAATTTATATTCCATCTGCAAAGTTTTGCCTACTTGTTTAACCTGTTTAAATCCCTCTGTGTCAACTTCACCAGTTGCATTCCCACCTTGATTTGATTTGATTGTGATTTTATTGTTGTGTGCATTTTACAGTACAAATTATAGTGAAAAGCTTTCATTTGTTGTCACAAAATGGTGCTGCTTTGTATAATTTAAGAATAAGGAGAAAAAGATATATAGATTAAGAGAGTTCATCAGTCCTGAGCTAACTCATCACTGTCAACAACATCTGTACTGCCATTCCTCCACAACCACTTTGCTGCCATCTACACTGGATCCAACCAACACTGAAGTTGCTGATCTTCCAACGCCATCTTTTGTTGCTGGGCCTACCTTGCCAATGCCGCCTCTGCTCTTGTAGCAGTTGCTGACTCCATGTCCAATGCTTGTGCCAGAAAAGTAAATCGGTGCTCACTTGAGGTCCACGCTGGGCCACACTCCTCCTCAGTAGGCCCCCTTCAGGTCTGTATGCTGCGTTCTCTGTACTGCTGATGACATCTAAGCTCAGGATAAGGTAAGTTAGTTAGAAAAAAGAGGGGCGAAGAAAGAAAAGTGGTTGGACCAACAGGCTGCAGCATAGGATCCTTACTCCGCTCTGCCGTCTTGGACTTGAAGAACCAATTTTTATGTTATCTACAAGCATGGCTACAGTACATGTACTTCCCTCATCCAAATAATTATTATGTAGTAAATAATTATGGCCCCAGCACTAATCCCTGCGGCACTCCATTAGTTAAAAGTTATATCCTGAAAATGCATCCTTTATATTCCCAACTCTGTCTTCTATTGTTTAGCCAATCCTCTGTCCATGCTAATATACTACCCCCAACACCCAGCCTCTTATGCTATGAAGTAACCCTGCATGCCTTTTAGAAATCCAAATATAGACCTCTCCTGGTTCATCTTTACCTATGCTTATTACCACCTCAAAGGATTTGTCACTTTTCATTTCCCCTCATGAAACCATGTGGACTCTGATTGTATTATGCATTTGAGGTGGCATGGTGGCTCAGTGGTTAGCACTGCTGCCTCACAGCACCAGGGTCACAGGTTCAATTCTAGCCTCAGGTGACTGTGTGGAGTTGCACATTCTCCCCATGTCTGTGTGGGTTTTTTCCTGGTGCTCCGGTTTCCTCCCACAGTCCAAAGATGTGCAGGTCAGGTGAATTGGCCATGCTAAATTGCCCATAGTGCTACATGCATTAGTCAGAGGGAAATGGGTTTGTGTGGGTTACTCTTCGGAAGGTCGGTGTGGACTGGTTGGGCTGAAGGGCCTGTTTCCACACTGTAGGGAATCTAATCTAAATGCTGTGCTGTTACATCCTTCATAATGATAGATGTTAAGCTAACTGATCTATGATAACTTTTTTGTTGTCTCCTTTTTGAATAATGGTATTTATTAGCAGTTCTCCAATCCCCTGGAGGTTTTCTCGAATCTAATTTTTGCAAGGTTAATACCAGTGCCACAACTATTTCCTTTAGTATCCTAGGATGCAACCCATCAGGACCTATTTGTCTTTAACTCCATTTGGTTCCTAGTACTTTTTTCTTATGATAGTATTAAGTTTATTTCCTTCCTACCTTTTGCCCCTTTACTTAGAAGAGTAGATTATTATCTTTGAGTTTCCCTCACCTTACACAGTTACACTGTAGAAGCAAAAGTAGAAGCAAAGCACTTAATATCTGAGACATCAGCTAAGTTCCATTCTTGTTGGTTTCATAAATGTGCTAATGGTATTGGTCAGCACTTCCATAACCAGAAAAGATGGGGGTCCAAGCATTGCACAAAGTTCTGTGTCAGATTGGTGCTGGACTTCTCTGCTCATTTCTATGCTGTGCAGCCTTTTTGGTTCCACAAGCTAAAAGAATTGAATATTGAAGAGCTTCTTTGTCCTTTCAACTCGTACCTGTTCAAATTCCAATGAACTGTTATCTCTACTTTTGCTTCTACAGTGTAACTGTGTAAGGTGAGGGAAACTCAAAGCTCTTCTAAGTAAAGGGGCAAAAGGTAGGGGCAAATAGGTCCTGATGGGTTGCATCCTAGGATACTAAAGGAAGTAGTTGTGGCACTGGTATTAACCTTGCAAAAATTAGATTCGAGAAAACCTCCAGGGGATTGGAGAACTGCTAATAAATACCATTATTCAAAAAGGAGACAACAAAAAAGTTATCATAGATCAGTTAGCTTAACATCTATCATTATCTCTATCTTTGCCCCCTGCCATGATTGGAGATGATTCATGGCTAGAGTTTTAGCACAAGCAAATCTTGGCTCTGTGCTATCCTCTAAGTTACATGCAGACTCTGTATCTGAGCTGATAGTTCTAGTCTGAAGTTAAATAGCAATGATCAGTTTTCATTATTGTCTCTTGTTCTTCCACCTGTTCTGTCACTGTCTTGATAAGTCGTAGTTCTTGGGTATCTAAAAGCAGAAAGGCACTAGAATATAGTTGTCATAAGGAGCAAGGGGCACACAAGAACTGCATGTGGTTAAGGATATAAAGCAGTTTGTAAGTCAGAAGAGACTGCAACAAGTGAGGAGAAGGATTAGTATTGAGAGCTTTATTGGATCCAGCATATCCACCAATACCTATATGAATGAAGGCGAGCACCATCAAGTCATGTTATTATGCTTATCTTCTGCAGTTAGGTCCTGCTGCCTATGGTTGAGCACCATTTTGCCCTGTAATGGAGAGGCAGTATGTCAGTCAATGTGTGGACTGCATTTGAGTCATGTGGCTGTTATGACTGAATAGTTAGCAGCGTGTGCAATATGTGGGAGATGGTATAAGGCTTGTAGCTTTGCTCAGTTTGAATGTGAGATTTTAAGATTCCCGTTTCAGCAAAAGCTTTGATCTAGAATTGAAATGAAAACATAACTACAGTATTGAATTAATTTTAAATGTGAAATTGAGATTACAACTTTGTTCAACTGTTTGTTAGCAACACCTATTACTGTTGTATTGGAAATTATCAAAGTGTAACATATTGCTTTGAAAATAGCTGGTTAACTCATGAAAAATGTTGTGTTCAGCATTTTTGAGCAAAGTGATATGCATATTTGATGGAGACAGTGTTTTGTAGAACATTTGGCACTGAAATGATTATTTAGGATAGACAAGAGATATATATCCACAGGGGGACAGGGAGAAACATTCTGGTTGATTCCAGTTAATTAATATGAAAATTCAAATGTTTAAAATCTTACCCCAGGAAATCAAAAATTCTGTTTTTTTCATGTTGAGCCTTTCCAGTTATAGCAATATTGTAATACTAACATATTTGAAGGATTGTTGCAACTGTAATTCTTTTAACTTAGAGGACCTGTATTGTTTACATTTCCCACCACTGCAGCCCAATTATTAAACCCAATTTCCTGTTATTTCATCATTTTCTGCAGTACTCTTGCTTTCTTGGTGATAGCTGTTAGGTTTCTTGCATATGTTTTGGTGGAGTCTGATGCCTTGGAGATCCTTTTTGGAAATTGTCAGAGCTGAGTAAAAATTAAAAGTGTGGTTATCTGTATGGTTGCTGCTGGCCTAAATTGTTTAGGAAACAAGTTGAACACCCTGTCATGCCTAATTTGTTATGTCACAACCCAGTTTTGAAAGTGCACTGTTACTTGAGTTTCACTGCTCCCAGAGTTGTTATAAAAGTTAAAGATCCAATCAGATGACTCAAAATCCCAACTTACCTGCCTAACAAACTCTGGTTACTGGAATACACTAGCCAGGTTACTATACATAACAAGACTCTGGTGTTTATTTCAAATAAATCAGTTTTTACCAAAGTTATCAACTTATAAATCTTTAATCTACCCTTGTTAAACTTCTACACAAAATAAAAATAAGAAGTAGAATTTATAAATGGGGGCAAAATAATTAGGAGAACACAGATGAAGAGCAATAGTTCACATGATTCATGAACTGTCCTTTTCCTTTTTATAAGTCTTTATAATCTCTGATCTTCATTCCAAGTCTCACTATTTCTTTACTAAAGACTAGGGCACTTAGCACACTAAGTGTTCAGTCTCACAGTAATTGGGTAATGGCAGCAACTTATGGCAAATGGAGAGAGATAAATAATCCATCTTCCAATTTTTTTTGTAATTTCTCCATGAGGAGAGAAAAATGCTATCCTTTTAAACTCTGGATATTCCTGCTGCTATATGTTTCATATACTGGCTCTGGATAGGTGGGCAGTCTGTTAGAGTTGTTGTCATGCTGAGCACTCCTGACCCATGCAATTAGTGCTGATTTGAGTGGAACTGCCCCCCTCATACGGTCATGAGTCAAGCATCCTCTCCCATTGCTTGAACAAGATAACAATAGAAGTACAACTCAGTGAGCACCAGTAACTCATTTTAAAATTGCAACATCTGCTTCCACAGTTTCCTTGACTGTGTTTTTATTTCCTATTTTGGTTCACAATTCAAAAATAAATAAAAACAAAAACTTGTGGTTTTTACAGCCAGAATTGGTTGGATAAGCTGAGCACCCAGTCTTGGAACATTCACCATAAGCTTGTCTGAGTGAAGTCTAGGCAGTGAAGTCTATTTTGAATCTGAAGATTGTGCCAAAATTAATTTCTAATTTCTATCACTCCAAGTCCGATATATCCGTTCGAAGATGGATATTCAAAACTCAACACTTTTCTAGAAGAAATGAGTAACACTATGGTGCAGTAGCACTTTGCTTTTATGTTCCACACATGTGATGCAGCTATGTAATGTATTAATCTTTTTCTGGTTCCTTGCATGATCTAGCGATGGAGAAGTGACCTTTTAGGTATCTGAATCCCAAATTTATTAAAGGACTTTTAAAAAAAATTGAAGTTGTAATTGTGGTAGACATGTGCGGTAAGTATGAATGTGCGGTTTACTGAAAACCACTGAGATAAGATACATTTTTTTTAGTGAATGCAAGATTAAATTTAATGAAGGTGTTTATTCTGGAAGAGGATTAAAATGGGCCCCAAACTGACTTGGTTAAACAATGTAAGAAGACATTCATAAATTTGCAGAATGACTGTCAATGGCAAATGAATTTCAATATTCATAAATAAGTGGTAGTTTATGTGGTAGGAGGTCCCATACTCCTTAGAAGATAAAAGTCTGAGTTAGAATAGAGGAGCAAAGAGAAGGGACTTGTATGGGTGATTGTCAGAAAAGTTAAAAGGAGTGGTGCAGTTTAACAAGGCTATAAAAATGCAAACAAATGCACTTTTAGAGGAATAAAATTGAAAATCTAAGATGTAATATATCAATTTATAAAGAACATTGTTTATACCACACTTAGAGACGAGAGCTGGGTGCATTATTCTATTACAAGAAAAGGATGTAGAAGCACTGGAGAAGATGCAAAATCAATATATAAAAATTGTGGCAGAATTCAGACATTAGAAGCTGTCCTGCTAGTTATAACCAAAAATGGATAGTCTTACAATGAACAATGCTGAAAGCAAAATTCACGTTTAGAAGGAATGTAGATAACAGTTTAAACAAATTGAAAAGAGAATGAGAAAGGGTAGAGGAATGTGACTAAGCAGAAAACTGATAAGGGGAGCATAGCTACAATGAATTGAAAGATCTGTATTGTAAAATTCCATTGTTTTATGTGACTGAAAAATAGCATTACTTCAAGAATATTTATCTAAATTTATTTTTCTTAACACATGTCAGTTTTCATGGGATTTTGTCTCATGTTTCTTTATATAGACCAATTTTTGAAAGAGAGCCTATGCATTAACCTAATTCTGAGCGTTGGATCAGATTAGTTGTGAATGCTAAAAGTACTTGTGGCACAATTGATTTCTTATCTGACTGAAGGAAAGCACATCAGTCAGCAGAACATATTATGTGGGGGACAAAAGACTTCAGGTTTAATGACCACATTTTCAAGGCAAGTACGATATCAGACTAGTTTTAATGGCTGCAGTGGGTGTATCAGTTGTAGATTCAGAATTTCAGCTTCATGTAAAAGGTTTATAGGGGCATTTTGTGATGTGCGAAGTAGTTATCAGGTGGGTTTTGGAAAGTTCATAATCTATTTATGGGATGAGTAATCAATCCACTTGCACTGACATTTGGCATGTATATCTACACAAGTCAATAACTCGTATAACTTAATAGTGGCAGTATAACAGTATTATGTAAAGCAGCTTTTCCATGTCACATCTTGCAGTGAACAGCATCATTTCTCAATGGATAAATTCTGCAGTATGGTGTTTTCTTACAGGATAACTGTAAAAGAGAATGTCTGACCTAAATTCTATATGTTCGAACCATATCTGCTTAACCCCAGCTATCCAAGTATCAATTTGGTCTTTATGAATTTGTTTCTATTTCAGAACTTTGAGTTGTTTGGGACCAAATGAAAAGAATTACAAAGTTGATGAAAGGTGTGTACTGATTTTGCACTAAAATTTGGCAGTGTTAACCGCACCTTCACTCTGTTATATCCATAAAGATTATTGTGGCAATTCAAAGGATAGTCATTCTTAGATGGTTAAAAATCACATAACACCAGGTTATTTGCTATAAATTCTGTGTTACAATCGAGCCCTCTACAATCACCTGATGAAGGAGCGTCGCTCCGAAAGCTGGTGTGCTTCCAGTTAAACCTGTTGGACTATAACCTGGTGTTATGTGATTTTTAACTTTGTACACCCCAGTCCAACACCGGCATCTCCAAATCAAGGTTATAGTCCAACAGGTTTAATTGGAAGCACTACCTTTCTGTTGTGTTGTGGACACAACCACCTGGTGAAGGAGCGGCACTCCGAAAGCTAGTACTTCCAATGAAACCTGTTGGACTATAACTTGGTGTTGTGCTTTTTAACTTTGTACACCTCAGTCCAACACCGGCATCTCCAAATCATTCTTAGATGGAATAGAATGTGCTGGAAATATGCAGTTTAGGCATTCTTGTGTTATTATCATGATTGTTTGTTTCCAGCTGGCTTAATGTAATTGGTAAATCAGTGGTACAATGAAATCACAATTACCCACCATAATCTGGGGGAGGCTTTGGGAGTTTCCCTTCCTGAATGACAATTAGTTCTTAAATTGTATAACTTCTGCTGGCAACGTTATTTGGTACTGAAGTGGCTGATCAAGAGTGGTTCAACTCTTGAACTTGCTTACTTATGACTCCAACTAAAGGTTGAATACTGAACCAAACTATCCAAAATTGTCATCAACAGCAATTGCAACTCCCAAACAGGAGAACTAAATATAGGATTTAGCTATCTAAACATGCAGCTAATTAACAGCGTAAACACACATTAAAGTTTACAGCTTTGCTGAGATCAGTGTTTCCTGTCACATCAACTTGTGTAGCTTCGAAGTGGATTTTGGGGAAGCCATATGCTGGTTGCTTGATTTGTCAGTGACAGATTTGGCAACTTGTGTTGTAGGCAGGTGCATGTGGCTGCTGTGAACCAAAGAATCAGCTGATGACCAGCTGCACTGTGCCAGCTAATCCTGTTGTTAGTGGGATCACAACCCAAACAAGAACAACAATGATTGGAACCCATAACTCATAGATATACAGTTATACAAGGGCACACTTCTAGTCAATCAAGAACAACAATTATTTGAATTTGGATTATAAATGTTTCACTTCATTACAATTGTTTACAATATTAAATACATGAAGCAAAAAATAATTTGTTAGAAGATTTTTTTAAAAAGACTTGCATTTATGTTGTGTCTTTCATGACGACAGAACATCCCAAAGAAAATATTTTGAAATTTAGTAACTGCCATAGTGTAGGAAATGGGGCAGTTAATTTGCATAAATAAACTCCCACAAATAGTAATGTGATAATCAGTTAATGTGTGTTGATTGAGGGGTATAACTCTGCTGTTCTTCGCAAATGTGTCATGAGATCTTTTACATCCAGCTTAGGTAGACAGGGCCTTGGTTTAACATCTTATCCCTGGGTACAGTGATTGTGACATTTCAGTGCCCCCGGTCAGTACAGTGCTGGAGTGTCAGATTCAAGTCTGTGGCTTGCTTGGTTAGAAGAATATGTTCAATTGTAAACAATACCTTTTGATGAGGAAGACATTCTGAAAGAACAATCATTGTAACATAATTTCAGAGAAACAATGCCTGTTGAGTTTCAGTCCAGTCTGATTTGCTAATATGGTTAAATATTATCTAGATATCTATTTTATAATATCTACTAACACATCATGTAACATGTAAGATCTGGAGCCTGATATTAGAATGAATTAAAATAACTATTTTTTTTTTAATTGGTGAATTATCACTGGAGATAGGTTGTGATGTGTAACTTCGATATGGAATGCAATTTTGTTGAAATGAGAATGAGTTAACTTGTAGAAATCACAGAAGCACCTAATTTCCTCACTTTTCATTAGATTCTGGGTTTTACTTTTTTATAATTCAAAATTGTTTTCCCTGAAGAATCCAATTATTTTGATGTAATATATCTTCTCATTGAATCCCACTTATTGTACTTTTTTCAATATTTTCTACAAATTCCCATTGTTATGTGATTTTCTTGGTGATACGGATTAAATACACATCTAAACATTTTGTAAAAAAAGATTTTTTTCTTGTATTTTAATTAAAACATGGAAGGGTGTCATGAGACCTAACAGCAGTAGAACATATCAAGTAGACTGTTTGATCTTAAATACCTCACTGCACAACTGTGGGGAATAAAATAGTTTAAAGGTACTGCATTTTGAGAAAACTGGCAACACACAACAAAATTTCACACAGAACCTTTGCACTGCTCTTTTGTCCTGATGCACATGATTGAAAAAGGCATGCTTGGTGGCAGTGTCTGTATTATGATGTAGCTTGTGAGCAAAATGAATGGAAAACAAGGCACATTGACTCAGCACCAGATCTGCCATATTCAGATGTGCCTTTGAGTGCTAAGGCCTTGTTTTGACTGGCCCCACATTGTACAATAGCAGGTGACAAAGAGCTGCATTCATATTTCAGAGCTGCAACTGAAGCTGACAGGTAGTAGGCTGTCAGTAGTATGGGATATGAGATGAAGCTGTTTTAAACATCTTGATCTGCACGTACTGAATGATGAATCAGAGGATGATCTTCTTTTGTGCAGTGACCATTTGGACTGTTATCTCCTGAACAGTTCCATGTTAAAGCATTTCAGTTAATTCTACTGACCTGCCCTTTCCCCGCAGCCCTGCAAAAACTTCTTTTCGGGTTCCTATCCAGTTTACTTTTGAAATTCACAACTGAATCTGCCTCTACAACACTGTCAGGCAGTGCATTCCAGGTCCTAATCAATCTGTGTATTTAAAAAAAAATATTTCCTCCCGAGTTGAGAATACTGTGCTAGGAAAGCACAGGTCAGGCAGCATCCAGATGCTGCCTGACCTGCTGTGCTTTTCCAGCACCACAATCTCAATTGTGATCTCCAACATCTGCAATTCTCACTTTCTCCTAATTGTTTCCTCCTGTCACTGGTGCTTTCGTGAATCACTAAATCTTGTCCCTTGCTTCTCGACGCTTCCTCAGTGGGAACAGTTTCTCTCTATCTATGCTTAACTTAGGCCCTTCGTGGTTTATTTGTAAAAAGTTATTCATTCATAGGATGTGGACATAGGATAGCTACACTATCATTTATTGTGCATCCCTAATTGGCCACAGGCAGTTTGAAAAACACTCTCTATCTACTACTCCTATCAATCAGCCAGTTTTGAATTTGTGCCTTTTATTTCATGGGATTCAACATTGCCAATAAATCTTTCACATGGAATTTTTATCAAGCCTCTCTTGGAAGTCCATGTACACTGCATTAACCATAATGCTTCCCTCTCTTACCTCACCAAAAAACACAATGAATTAATTAACATGACTTTGCCTGTTAAATATCCACAATAATTTTTCCTAATTAATCTATAGCTCTCCTCATTACCATTAATTTGATCCTGGACTGCTGCATCTGAAAGCGTTTCCATTATCGAGATTAAACTGATTGGCCAGTAGTTGCTGGATTTATCTTTGCAACTATTGTTGAATAAAGAGAGATATAAGCATTGAGTGTCTGAGCGAGGGATCTGATATCGACAAAGGTGAGAGATGCTGAAAGCCACCCCCTGCCCATTCCTCTGACCCTTCCTGCCCCCTATTCTCCTGTGAGTGCCACCCTGTGATAACCATCTCATTATTGCTTATATATAGCCCAGATTCATCACTGATGTGGGGCCTATGATCGATGCATTGCCAGCAACTGTCACTGCTGCCTCAGTGGTGCTAATGACAATGCTGGGATTTCTGCTGCTGAAGTCCTGAATCCTGGAGAAGATTCACGGTCGGCTAGTGACCACTTAATACTGTCGGGCACCCATCATGTATCAATGGCAAGACTTCATCGAGCAAAGCTTGATTGGAGCCTATTGTCACAAAGTCTTTCAATCATTACCCAGATTAAACCTGCATACTTGGAAAATGAAGTCCAGATTGTTGTGAAGCCTAGTTGTGGTCATTTTCCTTCTATTGCATTTTCTTTCACTGCAATAGGTGTTAACGTTCCACTTGACTAATTGCAAAATAAGCTTGTCTCGTCAATGAGCTTTTGTAACCCTGCACCCGCTCTCTAAAATTCAGTTCAGTTTGGACATTGAGGTCATACATTTTGGTGCTGGAAAATGAGTTAACCAAAATTTGAACTGGAGTGACCATTAATCTTCACTGCTTTCATGAGGTGACAAAATTGTGGAAGTGGTTTCACACTGGGGAGATATCACACCAATCTGGGGCTCTAAATTACAGAAAGAGAAGCTGCTTGGTTCAATTAATTAATCAATTAGGATAGGTTTGCCTCATTATTCTATATAGTCTTACTGACTGGGAATTTACAGCAGCGATTCGCATGTCAGTGACAGTGATTGATGAAGAAGAGATAGCACACAATTAGTCAATGTCTGTAGGAATGGACTAGGGCTTCAGTTTACCCATTCTGTTTTCCACAGGATTTGTGACCTACATCAACTGCTATAGAGGTAAGAGTCGTGAGGGTATTAATTACAGGCGCTCTGGTTATTCAGCTGACAAGTGATACTGTGAGATGGGTGAAGTTAGGGGTAGTACCAGGGCAGATGGGAAAAGGGTAATATGAGTGAAACTACATCTAATCCATGTATAAAAGCTAGATAAATATCTATGAGGATCTCTGTGCAACATATACCAGCTTCATAGTTTTATTTTATGATGCACATAACCTGTCTACATCTCAATAAGCACTGCCTTTTTAAAAAAAAGCTTTGAGCGTTTGAAGATATTTTAACTGCAACTTGGATTTTGCGGTAGTAATGGTGAAACTGTCAACTTTTTCTGTCATTACTACTCTGAAACTGGTGACAACTTCTAGAGTCTGCACATGCACAGTTAAACTCAGAAATCCAGGTGTTTCTGTCAGTAGCTCTAATCTTCTCCAGTGGATATATTGTTGAGATTTACCCAATAATAAACAATTAAAAATCAATGAACAGACAAGTATTTCCACTCTTCCAGTTGATCTCCTGGCTTTTTTAAAAAAAGAGAAAGCTGGACTTTGCTGAATGTAGTGTAACTTGGGGTTTAATGTTAAAAATCACACAAAACCAGGTTATAGTCCAAGAGGTTTATTTAGAAGCACAGCTTTTGGAGCGCTGCTCCTTCATCAGGTTTAATGGTATTCTAAATTCAAAGTTGCTGCTAAATTACCACATTGGCTTTGAAAGAGTGACTTCAGTTGTTAAATGTCAAATTTCTCCATTTCAATGAGAGAGTTCACAGTTTTCACTTTTTTTAAAAATAGTTTACGACGGTGTCTACTTTTTTTGTGTGTGCATGTTTTAACCATTTATTTAAGTGTCTGTAAAATATGAAAAAAGTGAAGATTTACTACTTGATTTATCATCTGAAATTTTTTAATTTCAATGACTGATATTTGGAAAAATTAAAGGTAACCAGGCAGAGCAAAACTTGCTTTGTCAAAGAGAAATCATATTTAACTATTTTGTTGGAGATCTTTAAAGAAGTAACTTGTGCTGTAGATAAGGGGGAGCCAGTGTATTGTGTATAGATTTTCAGAAAGCATTTGATGAGGTGACACATCAAAGGTTATTGTGGAAAACAAAAGCTTATGGTATAGTGAGCAACAAATTGGCGTGGGTAAAATGCCAACAGACAGCAGAGAGTTGGAATGATAAGGTGTCAGGGTGTCACAAATGGTGTACAACAATGGTTGGTATACTGGGGCCTCAACTCTCTTTCCAATTTCTATACATAATTTTGAACACTGGATCGAAGGTACAGTAGCTAAATTTGCTGTTGACACAAAGATAGGCAGGAGAATGAGTTGTGAAGAGGATATAAGGACCCTACAAATGAATATAGGTAGGCTAAGGGAGTGTGCAAAGATCTGGCGAATGGAGTACAATGTGGGAAATGTAAAATTGCCCACTTGGGCAGAAAGAATAAAAAGAAGTGTATTATCCAAACCACGAGAGGTTTCAGAGCTCTGGGATGTAGAGAGATCTAGGTGTCCTAGTGCATGAATCACAGAAGGTTAGTGCACAAGTAATCAGGAAAGCTAACCGAATATTTTGGTCCCATTTTAATTCAGGTGCAGTCTGTCCTGCTCGTAGAACTGCCAGAAACAATCAGTGCATACAAGGTCATTTTGGATACTGGTAGGACCTTTGATTTTCCACATATGACAGGTTTCATATTCCACTCAGCTGACCTTACCTGCCATGATTTAAAGTTAAACTTAGTCTTACTAGCTGACTTCTCTAATTACTTAATCTGAAAAGATATTCTCCTGACCTCTGACTTATTTTTATCCATGGTGCGCTTCAGTTCATCATCATTAGATCTTCAAATTAGCAGCTATTAGTAACAAAAGGATTTGTGGTTTTCCTATGATGTCACTCTTGGTTTTGTGCTGGGACCCCAGCCCTGGGTCTCAATTTATCCTGTTAAAAGACCTAGCAAACTATGAACCAATAAATGCAAAAGGCACCTCTTCCATTATGGACTATATTCCCACGTGCTCCAAATTGATGACGTGATTTATCCAGGTAGGCACCAAGCTGAAATTTCCTCCTTAACACCTTTCCTTCTCTATATTCCTCTTCTCATTTGAGATACTGCTTAAAATTTCCCTAATTTACAAAGCTTTTGTCACTCTTCATGGTATCTCCTTATTTGACTAATTATTCATTTTTATCTCCCTACCTCTCTGTGGTGTTTCAGGGACAATTCCCTACTAAAGGAGTCCTATAAATAACACATTTTTAACTTTGTCCACCCCAATCCAACACCGACATCTCCGAACCATATAAATAAAGCTCTGTTTTCTTGT
Organism: Chiloscyllium plagiosum; assembly: GCF_037043375.1. Taxonomy (NCBI): domain Eukaryota; kingdom Metazoa; phylum Chordata; class Chondrichthyes; order Orectolobiformes; family Hemiscylliidae; genus Chiloscyllium; species Chiloscyllium plagiosum. The sequence goes on from NW_028270183.1 coordinate 38,603,521, forward strand.
AAGAAATGGCCAGAGGCCATACCGTTCTAAAGTTATGTTTGAAATATGTTGTAACTGTTAATTTTCCCCAGGTAATTCAACAGTTCACTATCATTATTGAGGTCCTGTAGGTAGGCAAGAGTTATACCCCCTTACCCCCATATTTGACCCCTGCACGAAGGCACTCTCTACAGAGTCATTTCTCTAGTCAAATTCTCATTAAGATTATTTTATTTTCCAAAAATTTGTATTGCAGTTGCTAAACTTGTAGATCATATTGGATAAAATGTATTTTTGGCAGACTTTTTTTTAAAGCATCAAAAGCATCCTATTTGAAATAAGTGTATTTGGAGGTGCCAGTGTTGGACTGGAGTGGACAAAGGTAAAAATCATACAACACCAGGTTATAGTCCAACAGATTTATTTGTAAGCATTGCTCCTTCATCAGGTGGTTGTGGAGTATAAGATATGTTCATATGTAAATCCCAGAACTTTTTTCAAGTTACATTCTCAAGAACTGAAACCAACATGGTCATTCTAAAAGATAAGAGACTTGAAAAAGATCTGGATTGTTTGTTAATATTTCATTCCAATTGCATCACACTGTAAACTTTTGCTATAAATTCTTTGTCTTACAATCTTAATACTCCACAACCACCTGATAAAGGAAGTGCTAGTGCTTCCAAATAAACCTGTTGGACTGGTGTTGTGATTTTTAACTTGGTGTCTTCCAGTTTGACTATCTTCATTGTTGACTTTTGTAAATAGGAGTCGAAAACTGTGGTGCTGGAAAACGCAGCAGGTCAGGCAGCATCTGAGGAACAGGAGAATCTACATTTTCAGCATAAGCCCTATCAGGAATGTGGAGGGGGAAAGGGGATGAGAGATAAATACGGGATCGGGGTGGGGCTGGGTGGAAGCCAATAGGTGGATGCAGCTGTGCAGTATTTGTGATAGGTCGGTGGGGAGAGTGGAGTGAATATGATGGAAGATGGACAGGTTAGACAGGTCAAGAGAGCGGTATCAAGTTGGAGTGTTGGATCCGGGATGAGGTAGACGGTGATGAGATTTGGAAACTAGTGAAGTTGATGTTGATGCTGTGTAGTCGAAGGGTCCCAAGGCAGAAGATGAGGCATTCTTCCTCCAGTTGGTGAGTGTCTTGGATTTCGCAATGGAGGAGGCCCAGGACTTGCATATCTTTGGGGAAGTTGAAATGGTCGGCAACAGGATGGTGATGTGGCCAGGTACCTGCAGGATCTCATAATTTGCTGAGGAACCTGTCTAATTTGATAATTTCTTTCTTGCCAAGTTGAAAAATGTGAAGAGTTCAAACATTTCACATGTCACTTTCTGTTAAATTGTGAATAGGTGAATGTGCATTGCATTATGTTGGGCAGACTGATCAATAACCAGGAAGACTTTAGTCTGCTTTGAAGAAGTATTAAGTACTGGTATCAGTATAATTTCAGTATTTATTCATGTTTTGAATATTATGATTGCTGTTTCAACTTACAATAGCTTGTGCTTCGTATTGTGAAGTATTGGATAGGGTATGAAAGATGAGTCATTTTCTAAACTGGTTAAATGTCAGTTATTTTTACAAATACACCATTACCTTTGCATTGTAAAAAGTCACCATAGTCCAACTCTCTCATTGGATATACAAAAGGTGATGGGTTTAACCTGAGAGTCATCACATCTCAGATAAGGGAAATCTTTGAGAAGGAGCATCCATCCTAGTAACCTCAGCTGGTCCAGGAATTGAACCCACTCTGGTACCAGTCTGTATTGCAAACCAGCCCTCCAACAACTGAGCTAACCAGCCTCCACATTTTACGTAGTTGTGGCTTCTTAGTCTTCATAAAAAAAAAAGCAAATTTACAAAGGTCAAGCCATAAACTGTCAATTGCCACCCTTCACAATTTAAAAGAAAACCACTGAGACCTAAAATTTGTCTATTTCTATTTTAATAGTAAAGTATTTATTGAGGGCTCAACACGAGACAAATTTAGTTGTGTTTTTTCCCAATAGCTGCTTGAATTGATATAAAGTAAACTTCCCTAAAGATTGTAAGCTCCAAACATAACTAAGATTTATTAAAAAACATCCATTAAATATAGTTTATAGAAATAGATTTCATTTTTGAAAGTGTGCTGATTGTATCCAAGGAAATAATTGTTTAGATATTTGTATTTGTATGTTAGCAGTGCTGACAAAATATATTGAGCAAGAACTTTGACTGTATTTCTTGATTAGGGTACATGTATACAGTTGGAGCTAAACTGTCTTTTCTAAATATGTCTAAGCAGCTGGAGGGATTGGTATTTTGAGGACCACTTATCACCAGATTTGATCGTCTGCATTCTGTGCAAGCTTCAAGGTTCAGTCTGTCTCTTGAACAGATAGCTTTAGTGTGCTGTTACTTGCTTTGTTTATCTGTCAGCTCTCAGAATGGCTCTTTATAAAATCTCCTGATGTGTCCTGGACAAAGTAGAGAGAAAACGAGTTTGAACAAATTGCATATCATTCTCATTTTGGCATCACTGGGCGCACACAGCTCATTAAAAGACTGCAGATCTTTAATTAATGATATGTAAATATCCTCAAATGGATTAGATTTGCATATCGAGAGAGATTTGAACGCTTTAGGATGTAATATATTCTAATTAAGGTTTAATTAAAAATGATGGGAATTTCATTTGGCCTCGCAGAATTATTTTAAATTTTGATGAACATCAAGTGAAGATTGCAATGCGAACACATAACCCTCTGTTTTACTGCAGCTTTGATTTTACAATGTGCCTGCCCTTGCGCAATATTTGTAAAAGTGTAATTAAAAATGAAGGATGGAGGAAGCAAGGCGTTAGCATTCGATTGGGTGATATGTTGTCATCTTAGTCATGCTTGAAATTTTTTAATAGTTTTTAGCCGCTGTGCGATAGCCATGCAGCAATTACGTTAATGGGATGCTATTAGCCTGTGGTTTTGTCTGAGCTGCTGGGCAGATAAGAGTTGTGATCAGAGAATTAATATTTATCTGTGAATTTGACTGCCAGATTTCTTCACTTACTGTACTTTCCTGCAAAGTTTGCACACTGGGAGCTGAAACCTTTCTGACCTATGTGTACCTTTTAGTAAAAACTTTTTCACTTGGGAATATATGTTTTGCGTATTAATTTTAAAACGGCAATAAATGTCTATATTTAAATCTTTTATATAAAACAGTCCCTGAATGGAATCATCTGGAGCCAATTTTGCAGATTATTTTCACATATTTATAAAGTCTGTACAAGACAGCTATGTGACTAAAAATGAGACAAAGAAACAAGTTTGTTCTCCAACACTTAATCTGAATTTAAATATGTCAGCTTTGAGTAATGTGACCATGGCAGTTTAAGTTCACTGCTGCTGTTTCTAATGGTGTCAATTTTTCCATTATCCATCCCCTTCCTTTGATTTCTTATTTAAAAGTCCAATAAACATTCTGGCTTCAATATTAATTAGAAGCGAGGGTAGGAAGTGGCGGCAGTAGTGGTGGTGTGGGATGATGAGGTTGACCAGTTTGTGCTTGTGAAATCATGAAGAGTTTAGAGAGATATGGGCCAAGTGCTGGCACATGGGACTAGATTAGGTTAGGAAAACTGGTGGGCATGGGTAACTTGGACAGAAGGATCTGTTTCTGTGCTGTACATCTCTATGACTCTAATAGGTTTTCCTCCCTCAGGCCTTGCTAGATTTAAATGTAGGACCTGATTAACATATTTCCATCTTGACCTCTTGGCCTCAACAGCCAGATTGAGAGACTGGAATGTTTGTGGCATCAGGGTATCTTTTAGATATGTTAACAGGGTTTGATACTGAAAGGAACCTGGATTGAGGTAGAAGATAAAGAGATAAAAGGATTTTGCAAGGTTTGTGAAGGTTTGTAGCTCAGGTTGAGATTTAGGGTGTAGGTTTGCTCGCTAAGCTGTAGGTTTGATATCCAGACGTTTCGTTACCTGGCTAGGTAACATCATCAGTGGCGACCTCCAAGTGAAGCGAAGCTGTTGTCTCCTGCTTTCTATTTATATCTTTCTCCTGGATGGGGTTCCTGGGGTTTGTGGTGATGTCATTTCCTGTTTTTTTTTCTGAGGGGTTGCCAGATGGCATCTAGATCTATGTGTATGTTTATGGCATTGTGGTTGGAGTGCCAGGCCTCTAGGAATTCTCTGGCATGCCTTTGCTTAGCCTGTCCCAGGATAGATGTGTTGTCCCAGTCAAAATGGTGGCTTTTTTCATCCGTGTGTAGGGCTACGAGGGAGAGAGGGTTGTGTCTTTTTGTGGCTAGCTGGTGTTCGTGTATCCTGGTGGCTAACTTTCTGCCTGTTTGTCCTATGTAGTGTTTGTGGCAGTCCTTGCATGGAATTTTATAGATGACGTTGGTTTTGTCCATGGGATGTACTGGGTCTTTTAAGTTTGTTAGTTTTTGTTTGAGAGTGTTGATGGGTTTGTGTGCTACTTGGATTCCGAGGGGTCCTAGTAGTCACTTTCAAGTCAGTGGTTTTCTGTCTTCGTTATTGAGATTGGGATCTGTCATTCTTTCATTTCAGTTCCTCATACCTATGATCCAAGACATAAGAAGGAAAAGGTAGATGCTGTTCCTCTATCTCAGGCTCTCCCTATATTGACTTAAAATTAAGTTTATAAGAGATATTTATTCATAGTCTTGGAGGTTTTAAAAATGAAATGTATTCTTTCTAAAATTAAGGTTGTTTGCATTTTGTGCTTTTTTTTAACTGGATACATTAGTGAAAGTTCTCTTAATTAGTTTGTAATTTTTTTGCAACATCTTGCAAGCTGCTACCGTTTATGAAAAGATTTATAGTACTGTGCAATATACCAAATCAATCTCTGAAGCACTGCAATTTTGTGTCTGAACAATTAGCATAATTTTACAGAATATAGAGAAACAACAATTAAATATCCACAAATATCAGAACTGTCTGCTGGTCTGGTGATCTAATATGGAACATTTATTTAGGACTGGCAGTTACATTATGCTGATGGTACTGCTCTAGGTTTGACAGCTCCTGTGAATGTTTCTAGCAATGACATTCCAATGCTGTTCTTTTCCTTGTTCTTACTTCCTCCTTACACTGCACAAAATCTTCCAAGTAAATGGCATCTAATCAGTTCTGAGCCAAGTGACCTCGCAAGATTCTCAAAGGAATCACCCTGGCCATCTGGTCTCCAATCTTATTGAACTGCTGCTCCACTCTGGCAAGAATCACTTCACTCTTGTTTGGCACAACTCTGCTCGAACCACAATTTTGAGAAGGTGTAGTAGTGGGTGTTTAGCGTTTTCATATACCATCCAGTATGCAGTGGTACAATAACTGATATTGCCCACGAAAATTAGTGTTGTTTCTAGAATGAATGTTTGGAGCTATATAACATAAAATTGAAGTATGAATAGCAGGTTATAAATCTTATTGGTCATGGTAATGATGAAAATTGTTTCACGATGTTGAATGGAGCATAAGTGATTGTATTATATTTAAGTAAATTGCTAAGTGCAATTTTTGTCATACGTTTCTATCAATGCACTGGAGCAAATAAATTGCAGCTGAAATTTGTTGCAATCCTACTTGGCAGAATAAAGTTATACTAAAACGGAGTTCTTCATGATTTTGTTGCATTTTTAACAGTATTGCAATGCAGATAATTCAATAAATAACTGAATGGGCTGAGTGAAAAGATCTAATACAATGACATTAATTTTCACATTCAGGCATAGATCCATTTTCAGTTGTAGGACCAATTTTGACGTAATTGTCACTTCAGAGGGGAGATGCAATAGAATTTGGTCCATTGGCCCATGGACAGATGCAGGCAGGCAAGAGAGGGCTGAGGCAGGCTGTCTCAGTGGCCTGTCTCAGTGCTTTGAGATTTTGTCCAGGTATTTTTAGAAGCTGTTAGGCCCTCTAACACTTATTCATCATACACCCTCACCCTTTCAAACACCCATGTCCCCTTCATAGTCATTCACCCAGTACCTACAATGCACAGACCTCAAGGAGCCATGTGAAAATGAAAAAATAAACGTTAAACAGTCTAACATAATTCCCACTCATAGATGATTGATAGAACTCCCAGTCATGAAATCCATTCAAAATTTTAAATCTAAAGTGATTGGTATGTTATAAAAGCATGCACATGTTGTACCCATGTCAAATGCAGCTAATCCCTTAAAAGCCATTTTTAACTGTCAGTCTAGTCTTTGTGAAGATGGTGCTTTAAGCTTTTGAAACCAGGTCATGTATTCATAATAACATCATTACAGTCGTAGGAAATGTCAACAAGTAACTCTAGGTATTTTTTAATCAGGTGCTTTACACATGTAATAACACAACTCTGAAGCTTGTGACACATAACCACAGACCTATTGATCCAGAGTAGGGATAGTATCATTGTACCATAAGAGCCCCTTGCACAAAAAGAGCTCTGTTGAAACTTTGAAATGGATTGTCTTTTTTTCCTAACCAAAATCATTGGCATTTCATTTTACACAGTCCAGTAGACAGTGTTTTTTTTTAACCCTTTAACAACTTAAGCCACTTTGCTTTCCAACTTTAAGGAGCAGAGGATTAAAATAATTTAAGATCATGGCACTTTAAACAGACCATATCTCCTTCAAGAACATTTGAGACTCCCACAAGGATATGGTCCTTGATTACGATAAACGTTAGAAGACATTATTACCATTTTTGAGATTTACTTTTAAAATAGAAGCAGATGGATTCTGGTCAGTTCTGTGAAGAGAATTATTTAAAAAACACAAAGTCTTTTGGGCAGTGACCAAAGTGTATCATAGAATTGTAGAGATGTACTGTACAGAATCAACCCATTTGATCCAATTGTCCATGCTGACCAGATATCCTAAATTAATCTAGTCACATTTGCCAGCACTTGGCCATTATCCCTCTATTCCTATTCATATACTCATCCAAATGCCTTTTAAATGCTGTAATTGCACTAGCCTCAACAGCCCAACAATGTCTCCTCTTCCTTGGGCAGCTGAGAAAATTTGGCATGACGGCGAATAACCTTGCCAAGCTTTATTGGTGCACCATCGAGAGCATTCTGTCTGGATGTATCACGATCTGCTATGGCAACTGTACCATTCAAGATTGGAGACAGTTACAGAGAGTAGTCAACTTGGCACGGACATTCACCAAAGGCCAACCTCTCATCTATAGAACCTATCGACCAGGCTCGCTGTCAAGGAAAGACCGCCAGCATTCTTAAAGATCCATTCCACTCTGGCAATGTTTTTCTACAACTTCTACCATCGGGGAGAAAGTACAGAAGCCTGAACATGAACCAGCCGGTTTTGCAACAGTTTCTACCCTACTGTTGTTAGAATACTGAATGGACTCTCAAACTTTTAACATTCGCCTGTATCTCTGTTTTTGTTTTTGCTGCTGTTTACCTATTATTTACTATCAATGCTACTTAATTATGTGATCTGCCTGTATTGCATGCAAGACAAAGCTTTTCAATGTGCCTCGGTACACATGACAATGAATTCAATTCAATTCAATTAAATTCAGCCTCCACTATTCTTCTGGCTGCTCATTCCATACAAGCCTCACTCTGTGTGAAAAAGTTGACCCTTAGGTCTCTCTTAAATCATCCCCCTCTCACTATGCCCTCTAGTTCTGGACTTCTCTGCTCTCCCCCCCCCCCCCCCCCCTCCCCCAGCCCCATTCTAAAAGTGGCCTAACCAATGTCCTGTACAAACTCAACATGTACTCCCAACTCCTATACTCAATGCTCTGACCAATAAAGGAAAGCGTACCAAATGCTGCCTTCTATCCTATCTACCTGCAAGTGCATTTTCAAGGAGCTATGAACCTGCACTCTAAGGTCTTTTTGTTTAGCAATGTTCACCATGACCTTTCCATTAAGTGTATAAGTCCTGCCCCTCACATTTATTTAAGTTAAACTTCATCTGCAACTCCTCAACCCGAAGGCCCAGTTTTTAAAAGAATGGTTTTTTTGTAAAATTTTTTTGACAAAATTTACAAAAATAGCATCACATCAAAAACAATAAACCAACTACTATACTACTCTACACCGACCCTCTGAAGAGCAACCCACCCAGACCCATTCCCCTACACCTAACACTACGGGCAATTTAGCATATCCAATTCACCTAACCAGCACATTTTTGGACTGTGGGAGGAAACCCACGCAGACACAGGGAGAATGTGCAAACGCCACACAGACAGTCGCCTGAGGCGGGAATTGAACCCGGGTCTCTGGTGTTGTGAGGCAGCAGTGCTAACCACTGTGCCGCCCACAAAATTACACTTAGTACAAGTCAATAATTAACTCAATGATAAGACCATAGCTCTCATCCTTCAAGAGCATCAATTATTAAACCCACATGTGTTCAAAATTCTTCCCCTCATGGCATTAGGTTTATCAGACCAAACCATCATGGCGAGACAAAAGCCCTAATCAAAAAGGCAGACAGACTTACTTCCAAATAATTCAAAAAGGGCTGCTATGTCTTTAAAAAGTTGTCCATTTTCTGGTACGCCATATTTGTAAGGAAGTCTAAAGGAATGTGTTCCATAATTAACTTGTGCCACCCTGACAAACCTGGGGGGTTCTCGGACACCCAGCACATCAGAAGATTCTTCCTCGCACAAAAAGGGATCATGTTAAAAAGTTATTTTCCCATGTACACCTAAGGGAGGTAAATTTGGCAAACCCAAGAGCAAAGAGACTGGGTCCACCTTGACTTCGGTCCCAAGACCCTCTTTATTATTCCTGCCACAGCGCTCCAATACGCAATGAGCCTGTGGCAGGACCACAGACAATGAGTGAGGGTACCCATATTTACTTTACATTTGGAGCACATTGAAGATGCTCCCTGCTTAAATTTCACAAGACGGTCTGGGGCCAAATGAGCCCTATGAAGAATCTGTAACTGCATAGCATGGGTCCTATTACATATTGAAATCCTCTTCACGTTCTCACAAACGTCCTCCCATGTTTCCAAAGTAATCTCTATGCCTAACTCTCTCTCTCCCAAACTTCACATAGATACCCGATGTCAACCGAGGAACCTCCCCCCAACAAAAATGATAGATAGTACTCACTGAAAGAGTGCTCTTAGCCTGAAGCACCCACTTTTCCGTATCAGATCTGTGACACTCAGTCAAAAACGTGGTCTCCTTTTGGATAAAATCTCTAATCTGAAAGAAGCGGAAGAGTTCCCTACTTGACAATCCCTATTTCCAAGTTAATTGATCAAATGACATCAACATTTCTCTCTCAAACAGATCACCCAAACAGAGACTCCCCTATCCACCCAAAGTTTAATCCCGGCATTCATTGTCCCTGGCCGGAAAACCGGCATGCCAACTGTGGGAGTAAGAAAAGACATCTGCCTCTCAGCCCTCCATGCTTTGATTCTGTTCATAACTATTGGATTACGGCAATGTTCTGCAACTGTCCTCATGTTGTCTAAAAACAATAGGTTGATAAAAGGACACTTCATCTGGGAGGCCTCAATGTCCAACCATGTAGACACCAAGTCCCCACAGGCCCAGTCACTTACAAAAAATAGGAGGGAGCTCAGTTGATATCTTCTAATGTCCAGAAGTTCCACTCCCTCCAATCCCTGGGGCAATTGCAGTTTTGCAAATTTAATAAGGGGACACTTATTGCTCCAAATAAAAGAAATTTAGATAAATGTGAGGTGCTATATTTTGTGAAAGCAAATCTTAGCAGGACTCATACACATGGTAAGGTCCTAGGGAGTGTTGCTGAACAAAGAGACCTTGGAGTGCAAGGACCTTGGAGACCTTGAAAGTGGAATCGCAGGTAGTGAAGAAGGCGTTTGGTATGCTTTCCTTAATTGGTCAGAGTATCGAGTACAGGAGTTAGGAGTTCATGTTGCGGCTGTACAGGACATTGGTTAGGCCACTGTTGGAATATTGCATGCAATTCTGGTCTCCTTCCTATTGGAAAGATGTTGTGAAACTTGAAAAAGTTCAGAAAAGATTTACAAGGATGTTGCCAGGGTTGGAGGATTTGAGCTATAGGGAGAGGTTGAATAGGCTAGGATTGTTTTCTCTGGAGCGTCTGAGGCTGAGGGGTGAGCTTATAGAGGTTTATAAAATCACGAGGGGTATGGATAGGATAAATAGACAAAGTATTTTCCCTGAGGTTGGGGAGTCCAAAACTAGTGGGCACAGGTTTCGAGTGAGAGGGGAAAGATATAAAAGAGACCTAAGGGGCAACTTTTTCACGCAGAGGGTGATACATATATGGAATGAGCTGCCAGAGGATGTGGTGGAGGCTGGTACAATTGCAACATTTAAAAGGCATCTGGATGGGTATATGAATAGGAAGGGTTTAGAGGGATATGGGTTGAGTGCTGGCAGGTGGGACTAGATTGGGTTGGGATATCTGGTCAGCATGGATGAGTTGGATTGAGGGTCTGTTTCCATGTTGTACATCTCTTATGACTTTATAACTCTATAACTAAACCAGCCATTCAATAGATGTAGGTTTGCTCACTGAGTTGGAAAGTTCATTTTTTTAACCTTTTGTCACCATAGATAACATCATCAGTGAGCCTCTGAATGAAGTGGCTTCACCTGGAGGCTCACTGATGATATTACCTAGTATGGTGACAAAACATTGAAAAATGAACCTTCCAGCGAGCAAACCTGTATTCAGAACCTCAACCTGAGCTACAAATCTTCTCAAAACTCACTACTATCCATTCATTTTCCAAAATGTTCGCCTGGGAAAAAGCAAAGGGAGTATCCACAAAGGGTATAATAAGCATGGAAGAACATTCATTTTGATAAGAGCAACTTGACCCAACCTTGATATTGGAAGAGCCTCCCCCCATCTTTGAAGGTCTTGTTTAATCTTGTCAAACAAATGAACAAAATTAGCTTTGAATAACTGATCAAAGCTAGGGGTAACAGAGAGGCTCAAGCAAAGGAAACCTCCCTCTGCCCACTTAAACGGGAACCCACTTTTCACATCAGGTATCCCCCTAAGACTCTGACTTTGAAACATTGATCTTGTAACCTAAGAAAGAACCAAATGAATTAGTACACCGTATCAAATAGGGCAACAAGACTGCTGAGTTTGAAAGAAAAATAAGAACATCATCTGCATATAAGAGTCCCCACAAATGGCCTCTTTCACATTGGTTCAATCACCAATGTGAAAAGCAAAGGTGAAAGGGGACAGCCTTGCCAACTGCCCCTACTAATGTTAAAGCTGTCAGACCTTATACCATTGGTGAGAACCGCTGCCAGAGGATCACCATGAAGGACCCTTACCCATCTAGTAAACACTTCACCGCTCCAGATGTAGACAACTGCTCCAGATGTATAAAAGGGATACGGCCATTCCACTCGATCAAATGTCTTCTCTGCATCCAAAGAGACCACCCACCATTGAACCGATCGCTGCTGCCACACTTGAATCATGTTAAGCAACGTCCTAATATTATAGGATTTGTGACCCTTTATAAAGCTCGTCTGCTCTTCTTTAACAATAGAGGGCAACACCCCTTCCAATCTCAATACCAAAGTCTCTATCAAAATTTTATAATTAGAACTTAAGAGCAAGATAGGTCAGTAAGAAGCACAGTCCTCTGGGCTTTCCCTTTCTTGAGGATTAGAGAGATATTAGTCTTTGTAAAGGATGGTATGAACAGTTATACATGTCTAGCATTAGTCTTGACAGTATGTTTACAAATTCTTTATAAAACTCACTGGGAAGACCATCAGAGCCGGGCACCTTTCCACTTTGAAGTTGCCTTACTGTCTCCTGTATCTCTTGTGCTGTTAATGGAGCACAAAGGAGAGATGCTTGCTCAGCAGATGCCCCTGGAAGATCCAAGTTCTGAAAAAAGACTCAATTTTATCCTGTCTGTCCTCACAACATTCAGACTGATACAGTTCAGAATAGAATCTCCAAAATGCTGCATTTATCTTTTTAGTATTACAAGAGTCCCATTCCCTTCCCTAATAGAAGCAATAGATTAGGAGGCATTCTTCTTTTTAACCAGATATGCCAAATATTTACCTGGCCTATCACCATGCTCAAACAACCTTTGCTTTGCAAAGGGAATTCCTTTCTGACTGTATGCGTAAGCATGGAGTTTAAGGTGGATCAAAGGGCAGCTTAGTCACTGGTAGGTCTACTGTAATATGCTGTCTCAGCTGCCTTCAATTGTGCCTTGAGCAGATGCTGCTGCTCTCCCTTAGGCCTTAGCAGTCTCTCAAAGAATAGACGGATTACTAACTGTACCTGAGTTGGTGGCCAAAAATGCTTAAAATTCCCTAGAAAAGTGCTCAATGAACTTGTTGTCCTTGAGGGTGAAGGGATCCATTCGCTAGTACCGAGAGCTCATTGCATTACCCTTAATCTCGACCACTAAATATGCTGCTGCATGATCAGAGATGGCAATATTCGCAATTGAACAAGATACTACTGAATCTAGAAGAGCTGTGGGAGCTCGGAAATAATTAATCCTTGTATGGCACCTATGAGGATTGGAAAAGAACGTAAAATCCATGTCCATGGTTGGAGACATTTCTAAATGTCTACCAACCCCAGTTCCACACATAGATCACCCAACTGTTTAGATTGTGGAGAAATCTTTGGGGGGGCTTTGGGCATTCTATTCAACACAGGATTCATCAGGCAATTAAAGTATCCTCCTATAATAAGATGCTGTGATACAAAGGCCATCAGTTTATATAGTGCATCAGTCAAAAATTTAAGGGTTTAGGCCGGAGGACAATAGCCATTCAAAATACTGTATTCCTTGCCTTAAAGATAACAAACCGACCATAATCGTCTTTAACACAATCTATTAAATTAAATAGAAGATTCTTCGGACGAGTATGGCCATCCAACTGCTTTTAATGTTAAAGGATGAGAAAAACACCCAATCAAACCCACCCTGCTGTAGCTTCAAGTGTTCCTTGTCATTAACAACAGGGCAACATCTACCCTCCTTTTTAAGGCTCGACAACACCTTTTTCCTTTTAACTGGCAAATTGATCCCTCTGATGTTCAAGATGCACTTTTTAAGAACATTGCTAGGCATGATATTTGACAACCAACATTGACCTGCCAAGAGGAAGAATTCGACTTACAGCACGGTGGGCATATTCAAAAGAAGACTCATGGAATCTATTTACAAAAAAACACAAAACACTAAAATAACTACAAAACACAAAAGGCACTTAATGGGAGAATTCTACCCCCTGCTCATACAGGGCATGCACATCTCCATTCCCCCTTCCAGCTTGAGCCATACCCCGACCTAAGCAATAGAAGGAAACAAATAAGATAATGAGCACTCTGCCCGCCCCCAATTATATGCCAACACCAATCCTAATGAGAGAAAAAAAACACTAACAGCAGCTTGTTTAAGAAAAGCAACATTACAAGAAACATAGCAAGAGAAAAAAAAACAAACATTATTGTCCAGGATATAAATCCGTCCGAATTATTTTACTGTCCAAGAAATTTTCTACTTGTTCCGAGAAGTCAAATGACCGTACTGTCTCCTTGTGAGTAATACAAAGCACCGCTGGGTATCCCATCGAATATTGAATACCAAGGATCCTTAATTTTCTCTTGACCTCATCAAATGATTTCCTTTTACGGATCACTGCTGCAGAAAACACTGGGAAAAACATTACTTTAGTTCCCTGATAAGTCAGGGCCTGTTGATCTTTTCCCATCCTTTAAGAAGATTCCAGAACCCTCTGCTTGAACCTGTAAATTTTAAATTGTATCAGGACCAGATGGGGTCGCCAATCCAGACCATATCTGCGCACTGCAACCCCGTGAGCTCTTCACCCAGTCTGCATCGGCATCCCAGTCAAGAAACTGTGGCAGCCAGTCTTCAAAAAAAGCCTGCTAGCTGCCTACCTTCTACTCCCTCAGGCAGCGCACGACCCGGATATTTTCCAGATCATCATCCTGTTCAGTCAAGGCCTGGACCTGTTTTACGAGGGCCTGGATCCACCCTGCCGAGGACTCAAACTCTGTCTCTGTCGCAGCAATCCGTCGCTCGACCTTTTCAACTCAGTTCCTGAGCCCTTCCAACTCCTTCTCATGCTTTTATAGCATGACTGAAATCAGCTCCAGCCGAATACAATTGTCTTCCATCAATTCCTTGATCATCCCTCGGATCCCCCAATCGCCTGGATTGGGGTGCAGAGCTCAGCAAAACAGGTCTACTCAGATTGCCACCATTTTAGACTCCGCCCCACCTCCCGTTGGCCCATTTGATCAAGATCCCATTGTTCTTCAGCGACACTCTGCTGTGCAGGTACCTCTTTCTTGGCTGCCAAGGGAGCTGCACCTGCATCCACAGTCGCGGACACAGTGTCCCATGTGTTGGGTCTTGGCTGTATGCTTTCCTTTTGTCACCCTTGCAAGGTCAAAAAGGATTTACAGTAGAACCTCAACTAATCAAATACCAACCATCCGAATACCGGACCACCTGAATAAGATCCCAAAGCTCTGCGAAAATGACTCCAGGCAACCCAGCATTCAGTTATTTGTTAAATGACATTATGGCATGCATTGCCGGATAATCGAGAGTTGTTTGATAACCGGCACTCAATCAGCTATCGGCTAACTGGCACTCTGAATTGCCAGAGAGTAGAGACATTTGGACAACTGGCTCTCATGGATTACTGTTTGTTTCCAGCCACCCGAACTGCCTGCCCATCTCGCTCAGACAAATAGATTTAAACAGTATCATAACCATTTAACATCAATTTTCTCCGAAAAAAGGTAAGGTGGTTAGTGGGCAGGGGGTGGGAGGGAGGTGTTAAAATATCACTACAGCTGGATAGGGGTGCAGAGCTCATTAAAGCAGATCTACTCAGATCGCCACCATCTTGGATTCCCCACGTTCGCCCATTTGATCAAGACCCCATTGTATTCTGAGGTAACCTTCTTCACTCCACCTCCATTTTGGTGTCATCTGCAAACCTACTAACTATGCGCCCTATGTTCTCATCCAAATCATTTACGTAAATGACAAAAAGCCGTGAAACCAGCACCAATCCTTGTGGCACACCACTGATCATAGGCCTCCAATTTGAAAAGCAACCCTCCACCACCACCCTCTGTCTTCTACCTTGGAGCCAGTTCTGTATCCAAATGGCGAGTTGTCCCTGTATTGCAAGCGCTCTGACCTTGGTAACCAGTCTAGCAACTAACCTTGCTAACCAGTCTAGCATGACAAACCTTGCCGAACGCCTTACTTGAAGTCCATATAGATCAATCCTCTTCACTACTTCTTGTAAAAATTCAATCAAGTTAAGTTCTAAGAACACATGTGATTCTAAATAGAACATAGAACATAGAACATAGAAGAATACAGCGCAGTACAGGCCCTTGGGCCCTCGATGTTGCGCCGATCCAAGCCCACCTAAACTACACTAACCCACTATCCTCCATATACCTATCCAATGCCCTCTTAAATGCCCATAAAGAGGGAGAGTCCACCACTGTTACTGGCAGGGCATTCCATGAACTAACGACTCGCTGAGTGAAGAACCTACCCCTAACATCAGTCCTATATCTACCCCCCCTTAATTTAAAGCTATGCCCCCTTGTAATACCCAACTCCATACGCGGGAAAAGGTCCATACTGTCTACCCTATCTAACCCCCTAATCATCTTGTACACCTCAATCAAGTCACCCCTAAACCTTCTTTTCTCTAGTGAAAACAGCCCCAAGTGCCTCAGTCTTTCCTCATACGATTTTCCTTCCATACCAGGCAACATCCTGGTAAACCTCCTCTGCACCCGTTCCAATGCCTCCACATCCTTCCTATAGTATGGCGACCAAAACTGCACACAATATTCCAGATGCGGCCGTACCAGACTCTTATACAACTGCATCATGACCTCAGGACTCCGGAACTCAATTCCTCTACCAATAAAAGCCAGTACGCCATATGCCTTCCTCACCGCACTATTTACCTGGGTGGCAACTTTCAGAGATCTGTGTACATGGACACCAAGATCCCTCTGCTCATCCACACTACCAAGTATCCGACCATTAGCCCAGTACCCCATCTTTTTGTTATTCTTCCCAAAGTGAATCACCTCGCACTTAGCTACATTGAATTCCATCTGCCACCTTTCTGCCCAGCTCTGCAGCTTCTCTATATCCTGCTGTAACCTGCCACATGCTTCCTCACTGTCAACAACTCCTCCGACTTTGGTATCATCCGCAAACTTGCTCACCCAACCTTCTAACCCCTCTTCCAGGTCATTTATAAAAATGACAAACAGCAATGGTCCCAAAACAGATCCTTGCGGAACACCGCTAGTGACGGCACTCCATGAAGAAACTTTGCCATCAACTACTACCCTCTGTCTTCTTCCATCCAGCCAATTCCTAATCCAAACCTCCAACTCACCCTCAATGCCATATCCCCGTATTTTCTGCAGTAGCCTACCATGGGGAACCTTATCAAACGCCTTACTAAAATCCATATATACCACATCTACCGCTTTCCCCTCATCAACCTCCTTCGTCACCTTTTCAAAGAATTCAATAAGGTTTGTGAGGCACGACTTGCCCTTCACAAAACCATGCTGACTATCCTTGATCACATTATTCCTATCCAGATGTGCATAAATCCTATCCCTTACAATTCTCTCTAAGACTTTGCCCACAACAGAAGTGAGACTCACCGGCCTATAGTTACTAGGGCTATCCCTACTCCCCTTTTTGAACAAGGGAACCACATTTGCTATCCTCCAGTCTTCTGGCACTACTCCTGTAGACAAAGAGGACATAAAAATCAAGGCCAATGGCTCTGCAATCTCCTCCCTTGCTTCCCAGAGAATCCTAGGATAAATGCCATCAGGCCCAGGGGACTTATCTATTTTCACCTTTTCCAGGATTTCCAACACCTCTTCTCTACATACCTCAAAGCCATCCATTCTACTTATTTGTGACTCAGTATTCTCATCGACAACAATGCCCTGTTCCTGAGTAAATACTGAAGAAAAGTATTCGTTCAGTGTCTCCCCAATCTCTTCCGCCTCCACACGCAACTTCCCACTACTATCCTTGACTGGACCTATTCCTACCCTAGTCATTCTTTTATTCCTAACATACCTATAGAAAGCCTTAGGGTTTTCCCTAATCCTATCGACTAAGGACCTTTCATGTCCCCTCCTTGCTGCTTTTAGCTCTCTCTTCAGGTCCTTCCTGGCTACCCTATAACTCTCAATCGCCCCAATTGAACCTTCACGTCTCATCTTGAGATAGGCCGCCCTCTTCCATTTAACAAGGGATTCCAATTCCTTATTAAACCACGGCTCCCTCGCACGACCCTTTCCTTCCTGCCTGACAGGTACATAATTATCAAGGACACTCAATAGTTGCCCCTTGAACAAGTTCCACATATCCTTTACACTCTTGCCTTGGAGTCTACTTTTCCAAGCCACACATCCTAAGTCATGCCTCACCGCATCATAATTTCCCTTACCCCAGCTATAACTCTTGCCCTGTAGTACACACTTATCCCTCTCCATCACGAGTGTAAAAATCACAGAATTATGGTCACTATCCCCAAAGTGCTCACCTACCTCTAATTCTAACACCTGGCCTGGTTCGTTACCCAGAACCAAATCCAGTATGGCCTCACCTCTTGTTGGCCTGTCTACATAAATGAATCACATTAACTTCAGGAAAGGTAAGAGAGGTAGTCAGCTAGTGCAGGAGCCTTCTGTGGCTATACCCATTTCAAACAAGTATGCTGTTTTGGATAATGTGTGGGGTGACGGATTCTCAAGGGAACATAGCACGAACAGCCAAGTTTCTGGTATTGAGATTGGCTGTATTGCAATGAGGGATACGTCAGGTTCAAAGAGATCAATTGTGTTAGGGGACGCTCTAGTCCGAGGTACAGACAGACGTTTCTGTGGCCAGCAGTGAAAAATCAAATGGTGTGTTGCTTCCCTGGTGTCAGGATCAAGGATGTCTCCGAGAAGGTGCAGAATGTTCTCAAGGGGGAGAGGGGCCAGCAAGAGGTCATTGTCCACATTGGAACCAACGACATAGGAAGGGAAAAGTTTGAAATTCTGAAGGGAGATTACAGAGAGTTAGGGAGGAATTTAAAAAGGAGGTCCTCGAGAATAGTAATATCTGGATTACTCCCGGTGCTATGAGCTAATGAGGGCAGCGTAGGAGAATAGAACAGATGAATGCATGGCTGAGGAGCTGGTGTATGGGAGAAGGATTCACATTTTTGGACCATTGGAATCTCTTTTGGGGTAGAAGTGACCAGTACAAGAAGGACGGTTTGCACCTATATTGGAAGGGGACTACTATAGTGGCAGGGAGATTTGTTTGAAATGCTCGAGAGGATTTAAACTAGTAAGGTTGGGGGTTGAAGGGTGGGACCCAGGGAGATAGTGAAGAAAGAGATCAATCTGAGACTGTACAGTTGAGAACAGAAGCGAGTCAGACAGTCAGGGTAGGCAGGGACAAGGTAGCACTAATAAATTAAACTGCATTTATTTCAATGCAAGGGGCAGATGAACCATGAAACCATGCTTAGGAACATTGGACTGGGATGTCATAACAATTACAGAAACATGACTCAGGGATGGGCAGGACTGGCAGCTTAATGTTCCAGGATACAAATGCTACAGAGAGGATAGAAAGGGAGGCAAGAGAGGAGGAGCAGTGGCGTTTTTGATAAGGGATAGCATTACAGCTGTGCTGAGGGAGGATATTCCCAGAAATACATCCAGGGAATTTGTTTGGGTGGAACTGAGAAATAAGAAAAGAATGATCACTTTATTGGGACTGTATGATATACCCCTAATAGTCATAGGGAATTTGAGAAACAAACTTGTAAGAAGATCTCAGCTATCTGTAAGAATAATAGGGTGGTTATGGTAGGGGATTTTAACTTTCCAAACATAGATTGGGATTGCCATAGTGTTAAAAGTTTAGATGGAGAGGAATTTGTTAGGTGTATACAAGATAATTTTCTGATTCAGTATGTGGATGAACCTACTAGAGAAGGTGCAAAACATGACCTCCTCTTGGGAAATAAGCAGGGCGGGTGACTGAGCTGTCAGGTGGGGGAGCACTTTGGGACCAGCGACCATAATTCTATTATATTTAAAATATTGATGGAAGAGGATAGACTAGATCAAAAAGTTTAAGTTCTAAATTGGAGAAAGGCCAATTTTGATGGTATTAGGCAAGAACTTTCAAAGCTGATTAGGCGCAGATGTTCGCAGGTAAAGGGACTGTTGGAAAATGAGGAACCTTCAGAAATGAGCTAATGAGAATCCAGAGAAAGTATATTCCTGTTAGGGTGAAAGGAAAGGCTGGATGAGGGAATGCTGGATGACTAAAGAAATTGAGAGTTTGGTTACGAAAAAGATGGAAGAATATGTAAGGTATAGACAGGATAGATCGAGTGAATCCGTAGAAGACTACAAAGGCAGTAGGAGTATACTTAAGAGGCAAATCAGGAGGGCAAAAAGGGTACATGAAATAGCTTTGGCAAGTAGAATTAGGGAGAATCCAAAGGGTTTCTACAAATACATTAAGGACAAAAGGGTAACTAGAGAGAGAATAGGGCCCCTCAAAGATCAGCAAGGATGCAGAAAATGGGGGAGATACTAAATGAGTATTTTGAATCAGTATTTACTGTGGAAAAGGATATGGAAGATATAGAAAGTAGCGAAATAGATGGTGACACCTTGCAAAATGTCCATATTACAAAGGAGGAAGTGCTGGATGTCTTGAAACGTATAAAGGTGGATAAATCCCCAGGACCTGATCAGGTGTACCCTAGAACTCTGTGGGAAGCTAGGGAAGTGATTGCTGGGCCTCTTGCTGAGATATTTGTATAATCGATAGTCACAGGTGAGGTGCTGAAGACTGGTAGTGCCGCTCTTTAAGAAAGGTAGTAAGGACAAGCCAGGGAACTATAGACCAGTGAGCCTGACGTCTGTGTTGGGCAAATTGTTGGAGGGAATCCTGAGGGACAGGATGTACATTTATTTAGAAAGGCAAGGACTGATTAGGGATAGTCAACATGGTTTTGTGCATGGGAAATCATGTTTCACAAACTTGATTGAGTTGTTTGAAGAAGTAACAAAGAGGATTGATGAGGGCAGAGCAGTAGATGTGATCTATATGGGATTCAGTAAGGCATTTGACAAGGTTCGCCATGGGAGACTGATTAGCATGGTTAGATTTCATTGAATACAGGGAGAACTAGCCATGTGGATACAAAACTGGCTCAAAGGTAGAAGATAGAGGGTGGTGGAGGGTTGTTTTTCAGACTGGAGGCCTGTGACCAGTGGAGTGCCACAAGGATGGATTCTGGGTCCTCTATTTTTTGTCATTTACATAAAAGATTTGGATGCAAGCATAAGAGTTTGTAAGTTTGCAGATGACACCAAAATCGGTGGACAGCGAAGAGGATTACCTCAGATTACAATAGGATCTTGACTAGATGGGCCAATGGGCCGAAAAGTGGCAGATGGAGTTTAATTTAGATAAATGCAAGGTGCTGCATTTTGGGAAAGCAAATCTTAGCAGGACTTATACACTTAATGGTAAGGTCCTAGGGAGTGTTGCTGAACAAAGAGACCTTTGAGTGCAGGTTCATAGCTCCTTGAAAGCAGGTAAATAGGATAGTGCAGAAGGCGTTTGGTATGCTTTCTTTTATTGGTACAGGAGTTGGGATGTCATGTTGTGGCTGTACAGGATATTGGTTAGGCCACTGTTGTAATATTGTATGCATTTCTGGTCTCCTTCCTATCGGAAAGATTTTGTGAAACTTGAAAGGGTTCAGAAAAGATTTAGAAGGATGTTGCCAGGGTTGGAGGATTTGAGCAATAGGGAGAGGCTGAACAGGCTGGGGCTGTTTTCTCTGGAGAGTCAGAGGCTGAGGGGTGACCTTATAGAGGTTTACAAAATTATGAGGATTATGGATAGGATAAATAGACAAAATCTTTTCCCTGGTTTGGGGAAGTCCAGAACTAGAGGGCATAGGTTTAGAGTGAGAGGGGAAAGATATAAAAGAGACTTATGGGGCAACTTTTTCACGCAAAGGGAGGAATATGGAATGAGCTGCCAGAGGAAGTGGTGGAAGCTGGTACAATTGCAACATTTAAGAGGCATTTGGATGGGTATATGAACAGGAAAGGTTTGGAGGGATATGGGCTGGGTGCTGGCAGGTGGGACTAGATTGGGTTGGGATCTCTGGCCAGTGTGGATGGGTTGGATCGAAGGGTCTGTTTCCATACTGTACATCTCTATGACTTTATGAATATTTTGAGACCCTAATAAGTATTAATGGCGGATATCTTCAAACTGCTGAGTTTATGATTAGCAGACTAAATAGACCAGCAAGATATTCGATTTACTTTTGGCTTCAGGACAGAAAGTTCAAGCTTTTAGTTAAGAACGATAGGTGCTCAGTTTTGCTTTTCAGGAAAATCAAGTTAGTTCAAGTCACCTCATAGAAGTGATTTCAAGTCTGAGGAACTTCCAATCCAACTTTGGATAGAAATCTTTGAGTTGTTAGAACTGGAAATGTTTAAGCTATCAGACACAAAGTAATTGTAAAGAAAATGTTCTCAACAGTTCATGGGGAATGAAACTGGAAAGCATCAGTTCAGTGAATATTTTTAAAAACTGAGATAAGAGAATCGTCTAATGGGTCTAATGCTTTTCATCATTTATATAATTGATTTGGATATGAGCATAAGAGGCATAGTTAGTAAGTTTGCAGATGACACCAAAATTGGAGGTGTAGTGTACAGCAAAGAAGGTTCCCTCAGATTACAACGGGATCTTGATCAGATGTGCCAATAGACTGAGATGTGGCAGATGGAGTTTAATTTAGATAAATGTGAGGTGCTGCATTTTGGGAAAGCAAATCTTAGCAGAACTTATACACTTAATGGTAAGGTCCTAGGGAGTGTTGCTGAACAAAGAGACCTTGGAGTGCAGGTTCATAGCTCCTTGAAAGTGGAGTTGCAGGTAGATAGGACAGTGAAGTAGGCATTTGGTGTGCTTTCCTTTATTGGTCAGAATATGGAGTATAGGAGTTGGGAGGTTATGTTGCATCTGTACAGGACATTGGTTAGGCCACTGTTGGAATATTGCATGCAGTTATGGTCTCCTTCCTATCGGAAAGATGCTTATGAAACTTGAAAAGGTTCAGAAAAGATTTACAAACATGTTGCCAGGGTTGGAGGATTTGAGCTATGGGGAGGGGTTGAACAGGCTGGTGCTGTTTCCCCTGGAGCGTCAGAGGCTGAGGGCTGACCTTATAGAGGTTTATAAAATCACGAGGGGCATGGATAGGATAAATAGACAAAGTCTTTTCCCTGGGGTGAGGGAACTAGAGGGCACAGGTTTGGGGTGAGAGGGGAAAGATATAAAAGAGACCTCAGGGGCAACTTTTTCATGCAGAGGGTGGTATGTGTGTGGAATGAGCTGCCAGAGGAAGTGGTGTTGCAATTGCAACATTTAAATGGCATCTGGATGGATATATGAATAGGAAGGGTTTGGAAGGATGTGGGCCAGGTGCTGGCAGGTGGGACTAGATTGAGTTGGGATATCTGGTCAGCATGGACAAGTTGGACCTAAGGGCCTGTTTCCGTGCTGTACATCTTTATGACTCTAAGAGTGGTGCTTTTCTGGACTTGATGTCTGGAGTGGGTAGGGTTGGGAAACAGTTGAAATTTTGCTTGTCTTAAAATCTTTCTAACTATCATCCAGAATAAATATATGTAGCTTTATTTTTCAAAAATTCTGTACTTTGTTGTTAAAGATTATCTGCAGCATTGTGTTAATATTTTTCAGTGATGAATCAATAGCAGAAGTTAAACATTATCTATCAAACCAGGTTTTATTCTGTGATGATACTTTCTAATTAACCTGATCAGAGATGTCATTACACATCACTGGAGCAAGTGGGACTTAAACTCAGGCCTGCTGGCTTTGAGGTTTAGACACTGTCACTGCACCACTAGATCTCTTTTCATTCTGGGATATTTCCTGTCCAGAATTACCATCAGCTAGGATCATATAACCATTAAAGTAGAGTCTGAATGAACTCAGCGTTAAATTCAGGTGGTCTTGCTGAGTTTGATTCCCTACGGTGTGGAAACAGGCCCTTCGGCCCAAGAAGTCCACACTGACCCTCCAAAGTGTAACCCACCCAGACCCATTTCCCTCTGACTAACACACTAAAAGCTATGGGCAATTTAGCATGGCCAATTCAGCTGACCTGCACATCTTTTGATTGTGGGAGGAAACCAATAGCATGCGGGTGAAACACAAGCAGACACAGGGAGAATGTGCAAACTCCACACAGACAGTCACCCAAGGCCAGATTGAACCTGTGTCCCTGGTGCTGTGAGGCAGCTGTGTTAACCACTGTACCACCATGCTGTTTGTGTTTCCTACCTCCTCTACCCTTTCACCCTGATGTCACAAATTGGATCTGTTAGAAGTGAGGATGTTGAAGTTCCACATCTGAGTCCTGTCCATTATTTTTGCCTATCAACAACCTTCACAACTCTGCCAAATGTCCAGCCCATTGTCCATATAGATCAGAATACTCTTGATGGACTGCCTGCTGCTGCAAGAAATAAATCATTTGATTACTTAAAATCTTCCCTTGGCATAAATACATTGGACTGAAAAATTGGCCTTTGTGGCCTGTATTCTAAAGAATTAAATTAAATTCAGAATTAAACAGACAATATTTTGACATGTTAGAAGTTTGATATACCATACCAGTGTACGTCTTGTGGAAGTTTTGGGAATATTTCCAATTCAAGAAGCAGAATTGCTAAAGCATTTGATTCTCAGATCGGATTCCTTTCTGTGTCATTATCATCAATAAACCTGCATCTGGTGTCAGAAAAATCCAAAGGGATTTGTTTGGAATCTGTAACTGACTAAAGTGCAAGACTGATTGGTATACCTGTTCAACCAGGATTGGCACACAATTAGTAGGGTTCTGTAAGGAGAAGTAGAATCAAGGTTGTTGACCTTTTAAGGATGAGTGTTATAGTCCTTATGGTAAAAAATTCATGTGCTGCGGTTCAATCAAAATGCTTGTCCGTGGCAAGATTATGGAATGGATTGTATTGGAAAATATCCAATATACTATATAATTTAATTTTATAGAGCCCATTTTTTTTTGAGTCAATATTGTTTGTAAGGCACCCTCCATGCTTCTTGGGAGAATATGCACAGTGAACAAATACAACCAGGAAAAAGAATTTGGGATCAACATTGTTATTGACATGTGACTTTTGTCATTTTTGTTTCAAGTTTGATGTGACAAGTTACTCTATAAAATTTAAATATTGAACTAAATGATGGACAAAATCATCATAATGTTGCCCTAGTGAAATAACTGTGATCTCTACTGATTGGGAGCACCAATTTAAATATTGCAAAATTCCATATGCCTATCATAGCATTAATCCTGGTGCTGTCTTACGTCAGGCTTCCATTCGACTCTGAATGGGTTGAATAATTTCGGAACTACTAAGAGAGAGTATGCAGCACATTGCCAACTATTGCAGCATAAAGCTCTCTGCTGTGAAGGGTGCATTCTCAAACTCATTATAATAAAACCACTCTAAAAACAAGTCAAGTTTGTTTCAGTCTCATGAATCACTATCAGTGTCTTAATGGAAATGAAGTTTTCTGTCATAATATTATGGAGCATGATATACACACGTCTGTATCACAATTGTCACTAATGAAGTTTATATGTCCTCCTAACCTCTATGAGAAGTATCTAAGATCATGAGATCATAGGAAATAGGAAATTCTGTCCGTTGATCCTGCTGCACTGTTTAGTGACTACTTGAATCGTGACCTTTTCTGTCTGTCTTCCATAACACTTGACTCCTCTGTCAAGCAAAAATCTCTCTAATTCATCCTCCATGGCTAGCTTTTCAGAAAGAATTCCAAAGACAAACGGCCCTATGAGAGACAAAATTGCCATTTATTACTTGGTTGGAGGACCCTTTATTTTTAAATCATGCCTTCTAGTTCTAGATTTTCCCCACCTCCTCACAAAGTGATCACCTCTTTTCTTTAAGCTTCAATGAGTATGTGCCTAACCCATTCAGTCTTTCTTCATAAGACAACCCTTGCATTCTAGGAATTCACCTGAGTGAAAGTTCTCTGAACTCTACCAATGTAAATATATCTTTACTTAAGAAAGAAAACCAAAACAAGGTTTGCCATCACCAAGGCCCTGTATAATTGTGAAAAGAATTCCCTAATTTTATATTCCATCCCTAACAGTAAATGCAAACAATCCATTTGCCTTCCTAATTACTTGTTATATCTGATGCTAATCCTTTTTGATTCTTCAAAAATCATACCCAGAACCCTCTATACCACAGCAACCTCTCTATTTAAATAATATTATGCATTTTTAGTCTTTTCCTACATTTCCTCGCATCTTTTTCCATCTGTGAATTGTTTGCCCACATACTTGTATTTTCCTCATAACTTGCTTTCCTATCTATTTTTGTATAGCCAGCAAATTTGGCTACAGTGCAATTGGTCCTTTCATTCAGATCATTGATATACATTGAAAATAATTTGTGCTCCTGCATTGATCTCTCTGACATACCAATTGCTAGTTTGTCAACCTGAAAATGATCAATTTATTCGACTAGATAGCCAATCCTCTTCATAGTAACATGTCACTCCCAACACCCTGAGCTCATGTCTTGTGCAATAACTGTTTGTATGTCAGACCTATCAGTGTTCAATCCCATTAGTTTTCAGAGTATTTTTTCTCTATTGACAGTTTCAATTTCCTCCCTCTCTTTACTTCTTGAGTTTTAGCTATTCATTGGATGCTTTTAGTGCCTTCTTCTGTGAAACAGCTTAAATACTTATTCAAAGTCTCTATTTCTTTGTTTCCCATTATTCATTTCCCAGTCTCACCCTCTAATAGAGCAATGCTTCCTTTAGATTTTCTTTTCCTTATAGATATTTATAGAGGCATTTACTGTCTCTTTTTGTACTTCTTGCTATTCTTTTAGTCATAAATTTTTGTCACAGTAGTTCTTTTTCAGTCGTGGTGGTTCAGAACTGGCTGACACTCTGTCTAGGCTCACACAGAATTACTAACCTCTTGAATGAGATAATGAAAAAACAGGCATGTGGACATTTTCTCCAAAGGCACAATGTGTGAAAAATTTAACAATCCTTAAAGGGACATTTGTATGTCATTGTGTGGTTGAGCTGATCAGAGATCTCTGATGCAGGCAGCACACCAACTTTCTGCTGATTGTTAATTTGCATGATTATTGCATGCAGCTCGCACTAAACATGTTGCCAAAGGCAAAGAGCTGCCTGTCACAGCAGGGGGCCTAAATTTGTGGGAGGCCAGCATCGCATAAAACTAGCCTGTATTTTACTTCAAGGCAGCCTGGTTTTCTTAAAGGGAAGGTGCTTTATAGTTATTGTAGTCTCAGGAAACGTTTATGAAACAAGATTTTGAGCAGGAAGAGGAGAGAATTATAATGGACCAAGGAGTGAGAAGGCACAGATGTCTTGTTGAAGCAGAGGAAATGTGTCATCTTCACAGGAATTCTTCCAGACAAATTTTGCGAAGTCAATGTGATTAGATAGCTGTGGTGATCAATGCTAGTTGTCTAGCTCTGAGAGCATGGAAAAGGGGTGATAAAAAGTTCAGTGACCTCACTCAAGTGGCCTAAGTCATTGAATGTATCTTCAAATGCCATATCCAACCTGTATGCACATACAACTCAAAGTGTCACACTTTCATCATTCACTTACTGAAGCTACATGAATCATAGTCCATACCTAACATTGATAGCCTCAATTCGCATTCACTTACTGTCTCATATCCACTTCTTACAACTTGCACATCATCCAAACAAATTGTGCCTCTCTCACACATTGCATTGTCACTTGCAGAACAAGGTAGTGTGTAAGATGATGAGATGGTACTTAACATGTTAGAGTAGCCATTTCTGAGGTCATGACCGACCTATTAGGATCTCTAGAAGATAATCACGTCTTCAATTTATTTCTTTTATACTCATCCCACAACCTTCACTCATTTATGGGCTGCACATGATGTAAACGTGAAATGCTTATTCCTTATTGCTCCTCGTCATAACTGTATTTTGAGTTTTGCTTTTCAGATATCCACAAACAGTGACCTGGTCTGAACTGTTGGAATAGGTGGAAAAGAGAGAGTCAGTGTTGAAGAAGAAGCACTTTCTCAAGATCTTATTATTGCTGACAGCAGAGCTACAAACTGAAATAACTCCAAGGAGGCTGGTTTCCCATCATCAAGTTGCCCTTTATTTACAAATGAACAATTCTTGACTTTAGCACTGCCTCATTCAAAGTCAGGTAGCAGATTGACACTCATCTTTTTTACATGTCAGTCAGGGCTCCCTGATTGGAACAGATTAACAGTCCCAATCATGGAACTCATATTCTGTGAGATCCAGCTGTCTCACCTCATTACAATCACCACTTCCCTCCCCATCTGAGTCTGCACGCATACACCAGTGCTTTTTAATGAAGAATCTTCAGGGGCATTTTAGCAGTGGGTCAGGTTTTTCCAACTTGACGTCTAGTATAGGTGCTGTGTAATGCACAGGGGCTCACCCCTGTTGTGCCAGGAATGCCTCTTCTTCCAGTGGCAAAGACGTCAACGTGATTGCATCCATCATTTCCATCTCTGCTTCACAGGCCTCATCAAGGTCGGAGAAGGTGATTCCATGGGTTCTGACAGCATTTCTGAATTTTCTGAAAGGCAGCATCTGCTTTGCTCCTGCACCTTTTGCAAATTCACAGCTTTCATATGTCTACATACTTATTCAGGACCAGGAAGGTCAGACTTAATCTGGTGTGGAGTCTTCTAACCCATTAACAACTCTGCTGGTGCTATCCCGGTTGTCGCATGTGGGGTAGTCCTATAATCAAATAAGAAACTTGACAGCATAGTACCTAGTGAGGCGGTAGGCTGTTTCTTCTGACCTTGTATGTTGAATCCCATTCTAATTGAAGGAATAACAAAATCCCCTGCTGGTAAACAATGGCCTGTTATCTGTGACCAATACTTCTGGGACTCTGTATGTTGAAAAAGATGCACACAGTTTTCCTATAGTCGTCCCAGTATTTGATGAATGGACCCTATACACATCCAACCACATTGAGTGGGCATCTACATGACTAACACCATTGAACCCGCGAAAGGACATGCATAGTCAACATGCAACCGAGTTCAAGGTTTACCTTGACCATTTGGCTTTTATTAACAGCGAGATTGAGTTTAAGAGCCGGAGGTTTTGCTGCAGCTGTATAAAACACTGGTTAGACTACACTTGGAATATGGTGTGCAGTTGTGGTCGCCTCATTAGAGGAAGGATGTAGATGCATTAGAGAGGATACGGGGAGATTTACCAGGATGCTGCCTGCATTGGATGGCTTGTCTTATGAAGAGAGGTTGAGTCAGCTTGGGCCTTTCACACTGGATAGAAGAAGGAAGAGAGATGACTTGATTGAGGTGTACAAGATAATGGGAGGCATAGATAGAGTAGATAGCCAGAGACTTTTCCTCAGGGCAGAAATGGCTATTATGAGGGGTCATAATTTTATGGTGATTGGAGGAAGGTATAGGCGAGAAGTCAAAGGTAGGTTCTTTATGCAGAGAGTGGTAGGTGTGTGGGATGGTAGTGGAGTCAGACATTAGGGACATTGAAGTGACTGCTGGACAAACACATGGACGACAGTAAATTGAGGGGTGTGAAGGTTAGGTTGATCTTAGATTAAGATAAATGCTCGGCACAACATTGTGGGTTGAAGGGCCTGTACTGTGCTGTACTCTTCTATGTTCTATTCCCACTGCTGTTGGAAAGCTGCAGGTGGTAATTTTTGACCTTGTTGACACTCAGGGCACTGCCCACCAATGCAACTATGTCTGCATCCAAGCCTGGGTACCATACATAATATTTTGCCAACATCTGGCCCTGGTGGAGGTCAGCCTGTATTTGACTGTGATGTTTGCTTGGGACAATCACTCTTGCTCCCTATAATAATATGCTGTCTTCGACTGTGACTGGTCTCTCTGGATCCAAGAAGGTTTCAGTTCTTACCATGAATGGCCCTTTGGTCTCCCCATTAATAACAGTTGTTTCAGTTTGCAAAGTGCTGGATCTTTGTGTCCAACGTCTGATATTGTCAGCTGTGACTGGGAACATATCCAGAAAATTTAATATCATTACAGACTCTTCAATTTGGCGTACCACCAGTGGTGCATCTGTTAATTGGAGGTGGCGCAATGCATCTGTATTCGCTACTTGGCCACCCGGATGATATTCTAACTATAAGCAATAAATTTTAGAGCCATCTGCAGAATGCAGCCCAAAGGTATGGGTGACACTACCTTGTCCTCTTTAAGCAGGCAAAGTAAGCATTTGTGATTGATGATTATCACAAATTTCCATCCATAAAGGTGGAGCATCCTGACTGCCAATCCTTCTTTTTCTATTTGGCTGTATTTATGCCTTGCATTAGCCAAAGTCCTGGGTGCATATGTTATTAGGTGTTTCTCTCCATTGGGCTACCTATAAACTAATACCACCCTGATGCCATATGGGGAGGCATCCATCCGAATAACAGATCTTTACTGAGATCTTAATGTGCGAACACATTAAAATATATTATCTGAATCTTTACTTCATTGAAAGCTAGGGCTTATTTATGTGAACATTTTGAAGGCTGATGCTTTTTAGGAGTTGATGCAAAGGGGCCAGGATGGACCTGGTTACATAAGAAACTTCCATAATAACATACCAGCCCAAGAAATGACTCCTGCATGGACATGTGAGCCTTGGCACCTTTTTTTAATAGGTATTTTTATTGAGAAAGAAAATTTTTAAGATTCTTTTTACAAAATTACAAAAATAATACAAACGAGTGTATTCCACTTTGCAATATAATAACACCAATATAAAATTAAATTAATAAAAAAAACACCCAGCTAACTACTAATCTATTCTACAAACAACCAAAACATAAAATAGGATATCATACATTACTAACAGTAAACAACAAAGTAATTAAATAACTGGATACATGCTCAAAATAGATTTACATCAAGTCATAATAGAACCCGTACTTATGCGGGATTCCTCCTCCCAGGGACCCCTGAACCAGTCAGAACCATTACCATAGTTAAACAAAAGTCCTGGACAATATGGCCGAAATGTCAGTGTCGATGTAGTTCAAAAAGGGCTGCCATGTTTTATAAAATAATTCCGGTTTTTGGTGCACCACATTCGTGAGCAAGTCAAGGGGGATATATTCCATGACTATCCTGTGCCAGTTTGAAAGTCCTGGGGGGCCTTCGGATACCCAAGTCACTAAAATATTTTTCCTCGCACAAAAGGAGAGGATAATAAATAATTTCTTCCCGTATACATCCAGAGAGGTAAAATTTGGAGAGCCCAAAAGTAAGGGCATTGGTTCCGATCCAATCTCCGTACCCAAAATCTCTGTCAAGGTGTTTGCATCTCTATCCCAATACCTACGGATCTCATGGCATGTCCATAGACAATGCGTGAGAGTGCCAACTTCTATTTTACATTTAGGACAATTTGGGGATGCTCCTGCCTTGAAATTTGCGAGTCGCTCAAGTGCAATGTGAGCCCTCCAGACAATATTTAATTGAGTAGCCTGAGTTCTGTTACAGATAGAGATCTTTCTGGCATTTTCCCAGACATCCTCCCACATTTCTAAAGAGATTTCCAACCCCAATTCTTGATTCCAAGTTTTATATAATCATTCCATGTCCTTCAAGACCCTCTTGTATAGTGAATGATAAAGAGTACTGACCGAGGGCGGCCCCATTGGCCATAGCACTCTCCTTTCCCTATCCGATTTATAAGGATTGACTATCAGTGTGGTCTTCTTTTGTATAAAGTCTCATATTTGAAAATATCGTAAAAGGTCCTTGTTAGGCAGTCCAAACTTCTGGTGCAGCTGCTCAAAGGACACCATAACCTCCCCTCGAACAGGTCTCCCAAGCAGGAGATACCTCTGGACTCCCAAGTTTTAAATGTAGCATCCGTCAGCCCTGGCTGAAATCCCGATGCTCCCACTATGGGGATACAAGGGGAGGTTTTTTGCAGGTTACCCTCATCATATCGCATTATCCTCCAGGCTTTAATTGTATTTAGTAAAAACTGGGTTTTTACAATAGTCCGTAATAACTCTCATCTTGACCATAAATAATAGATTGATGAGGGGACATTGGCTTGAGAGGTCTCAATTTCTAACCAGATTGATTGTGGGTCACAAGAGACCCAATCAGCTACATAAGATAATAAGGAGCTCAACTGGTACCTCCTGAAATCTGAAAAGTCCAGTCCTCCCCTTGCTTGTGGGAGCTGCAGCTTTTCTAATTTGATAAGGGGTCGTCTATGATTCCAAGTAAAGGAGCTGAGCCAGCCATAAAGCTGACGCAACATCTGTCTTGGCAGCATCAAGGGGAGCATTCTCATAGGATATAGAAGACAAGGTAGGATATTCATCTTAACTAAGGCTACTCTGCCTAGCCAGGATATTGGGAGATCTCCCCAGCGTTGAAGGTCCTGCCTTATTTTCTCTAATAAGTGTACGTAATTGGCTTTATATAGCTGGCCAAATATTGGAGTAATAAAAATACCTAAGTACAGCAAACCTTCTAGTGACCACCAAAAGGGAAAGCAAGATCCATCCGGTAAATTGGATATACTGGCAATGCCTCCCAATGGCATGGCCTCCAATTTCATAAAATTGATTTTGTAACCTGAGAACATACCGAATAGATTGACCACTTGAACTAAGCAGGGCACGGATGTCAAAGGATCACTTAAGAAAAGGAGGACATCTTCCGCACAGAGAGTAATTTTGTGCTTGGAGCTGTTATATTAGGTCAGTTCGTATAGCTTCTGCTAGTGGTTCAATCACTAGCATAAATTTAAAAATTGGTGAGAGAGGACATCCCTGGCGACAGCCCCTGCCAACACTAAAACTTTCCGAACTTAAACTGTTGGTGTACACCGCTGCTTTGGGATCATTATATGATACTGAAACCCATTTAGTAAAGACCTCTCCAACACAAACCGTTCCAACGTATAAAAAAGATATGGCCGTTCTACCCGATCAAATGCCTTCTCTGCATCTAGGGAGACAACTAAACCCGATATTTTTCCCTGTTGGCAGGTTTGTATCATATTTAAGACCCTTCTAATGTTATTAGTTGACCTGCAACCCTTTATAAACCCTGTCTGGTCCTCTTTTATAATGAATGGTAAAACCCTCTCCAGTCTTAATGCTAACATTTTTGAAAGAATTTTAAAATCCACATTTAACAAGGATATGGGTCAATATGAAGAGCAATCTTCTGGGGCCTTTCCCTTCTTAAGAATGAGAGAAATATTTGCTTCTCTCAATGAAGGCGGGAGGCAGCCCTGACTTTGTGAGTAATTGTACATATTTATGAGTGGCCTGGCCAGTTCCCCTATAAATTCTTTATAGAACTCAATTTGGAATCCTTCTGGCCCAGGCGCTTTTCCACTCTGAAGCTGTCTAGCTGCGTCCTGTACTTCCTGGGTTATCAAGGGGGCATTCAAGATCAACACATGCTCTGAGGTTAGGCCCGGAAGGGCCAGATTTTTAAAGAAAGACTCCATCTTCCCAGTCCTATCCTCACAGTCCTTCAACTTATACAATTCAAAATAGAACTTTCTAAAGGCTGTGTTGATCATTTTACGATCACAAATCAGGGTACCAGCACTTTCTCTAATGGACGTAATGGCTTGGGGAGCCTTTTAGTTTCTGGGAAGGTACGCTAGATACCTGGCAGGCTTGTCACCATATTCAAATAATCTCTGCTTCGCGAATAATATTTCCCTCTTTGCTGTTTGAGTAAGTGTGGTATTCAAGGCTGCCCTAAGGGCTGTGATCCTCTGTAGCTTAGCAATCAACATATGCAATTTCAGCTGCCTTCAGGTGAGCCTCAAGTAGGCACTGTTGCTCTCCCTTTTGTCTTTTCTGGGTCGCAGAATATGAGGTGACCAAGCCTCGCGCATATGCCTTAGTGGTCTCCCACATCATTGAAGGGTTACTAACCGTACCTGAGTTAATATCCCAGAAGGTTTTGAATTCCTGCAAAAAATATTTTATAAATTTGCTATCCTTCAATAAGAAAGGACCCATACGCCAATGTCGGGGGCCTATCCCATCATCCCTAGTCTTGACTTCCATATATGCTGCGGCATGATCAGAAATAATTATATTACCTATTTTACAAGACAGTATCAAATTGAAAAGGGTCGAGGGGGCAAAAAACATATCTGGTATGGCACTTGTGTGGGTTAGAATAGAAAGTAAAGTCCCTGCCCTGGGGATGAAGACACCTCCACACATCTACTATTCCTAGCTCCTTGTTCAGATCCGCCAGTTGCCTAGGTCTCAGAGATATACCCGCAGTGCTCCTAGGTATCCTATCCATCTCTAGGTCAATAATACAATTAAAATCTCCCCCAATAATTGTATGGCGGAGCCCGAAAGCCATTAACTTAGAGAACGCTTCCATTACAAATTTAAAAGGGTGTGCTGGATGACAATAAAAATTCAAAATCCCGTATTCCTCTCAATATATTAGGGCTTTGGTCAATATATACTGTCCAGACTCATCTTTTATCTGGCTTAATATTTGGAAAGGAAGATTCTTCCGAATAAGAATGGCTACTCCCCTACCTTTTGAGCTGAAAGATGAAATGATCACCTGACCAAACCCACCCTGTTGTAGCTTTGAATGTTCCTTATCAAGCAGATGTGTCTCCTGTAAGAGAGCTACATCAACCCTTTTTAAGACTTGATAATATCTTTTTCCTTTTGATTGGCAAGTGACTCCCCTTGACATTCCAGAAGCACCACCTAAGCGAACGGCTAGCCATGATTGTCCAGGCAGGCCCAAGATCCCCCAAGTGGAAGAACCCCACCCAAAAGACATTGAATAAAGACCGTAGAAAATTCACATATTAAAAAACTCTTTAAAATATTTAAATCAACACAATTAAAAAGTACTCCTAAGTAAAAATAACACAAAACATATTTGAAAGGAGAGTTTCCCCCTTGCTCCCAGGAGGCAATACTACCTACCAATAACCCCACCATAACCTTTCCCAGCTAGGGCCCTGCCCTCGGCCCAAGCATTACAGAATTAAGTAAATAAATTCAAGTGTCTTATAAAACAGGAGTTAAAAGTAAGTGAACCCCCCCCCCCCCTCCCCACACACACACATACCATCACGTTTAATAAAAACAATACAAAATATAAAGTTACAAAATTACAATGCCAGCAAATATTAGGCAACTAAATAAGAAGAAAAAAAAGAAAACCCCACTCTAGAAAAAAACCTCCCCCACAGATAATCAGATAAGCTGCACGAGCTATAAAAAAGGAAACCAAAGAAAGAGTAAAGAACAAGCCCCCCACCCCTCATCCCCAGGGAAAGATGGGCAAAAGAGAGTTGGAGAAAGAAAGAAGGGTAAACAAAGGGGGGACAAAATAAAGTCATTATCCATACAGTTCAGGTTCGAGTCTATTTGAGAGCATCCAAGAATTCTTTTACTTTCTCCAGTGATCCAAAGTTATATTCGGATCCTCCATGGCTGAAGCGCAGCATATCCGGATATCGCATGGAATATTGAATATTTAAGTCTCTCAAATGCTTCTTCACCTCATCGAATGCCTTCCTCTTGCGGACCACGACTGAAGAAAAGTCCTGAAATAGCATTATCTTGGAGCCCTTGTACATTATGGCCTGGGGATCCTTCCCCATGACACTGGAGGCCTCTAGGAGCATTTGTTTTTCCTTATAACATTGAAGTCGGACTAGAACCGGGCAGGGGCGCTGGTCTGACCCGGGTCTGCGCATAGCAACTCGGTGGGCCCGCTCCACCCACACCCATTCCAGCTCCGACTCCAACTTCAATAATTGTGGAAGCCATTGCTCCAAGAAATCCACAAGCTGGCCTTCTGCCTCCCGTTCGGGAAGGCCCAGCAACCGAATATTTGTCCGACAACCTCGATTCTTGAGGTCGTCAATGTACTCCTCCAGGGTCCGGAATCACCGCTCCAGAGCCCGGACCTGACCCACAGATGACTTAGCAGCAGTCTCCAAGGCCATGGCCCATTGCTCCACCTCTCTGACACGCTGCTCAAGTTTTTCGATCTCTCAGTCACGATTCTGCAGCATGACCAAGATTGACTCCCTCCTGAACCGGGCCTCCTCGATTGACGTGTCTTCTCCTGGAGTTTGACGATCTCGGAGATCAGGCTCGACTCTACAGGTAAGTGCCCCAAGGCGGCCGCGGATGTCCCTGCTGCTGTGGGAGGGGGTGGGGGAGGGGTCCTGCCTGTTGCGAGCTGCGGGAGTTTTTGCCCTTAGTCATTTTTAAAAAAGCACCAAACTGTTAAACTTTGATGCAGAATGACTAAGAGTGCTGGGCAAAAGCTATCCTGAATGGTTTAAAAGGTGAGGTGAAGGTGGGCACCCCACTTTGCTCAAGTCTTAGGCAGAGCACTGCAGACTCAGACCTACTGGGTCGCCGTCATTTTGGATCTCCCCCAGCCGGGGCACCTTTGATTGCCTTCTCTTTATCTTTCAACAGTTGTAACCCAGTCTTGTCGACTCTATAGCCCATGTAGGTTACTCAGAGGGAGCCTGGAACATACATGCCTGCCGTACAAAAATACCTTAGGACCGTATCCAAGTTCTCGAAGTGTTTCTTATTAGTTTTCCCTGTTTTTAGGCCGTAATCTAGGGAAATGGCGACCTGAGGTAGACCTTGCAAACAGGCTGACAATACCTCATATGGCTGCCTCATCTATTGGTGCAAGTCCTTTTGGGTATAAATTGTATCATACTTCTGGGAATCCTGGTTTAAACACAATTGCAAGAAAGCATGGCTCATGTCCAGCTTTGTTAAGAACAGAACTCCAACCAACTCAACCCCCCGCCTTCCCCATACAACACAGATTTTTGTGTAAATCCTGCAGCTGAAGTGTTGGGTATTTATCCCGCAAGGTGCAAGGTGTCCTTTCTTCTACTGATAGTCCCTAGACATTCTTGGAAGACTTCTGGGTGTTTAATTAGGACTTCATACATTTTCTAATTGAAAAACATTGAGCCAAGATAAGTGAATGTCTCTCAACCAATTTGCCCTATCAAGCTGGGGCCCAAGCCTTTTACTACAATCATTGGTAACTGAACTAGCTGCTTTTCACAAAAGAACAGAACCAAAATTGTCCCCTTAATCTATAAAGGCTCTCTGGCTTAGGTCCTCAGCCTAGCCAAGCAAGGTTATGAACTGGAATCCAGATTGAATTTTGGTAAAAACTGGTTCTGTGATCACTGATCAAATATCCCTTAGGGAAAGAAACAGCCATTCTTATCTGGTCAGTCCTACATTTGACTCCAGACCCACAGTAATATAGTTGACTATTAACAACCCTCTGGGCAATTAGTGATGAGCAATAAATGCTGGCCTCACCAGCAATGCCCTGATTCCATGAATGAGTAAAAAATGTTATAGCACTGTTGGTATTGACCTCCATTAGAACGGGATGACCATTTAACCAGATGTTTGTCTTGATTGGTTCTGCTTTTGATGTTGTTAAGTAATTTAACTGTTCCAAGCCAGATGCAAGTGGACATTCCAGAGTATGAATTCATCTGGATACCTGCCAATGGGTTATCTTACTCAACTTAGGTAGGACTCTTTTGCTATCTTGAGTCCACATATCAGCAACAACTACGATGGCTTGACATTCAAGACCCTGAAGAAAACTTTAACCATTTGACTGACGCTTGGCTTTGTTTTGGGTTTTGCTGTGGGCCGACTTGAAATCCCTTTGATCAGGATATGTCCTAAATGAGCCTGGTGAGGGTGTCCTCTGCAACTCTCATGTTCCATTTGGTGCATTTTTCAATGTTAAAGACAGTTGTGGCGCCTGTTTTAAGTCCAGGTGGGCTTCAGATAGTTGGTGTTTTTGCATAGTTAAATCCCTTTAGCAGATGGCCTTGAAGCAGCTCGTTAAAGGTTAAATTAAAGTCACGGGCTTTTGCCAGTCATCTTAACCTAGTCAAAAATCCCTATACAGATTCTGCTGGTTCTTAAATTGCCAAGTAAAAGCAATAGCATCTCAGAATTAGAGGAGGCTTGGTGGCACGGTGGCACAGTGATTAGCACTGCTGCCTCACAGCACCAGAGACCCGGGTTCAATTCCCGCCTCAGGCGACTGTCTGTGTGGAGTTTGCACGTTCTCCCCGTGTCTGCGTGGGTTTCCTCCGGGTGCTCCGGTTTCCTCCCACAGTCTAAAGATGTGCAGGTCAGGTGAATTGGCCATGCTAAATTGCCCATGGTGTTAGGTAAGGGGTAAATGTAGGGGTATGGGTGGGTTACGCTTCGGCGGGTCGGTGTGGACTTGTTGGGCCGAAGGGCCTGTTTCCACACTGTAATGTAATGTAATCTAATCTAATCATAATGTTCCTTAACTATGTCATAAATGCTTGAAAAGTTTTAGTATCTGGTACCTCAGAAAGTTAGGCTCCTAATGACATAAGAAGCTGCAGCTTCACAAGTTGTCAGGAGAATTACTTGTTTTTCCTCTACCACAATGTTGTTTGCCTTAAAAAAGTATTGCCATCTTTCCACATACCTAGTCCAATCCTCAGTGGCCGGGTCAAATAAATCAAACTTCCCAAACAAAGGCATGACTTAAGAAATGCTCACCCAACTCAAAAATGACTTCTGTGAGCAAATTTCTTTAGGATTGTGCTTCACTCACATTGTCACTGAAATATCCCATCACCAAGTCACCCTTTATTTCCACATGAACAGGCCTTGACTTTAGCACTGCCTCATTCAGAGTCAGGTACCAGAGTGTTGGTATCTCTGACACTCACTCTTTTTACATTGTCAGCCAGGACTCCCTGATTACCAGCTTAACAGCCCTGGTTAGGGAATTCATGTTCAACGAGGTCCAGTGGACTGACCTTGTTACAATCACTACACAAACCATTTACACTTAAAAGTATAGTAGAATTTGAATTTGCATCAGATGACACCCTGATCACAAATGAACCACTACTTGGGAAGGGGGTAAAGGAAGTGCAGTTGTCAGCTTGGCTGATAGCACAATTGCAACAATTCTGCTAAAGAAGACTTGTGCATCTGCACACAATGAAATACTTTGGAACATTGGCAGACTTGCTCGCAAACCTGTGTGAGTATAGAGGAGTTCAGCACCAAATTTACATAGGATTTTTCACACAGTTTCAATATCATTCTTTCCAGCATGGAAGTGGTAACAAATCCATTTGAGTGCGTAACCATGGTGCTGAATTCTAATATGGAAGTCACCGATGTTTAGATGCTAGGAGAAAGTGAGGACTGCAGATGCTGGAGATCAGAGACGAGCATGGCCATAAGGCAGGAAAAGCACGGCAGGTCAGGCAGCATCCGAGGATCAGGAGAATCGTTGTTTCGGGCATAAGCCCTTCTCAGGAATAAGCCTCAATCCAGATGAAGGGCTTTTAATCATGTGCTTTTCCAGCACCATACTCTCGACCCATGTTTGGATGCTATACTGGAAGCTTATTCTTTTAACATGCAAGGCCAGCTTTCTATCACGCAAGCTCAACTTGCACTTTTGTTGCCATAATAGCTCCACATAATTTGTCCATACGTGATTATGTTATTCACCAGATTACTTGCATTACTGAGATGGTGTTCTGGGGGAGTGGCAGCGGCTCTGTGAGCAGAAGCCTGCTGTCTGTTAAGATG
Organism: Chiloscyllium plagiosum; assembly: GCF_037043375.1. Taxonomy (NCBI): domain Eukaryota; kingdom Metazoa; phylum Chordata; class Chondrichthyes; order Orectolobiformes; family Hemiscylliidae; genus Chiloscyllium; species Chiloscyllium plagiosum. The sequence continues at coordinate 38,642,498 of NW_028270183.1, forward strand.
GCAACAATTGTCCGCCCTTCTTTGCCACTCTGTTAGTGCCTTTTCTGTTACCTACCAGCCAGCCAAACTGCTGACTCCCAACCAAGTCCTCGAGAAATTTAGATTAGATTAGGTTAAATTTAGATTAGATTCCCTACAGTGCGGAAACAGGCCCTTCGGCCCAACAAGCCCACACTGAAGAGTAACCCACCCAACCCATTTCCCTCTGACTAATGCATGTAGCACTATGGGCAATTTACCATGGCTAATTCACCTGACCTGCACATCTTTGGACTATGGGAGGAAACCGGAGCACCCGGAGGAAACCCAAGCAGACACGGGGAGAATATGCAAACTCCACACAGACAGTCACCCAAGGCTGAGAATCGAACCTGAGCCACTGCGCATTCTGCATCCATGTTGGGAGTTGGCTGGTCTGTGCACAATCCTCGGTCAGGACAGAGTCTTTTAGCAACAGGACCTCCTGTGGACTTCTGCAACTTTAAAGAGCTCTGGAAAATCATCAAAGGTTCAGAACCAATAGTCGAAATTAAGAAGTAAGCAGTTGATGATTCCTTTAAATTGCATGGGTGGGGGTTCCTTTCTGATGTTGCATATTTGGGACAGCATTGACTGGAGCATTGATCTTTAGGATGACAACACTGGTACCAGACTAATTGGTATTATGAGAAAGTGAGGACTATTATGATTTGCTCAGTTTGCACAGTTCCAATAGACACTCATGCTACCATCCTCATCAAATTGCATACTGATGACAGAAGTGTGCATGCATACTGTGAAGATTATTTTGAGTCAAAATAGATCTGTTAATTGCAAAAATGTGGACTACCTGTTTCATGAATAGTTTACAAAATTTTAAAAGGATCATGTGTTTTCATAAGTTGTTTTCATGTGCAGTGATTATTTCAAATGGTGAGGTCAGAAGAATCAATTTCCTAAGTGCAGAACTAAAGTGGCATCCAGGTATTTTCTTCTTTTGCCGAGTTGCTTGCTAGCAAAGGCTCTATAACTGCATATCTGCATATACACATAAAACGTTTAACATGATACAGTGTTCCAAGGAGGTTCAGAGGAGTGTTATCCCAGTGACATGGATTGCAGCATGTAAACATGCTAGTTGATCCATTGAGAAAATGCAAGTTGTCTACAAGAGCAATCCAACTGGTCCCATGCCATTGCCTTGTAGCCTTGCATGCCCCCAAGCCCCTAAATGCTTATTTAATTCAATATTCTTGAAAACTGTAATTGAACCTACCTGCACATTCGTTTCAGTATATTTCAGAGCATAACAACTTTATAAAAAATAGTTTTCCTCTATTGCCTTTGGGTTTTCCAGTTGCCTTAAATCTGTAAATTTATTCTTTATTAATGAGAACAGATTCTATCTACTGTGCCTAGACTATTCAATGCTTACTTGAACATTTTTGCTTTAATGACTTAAGTCATTCCCCCCTCCATCCTGTGGTTGCACCTAATTTGCACACTCCAACAGTAAAGTGTTAGGGACCAGATAGTCTCTCCTTTTGATCATGATTGATAGATAAATATTGTCACGACAATGGAGATCGCTCCCTCATTGTCCTTTGAAATAATGTTATGGGATCTTTTGTCTATCAGGAAGGGCAGATTGGGCTTCAGCTTAACATCTTATTTGAAAGATGGCATTTGGCAGATCACAAGACCTAGTAGCTGAAGTAGATATTTGCCCATTGAGTGCCCATGTTCCATCATTCAATGAGATTTTATAACCCTTTACTCCATTTTCCTGCCCTATGCCGATAGCCATGGATTAATGATTCGTAATAAGTCTCTCTCAGGCTTAAATATATTTAATGACCCAGCTTCGACAGCCATTTGAAGTAAAGAATTTTACAGATTCCCACTGTCAGAGAGAAAAAAATCCTCCTCATTTCTGTCTTAAATGGATTTTCCTTCCTATAAGATTGTGTCCTCTGGTCCTAAATTCTCCCATAAGGGGCAATAACCTTTTTGCACTGACACTGTTAAGCCCTAAGAATATTGTTTTGGAAAGTGTCCTCTCATTCTTCTAAATTCCAATGTGTATAAGCCCAGCCGACTCAACCTTACCTCATAAAAAAATTCCCTCCATACCTGGAATTAACTTAGTAAGTCTCCTTTGTGTTGCCTCCTTATTTTCTAAACTGAGAAAGGCTTTGGAAATCTGAAGCACAAAGGCACTTGAAAGTTCTAGTTCAGAATTTTCTTAAGGTTGACGCGCAGGTTCAGTTGGCAGTTAGGAAAGCATATGCAATGTTAACATTCATTTCAAGAAGGCTAGAATACAATGGCAAAAATGTATTGCTGAAGCTGTATAAGGCTTTAGTCAGACCACATTTGGAATATTGTGAGCAGTTTTGGGACCTGTTTCTAAGGAAGCATATGCTGGCATTAGACGGGGCTCAGAGGATATTTACTGGAATGATCCCAGGGATGAAGGGCTTGTTATATGAGGAGCATATGAAGACACTGCGACTCTACTCAATGGAGTTTAGAAGGATGAAGGGGCAATCTGATTGAAACATACAAAATACTGAGATGCCTGGATAGCGTGAATGTGAAGAAGATATTTTCACTATTAAGAGAGACTAAGACCTGAGGACACAGCCTCAGAGTGAAAGAATGTCCTTTTGGAACTGAGAAGAGGAGGAATTTCTTTGGTCAGAGGATGGTTAATTTGTGAAACTCATAGCTGCAGAGGACTATGGAGGCCCAGTTATTGAGTGTGTTTAAGACGTAAATAGGTTCTTGATTGGTAAGAGGACCAAAGTTATGTTACAGCTGTATAAAACTTTAGTTAGGCCACATTTGGAATATTGCATGCAGTTCTGGTTCCACACTACCAGAAGATGTGAATGTTTTGGAGAGTGTGCTGAGAAAGTTTACCAGAATGTTCTCTGGTCTGGAAGATTTTAGGTATGAGGAGAGATTGGATAAACTCATATTGTTTTCACTGGGAAGACAGAGGCCAAGGGGTAACCTGATAGAGACCGACATGTTATGAGGGACATAGAAAGGGTGGATAGTCAGAGGCTTTTTCCCAGTGTCAAAAGGTCAACTGCAAGAGGGCACAGGTTCAAGGTGAGGGGGGGAAATTTAAGGAAGAAGTGTAAGGAAAATCTTTATACAGAGGGTGGTGGGTGTCTGGAAAACACTGCCACTAGAGGTGGTGGAAGCAGGCACATTAGTAACGTTTAAGGCATATCTTGATAGACACATGAACGGGAGGCAAACAGAGAGTCTAAATAAGTAGCAGGTCGAAATAAGGATTAGGAATTGAAAATCTTGGTGGGTCAAAGGGCCGGTTCCTATATTGTATTGTTCTTTGTTCCAGGGAAAAGGCAGAAGAATGGTTAAGAAACATATCGGCCATGATTGAATGGAAGAACACACTTGATGGACCGAATGGCTTACATTTCCTCCTATGTCTTATGGTCTTATGATCCTGTGGCACTCCATTAGTTGCAGGTTGCCATCCTGAAAATGTTCCCTTCTTCCCAACTCTCTGACTTTTATTATTTAGTCAACTTCTATCGATGTTCATGTATTACCTGCAACACCACAAACTCTTATTATACAGCCTTATGTACTGTATGTTATCAAATGTTTTTTGGAAATCCAAATATGTTACATCCATTGCTTAATTTACCCTGCTTCTTACCTCCTTATATCTACCCCACTTGTTACCTCTTCAAAGAACTAAAATAAGTTAGTCAGGTACTCAGTCCCCAGTGCAGCACCCCCTCTTTATTGCACCAGAGTATCAACCTGGATTATTGTGCTGAAGTTCTAGAGTGGGATTTGAACTCTGAACCCTCTGACTGAAGAATTGAGAGTGCTACCACCCAAGCCTGTCATTATGAGGAGCTATTGTAGGTCAGCAAACAGGTGGGATTTAGTGTGGATTAAATAATTTACAAAGATTCTGAACCAATGTGTCATGACTTGAATGGAGTAGTTAATACAGGAAAGACAAGCCAGTGCTGAATAAGAATATAAAAGAATTTGAAGTCCAGAACCAATATCTGGTTTAATATCAGTTAATTTTTCCTAGCTTCAGGATAATGGATTATTTAAATTGCATCCTTGGTTAAGGGCAACGTTATCTATTTATTAAGAAATTAAGGAACAAGGGCATATGTCCAAGTTAGTATGAGTTGGAAGGGAGGTTTGGAAAAGCTGGTGTTCCCATTGCATTTCACTTTATTTCATTGATGGTAGAAGTTGTTGGTTGAGTTTTTGTTATTTGTTAATGAGATATGAGTTTTTTTTGGCTAATCAGCATTTATTGCTCATTTCTGTTGCTGTGCTGTATTATTCTATGTTCTACTTACCCTTGAAGATGATGGGTGAGCTACCTTCTTAAACCACTGGAATCCTTGAGTTGTAACAGCACTCAGAGATCACGATAGATCACAGACCACACGACAGATCACAGACCACACGATAATGTGTGGCTTGGAGGAGAACTGCAGGTGGTTATGTTCCCATGTATTCCTCATCTGACTAGGTGGTAAAGGTCACAAGTTTGGATGGTAATGTTGAAGGAGCCTTAGTGACTTGGTGCAGTGTATCTTGTAGATTGTACACATACTGCCATTTTGCATCACTGATAGAAAATGAAAATATGGCAGGTGGTAGATGTTGTGCAAATCAAACTGGATGATGTCAAGCAGTTGGAATTGCACTCATCCAGGTAAATCACAGTCCTGACTTGTGCATTGTGGGTGGTGGACACACATTAGATGACAGGAGACAAGTTGCTCACAGAATTCCAGTTCTCTGACCTACTTTTGTATCTGCAGTATTTATTTACGTCGCAGGTCCATTTTGGTTTTTTGGTCACTGACCAGGATGTTGATAGTGGGGAATTAAATAATGGTAATGCTATTGAATTTTCTCTTATTGGAGGTAGACATTGCCTGGTATTTGTTCGGCATAAATGCTACCTTGCCACTTACTAGCAAGCCTTGGTTTGTCCAGATCTTGTTGCATATGGACATAGTCTGTTTCAGTATCTAACAAGTTGGGCGTAGAATATCACCCAGAGGAATTCCTACAGTGGTTACCTGGAACTGAGGTGCCTGACCTCCAATAACCACAACTGTCGTCTTCTGTACTAATTATTACTCCATACTCCAATTTCATTGAGTAGAAAGTGAGGACTGCAGATGCTGGAGATCAGATCGAGAGTGTGGTGCTGGAAAAGCACAGAGAGTCAGGCAACATCAGAGGAGCAGGAGAATTGACATTTTGGGCATAAGCCTTTCATCAGGAATAAGCCTCTCATCAGGAATAAGCCTCATTCCTGATGAAGGGTTTATGCCCAAAATGGCGATTCTTCTGCTTTTCGGATGCTGCCTGACCTGCTGTGCTTTTCCAGTACCACACTCTCGACTCCACTTTCATTGATTCCAGTTTTGTTAGGAACCCTTGGTGACACACTTGGACAAATAATGTTTTCCTGTCACTTCTGTCTTACTTCTGGAGTTTGGCTCTTTGTTTGGACCAAGATTGTGTCAAGCTCAGGAGCTTAATGTCCTGATGTGACACAAGCTGATCAAAACAAACTGATCTGTCTGGTTGATTTTGAAATTCTTCAGTGTTATTGAATGTCCATCCATCTATGTACCAACCTTGCTGAATCATGCAGGTGATGGAGAGGTTTAAGATGTGAACCATTCCACATTTATTCTCTGACCTGCTTTTGTGACCAGGTGTGCAGTGGGTATCCAGTTAGACTTTTGGTCAGGGTGCTTCACAAATAAATGTTAAGGACAGGAGTCTTGACAATGGTGCCATTAAAAATTGTGGATAATTATATTCTAACTTAATGTATTATCCCATCTTTCTTCATCAAGATAAATGGAAAGTGTTTAGTTATGAATGTTCTTTTGACCTCACCAACGTTTAAAATGCATCAGATTTTTACAAAACATGTATGTGAACTTTTGATGTTGATTTTCTTTTCATCATGGGTTACAGAATCATCCCTGTGCCCTATAATCCTTATGTGGTTGCTTAGTAACAGACTTTCATCAAAAAAGCTTAATTAGTCTCGTAGCTTTACAGAAATTGAGTTACTACAAGCTGTAAATATAACTGACTGTGCATATTTGTGGCCTACCTCTTTTGTACAGTAATTTGCAACTTACTTATTACTCTGATAAGTGAACCCTTCTAGTCATTGTTTCTGCTGTACATTTCTAAAATATCTCCCCATAATTGTTTATTTGAGCAATGGGACTATCGAGTGTGGTATTGAGTCCAAAAGTAGGAAGACCTCAGGATCAAACCCTGATGTCATGGATCAGTTGATCTCAGTTGGTGCATCTGTTTCGCATGTTACAGTTGTCCTTTGTAACAAGATGAGAAGATTCTGCGAGGTACCAAATTCCTCTTGATCCATATAAATCTGCATCATTGGCATAAATTGTGACTTTTGATCCAAAATCTTTTATCCTCTGAAAGCATCCCTTTGCACATACCATTTTTATTTTTTAAATTATTTTTCTTCATTGGAAAGTCTTTAATCAATAACTTCTAGTTGTATTGATGTTATGTGCCGTTGTGCACTGATGATTTTATTAATCATGATTGTTTTCTGTAGTGTTTATTGTTGGAGCATTACATTGTGTTGCATGAAATTTAATTTATCTTTTATATTCTGACCAGTCAAGACAGGCCTAAGATCCTAGGAGCTATTTTTTTCTTTTCTCTCTCTCCATTTGTAGTTATTTTAATTAACCTATTGGATATGCTTATGACATGCTATCACAGGACCATAAGTCCCTCAGGAAAACTAAGGGTTTGCTGCAGTTTGGACATTACTGCATTTCTCACTGAGTCCTTGAAATAGATTATTGATTGCAAATTGAATGCTGACTGAAACTCATAATTTGTAAAAGAGAGAAATTATGAGCCTATTCACAAAATATGTTTAATGTGAGCTTGCCATGATGAACAAGATATAATTTTATTGTGGAAAGCCTGGGTGGGCTTATTCTTCTCACCGTTTTTAAAGAAAACTTGAAGTTATACATTATCTTTTTATTGCAGAAATGTCTCTGAAAATCATCCCAAAATTTTGTTATATTTAGAGTACTGTATTTGCTGCTCCTAGAATGGTGTTGTCTGTATTCGGAAGAACAAACACTAGTTTAGTTTGAAAGCATGACCCTGAGCTTCCAGTTGCCTTCATTTTAATTGTCCACCTTGGGCCACTGTGATCTTTCTTTCTGATGAAGCGTAATGCAAGCTTGAGGAACAGTAGCCATCTTTCAGTAAGTTAAAAATCACACAACACCAGGTTATAGTCCAACAGGTTTAATTGTAAGCACACTAGTTTTCGTAGCGCCGCTCCTTCGTCAGGTGGTTGTGGAGGGCACAATTGTCAGACACAGAATTTATAGCAAAAGTTTACAGTGTGATGTAACTGAAATTATACATTGAATAATACCTTAATTGTTTGTTGAGGCTTTCATCTGTTAGAATACTATGATAGTTTCACATCTTTCATGTGTAAATCACAAAGCCTTTTTTTTAAAAGTTGCATTCTCCGGTTAACTGTAACAATGGGTGTTAGCTAGACAATATATTGAAGGTGTTAGCCCCCTGTGTTCTCTGTCTTTGCCATAATGTTTCAACTGATTGTAAACTAAAAAGTGAGATAACAGAGTTTTACATGAATTCATGCAGTTTTTGAGCAAAGTACAATGTAACTCTGCAAGTCCAAATTCATCCAACAAATGTATATGTATGTGTGTGCATGTCGGTCTTTGTGTGTGTGTGTCTGTCTGTCTGTCTGTGTGTTTGGGATGGGGGATTGTGAGTGAGAGAGAGAGTGTGTGTGTGTGTGTGTGTGTGTGTAGAGTGTCTTAAGTCTGTGAGGGGGTGCATGTGGGAGTGCGTGTGTCTGTAGGTGTGTGTGTGTGTCTGGGATGGGGGGTTGTGAGTGTCTGTGAGAGAGAGTGTATATGTGTGTGTGTGAGTGTAGAGTGGTCTAAGTCTCTGGGAGGATGTATGTGTGAGTGTGGGAGTGGGAGTGTCTGTAAGGGTGTGTGTGAGTGTCTGTGTACATGTGTGTCTGTGCATATGTGTGTGTATAGGAGTGCCTGTGTGTGTATGTATGAGTGTCTGTGTGTGTGTGTGTATAGTGCAATGGTGGTCATCTGTAGTGTGACATGAACCCAAGGTCCCGGTTGAGGCCCTCCCTATGGGTACGGAACTTAGCTATCAGCCTCTGCTCGGCCACTTTTCGCTGCTGACACCGCACCTCTCACAATCTCCTCAATCATCTTTCAGTAAGGCATTTTATAACCTTCTGTATGATACATTGAGTTTTGTAAATTTAGATGGTATTATCCACTTTCATTTTGTTTTGTTGGTCTGTTTTATTTTACTCTTTTTCTCATATTAATTTTATTCTTTTGGGTGGCTTTCAGGACCTATCACTTCTCTAGAAAAATCTCTTACCACTCCTTTTGACTTGGACCAAAAAAGCTGTTGTCATTTAAGCTGTTCTGCCTTCCACCCTATCGCACAACTTAGAACATAGAACAATACAGCGCAGAACGGGCCCTTTGGTCCTCAATGTTGCGCTGACCTGTGAACTATTCTCAGCTCGTCCCCCTACACTATCCCACCATCATCCATGTGCTTATCCAAGTTTTGTTTAAATCTCCCCAATGTGGCTGAGTTAACTACATTGGCAGGTAGGGCATTCCGTGCCCATACCACTCTCTAAGTACCTGCCTCTGACATCTGTCTTAAAACTATCACCCCTCAATTTGTAGTTATGCCCCCTCATACAAGCTGACTTCATCATCCTAAGAAAAAGACTTTCACTGTCTACCCTATCTAATCCTCTGATCATCTTGTATTTCTCTATCAATTCCGCCCTTAGCCGCCATATTTCCAATGAGAACAGACCCAAGTCTCTCAGCCTTTCCTCATAAGAGCTTTCCTCCAGACCAGGCAACATCCTGGTAAATCTCCTCTGCACCTTTTCCAATGCTTCCACATCCTTCCCGAAATATGGCGACCAGAACTGTACACAATATTCCAAGTGTGGCTGCACTAACATTTTGTATACTTGCAGCATGATATTGTGGCTCCGGAACTCACTCCCTCTTCCAATGAAACCTAACACACCGTATGCCTTCTTAACAGCACTATCAACCTGGGTGGCAACTTTCAGGGATCTGTGTACTCCAAGATCCCTCTGCACATCCACACTACCAAGAATCTTCCCATTGACCCAGTACTCTGCCTTCCTGTTATTCTTCCCAAAGTGCATCACCTCATATTTAGCTGCATTGAACTCCATTTAGAGTCATAGAGATGTACAGCATGGAAACAGACCCTTTGGTCCAACCTGTCAATGCCGACCAGATGTCCCAACCCAATCTAGTCCCACCTGCCAGCACCTGGCCCATATACCTCCAAACCCTTCCTATTCATATACCCATCCAAATGCCTCTTAAATGTTGCAATTGTACCAGCCTCCACCACTTCCTCGGGCAGCTCATTCCATACACGTACCACCCTCTGCATGAAAAAGTTGCCCCTTAGGTCTCTTTTATATCTTTCCCCCTCACCCTAAACCTATGCCCTCTAGTTCTGGACTCCCTGACCCCAGGGAAAAGTCTTTGTCTATTTATCCTATCCATGCCCCTCATAATTTTGTAAGCCTCTATAAGGTCACCCCTCAGCCTCCAACGCTCCAGGGAAAACAGTCCCAGCTTGTACAGCCTCTCCCTGTAGCTCAAATCCTCCAACCCTGGCAACATCCTTGTAAATCTTTTCTGAACCTTTTCAAGTTTCACAACGTCTTTCCGATAGGAAGGAGACCAGAATTGCACACAATATTCCAACAGTGGCCTAACCAGTGTCCTGTACAGCCGCAACATGACCTCCCAACTCCTGTACTCAATACTCTGACCAATAAAGGAAAGCATACCAAACGCCTTCTTCACTAACCTATCTACTTGCGACTCCACTTTCAAAGAGCTATGAACCTGCACTCCAAGGTCTCTTTGTTCAGCAACACTCCCTAGGACCCTACCACTAAGTGTATAAGTCCTGCTAAGATTTCCTTTCCCAAAATGCAGCACCTCGTATTTATCTGAATTAAACTCCATCTGCCACTTCTCAACCCATTGGCCCATCTGGTCCAGATCCTGTTGTAATCTGAGGTAACCCTCTTCGCTGTTCACTACACCTCCAATTTTGGTGTCATCTGCAAACTTACTAACTGTACCTCTTATGCTCTCATCCAAATCATTTATGTAAATGACGAAAAGTAGAGGACCCAGCACCGATCCTTGTGGCACTCTATTGGTCACAGGACTCCAGTCTGAAAAACTCCACCACCACTCTCTGTCTGCTACCTTTGGTATTAATGGTATGTCAGGACCAGCATTTATTGCCTGTCCCATGCTGCCCTTGAGAAGTTTGTGGTGTGTTGCCTTCTTGAACTGCTGCAGTACATTTGCTTTAGGTAGACCCACAATGCTATTAGGGAGGGAGTTACAGGATTTTGATCCAGCACTGAAGGAATGGTGGTATAACACACGTTATAGCAGAAAGACCTGTATTTAGTATGGATTGATCTTCCAGTGTCTGTGGGAATTGCTGGAAAGGGTACTGAGGGATAGTATTTATGAGCATCTGGAAAGACACTGCTTGATTAGGGACAGCCAGCACGGATTTGTGAAGGGTAGGTCTTGCCTTACAAGTCTGATTGAATTCTTTGAGGAGGTGACCAAGCATGTGGATGAGGGTAGAGCAGTGGATGTAGTATACATGGATTTTAGTAAGGCATTTGATAAGGTTCCCCATGGTAGGCTTATGCGGAAAGTCAGGAGGCATGGGATAGAGGGAAATTTGGCCAGTTGGATAGAAAACTGGCTAACCGGTCGAAGTCAGAGAGTGGTGGTAGATGGTAAATATTCAGCCTGGAGCCCAGTTACAAGTGGAGTTCCGCAGGGATCAGTTCTGGGTCCTCTGCTGTTTGTAATTTTTATTAATGACTTGGAAGAGGGAGTCGAAGGGTGGGTCAGTAAATTTGCAGATGATACGAAGATTGGTGGAGTTGTGGATAGTGAGGAGGGCTGTTGTCGACTGCAAAGGGACTTAGATATGATGCAGAGCTGGGCTGAGGAGTGGCAGATGAAGTTCAACCCTGACAAGTGTGAGGTTGTCCATTTTGGAAAGATAAATAAGAATGCGGAATACAGGGTTAATGGTAGGGTTCTTAGTAAGGTGGAGGAGCAGAGGAATCTTGGGGTCTGTGTTCAGGTGGATAGAGCTTGTAAGAAGGCCTATGGTGTATTAGCGTTCATTAGCAGAGGGATTGAATTCAAGAGTCGTGAAGTGATGTTACAGCTGTACAGGACTTTGGTTAGGCCACATTTGGAGTACTGTGTGCAGTTCTGGTCGCCTCACTTTAGGAAAGATGTGGAAGCTTTGGAGAGGGTGCAGAGAAGATTTACCAGGATGTTGCTTGGAATGGAGAATAGGTCGTACGAGGATAGGTTGAGCATGCTAGGCCTTTTCTCATTGGAACGGAGAAGGATGAGGGGTGACTTGATAGAGGTGTATAAGATGATCAGGGGAATAGATAGAGTAGACAATCAGAAACTTTTTCCCCGGGTACAACAGAGTGTTACAAGGGGACATAAATTTAAGATGAAGGGTGGAAGGTATAGGGGAGATGTCAGGGGTGGGTTCTTTACCCAGAGAGTGGTGGGGGCATGGAATGCGCTGCCTGTGGGAGTGGCAGAGTCAGAATCATTGGCGAACTTTAAGTGGCAATTGGATAGGTACATGGATGGGTGCTTAAGCTAGGACAAATGTTCGGCACAACATCGTGGGCCGAAGGGCCTTTTCTGTGCTGTATTGTTCTATGTTCTATGTTCTAAAATAGCAACCCTGGCCAGAACATTGCTGAAGGTTCAATTCAGCAAACTTTGGTTTGTTTCAACATATGATGATCGATGTTGTATGTTTTAGTACAGAGCTTATATTGATCTCTGTTAGAAACTTGCAATTAACCAGGCTAAAGTGTGGGCTTGATGTGCAGGACTCTAGGCAATCAAGGTCAAGGCCTGCACTAAACTGCATATGGTTAGAAGAGCACCTCTTTAAACTTCACCTCTGGGGAGCTGTGGGTGTTTTGAACAGAAGTTAATAAAATCTTAATAGACTCTTCATGCAGCATCATTTTACCACATGTAGAAGTCTGCTAAAACAGCATTCTGTTCATACCAATCTGCTAATTGTTATTGAGTTTTTAAGAAAATCTAATCTGTCTTTGCATTCTTATTCCAGTTATTATATATGTGATCTATAAGAAGATATTAATCATCCAACTATCAAATTCCAATTGACATTGTACTAAGAAAAAGAAGTCAGATCCTGCCTAAAATTTATCTATTCCATATTAGAACAAAAAAGAACAAAGAACAAGGAGAAGTATAGCATTGGAACAGGCCCTGCAGCCCTCCAAGCCTGTTCCTATGCTATACTTCCCCTTGTTCTTTGTTCTGTTTTGTTCTAATATGCCCTAACTAAACTAAAAAAGAAACCTGCCCTTATTTGGTCCGGATCCCTCTACTCCCTCCCTATTCATGTAGCCATCTAGATGCCTCTTAAATGTCGCCAGCACACCTACTTCCATCATCTCTTCTGGCAATGCGTTCCTGGTTTCTACCACTCTCTGCTTGAAAAACATCTCCCTTAAACTTTCCCCCTCTCACCTTGAACCTGTACCCCTTTGTAATTGCAACTTCAACCCTGGGAAAAGCCTCTATCTACCCTATCTATGCCTCTCATAATTTTGCAGACCTCTATCAGGTTTCCTCTCAGGTGCTGTCTTTCCAGTGAAAGCAATCCTAGTCTTTTTAACCTTCTCAGAGCCAATACCCTTGAGACCACGCAACATCCTGGTGAACCTTCTCTGTGTTCTATCTAAGGCTTCCAGTCCTTCTGGTAGTGTGGCAACCAAAATTGCGCACAGTTTTTCTATAATGTGGTGGTTGCATTTTTGTACAACCCTGCGTTATAGAACAATCACGCTTTAGAAACAGCGCTTCAAGATTTGGCGCTGTAATCACATTGCAACCAACACACGTTTTAAAAGTTCATGCTGTAAAAGCAGTGCCCCCAATTCATCAATTTTGTTATAGTGATTTTGCATTGACAAAACACAAGTTGTAACAAATGACCTGTATTCCAAATGCGGTCTAACAAGGGTTTTATATAGCTGCAACATGGTTTGTCAACTTTTGTACTTCATGCCCTGGCCAATGAAGGCAAGCATGCCAATATGCCTTCTTAATCACCTTGGTCACCTATGTTGCCAAGGTTGCTTTTAGTGATCTATGGACCTCCATGCCCAGATCCGGCTGTATGTTAATGTTCCGAAGGGTTCTGCCATTTACAGTATAATTCACACCTAAATCTGATCCTCCAAAATGCCTCACCTCATATTAGATTAGATTAGATTCCCTACAGTGTGAAACAGGCCCTTCGGCCCAACCAGTTCACACCAATCCTCCGAAGAGTCACCCACCCAGACCCATTTTCCCTCTGACTAATGCACCTAATGCATGGCCAATTCACCTGACCTGCACATCTTTGGACTGTGGGAGGAAACCGGAGCACCCGGAGGAAACCCACGCAAACACAGGGAGAATATTTATCTGGATTAAACTCCATCTGCCATTTCTGTGCCCAAATCACCAATCTGTCTATATCCTCTTGTATTCTTTCATAATCATTGGCACTGTCAGCAACTCCACCAATCTTTGTGTCTTCTGCAGCCTTACTAATCAGACCAGCCACAATTTCCTGCAGATCATTTATATACACTACAAACAACAGAGGACCTTAGACTGATCCCTGTGGAACACCACTAGTTACCAGTCTCCATTCTGAAAAAAACATTCTTTCACCGCTACCCTATGTCTTCTATGACCAACCAGTTTTGTATCTATATAGCCAGCCCACTCTGAATCCCATATGATTTTAGTTTTTGTACCAATCTGCCATGTGAGACTTTATCAAATGCCTTACTGAAGTCCGTATGAACTGCATCCGCACCTCTCCCCCTCATCAATGATCCTTGTCAACTCTTCAAAAAAATTCAGGTTGGTGAGACATAACCTTCCCTTGTCACTAACGAGTCCATTTTCTTCCAAATGTGTATATATCTCGTCTCTCTGTATCTTCTCCAAGAGCTTCCCCATGGTGGATGTCAAGTTCACAAGCCTATAATTTCCTGGATTATGCCTGCTTCCTTTCTTGTACAAGAGAATAACATTGGCTAATCTCCTGTTCTCTGGAAGATTATTTGGATATGAATAGTCTGCAGGGATATAGGGCAAAGGCAAGAGATTGGCATTAGGCAATGGAAACCAGTGCAGGCATGATAGGCTAAAAGGTGTTCTTCTGTGCTGTAACAGCTTTGTGAAGCGCTGCTTCATGGCACTGCGGGTGACATCTCTTATCACTTCTTTGATGATCAAGACTAGACTGATGGAGTGGACAGGTTGGGTTTGACCTGCTTTTTGAGTACAGGATATACCTGGGCAATTTTCCACACTGGGGAAAATGCCAACGTTGTATCTGTTCAGGAGCAGCAGCACGGCTATGGGGTGTGATTAGTTATCAGTGCCCCTAGCCTTTACGGTATTTCTTGATATCATGTGGACTGAGTCAAAGTGACTACTGTGTGGCAGCTGTGAACCTGGATACCTCTGAAATCATCCATTCAGCAGTTCTGGCTGAAAATTGTTAAAAATGATCCAGCTTTATCTTTGGCACTTATATGTTGTGATTCTCCATTATTGAAGACTGGGATATCTGTGGAGTCACCTCCTCCAATCAGTTGTTTAATTATCCACAACCAGTGGCAGCACTGCAGAGCTGAGATCTGTTTGCGGAGTTGCTTGCTTGACCAATCACTTGCTGGCTTTGTAGTTTAGCATGCAGATAATCCTGTTTTGCATCTTAACCAGTTGACACCTCATTTTTAGGTATGCCTGGTGCTGTTCTTGGTATGCCCTTCGCCACTCTCCATGGAACCAGGTTTGATCTCTTGATTTGTTGGTAATCGTAGAATGGAAGATATTCCAGGCCATGAGGTTGCAGATTGCGTTGGAACACAATTCTGCTGCTGCTGATGGTCCACAGTGCCTCATGGATGCCTAGTCTTGAGTTGATAGATCTGTTCAGAGCACGATGATAGTGCCACATAGTGTAGGTATTCTCAATATGAAGACCAACACAAGAACTGTGTGGTGGCCACGCTTGCCAATACTATCATGGACAGATGCATCTGTGGCGTGAGGATGAGGTCAAGTATGCTTTTTCTTCTTGTTGGTTCCCTCACGCTGTAGTTCCAGTATAACAGTCATGGCTGTTAGGACTTGACCAATTTGATCAGTAGTGTTCCTACTGACCCATTTTTGGTGGAGGACTTTGTAGTTACCCCACCCAGACTACATTCTGTACCCATGCCACCTTAATGCCTTCTCTAAATGTGGTCAACATGGAGGAGCACTGATTCATCATTTGAGGGAGTGGGGAGAGGATTCAGTACATGATATTCAGCAGCAGGTTTCCTTGCCCATAGTTGACCTGATACCATGAGATCTCTGTGTTGAGTACTCCCATGGAAACACCCTCCCGACTGTTTATTGCTGTACCACCACTTCAGGGGTGGCGATAGTGGTATTTGAACCTTTGTCTTCAAGGTATGATTCTGTGAATATATTTATGTTACTTGACTAGTCTGTCAAGTGGAGTTTTGGCACTATCCCGCCAGATGTTAGGAAGAAGGACTTTGCAGGGTCCATACGGCTTTGCAATTGCCTTATCTGGTGCCTTATTTGATGTCAGGTAGTACATCCGGTTTCATTCCTTTTAAGACTTTTGGGCAATTTTAGAGTCATAGAGTCGCAGAGATGTACAACACGAAAATAGACCCTTTGGTCCAACTTGTCCATGCCGATCAGATAACCTAACCTAATCTAATCTTGTCCCATTTGCCAGCACTTGGCCCATATCCCTCTAAACACTTCCTATTCATTTACCCATCCAGATGCCTTTTAAATGCTGTAATTGTGCCATTCTCCACCATTTCCTCTGACAGCTCATTCTGTAGATATACCAACCGCTGTTTGAAAAAGTTGCCCTCTTAGGCCCCTTTTTTTTTCTTTTCCCCTCTCACCCTAAGCCTATGCCCTCTAGTTCTGGAATCCCCCACCCCAGGGAAAAGACCTTGTCTATTTATCCGATCCATGCCCCCCCACGATTTCATAAACAGTGTAAGAACATACAACTATACAGCGCAGTAGAGGCCCTTTGGCCTTCGATGCTGCGCCAATCTGTGATACCAATCTGAAGCCTGTGTAACCTACACTATTCCATTATCATCTATATATTTATCCAATGATCATTTAAATGCCCTTAAGGTTGGCGAGTCTTCTATGTTGCAGGCAGGGCATTGCACACCATTTCTACTCTCTGAGTAAAGAACCTACCTCTGACATCAGTCCTATTTCTATCACCCCTAAAATTAAAGCTATATCCCCTCATGCTAGCCATCACCATCCAAGGAAAAAGACTCTCACTGTCCACCCTATTTAATCCTCTGATCACCTTGTATGTATCTATTAAGTCACCTCTTTAACGAAAACAGCTTCAAGCCCCTCAGCCTTTCCTCATAAGACCTTCCTTCCATACCAGGCAACATGCTGGTAAATCTCCTCTACACCTTTTCCAATGCTTCCACATCCTTCCTATAATGCGACAGTCAGAACTGTACGTAATACTCTAAGTGAGACTGCAGCAGAGTTTTGTTCAACTGCAACATGGCCTCATGGCTCCGAAACTCAGTCCCTCTACCAATAAACGCTAACACACTATATGCCTTCTTAACAACCCTATCAACCTTCAGGGTTCTATGTACATGGACACCAAGATCTCTCCACTCATCCATACTGCCAAGAATCTTACCATTAGCCCAGTACTCTGCCTTCCTGTGGCTCCTTCCAAAGTGAATCACCTCACACTTTTCTGCATTAAACACTATTTGCCACCTCTCAGCCCAGCTTTGGGGCGGCACGGTGGCACAGTGGTTAGCACTGCTGCCTCGCAGCGCCAGAGACCCGGGTTCAATTCCCGACTCAGGCGACTGACTGTGTGGAGTTTGCACGTTCTCCCCGTGTCTGCGTGGGTTTCCTCCGGGTGCTCCGGTTTCCTCCCACAGTCCAAAGATGTGCAGGTTAGGTGAATTGGCCATACTAAATTGCCCGTAGTGTTAGGCAAGGGGTAAATGTAGGGGTATGGGTGGGTTTCGCTTCGGCGGGTCGGTGTGGACTTGTTGGGCCGAAGGGCCTGTTTCCACACTGTAATCTAATCTAATCTAATCTAATCTCTGCAGCTTACCTATGACCCGGTGTAACCCGCAACATCCTTCCGTACTGTCCATAACTCCACCGACTTTAGTGTCTTCTGCAAATTTACTAACCAATCCTTCTACACCTTCATCCAGATCATTGATAAAAATGATAAACAGCAGTGGCTCCATCTTTGTGGTACTCCATTAGCAATTGAACTCCCGGATGAACATTTCCCATCAACCACCACCTCTGTATTCTCTCAGCTAGCCAACGTCTGATCCAAACCGCAAAATCACTCACAATCCGATGCTTCCGTATTTTGTTCAGTAGCCTATCGTAGGAAACCTTATCAAACAATTTACTGAAATCCATATACACCACACCAACCGCTTTACCCTCATCCACCTGTTTGGTCACCTTCTCAAAGAACTCAATAAGGTTTGTGAGGCACAACATACACTTCACAAAACTGTTTTGACTATCCCTAATCAAATTATTCCTTTCTAGATGATTATAAATCCTAACTTATACTCCTTTCCAACATTTTAGCCCGATGTGAAGTAAGGCTCACTGATCTATAATTACCGGGGTTGTCTCTACTCCCCTTCTTGAACAATGGGAAACCACTTGCTATCCTCCAGTCTCCTGGCACTATTCCTGTAGACAATGATGACACAAAGATCAAAGCTAATTGGCTCTGCAATCTCCTCACTAGCTTCCCTGAGAATCCTAGGATAAATCCCATCTGGACCAGGGGACTTATCTATTTTCACACTTTCCAGAATTGCTAACATCTTCTCCTTTTGAACCTTAATCTCTTCTAGTCTAATAGCCTGTATTTCTCCTCGACAAAATTGTCTTTTTCTTGTGTGAATACTGACAATAAAAATGATTTAGTGCCTCTCCTATCTCTTCAGACTCCACATACAACTTGCCACTACTGTCCTTAACAGGCCCTCATCTTACTTGAGACATTCTTTTATTCCTGACATAGCTATAGAAAGCTTTAAGCTTTTCCTTGATTGTACTTGCCAAAGACTTCTCATGTCCCCTCCTGGCTTTTTCTAAGCTCTCTCTTTAGCTCTGTTTGTTCCTGGCTCATTTGTAACACTCAAGTGCCCTAATGAGCCTTCACATCTCATTTTTACATAAGCCTCCTTCTTCCTCTTGACAAGAGATTCAACTTCTTTCGTAAACCAGGGTTCCCTTGCTTGACTACTTCCTCCTTGTCTGACAAGCTGGAGCATGTGTAGAAATTAGGCATATCCATTTGCCATACATCTTCCTGCTGTTTCTATCTTGACGTGTTCTGCACTGTGGTCATATAATCACTCTATATAATTGAATGCTGTAGCAGATTTCTGCAGAACACAATTTACCAGTCCCTGCTCCATACTATAATATTTTTCCTACCTCCTTCATCCTAACTGTGCTTTATTTTCTACTTACCTTATTTTATTGGTTTAGAAATGTAGAAACGTGGAAAACAGGCACAAGAATAGACCATGCATCCATTTGAGTCTGCTTCACCACTCAGTTTGGCCATGACTGATCATTCAAACCTGTTCTTGGTTTCTCCCTATACCCTACCAAAGGCCTAAGAAATATATCTAACTCCTTGAAAACAGTAAATGCCTTGGCTTCAACTGCTTTCTGTAAGTAGAGACTTCCACAGGCTCACCAGTCTCTGGGTAAAGAAATTTCTCCTTTCCTCAGTCCTAAATCCCTGTTTCCCTTGACTGTGACCCATAGTTCTGGAATTCCCAGTCATCAGGAGGTCCTTCCTGCTTTCACTATGTCTAGTCCAGTTAGAATTTTATAGGTTTCTATGAGATCCTCTCTCATTCTTCTAAACTCAAGTGAGTATTTCTGTTCATATGCCTGCAGTATGATCCCAAAAAGCAGTCTGATAAACTTAAATCCCTTAAATTCTTTCCCTTTAAGGATTTTGATATTGCCTGATTCAGGTGCAAAGCTATTGCAGATCTTTGCCTTGCCCTAGAACTTGTCGAATTTCTTCGAAATCTGAAACCTTCCCTTCTACATTACTTTCCAAACACTTACTAAATGCTAATTTGCTACTCCTTAACTTGTCAGTAGCACTGTAAGTATTCTGAGATTATTATTATTGTCCTTTTAAGTTTTGTGCTACAGAATAGATTTAGTATGTTGTGTAACTAATTTGGTAGGAGAACTCTAATTCAGAAGATGATGAACAATAGTGTTAAATTCTGGAAGGAGTGTCAAAGCTCCACTCCAATGTTTTTTTGAATCACCAAAATGGTCAATTTGTCTCTATTCTATGCTGCTAATCAGGTTCCTTTGAACTCAAAGTAACTAATTCTGTATAAGTAAAATTTATTCTTTAAGCAAGTGGCAAAGATAGTTAACAACTAAGCTACTATTCAGAATTATGATATCATTTTAATTTCAAGTTCACGTTCATACACTGATAGATAGAACAACACAGTTCATCAGAGATATTTTGGATGAGAAAAATAGACAAGAAAGCAACAACACGCTGATGGGTTAAGCCTAAGTATTCAAAAGATAAAATGGGTTGACTTCTCATAGTTTCTTCGATTTCCTGTCAACGATATCAAAAAGCTGACACTTGTGTAGTGCCCGAAGATCTTCAGCTCAGACTCTAGATTTGGAACGGAAACTTTTAGGAACCTTGATGTTTGAAACTATCAAGTTTCACAAATACTTCATTTTGAGATCTTTCAGATGATTTTTATTTGTCTCTTAATGACAGCGAGTGCTCTGCTTTTCCCTGCAAGTTTTTCCAACTATCCACATGTAAATCTATGGAAACACTTAGCAACTTCAATCCATAGGCTGTTGTTATGCAATGACCAACACAGATGCTAGGATTTTTCCAAGTCTGTATGTCCAGCAATTAAGTATTATAAAATCTTTATTGGATACTTCAGAAAATGATTTTATAGTAAATAGAATATAATCCAGAGTTCTTTTTGATCTGTTGACTTCTTGTACCAAGAAATCACACAGTATAGCCTGTTCAACCTAAAATTGTCTGACAGTTCCACATTCCAGTTTCTCATAGTCCATAATGGAGAGTTGGAGGTGTAGTGATTATGTCACTGGACTAGTAATGTAGAACCCCAGACTACTGTTGTGGAGTCATAGGTTTGAATCCCACGAGGGGTGATAATGAAATCTGAATTAAGTGAAGTCTGAAATTAAAAGCTTGCCTAGTGCCTAATCATTGTTGATTGTCATAAAAATCTATCCAGTTTTCACACGTCCTTTAGGGAAATAAATCTTACCCTGGTCTGGCTTTTATGTGACCTTTAACTTCCCTCTCGGCAAATCGAGATGGACAATAAATGCTGGCAAAGCCAGCAATACCCACATCCAGTTAGTAAAGGAAAGTAAATATTCCTAACAATGATGCTTTTGTAAAAACCTTCCATCTGAAGGGTGCACAACCATAGCACTCAAGTACAGAGAGGTATTGTGATTATTGTGGTTAAAATATGCACTAGATGATTGATTAATAAAAATAATCAGTCCTTGTGAAGCCAGATCTTTTAATTAAATGTACCATGCTCTTTAATAACTAGTAGCTATACAAAGTATACTTTCAAAATGATTCATTATGTTCAGTAGTACTTAACAAATTCATTTGCAGGAATATTTTACTTTTGGAGATGAATGGGTATGATATCACAATGTACCTGTGACAGCCAAATCCAAGAATTGGGGAGAGAATATGATCCACTTTTAGTATATGCTCTTATTATCATTTTCCTAGTGAGTTGCATGCATACATTGGCCGTCTGCTGCAGGCAGTGTGTCCAGTTCTCTTCAAGGTTGAAACTTTATTGCTGGAACAGCACAGCAGGTCAGGCAGCATCCAGGGAACAGGAGATTCGACGTTTCGGGCACAGGCCCTTCTTCAGGATTCCTGAAGAAGGGCCTGTGCCCGAAACGTCGAATCTCCTGTTCCCTGGATGCTGCCTGACCTGCTGTGCTGTTCCAGCAATAAAGTTTCAACTTTGATCTCCAGCATCTGCAGACCTCACTTTCTCCTCAGTTCTCTTCAAGCATTAAACTAATGATCCTTTGCAGGGTACATGGATTGCATAAAGCTGGCAGATAATTCTGGCTAGGGTGTAAGTGAGTTCATGGAAAGGGTAAACTGTGGCCCAGAAGATTTTTGTGGGAAATCAGCTTTCTCCTTTTCTCCCAAGAAAATCTTTAATAAAATCCATTAAACCTTCCTTTTTGGGCAATGCTATTAAAGAGATTCCTTTGATAACTACCAGTCAGGATTCTCAGTGATTTTCACTATTTAAAATATTATTATGAATTTTTTTTAAACATTGACTGTCTTGTATACATCTTTGAGGAGAAAGTGAGGTCTGCAGATGCTGGAGATCAAAGTTGAAACTTTATTGCTGGAACAGCACAGCAGGTCAGGCAGCATCCAGGGAACAGGAGATTCGACGTTTCGGGCACAGGCCCTTCTTCAGGATTCCTGAAGAAGGGCCTGTGCCCGAAACGTCGAATCTCCTGTTCCCTGGATGCTGCCTGACCTGCTGTGCTGTTCCAGCAATAAAGTTTCAACTGTCTTGTATACATCGCCTATGAAACTGAAAAGACCAATTTTCTTCAATGTTTTCTATTATATGAAACCTGTAAAACTAAGGTCAGCCCAATGGTTCATTCAGCATTCGTTGAAAATATTGCTCATGTCTCATTGACCAGTTTTCCAAACTAATTAGATCATTGTAAAATTTAATCATGACTTCCTTTGATTTCTTTTCAATTGTTTTGTCTGTACTCATATTCACTGATTTTACATTAGGGCATCAAGTCTACAAAGACTCTTGTGCCTCATTCAACTTTAATGCCCTACATGATTTGCAAGCATTACCTATTATTCCTTCAGGTTTACTGAACTTTACATTTCACTGAATAAAAAACTGCTTGCATATTTTGTTCAGCTTCTGGTACAAACTCTGAGCTACCCCTTCTCATTCCACTGTTTTGGAAAAATCAGTAGAATTAATCATTCAGGTTCACCACCTAAAAATACAATCAGTGGTCTAGAAATGCAAGAATAATGGAACTAAACAAATATTTATTTTAAAACCTTAGGTATTGATTTGTTTCTCAAGTTTGAAATAACAATGTATCTTAGACTGTTAATGTTTATAATAAAGTGTGTAAAGAGTGTATCTAAACAATTTACTTTGTTTTTGGGAGAATTTCTCTAATGCTGTAACGGGCTGTGACTTGGAGTTTGAATAAACATAGAATCCCTAAAGTGTAGAAACAGGCCTTTCGGCCCAACAAGTCCACACCAATCCTTTGAAGAGTATCCCACCCAGACCCATTCCCCTAACTAATGCACCTAGCCTACACATTCCTAGACACTATGGGACAATTTAGCATGGCCAATTCACCTAACCTGTATATCTTTGGACCAAGGGAAGAAACCGGAGCACCCGGAGGAAACGCACACAGACACAGGGAGAACGTGCGAACTTCTCACAGTCACCTGAGGCTTCAATTGAACTTGGGTCTCTGGCACAGCGGGGCAGCGGTGCTAATCATTGAGCTACCGTGCCACTCATTCCTCTACATGCTCAGTTTAGCACAAAACTAAATGTAAGTACAAATTAGAAGACATTTTCATGGCTTCAATTCTAACATGTAATTGTGGCTATGAATCAGCAAAATATTTAAAACAAAGTTTATAACTTACATGCAACAGAATTGGCTGGATGTTTGTGTTGGATTCCAAGAAAGGGTAAATTGTCATTTGAAATGCTTTCGATGATTGAGAATTTGGAAGGTGGTGCTAGGTAGGAATTGCACAGTTTTTAAGTCCTCCAACGGAAATTATGTTAAGTGAG
Organism: Chiloscyllium plagiosum; assembly: GCF_037043375.1. Classification (NCBI taxonomy): domain Eukaryota; kingdom Metazoa; phylum Chordata; class Chondrichthyes; order Orectolobiformes; family Hemiscylliidae; genus Chiloscyllium; species Chiloscyllium plagiosum. Next base: position 38,665,818 of record NW_028270183.1, read on the forward strand.
TGCTACATTTGTTTTAATGTAATTGGCATCCAGTAAGAGCATGAATGATGGTGTCATCTGGTTGGTTAGTGGAGGAAGAGAGTGATGTTTTCAACAGTGATTTTCTGTAGGACATTTATGGAAAAAACACAGGAAAGTCAAAAGAACAACCTCAAGAAATCCACGAAGGCTGAGTTCTGACATTGGAAGAATGCAGTCATAATGACTGATGGATATTATTTCTTTCAACTCTGCTGCCTTTGGCAACTTCAATTGTTAATTGGTGCTTTTTAGGATGAATACTTTTTATTGGAATAGGAAACAAGTCAACCTCAGCTATGGTACAGATTGTATCAGGTCTGCTATGCCTATGTGCCATGCTATGATGTTATTTCAACTGTGATATTTACGTCTGATCCACACAATAGAGCTGAGCTGATACTGCGTTAATGCACTGCAGTGTATGAACTGATTCTAGTACTCGTATTTAACATTATTTCGAAGGCAAATTGTAATAAGCAAAGTTGTTGATATTAGCAACCTCAAAACAATTCTGATGGTAAATTGAGAGTTTTATTTGTATGAAAACTGTTCTCATTAAGTGAACTGCAAAAATGACAAGATGTAATGTAGTGACCAATCATTTGTCTTAATCATAGTTATAGCCACAGAGCAGAGAAAGGCAAGAAAGGTTACAGTGTCAGGGAAAAGAGTGATTCAGCCAGTCACTGGATAAACGTGTTGATCGAAGACTGGTTATGCAGTTTTTTCTTGTAAAGACATTTTTAATTTCATTCAGAATATTTTAGTGAGAGTCATTTTATGCCAGTTTTAAAATATTGCTATGGCAGAGGCAATTTAAACACTACATTAGCTATGCAAGAGAGAGGAGCACCAGTATAAACTTTATTATCACCAGCAGGACAAATTAAGCCAACAAAACCCTGCTTAAATTTGAAACCTAGTGATTTTTATGATTCATTGGCTGTATTGTCAAGCCAAAAGTGAAATAAATTGTTTATAGATTTTGTTTGCTGATTTAACATGAATGAAATATGTCTGATGCATTGTATTGACTCCTCTCGGTTACCACTGCATGTTGTCCAAATTGTCCTACTTTGTCCAAAATTTTCTGTCTTTAGTCATAGAGGCATAGAGGTCTACAGCAAAGAAAAATGCCACTTAGCTCATTGTGTCGGTACCAGTCAAATTATTCTGACCCCATTTTCCAGCAATTAGCTCGTAGCCTTGTATGCTTTGGCATCATCACAAGTGCACATCTAAATACTTCTTTAACATTGTGAGGGTTTCTGTCTCTACTATCTTTACAAGCAGTGAATTCCAGATTCCCGCCACCCTGTGTGTGAAAACATTTTTCCTCCCATCTCCTCTCAACCTTCCTATATGTTAGCTTAAATCTATGTCCTCCCTGATCATTGATACCTTGGGGAAATGTTTCTTCCTGTCTCCCCTATCTATGCCCCTCATAATTTTATACATCTCAGTCATATCCCCTCTCAATCTCCTCTGTTCTAAGGAAAACAACTGTCCAATCTCTCATCATCATTGAAATATTCCACCTTGGGTGAACCTTCTCTGCACCCTCTCCATTGTTACTACAACCCTCCTATAATCTGGATTCCAGAATGGCACAGTCTTCTAGCTGCAGCCTAACCAATGTTTTTTACAGTTCTACATAGCATTCCTGATCATCAATTCAATGCCCTGGCTAATTAAGACAATTATGCCTTCCTGTATCCCATTTACCTTCTTAACCACTTTATCCACCTGTCCTGATACCTTAAGGAACAGTATATATGCACACCAAGGACCCTCTGATTCTTGGTGCTTCCTGGGGTCCTATTGTTTATCATATATTCCCTTGCCGTGTTTGTCCTGCCCAAATGCATCACCTCACACTTATCCAGATTAAATTCCATTTGCCACTGATCAGCCCATCTAATCATCCTGTCTACATTTTCCTGTAATTAGACCATAAGAAATAGGAATAGGCAATTCATCCCCGTGACCCTGCTCTGCCACTCAATGGGATGAAGTCTGATTCGTCACTCCTCATGTGCACATTCCTGCCTTTTCCTCATGACCCTAGATTTACCTACTGATCAAGAACCTATCTACCTCAATCTTAAATATACACAAGGACTCTGCCCCCACAGCTCTCTGTGGCAAGGAGTTCCAAAGTCACTCAACCCTCAGAGAAGACATTTCTCCTCATCTCAGTTTAAATTAGCATCCCTTAATTCTGAGACTATTGCCTCTGGTTCTAGACTCTCCAATGAGGGGAAACATCCTCTCAGCATTTACACTGTCAAGCTCCTTAAGAATCCTATATGTTTCAATGACCATTTTCTTCTAAACTCCAATAAGTAGAGTACTGACCTGTTTAACCTTTAATCATATACATAGAACATTACAGGCCCTTCGGCCCTCGATGTTGCGCCGACCTGTCATACCAATCTGAAGCTCATCTAACCTACATTATTCCATGTACGTCCATATGCTTGTTCAATAACGACTTAAATGTACTCAAAGTTGGCGAATCTACTATCGTTGCAGGCAAAGTATTCCATACCCTTACTACTCTCTGAGTAAAGAAACTATCTCTGACATCTCTCCTATATCTATCACCACTCAATTTAAAGCTATGCCCCCTCGTGCTCACCGTCACCATTCTTGGAAAAAGGCTCTCCCTGTCCACCCTACTACCCTAAGACAATTCCTCCACATCAGGAATCATCCTAGTGAACTTTCTCTGAACTGCCTTCAATGAAATGATTTCTTTCCTTAAATGTGTTTCCTTAAAACTGTTCCAGAAGTACTCCAGATGTAGTCCCACTAGTGCCTTGTACAGTTGCAGTAAAACTTCCCCACTCTTCTACTCCAACCCCTTTGAAATAATGGCCAACAGTCCATTAGCCTTCTTGATTACCTGCTGCTTCTGTGTGCTAGCTTTCTGTGTTTCATGCACAGGTACCCAAAATCCCTTTGTGTTGCAGCTTTATGTTCTTCTGTTGTTCTTTCCAAAATTAACTTCACTTTTCTCACATTATACTCCATTTGCCAAGTTCTTTGTCCACTTACTTACTCTATCAATATCACTTTGTGAGAGGGTTACAAACAGTTTAAAATCTGTCTTTCCATCTATTTTTGTGTCACTTGGAAATTTTGCTACAGTTCATTTGCTTTCTTCCTGCAACTCATTCATATATATTGTAAATAGTTGTGATCCTAGCATTGTCGCTATGTAATACTACTTGTCACAAGTCGCCAATCCGAAAAAGTTCCGCTTTTCCCCCACACACACTGTTTCCTGCCCATTAACTAATTCTCTATCTATGTTAATATACTATATCCAACACTGTGGGCTCTTACCTTATGACCTTATGACTTAACCTTTTGTGAGGTATCTTTTTGAATGCCTTCTGGATGTCCAAGTACAATATATCAACTAAAAACCCTAATAAATTAGTCAGATGTGATTTGTCTTTCATAAAGTCATGCTGACTCCGCTTGATTAAATTATGACTTTCCAAATGTTCTGCTATTGCTTATTTAATAATTGATTTCAATATTTTCCCAAAATAGATGTTAAGCTAATCAGTCTATAGTTACCCGCTTTTTGCCTCTCTCCCTCTTTGAATAGGGATGTTGAATAGGGACATTGGTAGTTCTCCAGTCCTCTGATACTTCTCTAGTATCCAGGGATCTTTGGAAAATTATAACCAATGCATCCACTATCTCTGTAGTATTTCTTTTAGGATCCTAGAGTGGAAGTCATGAGGACCCATCTGTCTTTAGCCCCATTAATTTGTCTAATACTACTACTCTGGTGTTGGTGATAGTACTAATTTCCTCTTCAGTATTAATGGTTTGTTCATATTATTTTCCACTGTAGGTAATGAGCAGAATATCTGTTTAACTCCAATACCATTTCCTTTGTTCCCCATATCCCTCTGCCCAGATTCATTTTTTGGTGGGCATTTGTTAAATTTGATTTTTCTCCTCTTTTTCACATGTTTAAAGATCTAAAAGAAATCAAAGACTATCCTTTTTACTATTTACCACCCCACAAGTTTTTGTATAATCTGCAAGCTTACTGATCAGAATCAAAAAGTATGGTGCTAGAAAAGTATAGCTGGTCAGGTAGCATGTGGGGAGCAGGAAAGCTTACCTTTCTATACTCTAGTCTAAATTGTTTATGTAAAGCACAATTAGCAAGTGCCTCAACATTGACTTCTGTGGGGCTCCAATGGACACAGGCTTCCAGTTGGAAAAACACACCTCAACCATCACTCTTTTGCTTCCTGACAGTGAGCCAATTATAGCTCCAATTTGCTATATTCCCATCAATCCCAAGGACTCTTATCTTTGCTATTTGTGTGCCATGCAAGACTTTATCAAAAGCCTTGCTGAAGTCCAAGTGAAGTGTCTAAAGTATTGCCCTGAGCGATACATCTAGTCACCTCTTGAAAAATTCAGTCAAGTTGGTCAGACAAAACCATGCTGATTGTTCTTGATTAATACCTGCCTCTATAAATCCAGATTAATTCTGTTTTGAATTGCTTCCAATAATTTCCCCTCCACCTAGGTTAGATGAACTGACCTGTAGTTTTCTGGTTTGTCCTTTGAATGTTCTTGAATAATTGGTATCACATTAACTGTTCTCGAGTCCTCTGGCCCCTCTCCTGTTAGCCAGAGAGGAATTGAAATGTTTGCAAGTGCCCTTACTATTTCCTGCTTTGCCTCACTCAACAACCCGGGATGCATTTCATTTGGTACAGGATGTTTGATTAAGCCTGCCAGATCTCCTCTTCATTTTTGGTAATTTCTTTAATTGTAGCACAGGACTTCTCCCTGACTTCGATGCCCCTATCATTCCTCTCACTAGTGAACACTGACACAAAGTATTCATTTAGAACACTACCTAGTTCCTCTGGTTCCACCACAAATTGCCACTGCGATACTTAATGGGCTCTATTCTTTCCCTTGTTATCTTTTTGTCCTTATGCATCTTGTGATATTGTGCCTTTAAGAGAGCTGTGTTCTGTGCTGTGTATCTTGCAGAGGGTATTGCCACCTGAATGTCTCCTTCAGGCAGGCAAGCAGTTAGTAAATATAGAAACATAGAAGATAGGAGCAGGAGGAGGCCATTCGGCCCGTTGAGCAACCTCTACCATTCATCATCGTCATGACTGATGTTCCAACTCAATAGCCTAATGAATACATTCAATATTTTGGCATCAACTACTGTGGTAATGAATTCCAGAAGCTTACCATTCTTTAGGTGAAAAAATGTCTCTTCATCTCCGTCCTAAATGGTCTACCCTGAATCCTCAGACTGTGACTCCTGGTTCTGGACACACCCACTATTGGAATCATCCTCCCTGCATCTACCCTGTTTAGTCCTGTTAAAATTTTATAAGGCTGTAGGAGCTCCCACCTCTTTAGTCTGAACTCCAGCGAAAACTATCCTACCTAGTTCTCTCTCTTCATTGGTCAGTCCTGTCATCCCCGGAAGCAGCCTGGTAAACATTTGCTGCACTCCCTCAAGAGCAAGAGCATCCTGCCTCAGAAAAGGAGACCAAAACGGCACACAATGTTCTAGGTGTGGCCTCACCAAGGTCCTGTGTAACTGCAACAACACATCCCTGCTTCTGTACTCAAAAACTTCTTGCAATGAAGGCCAACGTACCATTTCTGAAGAAGGGCGTCGATTCTCCTGCTCCTTGAACGCTGCTTGACCTGCTGCGCTTTTCCAGTAACACATTTTTCAGCTCTGATCTCCAGCATCTGCAGTCCTCACTTTCTCCAATGTACCATTTGCCTTTTTTACCATCTGCTGCATCTGCATGCTTCCTTCAGTGACTGGTGCATAAGGACACCCAGGTCTTGCTGCACATTCCCCCTCCCAGTTTACAGCCATTCACTTAGTAATCTGTCTTGGTTAAGCTTCCAAAGTGAACAACCTCACATGGGGCAGCACGGTGACTCAGTGGTTAGCACTGCTGCCTCACATCACCAGGGACCCAGGTTCAATTCCAGCCTCGGACGATTGTCTGTGTGGAGTTTGCACGTTCTCCCCGTGTCTGCGTTGGCTTCCTCCCGGTGCTCCGGTTTACTCCCACAGTCCAAAAATGTGCAGGTTAGGTGAATTGGCCATGCTAAATTGACCATAGTGTTAGGTGCATTAGTCAGAGTGAAATGGGTCTGGGTGGGTTACTCTTCGGAGGGTCGGTGTGGACTTGTTGGGCCGAAGGGCCTGTTTCCACACTGTAGGGGAATCCAGTCTTATTTATCAAATTATGCTGCATTTGCCATTGATTTGCACGCTTACCCAACCTGTCCAGATCTTGCTGAAGGATCTCAGTATCCTTGTCACCTTCCCACCCAACTTGGTATCATCTGCAAACTTTGAGATGTTACATTTTGTTCCCTCATCCAAATCATTAATGTCTATTGTGAATAGCTGGGATCCCAACACCAATCCCTGTGGCACCCCCCACTAATTACTGCCTGCCACTTTAAAAAAGGCCCATTCATTCCTATTCTTTATTTCCTCTCTGCCAACCAGTTTTCTGTTCATCTCAATGTCCTTTCCCCAATTCCATGCACTTTAATCTAGCACAATAGTCTCTTATGCAGGACTTTGTCCAACGTTTTATTAAAGTCCAAATATACCACGTTGACTGCTTCCCCCTTATCAACTCTACTAGCTACATCTTCATAGAATTCCAACAGATTTATCAAGCATGATTTCTTCTTCGTAATCCTGCCATTGCTTTCTAAATGCCCCGCTATAAAGTACTTGATAATGGATTCGATAGTTTTCCCACTACCAATATTATGCTTATTGGTCTATAAATCCCTGTTTTCTCTCTACCTCCCTTTTTGAATATTGGAGTGACATTAGCTACCCTTTAATCTGCAGGGACTGTTCCAGGGATTATAGAATCGTGGAAGATGATCACCAATGCATCAACTATTTCGTGAGCCACTTCCTTAGGTGCTCTGCGATGTAGATTATCAGGCCCTGGGGATTTATTCGCCTTGAATCCCATCAGTTTTTCGGTTCTCCCTGGGTTTTTTAAAACAAAATGAGACAAATCATAAGTGGGTGGGGTCAGGGCTCACACAGGCACAAGAATGGTTTTAGTTATACTTTCAGTTAGAAGTTTTTCTGCTGGCCCTGAGCTAACAGCCTGAGTTCCCAGTTGCAATAGTGAAGTCTTAGACAGTGGGTTTTGCTGCTAGAGTGAAGGAGACCTATGTCCGGTTCCTGCTTATTGATGCAGCACCATGTCCAACACCGAACAAACTGATCTCCAGACTTTGAGACTTAGGTCTCAGCTCACCTCTCTATAACTGAATTGTCAACTTCTGGGCCAATATACCGCAACCAGTAAGAATAGGCGACAACATCTCCTCCACGTTAATCTTCAACACTGATGATCTTCAACAAGGCTGCGTAATCAGTTTCCTACTATACTTCTTAGACACTCGCTAATATAGAGCCAAATTCCACCCCTACTCCATTTGTAAGTTTGCTGATGACATCACTGTTGTAGGTTGGCTATCAATCAATGATGAAACAGAGTACAGGAAAGAAATTGAGTGCTTAATGGCATGGTGTAAAGACAACAATCTCTACATCAATGTCAGCAAAATAAAGGAGCTGGTCATTGACTTCACAAAGTGGAGTGAAGGGTTTGCCACTGTAAGCGTCAAATGATGCTCATGTTGAGATGGTCAAGAGCATCAAATTCCTGGGAGTGATGATCACCAAAAATCTGTCCTGGTCCACCCACATTAATGTAACATTCATAGCACAGCAATGCCACTACTTTCTCAGGAGATTAAGAAAATTCGGTATGTCCATAAAGACTCTTACCAATTTTTAGACGTACCATAGACGCACCATAAGAACGCATCCTGTCTGGGTACATCATGGCGTGATATGACAACTGCTTTTCCCAAGACTGCAAGAAATTACAGAGAGTCGTGAACACAGTGCAGTCCATCATGCAAACCCGCCTTCCATCTTTTGACTCCATATATATTTCACCCTGCCTCAGGAACGCAACCAATATGATCCCACACCAGTTATATTATTTTCCACCCTCTTCTGTCAGGGCAGAAGATTAAAAATGTTTGAATACATGTACTAACAGATTCAAGAACACAGATTCCCACTGTTATCAGACATATGAATGGACGTCTCAAACTGTTAGTGTTGATCTCTCTCTGCACCTTCTCTGCAGTTGTAACATTGTATTCTCCACTCAGTTCTGCTATCCTGATGCACTTTGTATGTCATGATATGTCAGTATAGCATGCAAAATAACACTTTCCACTGTATCTTGGTACATGTGACATCCATAAATCAAATCAAATCAAGTCTTAGATGAGAGGCTTCCTCTTAAAAGTCAAAAGGGGCAGATTATTTCTTTCTTCTGGACTGGAAAAACACAGCAGGTGAGAACTAGAACTTCTTTGCTGAATTGCATTTTTTGCTAAAGGGTGTGTTTATGGGATGCTGCCTATATTGAAACAGTTGTTGATTCGTGGTTAAATCATATATTGTTAAGTATTGCAGTAGAGTTAAGGTTATGCCTATTCTTATTTTTTTCTCCTGTAGTTTAACTTGTGTTGTAAGAATAAAGTTTGTTTTGCTTAAAGCCTAGTGGTAGACCAATTGAATTACATCTGGATAGGAATAATGTGATCAAGGATAGTCAGCATGGTTTTGTGAAGGGCAGGTCGTGCCTCACAAACCTTATTGAATTCTTTGAAAAGGTGACGAAGGAGGTTGATGAGGGGAAAGCGGTAGATGTGGTATATATGGATTTTAGTAAGGCGTTTGATAAGGTTCCCCATGGTAGGCTACTGCAGAAAATACGGAGATATGGCATTGAGGGTGAGTTGGAGGTTTGGATTAGGAATTGGCTGGATGGAAGAAGACAGAGGGTAGTAGTTGATGGCAAAGTTTCTTCATGGAGTGCCGTCACTAGCGGTGTTCCGCAAGGATCTGTTTTGGGACCATTGCTGTTTGTCATTTTTATAAATGACCTGGAAGAGGGGTTAGAAGGTTGGGTGAGCAAGTTTGCGGATGATACGAAAGTCGGAGGAGTTGTTGACAGTGAGGAAGGATGTGGCAGGTTACAGCAGGATATAGAGAAGCTGCAGAGCTGGGCAGAAAGGTGGCAAATGGAATTCAATGTAGCTAAATGTGAGGTGATTCGATTTGGGAAGAATAACAAAAAGATGGGGTACTGGGCTAATGGTCGGATACTTGGTAGTGTGGATGAGCAGAGGGATCTTGGTGTCCATGTACACAGATCTCTGAAAGTTGCCACCCAGGTAAATAGTGCGGTGAGGAAGGCATATGGCGTACTGGCTTTTATTGGTAAAGGAATTGAGTTCCGGAGTCCTGAGGTCATGATGCAGTTGTATAAAACTCTGGTGCGGCCGCATCTGGAATATTGTGTGCAGTTTTGGTCGCCATACTATAGGAAGGATGTGGAGGCACAGGAACGGGTGCAGAGGAGGTTTACCAGGATGTTGCCTGGTATGGAAGGAAGATCGTATGAGGATAGACTGAGACACTTGGGGCTGTTTTCATTAGAGAAAAGAAGGTTTAGGGGTGACTTGATTGAGGTGTACAAGATGATTAGGGGGTTAGATAGGGTTGACAGTGTGAACCTTTTCCCGCGTATGGAGTCGGGTATTACAAGGGGGCATAGCTTTAAATTAAGGGGGGGTAGATATAGGACTGAAGTTAGGGGTAGGTTCTTCACTCAGCGAGTCGTAAGTTCATGGAATGCCCTGCCAGCAGCAGTGGTGGACTCTCCCTCTTTATGGGCATTTAAGCGGGCATTGGATAGGTATATGGAGGATAGTGGGTTAGTATAGGTTAGGTGGGCTTGGATCGGCGCAACATCGAGGGCCAAAGGGCCTGTACTGCGCTGTATTCTTCTATGTTCTATGTTCTTCTATCTGGAACACAGCGCCTTACACTTGCTTTTAAATAATCATAAAAATTACGATATAGGCTTTCTCCTTACTATATTTGGGGTGTCTAGTCTGGCCCACAACTACCTGTAAAACAACTTGGGATTTTCCATTATTTTAGTGGCAGTGTTCTTTCATGTCCCGGTTTAGCTCTCCGAACCTCCTTTTTAAGTTCCCTCTTGCACATTCAATCCTCCTCTAGGGGCCTCTGCTGTTTTGAGTCCTTTGTATCTGCCATAAGTTTCTTTTTCCCTTAATCCAATGCTGTATATCCCTCACAATCTAGTACTCATAAGATTTGATGGGCCCATCCTTTTTCTTTATTGGAATATGTTATCCTTGTACTCTCCACATTTCTTTCTTGAATACATCCTACTTCCAAATCGAATATGATTGTATTAAAATCAGCCTTCCCCAAATTTAGAATTTTGATTTCAGGCCTATTTATGCCCTTTTCCATAACAATCTTGAGTCCAACAGAGTTATGATGGCTGTCTGCAAAATGCTTCCTCACTGAGACCTCAACCACTTGCCCAGCTTTGTTCCATAAAATTAAGTACAGAACCGCCAAACCTTTCATGTCAGCACATGGCTAAGGGATGAATTGATTGATAAACATTGCAAATTTAGGTTTCTACCATTTGGAAAATGTTATTTGAACTTTGTTTTATCAGTATATAATTTCTGTCAGTAAAAACATTAGTGGTCTTCGAATAAAGATACTATCAGCCTTTCAGTTGATCTACTCTTTTTTTTGGCTTTGCATAGGGTTCTGCTAATGTCATAGTATATGAAAACTAAGGAGGGGCGATGCGGTTGGGGCATATTGTCCAATATTTCGCCAAAAAACAGGAACAGAAATTGGTCAAATAACACAGATGAGTGAAGCTGAGGCTGAACATGGAACAGAAAAAGTGAAGAGATTTACTCGAGGTATTCAAAAACATGAAGGGTTCCGACAAGATATGTAAAACAAACTTCAAGTGGGAAAAGAGTCAGTTACCTGAGGCACAGATTTAAGCGAGTTTTGAGACGATTTGTAGCACAGGTTGAGGTTTTGGATGTAGGTTTGCTCACTGAGCTGGAAGGTTCATTTCCAGACGTTTCGTTACCCTACTAGGTAACCTCTTCAGTGGGACTCAGGCGAAGCACTGCTGAAAATTCCTGCTTTCTATTTATATGTTTGACTTTCTTTGGGTTGGTGATGTCATATCCTGTTCCTTTTCTCAGGGGGTAGTAGATGGGGTCTAACTCGATGTGTTTGTTGATCGAGTTCCGGTTGGAATGCCATGCTTCCAGGAATTCTCGTGTGTGTCTCTGTTTGGCTTGTCCTAGGATGGATGTGTGTCCCAGTCGAAGTGGTGTCCTTCCTCATCTGTGTGTGAGGATATTAGTGAGAGAAGGTCATGTCTTTTTGTGGCTAGTTGGTGTTCATGTATCCTGGTGGCTAGTTTTCTGCCTGTTTGTCCAATGTTGTGTTTGTTACAGATCTTGCACGGTATTTTGTAAATGACATTAATTTTGCTTGTTGTCTGTACAGGGTCTTTCAAGTTCATTAGCTGCTGTTTTAGTATGTTGGTGGGTTTGTGAGCTACCATGATGCCAAGAGGTCTGAGTAGTCTGGCAGTCTTTTCCGATATGTCTTTGATGTAGGGGTGAGTGACTAGGGTTTCTAGATGTGTTTTGACTGCTTGTTTGGGTTTTTTGCTGAGGAATCAGTGGACTGTGTTCATTGGGTACCCGTTATTTTTGAATACGTGGTATAGGTGATTTTCCTCTGCTCTGCGTAGTTCCTCTCTGCTGCATTGTGTGTTGGCTCGATGAAATAATGTTCTGATGTAGCTTCGTTTGTGGGAGTTCAATATTTGGTCTGTATGTGTTGTTTTCCCGTTGACGCTAGTTTGAAGTTTCCCATTGGCTGTTTGCTCTACTGTGACATCTAGGAATAGCAGTTTGTTGTTGTTTTCCTCCTCTTTAGTGAATTTTATGCCAGTAAGGGATGTCACAGTGACGACAAAGGTGTCATCCATGTAGCAGACCCAGAGTTTGGGTTGGATGGTTGGCAGAACTGTTTGCTCAAGTCTCTGCATTATTGCCTCTGCAAAGAACCTTGATATCAGAGATCCCATGGGTGTTCCATCCAACCCAAACTCTGGATCCACTACGTGGATGACACCTTTGTCATCACTAAACAAAACAAATTAGAGGAAACCTTCAAGACCATCAATAATCTTATCAGTTTTTTTAAATTAACCATGTCATTTTAATTGACCTAGCCTCAGAAGATTTTACTTCTTTGACGTGTGATGTATAAAGATGGCCTTTAGTAGAGTGATGTGCTCTTCCTTTGGATATGGGAGATTAGGGAGAGTTTCAATGTTACTGTTGATTATGTGTGCAGGAAGTGTATTTGGTTGTGAATCCTATCATATCGCATGGATCAGTTGGAGTGACAATTAGAGGCAATGAGGAATTTTCAAGAACTAGGGGGTGTGATGGATCGCATTTGCAGGAAGGGAGATAAACCGAGGATACGTCAGGTAGATGGGTGACCTCCAGGAAAGGTAGGAGAGGGAGACAGGTAGTGCAGGAGTCTCCTGTTGCTATCCCCATCTCAAACAAGTTTGCTGTTTTCGAAAATGTGGGGAGTGATGGACTGTCAGGGAAATGTAGTACTGACAGCCAAGTTTCTGATAACGAGATGGTTGTAATGTAATGAGGTGTATGCCAGGTCCCAAGCGATCAATTTTGATAGGGAGCTCTCAAATCAGAGGCACAGACAAAGGTTTCTTCAGCCGACAGTGAGCCTTCATAATGGTGTGTTGTTTCCGTGGTGCCAGAATCAAGGATATCTTGGAGGGGGTGCAGAATATTCGCAAGCAGGAGGTCATTGTACACATGAAACTAATGACACAGGAACAGAAAAGGACAAAATTCTGAGGAGAGAATTTAGGAAGTTAGGAATTTAAAAAGGAAGTCCTTGAGGGTATCAATATCTGGATTACTCCAGGTGCCACGGCTAGTGAGGGTAGGAATAGAAAATAGAGACATGAAGGCATGGCTGAGCAGGGGAGAAGGATTCACATTTTTGGATCATTGGAACCTTCTGGGATAGAAGTGACCTGTATAAGAAGGACGGATTGCACTTGAATTGGAAGGGCAAATATACTGACGAGGAGGGCTTGAACTAGCAGGGACAGGAGAAACCAGAGAAATCGAGAGGAAAGAGATCAGTCTGGGACTGGTGGAGTTGAGAAAGGAAGCAGATCTGACAGTCAGAGCAGGCAGGAACAAAGCAGAGAACAAGGTAGGACTGTTTAATTAAACTGCATTTATTTCAATGCAAGAGGCCTAACAGGTAAGGCAGATGAATCCAAGGCATGGTTGGGAACATGGGACTGTGATATCATAGCAATTACAAAGGCTCAGGGATGGATGGGACAGGACTGGCAGCTTAATATTCCAGGGTATTGATGCTATCGGAAGGATAGGTGACAAGAGGGGAGGAGGAGTGCTGGTTTTGATTAGGGATAGCATTACAGCTGTATTTAGGAAGGATATTCCCGGGAATACATCCAGGAAAGTTATTTGGGTAGAACTGAAAGGGATGATCACCTTATTTGGGTAACATGTTAAGTGTGCACGAGAAACTTTACTGATTCAGTATGTGGATGTACCTACTAGAGAAGATGTAAAACTTAACCTGTTCTTAGGAAATAAGGAAGGGCAGGTGACTTGAGGTATTAATAAGTTGGAGGAATAGACAGTTCAATATGGAAGATTAAGAGGTGATATCTTTGAGGTATTTAAGTTGAACAAAGAGTGAAGATAAACCATTTACTCCAGTGGGACAATCCAGAATGAGGGGCACAAAGTTGAGAGGCAGTTCAGGCATAATGTCTAAATGTATTTAGAGTAATTGAGATATACAGCATACATGAGGATCAGTGGTCGGCACAACATCATGGGCTGAAGGGCATGTTCTGTGCTGTACTGTTCTATGTTCTATGAAACAGACCCTTTGATCCAACTCGTCCAGGCTGACCATATATCCAAAAGTAATCTCGTCCCATTTGCCAGCATTTGGCCCATAACCATTCTATTCATATACTCATCCAGATGCCTTTTAATTGTTGTAATTGTACCAGCCTCCACCACTTCCTCTGGTAGCTCATTCCATACATGCACCACCCTCTACGTGAAAAGGTTATTCCTCTTAGATCCTTTTTAAATCTTTCCCCTCTCACCTTAAACCTATGTCCTATAGTGTTGGACTCCCCTACCTAGGAGAAAAAACCTTGTCCATTTACTCTATTCATGTCCTTCTTGATTTTATAAACGTTTATGAAACCTCAGCTTCCAATGGTCCAGGAAAAATAGCCTCAATCTAGTCAGCCGCTCCCTATAGTCCAAGCCCTCCAATCCTGGCAATGTCCTTGTAAATCTTTTCTGAACCCTTTCGAGTTTCATAACATCCATCCTATAGCGGGGAGACCTGAATTGCACGCAGTATTCTAATTGTGGCCTAACCAATATCCTGTACGGACACCATGACCTCCCAACTCCTATACTCAATGCACTGACCAATAAAGCAAACATACCAAATGCTTCTTTCACTATTCTATCTATCTGCGACTCTACTTTCAAGGGACTATGAACCTGCACTCCAAGGTCTCTTTGTTCAGTAACACTTCCCAGGACGTTACCATTAAGTGTATAAGTCCCGCCCTGGGTTGCCTTTTCAAACTCCAAAGATCCCATTGTACTCTGAGGTAACCTTCGCTGTTCACCACATCTCCAATTTTGGTGTCATCTGCAAATTTACTAACCATACATCCTACGTTCACGTCGAAATCATAGTTCCACGAAAGCAGACTGTCAGGTTGACAGGATAGTTAAAAAGGCATTTAATATGCTTGCCCTTATTGGTCAGTGCATTGAGTTTAGGAGTTGGGAGGTCACATTGAGGATGTTCCCTCCCCCCCCTCCCCCCACCCCACCCCCCCCCCATGACTTTGGTTAGGCTATTATTGGAATACTGTGTGCAATTCTTGTCTCCCTGCTATAGGAAGGATTTTCTGAAACTTGAAATGGTTCAGCAAAGATTTACAAGGATGTTGCTAGGGTTGGAGAGTTTGAGCTAAAGAGTGATGCTGAATTTGCTAGGAATTTTCTCCCTGGAGCATTTGAAACTGAGAGGTGACCTTATACAGGTTTATAAAATCATGAAGAGCATGAATAGGGTGAATAGCCAAGGCCTTTTCCCCAGGGTGGGGGAGCCCAAAACTAGGTGAGAGGGGAAAGGTTTAAAACAAATCTAAGGAGCAGTCTTTTCACACAGAGAGTGGTGTGTGTATGGAATTAGCTTCCAGAGGGAAGTGGTGGAAGCTGATATAATTGCAACATTTAAATGGCATCTGAATGGGTATATGAATAGGAAGGGTTAGAGGGATAAGAGCCAAATGCTGGCAAATGGGACGAGATTAGCTTAGGATATCTGGTCAGTATGGACGAGTTTGGCTGAAGGATTTGTTTCCATCCTTTACAGCTCTCTCACTCTAAATATCTCTCTGTATTCCTTCTTCAAAGTCATATATAAATGCACAAAAATTGAGCCGCTGATGCAGGCCCTTAACGGCCTCTATTAGTTGCATCCAACTGATTTGAATAATTTCCTATTGTATCTACTCTCTTGCCTATAAACTGAGCAACTGCCAGATCTTTGTTAGATTTCTTCTGAAAGTTCAGATAGGTAACTTCACAAAGACCTACTTACCAAGTTTCGTACCTGTTGAAAAATTCTGGTTACTTATTTGAACACTTTTGAGATCAAAGAGAAATTTGCAGATATTTTCTGTGAATCGACCTAAAGTTTGATTTCATTTTTCCTTTCCTAGGAAGTTTCAAATCAGGTTACTTCTGTACATTAACATTTGCTTTAAAAAAAAGCCAAAAAAATTAGTATTACTTGGAATTGTAATTTTTTTTTAAATGTATATGAGATAATTTATTAATTTCACGTTGTCATCTTTTTGAGAAATGCAAAATGTCACACATAATGCTGTGTTGAAATGATTTACATGACAGAAAGGCAGTTGGACCTTTGGTGCTCGTGTTTCTTAGGTACTACAAGAATGTTTCTCTTTTCCCTATGGGTAAAACCATGTCAGTTTAAACAGCACAATTCAGCAGCTGAAGAGAGAAATAAAGGTGACACAGCATCAATGTGGTTTTGTCTTGTTTAGTCTCTGTTCCTTTCTTACTTGCACATGTACTGATCATCTTGAAAAAGCATAATCTCATGTTGACACAATTTAATTTAAATTAAAATGAAAAGAAATAATCTGGTATATCTGACCAGCAACCGCTAAACTCCATGCAACAGTAACTCTCTGATCCCAAATATAGAGCGAGTGAAATGGAAACTGTTCAAGAGGAACAAATGTAGTCAGAAGATATAAAATGCTTGATATTTTTTCCTTATTTATCTGTATCATTTAATTGTTGTTTATGATATCATCAAAAGATTTTTTAACCAATATTTTGTACTTTAGCCTTGCTTTGACTTGAGTTTGCCTTTTACTTCTCAAACATCTTTACCTGTGAAAGACCAGACATTTTAGAAACAGGATAGTAAGTGACAGAAATACATCATTAAATATTAAAAATCCAAACATTACTAATTGGCAATCCCCAAATAAGTCCTTCAGTTCAGCAATTCTCAGCTGACTAGACTACAGACTTACTCGACAATATCTGTGCCTCTGGTACCATCAATGTTCCAATAGTGGCAATTAAAGATGTAGTTAAAACAAATGTATTTTGCTCTTAATAAAAATATTTGATGTGCATTTGATGGATATCTTCAATCTCTAACCTGTTCTTTTAGCTGAAAATCAATTGAGTACTTGAGGACTCTCATTCTGTGAAATCTTCTCCCAGAGGCTTAGTGGCAGAAAGGGCACTTAATTAGGCAAGTTGGTGGCATACCCAAATCCTGTCTCTTTCTTATTGCTGCCAGAATTAAGTTTTGAGTGGAGGGACTCATGGTCAACCTGCCTGTCTTGCTGTCTTTAGTGACCGATTAAGGTTCATTTAAGGGACTTAGCCTCCCACCACTGGGATTAGCTCAGCTGCAGGCAGGCCTGTCTCTGTGTAGCATTTGCGATAGCTACCATCCTCTGGAAAATGTCATCTAAGCTGTGGATCCCTCAATCACATGCATCAGTAGTTGATCAAAGGGCTGAACGCCGAGATAGGAGTCCCTACTTTGAGGGGTGCTCTGGCTACAATTGGATAAGTAAGAACATAAAGAGTTTTTACAAATACATTAAGGACAAAAGGGTAACTAGGAAGAGAATAGGGCCTCTAAGATCAGCAAGGCGGCCGTTGTGTGGAGCCGCAGAAAATGGGGGAGATACTAAATGAGTATTTTGCATCAGTATTTACTGTGGAAAAGGATATGGAAGATATAGACTGTAGGGAAATAAATGGTGACATCTTGCAAAATGTCCATATTACAGAGGAGAAAGTGCTGGATGTCTTGAAACGGTTAAAGGTGGATAAATCCCCAGGCCCTGATCAGGTGTACACAAGAACTCTGTGGGAAACTAGAGAACTGATTGCTGGGCCTCTTGCTGAGATATTTGTATCATCGATAGTCACAGGTGAGGTGCTGGAAGACTGGAGGTTGGCTAACGTGGTGCTGCTCTTTAAGAAGTGTGGTAAGGACAAGCCAGAGAACTATAGACCAGTGAGCCTGACGTCGTGGTGGGCAAGTTGCTGGAGAGAATCCTGAGGGACAGGCTGTACATGTATTTGGAAAGGCAAGGACTGATTAGGGATAGTCAACATGGTTTTGTGCGTGGGAAATTATGTCTCACAAACTTGATTGAGCTTTTTGAGGAAGTAACAAAGAGGATTGATGAGGGCAGAGCAGTAAATATAATCTATATAGACTTCAGTAAGGCGTTCGACAAGGTTCCCCATGGGAGACTGATTAGCAAGGTTGGATCTCATGGAATAGCCATTTGGATACAGAACTGGCTCAAAGGTGTAAGACCTTTGGTGGTGGTGGAGGATTATTTTTCAGACTGGAGACCTGTGAGCAGTGGAGTGCCACAAGTATCAGTGCTGGGTCCTCTACTTTTTGTCATTTATATAAATGATTTGGATGCGAGCATAAGAGGTACAGTTAGTAAGTTTGCAGATGACACCAAAATTGGAGGTTTAGATTAGATTACTTACAGTGTGGAAACAGGCCCTTCGGCCCAACAAGTCCACACTGACCCGCCGAAGCGCAAGCCACCCAGACCCATTCCCTTACACTTACCCCTTCACCTAACACTATGGGCAATTTAGCATGGCCAATTCACCTAACCTGCACATTTTTGGATCGTGGGAGGAAACCGGAGCACCCGGAGGAAACCCAGGCAGACACGGGGAGAATGTGCAAACTCCACACAGAGAGTCGCCTGAGGCGGGAACTGAACCCAGGTCTCTGGTGCTGTGAGGCAACAGTGCTAACCACTGTGCCACCGTGTCAGGTGTAGTGGACAGCGAAGAGGGTTACCTCAGATTACACAGGATCTTGACCAGATGCGCCAATGGACTGAGAAGTGGCAGATGGAGTTTAATTCAGATAAATGCGAGGTGCTGCATTTTGGGAAAGCAAATCTTAGCAGGACTTATACACTTAATGGTAAGGTTCTCGGGAGTGTTGCTGAACAAAGAGACCTTGGAGTGCAGGTTCATAGCTCCTTGAGAGTGGAGTCGCAGGTAGATAGGATAGTGAAGAAGGCATTTGATATGCTTTCCTTTATTGGTCAGAGTATTGGATACAGCATGTTGTGACTGTACAGGACATTGGTTAGGCCACTGTTGGAATATTGTGTGCAATTCTGGTCTCCTTCCTATCGGAAAGATGCTGTGAAACTTGAAAGGGTTCAGAAACTATTTACAAGGATGCTGCCAGGGTTGGAGGGAGAGGCTGAACAGGCTGGGGCTGTTTTCCCTGGAGCGTTGGCGGCTGAGGGGTGACCTTATAGAGGTTTACAAAATTATGAGGGGCATGGAGAGGGTAAATAGGCAAAGTGTATTCCCTAGTGTCGGGGAGTCCAGAACTAGGGGGCATAGGTTTAGGGTGAGGGGAAAGATATAAAAGAGACTACGGGGCAACTTTTTCACGCAGAATGTGGTATGTGTATCGAATGAGTTGCCAGAGGAAGTGGTGGAGGCTGGTACAATTGCAACATTTCATAGGCATTTGGATGGGTGTATGAATAGGAAGGGTTTGGAGGGATATGGGCCGGGTGCTGGCAGGTGGGACTAGATTGGATTGGGATATCTGGTCAGCATGGACGAGTCTATTTCCATGCTGTATATCTGTATGACTCAATGACTCTAACATACCTTTAGTACACCTTCACCATGCTGAACAACAGAAGTATATCACTGAAGATGCTGTAGAATGAGGAGAAAGATCATTAATGGATGCATTCATAGAAGATGTCAGTGTGACTTTGGTTATGGTTGTTTCTGCTGTTAACAACTGTAATCACAAGAAAGATATCTGATTGGGAACATTTTTGAAGGAGGGTTATTTATTGGTTTTGAAAGAAAATGATTTATAATTTTTGTTTTAGTAACAAGCTATGGGTCTTTTAGACTTATTACTTGAGGGAAGGGAAAAGAATTCAAAAAGATATTTGTAGAGAAGAAAATAAATTGAAAGTTAGTTTTACTGTATGAGCTGTCGCTGTGGCCAAGTATTTAAGTCAATGGACTTTAAATCCATTGCTGTTTCCTCGTTTGAATCTTGCCAACTGGGATTGAGAGCTGGGTGTCAATCGGATGGGCCGAATGGCCTTACTTCCACTCCTATGTCTTATGGTCTTATGGTCTTATGGCTTCTTCCTCATTTTCTTGTTAGGGTGCTACGGTGGCTCAGTGCTTAGCACTGCGGCTTCACAACACCAGCAACCCGGGTTCGATTCCAGCCACAGGCAACAGTCTGTGTGGAGTTTGCACATTCTCCCTGTGTCTGCATGGGTTTCCTCCCAAATTCCAAAGATGTGTAGGTTAGGTAAATTGTCTACCATGTGCAGGTTAGATGCATTGGTCATTGGTAAATGTAGGGTAGGGGAATGGGCCTAAGTTACCCTCTTCGGAGGGTAAGTGTGGACTTGTTGGGCAGAAGGGCCTGTTTTCACACTGTAGGAACTCTATGAGCGATTTCTGATATTGAATAGTGTTGGTTCTTTGGTATAGTAGGGTTTAAATATACTATTAACACCTCCATATGGCTGAGTAGCTTGTAAAAAATGTTGGAGGCAGGGGAGAAGAAATTGAGTCATATTTACATCAAACAGCACAATTTTATTTCTTTTGTCAACTGGAAGGAGTGGTCAGTTACTTATATACATTCTATTTGTGTAGCTAGTTATGACAAATAAACAATGAAAGCAAAACACAAATTTTGGTTGCATTTCCAAGGTTAAAATATCACAGTAGTTCAGATTAGTTCCATGTCTCTTTTTACCATCTTGCAACTGCTCTTTGAATGATGATTTACTGGCAGCTTCTCTATCAATATGTTTAGTGGGAGGATTATTGTGAATTCTGCTCATTGTTTGGATTGTGTTGTTTCTTACAAGAAATAATTGATGCTGGAAGTGTCAAAAGCTCCTCTGCTAATGACAAGTCAGATACGTAATACAATGTCAAATATTTGCTGTAGTTGGATTATATAGTATGGCATAAAAATGGAAATGATCGTATACATTTTTAGGCTGTGGGTAGGGCTTATCTTTTAGTGGCAGCTGTTGAGGTCAATAGATCAAGATATTGTCAGGTGTTGATATGGAATCTTTTAATAATGTACCCAATTTATTGCATTGCTTTGGCAGAGGTTTTCATTTCACAAAAAAACATTGATTCTGAGATAATTCTGTCACTGACCGCATTGTGGAAGATGTTTAGTGAGAATAATCTCTTCATATGCAACATGAGAATTAAGAATACAAAATCCTTTGAAGAATAGTTGGCATATTCCATATTTAACCATAAATTTTTTTAAAATGCTGGAACTGCTCAGCAGTGTGGCAACATCTGTGACACGAAAAAATGCTAATGCTTCAGGCATGACCTTTCATCAAAATTGTGCACAGTTAGAAATGTAATATGTTTTATGTGGGTCAAATGGGCAAGGGATGGTGAAAAACAAAATGGATTTCCTTACAAAGGATAGAAAATAGGAGACATTAAATGACCAAATAATTGGTCACTTTCAAAGGAGGCAGATATAGTCAATGTGCAACCTTAAATTTTTCATTATAAAATCAAGTATACAGAGTGAATTCATTAAAATAAAGCCGTGGACGAAAATTATTATTAGGGAAAATGTTAGATATTGAAAATATTCCACTGGCACTGAAAAACTTGGTAGAAGATTTCATGATCAGAGAGTCTGCAGAACAGAAAATAGCCCTTTGGCTGCCAACAACATTTAGAAAGCATTTAGAAAAATATATGAAAAGGAAAGGTTTAGAAATATATGGGCCAAGTGCAGGGAAATGGGGTTAGCATTGATGGACATTTTGATTGACATGGATCAGTTTGGGCCAAAGGGCCTGAGTCTGTTCTGTAAGACTCTATGACAAGCACCTAACTGGTTTAATCCAATTTTATAACACTTAGCTTTTTATGCCTTGACATCACAAAAGCACATCTAAATGCTTCTTAAATGGTATGAGGGTTTCTGCCTGTACCACCCTTTCAGGCAGTGAGTTCCAGATTCCCACCACTGTCTGGATGAAAAATCTTCTCAGATCCTCCCAGTTTTTAAAAACATGAACTGCTTGAATAAAGTAAATGTGGAAAATCTGTTTACCCTGATTGTGAAATCAGTGACAACAGTTCATAAACTTAAATTGTTGCTGTGAGCCTGTAAGTGGAAATTCCTTGACAAGATGTTGTTGGAGGGAAGAATATTTTTCCACAGAGTATTTGAGGCAGACGCCATTGCATCTTTTAAGAAAAAAGTGTTTAAACATTTGAAGCAAGTGAAGGTACAGACTGGTGTAGAGGACATGAGGCTGAGAAAGGGATTAGTTAATTTAATCCTGCAAACTGTGAATCTATGGCTGAATCACATTAGATACCCTTTACCTCCCAATGGTTGGGAAGAGAGTAGCATTTGTAGAAGCTGGCAAACCACCTGCTTTCTACTTTGTGCAATGTGACATGATTAAGAGGAAAAATTAAATTATTTTAGAATTCTTTTTAAGATTGGTGCACTGCAGAACTAACTAGCATGTTTCTGGAATGTGGAAGCAAATTTGAGAAATCTCTAACTAGGTGTTCAGGGACTACGAGAGCTGACAGTGTGGGAAATTGATATGCTGTGCAATAGATTGTACTTAGCATTTGGCTAAGCATTTTGCAGGGTGTATGGACTGTGCTGCATCTAACACTGGAAAACGTAATGCTGACATACTGGTAGAAGTAACAGTGTGTTCATCAAAGTTTGTGCGAAGATTTGTAGCTCGGGTGCTCGTTGTTGTGGTTCTGTTCGCCGAGCTGGAAGTTTTTGTTGCAAACGTTTCGTCCCCTGGCTAGGCGACATCATCAGTGCTTGGGAGCCTCCTGCGAAGCGCTTCTTTGATGTTTCCTCCGGTGTTTATAGTGGTCTGTCCCTGCCGCTTCCGGTTGTCAGTTTCAGCTGTCCGCTGTAGTGGTTGGTATATTGGGTCCAGGTCGATGTGTTTGTTGATGGAGTTTGTGGATGAATGCCATGCCTCTAGGAATTCCCTGGCTGTTCTCTGTCTGGCTTGCCCTATGATAGTAGTGTTGTCCCAGTCGAATTCATGTTGCTTGTTGTCTGCGTGTGTGGCTACTAAGGATAGCTGGTCGTGTCATTTCGTGGCTAGTTGATGTTTATGTATGCGGATTGTTAGCTGTCTTCCTGTTTGTCCTATATAGTGTTTTGTGCAGTCCTTGCCTGGTATTTTGTACACTACATTAGTTTTGCTCATGTTGGGTATCAGGTCCTTCGTTCTGGTGAGTTGTTGTCTGAGCGTGGCTGTTGGTTTGTGTGCCATTATGAGTCCTAGGGGTCGCAGTAGTCTGGCTGTCAGTTCTGAGATGCTCCTGATGTATGGTAGTCCTTTTGGTTGTGGTATGTCCTCGTTCCGTGGTCTTTCTCTTAGGCATCTGTTGATGAAGTTGCGCGGGTATCCGTTTTTGGCGAATACCTTGTATAGGTGTTCCTCTTCTTCTTTTTGCAGTTCTGGTGTACTGCAGTGTGTTGTGGCCCTTTTGAATAGTGTCCTGATGCAGCTTCGTTGTCTTCGAACAGGAAGACAGCTAACAATCCGCATACATGAACATCAATTAGCCACGAAACGACACAACCAGCTATCCTTAGTAGCCACACACGCAGACAACAAGCAACATGAATTCGACTGGGACAACACTACTATCATAGGGCAAACCAGACAGAGAACAGCCAGGGAATTCCTAGAGGCATGGCATTCATCCACAAACTCCATCAACAAACACATCGACCTGGACCCAATATACCAACCACTACAGCGGACAGCTGAAATTGACAACCGGAAGCGGCAGGGACAGACCACTATAAACACCAGAGGAAACATCAAAGAAGCGCTTCGCAGGAGGCTCCCAAGCACTGATGATGTCGCATAGCCAGGGGACGAAATGTTTGCAACAAAAACTTCTAGCTTGGCGAACAGAACCACAACAGTGTGTTCATTTCTTTGTGGTAATTGTTGTAAAGAGAATATCATTCATTGAGTCTGAAAAGAAACTTCCAGTAATGTCAGTTCATAAAAGCACTTTCATAAATTGCACTTTCACACAAGACTGAATTAGATTATATGGTTCCTTTCAAAAGAAGGGATTGTGATGTCAGGAGAAGAGGACATCAAAATACCTTGGTTGATGCACATTAGTTGATTGAGTAGGATGCTGGAATTCTAGGCCAGCTAAGGGATAGACTAAAAGGCTTCCACAGAAATGGCTGCTATTTAGACCAATTGGAGATTAAATTGAGATTAATTTTAAAAAGACATCAATTTAATGACTGAAAGTCGTTTTCTTGTTTTGCAAGATGGCTTTATCACTAGTGTCCTTACATACAGATGAAGAAGAACTCCACTTTGACTGGGATAACACATTCATCCTAGGACAAGCTGAACAGAGACATGCACAGGAATTTCTAGAGGCCTGGCATTCTAACCAGACCTCCATCAATAAACACATCGATTTGAACCCCATCTAACATCCTCTGAGAAAAAGAACTGGAAACGATATTACCCACTTTCAGAGACCAAAGCACAAAAATAGGAAGCGGGACTGGAGGCTCACTGTTGATGTTACCTAGTATGGTGACAAAACGTCTGAAAACAAACCTTCCAGATCAGTAAGCAATCGTACAACCTGAAGATAACTTGTACTTTAAGATATCGCAGGAAATTGACAAAGATATGCTTTATTATATAGATAAAAGACATTATGTTTTCCAGAAAAATTAATTCTATTTTGCAACATTTTCTTCTTCCCAAAAATGGCATACTTGTATTTGGAAAAGAGAGAATTTAGCGCACATTGCTATGTTTCATGAAATAAAGTTTCAGAAGTCCACATTTTAGCCCTCCTTTATCTGCTTAACTGAATTGTTCAGGATCATAGAAATTTCATGAAGTATAAAAATATAAAATATTTCTGGATGTAGGTTAGCCCTCACTGAGCTGAAAGGTTCATTTCCAGACATGTCATTACCTTACTAGGTAACATCTTCAGTGGACTTCACGCAAAGCAATGCTGAAAACTCCTGCTTTCTATTTATATGCTTGGGTTTCTTTGGGTTGGTGATGTCATTTTCTGTGGTGATGTTATTTCCTGTGGTGAAGTCACTTCCTGTTCCTTTTCTCTAGGGGGTGGTAGATGGAGTCTAACTCGATGTGTTTGTTGATAGAGTTCTGGTTGGAATGCCATGCTTCTAGAAATTCTCGTGCATGTCTTTGTTTGGCTTGTCCTAGGATGGGTGTGTTGTCCCAGTCGAAGTGGTGTCATTCCTCATCCGTATGTGAGGAAAGTAGTGAGAGAGGGTCATGTCTTTTTATGGCTAGTTGGTGTTCACGTATCCTGGTGGCTAGTTTTCTGTCCAATGTAGTGTTTGTTACAGTCCTTGCACAGTATTTTGTAAATGACTTAAGTTTTGTTCAGTGTCTGTGTAGGGTCTTTCAAGTTCATTAGTGCTGTTTTAGTGTGTTGGTGGGGTTGTTGATTACTATGATGCCAAGGGGTCTGAGTAGTCTGGCAGTCTTTTCCGAGATGTCTTTGATGTAGGGGTGAGTGGCTAGGATTTCTGGACGTGTTTTGACTGCTTGTTTGGGTTTGTTGCTGACAAATCGGCGGACTGTGTTCATTGCGAACCCATTTTTTTTGAATACATGGTATAGGTGATTTTCCTCTGCTCTGCATAGATCTTCTGCGCTGCAGTGTGTATTGGCTCGTTGAAATAATGTTCTGATGTAGCTTTGTTTGTGGGTGTTGGGATAACCTTCATGGTCCCTGTGATCCTCTTGAATAGTTAACTCAAATATGTGACAGGACACTGCACACTGTTACAAACACATTTGATAGAATAAAGTGCTTCATGAGGGCTAAGTACCTCTTTATCTAAATACAATGTGCCATGTATAAGGGAGGGAAATATTATAAAATACAACAGGCCATAACCTTTCAAACACATCATCTATTTTCATTGGAGAAATTTCCTGGCACAATGCGGTTTTGTTATTGTTGAATTCAGAGGCGATACAGCCTCTTCTTGAAGTGTGATCTGTTGTTAATAATAGTAAATTATTTCTCCTTATTCTATCCCTTCCTTCCTTGCCATTTAATTTGTTTCTAATTTTTCAAGATTGTACATTAATCTTGCAACTCAATGTGGTTATCCATGAAGGAAGTTTCAATATTGCTCAACTGAGTTCAAAAGCAGAAAGGAAGTATACTTCTCGCCTTCTCATCTTGCTAGCTTTTAGTATATAGGGCAATTTAACAAAGTCATGCTAGTTTAGTTTAGAGAGGTTTACTCTTATCATCCCCAATCAGATGGAAATTTCCTCAATCATATATGTAGTGAGAAGGGAAAATAATTGGGCAAGTTGGCTCAAGAGAAGTATTTGCCTGCTTGTTGCCACCTCACCATTTATCTACATCATTATCCATACGGCTGTCACACATAAACAGATGTGGTAAGCAATGTCACCTGGCTACAACAGAACAGGCCGCAGGAAGCGTCTGCGTCTAGGCATGTGCCATCACTTGTTTTGCACATCACGACATCACCTTTGGCACATTTGCTGCTGAATGGGAGTCTTAGGAGGCAAGGCGGAGATGACGTTCCTGGCAGAAGTGAGACGAATGTTAGTGCTTGGAGTGGTATCTGATTTGAGGCCTGTATCAGGAGCCCAGCTCTTTTTTTTGCCAGGGTATGTGGGGGAGCAGCGAAGATTAGGAGGCTGTTGGTGAGAATGTCAGCTTTCTTTCTGCTCTTTGCACTATCTGGAAGTGGAGTCTCTGCCTACTAATTAGATGCTGGACAAAAATGTCCATTGGGCATTTCTTTTGACTTGTCATTGATTAAGGTTCTTAACTGATCAATTAATGACACTTAATGGTCTTAACTTGACAAGCTCACATAACAGCCTTCCCAACAGATAAGCAGAAAATGGCTGGTTTTCAATTGGGATACCAGGGTAATCTGCCTGCTGGGTTGTGGGTTCTTCCAACCCTTTTGAAAAAAGGGCCAATATTCCATTAGCCTTCCTGTTTACCTGCTGCACTTGTGTGCTAGTTTTCTATATTTCATAAGTACCTGCTAATTGGTGTTTGATTAGCTCAGTTGGTTTAACAGCTGGGTTGCAATACAGAGTAAAAGTGTAGGTTCAATTCCTGCACCTGTTGAGGTTATCATAAGAGACTGTCCTTCTCAACTGTTCTCTTGCCTGAGGTATGGTGACCCTCAGGTTAAGCCACTGCCAGTCCTCTCTCTAATGAGCAACCAATGGTCTGGTAAGACTATGGCGATTTAACCCTTACTCCAAAGTCCCTTTCTTCAGTTTTTCTCAATTAAATAATATTCTGTTCTTTTGTTCTTCCTTCCAAAATGAACAATTTCGCAATTTCCTACAGTATATTCGATTTGCCAACTTTTTGCCCATTAACTTAACCTTTCAATATTTCTTTGTAAAGAGAAGGGAGGGCGGGATTAGCATAATGAGCTTGATGAACAGCCATAATCATATTGAATAATGGAGCATGTTTGAAGAGTTGAATGGCCTACCCCTGCTCCTATCTTTTACCTGGAAACTGTTTGTATCCTTTAGCAAACTGTCTTTCCATCTTTTTGTGCTGTCTGCAGATTTGTCCATTGGTTCCCCTCTAGTCTGGTTAAGACTTCCTTGAAAAGCTCTAATAAATTGTCAGACATGATTTCCCTTTCATGAAACCATAGAGAGAGAGAGAGAGAGAGTCTTGAGTCCTACAGCACAGAGACAAGTCCTTTGGCGAAACTGGTCCATGCCGACCAAAATGTCCATCCACACTAATTCTATTTCCCTGCATTCGGCTAATGTCCTTCCAAACCTTTCCTATTTATGTATTTGTCCAAATGCCATGTTGACTCTGCTTGATTAGATTACGATTTTTGAATGCTCTGCTTTAATAATTGATTTTAATACTTTTCCAATATTCTGTGTTAAGCTAATTAACCTGCTTTTTGTCTCCCTTCCATTTTAATAGAGGTCTTATATTGGCAATTTTCTAATACTCTGGTACTTCTCCAGAGTTGCTAGATCCTTGAAAAAAATGTTTTAATCAATAGTCTTTGGGATCCAGAAGCTGGCAGCTTTTGGTGAGACGGGATACCAGTGTTGAGGCCTGTGACTTGCCTAAAGCTTGCCAATCAGTTCTTCAGCTAACTACTACGCAATCGAATTAGTCTATAGATTATGAGTAGATAATTGTTGCAAAAACCCCATTAAGAACAGAGAGTGATACTATTTTATCTTCTCATGAATGACGTTGAAAGAATATCCATCATGACTGAGTCTGGTGAGATATGTACAGGTACTGCCTTTTTGAAAATTGTTATTATGTGTATTACATGTTAATGTACTTCATATTAATAAGATGCTGATAATGCAAGATATGACATATATAAAATAGTGATTCATTTTAAATTACATTCCATAAAGTTTTAAAGGAAATATCCTGGACTGTGCATCAATCTTCAGCTTTGGTTCTCTTGCTAATCACAAGGGGGAGAAAATCTAAATTTTAGCATGAGAAGAATTGATATAATCAGCGGTCAACCATACTAAGACTCAAGAGACATTGTTTATGGTGGATAGTGTTTATTTTAGTGATTGGATTATGACAACATTTTCCGTAAAGTTATTTCTTAAAATCTGTAGAAGACTACAACTCAAGTTAGCAGGACAATGATGTACAGAGTCCTTGTTTGGAATATCATTTTTGAGCAGGCTGATGATCTGAGCTTCATGTGTAGAAATACAACTCGGGTTGTAATTTATGGACACAGGTTCATTTATCTATAAATGCAAAACACTTTTATCAATTTTTCTATTCACTTCTGAGACACTAGTGTCGCTGGTTGGGCCAATATTGACGGCCCACCTCTAGTAAGCCTTGAGAAGGTAATGGTGAACTGCCATCTTGAACTGATGCAGGCTGAGCTGTAGGTAGACCTATAATACAATTTAGAAAGGAATTCACGGACTTTGACCCAACAACAGTGAAAGAACAGCAATTATTTTTCCAAGCCAGGATGGTGAGTGACTTGAAGGGGAACTTGCAAGTGGTTTCCATGCATCTGCTACCCTTGCCCTTCTAGATGGAAAGTGGGTTTGGAAAGTGCTGTCTTAGAATCTTTGGTGGATTTTTGCAGCACATCTTGTAGATGGTACATGCTACCGCTACTGGACATCAGTGGTGAAGAGATGGATGTGGTGCTTTGTCCTGGATGGTGTCAAGCTTCTTCAGTGTTGTTGGTGCTGCACTCATTCAGACAAGTGGGAAGTACTCCATCACATTCCTGACTTGTGCCTTCTAGATGATGGACAGGCTCTGCAGCATCGGGAGGTGAGTTATTTGTTGTAGGATTCCTAATTTCTGACCTGCTCTTGTAGCCACTATATTTATATGGCTAGGCCAGCTCAGTTTATAGTCAATGGTAGACCTCAGGATGATGATAGTGGGGGGATTTAGTGATGGCAATGCCATTGCAAGTCAAGAGGCATTTGTCAGATAGTCTCTTATTGGAGATGGTCATTGCCTGTCACTTGTATGGTACAGATGTTACTCACCACTTTTCAGCTCAAGCCTGAATATTGTCCAGGTGTTGGATTTAGACTACTTCAATATCTGAGTAGTCTGAATAGTTTGTATCTTTGTGCAATCATTACTTCTGACTGTATGAGGGACGGTCATTGATGCAGCAGCTGAAGACCTTGTACATTACCCTGAAGAACTCGTGGGCGGCACGGTGGCACAGTGGTTAGCACTGTTGCCTCGTAGCGCCAGAGACCCGGGTTCAATTCCCGCCTCAGGCGACTGACTGTGTGGAGTTTGCATGTTCTCCCCGTGTCTGCGTGGGTTTCCTCCGGGTGCTCCGGTTTCCTCCCACAGTCCAAAGATGTGCAGGGCCAGGTGAATTGGCCATGCTAAATTGCCCGTAGTGTTAGGTAAGGGGTAAATGTAGGGGTAGGGGTATGGGTGGGTTCGCTTTGGCGGGTCGGTGTGGACTTGTTGGGCCGAAGGGCCTGTTTCCACACTGTAATGTAATCTAATCTAATAATCTAATCTAAACTCCTGTAGAGATGTTGTGGAGCTGAGATGATTGACGTCCCAACAACCACAGCCGTCTTTCCATGAGTTAGGTATGATTCCATCCAGCAGAGCATTCCTCCCTGGGCTTCCCGTCATTGGGTTTGGGAATATTTGTGGAGCCTCTCTCCTGATTAACCACTTATATTCACAACTGGATGTGGCAATATGGTAGAGCTTAGGTCTGATCTGTTGGTTGTGGGATCACTTAGCTCTGTTTGTCGCTTGCTGCTTATGCAAGTAACTTGTAGCTTCACCAGGTTGACACCTCATTTTTAGGTATGCCTGATGCAGCTCCTGGCATGCCCTCCTGTGCACTTCATTGAATCAGGCTTGCTTGTAATGATAGATTAGGGGATATGTCGAGCATGAAGTTTCAGATTATGTTGAAGTACAATTCTGCTGCTAATAGTTCACATGCTTAGTCTTGGCTTGATAGATCTATTCAAAGTCTGTCACATTTAGCATGGTGATGGTGCTACACAACATATGAGGTACTATCATTGAGAAAGTAAGACTTCAAATCCACATGTGCAAGTGATCACTATCTGTTATGGATAGATGCTTCTGAGGCAGACAGTTTGGTGAGTATGAGGTCAAGTACGCTTTTACCTTTTGATTTCCTCAGCATTTTCCATAGACCCTGTCTAGCAGTAGTATCTTTTAGGATCTGACCAGCTCGATCAATAGTGCTGCTGCCACTCTTTGGTAGTGGACATTGAAATCCCCACGCAGAGTATGTTTGTTCTGTGCCCTCATCACCCTCCATGTTTCTTTCAATTACTGTTCAACATGTAGGAACACAGTTAACAGCCAAGGGAAGATGATATGTGGTAATCAGCAGGAGATTTCCTTTCCTTTCTTTGACTGGTGCCATGAAACTTCATGGTGTCCAGAGATAATGTTGGGAACTCCCAGGGCAACTCACTTCTGCCATGCCTGCTAGCTCTGCGATGGTTTAGGAAATATCCAGGTATTATGTTGTTGGTATCTGGGATTTGTAAGATATGATTCTGTGAGTATCACTGTCAGGATGTCGCTTGACTAATCTGTGAGATGGCTTTCCCAATTTTAGTAACTAGTCTGTCATTGTCATTTCCAGTTTCTAGGCCAGTTCCAGGAGATCTGTCCATTTAATTTCTTCTTTGAGATTTTGTAGCAATTGTTACAACTGAGTGGCTTGCTAGGCCATTTCATAAGGCAGTGGAGAGTCAACCAAACTACTGTGTGTCTGGAGTCACATGTCAGGCTAACCAGGTAAGCTTGACAGATTTCTTTCCCTGGAGGACATTAGTGAGCCAGATGGGTTTTTCTGACAATCGACAGTAGTTTAATGGTCATCATTAGATTCTTAATTCCAGATATTTATTGAATTCAAATTCCATCATTCGCCATGGTGGAATTCAAATCCAAATCCCCAGAACATTTGTTTCTGTATTAATAGTCTCAAACAAAAACAGATAATACCACAAGGCCATCGCTGTACCCATATGAATAATGTGGTTTTGGGGGACAATGGATTAATGACAGAAATGAGAGAAAGAAAGCTATTTACATTTACATTTACATTTAGGGGATAGAAAGTAGTTTTCTACCAGGATTGACTCTGGGAGCAATGCTGTTCATAGAATCATAGAGCTCTGCAGCACAAAAAAGGGCCTTCAGCCCGTCAAGTCTGCGCTGATTTTAAAAAAAAAAGCACCTAACTATTTTAATTCTATTCTGTAGCTCTTGTCGATAACTTCATAGACCTTGGCATTGCAAGTTTACATCTAAATATTTCTTCAATCTTATGAGGGTTTCTGACTGTACCACCCTTACAGGCAGTGAGTTCCAGGTTCCCATCACCCTTTGGCTTAAAAAAAATCTTCACATCTCCTCTTACCTTAAATCTATGTTGTCAGCTCATTGATCCTTCCGCCAAGGGGAAAGGTTTCTTCCCATTAACTCTGTATATGGACCTCAAACCTTGACTCTGCTTTCTCTTCACAGATGCTGCCAGACTTGCTGAGTTTCTCCAGCAGTTTCTGTTTTTGTTTTTATCCCAGTCTATCTATGTTAAAAAAACTAAATGTCTTCAGCCAGAGCAACATCTTGATAAATCCTTTCCAATGAAATCACGTCCGATCTATCATGTGGTTTCCAGAACTGCAAAGCTATGGCCTAATCAACATTCTACTTAGCCACTTTGTCTACATGTCCCACTACCTTTAAGGGATCGTTAGATGTGCGCACCTGCACACAACTGGATTAACAATTTTTTACCAAAAATCAGATAATGTCAATTGCAGGAAATTTCATAGAGTACATTTCTCCCTGAGCTCCTGTGGTTATCTCATGCAATTCCTCACAGCTCATTTCTCTACGTACACTAACCATACCTCTACAGCATCAAAGTCATGCACTCAATGTGCACTCACAGTGGTGGAAGTGCTTGCAGCTGCCGAGACCTTCCAGGATTCACAACAATAATATCTAAACTCCAGCTATACACCTGTTCAAATGCTGCAAGCCAAGAATAGCCCATTACAGTTGCTATGTGAAAAGAATCAGCCTGAAAATATCCAACAAAAGTAAGTTAACACATCAATTTGCTAACAAGGCAGCTAACAAGGCAGCTGAGGTAATGGTGAACAGGGTATTGGAGAGGTGTGTCATCCTCTTTCCTACAGATAGGCAAAAAAGACTTTGCTTCCAGACCTGGTTAGCCTCTTTTGAAGTTACCACCTTAGTCAATGCAGTGTCCATGGTCCAGAACAATGCCCAGCAATGAAGAAGAAAGGTATTGACTTCCTGTGCTCTGCATGGATAAGTACAGCCATCTTGTCTCTGCATTGTACATTACAGCGTAGTACAAGCCCTTCAGCTCTCGATGTTGAGTCGACCAGTAGAACCAATCTGAAGCCCATCTAACCAACTCTATTCCATTCACATCCATATGCCTATCCAATGACCATTTAAATGTCCTTAAAGTTGGTGAGTCTAGTAGTGTTGCAGGCATTGCGTTCCACGCTCCTATTACTCTGAGTAAAGAAACCACCTCTGACATGTGGCCTATATCTATCACTCCTCAATTTAAATCTGTGTCCTCTGGTGCTAGCCATCGACATCTGAGGAAAAAGGCTTTCACTATCCAACCTATCTAACCCTCTAATTACCTTATATGTCTCAAGTCACCTCTAAAGCTGCTTCTCTCTAAAGAAAACAGCCTCAAGTCCCTCAGCCTTTTCTCATAAGACCTTCCCTCCATACTAGACAACGTCCTAGTAAATCTCCTCTGAACCTTTTCCAAAGCTTCCACATGCTTCCTATAATGCGGAGGCCAGAACTGTTTCAATACTCCAAATGTGGCCACACCAAAGTTTTGTACAGCTGCAGCATGATCTCATTCTGAAACTCAATCCCTCTACTAATAAAAGCTAACACATTGTTTGCCTTCTTAACAACCCTACCAACCTGGGTGGCAACTTTCAAGGATCTATGTACCTTGTCACTGAAATCTCTCCGCTCATCTACACTACCAAGAATCTTACAATTAGCCCAGCACTCTGCGCTCCTGTTACTTCTTCCAAAGTGAATCACCTCACACTTTTCTGCATTAAACTCAATTTGCCACCTCTCAGCCCAGCTCTGCAGTTTATCTATGTCTCTCTGTAAACTACAACATTCTTCATCACTATCCACAACTCTACCAATCTTCATGTCATCTGCAAATTTACTAACCCATCCTTCTATGCCCTCATCCAGGTCATTTACAAAAATGACAAATAACAGTGGAGCCAAAAGAGATCTTTGCAGTACTCCAATAGTAACTGAATTCCAGGATGAATATTTCTCTTCAACCACCACCCTCTGTCTTCTTTCAGCTAGCCAATTTCTGATACTAACCACTAAATCACTCTCAATCCCATGCCTCTGTATTTTGTGCAATAGCCTACTATGGGGAACTTTATCAAATGCCTTACTGAAATCCATTTACACCACATCAACCATTTTACCCTCATCCACCTGTTTGGTCACCTTCTCAAAGAACTCAATAAGGTTTTGAGCCATGACCTATCCTTCACAAAACCGTGTTGACTAACACTAATCAACTTCATCTGCTCAAGATGATTATAAATCCTACCTCTCATAACCCTTTCCAACACTTTACCCACAACCGAAATAAGGCTCACAGGTCTATAATTTCCAGGGTTGCCTCTACTCCCCTTCTTGAACATTGTGTGCAGCGTCTTCTCTCAATGGCTTTCATATATCTCATTCCCTCAGAATGCTAACCTTTTCTGTCTTCTGTGCTTTCTATTCACTCACTCAGGACACTCAGGATCTTTCCTGCATCCCGACACCAACAATTGCACTTGCATCTCTTTCAGTTCCTCCATTTGTGTTATGACACAGGGATAGCAAGCCAAATCAAATCAACCGCACTAGCACTGCATTCACAATGCAGTGTAATTAAAACATTCAATGATGCTGGAAATTGCTCAAATGTTCCTAACCTGACTTTACCAATAACAGATCTTGAACACCAAAACACCAAACTTATAACTTTATCAAAAATAATGAATTTATTACTAATAAACCGGGTGCTCCGGTTTCCTCCCAGTCACAAAGATGTGTAGGTCAGGTGAATTGGCCATGCTAAATTGCCCGTAGTGTTAGGTAAGGGGTAAATGTAGGGGTATGGGTGGGTTGCGCTTCGGCGGGTCGGTGTGGAATTGTTGGGCTGAAGGGCCTGTTTCCACACTGTAAGTAATCTAATCTAATCCAATCTAACTAATGCACCTGACACTATGGGCAATTTAGCATGGCCAATTCAACTGACCTGCACATTTTTAGACTGTGGGAAGAAACTGGAGCATGCGGAGGAAACCCATGCAGACACAGGGAGAATGTGCAAACTGTACACAGACAGTCGCCTGAGGCAGGAATTGAACCCGGGTCCCTGGTGCTGTGAGGCAGCAGTGCTAACCACTGAGCCACTAAAAAGAAAATAAAGAATCATTGTATTCTAGCGTGATGACTGTTTCAATGATAAATCACAGGCCTTCATGAAATACTTGGATGATGGTTTGTATTACATACACATAGGATTATATATTAAGCTTGAATTCTGAAGTCACCAGTCAATTCAAAGGTTCCTGCAGACTTCTGGATACTTGGAATTATTTCTTACTTAATTTTCTCAAAACTTTCATCAAGTCGTTAACTAGAAAATACCTAAAGAAAACAAAACCAAAAGACAACCCAGTCTGGAAACTTCGAAAACAAAACTGCCTCCTGCCCAAAACCCAGTTGGAACCAGTTCACTCTTTCGTTTATTCTTTTTTTCATGTTCTCTGTGGTTGGCTGACCAGCATTAGTCCTCCCTTGATTAACCAATTCGCCCTCCAACCTTCCACCAGACCCTGAGCATGACAACGTGTCTGTGCTGATATGTCGATATGTCCTCAGAGCAGTAATTAACTCTATTATTTTTCCAGGCCAGTGCCCAACAGCAAAGGTCTTTTGTTCTCTCCTTTTTTTAAAAAAAAGCTACTGTTTAAAGTTCAGTTCCCACTACAACTTATAGTTCCAAACCAAAAATAGAAAAAAAAGAAAAGTAGTATTTACTATCCCTCCTGACCTTCTGAGCTCAGATGTTAAACGTTCTGTAATTAGCAAAGATTTCAATTTTATCCCTCTCTGTTCCCAGCTTAATGAATTTTGGGTGCAACATGACATTGAAGTCTTTTTCCATTCTTTTGCCTCTGTCTCCTGAGTCCTCCTCCCACCTCCAATACTATCACCTGGACCCCTCACTCTGGCCTTTTATCTGCACTCAACCTATGAGATTGAGAATTGTCGCCGTGACGTTGATCACCTCAATTTCCCTGCCTCCCTCACTTATGCCAACCTATCTCTCGTGAACTGACTGCACTCAGTGCTCTCAGATCTAACCCTGACTTGGTAATTAAGCCGACTGACAAGGATGGTGCTGTTGTTGTCTGGCAGACTGACCTCGATGTTTAAGAGGCTGAGGGTGAGCTCTCAGATACCTCCTCCTATCTCCCCCATCATGGAACATCAGGCCATTGTGTCCACAATGGTGACTAGCCTCATTTCATCTGGTGATACCCTCCCCTCTCAACTGCATCCAAGCCCATCGTCTCCCAACCCCGCACAGCTCGCTTCTACCTCCTTCCCAGAATCCACAACAGGACTGCTTGGGCAGACCCATTGTTTCTGCCCACTCCTGCCCCAAATGACTCAACTTTTCCCACCTCAGCTTGTTTTATTCTCTTCCCGTGTCCAGTCCTTTCTCACTTTCATCTGCGATTCTTCTGACACTTGACATTAGTTTCACAATTTCCATTTTGCCCCCTTTTTACTCTGAATGTTCAGTCCCTTTACCTGTTATCCCCCATCAGGATTGTCGCAGGGTTCTCTGCTTCTTCCTGAAAGAGAGGCCTGAACTGTCCTCATCCACCACCACCCTCCACCTGGCTGAGCTTGTCCTCACCCTGAACAACTTACCTTTTAACTCCCCTCACATTCTTTGGGTCAAAGGGGTGACCATGGATATCTGCATGGTTCCCAGTTATGCCTGTCTCTTTATCAGGTATGTGGAACATTCCTTGTTCCCGGTCCTATTTCGACCCCTAGCCACAACTCTTTCTCTGATATATCAATGATATCGTCAGTGCTGCTTCACTCTGTCATTCATAATTGGAAAGGTTTTATTGATTTTGCTTCCAATTTCCACCCCACTGTCACCTTCACCTGGCCCATCTCTGACTCTTCCCTTCCCTTTCTTGACATCATTCTATTTCTGGGGATAGGCTGGCAGTCAGTATCCACAAGGAGAATGTGTGTACTGCAGATGCTAGAGATCGGAGTCGAGAGTGTGGCACTGGAAAAGCACAGCAGGTCAAGCAGCATCCAAGGAGCAGGAGAAACGACATTTCGGGCGTAGGCCCTTCCTGTTGAGAGTGGTAGGTGCCTAGAACGTGTTGCCAGCAGAGGTGTTAGAGGCAGGCACGGTAGATTCATTTAAGAGGCACCTGGACAGATGCCTGAGTAGGTTGGGAGCAGAGGAATGCAGATGCTTTGGAATTGGGCAATAGGTTTGGACACTGGATTTGGATCGGCTCAGGCTTGGAGGGCTGAAGGGCCTGTTCCTGGACTTAAATTCTGCTTGTTCTTTGTTCTCCTGCTCCTCGGATGCTGCATGACTTGCTGTGCTTTTCTAGCACCACACTCTTGACATCAATATCCACTACAAACCAACCAACTCCTGACAGTTACCTTGACTATACATCCTCACACCACACACCTTTTCCACTCTCCCAGTTCCTCGGTCTTCATTGCAGCTGTTCAGATGATGCTAACTTCGACAAGGGGCCTTCTGAAATGTCCACCTTCTTCCTCAACTGAGGATTCCCCAGTACCGTAGTTGACAGGGCCCTCCGCTATTCATTCTCCTAGGCTGATAGTTATCCACTTCATTGTCTGCCCACTGTTCTCTCTCTTTGGGCTCTATCTCCACCTATCATTTTACTCCTTACGCCCTCGTCCACCTTATCTTCTGAATAAAAAACAACTTTTTCCTAGCTACCATTAGTTCTGAGGAAGGGTCAGTGGATCTGAAATGTTCATTCTGATTTCTCTCTACAGCTGCTGCTAGACCTGCTGAGCTTTTCCAGCAATTTCTGTTTTTGTAAAAGAAAAATAGTGATTGTCTCAACACGTCTCATTGTCGGAGAAAATAGTCCATGAAAGGGATGAAAGAGCCAATATTAGAGTGGTGCTGGAAAAACACAGCAGGTCACGCAGCATCCGAGGAGCAGGAAAATCGAAGTTTCGGGCAAAAGCCCTGCATCAGGAAAGAGCCAAGACAGGCAATGGGCTACTCAGTATTTGTCTCCTCACCTATGAAAGGAGAGGAACCTTGAGCTTCAGTGAAAGCTTAGAATTTCTTTTGTGAGGATATCCTGGCAAACAATAAGATAGGGTGGTAAAGAAGGTGGTATCATGTTTGCCTTTATTAGTTGAGACATTGAATACAAGAGCCAGGAAGTGATGTTGCAGCTTTATAAAAGTTTGGTTAGGCTGCACTTAGAGGATTATATTCAATTCTGGCTGCATACTACTGGAAAGATGTGTAGGCTTTGGAGAGGCTGCAGAAAGGTTTATCAGGATGCTGCCTGGATTAGAGGGCATGAGTTGTAAGGAGAGGCTGGACAAACAAGGGTTGTTTTCTCTGGAACGGTGGAGGTTGAGATTGAAGCTTATAAAATGATGAGAGGCATAGATAGAGTTGACAGAATGTTTTTCGCAGAGTTGAAATGTCTAATACTAGAGGGCATGTGTTTAAGGTAAGAAGGAGAAAAGTTCAAAGGAGATGTCAGGGGTAAGTTTTTTCACACACACAGCAGAAGGTATCTGGAGCGCACTGCCAGCGGTAGTGATGGCGACAGATACAATAGGGGCTTTTAGATGAGCACATTAATAAGCAAGGAATGGAGGGATATGGACCATGGACGGGCAGAAGGGATTAGTTTAATTTGGTGTCATGGTCAGCACAACATCCTGGGCCAAAGGGATTGTTCCTGTTCTGTACTGTTCTATACTCTATTTATTGTAATGCTGGATTTCTAGTAAATGACTGTAAGCATGATAGCAAGAAATACTCCCTGCAAATGTTTTTAGTACAGAGCCATCTGAGGTCTATTATGTCCTCAACTTCCAAAGCCAATGTCAACTCATCACGCTAATCAGCTGTGTGAAACCTCAGAAGAAATGCACAGCTGTGTAGCTTAGAGAGAGCAAGAATGAGAACTTCTCACCCCATAACAACTGCCACTTACCGAAAAAAGGCTGCAGTGGATATAAAGTAATAGTTCTGAGATTTTATAACTTGAGATATGAAGTGAGCAGCTCCTGGATTTTGTGCAGACTATTGGACCTCGGAATCTGATTATGTATTGTCTTCCTTGTCCCTTTGTTTTGGATGTTTTCTGTGCAGTGGACACAGACATGACAACAGCTTCTAACAATGGGGACTTTCTAATGAGTCTATGTGTGCAATATCAAAAACAAAGTAACTCCGTGTACAGTAATGCAATGATTCAGCATTTAGAACATAGAATCCCTACAGTGAGGAAACAGGCCCTTCGGTCCAACAAGTCTACACCGACCCTCCAAAGAGTAACCCACCCCCTACCCTGTTCTTCTATATTTAATCTTGACTAACACACCTAACTTATACATCCCTGAACAATATGGACAACTTAGCATGGCCAATTCACCTAAGCTGTACATCTTTGGATTTTGGGAGGAAACCGAACAAACCCACGCAGACACAGGGAGAATGTGCAAACTCCACACAGACAGAGGCTCTCAAGGCTGGTATTGAACCCACATCCCTGGCACTGAGAGGCACCGTGCCGTTCATACAAATGCTAGTGGTGTGTGGCAGACATTTTTCACTTTGAATGCATACTTTTAATTAGGAATTAAGATGAAGGGTTGCGCTTCCTGGAGTGAGTTGCTGAGTCTGCCTGTCAATCTAGTGACCTCGGAGAAAGTGAGGACTGCGGATGCTGGGGATCAGAGCTTAAAAATGTGTTGCTGGAAAAGCGCAGCAGGTCAGGCAGCATCAAAGGAGAAGATGATGTGGTGAGGCTGATGCATGTCTGATGCCATCATCCAAGGATAGGGAAGGAGAGGCTCGCTAGTGGAGAATTCTGGTCAAGGTAGTGGTCCAGAGGAGCAAGCAATGACCTAAGACTGTCGTGCCAGGAATTGTCACTGTGTAGTTTCTCTCCACTGCCTGTTAAATAGCAAACTGCATAGAAATTAAGTAAGAAGATAAAGATGTAAATAGGCCTCTCGCCACTTGCTAGCTAGATTCTCGACTCACTTGAAACCTTGGGTGAAAAACCAAACTTTTTCTCGGTATTATGTATCTAATTTTTCCAATTTTGCTATATTTTCACAGCTTAACTCACCATTGCCAATGTAGTTGAGAGTGAGATGATTCTGCCCATTATTTCTAAATTTGCTGATGATGCCAAATTTGGGGAGAGGGCTTTGATGCAAAATCAATTATGAGGAAGACTGCAACAAATTATAGAAAAGCACATTAATAAATTTTATGCACAAATGAATATTTGGCAAATGAAGTTCATGAAGAATTGTTAGGTTCTCTTCTTGAAATTCTTACATGCTTGATGCAACTGCAATATGCCAGCTTCTGTGAACAGTCACGATTTATTTACGCAAGTCCAAGCTTTTGGAGGATCACTTAACACTCCTCACGATGCTTGCGGAGCATATCAAGCGAGGCTGACTGATCAAGGGAACCTTCCTCTCTTTATATAGGATTTTACATCATAGTCAGTCATGCATGCAAGACACAAACCTCTGCCACTCTGTAACATGCCTTCCAAAAACAATTAAAGACTATTTCCAGAAACAATGTGTGATTGGGATATTTCTCAAAACCATGTATGATTAGGTTATTCCTTACACTGAAGCATTTACAGAGTATGATTAGATTGTCACACCTTGCCTACAAGACAAAAGAACAAGCCCCCTCCAAAACCACCAACACTCAAACCCCCCCAACTCCAGGACACCCAATTTCCTACAAGTCAGCAGAACAATTAACCCTTTGAAATCTCAGAGAGAAATAGTACACTTTGATTGGAATGTTGAGGTCACTTATTACTTGGAAAATGCAAATCTAGTTGGGGTGGAGGAACAACAGTGCCTTAGAGTACAATTACATCAATCATTAAATGTTGTACAAGACTAAAGAAAAAGCAAGCTCATGTTTCATTTCTCAAGATTTAAAAGTAAAGAAGCTGTGCTGAAATTATTTGGCACTCTTTTTACATGCATGCTGCATAC
Organism: Chiloscyllium plagiosum; assembly: GCF_037043375.1. NCBI lineage: Eukaryota > Metazoa > Chordata > Chondrichthyes > Orectolobiformes > Hemiscylliidae > Chiloscyllium > Chiloscyllium plagiosum. Next base: position 38,706,660 of record NW_028270183.1, read on the forward strand.
TGTTTCGGTTATTGTCTTGTAAAATGACATAAGAAATGTGTGAATACTCATATACTGGATTAGATTAAGTTCTTACTTTATAGAGTCATCTGGAAATTTTCCAGAATCTTTATTCCTTGTGTCCACTTTTCCTTTACTGTATGCATATAATCGTTATCTAGTTGGGTAGAATGTGGCATCAGGTACTTTGAATTATTACGGATGGTAATGATATTCACATTGGTGACGGCCGTACAGGTAAAATTAAATGAAGTTGTGGATCAAATAAAGTTCCGCAAAGAAGAAGAAAAATTATTAAAAGAAAAAGAAGCTGAAGAAGTTGAAAAGGCAGTTTTCCATGGTACACCAGTTACGTTTTGAGCACCACAACATTACTCCTTACATTGAGTGAACAAGTGTAGCAGTACTTCTGTGCATTCATGGCTGTAGTTTGATGTGATGGTTAACAATTCACCCAACAGTCGCTGCACTGAACACTCTCATCCTCTGCTTTTTTGAGAATTCTGCATCTGTTCTCTGAAAATCCTCATATCATGCGATGTGTTTTGACATTTTGTGGGCGGCACGGTGGCACAGTGGTTAGCACTGCTGCCTCACAGCGCCAGAGACCCGGGTTCAATTCCCGACTCAGGCGACTGACTGTGTGGAGTTTGCACGTTCTCCCCGTGTCTGCGTGGGTTTCCTCCGGGTGCTCCGGTTTTCTCCCACAGTCCAAAGATGTGCAGGGTCAGGTGAATTGGCAACGCTAAATTGCCCATAGTGTTAGGTTAAAGGGGTAAATGTAGGGGTAGGGGTATGGGTGGGTTGCGCTTCGGCGGGTCAGTGTGGACTTGTTGGGCCGAAGGGCCTGTTTCCACCCTGTAAGTAATCTAATCTAATCATTTCAACCAAACCCTTTATTTCAAATGATTAAAAATGAATAATTGTGGCTCTTCTAATTTTATAATCCATGTACTCATCTACTCCTTCAAGGGCTATTTATCCAGTTTGATCACACCTCCATATCTCAAATTCTGGTTGCTATGACTTAATGTAGCTGCATCAATATTTTATCTTGTAATTCATTCTCCGGAGGTAGCCGACACTAACAGGGTAGTTGAGTAATTTCCCATTCCTACTACAGGTGCAATTTTTTCTTCATTTTTTGGGTTATCGGACCAAGCTTCTGGAATGCTCATCTAGTGACCATAACACTACACTAATCTACCAATACTTTATGGCAAACCTTTGTGCAAGCAACAATCCATATAGCTGCTTGCCACTCTTCGCTACTCCACAATTAATGTCTGTTAGCTTCTGTTTTCACCTTGTATCACATCTTCAACAATCCAGTATTTATTTGCAAAGCACTTTTGGTTTGCTGATTAGTGATTCAAATTGACTATTCCTTGATTCATACCATAAACCTAGACGGTTTCAACTTTGTCATATGCATGTTAGTAGGCAATGCTTTGTCAGCGCTGCAACAAGAATCAAAATTGGTTCTGACCCATTGATTAAAGCTAGGTTAACTATACATATATTTTGGAGCTCCACATTGTTTCCTTTTTATCCATGCAACCATGCAGTTTTTGTGCAATAGTTTTTTATTTCCTGTATTGCCAGTTTCCAGTGAATAAAATGGTTTGGATTTGATTTGATTTATTGGTCAAATATAATGAGATACATGAAAAGTGTTGTTTTGCATGCTGTACAGGCAGATTGTACCGCACAAAGTGCAGCAGAACAGAATGTAGAATATAGTATTATAGGTGCAGAGAGAGAGATCAACATTAATATTTGAGAGGTCCATTCAACAGTCTGATAACAGCAGAGAAGAAGCTATTCATGAATCTGTGTACTCAAACTTTCATGTGTACTCAAACTTTCATATCTTCTGACTGACAGAAGAGAGTATAACCAATGTGGGATGGGAGTTTGATTATGTTGATTGCTTTCATGTATCTAAGTTTTTTTTATAGAAACATTCTGTAAAAGTCTGATTGGATTACATTCATTATATTGAACATGGAACAGAGAGCAGTACAACACAGTACAGGCCCTTCGGCCCTCAATGTTGTGCTGACCTTTTTTCCTATTCTAAGATCACATTAACCTCCATACCCCTCATTTTACTATCATCCATGTGCATATCTAAGAGTTGCTTAAATGGCCCTCATGTATCTAATTCCACCACCACTGCTGGCAGTGCATTCCACACACACACCTCTCCTAAACCTTCCTCCAATTACCTTAAAATTATCCCCTCTCATGATAGCCATTTCCACCATGGGAAAAAGTGTCTGGCTATCCACTATATCTATGCCTCTCATCATCTTGTACACCTTTATCAAGTCACCTGTCATCCTCCTTTGTTCCAATGAGAAAAGCCCTAGCTCCCTCAACCTTTCTTCATAAGACATGCACTCCAGTCCAGGCAGCATCCTGGTAAATCTCCTCTGCACCCTCTCTAAAGCTTCCACATCCTTCCTATAATGAGGTGACCAGAACTGAACACAATATTCCAAGTGTGGTTTAACTAGGGCTTTATAGAGCTGCAGCATAGCCTCATGGCACTTTAATCTCAATCCCCCTGCTAATGACAGCCAAGACACCATACACCTTCTTAACAACCCTATCAACTTGGTTGGCAACTTTGAGGGATCTATGGACATGGACGCCAAGATCCCTCTGTTCCTCCACACTGCCAAGAGTCCTGCCTTTAACCCTGTAATCTGCATTCAAATTTGACCTTCCAAAATGAGTCACTTCACACTTTTCCAGGTTAAACTCCATCTGCCACTTCTCAGCCCATCTCTACATCCTGTCAATGTCCTTCAACAACCCTCCATCCTATCTATAACACCACCGACCTTCATGTCATCTGCAAACTTACCCACCCTTCCACTTCATCCAAGTCATTTATAAAAATCACAAATAGCAGAGATTCCATAACAGATCCCTGTGGAACACCACTGGTCACCAAGCTCCTGGCTGAATACTTTCCATCTACTACCACCCTCTGTCTTCTATGAGCCAGCCAATTCTGTAACCAGACATCGAAATTTTCCTGTATCTCATGCTTCCTTACATTCTGAATGAGGAGAAAGTGAGGTCTGCAGATGCTGGAGATCAGAGCTGAAAATGTGTTGCTGGAAAAGCGCAGCAGGTCAGGCAGCATCCAGGGAACAGGAGAATCGACGTTTCGGGCATAAGCCCTTCTTCAGGCTTATGCCCGAAACGTCAATTCTTCTGTTCCCTGGATGCTGCCTGACCTGCTGCGTTTTTCCAGCAACACATTTTCAGCTACATTCTGATGAGCCTATCATCAGGAACCTTATCAAACGCCTTGCTAAAATCCATACACACCATATCCATTGCTCTACCTTCATCAGTGTGTTTTGTCACATCCTCAAAGAATTCACTAAGACTTGTGAGGCATGACCTGCACCTCTCAAAGCCATGCTGACTTTCTCTAATCCAACAATGTTTTTCAAAATATCATAAATTCTGTCTCTCAGAATCCTCTCCAATAACCTGCCCACCACCGTTGTAAGAATGAATTAGCCTGTAATTCCCAAGGTTAATCCTATTCCCTTTCTTGAACAAGGGAATAACACTTACCACCCTCCAGTCATCTGGTACTACTCCAGTGGACAGTGAAGATCCAAAGATCATCACCAAAGGCACAGGAAACTCTGCCCTCGCTTCCCATAGGTATATCCCGTCTGGTCTAGGGGACTTATCTATCTTTATATTTGCAGCATATCCTTCTTCTTAAAATCAATCTGTTTGAGCATATTAGCCTATTTCACTCTGTCCTCACAAATGACTAGTGAATACTGAAGCAAAGTATTCATTAAGGACCTCCCCTACCTCCTCTAACTTCTGGCACAAGTTCCCTTCACTATCCCTGGACACACCTGATAAAATCTGCTCCATCCAACTACTTGCACTTAAGGAGGTTCCAATCAATATTAGGGAAGTTGAAGTCACCCATGACAACAACCCTATTACTTCTGCATCTTTCCAAAATCTGCCTCCCAACCTGCTCCTCTGTGTCTCTCTTGCTCTTGGGGGGGTCTATAGAAAACTCCCAATAAATTTCTTGTTTCTGGCTTCGACCCGTATTGACTCTGTAGACAAACCCTCCTCAACATCGTCCTTTCCTGCAGCTGTGATTCTACCCTGATTAGCAATGCCTCTCCCCCACCTCTTTTACCTCCCTCCCTATTCATTTTGAAACATCTAAATCCCACAACATTCAACAACCATTCCTGCCCCTGTGATATCCAAGTCTCCATAATGGCCACGATATCATAGCTCCAAGTACTGATCGTTGCTGTAAATTCATCACCCTTATTCCTGACACTTATTGTATTAAATGGTCACGTTTCAACCCATCACACTGACTGCAACTTTGCCCTATCAATTGTCTATTCTTCCTGACAGACTCTCTGCAAGCTGTATCTGCCTGTTCAACAGCTACCCCACCCTCTGATCCATAGCTCCAGCTTCCATCCCCCTGCCAAACTAGTTTAAACTCTCCCGAAGAGCTCTAGTAAACCTCTTGCCCAGGAGATTGGTACCTCTCCAGTTCAGGTGCAAACCATCCTCCTTCCCCAGAAGGTATCCCAATGATCCGTCCTTCACCAGCTCCGCAGCCACGTATTTGGCTGCACTTGCTTTCTGTTCCTAGCCTCAGTTGCCCGTGGCACTGGTAGCAATCCTGAGATTACTGCTCTGCTGGTCCTGCCTTTTAGCTTCCAACCTAACTCCCTACAATTCACTTTTCAGATCCTCATCCCTTTTCCTAGCTATGTCATTGGTACCGATGTGTACCACGAATTCTGGCTGCTCACCCTCTCCCCCTTAAGAATCCTGTAGACTCGATCCGAGAAATCCCTAACCCTTGCACTCGGGACACAACATACCATCCAGAAGTCTCATTCACTACCGATTAATCCTCTGTATGTTCCTCTAACCTTTGAATCTCCCATAACCATCGCTCTTCAATTCTTCCCCCCCCCCCCCTCCAGAGCCAGGCCCAGTGCCAGAAACCTGGCTACTGTGGCTTTTCCTTGGTAGGTTCTCCACGCTCCCCCCCCCCCCACCCCCCACAACAGTGTCCAAAGCGATATACTTATTAATGAGGGGAACAGCCATAGGGAATCCCTGAACTGAGTACCTATTCCCTTTCCTCTACTGATAGTCACTAGCTACTTTTATCCTGTAACTTAGATGTGACTACCTCCCTATTATCCCCTCGGCCTCCTAAATGATCCGAAGTGCATCCAGCTCCAGCTCCGGTTCCCTAACACGGCCTGTGAATTGAATTGCAATAATTTTTCTATAGAAGGAATTTCTCTATTCCTTCTATTTGGGAATATGTAAGACACTCAGTAATAAATGAGATATTTAGCCTTCCTGTAATGGAAGGGATGATGTTAATCAACCTTACCTAGTGAGCTTAATGGCACATTTTGCTACATAGGAAACTGCCAGGAATATTTTGGGTCAGGGATACTACTTAATCACTAGCTTAATTTGGTGTTGTTTGTCCTTAGGCAGCAATGATTAATGCCTGAGATTGACTGATGCATAAATGAGAATTTGAAATAATTAGACAAAATGTAGTTAACATAAAATAACCTTTCTGTTATAATTGTTGAAAGAGCATTAGCTACTGAAGACCCTCATCGTTTATTACAGAACAATGAATAGGTCCTCAGTCTGAACTGCTTTTCCAGTTATGATGTCTTCATTGTATTTTGCTGTTATTATGAAGCAACAGTTCTATTTTTGTTATTCATTTGTGTTTGCTCAACTATGAGAACATATTTATTGGGCAAGATGAATACTTTGTCAGTGATCTATTAGAAAGTAATCCAAGTGTAAGTATGATTGTTCATGAAATTATTTTTAAAAGTATTAACAACAAATTCTTTGACAATTAGGGGTTTGTTTGTGAAGCTCTTGAGTTGATCAGTTCTAATTCCATTGTCTGTTCTATTCAAAAATGCTGAGAACTCAGTACATGCATGATGAATGTGACTTAGATTTCAAACATTTTTCCAATGAAGTTGAGAGATTCCCTCCAAGAGGGCAGGTGGGGTAGAAATCCCACTGCTAAAAGAACTACCCTATTAGATTCCAGTAATGTTTTGATTTCTGAAAGGAAAAAGTGCAAAATAAAACAATGTCAGCTAGCAGGTGGAGAACATTAAAGAAAGGCAGTTATTTGATACAAAATAGTATTGCCCAGTCCTAAAATTGGAGAGCACAACACTTGGAGTTTTCTAAACAAAGAACAGTTAAATTCTTCAGTCTTGAAGTACTGCATTGCATTGCTCACCCAACTTTACTGCTCAGAAGCTTCTTAAATTTTGTTCCACCGTCATTCATCCAGAGTAACTGTACTTCTTCTGCTCCCACACTCGCCCCATTACTGCTTCCATTTATTAAATAATCTCAGCCTCCTCCTTTGAACTTGTTTTCTCCAGAATTCCATTCCAGACGTTGATAATTCTATGCCTAAGAATCTCATGAAATCCCTCTTTAAGCTATGATTTACCAATTTGGACCACTGTACTTTTGCAGTGTATCCACTGTTTAAAGTTGTATTCTAGATTAGTATTTCCTGTACTTTTATATCTTCTATTACTTTATAACATTTCATTTCTGTCATCTTCCTAGGTAGAAAATTGCAAGTAACTGCAATCCTTGCTATCAGGAATCATCTTGCAGCTGTCCTGAGTGGCTTCTAGCTCTGGAATATCTCTTTTTTCATAAGCAACCAGAACTGGACAGACCACAGACTGTGCAGTCTGATCAAAGGTTTGTCCAGTTTGATCATAGCTTTCTTTGGCTTTCATTTTACTTGGCTATAAGTTGGACATTTGATAATAGAACATAAAACATAGAAAAGTACAGCACAGAACAGGCCCTTTGGCCCACGATGTTGTGCCAAGGATTAATCCTAATGTAAAATAAAATAACTTAACCTATGCTATCAATTCACTGCTATCCATGTGCATCTCCAGCAGTCTCTTAAATGTCCCTAATGATTCTGCTTCTACCACCACCGCTGGCAACGCATTCCATGCATTCACAGCTCTCTGCATAAAGAACCTACCTCTGACGTCCCCTCTATACCTTTCTCCTAATATCTTAAAACTATGATCTCTCGTGCCAATAAATCCTGCCCTAGGGAAAAGTCTCTGGCTATTGACTCTATCCATTCCTCTCATTATCTTGTATACCTTTGATCAGGAACCTCTCTTCCTCCTTCTCTCCAGAGAGAAAGATCCGAGCCTAAGCTTTTCAGTTGCTACTTTGCATTATTTGGAAATGCTGAATACAGTACTGTGGTTACTAGATTCATAGTTTGTTTCAGCTTTATTTGTAGCTACTTCAGCACCATTTGTGGGGCAAGTATTGGAATACTGTTCCCTTTGTAACGTACAATTACAGAAGAGGCCCATTGGCCCATTGTGTCATACTGCCAAAACTTTGCCATTATCTATACTGGTTCCACTTTCTTGCACTAGCCCCATAGTTTTGAATGTTATGACAGTCTGCATTAATTTCATCTGCTGTTCCTTCGCCCCCTTGTTTTGTTACTGTTGTATGAAGCTTTGGCCAATCTTTGGGATACACTGCGTTTTAGGCAGAAATGTAGCTGAACTCTTTTTTTTAAAGCAATTATTTATGTACACTGTACTAACTATATACATTCCAACTCAGCACCAGGTCCAAAGTGTTGCTTCTTTGCTATATTTTGTTACTTGTGCTGTATTGTTCTGTGTTCTCAACATCATCAGTTACATAGCTTGCTGTGCATACTCAGGAGTTAGTCCTTTATTGTTCATTCATGTATTTGGTTTCGTGTGTTTTGTAATTTTTGAAGTCCTTCTTTTGATTCCATTAATCCATCAAGTTTGATATTGGTACAATTCAGTTAAATTTGCTAATGCTTTTCAGTTAAATTCATAAATATGATTTTGAAGCAGCCTTGCTTACAATTCTGAGCCCTACAATATCTGATTTGGAATGCTTGGAATTTGATCTGGAAAAACAGGAATGCAAACTATTAATTGAACAGTGATAGATTGGGGGAGGTGCAACAAGATCTTGGCGACTTTGTACACTAACCACTGAAGGTAAGCATGCAGGTACAGCAGATGGTGAAGAAGGCAAATGGTTTGTTGGTCTCCATAGCAAGAGGATTTGAACACAGGAGTGGGGATGTTTTGCTGCAATTGTACAGAGCCTTGGTGAGATCACACCTGGAGTATTGTGTGCAATTTTGATCTCCTTAGACATTTGACGTATAAAGAAAGACAGGATTGGTTAGGACTATATTTACTAGAGTTTAGAGGAACAGGGAGGTTCGGGTGGGGGGGTAAATCTCATGGAAACCTATAGAATTTTTTCAGGACTACACAGACTAAACTCAGGAAGGATGTTCCTGGTGACAAGGGAATCGAGATCCTGGGGTTAAAGGATACAGATGGCCTACTTAGGACTTGGAAGAGGAAATGTTTATTCACCCAGAGACCTGTGAGCCTGTGGAATTCTCTACCACAGAAAGCAGTTCAGAATGAAACATGGAATGTCTAATGAGTGAGTTTGATATAGTTCTTAGAATTAAAGGGATCAAAGGTGGAGGAGAAAACAGAAAGATTACTGAGTTGGATGATTAGCCATAATCATGCTGAATGGCATAGCTGGCCCGAAGGGCCATTTGGCCTACTCCTGCTCCTATTTTCTATATTTGTGTATTTTGTTCTGTTAGCCAAATTCATATTGTTATGATCTTAGCTGATACTAATACTGAAAAATTCAGATTTCATAATGAAATCTGACAAAGTTCTATTCTTGTAATTCGATTATTCGTATGAGGCTGCCAATGAATTTTAACAAAAAAATCATTAATTTATTAAACAAAAGGAAAAGAAAGCCACATACAAGGCAATTTGGGAAGGTCTTTTCAAAGATAACAAAAATAAAGATTCAACCCTCTTTTCAGCAACATTCTTTACAGACATTCAACCTCAGTGAAGTATTACTCCCTTTTTAATTCCTTAATTTCTCACTCAACTCATTTTCACTAGATGTGGTTTTCTTCAGTGACACTCAAACATAGGCTAACTCATTGCCTTTTCTCACTGAACTTGATGAATACCTCAGGAAACTTTCTGGCTGTGTCTACTTGAACTGCCGACAGATCTGATGGCCCACAGACTGCCCAAAACAAAGCAGCCCATTTCCCTCTGACCTCTTTCTTTCTATAAGTTGTAAAACTTAACTTTTGTAAACACTTCAGCAATTATTTTATAAGTTTGCTTATCCAGGCATTTAACATCAGTCAATTCATAGAACATTACAGCGCCTTCGGCCCTCGATGTTGCACCACCCTGTCATACTAATCTGAAGCCCATCCCACCTACACGATTCCATGTATATCCATATGCCTGTCCAATGACGACTTAAATGCACTTAAACTTGGCGAATCTACTACCGTTGCAGGCAAAGCATTCCAGACCCTTACTACTTTCTGAGTAAAGAAACTACGTCTGACATCTGTCTTATACCTATCTCCCTTCGCTTTAAAGTTGTGTCCCCTCGTGTTTGCCGTCCTCATACTTGGAAAAAGGCTCTCCCTGTCCACCCTCTCCCTATCTAACCCTCTGATTATCTTGTATGTCTCGATTAACTCTGTTCTCTAACGAGAACAGCCTCAAGGCTCTCAGCCTTTCCTCATAAGACATTCCTTCCATACCAGGCAACATCCTAGTAAATCTCCTCTGCACCCTTTCCAAAGCTTCCACATCCTTCTTATAGTGCGTTGAGCAGAACTGTACACAATACTCCAAGTGTGGCCGTACCAGAGCTTTGTACAGCTGCAGCATAACCTCCTGGTTCCGGAATTCAATCCCTCTATTAATAAAGGCCAAAACACCTTAACAACTCCTTAACAACTCTGTCAATTTGGGTGGCAACTTTCAGGGATCTGTGTACATAGACACCGAGATCTCTCTGCTCATCTGTACTCCCAAGAATCTTACCATTAGCCCAGTACTTTGCATTCCAATTACTCCGTCCAAAGTGTATCACCTCACACTTGTCCACATTAAACTCCATTTGCCAGCTCTCAACCCAGCTCTGCATCCTATCTATGTCTCTCTGCAACCTGCTACATTGTTCGTCACTATCAACAACTCCACCGACCTTAGTGTCCGCAAATTTACTAACCCACCCTTCTAAGCCCTCATCCAGGTCATTTATAAAAATGACGAACAGCAGTCGACCCAACTGGACACCAAGATCAACATGTTCCATCAACTACAACCCTCTGTTTTCTTTCAGCAAGCCAATTACTGATCCAAACTGCTATGTCTCCCACAATCCCATTCCTCCACATTTTGTATAATAGCCTACTGTGGGGAACCTTATTTATATATAAGAATTTCTGCTTTGACCCCATTCTAAAACAGAATAAATTTCTTACACTTTAAAAATATATTATAGAACATAGAAGAAATCTTTACCTTAACTTTGGAACCCAAGTTCCTAAACAATAATAATATGTTATAAACCTCCTGACTGTCTATTGACTGCCTGAAGATTGTACGCTTTTTGAGCAAAATAGAATGTATCTGCAAATATAATTCTGCAAATGCAAATTCATCCCATAGACTTGTGTGTGTGAGTGCATGAGAGAGAGTGTGAGTGTGTGCATATTTGCAGATACATTTTATTTTGCTCAAAAAATGCACAATCTGCAGGCAGTCAATCTATATAACATTTTATAAATTCCTACTTTGGAAATAGAACCAGTCTGACTCAAGATTGGGAGATAGACAGACTGTAACCTCACCTTTAATATATTGTCTGAGATGAGATGTCATTTTTTAAATAAAACCTTAAGTTATCTTGAGAATGTGACTTAAAAGAAGTCCTGGGATTTACATATTAATGAATCAAAACCTGCAACCCATTCTAAAAGATGAAAGACTTAACAGCAATCTAGGTTTGTTCAATGCATCATTTTAGCTGTATGACTCTGTAATCTTTAGCTATATGTCTTATGATCCCGCTCCACAGCTACCAAATGAAGGAGCAGCACTCTGAAAACTAATGCTTCCAAATAAACCTGTTGGACTATAACCTGGTGTTGTGTGACTTTTAACATTGTCCACCCCAGTCCAACAGCGGCACCTCCACATCATGGCTACCATCCAGAAGAAAGCAACTCATTTGGTCGGCATATCCACAAGTATTCACTCCCTCCACCACTGATGCTCAATATCAGCACTGTGTACCATCTACAAGGTGCACTACAAAATTCCATCAAAGGTCCTGACTCAAGTCCTTCCAAACGGATGAACACTACGTCTAGAAGGACAAGAATAACAGATACACGGGAATGCTACCACCTGCACGTTTCCCTCCAGGTCACATGCCATCCCAACTTGAAACTATATTGCTTTTGAAATCACCCTGCCAAATATTAAAACTCCCTCCCTGACAGCATTGTCGGTTTACCTACACCAAACAGATGGCAGCAGTTCAAGAAGGCAACTGACCGTCACTTTTCTAAGGGCAATAATGGAATGACCAGTGAAGCCCAAATCCTTGAATGAATTTTTTAAAATATGACCAAGTGTCAGTTGGAGGTTTTTGGCATACAATACGAAATATTGCCACAGTCAACTTGAACTGTTAGTTTCTCAAATCAAGAAAATTTGTTCAGCAAGGCATCTTGTTTACTATATGGTTGTTGTACAGAGACAGGTCTGAGTTTCCTCCTAATAGTTGATTGTTGTACATGCAATGTGTCTTTCATTATATGTAGTAGATTCCTGAACATTTATACCATTAATCTGATTTCAGTTCTATCAGTAACTTCTAGTGTACATTGTTCCCCTCCTATGGCCAATTCCAGTCTACGTTTCAAGAAACTCATGAAGGATCAACAGGAGTTGCAGAGGAGATTTTCACAGAATATTTAATTTCAAATTTATCAATATTTATATTTATTCATCATAAAATCCTTAGTGTTGATGAAGCAGGCCAATCGCTCCATTTCATCCACACCGACCTTCTGAAGGTCATCCCACCCAATCCCTGTAAGCCTGCATTTCACATGACTAACCTAGCCTCCACATCCTTGGACACTATGGACAATTTAGCATGGCCAATCCACCTAACTTGCATATTTTTGGACTGTGGGAGGAAACCCACGCAGGCACAGCGAGAATGTGTAAACTCCACACAAAGTCACTCGAGGATGGAATCGAACCCAGGTCCCTGGTGCTATGAGGCAGCAAACTGTGAGCCACTGTGTTACTTTAATCTCAGAATATCTGTTCATAAAGTTTAGCTTTCTTCAATAAATAAACAAATTAGGTTTTCTTTTCAATATACACTAATTTTTAAAATATCACCATTGAAATATACCCTGCTCAACTAAAGCTTTCTTTCAGTCTTAAAATGATTACTATTCCACAGTGTAAAATAGGGATTTTCCAGTTGCTATAGTTACTGAAGTGCAATTGCATTACTGAATCACTTTGCTTTTTATACTCAAGTGATTGTTTTGGCTTATATTGATAGGAAAGGTTAAAGACGTGTCATGAAACACGGGAATTAAACAGTAAAAAAAATTAATTCATGCTATTTGCAATTGCCCATCTGGTATTAAATTTTATTGATCTCTAAAATGTATTTTTAATCATAGCCAGCCAGTCGTTACTATTCAAAGTTAAGTCACAATAAGAATTACTGTGATGTATATAACAACACTTTTATTTGAAACAAATTGTTTGAGTCGAACTATAAAAATTAATTTAATGGAAATTGGGTGTTAAGGTTATTAATTGTCTGCTTTTTTTGCTTTATTGTGGAATTACTAATCTGATATTTTATTACTTTTATGGAAGCAAAGTGGCTTGAAATCTGCACACAGTAGTTTCATTTATTCCTATTAATAATGGCTGTCTTGTTTCAGAGGGCACACATTAGAGATGGTCTTGTCAACTATCAGGATCTTCCTTCCTTTACTCTCTCCAGTATGTCCTGTTCCACATTTCTTCTCCTGACAGACTGCTGCTGGAGGCAGTAATTTCCATGGAAATTTTTCAATTAAAATCAAATTTCAGATGAGTTCCGGACCTCAAAGTGTTGTTACATTCACTGGGAAAAGTTATTTTGAAAAAACAAGTGAGAATCTCTTTACAGTTCAAATCTATGTACTTCCAACCCTCTAAATGTAAAGTTCCATGCATCCCCTGTCATGATTTCCTGGCATTACTGTTTGTCTACTAAAATAATAAGCTTATATGTGGAGCTGATATATACTGGATATTTTTGATAATTGATATATTATCATAATTACCCTTTAGAAGTATTATTACTAATGAGAAAGTCGACCTACCAGGCTGTGCTGCTTGGCCCTTTTCCATCTCTGACATAATGGTTCAGTAGGAGCGCTGAACTCAGAAGGTTCTGGTGTCAGGATTTAGTCCTGAACTTGAGATCAGACACACTATGGCAGTACAGGATATTAAACCAAAGTTCAGTCTGTCTGAAATTGACTGATATTCAATCAGCAATCATAATATCTTCTACCATGAAGAGTTTAGAGGAGGAGAGAGCATTTAATTGGATGGGATGGTGTTGGTTGGTCCATTGCTCAAAATCAACTGGGTCTTAGGGCAAATTAGCTCTTGCAAATCCCCAGATCACCCAGGAAAATTGACTCAACGGGGGTGACCAGAAGTAGAACATTTAGTCTTTTAAATAGAATAGAAGGAAATAATTGGGTGCTACCCTTCCAATCAAAAGTTGGTTCTGTTTTGTAATACTGCAGACCTATCAATAGCAACCGAGGGAAAGAACCAATCTGTGATTGGAGAAGTGAAATGAGTGGCAGCAGTGAGCAAGGCTAGAGGAAGTGGAAATAGGCAGCAAGGTTTCTAGGCAGAAGAGCAAGACTGGGAGTGGGGTTGAGGACCTGTGGAGATAGTGTGGCTGCAAAGTGGGAAGAGAGGAACAGAGGGGCCAGGGGTGCAAGAAGGGAGTGAAAAGCTGCAAAGAGATGGGGGGGATGAAGGGCTAGTGAAGAGGGAACAAGGGATTGAAAGGAGGACACAAGAGTTGGAAATGTGATGGGAAGAGAGTCTGAAAAGTGAAAAAAAAGTTCTAAACTTTTTAACAAAGGAATGCTCATCTCACTGGGGACAGGAAAGCTGGTATAATTGGTTCCTTGAAATTAATGTCACCAGATAAAAGCTACTAGAGTTCTGGAGCTTTTGCATGGCGAGGGGGGTGGGGGGGAGATGTGGGGGGGACATAGTGCTATTTGTAATGGACACTGTCAATTGTTTAATTTAATTTTGAACATTTATTTTAATAAAACTTTGCAAACATGTTACCACATTGCAAAGTATACTGTATAGAATGCATTACTTGGGATGCAGAGACCGTGTTATAACCAAACATGTAAAAGTTTAGTTGTGACCTTTCCAGTCCATGGAAAGCATGTTTAAATGTGTGGTTCCAGATAATGAATGCTTAGCTTGTAGATGTTTTAATCAACATGTTAAGACGACAAGATATTAGAACAGTAGTAGGCCATTCATCTCATTGAGTCTGCCCTGCTCTGCACTTTTCTGCCTTTTTTCTCATTATGCTTGATTTCCTTACTGATTAAAAATCTCTTTATCTCAGCCTTGAATACACAACATCTCCGCCTCAACAATCCATTGTAGTCACTAAATTCCGCACATTTGTTACTCTCCGAGAGAAGAAATTCCTTGTCATCTTTGTGTTAAATGGGCAGACCCTTATTATTGAGTTTATAAGTCTGGTCCTAGACTGTTTCCCTTTGTGAAACAACCTTTCAATGTCTACCATGTCAATTCCTTAAGAATCTTGCATGTTTCAATAGGAGTAGAAGCTTGCTTGACAAAATTGCCTCCTGCTGAAAACCCGGTCAGAATCATTTCACTCTGTTTTCGTTTTTTTTCCCACCATTCTCTCTAGTTGGCTTGCCAGCGCTAGTCCTCCCTTAATAAATTACTCATCACCAAACCAGCTCTAGCCCATGAGCAAAGGCAACATTTTGATACTGAAATGTCTACCATGTCCTTAGAACAGTAATTAACCTGCATCATCTTTCCTGGCCATTTCCCAACAGCAAACATCTATTTTTGTCTTTGTCTTTGTCTCTTTTTGAAACAAACTCCTGTTAAAAGTTAAGTTGTGAGTTTCAACTTGGTTCCAATCCAAACATAAAAAACAAAAGAAAAATAGTAATGATCTCAGCATATTTATTTCCTCTCCTCCTTTTGCCTCTTGAATATTTAGTAATTTTGGAATGTTATTATAGTGTCTTCTATTGTGAAAACTGAGGCAAATATTCATTCAATTCCTTTGCCATTTTCTGCTTCACCATTGTTATTTCCCCGTCTCATTCTTGAAGGCGTCCATGTTCACTTTGGCTTCTTTCTTTTTACATATTTAAAGAATGTTTTGCTGTCCATCTTGATATTACTTGCAAATTTACCTTCAAAGTTTGTCCCTTTATCCTTCCTGCCTTTCCTTTTGAAAAGTCACATATCCCTGAATACTTAGCTACTAGCTTTTATCTCCTTTGATTTATTTATTGTCACGTTTCACGTGAAAAGAGTCATAGAGTCATTGAGATGTACAGCACAGAAACTCGTCCATGCTGACCAAATATCCCAACCCAATCTTGTCCCATCTGCCAGCATCCAGCCCATATCCCTCCAAACCCTTCCTATTCATATACCCGTCCAGATGCCTTTTAAATATTGCAATCATACTATCCTCCACCACTTCCTCTGGCAGCTCATTCCATTCACATACCACCCTCTGCATGAAACAGTTGCCCCTTAGGTCTCTTTTATATCTTTCCCCTGAACCTATGCCCTCTAGCTTTGGAATCCCCCATCCCAGGGAAAAGACTTTGTCTATTTATCCCACCCATGTCCCTTATGATTTTATAAACCACTTTCAGGTCACCCCTCCGTCTCCGATGCACCAGGGAAAACAGCCCCAGCCTATTCAACCTCTCTCTGTAGCTCAAATCCTCCAACCCTGGCAACATCCTTGTAATTCTTTTCTGAACCCTTTCAAGTTTCACAACATTTTTCTGATAGGATGGAGACCAGAATTGCATGCAATATTCCAGCAGTGGCCTGTACAGCGCCACACGACCTCCCAACTCCTGTACTCATAACTCTGTCCAATAAAGGAAAGCATACCAAATGCCTTCTTCACTATCCTATTTTTCTGCACTCCAAGGTGTCTTTGTTCAGCAATACTCCCTAGAACTTTACCATTAAGTGTATAGGTCCTGTGAAAAGCTTTGTTTATGAGCAATACAGGCAGGTCATAGTAAACAAGGATGTACAAAACAAAAGATTAAAACAGAGGCATACAGTAACATTGCACAGGGCATACAAGAGAGATTATTTGAGGCTAGAGAGCCTATTCAGTAGTATAATAATGGTAATGGAGAAGCTGTTCCTGAACTTACTGGGTGCATGTGTTCATGCTGACAGAAGAGGTTGTAGGAGATTATTAGAGTTTTTGATGATGTTGGCAGCCTTTCAGCAGCAGTGAACTGCGTAAATGGAGTCCATGGATGGAAGGTTGGCTCCCGTGATGGCCTGGGCTATGCACACCTCTGTAGTTTCCTGCAATCCTTGACAGAGCTGTTACCATTCCAGGTCATTATGCACTAGGACAGTATGCTTGCAATTGTGCATCTGCAGAAATTAGTGAGGGTTCTTATGGACATGCAATTTCCTGAGCCACCTGAGGAAGAAGAGGCATTGTTGTGCCTTCTTGACCATCACAACTACATGGGAAGACCAGGACAAGCTGTCACTTAGCCGAGAAACTTGACATTCTCCACCCTCTTGACCTCAGTTCCATTGATGTAGATAGGGCTGTGTTCTTCTCCTTTCTTACTAAAGGCAATGATCAGTTCTTTAGTTTTGCCGACATTAAAAGAGAGGTTGTTCTTATTGCACCATGATGTGGAGGTGGGGTGGACAAAGTTAAAAATCACACAACACCAGGTTAAAGACCAATAGGTTTATTTGGAACTGCTAGCTTTTGAAGCACTGTTCCTTCATCAGATAACTAATGGGACAGGATCATAAGACACTGAATTTATCGCAAAAGATCATTGTGTCACTGCTGTTTTTCTATGTTGCTATACTCTGTCCCTTACTGTCCCACTCTAGATATTATCTTTCAGATAGCTGCTTGATAATTTTGCCATATCATCTTGCATTGCCATATCATCTTGCTACATTTCCCCTCTCCCAAATCCTCACTCAGACATGTTATGGTGCAGCTCTGCAGCAGGTGAGATTGATCCTTCGCCGAGGCTGGGAGGTAAGGATACTACTACTGCACCACAAGAGCCCCTTTTGGAGGTATGTTTAATGATGTAGTGTTCTGTTTCTGTATGATTCCTAATCCCCAACATGGGTGAAAGTGAGTACTGCAGATACTAGAGATTAGAGTCAAGAGTGTGGTAGTGGAAAAGTACAGCAAGTCAGTCAGCATCCTAGGATCAAAAGCCCTTCATCAGGAATTCATCAAGAATAATCCCCAATATGTCAACAGAAGGAGCATGAGACTGAAAACAGCTTCTGAAAAGCAAAGAAATATACCCTGAAAGTCAAAATGTAACCCTTGAGAAAGCTCATTGTGAGCCATGGAAAGGTAAAATTGAGCTGTAATAGGGATTCTTCCACTCTTTTACCTCCTCTGCAATTAAGCATGTGGCAGGAACGCACATAGATGACCTTCCAATCCTATCACCAATTGAGGCTAATAAGTAGGCAATTAATTGCTACTAAACTGTTTCTTCCTGCTGTGGCTGATATTAAACTAGTCGCTGGCAGATCTCTCACTGCACATGAAGCACAACAATTAAATCAGTGTGGATTGTTTACCCATTATAAGTGCCTGATTGAGAGAACCAACATCTGGAAACAGGTGTCCATGTCCTTGTTACTGACAGTGTCCTACAATGTCTCCCTGCTGAACCCAGCCCTGTGAATGCATCCTTGCTATCATGGAGAGGATTCGTTTCCTGCTGTAGCCTCTGCCTTCTCACTGGTGCTGCTGAACAGAAGAGCTGAGGACTTTTAATTAATCAGAAGTTATAGGTAGGGAAGAACCCTCTCCTCTGTGTTTTCTAAACTGTATTCGGGCTACATGGGCTTCACTGGCTGGGATAGCATTTATTGACCATTCCTAATTCCCCTTGAGAAGGTGCTGGTGGGCAATATTTAGGAACTGCTGCAGTTTATTTGGCATAGATAAGTCTGATCCCATTCAGGAGAATCACAATTCAGCGGACTTTCCCCAAAAGAGACAAGGTAGGTCTCTAGACAGTGATCAAGACTGTCTTGGCTCCCTAAAACTGTCTTGATCAACCTTGAAAACAGACTGAGTTAATTATATTTTGAATTTTCTATATATGGAATCTTGGCGCCGACACATTTCCTGCTTCATTTCCCTAAAAGAAAATAAGAAGACTTCAAAATCAATGGTTTGTCAAGTTACAGCAGCAGGGTGCATATATCGGTGGAATGGGGAACTCTGGCCTTGTGTGAGTGCGCTTCATCATTTACTTGATAGAGGTTTATAAGATGATCAGGGGAATAGATAGAGTCGATAGAGACTTTTTCCCCGGGTACAACAGTGTGTTACAAGGGGACATAAATTTAAGGAGAAAGTGAGGTCTGCAGATGCTGGAGATCAGAGCTGGAAATGTGTTGCTGGAAAAGCGCAGCAGGTCAGGCAGCATCCAGGGAACAGGAGAATCGACGTTTTGGGCATAAGCCTGAAGAAGGGCTTATGCCCGAAACGTCGATTCTCCTGTTCCCTGGATGCTGCCTGACCTGCTGCGCTTTTCCAGCAACACATTTCCAGACATAAATTTAAGGTGAAGGGTGGAAGGTATAGGGGGGATGTCAGGGGTAGGTTCTTTACCCAGACAGTGGTGGGGGCATGGAATGCGCTGCCTATGGGAGTGGCAGAGTCGGAATCATTGGTGACCTTTAAGCGGCAATTGGATCGGCATTTGGATAGATGCTTAAGCTAGGACAAATGTTTGGCTCAACATCGTGGGCCGAAGGGCCTGTTCTGTGCTGCATTGTTCTACTTTGCAGTGTAGAAACTCCCCCCGCACCACCACCACCATCTCAGTGTTTACAAAGGGAGCTGCCTATGTCAACATTTCACGCTGCAGTTGCACCCAGCCGCTAGTGGATGGTGCTGTACTCTATGAAGTGGGAAAGGTGAGGGGTGAGTAGGAGGGGGCTGTAAGAGGAGAAGGGAATTTCAAATATCCGATCTTTAATTCCTGCCCTGTCACCTGTACACGACACTAGGAGTGGCTGATATCTGATATACAAGTCATTGAAGAAAAAGAGCCCTGTACTAGCCACTGAAGACTGACATAACATATCAGGACAGGGCAGGACTTGCACAGTTAATAGTAGGTCCTGAGGGAATGTTGTCGTACAGAAAAATCTAGGGATGCAGGTACATAGTTCTTTGAAAGTTGTGTCACGGGTAGACAGGGTGGTGAAGAAGGTATTTGGCACGCTTTTATCAGTCAGAGAATTGAGTACAGGAGTTGGGATGTCATCTTGAGATTCTACAGGACGTTGGTGAGGCCATCTTTGGAGTGCTGGTCGCCTGTTATTGGAAGTATGTTGTTGAGTTGGAAAGGGTGCAGAAAAGATTTACCAGGATGTTACCTGGACTGGAGGGTTTGAGTTATAGGGAGAAGCTGGGACTTTTTTCCCCGCAGCATCAGAGGCTGAGGGGGTGACCTAATGAGGGTCTATAAAATCATCAGGGACATGGATAGCGTGCTTTGCAAAGGTATTTTCCACCGGTGAGGGAATTCAAAACTAAGGGACATAGGTTTAAAGAGAGAGGGGAAAGATTTAAAAGGGACTTAAGGGGCTGTACTCTATGAAGTGGGAAAGGTGAGGGGTGAGTAGGAGGGGGCTGTAAGAGGAGAAGGCAAGTATCCGATCTTTAATTCATGCAGAGGGTGGTGTAAGTATGGAATGGACTACTAGAGGGAATGGTCAATGCAAGTAAAGTTACAATATTTAAAAGGCATTAGGACAGGTTCACAGATAGGAAAGGTTTAGAGGGGTATGGGCCAGGAGCTGGCAAGTGGGTCTAGTTCAGTTTGGGAAAGCTGGGTCGACATTGATGAGTTGGACTGAGCGGTGTTTTTCCATGCTCAGTGTCTCTATGACTTGAAGTGAGATAGTGGTGCTGGAAAGGCACAGCCAGTCAGGCAGCATCTGAGGAGCAGGAGAATTCACGTTTCAGGCATAAGCCCTTCATCAGGAATGCTGATGAAGGTCTTATGCCCAAAACGTCAATTCTCCCGCTTCTTGGATGCTGCCTGACCACTTGTGCTTTACCAGCACCACACTCTAGACTCTGAGCTCCAGGATCTGCAATCCTCACTTTCTCCTCTATGACTCTAAGTACTTGGTTAAGTCCTGATTATGTGTAGAGATGAGAATTCAAGTCATTTCTTTTGAGAAAAAGATTTTGAAGGATATTTTTAAAACTGCAAAAATGTAGAATAGACTAGCTGCTCTAAAGAATAATATAGGGCATGAGGTCTGTCTGGGTTCAGTGAAAAGGACATCACTGAATGTCCCATGAATGTTTCTGTGATGACTAATAAGCAGGACTGCTTCTAGACTTGCGTAGCTATTAGAATTGTGAATTGGAACAGGTTGTTTTGATGCCTCTGGAGGCACAAAACACTACCTTGGTTATGTTTCCAATTTGCCACCAACTGAAGCTGTCAGAAACAACAGTTCAGCAATGAATGTGCGGTTCAGCTTATTCTTTGGAAGCTGACCTAACAGCTTGCCCTGCTAATTTGAAAGTGGCCATAAAAGGTAAGGTTGCACAAATCTGTCATAAAAGGCCCAATAAAAATGCTTCAATTGTTGGTAGTTAAATTTTAATAGTGTTTAATTTCAAAAATCATGAATCCTGTAAAAGTTATGGAAAATCTAACTGGTAACTGAATGTTGCTACAGATCAAAAATGAGTTGGGTTGGCAGTGCAATGATAGCAGGTTGTCTGGCTTGCTTTCCTGTTAGCTGGGAATTACTTCAAGGCAGGCATAACCAAACAATGAAGAATGATGAATAGTTATAAAGAGAAAGTTGGCAAGCGATAAGCCAAAACGTTGCCAATTATTTTTCTTTGAAGAATTAGGGATGCTATTATTAAAGCATAGATCATTGCATAATCTTCAAAATTAAAAAAAAACTGAACTGTCAGCAGCTTGTATTTTTATTTATTTATTGATCCCACTGACAAGATTTTGAAGCTTCTCTTAGCTAGATTTCAGTTATTTGTACTTGTGTAAAGAAAATCTGGAATGACTTTGTCACATTTTAGCAGTAACTGTCTTCTACCAGGTAGCAGTAGAAATAGTCAGTTTCCCTTATGTTTTTGATCTTTAAGTGGGCTGTCCTGATGGAATGCACAGCTTGTGTTATCAGTTTCTCAGAGGCGGCTTTGCATTTCAGCAATTTAACCCTCAGTAGGCCTGCAGGATAATCATCTTAAATACAGGAAACATATCATCTTGGGAGTCTGGTAATGTGGATGACTGAACATGTTGTTTGATTAAGGATTCTGTATCTGTGGCTACAGTGTTAAACATTTGGGTTTATTATATTACAAACTTACTTAAGACTCATCATTATATACACAAAACCCTTAATATTTCCTGGTGCAGTAGAATTCCCAAGAATTTTCATCACATTATCTGGATGCCCAAACTGTGGTCATTTCTGTGTATAGCAATGCAGACATCTCAGAGTCAAAGTGTTTTCCATTAAAACTATGCAACAAAGTTACAGAACAACTGTGTAAAATATTTTTAATTTTGTGAAGGGTAGTGACGGAAAAGAAACTTGCATTATCGTATAATCTGTACTACTGAATTGTGAATGCCATTTGCTAAAGATTTAGAAAGGAATGCCCCTTTAAAAGCTTGAGGCAGCACCACTTTTGAATCTCTTCACATTCAACATGTCTAACAGAGGCACTAAGCATAAAACCCTAACTGAAGAAACAGCGTGACTGGCATCTAGCTGAAAAATATAAGGCGAATGCTCTATGGAGTTGCTGCCATAAACAGAAATAGTAGGAAACATGTAGTATAAGAACAAGTGAATTGTGACAACCATTGTCGAGAGAACAGGCAGTGTTTCACAGCAACACATCACTGACAAAATTGGGGCTGTAAGAACAGATTTGCTTTCTTCCAGCTGGTGTCTGAAATTCAGAACTAAGTGATCAATATAGTTCCATGGCAGTCAAAGGCAAGTGACAAGGCACAAACATAAGTTGCTATGTTGATCGATAAGAGGTTGCCTTGGTTGTGGTCTGCACATAGTTCAACAAATCAGTTACAAACCACAATAATGAAGTTACTGTGCTAATTGTGGATTTGAATTACAAAGGTAATCGATTGTTTTACGGCATAAAACAGTCCATAACTGACTACCAGCTGATGCTCAGTAATACTCATGGGGAGGTTGGGGGAGCAGAGTAGCTGAGAAGTCTTTCTCTGTTTGCCATTGAAAACAATTATGGAATTATACATTTTACTGTTTCTTCTATTGGTGTTTTCTGTGCCTGGTGTTTATTTGACATGTGGAAAGTGAAGGAATTCATCATAATGTGGGGTTGATCTAACTTATTAAAGTGATAGTTCTTTCTAACTTCAATCCCAGATAACATAATCTTTGGCAATCTACATTTATGTTTCAACAGTACAGCTATCTAGTTCTTTTGCCTTACCCCAAAAGTAAATATATACATGAATTCTGTAGTCATTGCACAAGTTTGTTTCTCAGTATTTAATAGGGAAAACCTTGGCTCTGATTGTCTGTATTGTTGACACGAGGGCAAATAGTGTTTGCTAACCAGAATAATTTTGCGATAGTCCTTGGGAATTCCACTTGGCTGATTTTTTTCTTTATAATGAGAGATGTTTGAATCATATGAGACAATGCAATTTAATGGACAGAGAAAAATTAGCTTGTCTCATGCAATCATGTTACACCCTTAATGCTCTCCACTGAGGCCATGTCATCTCAATTAAAAAATACACAACCATAGCCCAGAATAGCAACTTATGATTGTATTTTCTTTTGTGGGAATGCTTGCAAAGACAGAATATGTGTATGTATTTTATTTTTCATTTGTAATTGATATGATCACCAGCTTGTTTAAATGACTTAACTGATTCATTTAAAATTACATAACTTAGCGGTATCCTCATCACAGATTTTTAGAGCTTTGCAGTGATTCTTTGTTTTTAACTGTCAATTACATGCAAATTGGATTAATTAATCTGTATTGACCTTATTTATGCTAATATGAGACATAATGTCTACATTGTAATCAAAGTCACAATGGGAGGGGAATGGAATCTTTTGAGACAAACTTTCAGTGGGGTTAAATGTCTAGCCATCTCTCTCCAACAACTCCAGCCATACCTCTCTTTTTTTGGATGGAGTGTTATCATGGTGAGATCAAATCTTTCCTGATGAAGGGCTTATACCCGAAACATTGATTCTCCTGCTCCTCGGATGCTGCCTGATCTGCTGTGCTTTTCCAGCACCACACACTCGACTCTGATCTCCAGCATCTGCAGTCCTCACTTTCTACCTGTTCACTCCTGACATTGCGTTCCTGCTCAGGCATGAAGTAAGTCAGCAATATTGATTGCGTGCTACCATCGTTTAAATTAGAAGTCAGCATGAAATTTGGATTTTGCCTTAATCCCTCATCACTATCCAATTGCTTGTGTTTAGGCCACATCTGATTTTGTGGCCTCCTTGATCCAGTAACTGAGATATTTTGGATTTTCAGTCAGTTATAATATATTCTTGACAAATTTCACTGAAGGAAAAAGAGAACAGTGAACATATTTGAGAGATAAAGCAATAAAAATTGAAGCAAAAAAGTTATAGTGCAATAGGAAATGGATGAAACAAAAACAGAAATTGCTGGAGAGAAAGCAGAGTTATCCAGTGACCCTTCTAAAGAAATGAAATGGATGAAGCAGTTAAGAAGTTCCTCCAAGAAAATAACAAATTTTAATATGGCCATTTAATTTGACGTCTGATTGAAAATGATTATCTAATAACATGTGAAAATCAAATGGTTTCTAATTATCTGCAATACAAATGCATTGAGTGGTTGTTCCAACAGTTGATGCAGTTGATAAAGCAGCTTCTGGACACATAATTATAAGTTTTCTGTAAAATGGTGCAAATAGTGTTTATATGTATGTGGTTTAGGATAATTTAATGAATAAGAACCAAATTAAGCTTGTTTATTGTTGGAACTCCATATTTGACCCCACTGAAATGTTTTGTGAATTGCCCAGTTGATTTTCTTGTCATACCAGTTCAATGAAAGTAAGCTGTGGAGAAATGTCAGCTGTGTGGCATGGTGACAGATGGTCATACTCTGTTAAGTGTGTGGATCTCACAGGGTTAGGAAATGAGCTAGATTCTGAGCAGTGTGCTCTTAACCCTTCATGTTTCAGCCAAACAGCAAGTGTACCAGCTGGACTCCTTCCTGTAGAGACAAGTTTCCAAATAAGGTTAAAATATCAAGGTCAGAATGATGTGTTTTCTTTTGTTTTCTGAGACTCTTTTGAAGAAAGGTTAGGCAGGATGGGCTTGTATAACACTATTGGAGCAGAAGTAGGTCATTCAACCCATCGAGTCTGCTCTGCTATTCAATGGCTGATCTGATAATCCTCAGCTCCACTTTCCTATCTCTTCCCGTAAACCTTGATCCCCTTACTGATTAAAAATCTATCTCAGCCTTGAATTTACTTAATGACCCAGCCTCAGCAGCCCACTGTCATAAAGAATTCCACAGATTCGCAACATTCTAAGAGAATAAATTCCTCCCCGTTTCTGTCTTAAATTTGTGACCTTCTAACATTATGCTCTCTGATACTAGATTCTCCCATAAGGGGAATAAACCATCCTGCACTCACCCTGCCAAGTCCTCTTAAAATCTTAAACAGAAATTTGTGGAGGAACTGAGCAGGTCTGGCACTATCTTTGGAGACAAAGCATAGTTAATGTTTCGAGAGCAGTGACCCTTCTTCAGAACCTCTCATTCTTCTGTGAAGTACCAACCTGGTCTATTTGATTTTTTCTCATAAGACAGCACCTGAACACTTGATATCAGACTTGTGAACGTTCTCTGGACTGCTTCCAATGCCAATATTTTGAGCCGAGGGGCCCAAAACTATATACAGTATTCCAATTGTGATCTTAGCTTCCCTACTTGGTCCAGGTGTCAGGATTCCTTGAAAACCCCTGGGAAAATTCGCCCTCGCATTTTCAATGCAGACTATTTCTCTCAAGGTTTGATTTTATCTGAACTCCGAATTTGAATTTTTCCCATTGTTCAAAAACTATTGGAAATGTAGGAAATATACTAATTTAAGCAAGCAGCTGTGGTCCCTGCTTGTCACTGAGATAACTTGCTTCTGTGTGAATTTATACACTAAGGATGCTTTAATAAAAGTAATTTGATGGGTAGATTTCAAAGCATTAATGTACAAATGCCATTGATTTACAACACATTAATAAGGAGCATAGTCAGTGTGAGAGAAAACAGTATTTGAGTGAGACAGTGGCCAAGTGCGAGTAGTTGGGGATTTGGTTCAAAATGGGAAATCCAGTGCAGAGAAGGAAAGAAGAGCTTTCAGTAAAGTTCACTGCAAGAAGTAAAGTCTCCAGAGGGAGAGCTAAGTGCTTTACCAGGTTCACACCTCATTTTTAGATATGCCTGGTGCTCACATGCCCTCTTGCACTCTACATTGAACCAGGGTAGATTCCCTGTCTTCCTGGTAGTGGTTGAATGGGGGATATGCTGGACCATGAGGTTCCAGTTTATGCTACAGTACAGTTTTGCTGTTGCTGATGGTCCACAGTGCTTCACGGATGCCCAATCTGTTTGAAGTCTGCCCCATTTAGCATGGTGATAGTGCCACACAACACGATGGAGTGTATTCTCAATGTGAAGATGGGACTTTGTCTCCACAAGGACTGTGCGGTGGTCACTCTTTCGGGTACTATCGTGGACAGATGCATATTATTAAGGATGAGTTTAAATATATTTTTCTCTCTCCATCTGCCACAAGTCTGGCAGTTATGTCTATTACTCTTGGTGATGAATATTGACTTTCCCCAACCAGAGTGCATTTTGCACCCCTGCCACCCTTAATACTTCTTTGAAGTCTTGTTCAAATGGAGGAGTACAGATTCATCAGCGAGGAAGGACAGAATGTGGTAAGCAGCAGGATTACCCATGTTTAATCTTAGCTATGAAACTTCATTAATGGTAGGGCCATCGGTAGTGTTGTAGTACACTGGGACCTAAGGGTTCAGGTGCATAATTCTTTGAAGTTTGTGTCAACTGTAGATAGGGGGTTAAAAAGGTGTTTGGCACACTTGCTTTCATTGCTCAGTCCTTTGAGTATAAGTGTTGGTAAGTAGAACATTGGTGAGGCCTCTTATGGAATACTGTGTTCAGTTCTGGTCGTCAAGTTATAGGAAGGATATTATTAAGCTGGAGAGGGTTCAGAAGAGATTAACCAGGATGTTGCTGGGTATGGAAAGTTTGAATTATAAAGAAAGGCTGGATAGGCTGAGATATTTTTCATTGGGGATAGGAGGTTGACAGGCAGTCTTATAGAAGTTTATAAAATAATGAGGGGTATAAATAGAGTTAATGGTAGTTGTCTTTTCACTAGGATGGAGGATTTCAAGACTAGGGGCACATTTTTAAGGTCAGAAGAGAAAGATTTTTAAAAGACACAAAGGGTACATTTTGTACACAGAGGATGGTTTGCATGTGGAATAAACTTCCTGAGGAAGTGCCTGTTTCCATGCTATATGACTCTATGACTATCACTCTGTGGGGTTTTCTCAATGTTGAGGACTCCCAGGCAACTCCCTTCTGACTGTGTAGCACTGTGCTGCCACTATACCACTGTGTTACCGGTTGGACAGGATACATCCAGGGATGGTAATCGGTATGCCTGGGCTGATGTTTGACTAGTCTGTGAGGCAGCTGTCCTAATTTTGGCATTAGCCCCCAGGTGTTAGTAAGGAGGACTTTGCAGGGTCAATGAGGTTATTTCTGTCGTTGTCTTTTCTGGTGCCTAGATTGATGCCAGGTGGTCTGTCGGGTTTAATTTCTTTTTAACCTTTCATAGTGATCGATACGAATGAGTGGCATGCTAGGTTATTTCAGTTTAATGGCAGCTGAGAGTCAACACATTGCTGTAGGTCTGGAGTTACAAGTAGGCCAGACCAGGTGAGGATGGCAAACTTTCTTCCCTGAGGGACATTAGTTTTCCAGATGGATGTTTTCCGACAGTTGACAACGATTTTATCTGCCATCAGCACGATCAAACCCAGGTCCCCGGAACATTGGCTGAGTTTCTGAAATAATAGTTTAGTAATGATACCACTAGTCCACCATCTTCCCTAATTAGATACTTTGGAATTGCCTCTGGCCCGTGTACTTACTTTCTTCTTTAAGATTTGTTTAACTGCTAAGACACCAAGACTGGCCTTACCTAACGTCCATGCATGTAATTCCAGCAAGGACTATTTAATTGCAATAGGGTGAAAGAAGACTAGCTGACTTTCACCATGACATGGCAAAATTGTTGAAGGCTAATGCAGTGCTGTTAAGTCTGCAAATTCTACCATTCTTGCTCTGAATCATCTGGACATTTGTTCAATTAGTTTGCTGACCTGTTAAGTGGAAGGTTTTTTTTAAAACAAAGATCAATAATAAACTTTGTGTTGTCTAGTTTAGATTCAGTTATGGTATACAGAATGGCTGAGACCATTTGATTTTTAGCACTGATGAATTATTGGTAATTTGTAGTATGTTACAAAGTGATGGCCAAGCTTCCATCTCATTAAAACAAGCATGTTATACCTCTGATAGGAGTAAAATTACAGTGAAGATATGTATGATACGGGAGTTGCAGTCTCATGGTATACGACATTGTCCTTCAAACATTACACTGTAAAGATACCACGACTAATCCATGCAATGTGCTCTGAGATAAACATGAGCATGAAGATCAAAGATGATCTTTGGCAATAGTGCTGAGGCACTATTTTACAGTAACACTCTGATGCCACTCGCACCCTCTTTCTAATTTCTAGCAATTAATACACTGATATTGTTTGGTTGGCATGAGTATTCCTCCCCAAGTCCTCAAACCCACAACATTTTTTTCCACACAGTATCGTTGCAGGCCTTTCCGGTAGTCGTAATATTAAGCGACAGGTTGGAACACAAGATTGTGGGATCTTGAAGGGTTTGAAACTACTTTTAAAAAACTCAGTCCAAAAATCAGATGTGATATGACAGCAGGCTTTGTCCTAATTTTGAGTAGAAAATAGTGGGATGCAGATTGCTAATTGAAGAAGGGTTTGGTATGTGTGATGCATTTTATTATGTTCAAAAGAAACAAAGTTACTTTTTACAGACTACATAATCCCACCAAAATAATGGCAGTAGATAATTTTGGGCTTTGTTGCTCTGTTTTAGCTTAGTACAATGCCATCCATTGGATAATTCCTATCAATCTTTCAAAGTGATTATGCAATTTCCCACTGTTAGCCACCTAGATGGCAATAAGATGGTGAAGAGCCAAGACTGCATAAAGGCTGTTTCGTTGAAAGCTTCTAATGGTCTCTGATTCAAACTGATGCTATGCTTGACAGGCTGGGTATATTTCACAAACAATTATTCCCTAAAAACTCCCTATATTACTAATGGATGATGGGAAAGCCAAGAGAGAAATGAAGAAGAAAAACTGATTAGATTAGATTAGATTAGATTAGATTAGATTACTTACAGTGTGGAAACAGGCCCTTCGGCCCAACAAGTCCACACCGACCCGCCGAAGCGCAACCCACCCAGACCCAATCCCCTATATGTACCCCTTCACCTAACACTACTGGCAATTTTAGCATGGCCAATTCACCTAACCTACACATTTTTGGACTGTGGGAAGAAACCGGAGCACCCGGAGGAAACCCACGCAGACACTGGGAGAATGTGCAAACTCCACACAGACAGTTGCCTGAGGTGGGAATTGAACCCGGGTCTCTGGCGCTGTGAGGCAGCTGTGCTAACCACTGTGCCACCGTGCTGTCAAGTATGACAAACTAAATGAGAGTTCTTTGAATAAGAGTTGTTAAATATGGCTTATCGACAAGTCATCAACGTATCATTTGAAATGTACATGCAGAGGCTTTCCAATGTATAGTTTGAAATCATGGACAATTCCATACCGCTGTTAAAAATTGTGCAAATCTAACTACTCGTTGGGAATAGACAACATCTTTATTTATTATTGGAGATTAAGCAGAAATTAAGTAGATTTTCAAATGTTATTCATTGTAAGAGAGAATGTAGAAGATGTTTTTTTCTTGCTGACACTTTCCAGGGCCTACAATTTAGAGCTCCTGATCTTACACATCATAGAACATAGAACAGTACAACACAGTACACGATGTTTTGCCGAACATTTATGTTAATCTAAGATCAACCTAACCTACACACCCCTCATTTTACTGCCGTCCATGTGCTTGCCCAGCAGTCGCTTAAATGTCCCTAATGTCTCTGACTCTACTACCACCGCTGGCAATGCATTCCACGCACCCACCACTCTCTGCGTAAACAACCTACCTCTGAAATCTTCCCTATACCTTCCTTCAATCGCCTTACAATTATGACAGCCATTTCTGCCCTGTGGAAAAGTGTCTGGCTATCTAATTTATTTATGCCTCTCATTACCTTTTACACCTCTATCAAGTCACCTATCTTCCTTCTTCTCTCCTGTGTGAAAAGCCCTAGCTCACTCAACCCCTCTCCAATTCAGGCAGCATACTGGTAAGTCTCCTTTGCACCTTCTCGAAAGCATCTACATCCTTTCTATAATGAGGCGACCAGAACTCGACACAATGTTGCAAGTGTGGTCTAACCACGGTTTTATAGAGCCGCAGCAAAACTTTGAGGCTTTTAAACTCAATCCCCCTGTTCATGAAAGCCAAAATACCATATGCCTTCTTAATAACCCTCTCAACTTGGGTGGCAATTTTGAGGAATCTATGCATGTGGACCCCAAGATCCCGCTGTTCCTCCACACTGCCAAGAATCCTGTCTTTAACCCTGTATTCAGCATTCAAATTCAACCCTCCAAAATGAAGCACTTTGCATTTATCCAGGTTGAACTCCATCTGCCACTTCTCAGCCCAGGTCTGCATCCTGCCAATGTCTTATTGTAGCCTGCAACAGCCCTCAACATTTTCTACAGCACCACGACCTTTATGTCATTGGCAAACTTACTAACCCAAACTTCCACTTCTTCATCCAAGTCATTTATAGATACTATGAAGAGCAGAGACCCAAGAACAAATCCCTGCGGGACACCACTGGTCACTGACCTCCAGATGAAATACCTTCCATCCACTACCACTCGCTGTCTTCTTGCGGCCAGCCAATTCTGTATTCAGACAGCCAAATTTCCCTGTAACGCATACATCCTAACTTTCTGAATTAGCCTACTGTGGGGAACCTTATCAAGTGCCTTACTAAAATCCATATATACCACATCCACTGTTCGATCTTCGTCACCGTGTCTCATCGCATCCTCAAAGAATTCAATAAGGCTTGAGGGGCATGACTGCCCCTCACAAAGGCATGCTGACTATCTGTAATCAAACTACGTTTTTCCAAACTACGTCATAAATCCTATCTCTCAGAATCCATGCTTACCGTAAACATAATGAGAAAATGAGGACTGCAGATGCTGGAGATCAGAGTCGAGAGTGTGGTACTGGAAAAGCACAGCAGGTCAGTCAGCATCCAAGGAGCATAAGCCCTTCATCATGAATGAGGCTTTGTGGGCCGGGAGGGCTGAGAAATAAATGGGAGGGGTGGGTTGGGGGGGAAGGTAGCTGGGAATGAGATAGGTAGATGAAGGTGTGGGGAAAGGTGATAGCTCAGAGAGGAGGGTGGAGCGGATAGTTGGGACAGATCAAGAGGGCGGTGCTGAGTTGGAGGCTTGGGAATGGGATAAGGTGGGGTGGGGGAAATTAGGAAACTGGTGAAATCCACATGGATCCCATGTGGTTGCAGGATTCCTAGGTGGAAGACGAGGCATTCTTCCTACAGGCGTCGGGTGGTTAGAATTTGGTGATGGAGGAGGCCTAGGACTGCATGTCCTTGGTGGAGTGGGAGAGGGAGTTAAAGTGTTCCACCACGGGGCGATGGGTTTGATTGGTATGGGTGTCCCAGAGATATTCTCTGACATGATCCACAAGTTGGTGTCCTGTCTCCCTAATGTAGAGGAGACCACATGGGGTGCAATGGATACAGTAGATGACATGTGTGGAAGTACAAGTAAATTTCTATCGGATGTTGAATGATCCTTTGAGGCCTTGCAAGGAGGTGAAGCGGAGGTGTGGACACAGGTTTTGCACTTTTGAGTCTTCCTTCCCACCTATCCGCTCTACTCTCCTCTCCGACCTATCACCTTTCTCCCCCCCCGACCTTCATCTACCTATGACATTCCCAGCTACCTTGCCCCCAGCCCCACTCCCCTCCCATTTATCGCTCAGCCCCCCCAGCCCAGAAGCCTCATTCCTGATGAAGGGCTTATGCCCGAAACATCAAACCTCCTGCTCCTCAGATGCTGCCTGACCTGCTGTGCTCCTCCGGCACCACACTCTCGACACTTACCACAGATATAAAACTGACTGGTCTATAATTCCCAGGGATTTCCCTATTCCCTTTCTTGAACAGTGGAACAACATTTGCCTCCCTACAGTCATCCGCTACTGGCCCGTGGAGAGTGAGATGCAAGGATCATAGCCAGAGGTGCAGTAATCTCATTCCTCCTTTCCCATAGTAACCTTGGATATATCTGATCTGGCCCTGGGGACCTATCTATCTTGATGCTTCCCTGAATTTCCAGCACATCCACTTTCATGGATGATCATAGAACCATAGAATCCCTACAGTATGGAAACTGGCCCTTTGGCCCAACAAGTCTACACCTATCCTCTGTAGAGTAACCCACCCAAACCCATTCCCTTATCTAATTACTCTACATTTACCCCTGACTAATGCATCTAACCTACACATCCCTGAACACTTTAATTTGGACAATATACAGGTCAGGTGACAATTCACCTGACCTGCATATCTTTGGACTGTGGGAGGAAACCAGAGCACCGAGAGAAAACCCACACAGACACAGTGAGAATGTGCAAACTCCACATAGACGGTTGTCAGAGGCTGGAATCAAACCCAGGTCCTTAATATCAACTTGTTCCAGAATATTAACCTGGTCCATGGTGTTCCCACTATCAACAAGATCCCTCTCTCGAGTGAATACTGAAGCCTCCCCTACCTCTTCAGACTCCAAGCACAAGTTCCATCCACTGTCCCTGATCGACCCTACCCTCTCTCCGATCATTCTCTTATTCCTCACGTAAGTGCAGAATTCCTTTTGGTTTTCCCTAATCCTTTCAGCCAAGGCTTTTTCATGCCCTCTCCGCACACTGCCCAGTCCATTTTCGAGTTCTTTCCTCGCTACCCTGTAATCAAGTAAAGCTGTGCCAGATCCTTGTTTCCTCAACTTTAAGTAATGTGTTAGGTATTTTCAACTAATGCTGCCACACCTTTTATGCTGAACGAATCTGACATTTTTAAAGGCAACTTGAGATTCATTCTGTAACTGGCTGTAGTTTTGTTATAACTCTGAATTTAAGATGCAGAACCTATAAAACAAAAAAGTGATTAACATTAAATTATGGAAATATACTAATGTTATTAGTAATGTTCTGCTTTATTCAAGGTCAACAGATCCATTTAAATGATGTATATGACATTTTGTCTTTTAAAACGTGCTAAATAGCTGAACCAGCAATTGGAGAATTTTATTATATTCACCAAATCATACTATTCCAGTCTTGGTAGAAAATAAGAGATATCCCATTCACTCAGGCTATATTAATGCATTCATTTTATCAATTCGAAAATAGGAAATAAATCATGTGTTCTTGGAGCAGAAGATTTCACCTTTAACAGGGCAGAGGATCCAAGATGAGTGTGGATTATTGGAGTGGACAGATCTGAAGCATTTTAAAAGTAAAATACTGTGGATGCTGGAAATCTGAAATAAAAACAGAAAATGTACTCCCAACAATATATGTGGTGAGAAAAAAACAGATGTTTCGGTTTGCGACCTTTCATCAGGAATTAAACATTGGGTTGGTTTTTACACATATCACCTAGCAGATTTGAAGACTTAGGCAGGAAGGACATGCAAAATCCGGCAGGTGGCCTTCGTCTGCTTAACATCCACAACTAATCTATTTGAAATTTTATGGAGGTCGGGGAAGTATCAGGTGGCCTGCCCACCCTTGGGATGCTTTGAGACTTGTAAGTGGTTAATTAATGGACATTTAAGTCCTCATCCTGGTGCCACTGGTATGGAAAGTGCACCAGGCAGAAAGTCCAGGTAGGGTTGGGGATGCTTCACATGCCGCAACAAACTTTTCACTTTTTCCAATGGCTTCTTTAACCTTCCCTGCTTTCAAATTTGGTGTGATGAGGGACTGCCTGTACAAGTGGCCAGCGCTGAAGCGTTTCCAGAACACTTAAGACAGGATTTCTTCCCAAGGAAGTGACAAGCATTTTGTTTTAAAGCAATTATCACTGCTCCCAGGGCAGGTGGGGGTCGTAGTGCTGTGTAAAATCCATCTCAGAAATTTATTTATTCTATCTTCAGATGCTGAGTACAATGCCAACTGCTCTAAGCATATTCTGTTTTTGTTTCAGATTTCCAACATCGGCAGTGTTTCACTTTCTTCCTATGTACACAATTTGCTTTGATTTCCTCTATCTTCATCTTCCTGAAGGAATCTGCAGAGTAAATGCCAGCAGGCTACTTGACTATAAAACAAAACATCATTCTTGAACTTGATTATGCATTCATTCAATTTTCGATTAGGTGTAATTGAACAGCAATTAGGCCTTAAGATTTGTCTGTCATGTCTGAGATCAGCTAACTCAATAGATTTGGCATCATACCAGGGAACTCTGTAAGATTTAATGCAACATATTGGCGATACTCTGCATAACAGGCTATTGGTAGAATGCTAAATGTGGGCAAACTTAATGTCTAGTTATTTTGTTAAAGTAACCATTGTGCAACACTTGGGTTCGATGTTAATAAACTAAAGAGTGGATAGAATTTATACAATGGATAGTTGGACTCTTTTCTCTCCCAGGGTAGAAATTTCAAATACTAAGGTACATAGGTTGAAGGTAAAAGACCAGTGAACCTTACTTCTGTTGTAGGAAAGGTTTTGGAAAGGATTATAAGAGATAGGATTTATAATCATCTAGGAAGCAACAATTTGATTTCAGATAGTCAACATGGTTTCTTCAAGGGCAGGTCGTGTCTCACAAACCTCACTGAGTCTTTTGAGAAAGTGACCAAGCATGTTAATGAGGGTAGGACAGTTGATGTGGTGTACATGGACTGAAGTAAAGCCTTTGATAAGATTCCACATATTAGGCTGTTGGAGAAAATGCAGAGGCATGGGATTGAGGGTGATTTAGCAGTGTGGATTAGAAACTGGCTTTCTGAAAGAAGGCAGCGAGTGGTGATTGATGGAAAATCTTCAGCATGGAGTCCGGTTACTACTGGTGTGCCACAAGGATCTGTTTTGGGACCACTGCTGTTTGTCATTTTTATAAATGACTTAGACGCAGGCATAGGTGGATGGGTTAGCAAGTTTGTAGATGACACTAAAGTCAGTGGAGTAATGGAAAGTGTGGAAGAATGTTGCAGGTTGCAGGGGGACTTGGATAAACTGCAGAATTGGGCTGAGAGGTGGTAAATGAGTTCAATGCAGCTAAACGTGAGGTGATTCACTTTGGGAAAATTACAAAACAAAATGCAGAACAAGCCACTGTGGGCAATTAGTTCCCCCAATTCTATTAGTAAAATGATGGAGGGTGTTGATGCCAGTGTCACTTAGCTTCAAGTCTCAGTACAGCCTTTATCCAGATTTAAAAAGGAAGCTGAACTCCAGAGGGGACATCAGGGCGGACTTTGACCAAGTACAGTATCATGGAGCCTTAGTAAAATGTAAGTCAGTTAGAATTGGGAGAAAGTGCTCCATTGGCCTGAGTTGATTAGATTAGATTAGATTCCCTACAGTGTGGAAACAGGCCCTTCGGCCCAACCAGTCCACACCGCTCCTCCGTAGTGTAACCCACCCAGACCCACTTCCTTCTGACTAATGCACCTATCACTGTGAGCAATTTAGCATGGCCAATTCACCTGACTGGCACATCTTTGGACTGTGGGAAGAAACTGGAGCACACCCACGCAGACACAGGGAGAATGTGCAAACTCCACACAGACAGTCACCCAAGGTTGGAATCGAACCTGAGACCCTGGTGCTGTGAGGCAGCAGCGCTAACCACTGAGCCAATGTGCCAGGCACCAGTAACAAAGACTTTTGTGGTTGTTAATAACCAATCATTTCAGACTGAACAAGTTGTTGCAACAAATGTAATACTGATCTCAAAATATTAATTTTGTTTCTCTCTCCACAGATGCTACCAGCCCGGCTAAGTTTCTCCATCATTTCCTGTTTTCATTTCAGATTTCCAGCATCTGTAGTATTTTGCTTTTACATTGTTTTGCAAGAGCTCCTCATGGCAGTTTCCTAGGCCCAGCTACCTTAGGTCATTAGATAGGGTCAGAAAAGCGGATATTCACTGACAATTGTATAATGTTCTGTTCTTGTTCCAATTCATTAGAAAAGGAAGTAGACCATGTTCACATTCAGCAAAATTGAACAACATTCAGGAATAGGCTTGTAAGTGACAAGCAAAAGTCAAGTCACACAAATGCCAGACAATGACCATCTCTAATAAGACCCTCCCTTGATATATAATGGTATCATCATTGCTGAATGTTCTGCCATAAATATACTGGGGAGTTACCTCCTGGCGAGTTCATAGCTTAGGTATTCTGCAAACAATAACTTAACTCATGGCTGACTCTCTCTCGTTCCCTCCCTGTCCAAAAAAGAAACACAAATCACAAGTAGAAGTCAGGAGTATGATGAGATACCTGTCCATTTTCCTGATGACTGTAGCTCTAGCAACATTCAAGAAGTTCAACACTATTGATCAAGAAGCAGCCCATTTGATTCAGACCTAATCAACCACCTGAAACTTTAGATCTTACCTGTGGCCCAGGTAGTCTGGATTCAAGTCCCACTTGTCTGAAGTGTGTCACAACATGTCCAAAAAGGTTGATTTAAAATGACATTTGCTCTTCCACTGTGGCTGCACTGTATACTATGTACAAAATACATTTTGACAACTCTCCAAGCTTTCTTTGACCACACCTCAAATAAATGGTTGGACAAGGAGTGCAGTCACATGGGAACACCACCAACTTGCAGGTAGTTAGGGATAAGCAATAAAGCCTTTCCCAGAGCATGCTGAGAACATGGAACTCTTTACCACAGCAAATAATTGAGGCAAATAATTTAGGTGTTGGATAAGCAAGTGAAGGAAAAGGAATAGAAAATTATCTTGATAAAATTAGTTGAATGAAAAAGGGATCTGTGAATGCTTAAGTGGAGCATAAACAATAAATATTACCATGGCTATGATGGGCTGAATGGCTTGCTCATGTGCTATTTTGTAATAAGTATTTTTCCCATTGTATTTATCACATTCTTCCTGTGTGCACTTTTCTTGACAAGATGACTGAATATACCCAAAGCGTTACGATCTTTCGATTAGAAAGTTATATACAATTTGAAACAAATATTAAGTATTAAATAGCTGATGGATGCCACAGTTGTAAAATTGGTTGAAACATATTTATTCCTGAACTGGCACAAAAAAGGACTCAAACTCCTTTTCAAGTAGAAAATCGGAGAAATGGAGATTGACAAACTTACACTGTAATTTATTTACTTGCAACAAAATTATGAGATGATAGGCCTTAAAGTATCAGTGCTTTAGTAAATGATTTAAAACTGAGATGGCTTCAGCAACTTGTGTTATCTCACTTCTAACATAATAAATTGTCCAAATGTACTTTACAGGAGCATTAGAGTGTAAAATTTGATCTTGAGCTGGTTAATGGAATATGCAGACTTCTTTTGCTTTGTAGTTTATTTTCCTTTCTCCTTCTCCTATGTTAATGAAATCAATAACAAGGTCATTATATGGAGGATCAAGGGATAAAATATTTGAACTGATACCATATCATGTTTCCTAACTCTGGAGAATTATTTTTCTGTAAAGTTTGAATGTTAAAATGGAAGATAATCTCATTGTCTCGTGTCGGTCATTATATTGAGTTATCACTTTTTGGGACTTTAATTGCAAACTTATAAGTACATCAAATAAAGCAACTGCTGTGCAACTTTATGGACCTTCATACCTGTTGGCAAATATTTCACTTCTTTCAGATATTTTAGTGCATGCTGAAAATTGCGGAAGGATATGGAAGATATAGACTGTAGGGAAATAGATGGTGACATCTTGCAAAATGTCCCGATTACAGAGGAGGAAGTGCTGGATGTCTTGAAACAGAAAAGTGGATAAATCCCCAGGACAGGATGTACATGTATTTAGAAAGGCAAGGACTGATGTGGGATAGTCAACATGGTTTTGTGTGTGGAAAATCATGTCTCACAAACTTGATTGAGTTTTTTGACGGAAGTAACAAAGAGTATTGATGAGGGCAGAGCGGTAGATGTGATCTATATGGACTTCAGTTAGGCATTCGACAAGGTTCCCCATGACAATGTTTCCCTGATTAGCAAGGTTAGATCTCACGGAATACAGGGAGAACTAGTCATTTGGACACAGAACTGTCTCAAAGGTGGAAGACAGAGGGTGGTGGTAGAGGGCTGTTTTTCAGACTGGAGGCCTGTGACCAGTGGAGTACCACAAGGGTTGGTGCTGGGTCCTCTACTTTTTGTCATTTACATAAATGATTTGGATGCGAGCATAAGAGGTACAGTTAGTAAGTTTGCAGATGACACTAAAATTGGAGGTGTGGTGGACAGCGAAGAGGGTTACCTCAGATTACAACAGGATCTTGACCAGATAGGCCAATGGGCTGAGAAGTGGCAGATGGAGGTGCTGCATTTTGGGAAAGCAAATCTTAGCAGAACTTATATACTTAATGGTAAGGTCCTAGGGAGTGTTGCTGAACAAAGAGACCTTGGAGTGCAGGTTCATAGTTCCTTGAAAGTGGAGTCGCAGGTAGATAGGATAGTGAAGAAGGTGTTTGGTATGCTTTCCTTTATTGGTCAGAGTATTGAGTACAGGAGTTGGGAGGCCATTTTGCGGCTGTACAGAACATTGGTTAGGCCACTGTTGGAATATTGCGTGCAATTCTGGTCTCCTTCCTATCAGAAAGATGTTGTGAAACTTAAAAGGGTTCAGAAAAGATTTACAAGGATGTTGCCAGGGTTGGAGGATTTGAGCAAAAGGGAGAGGCTGTACAGGCTAGGGCTGTTTTCCCTGGAGCGTCGGAGGCTGAGGGGTGACCTTATAGAGGTTTACAAAATTATGAGGGGCATGGATAGGGTAAATAGGCAAAGTCTTTTCCCTGGGGTCGGGGAGTCCAGAACTAGAGGGCATTGATTTAGGGTGAGAGGGGAAAGATATAAAAGAGACCTAAGGGGCAACTTTTTCATGCAGAGGGTGGTACGTGTATGGAATGAGCTGCCCGAGGAAGTGGTGGAGGCTGGTACAATTGCAACATTTAAGAGGCATTTGTATGGGTATATGAATAGGAAGGGTTTGGAGGGATATGGGCCAGGTGCTGGCAGGTCGGACTAGATTGGTTTGGGATATCTGGTCGGCATGGATGTGTTGGACTGAAGGGTCTGTTTCAAGCTGTACATCTCTATGACTCTATGGTCCAACATCTGCTTCAAAACATTCAAAGTGTACAATTTTAAAGACTATGCATCTTCCATTTCTCACTTTTTGATACTCCAAATTTCTTTCATATCATTTAATAATGAATAGGGCTGAAAACAGAAATTGTCCCAACAGAAATTAATGATACAACAATAGGCTAAACCATTTGTGCCATAAAGGAGGGAATTGTATAAACAATTGGAAAAAGGTTTGAAAGAACAAGAGATTTGAGTATTCATTAGGAGTTCAGTACAGGAGCTGACACCAGTACAGGCTGTGTATGAGCCGACTGTTTAGTATCCTTTTTTTCTATATAAAGTTTTTTTGTATCTAAATCATTATATAAAAATGAATTTCTTTATGTATATTTTCACAACATTCTATGTCAACTATGGCAAAGTTCAAGTGGTGCCAATTTATCATTTATTAACTGTCCTCTGAGATTGTCATAAAATTGGCCTCAATTTCATTCTAGCATGTCATTTTACGTCCGAGGGTTTCTTCAATCTTCCTCTACTGTCCAAGATTCAGTCCTTCAATTAAATGTAAATTTTCATGTTGCCTGGTAAGGGGACTGCCATGATGATTTAAAGGTTATTCTGGGTGAGAGGTGCGTGAGAAATAAAACAGCACAAAAAAAATCTATTTTTAATTTAAGTATTTAAAAAATATTCAAACCAAAAAAAAGTCAAGCTTTGCCTCACCCCTGAACAGTAATTAGTTTTTTTTAAAAGATCTGTCCTCCTCAGTGATGCATTTCTATGGAAGGAGAAATCAAAACAGTGGATGCTTAATTTTGACCTGCTACAGTAGGAATAGTGTGTATCAGAATGCATGGACCTTTATCCGCTGATTCTGGTTGGGAATCCATGTCAATGATAATATGCATGAGACTTTTTTTAAAACGAAAACAAAATACTGGGGCTGCTGGCAATCTGAAATATTCAGTAGGACTGGCAGCATCTTCGGAGAGAAACAGTGTTATGTTCTTTCAGTTAAAAGAAATAATATATTAACTCACATTGTTGGCCACCATTGCACTATACACACGCACATGCGCACACACACCCAGGCACACATACACATATGTTTGTGGGGTGAATTTGTACTTGCAGAGTTACATTGTACTTTGCTCAAAAACTGCACGAATCCATGTAAGATTCTGTTAATTCATTTTTTAGATTAGAATCAGTCTAAACATTATGGCACAGACAGCAGCACACAGGGGATTAACACCTTCAACGCATTATCTGGGCTGACACCAATTATTAAACTTAACCTGAGAATGTAACTTTTTAAAAAAAGTTTTGTGATTTACATATGAAACAAATGAAACTAATATGGTCATTCTAACAGATGAGAGACTTAACAAACAATTAAAGTTATTTTTCAATGTATAATTTCAGTTACATCACACTGTAAACTTTTGCTGTAAGTTCTGTGTTTTACAATTGTGTACTCCACAACCACCAGATGAAGGAGCAGTGCTCTGAAAGCTAGTGCTTCCAATTAAACCTGTTGGACTATAACCTAGTGTTGTTTGATTTTTAACTCACATTGTAGCTACTTCAAATTAACAAAAGAGCAGCAACATGCAGTCACACATACAAATTCCTCAATGGTATTATTATTATTAGAAAATCCTGCTATCCTAGTTGCATCATTTTCTAGAAAGTTCTGCTTTGTATTTCTTTGGTAGTGCACAGCAAGAAATTTGTTTGTTTCAAATCAAAATATTTGTTGATGAGGAAAGATGCGGCATTATATTTTAATATTGTGAAATTTAATAATTTGAAGTGATTGTCTAGCTCTAAGAAAAAGATTCAGGACATTTCAGAGTGAACTTCCAATAGAATCAGACAGACAGGGAAAACATTTCACCATATTTTAGCTGACTATATATACAAAGCACATCTTTACAAAAAGATTGGTAAAACAATGCTACCTGTGATCCTGTTTGGTTTTCTGAGCACGCACACGCCAAGTCCCTGTAGACTCTCTGATAGCTTTGTAGATTGGGAAATTTGTCTGTAATGCAAAGAATTCTAAGAAGAAAGCCTACTTAAGCACATCTCTGTGCGGTACTATTGCCCCATGGGATGCTGACTTGAAAATTGCTACCTGTACTTGAAATGAATTGGAACAAAACAAACTCCCCTGCAGTTTGCTGTGACGCACACTGAAAATCTATGCTGTCTTTGAAAAGCCCAAATGAATTGTTTTATTAGGCATCAGTATTTAAATGTCTGCTGTAAATGTGCCAGCAAATGGAGATGAAGATAGACAGAGAGCTGGATCTGCATGTCCCTTGTGCCATCTAAGGTGGTCTGTGCTGTGCCTAGCTCTTCCTTTGTTTTTAAACAATACACCTTTAAAATGTGTCAGAACAAAAATGCTGTCATTGAGCTGATTTCAAATTATAAATGGAAGATGCTATGAAGATTTGGTTCTTAATTGCCACCTAATTTGCATAAGTATGCAAATTAATAACCTCTCATGAATAGTAATTTCTCATAAGGTTTTTAAGATCTGCTTGAAAGTAACTAATTAAAAGCAGTATTTTGTCTGATCTTGACTAAAGTGTGCATTAATGCATGTGAATATATAAAAGCTCTATAACTTTTTCTGTTTAAAATAGCTAGTTTTAGGCCAGTAGAAATCTAGTTGTGGTCCTTTGACTGTTCTTTCCTGCTATCTTAACTTATATTCAATGCATGCAAAAGTGGGTATTGCAGATGCTGGAGATTAGAGTCAAGATTAGAGTGGTGCTAGAAAAGCACAGAGATCAGGCAGCATCCGAGGAGCAGGAAAATCAACGTTTTGGGCAAAAGCCCTTCATCAGGAATTATATTCAATGCAGTAGTAACAAATTTTGTGTGTTTATAAACCATTGGGCAATATCAGCTATCTTCCACATATACTTGTATTATCTTTAGTAATGGAATTTGTACAACTGCTTGATGGGCCAGAAGGCCTACCCCTGCTTGTTCTTCATATGTTCTTCTGTTTAAAGTTACAGTTTAAATGATGTCAAGAATTGTGTTAGTTCAAGCAATATTTTCTCAGAGGACCACTCCTAGCATCTTATCATATTTGCCACTTCTGCCATTATGTAGGACCAGATAAGGGTTGTTTGAGATAGTCTTCCAGTCCTCCTTGCCTTTGCTGTGTTTTGGATTTAGGGGCTTATCTGGTGATCACTGTAGCGAACAGACCACACTCTGTAGAGTGTCTACAGAAGAAGTAACAAGAAGATCTGTTGGATAACAAGAAGATCTGTTCCATGACAGCTAAAAGTCATAGTCATTGTCAAAGAGTCATACAGCATAGAAACAGACCCTTTGGTCCAACCGGTCTCTGCTGAACATAATCTCAAACTAAACTAGTCCCACTCCTGACCCATATCTCTCCAAACCTTTTTCCATTCATGTACTTATCCAAATGTCTTCAAAAGTGCTTCACACGCAACAAATTATTTTGAAGTTGCATAACTTTCATTAGATAAGTAATCAAAACAAATATCTTGTATCCTGCAAAATAACCATTTAATAATAATTTAATGATACTTGTTAAGGGAGTATTCAGAAAACCCACCTACTCTTCTTTGAAAAGTGCCATGGGATTTGAGTATCGATCTGAACTATAAAAATCAGCAGTCGGAGCTTTGCCTTATTATCTATCTGAAGGATGACAATTCCAATAGTTCTGCAGTACAACAGGGAATGTTTTTGTGTTTTCTTGTAAGTGCTCATTCTTGGTTGCCATGAATGGGCAGCACAGTTGTCAGTGGTTAATATTGCTTTCTCTCAGTGACTGATATGCGGGTTTGATTCCATCCTTGGGTAATTGTTTGTGTGGAATTTGCATGTTCTCCCTGTGTCTGCTTGGGTTTTGTCGGGGTGCTCCGGTTCCTATCACAGTCCAAAGATGTGCCAAGTTAGGTAGA
Organism: Chiloscyllium plagiosum; assembly: GCF_037043375.1. Taxonomy (NCBI): domain Eukaryota; kingdom Metazoa; phylum Chordata; class Chondrichthyes; order Orectolobiformes; family Hemiscylliidae; genus Chiloscyllium; species Chiloscyllium plagiosum. The sequence goes on from NW_028270183.1 coordinate 38,749,774, forward strand.
CTGGCCATGCTAAATTATCCATTCAGTTCAGGAATGTGCAGGCTCAGCGGATTTGCCATGGGAAATGCAGGGTTCCAGGGTTAGGGTAGGGGGAGGTGGATATGGGTGAGACACTGTTTGGAGGATTGATGTGGAACTGAGGGGCCAAATATCTGGTTTCTACACTGTAGGGATTCCATGATTTGTTCGTATTAGACCTTCATGGAGTTCTCGTGCTAATGGTGGTCGGTAGGAAATTCCAGGACACAGCAACAATGAGGAAATTGTTGTAGGAATATGTTCATTCTAGATGATTTATGACTTAGAGTTGATGGTCCTACTCTTGTCATTTTCACTGATAGAGGTTGCAAGGCAGATAGATGCTGTGGAATTAACTTTGGTGATTATTTTTATTGCAAAAATATACTTTATTCATAAAAGTGATCTTTCTGTACATAAGGTACTGAAATAGTTTTGTGCAATCTTTGCAAAGATAATGGAATTTGACATTCGACAGGGGTTGGAGATAGCGAGGACTACAGATACTGGAACGCCAGAGTCAATGAAGTGTGGAACTGGAAAAAGTACAGCAGGTCAAGCAGCATCAGAGGCGCAGGAGAGTCAACATTTCAGGTTGGGACCTTTCACGAGGGCTTCCCTGCAGTTATAAATAATGGGATTTTATACTCCTAAAGGATACTATTTATATTCAATTGAGGCATTGAGAAGGTCTGATAACTGAATGGGGCCTCCATTATACAAAAAGCCTTAGATGGTGGTATTTCCCCACTGCGCCTTGTCAGCTGCCCCAAGCTTTCATGCACCCCTCAAAATGTAGTCTTGGATCTTGGAATACAGTAGTATGCAAAATTGGTCGAGGTCAAGTATGTACTCGGGAAGACCAAAGAACATCTTTCACTGAGTTGATGGCCTTCCAAGTGCAGCTAGTAGTGATTGTAACATAGTTAGCTGGGTACTCATAGAACATGAGTTCCCTGATTGAAACTGTTAATCTGGTCCAATCAGAGAGTCATTAGACATTGGAGCAGAAATTAGGCCATTCAGCCCATCGAGTCTACTCTGCTATCCAATCATGACTGAAAGCCCTGGCTGACAGATCTAAACAGATGTGTCAAACATCCTGTTCACTCTGACAGTGACTCTGAGGGAGCTGGGTCAGTGTCAAGGACTCTCTATGCATAAGTAAAGAGTGACTTGGTGACGGGATACCGACCTCTGTGATTTATTTCATAGCTAATGTTTGCCTCTTTATACATCCAGGGGACATCCCATAGAACACAGGACTGCGTCACAGGCCTGTTGGGATGAATCTTGCCAAAAACCATCTATCTCCACACTTAATTTGCAAAGGCATATTCTAGAAGGAAGCATGTGAGTCTGTTGTTTCCCCCATAGACGTTTTGAGGACAGCATGCAATGGTGCAGAGAGTCCAGATGTGCATGAAGGATCTGACGGGATCCTTCTCACCACCAGCTAAGGCATGTCTTGGTGCTTGTTGGAAAGTTCTGGCATTGAGGCATTCTATCAAATGACTTTGACAGTCTGCTTAAGGAGCCAGATGACAGGGTCAACCCTCTCCTTTTCCCGCAGGGTCTCAAAGTAGCTATATGTTGACCACTACCTGTGAGAGTTGTGGTCAAAAATGTTTTCTTTTGCAAAGTGGTGATATGGAATGATAAAACTATTTTGGAGCATTCTGCGGCAAAGAAGCCAGGCCCATCCTTTGTGACACTGGGGATAGGTAGAACATCACTATATTGTGACGCTTAGTTTTTGCATACCGAGAATCAATGCGCAGCTTGATGCAGCGATACACAAGAGTGGCCATTTGGATCAGGGTGACGTTGGGTACATTCCTATCCCCATTCTCTACAGAATTGTACAACGTGTCCCTTTGGACAGGTCTGTCTTTGACCTACAGATGAAGTGGCTTGGGTAACTGTAGTGGCACAGGCTCAGGTGTCTGCAGTAGTAGAGGCTCAGGGAACAAGCCAGACCTGTGCTACGCACATGCAGCACCAAGAATATCTCACGCCTGTTGACCAGATTTTTACACACAATGGAGAGGGAGTGATGCTCCAATATGCCCAGTTCCTGTCATATCTTAGTGATACACTTCTCCCAAGTTTTGACACTTCTCCGATCCATATACCCGGCACCTTCAGAAAATCTAACCTGATGGTGAAAGGGATAAAGGATTGGTTGGCCCAGTTCCCAAAGAATATTGCCTCACTCTTGCCTTGATTTACCTTGGCTCCTGAGGCTAGTTCAAACTGATTGCAGATGATCATGAGTCTACATAGTGACAGTAGGTCCTAGCAGAAAATGTAGGATGTACAGGGGGGTTTTGATATGCAGGCCTCTACTGCCTGGAAAAGTCACCCCTCACAGAATCGCATCCTTTCTAATGGACTCAGAAAAAGGCCGTATACAACACATAAACAACACATCCTTGCCCAACTTCAGATCTGATCAAGAAGCTTTCTGATTCCCACCCATTGGTGGGAACTGATCTGCAGTACAGTCAGTTCTGGTATAACACAATACTTCCGTTCTCGTGTTTTAAGAAATTGCACAGTAGTCGCACCATTTAACTAATGGGGCTGGAATTGAGTTATAGCCGATACAGCTAAGGAAAGTTTGTATTCTACAAATAACCATCTAAATTCTCCAATCGCGTTCCAATTCGCATTGAAGAAACACACGCTATAACAGAACAGACTATACTGATGTTGGTGTAGAACAGTTGGATCCAATTGTAGATTGCTACATGCAAGATTGTACATGGTGTATAAAGTTAAAACAAACTTAAGACAGACTGACAAAAGTGAATATTTAATGCTTAGTTGATGGATAATGCAGATTTCCTTGATGTTCTGCTTCGTACACAGATTCTGATATCAAGGTTTTGTAGATCCTATTTGTTTAAAGCTAGGTTCCATTGTACATGAACTAAAAATTACCTAATAAATTTTATATCTGTTTTATTGAAGGGGTAGTAGTCAAAGCAGTTTTTATTGCAGAATGCCTTAAAGAGATTAACTTTGTTGTGGAACTTATTACTCAAGATATGAATCTTTAGGGAAATGATGCTTTGTAGCCTTAATCAGACTCATCTTCTTACACGCATGGATCGGGTAAATAGGCAAAGTCTTTTCCCTGTGGTGGGGAAGTCCAGAACTAGAGGGCATACGCTTAAGGTGAGAGGGGAATGATATAAAAGAGACCTACGTGGCAACTTTTTCGCACAGAGGGTGGTACGTGTATGGATTGAGCTGCCAGAGGAAGTGGTGGAGGCTGGTAAAATTGCAACATTTAAGGGGCATTTGGATGGTATATGAATAGGAAGGATTTGGAGGGATATGGGTCAGGTGCTGGCAGGTGGGACTAGATGGGGTTGGGATACCTGATCGGCATGGACGAATTGGACCGAAGGGTCTTATTCCAAGCTGTACAACTCTATGACTCTGTGCATGAATGGTTGTGGGATTTTCTGCAATATTGTCTACCATATAGAATGGACATAGACTTTATTTTGATCTGAGCAATCAATTAAGAGGCAATTTGATTTTAAAAGTATTTTACATCAATCCCTCCCCTCTATCAACTTAGGAAATCAATCTGTTTTTAGGAATTAAAGTTGTGTCAACTTTTATCATGTTTGACAGATAACATAATCATGGAGGTTAGATCTGCTGCCCAAAGACACATGTACCTTTAAGTAAAATATGCTTGTGGGCTGAAGTTGTTAAATAAACCTACTTGCAATAGGGCATGAGGAAAATGGGGCTTTATTTTGAAAGTCATTTCCCCTTAGAGTCTACTCTCTTAATACAAATGAGGCATATTTACAAATGATAATCTCATGTCACAAATTAATGAAATTAATTAATTCTACTCATGGAAAATTTAAAGTGAATATTGTTACAATGCGGAGGTTGAACCCCTCTGCTAATTAACCTAAAACACCCAGAAGAAGATCACCTCACCTCGTAATCTGTTAAAAATGTGTGCATGAAAGAAGATCCCCCATTTCCATTGAACAAATAAAAAGTAGCAATTTATTAGTTTAACCCTAAACAGTGAACACTAACAAAACTATTAACAAACCACTTTTTCCCTAACAAACCACTATTCCTTAGCTGACCACAATTCTATTACTATGTTGTTCCAATAACACAATTAATAATAATGGTAAATTAGCACTTAATCTCTTGAAGTCCAAACAGATGGTTTTCTTTTCTTCCTCCAGCCTTTCTTCCTCCAGCCTTCCTTCCTCTTCCCGAATCTGCTGGCTTCTCCTGAATCGTGTTCTTACTTTTTCCTGCGAGTAATTTTAGCTATCAAATGCCCATAAAGTGTACGTTTTAAACAGATGGTGATTTCTTTGAAAACTTTTCATGTTAGATGGGCAGTTAGCTGTCTCCCAATTTTCAAACCTCCCGGCTTTATATATTCCTGATGATGCACCAAATTCTTAATATGACTGTATCAGGCTGTAAACACCATCAGTTTTTAAATTCAATTGGCTTTGAATGGCTGAGTGTTTAGTTTAAATTAATTGTTTGAATTCGACTTATCGTCAAAACAGCAGCAAACCTCAGGTATTCATTAACAAATGATACCTGCTTGCATTTTAGAACAGTCTGTCTGCCACAGCTGCTTACAAACTCCCTTTTCTCTGCTGAACTCTACACTTAAAGAGCACTTTTCCTCTTAAAATGACCACACTCTACTTTTCAATTTCCTATTATACTACCAAGCTTTGTCACAGTATCAACAGAGAATGGATAGTTTGGCTAAACTGCTTTTAAGTATATAATCAAATCAACAAAATACTTGCAATATTAAGAGAACCACGTAGTTGCAGGGAATCTTTCCAAAGATTAAACATTTAATCTGATTTCTTGCTGTAATGTTATTTGGACTATTCACATAGCCAGGTCAGGATGGCCTAGTATTGTTAAAGAATTTCTGTACCAGCATGTAAACTTTTCATTTAAATGCTTTTGTTTAATGGCACTGAACGTTGACTGCTGAGGCCACTTTCTCCTGATATGTGGAATATACTAAGTATTGTGTTTAGATCTGACTGGTATTAAAAACACTGATTAAATTAGATTAGATTACTTACAGTGTGGAAACAGGCCCTTCGGCCCAACAAGTCCACACTGACCCGCCAAAGCGTAATCCACCCATACCCCTACATTTACCCCTTACCTAACACTACGGGCAATTTAGCATGGCCAATTCACCTGACGTGCACATCTTTGGACTGTGGGAGGAAACCCACGCAGACACGGGGAGAATGTGCAAACTCCACACAGTCAGTCGCCTGAGGCGGGAATTGAACCCCGGTCTCTCTGGCGCTGTGAGGCAGCAGTGCTAACCACTGTTAAATAAAGGACTAATTGCTTTTAGTGTTAGGGTGCCCTGTTCTATAAAAAAAGTAAAAATACATATTTTTAATCAAGATCACAACTGATTGGCAGTCCATGGTGCACAATAAGATGTAGAACATAGACGCAGAGGGCCATTAAGCTTTACAAGCCAGCTCTGCACATGGCTGCACATGTACCTCAATACCGTTTTCCTGTGCTAATATCATATTTCTGGAGATCATTAGAATCTAGAAATCTACCAATCTTTGTCTTGAATGTACATGAGTGAGCTTCATTCTGGGATAGAGAATTTCACAGTTTCACCATCCTTTGAGAGATGACGTTTTTTCTTACTTAAGTTCTAAATGGTCTGAACTGTTGTTGTGGTTCTGTTCGCCGAGCTGGAAATGTTTGTTGCAAGCGTTTCGTCCCCTGTCTAGGTGACATCCTCAGTGCTTGGGAGCCTCCTGTGAAGCGCTTCTGTGGTGTTTCCTCCGGCATTTATAGTGGCCTGTCCCTGCCGCTTCCAGTTGTCAGTTTCAGCTGTCCGCTGTAGTGGCCGGTATATTGGGTCCAGATCGATGTGTTTGTTGATGGAGTTTGTAGATGAGTGCCATGCTTCTAGGAATTCCCTGGCTGTTCTTTGTTTGGCTTGCCCTATAATGGTAGTGTTGTCCCAGTCGAATTCATGTTGCTTGTCGTCTGCGTGTGTGGCTACTAAGGTTGGCTGGTCGTGGCGTTTCGTGGCTAGTTGATGTTCATGGATGCGGATCGTTAGCTGTCTTCCTGTTTGTCCTATATAGTGTTTTGTGCAGTCCTTGCATGGGATTTTATATACTACATTAGTTTTGCTCATGCTGGGTATCGGGTCCTTCTGGTGAGTTGTTGTCTGAGGGTGGCTGTTGGTTTGTGTGCTGTTATAAGTCCTAGTGGTCGCAGTAATCTGGCTGTCAGTTCTGAAATGCTCCTGATGTACAAATCCTGAGTTACAAATCTTCACCCAAACTTTGGTCTGAACTGTGTCTTCTGATTCCAGACCTTCCAGAGAGGGAAACATCCTTTCTGCATCTACCCTGTCATACTCTTTGAAACTTTGTAATTTGCAATGAGTTCATCTCTCATTCTTCTAAAATCGAAGTCGTTTCAATCTCTCCTGAGGACAATCCCACCATTCCAGCAATCAGTCTGGTGAACCTCTACTGTACACTCTCTAAGGCAAATTTATCTAAAACTGCAAACAAACTGTGCTGTGAGCTGTGGTTTCACCAAGATTCTATATGATTTGAAGCAACATATTTTTACTCTGGTACTCAAAACTTCTCGCAATAAATGCCAACACATGATTTGTCTTCCTAATTGCTTGCTGAACCTACATTTCAATAGGTTGTACTATTTTGGGTAAATAAATTCAGTGCACGTTGCACACTGTTATGGTGTAGAATACAGTTTTGCTGTTTCTACACAATTTAGTTGGGCTTAGTGGGACTCTCAAATATCCACCAATTTCATTCTCTGCCAGGGAGTTCAACTTCATTAAAGTGAATAACCAAAATTACATTTTATTTTGTGTATTATACACTATATGACATATAGTGGATTGACCAGTCTTCTTTTCCTCACCGCCAAAGTTGCATTTGCATTTTGTCCTCCAACAAACTGGACTGGCATCTTCCATTTAAAAATTCTGTTGGAAGCAGATTCTGTTGGATGTTTTGGCAAGCGTTGCTTTTAGTTTATTAGAACAAAAGTTATCTACTTCATAATATTCTGATTTTGATATTGATTCAAGGTGTTGAGTATGTTCTTGCAGCTGTTCCCTCCACAGTCAAAATTTTGACTGAATGTGTCTTGAACTGGGAAGATGATTGTATGTTATACTCGTTTTTAAAGAGATTCTCGCCACCGTGGCTGCAGGGATTCTGTAATCCTAATTAAGCCAACACGAATGAAATTCTGTAAGTTTTGTCCTAATGTTTAGATTTTTATTGATTGCATAACTACCAGGGCAATATTTAAATCATGCAATGATTTTATGTTAGAACAAATTCATATTTTGAATTTGATTTTGCATGATAAAATTCTCGATTTAATTGGAGTGTATAGGTGTATTAAATGGTAGAAAATAAAACACTCTTTGTTTCTGGCTTGTGGTATCACTTTTTATTTTAAAAATGTTTGAGAAGAACCAGACTGCCAAGCTTGTAGAAAGCATGAATGATAAATAGGCCAGTCTAATGTAACGGTGAGTTCTACCTAACTGCCCACGCAGCAAATACTAAGTAAGGGACAGGAGTATCATGTAATGCCTTTTTTTAGCATAGCTGATCAACGGTGGAAATTGAAGGTTACTTTAGGATTTCAAAGTTGTGCTTCTGATTGGTTAACCTGATTTGATTATTGAAACAAGTATGGGGCCTGAAATGTTATTTGTTGAACCTTTTATAGGTTGCAACATTCCTTTCTAGACAATCTTCATAGAAGGTACTGATAATGAAGTTTATAAGTTTGTGTTGCTATAGTATTTGACTTGCATGAGTATCATGGCCATAGAAAATTATACATCTATATATTTTCAGGTATTTAACTTTGAATTTGAACTATTTTGTTTCAAAATCCATCAGACACTCTACTCTTTCAAGTTTACTTTCTATTAATTTTACTTATGAATAGAAAGTGTCCTCTGCTACTCCTTTTAAAAAAACATTTCATGTGGTGCTTTGGCTGAATTGATAAGATCTTGCCCTTGCTTTCAAACTCTACTCAGATTTGAATGCACTGACTAGGCTGATTCTACAGTGTAGTTCTAAGGGAAAACTGTGATGTTTTAGGTGGGATTAGATTAGATTAGATTCCCTACAGTGTGGAAGCAGGCCCTTTGGCCCAACCAGTCCACGCCGACCCTCTGAAGAGTAATCCACCCAGACCTATTTCCCTCTGACTAATTGACCTAACACTATGGGGGCAATTTAGCATGGCCAATTCACCTGATCTGCACAGATTTGGACTGTAGGAGGAAACCAGAGCACCCGGAGGAAACCCACAGAGACACGGAGAATGTGCAAACTCCACACAGACAGTCACCCAAGGCTAGAATCGAACCTGGTACCCTGGTGCTGTGAGGCAGCAGTGCTAACCACTGTGCCGCCCCCAAATGCAAAGAGGCCCCAGTGAGGATATTAAATAGAGATTACTTTCCCCAATATAGCTTGATGAAAATTCATATATTATTCATTATTGAAGGAGAACAGGGAGCCTTCCTCATGCACTCAGAAATATTCATCTCTTTGCCAACACCACTAATACAGATCAACTAACTGTTTCCTCCAGGACACCTTGGTCCACTCTTCCTTTACTCCCAATATCCCCGCACAGTCCCATGGCACCTTCTCTTGCAGTCGCCAAAGCTATACACTTGCCCATTTACCTCCTCCCTCCTCAGTATCCAGGGGCCCAAACATAACTTCCAGGTGAAGCAACACTTTACCTGCACTTCACACAACCTTGTCTACTGTATTCGCTGCTCACAATGCAGTCTCCTCTACATTGGGGAAACTGCTTCGCAGAACAGCTACATTCTGCCCTCAAAAATGACCTGTGCTTCAGTTCCCTGCCACTTCAACACACCACCCTGGGCAATATCTCTGTCACATGCTTGCTGCATTACTCCAGCGAAACTCAGCATAAGCTGCAAGATCAACATCTCATTTCTCGCTTGGTGACCCTTCAGGACTCAATATCGAGTTCAATAACTTTAGGGCTTAAACTCTCTTATGTCCCAGCCTCCACCCCCATACAGCAGGCCTTGTGATCACAGAGTCTGCTATTACACGCAACCTATTGGGCGGCACGGTGGCACAGTGGTTAGCACTGCTGCCTCACAGCGCCAGAGACCTGGGTTCAATTCCCGCCTCAGGCGACTGACTGTGTGGAGTTTGCACATTCTCCCCGTGTCTGCGTGGGTTTCCTCCGGGTGCTCCGGTTTCCTCCCACAGTCACAAAGATGTGCAGGGCCAGGTGAATTGGCCATGCTAAATTGCCCGTAGTGTTAGGTAAGGGGTAAATGTAGGGGTATGGGTGGGTTGCGCTTTCGCGGGTCAGTGTGGACTTGTTGGGCCGAAGGGCCTGTTTCCACACTGTAATGTAATCTAATCTAATCTAATCTATTGTCAGCCACTAAGTCTCCATTAACAGCTATTCACCCTCCTAGCCAGATCATTGTCCAATCCTTTCTCTGTCCAACTGTTCTTCTCTCTCTTTGGGCTTTATCTCTACCTATTGTTTACTCCTTACCCCCTCCCCCACCCTGTTTTCTACATTAAAATTGGCATTTTCCTAGCTACTAGGAGAAAGTGAGGACTGGAGATCAGAGCTGAAAATGTGTTGCTGGAAAAGCGCAGCAGGTCACCTTAACTATGCTCCTGTGATTTTATAAACCTCTATAAGCTCAACTTCCTGGGCTCCAGGGAAAAAAGTGCCAGCCTATTCACTCTCTCCTTATAATTCAAACCCTCTAGTCGTGGTAACATCCTTGTAAATCTTTTCTGCACCCTCCCAGATTTAATAATATCCTTCCTTTAGCAGGGTGACCAGAATTGTATGTAGTACTCTAAAAGTGTCTTCAGGATGTGGCTTGCAGAAGACACACTGGAGGTCCAGATCAGGGAAGGCTGCACTTTCAGTTGTAGAGCTTGAAGAAACCATTCTGCTTCTAGACATTTTTTTTGACATTTCAGGAAGGCCTTTTCTATTTTCAGGCCAGCTGAAAAACTGACCCATAACCTTGTTTGTTATCTTTGTTCAAATATTGACGAGCTGGCTAAGAAATGCAAGGGAAGCCAAATGTTGATCTGGATATCAAATTCCTGTATCAGTAAAACTTGATCGACACCCAAGAAGATGTCACAGTACCAGCCAGATGCATAATGAATAATGCTGCCAAATCTTTCAGTAATAAAGAAGAGTCTGAATATCAGCAACTTTGTAGTTGGCCCAGTAGGAAGGAAACTGTTATTTTCAATGTGTGGGAGTTCGGGAGCAAAAATGCCAGTGAGAATACCTGTAATTCATTTTAAAAGGTAAACTATAATAAGTATGTAGTCATGTTTGTCCAGCACTGTTGACCTCTATGGCAGAATTGGGCCTGTAACCAGCACAGCAATTAAGCTTTGAGTGTTCTGACTCACTTAATAGCAACTGTTGTGAATTTGAAGGAACAATAGTAACAGAATATTGCACTTTGTATAATTTTTAACCTTGCACTTCCTAAACTGTTGTCCACAATCCCCTTTTGAGTTGTAGAAACTACAAACAGTCTCACAGCTCTCACTCCTCTGAGACTGTACTGTGCACCATGATGAGGCCTGAGTAGTATCGGATCTCACTGTTGCCCTTATTTCTCTGTATCCCTGAGAAATGGGTTGGAGGGGAGTGAGGACCTGGGGAATCTTCATAAGCTTCATAAACATTTGTGACTACAAACCTCAGATGAGAAACTGCAGATATTGTGTTTGCATTGAATGGGACAGCAGCTTTGGGCTTTGGCTGGGAGCAGGTCCAGGTTAAAAGCTGTAATCTTTAAGGAGAGCACCATATTTAAGAGTCATTCTGTTAATCAGATTGGTGACTGTTAAAGTTTTAATCAGGTTGATGGAAAATCAATTAAAATTATTTGGTTTTGTTTAAATCCTTTTTGCCGATATTTTGAACTGTTACCAACTAACAAACATTGCAGTATATTAAAAGTGACATTTTTGAAAGTTTCAAGAGATGACTAAAGTACACTTGGCTTGATTTAGCATATGTCTAAATTTTCTCCTATTGGAGCCTTGTACATACTTTCACAGCTTAGGGCTTGTGTTCATGAAGTTCCTATGGTTACCTATCTGTTAACTGAAGCGATTGATACAACTCGAATCAGGCACCTATGCCTCCAAGCCATAGCTTTCTGTAATTTGAATTTGGAAAGTTTTTGCAGCTTGTATAACCATGATTGTCTGCAAGCAGTTTAACTGTTATAAATGGTATTATGATAGTTGAGTTAGAAAGAAAGAAAATATTAGACATAACTGGCCAAACTTAACTGTAACAAATCCACAGATTCAAGATGAATTTTACCCAGAGCTGCATTCCTGTTCTTATGATTTTGTATGGATAATTTCAGAGTTCTCCATATTCTCCTTCATCTGCCATCTTCTTGTATAATCACTTAACTGGTTGATATCCCATTGCAGCCTTTTCACATCTTTCTAACAGCTTACATTCCCCCTTACCCTTTGCATTATGAAAAAAACTTGGCTATAATACACTTGGTCCTTTCATCTAAACCATTGACACATCCCAGCTGTTCAGAGTCTATATAAATGCTTTGGATGTATTGACCAGATGTAATAGTTTGAAGGTGGCACAAAACTTTGTGGAAATGAGAGTTATGGGGAGGATGCAAAGAGGCTTCATGGGGATTTTGACAGGCTAAGTGAATGGACAAGACCATGATAGATGGAATATAATGTCAGTAAATGTGAGGTTATAAACTGTGGTAGGAAGCATGGAACTGCAGAGAATTTCTTAAATGGTGAGAGACTGGAAAATGTTGATGTCCAAAGGGACCCCAGTGTCTTTGTTCATAATTCTTTGAAAGATGGCATGGAGGTGCAGCAAGCAAATTGATAGGCAAATGATATGTTGGCATTTATCACAAGAGGATTTGAGCAAAGAATTAAGCAAGGCTTACTTCAGTTGTACACAGGAGAAAGTGAGGACTGCAGATGCTGGAGATCAGAGCAGATTCCTGAAGAAGGGCTCATGCCCAAAACGTCGATTCTCCTGCTCCTTGGGTGCTGCCTGACCTGCTATGCTTTTTCAGCAACACATTTTCAGTTCAGTTGTACACAACACTGGTGAGACTGCACCTGTTTAAAGTTCTGATCGTCTTGCTTATGGAAGGATATACTTGCCTGAGAAGGAGTACTGTGAATATCCATTAGATGGATATTCTAACTGGGATGGTGGGGTTGTTCTATGATGAGAAATTAAAACAAGAATTAGGAGCAGGAGTAGGCAGTGAACAAAAAAACAAAAAAACATCATATTATTTAAATGGAGAAAAATTGCAGAAAGTTGCAACACAAAGGGTCTTCGGGGTACTTGCGCATGAAACACAGAGAGCTAGCACAAAGGTGCAGCAAGGAATCAGGAAGGCTAATGGAATGTTGGCCCTTATTTCAAAGAGTTTGGAGTATAACAGTAGGGAACTCTTATTGCAGCTTTACAATGTGCTAATGACATCACATCTGGAATGCTATGAGCAGTTTTCGTTCCCCTATTTAAGAAAAGGTATTGTTTCATTGGAGGCAGTTCAGAGGTTTACTAGAACGATTTCTGGTATGGAAGGACTGTCTTATGAGCAAAAGCTAAACAGGTTGGACTCTACTCATTGAAATGTAGAAGATTGAGAGATGATCTCATTGAAACATATAGGATTCTGAAAGGTCTTGACAAAGTAAATGCTGAAAGCATGTCTCCCTTTATGGAGAGCCTCAGGCCAGAGGGCACTGTCTCAGAATAAAGGAGCACCAAATAGAGATGAGGAAGAATTTCTTCTCTCAGCTGGTTGAGTCTTTGGAATTCCTTGCTACAGAGTGCTGTTGGGGCAGAGTTCTTGTGTGTATTTAACGCTGAAAGAGATTCTTGATCAATAGAGGTTTCAAGGGTGATTGGGAAAGGGCAGGAAAGTGGACATGAGGAATACTGGATTGTTAATGATACTCCTGAATGATAGACCAGGCTTAAGGGCTGAAAGGTCTACTCCTATTCTTATTTTTTGTGGTCTTCCATTTGACATCTGTAAACCATAATAAGATTTCCTCTCATTCTTCTAAACTGCAGATACTATAGGCCTAAACTGCTCAATCTCTCTTCATTGTCTGGAATCAATGTAGTGAGCCTGCAATGCAGCAACATCCCTCCTAAAGCAAAGGAACCAAAATTGGATGCAAAAGTCGAGATGAGGTCTCACTAAGACCTCATCTCGACTAAAGTTGCAGCAACACTTCTCTATTTTTACACAATATTAATTTAACAATAAATGCCAAAAAAAACATTTGTTTTCCTACTTATCTGCTGTCCCTGCATACTAGTTTTCTGTGATTCATGCACGAGGACACAAAGATCCTTCTGCACTGAAGCACTCTGAATTTACTCTTAATTTAACAAGTTGTCTTTGTGACTAAAATGGATAGGGTAAACAGGTTTCAACTTCTCCCTCTGAGGGAGGGATCAATGACCAAGGGGCATAGATTTAAGGTACAGGGCAGAAGGTTTATAGGAGGTGAATGGCCTTTATGTTCTGATCTTAATTGTAAAACGCTGAGATGTAACAACCCCAGTGGTATCCTTGTAGCAATATACCAGTTTACACCTTGCCACCCTAAAAATGACTAAGTGAGATAAACATAGATTGTAAAATAAAAGTGTAACTTGGATTTCTAAATGGAAGATACATGCTATTGAACTCGTTCAATGCATTACAAAAAGAGTAATTAAGGACAATGCAGTGTGTTTGTCACCAATGAACTTTTCAAAGGCCTTTGATATGGTACTGAAATAACTCTAAAGAGAAATATCATCAAGTCAGCTTTTGCTCATGAACAGTCCTTGACAAAATACTGCCTCTTGGAGAGCCTCCTGGGGTGTTTTAGCGCTGGGTCAAGGACCTCTGAGCCGGTGTTTGATATGGGTGGCATGTAACACATGGGAGCCTGTCTCTTGCACCAGGAGCACCTTGATAAAATTTATCTCCTTCAGCGGCAAATGCAGTGAGGCAACTTGTGGGCGGCATGGTGGCTCAGTGGTTAGCACTGCTGCCTCACAGCACAGGGTCCCCGGTTCGATTCCAGCCTCGGGTGACTGTCTGTGTGAAGTTTGCATGTTCTCCCTGTGTCTGTGTGGGTTTCCTCCGGGTGCTCCAGTTTCCTCTCACGGTCCAAAGATGTGCAGGTCAGGTGAGTTGGCCATATAAATTGCCTGTAGTTTTAGGTGCATTAGTCAGAGGGAAATGGGTCTGGGTAGGTTACTCTTCGGAGGGTCGGTGTGGACTTGTTGGTCCGAAGGGCCTGTTTCCACACTGTCGGGAATCTAATCTAACTTTCCTTCAATAAACTCGATAGCTCCGTCATGTCCATTTTAGATTCGGAGGACAACATCCAAACTTTTGATGGAGAGGGTGAATTCATGGATTCCGGCAGCAAATTTACAGGTTTCACATGGTCTATATGCTTATTCAGCACAGTCACACCTACCTGAACGTTATACGTCATTGATCCTCACTTTGTGTCAACCATGCCATTTACTCATGCAGGGCCATTTCTACGACTCTGACACCAGACTTTGTCCCTGGTGTAAAACTGTGTCTCTCACTTGGCGCAGTGTCGTGTCCAACACTGGAGTTCCTGATGCCAAAACAACTGCCCCCCAATCCCTTCTTCCACCACCACCACCCACCCCCCACTCCAAACGCCCGGAAATCAGGATTAAATCTGGTGCGGAATCTTACACCCATTAGCAATTCTGCTGGTGCTGCCCCTATATTTGCATGTGGGTGGTCTGAATGCTCAAATAGGAACTGTGACAGCTTGGGATCTAGTGAGGCTGTAGGCTGTTTCTTCAAGTGAGCCTTCAAAGTTTGGACTGCTCTTTCTGCCAGGCCATTGGATGATGGATGGTATGGAGCTGTCCGTGTACATTGAATCCCATTCACGTTTAAGAAATAATCAAATCCCTGCTGGTAAAAGATGGTTTGTTATCTGCGACCAATATTTCTGAGATTCCATATATTGAGAAAGATGCACATAGTTTTTCTATTATCATCCCTGTGTTTAATGAATGGACCCAAGTGGTTCAACTGCTTTGAATGAGTGTCTACAATGATAAGAACATTGAACCCATGAAAGGACCTGCATAGTCAATGTGCAAGAGAGTCCAATGTTTACTTGGCCATTCCCATGGATGTGGGGAAGCTGTAGGAATAAGTTTCTTTGTCCTTGCTGACCCTCCGGGCAATGCTGCACCAACCTAGCTATGTCTGCATCCAAGCCTAGCCACCAGATGTAACTTCTCACCAACTTCATTTCAGAGTCCCCGGATGGCCCTGGTGAAGTTCAGTTAGTATTTGACAGTGACCTTTGCTGAGCACAATCACTCTTGCTCCCCATAACAATATGCCATCCTCTACCATGAGCTCATCTCTCCGAGTCCAGGAATGTTTCAATTCTAGTTGTGATGGCTGTTTTGATCCACCATTAATACCAGTTGTTTCAGTTTTGAGAGGATTCGATCTTTCTGTGTCAAAGGTCTGGTATTGTCAGCTGTGACTGGAAGCATGTCCAGAAAATTTAATTTCATTTCAGATTCTTCCATGTGGGGTACCACCAGTAGTGCAACTGTGAATGGAAGGCGCCTTAGTGCATCTGCATTCACTACTTGGCCTCCCAGATTGTTTTAATTTATAATTTAAGCGCTTAGTATTAGAGCCAATTGTTAAGTGCTGCCCGAAGCTTTGGGCAGCATGGCTTTGCCCTGTTTAAGCAGACCAAATTGGCATTTGTGATAGTTGATTATCACACATTTTCATCCCCAAAAGGTGGAAATTTCTGACTCCAAATAAGACCTCTATTACTCTTTTTTCTATCTTGATGTATTTACACCTTATATTAGCCAAAGTTCCAGATGCATATGCGATTGGATGTTCCTCTCCATTGGGGTACCTAATGCTATTACCACACTGATGCTGTATGGGGAGGCATCGCTTGTCAATACCAGACCTTTCTTAGGATCATAGTGTGCCAACACCTTAGAGGATGATAGGTCTTTCTTTATCTCATTAAAACCTAGGGCTTGTCAATGCAACGAATTCCAAAGCTGACTGTTTTTTAGACGTTGATGCAAGGGTGCCAGGATATGTATGATCTTTCCATAATAATTTACAAGCCCAAGAAATGATTTAAGCTCCTGGACAGATATAGGAGCTGAGGCACTTTTGGTTGATCTCAGTTTACCTTTCAGCAGGTGTAACATGGTCTTGTTGACTCTATAGTTGAAAAATGTGATGCTGGAAAAACACAGGAGGCCAGGCAGCATCCGAGGAGCAGGAGAATCGACGTTTCGGGCATAAGGCTTATGCCCGAAACGTCGATTCTCCTGCTCCTTGGATGCTGCCTGGCCTGCTGTGTTTTTCCAACATCACATTTTTCAACTCTGGTCTCCAGCATCTGCAGTCCTCACTTTCTCCTTGTCGACTCTATAGCCAAGTTGGTCACTTTGGATGCCTGGAACACACATTTTGCCCTTCTCTGGCGTAAGTCTGCCTTGGAAAATCAGCTTAGGATCATATCCAAGTTCTCCAAGTGGTCATTATTAGTTTTCCCTGTTGTTAGGTAAATGGTGACCTGAGTCGAGAGTGTGATGCACGACAAGTCAGGCAGCATCCGAGGAACAGAATTGATGTTTCAGGCATAAGCCCTTCATCAGGAATGAAGCTTGTGGGGCGGTGGGGCGTGCTCAGAGGCAAATGGGAGGGGTGTTAGGGCTGCGGGGAAAGTAGCTGAGAATGCAATAAGTAGATGAAGGTGGGGAGAAGCTGATAGGTCAACGAGGAGGGAGGAGCAGATAGATGGCAAGGACATTGGTCAGGTCAAGAGGACGGTGCCAGTTGAAGGCTTCGGACTGGGATAAGGTGAGGGGGAGTGGAAATAGGGATAATGGTGAAATCTATATTAATCCCACGTGGTTGCAGGGTCCCAAGGCTGAAGATGAGGTGTTCTTCTTCCTGGCGTCGGGTGGCTAGGGTTTGGCAATGGAGGAGGCCCAGGACCTGCATGTCCTTGGTGGAGTGGGAAGGGTAGTTAATGTGGTAAAAACAATAACTGCAGATGTTGGAAACCAGATTCTGGATCAGTGGTGCTGGAAGAGCACAGCAATTCAGGCAGCATCCGACGAGCAGCAAAATCGACGTTTCGGGAGAGAGAGGAGGAAAACTTCTTCAAGGCAGGCATCCTTGCAAGAGGATTCGCAGTAGGGTTAAAATCAACGAGATAAAAACAATGACTGCAGATGCTGGAAACCAGATTCTGGATCAGTGGTGCTGGAAGAGCACAGCAATTCAGGCAGCATCCGACGAGCAGCAAAATCGACGTTTCGGGAGAGAGAGGAGGAAAACTTCTTCAAGGCAGGCATCCTTGCAAGAGGATTCGCAGTAGGGTTAAAATCAACGAGGTAAAAACAATGACTGCAGATGCTGGAAACCAGATTCTGGATCAGTGGTGCTGGAAGAGCACAGCAATTCAGGCAGCATCCGACGAGCAGCAAAATCGACGTTTCGGGAGAGAGAGGAGGAAAACTTCTTCAAGGCAGGCATCCTTGCAAGAGGATTCGCAGTAGGGTTAAAATCAACGAGGTAAAAACAATGACTGCAGATGCTGGAAACCAGATTCTGGATCAGTGGTGCTGGAAGAGCACAGCAATTCAGGCAGCATCCGACGAGCAGCAAAATCGACGTTTCGGGAGAGAGAGGAGGAAAACTTCTTCAAGGCAGGCATCCTTGCAAGAGGATTCGCAGTAGGGTTAAAATCAACGAGGTAAAAACAATGACTGCAGATGCTGGAAACCAGATTCTGGATCAGTGGTGCTGGAAGAGCACAGCAATTCAGGCAGCATCCGACGAGCAGCAAAATCGACGTTTCGGGAGAGAGCGGAGGAAACCTTCTTCAAGTCAGGCATCTTTGCAAGAGGATTCGCAGTAGGGTTAAAATCAACGACATAAAAACAATGACTGCAGATGCTGGAAACTAGATTCTGGATCAGTGGTGCTGGAAGAACACAGCAATTCAGGCAGCATCCGACGAGCAGCAAAATCGACGTTTCGGGAGAGAGAGGAGGAAAACCTCTTCAAGGTAGTTAATGTGTTCAGCGACGGGCCAGTGGGGTTGGTTGGTGTGGGTGTCCCAGTGATGTTGTCTAAAATGATCCACAAGATCGCATCCTGTCCACATTGGGTACAATAGATACAGTGGATGACATTTGTGGAAGTACAGATAAATTTCTGTTGGATGTGGAAGGATCCTTTGGGCCTTGCATGGAAGTGAGGGGGGAGGTGTGCACAGAGTCAAATGATGACCTGATGTAGACCTTGCAAAATATTCTACTTTGTCCTCTGAAAAATTGAACTGGCTGATGATACACAAATGCAGTCTCGTATATTGGTGCAAGATCGTATAAGTTCATAAGATATAGGAGCAGAATTTGGCCATTCAGCTCATCAGGCCTGCTTTGCCATTCAATCATGGCTGATGTGCTCCTCATCCCCATTTTCCTGCCTTCTCCCCATAACTCTTCAATCCATTACCAGTCAAAAATCTGTCTAACTCCTTCTTAAATCCATTGTACCTTTGGGTAGTGAATTCCACAGATTCATAACGCTTTGGGAGAAGTAGTTTCTCCTCATCTCTGTTTTAAATTTGCTACCCCTTATCCTAAGACTGTGATCTCTTGTCTTGGAATGCCCCACAAAAGGAAACTCCACTTCTATTTTATCCATACCTTTTATCATCTTATAAACCTCAATCTATTGAAGTTTAGACAAACCTCTTTGTGTAAATTTCAGAGAGTAGAGGGCTAAACTGTTCAATCTCTCTTCATACGACAAGCCCCTCGTTTTTGGGATTAATCTACTGAACTTCCTCTGAACAGCATCTATAGCCACGACTTCTTTTCTCAAAAAGGGGGACCAAAACTGTGGACAATACTCCAGGTGCGGTCTCACCAATACCTTGTATAGTTGCAACAATACGTCCTTGGTTGCTAGTGGTGTTCATGGATGCAGGTCGTGCATTGTCTGCCTGTTCGTCCTACATAGTGCTTAGTGCAATGATGTCACCAGAACAGGGACAAAACATCAGCCAACAAACCTACCAGCTCAGTGAACAAGCCAACTACAAATCCAACCAGCTCCTGCGCTACAGATCGTCACAAAAGTTTTAATCATTGAACAGTGTCATGCCTTAAACAGCAAAGTAAGATACATAGTAAAATATGATCATTGGTCCTTCAATATTGAAGAAGATGCCTATATTATAATTTTACTTTCTGCTGTCCCTTCAATGAGTAATGAGATGAACTTGTGCTTGGAATTGAGCAAATTGAACACTGAATCCTGCATACTTCATCTTAGGAACTGTGATTTTTTTTCAATTGATACTTCTTCCCAGCACTGCATCAGGTATGATATCAGAGTAGGTTTTTACCATGATTTTTTAATAAGTCAGTTATTCCCTCATATAGATGTTTATTGAGCACAATTTGAAAGTTATTCTAATAATGGGCGGCACGGTGGCATAGTGGTTAGCACTGCTGCCTCACAGCGCCAGAGACCCGGGTTCAGTTCCCGCCTCAGGCGACTGACTGTGTGGAGTTTGCACGTTTTCCCCGTGTCTGCGTGGGTTTCCTCCGGGTGCTCCGGTTTCCTCCCACAGTCCAAAGATGTGCAGGTCAGGTGAATTGGCTATGCTAAATTGCCCGTTAGGTAAGGGGTAAATGTTGGGGTATGGGTGGGTTGCGCTTCGGCGGGTCGGTGTGGACTTGTTGGGCCGAAGGGCCTGTTTCCACACTGTAAAGTAATCTAATCTAATCTAATCTAATCTTTCTAATCCTTTGCTGAGCACCACCAAATTGCTGCTTTGTTATCAATGCACCATAAAATATATAATTAATATAAAAGATATAATACAACATAAAATGCAAACAAAACCTCCAAAACATTTTGTCCATCACATGATGTATTTTGCACCAATCTTGTGATTTATATCTCACCAGATACAAGGGTGATAATATAAGAACAGTGATAAATGGTACTTAATACGCAAGGATTGGACTTTTAACAAGCAGTATTAAAAACCACTGAGAACAGAATTCAAGCAGCTGGGAATCAGAAGCGAACAATCTATAACAAGTATAGATTTTTTTCTTAAAAAGCAGAAGTGCGCCAATCATTCAGAAGTTTTCTTTCGCTATTTTTCTTCAATGATTTTAAAGCTAGAAGTACTATTTATAATATGCATATTATGTGTTGGAAGGAAAAATTGAACATATTAGGTGTTTGTATCCTCTGGAGGAAGAGCAAGAGTACGAGGTGACTTGATTGAAACACATAAAATCCTGAAGAGTCTTGACAGAACAGATGTGAAGATAATGTTTGTTCTTATGGGAGAATCTTACAAATTGGGGATAATCTATTTAAAAGAAATGAGGTGAAATTTGTTTTCTTAGAGCCTTGAGTTTTTGGAATTCTCACTGCAAAGATAGAAGTGGAGTCTGTGAATATTTTTGAGACAGAGATAGGTAAGTAGATTATTGTTAAGCAAGAGTTTGAAAGGTTAATAGATGTAGGTGAGAATTTGGGTTTAAGACCAGTCATGATCTTGTAAAATGGCAGTGCAGACTCAAGGGACTGTATGGCCTACTCCTATGCCTGCTTTGTATGTAAAAATTATGAAATTTGGAAAGAAGTCACAATTATAATATAATTGTAAATCTGTAAAATTAATTGCCATTATCTATTATTAAAGGGGGTAAGATTAAAAGACATTAAGAAAATCATAATAAAATCAGGCATGGTCAACACGGTTTTATGTAAGGAAGATGTTATTTGCCAAATGTATTTTTCAGTTTTTTGAGAATATGTCAATGTGGATGAAGGCAAAGCAGTAGATGTTGTGTATTTAGATTTTTAAAAGGTTTTTGATGACGTTTATGTGATATCTTAAAGATTATGATGCCAGACACATATTCCCCTCCCCTCCCTTGTCCACCTTTCAGAGGGACTGGACGCTCTGGGACACCCTGGTTCATTCTTCCTTCACTCCCAATACTGTCCCACAGCCCAATGTTACATTCCCCTGCTACCACTGAAGGTGTAACACCTACCCATTTACCTCCTCCCATCTCAGTAACCAAGTGCCCAAACTTACCTGTACATTGGGGAAATGAGGCTAACATAGACTGCGACTGCCATAGTGTTAAGGGCTTTTGGGGTGAAATTTGTTAAGTGCGTTCAGGGAACTTTCCTCAAGCAGTACATAGAGGAGCTTACTCGGGAAGGGGCAAAACTTGACCTACTCTTAGGAAATAGCGCAGGACAGGTGACTGAGGTGACAGTGGGGGAGCACTTTTGGACAGTGACCATAGTTCTATTAATATTAAAATAGTTATGGAGAGGGACAACACTGGTCCACAGGTTAAAGTTCTAAATTGGGGCAAGGCAAATTTTAATGGAATTAGACAGGAGCTTTCAGAGGTTGATTGGAGTAGTTTATTTGCAGACAAAGGGACTGCTGGCAAGTGGGGAAGGCCTTTAAAAGTGAGATGGCTAATGTTCAAGGACTATATGTTCCTGTGAGGGTGAAGGGCAAGGTTGGCAGGAATAAGGAATCCTGGATGACAAGAAATATTGAGGTTTTGACCAGGAAAATGGTGAAGGCATGGCTCAGGTACAGGTAGCTGGGATCAAGGGAATCCCTGGAGATATATAGGGGATACAGAAGTTTACTGAATCAGGAGGGCAAAAAGGAGGTACAAGATAGCCTTGACTGAGAAGATTAGGATGAATCCAAAGAGGTTCTTTAAGTATATTAGAGGAAAAAGAATTACTAGAGAGAGAGAATAGGACCCCTCAAGGATCAAAGTGGACATGTATGTGTAGAACTGCAGGAGATGGGCGTGGTCCTCAATGATTATTTCTCCTCTGCATTTATCTGGGGACAGTCCATTATCACAGGTAGTGTTGGACGTATCAGAATGTATGAAGGTGGATAAATCTCCTGGTCCTGATCAAATATATCCAAGAACACTAAAAAAAAAACAGCCCTGGCTGATAATTTTGCATCATCGATTGCCACAAGTGAGGCCCCAGAAGGGTGAATGTGGTGCCCAGTTCAAGAAGGGCTGCAAAGAATAACCTGGGAATATAGACCAGTAACTTTAACATTTGTGGTAGGTAAGTTTCAGAGAGATAAGATATACATTCATTGAGAGAGTCAAGGTTTGATTAGGAATAGTCAGCATTGCTTTGTGCGTGGGAGATCATGCCTCACAAATTTGTTAGAGTTCTTTGATCCAGTGACCAGGAAGGTTGATGAAGGGAGGGTGGTAGACATAGTCGATATGGATTTCAATAAGGCCTTTGATAAGGTTCCACATGGTAGGCTGCTCTGGAAGGTTAATTCGCATGCAATTCAGGGGGAGCTGACAAAATGGATACACAATTAGCTTGATGATAGGAAGCAAAGGGTAATAGTGGAAGGATGCTCAATGGACTGGAGGCCTGTGACTAGTGGAGTATCTCAGGGCTCACTTCTGGGACCATTACTGTTTGTTATCTATATCAATGATTTGGATGAGAATGTACAAGGCATGATTAGTAAATTTGCAGATGACACTAGAATGGATGGTATTGTGGACAGTGAGGAAGGTTATCAAAAATTGCAACAGGATCTTGATCAGCTGGCGAAGTGGGCCGAGAAATGGTGAATGGAATTTAATATAGGTAAGAGTGAGGTCTTGCATTTTGGAAAATCAAATCCAGGCAGGAGTTTAAGGTTAGGGCCTTAAAGAGTGCAGTAGAACAGAGGGACCTTGGAGTTCAGGGGCACGGTTCTCTGAAAGTAGAGTCACAGGTAGACAGGGCAGTGAAGCAGGCTTTTGGTACTTTGACCTTCATCAGGGCATTGAGTATCTATGGAAGTTGGGAAGTTATGTTGCAGTTGTACAGAGGTGGCACAGTGACTCAGTGGTTAGCATTGCTGCCTCACAGCACCAGGGACTCGGGTTCAATTCCAGATTTGGGTGACTGTGTGGAGTTTGCAGATTCTCCCTTGTCTGCATGAGTTTTCTCCAGGTGCTCTGGCTTCTTACCACAATCTGCATGTTAGGTCAATTGGCCATGCTAAATTGCCCATAATGTTCAGGGATGCATAGGTTAGGTGCATTAGTCAGGGGTAAATATAGAGTAGATTAGATTAGATTACATTACATTACAGTGTGGAAACAGGCCTTTTGGCCCAACAAGTCCACACCGACCCGTCGAAGCCCCTACATTTACTCCTTACCTAACACTATGGGCAATTTAGCATGGCCAATTCACTTGACCTGCACATCTTTGGACTGTGGGAGGAAACCGGAGCACCCGGAGGAAACCCATGCAGACACGGGGAGAACGTGCAAACTCCACACAGTCAGTCGCCTGAGGCAGGAATTGAACCCGGGTCTCAGGCGCTGTGAGGCAGCAGTGCTAACCACTGTGCCACCGTGCCGCCCACACGACTAGTGGAGTAATAGGGGAATGGCTGTTCAGAGAGTCAGTGTGAACTTGCTGGGCCAAAGGGCCTGTTTCCTCACTGTAGGGATTCTGATGTTGGTGAGGCCGCACTTGGAGTATTGTGTTCAGTGATGGTCACCTTGCTATAGGAAGGATGTTATTAACTAGAAAGAGTGCAGAAGAAATTTACAAAGATGTTGCTAGGACTAGGTCTGTGTTATGTGGAGAAGCTAGGACTTTTTCTTTAGTGTGTAGGAGACTGAGGGGGGATTTTATAGAACTGTATAAGATCATGAGAGGTATGGATAGGGTGAATGCACTCAGTCTTTTTCCCAGGGTTGGGGAAATGAGGACTAGAGGGCATCAGTTTAAATTTAGTGGGGAAAGAATAAAAGGGAACTTGAGGACCAATATTTTTACACCGTGTGGTACGCGTATGGACTGAGTGAACAACGGAAGTGATTGAGGTACATTAACAACATTTAAAAGGCATTTGGGCAAATACATCGATAGGAAAGATTTAGAAGGATATGGGCCAAGTGCAGGGAAATGGGGTTAGCGTGGTTGGGCATTTTGGTCAGCATGGACCAGTACAGGCCAAAGGGACTGTCTCCGTGCTGTAAGAGTTTATGACTCTCAGAAAAATAGACTGGGTGATCATTTCGCAGAACATCTACAGTCTGTCCAGCTTTCAATTGCCAACCATTTTAACACACCACAATGTTGCCTGGCCAACATCTCAATTTCAGTCTCCAGTGAAGCTCAGCATAAGCTGGAAGAACATCACCTCATTTTCCACTTGGCGCCCCTGCAGCTCTCCAGATTTAATGCTGAGTTCAATAATTTTAGTACCTAAACTCTCCCATGTCCCAGCCCCTACTCCACGCACCAGGCCTTGTCATCACACAGTCTTTCATTACACACTACCTATTATTAGCCACTGACAGTCTCCATTAATAGCTATTCACCCTCCTAGCTAGATTGTTATCCACTCCTTTGTCCAGCTGCTCTCTCACGTCAGGCTCTTTCTCTATCTATCATTTACTCCTTATGCCCTTCTCTCATCCTATCTTCTGTATACAAGCCGACATTTTCCTAGCTACCATCAGTTCTGAGGAAGGGTCACCAGACCTTAAAAGTTATCTCTGATTTGAATCGTAGAATCCCTACTGTATGGAAACAGGCCACTTGGCCAACAAGTCGACACTGACCGTCCGAAGAGTAACTCACCCAGATCTTATAGACTTTGACATGATCTCCCGCCCCCCAAATCTCCTACGCTCTAAAGACAAAAGTTCTAGCTTGTCCAACCTCTCTCCCTATAACTCAGATCCTTGAGCCCTGGCAACATCCTTGTAAATTTCTTCTGTACTCTTTCCAGTATAATAACATCCTTCCTATACCAATGTGACCAAAACTGATCATATTACTCCCAAGACCGGCCTCACCAACATCCTGTATAACTGCAACATAACTTCCCAACTTCTATATTCAATGCCCTGACCAAAATCCTCCTTCACTGCCCTATCTACCTGTAACTCCACTACCATCACCATCCTAACCAATACCTAAAAACATCTGAACCTCACTGGTTGAGAAAGCCTATAACTCTGTTTGGGTATCCTTATCTAGTTCACTTGAGTTCAACACTAATAATGGTGCTTTGTACCATCCCTAGAATAGTGGTACCACTCCGTGCACCATCCGTCTCCTGTCCTGTAAAAATCATACTGCATTTCACGTCTTGGCTGAAGTAACTACAATATCTTCTTGTTCCTCCTGAATGTTCATTCTAATATTATAAAATGTTGGTTGATTTGTTTCTCTGGAGGCATGTCTTCTGACTTCGTGTCCCTTAATCAGACTTTGTGCCCTGGCTGTAAGCTTAACAGAGTTTTCACCATGTGTCTAGAGTTGTTCCACCTCTGCTCTTTTTTGCTGTGGCTTTGATTGAGTTGTTTTACCTTCTCATCGTCTTGAGAGATTAATTTGGCTTGAAGTTGCATTCTAAACTGTTACATCTGTTTTTAACTTCTTCCCTATTGCTATTTGTTGAGTTTTCATTATTTAACAAGACATCTACTGACACCAGTTGTACAGGGCTAAATTCCAAATGCACATTCACTTCCGTTTTTCCATGCTGTGCATGCACAACATAAAGCCGACTTTTTTTTTGTTTACAAGATTTTTTTCCTCTTCAACAATCTACTTTTGCACTCTTTGGTTTTATATTTTATATTTTATGTGTTTACGTTTTTACACTTTTGCATTAAATTTAATTCAGGCATTTTGCTGTTACTGCACGTGCCTCAGCATGTCTTTAGACACAGCCTCATTTTAATGATGTTGTTCTGTAATTGAGTGGAGTTTATTCCCAGTCTGGATTATTCTGCTTCAGTGAATCCCACAGTCTTGACTGCTTTTTCAATCTGTCTGTTTGAATGAGGGACTGCTCTAATCACTGAGTCTGCTTTAGTTGAATGAGAGTCTGCTATTGCAAATAATTTTGAATAAAAGCCGATTAGGATTAAGTATATCTTTCCTCTAAAATTGGAACAAGTCGTTATTAGCCTTTTTGAAAAATCTTGATGGAATAATTGGCACTTTGCTATGTATGGCACATGTCTGGCATAACGGATGTAATTTTGTATGTCTTTCAAAATTGCCTGGCCACCATACTGATTAATGTGCTTTTATTGTACTCTGCACTTTGTGATGCATAGAGGTCCCCTGTGGAGTTTCTGTAGGATTTCCATGCACATCAACTTTGGGTATAACCATTTCATGTTAGTGCACCAATAAATTCTCCACTGTTGTCAAATATTTCTGCTTGTGGTACCTTTACAATACATTTTCTGCTGGACAATATTTTTATACTATTACAGGCAGAGTTGACTGACCTTTGTACAATCCTTGACAGGTTTTTGAACTACACAAATTTGTCTCTGTTAGCCCTCAGTTGATAGAATAGTGTTGCTTATTGCCATAGAGTAAAACTGTACTTTTTCTACAAGAACAAGAGCATTTTTCTGCTTGATCTACTGCTGCCCTTGACAGTTGTCATACGAGCTGGTATATGCTATATCCTGTAATGAAATGTGTTAAAACATTAGTAGAAAGTAGCTTCTTTCTTGATTGTCTCAAAAACTGCAGTCTGTTCGTAATTCCAATACCTTTGCTGTCATTTCCTCAAAAGCTCTCTTATATATTAAGTAAAATTGGCTAAGTTAAGGACTAAACAAACTATAGCACTTGATTCACCTTGCCCAAGAACTGTATGTGATTTATGAACTTTTGTGCTGGAAGTTCAAGATTCTTTGGGACCTTGTCCATGGAAATGTAATCGTTATTCTGGAAAGTTAACATTGTTCATTTAAGGACACAGTATCCTTGAGAAAAGGACAGCTTTTAGAAAAAGGACCAGCTTTGTGACAATGCACAAGGATATCATCCATATAGCAAATAGTTCCTGTTTCCCTTAGCAGTCTTGACACTGCTGTTTGAAAAATCTCTAGTGCACAGGAGATCCTAAGTGGTAGATGGTTGAAGCAATACTACTCAAAGAGTATATTAATTGTAGTTAGCCATCTCAACTCTTGCTCTAAGGTAATCTATCAGAACTGGCAGTTGGCATCCAGCCAATTGTGCAAACTTATTATGGACAGATAATATATGATGGATTTCCTTCTTTCTTTTTTTTTGATTAGATTACTTACAGTGTGGAAACAGGCCCTTCGGCCCAACAAGTCCACACCGACCCTCCGAAGAGCAACCCACAAAGACCCATTCCCCTACATTTACCCCTTCACCTAATACTATGGGCAATTTAGCATGGGGGTTGAAAAATGTGGTGCTGGAAAAACACAGCAGGCCAGGCAGCATCCGAAGAGCAGGAGAATCAGCGTTTCGGGTATAAGCCCTTCTTCAGGAATTGAGGAATTCAGGTCCTGAAGAAGGGCTTATGCCTGAAATGTCGACTCTCCTGCTCCTCGGATGCTGGACGGCCTGCTGTTTTTCCAGCATCACATTTTTCAACTCTGGTACTCCAGCATCTGCAGTCCTCACTTTCTCCTAGCAATTTAGCATGGCCAGTTCACCTAACCTGCACATTTTTGGACTGTGGGAGGAAACTGGAGCAATCCCACACAGACACTGGGAGAATGTGGAGAATTGCCTGAGGCGCTGTGAGGCAGCAGTGCTAACCACTGTGCCACTGTGTCACTTCTTTGTTAAATTGAGTGAGAGCCATATACCACTTCTTTGTTTAATTCAGTGAGAGCCATATACAATCTTAATTTTTCTATTATACTAGGAACATTTACCCGCCCAGATTAAGGGGACGTCATGGTCTATTGGTATTTTCGCAAAACTGTTAATTTTCTGGGGACCCAGGTTTGAATCCTGTTATGGCAGATGGTAGAATTCGGATTCAGTTAAAGAATTCAGAATCGAATGATGACCATCAAGTCATAGTTGATTGGTAGGAAATACACATTTGATTCACTAATGTCCTTTCAGGAAGGTAACTTCCATCCTTATCTGGCCTGACCTACATCTGTCTCTAGACTCACAGCAATGTGGTTGACTCTTAACTGCCCTCTGAACTATTAGGAATGCATATTAAATGCTGGTTCACCTAGCGATAGCCACACATTATGGATGATTTATGACCCCACTTACAATCATACTGTCTAACTAAGATTTTACTTTTCTCATCAACGGATGGGAGTGTAGAAGCAGATGGCTTTTGCATCTTCTTGCAGATAATATGATAGATTTGCTTTCGTTTGCTGACACTTTTGTATATATATGAATTCCTTTCTGCTTCAAAATGAGATATTCTGATTCCTCAGCATATATGATGCTTCGATGACATTTTGTCCTCCATGACTAAGCTTTGTGGTGATTTGCTCACACACCTGAAAATCTGTTTCTCCTAGAACCTGAAGTTTATGATTGCTGGTCCAACTCTCTCAAACATCATCCACGGCAAGCTGTCTGCCAGTATTGAAACAGCTGCTCCTGTGTCAACTTTAAATTCTGTGTCAATTCCTTATCCTTTCAAATTGATGCTTCCGACTCTGTTTTGATCCTCTTTGACCTCTCCTAGGAACGCTATCTTCAGATTGAGTTCTAGATCATAAATTTCTTGAACGTTTTTCTTGTTGCATGATTTCCATTTCTTTGGAAATGTTCACTTTGCCAGACGTTTTCTTCATTTTAAGGTTGATGACGGTACTGTTAACTTAACAATAACTTCTAAAGCGTCCCAAGTGATCACACTGATAGTACTCAGCTTCCCTTCTATTGCACTTTTGATTCTGTTTCGAGCCACATCATGTCCAACCCAAATATAGTCGATATTCTTCATATCTGTTCTTTTGGCATTTATGTCATTTTGATGCCCATCTGACCATGTCAGTAGGATCGCAGATGTTTCTTTTTAGTACTGACCAATTTTGATTTCTACCTGCATACCAATTTGGAATGCCCACTCCAGTGTTAAATCCTCCTTGGATTGAAGATAATACAACATTTCAACCCTCAAACCAGCTACTATTCTGGTCACTAATTACTTCCTTGAAAGCCCAAAACATTCCGCATCCTAGACAACATATTGATTCTCCCAATGTTGATATCGCTGATGAATTCTTGCTGATTCAATCACTAAATTTCTTTTGAGCCTTAAATATGCATTGAATGCTTTAATCGATCCATCACAGTACTTTCTTCCATGCTTTTGTCTTATCAGGCATATCATCAGCTGTTGAACTTAAACATATGAAAATGTATTTACTTGATAAGGCTGCACCTCGTGTGAAAACCTGAAGTCATTCTGTACCTGCTTCTTTCAGAACTCTTACTTCTGACCTCCTGCATTACAAAATTGTTGTGATAATGGTAAGATCTCTATCAAAGCTGTCATTACTGTGTCTATTGCGTGATACTGATCTGGTTGGGTTTTTCCAATATTATTATCTAGTTGTTCCTATTTTGTGTTTTTCTTTCTTTTCAGATTTGTGGCTTAAATGAGTCCTGAAGTTCTTTACACACTCAGAGTATTCCCATTCTGTAGCCATGTAATTGAGGTCTTTCAAAGTCTTGTTCTGTTTTCCCTTTTAGAACCATAGAATCCCCTCAGTGGGGCATCAGGCCATTCAACCCACTGAGTCCACACCGACCCTATCCCTGTAACCCTGCATTTTCCATGGCTAATGCCCCCAGCCTGCACATCATGGGCAATTTAGCATTGCCAATCTACATAGCATGCACATCTTTGGACTGTGGGAGGAAACAATTGCACCTCGAGGAAACCTATTCAGACATGGGAAGAATGTGCAAACTACACACAGACTGTTTCCCAAGGCTGGAATCGAACATAGGTCCCTGGCTCTGTGAGGCAACAGTGCTAACTACTGAGCCACCAAGTCACCTTCTTGTTTCGCTGTGTTCCCTGGATTCTGTCTTAACTTCATCTCTGCTCTAGAGGTTTTATTCCTTGCTGCAACCTTGCGTTATCTTGTTCTTCCAACCAATATTGCTACTTGCCCATTCAGATACTGATCTGGAGTATTTTAAGTTGTTGATCCATGCACATGTGCCGTCCTTGAGCCTGCTAGGGTTTTTTTGTATATATTTATTGAAAAAGATTTTCCTTTTTCTTTACAAAAAAAACACAAACCAAAAAAAAGTAGAAAGGTACAGAAAAATAGGAATAATATTGCACTATTATGTTACATTACAATAACGTTAACAATAAACTGCCTACTATTCTCCAGATTGTATTGATTCTTATTTACTTAACTTAATTCAAACTAACACAAACTTAAATTAAATAAAATAACATTTAAATAAATTGCAATTCACCAAAATTAAATTACACTATATTGTACTACATTACATTACTTCACTCACTGCACTTCCACTAAGGTACCCGTCCACAGGGGCAAGAGTGATTATACCTGTATTTACTAGGCCTCCCTCCCCCCTACCTCAGACTGCCATATATGGCCCTCGTGGCTCTAGAAAGGTCCTTATCAATATCGCCGACAAATCCATGTCTATATAATTTAAAAAGGGCTGCCATGTTTTATCAAATTTCTCTGTTCCGTGGTGCACCATACTTATCAGGTAATCCTGAGGGATGTGCTCAATCACCAGTTTCCGCCTCGCGACAAGACCTGGCAACTTTTCTGATATCCAATTCATTAGGATGTTTTTCCTTGCACAGTACATCAGAATATTGAATAATCTTCTCCCATGCTCATCCAAAGAGGGAAGATTCTGTAATCCTAAGAGGAGGGACACAGGATCCCCCTAACTTCCATTTCCAAGATCCCCTCCAGTTCACTATAGCGCCCCCCCCCATACCCACGGATCTTGTGACAGGACCAGAGGCAATGTGTAAGTGTGCCAACACTGTTTTTACATTTGGGAACATTTTGGGGAAGATTCTTTCTTAAACTTTGCTAGTCTCTCTGGCGCCATAAGGGCCTTATTGAGGATCTTCAATTGCAACGCTTGTGCCCTATTGCATTTTAAAATCTTCTTTACATTCCCCCATATATTCTCCCATGTTTCTGATGAGATTTCATCTCAATAACTCCTGACTCCAAATCTCATGGAGTCTCTCCATACTCCCTCAGGCATTCCCTCTTTGCAGATGATACTATCTGAGAGAGCGCCCCACATTGAAGCACTCTTTGTTCTATATTAGACTTGTGAGGCTACGTCAAAAGTGTGGTTTTCTTCTGTGTGTAGTCTCTAACTTGGAAATATCGGAGAAGGTCCCTATTAGGGATTCTTTACTTCAGACCTAATTGACTTAAATCCTGGGGCTCCTACTAATTGGGTAAACAGTGAAGTCTTCAGCGAATTGCCTCACTCTGCCGCACCATTCCCCATGCTTTTATTATATTTATAATAATTGGACTTTCACAGTGCTTAATTACTGATCTCATCTTATCCATGAAAAGCAAGTTTATGAGGGGACACTTCGCCTGCGAGGCTTCCATTTGAACCCATATCTATTTTGGGTCATTGTACACCCATTGGCCTACATATGGCAGCAGAGTGCCTATTTGATATTTCTTCAGATCCGGGAGATCCTGTGGAAGCTGCAACTTGGTCAATTTAATTAAGGGGCACCAAATAAACTATCCAAGCCATCCCGCAAACCTCCAGAGCACCTAGTTGGGTAATAATAACGGGAGCATCCTCATATGATATAGCAACTGAGGGAGAACATTCATGATTAGATTAGATTAGATTAGATTAGATTACTTACAGTGTGGAAACAGGCCCTTCGGCCCAACAAGTCCACACTGCCCCGCCGAAGCGCAACCCACCCATACCCCTACCTAACACTACAGGCAATTTAGCATGGCCAATTCACCTGACCTGCACATCTTTGGACTGTGGGAGGAAACTGGAGCACCCGGAGGAAACCCCGCAGACACGGGGAGAAGTGCAAACTCCACACAGTCAGTCGCCTGAGTCGGGAATTGAACCCGGGTCTCTGGCGCTGTGAGGCAGCAGTGCTAACCACTGTGCCACCGTGCCGCCCGTCTTGATCAAGGTTATACAGTCAAGCCATGATATGGGCAGTCCCTCCCATCGCTGCAAGTCCTCTTTATCCTCTCAAACAGCTGTAGAAAACTAGCTCCGTACAGCTGCCGGAAGCGAGGAGTAATAAAGATTCCTGGATAGACAAAACCTTTCTGTGACCATTTAAAGGGAAATTCCATTTCACCCTCCAACTTCGATATTTCCACCAACCCCCCCCCCCCCCCCCCCCCCCCCCATGGGCATCACTTCTGATTTTGTGTTCCCCAGCTCCCACTTTCCGTGCCCTCATTTTCAGTCACCTAGACCTTATGTATGCCTCCTTTTTCTTCTTAGCTAGTTTCACAACTTCACCTGTCATCCATGGATCCCTAATCTTATCATTTCTATCTCTCATTTTCACTGGGATATGAAAATGCACTCTAATCAACTTCTCTTTAAAAGCCTCCCACATATCAAATGTGGATTTACCCTCAAACAGCTGCTCCCAATCCACATTCTCCAGCTCCTGCCACATCCTGCTATAGTTGGCCTTTTCCCAATTTAGCACTCTTCGTTTCGGGCCACTCTCATCTTTGTTCATGAGTATTCTAAAACTTTAGGAATTATGATCACTATTCCGAAGTAATCCCCCCCGAAAGCTTGCCGGGCTCATTCCCCAACACCAGATCCAATATGGCCCTTCCATGAGTTGGACTATTTACATGCTGTTCTATAAAAGCCTCCTGGATGCTCCTTACAAATTCTGCTCCATCTAAACCTCTAATGCTAAGTGTATCCCAGTCAATGTTGGGAAAATTAAAATCTCCCATCACCACCACCCTGTTGCTCCTACATCTTTCCATAACCGGTTTACATATTTGTACCTCAATCTCATGCTTGCTGTTAGGAGGCCTGTAGTACAGCCTCAACATTGTTAATGCACCTTTCCTATTTCTGAGCTTTCTGCCCATAGTGCCTCACTGCTTGAGTCCTCCATAGGGCCCTCCTTCAGCACAGTTGTGATATCAATGCAACTTCTCCGCCCCATTTACCTCCATCTCTTTCCCACATGAAGCATCTATATCCTAGGATATTTAGATTAGATTCCCTACAGTGTGGAAACAGGCCCTTTGGCCCAACAAGTCCACACCAACCCTCTGAAGAGTAACCCACCCAGACCCATTTCCCTCTGACTAATGCAGAGGGAAACCCACACAGACACGGGGAGAATGTGCAAATTCCACACAGACAGTCACCCAAGGCTGGAATCGAACCTGGGATCCTGGTGCTGTGAGGCAGCAGTGCTAACCACTGAGTCACCGTGCTGCCCCAAACTTGTTGCCAATCTTGCCCTTTCCTCAACCAAATCTCAGTAATAGTAATAACATCATATTCTCAGGTACTAATCCAAGTACTGAATTCATCTGCCTTACCTTTAGGGCAGCCTGGTGGCTTAGTGGTTAGCACTGCTGCCTCCCAGCGCCAGGGACCCAGGTTCGATTTCAGCCTTGGGCGACTATCTGTGTAGAGTTTGCAAATTCTCCCCATGTCTGCATGGGTTTCCTCCGGGTGCTCTGGTTTCCTCCGGGTGCTCTGGTTTCCTCCCACAATCCAAAGATATGCAACTTAGGTGAATTGGCCATGCGAATTGCCCATAGTGTTCAGGAATGTGTAGGCTAAGTGCATTTGTCAGGGGAATGAGTCTGAATAGGTTACTATTCGGAGGGTGGGTGTGGACTTGTTGGGCCAAAGGGCCTGTTTCCACACTATAGGGATTTGGATTCGAAGTCTAATTCTACTACAGTTCTGACATTAAAACAAGTGCACCTCAGATGACCTGCATTCATTATTTGTTCCCTGCCTACTATTCTCTAAGGGTTTAATTCAGAAAGGGAAAATAGAATATGTAAATAAGCTTGCGAAAAACATAAAAATTGATTGCAAAAGCTTCTATCGATATGTGGAAAGACAAAAAAACTGGTGAAGAAAAATGTAGGTCCCTTGTAGTTAAAATCAGGTGAATTTATAATGAACAACAAAGCAATGGCAGTTGAAAAAATGTTTTGGATTTCAAGGTGGACACAAATAACTTTCAGAGAATGCTAGGGGACTGCGGTCAAGCATGAAGGAGGAACTGAAGGAACTCCTTATTAATCAGGAAATGATATTGGGGAAATTGATGGGATTAAAACCTGATAAGTCTCCAGGGCCTGATGCTGTTCATTCCAGAGTACTTAAGGAAGTGGCCCTAGAAGTAGCAGATGCATTGATGATCATTTTCCAGCATTCTGCAGGCTTTGGAAGAGTTCCAATGGACTGGAGTTAAAAATCACCAACACCAGGTTACAGTTCAACAGATTTATTTGGAAACACTAGTTTTCAGAGCGCTGCTTCTTCATTAGGTGGTTGGCGAGTATAAGATTGTAAGACACAGAAGTTATGGCAGAAGTTTACAGTGTGATGCAATTTAAGTTACATATTGAAAAAGACATGGATTGTTTATTTTTTGAAGTCTCTCATCTTTTAGAATGACCATGTTGGAATCATTGCTCTCCTAGTCTGAGGAAGGACCGTTTCTATCGACAGAGTCCCGCGAAGGTTCATCAGGCTGATTCCTGGGATGGCAGGACTGACATAGGAGGAAAGACTAGATCAATTGGGTTTGCATTTGCTGGAATTTAGAAGAATGAGGGGGTATCTTATAGAAACATATAATATCCTGATGGGATTGGACAGGCTAGATACGGGAAGAATGCTCCCAATATTGGGGAAGTCCAGGACCAGGGATCACAGTCTAAGAATAAGGGGTAAGCCATTGAGGACTGACATGGGGAAGAATTTCTTCACTCAGGGAGTTGTGAACCAGTGGAATTCTGTCACATAGGAAGTTGTTGGGGCCAGTTCATTAGATATATTCGTGAGGGAGCTGGATGTGGCACTTGTGGCTAAAGGGATCACGGGGTATAGGGAGATGGCAGGAATAGGATACTGAGATTGCATGATCAGTCATGATTGTATTGACTGGTGGTGCACGCTGAAAGGACCAAATGGCCTATTCCTGCATCTGTTTTCTATGGGACCCTGGGACCCATGTTAACTGTCTTTCCATCAAAAAGCTCTTATCAAAAGTCATAGGCAGAAATGTTAACTCTCGCCAGACGTGCTGAGAATTTCCAGCTGTTTCTTCTTATACCAGATATCCATCATTGCAGTATTTTGCTTTTGGAACAGCCTATGGTAGAGAAATGGAGAGATGGTTATGAGGTATGATTAAGAGAAAATGTGGGAGGAGATGCAAATAGACCATAAACCTTGGCATAGACTAGTTGAGCTGAATGGCCTGATTCTGTTCTGTATGTCCTATGTTTCTATTTAGTTGACAGGGTTCGGGTTAGAATTCTAATCTTACCTATTTCTAAGCCCAGTATCACTATGTAAGCAAGAAAAAGGTGTGTATGTTTTGGAAGGTGAAGAGGTCTTCAAGTATTAAAAGTGATACTTTAGCTTCTGTTTCACAACAACTCC
This sequence comes from Chiloscyllium plagiosum, assembly GCF_037043375.1. Lineage (NCBI taxonomy): Eukaryota > Metazoa > Chordata > Chondrichthyes > Orectolobiformes > Hemiscylliidae > Chiloscyllium > Chiloscyllium plagiosum. The sequence continues at coordinate 38,785,589 of NW_028270183.1, forward strand.
ATAACTCTCTGCAACCCTTCTTGTTCCTTCATATCTAAACCTGATCCTTTGTAGCTATCTACGTATGACTTTTACATCACTTTTTGTTTAAAGTTTTTGTTACTGTCTCCATTTCAGTTTCTGTGGGCTCTCATAACATCGTAAAAATATATTCAGCTGATAAACTGAATATTAAAGTCTGCACTTTCTAAAGCCGTACAAAACCTGTGTAATAAAATATGTATGTCACAGGGCATTAGTCTGATAGATTCAGCTTATGAATAGATAAATGATAATTGATAGATGTATATGGAAGCCAATACTGAGTGATTCATTGCATTCATTTTATTCTGATTGTCTTACTAGATATCCTGTTTTGTGAGAGATGCACATCCTAAAAGTATTAGGAGCTGTTAATTTTATAACGATAGAAATAGTTAAAAATTAAATTTAAAATACAGCATATCTGCATGGCCATGTAGTGACTTGTGTTTCCCACTGTGTAACTCTGGGATTTGACAAAGATTCAAACTAAGGAGGTGTTTTACCTTTTAGCTGAGTATGATGAACTGATTAAATGAAAAGATCTTTTCCTGGCATGCCTGAGGCCGTGTAGAAATAATATCACTGTTTAGCAAAGACAATATCTGTTGGTTTTGGTCATTGTATAATGAGACAGCCAGTTAAGAATATGCTTAGAGTGTACTCAAGAGCTTGTAGTCAGATAAAGGCTCACGAATATTAGTTTTATTCTTTAATTTTTCATTCTGATGAATGGTATGGGTAGACCACTGTGACAGGAAGCAAAGCCTTGGGCAATTCCTCATATAGGAGCATTTCTTTCAAATTTCTCAATGACCTGTCAAAGACTTTTAACTTGATGTATATCCCATATGCAGGGCTCTTAATTTGGCATATAGACCTACAATGTATTGTGGCATGTTGGAGTTGGCTGAGACTTAAGGCCATGCAAATACAAAGTAAGCAGATTTTCACAGGTTTTGTTACAAATCGACTTCAAAGGGAATTTTTCCTCTGTAATTTCTGTGTTTTTAATACTTGTTACTGTTAGGTAGTTCTTATTTTGGGGGAATCTATGCTCCGTGTATTCTCCTTCAATCTATTTTAAAACAAAACTGTACATTGACAATTTACATAGTTATCATGTTTTGAAATAAAACAAAAAAAATGCCGAGAATGAAGGAAGTAAAATAAAACAGAAAAGGTTGCTAGTTAAAAAATCATAGTATCTGTGACTGTCAAATATAACTATTAGATTTAATATGGATATTTATGCATTAATGTGCTTGATCAGCACCCCATGCGTCATCTTAAACATTATCACCCTCCACCACAGACTCACAGTGGCAGCAGTTTGTACCATCTACAAAATGTACTGCAGCAAATCATCAAGGCTCCATCAAAAGCACCTTCTAAATTCAGGAATTGTGTGACCTAGTAGGACAAGGACAGCAGTTGCCTGGGAACACTACCACTTGTAAGTTCCCCTTCAAGCCATGCATCATCCTGACCTGGAACTATATCATTGTTCCTTCCCAGTTGCAAAGCCAAAATCCTGGAACTCCTTTTCTAACACCACTGTAGGTGTATTGATACCACAGGGACTGAAGCGGTTCATAAAGGTGGCTAACTACCACTACCTTGAGAGCAATTAGGGATGGGCAACAAACTGATTTCGCCACATCCTTTATAGAGCAGATGATAGCAACAAATTTGGGGTTGACAAGGGGATGGAACTTAGAGTCATAGTCATAGAGATGTACAGCACGGAAACAGACCCTTTGGTTCAACTCATCCATGCCGATCAAATATCCCACCCCAATCTAGTCCCACCTGCCAGCACCTGGCCAGTATCCCTCCAAACACTTCCTGTTCATATACCCATCCAGATGCCTTTTAAATGTTGAAATTGGACTAGCCTCCACTAATTCCTCTGGCAGCTCATTCCATATGCGTACCACTCTCTGCGTGAAAAAGTCTCTTTTATATCTTTCCCCAATCACCCTAAACCTATGCCCTCTAGTTCTGGACTTCCCCACCCCAGGGAAAAGACTTTGTCCATTTATCCTCTTCATATTCTTTTCATATGGCATAACAAATCCTATCACTCAAGCTGTTTGTGAAAGTCAATGAGGTTGTGGGTGATTTATATCCAGGTGCTATGCCCATGTTGGCTCCATAACTCTCAATACACATGGCTAGCAAAAGAGGATGCTAAATTATTAATTTAGCTCATATCCACTGTTTTTTGTGTGAGCAAAATCCATACTTCTAAACTTTATTTGAAAAGGGCTTCTTAAGTTCTCAATTGATCTGGGATACAGAAACCATCAACTTTAACTATTTCACGTCATGCATTGCACAGTGAGATGAGTTTTTTTAAGAAGTACAAAGAGGATTGATGAAGGCAGAGCAGTGAATGTGATCTATATGGACTTCAGTAAGGCATTCAACAAGGTTCTCCATGAGAGACCGGTTAGTGAGGTTAAATCTATGGAATATAGGTAGAACTAGCCATTTGGATGCAGAACTGGCTCGAAGGTAGAAGACAAGAGGGTGGTGGTGGAGCATTGCTTTTCAGTCTGGAGGCTTGTGACCAGTGGAGTACCACAAGGATCGGAGCTGGGTCCACTACTTTTCTTCATTTACAAAGGAACCTCGATTATCCAAATATCGGATTATCCAAAGACATCAAAACATTGGCAAAGCAAAGAAACACAAGCAGTTCAAGCATCAGCGACTGGATTTCTTTAGGTAAGGGCTGTTGCACAGCCCTTTGCAAAAGTAAGTGTTTCACAGTATTCCTGGCATTTTACTGGGCCGTTCATTTAAAAAAAATGCAGAGAACATAAACGCGTGCACTTCTGTCTTTCTATCGTGAGACTGAGTCCTCGAAAAATGATACTGTAAATGGTCTTATGATCGTAGAAGCTGTTCGGGACCTCATTTAATGTGGGATTTCATGGTAAGGGTTTAGTTCTTCTCATTTTAACCTGTAATTTGCAGACTGTGAAGATTAGAGTCGAGAGTGTAGTGCTGGAAAAGCACAGCAGGTCAGGCAGCATCCGAGGGGCAGGAGAATTGATGTTTCGAGCATAAGCCCTTCATCAGGAATTAGGTCATTCCTGATGAAGAGCTTATGCCCGAAATGTCAATTCTCCCGCTGCTCAGATGCTGCCTGACCTGCTGTGCTTCTCCAGCACTACTGTCTTGACTATGATCTCCAGCATCTGCAGTCCTCACTTTCTCCCCGACTGCAAAGATCAGTTTGTTTAAATGACGGACTCATTAAAATTTTAGATTTAATCAAATTCTCTGTTAGAGCACAGTGTTATATCAGTATGGCTTCCCCGTTTAAGCTAAAATCGATTATCTGAATAATCAATTATTCGAACGAAATAGTGCCTGCCATTCTGATCGAATAATCGAGGTTGCTCTGTATATAAATGATTTATAAATGATTTGGATGTGAACGTAGAAGTTATAAGTAGTAAGTTTGCAGATGACACAAAAATTGGAGGTGTAGTGGACAGCGAAGAATGTTATCTCAGATTACAACTTGATCAGATGGACCAATGGGCTGAGGAGTGGCATATGGAGTTTCATTTAGAAAAATGCGAGGTGCTGCATTTTGGAAAGGGAAATCAGAGCAGGACTTATACACTGAATGGTAAGGTCTTAGGGAGTGTTGCTGAACAAAGAGACCTTGGAGTGCAGGTTCATAGTTCCTTGAAAGTAGAGTCGCAGGTATATAGGATAGTGAAGAAGGCCTTTGGTTTGCTTTCCTCTATTGGTCAGAGCATTGAGTATAGGAGTTGGGAGGCCATGTTGGAGCTGTACAGGACATTGGTTAGGCTACTTTTGGAATATTGAGAGCAATTCTGGTCTCCTTCCTTTCAGAATGGGTGTTGTGAAACTTGAAAGGCCCAGAAAAGATTTACAAGGATGTTAGCAGGGTTGGAGGATTTGAGCTATAGGGAGAGACTGAATCAGCTGGGGCTGTTTTCCCTGGATCGTCGGAGACTGAGGTATGACTTAACAGAGGTTTAGAAAATCATTAGGCGCATGAATACGATAAATAGACAAGGTCTTTACCCTGAGGTGAGGGAGTCCAGAACGAGATGGCATAGATTTAGGGTGAGAGGGGGTAAGATATAAAATGGACCTAAGGGGCAATTTTTTCATGCAGAGGGTGGTGCGTATATGAAATGAGCTGCCAGAGGATGTGGTGGAGGCTGTTACAATTGCAACATTTAAAAGGCAGCTGGATGGGTACATGAATAAGAAGGGTTTAGAGGGATATGGGCCAAGTGCTGGCAAATGGGTCTAGATTAGGTTAGGATATCTGGTTGGCATGGACGAGTTGGATTGATGGGCCTGTTTCCATGCTGTACTTTCTATGACTGTATTGTGCAGCCCTTTTCACCTGCAATGGTTCGGCAGGGTTTTTGGAATAAGTTCAATTTTTATTTCCTTTATTCTTTCATAGGATGTCGGACTCACTTACAAAATCAGCATTTCTTGCCCATCCAGCATTACGTTTGAACTAACTGACTTGTTCAGCTGTTTTAGGGAGAAATTCAGAGTCAGCCACATTGCTGTGGATCTGGAGTTACATTTAGTCCCAATCAGTAAGGGCAGATACCTTCCCTAAATGATATTCGGGAACCAAATGGATTTTTACATCAACCAATTAATTGTCACAATTATTGACCTTAGCTGTCAATTTATGCTTTATTAATCCATGGTGGGAACTAAATTCATGTCCCCAGGCCATTAACCTCAACCTGTGGATTGTTAGTCATGACATTATCACGACACTAACATCTTAGTGCCTACCGCTGAAGAACCAACCTCTGAAATCTCCCCTATACCTTCCTCCAATCACTTTAAAATTATGGCCCCTTGTGACAGTCATTTCAACCTTGGGGGAAAGTCTCTAGCTATCTACTCTAACTATGCCTCTCATTACCTTGTACACATCTATCAAGTCTTTCTTCTTCTCTTCAGTGTGAAAAACCCTAGCTCACTCAGCCTCTCTTCATAAGACAAGCCCTCAAATCCAAGCAGCATACTGGTAAATCACCTCTGCACCCATTCTTCCTATAATGAGGTGACTGGAACTGGACACAATATTCCATGTGTGGTCTAACAGGGTTTTATAGAGCTGCAGCAAACCCTCAGGACTCTTAAACTCAATTCCCCTATTCATGAAAGCCAAAACACCATACCTCTTCTTAACAACCCTATCAATTTGGGTGGCAACTTTGAGGGATCTATGCATGTGGACCCCAAGATCCTGCTATTCCTTCACACTGCCAAGAATCCTGTCTTTAACCCAGGATTCAGCATTCAAACTCAGCCTTCCAAAATGAATCACTTTTCATTTATCCAGGTTGAACTTCATCTGCCACTTCTCAGCCCAGCTCTGCATCCTGTCCATGTCATGTTGTTACCTGCAACAGCCCTCGACACTATCTACACCAACACTGACCTTTGTGTCATCGGCAACCTTACTATCCCACCTTTCCACTTCTTCATCCAAGTCATTTATAAAAACTACAAAGAACAGAGGCCCAAGAACAGATATCTGTGGGATACCACTGATCACTGACCTGTAGGCAGAATACTTTCCATCCACTACACTCGCTGTCTTCTTTCAGCCAGTCAATTGTGTATCCAGACAGCCAAATTTCCCTGTATCCCATACCTCCTAACTTTCTGAATGAGTCTATGGTGGGGAACCTTATCAAATGCCTTACTGAAATCCATACACACCGTATCCACTGCTCGACCTTCATCAACTTGTCTCATCATGTCTTCTAAGAACTCAATAAGGGTTGTGAGGAATGACCTGCCCTTGCATAGCCATGCTGACTAACTGTATTTTTCCAAATAATCGTAAATCCTATCTCTCAGAATCCTTTCCAGTACCTTGCTTACCACAGACTTTAAGACTGACTGGTCTGTAATTCCCAAGGATTTCCCTATTCCCTTTCTTGAACAAAGGAGCAGCTTTCACCTCCCTCCAATCATCTGGTACTACTCCTGTGGAGAGTGAGGATGCAAAGATCCTCTAGTGTTGCAGCAATCTCATTCCTCACTTCCCATAGTAACCTTAGATGGATCTGGTCCGGCCCTGGGGACTTACCTACTTTAATGCTTTCTAAAGTTTCCAGCACATCCACTTTCTCAGTACCAATCTGCAGGCCTATTAACCTGGTCCATGGTGTTCCCACTATCAACAAGGTCCCTCTCCCTAGTGAATACTGAAGCAAAAACTCATTTAGGGCCTCCCCTGCCTCGTCAGACTCCAGGCACAGGTTCTCTCAACTCTCCCTGATCAGCCTACCCTCTCTGATCATTCTCTTATTCCTCATGTAAGTGTAGAACACCTTTGGATTTTTCCTAATCCTTCCCACGAAGGCTTTTTTGTGTCTCCTCCTAGCTCTTCTCAGTCCATTTTTTAGTTCTTTACTAGCTACCCTGTAATTCTCCAAAGCTGTACCAGATCCTTGCTTCCTCAACCTTGAGTAACCTGCCTTCTTCCTCTTGACAATAAGCTCCTCTTCTCTTGTCATCCAAGGCTCCTTCAGCTTACCATTCCTTGCCTGCCTCAGTGGGACAAAGTTGTCCAACACTAGCAACAAGTGCTCCTTAAAGAGCCTCCACATCTCTGCTGTGCTTTTCCCGTAGAACAATTGCTTCAAATTTATACTCCACAGCTCCTGTCTCATAGCAGTATAATTTTCCCTCCCCCCAGTTAAATACCTTCCCATACTGTATGTTCGTATCCCTTTCCATGGCTATGGTAAAGGTGAGGCAGTTGTGGTCACTATCACCAAAATGCTCTCCCTGTCTGACACCTGGCCTGGCTTGTTGCCTAGCACCAAATCCAATAGGGCCTTCCCCTTAGTCGGCCTATTTACATATTGAGTCAGGAATCCTTCCTGGCACACCTGACAGAATCGGTTCCATCCAGACCATCTGCACTAAGGAGGTTCCAATCAATATTGGGGAAGTTGAAGTCACCCTGAACAACAACTCTGTTACATCTGCAAGATCTGCCATCCAATCTGTATTCCATCTCTCTGCTGCTATTGTGGGGTCAATAGAAAACACTCAATAAAAGTGACTGCTCCTTTCCTGTTACTGACTTCCAACTGTACTAACTCAGTAGACAAGCCCTCCTCAACAACCTCCTTTTCTGCAGCTGTGATGCACTCTCCAATTAACAATGCTACTCCCCCTCCGCATTTATGCCCCCCCCAGAACATCCAGCAACCATTCCTACCCTGGCCACAACACCGTAGTTCCAAGTACTGATCTCTAAGCTCATCATTCTTATTCCTGACTCTCCTTGAATTGAATCAGACACACTTTAACCCATCCCTTTGCTCTATCAACTGTGAATCCTTCCTGACAGACTCTCTGCATTCTATTTCTCCTTCTTTCCCCGCTTTATTTTGTTTTTCATTTGGAGTCATAGAGTCATAGAGATGTACAGCATGGAAACAGACCCTTCGGTCCAACATGTCCATGTCGACCAGATATCCCAACCCAATCTAGTCCCATCTGCGAGCACCCAGCCCTTCCTATTCATATATCCATCCAAATGCCTCTTAAATGTTGCAATTGTACCAGCCTCCACCACTTCCTCAGGCAGCTCATTCCATATACGTACCACCCTCTGTGTGAAAAAATTGTCCCTTAGGTCTCTTTTATATCTTTCCCCTCTCACTCTAACCTATGCCCTCTAGTTTTGGACTCCACGACCCCAGGGAAAAGACTTTGCCTATTTATCCTATTCATGCCCCTCATAATTTTGTAAACCTCTATAAGGTCACCCCTCAGCCTCCGACGCTCCAGGGAAAACAGCCCCAGCCTGTTCAGCCTCTCCCTATAGCTCAAATCCTCTAACCCTGGAAACATCCTTGTAAATCTTTCCGATGGGAAGGAGACCAGATCTGTAAACTGTTCCTCTTATGCTTGCATCCAAATCATTTATGTAAATGACAAAAAGTAGAGGACCCAGCACCAATCCTTGTGGCACTCCACTGGTCACAGGCCTCCAGTCTGAAAAACAGCCCTCCACCACCACCCTCTGTCTTCTATCTTTGAGCCAGTTCTGTATCCAAATGGCTGGTTCTCCCTGTATTCCGTGAGATCTAACCTTGCTAATCAGTCTCCCATGGGGAACCTTGTCGAACGCCGAAGTGCTCTGGTTTCTTCTGGTAGTCCAAAGATAAGCAGGTTAGCTGGATTGGCCATACTAAGTTGCCAGGTAGTATGCGAGCTAGGTGGATATGGTGTTACAGGGATTGGGTGAGTCTGGAATAGGATGCTCTTTGGAGGATCAGTGCAGACTCGATGGGTGAAATCAAGGGATTCAGTGATTGAAAATAGTATGAAGAGTGATTGTAGTAAAAGAACATATGGGGCTATGGCCTCACAACAGCAGGATTTGGATTGAAATAAAACATAGAAAATATTTTATCATCCCTCTGGGTTAAAAGCGCTTATAAATTAGAATTAGGTTTATTGTCACAGATACTCAAGTATAGGGAATCATGAGTACAGCGAAAAGCGTACAAAATTGCCATTTCCAAAATCTTAGGTACAAAATCTTAGGTGTAAATTAGAAAAATGAAAAAATAAAGTTAAAAGATCAACATTACAGTCCTAATAAAACTAGATTTTAAAAAAAAAACCTAGGTACAAAATCTTGGGTATAAATTAGATGGATAAAAAAAAACCGTAAAAGTTCAACATTACAGTCTTTCTAAAGCATGTAGTCCACACTGGGTTCACCTGGAGCCTGGGAGTCTATGCTGGGCTTCCTCAAGCCGAGGAGTCCGCATTGGACTTAATCGAAATCTGGAGTCTGTGCTGGGCTTTCTCGAAGCCCGGAGTCTGGACTGGGCGTCTTCGAGGAGGCCGGGAGTCTGCGCTGGTTTTCCTTCAGGAGACTGGGAGTCCGCATTGGGGGTTATTGAAGCCTGGAGTTTGTGCTTCCTTGAGGCCGGATGTTCACACTGGGTTTTCTTAAGGAAGCCAGGAGTCTGCACTAGGCTTCCTCATGGCCGGGAGTCTACCCTGGACTTCCTAGAGGAGACTGGGAGTCTGCACTAGGCTTCCTCAAGGCTGGGAGTTTCTTGAGTCGGCGCTAGCTTAATTCTCCACCATTGATGCCATCCGAAGAATGGGGTAAGTAGAGAAGGAAAAAAGAAAGGAAAAAAAATACAACTTGTTTTTGTAGAAGGTCTCCTCAAGTGTCAACTTTTTTGTTTCTTTACTTATACCGTTATTCAACCCCTTTCCCCAGCTGTCCAAGTCAGGAGAAGAAATAGAAATTTGGCAACTGTAGGAAAGGATTCAATTGTTCATTTGAGTTGGAGATCCGCCGTCCTGTGTTTTAAGTACCTTTTTTCCTCTCTCCATATCTGTTTAACCCTGTAGCATTTTTTAAGTTTTTCCAGTTCTGATGACTAGTCATGAAACTAAACTATTTCTCAGTCTATCTATGCTTCCTGATCTGTTGAGTATTTTCAGCATTTTCATTTTTTAAGATTGCAGATTGCAGTTTTCTGCTTATTTACTAATCTAATCCAAAGCTAATAAAGAACTGTCACACTCAGGCCGAATGACCATTTATTGCTGTAACTTCCTGTGATACTTATTCTTTCTATTCTACCTTTCTTTTCTATTTGTTGTTTTTATCTGTACCTTTCTTTCACATATTGGTGAAAGCTGAATGACTGAGCAGACTCAGTGGGACAAATAGACTACTCTTCCTATTTCCTATTAGTTTTATGGAGTACACCACCTTAAGTATTCACTGTTTCTACCACCAGCACATCATGGTTGCAATTTGTGCAACTTGTGCCACCTACAAGGTGCACTGTAGTAGCTTACAAAGGCTGGTTGAAAACACTTCAAACCTATGACCTCAGGACATCAGATGCCACGGGGGCACCATTATTGCAAATAGAACATAGAACATAGAAGAATACAGCGCAGTACAGGCCCTTCGGCCCTCGATGTTGCGCCGATCCAAGCCCACCTAACCTACACTAGCCCACTATCCTCCATATGCCTATCCAATGCCTGCTTAAATGCCCATAATGAGGGAGAGTTCACCACTGCTACTGGCAGGGCATTCCATGAACTCACGACTCACTGAGTAAAGACACGACTCGCTGAGTAAATATGTCTCCTAGACATAAACCAACATGACTTCGAACTATGTCAGCTATCACTAGTACTGGATCAAAGTCATGCAATCCTGTGGGTGTACATACATGGCATACAAGCCAATAGATCCCTGAACGGAAAGCAAGCTCAGTATAAGTATTTAACATGGATCATTTTAAATGTTAAAGCATGTCACCTAAATACGATGGTATTAACATGACATGGGTGTTCGATAATCCTAGTGTCCATTTGTAAATTTTCTAATATTACAGATTATATTAAAAAATTCTAAATATGTTACTTTTGTTTCAATGATTATTTATGTATTCAGAAGTGTATTTCCAGGTTAGTTTCATTCTTCAATTAATCATATGTTATTGAACATAATAATTTATTGAACAGCACAGGAACAAGCTGTTTAGGCCCCCAAGTCAATCCCGACCACGATGCCATTCTAAATTGATCCCATCTGCTTGCACATCCCTCTATTCCTTAACTGTTCATGTGTCTGTCTAAATTCCTCTTAAAAAGGACAAGACCAACCCAATCCTGATTCTTGAAGTTAAAAATCACACAACACCAGGTTATAGTCCAATTAGTTTATTTGAAGGCACTAGCTTTTGAAGCGCTGCTTCTTCATCAGGTGGTTGTGGAATAGAATTAGACAACGCAGAATTTATAGCAACAAGATTGCAGTGTCATGGAATGTAATATTAAACAAATTTAGCTTGAGTTTTTCATCTTTTAACATGATCATGTTAGTTTTGGTTCCTTTATAACATTTTTAAAGTTACGTTCTCAAGATAGCCTTAATAAGAGGTGCCATCTCAGCTCAGATAGTGCATTGAAGGTGTGAAGGTAAAGTCTGTCTGTGTCCCAATGTTAGGTCGAACTGATTCATTTTCTAAAGTGGGATTTACAGAATTTTACGTGGATGTATGCAGGTTTTGAGCAAAATAAGATGTAATTCTACAAATTCTCCCTACAAACGTGTGTGTGTGTGTGTGTCTGTCTGTCTGTCTGTGTGCAGGCGACACCAAGTGAGTGTGTGTATGCGGGTGTGTGTGTGTGTGGAGGTGTGAGAGTGTGACTGTAATGGGGTATAAGTCTATGAGAGGGTGTGTGTTGGGGTCTGAGTGTGGGGGATGTATGTGTGAGTGTATGAGAGAGGATCTGCATGGGTTTGTAGGAGTGTGTGTACGTGAATGAGAGTGTATAGTGCAGTGGGTCATCTGTAGTGCGACATGAACCCAAGGTCCCGGTTGAGGCCGTCTCCATGCGTACCGTTCGAACTTGGCTATCAGCCTCTACTCAGCCATTTTGTGTTGTTGCCTGTTCCGAAGTCCGCCTTGGAGAATGGTCACCTGAAGGTTCAAGGCCGAATTGGTGGAAAGGCAGGATTTCCAACCATTCTTCTAATGAAAGATCACTGATTAGCTTTGCTTCTCTCTTCACAAATGCTGCCAGGCGTCTGAATATTTTCAAATTTTTAAAATTTTTATTTTAAATTTCCAGCATTGGTGGTATTTAATTTCATCCTTTTCTGAACAGCTGGTTTAATTGCAATTCATAAACATTTCAAGAAATTACCTTCAAAACATTCATATTTTAATGCTGAGGATATTTGCTTAAATTAAAAACCTAAGAGCAAAGTTCTGTAAAGTTAGTGTACAATCAAAACTTTTAAGAGGGCTTCCAGGATTTACCATGCAAAACAAATAATTCACCCCACTGTTCTTACATAAAATCACTTTTTACTGTTATAATTGCAAAGAATAGGACAAAAATATATCTTTGCATCTTGAGAAATGACATGAGCAACATGCATAGATAACAAGGTCTATCTTAAGTTTTAGGGTTAGAACTCCAGGCAAATGTTTTAATGTGTCCTTTATGGGCAATACTGGCAAGACAATATTTATTGTCCATCTTAGTGTCTCAGGTTGATGCTGGTTGGTTTTCTCCTTATTTTTAAATAAGTGTTTTATTGATTTCTCGATTTGCCGCCTTTCGTATACAGTTAGGGTCCCTAGACAAATCATTCAGGATCTGTTGCTTTCATAGGTCCAAAGTTTTTTGGGTTTTTTTACTTGATTGGTATCCCATCTCAAGTTCTTATTTATTCCAGTTTTATGTTAGCTGCTCTGCAACTCACTGGAATGTGTTAAAGGAAGTAAAATATCATCAATGAAATACATAGGGCAAAGCTTTCAATAAATCACCCACCTCTTACAAATCATGAGACATGATGAGAGGGGCGATGGTGGCAAAGTTTTAATTTGGTATTGTTATTGTGATGTATCAAAATACTGTGAAAAGTATTGTTTGTATGCTAACCAGACAAATAAATCTTTAGCAAGTGCATCAGAGTAATAGAACAGGATGCAGAATGTCGTGTTACAGCGACAGAGAAAGTGCAGAGAAAGATCAATTCCAGTATATGAGACATTGGTTCATAAGTTTGATAATAGTGGGGAGGAAATGTTCTGGAATCTGTTGGTACATGTTTCCAAACTTTTGTATCTTTTGCCCAATGGAAGAAAGTGGAAAGGAGTATAATTGTGATGGAGGAGTTCTTGATTATATTGACTGCTTTCTTGAGGCAGTGGGAAGTGTAGATGGAGTCAGTGAGAGGAAGGCTGGTTTTCATGATGAACTGGGCTGCGTCACAAGTCTCTGTAATTGCTTGTGGTCTTGGGTGGAGCAGTTGCCATTTTGAGCTATGATGCATCTGGAGAGGACGCTTTCTGTGGTGCATCTATAAAAATTGGTAAGGGTCATTGTGGACATGCCAAATTTCCTTAGCCATCAGAGGAAGTAGAGGCGTTGATGTACTTTTCTTGACTTCATTGATATGGATGGACCAGGATAGATTGTTGGTGATATTTACTCCCAAGAATCTGAATTTCTCAATCAGCTGCACTTCAGCACCATTGATATAGACAGGGGTGTCCTCCACTCTGCTTCCTAATGTCAATGACCACTTTTACGTTTTGCTGACATTGAGGGGGAGACTGTTTTCTTTCACAATGCCTCTTTCCTGTACTTTGTGTGCCATTACTAATCTCTTGAAGCATTTCATAATGATGGAAATCAGAGGCACTGGGTGGTACTTATTAAGGCACATTCGCTGATTTTTCTTTGGCACTGGGATGATAGTGGCCTTTTTGAAGCAGGTGGGAACCTCACATCATAAGGGGAGCTTAAAGATGTCTGCAAGTACTTCTGCCAGTTGATCCACGCAGGATGTGAGTGCACAGCATGGCAGTGACTGTAGGTACAGGTGCACCCAAGGCTGTCGGGGCAGGTGAAATCATTTCACTCACTGTCTGTTCAAACTGACCATTGAATGCATAGAGTTCATCAGGGAGGGATACATTGTTATCAGCAATTCTACTCGACTTCACTTTGTAGCCCATTATATCGTGTCAGATGTGTGTTCATGTGGTGAGACTGGGACTCTAGCTTAGGCTGGTATTGTCTCTTGGTGTCCCTGATGTCTTTGCAAAGACCATACTTAGATTTCCTGCGTAAATCAAGGGTCACTGACGTGAACATCTTTGACCTGGACTTCTGTAGGGAGTGGATCTTTCGGTTCATCCATGTTTTTAGGTTGGGAATCATTTAGATTAACTTCTTTGGAATGCAATCCTCTACACACTTACTCCTGAAGTCTGTGACAGTAGTGGCATACTCATTTAGGTTGGCTGCTTAGTTCTTGAATATGGACCAGTCCAGTGACTCCAAGTGGTGACGTAGGAGCTTGTCTGTTACTTCATACCAATATTGTACGATTTTCTTACCGGATCATCATGTTTCAGTTTCTGCTTGTAATTCGGGAGAAGGGGCACAGCCTTATGGTCTGCTTTACCAAAATGCAGATGGGAAATACATTAGATTAGATTAGATTACATTAGATTAGAAATGGAGCGGTAGACTTCTTTAATGGTTATGTAGCAATGGTCCAGGATGTTTGGACGTCTGGTAGGACAGGAGATGATACACTGGATATTCACACTGGGGAGATAATTTATATTTGTTTCTTCTCCCTCCCTCCTTTTCTTTTTGCAGGACTTAGACAATCTTAAATGACATTCATTTCATCATGCGGTAATAATACTGGGCTAATAATCCAGACTCCCAGTTTTATCTTCTGAAGACGGGTTTAAATCTCACCATGAGTAAATGGTGAATTTTGAATTCAGTAAAAATCTGGAATAAAAAGCTAGTCTAATGTCACCACTGTAAGTTATCATAAAAGTTGGTTCACTAATGTTCTTTAGAAAACAAATCTGCCATCCTTACTTGATCCGACCTCTATATGACTTCAGATCCACAGCAATTTGGATGAATGCTAGTTTAGCCAGCAACATATCCCATAAGAATTCCCATAAAGTGATAATGCCTTACACATCTCAACCAATTTCCCCGTCATTAATTTCCGTTTCTGCTGAAGTTGAAACTCCTGAGTATAAACATTGTGTTCAGAAAATGTTACTGACTGTGGCACTCAGTATCATTTTTATCATGATTTGGACTAAGATAGCGTAAAATAGAAAACTGGCTGGCTTATAACTAAGCCGAGGAAGACAGGAGAGTTCCCATCTTGTGGGTTTAAAGGAAGTCCAAGTTCTATTCATTTGTTCTTTAGCAGCTGAATATATTGGGCATTATGTGATGAAATTTCTGACGACTTATAAGCTGTCATTCTCTCTGATTCATTTTGAGAAGTGGTATGTATGGCTGCTGCAGGAAATAAATTTGATTAGTGCTGGATTGTGGGCTTAACGCTTATTGTTATAATGGAAACAATCCAATTCGGTATCTTTACCTTGACCCAGTAGTTCTGAAATGTATTGATATTTTCACATTAATGAGCCAAGAGAGAGAATGCAAATAGCTGTGAGAACGGTTATTAAAATGCACTGTATACAGAACATTGACCGAAGTGTGTTGGGAACTGAGTGAACTATGAATGTCATCTCAGCTCTGTTGTTGAATAAATTATGCAAAGTAGAGAACTATGAATAACAACAAATTTATTTAGTATTCTATCTGACTGCATGAGTGGTTTATTAATTACTTTGCCAATTTTATGAAAAACTATAACCAATGGGAAAAATGGGAAAAATATTTTATGGCTGGCATCAGATTCTCAAGATATATAAATTGAAGTAGTTTATTAGAAGATAAATGATAGATTATGAAGATCAATTCTCCCTGATCAAGATAGTTGGTGTTGTGTAATCTGGCAGATTGTGATGTAGTGTATGCAAGTTGCATTAAAAAGAATATTATTCATAGCATTGTCAAATACACTGGATATTCACACTGGGGAGATAATTTATATTTGTTTCTTCTCCCTCCCTCCTTTTCTTTTTGCAGGACTTAGAAAATCTTAAAGCTATGAAAATCACTGAAATTATACTGATCTCAGTATCTTAATTCTGCTGTGCATTGAAAAACAAATGAAAAGTATCTTCATTTTTCCTCAGCTTTCAGTCCGTCGCTATAGACAGTGTGTGCTGTAAATAACTACATTTTCATGCCACCATGAATTTGACAGCATATACAGAATAGGAAATCCATTTTTTAAAGAACAGATTACTGTAGTAAGTATTAATCTACCATTTAATCACTTCTCTACTTTTAAAGTGCTGGTTTTGGTCGTCACTGTGCTACATTAGACATTATAGAAGTCAGCTAATGAACAGAAACTGCTAGTTGGAGCTGTGATTTACAGTTGATATCAGTGTGCTTTTAATTATCATTTGAATTTTATGACTGCTTTTTATTGGGTGAATCGTGTATGAAATCAGTTGAGATTTGCACAGACCAATTAACACCACTTTCCTAACCACAGCCTCAGCAGGAGACCTGTGAGTACCACATCAGAATGACCCCTTGTAAAGCGCAATGACAGGCTGCACAAAAAAAAAGGAAAACCGGGCGTCCCAAATGAAAACGAAAGTGGATGTCAATTAATGAATCAGTGATGATGGCTCCTCAGTCAGGCAGGCTAAGCTTGAAGCATCTCATATACATTTTTACTCGTCATCCTGGTGGTCGTTTGCACCATCCCCCAGGAATTGTTTGGCAACAGTGCCCCAAGCTTCTCTATGCTTCATTTGGCTGTGCTCCACATCATCCGTTTAATCATGATTACTATCGTCAGCTATGTTTCATTGGGCAGATGCAGCTAGGTTATAGAGTAATGAAATGATAGGTCCAAAACTCAAGCCTGTGTTGATCTTTAATGTGATCCAAAAGTCTGTTTTGTATTGGATTATGACATTGTGGAGCTGTAGGCTATGTAAAAAGACATATTCAGCGATGCTGACTTTTGTTTAAAAGGAGTAAGACAGGAAATTGTTTTGATTTATGAACTTGATGTTTTCTAAGCCAACTTAACTAGTGAAATGATGATTTATTGGGAGTCAAGTAATTCTTACATCTGAGATTTACAATAAATATATAAAGGATATCCCCTAGGTACTAATTTCAATACAAAATATAATTACTGATAGTCCTGACCTCATAACCCATATGTGACTGAATTGTGAGTGGATTGTGAAACTGAGGTCAAACTTGCACATTCACTGGGCTCCAGGGGATCTTACTTTGTCCTGACCATCCTAAGGTTACTGTATAAATGTATTTGAAAAAAACCTATTGTATCTCGATTTAATTTTTTTTCTATTCACCCAGTAAACTAAAAGATTAAGTAGTAGTGTTTTGGGAGCTGCCCTGGATTTACTTATAAATGTAAGGTCTCGGGACAATCTGAATTCTGCTTGGTCACTTCCGCTATAGGCTAAGCAGAATTGGGAACTTGTGTGGAGAATTTCAGCTTTGTTTAAATGTTTCTCTCCGTTACTTCTAGACATGTAGAGTGGAACAAAACTTGAATGATATTTTAGTTTGCTGAACTACATAGGGAAGGATTATTCCCTGCGGTTGGTGAGTCAATGAGAAGGGATAATCAGTTTCCAGTTATTACCGAGAAAATGATAGGCCAAATAGCCTCCTTCTGTACTGAAATTTTGTATCTTCTGTGTATTGGCATTTAGTATTTTGCTGGTATTCCTGTAGTTATCTTTTTTATCTGGAAATTCTTACATTACAGTTCTCAACAAAATGTTGAATTATGCACAATAAGAGATGCCTGATAATACACAAATTATCGATACATATCAATGACAAGTGGTTAATGTAGCAGTTTCTGACACTACAATATATGTGAAAGAAACACCTTAAGAAGGTGATAGATAAACTGATTCACCATGCTGTTGATCTACTGAAGTTCTGTTCTGTAGGCAATTTCATTGTACATTCCCCAGGCACTGTCGTTTATTACTTAAATTATTTGGTGAAGATGTCAGCACATCCCAGACCATGAAACAGAGTGTACCCCTTAGTTGTGTGACGAGAGTCATTATTCACTTGTGGCTACTGTCAGCTCTAGAGTGTGCAGTCTTACCATTTGAGAGCTTCTTTTTGGAAAGGTTATACAATCTGGAATAGAGAACTTCTTACTGGTTCTTATAAGATATCATCAGTTCACATATTTATTTTGATTCTGCTGCTTCCTTTTCATTTTAAAAAAAAATTCTAAAGCAGTTTCTTCTTGCTTTCTCTTAGATAGATAATACAAGCTGTGATTTTAAAAGCAGTTAAAAATCACTCAACACCAGATTATAGTCCAACAGGTTTATTTAGAAGTACTAGCTTTCACAGTGCTGCCTCACAATACTGGACAACCTTTGAGAGTTGGAAGGTGAGTTATTCAGTACAGAATACCTAAACTACTGACCTGCTGTTATAGTCACAGAATTTATATCCTTGTTCTAGTTAATGTTCTTGTGCTCTATCTCTTAATTTATTTATTATGCCTGTTATTTTAGGTCATTCACCACCTTTCACATGACATGTACAATCCTTCAAACTAGGGGGCAAGCATCTTATTAGATTCCCTACAGTGTGGAAACAGGCCCCTCGGCCCAACAAGTCCACACCGACTCACCAAAGAGTAGCCCACCCTGACCCATTTCTCTCTGAATAATGCACCTAACACTGTGGGCAATTTAGCATATCCAATTCACCTGACCTGCCCATCTTTGGACTGTGGGAGGAAACCCACACAGACATGAGGAGAATGTGCAGACTCCACACAGTCACCTGAGGCTGGAATCAAACCCGGGTTCCCTGACGCTGTGAGGCAACAGTGCTAATCACTGAGCCACCCTGCCACCCCAGTTTGTAATCTCCATGCCTCCATTTCTTATTTTGTTCAAATAGCCACTGCAAACTACTTACAGGCCAGTCCTTCTCTTCTACCTCTGTCATTAGGGAACACTATACAAGTCCAGTATTTCTGTTGTAGCTCTTCATTCACACCCTGTCAGACTTCACCACTCATGGCTCAACTGAGATCATTTAGAAAATTGTATGAATGAAATGCAGTCTTATTTCGTAAATCAATACATCAGTGCACCATTGTAAGATTTTACCAACTATTTTAAAAGTTGCCCACATTACCTATGAAATAATGTTACCAATTAATTTTCACAGTCAATTCCCTTTTTAGGCTTTAGTCAAACAACAGAATCAGTCCTCTTCCTTGCCCTCTCTTGCTTTCTTTGTTTCATTTTTCTTTGTGCTCAATCTTCCTCTTTTCATCTTGTTTTTCCTTGGCTTGTATGATTTAAATAATTTACAAGGTGAGTTTTAAAAGAATGTTTAAATATAATGTGAAGAAATTTGAACATAATGGTATTTTATGTTGCATTTTTCAAATAAGACTTTTCTAAAGCTGTGTCCATACCACAGTAATTGTTTGTGGCAGCTGACTGTTATTTTCCTTAATGCCCATCTGCCTGACAGTATTGAATGAAATTAGCAACAAAATTACACATGGCTAGATGTAAGAATTGGCAAAAATGCACAACTGGTAAATTAGAAGGATCAGCATTTTTGTATAGTTTGATGGGGTATGTCTGTTAGTCTGTCAGTTTCGCCAATAAAATTGCCTTGTCACTGCATTTCACAACTAGAATCATAGTGCAGGCCTTATAGGCTGACTACATTTAACCTTTGGACTTGTGACAATGTCACCATCGTAAATGTTAAGCTTGCTGTTGCATTCATTAATTTTCTACCTAGACGTTAGAGTAGTTGATAGAAAATGTAGTGCTTCTTAAAATCTGTCTTATTATTTATATTGATTTGATACCAACTGTATGCATGCATTTTTTAAAAGGTTAGATGTGACTTCCCTATCAAAACAGTCCTAACGCTGGGGTTAATATTGATACTAATTTCAGTTGCACAGACCAGGTTCGCATGAACACTTTAGAAAATTTTGGCACACGCCTTTCAGGATTCATGCTTAAAGCTTGGTATGTGTTTTTCCCCCGTTATCCTCCCCCACTGCTCTGAGCTACTGAGACTTCCTTCTGTTTCAGCTCTGGGCATGGAAATGCTTCTAGAGAGATGAATTGCTATAATGGAAATAGTGAGTGACGATTCACCAGCCATTCTCTATATAATTATCTACAGGCATGCCCACTTCATCCTGTGTATGTCATCCTCATCATTACACTGACTGCATTAAAGGTATTACTTCATGTCTTTAAGCAGACTTGTTAAATTCCTCAATATTCAAGTATTAAAAATTAAGAAATAGTTTAACAGAAACTAAGCTGTGAAGAGTGTAAAATATAGTAAAGGGAGAGTGAAGAGGAAATAAACTAGTCCAAACATTTTTTTAACAAGTGTTCCTGATATTTTCCAGATAGATTTGAATATAACAGCATTTAACACTCCCATTAAAGAATTATAGAAATCACAGATTCTTAGCCAATGTTCTTGTGCTCTATCTCTTAATTTATTTATTATGCCTGTTATTTTAGGTCATTCACCACCTTTCACATGACATGTACAATCCTTCAAACTAGGGGGCAAGCATCTTATTAGAATCCCTACAGTGTGGAAACAGGCCCCTCGGCCCAACAAGTCCACACCGACTCACCAAAGAATAGCCCACCCTAACCCATTTCCCTCTGACTAATGCACCTAACACTGTGGGCAATTTAGCATATCCAATTCACCTGACCTGCCCATCTTTGGACTGTGGGAGGAAACCCACACAGACATGAGGAGAATGTGCAGACTCCACACAGTCACCTGAGGCTGGAATCAAACCCGGGTTCCCTGACGCTGTGAGGCAACAGTGTTAATCACTGAGCCACCCTGCCACCCCAGTTTGTAATCTCCATGCCTCCATTTCTTATTTTGTTCAAATAGCCACTGCAAACTACTTACAGGCCAGTTCTTCTCTTCTACCTCTGTCATTAGGGAACACTATACAAGTCCAGTATTTCTGTTGTAGCTTTTCATTCACACCCTGTCAGACTTCACCACTCATGGCTCAACTGAGATCATTTAGAAAATTGTATGAATGAAATGCAGTCTTATTTCGTAAATCAATACATCTTAGCCAAGAATATTACTTCTGAGACTTAACATATTCTATTCATGCCTTTGTAAACAATTAGTCTGCTCTTGACAAGCAAGAGTGTGTGTGTGAGATCATTATGATTTTAATACCT
Organism: Chiloscyllium plagiosum; assembly: GCF_037043375.1. Classification (NCBI taxonomy): domain Eukaryota; kingdom Metazoa; phylum Chordata; class Chondrichthyes; order Orectolobiformes; family Hemiscylliidae; genus Chiloscyllium; species Chiloscyllium plagiosum. Next base: position 38,806,393 of record NW_028270183.1, read on the forward strand.
GTACAATTGAGCATGTCATTGTTAGATAAAGGGGAGAAGTATTCCAAAAAGAGTCAAGATTAGAGTGGTGCTGGAAATGCACAGCAGGTCAGGCAGCATCTGAGGAGCAAGAAAATCAACGTTTTGGATAGGAGCTCTTCACCAGATATTCTTTTTCCTTTAATATACTTAAAGAATCACCCTCCTGATTTCCTTTTTCAGTAAACTTCGGTATCCCCTACATACCTCCAGGGATTCCCTTGATCCCAGCTGCCTAAACCTGAGCCATGCCTCCTTTTTTCTGGTCAAAGCCTCAAGATCTCTTGTCATCCAGGGTTCCCTACTCCTACCAACCTTGTCCTTCACCTTCACAGGAACACATAGGCCTTGAACTCTAATTATCATATTTTAAAAGGCCTCCCATCTGTTGGATCTCCCTTTGTCTGCAAACAAACTACTCCAATCAATCTCTGCAAGCTCCTGTCAAAAATTCCACCAAAATTCGCCTTGCCCCAGTTTAGAACTTGAGCCTGTAGACCAGTTTTGTCGCTCTCCATAACTATTTTAAAATTAATAGAGCTATAGTCACTGGTCCCAAAGTACTCCCGCACTGTCACCTCAGTCACCTATCCTGCCCTATTTCCCAAGAATAGGTCGAGTTTGCCCCCTACTGAATAGAACCCTCTATATACTGCTTAAGGAAACTTTCCTGAACATAACAAATTCCACCCCATCTAAGTCCTTAACGCAATGACAGTCTCAGTCTATGTTAGGAAAATCAAAATCCCCTACTTTGACAAGCCTATTGCTCCTGCAAGTCTCCCCAATCTCCCTACATATCTGTTCATGTAATTCCCATTGACAATTTGGAGGCCTCTAGTACAACCCCAATAACATCACCGTCCCCATCTTATTTCTTAGGTCCACCCATAAAGCCTCACTTGATGATCCCTCAGTTATTTAATCTCTGACCAATGATGTGCTACTCCCCTTAATCAAAAATGTAACACCCCCCTTCTCTTTTTGCTCCACCTCTGCCCCATCTAAAGCACTTGAACTCTGACATATTACGCTGCCAATACATTCATATTGCTGTTTCCTCCAGACTGTACCACTTTCAAAGTTTAATGGTGTAGAATGTTTTGTACTACTAAAAACAAAAATTATGACAGGGTTGTAACACATTGACTTAGAAAGTGCTGATTTACTATATGCTGGGTTACATTTCTTCACCTCTTCCATGTGCCCTTGTGTTAAAACACTGCTTAAAACCATGAGATACATTCTAAATCAAACAACATTTGTTATTGATATTCTAACAATATGGATTGTGTGCAACACTTTGGTTCACCCTGGCCATGGGCGTGGCTCCACAAATCATTTATAGCAACAACCCTTTGCAAGCTTGTTCCTGGAGCAAATATAACAACAAACTTTACAATATGCAAATAGAGTTATATCCTGCTAAGCAACATTAGATGAATATGCATTGGTGTTTCTACTTATGGCACTGTCATATTATGAGAACTGCCATAAAAACATGAAGAGATTGCAATATCATGATTTCTCTCCTTTATTGTACTCAACCAGCATTATATATCAATGGCAATGTCTGTGTTTTCTATACATGCCAATCATCATACTCCAGTGAATACTATTACAGAGAAACTTTAAATAGACCCTCTCTTTCCCAACAATTTTCCAATCCCTTCTCCCTAAGACATTGATTTTTTTGCAGGTGATATCTCATATGGTACTTTGCCTTATTGTTCACATACTCCTTGATGATTAATGTTGGAGAATATTTGATCATTTGGCTGTCATTTCCTAAAGTTGACCTCAAGCACAGCACTGGCTGTTTTTCCTCTTTACTGACCAAGGCCTATAATAACACCTCAACAATCTCTTTTGTAAAAAAAATTGCCATTGTGCAGAGGTTGAATTTGGGACTCCTTATCTGTATGGTTCAACCCATTGAACAAAAGCCAGTAGCATGTTGACAGTCTAACCATTCTGCACATCCTTTACATAGGAACAAAAACAGAAGTTGCTGGAAAAGCTCAGCAGGTCTGGCAACATCTGTGAAGAGAAATCAAAGTTAACGTTTTGGGTCTGGTGACCCTTCCTCAAACTGGTTCAAATGTGTTACAGTCTTTTCTCTAATGATTCTTGGATTTGGATTGCATTAGAAACTAAGCAGACAGTTTTTTTTTATTACTCAGTGCTGCTCTTTTAACTTGTAGGGAGTAGCACATTCCTTTTATGCAAGCTGAAGTTGATGCTTTATTCTACAGTGCTTACGTGAAACTTGATGTATTCTTGCACATTCAATATTTCATGGAATTTATTATAATAGCACAATGTTCTCTCTTTTATATAAATGTTTACATAAAATACAGCCTTTCATCACATACAAACTCAAATCTGTCTAAAATGTAATTTGATGTTGTGTTCTAGCACAGCCATTTAATCAAACACAATGATATATTTGTAGACATACTGTGCATTCTGTTCTGTTGTTTGTTTAACTACTACTTCACAATCACGAGATATTGCCTGAGTCTTGAAACCCCACATCTCGAGACAAAATATTTCAATTTATAATTCAGCACACTGAAATTAATGTAATACATTGTAGAATTACTTATGCCATTCTGTCCAAGAACACTAGCTGCATCTGTAGTAAATCAGCCATTTGTTCCAGCCACATTCTACAAACCTCTCAGCCTGTACTTTCTATGGTATTTTATATATGTGGCAATAGTCCTGGCTCATTGTGCAAGAATTTGTCAACTTTGGCAAGATCTTCATAGTAATTATTGCTGAACTTAATATATGGGATAGTTATTTCAGTTCAACTAATAATTTCAGTGCTTCATTTGTTCAGCAAAAACTGAATTTGCAGGTTTGAGAACTTGATCATGGACTTACTATCATCCTGTTTAGCAGTTCAGTGATTATTCCATATGAATCTGACACATTGTCCAATGAACAACATTTTCAGAGCTCTGCTACATTAAGGAAAGAGTGTCTCTCATAAACTTGGCATTTGTGGCATATCATGTGCCTCAGTGTGCAGAAGTGAATTTTCAGACAGAAGAATCCCTGGCAACTTTTATAAATACAGTACCATTCAGGATATGCTTCAGGTTCCCACAAATAGCTGCATGACTGGTTTTGGGCATTTCAGTGGCCTGCTTGTAGTAATAATGTTCATGTCTATAAAACTGACATCAGACCTTTTATTCTTGAGGGTGCAGTTAAATTTAAGTACTCTTATTTGAAGTTGTGGTGTATAAAATAGCTGATTAAATTGAAATGAAGAACACAAGGTAAACTATAGTAAAATTTCAAGAGCTTGCATTAATTACCCTGATACACAGGATTTGTAGTTGGATTTTGTTTGAAAGCTAAACATTTAGAAAGAGATTTGATTTGAACCAAGAAAAAATCTTCCATTTGAAATGTCAGTTCTGACCTGCCAGGTGTTCAAGCATTTACTGTTTTTAGCTGCAGAAGCAGCACTAAGTCAGTTAGGTTTCTGACTTCTTAAAGTACATCTAGGCAGGTACAATACAAGCATAAGTTGACAATATGCTGTCTGTTATGTTAGTGCTCCATCTAATGCCAAAATCATGTTTTGCAAAAGGTTTCACCTTGCACTCATTACTTCCTACAAGGATTTTGATGAAGAACTGTTCTTCATTAATTCTGTGTATGGCAGTTTAGAGCACGTGTTGAGATGCAGAATATTTCTCTCTCTCTAGGTGTGTTTCCTGTCATTGTGACACATTGAACATCATTTTTGTAATCGGGAATGAATTAGAAAATGTCTGAGTGAATTAGGGTACTTTTGTCTAAGGATTTGACAAGGCATTAGAACTTTATAAAATAAAATATCATGTATAATGAATGTACCTCCCAACTATTCATCGGTAGAATTTCTATTTTATGCTTTATTATTCATTATTGCCCCTGAATTTTCAAGGGACTTTCTAAGGCTGTTGATTTGGGCTTAATAGATAGTGAAGACAGAATTTGGAAGAGCTGCGAGTGATTGTGGCCCTATGCCCTGTCTGACTGTGACTGTGGATGTAGTGCCAAGACTAGGTCCCGGGAATTTTAGGGGTCTCAGCTTATGTTTTGTCATGGGCAAACCCAGTGACCTGCCAACATTGAATAGTGTACAGTGTTCATATGTAAGTTGTACGACAGATTTCATCTGGCTTTTACCACTTGACTTGCGACTAGCTTATGTGTGAATAATTAATGGCAATTAATGTTTAATTACAGTAATTAGACAAGTCACAGAAAATTAAGCTGCAGCTGGGAGTGATGTAGTTTGTGGCATGGAGGAAGGCTGCTGTATACTAACTATGTTGAACATTTCTGCCAGCATGGCATAGCTCCCATATACTTTCTCCACACGTTTTCTAATTGCAGCTGAATTACACCCCCATGTTTAAAACACTCCACTAAGATAGGCAGCTAAAACATCATGTCAAGCATGTAATGCTCCTGCTGTTAAGATGTGGGCATAATTAAATTCACAAAGAAGGTTTTCTTTACACACACAAAAAGTCCCACCCCAAATTGGTATCTGTACAATTAATTGACCAAAGCAATTATGTGACATATTTTACATCATTATTCTTCAGTGAAATGCAATATTTCATGCAGTGATTTTGATAGTTGTAGATTTGCGTGGGTGAATATTCCCAGAGCATAGCGCATTTTCTTGGTGTGAATGTATTTGCAAAATTGACAATAGTGGCAAATTAAGTTCCTTAATAACCTTTCCCACAGAGGGTAATGAGCTATATCGCTAAGCCAAGAGCTTTTCGTTTAAATTCAAATGTAATGAAAGGCTTCAAACACCATTAAAAAGGCAGATGCATATCAAAAATCAGTTTTTAGAAATACAGAAGGTACCTTCTAGGTTACGTTTAAATTAATTTCATTTCAGCCTTAAACCAAACCCTCAGATAATCATTTATGGTGATTGAAGTGTGTGATTCTTGATTAATTTCAAACTGCTTGTCTGAATGGGCCTAATGATATTCATTTGGTTGTGTCTCTGTAATTGGGTTGAGGACCCTATGCTAGCTAGTACTGTTATACAAGATGCATTTTGATGCTGATACGTTTTGTCAAGTGTTAGTGACTGTAAATGTAAAATGGAATGTATGCCCAGTGATACTTTTGCCTGTTCATCTTCATCACTCAAAGATGGATTTGATGCATTCAGTCCTAATAACTAACCTTATATTTTAAGATCTTGCCAACTTCAAACCCACTTCCCTTAAGTGTTAATTTATTTTAACAAAATCGTAAAAGTTCATTCATTTTACCTGGGTCCAATCCAAAACTAAAGCCTTTCTGGAATTTACTTTAATTTTCCTTAGCATTCAAGCTCCTTCTCAAGGACTTTAAAGAAAACTGAAAGATTGCTTCGTCTAAAGACCTTGAACTGTAGACTCTTAGGATCCTTGTCCTGGCTTTGGACATACGTAGACTTCATATCCCCTTAAGTCTGCTCCCACAGTATCTGCAAAGTTCTTTCTAGGCTGACTATTAAAACTGACTGCTTTCTGCCAGAAGGCTCTGTGAGGAAATTAATATCGAGTACAACATCTTCAAATTGTGAACCAACTTCTATTTCTTCCCATTCGTTTAGCTTTAGTTGTTACATTCTCTGGTACCATGTCCTGTCTCCTGTCCCCGCACCGCAGTGGGACTGTCTGTTTTTGGAAGTCTGGCAGTTAGACACACCATTGTTCTGCCATTCTCAAATTCCAACCATTTAATCTGAACTATCAATATCCTTTCTCCCCATTCTACACCCCAACAACCCCACAAACTATAGCCTAAATGCTGCCCTCTCCTCCACACTTCACTTCAGCTCTGATGTAGGGTCATCTAGATTCAAAAGTTAGCTCAAAACATTTCTCCACCCATTGTGATCTCCAGAATCTGTTGTTTTCAGTACAGATTCCAATATCTGCAGTAATTTGCTCCCATATTCTATACTTTAAATTTCTTCCACTAGCTGCAAACTAGCGCAAATATTCCAGTTGTTCTTCCCACATAAAATCCAAACTGAACTGTCTGCTTCTGCCAGGAAACAGAAAGATCGCACAAAACCCAAGACCTCAATCAATATCTCTGCAGCAACATGGCATGTTTAGGTTTGGTTCAAATCAATGTAGACAAATTCTTTTACTTTTACATATAGCTCTTTGATTATGCATCCCACATGAATAATTCATAGCAATAATAGAATTTTACAATCTCTAACTAACTCCCTGACTTCATTACAAGCGTTAGAGATGGATCATTCATTTGTTGCAGTTTTACCAACAACTCTGAATTTGTAAGATAAACACAGATTATCTTTTAAATATAATCCACCCAAGTTTATCTAAGCTGCATTTACATAAAAATGTCTTTCACTAGTTTTTCAACCTGATGTCCCCATTGTCTACAGTTGAAGCTTTTATTTCTAAATCTAAAAATTATAATCTAAAGCATGTTAAATTAAATTTTCCTATGCCCTGACCTATCTCCCTATAAGATCACTTTTCTGATAGGAAACAAAAAATGCTGGAAATCACAATTGATCAAGCAGCATATCTGGACAGACAGCAGTCTAGATCACTCTTCATCAGAGCTGCCAGCTCCACACATGCTGCCTGACACGCTGTGATTTCCAGCATTTTGTTTGTTTTCAGTCCAAATTCTAGCATCTACAATAATTTACTCCTATGCTTTTCTGATAGCTTCATTCGAGGTTGTAAATTTAATCTTTTAATTGATCACTTTGATCTTTTGACCTCTAAGATTGACTTTTTGCTCATCTCTTGTTGTTGAATTTCTCCCTTGATAGTTTTTGACCAAAACTGGACACAGTAACAAGTCTGATTGTCCTTAGCAATGTGATACCTGTCCTCAGGAGTTCAAGATCCTCATCACTTTGTTGATTGCTGATTAGCATTTGGCTATATTTTATGTCAAGTCAACTAAGGTTCTTTTCCCCTTCACCCTCAGCTATTTTAGCATCATTCTTGGAATATTTTGTCCAAATGCTCTCAAGATGTAATAGAAGCAGACTGCTCAGCAAGAGATATAAGCCTTCAGTTGAAACAGATGATATTGAAATGAACCTCTCAGTGACACAACCTTTTCACCTTCCAAGCAGAACACTGATCCCCAACCATCACAGCACTGGACCATCCCTGATCCCACAAAACACAAGACCAAACAAGCTGGAATTTGAAAGTCAGCTCTAGGTTGTACCCATGCAATGGTCTCAGCATGGATGATAGGCTGGCTATGCATATCTCCTGCAAGCACTACACACTTTGAATTTTCAATAACTTCCAGAAATTGGATAAGGGAATGTGCATTCTCATGACATGTCTATATGAATATCTACAGAATGACGGTATTCCATCACATATTGATTTCATGAAATATGTGAATGAGCATTCATCTGTAGAATAGTTTGAGAAACTTGTGACCATACATATTTGAAAAACTAATTATAAAAAAAAATTACAATTAATATTGCTAAATAGAAAAAAAATCCCTCATATTCAATAAGGAGAGAACCAAAGCTACCATTTTCTGCACTTATCAAATCCTCTACATAGTTATCACTGATTCTAACCTCTGCTGGCTGTTCATTGTGGTTGACTTAGTTTGCATGGCACATCCCGAATCAGTCCAACCCAGAGCTGACTTTCAAATTCCATATTCTACCTGTTATCAGGACCATTCACTTCCTTTTGAATATTGCTGACGTCAACCCTTATCTTCACCACCACTGAAACAGCTGTAAAATTCTCTTTTTTTAAGGAAGCATTATTTAAATTTTATGATGTTTCCTTGGAGGAGGAGAAGGAACTGTTAAAAATGTTCGCCAAAATGGGAGTCTGGAAGAAACATTTGACTGGTCTGTGGTTTGGTGGAACTTGGGTCATGAAGCTGCACATAAGTTAGTTCCATTCAAAATATATTGCCTGACTTCAGATAAATGTAAAGGTACTACATATTCAGATGAATAGACAGGCCAAATATATTCACAGAGACTTAGAAGGAATACTGATTGTGACAGTTTTGGTAAATATTTCTCTCAAAGCCACCGATGAAACAGATTTGACAGTGTATGCTTTTATTATCAAATATTTAAAACACCATATATTGGAACACATCAAAATTATAGTTTTCAAAGCAGTTCCACCATCTGTGTTATTACAAATTGAACTATTTTCATATGTTATTCAAGTCTGATTATAGATGTGTAATTAACAAAAAAATGAACCATTTAACTAACAAAACTCAGATACAGGAAATTTTACTTGGACTTGCAAAGCCTGGTTTTCATAAGTTTTGTCAGAATCTTATTGGCATAAATTGAACACATGATAGTGTTTTAAAACAAGATTATTTTTCATTTGAAACATACCTCAATATCAGACAACTCTTCATGATATACTGTGTTTCTCTCTCACAATCTTCACAATTTTCCTCTGTGTTAACTGCAACCATTTCAACAATGTCAGCATGAGAGTGTTTCATGTTTTGTTGTATCATAATGAAAACTGAAAAAAAAACCTCTTGTAATCTATCACTATAGGATGTTACAAATCTGTGTGGTGACTTACAGTGACCACAAAAGGAAGCAATACAAATTGATATTGGTCTGCATGGGGATTTCAGTTCAGACAGTTTGAAGCGGAATGCTTTGTAAATGCACTCATAAATATGTCTGAATTGGTCTGTAGAGGTACTGCAGTCTGCATCGAGGCTGATGTGTCCTTGTTTTTCCCATCAGCTTTTTATGTTTATGCAGGCTTTTGGTGTGGCCATCATAAATATGAAAACACCTCCAATGTAAAGTAGCTGTAATGCATCTCAAACTTGCAGTTGTATTTGTTCTATATTCTATTGGTAGTTTTTACTGTATTGCAATTTTTTTTTATCAGACCTTCATTTCATATATGTGAATTAAACGCAGGCTGCTGAAAAAAAGATTCAATGCTGTCTATTGTCAAGCATGGTGGTAGTAAGTATTAAATGTATAAAACATTTTTTCATATTTAAAAGACAAAAAATTTGCACTGCAAGCTATGATTTATTGTTTTTATGCTAAGTTTTAAAGCTATAATATTTAAAGAGCATTTCCAAAGTCCTTGCAACACACTTAGGAGACCTATTTAGTTTAATGTATCTGTAATGATTATAGTGAGGTCAACCAGCTGGACCTCATAGAATATGAGTTCACTGATTGGGGCTGATAAGCTGGTCCAATCAGAGAGCCCTGTCTAACATACAAAAAGGGTGAATGTCAGAGATGCTAGCACTCTGGCATCTGACTCTGCATATAACTGCCATTTCTTCTTTTGCTATCTGGGCATACTTATGTCCTGCATTAACCAAAGTCCTGGATGTATAAGGTATTGGACGCTCCTCTCCATTGGGCCATCTCTGAGCTAATAACACCATGATGCTGCACAGGGAGGCATTGCATATCAATACCTGGTCTTTCTTAGCTGACCCTTTTTCTGGAGTTGATGAAAACGTGCCAGGATAGATGCTGAGTTATGTATGACCTTTCCATAATAATTTGCCAGCTGAAGAAATTACCTAAGCTCCTGGACAGATGTGGGAGTCATGATATTCCTTAACTGTCAATATTTCTACAGAGGTTTTAGTATCTGGTGTCTTGGGGAAAATTAGGCTCTTAATGACAGAAGAAGCTGCAGCTCCACAAGCTGTCAGGAGAATTACTTATTGTTTATCATCTACCACAATGTTGTTTGCCCAGAAAAAAAACAACATTATTTCTACATGTTGGATCTAATCCTTGATGGCAGGGTGGAACAAGTCAATCTTCCCAAAGAAAGGCATGAGGTAAGAAATGCTTACCAGAGCTCAAAGATGACTGTTGCGAACACATTTTTTCAGGATCATGCTTTACTCTCATTGTACTGAAATTACTCCTCAGGGGCCAGAATTTCTGACACTTACTCTCTTTGCATGTCAGTAAAGGGTCCCTAATTGGACCAGCTTAACAGCCCCAATCAGTGAACTCATTTTCCATGAGGTCCAACTGGTTGACTGACTGCATTACAATCACCAAAGCTTTCCTATGAATCAAGACAATTCTTATGTTTTTGATCCAGACCTGTCCATTTTAATTTCTTTAGGTGAAATGAAATTAAGTCCTACCATTGGAGACAGCCAAATAGGGAATATTATCACTAAATATCCATTCTCCACAATTTTGCTTTTTTTTCTTATTTGGAATTGAAATGTGACAGGTAATCAGTCAACACCTGAATGACAGTTTGATTAAGGGGTGGGTTCAGGTGAAGTGGAGTTTTTTTTTGCTAATTTGTGGGATGTGGCCATTGTTAGCTGGCCATAATTTATTGTCTGTGTCTAATTGCCCTTGAAAAGATAGCACTGAATTGCCTTATTGAACTGCTGCAGTCCACCTGCTATGGGTTGACCTGGTATTTTGTTCCAGCACAGTGAAGGAACGGCAGTATATTACTAAGTCAGGATAGTGAGTGGCTTGGAGGAGAACTTGGTGGTGGTGTTCCCATATATCTACTGCCTTTCTCCTTCCAGATGAAGGCTGTGGGTTTGGAAGGTGTTGCCTGAGGTTCTTTGGTGAATTTCCACAGTGCATCTTTTAGACAGTGTATGGTGGTGGAGGAAATGGATGCTTGTGGATATAGCGTGAATCAAGTGGGTTGCATGTTATGGATGGTGTCAAGTTTCTTGTGTTGTGAGGTGCACTTATCCAGGCAAGTGGGGGATATTCCATCACATCTGCTGCGGTTTCCTCCCACAGTCCAAAGATGTGCAGGTCAGGTGAATTGGCTGTGCTAAATTGCTTATAGTGTTAGGTGCTTTAGTCAGAGGGAAATGGGTCTGGGTGGGTTATTCTTCGGAGGGTCGGTGTGGACTTGTTGGGCTGAAGGGACTGTAGGGAATCTAATCTAATCACATTCCTGACCAACTTTGGGGGGGGTCAGGAGATGAGTTACTTGCCACAGTATTCTTAACTGCTGACCTGTTCTTGTAGCCACTGTGTTTATGTGGTGAATCCAATTGAATTTCTGATCAATGATAACTCCTAGGATGTTGATAGTGGAACATTCAGTGATTGGTAAACCATTGGATGTCAAGAGGCACTGGTTAGATTGCCTGGCATTTGTGTGGCATGAATGTATCAGTCAAAGCTTGGATATTGTCCGGATCTTGTTGAATTTGAACACTGACTGCTTCAGTATCTGGAGAATTGTGAAGGGTGCTGAACATTGTGCAATCATCACCCAACATCCCCACTTCTGACCTTATGATGTAAGGAAGGTCATTGATGAAGCAGCTGAAGATGGTTGGGCCTAGGGACAAAATATTCTGAGGAACTCCTGCAGAGATGTCCTGGAGCTGAGATGACTGACTTCCAACAAAGGAGAAAGTGAGGACTGCAGATGCTGGAGTACCAGAGTTGAAAAAATGTGGTGCTGGAAAAACACAGCGGGCCAGGCAGCATCCAAGGAGCAGGAGAATCGACATTTCGGGCGTAAGCCCTTCTTCAGGAATGAGGCTGGTGTGCCAAGCGGGCTGAGATAAAAGGTAGGGGGGAGGGAATTTGGGAGAGGGGCGCTGGGAATACGGTAGATGGAAGGAGATGAGGGTGATGGGGCGGAGAGGTCGGGAAGAAGTTTGCAGGTCAAGAGGGCGGTGCTGAATCCGAGTGTTGGGACTAAGATAAGGTGGGGGGGGAAGGGAAATGAGGAAGCTGGAAAAATCTACATTTATCCCGTGTGGTTGGAGGGTTCCTAGGCAGAAGATGAGGCGCTCTTCCTCCAGGCATCGTTTGGCCAGGGTCTGGCGATGGAGGAGGCCAAGGACCTTCATGTCATTGGCGGAGTGGGAGGGGGAGCTAAAACTGTTCAGCCACAGGGCGGTTGGGTTGGTTGGTGCGGTGTCCCAGAGGTGTTCTGCAAGTAGGCAGCCTGTCTTCCCAATGCAGAGGAGACCACATCTGGTGCAGCGGATACAGTAAATGATGTGTGTGGAGGTGCAGGTGAATTTGCGGCGGATATAGAAGGATCCATTGGGGCCTTAGAGGGAGGTGAGGGGGGAGATATGGGCACAAGTTTTGCACTTCTTGCAGTTGCAGGGGAAGACGCTGGGAGTGGAGGTTGGGTTGGTGGGGGGGTGTGGACCTGACAAGGAAGTCGCGGAGGGAGTGGTCTCTCCTGAATGCTGATAGGGGTGGAGAGGGAAATACATCCCTGGTGGTGGGGTCTGTCTGGAGGTGGCGGAGATGACAGAGGATGATACAATGTATCCGAAGGTTGGTGGGGTGGAAGGTGAGGACCAGTGGGGTTCTGTCCTGGTGGGGTTCAAGGGCGGAGGTGCGGGAAGTGGAGGAGTTTCGGTGGAGAGCGTCGTCGACCATGTCGGAGGGGAAATAGCGGTCTTTGAAGAAGGAGGCCATTTGAGTTGTTCGGTAGTGGAATTGGTCCTCCTGGGAGCAGATGCGGAGGAATTGGGAATATAGGATGGCGTTTTTACAGGGGGCAGGTTGGGAGGAGATGTAATCTAGGTAGCTGTGGGAGTCGGTCAATTTGTAGGAAATGTCTGTGTTGAGTCAGTCGCCCGAGATAGAAATGGAGAGGTCTAGGAAGGGGAGGAAGGAATCTGAGACAGTCCAGGTAAATTTAAGGTCAGGGTGGAAGGTGTTAGTAAAGTGGATGAACTGTTCAACCTCCTCGTGGGAGCACGAGGTAGCGCCAATACAATCATCGATGTAGCGGAGGAAAAGGTGAGGGGTGGTGCCGGTGTAGCTGCGGAAGATGGACTGTTCCACATATCCAATGAAGATCTCCCATCCACTGCCTCCAACCTCATAGTCCCACAACCCCCGCACCGCCCGTTTCTACCTCCTACCCAAAATCCACAAACCCTGCTGACCCCATTGTCTCAGCCTGCTCCTGCTCCTGCCCCACCGAACTCACTCTGCATACCTCGACACTGTCCTGTCCCCCTTAGTCCAAGAACTCCCCACCTACATTCAGGACACCACCCATGTCCTCCACCTCCTCCATGATTTTTGCTTATCTTCACGATGGACATCCAGTCCCTATACACTTCCATCCCCCATCACGAAGGCCTCCAAGCCCCCCGCTTCTTCCTCTCCCGCCGACCCAACCAGTACCCTTCCACTGACACCCTCCTTCAACTGACTGAACTGGTCCTCACTCGTAACAACTTCTCCTTCCAATCCTCCCACTTCCTCCAAACCAAAGGAGTAGCCATGGGCCCCAGCTATGCCTGCCTCTTCGTCGGATATGTGGAACAGTCCACCTTCCGCAGCTACACTGGTACCACCCCCCACCTTTTCCTCCGGTACATCGATGATAGTATTGGCGCTACCTCATGCTCCCACGAGGAGGTTGAACAGTTCCACTTTACTGACACCTTCCACCCTGACCTCAAATTTATCTGGACCGACTCAGACTCCTCCCTCCCCTTCCTAGACCCCTCCATTTCTATCTCGGGCAACCGACTCAACAGACATTTACTGCAAACCGACCGACTCCCACAACTATCTAGATTACACCTCCTCCCACCCTGCCCCCTGTAAAAACACCATCCCGTATTCCCAATTCCTCTGCCTCCGCTGCATCTGCTCCCAGGAGGACCAATTCCACTACCGAACAATTCAAATGGCCTCCTTCAAAGACTGCAATTTCCCCTCCGACGTGGTTGACGACGCTCTCCACCGCAACTCCTCCACTTCTCGCACCTCCGCCCTTGAACTCCGCCCCTCCAATTGCCACCAGGACAGAACCTCACTGGTCCTCACCTTCTACCCGACCAACCTCCGGATACATCGTATCATCCTCCGTCATTTCCGCCACCTCCAGACAGACCCCACCACTAGGGATGTATTTCCCTCTCTACCCCTATCAGCATTCAGGAGAGACCACTCCCTCCGCGACTCCCTCGTCAGGTCCACACCCCCCCACAACCCAACCTCTGCTCCCGGCACCTTCCCCTGCAACCGCAAGAAGTGCAAAACTTGCGCCCACACCTCCCCCCTCACCTCCCTCCAAGGCCCCAATGGATCTTTCTATATCCGTCGCAAATTCACCTGCACCTCCACACACATCATTTACTGTATCCGCTGCACCCGATGTGGTCTCCTCTACATTTGGGGAGACAGGCCATCTACTTGCGGAATGTTTCAGGGAACACCTCTGGGACACCCGCACAACCAACCGAACCGCCCTGTGGCTGAACAATTTAGCTCCCCCTCCCACTCCGCCAAGGACATGTAGGTCCTTGGCTGCCTCCATCACCAGAACCTGGCCACAAGACGCCTGCAGGAAGAGCGCCTCATCTTCTGCCTAGGAAACCTCCAACCACACGAGATTTCTCCAACTTCCTCCTTTCCCCTCCCCCTACCTTATCTCAGTCCCAACCCTCGGAGTCAGCACCGCCCTCTTGACCTGCAATCTTCCCGACCTCTCCGGACTATCATCCTCACCCTCACCACCTTCCACCTATTGTATTCCCAGCACCCCTACCCTTTATCTCAGCCCGCTTGGCACACCAGCCTCATTCCTGAAGAAGGGCTTATGCCCGAAACGTCGATTTGCCTGCTGTGTTTTTCCAGCACCACATTTTTCAACTCTGACTTCCATCAAACGCAACCTATGTGATAGATGTGATGTCAACCACAGGAAATCTTGCCAGCTGATGCCCATTGATTCCTGTTTTGCTAGGATTCCTTGATGCCACATTCTGTCAAATGCAGCCTTGTTGTCAAGGGGTGTCACTCTCATTCTCACCCCTGGAATTCAGCTCTTTTGTTGAACCAAGGTTGTAATGAGGTCAGGAGCTGAGTTGCCCTGGTGGAACCCAAATAGGGCATCACTGAACAGCTTATTGTTGAGCAGGTGCCACTTGATAGCACTGTTGATGACACCTTCCATCATTTTACTGATGTTTGAGATTAGTTTGTTGGGACAGTAATTAACCAGGTTGCATTTGACCTGCTTTTTACTTACCAGACGTACCTGGACTTCCAGATGAAGGGCTAATGCCCGAAAACATAATTCTCCTCTTACCGGATATTTCTTGACCTGCTGTGCTTTTCCAGCACAACACTCTCAACACCAGACATAACTGAGCAATTTTCCACTGTTGGGTAGATGCCGGTGTTGTAACTGTACTGGAACAGCTTGGCTTGGGGAGTGGGAAATTCTGGAGCACAAGTCTTTAGTACTATTACTGGAATGTTGTCTAGGCCTGTCGCCTTTGCTGTATCCAGTGTCTCCAATATTTTCTTGATATGGAGTGCATTGCTTTGGCTGATGGCTAGTATCTGCAATGCTGTGGACCATTGGAGGAGGCCAAGATGGTGGTGCAACAAAATGGAAGGTACAAAAACAAAACTTGAGGGAAAAATACATATTCCAGCAAGTTACAAAAAATAACTATTTGGATTCTGTTGTATTCATGAAAATGTGATTAGGTGCTGTAATATTGCAGAAAGGACATTCGCACAACATCATGAGGAACAGTTCTTGGAAAGAACTCCCCTCAGGAAATGGGAGTGACTGCTGAGACCAACTCTCTATCATGGCTTCTGAATCCTTGCTATCTGTGCCAGCCACCATCCCATATCTCGTTCCCTAACAGCACTGTATACCTGCACACTTGGACATCAGTAGTTTCAGGTGCAGCTCACCACCACTTTGAAGTTCAGGCAGTGTTGTCCTGGCAGCAGCCATGGCCTCTGTTATAATATTGTTAGTTTTTGGATCTGTCGGCCTTTGATTAGCTAGCAGTTCTTGTTGACTGGGACGTCCTGGTCTGAGGCCATAATTCTGGCAGAAAGTCTGCTTGCAGCTAATCAGCTGCCTGACTGGTGGAATACTTGGAGTTTCTCAGCATTGTAGGCTGAGTATGTCTCCTTGAAACTCTTCTGTTTTAAGATTTAGCTCGAAATTAGGAATATCTCAGCAAAAGGAATAGAAATATATATTAACTGTTTCACTGCCTTGACTGCAAGAGCTGTTTGGAAAAAGGTTGTGGGAAATCTGCAATTTAGGCTCCCACAGCCTGTGAATCATCAACTCGAGAGGGTCACTGACATCATTTGAGTGATTCCCTACACTGAAACAAAGATTGACTGACTGACTGACTGACTGACAAGTTGGCCATTCAAACTGGCAGGCAACCAGTCACCGACAAATGTTGGTAAGTGGAGGAGTACTTGATTGATTTTGCATAGCTTGGCAAATAGGAAGTGGCAATATATTTGGTTGAGCTGTGATCTGGAGTGGTTGGGGGAGGGGGAATGCTTGGAGACCTGGAGGGGGTAGTGGATTGGAGCCTGGCTATGCTTTTGAGGAGGGCTGGACAATAGCTTCATTTTAGGCCTCAGGTAGAAGATCCTTGGGTTGTGCTTGAATATGACTGCTCCTCAGGAAAGCACCTGAATCTAAGTCTAAAATGTGATGCTCATTTTTCCTGAATCTACTATCAAGTCTTAGGTTTCCTGACCATTTGGGAATCCATTTGACACTCGGCATTGTATTGAAAGTTAGAAACCATCTTCTATGGTTTGCAGCCAGCCCACCTTTTCTGCCTCAGTTCAAGCTGAAATGGGAGGTTTAGAGTTGAGTTTGATTTGGAACACCCCTTTATTTTTTCCAGAGTTTGGCTTCGCCTGGCCAAAACTACTTTTATTTCAATAATAATACTTAACCTAATGGCTTGATAGTTCTGTGCATGCATATGGCATTGATAAGCCCATGTACAACTCCTTCACATATCCTTTGCTGTGAATGTAAATGGTACTCCTTGTCATTTCCCCACTTGAAAATGTAAGAAGCTTTGTTGAATTCAGATGTATGGTGTAAGTGATGTAAATTATGGTCATTTGTGGTATAATTTGATTAAAGATGCTCATTGTATCTAGGATCTGGACAGAGCCTAGCACACTCCTAACAGCCAGTTTATAAGTTTTTAATAAGCAATGGACTTGGGTTGTCACCTGTGGATTTGTGAATATGGAAACTAGAAGATGAGTCTATGGGCTTGTTCCATCAGTCAGTTTGTTCATGGCTGAACGTCTATCTCAGTGCTACATTCCTGCTTTCTCCCATACCCTTTGATACTTTTAATATCTAAAGATTCATTCAAAGCTTTGAGTATATTAATTGACTTGGCCTCTATAGCCTACTGTGATAGAGAATTTCCTCTTTCCATGGATGCCAATATACCATTTCCAGTCCTAATTGCTTGCTGCACTTGCCTAACTACAGTACTTTCATTGACTGATGTATAAGGACCTTCAGATCCCATTGTACATACTTGCCAAAAATATGCCTTTCTGGTTCTTCTCTGAAGCGTATAGCCACTTTTATTCACATTGTTATGTGTTTGTCCACTCACTCAACTTTTCTAATTGTGGTTTTTTCGAACATAGAACATTATGGTGCAGTGCAGGCCCTTCAGCCCTCCATGTTCAGCCAACCTGTGAAACCTATCTGAAGTCCATCTAGCCTACAATATTCCATTATCATCCATATGTTTATCCGTTGGCCATTTAAATGCCCTTTAAAGTTGGCGAGTCTACTACTGTTCGCAGCTAAGGCATTTCATGCCCCTACTACTGAGTAAAGAAACTACCTCTGACATCTGTCCTATATCTATCACCCTCAATTTAAAGCTATGTCTCCTTGTGCTAGCCATCACCATCCGAGGAAAAAGGCTCTCACTGTCCACCCTATCTAATCCTCTGCTCATCTTGTATGCCTTTATTAAGTTACCTCTCAACCTTTCTTCTCTCTAACACCAAACAGCCTCAGGTGCCTCAGTCTTTCCTCATAAGACCTTCCCTCCATACCAGGCAACATCCTGGTAAATCTCCATTGTACCCTTTCCAATGCTTCCACATCCTTCCTATAATATGGCAACCAGGACTGTACACAATACTCCAAGTACGGCCGCACCAGTTTTGTACAGCTGCAACATAGTCATAAGGATGTACAGCATGGAAACAGACCCTTCGGTCCAACCTGTCCACACCGACCAGATATCCCAACCCAATCTAGTTCCACCTGCCAGCACCCGGACCATATCCCTCCAAAACCCTTCCTATTCATGTACCCATCCAAATGCCTTTCAAGTGTTGCAATTGTACCAGCTTCCACCACTTCCTCAGGCAGCTCATTCCACAGAAGTACCACCCTCTGTGTGATAAAGCTGCCCCTTAGGTCTCTTTTATATCTTTCCCCTCTCACTCTAAACCTATGCCTTCTAGTTTTGGACTCCCCGACCCCAGGGAAAAGACTTTGTCTATTTACCCTATCCATGCTCCTCATAATTATCTGCAAACTTACTAACCATACCTCTTATATAAATGATTTGGATGCGAGTATAAGTGACAAAAAGTAGAGGACCCAGTACCGATCCTTGTGGCACTCCACTGGTCACAGGCCTCCAGTCTGAAAAAAGTCCTGTCTTCTACTTTTGAGCCAGTTCTGTGTCCAAATGGCTAGTTCTCCCTGTATTCCATGAGATCTAACCTTGCTAACCAGTTTCCCATACAGAACCTTGTCGAACCTCTTACTGAAGTCCATATAGATCACATCTACACTCTGCCTTCATCAAACCTCTTTGTTACATCTTCAAAAAAACTCAATCAAGTTTGTGAGACATGATTTCATGACCTCATGGTTCCAAAACCCAATCCCTCTATCAATAAAAGCTAACACACCGTATGCCTTTTTAACAACCTTATCAACCTAGGCGGCAACTTTTAGTGATCTTATGCACATGGACACCGAGAACTCTCTGCTCATCCACACTACCAAGAATCTTGCCATTAGCCAGTACTGTATTCTATTATTGTTACTCCTTCTGAAGTGAATTAACCCACACTTTTCCACATTAAACTCCATTTGCCACATCTCAGCCCAGCTCTGTTTACCTACGACCCTCTGTAACCTGCAATATCCTTCCGTACTGTCTACAACTCCACCGACCTTCGTGTCATCCACAAATTTACTAACCCATCCTTCTATACCCTCATCCATGTAATTTATAAAATGACAAACAGCAGTGCCTGCCAAACTGATTGTTGCAGTACACACACTAGTACTTACCATTGAGTTTGAAGATCATAAGTTCAAGTCTTATTCCAGTCACTAAGCAAATAATTTTAAGATGAATCTTCATTCTTGTTCTGAGAGACTTTATGCACTGGTCATTTACCTATTGTTATTTGTAGGATCTTACTGTACACAAATTGGCTGTTGCATGTTTTTTACATCATAATGATAATGCTTCTGAAGTACTTTAGGGTATCCTAAAGCCATACAAGGTGCTGTAAAAATGCAAGTTCTTACTTCATCCTTTATCAGTTGATCCTGAATAAAAGATTTAACCAAGAAGGTAAATGTACTTTTAGGTGGGGAGGAGGAGATGACCGTTCCCTTTGACAGTCCTTGGTTAGCACCACTCTTCCAACCAAATCACTCCCCCACCCCCACCGAACTCCCAGATACCTTCCCCTGCACCCTGACAGTCACCACCCACCTCATCTTCATCCCAGGCTCCAAACAGTCCTTCTGGTGAGAGGTTCACCTGCCTCTCTTCCAACCTGATTTACTTTATCAGGTGCTCCCAATGTGATCTTCTCTACATGAGGAGACCAAGTGTAAACTTAAGGAATGGTTTGCAGATCATTTGACATGACGTCCTTGGCCGCCTCCATTGCCACGATGAACCAAACCGCAATTTGGAGGAGGAACAACGCCACATCTTTTGCCTGGGCAGCCTACAGCACGGAGGATTCAACATTGAGTTCTCCAATTTCAAATAACCTCCATTCCCATCTGCCAACTCTCTTCTCAGCCTCTCTCCCTCCCTTCCACTCCTCCCATCCCCACCATCCCCTTTATCTGCAGCTCTCCCTACACCCACCCCTAATCCTGAAAAAGGGTTACACTCGAAAGGTTGATTGCTCCACGTCCCAATGTGGCCTGGCTTCCAGCCTCCTGCCTGTCTCCTTTGGATTCCAGTATCTGCAGTTTTTTTTTCGTCTCCGTCCTTTGCTATACTGCTGGGTTGGATTCAATTTGCACTTATACTATAATTATAGCATTCATTCATTTAGAATAACAGTTGATAGCATAAATCTACCAAGAATGACCAATGAAGCACCCACAACAGTAATGACAAAATCTGATCTCTTGATGCTTGTGGCAAGGTTTAAAGGTGAAATGTTCTATATTGTTGACTTCAATTTTAGGATGAAAGAGTCTTTTTCAAAAATAGTTTATATACTGTGGCTGCAATTTATTATTTCATTCATCGTATGACAAAACATACTGGCTCTATTGTTGAGCAGATACTTTTAATTGTTCGAGGGTAGTAAAGTGCATCTATAATTTGTAATAAATAATAGCGCCATGGAACGTTAGCGCACGATATTTTTTATCTGCAACTTCTGAAGACTTGTACTTAGGCCATGGTCCTCTTTTCCGTTCCTTCCTCCCTTTCTCAAGAGCAGGAAATTGAGCGTGGAACTATCTCCGGTGGATGTTGGTTGCCTCCTGGTGGCTAGATCTAATGCAGCGTGAGAATGAAATATGGCGTTTCGAGGACCGTGGAAGAGAGACTGTAATTTTGAGGACTAAAATGCATTAAAGTATTTATGCACATCACATCGCAAAGCAATAAGAAATTGCTGGCTTTGTTGGTGATACATTACATGTCACATCTTCTAATTTACCGTGGCATTTTTTTTGTCATTCTGCATTGCAACAGAAAACCTAATAAAATATCGATTTAATAATATGGTCTGAGTGTGCTAAATCGGCTTCCCTCTACGTCCCTTTACAAAACGCCTATAATCTGTGTATACAAATGAATTGCAGTACACAAAAAGTCGATATATAACATCACTCTGTGCAGTATGTGGCGGCATTTTGAATTATATTTCAAGCTGGAATCTATTTACTGCTCGTGTGTGTGGCTATGATGCTTTTTTTCCCTAGGGATTATAGGTCAAAAGTTCATTCATCAGCGGGGAGTTTTGAGATATTCCAGTGGAAAGTTTATTTATCTAAAGCAGAAATTATAAGAAGACTATGAAGTACTGTTTAAATAAACAGAGAATGATAGTATACTCTGAGAGCACACTTTTGATTTCGCCCATGTATTGTTTGGCAATAGACTATAATCTGTTGCCTACATTGTAATTCTAAACGTCCCTGAGGGCATATAGAACTCATATTCACAAAATTATGTATCAAACTTCTGTTCATTAAAAATAAGTAAACGACAGACGTTGGGAAGCGCAATCTAATTAAAGGCTGTTCTAAAGAGCAGGAAGTTTGACGTCTTTACCGAGGTACACTACATTTGGTGAGAGTAGGATAAAGTCATTGCAAATTAAGAGAGATTCTGGTGGCATGTTTCCAATATAACTGAGGGTGCAAAACGACTATTTACTTTAGGCATGCACTTAAGGTAGTAAAATAGATTGTGATTTTAATACCATTATTGTTTTGTTGGAATTTGCATCTGACATATCATCACTAAAGTTAACAGCACAAAATGTTTGACTTTGTTTGCAGAATGGATCAAAAGCAAAACCAAATTAAAGCCAAACCACTAATCAAAATGAAAATTGTCTTGTAAAAAAAATGCTGTCCAATGCTTGAAAAAAAGGACCATTTGCACATTAATAATCTGCATGCTTCATGCAAAGTACGCCTCTTTCTAAAATAAAATTATAACACATTAGTGTACTGTAGGTATACTTTTAACCTTCTCCTACCCCCATTCCAATGTGGAGAGTTACTGGGAGAGATTTATGTTACAGCACTGTTCATCCATCCAAGGCAAAGTTTTCAATATGAAAATTTTAAAAATGAAATCTCTCACAGCAGCGATATGGTCTGTCCCTGTCCTCACCTACCATCCCACCAGCATTCATATCTAAAGGATCATTAGCTGCCATTTCTAATAGTTCCAGTGAGATGCCACCACTAGACACACATTTCCCCTGCTTTCTTGTCAGCCCTCTGCAGGGATGTTGCTTCCTGCATATCTTCATTCTCCTTCATTCCCAAAATGTCTCCGAAGCACCATATCATCTCTCCATGCAATTGAAATAGGTGTTATTATATCTGCACGTTTACTTCCACATTCCTCAGTATCCAAGGACCAACCCACACCTTCCAGGTGAACAGTGCTTCACTTGCATTTCACTCATTCTAGTCTAGCCGCCTTCTCACAAGGCATGGTTTGTGTGGGTGGCAGAAGGACACAGGGAAAAATGCTCCCACCCTAAAATTGTTAGAGTCAAAATATCATAGAGGCCCACAGCACAGGCCCTTGGTGCAAACTGGTCCATGGTGACCAAAATGCCCATCCACCCTAACCCTATTTCCCTGCACTTGGCCCATATCCTTCTAAATTTTTCCTATCCATGTATTTGTTCAAATGCCTCGTAAATGTTGTTAATATACCCACGTCAACCACATCTGCTAGCAGCTCATTCCACATGTGTACCAACCCCTGTGTAAAAAAGTTGCCCCTCCTGCTCCCTTTTATTGTTTCCCCCTTAAACTTAAACTGATGCCTTCTAGTCCTTGATTCCCCAACCCTAGGAAAAAAACTGAGTGCATTCACCCTATCCATGCCCCTCATGATATTACACACTTCTATAAGATCCCCCCTCAGTCTCCTACACTCCAAGAAAAAAGTCTTACCTTGTCCAACCACTCCCTATAAATCAGACCATTTAGTCCAGGCAACATCCTTGAAAGTTTCTTCTGCACTCTTTCCTTCCTAGCAAGGTGACCAAAACTGAGCACAATACTCCACATGTTGCCTCACCAATGTCCTGTACAACTGTAACATAACTTCCCAACTTCTATACTCAGTGCCCTGACTGATGAAGGTCAGTGTACCAAAAGCCTTCTTCACTGCTCAGTCGACCTTAAACTCCATTTTCAGATAACCGTACAAACTCCAAGGTTCACCTGTTCCACTACACTCCTCATGACCCTACCATGCACCACGAAACTCCTACTGATTTGACTTTCCAAAATGCAAGACCTCACACTTATCTATAGGAAACTCCATTTGCCATTTCTCAGCCCACTTTCCCAGCTGATAAAGATCCTGCTGCAATTTCTGATAACCTTCCTCACTGTCCACGATACTGCCTATTTTAGTGTTATCTGTAAACTTATTAATCATGCCTTGTACGTTCTCATCCAAATCATTGATATAGATAACAAACAGTAATGGACCCAGCACTGACCTTGAGGCACACCATTGGTCACAGGCCTGCAATCCAAAAGCATCCTTTCACTATTACCCTCTGCTTCCTACCATCAAGCCAATTGTGTATCCAATTTGCCAGTTCCCCCTGGATTCCATGTGATCTAACCTTCCAGAGCAGCCTACCATGTGGAACCTTATCAAAGGCCTTACTGAAATCCATAGAGACTACGTCTACCGCCTTGCCCTCATCAATCTTCCTGGTCACTTCGTCAATGAACTTTAACAGTTGTGAGGCATGATCTCCCACGCACAAAGCCTTGCTCACTGCTCCTAATCAAACCCTGTCTTTCCAATTGCACACGTATCTTATGAGAATCTTCTCAAGTAACTTATCTACCACAGATGTAAGGCTTACTGGTCTATGGTCCCCAGGTTTTGGGACCTCACCTGTAGCTAACGATGATGCAAAAATATCAGCCAGGGCCTCTGCACTTTCTGCTCTAGCCTCTTGCAGTGTTCTTGGCTATTTCTAGTCAGGACCAGGAGATTTATCCAACTTCATACATTCTAATAATTCCAACACCACCTCTACAGTGATATGGACTGTCCCCAAGATATGACCACTAACTTCCCTCAAGTTCCCAAGTCTTCATGTTTTTTTCCAAGGTAAACACAGAGGAGAAGTATTCTTTGAGAACCTCGCCCATCTCCTGCAGTTCCGCACATACATGTCCACTTTGGTTCTTGAGGGGTCATATTCTCTCTCAAAGTATTCTTTTTCCTTTGATATACTTAAAGAATTTCTTTGGATTCACCTTAACCTTCTCAGCTCCCTCAGCTATCTCATGCCTGCTTTTCGCCCACCTGATTTTTTTCTTCAATAAGCTCCTGTATCCTCTATATACCTCCAGAGATTCCCTTGATCCCAGTTGCCATGCTGCCTTTTTTCTGGTCAAAGCCTCAATATCTATTTTCATCCAAGGTTCCCTACTCCTACCAACCTTGCCCTTCACTGTCTCAGAAACATATAGAGTTTGAAGTCTATATGCTGGAGGTCCCTTTGCCTGCAAACAAACTACTCCAATCAACTCCTGCAAGCTCCTGTCTAATTCAATTAAAATTCGCCTGCCCCAGTTTAGAACTTGAACCTGTGGACCATTTTTGTCCCTCTCCATAATGATTTTAAACTTAAGAGAATTATGTCACTGGTCCCAAAGTGCTACACTGCTGTCACCTCAATCACCTATCCTGCCCTATTTCCCAAAAATAGGTTGAGTTCTGCCCATTGTCGAGTCTGACTCTCTTTAATACTGCTTGAGGAAACCTTTCTGAACACATGTAACAATACGACCCCATCTAAGCCCTTAAAGCTATGGCAGTCCCAATCTATGTTAGGAAGATTAAAATCCCCTACTTTGACAACCCTATTGATCCTGCAAGTCTCCCCAATCTCCCTGCTTGTTCCTCTAGAGTCATAGAGATGGAAACAGACCTTACGGTCCAACTCGTCCATGCCGACCAGATATCCCAACCCAATCTCGTCCCACCTGCCAGTACCTGGCCCATGTCCCTCCAAACCCTTCCTATTCATATACCCAACCAGATGCCTTTTAAATTTTGCAATTGTACTAGTGTCCACCACTTCTTCTGGCAGCTCATTCCATACACGTACCACTCTCTGCATGAAAAAGTTGCCCCTTAGGTCTCTTTTATATCTTTCCCCTCTCACCCTAAACCTATGCCCTCTAGTTCTGGACTCCCCCATCCCAGGGAAAAGAATTTGCCTATTTATCCTATCCATGACCTTCATGATTTTATAAACCTCTACAAGGTCACTCCTCAGCCTGTTCAGCCTCTCCCTATAGTTCAAATCCTCCAACCCTGGCAACGTCCTTGTAAATCATTTCTGAACCGTTTCAAGTTTCGCAACAACTTTCCGATAGGAAGGAGACCAGAATTTCACGCAATATTCCAACAGCGGCCTAACCAATGTCTGGGTACAGCCGCAACATGTCCTTCCAACTCCTGTACTCAATACTCTGACCAATAAAAGAAATCATACCAAACGCCTTCTTTACCTGTGACTTCACTTTCAAGGAGCTATGAACCTGCACTCCAAGGTCTCTTTGTTCAGCAACACTCCCTAGGACCTTACCATTAAAGTGTAAAAGTCCTGCTAGGATTTGCTTTTTCAAAATGCAGCACCTCACATTTATCTAAATTAAACTCCATCTGGCACTTCTCAGCTCATTGGCCCATCTGATCGAGATCGTGTTGTACTCTGAGGTAACCTTCTCCGCTGTCCACTACACTTCCAATTTTAGTGTCATCTGCAAACTTACTAACTACACCTCTTTTGCTTACATCAAATCATTTATATAAATGATGAAAAGTAGTGGACCCAGAACCAATCCTCTTATCTCAGCTTTTTAAAAATCTTTACTGAAGTGATGCTTTCCAGTTTCTTTCCCTGTTCAAGAAGGGAAGTAGGGACAACCCTGGTAATTATAGACCGGTGAGCCTTACTTCAGTTGTTGGTAAAGTGTTGGAAAAGGTTATAAGAGATAGGAGTTATAATTATCTAGAAAAGAATAATTTGATTAGGGATAGTCAGCACGGTTTTGTGAAGGGTAGGTCCTGCTTCACAAACCTTATTGAGTTCATTGAGAAGGTGACCAAACAGGTAGATGAGAGTAAAACAGTTGATGTGGTGTATATGGATTTCAGCAAAGCGTTCGATAAGGTTCCCCACAGTAGGCTATTGTACAAAATGCGGAGGAATGGGATTGTGGGAGATATAGCAGTTTGGATCAGTAATTGGCTTGCTGAAAGAAGACAGAGACTGGTAGTTGATGGGAAATGTTCATCCTGGAGTCCAGTTACTAGTGGTGTACCGCAGGGGTCGGTGTTGGGTCCACTGCAGTTCGTCATTTTTATAAACGACCTGGATGAGGGCGTAGAAGGGTGGGTTAGTAAATTTGCAGATGACACTAAGGTCGGTGGAGTTGTGGATAGTGACGAAGGATGTTGTAGGTTACAGAGAGACATAGATAAGCTGCAGAGCTGGGCTGAGAGGTGGCAAATGGAGATAATGTGGACAAGTGTGAGGTGATTCACTTTGGTCAGAGTAACAGGAATGCAAAGTACTGGGCTAATGGTAAGATTCTTGGTAGTGTAGATGAGCAGAGAGATCTCGGTGCTGAAAATGTGTTGGTGGAAAAGCGCAGCAGGTCAGGCAGCATCCAAGGAACAGGAGAATCGACGTTTCGGGCATAAGCCCTTCTTCAGGTCTCCTGTTCCTTGGATGCTGCCTGACCTGCTGCACTTTTCCAGCAACACATTTTCAGCTCTGATCTCCAGCATCTGCAGTCCTCACTTTCTCCTCCAGAGAGATCTCAGTGTCTAAGTACACAGATCCTTGAAAGTTGCCACCCAGGTTGACAGGATTGTTAAGAAGGCATACAGTGTTTTAGCTTTTATTAATAGAAGGATTGAGTTCCGGAACCATGAGGTTATGCTACAGCTGTACAAAACTCTGGTGCGGCCATACTTGGAGTATTGTGTACAGATCTGGTCATCGCATTATAAGAAGGATGTGGAAGCTTTGGAAAGGGTGCAGAGGAGATTTACTAGGATGTTGCCTGGTATGGAGGGACGGTCTTAGGAGGAAAGGCTGAGGGACTTGAGGATGTTTTCGTTAGAGAGAAGAAGATTGAGAGATGACTTAATAGAGACATATAAGATAATCAGGGTAGACAGGGAAAGCCTTTTTCCAAGTATGGTGACGGCGAGTACGAGGGGGCATAGCTTTAAATTGAGGGGTGATAGATATTGGACAGTAGTTTCTTTACTCAGAGAGTAGTAAGGGTATGGAATGCTTTGCCTGCAACGGTAGTAGATTTGCCAACTTTAAGTACATTTAAGTCGTCACTGGACTAGCATATGGACGCACGTGGAATAGTGTAGGTTACATGGACTTCAGATTAGTATGACAAGTCGGCGCAACATCGAGGGCCAAAGGACCTGTACTGCACTGTAATGTTCTATGTTCTATGTCTATCCAGTGACCACTTAAATGCCAGTAAACCTAGCGAATCTACAACTGTTGCAGGCTGTTCAAAAACTGAAATGTTTTGAAGTGCTTTGCACTATTATAAATCAATTTGCATGTAGCTAGCTCCCAAACAGCAGTGTTCATTGAGGGATAAATGTTAGCCAGGAGAGCATTCTGCCTCTTCTTTGAAATAGTGACTTGTGATCTTTCACATCCATGTGAGCAAGTAGAGCCTCAGTTTACTGTCACATTTGACATTTGACAGTGCAGAATTTTTTTCTGTTGTCAAACATCAGTCACAGGTGGTAGTTACTAATGTATTTATTACAAGGATTTCTGAGGAATAAGATCCCAACCCAATTTTCAAACTGACTAGAGCTTCAGAAGTCCTGAGGTTAGCTGCAGCTACATGCGATTTCCAGCAGTGACAAACTTTGTAATGGCTGCTACCACATGAACGGTTACACCTGAAAAACTGACTTCTCCACCTCGTGATGCTGCCTGGCTTGCTGTGTTCTTCCAGCCTCCTGTTTGTCTACTTTGAATTCCAGCATCTGCAGTTTTCTTTGTCTCTAACCACATGAAGGAGCGGGCTCATGTTTTCAATTAAACAAGGCCATAATTAATTTGTGTTTTCTGCCTTTAACTTATACTTAATAAGCCCGAAGCTCTATCGAAATGTAAATGCATGCAAACCTTTTTGGGGAAAATGGGCAATGATATTTCGGGTAACTCCAATGATTTCTGTACGTGGATAATGAAAAATATTACTAGAATTAAATGAGTAGTTCACATTTTTTAAATGATAAGACATATCACTGTGATTAGCTTTTCTTTCATAAGTTTTTATAAGTCTTTTATATGACTGGAGCGACTGAGAGCGGGAGTTGAGAGGGCTGGAGGCATGAAGCAGTGTGGAGCGGCTGAGAACCGGAGCGGAGGGGACTGGCGGCATGGAGCAGTGTGGAGTGGCTGAGAGTGGGAGCGGAGGGGTCTGGAAGCATGGAGTAGTGTGGAGTGGCTGAAAGCAGGAGCGGAGGGAGCTGGAGGCATGGCGCAGTGTGGAGTGGCTGAGAGTGGGAGCGGAGGGGGCTGGAGGCATGGAGCAGTGTGCATTGGCTGTGAGTCGGAGTCGGGTGGGCTGGAGGCATTGAGAGGTGTAGACTGGCTGAGAGTCGGATTGAGGTGGGCTGGAGGCATGGAGAGGTGTGGAGTGGCTGAGTGCCAGAGCGAAGAGGACTGGAGGCCTGGAGCGGCTGAGAGTCGGAGTAGGATGGGCTGGAGGCATGGAGCAGTGTGGAGTGGCTGAGAGCCAGAGCAAAGCGGGCTAGAGGCTTGAAACAGTGTGGAGAAGCTGAGAGCTGGAGCAGTGTGGGCTGGAGGCATGGAGCGGAGTGGGCAGTCAGCAGCTTGTGAGGCCGGTCAGACCACATATGAAAGCCCTGCACTGCTCAATTATAATGTAATGTTTATCTGTAATCTGTTTAACTTAATGTAATGTTTATCTTTTTAACTATGTCTTATTTATAACTTATACTATGGATCATTTTAAGGTGATGCAACTTTTCTTTCTTCTTTATTCCTCTTTTTGTATCTTAAGCTTTATTCCTAGGTACTTTATACCTGGATGGTGCCATGACAGGCATCATTGTAAACTTTTCAATGTACTCCTGTACTTGAGTACCTACATGACAATAAAACCTAATTCTAATTCTTCTAATCAGTGTCAAAGTTATGCAGGTATATATTTGCATGTCGGGTTCTTATGTCTGGACCAGAAAGCCTAAGTTCAAATCCAGATTACTCCAGAAGTGTGTCTGAACAGGTTGATTACAAATATTTATAGTGTATGGTTGGGTGGACTGAAAGCCATGACCGCCGTACATTTTATTTGTGCAGAGAATAGTAATAGAAAATTAGTACATTTCTTGGGTTCTATAAGTTCAGTGATTAAGATGAATAATGTTTTTGTTGTTATTTGTAGTACCATTCAGCAATCTTCTGAGTACATAGAACATAGATAGAACAATATAGCTCAGAACAGGCCCTTCGGCCCACGATGTTGTGCCGAACATTTGTCCTAGCTTAAGCACCCATCCATGTACCTATCCAATTGCCGCTTAAAGGTCACCAAAGATTCTGACTCTACCACTCCCACAGGCAGTGCATTCCATGCCCCCACCACTCTCTGGGTAAAGAACCCACCCCTGACATCTCCCCTATACCTTCCACCCTTCACCTTAAATTTATGTCCCCTTGTAACACTCTGTTGTGCCCGGGGGAAAAGTTTCTGACTGTCTACTCTATCTATTCCTCTGATCATCTTATAAACCTCTATCAAGTCACCCCTCATCCTTCGCCGTTCCAATGAGAAAAGGCCTAGCACTCTCAACCTATCCTCGTACGACCTATTCTCCATTCCAGGCAACATCCTGGTAAATCTTCTCTGCACCCTCTCCAAAGCTTCCACATCTTTCCTAAAGTGAGGCGACCAGAACTGCACACAGTACTCCAAATGTGGCCTAACCAAAGTCCTGTACAGTTGCAACATCACTTCACGACTCTTGAATTCAATCCCTCTGCTAATGAACGCTAATACACCATAGGCCTTCTTACAAGCTCTATCCACCTGAGTGGCAACTTTCAAAGACCTATGAACATAGACCCCAAGATCCCTCTGTTCCTCCACCTCACTAAGAACCCTACCGTTAACCCTGTATTCCGCATTCTTATTTGTCTTTCCAAAATGGACAACCTCACACTTGGCAGGGTTGAACTCCATCTGCCACTCCTCAGCCCAGCTCTGCATCATATCCAAGTCCCTTTGTAGCCGACAAGAGCCCTCCTCACTATCCACAACTCCACCAATCTTCGTATCATCTGCAAATTTACTGACCCACCCTTCGACTCCCTCATCCAAGTCTTTAATAAAAATTACAAACAGCAGAGGACCCAGAACTGATCCCTGCGGAACTCCACTTGTAACTGGGCTCCAGGCTGAATATTTACCATCTACCACCACTCTCTGACTTCGACCGGTTAGCCAGTTTTCTATCCAACTGGCCAAATTTCCCTCTATCCCATGCCTCCTGACTTTCCGCATAAGCCTACCATGGGGAACCTTATCAAATGCCTTACTAAAATCCATGTATACTACATCCACTGCTCTACCCTCATCCACATGCTTGGTCACCTCCTCAAAGAGTAAGAAGCTGTCACTGTCTGAATCTAATAGGACCACATCATCATCCAGACTGGTATACAATACTGCCGCAAAGCAAGGCCAGCAAGTAGAAGTGCAGCTGTTTTCTTAAAATAAAAGTACATTAATGTTTCTATTTTGCCATTGAAATGTAAATCGCAATTATAAATGGTGTTGGATCAGTTTCAAAGAGTAAAATGCCACTCCAAATTATATAATTACACATTTTGATCAGAATAACACTGGGGTCTGTTTACAAATTTGGCAGGAATTATATGACTGGACTTTGAATCTGGATCTCAACTTTCAAAAGGTTTTAGATTACTTTACAGTGTGGAAACAGGCCCTTCGGCCCAACAAGTCCACACCGACCCGCCAAAGCGCAACCCACCCATACATTTGCCCCTTACCTAACACTACAGGCAATTTAGCATGGCCAATTCACCTAACCTGCACATTTTTGGACTGTGGGAGGAATCCGGAGCACCTGGAGGAAACCCACACAGACACGGGGAGAACGTGCAAACTCCACACAGAGTCGCCTGAGCCGGGAACTGAACCCGGGTTTCTGGTGCTGTGAGGCAGCAGTGCTAACCACTGTGCCACCGTGCCACCTTTTGATAAGGTTTCACATGAGATTAGTAATGAAAATTAAAGCCCATGGTATCAGAGGTAATGTATTGACATGGATGGCATACTGGTTGACAGCAGAGAGTTTGAACAAACAGCCCCTTTCACAGTAGCAGGCAGTGATGAGTTGGGTTCAGTGCTGGGACCTAGCTGTTCACAATATACATTAATGATTTGGAGTAGGAATTGAATGCAGTATCTCCAAATGCGCAGATGACTCGAAGCTGGGTGGCAATGTGTATTGTGTGGAGGCTGCTAAGAGGCTGCAGGGTGACTTGAACAGACTGGCTGATTGGGCAAATACTTGGCATATGCAATATAATGTTGTGGTTCTGTTCGCCAAGCTGGGAATTTGTGTTGCAGACATTTCGTCCCCTGTCAAGGTGACACCCTCAAGAAATTCCTAGCTCGGCGAACAGAACCACAACAATGAGCACCCGAGCTACAAATCTTCTTCCAAACTTTGAGCAATATAATGTGGATAAATGTGAGATTATCCATGTTGGTCGCAAAAACAGAAAGGCAAATTATTTTCTGAATGGTGGCCTTTTAGGAAAAGATGAGGTGCAATGAAACCTAGGTGTCATGGTGGAACAATCGCTTAAGGTCGGCATGCAGGTGGAGTAGGCAGTGAGGAAATCTAATGGCATGCTGGCCTTCATAGCGAGAGGATTTGAGAATCGGAGGAATACAGGGTCTTGGTGAGGCTGCACCTTGAGTATTGTGTGCAATTTGCTCTCCTAGTCTGAGGAAGGACATTCTTGCTATTGAAGAAGTCCAATAAAGGTTCACTAGACTGATTCCTAGGACTGACATATGAGGAAAGACTGGATCGACTGGGCTTCTTCTCACTGGAATTTAGAAGAATGAAGGGGGGGACTCTCATGGAAACGTATAAAGTCTTGATGGGACTGGACAGGCTAGATGCAGGAAGAATGCTCCCGATATTGGAGAAGTCTAGAACCAGGGGTCACAATCTAAGAATAACAGGTAAGCCATTCAGGACTGAGATGAGAAAGAATTTCTTCACTCAGAGAGTTGGGATTCTGTGGAATTCTATCCTACAGGAAGCTGTTGGGGCCAGTTCATTAGATATATTCAAGAGGGAACTGGACATGACCCTTGTGTCTAAAGGGATGAAGGGGCAAAGAGAGAAAACGGAAATGTGATACTGAAATTGCACGATCAACCATGATCGTATTGAATGGCAGTGCAGCCTCGAAGGGCCGAATGGCCTACTCCTAAACATATTTTCTATGTTTTTATGTTTCTTTGAAAAAGTGCAATCATTATTCAGTTCTCTGTACTTGGATTCATGTTTCTTGGCTAAAATTCATGAAATCTGCTTTTTCTCCCCAATATGGATAAACTTTTATTTTCCTAAAGTATTTTCCACTTTTCGTAAAAATGAAGAAAATCTTCAGATTAATGCTTATCAACTTGTATTATGTAAGCCTAAGAAGCTATAGCTGTTTGCTGTTGGCGCCTGAACCTTTTTCCTAATTGTCCATGGTTCAGATGTGATAACGTCAAATAGAGGCTAAAAAGACCATTAGTTTAGGAAAATTCGGTTTTGGAAATTAAAAAATAGGGTCATAGATTCAGACAACATGGAAACAGACCCTTTTGTCCAACCAGTCCATGCTGACCATAAATCCTAAACTAAACTAATCCCACCTGCTTGCACTTGGCCCATAACCCTCCAAACATTTCTTATTCATATACTTATCCAAATATCTTTTAAACATTGTACTTGTACCCACATCCACAATTTCCTCTGGAAGTTCATTCTACACACAAACCACTCTCTGTGTAAAAGAAAAATGATCCCTCATGACTTTTTAAAATCTTTCTCCTCTCACCTTAAAAATATGCCCCTGAGCCTTGAATTCCTTCATCCTAGGGAAAAGATATCTGCCATTCACCTTATCTATACCCCTCATTACTTTATAAACCTCAAGAAGATCACACCTTAACTTCATACGTTTCAGTGAAAAAAGTCCCTGCCTATCCAGCCTCTCCTTAAAGCTTAAACCCTCTGTTCTGGCAACATCCTGGCAATATCTGCGAGCAAACCTACATCCAGAACCTCAACCTGAGCTACAAATCTTCTCAAAACTCACTAACATCCTGGTAAGTCTTTTCTGAATCCTCTCCAGCTTAATAAAATACTTCCTATAACCGGATGGCCAGAAATGGACACAATACTCCAGAATTGGCCTCATCAATGTCCTGTACAACCTCAACATGACGCCCCAACTCTTATACTCAAAAGTCTAAGCAATGAAGGCAAGTGTGCTCAATGCATTCTTATTCACCCGGTCAATATGTGAGGCAAATCTCAAAGAATATGTGCCTGAACCCCTCAGTCTCTGTGCACTACAATATTTCCCAAGACCCTACTTTTAATTGTCTAAGTTCTGCCTGTGTTTGTTTATCAAAATGCAATACCTCACATTAATCCAAATTAATCTCCATCTGCCACTCCTCAATTGATCATAGAACATAGAACACAGAACAGTGCAGCACAGTACAAGCCCTTCGGCCCTCAAAGTTGTGCCGGCCTTTTATCCTACTCTAAGATCAGTCTAAACTACACACCTTACATTGTACTACCTTCCATGTGCCTATCCAAGAGTCACTTAAATGTCCCTAATGTATCTGACTCTACTACCACTGCTGGCAGTGCATTCCATGCACCCACCACTCTCTGTGTAAAGAACAGACATCTCTCTTAAACCTTCCTCCAATTACCTGAAAATTATGGCCCCTCATAATAGACATTTTTACCATGGGAAATAGTATCTGGCTATCCATTCTATCTATGCCTCTCAACATCTTGGACACGTTTATCAAGTCACCTCTCATTCTTCATTGCTCCAATGAGAAAAGCCCTAGCCCTCTACCTCTCTTCATAAGGCATGCTCTTCAGTCCAAACAGCATCATGGTAAATCTCCTCTGCACCCTCTCTAAAGCTTCCACATCTTTCCTGTAATGAGACGGCTAGAACTGAACACAATATTCCAACTGTGGTCTAACCAGTGTTCTATAGAGCTGCAACATAATCTCATGGCTCTTAAATTCAATTTCCCCTACTAATGAAAGCCAACACACCATATGCCTTCTTAACAACCCTACCAACTTAGGTGGCAACTTTGAGGGATCTTTGGACATGGACCCCAAGATCCCTCTGTTCCTCCACACTGCGAAGAATCCTGCATTTAACCCTGTATTCTGCAGTCAAATTCGACCTTCCAAAGTGAATCACTTCATTTTTGCAGGTTGAACTCCATCTGCCACTGATCAGTACAGTTCTGCATCCTATCAATATCTCGTTGCAGCCCTTGGCACCATCCACAAATCCACCAATCTTCATGTCATCAGCAAACCTCCCAACTCAACCTTCCACTTCTTCATCAAAGTCATTTTTGAAAATAACAAAGAGGTGAGGTTCCAGAATCAATCCCTGCGGAACACCATTGGTCCCTGAACTCCAGACTGAATACCACCACCCTCTGTCTTCTATGGGCCAGCCAGTTCTTTATCCAGACAGCCAGATATCCCTGTATCCCATGGCTCCTTACTTTCTAAATGGGTGTACCATGGGGAACCTTATCAAACGCCTTGCTGAAATCTACGTACACTACATCCACCTTCATGAACGCATTTTGTCACATCCTCAAAGAACTCAGTAAAGTTTGTGAGGCATGACCTGTCCCTCACAAAGCCATGCTGACTATCTATAATCAAACAATGGTTTTCCAAGTAATCCTAAATCCTGTCTCTCAGAATCCTGTCCAATACTTTGCCCACCACTGCCATAAGACTGACTGGTCTGTAATTCTCAAGATCAGAGTGG
Source organism: Chiloscyllium plagiosum (assembly GCF_037043375.1). Classification (NCBI taxonomy): domain Eukaryota; kingdom Metazoa; phylum Chordata; class Chondrichthyes; order Orectolobiformes; family Hemiscylliidae; genus Chiloscyllium; species Chiloscyllium plagiosum. The sequence continues at coordinate 38,841,467 of NW_028270183.1, forward strand.
TGCTGGAAAAGCACAGCCGGTCAGGTAGCATCTGAGGAGCAGGAGAGTCGATGTTACGGGCTAAAGCCCGAAATGTTGATTCTCCTGCTCCTCGGATGCTGCCTGACCTGCTGTGCTTTTCCAGCACCACTCTAATCTAGAGTCTGATCTCCAGCATCTCTGTCCTCACTTTTGCCTAATTCTCAAGATCATCCTTATTCCCTTTCTTGAACAAGAGAATAACATTTGCCACCCTCCACTCATTGGCACTACTCCAGTGGACAGTGAGGACACAACGATCTTTGCACAGCAATCTCTTCCCTTACCTCTTGTAGTAACCTTGGGTATATCCCAGCTGGTCCAGGGTATTTATCTTACCTTATGTTTTTCAAAATTTTCAGCACATATTTCTCCTAACATCAACCTGTTCTAGCATTTCAGCTGTTTCACGCTGTTCTCAGAAATGTCAAGGTCCCTATCAGTAGTGAATACTGAAGCAAAGTATTCATTAAGGACCTTCCCTACCTCCTCTGACTCAAGGCACAAGTTCCCTCCACTATCCCTGATCAGTCCTGCCCTCACTCTGTCCATCCTCTTGTTCCTCACATAAGTGTAGAATGCCTTATGATTTTCCTTAATCCTACCCGCTAAAGCTTTTTCATGCCCTTTTCTAGCTGTCCTAAGTCCATTTTTCAGTTCCTTCCTGGCTACCTTATAACCATGTAAAGCCCTGTCTGATCCTTGCCTCCTCAACCTTAAATAAGCTTTCTTCTTCCTCTTGACTAGATGTTCCACATCCCTTGTCACCCAAGGTTCTTTCAACCTACCATCCCTTCCTTGCCTCAGTGGGCCAAAGCTGTCCAGCACTATCAGCAAGTGCATTTCCCTGATAAGATCTGTTCCCAATTTAGGCACCCATTTCCTGCCTAATAGCGTTGTATTTCCCCCTTCCCCAATTAAATACTTTCCCATACCATCTGCTCCTATCCCTGTCCACGATAGTAAAGGTCAGGGAGTTGTGATCACTATCACCAAAATGCTCTCCCACCGAGAGATCTGGCATGGTTCGTTGCCGAGCACCAAATCCAATATGGCCTCACTTCGACTCAGCCTAATCACATATTGAGTCAGCAACCCTTCCTGGATTCACCTGACAAAAACTGCTCCACCCAAACTATTTGAATTAAGGAGCTTCCAATCAATCTTAGGGAAGTTGAAATCATCCATGACAACAACCCTGTTACTTCTGCACCTTTTCAAAACCTGCCTCTCAATTTGGCCCTCCTTGATTCTGTTGCACTGGGGGGGGGGGGGGGGTCTGTAGAAAACTCCCAACAAAGTGACTGCTCCTTTCCTGTTTCTGACTTCCATTCATTACTAACTCTGTAGACAAACCCTCCTCGATGATCTCCCTTTCGTTTTGAAACATCTAAATCCTAGAACATCCATCAACCATTCCTGCTCCATCCCCATGTGGCCACAATATCATAGCTCCAAGTATTGATCCATGTTCCGAGTTCATCACTCTTATTATTACTACTTATTGCATTAAAATAGACACACTTCAACCCATCACACTGACTGCATCTTTGCCCTATCAAATGCCTATCCCTCCTTACAGTCTCTCTGCATGCTGTATCTGGCTGTTCACTACCTACTCCATCATCTGATTAGTAGCTCAGGTTCCCCCTGCCAATCTAGTTTAAACCCCACCGAAGTGCTCTCACAAGTCTCCCGCCAAGAATATTGGTGCCCCTTCAGTTCAGGTCCAATCCGTCCTTCTTGTACAAGTCCCAGAAGGTATCCCAATGATCCACATATCTGAAGCTGTCCCTCCGCACCAGCCCTGCAGCCACGTGTTCATCTGCACTCGCTGTCTGTTCCTAGCCACACTAGCACGTGGCATCGGTAGCAATCCTGAGATTACTACTCCGCTCATCCTGCCTTCTAGCTTCCAACCTAACTCCCTCTATTCTGTTTTCAGGTCCTCCTCCCTTTCCCAATCTGTACTTTATCACCGACCTGTTAAGAATCCTGTAGACTCAATCTGAAACATCCCCGTCCCTGGCACCTGGGAGGCAATATCCATCCACGAGTCTCGTTTGAGACCACAGAATCTCCTGTCTATTCCTCTCATGACTGAATCTCCTACGACTATCGCTCTCCTATTGTACCCCCATTCTGGCTCAGTGCCAGAAACCTGGCTGTTGCGGCTTTTCCCTGGTAGGTCGTTTCCCCCCCAACAGCTGCAAATGGAAGCCACTGATTCACAACGTAAGCATTTAACAGGAAAATTTACCTTCCCGGCAGCCCCTTGGTCCGCACTCTCACCGCTCCAGCTGCTGTAAATGGAGGCTTCATTATCCCCAAGATACCTTACTGTCAATACAAGCAATTTTGGAATGCTGAATGCTGGTAACAGACCTCCAGTTCGAAAAACAACCTCCACCATCACTCTCTGTCTCCTGCCATTAAGCCAATTTCGTACACAATTCGCAAGCTTAATATAAAATGCTAAGGATAAATGAAGGATAGCGTAATATGTAGTTAGATACAAAATATCATATAGTGTACCTTAACATCTTAAAAATCCCAAAACCTCCAATATCTTTGAACAGAATTCAGTCTGGGTGTGCAATATATGTGTGTGGAAATTATAAGTTGATAGTCTGACTGTATTCTGAGTATGATAGCTTCCTGCTTTTCCTGTTGTGATCTGAGCAGAAGTACCATATTTTATACATATTTTACTTTGCATAAAGCATATCTAGATCATAGCTCTATATATTCGGTAACTTTTTTAATGAGTTATCCTGGATCTAGTCAACCTTATTCTTTCTTATACAGTCAATAAATTATTTCAGAATCACAACCATTGTTATTAGTTAGGTAGCTGTTACAATTACAGTAATAATAGTCCTAAAAAAATTCAGCAATTTAATACTTCCTTATCCAAAAGATGAACCAGATCAAACAGTGTGAGTTAATTAATATTGGAGGAAAGACTTATTATATATTTTAAATATTTCATCTTCTGGTTTGGGACACGTATCTTGTTCTCATGGACTGTTTGTAACGTAATGTTGTACAAAGTGAAAAGTAATAGGGACTCCAAGCACAGCCAACTAATATCTAGTGCTTAGTGTGAAATGAATCGTGCTTGAAGGTGATAGAACTATAAAGGTGTCAGTGTCATAGCTTTCACTGTCAACAGTAGTATTACTGATAGTACAAATCTGGAGTTTAGATTAAATTACTTACAGTGTGGAAACAGGACTTTCGGCCCAACAAGTCCACATCGACCCTCCGAAGAGCTACCCACCCAGACCCATTCCCCAACATTTACCCTTTCACCTAACACTACGGGCAATAGAGCATGGCCAATTCACCAAACCTGCACATTTTTGGACCATGGGAGGAAACCCGACCACCCGGAGTAAACCCACACAGACACGGGGAGAATGTGCAAACTCCACACAGATAGTTGCCTGAGCTGGGAATTGAACCTGGGTCTCTGGCGCTATGAGGCAGCAATGCTAACCACTGTGCCACCGTTCTTTTTAAATTCAGAGCAACCTAGTTTTAATGGTTAATATTGTGTTTAGTGTCAATACATCTTGTGGAAAATCTATTTTAAAAAAAGTTAGCAGTAGAAAATTGCTAATACAGCCAAACCTAAATGCAAATGATTGAGAAAGATTGACTTTTTTCATCCAGAAGCCATATCTCTGCTGCATGTTCTTTAGCTCAGTGAAACCTGCCATCTTGAATCTGTGCCAGTGCTGGGATTTTGCAGCTGTGATTTTTCAATCCTCTCCTTACCGCCTGACCCACTTTCCAAGATGGTCTACAGTTAGTTTCAAATGCAATCACTTTGCTATTGTTTTTGTCATCAGGGTCTGAAATCTTAAGTAGCGTTTAGGGTAGATAATTATTAAAAAATACCCCTTAGTTTAATCAAAATATCATTCTTTCCAACAAGTTAAAGCTGAAAGACCTCCTGTCCATCTTGGATCTATAAATTGAATGCTAACATGTAGAAGATTGTTTTCTGAGGTTAATGTTTTGCCATAGTTTCTTAAATGTTTTTGTGCAGATGAACTTCTGCAAGCATTGAAATAGACCAGGGACATTCTGTCATAACTTTGTGTCAACTAGTCTTATCAAGGCAAAAATAATAATAATGTATAGCAATAGTAATGCTTGCACAAGAAAAAAAAATAGATTTCTTGCAAAACTATGCTGGCTGTGACTTCCCCCAGGCAACAGAATTCTGACAGTTTCACAGATCCCAGAGTCCCTGATTAGAAGTGCAGTACTTCTAATCAACAGATCCACATTGATTTAAAGCGAGTTTGCAAACCTATACTTTAATATACTGCATCTGCTTTCCAAAATTGCAAGAAACTAGATACATTTCTCAATCAATTCTCATTTTTAATGTATGTTGGAGATAGATGGTGCAGCAGATTACAACTAAGGTTTTCCACATTGAAAATTTCTAATCTCAATGAATTAGAATTAGAAAAATCCGTACAGTGTGGAAACGTACAATCAGTTTGGAAACGTACAAATGTACAATCTCTGGAGAACAAGATGGACGAACTCAGATCACAGCTCAACTTCTAGCATGAACTGCGGGACTGCTGTGCACTCTGCTTCACAGAAACCTGGCTCAACCCATCCATTCCCGACTGCGCACTTCAGGCTGATGGATTTTCTATCCATTGTATGGACCATGCAGCATCCTCGGGTAAGACAAAAGGTGGAGGAGTTTGCTTTTTAATCAACAACTTGTGGTACTTGAACATTGCAACCTGGGCAGCCATTGCTCCCCAAACCTTGAATTCCTCACCATCAAATGCTCCTTCTATCTATCACGGGAATTTACTGCTGCTATACTAACTGCTTTGTACATACCGCCACAAGCAAAGATCGAGGAAGCTCTGGATGTGCTGTACTCCCCACTACACCTTGGAGATGGAACACCCTGAGGCCCTGTTTATTGTAATTGGCGACTTCAATCAAGTCAATCTAAGGAAGGTGTTGCCCAAGTAGCACCAGAACATTACCTGCCCCACCAGGGCCCGCACTTTTTATGCCAGTGCTACACCATTGTGAAAGTTACCTACTACTCCATTCCCCGCCCTCATTTCGGGAACTCTGACCACAATGCTGTGTTTCTTCTCCTGGGCTTATAGGCAAAAGCTCAAGCAGGAGACCCCTTCGTGGATACAGGGCCCGTGCTGGTTGAAGGAGGCAGAGGATTAACTCTGGTACTGTCTGGAATCGGCTGATTGGGCCATGTTCAAGCAGTCCACAGGTACCTTGGATGAGTATGCCACCACCGTCACAGACTTTATCAGCAAGTGTGTGGAGGACTGCATACTGAGGAAGTCAGTCCACGTGTTCCCCAACAGGAAACCCTGGATGAATCAGAACATACAGAACGTGCTAAAAACCAGGAGTGAGACCTGCAGATCAGGAGACCCATATAAGGAATCCAAGTGTGACCTTTGCAGAGCCATTAAGACAGCCAAGGACCAATAGCAATCCAAACTAGAGACCCAGACAGACACCCGGCGACTATGGCAAGGACTGAATGACATCACAGGTTCTAAAAAGAGAGTACAAAATAGCAGACGATGACACATCCCTCCCAGATCGCCTTCTATGCTCACTTTGAGCAGAATTTCAGAGGAGAGGTAACACCTATTCCTGACAAACCTATCCCAACAGTCACTGCATCAGAGATCAGATCAGTTTTCCTTCGTATGAATCCAAGGAAAACGATGGGACCAGATGGAGTACCAGGTCATGCACTCAGAGCACGCAGATCAACTGGCAGAGATCTTCTCAAACATCTTCAACCTCTCCCTGCAGCTGGCCACTGTCCCTGCCTGTTTCAAGAGGGCCAACATCATCCCTGTGCCTAAGAAGTCTCATGCAGCATGTCTCAATGACTACCGTCCAGTGGCCCTAACTTTGGTGGTCATGAAGTGCTTTGAAAGGCTGATCATGGCATTAATCAACTCCAGCCTCCCCATTACACTTAACCCACTCCAACTTGCCTATCAGATCAACAGATCCACATCAGATGCCATATCACTTGCCCTTCACTCCTCCCTAAAACACTTTGACACCAAGCACAGCTACGTAAGAATCCTACTTATTGATTACAGTTCAGCCTTCAACACTACTTTCCCCTCAAGACTGATTACAAAACTTAGTGATCTCAGACTAAGCCCCACTCTCTGCCACTGGATCCTCGGTTTCCTGACCTACAGGCAACAATCAGTGAAGACTGGGGACAATGTTTCATCCTCACTAACACTCAACACTGGAGCATCCCCCCGGGTTGTGTACTCAGCCCCCTACTGTACTCACTGTATACCCATGACCATGTCGCCAAATACTAGACTAATGCCATTTACAAGTTCGCTGATTTCACCACCACAGTCCGTCAAATAACAGATGGCAACGAAACAGACTACAGATGGGAGATGCAAGATCTGAAAAAATGGTGCTTGAGAACAACCTAGCTCTCAATGTCAGCAAAACCAAGGAACTCATTATTGACTTTTGTCGGGAAGTTACTCATGCCCCCCGACACATTGACAACACAGAGGTGGAACGAGTGGAGAGTGTCAAGCTCCTGGGAGTGGTCATCAACAATAAGCTTTCTTGGACTCTTCATGCCCAACAATGTCTCTTCTTCCTCAGGCAGCTGAGAAAATTTGCCATCACGGTGAAAACCCTTGCCAACTTTTATTAGATTAGATTACATTACAGTGTGGAAACAGGCCCTTCGGCCCAACAAGTTCACACCGACCCGCCGAAGCGCAACCCACCCATACCCCTACATTTACCCCTTACTTAACACTACGGGCAATTTAGCATGGCCAATTCACCTGACCTGCACATCTTTGTGACTGTGGGAGGAAACCGGAGCACCCAGAGGAAACCCACGCAGACACGGGGAGAACGTGCAAACTCCACACAGTCAGTCGCCTGAGGCGGGAATTGAACCCGGGTCTCCGGCGCTGTGAGGCAGCAGTGCTAACCACTGTGCCACCGTGCTGCCCACAAGGCGCCATCAAGAGCATTCTGTCTGGATATATCACTACCTTTGTGGGCGGCACGGTGGCACAGTGGTTAGCACTGCTGCCTCACAGCGCCAGAGACCCGGGTTCAATTCCCGACTCAGGCGACTGACTGTGTGGAGTTTGCACGTTCTCCCCGTGTCTGCGTGGGTTTCCTCCGGGTGCTCCGGTTTCCTCCCACAGTCACAAAGATGTGCAGGGTTAGGTGAATTGGCCACGCTAAATTGCCCATAGTGTTAGGTTAAAGGGGTAAATGTAGGGGTAGGGGTAAGGGTGGGTTGCGCTTCGGCGGGTCAGTGTGGACTTGTTGGGCCGAAGGGCCTGTTTCCACCCTGTAAGTAATCTAATCTACCTGGTATGGCAACTGTACCATTCAAGATCAGAGATGGCTACAGAGAGCGGTGAACTCAGCCCGGACAATCACAAAGGCTAACCTCCCATGTATAGAATCCATCTACCAAGTCTGCTTCAAGGAAAGGCTGCCAGCATTCTCAAAGATCCATCCCACCCTGGCAATGCTTTTCTACAACCTCTACCATCGGGGAGAAGGTACAGAAGCCTGAACACATGCACCAACCAGTTTTGAAACAGTTTCTATCGCTCTGTTGTTAGAGTACTGAATGGACTCACAAACTCTTAGCATTCACCTGTACCTGTGTTTTGGGTTTTGTTGCTTTTTACCTATTATTTACTTGTCTATGCTATTTAACTATGTTATCGCTCGCAAGACAAATCTTTTCACTGTGCCTCAGTACATGTGACAATAAATTCAATTCAATAGGCCCTTCAGCCCAACAAGTCCACACCGACCCACTCAAACCCATTCCCCATTATCTTACATTTACTCCTGACTAATGCACCTAACCAACACAACCCTGAACACTATGGGCAATTTAGCATGGCCTATTCACCTAATCTGCGCATCCTTTGGATTGTGGGAGGAAACCAGAGCACCTGTAGGAAACCCACACAGACAGGGGGAGAATGTGCGAACTCCACACAGACAATTTCCTGAGGCTGGAGTCGAACTCAGGACCCTGGCACTGCGCAAACCAATGAGCCACTGTCCCACCCTATGTCATAACCGAAATGCTATGTCATAGCACAAATAGGACTGTTTGTACAGTTTAAGCAGGGAAAATTGCTTTAAAGCAAATAGGTGTTCCCAAGAATGGTAATTGCATGATGACCTTAGTTTGGGGTTGCTAAGGTCAGGCATGTAAAATTTCAGTTATTGCATTTTGATGATTGATCTAAACCAGAGGCTGTTTGAAGGACTCCAGAATTCTTAGCACACATGTTATAATGGACGAAAGTCCATTTAGGCAAATTCCAATGAGGTCACAAAACCCTAGCAATTTATATTGGGAGCCAGCCAAATCATTTCTGAAATGTTCAGCAACCGCATTAGGATCTGAAGCCTGTGATGCTGCCTGTTTGCCTGCTAGGTTATGTCCTCTCCTGCTGCTGCATGCTTTGTTCCTTATTCTATGCCAAACACCACCTGCAGTTTTGAAGCAAGACTTGTTTTCCTCACCTCACTGCCATTTCTGATGCAGTGCTACTGTCTGTTTTGACAGAAATCTATTCTAATTTGCCTTCCCACCACTTCTAATCAGTGCCAGATTTTTAAATATATGGAAGTAGCAGCACTACTTCTGTCAGCTGTTGTTGAGACCCAGTGTTGTTGCTGTCTGTTTAGTAACTGAGATCCAGTTTTGTAAATGATACCCTGCACTGCCTTTAATCATGAAAGACTTAATATTAATATGCCTTCATGCTGCTTCTCCCCCATCAATTTGAAATGGGCAATTAATGGTAAATAAATGAGATATCATCAACGGAAGCTTTGGGAGCATTCAACAAGGCTATTCCTGGCGCTGTGTCTAAATTCCCCCAAAGTTAATATAAGATAACAAATTGATTTGTAACCATTATTTTTTAAACACAAAGAAATAGGAAATTTATTCAGCAATATTCATGAGAAATTCAAGTGCTTGGAGGCTATGATCTCCGTTTTTTGCATGTAGGCCTCTCCTATATTCACTACAATGTTAATCTGCAAAAAAATCATTTGCTGTGCTGAAAACTTTGGCCTTTGCAGGCATATTCAACCAAGTTGCCAAGAAGGTAAGTTTCCCTCTAAATGGAATTACCTCGAGAGTCAGCAGCCTCTATTTTCAGCAGCAGTGGGTGCGATGAGAGGGAGGACCAGGGTCTGCTGGGAAGGTAAGTTTCCCTCTAAAAGGACTTACCTCGAGAATCAGCAACCTCCATTTTCAGCAGCAGTGGAGTAATGAGAGCGAGGAGCTGAGTGGGAGCAGTCAAATTGCGCTGAAAGTGAGTGAACTGATACATTTTGGCAGCGGCTGAACCCAAGCCACTACATATGTGGCGTCTCCCACCCGCCCTCTGTGGTGTGTTGATAAGGCTTTTCTATTTCTTTTTAATTTTGTGATTGGTAAAATAAAATTTGTTTTTTTGGCATTTATCTGTTATTTGATATTATAGTTGGACAAAGTTAAGCTTAAGATTAAAAATGGCAGGAGAGCTCAGACCCATGTTATGCTCCTCTTGCTCTCTGTTGGAACTCAGGGACCCAGCTGATGTCCCTGACTCCTCCACGTGCAGGAACTGTATGCAGCTGCAGCTCTTGTTAGACCGCATGACGGCTCTGGAGCTGCGGATGGACTCACTTTGGATGAGTGAGGAGATTGTGGATAGCACGTTTACTGAATGGTCACACTACAGATTAGGATTGCTGAGAGAGAAAGGAATGGGTGACCAAACGGCAGAGAAAGAACAGGAAGGCAGTGCAGGTGTCTCCTGCAGTCATCCCATTCCAATGCAGGTATACCGATTTGGATACTGTTGGGGGAGATGGTTCACCAGGGGGAAGGTAGAAGTAGCCAGGTTCATGGCACCATGTGCAGAAGAGCAGGAAAAAGAGTGGAAGGGCGATAGTCATAGGGGATTCAATTGTAAGAGGAGTAGATAGGCGGTTCTGTGGTCGAAAACAAGACTCCCGAATGGTATGTTATCTCCCAGGTGCAGGGGTCAGGAATGTCCCAGATCAACTGCAGAACATTCTGAAGGGGGAGGGTGGTGCGTATAGGCACCAATGATATAGGTTAAAAACGGGATGAGGTCCAACAAGCAGAATTTAGGGAGTTAGGAGCCAAGTTAAAAAGTAAGACCTCAGAGGTTGTACTCTCAGGATTGCTACTAGTGCCATGTGCTAGTCAGAGTAGAAGTGAAAGAATAGGCAGAATGAATGCGTGGCTGGAGACGTGGTGCAGGAGAGAAGGGTTCAGAATTTTGGGACATTAGGGCCAGTTCTGGGGGAGATGGATCTCTTACAAGTTGGGTCGTCTACGCCTGGGCCAGGATTGGAACCTATGTCCAAGGGGGTCTTTTTGCTAATGCAGTTGGGAGGGTTTAAATTAATGTGCAGAGAGATGGGAACCAAATGAGGAGGTTAGTGCACAGTAAGGAGGTAGTAATTAAAGCCTGTAAGGAACGAGATAACAAAGTCAGCATGACTAATAGAGCAGATGATAAATGCAAAGGGACAGGTAGTCTGAGGTGCATTTGTTTTAAAGCGAGAAGTGTAGTAGGTAAGGCAGATGAACCTAGGGCTTGGATTGGCACCTGGAAGTATGTTGTTATTGCTATTACTGAGACTTGGTTGTGGGAAGGGCATGACTGGCAACGAAATATCCCAGGACATAGATGCTTTCAGCAGGATAGAGGGGGAGGTAAAAGTGGTGGAGGAGTTGCATTATTGGTCAGAGAGAATATCACAGCTGTGCTGAAGGAGGGCAATATGAGCAGAGCTCAGAAATAGGAAGGGTGTGGTAACAATGTTGGTTGGGGCTGTATGATAGGCCTCCCACCAGTGAGTGTGAAATACAAATACAAGTATGTAAAGAGATTATGGAAAGATGTAGGAGCATCAGGATGGTGGTGATGGGAGATTTTTATTTTCCCAACATTGACTGGGATACACTTAGCGTTAGAGACTTAGATGGTGCAGAATTTGTAAGGAGCATCTAGCAGGGTTTTATAGAGCAGTATGTAAATAGTCCAACTCAGGAAGGGGCCATATTGGACCTGGTGTTGGGGAATGAGCCCAGCCAGGTAGTTGAAGTTTCACTAGGGGATTACTTTGGGAATAGTAATCACAATTCCGTAAGTTTAAGAATACTCACGAACAAAGATGAGAATGGTCCAAAAGGAAGAGTGCTAAACTGGGGGAAGGCCAACTACAGCAAAATTTGACAGGAGCTAGAAAATCTGGATTGGGAGCAGCTGTTTGAAGATAAATCCACATTTAATGTGTGGGTGGCTTTTAAAGAGAGATTGATTAGAGTGCAGGAGAGAAATGTTCCTGTGAAAATAAGAGATAGAAATGGCAAGATTGGGGAATCATGGATGACAGGTGAAATTGTGAGACGAGCTAAGAGGAAAAAAGAAGCAAACGAAAGGTCTAGGTGACTGAAAACAGACGAAGCTTTGGAATAATATCAGGAAAGTAGGACCAATTTGAAATGAGGAATTAAGGGGGCTAAAAGGCATCATGAAATACCTTTAGCAAACAGAGTTAAAGAAATTCCCAAAGCCTTTCATTTGTATATAAGGAGCAGAGAGAAACTAGAGAAAGGGTTGGCCCCATCAAGGACAAAGGAGGGAAGCTATGTGCGGAGTCAGAGAAAATCAGTGAGATTCTTAATGAGTACTTTGCATTGGTATTCACCGAGGAGAGGGACCTGACGGATAGATGTTTGATTACTGTAGGTCAAGTAGGCATAGGGAGGGAGGAAGTGTTGGGTATTCTAAAAGGCATTACGATGGACAAGTCCCTGTGCCCAGATGGGATCTATCCCAGGTTACTGAGGGAAGCGAAAGCAGATATAGCTGGGGCCTTAACAGAAATGTTTGCAACATTCTTGCAAGTATGTAAAGAGATTATGGAAAGATGTAGGAGGACTGGAGAATTGCTAATGTTGTCCCTTTGTATAAGAAGGGTAGCAGGGATAATCCATGTAATTATAGACCGGTGAGCCTGACATCAGTGCTGGAAGCTGCTGGAGAAGATACTGAGGGATAGGATCTATTTACATTTGCAAGAAAATGGGCTTATCAGTGATAGGCAACATGGTTTTGTGTAGGGAAAGTCATGTCTTACCAACTTAGAGTCATAGAGATGTACAGCATGGAAACAGACCCTTCGGTCCAACCCGTCCATGTCGACCAGATATCCCAACCTAATCTAGTCCCACCTGCCAGCATTCGGCCCATACCCCTCCAAACCCTTCCTATTCATATATCCATCCAAATGCCTTTTAAATGTTGCAATTGTACCAGCCTCCACCACTTCCTCTGGAAGCTCATTCCATACACATATCACCCTCTGCGTGAAAAAGTTGCCCCTTAGGTCTGTTTTATATATTTCCCCTCTCTCCATAAACCTATGCCCTCTAGTTCTGGACCCCAGGAAAAAGAGAACAAAGAAAATTATTTGTCTATTTATCCTATCCCTTTGAGGAAGTGACAAGATTGATTGATGAGAGAAAGGTTGTAGATGTCATATAAATGGACTTCAGTAAGGCATTTGATAAGGTTCCTCATAGTAGGCTGATGGAGAAAGTGAAGTTGCAAAGGGTCCAGAGTGTACTAGCTAGATAGATAGAGAACAGGCTGGGCAGCAGAAGACAGAGTGATAGTGGAAGAGAGTTTCTAGAAATCGAGAACTGTGACAGTGGTATTCCACAGGGATCCGTGTTGGGACCACTGTTGTTTGTGATATACATAGATGATCTGGAAGGAGAAAGTGAGGACTGCAGATGCTGGAGATCAGAGCTTAAAAATGTATTGCTGGAAAAGCGCAGCAGGTCAGGCAGCATCAAAGGAGAAGGAGAATCGACGTTTCGGGCATAAGCCCTTCTTCAGGAATCCTTAAGAAGGGCTTATGCCCGAAACATCGATTCTCCTTCTCCTTTGATGCTGCCTGACCTGCTGCGCTTTTCCAGCAACACATTTTTAAGAATAGATGATCTGGAGGAAGGTATAGGTGGTCCGATTAGCAAATTTGCAGATGATACTTATGTTGGTGGAGTAGCAGATAGTGAAGGGGACTGTCAGAGAATGCAGCAGACTATAGATAGATTGAAGAGTTGGGCGGAGAAATGAACTCCAGATGGAGTTCAATCAGGCAAATGCGAGGTGATGCATTTTGGAAGATCCAATTCAAGAGCGAACTATACAGTATGTGGAAAAGTCCTGGGGAAAACTGATGTACAGAGGGATCTGGGTGTTCAAATCCATTGTACCCTAAAGGTGGCAATGCAGGTTGATAGAGTAGTCAAGAAGGCATGCGGCATGCTTTCCTTCATCAGATGGGGTATTGAGTACAAGAGTTGGCGGGTCATGTTACAGTTGTATAGGACTTTGGTTCAGCCACATTTGGAATACTGCATACAATTCTGGTCGCCACATTACCAAAAGGATGTAGATGCTAGGAAGGGTACAGAGAAGGTTCACCAGGATGTTACCTGGTAAAGAGGGTGCTAGCTATGAGGAGAGGTTGAGAAGATGAGGATTATTTTTATTAGAAAAACGGAGATTGAGGGTGGACCTGATTGAGGTCCAAAAGATCATGAGAGGTATAGGCAGGGTGGATAGCAAGAAGCTTTTTCCCAGAGTGGGGGTCTCAACTACTAGGGGTCATGAGTTCAAAGTGAGAGGAGAAAAGTTTAAGGGAGAGATGTGTGGAAAGTTCTTTACACAGAGGGTGGTGAGTGCCTGGAACGTGTTGCCAACGGAGGTGGTAGAGGCGGGTACAATAGCACCATTTAAGATGTATCTAGACAGATACATGAATGGGCAGAGGGGTACAAATCCTTAGAAAATAGGCGACAAGTTTAGGTAGATGAGCTGGATCAGTGCAGGCTTGGTATTCTCATCTACTATTCGCTTTTGGTTCCCATACCCTTGCCAAGTTGGTTTAAAGCCCTCCCAATTGCACAAGCACAACACTGCACTATTTGATTGGCACCACATCCACAAACATTCATTCCTTCAACCACCAGCACTCCATATGCACTTACAAGATGCACTTCAGAAATTTATCAAGGCTTCTGAGACAGCACCTTCCACCTTTGATAGCCAGTTCCTTATCCAGATACACGGAGCAGTCACAGTGTCCAAATTTGCACCCCAACATGCCAACATTTTCATGCTCAGGATCAAACAAGACTTCTTCTCTCTGCAGGACCTCCAACCAACACTATACACCAGGCATATTGATGACATTTTGTTCCTCTGGATCCGTGACAAGGAGTCACTGAAACAACTATACAGTTTCATCCAATCATCCAACTCACCATGGACTACTCTTTAGTGTCTGTCTCAGTCTTGGTTGCTTGCATCTCCATCAAGGATGGGCACCTCAGCACCTCACTCTACTGCAAACCCAACCTCATGAGATGCTACAATTCTCTAGGTTTCACCCTTTACATATTAAAACAGCCATCCCCTACCGACAAGCTCTACGCATACACAGGATCCATTCAGATGAGGAGAAATGTGATGAACATTTGGAAGTACTCGAGCAGGCCCTCATAAGAACAGGGTACAATGCTCAACTCATCAACTGCCAGTTGCTATGTGCCACAATGAGAACCCGTAATGACCTCCTCAAGAAACAGGCATGAGCTGCAACCATTAGGGTACCCTTCGTTGTCCAGTACTTTCTAGGAGCCGAAAAGCTGCGCCATGTTCTTTGCAGCCTGCAACACATTATCAATGAGGATGAGCACCTCGCCAAAAACTTCTCTATGCCTCCACGTCTCGTCTTTAATAAACCAGCAAACCCTCAAACAGATCATTGTTCATAGCAAACTGCCCAGCCTTTAGGACAACACCATATAACCCTGTCAGGGCAGACGCTGCAAGACGTGCCAGAATGTCCACATGGATACCACCAATACACAGGAGGACACCACCCACCATGTACGCGGCAGGTACTCATGTGACTCGGCCAAATTTGTCCATCTCATACGCTGCAGGCAAAGATGCCCTGAGGCATTGTACGTTGGTGAGACCAAGTCGAGGCTCTTGCAACAGATGAATGGACACCGCGGAACAATCACCGGCCAGGAGTGTTCCCTCCCAGTCAGGGAACGCTTTAGCGGTCCGGGAGATTCAGCCTCAGACCTTAGAGTGACCATCCTCCAAGGCGGACTTTGGGAAATGCAACAGTGCAAACTGGCCAAGCAGAGGCTGATAGCCAAGTTCGGTATCCATGGGGATGGCCTCAGCCGAGACCTGGGGTTCATGTCACAGTACAGGTGACCCCACTGCACTATACTCTCTCACTCTCGCTCGCTCTCTCTCTCTCTCTCACACACAACACTCCTACAGACCATACACTCTTTCACAGACACTCACACCCCCCACATGCACAAACATACTCGATCTTCCCTGCACACTCAGACATATAAGTTTGTGGGGTGAATTTGTATTTGCAGAATTACATTTTATTTGATCAAAAACTGCATAAATCCATGTAGGGTTCTGTACACTGGGACACAGACAGACTTTAACCTCACACCTTCAATGCATAATCTGAGCTAAGATGGCACCTATTGTTAAAGATATCTTGAAAATGTTACTTTAAAGAAGTTCTGGGATTTACTTGGGAAAGAACCGAAACTAAATGATCATTCTAAAGGATGAAAGACTTAATCTAAAGGTGTTTAATATTACATTTCATGACACTGTAATCCTGTTGCCATAAATTCTGTGTCTTATGATTCTGCTGTACAACCTCCTGATGAAGAAGCAGCATTTTGAAAGGTAGTGCTTCCAAATAAACCTGTTAGACTATAACCTAGTGGTTGATTTTTAACATGGATACTAGTTAGTTGAGTGACAGGAAAGAGACCATACACACTTTCACAGTGGGTCAATGAATATTGTTTAGGCTGGGGGCAGGTTTGTGGTAGAATTCTCCAGGGGTTGGTATTGGGACCCTTGCTTTTCCTGATACATATTAATAATCTAGATCTTGGCATCGGAGACAGTTTCAAAATTTGCACATGACACAACACTTGGACGAATTATAAACTCTGAAGAGGACATTGTGGAACGCCAAAGGACATTGATAAGTTGTTGGAGTGGGTGGATAGGTGGAGATGAGGCACACTGCATAGACGTGTGAGCTGATGAACTTTGGTAAGAAGAAAATTGCAGACTAAAATAGGGAGTATAATTTGAAAGGGTGTATAGGAGCAGAGGAATCTTGGTATATATGCACAGATCAATAAAGGTGGCATGGCAGGTGTAGAGAGCAGTTAATAAAGCATGCAGTCTTCTTGGCTTTATTAATGGAGTATGGAGTACAAGAGCAAGGAGGTGATTTTGAACTTGTATAAGATACTTGTGAAACCTCAGCTGGAATATTGTGTGTAGTTGTGAGCCCCACCTTATAGGAAGAATGTAAATGCATCGAGAGTGATTGCAGAAGCGATTTACAAGAATGGTTCCAGGAATGAGAAACTTCACTTACGAGGATTAATTGAAGAAGTTGGGACTGTTCTCCTTGGAGGGAAGAAGGCTGAGAGGAGAATTGCTGGAGGTTTTCAAAATCATGAGCTGGCTGGTATTTAGGGAGCAGCTGTTAAAGGACAAGATGAGAGGACATAAATTTTAAGTTATGTGCAAATGAACCAGAGGTAATATGAAAAATATCTTTGTCGCACAGTGGATAGTTAGAACATATGGGGGTTGGTTAACTATGTTGGCTCTGTGACTGGCTTTTGATACACAGTTACACTAGCTGCAGGGTTTCAATTCCTGCACCATCGGACATTACCGTGAAGGTCCTGCCTTCTTGAATTCATCCCTTCCCTGAGGCATGGTGACCCTCAGGTTAAACTCAACACCAGTCATCTCTCCCTTTAATGAAGGAGCAGCCCTGTAGTCCTCTCAAACTATTGCGACTATACCTTTGCCTTTAGTTATGCTGTGGAATGCACTGCCTGGATGTGTGGTGGTGGCAGGTTCAATTGAGGCATTCAAGAGGGTATTGAATAATCATTTTGATAGAAATAGTATGCAAGGGTGTGGCACTAGATGCTCATTTGAAGAGCCGGTGCAGGCAAGATGCAGGCAAGAGCTTTCAGGTGCATTCAAGCTTGCTGCACCATTTAATAGATTGTGGTTATGGCTGAGCAGCTGGTGCAGAAGAGAAGGATTCACATTTTTGGATCATTGGAATCTCTTCTGGGGTAGAAGTAACCTGTATAAGAAGGACAGATTTCACCTGAATTGGAAGGGGTCTAATATACTGATGGGGAGATTTGCTAGAGCTGCTCCTGAGGATCAAAACTAGTGGGGGAGGGGGAGTGGGGAGCACAGGGAGATAGTGAGGGAAGAGATCAATCTGAGACTGGTGCAGTTGGAAAAAGGAGCAAGTCAAACAGTCAGGGTAGGCAGGAGAGCAAGGTAGGACTGATAAATTAAACTGCATTTATTTCAATGCAAGAGGTCTAACAGGTCAGGCAGATTAACTCAGGACATGGTTGGGAACATGGGACTGGAATATCATATTGATTACAGAGATGTGGCTCAGCGAGGGGGAGTGGTGTTTTTGATTAGGGATAATATTATGGACACCTCAGTTAGGGAGGATATTCCTGGGAGTACATCGGGGGAAGTTATTTGGGTGGAACTGAGAAATAAAAAAGGGATGATCACCTTATTGTACTATAGAACCTTATAGTTGAGAAAGTTGGGAAATTGAGAAACAAATTTGTAAGGAGATCTCAGTTATCTGTAAGAATAATAGGGTGGTTATGGAAGGGGATTTTAACTTTTCAAACATAGATTGGGACTGCCATAGTGTTAAGGGCTTGGTTGGAGAGGAATTTGTGAGGTGTGTACAAAAAAATGTTCTGATTCAATATGTGGATGTACCTGCTAGAGAAGGAGCAAAACTTAACCTATTCTTGGGAAAAATGCAGGGCAGATAACTGAGGTGTCCTTTGAGGCCCCGTGATCTTAATTCTATTAGTTAGTGAGTTTTGAGAAGATTTATAACTCAGGTTGAGGTTCTGGGTTAGGTTTGCTCGCTGAGCTGGAAGGTTCATTTTAATTGGTTTTAAAATAGTGATGGAAAAGGATAGGCCAGATCTTAAAGTTAAAGTTCTAAATTAGCAGAAGGCCAATTTTGATGGTATTAGACAAGAACTTTAAAAACTTGATTTGGCGGTGGCAGATATTTGCAGGTAAAGGGACGGCTGGAAAATGGACAGCCTTCTAAAATTAGATACCAGGAGACCAGAGATAGTACGTTCCTGTGAAGGGCAAGATTGGTTGGTGTAGGGAATCCTGGATGACTAGAGAAATTGAGGTTCAGGTCAAGAAAAAGAAGGAAGCATATTTCAGGTACAGGCAGCAGGGATCAAGTGAATCTCTAGAACAGTATAAAATGCATGAAGGTGGATAAATCCCTGGGACCTAATTACATGTATCCTAGAACTTTGTGGGAAGGTATGAATGTGATTGCTGGGCCCTTTGCTGAGCTATTTGTATCATCGATAACTGCGGGTGAGGCGCCAGAAGACTGGAGGTTGGTAGGGAAAAGCCAGCGAACTGTACATCAGTGAATCTGACATCAGTGATGGGGAAGCTATAGAGGAATAGACATGTACACCCTTCGATCCAATTTGTCCATGCTGACCAGATATCCTAACCCAATCCAGCTCCACCTGCCAGCACCTGGCCCATATCCCTCCAAACCCTTCCTATTCATATACCCATCCAGATGCCTTTTAAATGTTGCAATTGTAACACGACTTCCTTTGGCAGCTCATTTCATACATGTACCACCCTCTGCGTGAAACAGTTGCCCCTTAGGTCTCTTTTATATCTTTCCTCTCTTACCCTAAACCTATGCCCTCTAGTTCTGGACTCCCCCACCCCAGGGAAAAGGCATTTTTTTATCCTATCTATGCCCCTCTATAAGGTCACCCCTCAGCCTCTGACGCTCCAGGGAAAACAGCCCTAGCCTATTCAACCTCTCCCTATATCTCAAATCCTCCAACTTTGGCAACATCCTTGTAAAACTTTTCTGAACTCTTTCATTAGGTCTGTTTGTAAATTGGTGATTCCTTGTACTCTCAAATGCTGTCAAATCACTTGAGGATAATATCAAGACATTCTGGATTTCAGCAGATATATATGGGGTACTGAAAAGCAGCAAAGTGCTCAACTATAGCACAAATCACAGGAAGTCAGAGTTTGGTTAGGTCAGTATCACCCATACTGGGGACTTGATTTGACATAGAAGCACAAAGTGATATTGAAATTGCTAAGGCAAACAAGAGAAGATCCACAAGCATAGGAATATGAGAATGACAAGAGAGGAAAGTGCTTCAAAGGAAATGACTAAGAATTAATCTGAGAGGGGTCTATAAAAGTTTGTAAAATGGCACTTAAATTATTCCAAACTAGTTTTCAAGGAAAAACTCTTGATCTACTTAAAGTGAAGAAATGACTCATTTAGATCTGCTGGCAGGAAGGAACATTGAACTAAAAAAATGGAATGGACTTTTATAGAAATTGCCTGCAAAGGTTATCTAACAGTTACTTTGACTGCATTCTATCATCTGATGATTTTATGATACAATAATAAGCGTTATAGAGTAAAGGAAGTAAAACCCTCAAAATTCTGCACAAATCTACATGTTGCAACTTGGGTGGGGAGCAAGGGAAGAGAGGGAGAGAGAGAATAGATAAGTTATAATGAGGATTTAATTTATATGATGTGATTAGAGACTAAATACGGGCGGCACGGTGGCACAGTGGTTAGCACTGCTGCCTCACAGCACCTGAGACCCGGGTTCAATTCCCGCCTCAGGCGACTGACTGTGTGGAGTTTGCACGTTCTCCCCGTGTCTGCGTGGATTTCCTCCGGGAGCTCCGGTTTCCTCCCACAGTCCAAAGATGTGCAGGTCAGGTGAATTGGCCATGCTAAATTGCCCGTTGTGTTAGGTAAGGGGTAAATGTAGGGACATGGGTGGGTTGCGCTTCGGCGGGTCGGTATGGACTTGTTGGGCTGAAGGGCCTGTTTCCACACTGTAATGTAATCTAATCTGATCTAATAGGCAACAAAGAAAATATCACCATCTTTAGTTTTTATGTGTCAGATAACAGATTTCAACAATCATAGCAACAACAGTTAGTTAACAATTACAGTGAATTAAAATCTGAGTGCACACTGTGATATAAATGTACCATTTTACCAACTTGTGTATGATTCAGTACAATTCATTCTCAGTTACTCTGTTTCAAATCTAAGTTTCACCAGCTATTCCTCAAGTGTCACAAGTTAACAATTAGTCTAATGTTTGTCATCATACCATAAACATTCACAAACACTTTTATTCCAAAAATCAAAATTTACAGAATAAATGTGCAATTTTTAGCTTGAAAATGTAATGATACATGGATTTAAAAAATAAACTTCTGTTTAGCATGGCAGATCACTGAATTACAGCCAACATTGCAAAAATGTAAAAAGAAAACTGTAAACAGCAGTGCCAAAATACTTAACAGTTGGACTGGCAAAAATCTAAAATATTTGCGGCTGACCTGGGAAAAATCTGTAATAATTGCTGCCGGCCTGGCAAAATCTAAAATTAAGTTATAATCAAGAGGCACAAATATAAATTTCCCCACGTGATTTTGAGAACATTATTTTTTTTTGGCACTGCCATGCTGAGACTCATCTCCTGCCTGCTTTTGAATCAGTATTATGTACAAAAGAGGCAGCACCTTGATTTCCTTCCCCATGCTTGGGGCCTAGAACCTGTAGAAGCCTGAGCCTCCGAGTTAAGTGGGTGCCCAGGCGAGCTCCGCCCTGAAGTGGAGGGGAGAGGGGAGAGGAAGGAAGGTGGTATCCAACATCCCACTCCTACTTCTACACTCACCAGATCTGGAAGCGCAGCACGGCCCGGTCACATCCTGCATTTTGAGTCACTTGTTGGCCAACCCCGGCCGAGGGTGCCCAGCCAGGTGAAGGTGAACAGCAGGATGGAGAACGTAGCCATACCCAGCGGAGCTGTCTGCAGAGCAGGCTGCCGTCACTGCGGAGACCAAGTTGTTGGAGGAGATCCTGAGGGACCGGATTTACATGTATTTAACAAGGCAAGCATTACAGAGGAACCCCGATTATCCAGCATTCGATTATCCGAACAAGATCGCAAGGTCCCGATGTTTGGCTAAGCTGTATTATCTGGCATTCGATTATCCGAACAAAATACTCCCCGCCGATATCATTCGGATAATTGAGGTTACTTTGTAATTAGGAATGGCTTTGTGCATGGGAAATCATCTCTCACTAGCTTGATTGAGTTTTTTGAAGTAGTAACGAAGAGGTTTGATGAGAGCAGAGCAATGGACATAATCTATATGCATTTCAGTAAGATGTTCAACAAGATTCGTCATGGTAGACTGGTTAGCAAGGTTTGGTCATGTGGAATACAGAGAGGACTAGCCATTTGGATACAGAACTGGATTGAACGTAGGAGACAGAGTGTGGTGATGGTGGGCTACTCAGGCTACCTCAGAGTATAAAGGAACCTTGATCAGATGGGCTGATGGGCCGAAGAGTGGCCGATAGAGTTTAATTTATATAAGTGTGAGGTGCTGCATTTTGGAAAGACAAATCAAGGCAGGACTAATACACTAATGGTAAGTTACTGGGGAGTGTTGCTGAACAAAGAATGCAGGTTCATATTTCCTTGAAAGTGGAGTCACAGGTGGATAGGATAGTGAACAAGGCGTTTGGTATGCTAGCCTGTACTGGTCAGTGCATTGATATAGGCATTGGGAGGTCATGTTGTGGCTGTGCAGGACATTGGTTAGGCCACTTTTGGAATACTACATTCAATTCTGCTCTCCCTGCTATAGGAAAGATGTTGTAAAACTTGAAAGGGTTCAGAAAAGATTTACAAAGTTGGAACGTTTGAGCAAAGGGAGAGGTTGAATAGACTGGGCCTGGGCTGAGAGATGACCTTATAGAGGTTTATAAAATCATGAGGGTCATGGATAGAGTGAATAGTCAAGGTCTTTTCCCCAGCATAGGGGAGTCCCAAAACTAGAGGGCATAGATTTAAGGTGAGAGGGAAAAGACCTAAAGGGCAACTTTTCCATGCAGAAGGTGGTGTGTGTATGGAATGAGCTGCCAGAGGAAGTGGTGGAGGTGGTACAATTACAACATTTAAAAGGCACCTGAATGGGTACATGAATAGGATGGATTTAGAGGGATATGGGATATGGGCCAAATGCTGGAAAATGTGATTATATTTATTTAGGTATGGACAGGTTGGACCGAAGGGCCCATTTCCATGCTGAATGGCTCTGTGACTCTAGGATCTGATTTTAACCTCAAATTTACATTCCTGCATATTCCCAATAATTTTTCACCCCCCTTGGTAAATCAAGAATCTATCTATCCACCTCTGCCTTAAAAAATATTTAAAGATTCTGCATCAACTCCTTTTGAGGAACAGAATTCCAAAGTCTTACAAGCCCCCTGAGAGAAATAAATGTTTTTGGAAATATTTCAGCTCAAGGCCAGACTGAAATCAAAAATTCAAGCAGCTGTAGTACAGATTAGATTACTTACAGTGTGGAAACAGGCCCTTCGGCCCAACAAGTCCATACCGACCCGCCACCCACCCAGACCCATTCCCCTACATTTACCCCCTTCACCCAACACTACGGGCAATTTAGCATGGCCAATTCACCTAACCTACACATTTTTGGACTATGGGAGGAAACCAGAGCACCCAGAGGAAACCCACGCAGACACGGGGAGAATGTGCAAACTCCACACAGTCAGTCGCCTGAGGCGGGAATTGAACCCGGGTCTCTGGCGCTGTGAGGCAGCACTGCTAACCACTGTGTCACCGTGCTGCCACTGTACAGTATTTCAGTTTAGACATTCCGCTCTATTACCTGTGAACTTTTAAAATTTAAATTTAAATGTTTGTAAAGCTTGTTTCTGCTTCACTGTGACACCAATAACATCAAATTATTTTCAAATGTTCTTTGAACTAAACAAAATATCTTGGGAATGTAACAGGAAACTATCTAAATTTTAACTCTGTAAAGAGTTTAACCATTTATCAATAGATGCATTGTTGTTCTGTATGGCATGCAACTCAATGTCCTATCTATTAAAACAAGTAGAAATATTCCTACAAAACAATAGTGTTGATCACAATAGTGTAAGATGTCAATTTGGTATGACGATAAATGTAACAGTTTTAATTCTGTCAGCTCATTTTACACTTAGCTTACAGCTACAGCAAACACTGGACTGATAACGTGCTAGCCACTGGCCAATGTGATGCACATTGAGAATTGTCTCCCTATGTTATTGAGATAGAGGCCCAAGGCTTGTCTATAACCAGTACATCCATTGTCCTACAATGAAATGAACATGTCTTAGAGGTGTTGTGTGATTTTTAACAATGAACATGTGCATTGTTTGCATGAATAATGACAAAGCATGTATGCACAAAGCCTTTTAAGCCTTAAATATTATTTACGTTCCTCACATTGGGCCCAGCTGCACTACAGCATCCATGAATGCCATCTCATTTTTCCCCAACAGACTGTATCACCTCATGGCAATTGAATTTTCAAGACACATCCCAGTATCAATCAGTGGAGCTTTCACTATCCCTTACAGTGAATGATGAAGGCATTTGAAGTGTTTTGGCCTGCTGCTTCCTTTTAGTCCAAATGTATGGAATGTCATTTCTACTTCCTAATCTTGTGCTCGTTTTAAATATTCAACCAATAGAAAGATGAAATATGTGTGTATGCTGCTAGGGTTCAGTGTTTGCCTGAATGCATTGAGGTGGCATGATGCTGGGTGAAAAATTGACCCAACCAATGAACATTTCAGTTTTACTGAATTGAGTTGAAAGGATGTAATACAGGAGGTAACTTCAATGTTTCATTAGTTTCTGCTGCCGCTCTGTTGTTTATCAGTTTATCAGCTTTAAGCAAAGAGCTAATGTTCTTTGTGAAAGTAGATCTCTGGACCTCACTTATGAAGATGAAACTCTCCATACCAGTTGCTACAATCTATTTTCAATTCCAAGCACCATCATCTGTTGTAGAGTCTTAGAGTCATACAGCACAGAAGAGGCTATTTGGCCCATCAAACCTGCCCCGAACTACCTCTTTCAGGCATTTGAGGAAACAAGTGTGGTGTGCAAGTAGAAGTAACTAACATGGCAAGAGTTCTGTTGAAATAGTACCTTGGAGACCTTTAGGGAGTGATCAAGTCGGAAGGCAAGGAATAAACAGCAAAGGTCAATAACCATGATAATGATAGAGACCTTTGAATAAGAATTCCCTTTTTCCCTTTTGTTGTAATGCTCATAAGTGGTTTGCATTCTATATATAAATAAAGGTTTTTACATTCCAGTTCACACAGGCTGGGAGAGATAATTTAATTTATGTGTAGGCCCAGGTTAATGCCTTGGAATCGCTTGTTCAAATCTCACGATGGCAGCTGGTGGAATTTAAACTTGGGTTATGAAAGAAATCTGTAATTGAAAGTTAGGCTAAGTGATGGTGTGACCAGGAAACCATCATTGATTGTTATAAAAATCCATATGATGCACTCATGTACCTTTAGGGAAGCAGCTCTGCCATTCTTATCCAATTTGGCCTACATGTAATTCCAATCCCACAGCATTGTGCCTTCTGAAAAGGCCTAGATACTACTCAGTTCAAGGGTGAGCTACAGAGAGAAAATAAGTGCTGGCCTCGAAGGGTTACACCAGAAACGTCAACTTCTCCACCTCCTGATGCTGCCTGGCTTGCTGTGTTCTCCAAGCCTCCTGCTTGACTACCTTGGATTCCAGCTTCTGCAATTTTTTTGTCTCTAACAAAGTTTGTACCATCAGCAACACCCACATCCAATCAAACTTTTTTTTTAAAAAGGGTAACTTTTGTACTTCCATATAACTGGCTTGCGGTTCGGTCCGTATGCATGACAGTACAGGAGTTGGGAGGTCATGTTGTGACTGTACAGGACATTGGTTAGGCCACTTTTGGAATATTGCATGCAATTCTGGTTGCCTTTCTATCAGAAAGATGTGAAACTTGAAAGGGTTCAGAAAAGATTTACAAGGATGTTGCCAGGGTTGGAGGATTTGAGCTATTGGGAGAAGTTGAAGAGGCTAGGGCTGCTTTCCCTGGAACTGATGCTGAGGGTTGGCCTTGTAGTGGTTTATAAAATCATGAGGGGCATGGTTAGGATAAATAGACAAAGTCCTTTCCCTGGGCTGGGTAAGTCCAGAACTAGAGGGCACAGGTTTAGGGTGACAGGGGAATGATATAACGTCACAGAGTCATAGCGATGTACAGCACGGATACAGACCCTTCGGTCCAACCCGTCCATGCCAACGAGATATCCCAACCCAATCTAGTCGCACCTGCCAGCACCTGGCCTATATCCCTCAAAACCCTTCCTATTCATATACCCATCCAGATGCCTTTTAAATGTTGCAATTGTATTAGCCTGCATCACTTCCTCTGGCAGCTCATTCCATACACATACCACCCTCTGTGTGAAAAAGTTGCCCCTTAGGTCTCTTTTATGTATTTCCCCTCTCACCCTAAATCTAAGCCATTTAGTTATGGTCTAGGGAAAAGTCTTTGTCTATTTATCCTATCCATGTTCCTCAAGATTTTATGAACCTCTATAAGGTCACCCCTCAGCCTCCGATGCTCCAGGGAAAACAACTTTAGCCTTCTCTCATGGTTGATCTGATTGTGACAAGGACTTCAGTGAGTCTCTCTTTCTCACTGCAACCCGCAGGTCATCTCCTCTGCCCTGAAGCTGTTCAACCATGTCCTGAAACAGACTCGCTACCACAGCCTATATGCTCCACCCTCCTCTCCAACCCATCACCTTCATCCCCACCTCCATACACCTATTGACTCTTAGCTACCTTCTCCCCAGCCTCATCCACCTCCCATTTATCTCTCCACCCCGGAGGCTCCCTGCCTCATTCCTGATGCAGGGCCTTTGCCTGAAACTTCGATTTTCCTGCTTCTCGGATGCTGCCTGACCTGCTGTGCTTTTCCAGCATCAATCTAATCTAGACTCTGATCTCCAGCAAGTGCAGTCCTCACTTTCGCCTAGTTGATTTTCACCTTACTGCAAATCCTCTTGCAAGGATTCCTACCTTGAAGAAGTTCTCCTCTGCTCTCTATAAGGATTTTAGTGAGCCTGTCTCTCACTGCAACCCCCAGGTCATCTCCTCTGCCCTGAAGCTGTTCAACTATGTCCTGAAACAGACTCGCTACCACAGCCTATCTGATCCATCCTCCTCTCCGAACTATCGCCTTCATCCCCACCTCCATACACCTATTGTACTCTTAGCTACCTTCTCCCCAGCCCCACCCACCTCCCATTTATCTCTCCACCCTGGAGGCTCACTGCCTCATTCCTGATGAAAGGCTTTTCCCCAAAACGTCAATTTTCCTGCTCCTCGGACGCTGCCTGATCTGCTGTGCTTTTCCACCAGCACTCTAATCTAAATCCTAACCCATTAAGAGTCAGGTTTGGCATTAGTGCTCGCACTTTGCAATATTAGCATTTCCAAATTGTGTTATTCCATAAGAATAATAACACCAATGAGACACATCACACCAGGTTTCCCTGCAGCAGCATTGTCTCAAGTCCCAAAACAGGTAGAACAATATTAAATGGTCTCCCCTGATTAATTTAAAAATAAAAACATTAAATGAACACTGTCAAAAGCAAACAGAGGTATATGTAAGAATGCAGTTATCATTAAAAAGAGCAAAACAAATTTGACCCCCCCCCCCCCATCAAGTTAGCCTGTACTTTCTCACCTCGATTGACACAGGTTTCTGTTGAGGGGAACCCTACTTCCCAGAAATTCTCAGGAGTGTTTGGTGGGATGTACCGGAATCTATGCCTTGAGCAGTTTGCCAACATTTTCAATCTTTCTTCCTCTGGAAAGTCTGCATAATATACGTCGCATTCCTTAAAAGAAACATAAGGGGGAATCTTTTTCACACAGAAGGTGGTGCGTGTATGGAATGAGCTGCCAGAGGAAGTGGTGCAGGCTAGTACAATTGTAACATTTAAAAGGCATCTGGATGTGTATATGAATAGGAAGGGTTTTGAGGGATATGGGCCAGGTGCTGGCAGGTGGGACTAGACTGGGTTTGGATATCTGCATTGACAAGTTGAACCGAAGGGACTGTTTTCCTGTTGTACATCTCTATGACTCTATTTATGAAGTCAATGTGATCTGTGACACATTACCTTAAAGAGTCACCTCTTTCTGTCTGAGTCAGAATTTCTGTAACCAGTTTTGTGATCTGAACCTTGCTGCGTCCACACTTGTTCTAAGTCCTATTTTTGCCTCTTATCAGTTCATATTTAAACTTACATATCTGATTCAGGCTTGTCCATGGTACATTACTGTTGATGTTGACACTTACACTTTATAGTCTAAATGTTCCCAGGCCCTGAACAGCATGGGTTATGGCAAGAAATCTGCAAAAATCAATTGAGACATCAAGCAAGCTGTTCTTGACATTGAGACCAAACAAATTACACTTTCCGACCAAGTCCCTGACCTTGAGATAAGATGCTTGCTTGTGTGTGGTGAGAGACCTACTAATGGGGACTATGGCTTCATTACTTCATTATCACCTTCATTACTTATTTAGTCTGACATCATTAATGTGTAGTCTTCTGTTCTTCCATGTGTCAAATAGAAACTCTCTGCCTTGATTTCTCGACAACAAAGTCACAGCAGGTGATTGTATGCACCCCTTGTCCATGGACATTGGCATCTGACACAAATCACCCTCATTGCATCATCTTGGCACATCTCTAATTCACATATAGCGCAATTCTGTACTTCAATGCTGCACTTTGATGAGTACAGGCACATTTTATTGGAATGCCACTGTAGGAACACTGCATACTTGGAGAGGCACCAAGCTCAAGACTGAACTTGGCTGTATATCAGGGCTGTCAGTTTACTCTGTTTGTGCTCATTCGCTTTGTGCCAAAATGATGCTCATGGCAGACCAGCAGGAGACTGGAAGAACACAGCAAGCCAAGACTGAGTCCTGAAGAAGGGTTACACCCAAAATGTTGACTTCTCCCCCTCCTGATGCTGGCTGGCTTGCCGCGTTTTCCAGCCTCCTGCTTGTCTACTTTGGATTCCAGCATTTGCAGTTTCTTTTTGTCTCTAACTACATTATGCCCGTAGTATCCTTGGCTTGGCTTGCCTTGCCTTTCTGCATTTTGAAAGATAACCCATCATTGCAAATCCAAAGTGTGAAGTGAGCAGCTCCTGCACTGTGTGAAAAATATGGATAAATTGCAAATGCTTCCTACTTTGGTGGCTAGGGTCACTCTATCCAGGGAGCCAAATGTTGTTGTTGGGCATTGTTTCATAATTTTAGGAGAGACTAGAATTGGGAGACACAGTGAAATATCATTTATGACTGAGATCAGGGCTTTTTTTTCTCTCTCGGTTTCACAAGTCTTTGGAACTCTCTTCCCTGGATGGTGAGGTAGGTAGGGTCGTTGAATATTTTTAAGGCAGAGACAGATGGATTCATGACTAAGAAGAGAGTAAATGGTAAACAAGGTGGTGGGAATGTGGAGTTGAGGTCATAATCAGATCAACCATGAATTTTTGAATGGTAGTGCAGTGCAGACTGAATAGGTCAACACCTGCTCCCAATTCATATCACATTCAAACATCTAACTATCATTGATTGGATTAGATTCCCTACAGTATGGAAACAAATCCACACCAACCCTCCGAAGAGTGACCCACCCAGACCCATTGCCCGACCCTACATTTGACAATAGACAATAGACAATAGGTGCAGGAGTAGGCCATTCAGCCCTTCGAGCCTGCACCGCCATTCAATATAATCATGGCTGATCATTCCTAATCAGTATCCTGTTCCTGCCTTATTTCCATAACCCTTGATTCCACTATCTTTGAGAGCTCTATCCAACTCCTTCTTAAATGAATCCAGAGAGTGGGCTTCCACTGCCCCCTGTGGCAGAGCATTCCACACAGCCACCACTCTCTGGGTGAAGAGTTTCTCCTGAGCTCTGTCCTAAATGGTCTACCCCGTATTTTTAAGCTGTGTCCTCTGGTTCGGCACTCACCCATCAGTGGAAATATGTTTCCTACTGCCAGAGTGTCCAATCCTTTCATAATCTTATACGCCTCAATCAGATCCCCTCTCAATCTTTGAAACTCAAGGGTATACAAGCCCAGTCGCTTCAGTCTTTCAGTGTAAGGTAATCGTGCCATTCCAGGAATTGACCTCGTGAACCTACGCTGCACTCCCTCAATAGCCAGAATGTCTTTTCTCAAATTTGGAGACCAGAACTGCACACAGTACTCCAGGTGTGGTCTCACCAGGGCCCTGTACAGCTGCAGAAGCACCTCTTTGCTTCTATACTCAATTCCTCTTGTTATGAAGGCCAGCATGCTATTAGCCTTCTTCACTACCTGCTGTATCTGCATGCTTGCCTTCATTGACTGGTGTACAAGAACACCCAGATCTCTCTGTACTGCCCCTTTACATAACTTGATTCCATTGAGGTAGTAGTCTGCCTTCCTGTTCTTGCTACCAAAGTGGATAACCATACATTTATCCACATTAAACTGCATCTGCCATGCATCTGCCTACTCACCTAACTTGTCCAGGTCACCCTGTAATCTCCTAACATCCTCATCACTTTTCACCCTGCCACCCAGCTTTGTATCATCAGCAAATTTGCTAATGTTATTGCTGATACCATCTTCTATATCATTAACATATATTGTAAAAAGCTGTGGTCCCAGCACGGATCCCTGCGGTACCCCACTGGTCACTGCCTGCCATTCCGAAATGGAGCCGTTTATCACTACCCTTTGTTTCCTATTAGCCAACCAATTTTCAATCCAATCTAATACTTTGCCCCCAAGACCATGCACCCTAATTTTACTCACTAACCTCCTGTGTGGGACTTTATCAAAAGCTTTCTGAAAGTCCAGGTACACTACATCTACTGGATTTCCCTCGTCCAACTTCATAGTTACATCCTCAAAAAATTCAAGAAGATTAGTCAAGCATGATTTCCCCTTCATAAATCCATGTTGACTCTGTCCTATCCTGTTACTACTATCCAGATGTGCAGTAATTTCATCCTTTATAATAGACTCCAGCATCTTTCCCACCACTGAGGTCAGACTAACTGGTCTATAATTACCTGCTTTCACTTGCCCACCTTTCTTAAAAAGTGGTATAACATTAGCCACCCTCCAATCCTCAGGAACCGACCCCAAATCTATTGAACTCTGGAAAATAATCACCAACGCATCCACGATTTCCCGAGCCACCTCCTTCAGTACCCTGGGATGCAGACCATCAAGCCCCGGAGGCTTATCAACCTTCAGACCTAACAGCTTCTCTAACACCAAATCCTGGCAAATATAAATTCCCTTAAGTTCAGGTCCTTCAGCCACTGTTACCTCAGGGAGATTGCTTGTGTCTTCCCAAGTGAACACAGATCTGAAGTACCCATTTAATTCCTCTGCCATTTCTTTGTTCCCCGTAATATATTCCCCTGTTTCTGTCTTCAAGGGCCCAATTTTTGTCCTAACCATTTTTTTGCCTTGCACATACCTAAAAAAGCTTTTACTATCCTCCTTAATATTCTTGGCCAGTTTACCTTCATACCTCATTTTTCCTCTGCGTATTTCCTTCTTAATAATCCTCTGTTGCTCTTTAAAAGCTTCCCAGTCCTCAGTTTTCCCACTTATCTTAGCTATGTTATACTTTTTCTCTTTTAACTTTATATGTTTCTTTACTTCCCTCGTCAGCCACGGCCGCCCATGCCTCCTCCTGGGATCTTTCTTCCTTTTAGGAATGAACTGATCCTGCAACTTCTGCATTATACACAGAAATGTCCGCCATTGTTCCTCCACGGTCATCCCTGCTAAGGTATTGCACCATTGAACTTTGGCCAGCTCCTCCCTCATAGCTCCATAATTTCCTTTATTCAACAGAAGTACTGTCACTTCCGACTGTACCTTCTCCCTCTCAAATTGCAGATTTGTCCCTGACTAAGGCACCTAACACTATGGGCAATTTAGCCTGGTCAATTCACCTAACCTGCACATCTTTGGACTGTGGGAGGAAACCAGAGCGTCCAGAGGAAATCTGTACAGACATGGGGAGAACATGCAAACTCCACACAGACAGTCGCCCAAGGCCAGATTCGAACCAAGGTCCCTGGTGCTGTGAGGCAGCAGTGCTAACCACTGAGCCACTGTGTGCCAATATCACATCAAGTCCATCCTGGACCTTGGGAGTTTACTATTGGAATACTGTCTACTTTTTAAAAATTATTTTAATTTATTTTCTAATCAACCTGTTCAAAGATGTTACTTCCACCTCTGGGGCAGGTGGGGTTTGAACCTGGTCCTCTTAGTCCAGGGATGGAAATGTGTTGCTGGAAAAGCGCAGCAGGTCAGGCAGCATCTAGGGAACAGGAGAATCGACGTTTCGGGCATTAGCCCTTCTTCAGGAATGAGGAAAGTTGGTCCAGCAGGCTAAGATAAAAGATAGGGAGGAGGGACTTGGGGGAGGGGCGTCGGAAATGTGATAGGTGGAAAGAGGTCAAGGTGAGGGTGATAGGTCAGACTGGGGTTGGGGCGGAGAGGTCGGGAAGAAGATTGCAGGTTAGGAAGGCGGTGCTGAATTTGATGGATTTGACTGAGACAGGCTGGGGGGAGGGGAAATGAGGAAACTGGTGAAATCCGAGTTCATCCCTTGTGGTTGGAGGGTTCCTAGCCGGAAGATGAGGCGTTCTTCCTCCAACCGTCGTTTCGCTGTGGTCTGACGATGGAGGAGTCCAAAGACCTGCATATCCTTGGTGGAGTGGGAGGGGGAATTGAAATGTTGAGCTACAGGGTGGTTGGGTTGGTTGGTCCGGGTGTCCCAGAGATGTTCCCTGAAACGCTCCGCAAGTAGGCGGCCCGTCTCCCCAATATAGAGGAGGCCACATCGGGTGCAAAGGATGCAATAGATGATATGTGTGGAGGTACAGGTGAATCTGTGGCGGATATGGAAGTTTCCTTTGGGGCCTTGGAGGGAGGTGAGGGGGGAGGTGTGGGCGCAAGTCTTGCACCTCCTGCGGTTGCAGGGGAAGGTGCCGGGAGTGGAGGTTGGGTTGGTGGGGGGTGTGGATCTGACGAGGGAGTCACGGAGGGAGTGGTCTTTACGGAATGCTGATAGGGGAGGGGAGGGAAATATATCCTTGGTGGTGGGGTCCGTTTGGAGGTGGCGGAAATGGCGGCGGATGATGCGCTGTACATGGAGGTTAGTGGGGTGGTAGGTGAGGACCAGTGGGGTTCTGTCCTGGTGGTGGTTGGAGGGGCGGGGTTCAAGGGCGGAGGATCGGGAAGTGGAAAAGATGCGGTGGAGGGCATCGTCGACCACGTCGGGGGGGAAATTGCGGTCCTTGAAAAAGGAGGCCATCTGGGATGTGCGTTTTTGGAACTGGTCCTCCTGGGAGCAGATGCGGCGGAGTCGAAGGAATTGGGAGAATGGAATGGCGTTTTTACAGGGGGCAGGATGGGAGGAGGTGTAGTCCAGGTAGCTGTGGGAGTCGGTTGGTTTGTAGTAGATGTCCGTGTTGATTCGGTCGCCTGAGATAGAAATAGAAAGGTCGAGGAAGGGGAGGGAGGAATCTGAGACTGTCCAGGTGAATTTGAGGTCGGGGTGGAAGGTGTACCCCGACCTCAAATTCACCTGGACAGTCTCAGATTCCTCCCTCCCCTTCCTCGACCTTTCTATTTCTATCTCAGGCGACCGAATCAACACGGACATCTACTACAAACCAACCGACTCCCACAGCTACCTGGACTACACCTCCTCCCATCCTGCCCCCTGTAAAAACGCCATCCTATTCTCCCAATTCCTTCGACTCCGCCGCATCTGCTCCCAGGAGGACCAGTTCCAAAAACGCACATCCCAGATGGCCTCCTCCTTCAAGGACCGCAATTTCCCCCCGACGTGGTCGACGATGCCCTCCACCGCATCTCTTCCACTTCCCGATCCTCCGCCCTTGAACCCCGCCCCTCCAACCACCACCAGGACAGAACCCCACTGGTCCTCACCTACCACCCCACTAACCTCCATGTACAGCGCATCATCCGTCGCCATTTCCGCCACCTCCAAACGGACCCTACCACCAAGGATATATTTCCCTCCCCTCCCCTATCAGCATTCTGTAAAGACCACTCCCTCCGTGACTCCCTCGTCAGATCCACACCCCCCACCAACCCAACCTCCACTCCTGGCACCTTCCCCTGCAACCGCAGGAGGTGCAAGACTTGCGCCCACACCTCCCCCCTCACCTCCCTCCAAGGCCCCAAAGGAAACTTCCATATCCGCCACAGATTCACCCGTACCTCCACACATATCATCTATTGCATCCTTTGCACCCGATGTGGCCTCCTCTATATTGGGGAGACGGGCCGCCTACTTGCGGAGCGTTTCAGGGAACATCTCTGGGACACCCGGACCAACCAACCCAACCACCCTGTAGCTCAACATTTCAATTCCCCCTCCCACTCCACCAAGGATATGCAGGTCTTTGGACTCCTCCATCGTCAGACCACAGCGAAATGACGGTTGGAGGAAGAACGCCTCATCTTCCGGCTAGGAACCCTCCAACCACAAGGGATGAACTCGGATTTCACCAGTTTCCTCATTTCCCCTCCCCCCAGCCTGTCTCAGTCAAATCCATCAAATTCAGCACCGCCTTCCTAACCTGCAATCTTCTTCCCGATCTCTCCGCCCCAAGCCCAGTCTGACCTATCATCCTCACCTTGACCTCTTTCCACCTATCACATTTCCGACGCCCCTCCCCCAAGTCCCTCCTCCCTATCTTTTATCTTAGCCTGCTGGACCAACTTTCCTCATTCCTGAAGAAGGGCTCATGCCCGAAACGTCGATTCTCCTGTTCCTTGGATGCTGCCTGACCTGCTGCGCTTTTCCAGCAACACATTTCCATCTCTGATCTCCAGCATCTGCAGACCTCACTTTCTCCTCTTAGTCCAGGGGCAGGGAAACTACCAATGTGCCACAAGAGAGTCCCTTACTGTCTGCATTAATGCAACTCCAAATTACATGCAGGTGAATTTTCCCTAAACCACAGAATTGAACCTAGTTAACTGCTTTCCTCATCAAAAGCTATTTGCCAGTTTGCTGACGACATCAAGTGCAGAAAAGATGTGCATCAGCAATTTATAGATCGCATTTCTAGGTCAGTTGGCTGTTGGTAATATTTTCTGATTTAGTGTTTCATAGTCACTTGACATGCTAGTAAACCATCTGTCACAACACTATATCTACAAATCTGTTTCTTTGTGAGATTTGCCAGTTTTCTCAATGTGAATATTTCCTGTTCAAAGAATGAATAAACAAACAATCTTTCTTACCTGGAATAATTTTCATGTCAAGATTCAAAACTTGAAATTTGAAAATACTCTTTCCCGACTCTGGCTGATGACCAGTTTCTTTTTGGTGTAATTTAGGAGCCAATTCCATTTTCAGGATATGCTGGGTTCAGTTGGAAGGTGAAAATTTTCAGTTGTTAGTGGCCTGAATTCTCTTTGTATAGTTTATAAAATGTGAGATATAAATTTACATGTTTGATAAATGTGTGGTGCGTGCATCTGAATACTTATTAGCCTTTTGTGCTGCCTGTCTGTTGTCTTCAAGGTGATCGTTCTCATTCTTCAAGTATTTTGCTGCCTCATTTTGATTTTTTAATAATTATTACTCCAAATATGTTATTGTCTCATTGTATAATTTAGTTTCTGTCCATTCTCTCTTTATTATTCTGTATTTATTGTTACCCACCATTTTCTCCATCTCACTGATTCTTTTTTCTTGCTCACGTTTGTTTTCTTTCTTTATTTCTTTTTCTTTCTTTTTCTTTCTCTCTGTCTTTTTCTTGTTTTCTCTCTCTCTCTCTCTCCCAGTCTGTCACACTCGAATTTATCTATCAATGAATCTTCTACTCATTTTCTAGTTTGAAGTTGAAGATTGCATATCAGAGTGCAAACTAGTCAGCATTTTTGGCCTGCTTTGGGATGATGGGTTGTAGGACTGCAGTAAAAAGCAAATGGAAGGAGTTGCACTGTAATTCTTTGGGTCTTGATTAGAGTGGTTCTGGAAAAGCACAGCAGTTCAGGCAGCATCCGAGGAGCAGTAAAATCGATGTTTCGGGCAAAAGGAATACAGGCAGAGAGCCTGAAGGGTGGAGAGATAAGTGAGAGGAGGGTTGGGGTGGGGAGAAAGTAGCATAGAGTACAATAGGTGAGTGGGGGAGGGGATGAAGGTGATAGGTCGGTGAGGGGGAGGGGTGAGTGAATAGGTGGAAAAGAAGATAGGCAGGTAGGACAAATCATGGGAACAGTGTTGAGCTGGAAGTTTGGAACTGGGGTGAGGTGGGGGAAGGAGAAATGAGGAAACTGTTGAAGTCCACATTGATGCCCTGGGGTTAAAGTGTTCCGAGGCGGAAGATGAGGCGTTCTTCCTCCAGGCGTCTGGTGGTGAGGGAGCGGCGGTGAAGGAGGCCCAGGACCTCCATGTCCTCGGCAGAGTGGGAGGGGGAGTTGAAATGTTGGGCCACAGGGCAGTGTGGTTGATTGGTGTGGGTGTCCCAGAGATGTTCCCTAAAGTGCTCTGCTAGGAGGCGTCCAGTCTCCCCAATGTAGAGGAGACCGCATCGGGAGCAACGAATACAATAAATGATATTGGTGGATGTGCAGGTAAAACTTTGAAGGATGTGGAAGGCTCCTTTAGGACCTTGGATGGAGGTGAGGGAGGAGATGTGGGCACAGGTGTGGGTCTTGACTGCTTTCCTACGATCCCATCCAATGTGCTTCTTCTTCACATCATCTCCTCCACCATTTCTGTTCCCAGCTTCTGTTCTTCTTAGTTCCATCTTATCTCATTTGATTTCATTCCATTCCACATGTCTCCTCTTCTCCCCGTCTCCCCTTTTGCTCTCCCACTTATTCCATCACATAAAATCCAAAGCAGATGTAAACAAAAGAAAAAGACTTGTATTTCTATAGAACCTTTCATGATCACCAATTGCGTCCCTGAGCTTTCTGCTCAGCAAACTCAAAAACAGCAGTATGTTAATGACCAGATAATCTGTTCTTGGGAAGTTGACTGAGAGAGAGGTTTTGGACAAGACTCAGGGCCAAAAACCCCTCTGTTCTTTGAAATACTCCCTCAAGACTTTTCATCTCTGTCTGAGGGAACCCAGCTTTGACATCTCATCACACACCATTGTCCACTGCTCCCCTATGTCTATTGAATCTTAGCTGCCAATGACCTGGGATACTAGGAATTTCAGTTTTAAGCTGCACATTTTTTGTAATTGTATCTGAGTAGATGCAGGCATCAAGCTAGATTGTCGAGGTGCTGAAGAATTGGAGTCTGGAATGGTTCAAAGCAGCTGGCTATGGAGCAGAGTTAGAACTGTCACCTGAAAAAAAAAGCAGGGAACTACCGAGATTTTAAAAAGATACAGGCAAAGAAACAAAGAATAAGAGGGAACTTCAGACTGAAACAGATCGAAAAAGAAAATGGGATGAGAATAGTAAGAACCAAAATTGCCATGTAAGAACCCAGACAGGAGTAGGTTGCAACCGATGAGAGGTGGTTGCTTTAGCTTGTGCTTTAAACCAATAGCTTTACCTGCACATTGAGGCACCAGTCTAGAGTATCTCAACTTTGGGTATCTGTTTATACACTGCCCCTGAGGGATGTCATTATACCACACAAAAAGGACAAAGGAGGAAAATTATGTGTGGAGTTAGAGAAAATGGTTGAGATTCTTAACAAATACTTTGCATCGGTATTTACCATGGAGAGGGAAATGATGGATGTTGAGGTTAGGGATAGATATTTGATTATTCAAAGTCAAGTCTGCATAAGGAGGGGGATAATCATAGAGTCATAGACATGTACAGTATGGAAACATACCCATCAGTCCAACTCGTCCATGTCGAACAGATATCTCAACCTAATCTAGACCCAGTTACCAGCACTTGGCCCATATCCCTATATACCCATCCAGATGCATTTTAAATGTTGCAATCGTACTAGCCCCAATCACTTCCTCTGGCACCTCATTCCATACACACACCACCTTCTGCATGAAAAAGTTGCCCGTTAGGTCCTTTTATATCTTTCCCGTCTCACCCTAAACCAATGCCCTCTAGTTCTGGACTACCCCACCCTAGAGAAAAGACCTTGTCTATTTATCCTATCCATGGCCCTGTGAGGTCACCCTTCAGCCTCTGATGCTCCAGGGAAAACAGCCCTAGCCTATTCAGCCTTTCCCAATAGCTCAAATGATCCAACCCTTGTAAATCTTTTCTGAACCCTTTCAAGTTTCACAGTATCCTTCTGATAGGAAGGAGGCCAGAATTGCTGCAATATTCCAAAAGTGGTCTAACCAATGTCCTATACAGCTACAACATGACCTCCCAACTCCTATTCTCAATAGTGTTGGGTATTCTAAAAGGTATTAAGGTGGACAAGTCCCCAGGTCCAGATGGTATCTATCCCAGGTTACTGAGGGAAACAAGAGAGGAAATAGCTGGTGCCTTAACAGATATCTTTGCAGAATCCTTGAACATGGGTGAGCTTCCAGAGGACTGGAAAATTGTTGATGTTATCCACTTGTTTAAGAAGGATTCCCATTTGGAAGAAAATGGGCTTATCAGTGATAGGCAACATGGTTTTATGCAGGGAAGGTCATGTCTTACCAACTTAATAAAATTCTTTGAGGAAGTGACAGAGTTGTTTGATGAGGGAAAGGCTGTAGATGTCATATACATGGACTTTAGTGAGGCATTTGATAAGGTTCCCTATGGTAAACTGATGGAGAAAGTGAAATTGTATGGGGTCTAGGGTGTACTAGCTAGATAGATAAAAAAAGTGACTGTGTAACAGGAGACAAAGAGTAGTAGTGGAGTTGAGTTTCTCAAAATGGAGAACTGTAACCAGTGGTATTCCACAGGGATCCGTGCTGGGACCACTGTTGTTTGTGATATACATAAATGATCTGGAGGAAGGTATAAGTGGTCAAATTAGCAGATGACACTAAGATTGGTGGAGTAGATAGTGAAGGGGACTGTCAGAGAATGCAGCATACTATAGATAGATTGGAGAGTTGGGCGGAGAAGTGAACTCCAGATGGAGTTCAATCAGGCAGATCCAACTCAAGAACGAACAGTATGTGGAAAAATTCAGGGGAAAATTGATGTACAGAGAGATCTGGGTGTTCAGATCCATTATACCCTGAAGGTGGCAATTAATAGAGTAGTCAAGAAGGCATTCGGCATGCTTTCCTTCATCAGATGGGGTATTGAGTACAAGAGTTGGCAGGCCATGTTACAGTTGCATAGAACTTTGCTTCGCCCTTATTTGGAATACTGCGTACAGTTCTGGTCGCCACATTACCAAAAGGATGTGGGTGCTTTAGAAAGGGTGCAGAGGAGGTTCACAAGGATGTTGCCTGGTATGCAGGGCGCTAGCTATGAAGAGAGGTTGAGTAGATTAGGATTATTTTCATTAGAAAGATAGAGGGTGAGGTGGGCCCTGACTGAGGTCCACAAGATGGTGACAGATATAGACAGGGTGGATAGTAAGATGCTTTTTCCCAGAGTGGAGGACTCAATTACTAGGATCACGAGTTCAAAGTGAGAGGGGAAAAGTTTAAGGGAGACATGCATGGAAAGTCCTTTACGCAGAATGTGGTGGGTTACTGGTACATGTTGCCAGTGGAGGTGGTAGCGGCAGGCACGAAAGCGTAATTTAAGATGTATCTAGACAAATATATGAATGGGCAGGGAGCAGAGGGATACAGATCCTTAGAAAATAGGCGAAAGGTCTAGATAGAGGCTCTGAATTGCCGTAGACTTGGAGGGCTGAAGGGCCAGTTCCTGTGCTGTAATTTTCTTTGTTCTTTGTTCACACTGGACGCAAGAAATTAGGGAACTAACATGGAAGAAAGTTACAAGGGAGAAAACTATGACTGTGAATTATAACTGGAATACACCAAAGCAATATAAAGCTTTGGGAGGATGGAGATGAACTATAATAGTCAGCATCATATAATCATGACATTCCCCAGTTTCAAATGGACTGTTGGTGTGGCAGAATTGTGTGACACAATCTTTCTATAAGCACAGGAAATGTGCAAGACTTAAATCTACATAAAAATACATTACAAACACAATAAGAAGCCAGGAGGGTGGGATTTTGTGAGAAAATTGGATCCGGTTTTAAAGTTCTGTGCAGGGATGAAATAACACAAGACAAGAATCTATGGGACCATGCCAAAACTTGCAGTTAAGTTTGAGACTTGCATCAAAATATTGTAAATGTTATGTGAAAAGAATTAAAGCATAGCATATACTGTAAATATGATTTACTTTTCATTATGAATGCAGTGCATAAACATAATACATTTTTCCCCTGCACTTCACTTGTAATATGGACTGGGATGTGGAGGGGCTCCTAATGATCCCAGGGCTCCAAGAAATCTTAACCCAATTTTCTGCTTTTGTTGTTCTCAGCAATAGGACCTGCAACAATATATCTATGAAGGCTAGTCCGAGGTAGGACCTGGAGGAATACATACTGAGTTTGTACTGTCACATTGGGCTGCTTTTGCAGCACTGTGTTTGTCCTTTACAGTGATTCATCTTAATAAGATCTATTTTATTTCTTAATACTCAGCAGGTCAGGTGGCACTTGTGGAGAGACAAACAGAGTTTACAGTGCAGATACCTTTCCCTTCATCAAAATTGGGAAAAGTTGGGAATGTAATAGTGTTAAACAATTGAAAGTCACATGGTAAATTATATTAAACGAAGGATCACTAAATCAAAGCAAATGCTACTTTAGGATAGCATTGTTAGAAACAATGGGGCAACATCTGTAAGGGAACCCACTCTTTAAAAAAAATGCTAGTGAAACAATGGAAAATTCAGATAATTAATATAGAGAGCCAAGCTTCCAATATATATGATACAAAGCCCGATAATATAGCTTCTGCACTTGAAAGTGATTGAAGGTAGACTGTGGTTGATGGTTTAACGTTTATGGTGGATGACTGAGGGAAATCATTCATTATTTCATATGATCTAGTTTATGATGTGAAATGCTACACATGGAAATTATTTCAAACTGTAAGTGGACTGAGATGAGCAGTTGAAGAATGAATAAAGCATCATACTCCCCCTACTGGACAATCTGGAAAAAAACAATACATGCTGCAGGGCTTTTGCCCGAAACGTCGATTCTACTGCTCCTCGGATGCTTCCAGCACCACTCTAATCTAGACTCTGGTTTCCAGCATCTGCATGTGAATGTGATGCCATCCATGTGCAAATTGAATCCCATATTAAAACCTTTACACCGCTGAGGCCAAACGCCAGCTCGCAGATACCTCCTCCTACTGCCCCCTTGACCATGACCCCACCCCCCACCACCAAACCATTATCTCCCAGACCATCCATAACCTCATCACCTCAGGGGATCTCCCATCCACCGCCTCCAACCTCATAGTCCCACAACCCGCACCGCCCGCTTCTACCTCCTGCCCAAAATCCACAAACCTGACTGCCCCGGCCGACCCATTGTCTCAGCCTGCTCCTGCCCCACCGAACTCATCTCTGCATACCTCGACACGGTCCTGTCCCCCTTAATCCAAGAACTCCCCACCTACGTTCGGGACACCACCCATGCCCTCCACCTCCTCCATGATTTTCGCTTCCCCGGTCCCCAACGCCTTATCTTCACCATGGACATCGAGTTCCTGTACACCTCCATCCCCCATCACGAAGGACTGAAAGCCCTCCGCTTCTTCTTTTCCCACCGTACCAACCAGTACCCTTCCACTGACACCCTCCTTCGACTGACTGAACTGGTCCTCACCCTGAACAACTTCTCTTTCCAATCCTCCCACTTCCTCCAAACGAAAGGAGTAGCCATGGGCACCCGAATGGGCCCCAGCTATGCCTGCCTCTTCGTAGGATGTGTGGAACAGTCCATCTTCCGCAACTACACTGGCCCCACCCCCCACCTTTTCCTCCGCTACATCGATGACTGTATCTGCGCGGCCTCGTGCTCCCACGAGGAGGATGAACAGTTCATCCACTTCACCAACACCTTCCACCCCGACCTCAAATTCACCTGGACAGTCTCAGATTCCTCCCTCCCCTTCCTCGACCTATCTATTTCTATCTCAGGCGACCGAATCAACACGGACATCTACTACAAACCGACCGACTCCCACGGCTACCTGGACTACATCTCCTCCCACCCTGCCCCCTGTAAAAACGCCATCCCATTCTCCCAATTCCTTTGTCTCCGCCGCATTTGCTCCCAGGAGGACCAGTTCCAAAAACGTACAACCCAGATGGCTTCCTTCTTCAAGGACCGCAATTTTCCCCCGACGTGGTCGACGATGCCCTCCACTGCATCTCTTCCACTTCCCGCTCCTCCACCCTTGAGCCCCGCCCCTCCAACCGCCACCAGGACAGAACCCCACTGGTCCTCACCTACCACCCCACCAATCTCCATGTACAGCGTACCATCCGCCATCATGTCCGCCACCTCCAAATGGACCCCACTACCAAGGATATATTTCCCTCCCCACCCCTATCAGCGTTCCGAAAAGACCACTCCCTCCGTGACTCCCTCATCAGATCCACACCCCCCACCAACCCAACCTCCACTCCCGGCACCTTCCCCTGCAACCGCAGGAGGTGCAAGACTTGCGCCCACACCTCCCCCCTCACCTCCCTCCAAGGCCCCAAAGGAAACTTCCATATCCGCCACAAATTCACCTGCTCCTCCACACACATCATCTATTGCATCCGCTGCACCCGATGTGGCCTCCTCTATATTGGGGAGACAGGCCGCCTACTTGCGGAGCGTTTCAGAGAACACCTCTGGGACACCCGGACCAACCAACCCAACCACCCTGTGGCTCAACACTTCAACTCCCCCTCCCACTCCACCAAGGATATGCAGG
This sequence comes from Chiloscyllium plagiosum, assembly GCF_037043375.1. Lineage (NCBI taxonomy): Eukaryota > Metazoa > Chordata > Chondrichthyes > Orectolobiformes > Hemiscylliidae > Chiloscyllium > Chiloscyllium plagiosum. The sequence continues at coordinate 38,883,794 of NW_028270183.1, forward strand.
TCTTTGGACTCCTCCATCGCCAGACCACAACAACACGACGGTTGGAGGAAGAGCGCCTCATCTTCCACATAGGAACCCTCCAACCACAAGGGATAAACTCGGATTTCACCAGTTTCCTCATTTCACCTCCCCCCACCTTGTCTCAGTCAAATCCATCGAACTCAGCACCGCCTTCCTACCCTGCAATCTTCTTCCTGACCTCTCTGCCCCCACCCCAGTCTGACCTATCACCCTCACCTTGACCTCTTTCCACCTATCGCATTTCCGACGCCCCTCCCCCAAGTCCCTCCTCCCTACCTTTTATCTTAGCCTGCTGGACACACTCTCCTCATTCCTGAAGAAGGACTTATGCCCGAAATGTCGATTCTCTTGTCCCCTGGATGCTGCCTGACCTGCTGCGCTGTTCCAGCAACACATTTTCAGCTTTGATCTCCAGCATCTGCAGACCTCACTTTCTCCTCCCATATTAAAATATTAACATAGAAAGTAATAATATTGCACAAAATAATATTTGTGAAATACGTTCCTCTTCAATGTTCTAATTTTACTGTGTTGCATTGATTGCTGATTTCTCTCGATCATAACTGAAAAATGAATGTGTTTTTGAAAAATTGAAGTCTTTTTAACTTTGGATCAGTTAATCAGGTATCAATAACAAGAATCTTTTTAACAGATTATTGATATTGAGAAAATTAGTTTTCATTATTTTAAAGGCATTTGTGAAACTTCAATATTGCAATTTAATTATGGTATGGATTTTGAGGAAATATTAAAATTTTAATGAAGTAAAAATGGTAAATGTCAATATCACACTTTAAATTATAAACTGAATATTGACTTTTGAAATGATTTGGTTGGTAGACGTGTGCAGTAGCTCCACTGCAGATGTTAACTCTGGAATACCACAGGGTAATAACAATGACTGCAGATGCTGGAAACCAGAGCACTCTGCCTGTATTCCTGATGAAGGGCTTTTGCCCGAAACGTTGGATTTTCCTGCTCCTCGGATGCTGCCTGAACTGCTATGCTTTTCCAGCACCACTCTACTCCAGAATCTGGAATACCACATTCATGATCAGCAAGACCCAAACTTCTGGCAATACAAGTGTAAGACTAGACCATTTCAAAAGCGCTTATTCATTTATTCCAAGGGTACTTCATAGGAATGCTATAATATAAGGTATAACTCCAAATAACATTAAGCATATTATTTGGACAAATAGCCAAAAGCTTGAACTAAGAGTTGGGTTTTAAGACATAAAGGGAGGAAATTCCAAAGGTTAGGACAAGGAAGCTGATGGCACCACCAAGCATGTATCAATTAAGATTGCGAATGCACAAGCGACCACAATTAGAGCAGTACATATATCTCAGTGGTGTTGGAAGAAAACACAGAGGTAGAGAGGACCAAGGCTATGGAGGAATTTGAAAGCAAATGGGAGAATATTAAAATAAAGATACTGTTTGACCGGCAGCCAGTGTAGGTTAACACATTCATAACATAATAAAATGCTGCAAATTGAGACAAGTTCAGCAGAGTTTTGGATGACCTCACGTTTACTGAAGATAGAATTTGTGAAACCAGTCATGAGTGTGTTGGAGTAGTTGAGTCTAGAAAAAAAACAAAGACAATGATGTACTAAATGTCCTAAATAGCAATATACTATGTTAAGCCTTGGCAACTACTACCAGAGGCAAAAGTACTTTTTTCTCCTTAGTGCTTTTCTTACCGATGTTTCCTATACCATCTGTTTCTGCTGTACACAGTGCTAAGCATCCGAGGTGTACAAGAAGAAGAGCCTCCAGACCCACAGCTGATGAGACTGGATAATATGCTGTTGGCTGAAGGTGTGTCTGGGCCTGAGAAAGGTGGAGGATCAGCGGCAGCTGCAGCGGCGGCAGCAGCATCGGGTGGTTCACCAAATGATAATTCCATTGAGCATTCCGACTACAGAGCCAAACTGACACAAATTCGGCAGATTTACCACTCGGAGCTGGAGAAATATGAGCAGGTATGAGCTACATTATCAAATAATGTGAAAGTTTATGTAGCCCAACATCTAAAATCTATCAGATTTACTCCATTTCAAACTTCATGTCTGCGTTTCTCAAACAACTCCATTCTCTGTTTTTAAAATCAATTCAAACAAAGAAAGGAGTTCAATATAAAATATAAACGGAAAATGCTGAAAATATTCTGCAGTCTGGCAGCATCTATGGAGAGAGAAACAGTTAACATTTTGAGTTGAATATGACTTCTTCAGAACTGAAATAAATGCTCGGGTTGATTAACTGTCAGACAGTAAACCACTTCAGTCAATTGATCTGCAACTAGCTCCTACTTAACTTCTGTAAGGTGACATATGATGTGCTCCTTAATTGTAACAAAAGCCAAATGGCATATTTATTTTAAACAGCACTCTTTTGATTGTGCATAAACAGCCACTGGTATCTAAAGTTAAATTGATCTAGTAGAGTTTTCCCATTTTACAGAATACAGTGTAGATTAGAGAAAGTTTGCCTCATCCCTACATCTATCATTAAAAAAACACATTTCTGCATGTACTTTATGTCAACCTTTTTTCATTTTAATTCTTTTGAGTACCTATATATGGGTATTCTTCTTGTTGTTGTGCAATAAAAAGTTATATTATAATGGCACAAGCCAATCCAAAATCCAAGAAAAGTAACATTTTGTCTACAGGGAAAGGAGCAATCACTAGATTCTTGTATCATTATTCATATTCCAGATTGTAGAAATCTCCCTTTTGCCATCAGACTATACCAATGATGACTGCTTCACTTTGTAACTCTGTTTTTTTTTTAACATACTCCCATTTGAACTTTCGACAGTTTCAAGAGTGTTACAAATACATTTACTGGATTACTTGAAAACATAGCTGTTCAAAATTCTGCATAAAACATGAAAATCACATTAAATTAAGGAGAGAGATAAAATATTAGGGAGATGTTTTATAACAACATACTGGGTGCTTGAAAGCAAGTGATGGTGGGTATTGAAGAACTTCCTAATGGCAAAAATATAGGATAAACACAATCATATGAAGGATTCAGTCTTAAGCATAAAGACTGGTGCAGTACTTTCTACTGCAATATCAGTTGAAGCATAATCTATCACACAGAGAGTACCTGAACCCTAAGTACTCAGAATTTCCCACACCAACTGATTAATAGATGCAGATAAATTAAAAATGAGGTAGTTAGCACCCATTCTTGTATTTCATCTTATGAATCCCTTGTTGATGCATAATCAAATCCTGGTGTGTTGTATTTACAGGCATGTAGTGAATTTACCACACATGTTATGAACTTGCTTCGCGAACAGAGTCGGACCAGACCTATTTCACCAAAGGAGATTGAGCGTATGGTTTCTATTATCCACCGAAAATTCAGCACCATCCAGATGCAGCTAAAACAGAGCACATGTGAAGCGGTCATGATCCTACGCTCTCGTTTTCTTGATGCAAGGTAGGATGGTACTCGGATTCAAGCCACAAGCATTCTCTGGTAAACCTGCTCAAATAGTTGAAACAGCTTTGTTATCATCATTAATTAAACTAAAAATATGTGCAAACAGTTTGAGATGATGTTGTTAAATCTAACGATCCATTGGTATGAATCTATATACACCTGGCATTTTCTAGAATATAGAGGCAAAATCTTTGGGAAAAGTTGTTTATACTTGTTTGCAAGCAGATAATGCAATTTGCAGAGAACGACGACCTGACCATTAATTATGTAATTAGATTTATAGAGTCATAAAGCATAGAAATAGGCCTTTGGCCCAACATGTCTATGCTGACCAGCAAACTTCAAACTATACTTATTCCTGGCATTTTAAGTGCTCATCCAAAGGCATATCTCCTCATAACTAAGACTTTCCAACCTAGGCAATATTCTGGTGAATCACCCGTCCTCTCCAGTGCAATCACAACCTTCCGAAAGTGCAGTGACCAGAACTACACACAATGTTCCATTTGTGGCCTAACCAATGTCTTATAAAGTTGCAAGAATAATTCCCTGCTCCTATACTCAATGCCATTGCTAATGAAGGCAAGGATCTAGCATGCCTTCTTCACCACCCTCTCGACCTTTGACAACTTCAGGTATCTATCGATTTGTTCCTCCTTACTCCCAAAAGACCTAATATCTATTGTGTAAATCCTTCCTTTATTATACCTCCCAAAATACCTCACACTTATCAGGATTAAATTTCATCTGCAATTTCTCTGTCCAATTTATCAGTTGATCAATATCAGATTGTAGCTTGAGACCATACTCCTCACTATCAACAACACCACTAATTTTCATTTTAGCTATTCTAGTTTTTTATTATTCATTCAAGGAATGTGAACATCACTAGCTGGGGCAGTATTTGTTGCCCATCCCTAGTGCCCTTGGTGATGGTGAACTGCTTTTTTGAACCACCATTGTCCATTTGGTGTAGGTATATCCGTAATGTTGTTAGGGAGACCAGCATATTGACCAAATGAAACAAACAATTTGATAGATATTTGTTTCAAATTAATAGTATATTTAAAATACTTAGCCAATATTTATCAATATTTTGTTTTCATTCACTCATGGGGCTTGGGGTGCTGCTGACTGGACAGCATTTAAAACCCATCTCTAGTTTCCCTTTAGAAGGAGGTGGTGAGCTGCCTTCTTGAACTATTGCAGTTGCAGTCCATGCACTGTAGATTAACCTACAATATCCTTGGGGAGGGCATCAATAACATCATGAATCTGAAAAGTAATTAAAAATAAAACCAAAGCATTGCAGTTGCTGGAAATCTGAAATAAAAACAGTGCTGGAAAAACTCAGCAGCTCTGACAGCAGCTCGGAAAGAGAAACAGTTAATGTTTACTGTCTGATATGATTCTTATTCAGAATAAATGTTGGTTAGATCCTAAAATGACATTAGTACAAAAAGGTAACATTTGGGAACAGTATGGCTGTTGGTCAAAACTCCAGTTCAGTCTAACCATTATAATAGATTTTAAAAAAGTATTTGATAAGGTGACAATATTAGTTAGTATATATTAGTGCTGAGTAGTTGGGCATCGATAAATGGTACTGTGGTAAAGGAGGCAAGCTAATCCTCATTTCATTGTTTCTAATCACAGATGATGTTTTTGGAAGCCTAGCTTGTATAGCATGTGCAAAATAGGATGTGATTTCTCTACTCAAGCTACACTCGTACATCTTCGGGTGGATGCATAAAGTCAGGTTAATTTGTTATGCAGTTTAGTCTGTTTGTTTTGATGATTTCTGCTTATTGTAGTGGGACAGGTAGATAAAGTGCTTCAGAAGGTCTATGGTATATTTCCCTTTATTATCTAAGGCATGGAGTTCAAGAACAGAGGTATTATTCTGGTACTGTGCAAAATATTGGAGATTTAGATTAGATTCCCTAACAGTGTGGAAACAGGCCCTTCGGCCCAACAAGTCCACACTGACTCTCCGAAGAGTAACCCACCAATGCACACATGGACAATCTAGCATGGCCAATTCACCTAACCTGCACACCTTTGGAATGTGGGAGGAAACAGGAGTACCTGGAGGAAACCCACTCAGATAAGGTGCAACCTCCACACAGACAGCCCAAGGCTGGAATCAAACCTGGGACCCTGGCGCTATGAGGCAGTAGTGCTAACCACTGAGCCACCGTGCTGCCATTTACTAGATGTTACTTAAGCTGGAGAGTTTTAATTATGAGGAGAGATTGGATAGTCTGAGATGGTTTTCCTTGGAACAGACGAGACTAAGGGGGGACATGATTGAGTTGTATAAAATTATGAGGGTAGATAGGAAGAAACCTTCCCTCTGGTGGAGGGAGTAATGCAGGAGGCATAGTTTAGGAAAGGAGCAGGGGGTTCATACGGGATGTGAGGAAAAGTATTACTTACCCAGAGTATGATGGGAATCTGTAATTCACTGCCTGTAATGGTAGAGGCGGAAACCCTCCTTGATTCCAGTTTTGCTAAGGCTTCTTGATGTCACATTCGCTCAAATGTGGCCTGGACTTTGAGGGTTGTCAGTCTCACCTCACCTCAGCTCTTTTATCCATGTTTGAATTGAGGATGTGATGAGGTTAGCAACTGAATGACCCTGGAGGAACCCAAACTGGGCATCACTGCGCAAGTTATTGCTCAGCAGGACTGTTGATGACACCTTCCATGGCTGTTGGTCAAAACTGGCTCAAAAATCCTCCAGTTCAGTCTATCCATTATAATAGATTTTTTAAAAAGTATTTGATAAGGTGACAATATTAATAAGTATATATTAGTGCTGGGTAGTTGGGCATCGATAAATAGTACTGTGGTAAAGGAGGCAAGCTATTCCTCATTTCATTGATCAAGAGTAGACTGATGAGTCAGTAATGGCCAGGTTGGATTTGTCCTGATTTTTATGTATAAGACATATCTGAGCAATTTTCCATATTATTGAGTAAATGTCAATGTTATAGCTGGAACAACTTGGTTTGGGGTATGGCAAGTTCTGGAACAAATGTTTTCAGTACTATGGCCAGAATTTTGTCGGGACCCATAGTCTTTGCAGTGTCCAATGCCTCCAAACTTTTCCTGATACCGTGTGGCGTGAATCAAATTTGTTGAAGACTGGTATTTGTGATGCTGGTGACCTCTGGCAGAAACCGATACTTTGCCTTGGCATCTTTTTCCAGATAGTAAGAATACGAGACCATCTCTGATAACTTACTTGTCTCCTTCCATACCACTACTTTAAGTTTTCACCCGTGGAAAATAAGATATCCTTCCATCTTTCCCTGCTGTCAAGAGCTTTGCAATCTTACTCTCAAACTCATAAATTTTCCATTTCATGCTTTCCACTCTTCAATTCCCGAACTGCTGTTGATTTACCGACCTAGGTTTTCATTTGTTTCTCAAAAAGACTGTCAACCTCATTCTTCTTTATCAACCTTCTCGCGTTGCCTCTGTTTCTAATCTCTTAATTCTGACAAACATAACAGAGCTAGCCAAAGTCACAAATGACATCACTGTGGTCTTTCATCATTGTTGGACTCCGTAGCATTTAGCAACAAACCTTTCCTTGTTTGGCTGAATGAAACTGTATAAAATGTGGTTCCTCTCCTACATAGTCAAACAGAACTTTAACTTTAAAGATATGGTCTAGCCCCAGAGACTTCCTTCAGACCTCTTCTTCCCTAAACTCTGTTACAACATAGAACGTTATATAACAGAAACAGGACTTCCTGCCCACCATGTCTGCGCTGATAATGTCTACCACATCCCCTGTCAGCGGATTCCAGACACTTACCACCCTTTTTGTAAAACACTTGCCTCTCACCTCTCCTTTAAAGTTGCCCCTCTCACCTTAAACCAATGCCTCCTAATATTTGACATTTCCACCCTGAGAATAAGACTGTATCGATACCTCTTGAGATTTTATATAATTCTATCAGATCATCACTCAGCCTCCACAGCTCAACCTAATTAAGTCCAAGTTTTTCCGTCGCCTTGTTATAATTAATAAACTCCAATCCAGGCAATATTCTGGTAAACCTCTCCAGCATTCTCTCAAACGCTTTCACATCCTTCCTGTACCTTGGTGACCAGAACTGCACACAGTACTCCAAATGTGTCTTAACTAAAGTTTAATACAGATGCAGCATGACTTGCCAACTTGTCTACTCAATGCCTCCACCAACAAATGCATGCAGGCATCTGCCTTCTTTACCACCGTTTCCACCTGTATTGCCAGATCAGTACTTAGGAGAAAGTGAGAAGGGTTGGATATGGGATGAAGTAGGGGGAGGGGATATTTGGAAACTCGAGAAGTTGATGTTGATGCCATGTGGTTGAAATGTCCCAAGGTGGAAGATGAGGCATTCTTCTGCCAATTGGCGGGTGGCTTTGATTTGGTGGTGGAGGAGGCTCAGAACTTGCATATCCTTGGAGGAGTGAAAGGGGGAGTTGAAATGGTTGGCCACAGGGCAATGAGGTTGTTGTGTGTCCCAGAGATGTTTCCTGAACTGCTCTGCAAGTTGGCGTCCTGTCTCCCAATGTAGAGGAGACCACATTGAGAGCAACTGACACAGTAGATGAGGTGGGTGGATGTGCAGGAGGTGTGGATGCAGGTTTTATACCTTGTGCGGTGGCAAGAGAAGGTGCCAGGTGTGGAGGATGGGTTAGTGGGGGGCATGGTATCCGGAGATTAGTAGGCTGGGAGGTGAGGGGGTTCTATCCTTGTTACGGTTGGAAGGGTGGAGTTCAGGGCGGATGTGTGGAAAGTGGCAGAGGTGGGCTGAAGGACATTGTTGATCACATGGGAGGTGAAATGAAGGTCCTTGAAATAAGAGACCATCTGGAATGTCCTGGAGTGGAATTGCTCCTCATGGGACCACATATGGCGGAGGTGGAGGAATTGGGAGCAAGGGATTGTGTTTTTAATGGAGGGTGTGAGAGGAGGTATACTCAGGATAGCTGTGGGAGTTAGTGGGTTTGAAACAGATGTGTGTGTTGAGTCAGTCACTGGAGATAGAGACGGAGAGGTCCAGGAAGGGGAGAGAGATAGTCCAGGTGAACTTAACTTCAGGGTGGAAAATGTTTGTGCAGTTGATGAACTGTTCAAACTCCTTATGGGAGCATGAGGTGACACCGATCCAGAAATCAGTCCAAATGTGGGTGATGTTGCCGGTGTAACTATGGAAGATGGACTATTCCCTGTGTCAGGAGTGTGGTGGAATACTCCCCACTTGACTGGATGAGTGCAGCCCAACAACACCATCCAGGACAAAGCAACCCGTTTGATTTGCACTGCATCCACAAACATCCACTCCTTCCACCACCGACTCTCTGAAGCAGCAGTGAGTGCTATCTATCTGACGCATTGCAGAAATTCACCAAAGATCCTCAGACAGCACCTTCCAAAGCCACAACTACTTCCATCTAGAAAGACAAGGACAGCAGATATATGGGAACACCACCACCACCTTCAAGTTCCCTTCCAAGCCACCCACCATCCTCCTGTTTCTCCACTGTTGCTGGATCAAAATCCAGAAACTCCCCCGTAATGGCATTGTGGGTCAGACCACAGCAGGTGGACTGCAGCAGTTCCAGAAGCCAGCCTACCACTACCTTCTCAAGGGCAACTCGGGATAGGCAGTAAATGCTGGCTAGTCAGCGATGCCCACATCCCACAAAAATGAATTTAGAAAAAAACCTGCTGTATCCTTTGACAAACTTGTTTACTATCCATAACTCCACCAATTTTCATCCAAATCTTACAAACATAGAACATAGAACAATACAGGCCCTTCTGCCCACAATATTGTGGTGAACATTTATCTTAATCTAAGATCAACCTAATCTACACTCCCCTCAATTTACTGATGTCCGTGTGCTTGTCCAGCAATTGCTTAAGTGTCCCTAATGTCTCTGACTCTACTACCACCGCTGGCAGTGCATTCCATGCACCCACCACTCTCTGTGTACCTCTGAATCTACCTCTGACATCTCCCCTATACCTTCCTCCAATCGCCTTAAAATTATGACCCCTCATGATAGCCATTTCTGCTCTGGGGAAAAGTCTCTAGCCATCAACTCTATTCATGCCTCTCATTACCTTGTATACCTCTATCAAGTCACCTCTCTTCCTTCCTATCTCCAGTGTGAAAAGCCCAAGCTCAGTCCACCTCTCTTCATAAGACAAGCCCTCTAATCCGGGCAGTATCCTGGTAAATTTCCTCTGCACCCTCTCTAAAGCATCTACATCCTTCCTATAATGAGGCAACCAGAACTGGACACAATATTGCAAATGTGGTCTAACTAAGGTTTAATAGAATTGCAGTAAAACCTCGTGGCTCTTATACTCAATCACCCTGTTAATGAAAGCCAAAGCACCATATACCTTCTTACTAACCCTATCACCTTGGGTGGCAACTGTTCCTGCACACTGCCAAGAATCCTGTCTTTAACCCTGTATTCAGCATTCAAATTCGACTTTCCAAGATGAATTACTATGCGTTTATCCAGCTTGAACTCCATCTGCCACTTTTCAGCCCAGCTCTTGCTTCCTGTCCATGTCATGTTGTTACCTGCGACACTATCTACACCACCACCAACCTTTGTGTCATCGGCAAACTTCCGCTTTCTTCATCCAATTCATTTGTAAAAACTTCAAAGAGCAGAGGCCCAAGAACAGATCCCACTGGTCACCACTGGTCACTGAGCTCCAGGTGAAATACTTTCCATCCACTATCACTCGTTGTCTTCTTTCTGCCAGCCAATTCTGTATCTAGACAGCCAAGTTTGTCTGTATCCTGTACCTCCTAACTTTTTGAATGAGCCTACCATGGGGAACCTTATCAACTGCCTTATTGAAATCCATACACACCAAATCCACTGCTCGACATGCGTCAACTTGTCTTGTCTCATCCTCAAAGAACTCAATAAGGCTTGTGAGGCATGACCTGCCCCTCACATAGCCATAGTCACTATCTTTAATCAAACTATGTTTTTCCAAATTGTCATAAATCCTATATCTCAGTATCCTTTCCAGTACCTTCCTTACCACGCATGTAAGACTGACTGGCGTGTACTTCCCAGAGATTTCCCTATTCCCTTTCTTGAACAAAGGAACAGCATTCACCTCCCTCCAAGCAGCCGGTAATACTCCTGTGGAGATTAAGGATGCAAAAATCATCTCTAGAGGCCCAGCAATCTCATTCCCCCCTTCCTGCAGTAACCTTGGATATATCTGGTCTGGCCCTGGCGACTTATCCATCTTGATGCTTCCCAGAATTTCCAGTCGATCTACTTCTTTAATATCCATCTGTTCAAGCCTATAAATCTGGTCGACGATGTTCTCACTATCAACGAGGCATCTCTTTCCAGTGAATACTGAAGCAAAAACTCATTTAGAACTTCTCTTATCTCTTCAAACTCCAGGCACAAGTTCCCTCCACTATGCTTGATCAGCCCTACTAGAACATAGAACATAGAAAAATACAGCGCAGTACAGGCCCTTTGGCCCTCGATGTTGCGCCGTTCCAAGCCCACCTAACCTACACTAGCCCACTATCCTCCATGTGCCTATCCAATGCCCGTTTAAATGCCCATAAAGAGGGAGAGTCCACCACCGCTACTGGCAGGGCATTCCATGAACTCACGACTCGCTGAGTAAAGAATCTACCCCTAACATCTGTCCTATGCCTACCACCCCTTAATTCAAAGCTATGCCACCTTGTAATAGCTGACTCCATATGTGGAAAAAGGTTCTCATGGTCAACCCTATCTAAACCCCTAATCATCTTGTACACCTCTATCAAGTCATCCCTAAACCTTCTTTTCTCCAATGAAAACAGCCCCAAGTGCCTCAGCCTTTCCTCATACGATCTTCCTACCATACTAGGCAACATCCTGGTAAACCTCCTCTGCACCCGTTCCAGTGCCTCCACATCCTTCCTATAGTATGGCGACCAAAACTGCACACAATACTCTAGATGCAGCCGCACCAGAGTCTTATACAACTGCAACATGACCTCAGGACTTCGAACTCAATTCCTCTACTAATAAAAGCCAGTACGCCATATGCCTTCTTCAAAGCACTATTTACCTGGGTGGCAACTTTCAGAGATCTGTGTACATGGACACCAAGATCCCTCTGCTCATCCACACTACCAAGTAACCGACCATTAGCCCAGTACCCCATCTTGTTATTACTCTTACCAAAGTGAATCACTTCACACTTACCTACATTGAACTCCATTTGCCACCTTTCTGCCCAGCTCTGCAGCTTATCTATATCCCGCTGTAACCTGCCTCATTCTTCCTCACTGTTAACAACTCGACCGACTTTCGTATCATCCGCAAACTTGCTCACCCAACCTTCTAGGCCCCTCCTCCAGGTCATTGATTATTCTGATTATTCTCTGATTCCTCACATACATGTAGAATGCCTTTGGGTTTTCCCTAATTATTCCTACCATGGCTTTTTCGTGCCCTCTCCTAGCTCTCCTCAGTCCATTTTTGAGTTCTTTCCTAGCTACCCTGTAATCCTGTAAAGCTATGATAGATCCTTGCTTCCTTAACCTTAAGTAAGCATCCTTCTTCCTTTTGACGAGAAGCTCCTCTGCTGTTGTCAACCAAGGCTCCTTCATCCTTTAACAGCCTCCACATTTCTGTTGTGCCTTTCCCATAGAATATTGTTCCAATGTATACTCCACAGCTCCTCTCTAATAGCAGTATAATTTCCCTGTCCCAATTAAATAACTTCCCATACTGTTTGTTTGTATTCCTCTCCGTGGCTATGGTAAAGGTAGTTGTTGTTACTGTATCGAAATGCTCTCCCTCCGAAAGATCTGACACCTGGCCTGGTTTGTTGCCTCCCTAGTTGGCCTATCTATATGTTGAGTCAGGAATCAGTCCTGGAAAAAATCAGCTCCATCCAGACCATCTGCACTAAGGAAGTTCCAATCAATATTGGGGAAGTTGACATCACCCATAACAACAACTTTGTTACATCTGCACCTTTCCAAGATCTAAACACCCAATAAAGTTACTGCTCCTTTGCTATTACTGACTTCCACCCATACTGACTCAGTACACAAACCCTCCTCAACAACCTTTTTTTCTGCAGCTATGATTCACTTTCTAATTAACAATGCTACTCCCCCTACTCTTTTACCCCCCCCCATTCTTTTTAAAAGATGCCCCAATGATCCAAATATCTGAAGCCAGCCCTGTTTAGCTGCACTTGCTCCGTGTTCCTCTCCTCACAAGCGTGTGGCACTGGTGGTTACTACTCTGCTCAACCTGCTTTTTAGCTTCCAACCTAACTCCCTGAATTCATTTTTTAGATTGTCATACTTTTTCCTGGCTATGTCATTAGTAGGTTAAAATCTTCGAGGAGAAAGTGAGGACTGCAGATGCTGGAGATCAAAGCTGAAAATGTTTTTCCAGCAACACATTTTCAGCTATGTCATTAGTGCCAACTTCTGGCTGCTCACAGAGGTCCCAGTGCTGATCCTTGAAGAACACCACTGGTCACGGACTTCCAGTCAGAAAAATGCCCCTCAACAAATACTCACAGCGCTAGGGATTACGTTCTATTCTACCCTTGGGGACTGTCTATGTGGAGTTTGCACGTTCTCCCTATGTCTGTGTGGGTTTTTTCTAGGTGCTCTGGTTTCCTCCCACAATCCAAAAGATGTGACGGTTAGGTGAATTGGCCATGCTAAATTGCCCATAGAGTTTGGTGCATTAGTCAGAGTGGGTGGGTTACTGTTCAGAGGTTCGGTGTGAACTTGTTGGGCCAAAGGGCCTGTTTCCACACTGTAGGTAATCTAATCTAATCCAATCAAATACCTTCTGTCTGCTATGATGAATCCAATTTTGTTTCCAACTTACCAACTCACTGTGGATCCCATTTAATCTTCTGGACAGTCTATCATGAGGGAACTTGTCAAATACTTTAGTAAAGTCCATGTAAACAACATTCACTGCTCTTTCCTCATCAATCGCCTTTGTCACTTCCTCAAAAAACTCAATCAAATTTGTGATACAAGGCCTCCCCTACACAAAGCCATGCTGATTATCCCTAATAAGTGCATCTTTTCCAAATGTGAACAAATCCTGTCTGTAAGAATCTTCTGTAACAATTTCCCTCACTAATAATTTCTCTACCACTGATGTCAGGCTCACCTACCTATAATTTCCTGATCTAACAGACATTTTATGCCTTTGATCTACTTAGGTTAGACTTGCTGAATATTCTGCCCAGAACCATCTGCATCTCCACGTTTCCTTTAAAGATGCTCCCCAAATCCATGTTGTTACTCAAAGTTTTTCAGCATTGCCCCGAGCCTCCTGGCTTCGTATCTGTTAATGAACTTCTTTGTGTTTCAGAAATTTTCAAATTATCAGTTAGATTTTGTTTGTACTGATTCCTATTTACTGCAATTATTTTCAATTAGATCATATTTATTTTTATTCCTGATGGTAATTTGCATTATTTTGATGCATCTGATTCAAAAATATTGAATTTGTAGTCATCTGCCATTGTTTGACTGCTTATCTTGGAAATACCATCCAAAGCTACAATTAGAGTGACTACAGCTTGTGTTAATTCAATCAATAAACAATTGGCCTCAATATTGTATTTGGTCGAATTTCTTTCTCCAAAATGAACCTTGGCAACCTATAATACATGTTATACCATTGAACCAAAGCCTCCAGTGTTACAATCCAGTTGAAGACCATAAATATTTAACTAAACATTTGAACACTTTCTTGGAACCGATACAAGATTTTACCTTTTTTAAGACATAACACAAACTTTATATAAATAAATAAAACAATACAAGTGTGAATAAGGTATTGGTATAGGTTATAACTACATGTTATGCACACAGGTTTATTTCTCCCGAGAATTCTTCTCCAAGTCACATCAATTTTCAAATTATTTACTTCTGTAGGAATCACCCTCCTCTGGAGAATTCTCTTCAATACGTTTCAAGTTTTTTTGCAGTAAGACACTGTGAGTTCATCTGTAATTTTTCCATTAGCTTCAAATTAGGGAATCATTCAAATTTTGTTCCCTCACAGGGTTTAAATTGAGATTAAATCTCACCCACCTTTCTTGCAGCACCGAAGAATTTTATGAAGATTACAGTACAGATATTTGTAATTTCATCTACTTTAGCCATCATGGAATCATAGAACCTCTACAGCATGGAAACAGGCCCTCTGAAAAGCATCCCCAATCCCCACTCTATCCCTGTAACCTTGAATTTCCCATGATTAACCCACTGAGTCTGCACATCCCCGAACATTGTAGACAATTTAACATGGCCAATCCACCTAATCTGCACATTTTTGGACTGTGGGAGGAAACCGGAATACCCAAAGGAAATCTGCGCGGACATGGGGAGAATGTACAAACTCTACACAGTCACTCGCCTGAGGGTGGACTCAAACCCAGGTCCCTGGTGCTGTGAGGCAGCAGTGCTAACCAATGAGCCACCATGCCACCCGTAATCTGTAACTGAGCTGTGTTGCTGCACAAGGTCCAAACTGCAACTAAACTCTCTCAACAAGAATATCTAGATAAATTGAAATCATCAAACTGAGTCAGATCTCTCAATCCTTAACCCACAGAGTATCAAGGCTGTTACTGATGCAATTTGTGTCAGATTAACATTATCTCGTTTCCCCATGATGACATCAGTGCTGTAAGCTGGGCAGTAAGCTTCGCCAAAATAGATGGCTTTCCCTAGGCATAGGTCCCTATAGACTGGATACATGCTGTATTGAAAGAACCATATCACAGTGAGGTAGATTACTTGAATTTATTCTATTTGGTCAATGTACATGTCGTCTGTGATCATTGGTACCACATCTTTGAGGTCTCTACCAAGTACCTTAGGAAGCTGCCAAGATGCCTATATGCTTGATAACTCTCTCAGCTTCCTCCTTAATTTCAAAGGTCTGATGCATTACGAGGATAGCCTCTGGGTTATCCTTTGCAACTAAGACCTATGACTTCAGAACACAATCTTTGTATTAAGGTTGAGCATAGATACAATATAGCCCATTCTTCAACCATGGAACAGATGATTGACCTCTTGAAGATGAAGTTCTGATGCTTGGATCAGTCTTGGAGTTTTACAGTTCACTTCAGACAGTGTGTTGCAAAATTGTTGTGGAGCAGTAAGAGAGGATATGATGGATGCTGAAGAGCTGGGAGAGTTGCGGCATGCTTCAGAGGAGGAGGATGATGACTTTGAGCAGGAAGAACAATCACCTTCACCATGCTGTAGTGGCACAACATTGAGTATAACAGTTTAAACATTAATTAACACCTACTTCCAATGGATCTGAATCAGGCAAAAGTCAAACAGGCTGTGCTTATTCCTTTGTTTTGCTGTTGGAATCACAGAGTCCCTACAGTGCAGAAAAAGTCCAGTCAGCCCATCGAGTCTGCACCAACCCTCCAAACAGCATCCCACCTAGACCCAGCCTCAGCCCCCTATCCTGTCCTTGTAACTCCATCATGGTCGATCCACACTACAGATAATTTACCATGCCTAAGAGGTTGACTAAACTTGGACTTTTCTCTCTGGAGAGAAGGAGGAAGAGAGGTGACCTGATTGAGCTATACAAGGTAATAAGAGGTAGGGACAAAGTGAATAGCCAGGGCAGGATTGACTGGCACAAGGAGTCATAGTTTTAAGATATTAGGAGGAAGGTAAAGAGGAGACGTCAGGGGTAGGTTCTTTACGCAGAGAGTTGTGAATGCATGGAATGCATGGAATGCGTTGCCAGCGGTGATGGTGGAAGCAGAGTCATTAGGGACATTTAAGTGACTGCTGGACATAGACCGCAGTGAATTGAGGGGTACATAGGTTAGGTTATTTTATTTTAGATTAGGAATAATCCTCGGCGCAACATCGTGGGCCGAAGGGCCTGTTCTGTGCTGTACTTTTCTATGTTCTATGTTCTATGTCCATCCACAAAACCTGCACATCTTTGGACTGTGGGAGAAAACCAGAACACCCAGAGGAAACATGAACACCCAGTGGAGACTCACATAGACACAGGGAGGGCTTGCAAACTCCACACAGATATTCACCTGAGGCTGGGACTGCACTGTGGTGCTGTGAGGCATCAATGCTAACTGCTGAGCCACCATGCTGCCCGTGTTGTTCAACAAAAGTTAATATTAACAACTTATTGAAGGCATTTTAACAGGATATGCTCCCAAATTTAACAATTACAAAATATTATCCTATGCTAGGCATTAGGGATAGTCGCACTCATTCAGATTTATTCAGAGGTCTAATATGGCCTAAGGACATACAGTGTTAAAGACTGGTAGCCTCTGAACTAATTCTTGTATATGTAGTTACGATGACTGTCAATCAGACAGGTGATAATGTGAAGCAGCAATACACGATATGAACTTCTACTTCCCCTAATAATACTAGAGGAAGGTTATATATGTTTTTCTTGTTCCTCTGATATATTCTGTATAGGATTCACTGGGCTTGTTAATAACCGTTCCCAGAGATTGGAAAATCATCTAATCAGTTTCATTGGAAGATATTTAGCCTGATTCTGCTAGCTTCTATTTATGCATATCTTTCATCTATGCATACTCTTTAAATGTTTTCCCAGAACTTTTCAGCAGGGGTTTCCACAGATGTATCTGACTTCTAATAGGGAGAAACGATCTTGCACTATTATCCTTCAGTGATTCAGATTCCCCTAATCCATACTGTCTAGAAAGGATATCTGATAGATGTAATTTAGTTGAATTTTCAGATTGCAAAGGTTATTAAGTAGCAAGTGTAAGACTTCTTCAAAGGTCAGATATCCTGGTTCCTTAAATATCTCTTAACATTGCACTCGGGAATATTCTTTTTCCTTTGCACAGTGTTAACAAAATCAGAAATGTATGTCTTTGAAATCAGGGAGTTCTAACAGCAAAAGTCTCTTGTGACTAGTTGCAAATAGTCTTTCTTAGTTTAAGCTTGACAAGTTTTTCTTTTCATTTTTGTGTTCCTAGCTTGCACCATGGAACGCGTTGAGAATTTGAATCAAAGAGTTTTACTCTATGGAGTTTGTGAGTTAGGATCTCATCAAAAGTTTGATGAATGTCTGATGTGAAGAAGACCAACATTTTACTTATGACAGTAGTAATTTGTATCAAAGCAATTGATGAGTTTTAATGGTTTGTTAGGTGAAATAAATGGGAGAGCCTTACTTAATAATCAAGAGGCTAAATCTAACGATGCCCCAAAACAGGTGCAGTGATCATGATGTGAAGTTAAGCCCATACCAATGTCAGCTTTATACTGTTGTAATTTTTTTCTTAGTCTATCCAGCACTAACCATGTTGTTGATTGAAATTTGAGCTGGAGAACAATATCATAAATTGCTAGCATCACTTAAAGCCAGCCTGCACTGCTTAAATTTCTCCTCATCTCCATCTTAAATGGGAAGCCCTTTTTTTAAATAATGTCCCCTAATTCTAGTCTTGTCTATAAGGACAAACCCCCACTCAGCATGCATCCTGTGAGATCTCACAAGATCTTATGTTTAAGTAAGATTAGCTGTCATTCTTCTAAAATGCTTTGGATTCAGGTCCAACCCATCCAACCTTTCCTCTGTGGACAACCCCTTTATACTACGAATTAGTCGAGTGAACCTTTTTCTATACGGACAACCCAGTTGAAAAAGAGTATTTGGGTTCCCTTTTGTTTGTCTCCTGTATGGACCTACTCACTGTGTATCTGGTAACAAAGTCTGTCCCCATCCCTTCATGATGGCAAGATTGTTTGCAGCATATCCTGATGAATCTTGACATCTACTTTGGTATAGCAGGCTTCTCCAGAGTAATTCAGGCAGTGAAAGTGTTGTTTAAGTGCACTATTGACCTGCACCTCACATTTCATGTGACAACATGATCCTCAATGTGTACAAGCTGTGCAATAAATGTATGCATACTGCACAGGCGTAATCAGCCATGTAGTCAATTGATAGCTCTTGTCACCCAACAGGCAGTGTTGGCTTGCCTTGGTGTCTCGCACACAGGCAGCATAATGGCATATTGGGCTGGCGGAAAATGCAGCACTATGAATACTGTCAAGACACAGAATAATGACTTGAATAATCTGCTGCTGCTGCTAGCTGGGTACTGAGAAAATGGTATCTCTGTCAGTTCTGTTATCGGGCATTTGACATCTGTAGTCTAGAAAGCGATATGCAACCAATCAGTAGCATGCTGCAATATGAAGAAGTCTGCAATACAGATAGTTCTTGTACAATGCGATGCTTGCGTTCTTGTGCAACCCTGCATTATAGAAAAATTGCATTTTAGAAACAGCGCTTAAAATATTGACAATATAATCGTGTTACAGTCAACACACATTTTAAAAGTTCATGCTTTAGAAACAGTGTCCCTAATTCGGCCATCATGTTACAGCGAATTTGCATTGATGAAACGAGCGTTATAGCAGAACGATTTGTACTAGTAGAGACTCCTGATTGCTCTGACTGTTTGTCTCTTAGTAGGTGAAAATGAAATGCAGTTAGCTCTCAACAAATAGAGAGAGTCAGTAACCTCATTCATGGAACATTGGATGACCTATAGCAAAATGTTGCAAATATCTCCAACTGCAGCCTGAAAGGAACCATAATGAGTATCCTTCTTTCTGTCCTTCAGCTACCTCTTTCAGCAACATTTCCTGCTCTGTGTCACTTTTGTTCAACTTCTAAATTGCACTGACTTCCAAGAAGGTTGATTATTAGTGAACCTATGCATGGGAGCAACTGATTTGTGGATAAACTTTGAAGTCAGCAAAAAGCCATTAAGCACTGTTGCATCACTCCCTGTAGACTTTTTGGATCTTTAAACTATTGTACAGCCAATAATCACTTGTGGAATTCTAGCAACAACCTGAAGAAATTAATCAACAACTAATTTGTAAGCAATTTAAGGTCCTTTTAAAAAGTACTGCTGTGTGTTCTTAGTAATCAGTGTTAAAAAATAATCACACAACACCAGATTATAGTCCAACAGGAAATACTAGATCTTTGTGCTATAAATTCAGTGTCTTACGATCCTGCACCACTAGCTACCTGATGAAGGAGCAGAGCTTCGAAAGCTAATACTTCCAAATAAACCGTTGGGCAATAACCTGGTGTTATGTGATTTTTAGCGTTGTCCACCCCAGTCTAACATCGGCACCTCCTCATCTTTATTAATCAGCTATCAGTTTAAATGTGCTCAAATGGTGAACATTTACATATGAGCACAGATGAATACCTAGTTATAGGATCTAAGGAAACTGTGGTTGTTGGATTGGGTGCACAACATTTAAGTGTTGTTGCAAATAAAATCTTCCAGATGGTTTCTTTTAGCACTTTCTCCAATATGGCAAATGGTAAAACTTGTTGCAAAATTGAGCATGAAAACTCTCTGAATTATATTAGTCCCCAAATAGCACCTGTAGCATCCAAACAATAGAAACCATCTATCTCAATTTTGTGCCACTTATCTATTTGAGTGACTACTATTTGCTAAGCCATTTAATGCATGATCTTGAAAGATATATGTTCACTAGAATAGTTAAGAAAGATAAAAAACAATTCAACCTATTTAACTTTATCTGTTTTTTTTGTCCAAAGAAAATATTTAATCTTGAATGTGTGATGAATGTTCTATAAAATAAATTAAATCTATCTGTATTGATTTTTTATTGGAGAATTGTTTCCAGTTCACACTAAAGGAAGGCCATCAAGGCAGCTCTCAGTAGCAGCAGTGTATATTATTTACAAGATGCACAGCAGAAATTCACCAACTATCCTGAGCACCTTCCAAACCCACGACCATTTCCACCTAGAAGGACAAGAGCAGCAGGTACATGGGAACCTGCATGTTCCCCACCAAACTATTCACCATCCTGACCTGGAAGTGTATCATCATTCCTTCAGTGTTGCTGAGTCAAAATCCTGGAATTCCCTCCCTAATGGTATTGTGGGTTGACCTGCAGCACATGGACTGTAGCTCACAATCACCTTCTCAAAGTGAACTAGGGATGGGCAATCAATGCTGGCCCAGCCAGTAACCCACACCCGTAAATGAATTGTAAAAAGTCATGGAGTGGAGACAATATAAAGAAGATTTATTTGCATGGTACCAGGAATTAGGAGCTTAAGTTACATGGTAAATAAGAGAAGCTGAAATTGTTCTTCATAGAGCAGAGAACGTTAGGGGAGATTTTGTGGAGGCATTTACAATTATGGCGAAGTGAGTACATTTCAGTTGAGTTTGAGGAAAGCTAATGCTAAATATCTAGTGATCTCTATGGAGTGGATTTCCTTTTCTCAACAGCAATTAATATCATAGAACATAGAACATAGAACATAGAACAATACAGCACAGAACAGGCCCTTCGGCCCACGATGTTGTGCCGAACTTCTAACCTAGATTAAGTACCCATCCATGTACCTATCCAAATGCCGCTTAAAGGTCGCCAATGATTCCGACTCTACCACTCCCACGGGCAGCGCATTCCATGCCCCCACCACTCTCTGGGTAAAGAACCCACCCCTGACATCTCCCCTATACCTTCCACCCTTCACCTTAAATTTATGTCCCCTTGTAACACTCTGTTGTACCCGGGGAAAAAGTTTCTGACTGTCTACTTTATCTATTCCTCTGATCATCTTATAAACCTCTATCAAGTCACCCCTCATCCTTCGCCGTTCCAACGAGAAAAGGCCGAGAACTCTCAACCTATCCTCGTACGACTTCCTCTCCATTCCAGGCAACATCCTGGTAAATCTTCTCTGCACCCTCTCCAAAGCTTCCACATCTTTCCTAAAGTGAGGCGACCAGAACTGCACACAGTACTCCAACTGTGGCCTAACCAAAGTCCTGTACAGCTGCAACATCACTTCACGACTCTTGAATTCAATCCCTCTGCTAATGAACGATAATACTCCATAGGCCTTCTTACAAACTCTATCCACCTGAGTGGCAACCTTCAAAGATCTATGTACATAGACCCCAAGATCCCTCTGTTCCTCCACCTGACTAAGAACCCTACCATTAACCCTGTATTCCGCATTCTTATTTGTTCTTCCAAAATGGACAACCTCACACTTGGCAGGGTTGAACTCCATCTGCCACTCCTCAGCCCAGCTCTGCATCATATCTAAGTCCCTCTGCAGCCGACAACAGCCCTCCTCACTGTCCACAACTCCACCTATCTTCGTATCATCTGACAAGACAAGAAGATCTCAAGGGGTCTTGCCACAGAGATATCAGAACGCATAGTAAACAGTATACAGTGAGGCAGCCTCAAAGACTAGAAAATAACTGTTGGGGATGGGTTGAAATTATGCAGTGGGTGACTCATTCGTAGTCGTCCAATTTAGGGAAAATAAATTGTGCCATACAAACCTTGAGTTATTGACTGTTTATTCGTGAGCTCACGGGAAGATTCAAGTCGACCTAATGGTCACAAGTCACTCCGATGAGATGCAGAGAGTTGCATGATTATATAGGTTACAATCTTTAACAATTAGCAAACTGTTAATTGCAATATAATGAGTAGGCTAGGCACTTTGCCCAGTCACTAGCTTCAGTCACGTAGTATCTGGACAGTCTTGATTAGTAGCTGATAAGCAAGAGTTAGTATATAATAGGTTCCCATGCTGGAAAATAATTTATTTATCAGGCAATAGTACAGCTGCAAGGCAAACCACCTCACTGAGCCTGGGAAACTACGAGCTTAGCAATCAGACACTAATATGAAATTCAAAATGATTTCCAGGCTTTTAATATGTGACAAAAAAGCTGCTTTAGATCTAACAAATCTCCCACAAAATTTAACATACTTTTTTAATCAACCTGTTCAGAGATGTTGCCGCACACCTCTGGAATAAGTGGGATTTGAACCTTGATCTCCTGCGTAGGAGCACTACCACTGTGCCACAAGATGGTCCTTTAGGCAGCTTGCTGTTTCTGCCCAGTTTTGAATTGCAGACCTTTCATGTGTCAGGTGAAAATACTAACCATTACACTACAGAATCCATCACCTTTCATTTATTTTACCTCAGGGTAATTGATAATGTATATTATGATTGGATTAAGATGCAAGCTAAACTATAAACTTATCTTTAAAATCAAAACAATGTTTCAGAAGTATATATTTTTTCATCAGAATTAAAAAATTTGACATTGCACAGATATTAAAAGGCCACTGAAGGGTGATTGGTAAATATTATTAACCCATTCGACAAGAGTTTTTACAAGATTAGGCATGGACTTAGAGATTGCAATCTAAATCTGCAGACTCTCATAGATTGTAGAATCACTAGCAGCAACTTTTAGATTTTCTTGTTCTCCTGTGCATGTGCAAATTTGCTGACAGTTTCATTGTCATTATCACTGCAAAATTCTGAATGATTTTTATAGGGTAACTAAGAATAAATTATTTTTACTGTCAGAAGGATCAGTAATGGAGGGGAGTAATTTAAGGTAATTGGCAAAAGAACTGAGATGAGAGGATGGGTCTTCTTATTATGAATTATATGAATTATTATGATCTGGAATGCATTGCCTGAAGAGGTGGAGAAATAGATTAAAAAGAATTGGAGAAATATTTGAAGGAAAGAATAGTATGGTCACAATGTTGAAGGGCAGAGAGGAGGTGTTAAGGTGGAGTTAAGGTTAAGGTGGATAAATGTGTCAAATGGGTTGGCACGGAACTGATAGGCCAAATGGCATTTTATGGTGTAAGCGTGTGTACTTTCTAACTTGATAGAAGCTTGAGAGCAACTGTTTGAAGATAAATCCACATTTGATATGTGGGAGGCTTTTAAAGAAAAGTTGATTAGAGTGCAGGATATATAGGTAGCTGTGAAAATGAGGGATAAAAATGGCAAGATTAGGGAACCATGGATGACAGGTGAAATGATGAGACTAGATAAGAGGAAAAAGAAAGCATATGCAGGGTCTAGGCGACTGAAAACAGACGAAGCTTTGGAAGAATATTGAGAAAGTAGGACCAATCTGAGGAATTTAGAGGGCTAAAAGAGTTCATGAAATAGCTTTAGCAAATAGGTTTAAGGAAAATCCCAAAGCTTTTTATTGTATGTAAGGAGCAAGAGGGTAACTAGAGAAAGGGTTAGCCCACTAAAGGACAAAGGAGGGAAGTTATGTGTGGAGTCAGAGAAAGTGGGTGAGATTCTCAATTAGTACTTTGTGTCAGTATTGACCGAGGAGAGGGACATGACGAATGTTGAGGCTAGGGATAGCTATTTAATTGCTGTAGGTCAAGTTGGCATAGGGAGGGAGGAAGTGTTGGGTATTCTAAAAGGCATCAAGGAGGACAAGTACCCAGATCTATTAGGAGGAAGTGAGGATTGCAGATGCTTAGAGGTCAGAGTCGAGAATGTGGTGCTGGAAAAGGACAGCATGTCAGGCAGCATCCAAGGAGAGGAGAATCGATGTTTCAGGCATAAGCCCTTCATCCTGATGAAGGGTTTATGCCTGAAACGTCAATTTTCCTACTTCATTCCTGATGAAGGACTTATGCCCGAAACATCGTTTCTCCTGCTCATTCTTGAGGAAGGGCTTATGCCCGAAACATTGATTCTTCTGCCTGACCTGCTATTCTTTTCCAGACCACAATCTTGACTTTGATCTCCAACATCTACAGTCCTCACTTTCTCCTAGTTGATTTTAACCCTACTGCGAAGCGTCTTCCAACGATGCTTACCTTGAAGACATTCTCCTCCTCTCTCTACAAGGATTCCAGTGAGTCTCTCCCTCACTGCACCCCCCAGGTCATTTCCTCTGCACTGAAGCTCTTCAGCCACATCCTGAAGCACACTCGCTACCACAGCCACATTCCCTTCCTCAGTGACTGCCTACGGAACTGAAATCATTCCTGATGAAGGGTTTATGTCCGCAATATTGATTTTCCTGCTCCTCAGATGCTACCTGACCTGCTGTGCTTTTCCAGCACCATACTCTTGACTCTGATCTCCAGCATCTGCAGCCCTCACTTTCTCTGAGTTGATTTTAACCCTACTGTGAATCCTCTTCCAAGGATGCCTACCTTGAAGAAGTTATCCTCCTCTCTCTATGAGGATCTCAGTGAGTCTCTCTCTCTCTCTCTCACTCTCACTGCACCCTCCTCCCCCCACCCACCCCAGGTCATCTCCTCTGCCCTGAAGCTCTTTAGCCACGTCCTGAAGCAAGCTCACTACCACAGCCACATTCCCTTCCTCAGTGTCTGCCTATGGACAAGTCATTCCTGATGAAGGGCTTTGCTCGAAACGTCAATTCTCCTGCTCCTCGGGCACTGCCTGACCTGCTGTGCTTTTTCAGCACCACACTCTTAACCCGAATGAGATCTATCCCAGGTTATTGAGGAGAACGAGAGGGGAAATAGCTGGGGCCTTATCTTTGCAGCATCCTTGAACACGGTTGAGGTCCTGGAGGACTGGAGAATTGCTAATGTTGTCCCCTTGTTTAAGAATCGTCCAGGTAATTATAAACTGGTGAGCCTGAC
Organism: Chiloscyllium plagiosum; assembly: GCF_037043375.1. Taxonomy (NCBI): domain Eukaryota; kingdom Metazoa; phylum Chordata; class Chondrichthyes; order Orectolobiformes; family Hemiscylliidae; genus Chiloscyllium; species Chiloscyllium plagiosum. The sequence goes on from NW_028270183.1 coordinate 38,908,891, forward strand.
GTCAGTGGTAGGGAAGCTGCTGGAGAAGATACTGAGGGATAGGATCTATTTACATTTGGAAGAAAATGGGCTTATCAATGATAAGCAACACTGTTTTGTGCAGGGAAGGACATGTCTTACCAACTTAATAGAATTCTTTGAGGAAGTGACAAAGTTGATCGATGAGGGAAGGGCTGTAGATGTCATATATATGGACTTCAGTAAGGCGTTTGATAAGGTCTCATGGGGAAAGTGAAGTCGCACCCTGGAGTCCTGGGTGTACTAGCTAGATGGATAGAGAACTGGCTGGACAGCAGGAGACAGAGAGTAATAGTGGAAGGGAGTTTCTCAAAACGGAGAACTGTGACTGGTAGTGTTCCACAGGGATCTGTGCTGGGACCACTGTTGTTTGTGATATCCATAAATGATCTGGAGGAAGTCATAAGTGGTTTGATTAGCAAGTTTGCAGATGACACTAAGATTGGTGGAACAGCAGAAAGTGAAGGGGACTGTCAGAGAATGCAGCAGAATTTAGATAGGTTGGAGAGTTGGGCAGAGAAATGGCAGATGGAGTTCAGTCCGGGCAAATGCGAGGTGATGCATTTTTGAAGATCCAATTCAAGAGTGAATGATACGGTTAATGGAAAAGTTGAGAATGCGGTGCTGAAAAAGCACAGCAGGTCGGGCAGCATCCAAAGAGCAGCAGAATCAACGAAGGGTTTCTGCTTGAAATGTCGATTCTCCTGCTCCTCGGATGCTGCCGGACCTACTGTGCTTTTCCAGCACCACACTCTCGACTCTGATTTCCAGCATCTACAATCCTCACTTTCTCCTGGTAAATAGAAAATTGATGTACAGAGAAATCTGGGTGTTCAGATCCATTATACTGAAGGTGGTGACGCAGGTCAATAGAATGATGAGGAAGGCAAATGGCATGATTTCCTTCATTGGACATTGGCAGGTACAAGAGTTGGCAGGTCACATTAGAGTTGTATAGGACTTTGGTTCAGCCAAATATGGAATACTACATACAGATCTGGTTGTCACATTACCAAAAAAATGTGGATGCTTTGGAGAGGGTGCAGAGCAGGTTCACCAGGTTGTTGCCTGGTGTGGAGTGTGCTAGCTATGAAAAGAGGTTGAGTAGATTAGGATTATTTTCATTAGAAAGACAGATGCTTAGGGTTATCTGTTTAAGGTCTACAAAATCATGAGAGGTATAGACAGGGTGGATAGCAAGAAGCTTTTTCCCAGAGTGGGGGATTCAATTGCTCGGGGTCACGAGTTCAAGGTGAGAGGAGATGAGTTTATGGGAGATAGGCGTGGAAAGTTCTTTGCACAGAGGGTGGTAGGTGCCTGGATCGTGTTGCCAACAGAGGTGGTATAGGTGGGCATGATAGTGTCATTTAAGATGTATCTGGACATACACATGAGTGGGCAGGGAGCAGAGGGATAAAGATGCTTAGAAAATAGGTGACCGGTTTAGATAGAGGATCTGGATCAGCGCAGGGCTGAAGGGGATGTTTCTGTGCTGTAATTTTCTTTCGTCTTTGTTCTCTGATGGCTAAAAAGGATTGAGTTTGTGTACAACAATATTGAGAGTAAAATATTCAATTTGTTGGTACTGTATTTGTTTTCCAGTTTAATTTTTTTAACTCTGCATATTCAGCATGCACATTGAAAAACTGACATGGTAAGTAACTGAGTAAGCTGGCGATACAGTAACCAGATTTAGTCTGATGTAGAAGGAAATGGTTAGATGCTTGAGACTCACTTCAAGCCAGTAACACTCAAAATTTTTTTTTTCCCTTCATTTCAAAGGCGAAAACGACGCAATTTCAGCAAACAGGCCACAGAAGTTCTGAACGAGTATTTCTACTCCCACCTGAGTAATCCCTACCCTAGTGAGGAAGCCAAAGAGGAACTGGCAAAGAAATGTGGTATCACAGTGTCACAGGTACAGCCTACTCTCCCAGCTTCAGCCTGGGATTCGTCTGCAGTCCACATCCACAGATATCACTACACATTCCCCTCAAGCCAGCTTGGAGAAACAAGCAAAGCAACAAATGTAGGCGAAAAGCTTAATATGTAAATTGTGCTTTTATATCAGTACATATGTTTAATTACCTGCCAGGGGTTCTGGGATAAGATATTATGAGATATTGTACAATATTAAATTAATGATCGCTGGCTGCTTTTTGTTTCACATTGCAGTTTTACTGCATTATGACTTTTGTTGTAGACCAAGACAGAGAGCGAGGTTCCGAACACTTTCGTAATTTTTTTTAATTGATGAATTTGTTTCCCAGACACAAAGGTGATGTGATTATGGTTTAGTACACTGACATTTGAGTCTGAAGTTTAAATGAAGTGTAACCTCATGTATGAACACTGTCATTCTTCCACAGAGGTTGACACCTACTTCTTCAAGCTGAATCTTAACTTTTAAGTTAATATTTTACCTCAATTATACTGTCATAATAAAGCTCGTGATCCTTCTCTCTATGTAAATATATTCATGATTAAGATAAAACCGACTTACACTTGCAATGAAGGTAAAATCATATTCATTTTTGCCAATCCGGGATTGCTGTGAATGTCCTGATGTTTATAATACATCACTTATTTCTGCATACCTGCCAGTTTTTCCAATGCCATTGTTAAGCCAGTGATTTTCTTATCCACTCAGATGAAAGCTAAGCCAAGCTTTTTTTCAGAATCGGAAAAAACTACAGTAGCTGCATGTTAAAGGTATAAAAGAGGACAGTAACTTCAGGTATCAGTCAGGTATATGTCATCTACACCTCATCCCCTGAGTCCCCAGATTGCAAGTTCAATATGTTAGAAGTACTGTCACACTTAAGTGATCAATGCAGGGTCTGTAATTTGATCCCTTGGTGGTAGAAATAAATTTTTGAGCCCTTCTCCACTTTTACAGCCCTCTTCCATCCATATCTCCAGCTATTTTTTCTTTAAATGAGCTCAGTTTATTGAATTCTCCATAAATTTGTAATGCGAGCCAGTGTGTTTTTGGCAAAAAAGAAATTTTTACTTATGACATCACATTCCTTCGTGTCACTTTTCTTGCACTCAGGTGACTTTTTGGCAAAATGTTGACCGTTTTTGGATTTATAACTTGTACTGATAATGTCCAAATTGAAGTAAATTGAAAAGAATAAACCTGATAAGGCATTTTTGTTAATAATGGTACAGAACAAACCTCCAAACATATCCAGTAAGCAGACCACCCCCTTTACCCAGTCACTGTTATGGAAACACTATCGAGTGTGTAGGGAATGAATTGATGTGTGAGTTCTCTTTACATAAACATTCTCATGAACCAGCTTGTACCATCTTGAAATTAGCCACTCATGGAAATATCTAATTTAAAGGAAAAATCTGTGTTTTCAAAAATAAAAACAATAGAATGGAATCTTTCATTTTAAACCCTAGTGCTATCCCTTCAGTGTTTTCATTTTGCATAATTAAATCATTTAAAGAATAGTGTTCTTTACCAGTGCAGATTAACATAGAGCAGGCTGCCATGTTGTGAAATGATTATTCCAATTTGCAGCACTATCTTGTAATATTATGATGCCACTATGCTGTATGTTATCAGGCAAAGGTAAACTAAATAAAATGCATGCCTTAAATTTGAGCTGAAATTCTTGTTTCTGTGGTAACTGAGTTCCTGGTTCACTGTAGCGTGGTTATTAATCTGCTCTAGGCAGAAAGTGCTTGAAGCCTGAGAGATTGCTGGGTTTTTATTCCTGGAAAGATATTCAGTAATCCCTGAATATTCACTGCACAAATTCACAAGTGGGCATCATTGGGAAAGAGACTGTAATTGCTTGCTACCTATCCTAGTAGAAAATGACAGAGTATCTGTGCAGGGTCAGCATCATCATTGGTGAAGGGCATTCTACCAAACTTGGCAAAGACTACATTTTAGTAAATCTCATCAAAAGCATTCACTTACCATTGAAGGAGAGACTGGGATTTTTTTGTTTTGTTTTGGATACCTTCTCATTATGGTGTTGCAAACATTAGAAGCAAGGGTGGTTTCTACTGAAAGATTGTTTAAATCTTAATTAACTTTTAAAATTTTAATGGTGTAAAATATATAAAAAATTATCACAAATGTATATCATTTCTGATTTTTCAGTTAGAAAACATAGACTTTTCCTTTAAACCTGCTGTAAGAATATTTTAATAATTTTATCAGACAAATTCTAAAAGAACATAAATGCCATATCAGGTCTATGCTTTGGAGTGATACATATTTTTCAATTAAGTATAACTATGGGTTTTTTAATGAATATTAATATACTTTATTTTGAGTCCCAGTGTACCCAATTACCAGAACCTTTGATATATAATTCATGGAAGGATGATAAGCTACTTGGAGCAAAAGAGCAATTATTTGAAATGAGATGAGCTTCTTAGTCACCTTTAAAAATAATGTACCATTTTAAGAAAAATACACATGGCCTCCTTGCAATTTTCATTGTGCATTTTTAACGTGCTTTACTTCAAGTAGTAAGAATTAAAGTGGTTCAGATGGCGAAAATAGTTGTTAGTTCAATCCAAGAATCTCCAGTTATGCTTCCTAGTAACTCTTTACACTGTGTGATCAAAATCAAGAATGGTCTATGGTGTGATCTAAATTTTTTTAGTTTAGTTTTAATGATCATATAATGTGGAGAGTCAAAATATGCACTGAATACTAGTATCAAAAAGGGAAAACAAATTGGACCAGATCTTTGTGATACCAAATGGCCCATCAAAAGATGGATATGGGGCATATTTATATAGATATAAGGCTAATGAAAGCAATTTAAATGCTCCTGATGTCTCCTGTTTGCTGTTTGCCAGAGCTTTTATCATTCAACTATCGTATCTTCCATTATTGGCATGTTTCACCATGCATCACACAACAGAAAAGGACAACTCATAAAAAGTGTATGGTTTAATATGACAAAATGAACAGTTTTACACTAAATGAATTCTATTTTCTCTAGATTAACCATCATCCTGTTTATTTTATGGATGTAATATTTGCAAGAACCACCTGTCTCTGTTCTTCTGAAATATCTTGTTTCCATCTGCTGACTATATCATAAATTTCGTATTATATGGTGCACAATACCCCCATATGAATTCCATATAAGTAGTCAAGAGGATCATAATGATAGATAGTGGTGATAATAGGGAAGTTTAATTTTAATATCACAACTATCAAAATCAGAACATGATCAAAATGTATATACGTTTACTGTTTCTAAGTGCTACTTTCTGATGTGATGCATTTTAATTGGCTAAAATAAAGAAAACACAAATCAGAACCAAGTTCTGTGGATGTTGGAATCTGAAATAAAAATGAGTCAAAAAATGTTCTAAATATTTCTGTGGAGAGAAAGAAAGAGCAAATGTTTCACTTTGGTAAGTTTTTAACCTCCACCTGAAACATTTGAAAATCCAATGATTGCTGATGCATAAAAATTATAAATGTAAGAAAAAGGAAAAGAATCAAGCGTATTGCTCAAAATATTTTCACAAAAAAATCTTCATTCACTATCTTTATCTGAAGTTTCCAAATCAAAAATCCCCATTTGCTACTGTAAGATCCATGTGATTATAAGTGCAGGGTCTTATTTTATTATGATTGACAGGCTGCCTTGTGTTTGTACTGCTTTGTTCCTGACACACCATTTTCTCAGTGCAATTTCTAAAAAGTGGGAATGCACAACTTAAAGCAATGTGTCATTTTTAATGACTTGTAGGGTAGCTAACAGATTTTTCAAATACCTCTTTGGAGGTCTTCATGATGAAAAATGGAAGCGAGGGCTACTGTTCCCTCGCTGCCACAAGTCTATCTCTCGGGCTACTATCATGTGTACATAGAGGAGACTGATGAGGAAGGTGCCAGCAGTATCACCCCCCTGGACCTGATTTCATGTAGGAAAAGATATATTGAACTCAGAGCAACAAAGGTGAGTACAGCTCTTCATATCTTTTAACAACCTGACAATACTTCCACCTCCTTCTTCAGTATTCCAAACACACTCAGCTCTTTCTTTGTTCTTTTTGCACCTTAGCATGGTATGATAGGTACAGCATTGTTTACTTATATTAGCTTTCTATCTACTTATCGTTCCCTTCATCATCTTCTCCCATCCTCATTCTATTTTGCTGCTTCTCCCAACCTTAACACATGCTTCACAATCTCAGGATGCATACAGCTCCTTTTATCTTTTCAACCTCACTCATACCTACTTTTTCTACAGAACAGAATAGTGTATAATGTTGCAGAGAGGATCAAGACCAGGGGAGGAATAGCTAACGTTTTAACTCTCATCCAAACAAAGTAGGAAAATACTGGTAATCAGTGTATGGGGAAATCATAAACATTGGGGAAGGCGAAGCTGGCAGCTTACCTGATTAGTAACTCTTTATTCACCTCAGAAAATGTTCAGTATGTTTCACAACTGCAAGAAAATTCTAAAAATTATCATCCGCAAATGTTCAGTGTCATCCTCACTCTTTCTTTTCTTCCTTTCTTCTAGGTCTACTTAGCAAGAGCTTCCTGAAGAAGACTCTTAAAAAGAGAACAGTTCTCCTGACAATGCACTGTCAGGCGCTCCATCACTCCCACACATCAGCGCAGATACTGAGCAGTTTTTGTAGTTAGATAATTTTGAAGGCGTGTCAGCAGGTGAAAAATCCAGCAATAGCATGCACTAAAATTAATTGATGTCTAAAAGCTGGTGTGTGGAGGTTAAATGGTCTTCCTTTAGCTCAATATGTAGAAACCAATTTGAGGACTTTTGAGCCCATGTAGCTTTTGAAGTGAAATAGCTTGCCTTTCCAAAGCAAGTATATAAAGTAGTGTAAGGAGTTTCAAGAATATAGCTGAGAGCATGGAGGAGTCTCTAGTCAATGAGGTTCCATTCTCTGTGATATTTGCAGTCTGTAGTCTGTGTTACATAGAATTGCCATCTTTAGAGACACTGCAATTGGTCTCTCACATTAGTTAATGTCAATAGTCATATGGGCGGCACGGTGGCACAGTGGTTAGCACTGCTGCCTCACAGCGCCAGAGACCTGGGTTCAATTCCCTCCTCAGGCGACTGACTGTGTGGAGTTTGCACGTTCTCCCCGTGTCTGCGTGAGTTTCCTCCAGGTGCTCCGGTTTCCTCCCACAGTCACAAAGATGTGCAGGTCAGGTGAATTGGCCATGCTAAATTGCCCGTAGTGTTAGGTAAGGGGTAAATGTAGGGGTATGGGTGGTTGCGCTTCGGAGGGTCGGTATGGACTTGTTGGGCCGAAGGGCCTGTTTCACACTGTAATATAATCTAATCTAATCTAGTCTTTGCAACTTCTGGCATAACCTCGGAGAGACAGTTTAGTTCAGCACTTCAAAGAAATCACTCATCGTTTGCAGTCTGCTTTCATGCTAGCAGTGGAGTCTGAGTTGCATGTAACATCTGCTTTGCCACTCTTTCAGTTAATATCTAACGTAGTGCCGGTGAGGTAGATGTATCAGACTGCTGCCTGTGACTGTAGTCTGGCAGGCTCATTAGAGTTCTTTGGCTGTGGGCATTTTAATACAGAACAAAGTGTTCTATCAAACCTGCTCAAGTCACAGGGAGGCCTTCATAAAGAAAATTAAAGTTAAGCGATATTCTATAAAAAGCAAACACAGCATTGACAATATGGCATTAATACAGAAGTTGTTTCAATGCTGTCTAATAGAAGGTGGATGTAGTGAAAGATGAAAGGACAATTGATGTGGAGAACCACTAAGTGATTAACATGTCTGTCGCATGTTTTGTCAGAAGGTATTGCAATGGCTTTCTTTTGTTTGCTCACCCCCTTATCATCTCTATCCATAGAAAACTTCTATTCCTTTCTCTCCTCCTGAATATATGGCAAGAATGCAGCGCACTACTTTAATGTGGGTGACTCCTTGCAGAAAATATCTGTCTGGATTTCCAAATTTCTGATTCAGAAGCCTCATAACTTACTTGATAATTATCCTGATGACTGGGTATATCAACTCCAACAGTCATCCTGTTGCTTAGAAAGAAGGATCAAATATTAGGAGATTATATTTGGTTGTTTTGCAGGAAAAATACGTTGCAACAGCTGCCTGGCTACCTTGCACTAATTGTCTAAATCCTGTTTATGTGGCAAAGTGTTGGCCTTTCTATTACCAAACACTTTGGATTCTTGTTCTGATTTTGGCCTGATGACAATAGCTCTGTGGTCAATCCCACACTGGATACAAGGGAAGCCAAACACCTCTGCAAATCCTCATATTCACTTGAGTTAGCTATTGAATTCAACGAGAGAAGTGATACACTTCCCAGCCTCGGCCGAGAAGGCATTGGTTACCTATTTAACTCAAATAGCTAGCTTCCGCAATCTGGGAGAGGCGAATGATATTCCATGTAGCAGGCTGGAAGGATCCAGTGGCAAAGATATAAAATGACTGTGGCTCCATTATCCATAGTCCATCAGACGGTAGGCCCAGATGTTTGCATCTGGAGATATTGACCAATGCAGTGCCCCACATAGATGAGATTACTTACAGTGTGGAAACAGGCCCTTCGGCCCAACAAGTCCACACCGCCCCGCCGAAGCTCAACCCACCCATACCCCTACATTTACCCCTTACCTAACACTATGGGCAATTTAGCATGGCCAATTCACCTGAACTGCACATCTTTGGACTTTGGGAGGAAACCGGAGCACTCGGAGGAAAGCCACGCAGACACGGGGAGAACGTGCAAACTCCACACAGACAGTCGCCTGAGGCGGGAATTGAACCCGGGTCTTTGGCGCAGTGAGGCAGCAGTGCTAACCACTGTGCCACCGTGGCACAGTAGTTAGCACTGCTGCCTCACAGCGGGTGCTCCTCCGGGTGCTCCGGTTTCCTCCCACAGTGCAAAGATGTGCAGGTCAGGTGAATTGGCCATGATAAATTGCCTGTAGTGTTAGGTAAGGGGTAGATGTAGGGGTATGGGTGGGTTGCGCTTCAGTGGGGCGGTGTGGACTTGTTGGGCCGAAGAGTTTCCACACTGTAAGTAATCTAATCTAATCTAGATAATGATAGATAACTCTGTGCATGAACACCCTGTTTGCTGGACATGGCTTGCTAAAAACAGCCCCTCCTTCTGTTTTTCTGTGATAGGCCCAGCTGCTACTAGTTGCTGAAAATGCTGGACCTCTAACTGAATTGTAATAGGCAAATTGAGCAAATAAACAAATCTAGTCAGAGTAGAAAAGAGGAAATAAGTGTAAAAGAAGCAATCAGCAGCTAAGAAACTCTCCGGTCAATCCAAACAGCACATGGATCCCATTGCATACAGTTGAATGCCCCACTCAATACATTTTCAGTGACTCTGAGAGATCAACTTAGGTTTCACTGGCAGAGTGAGCAAGATGGCCATTATCTTGTGTTAAATGGAAATGGGATCTTAATTGTGCAGCCAGACACCAATTTATATATATATATATATATGACTCCTATCACAATGAAACCAGAACAGAGCAAAAGTACTCTGCAATGAAGGTTAAAAGCCATTACCTAATGATTGGTGTAATAAAACTGACTTAAAGTGTGTTTTACATTTTTTTCTTAATTATTGAGAATTGGTGTTTTCCACATCTATCACCCCAATTACTCCTGCATGGACCATTCCTAAAGCATTGAAGTTAGCATATGTATAGTGTGCAGAAATTCTCAGTATGCTTCAATTGGCATATTGTTGATCAATCTGAGCATAGAGAAGCATGCTGTTACCAGGTTGTAACTATTCATCGGTTTTTAATATCTATTTGCATGTGCAAATTTCTTACAAAAATTCATATTCATTTTTTACTTCGGTCTGAACACTCCATTTGTTTTGCTCTGTAGTTAGAATTTTAAAATAATTACTATATATAGAAAAGTGTTAGCAATTTCAAATTAGTAATTAATCATGGAACATGTCACAGAATCATCAAATTGTTACGGAGTGCCAGGGTAGGTGTTCTGAATTTGTTTTTCAAAATGATTTGAAATGAATAGGAATTGAAACTTAATGCTCATTCCATTGCAATCACATGACGAAAGTATACTCCAAATGTCTGAGTTAAAGTATTCCATTTTATTGAATCCAAAGTAGTCTTAAAGAACTGGATGGTTCAATGCTATAGCTTGAAGTGCACTGTGATGTAACTGTGCCTTTAAGAGAAATTTGTTTTTGCTGTTTCTCTTGCAGAGAGGTTTTGCCACAGTGGTGGCAGAATATCTGCTTCAGAAGCAGTGGGTAAACAGCTTTAAGGTCCCTGAGTGTTGTTTTATATATTTATGCAAAAGAAGCATGGAGTCAGACATATACAGACCAGTGTTTTCATTTTGCCTCCAGTTAGGGTTTGGAGTTGGCTGTTGAAGCTGATTCAAATAAGCTTTCTCTTTGCTGTAGCAAAAATACCTTGAGTTCTCCCTCTGCTGTTAAATTATTTCTTTTGGTGTTCCTAAAATATGCATTATTAAGATGGTGGCGGAGTAGCGGCGCCACGTTCAAGCGCCTGGTCTGGGGCTCATCTGTCTGCTTTCTTTGTTTATTTTTTTACTTTATGTTTGCTCTTACTCTTGCTCATTTTTCTTTTTTCATTTCTTTCTCTTTAAAAACTTTTTGCGGCGTCTTCAGCAAAGGGAGAGCAGGACCAATCTCCCGAGCATGTGCAGCAGCAAGGGCAACAGATTTGGCTTTCCCAGGCACCAACAATGGTCAGACTCATGGGGATGGAGAGTGAACCTAATGCTCAGAATGGAGGAAAACTGCCTAGTGCAGGGAGATCAAACCCAGTGTGCAAGAGAGCAAATCTTGAGGCGATGTTCGCAAGCTAAGCCCAGCTATGAAAGATGCCTCTTGAGGATCAGTGGCTTCATCATTAACTAGGTCCGGTGCTGGCAGCGATGAATTGGTGATGGGAGGGCACCGTGGCAACAGCAACACAGTGATAATCTCTGACATTAGTGTGCCTAGTGTGGGTGATGGTAAAGGTGAAAAAACCCAGCAGGAAAAAAATGGCGCTTGAGAATTGGCAACTTCAATGTTAGTGGGTATTGTTACGACACGGGGTAAACCCTCCTGCTTAATTTAAAACCAGCAATACAGCAAAGATTTATCCCATGCAGTAATCTGTAAAAATCAAATGGCCAAGAACTATTTAAAGTAAAAATTAACAACTTTATATCTTAAAGTATAACAGAATAATTAACTAACAACTATTTACTATTCCTTACTCTAACCTATCTTCCCTTCCCTTCCCTTCTATAATACTAGTCTGATAAAAATCCCAATCAAGCTCTGCAAAACCACGTTTCTTATCTCAAAACCAGGCAGCTTCCATTCTTCTATTTGGATCTTCTTTATCTTAGGAATTTCTGTGTCACAGGTTACTGATCAGAAAGGTACTTTTAAGAGAGCTATTTTTCAAACAGCCTGTTTACATGCTGGGCTTGGCAGTTCTCTCAACTATCTAGATTAGAGTGGTGCTAGAAAAGCACAGCAGGAGATCTCTCCACTCTGCAGGCACCCTGCCTCTATTCCTGATGAAGGGCTTTTGCCTGAAACGTCGATTTTCCTGCTCCTCGAATGCTGCCTGACCTGCTGTACTTTTCCAGCACCACTCTAATTTAGACTCTGGTTTCCAGCATCTGCAGCCCTTGTTTTTACCTAGTTCTCTCAACTGTTCAATTTTCCCCAGTCTTATACCTCCAAATCATCAGATTGTGTCATTGGCTTTTAAGATTGTCAATGTACTCAGTTCAAATTGGATTGGAGTTGAATATTTTTTTCGGGGTATAATTTAAACTGATTGTTCAAATTCGAATTTGCATTTTTGTCTCATAGCAACTCAGCGAGTGTTAGTTGTGCTGAATCAAATGTTACTTTGTAAATTCTCCAGCACTTGGTGTACTTACCAAGTTCTTCACTCTCTTAAAGGTACACCTACATCTTCATAACATCGCTCCCCTTAAGAAAAAATGAACCACCATAATGAAAGGAAGCTTCATTTTATTCTCTACTTTTAAAACACATCACCCTAACATACAGATAATTTTAATAGAAGTTAACGTTAACTTTTTCCCATATACCTGTAAGTACATAACATTAAATAAAGACAAATCTCATCTAAACTCGATCAGTTAAATCCGTAATAATGCACCTGCAGTTGCATTCTTCTGACCCGCAACAAATGATTTTTAAATGAAAAGTCTGTAATATAAGACTTCAATGAAATAGTCTCACATTCTTATCTTTAAAACGTTCTAAAATGTAAGCGGATTGTGGTCAGTGCACACAACCGTTTCCAACACATTGTTCGTGACATAGACATTAAAAAGGTTGTAAGGTCCTTTTTGATTGTGCAGTATTTCCTCTGGTGGATGTTGATCTTCTTTGAAAAGTAACCAACTGGCAGCTCAATCCCATCCTCATCTTCTCTAGGAGTACAGCTCCAATTCTAATGTCGCTGGCATCGATGGCAACTTTAAAAGGTTTTGAAAAGTTTGGTGTAGCTAAAACTGGTTTGGTGGTTAATATTGATTTCAAATGGTCGAATGCCTCCTGGCCTGGTTCTGTCCACCAAAACTTTGTGTTCTTCTTCAGATAAACGGTGCCACGACACTGCTGAAGTTCAGAACAAACTTCTGATAGAATCCGCTGAGTCATAGAGATGTACAGCATGGAAACAGACCCTTCGGTCCAACCTGTCCATGCCGACCAGATATCCCAACCCAATCTAGTCCCACCTGCCAGCACCCGGCCCATATCCCTCCAAACCCTTCCTATTCATATACCCATCCAAATGCCTCTTAAATGTTGCAATTGTACCAGCCTCCACCAAATCCTCTGACAGCTCATTCCATACACGTACCACCCTCTGCGTGAATAAGTTGTCCCTTAGGTTTCTTTTGTATCTTTCCCCTCTCACCCTAAACCTACGCCCTCTAGTTCTGGACTGCCCGACCCCAGGGAAAAGACTTTGTCTATTTATCCTATCCATGCCCCTCATAATTTTGTAAACCTCTAAAAGGTCACCCCTCAGCCTCCGACACTCCAGGGAAAACAGCCCCCCAAGCCTGTTCAGCCTCTCCCTGTAGCTCAGATCCTCCAACCCTGGCAACATCCTTGTAACTCTTTTCTGAACCCTTTCAAGTTTCACAACATCTTTCCAATAGGTAGGAGATCAGAATTGCACGCAATATTCAAACAGTGGCCTAACCAGTGTCCTGTACAGCCGCAACATGACCTCCCAACTCCTGTACTCAATGCTCTGACCGAGTCCTAAGAATTGAAGCACCTCTTTCTTCAATATTGGTCGTGGAAATTCCTCTATGGCCTTCGTCTTTGTGTTCCGTGGGGTCAACCTTCCATGACCAATGTTATGTCCTAAGAACGTCACTTCTGCTTTTGCGAATTCCATTTTATTTAAGTTTATCACCAGTTTTGCTCCTCATAGTCTGTCAAAGAGCTCTGCCAACTGTACCATGTGATCTTTCCAGGACTTACTAAAGATCACAACATCGTCCAAATATACTGCACAGTTTGTTAACCCAGTCCTGTTCATGAGTCTTTGGAATGTGGCAGGTGCAATCTTCATTCCAAAGGGCATCACTTCAAACTGATATAGTCCATTTGAGGTTCCAAATGCAGAATTTTCTTTTGCTGTCTCTGATAAAGGTACCTGCCAGTAAGCACACATTAAGTCCAACTTGGGGGCGGCACGGTGGCTCAGTGGTTAGCACTGCTGCCTCACAGCACCAGGATCCCAGGTTCAATTCCTGCCTTGGGCGACTGTGTGGAGTTTGCACATTCTCCTCGTGTCTGCGTGGGTTTCCTCCGGGTACTCCGGTTTCCTCCCACAGTCCAAAGATGTACAGGTCAGGTGAATTGGCCATGCTAAATTGCCCATCGTGTTAGTAGGTACATTAGTCAGAGAGAAATGTGTCTGGGTGGGTTACTCTTCAGAGGGTCGGTGTGGACTTGTTGGGCCGTAGGGCCTGTTTCCACACTGTAAGTAATTTAATATAATCTAATCTGGTGATGTAACTGGCTTGTCCAACTTTCTCTATACAGTCCTCCAATCTAGAAATTTGATATGAGTCCGATTTTGTAACGGCGCTGATCTTCCAATAATCTGAGAATCATTGAGTCCCATCCGGTTTGGCAACTAAGATGATCGACAAACTCCGCTTGCTCTGGCTTTATTCGATAAAGTCCTCATCGAGCATGGCCTCCACCTCCATCTGGTCCTGTCTAGCTTTGAAAGGATTAAGCCAGTAGGGGTGTTATTTTATCAGAGCAGTATTCCCTATGTCTACTTCATGTACAATATCATTAGTCCTCCTTATCTGATTCTTACCTATGTCCTTGTAGGAACAAATCTTTCAACTCCGTTCTATGTTCCTGAGACAGATAGCTTACTAGTCTATCCCACTGTCAAGGACTTCTTCATTTTTTAATCTCTTTTAAGGCACCTCAAAATCCATATAGTCTGGATTTAATTCCTCACTCTGTGGGGCAGTAACTAACACCTGTTTCTCCAGTTCTTTCTTTCTAGTGTAATACAAATTTCAACATGTTTACATGACATACCCAATATCTTTTTTCCTATCTAACATCTTTTCTAAATAGTTCACCTGACTCAACTTTTTCTCAATTTGATAGGGACCACTAAATCTGGCTTTGAAGGGATCTAACAGTACTAACACGTTTTCCCCTTCGGAAAAAATCCGAGTCAAGAGCCAGCTGCTTCATTCTATACTGTGCTGTCTTTAGGTGCTATTTAGCTAACTCACCTACTCGGTTTAGTCTCTCCCTCACCTCTGATACATAATCTAAATGTGAGATCTCCGAATTTGATCTTGTCAACTTTTTCTTTAATTAATTTCAAAGAGCCTCTCACTTCATGACCAAATATTAACTCAAAGGGAGTAAACTGAGTAGATTCATTTGGGGCATCTCTAATGGCAAACAATATGAATGGGATATCTTTAATACAATCATTCGGGCAATCCTGACAGTATGCTCTCAACATGGTCTTCAAGGTCGAATGCTGCCTTTCTAAAGCTCCCTGGGATTCAGGATGATGCGCACTGGATTTAAAGTGCTGTATACCTAAGCTATCAATAACCGCTTTAAACAGCCTAGCAGTAAAATTTGACCCTTGGTCTTACTGAATCTGTCTGGGTAGCCCATACTACGTGAGAAAGCGACTAACACCTCTACCACCTCTTTTGCCTTGATACTCCATAATGGAATTGCTTCTGGAAATCTGGTAGACATATCTATTACAGTTGATGGATTTTAGTACTGGATTATAGTACTGGTTCCCACTTTTAGTTCTCGGGAGGGGACCAACACAATCAATTATAAGCTGCGGTAAAGTTTCTTTGAATGCGGGAATTGACAACAAAGGTACTGGTTTTATTATCGCCTGTGGCTTATCTACCATTTGGTATGTATGAAGCACATGGCAAAAGTTAACCACACTCTTTTGCATTCCAGGCCAATAAAAATGTTTTTGTACCTTAGCCTGAGTCTTTTGTACACCTAGGTGATCTCCTACAGGTTGTTCATGTGCTATCCGTAATACTTCCTACCAGCAACACAATCTGGTGCACCTCAGCCCTTCTGCACGAGCCTGCCGTGGTCTCCATTTCCATCTGAGGATTCTATCTTTCAGATAAAAACCCTCTGGAATATTTGCTGCCTTCTTTTCAGAGTACGCTGTAACAAAGCTGGTCCCTATTTTTTCTGAAAGCTGTTCCTTGGCTCAAGGAGACTCTGACCTTGATTTTTTTCAGAGGGGGAATGTACTGGGCCGGGCTCTGATCAGTCTGGTTTGGTACAGAAATGAAAAGAATTTTGAGAGACCTTTTGTTTATATGTAAACAGAAGAGAGTTCAGGCCAAAGTGGTCATGTTTTAAACATGACCTGTACAATGAAAGTGGAGTGGTCAGGTCTTTAGCTAGCTAAACTGAGCAGTTTTAGTTCAGTCTTAAATGGGAAGTTCAGCAGTGAGCTGTGTGGAAACTCTCTCCCTTTTCTGCCCTTCAATTTCAACCTGTAAGCATGTGTTCCATTTATACTGATTTTTAAAGAGGGTTTGCTTATTGGGACTGTTGTGTATATTCAGAACAGCATAATTAAGTCTATTTGGATAGGTTGAATTCTGTAGGGGTTCTTTATTCTGTTCTTTGTGTTTCATTGTGTAATTTTGTGAATAAATCTTTGTCTGAAAAAAATCTAGTAGTCAACCTAAGCTAACTTAATCCGGGTAATTTTCACTTACCGAATCAAATTGCAAAGCTATGGTCTGGGGATGTCTGCTTAAGAATGTTTTTAGTGGTCTGGCCTAGTCCATAACAACGCATCCACATATATATCTTTTATTATCTTGTCTTGCTGTTGCAAGTCTGTTACCTTTCAGGACTAATCACCTCTGTCTGAACCTCTGCCTGTTCAGATTTCTTCTGCACCATTATGTCAAAAAGGGTGTCTGCGAACTGAACCTCAACTCCTTCATCTTTCTCTTTAGTTTTCACTTCGTCCTATGATTTATGATAGTGGGATCTAGTTACCACACAGTCTGGGAAAATACCAGGATATTTCTGTTTTAACTCCTCAGTTTCTTGGTTTTCTTAGGCTTCTCCACAACAAAGGGTGTCACTCCCATCTTGGAACTTGCCAAATCATTCCCAAGAACAAACTGAATTCCTGGAACACACACTCTGTCAATCACTCTCACTGTAACCTCCCCCAGTCTTAAGTTGGCACTCCAACATGATCTTATATAGGAAACGTTAAATTTCTGTCCACCTATCCCATAAATTACCACACTCTTAGGTAACAGATACTCATCCCTTATTATCAGCGACTGGTTAGATCCTCTATCTCTCAAAAATTATAATTTTGTGTCCTTCTTCCCCTGTTCTTTCTGAGTAAACTTTACCCACAAAGGTGAATTCTTCGTAGAGATCAGGTAGTAACTCCATACCCAGCCCCTCCCTAGGCTGTGCACTCTCCTGCAGCTCCTCAGCTCTTCTTGGGGTCTCCTTTACTATCTTCACTAATGTCACTGGCTTAGCTTTTTTTGCTACATCTTTTCCCGCATTGCCTTTCTTTAATGACCAGCACTGTGTCTTTACATGTCCCACTTTCTGGTAAAGAAAACAACTTTTCCCAATGCCCTCCTGAAACCACTGGCATTGTAATTTTCTGTGTCCCACTCCATTAAGTGAAATCACCGGAGGCCTTTCACCTCCTTTCCACTCCCTTGGGCTTCTTTTTTATTCTGTGGTAAAATCTTACCAGTGTTCTCTACTCTTGGTTTAGTAGTGTAGGATCTCCCCTTCTCTCAACTTCTCCCAACTTCTATCCCTCACAGGACGAAATTCTGGCCGGAAGGTTGTCTTATGCACCAACATGTACTCATCTGCTAATTCTACTGTCCTTCTCACTTCCTGAACTTTCTGTTCCTCCATGTGAATTCTTACCATCTCTGGAAGTGAGTTTTTAAACTCCTGCAGCAGAATAATCTCTCTTAGAGTCTCAAATGTCCTGTCTGTTTTCAAAGCACGCACCCATCAATCGAAATTACTATGTTTAATTCTTTCGAACTCAGCATGAGTTTGACCTGATTCCTTTTTCGTGTTTCTCAATCTGCTGTCTATATGTTTCTGGTACCAATTCATACGCACTTAAAACAGCTTGTTTGACCTCTTCGTAATCTCTTGATATCTCATCTGACATCGCGGCAAATACCTCATTAGCTGTGCCTACCAGTTTAGTCTGAACTAGCATTGCCCATAAGTCCTTGGCCTGTTTCATCTGCCTAGCCAATTTTTCAAATGAGAAAAGAAGGCTTCAACTGGGAGGCTGAGGGGGTAATTGAGAGGAGTTACCGGGAGTTGGTCACTCCTAAGGCTCAGGACAAGGATAGATGGGTTACAGTTAGGGGGAGGAAAGGGGACAGTCAGACATTGCAGAGATCCCCTGTGGACATTCCCCTCAGCAATAAGTATACCATTTTGGATACTGCTGGGGGGGATGAGCTACCAGAGGAAAGCCATAGTAGTCAGTTCTCTGGCACTGAGCTTGACACTGTGGCAAAGAAGGGAAGGAGGCAGAATTGAAAAGTACTCGTGGTACGGGACTCGATAGTTAGGGGAATCGACAGGAGATTTTGTGGTCAGGATCGGGATTCCCGGAAGGTATGTTGCCTCCCTGGTGCCAGGGTCCAGGATGTCTCCGATCGGGTGTATAAGGTTCTAAAAGGGGAGGGCGAACAGCCAGAAATTGTGATACATGTTGGCAGTAATGATATAGCCAGGAAAAGGATCGAGGATATAAAAAGTGATTTCAGGGAGTTAGGATGGAAGCTGCAAAGCAGGACGAACAGAGTAGTGTTCTCTGGTTTACTACCGGTTCCACGAGATAGCGAGGTGAGGAACAGGGAGCGGGCGCAGCTTAATACGTGGCTGCACAGCTGGTGTAGCAGGGAGGGCTTCAGATATGTAGATAATTGCGATGCCTTCTGGGGAAAGTGGGACCTGTACAAGAAGGACGGGTTGCATCTGAACTGGAAGGGGACCAATGTCCTGGGTGCTCGAGTAGTTCGAGATGGTTTAAACTAGTGTGGCAGGGGGGTGGGAACCTGAGCTGTATACCGGAGGTGAGAGTTGATGCAGATGAGGCAGTAGCAAGAGATAGACCAGCTAGTGGGAAGGAGTTTCCTGGGAAGGAACCAAGGGATCAGTTAAAGTGTGTTTGCTTTAACGCAAGGAATATCAGGAATAAAAGTGATGATCTTAGAGCATGGATCAGTACCTGGTGCAATGATTATGTGGCCATAACAGAGACATGGGTTTCTCAGGGGCAGGAATGGTTGCTGGATGTTCCAGGGTTCAGAGCATTTAAAAAGAATAGGGGAGGGGGGAAAAGAGGAGGGGGTGTAGCACTACTAATCAGAGAGGGTATCACAGCAACAGAAGCTTCCATTGTCAAGGAAGATCTGCCTACCGAGTCAGTATGGGTGGAAATTAGGAACAGCAAGGGAGCAGTCACCTCGTTAGGGGTTTACTACAGGCCCCCCAATAGCAGCAGGGAGATGGAAGAAAGCGTAGCTCAGCAGATTTTGGAAAAGTGTGGACGTAGTAGGGTTGTTGTAATGGGTGACTTTAACTTTCCCAATATTGATTGGAACCTCCTTCGAGCAGAAGATTTGAATGGAGCTGTTTTTGTAAGGTGTGTTCAGGAGGGTTTCCTAACTTAGTACGTTGACAGGCTGACAAGGGGAGAGGCCATTCTAGACAGTGCTCGGAAACAAGCCGGGGCAGGTATCAGATCTTGTGGTGGGAGAGCATTTTGGTGATAGTGACCACAACTGCCTCACATTCTACATAGCTATGGAGAAGGAGAGTATTAGGCAAAATGGGAGGATATTTAATTGGGGAAGAGGAAACTATGATGCGGTTAGACATGAGTTAGGAAGCATGGAAAAGGAAAAAGGTAGCTTACATAAGGTGGAGGAAGCTAGGGTCAAGCTCAGCTCTAGAGGATTACAGACAGGCGAGGAAGGAGCTCAAAAATGGTCTGAGGAGAGCCAGGAGGGGACACAACAAAGGCTTGGCAGAACGGATTAGGGAGAACACAAAGGCATTTTACACTTATGTGAGGAATAAGAGAATGGTCAAAGAAAGAGTAGGGCCGATCAGGGATAGCATAGGGAATTCGTGTGTGGAGTCTGAGGAGGTAGGGGAAGCCCTAAATGAGGTTTTGCTTCTGTCTTTACAAAAGAAACAAACTTTGTAGTGAATGGAACCTTTGAAGACCAGGTGTGCATGCTGAAATGGATAGAGATAGAGGAAGCTGTGTGCTGAAAATTTTGTCAAACATTAAGATTGACAAGTCACCAAGCCCGGACCAGATTTGTCCTCGGCTGCTTTGGGAAACGAGAAATGCAATTGCTTCGCCACTTGCGAAGATCTTTGCATCCTCGCTCTCCACTGGAGGACTGGAGACAGGCAAATGTAATTCCTCTCTTCAAGAAAGGAAATAGGGAAATCTAAGGCAATTACAGACCAGTAAGTCTCACGTCTGTCGTCTGCAAGGTGTTAGAAAGGATTCTGAGGGATAGGATTTATGACCATCTGGAAGAGCATGGCTTGATTAAATGCAGTCAACACGGCTTTGTGAGGGGCAGGTCATCGAGTTCTTTGAGGATGTGACTAGAAAAGTTGATGAGGGTCGAGCTGTGGATGTGGTGAATATGGACTTCAGCAAGGCATTTGATAAGGTTCCTCATGGTAGGCTCATTCAGAAGGTCAGGAGGAATGGGATACAGGGGAACTTAGCTGTGTGGATACAGAATTGGCTGGCCAACAGAAGACAATGAGTGGTAGTAGAAGGAAAATATTCTGCCTGGAAGTCAGTGATGAGTGGTGTTCCACAGGGCTCTGTCCTTGGGCATCTACTGTTGTAATTTTTATTAATGACTTGGATGAGGGGATTGAAGGATGGGTCAGCAAGTTTGCAGACGACACAAAGGTTGGAGGTGTCGTTGACAGTACAGAGGGCTGTTGTAGGCTACAGCAAGACATTGACAGGATGCAGAGATGGGCTGAGAGGTGGCAGATGGAGTTCAACCTGGATAAATGCGAGGTGATGTATTTTGGAAGGTCGAATTTGAAAGCTGAGTACAGGGTTAAGGATAGGATTCTTGGCAGTGTGGAGGAACAGAGGGATCTTGGTGTGCAGGTACATAGATCCCTTAAAATGGCCACCCAAGTGGACAGAGTTGTTAAGAAAGCATATAGTGTTTTGGCTTTCATTAACAGGGGGATTGAGTTTAAGAGTCGTGAGATCTTGTTGCAGCTCTATAAAACTTTGGTTAGACCACACGTGGAATACTGCGTCCAGTTCTGGTCGCCCTATCATAGGAAAGATGTGGATGCTTTGGAGAGGGTTCAGAGGAGGTTTACCAGGATGCTGCCTGGACTGGAGGGCTTATCTTATGAAGAGAGGTTGACTGAACTCGGACTTTCTTCATTGGAGAAAAGGAGGAGGAGAGGGGACCTAATTGAGGTATAAAGGTAATGAGAGGCATAGATAGAGTCGATAGTCAGAGACTATTTCCCAGGGCAGAAATGACTAACACAAGGGGTCATAGTTTTAAGCTGGTTGGAGGAAAGTATAGAGGGGATGTCAGAGGCGGGTTCTTTACACACAGAGTTGTGAGAGCATGTGTTGCCATCAGCAGTTGTGGAAGCAAGGTCATTGGGGACATTTAAGAGACTACTGGACATGCATATGGTCACAGAAATTTGAGGGTGTATACATGAGGACCAGTGGTCGGCTGAAGGGCCTATTCTGTGCTGTACTGTTCTATGTTCTAACATCTTTCTCTTCAAAATGTGGCAGAGTTATGCCATATATATACATATATTACTATCTTCTCTTTTAATCTCCATCCTGTTAACTTGACTTTGCTGACTAAGTTGCAACTTCTCAAGTTCAAATTCATTCTCTCTTTCTCTCTCCCTTCCTTCTCTGTCTCACTGTTGGCTCAGGCAAGAACCTTGTCTCTCTCTCCATCTTTCCCTTTCTCTCTCCCTTTGTTTATCTTCTAAGTCAATTTTCCTCAAATGTAATTTAAGTTTTTCCTTCTTCACTGCACTTGTCAGTTTCTCAGACACAGCTAAGTGTTTGAGTAATTCCCTTACAATTTCAGCATTACCTTTGTCTTTCGTTTAACCCAAATTTAACTTCTTTGCTAATTCTAAAAGTATGGCCTTTTTCTTTTCTTCTAAACTTTCTTAGCAAATTTGAGAACCATCTTCAAATCCCAGAATGTCTTCAAATCCCAGCAATTTTAAGAGCCATTTCCCTCACTTTTAATTTAATCAACCACAAGTCACTGAAATTAAACAAATTGCCTCACCTAAGTTTTATTTAAAGATCTAGGACACTAATGTTTAATGCAAATATTTAAATCTGCTGGGATTGTTCGTACTCCCAAATCTATTCAAATCTGTCTAAACCGGTTCAAATCATGTATCGAGCCCCCAAACTGTTATGACACGGGGTCAACCCTCCTGCTTAATTTAAAACCAGCAACACAGCAAAGCTTTATCCCATGCAGTAATCTGTAAAAGTTGAGCGGCCAAGAACTATTTAAAGTAAACATTAACAACATTATTTCTTAAAGTATAACAGAAAATAATTAACTAACAACTATTTACCATTCCTTACTCTAACCTATCCCTTACCTTCCCTTCTATAATACTAGTCTGATAAAACTCCCAATCAAGCTCTACAAAACCACCCTTCTTATCTCAAAACCAGGCAGCTTTCATTCTTCTATTTGGATCTTCCTGTGTCTTCTTATGTTAGGAATTTCTGCATCACAGGTTACTGATCAAAAAGGTAGTTTTAAGAGAGCTATTTTTCAAGCAGCCTGTTTACATGCTGGGCTTGGCAGTTCTCTTCTCAACTGTTCAATTTTCCCCACTCTTATAACCCCAAAGCATCGGATTGTGTCATTGGCTTCTAAGATTGTCAGTATACACAATTCAAATTGGATTTGAGTTTAATATTTTTTCAGGGTATAATTTAAACTGATTGTCCAAATTCAAATTTGTTTTTGTCTCATAGCAACTCAGCGAGTGCTGCTTGTTCTGCATCAAATGTTACTTTGTAAATTTTCCAGCATGCGGGGTCCTTGTTAAGTCCTTCACATCTTCATAACAGCATGGAGAAGTGGTTCTGAGCTAGGTCAGAACTCATATGATGTGGACTTCTCTTTAAACTATATCTTTTCATTTCTTTTAAACTATCAAAATAGCACCAGATTATGCCAATAATTGAAAACTTTTCACTGTATTTTATTGTATTTCACTGTAAAATACACATGATAATAAATCATTCTTTCTTTCATTCTCAAGGACTGAAAGGGGGATTGCATGTGCGGAAAATCTGTTTTGCTGAATTTATCTTTGCCAAGGGTGTGCTTATGAAATGCTGCTGTATTAGAACAGTTAATAATTAGCAGAGAATAATACTTTATTAGGTATTTCAATAGAGTTAAAGTAATGTCAATTCTTTTTTATTTTGATTTTAACTGCATCGTAAGCATAAAGTGCGTTTTGCTTAAAACCTAATGGTGGACCACTCTAATCACATCTGGAACACAGCATTTTACATTTGCTTTCAAATAAAAAAAAGTTGATATGCTTTGAAGGGGTTCAGACATTCATTCCAATTCCTGAATTGTTTGACCAAATAGTGATATACGGTATTGTGAAAGATCTCAATCTGTTAACTGGAGATGTCATTCTCTAAGCTCAATATTTTCTTGTCTGTGTATTATAAATGCAAGTCTACTGCTTGTCTTTCTAGACCTGTCTTGCGTCTTTTTAAATGGTTGACCACACCATCCTCATCTAATACTGCTCCATTGTTATTCGACAAGGTGGGACTTCATGTGCCTAATTTCATTCTTACCCATCTAAACTGGATCAAGAATGTCTTCTAAAATGGCTTAATTTCCTGCTGCTTCACAAATACCTGTATGTCTCCCAAGGATATAACCTTGTTCCCTCCTACCTCTCATGTCCATTCTGTCCTACGCTACTGTATTTCCAAATTACAGCTTCAATTTCCACATATATACTGGCAACACTAGATCTATGTCTCCACGGCTTCTCTTTCTTGACTTGGCCACGTCCTCTAGATTATCAAACTGCATTTCTGACATCTAATTCTAGATTATCAGAATTTCTTATAATTAATGTTGAAAAAATAAAGCCACTGTCTTCAGTGACCTGCCTTTTATAAACTTCAGCTACAAACTTCCTGACAAGTGACTGAGGCTGAACCAGACCATTTTCAGATTTGGTGTCGTATTTGAGCCCAAGATGAAATTCTGTCTACATATGCACGCCGTCAGTCAGGCTGTCTATTTCTACCCTCATAACATCACCTGACTCCACTCTGCCTCAGCTAATCTGCTGTTGAAAACCTCACCCTGCCTTTGTTGCTTTTAGTCTGTAAAATTCCAGTGCACTCCTGGTCAGCCTCCCAGATTCCACCCCCAAACTGGTGATTGTCTACAGTTTTGTTACCCTGTACAATACTTGCACAAACAATTTCTTCTCTGTACTCACTGACCTAACTAGGCAGAATTAAGCATCACCTCATTTTTAAGATTCTTTTCCTGACCTCTCATCTCTTCAATCTTCTCCAGTCCTATATTTCTCCAAAATAAGTGTACTCACCTAGTTCTGGATTCTTAAGCATTCCCAATTTTTAACTATTCCAACATTTGTGTTGAGACTCTGAACTTTAAAAATCCCTGCCTCAACCTCACCCCCTACCTCAACTTCCTTCTCTCCAATGATCCCTAACCCTAACTTTGATCAAACCTTTGACCAAACGAACTAATATAATTTTTTGTTAAATTTTTCTTTATTTGGGATTTTTTAACAAACTTAAAGGCACAGTATGAATATTCAGTGTTATCGTCAAGCCGTGATATTATGCTTTAGTCATTACAAGAAAATGCATCATCTAGTTTATCATGAATAATGCCACCAGGGGTCAGCCAGTATGTGTCGATGACATACTAAGTTGGAGCTTGAAGCTTTGAATTGCAGTAAAATTTGCAAAGTACATACTCTAACTAAAATAAGAAACTTTAATTGCAATATTGTGTGCAGTTCTGGTGTTCCGCCTATCAGAAGGATGTTTTGAAACTTGAAAAGGTTCAGAAAAGATTTACACGGATGTTTCCAGGGTTAAAGGGTTTATGCTTTAAGGAGAGGCTGAATAGGCTGAGGCTGTTTTACCTGGAGCCTCGGAGGCTGAGGGGTGACCTTGTAGATGTTTATAAAATCATGAGGAGCATAGATAGGGTAAGCAGACAAGGTCTTTTCCTCCAGGTGTGAGAGCCCAGAACTAGAGAGCTTGGGTTTAAGGTGAGACAGGAAAGATTTTAAAGCGACCTAAGGGCCAACATTTTCAGGCAGAGGGTGGTGCATTTATGAAATGAGCTGCCAGAGGAAGTGGTGGAGGGCTCGTACAATTACAAGGCATCTGGATGGGTTTATGAATAAGAAGCATTTAGAGGGATATGGGCCAAGTGCTGGCAAATTGGACTAGATTAATTTAGGATGTCTGGTCGGTATAGACGAGTTGGACTGAAGGGTTTGTTTCTGTGCTGTATATCTCTATGACTCTGTGACTGTGACTTCAACCTTTGTTCAGTTGTTCACAGTTGGATTCATTGCTTTAAATGAACACAGTTTTGCCATAGTAATAATATATTAGTCTTTTCTCATGCATACATTGGGATTATAATCTAGCCATTATAAAGTAATGCATCATATTTGTTTTCATGAACAGTGTCACTGAGAACTAACTAAAGCATGTATCATGTGCAGGACTTTCATTCTTTTATTATTGTTGTGAAACTCATCACTGCTACTGAAGAGGCAACCTCCATCTTGTTTGGTGGGATGCCCTACAGACAATAAAGAACTAAATGTAAGAATAGTAAAATAATAACTATGAGTTTTACTGAAAAAATAAATGTGCTGTTGAGGTTTCAGCCTGAAGGTCAAATGCAGGAATGACAAATTTCAAAAGGAGCAACAATTTGTATTGCATGAAGAAAGTGTACTGATTGGTTGACAAGTTGACTCTGATTTTCAAGGTAATGCTATGGTAAATGGCCCAGGAAATTATTGCACCTAACACTTTACTTCAGAAACATTGTATAACCTGGACATGGTCCTTTCTCACACAGAGACAGATCATTGTGGATGAATATATGTAGCTTCTAGCAAATGTAACTGAACCCCATATGACTCAGTCATAAATTGGTTGTTTGTGTAATTTTGGCACACTCAGGATTGTTCACCAAGTGCTATCCAGTTTCAAATAGCATCTGTCTTTGGAAATCATGTTCTGAATTTTGGAGAATGGGATGCCTATTGCAAATAATTGAGGGGATATGCTTTTAATACAATTTATCAGCCATTCAGACATGCGCCCCACCTACCAGGCATCATACTGAAACTGAAATTTAGGTACCACATAATTTGTGTGATAAGCAGCATGACTTTTTCTCTTGACAACAGCATCTTGTCATGGAAAATACTGTACAATAACAGCATGAAGCAGCTAGTTGCTATGAACTTGCATAACAGTAAATATAGAAACAGGCTGTTTGTGAGCCAGTTTATATACTTCTTACAGCTCATGGTTTCCACTTACAGAGTCATAGAGATGTACAGCATGGAAACAGACCATTCGGTTCAACCCATCCATGCCAACCAGATATCCCAACCCAATCTAGTCCCACCTGCCAGCACCCGGCCCATATCCCTGCAAACCCTTCCTATTCATATACCCATCCAAATGCCTCTTAAATGTTGCAATTGTACCAGCCTCCACCACTTCCTCACAAACCACTCTCTGTGTGAAAAAGTTGCCCCTTAGATCTCTTTTATATATTTCCCCTCTCACCCTAAACCTATGCCCTCTAGTTCTGGACTCCCTGACCCTAGGGAAAAGACATTGTCTATAGACAATGCCCCTCAGCCTCTCCCTATAGCTCAAATCCTCCAACCCTGGCAACATCCTTGTAAATCTTTTCTGAACTCTTTCATGTTTCACAACATCTTTCTGATAGGAAGGAGACCAGAATTGCATGCAATATTCCAACAGTGGCCAAACTAATGTCCTGTACAGCTGACTTCCCAACTCCTGTACTCAATACTCTGACCAATAAAAGAAAGCATATCAAACGCCTTCTTCACTATCCTATCTACCTGCGACTCCACTTTCAAGGAGCTATGAACCTGCACTTCAAAGTCTCTTTGTTCAGCAACACTCCCTAGGACCTTACCATTAAGTGTATAAGTCCTACTAAGATTTGCTTTCCCAAAATGCAGCACCTCACATTTATCTAAATTAAATTCCATTGGGCCACTTCTCAGTCCATTGTCCCATCTGGTCAAGATCCTGATGTAATCTGAGGTAACCCTCTTCGCTGTCCACTACACCTCCAATTTTGGTGTCATCTGCAAACTTACTAACCGTACCTCTTATTCTCACATCCAAATCATTTATGTAAATGTCAAAAAGTAGTGGACCCAGCACCGATCCTTGTGGCATTCCACTGGTCACAGACCTCCAGTCTGAAAAACAACTCTCCACCACCACCACCAAAGGTCTTCTACCTTTGAGCCAATTCTGTATCCAAATGGCTAGTTCTCCCTCTTTTCTGTGAGATCTAACCATGCTAATCAGTTCCCCCATGGGGAACCTTGTTGAACGCCTTACTGAAGTCCATATAGATCACATCTACCACTCTGCCCTCATCAATCCTCTTTGTTACTTCTTCAAAAAACTCAATCAAGTTTGTGAGACATGATTTCCCATGCACAAAGCCATGTTGACTATCCCTAATCAGTCCTTGCCTTTCCAAATACATGTACATCTTGTTCCTCAGGATACCCTCCAAAAACGTTCCCATCACTGACGTCAGGCTCACTGGTCTATAGTTCCCTGGCTTGTTCTTACCTCCCTTCTTAAACAGTGGCACCACGTTAGTCAACCTCCAGTCTCCTGGCACCGCACCTGTGACTATCGATGATACAAATATCTTAGCAAGAGGCCCAGCAATCACTTCTCTAGCTTTCCACAGAGGTCCTGGGGATTTATCCATCTTTATGCGTCTCAAGACACCCAGTATTTTCTCCTCTGTAATATGGGCCTTTTGCAAGGTGTCACCATCTATTTCCCTACAGTCCATATCTTCCGTATCCTTTTCCACAGTAAATACTGATGCAAAATACTCGTTTAGTATCTCCCACATTTTCTGCCTTGCTGATCTTTGAGGAGCCTAGTTACCCTTTTGTCCTTAATGCATTTGTAAAAACCCTTTCTCTGACTTCTCTGACTTCAATGCAATCATGGCTTATCTCATCCTGGCCTCAACTCCACTTTCCTGCCTACTCCCCGTTACTAATTAAAAATGACTTAAGTTTACACGATGTCCCAGCATTCACAGCATACTGGTGCAGTGAATGCCACAGATTCATGACTTTGAAAGAAGTAATTCCTCCTCATCTCTGTTTTAAATCTGCTACTCCTTATTCTAAAACTCCCATTCTAGATTACCCCACCAGTGAAAGCATCCTCACGACATCTACTTTCTCAATCCCCTTTAGTTTCTTATTTATCTCCATTCGATCTCCTCTCAATCTTCTAAACTCTAGACATTGTATTGAGTGTGCCAATATAATAATGAGGCTGACTTCATCAACAGAAATGGGTTAAATCTTTACAAATAACCTGTTATCAACAATACCAAATCTCAAAAGTCTGCACTATGTGCACAGGAAACCACCATGTTGCCTATATCCTTGATAATTCTCACATTCCAGATTCATTTTGAAGGCCAGATGCTTTACAGGATAGTTACCAGGAGACAGGGCTATCTTCTATAACCATAGCTGTGACTCCATATTGCTACTGTCTAGTGCAATCTAGTAAATCTCCTTTAAACTGTCTCTAAGGCAACTACATACCTCATCAAGTAAGGGGATAAAACTGTACTCAGTACTCCAGATGTGGTCTCACTGATGCCTTACACAGTTGCACTTACCTACTTTTGGATATTTTCTCATCAAACTTTTCAGAGGTGTAATGAGATGTTATTGTACGCGGTCTGCAGCGCATGAGGCATAAGCCCACTTTTATACTCTTTTCCTTTAGCAATAACGCCAAATTTCTATTGGCCTTCCTTATTACCTGCTGTATCTGTTTACTAGATTTTTTGTGATTCAAGCATGAGAACACCCAGCTCCCTCTAATCCGAAGCATTCTGAAGTTTCTGTCCACTTTGGTAATAAGTTGCCTTTCTATTCCTCTGACCAAAATGGATAACTTCACACTTATCCACTTTAAATTTCATCTGCCAAATTTTGACTCATTCACCTGTTGCGCCTGCTACACAGTGTGTTTTAACTCTTATGTTTAGCAAAATAATTGAGTCGACTCTTAATAGTAATAAAGAATAATATTCATTTATTTGACATAATTAATACTATCACAGCAAAATACACTATAAATTAATAATTTACTACAAATGCTATTTTGTGTTTTAACTTAACTCTGGATGATTATATATCACCACACTAGAACTTGGCCATGCTTCATGTGGTGATGTCATCTGGTCTTCTTCTCCTGATGATTTCAGGGATACCTTCTCTCCTCGGTTGTTGTTTTTGAGCTGAGCGTGGTTTTGTGGCGATTCTTATACTCCAAAGTCTTTGTGCCTTTTTTGGGAGGGTCTTTACCGTTCATCCATGGATCAATCAGGCTTGATCACCCTAATCGATCAGAACCAACCAGGTATTGGCATGTTGACGTCAGAGTTGTTCTTAGGCTTTCATTCCTGGAGGCGCTGGGTGCAGGTAACCTCCTCCAAATAAGAGTGTGAGATGGCCCTGTGTCTGGTACACACCTTGATGTTTCCAATCACCCTAAAGATGAATTTTGTTGACTTCATTCAAACCCAAATTTGGGTGTGTATTGTAGGGTCTGCAGCTACCAGGTATGTTGCAAATGGTCTGTTGGTAGCTGCAGCCTTTCTGGATTTCGCAGCACATGGATTACCACAGTCACTTTGGTCAAGGCTGGTTTCCATTTCCCAGCATAGTTTGGAACTTGTCCATTTTTCACTAAATCCATCATAAACTTTATTATTTTGGGTGACCTGTCTGGCCACACACCCCTAAACTATCTATATCTACTTGTATATTTCTTACTTATTTTTTGGAACTTACTGTCCCACCTATTATAGTGTCATCTGTAAATTTGGCTATATCACGGTGGCTCAGTGGTTAGCACTGCTGCCTCACAGCATCAGTGTCCCAGGTTCAATTCCAGCCTTGGGTGACTGTCTGTGTGGAGTTTGCACATTCTCCCCGTGTCTGCGTGGGTTTTCTCCAGGTGCTCCGGTTTCCTCCCACAGTCCAAAGATGTGCGGGTCAGGTGAATTGGCCATGCTAAATTGCCCTTGGTGTTAGGTGCATTAGTCGCAGGGAAATGGGTCTGGGTGGGTTACTCCTCAGAGGGTTGGTGTGGACTGGTTAGGCCAATGGGCCTGTTTCCACACTGTAGGGAATCTAATCTAATTTACCTGAACAATATCCTGTAATAGCGTAATCCATATTAAAAAGACTCTGAGTGAAGGAATTTCTCCTTATTTTCCCTTTTCAATTCGTAGTTCCTATCTTGAACATAAGGGCCTCACTTTTGGATTTTTTGCAAGCGGAAACGTCGAACTAATTTTTTTAAAAAGTTGGCTAAATGTCCATTTTGAGCAGTTTCATGGAGGGGTTCCCTCTGTAGCTCAAGCATGTCATCTCTTGCAATTCTCTGCTGTTCACTTTATTATGTATGTACCATATCTCTATGGTGCTGTGCTCACAAAATCTTGCACTCACCAGTGGCAGAAATGTTTGCAACTGCTGGAATCTTCTGGGATTTCCGCTGCTTGTGCATATTTAAAGAGCAGCTATGCATCAGGTCAATTGCTGCTAACAATGAATATCCTTTCATATTTCACATTGTGAAGGGGAAATAGAAAAGAAAAGTTCCTGATGGCACAATTGTGGCACAGCTGAGACTTTGTTGGAATTAGAGGCTCACATTCATAAATATATTGTTATTTTATATTATCACCTGTCTGGTCAACATGTACCGTACCATTTTAAAACTCTGTTCTAAGGGTGTGCTCCTCTTTCCATAATGTCCAGTGTAGAATAATGTGTTGTCATTGTTCAATGTGGAGAGTATTACATATTAGAAAGCCTTCAAACAGTTGAAAATGCTGTCTTTTATTGAACAACAGGAAAAGTGAAAGAGAAGGAAACAAAATGAAACCGGACATAAACTGGCTACTTGCCTTTCAGGCAACAAAAGAGGTAAAAGTCAATGAATGATGACTTCACATTTACTGGGAGCTGTGTCAATTGCGTCCCATTTACCTGTTTGCACCCAACTCTACAACACTTTACCATACTGAAGGTGAATTACCTCCTGCTCACTGTTCTCATCTTTCTCCTTAGAAGGCTGACGCTAGTATCCCAGTTGTTCATAATTCATCACATTGCCTCATCGCCAGCTCCAAAGGTGCAGTGCATGGCATGCAAGAATTATGTGGCACACCTTGTCTAGGGGATATTGCAAGGCCTCCCTAAACTGATATAAGTGTTGGAACCTCATCTCCATTCCAGATGACTCTTGTGAAGGAATGGTCTGCATTATATCTACCTTATCCTCAATCAGAGGGTTGCAATATGGAGTCACAGCTATGGTGACAGAAGGTAACCCTGTCTCCTGGTAACTATCTCGTAAGGCATCTGGCCCTCAAAATGAATCAGGAACGTGAGAGTTATCAAGGATATAGGCACCATGGTGGCTTCCTGAACACATAGTGCAGACTTCTGAGATTTGGTACTGTTGATAACAGGTTATTTGTAAAGATTTAACCCATTTCTGTTGATGAAGTCAGCCTCATTATTATATTAGCACACTCAATACAATGTCTAAACAGTCTTTATCTCCCTGCACTTGTGAAGCCAGTTATGTTGCCCAGGCTGCAGTACATCTTGGGGAAACAAGATGAAGCAGTGTATCGGTCACAAATTCCATTGATAACAGCTTTGATATGTTTGTGGCATAACGATTGAGAGATACAACACAGGTCTGCAGTGGATTCTTGGAAGGAACCAGTAAGATAAACGCCAGTAGACTCCAGTACTGACCATAACCCATGCCCTGACTGACTTAGACAGACAGACCTGATTGATGAGAAACCAGACATCTGAAAGATATCCATGCAGCTCCTCAACTGACTTATCTCTGATCCCTTGAGTGGTAGCACTGGTCTTGCAGGATTGATCATGACCCACTCTCCGAGCTGTAGTGATATAGAACCCCTGACCACCCCAATCAGCAGAGTGACCATGACACTACCCTGACATCAGTGATGTCAGATTCCCTTGACTTGACTGAGGGTTACTCCTTTAACTTTAAGACATGGCCATTTATTTGAAGCAAATTACAGGTATGAAACAAATTGAGGCATTAGCTACTGGTACATAATTGAAGGAGCATAGGTAATTGTCGCAACTTTGATGGGAAGAGTGCATCAATAATCATTTCCCATTGTGCCACATACTGTCACAAAATGTATAAATTTATAAATCCAAATGAGGCCATCAAAATAACTGATTTGTCTGACTGCTATTTGGGACTAAAGAAAATAGTACTAGGTGTCTTCAGTAACAGAAAAAATATTTATTGTCATATACAAGTTTAACAAGAGCAATGAAAAGAAAGGATATCTAATTTATGCAACCCAAACTATACCGCTTGAAGATCCCAAACACACACACATGCAATCTTGCTTAAGACAGACAAAAGACAATTGGTTTAACAAAAACACTACAAGTAGAAAAGAAAGACTAGCTAAAATGGTATAATAGATATAATGCAGCAAAATTCGGAGGATCAAAACTCAAAATCGCAAAGTTATTTTTTTAATAGTCCTTGTGATTTTTGAATTGGTGAACAGTGTTGTCTGTAAGATGATGGTAGTCCTTCGATTTGATGGTTGATCAGATGAACTTAGGTTTTTTTCTTTGATGAATTATTTCTTTTAAGCTTTCATTGTTTTTCTGGCTTCTTTCCATGGAGTGAGAGAGAGAGGGATAGGTACTTTGTGTCTTTAGACTCTGGATGTTTCTTACACTCGTGCATTTGACACTTGCAGCTTTTTAGTACCCTACAACTCAACGAATCAGAAGACAGTTGTCAGGCAGAATTTTCTTAACTTGAAAGATTTTCAGAGCTGTTGTTTTGCCCCCCTTTCAAAAAGCAACATTGGACTGAACATTGCAATGTTTGCAATGTTTGATTGCAAGTTGCAATCAAACAATATGCAATGTTTGATTGCAAGTTGCAAACTTCTCCTGGTTTTCGTTCTAGCAGTCCATTTTCCATTTCAGTTTATAGTTCCAAAGTGAAAACTGTGTGGTCTCTTACATAATATTGAAATGTTAATGAAGTCACTGGACTGATTCTCATCTCTCATCAAACCTTGGATAGAAAATTAGATTTTTTTCTGTATATCAAGAATCTAATTTTTCCAATCTCACCATATTTTCCTGTCTGATTTGCCATTGCCCACATTGTTCAGAGTGTGGGAGAATTCCACATTGTCTCTACATCTATCCTGTGTGAAGCATTCATAAATTTGAAGACCTCTGTCAGGTCACTTTCAACTTTTTTCTTTAGAAAAAGTCCAACCTATTAATCTTTCCCAATAGCTATAATCTCACAGATATTTTGTAAATCATTTTGCACTTTCACCAGTGTTTCTGAATCCTTTTTTATATAATATGGAAATCAGACCTGTGCATTTTGAATTGCTTTGCTCTTTTGCAATGCCTTTTAATGCCTTATTCACCTGTAACCTTAGATTTCTCTTTGGTCTTCAACTCCATTCAGTTTCTAATTTTCTAAGATGCAGGTGATTTTTCTGTTTTTCCTACAAAAGTGCATTGCTTCATCAGTATATTGTTAACTCTGTTGGAAAGAGTGCATTTTTAGAATCCAATTAAACCGCAGAAGTCCATTTTGGAATGCAAAAGTAATACATACCAGGTTTGGTTATGAACAGAAGAAGTAGGTTTATTATAACCACTTATACTTTAGCAAAATGATGAATGATTAATAAATAAACTGCTACTAAACTTACGCTATAACACCCTTAACCCCAAACCCCCACTTATTGCACAACCACCTGGTGAAAGAGCAGCGCTCTGAAAGCTAGTGCTTCCAAATAATCCTGTTGGACTATAACCTGGTGTTGTGTGATTTTTAACGACATAAAAAAAGTTAATCACAACTATAGTTGGGAAAAAATAGGAAAAAACTCATTTCTGTTTGCAAATCAGGAGCAGAAAAGATGCACTGTTCTCAGAATCCTTTTGATTCTTATCAATGATAATACGATGTTGTCTTCCAAGCAATGGATAGTTTTTACTTCCTTGATTGGTGGGACCCTGGAATCTTTTCTTTTCCTTTTGTTTTAGAATTCTTTCTTTCAAGTGTCTCTGAATTTAGTACTTCCTGCTCTTTTGACAAGAGAGTTGGGAGTGAACACTCTACAGAGAAAGGGAATAGAGGTGTTGTAATAGCTTGCATTGTATCTTATTTTCAGGATCTGTGTTAAGTTGCAGCTGGACCAATCAGAAGGCTGCTACTATGCTGAGCTCCCTCGAACCCAGGATAGATAGTGTCAATGCACTGTGCCAAAAAAGTAACTTTATTTAATATGTATCACTTAGCTTCACTTCTTTTTTTTCCAATTTGCAAACATTCTTTTTGTACATTTCTTATTTGTGTTGAATTTTCCCATTTTCAATCTGCAGTCCAGAGTAAAAAGAAGTGGTCTTTTACAGTGTTAAAGTTAATTTGTTAATTAACAACCAGCCTGCAAATATTCTCAAGTCTTCTTGCCTTTGTTTCTCATTGTTGGCTATACCAACAGACCACCACCATTCCTTTTCAAAAATTATGGGATGTGGGTAATGAAGGCTGGGCCAGCATTTCTTGCTGATCTTTGTGGAACTGTTTTCTATTATCTTAAAGGTCAATAACTATCCTTTACCCCTACTTTCTTTCAAAATACAGCATTTTTCTTTGGTACTTAGATCTGTAGTAATGAAAAGGTGATGTAGTCTGCGGGGAAATAAATTAAATATCAAGTTACAAGTAAGCATTTTGTTAAACTCCGTTCCTGAAAATTAGTAACATTTCCCTTGTTCACTTTCGGGGAAGACAAATAATTACGACAAGTGTGTTTTATTAATTAATATGTACTAATTTGTTTATTTCAAATTATTTTCAAGTTCCATAAGACTATTAAAATGGGAGCAGGTGTAGGCCACTTAAATAGTGCTAATCTCACAAATTTGGGTCATTGCTGAGGAATACAACCACTCAGCAGCGTATTTAATGCTGGCTACATACTACACACATGGTAATGAATAGAAGACATGAAATTTACATGTGTCTGCATTGGAAGGATTAGCATGGGCTAATAATGCATTCTATCCCTACAATTATTTTGTAGTGGTCCAGGGAGCCATTCCAATTGGGGGAAAGAAGAGAAATGTTGATGTAGTTGGGGATAGTATAGTTAGGGGCATAGACACTGTTCTCTGTGCCCAGGATTGAGAGTCCCAAAGGTTGTGTTTCCTACTTGGTGCTCACGTTTGGGATATCTCATCTAGGCTGCAGAGGAACATGGAGTGGGAGGATAAAGCTCCAGTGGTCATGGTCCCCAGAGGTGCCAATGACACAGATAAAATTAGAGTAGAGGTTCTGTTAAGGGCATATGAACAGCTCGGAGCTAAATTAAAAAGCAGAACCAAAAAGCTAATAATCTCTTCATTATGACCTGAACCATGAGCTAATTGGCACAGGGTCAATAAGATTAAGCAGGTAGATGTGTGGCTCAAAGATTGGTATGAGAGAAATGGATTTGAATTTATGGGACATTGGCACCAGTACTGGAGAAGAATGCACCTGTTGCGATGGGACGGTCTTCATCTGAATTGTGCTGGGGCCAGAGTCCTAGTGAATCACATAACTCGGGCTAGGACAGTGCTTTAAACTAAAGGATAGGGGTGAGGGGTGGAGAGAGGGATCAGCTAGAGGGAACATTTGAAGTTAAAAGAGTGCAGGTTAGTGATGTGGCAGATGGTTACCAGACAATAAAGGTGAGAGACAGAACAGATGAAAATCTTTATGCATCAAGGAATTACAAAAAAGTAGGGAAATTTACCAGTGGAACAAATTTAAAACTTAGTATCTAAATGCATGAAGCTTTTGAAATAAAGTGAATGAACTAATCACGAAGATAGATGTGAACAGGTATGGTATAATTATGGAGACATGGCTGCTGGGTGACCAGGTATGGGAACTGAATGTCCCAGGGTATTCAGGACAGGCAAAAAGGAAAAGGTGGTGGAGTGACATTGCTGGTTAAAGAGGAAATTATCACAATGGTGACAAAGAATATTAGCTCTGCGTTGAGAAATACCAAGGAGCAAAAAACATTAGTGGGTGTCATATATAGAGTATGGGGAGATCTCATAGAGACTTAAAAAATTCTAACAGGACTAGACAGGGTAGATGAAGGGGTGATGTTCCCGATGATGGGTCCAGAACCAGGGGTCACAGTCTGAGGATTCGGGTTGGACCATTTAGGAAGGAGATAAGGAGACATTTGTTCACTCAAAGAGTGGTGAGCCTGTGGAATTCATTATCACAGGAAGGAGTTGATGCCAAAACATTCAATGTATTCAAGAGGTGGCTGGTTATAGCACTTAGGATAAATGGGATCAAAGGTTATGGGGATCAAGCAGGATTCGACTATTTAGTTGGACAAGGAAGGTGAGGACTGCAGATGCTGGAGTTCACAGTCAAGATTAGAGTGGTGCTGGAAAAACAAAGCAGGTCAGGCAGCATCCGGGGAGCAGGAAAATTCACATTTTGGTTGATTTTCCTGCTCCTCGGATACTGCCTGTTCTTCTGTACTTTTCCAGCACCACTCTAATCTTGACTATTTAGTCAGACGATCAGCCATGATAGTAATGAATAATGGGGCAGGTTCGAATGGCCTCCTCCTCCTCCTGCTCCTATGTTTCTACTTTTAATTTTGAACCCTTTGTCTTTAACTTCTTTCCAACTAAATTAACTGAGTTTATAATGTTGTTAACAAATTATGTGTTAAAGTAATAGAGGAATTTCTATCCTGAATTACTTCAACTTGGTCTGACAACTTGGTATTGATATTTTATAAGCAATGATCCCTGGAGTTTCCAATTGGTTACTCAGGTTTCTTTGAATGCAATTTACTGAAGTTTGCATGACTAGCACAAAAGATTGTGAAATTTTAAATGCACATTGTGTTCAATGTAATATGAGTTTTTGTGAAGTTTAGCACCATTTTACAAAATGCTGATCCCATCCACAAAATTGATCATACTCTCATTAATGAATGAATCACCACTGGATGTTTTTACTGATTTCATTTCTACTTTTATTTGCGAATATAATGTTTGACATCGCTGGCTAGGGCAGCATCTATTGCCCATCGTGGATTGCCCAGTTAAAGCATATTGCTGTGTATCTGAAATTGCATGTCAGAGAAGCAGGCAAGGTTAAGAATGGATATTTCCTTTCCTATAGAACATTAGTGAACTGAATGCATTTTTACAGTCATGAACAGCTGTGCATGCTTATTATTAGGCGAGCTTATTTTGTGATAAACTCATATACAGTTGTATTGCAACTGTTCGTAAATATATGAAGGAATTGTTCTTAAAGTATTTTTTAAAAAATGTTTCTGAATGCTGCCTAATTATATTGATCATGACAGGTTGTCTTTTTGAGAATTTACAAATGAGTTGGAACAGAAACTAAAGAGGAAACTGGAGCCAGCGGGGAAACTGGAGAGTAGAGCTTAGGAATAAAAAAGATGCAGTTATACTGACAGGTGTGTATTAAAGGCTCTGAAAGAGTCAGTGGGCAATTGAGGAGTGGGTATGTAGTCAATTCACTAAAGCATTAAGAATAATGATAGGCTAACTATGTTAGGGAAGTTCAACTACTCCAATATTAATTGGGATAATCAGAGTTTATAGGGGGCAGATTTCCTGTAATGTATACAGAAGAGCTTCTTCTGTCAACATGTAGAGATGGTCATACAAAGGACATTGCAGTAACTGCTTTGAATGAAGTGACTGGGATTTCTCACTAGCTTAACATAGTGTTGATACTTTTATATAATTTGTTTTCTTGGAATGTATGATGATGCTAAAGCTTAGTTAGAACATAGAAGAATACAGCACAGTACAGGCCCTTGGGCCCTCGATGTTGCGCCGATCCAAGCCCACCTAAACTACACTAACCCACTATCCTCCATATACCTATCCAATGCCCTCTTAAATGCCCATAAAGAGGGAGAGTCCACCACTGTTACTGGCAGGGCATTCCATGAACTAACGACTCGCTGAGTGAAGAACCTACCCCTAACATCAGTCCTATATCTACCCCCCCTTAATTTAAAGCTATGCCCCCTTGTAATACCCGACTCAATACGCGGGAAAAGGTTCATACTGTCGACCCTATCTAACCCCCTAATCATCTTGTACACCTCAATCAAGTCACCCCTAAACCTTCTTTTCTCTAGTGAAAAACAGCCCCAAGTGCCTCAGTCTTTCCTCATACGATTTTCCTTCCATACCAGGCAACATCCTGGTAAACCTCCTCTGCACCCGTTCCAATGCCTCCACATCCTTCCTATAGTATGGCGACCAAAACTGCACACAATATTCCAGATGCGGCCGTACCAGAGTCTTATACAACTGCATCATGACCTCAGGACTCCGGAACTCAATTCCTCTACCAATAAAAGCCAGTACGCCATATGCCTTCCTCACCGCACTATTTACCTGGGTGGCAACTTTCAGAGATCTGTGTACATGGACACCAAGATCCCTCTGCTCATCCACACTACCAAGTATCCGACCATTAGCCCAGTACCCCATCTTTTTGTTATTCTTCCCAAAGTGAATCACCTCGCACTTAGCTACATTGAATTCCATCTGCCACCTTTCTGCCCAGCTCTGCAGCTTCTCTATATCCTGCTGTAACCTGCCACATGCTTCCTCACTGTCAACAACTCCTCCGACTTTCGTATCATCCGCAAACTTGCTCACCCAACCTTCTAACCCCTCTTCCAGGTCATTTATAAAAATGACAAACAGCAATGGTCCCAAAACAGATCCTTGCGGAACACCGCTAGTGACGGCACTCCATGAAGAAACTTTGCCATCAACTACTACCCTCTGTCTTCTTCCATCCAGCCAATTCCTAATCCAAACCTCCAACCCCTCAATGCCATATCTCCGTATTTTCTGCAGTAGCCTACCATGGGGAACCTTATCAAACGCCTTACTAAAATCCATATATACCACATCTACCGCTTTCCCCTCATCAACCTCCTTCGTCACCTTTTCAAAGAATTCAATAAGGTTTGTGAGGCACGACTTGCCCTTCACAAAACCATGCTGACTATCCTTGATCACATTATTCCTATCTAGATGTGCATAAATCCTATCCCTTACAATTCTCTCTAAGACTTTGCCCACAACAGAAGTGAGACTCACCGGCCTATAGTTACTAGGGCTATCCCTACTCCCCTTTTTGAACAAGGGAACCACATTTGCTATCCTCCAGTCTTCTGGGACTACTCCTGTAGACAAAGAGGACATAAAAATCAAGGCCAATGGCTCTGCAATCTCCTCCCTTGCTTCCCAGAGAATCCTAGGATACTCAGAGAATCCTAGGATAAAATCCTAGTTGATGCTGATTTACTATGTTTCATTAACCTAGTAGTTGTTGATGGCCGTCCCACATTTTACTTGTAGGAGCATTGCTACCTGGTATATTGTTGTGGTTCTGTTCGCCGAGCTGGGAATTTGTGTTGCAGACGTTTCGTCCCCTGTCTAGGTGACATCCTCAGTTCTCTGTATGGCTTGTTCTATAACAGTTGTATTACTATTATAGGACAAGCCAAACAGAGAACAGCCAGGGAATTCCTAGAGGCATGGCACTCATCCACAGATTCAATCAATAAGCACATCGATCTGGACCCAATATACCGACCACTGCAACGGACAGCTGGAACTGACAACTGGAAGCGACAGATTCAAACCACTACAAATGCCGGAGGAAAGATCACAGAAGCGCTTCACAGGAGGCTCCCAAGCACTGAGGATGTCACCTAGACAGGGGACGAAACGTCTGCAACACAAATTCCCAGCTCGGCGAACAGAACCACAACAACAAGCACCCGAGCTACAAATCTTCTCACAAACTTTGAACTTGGTATATTTTAATGTGTTGAAGTATAATTATTTAAGTCTGGAGAGCTTTGAGCTATTATCTTGGCTCTTCAACCTTTACAAAACACAAAGTAGCAAGTTGAAACTATTTCATGCAACTATTTCATTCCAATAATTACAGCTTTTATGCAATTTGTTCAAGGTTCTTTACATGTCAGAGGTTATGTTTTATTTCAACTTGTTTCCAAAAAAAAATTGGCATAAATAAGGGAGATAATGCTTGATGTTTTTCAAATCAGGAAATTTAAGTTTGGCATTGAGTAGATGATCAGCCAGTATCAAGAATGGCGGAGTAGGCTTGAAGAATTGACTGTCCAATTCCTGTTCCTATCTCCTACTGTTACCCTAAATTAACAAAAATCTTTCAATTTTTGAAAATTTCAACAGACCCTCAGCATCCATGTAACTTTAGACAAAAGAATTTAAGATTGCTGCTACTTTTTGTGTGATTTCACTCCTGAGAGACTTTGCTCTAATTTTAAGATTATACTTTGTTCTGGAAACTATTTAATTGAATCCTTTATTCATTTTAAATGCTTCAATTAGATAACTGTTCAACTTTCTGAAACCAATAGAATATTGGTCAGATTTTCGGGATCTGTCCTCACAATTTAAATTTTTTAAATATTGATATCATTTTGGTGAGTCCACAGTGTTCCTGCTTCAATAATTTGCTTATATTTTTCCCTGAAGTATGTGCCCAAATCTGAATGCATTGTTCAAGATGGGGTCTGACCAAGCTCTGCACAACAGACATTTCACTTCTTCAGTTTTGAAGTCAAACCCTTAACAGAAAGGGAAACATTTGATGGCTTTTTAAAATTGTACTTGTGTACCTGGAAACTCTTTCTTCATTTTTCCTTATCTCTTATATTCAGCAATTTTCCACTTTGGGTTTCTGAGATCCAAATTTAATGACTTTACTCATCCCCATGTTAAAATCACCTGTCATTCATTGCCCTATTCACTTCACCTACCAATATCCCTTTAAACTTCCTGCTCCTATCCATATAATCTACTGTACCTCAATTTAATGTCACCTGTAAACTTGGGTATTCCTTCATCAAAGTCAATAACATAGTGGAAAAACTATGTGCATAGATTCTTGCAGAAAATGGATTGTCACATCCAGCTAATCAGAGCACAAAAGCTTTATCCCTGTTCTCTGTCTCTTATTTCCTAACTAGTTAGCCACTCAAATTACAAAATCATAAAAACATACAGTGCAGAAAAGGCCCTTTGGACATCGAGTCTGCACCAACAATAACTACTGCTAAAGGCACGCTAATCCCAGTTTCCTACACTTGTCCTATATCCTTGAATGTTATGATATTTCAAGTACCCACCCAAATATGTTTTGAAGTTTTTAATGTTTCCGGCCTCCACTACCTTCCCAGGCAGTGTCTTCCAGATTGCGACAACCCTCAGAGTGAAAATGTTTTGTCTCAAATCCCTTCTGAATCAGCTGCCCCTTACCATAAAATATGACCAGGTAGAAACAAATCCCTGCAAATTCTTTGACCACCTTTAAATCTCAATGAGGCTATCTATGTATGGAACCAGAGGAGATGGGTGAGATCCTAAACAAATATTTTACGTCAATATTTACTGTGGAGAAAGATATTGGAAACTAGTATTCTTGAGGAAATAAATAGTGATTTCTTGAAAAGAGTCCACATTGTAGAAGAGGAGGTGCTGGAGATCTTAGAACGCACAAAGATAGATAAATCTCCAGGACCTGGTCAAGTGTATCCAAGGACATTATGGAAAGCTAGAGAAGAAATTGTGGGCCCTAGCAGAGATACTTGTATCAGCAAAAGTGAGAAGACTGGAGGGCAAAAAAACTGCAAGTGCCATGTCTAGCCACCTCTTGAATACATTCAGTGTTTTGGCGTCAACTACTTCCTGTGATAATGAATTCCACAGGCTCACCACTCTTTGGGTGAAGAAATCTCTCCTCATCTCCATCCAAATTGATCCACCCTGCATCCTCAGACTGTGACCCCTGATTCTGGACACACCTACCATCGGAACATTCTCCCTGCATCTACCCTGTCTAGTCCTGTCAGAATTTTATAAGTCTGTACGAGATCCCCCCCCCCATTCATCTGAACTCCAGCGAAAACAATCCTAACCCCGTCAATCTGTCCTCATACATCAGTCCCGCCATTCCTGGAATCAGCTTGGTAAACCTTTGCTGCACTCTTGAGAGAGCAAGAGCATCCTTCCTCAGAAAAGGAGACCAAAACTTAGCAATTCGACAATTGTTTTTGGATTTTTGATTAGGTTAAGACAGCTGGTGGAAGCCTGTGACTTACTTTCCCTCTTAATGAGATGCTTAGAGACTGTTTAGTAAGTAGGATTAAGATGTAACGATGCATAAATGCCTACTAGCTGAAGCCCAATTGAACTATAAACAGGCGCCAAAACTGGTTTTCATTAGAAAAAGTGGAAAATGGAGCAAAGAGGTGCAGGGTTTTCAGATGGAAGTAGACACCCTCTACAGTCCAACTAAGCTTGGGGAACAACACTTGACTGCAAGCAATTGCTTATCCTCTTTCTGGACGTATCCTCTTCAGAGGGATTGTACGTCGGCTCACAACAATACACCAAAACAAAGCCAAGCCTTAGCCAAAAAAATCTCTTTAGCATCCTGGTTGACAAGCCAATTTAGATGTCACAGGTATGTGGATTTGAGACAGTAAAGCAGTCCTAAAGATATATATTGAGTAAGGTAACTCACAGGTGGGTATCCAGGAGAGTTCATATCCTGGAAAGTCCACCTATATCTGATTGGAACAGTTAAATTGCTTTGCAATATCCAAATCAGAAGCAATCAAAATAATTGTCTGGTTAAATAATCATCCTGTTCTGTCAGAGGTCAATTCCGGTGCAGTTGTATCAGTGATTGCAGTACTAGTTTTCAACAAAATTCGCTCTAGACTCCAGCCGTTAGGTTTGTACAATGCCACAGCTAGGCTGAGTACCAATACCAGAGAACTTGCTTACTTACTTACTTACAGTGTGAAAACAGGCCCTTCGGCCCAACAAGTCCACACCGACCTTCCGAAGAGCAACCCACCCAGACCCATTCCCCTACACCTAACACTACGGGCAGTTTAGCATGGGCAATTTAGCATGGCCAATTCACCTAACCTGCACATTTTTAGACTGTGGGAGGAAACCGGAGCACCCGGAGGAAACCCACGCAGACATGGCAAACTCCACACAGTTGCCCGAGGCGGAACTTGAACCCAGGTCTCTGCAGCAGTGCTAACCACTGTGAAACTGTGCCACCCTTTACGGATTCAGGGTACAATTTCAGTTCCTGACTCTTATGAAGAACAGTTGGTTCATTTACCAATGATTGTAATAAAAGTCTCGAGTCCAAGCTTTGTGGAGTGACATTGGTTGTGAGATATTCACTGAGATTGGCTCAACATTTTTCATATAGGAAGTGGCTGCCTGAGTGAAATTCTAAGTAAATACCTGAAGGTCTTCCTAGAGACTATCAGAGGAGCCAAGGCAACTTTGCATGTTAACCAGGAATTAAATTCCATTATTCTGCAAGGCCCGCCCAATGCCATTTATCTTATGGACAAAAATTGAAGGAGAAATCAGAAGGCTGTAAAGTGTTGGAATCATTAAACCAATTTGTGAAATAGGCAGCACCAGTTGTATTGATTTTGAAGTCTGACAGGTTGGTTCACCTTTATAATAACTTTAAACGAATGGTAAACTACATTTTGCAGCTGGATGAATACCCTGATAGTCCCTACAAAAACCTGGAAAACCTTTGGGTATTTCCTAAATTTCATAGTTTAGGAATAATGGTGGGCGGCACGGTGGCACAGTGGTTAGCACTGCTGCCTCACTGTGCCAGAGACCCGGGTTCAATTCCCGTCTCAGGCGACTGACTGTGTGGAGTTTGCACATTCTCCCCGTGTCGGCGTGGGTTTCCTCTGGGTGCTCCGGTTTCCTCCCACAGTCTAAAGATGTGCAGGTAAGGTGAATTGGCCATGCTAAATTGCCCGTAGTGTTAGGTAAGAGGTAAATGTAGGGGTATGGATGGGTTGTGCTTCGGCGGGTCGGTGTGGACTTGTTGGGCCAAAGGGCCTGTTTCCATACTGTAATGTAATCTAATAAACATCCAAATCCCTGTGTAGAGGATTTATACGTAAAGCTAGCTGAGGGGGCCTGTCCTTAATAAAGCTGGACATAAGACACACATACTTGCAATTGCATTTTGACGTGGATTCTTAGAAGTACGGTACAGTTAATACCAATAAGGGTGTGTAACAATATGAGCGTGCCATTTGGAGAATCATCAGCGTTCAATTTTTCAGCTGACAGTGGAGAACATTTTGCAGATTCTACCTCAGGTCGTCATTTACCGAGATGATGTTCTAATATAGGGAAAATTGATAAAGAACACTTAGAGAACTTGAATATTGCCCTGAGGCATTTTTCCAAGGCAGCCTAAGAAGAGAAAATATGTGTTCCAGGCGCCCCCCCCCCCTCCAAGTGACCTACTTGTGCTACAGAGTTGACAAGACTTGGTTACAGGAGCTTATGTAATTTCTTCGCTGGTAAATTGCTAAAGAAATGTCATACGTCACCTGCCCTTTGCATCAACTCCTAAGAAAGAGTCATCCTTGGAAATGGTCACATAGTTAAGTCCTAACTAGCGTGTTTTGAGAAGGTTTGTAGCTCAGGTTGAGGTTCTGGATGTATGTTTGCTTGCTGAGCTGGAAGGTTTGTTTTCAAACATTTCGTCACCATACTAGGTAACATCTTCAGTGAGTCTCCAGTGT
This sequence comes from Chiloscyllium plagiosum, assembly GCF_037043375.1. Taxonomy (NCBI): domain Eukaryota; kingdom Metazoa; phylum Chordata; class Chondrichthyes; order Orectolobiformes; family Hemiscylliidae; genus Chiloscyllium; species Chiloscyllium plagiosum. The sequence continues at coordinate 38,953,811 of NW_028270183.1, forward strand.
GGTGGTATGACCCACTTTTTATTTATGTGTTTAAGTTTCCTTGATTGGTGATGTTATTTCCTGTGTTGACGTCGTATCCTGTTCTTTTTCTCAGAGGGTATCCAAATCGATGTGTTTGTTGATAGAGTTCCAATTGGAATGCCATGCTTCTAGGAATTCTCATGCATGTCTCTTTCGGCTTGTCCTAGGATGGATGTGTTGTCCCAGTCAAAGTGGTGTCCTTCCTCACCTGTATGTAAGGATACTAGTGAGAGTGGGTCATGTCTTTTTGTGGCTAGTTGATGTTCATGTGTCCTAGTGGCTAGTTTTCTGCTTGTTTGTCCAATGTCATGTTTGTTACAGTACTTGAAAGGTATTTTGTAAATGACATTAATTTTGCTTATTGTCTGTATAGAGTCTTTTAAGTTCATTAGCTGTTGTTTTAGTGTGTTGGTGGGTTTGTGGGCTACCATGATGCCAAGACATCTGAGTAGTTTGTCAGTCATTTCCAAGATGTCTTTGATGTAGGAGAGAGTGGTTAGAAATTCTGGATGCATTTTGTCTGCTTGTTTAGGTTTGTTGCTAAGAAATCAGCAGACTGTGTTCATTGGATACCCATTCTTTTTGAATACGCAGAAGAGGTGATTTTCCTCTGCTCTTTGTAGTTTCTCTGTGCTGCAGTGTATGGTGGCTCATTGAAATAATGTTCTACTGCAGCTTCGTTTGTTGATGTTGGGATGATTGCTTCTATAGTTCAGTATTAGGACCATATGTGTTGTTTTCCTGTAGATGCTGGTTTGAAGTTCCCCATTGACTGTTCGCTCTACTGTGACATCTAGGAATGGTAGTTTGTTGTAGTTTTCCTCCTCTTTTGTGAGTTTATGCCAGTAAGGGTATTATTGATGGTCTTGAAGGTTTCCTCTAATTTGTTTCAATTAATGATGACAAAGGTGTCATCCACGTAGCAGACCCAATGTTTGGGTTGGATGGTTGGCAGAGCTGTTTGTTCGAGTCTCTGAATTATTGTCTCTGCTAAGAACCCTAAGATATCGGAGATCCCATGGGTTCCGTTGGTTTGTCTGTAGGTTTTGTTGGTGAAGATGAAGTAGATGGTAAGGCATAGGTCCACTGGCTTGACGATACTGTCCTTGCTGATAAAGTTGGTGGTGTTGGTATATGCTTCTGTGGTTCTTCTTATAGTGTAGTCAGTGTTTCCTTGGCCAGGTTGATGTTGATGGATGTGAACACAGCTGTTACGTCAATGGAGACCATCATTTCATCCTCTTCTACCTTGGTGTCTTTGGTGTTCAGGAATTTTGGGTGGAGTGAATGGAGTGGCGTGAGTCTTCTACGAAGTGTAGAAGCCTTTGGTGTATTTCCTTGCCTAATCTGTACGTTGGTGTTCCAGGTAGCGAGACAATGGGTCTGAGATGGGGGCTCCTGGTTGGATCTGTATGGTTTCATTTTTTGGAAGTCAATCTTGTTTAATTCTCCAGATTTCTGAAGTTTTTTTGAGTAAGGCTATGATTCGGTTCTCTACTTGTGAGATCGAGTGTAAGTGTCGGTATCTGCAAACAATGCAGTTGCTTTCTCAATGTAGTCTGTTCGGTTTGAAATGACTGTCAAGCATCCTTTGTCTGCAGGTAGGATAACGATGTTTTTATCTTTTTTGAGTCCGTCTAGTGCTTTCCTTTCTTGTGTATTGAGTGTTTTTCCTTCCTTTTTCCTGCTTAATGTTGGTGCAACTGTCCGTCTGATAGTTTGCTGGGTTTCTTCTGTGAGTTCATTGTCTTTCAGTATTGTTTCTAATGCTGCTAAGAAATCTTTCTTGTCCATATCCTGTAAGTTGTAATTTAATCCTCTAACTGAGACAGCGTTTTCCGTATCTGTTAAGCATCTGTCAGATTTTTTTTTTGTCCATGCTTCTGTGTTGTTTGTTTGAGTATGTCTAGTTTTTTCCTGCAGGTTTAGTTTTGTTTTCATTTTCTGTGTTTGCTGCTGTCTAATGTCTATGGCTTGTTGTAACTGTGTCTGTCCATTCATGGTCTGTCGTGTAACTGAGTAAAGTGTTTTGATGTGAAATTCCCCAGTTGTATTTACGGAGTCTATTGTGTGCATCGTTAGTCATTTCTCTAAGTATTCTGTGGCAGTTTTGCTCTGCTATTGTTTTGGCTAGTGTGGTGTTAAGGGGATGTTTGTATTCAAGACATTTAGGTAGTTCCTGTTTCCTTACGCATTCAGGCAGGAAGTACAGCTAATTGCAGCTGGTACGCTGTAGGATGGCGTTAGTTTCCCATCTTCAGACCAGTTTTAGTGTATTGCCCCTATAGATGTTAGCGAGTTTTGAGGAAATTTGTAGCTCAGATTGAGGTTCTTGTGGTAAGTATGCTCGCTGAGCTGGAAGGTTTGCTTTCAGACATTTCGTCAACATACCAGGTAACATCATCAGTGAGCCTCCAGTGAAGCGCTGGTGTTATGTCCCGCTTTCTATTTATGTGTTTAGGTTTCCTTGGGTTGGCGAAGCAACCATATCAACAGCCAGAAACGAAGCTGCATTAGAACATTATTTCAATGAACCATCACCCATTATAGCACAGAGGAACTATGAAGAGCAGAAGAAAATCAACTTTACAGTGTATTCAAAAAGAATGGGTACCAAATGAACACAGTCCACTGATTTCTCAGCAACAAACCCAAAGAAGCAGTCAAAATGCACCCAGAAACTCTGGCCACTGTTCCCTACATCAAAAGACATCTCAGAAATGACTATTCAGAACTCTTGACATCATGGTAGCCCACCAGCACACTAAAACAGCAGTAGCTAATGAACATAAAAGATCCCATACAGACAACAATCAAAACAAATGTCATTTACAAAATACCTTGCAAGAATTGTAACAAATACTACATTGGACAAGCAGGCAGAAAAATAGCCACCAGGACATATAAACATCAATGAGCCACAAAAAGACATGACCCAGTACCACGTTCATGTATCCTTACATACAGTTGAGGAAGGACATCATTTTGACTGGGACATCCGTTCTAAGACAAGCCGAACAAAGACATGCACAAGACTTCCTAGAAGCATGGCATTCCAACTGGAACTCTGTCAACAAACACTTTGATTTAGACACCATCTACCACCCTCTGAGCAAAAGGACAGGACATGACATCGACATGGGACATGACATCACAATACAGGAAATGATGTCACCAGCCCAACCATAAATAGAAAGCAGGACATAACACCAGTGCTTTACCAGAGGCTCACTGATGATGTTATCTAATATGGTGACGAAATATCTGAAAATGAACCTTCCAGCTCAGCAAGCAAACTTACATCCATAAGTCCTAACTTTTAGTAAAGTAAGGAAACTGCTGTCATCCTCTGCAATCCCAAGAAAGATATAGCATTTACATGCGATGCCTCCCCATATGGCATCACAGTAGGATTAGTTCACAGTGGCCCAATGGAGAGGAATGCCCAATAACATATGCATCCAGGACTCTGGCTAATGCAAAGCATGAATACGCCAAGAGAGAGAAAGAATGATTAGCAATCATAGGTGGAGTCAGGAAGTTCTACCAATGTCTTTTTGGACGAAAATTTGTAATAATTGTGGAGGTGTTAGGTGTAATTTTCCAGGAATGATGGAGGCTCCCAGAGGACTGGAAAATCACCAATGTAACCCTGCCCCCGTTTAAAAATGGTTAAAGGCAAAAGATGGGAAATTACAGGTGGATTAGCCAGACTTGGTCGTTGGTAAGATTTTGGAGTCTATTGAGAAGGAGGAGATTTCTGAATACTTGGACATCATGGTAAAATAAAGCAAAGTCAGCATGGTTTCATCAAGGGGAGGTCATGCCTCACAAATCTCTTTGAGGGGGTAACAAGCAGGTTAGACCAATGACAGCCAATGGATATTGTCTATCTGGGCTTCCAGAATGCCTTTGACAAGGTGCTGCACAGGCAGCTCTGAGTAAGATAGGAGCCCAAGATATTAGAGGCAAAATACTAGCATGGATAGAAGCTTGGCTGTCTGGCAGAAGGCAGAGAGTGGGGATAAAAGGGTCCTTCTCAGGAAGGCAGCCAGTGACTAGCGGTGTTCTGCAAGAGTCAGTGTTCTGGAAGCCTAGATAGATCATGGGGATGCACTTTGGGACTAGTGCCCATTGTTCCATTAATTTTAAGGTAGTTATGGAGAGGGACAAAACTGGTCCACAAGTTCAAGTTCTAAATTGGGGTGAGGTGAATTTTGTTGGAATTACACAGGAGAGGTTGGTTGGAGTAGTTTGTTTGCAGCAATGGGACCTCCAGCAAGTGGGAGGCCTTTAAAAGTGAGATAGCTAGAGTTCAATGTCTATATGTTCCTGTGAGGGTGAAAGGCAAGGTTGGCCAGAGTAGGGAACCCTGGATGACAAAAAATATTGAGGCTTCGGCCAGAAAGAGAAGGTGTGGCCCAAGTGCAGGCAGCTGGGATCAAGAGAATCCCTGGAGGTATGCAGGAAATACAGGAGTTTACTGAAGATAGAAATCAGGAGGATAAATATAGCCTTGGTTGAGAAGATTAGGGTGAATACAAAGAGATTCTTTCAGTATATTAAAGCAAAAAGAATAACTAGCGAGAGAGAATAGGATCCCTCAAGGACCAAAGTGGACATGTATGTGTAGAACCCCTGGAGATGGGCGAGGTCCTCAATGAATATTTCTCCTCTGTGTTTACCATGGAGAAAGGCATGAAGACTTGCGAACATGGGGAAATTAGTGGTAATATCTTGAGGACAATCCATATCACAGGAAGGAGGTGTTGGATGTATTAGAATGTATGAAAGTGGCTAAATTGCCTGGTCCTGACCTGATATATCCAAGAACACTGCGAAAAGCTAGAGAAGAAATTGTGGCGGCCCTGGCTGATATCTTTGCATCATCGTTAGCCATGGGTGAGGACCTGGAAGACTGGAGGGTAGTGAATGTTGTACATTATTCAAGGAGGACTTTAAAGAAAAACATGGGAACTATTGACCAGTAAGCTTAACATCAGTGGTGGGTAAGTTACTTGAGAAGGTTCTGAGGGATAAAGTAAACATGCATTTGGCATGGCAGAGTTTGATTAGGAGCAGTCAGCATGAATTTATGAGTGGGAGATCATGTCTCACAACTTTGTTAGAGTTCTTTGACGAAGTGACCAGAAAGGTTGACGATGGCAGGGCAGGAGATGTAATCTATATGGATTTCAGTAAGGCACTTTGTAAGATTACACATGATAGGCTCCTGTGGAAGGGGGAATCCAGGGAGATCTGGCAGGTTGAATACACACTTGGCTTGATGGTAGGAAGCAGAGCTTGATGATGGAAGAATACTTGTTCGATTGAACAGTGTGACTATTGGTGTGCCTCAGGGGTTGGTGCTGGCCCCATTACTCTTTGTTATCTATATCAATGATTTGGATGAGAATGTACAAGACATGGATAGTATGTTTGCTGATGATACTAAAATAGGCTGTATCATGGAGATTGAGGAAAGTCATAAGAAATTGCAGCAAAATCTTGCTCAGCTGGAGAAGTGGGCTGAGAAAGGGCAAATGGAATTTAATATAGATAAGTACATTTTGCAAAGTTAAATCAAGGTAAGAATTTCATGGTGAATGGTTAGGCCTTAAAGAGTGTAGTGGAACAGAGGGACCTTGGAGTTCAGGTGCATGGTTCCCTGAAAGTGGAGTCACAGATAGACACGGCAGTGAAGAAGACTTTTGGCACACTGGCCTTCATCAGTTAGGGCACAGAGTAAACTTAAAACAGAGATAGATAGATTATTGATTATCAAGGAGATCACAGATTATGGGGTTGAGAAACTTATCAGCCATGATTGAATGGCGGGGTAGACTCGGTGGGCCAAATGGCCTAATTTCTGCTCCTGTGTCTTATGGTCTTATAATCATGGAGCACAAACTCCTACTTAAAGAGTACGAACCCCTAGCTTTGGGCCACATTCAGCAGTGGGCTCTAATACTAATATGCTTAAAAGTTAGAACACTGTCCACGTGACCAAGTAGCAAACGCGATGCATTGAGCCACTTTCCATTAACAGATATACACTGGTGGTACCTCCAGTGGAATGTTCTGTTATGGTATTACATTTTCTGGAAACACTTACATTCGCAGCTGACAATATCAGGCTTTGGACGCAGAAAAATCTCCCACATCCATAGGAATGGCCAGGTAAACCTTGGACTTGTTGCAATCAGGGCTTCAATCTTCTTAGGTCATTGTGATTAAACATGCATAAAATCCATTCATCAAACACAGAGACAACGATAGAGAACTGCTTGTATTTTATTTAATACATGGAGTCCCAGAAATGTTGGTCACAGATCAGGGGCCATCGTTTATCAGCGGGGAGTTTAGATATTTCCTAAAGTTGAATGGGATTTGACATATCAGAACTGCTCCATACTACCAGTCATCAAATGGTGTGGCAGAAACAGCAGTCCAAACTTTGAACGATGGCTTCAAGAAAAAAAAACATACAGCCTCACTACATACCAAGCTTTCATGGTTCTTATTTGATTATAGGACTACCCCACATGCAACTGCAGGCATAGCACTGGAAGAGTTGCTAATCGATAGAAGATTAAGTCTGATCTTCGCAGATCTGGGGGGAGCGGGTGAAATGACATCAGGAATACCAATGCTGCACACAAGACTCTGCCAAGTGAGAGTGACATTTTGATACAGGGGATGTAGTCTGGTGTAAAAATCACAGAAATGGTCCCATATGGGTAAGAGGCATGGCCAACGGGAGGTCAGGACCAGTGATATGTAAAGTTCAGGTAGTTGTGACGGTCCTGAGCAAACATGTGGACAATATGAAAGCTGCAAATTTGCAAACAGTGTGAGAGCAAAATGTGGCTTGCCCCTTAGAACAGTTGGAAAGGCTGCTGCTGGAACCCTTGGGTTCATCCTCAACATCAAGTGTTGACAAGTCCTCAGAGATGGACATGACGGGCATGATGCCTTGATGCCAGAATAAGTGAGTGAAGTTCTACCGAGGAGTAAGAGGCTTGTATCAGATACCGAGTCAGAAGAACGTGACTCAGTGTTAGAGAACAGGACCAGCCTATTTCCTCGGACTCAGAGGGGGAGGGATGTAGTACTTGTAACAAGATCAAAGGTAAAAATCACACAATACCAGGTTATAGTCCAACAGGTTGGAAGTGCTTTGGAAGTGGAAGAATCTTTCAGAGCACTGCTCCTTCATCAGGTGGTTGTGGAGTATAAGATCATAAGACAAAGAATTTATAGCAAATGTTTACAGTGTGATGAAACTCAAATATATATTGAAAAAGACTTGGATTGTTTGATAAGTCTCTCATCTTTTAGAATGACCATGTTGGTTTCAGTTCTTTCATATATAAATCCTAGAAATTTATTTAAAGTTACATTCTCAAGTGAACTTTAACAATATGTGCTATGTCAACTCAGATAATCCATTGAATGTGTGAGGTTAAAGTCTGTCTGTCTGTGTCCCAATGTTCGGATTGATTCTATTTCTAAAAAAAAGGTTTATAGAATCTTACATGGATTCATGCATTTTTTGAGCAAAATAAACTGTAATTCTGCAAGTACAAGTTCCCCCATACAAACTTGAGTGTGTGTCTGTGTGTGTAGTGTGTTTGTGTTTGCGTGGGGTGGTGTTTTGGGGGGCGTGGTGTGAGTGTCTGTGAGAGAGTGTGCATGTGTGTGAGTGTAAAGGGGTATAAGTCTGTGAGAGGGTGTGAGTATAAAGGGTGTGTATGTATGAGCGGATGAATGAGAGCTTGAGTATGAGAGATGATCTGCGTGAATGTATGGGTGTGTGGGTGTGCGTATGCGCATGCGCATGTGCGCAATTATGTGCGTGTGTGTGTGAGACAGTGTGTAATACAGTGGGGTCACCTGTGTGACATGAACCCAAGGTTCACCTCCAAATTGTAACAAGATCAGCCAGCTGGAACTCATTAGGGCTGTTAATCTGGCTGGCAGATGAAAAGGAGAGTAGCAGACATACTGATATTCTGAGAGCTGACTCTGAGTGGAGAGTACTAAGGTCAAGGACTGGTCTTCTGTAAATGAAGGGTGACTTGATGATGGGATACCAGCCTCTGTGAAGTTACTTCAGTTTCCACATGCTAAATTTTTATTCTCTCTTGTCAATTTTTATCTCTTGCCAATTTCTTGATTTAAGAATATTTTTAAAACATGTACTTTGTTTCTTCTCTGTAAATTGACTAGTTCGTTGGTCAATCAAGAGTTTTGTTTACAAGCAAGGCCATGTAAGTATAGGTGCAATGAACTGTTTGTCCTTCTGTGCTCCAGTATTCTCTGACAGAGTTGAGAGACTTCAAATACTCAATAATGTGCATACCAGCGGGCAGAGACTCCAGTACACCTTGACAATTGATATAGAGCAACTAGCATACCAAAGTTGTAACAATGGTTAACAGAAAATTGTGACAAAGAGGATTCTGGGTAATCCAAGATGGAGGACAGGAAAAATTTCTGGCTGTAACAGGCTGCTCCTTTTTTTGAGGTATTTTAAGTGTTGGAGGTGATTTCCTTGAATTCCAGGAGCAGCAATTACTGTTTTATGTGCTGTTGCATTGTTTTTAAACTTTGGAGAAAAAAAAGTCAAAGCAACGTTACTTTTAAAAGGGAGAGGAACAGACAAAGGAAGCACATGGTGAGGTCAATGCGGGTGAGAGAGAGAGAGAGAAAGAAACTCTGCTAATTGACACAGCAGTGAACCTGCTCAGTTACTGCCTTTGCTGTTTGAATTCATGTATCGCTGGACATAGGAGTGCATCTGGAAAAATTATCAAACAGTGAAATTCACAACTGATTTCAGAGAGGTCACATCACAGAAACAGAGAAGTGAATATTTTAAGTGTGGCCTTACAGTAAGTCTGCAGTCGTGAGTAGAGTGGGTTCTTTCTTGATTATATGTTATATTGAGATATGTCTCTTTATTAAACTTAAAAATATAAGCCATAAGTATTCATTTAACCTGGAGCAGTGTTTTGAAGAGGAATAACTCAGTGCTATTTTCTGGATCTGTAGATTGAAAGAAATAAAAATTGCCTTTAGTAGAGTGATATGCTCTTCTTGTCGGATGTGTGAGTTTAGGGAGACTTTACAGAGTTACTGAGGATTATATCTGCAATAAATGTCATCGGTTGTGAATCCTATCACATCGAATGGATCAGTTGGAGAGACAGTTAGAGGCAGTGAGGAATTTACAAGAGCAAGTGGATGTGATGGATTGCAGTTATAGGAAAGGGGAAAGATCACAGATATAGTCACATAGATGGGTTAACTCCAGGAAAAGTAAGAGAGGTGGGCAGGTAGTGCAGGAGTCTTCTGTGGCTATCCCAAGTTTCAAACAAGTATGTTGTTTTGAACAATGTAAGGGGTGATAGATTCTTAGGGGAACTTAGCACAAGCAGCCAGGTTTCTGATATTGAGACTGGCTGTAATGCAATGAGGGATATGTCGGGTCCCAAGATATTGATTGTGTTAGGGGACCATCTAGTCAGAGGTACAGACAGATGTTCTTGTGGCCAGCAGTGAAAAATCAGAATGGGTGTGTTGCTTCCCTGGTGCCAGGATCAAGGATGTCTCAGAGAGGGTGCAGAATGTTCTCAAGGAGGAGAGAGGCCAGCAGGAGATCATTGTATACATTGGAACCAATGACATCAGAAGAGAAAAAGTTGAGATTCTGAAGGGAGAATACAGAGAGTTAGGCAGGAATTTAAAAAGGAAGTCCTTGAGAGTCGTAATATCTGGATTACTCCCGGTGCTACGAACTAGTGAGGACAGGAATAAGAGGGATAGAGCAGATGAATGCATGGCTGAGGAGTTGGTGTATGGGAGAAGGATTCACGTTTTTGGATCATTGGAATCTCTTTTGAGATAGAAGTGACCTGTACAAGAAGGACGGATTGCACTGAAATTGGAAGGGGACTAATATACTGGCAGGGAGATTTGCTATAGCTGCTTGGGAGGATTTAAACTAATAAGGTTGTGTGGGACCCAGGGAGATAGTGAGGAAAGAGATCAATCTGAGACTGGTACAGTTAAGAACGGAAGTGAGTCAGACAGTCAGGGCAGGCAGGGACAAAGCAGAGAACAAGGTAGGACTGATAAATTAAACTGCATTTATTTCAGTGCAAGGGCCTAACAGGGAAGGCAGGTGAACTCGGCATGGTTAGGAACATGGTTTGGGATATCATAGCAATTACAGAAACATGGCTCAAGGATGGACAGGACTGGCAGCTTAATGTTCCAGGATACAAATGCTACAGGAAGGACAGAAAGGGAGGCAAGAGAGGAGGAGGAGTGGCGTTTTTGATAAGGGATAGATTACAGCTGTACTGAGGGAGTATATTCCTGGAAATACATCCAGGGAAGTTATTTAGGTGGAACTGAGAAATAAGAAAGGGATGATCACCTTATTGGGATTGTATTATCGACCCCCTAATGGTCAGAGGGAAATTGAGAAACAAATTTGTAAGGAAATCTCAGTTATCTGTAAGAATAATAGGACAGTTATGGTTCGGGGATTTTAACTTTCCAAACATATACTGGGTGGGACTACCATAGTGTTAAGGGTTTACATGGAGAGGAATTTGTTAAGTGTGTACAAGATAATTTTCTGATTCAGTATGTGGATGTACCTACTCGAGAAGGTGCAAAACTTGACCTACTCTTGGGAAATAAGGCAGGACAGGTGACTGAGGTGTCAGTGGGGGTGCACTTTGGGCCCAGCGACCATAATTCTATTAGTTTTAAAATAGTGATGGAAAAGGATAGACCAGATCTAAAAGTTGAAGTTCTAAATTGGAGAAAGGCCAGTTTTGATGGTAATAGGCAAGAACTTTCAAAGTTGATTGGAGGCAGATGTTTGCAGATAAAGGGACGGCTGGGAAATGGGAAGCCTTCAGAAATAAGATAATGAGAGTCCAGAGACAGTATATTCCTGTTCGAGTGAAAGGAAAGGCTGGTAGATATAGGGAATGCTGGATGACTAAAGAAAATGAGGGTTTGGTTAAGAAAAAGAAGGAAGCATATGTCCGGTATAGATAGGGTAGATCGAGTAAATCCTTGGAAGAGTATTAAGGCAGCAGGAGTACACTTAAGAGAGAAATCAGGAGGGCTAAAATGGGACATGAGATAGCTTTGGCAAATAGACTTAAGCAGAATCCAAAGGGTTTTTACAAATACATTAAGGACAAAAGGGTAACTAGGGAGAGAATAGGGCCCCTCAAAGATCAGCTCGGCAGCCTTTGTGTGGAGCCACAGGAGATGACAAAGACACTAAACTAGTATTTTGCATCAGTATTTACTGGGGAGACGGACATGGAAGATATAGAATGTAGGGAAATAGATGGTAACATCTTGAAAAATGTCCATATTACAGAGGAGCAAGTGCTGGATGCCTTGAAATGCATAAAAGTGAATAAATCCCCAGGACCTGATCAGGTGTACTCTAGAACTCGGGAAGCTAGAGAAGTTATTGCTGGGCCTCTTGCTGAGATATTTGTATAATCGATAGTCACAGATGGGGTGCTGGAAGACTGGAGGTTAGCTAACATGGTGCCACTGTTTAAGAAAGATAGTAAGGACAAGCCAGGGAACTACAGACCAGTGAGCCTGACAACAGTGGTGGGCAAGTTGTTGGAGGGAATCCTGAAGGACAGGATGTACGCTTATTTGGAAAGACAAGGGCTGATTAGGAATAATGTAGTCAACTTGGCTTTGTGTGCAGGAAATCATGTCTCACAAACTTGATTGAGTTCTTTGAGGAAGTAACAAAAAGGATTGATGAGGGCAGAGCAGTGGTCATGATCTATATGGACTTCAGTAAGATTCCCCCGGGAGACCAGTTAGCAAGGTTAGATCTCACGGAATACAGGAAGAACTAGCCACTTGGATACAGAACTAGCTCAAAGGTGGTGGTGGAGGGTTGTTTTTCAGACTGGAGGCCTGTGACCAGTGGAGTGCCACAAGGATCGGTGCTGAGTCCCCTAATTTCCGTCATTTAGATAAATGATAAATGATAAATAGATATATGAGCATAAGAGGTATAGTTAATAAGTTTGCAGATGACACCAAAATTGGAGGTGTAGTGGACAATGAAGAAGGTTACCTCAGATTACAATGAGATCTTGATCAGTTGGGCCAATGGACTGAGAAGTGGCAGATGGAGTTTAATTTAGATAAATACGAGGTTCTGCATTTTGGGAAAGCAAATATTAGCAGGACTTATACACTCAATGGTAAGGTCCTAGGGAGTGTTGCTGAACAAAGAGACCTTGGAGTGCAGATTCATAGCTCCTTGAAAGTGGAGTTGCAGGTAGATAGGATAGTGAAGAAAGCATTTGGTATGTTTTCCTTTATTGGTCAGAGTATGGAGTACAGGGGTTGGGAGGTCATGTTGCGGCTATACAGGACATTGGTTTGGCCGCTGTTGGAATATTGCGTTCAATTATGTTCTCTTTCCTGTTGGAAAGATGTTGTGGGTTCAGAAAAGATTTACAAGGATCTTACCAAGTTTGAGGAATAAAGCTATAGGGAGAGGTTGAATAGGCTGGGGATGTTTTCCTTGGAGCATCGCAGGCTGAGGGGTGACCTTATAGAGGTTTATAAAATCATAAGGGGCATGGATAGGATAAATAGACAAAGTCTTTTCCCTGGGGTGGGGGAGTCCAGAACTAGAGGGCATAGGTTTAGGGTGAGAGGGGAAAGATATAAAAGAGACCTAAGGGGCAACCTTTTCACGCAGAGGGTGGTATATTAGTGGAATGAGCTGCCAGAGGAAGTGGTGGAGGATTGTACAATTGCCACATTTAAAAGGCATCTGGATAGGTACATGAATAGGAAGGGTTTGGAGGGATATGGGCCAGGTGCTGGCAGGTGGGACTAGATTGGTTTGGGATATCTGATCGACATGGACAGGTTGGACCGAAGGGTCTGTTTCTGTACTGTGCATTTCTATGACTCTATGGCTAATGTTTGTGAACAAAAACCAGTGATTCAATTTTATATAAAGGTCAGATTGAAAAAATTGCATGACTTAATGAATGATAAATGAAAGACTTGTTTGTGGAAACTGGCACATCGATAAATGCTGTCAACAGAGTTTCATCATGTGTGGTGGCATAGTGGTTAGCACTGCTGCCTCACAGCGCCAGAGACCCAGGTTCAATTCCCGTCTTGGGCAACTGTCTGTGTGGAGTTTGCATGTTCTCTGTGTGGGTTTCCTCAGGGTGCTCTGGTTTTCTCCCATAGTCCAAAGATGTGCAGGTTAGGTGAATTGTGCTAAATTGCCCGTAGTGTTAGGTGTAGGGGAATGGGTCTGGGTGGGTTGTTCTTCGGAGGATTGGTGTGGATTTGTTGGGCTGAAGGGCCTGTTTCCGCACTGTAAGTAATCTAATTTAGCCACTTGAAGAGCTCCAAGATCTTTCTGTATTGTGAAGAAGCTGAGGACCATGCTACTGGCAGTGGTTTAAGTGAAATGAGTGGACAACAAGGGCAAATGAACAATGTGTAGATGGAATAAAAACAGAAAATGTTGGAGAAGCTCAGGCCTGGCAGCATTTGTGGAGAAAGAAACAGTTAATTTTTCAAGACTAATATGTCTTTTTTTAATGTAAATGGAATCTAACGGATCAGAGAATCAATTTGTATTTTCTTTAGGGGGAATCACATTAGCCAATACAATGCATGCAGCCTAGCAGGAGACAGGAAGAAACAAGAGACCAAAATGTTTGCAAAGAATTGGAGCAATGTTTCTGGTTGTGCCTGTATGGCAGAGTATATTGGTTTAGTAAAGGTACAGTGCAAGTACTTCATACAATGTGAATTATTTCAGTGTCTCCTGAGGTTCTAAAAGACAGTATTGTATATACAAATTTCCTTGCCTTGTTTCTCAGGAAGCCAAATAAATAGACAATAATTTGAACTTTGCACCTTCAATTAAGAAGAGAAATGTGGATATATATAAACTTGTACACCACAGAAAACAGCATTCAGCCTATTGTACCTGTGAGACTCTCTAAAAGAGCAAATGATTATACACAGTCCACCTCTGCATTTTTATTCCTTTCTTAAGTAAAAATCCAATCCCCTTTAGGAAGTTTCTATTAGACAATAAATTTCACATGATAACAATTAATTTGAGTCAAAGAGATGTACAGCACGGAAACAGACCTTCCAGTCCAACTCATCCATGCCGACCAGAAAGCCTAACCTAATCTAGTCCCATTTGCCAGTACTTGGCCCAAATCCTTCTAAACCCTTCCTATTCATATACCTATCCATTTGCCTTTTAAATGCTGTAATTGTACCAGCCACCACCACTTCCTCTGGCAGCTCATTCCATAGACGCACCACTCTCTGTGTGAAAACGTTGCCCCTTAGATCCCTTTTATATCTTTCCCCTCTCACCCTGAACCTATGCCCTCTAGTTCTGGACTCCCACATCCCAGCGAAAAGACCTTGTCAATTTACCCTATCCTTGCCCGTCATGATCTTATAAACTTTTATAAGGTCACCTCTCAGCCTCCCATGCTCCAGGGAAAACAGCCCCAGCTTGTTCTCCTTCACAATTTACAGACCCAGAGAATAGCACCATAATTTTGCTCGAAAAAACAGTGCTCCAGCTAACTTAGTACTTATGGCTTATATTTTTTTTAAATTTAATCAAAAGACAAATCTCAATAAAACATATAATCAAGAAAGAACCCACTCTACTCATTACTGTAGACTTAACAGCAAGGTTGCACTTAGAAATTGAGTAAAGAAAATTCTCCTCCTCTCCTCTTTTTTTTTGCTTTCAAGGTAATAAATATAGTATTTTCCTGATCTCCATGTATAAAAATCCTGTGTAATTTTGAACACAATATTCCCGTTTGACCTCCCAACAACACCCAACTTCTCTAATTTCTCCATAAAACTGTTTCCTCACGCCTGGCACCTAAGTTGTAAACCTGCCCTGCATTCTCTTGTAGATCTAGGCATCCTTGTTACAGTGTGTTTTCCAGAATATATAACACACTATTGTCGCATAACCTGTGCTTTGTGATTTAGCATAATCAGGAATTTGTAGTCTGTGCCTGTGTTTTGCCAGACATTTTATGCGTTTTTGAACAGTTTTGTCAACTTGTCCTGTCACTTCAATACAACCATACACTCTGTATACTTCCACTTCAAAGTTGAACTCTTTGGTTGATATTGACTTTCATCATTTTACCTTAAAAACCGTGTCACTGCACACTGTTTTAAGTTTCCTGTGCTATGCTTGGCCCATTTCACCAGCCTAAGATCTTCTTAAGTCTTTTACTGCCTTTCTCATTATTCATTACGTTTTTCAGCCTTGTGTCATCTACAGACTTTGAAATTAGACCGTATAAATCAAGATCCTGATCATTACATTATATAATTGCATTGCTTTTGCTGTCCTTATCTTAACACTTTAAAGCCCATTAATTACTTGTTAGAAGCACAGTCCCATTGTAAAACAAGGAAAAGCAACAGCCAGTTTGCACACAAGAATATTTCGGACAGAAATGAAAGAAAAGAGCAGATATTTGGTTTAGTGATATTGGTTTAGAGATAAATTTAGTGAAGTCACAATGAGAACTCCTCTAATTTTCTTCATATTGTTGTAAAGGACCTGTTACACACATCTCAGAGAGCAGAGAGAGTCTTGGTTTAATGTCTCATTTGAAAGATTGCAGCCCCCTATAGTTATAAGCATTCCTGCAGTATTGCACTGGAGTGTCAGCCTTGATGTAGCAGTCAGGTCTCTGATTTTGAAACCATAACCTGTTGACTTTGGATGCTACACATCAATTTGAATCTGGTATCAAGTCCAGCTCTATTAGATGGTATATAGATTAGACAGTGGAGTCTCTGAGAAATTTGATTGGATGTCTTCTCTCTGCTTGCAAGACAAGTAACATTCATTGCACATCAAATAGGTCTTGCAACTTTGATTACTTCTTTCTCCGAATCTTGCCCCCCAACTCCTTTACAGCCATCTCAAATTCCATGGTGGATTCAGTAGCTCTCTCTCTGCCCAAACTTTATGATTGCTACAAAGGACACTTACAATTAACATTACTTGGAGGCCTTAAATTTGTAGGGTTGTGGAGAATTGATTTATTTAAAATTTTGTTGATATATCTAGAGTTATTGATTTAAAAAATTATGATTGCAAGTTCACTGGGCATTCAAGGCTTTTTTTAAAAAAAGGCTTCCTATAAAAATATGACTTGTTGGTAACTGCTTGCTATGCTGTAAACCCTGCTGGGACTGTTTATGAACATTGACTGACTTAGAAAGGTTCTTGTTTTATCTGTTTTAGTTGAATAGAAGCTTGCCAAGAACAAGCTACCCTGCTGACCTCTCTCTCATTTCTGAAGGTATAATCCTCTCAGTTCAGGGTGAAGAGTGACTGAAGGATCATCTTGAGATCAGTTAGCTCAATTGGGTAGACAACTGATGAAGAGTGATACCTAAACCATTGTTTCAATTCCTGTACTAGCTAAGGTTACTATGAAGGTTCTTTCTTTTCAACCTCACCTGAGGTGTGGTCACCCTCAGGGTTAAACCACTACTGATTGTCTCTCTAACAAGTGAATGTAGTTATTTTACATTTCATGAGCAAGTTGTCTCTGCAAGACTTTAGAGACAACTGTGCTTGATTGGTAACTTGACTACTCCAACCAGAAAATCAAAGTTCCAGAAATTCTACAGAATCTTATAGGCTTCAAGAATAACCATTGCCCAAAGTGTTTTTTTTCCTCCAATATCCCAATCTCTGCAGAGAAATTTTATCTTCTTTTGAAGAGCATCTGCATGTTTGCGTGTGTTTTGGGGATATGTAGAGCAGATAAATATTTATGCTTCTATATTACTATCTATTTATGTTAATCATTTATTGTATCTTTATTGAATAAATTATATTTTGATAATAAACTAATAACAATATTTATTAATGATGTGGTGGTGTTGGTATTAGACTGGGGTGGACAAAGTTAAAAATCACACAACACCAGGCTATAGTCCAACAGGCTTATTTGGAAGTACTAGCTTTCAGATCACTGCTCCTTCAAATGGTAGCTGTGGAGCAGCATCATAAGACATAGAATTTACAGCAAAAGATTACAGTGTCATGTATGCAACTGATACAATATGTTGAACAAACCTAGACTGCTATTAAGTCTTTCGTCTTTTATAATGGATTGCAGGTTTCAATTCATTAATATGTAAATCCCAGAACTTCTTTCAAATCACGTTTTCAGATAACTTAAGGTTTTATGAGAAAGGTGACATCTCAGCTCATTAATGGTGTGAGGTTAGAGTTTGTCTGTATCCCAATCTTGAGTCAGACTGGTTCTATTTCCAAAGTATGAATTTATAAAATATTACTTGGATTGACTGCCTGCAAACTGTGTGCTATTTGAATAAGACATAATGTATCTGCAATTACAATTATGCAAATTCATCCCTTAGACATATATGTGTGTATGCATGCATGTGAGGGAGAGAGAGAGAGTGTGAGTGTAATTTTAAAGAATTTCTGAGATTTACACATTAATGAACTGAAAACTGAAACCCATTCTAAAAAAAATGGAAGACTTAACAGCAATCTAAGTTTGTTCAATATATCGTATCAGTTGCATGCATGACACTGTGATCTTTTGATATAAATTCTGTGTCTTATGATCCTGCTCCACAGCTACCTGATGAAGGAGCAGTGATGTGAAAGCTAGTACTTCCAAATAAGCCTGTTGGACTATAGCCTGGTGTTATGTAATTTTTAACAGTATTTATTAAGAACCTTGGTAGATAGATGTTGTTGTTTAATACCTTGTATAGATAAATGATTAGTTGGGACAGCTTAGTAACTGGAAAAAGTATTCCAGTTTTTTGGAATTAGTCCAGTTTTATGGGGCAACGGGGCACTGTTCCATCCTCAATTGTAACAAGGTCCATTTATTTGAGTCTTTTTTTCCCAAAATAGATTGATAATTTACAACAGTTATTTTATTATTTTTATTATATCTGATCTTTTATCCATGTAAGCATAATTTGGAATGAGGTTCCATCTACTCAATCCCTACTGCACACTGCTTTTGTTAGATGAATATATTAAGGGACATTGGCTAAAGGCAGGTATATGGAGTTATGCCACAGATCATCCATGATCTCACTGAATGGCAGAACAGGCTCAAGGGGCTGAGTGGTCTATTCCTACTCTTATGTTTCTTACATTTTGTATGGCTTTCTGAGGACCTCCTTATTACTTATGAAACAAAAGAAAAGTACGTGACTGTGTAAATGTGTGTGTATGGGAAAAGATTTTAAGATCATTATAAGATCTGAGATTTGAAGCTGTTTAAAATGCTGAGTGCTTCTCATAGAAACTAAAGATCAACAGGGTATTTAAAGGTGAGTGTGAAGCAGTCTTTCACATAACTAAGAATAAATTGACAGCAATAATCCACTGCATCCAAGACTGAATGGAAAGAATATGTTTCAATCCTATAATTACTCCTTAATTTGATTTTAAAGCTAACAAAATTAAAAACCTACAGTCTTGAATAGGCCAGGAATTGAACAGGAAAGACATGCCTGTGGTTCCCAGTCTGTCAAATTAACTAACTTCATTTTGGCTTACCAGTAAGATAGTATAATTGTTTTCAGAGCTCACAGCTATGAAGGGGGAAATAGGCCATTATTCTTCCATCTCTTCACTGTCCACTGGTCATTGCTTAACAGCGGGTGTTCAATGATGACTTTCCATGAAAAAGAAATCTAGTAATATTGCAGCCTTGGCTTTCATTGAAGATTAGTTTTTTTGACAAACTGTTGAAGAGTAGCTGGTATCCATGGAGAAAATCTCAAACATGGGTCTGCACTGTCAGAGGTGGAGGCACAAATCCATCTTTATTTAGAAATACCATTTGCAAAATAACTTCCCATTTGATTTGTAATTAATGGTAGATTGTTTGATTTTAATAAACTTTCTAAGCAGCCCTGCACGATGCTAATTTGTCTGATATTTTCCCAGAGAACCATTCCTGTGGCATTTGCTACTTCTGCCAATATGTGGTACCAGTTTGAGGTAGTTCATTGCCACCAATTAGATTAGATTACTAAGAATTCTCCTTTATCTCTGATTTGTCTAGGTCCTATCCAGTGATTAGTGGTAGAGGGTACACAACCATAGAGTATCTACAGAGGAGGCACTGTTAATCAAATAGAGAGAAGATTTATTTCATGATAGCAAAAAGTGCAACTACATTTGGTCAAGAACAACTACCAAGACCTCTGGGAGCTGCATCTGCTCCCTCTGAAAATTAGCTTAGAACTCCCTGTCTTCAACCACAGACTGTTTGTGACATCAGTGGAATGGGTGGCGATAATGTGAATTTAACATTAACCTATACAGCATTTTCCCATGCCAAATACCCATAGTTAACAAATTATAAAATCATGTATATAACTATGCACATAACTTCCTCCTCCATGGTGTGGTGAGAATAATGACAAGTATGATGGCAATATAGGGGGAAAATTATAGAATCAGATTCTTGACAGCAAGAGTAAGTTTCCAAGTTTCCCATCAAGGTCTAAATGGCAACTTCAGAGTCTCATTTTTAATTCCATGTTTTTGCATCATATTAAACCCACAACTTGTCCTACTTATATCCCACTTCCAATTCTCCTCTGCTCCATTCCATGGCCACCATCTTCCTCAACTCTTCATTCACTCAAACCTATTCATCATTATTAATCATTATTAAACCTATTGTCATACCAACTCAGACATCACTTCAGGCTTTCAGCAATTTAATTTGGGGCTGAAAAATATCTACAACTTGTGTGCTACTACTAGATTGCTTTGTGAGCAAGGACAGCTACACATCTCATGCATCTATACAGTGCGCTTTTGTTCTGACATTTAGACAAGAGCCAGTTCTTAGCCTGCTTTCTCAATGATCACTCACTTTAGTGTTTACTTTAGCCTCAGCTTCACGTTGTTTTCATAACACGCATTCATTCTGCCAATCTTGGTGGTTTAGCTTGATCTTTAGGTAGAGGGAGAGGCAAGCAGCTTGTCATGATGGGAAGCACTGAACAGTCAATTTATTAATCAGACAAGGGCTGATGAAGGGCTTATGCCCGAAACATTGGTTCTCCTGTTCTTCAGATGCTGCCTGACTGCTGTGCAAGTAGAAAGCACAGAATCGTGAAGTGTTATTAGTTTGAGAGGATGAGGTGGGTTTGATCCCTTGAATGGACATGCTGCGTGGAATATAGAAAGTTGTCTATGGGTTTTGTGATATATATGTGCAGTAACATTTAGTCTAAGCTGGCTCTGAATTTGTGATAGCACAGAGAAGATAGTTGTTGCCTTGTGAAGCATAGAAAATCATTGATCTTCTTGCTAGGTATCTCTTTAGATGTGGGACATAGCCCTGAACTCATGTTGCAATTTCAGTTCAGGCTGACTGATCTATTGACATGGCTTTCTTTGGAGCTCCACAGGAAATAGTACTGCCATTCATTCCAACACGCTGTCCACCAACACCTCCAGATCCCTGTCCTGGAAATGGAGAGAGAAGTAGCCTTTCCTCTGGGACACTTCCAGGATCAAACATTGCAGATTTGAAGGGTTGTTCCTGGCTTTCATGTCTGAAGTAGTGTGTAGCTGGATTTTAAATATACATCAGAGGTATATAAACGTGATTCCCCAAGAAATGTGTCCAATGGTTTGGTTGCATTTTTAAGGTGAAAAGTAGAAGATCATAATAGAAAATTCACCCGGGCCATGACAGACCAGACAGCATGAAAAGCCCTTGCTGCCACATTCTTCATGCAAATGGGAAAATTCAGACCTATATTACATTTACCAACAACCCATCTCTCTCCAAGTATTTAGCTTCCCAAATACAGGCAGTATGCATGAGATTTTTCTCCGATTCTCTTCAGACTTGGAAGAATGATAGGTCTCTTGCTTAAGGACTGTTGAACCCTGATTCTGGGTTTGTTGATTATTTCACTGATGGAGGGTATGTCATCTCTTGAATAACTTTGGAAAAGGTTTTTTTTTGTAGATTTTTTTTATGTATTACCTTGTCTGGAAGAGGTTCCTGAAGAAGGGCTCATGCCCGAAACGTCGATTCTCCTGCTCCTTGGATGCTGCCTGACCTGCTGCACTTTTCCAGCAACACATTTTCAGCTCTGATCTCCAGCTTCTGCAGTCCTCACTTTCTCCTTTTCTGAAAGACCCTTAATCTCCTGAATTTTCTTCCTGAAAGACAGGAGTTCTGTTCAAAGAAGTATTCTTTCATATACTATCTTGGACTTCTGGATCGGATAATGCCTTTCTAATTGGGAGAGGTAAATTTTTTTCAGTATCCTGGATGCTTGGGCCAGATAGTCGTTTCTTTTGATTGTGTCCTAGATCTGTGGAAGTTAATCTGGCTCCCATGGAATATAGGCTATAAAGCTGTCTTGAGTTGCTTATTAGGTTAGATACATTTAATTGCTGTTGCTGTTGTTTGATGAGTAAACCTTTTCAGACTCTTGGTTGTGTTACAAGATGATTGCTGCTTAATGAGCACTATATCTGTCACTGGCACTGACCATTCTGCTATCTGAAGATGACCAGTTAAAGGTACTTAAATAAGCCCAAGTAGGTTGTGCTAGTCATTCTTGTTTTTAATATTGCCACTTCTTTAAAATTTGGCAATCCTGTATAAATTGCAGATTTCACAATGAGATATGCGATCTGCAAACTCTATTGAGACTGCTGACTGGGCTCTGACCATAGTTTTGGCAATGACCAAGTGGCCCAGTGTATCCTTTCCAAGGCACCATCCCAAAATGAAGTTGAAATATCTGGCCTTTTGTCATACACTAGTAAAGATGTGTCTTCACATGCACACGTGAAATGTTTCTGATGCTCAAAGTATATGTTCTCAGCCGAATCACTGTACTTGTGAAAAGAATACAAAGAAATGCAGATGCAAGAAGTCAGAAACAAAAATAAAAATTGCTGGAATAATTCAAAAAGTCTAGCAGTATTTGTGGAGAGAAAGCAGAGTTAAGCAGAGCTGAAGAAGGATCACTGGACCCAAACCATTAACTCTGATTTCTCTGCATAGATGCTGCCTTTTCCCAGCAATTTTTGATTTTGTTTGTCAGTGGACTTGCAGTCTGGAATTCTTCAACATAAGATTGTTGAATGGTAGCACAATGTTAGTTACTCATCTATTCTTGTTGATTTTGATTGACCCTCTTTTGGCTTACTGGCCACTGTTCCTTCTTAGTCATATGAAACTTTTATTCTATGCCAGAGTTGATAACCTCAACAGATTCTCTCTTTTCGGGTTCTGTCATGAGTCTAGAAAGTCCAATGAAATCTAATGATTTCCCTTCGACTGGATGGTTGACAATGGTTTGTTTCTGGACCAGTTGCTCTCTACAAGGTAGTTGAACTCCTACTCTTCTAAGGAAGTAGATGGTGTGAAATGCATGAAGGGACAAAAGTGAAATTGTTTTACTGAAAACAATGTGCAGATCTTCGATTCCTTTATGTATATTGTACTGTGGTGTAGCTTATAGCATTCCCATGGTTCTGCCAGTTATTCCATTTTGGCTATGTAGTTTAATCTTTATAAACTGTAGCTCTTGTTTCTTCAGTTGGAGTAACTGATCCGATAGGAAATTACCTCGGCATTGATATCAAACTTGGATTTAACAGGATATCTATTAATATAAACATGTTCTGTTCTGAACTCAGCATTTCTGTATTGAATTATTTAATGAAGCTTTAAATTGTACTGCTCTCTGGTAATTTAGATTACTTACAGTGTGGAAACAGGCCCTTCGGCCCAACAAGTCCACACCGATCCGCCGAACAGCAACCCACCCAGACCCATTCCCCAACATTTACCCCTTTACCTAACACTATGGGCAATTTAGCATGGCCAATTCACCTAACCTGCACATTTTTTGGACTGTGGGAGGAAACCCACACAGACACGGGGAGAATGTGCAAATTTCCCTGATGTGGGAATTGAACCCAGGTCTCTGGTGCTGTGAGGCAGCAGTGCTAACCACTGTGCCACCGTGCCGCCCACTTTTGAATCTTTTTTTTGTAATGCTGTATTGGATTTTACCACCTTTTTTCAAGGTCTTCCCATGTTTTTTAAACATTAAAATCGTTGTTACCTGCTTCTCCCAGAGTTTTACACCTTTTGGAACAACAATGGTGTTTTCCCGCTTTTTCCCGGGTAAAGTGGATCTTTTCTCTTTAAACACTGGTCTACACAAATTTTAAATAGATCCCTGGCTGTATTCTTCTCTGCTGAAATCAGAGCCCCATTCTTCTTATCTTTTGTTTCTCATGGTTTTACTTATGCTGAACATAGATTTCCTAGAATTATTTAAGCTGAGAATGAGAACATTTAGAGGCCTTTCTGGTTCTTTAGCTCCATTTTAAAATTGTTTTTTTGGCCCCTTCATTTTTTCTTGTAACTGTACCTCCATGAAACTTAATGTAAGAAATGTGAACTCTTTTACATTTCCTTACCTTCCTTGGTCAATGCACCAATTTTCATAAGGAATTTCTAACTTTATCTCCTGGAGCCTATAGTTGGTCCTCACAGAGCTTTCTTCACTAAAACCTCTGTATTTTCTAAATGTGGCTGGCATTTTCTCTCTTATTAGCCCACACTCCTAATCCTGTACTTCCTATCATCTTCTGAATGGAGTTTTGCCTTTGGAGTGCTAAGCCTGCCTTCGTGCAGCTTCCATTGCTTCTGCTATCTCATCTTACAGTAAATGTGTTTCAGCTGCTGACTTGCTGTCTTCTTAATGTGCTAATGCTCTTAAAATGATAAACTCATTTGCTTGAAATTTGTCTTCCTTCTAATGGGAATCATCTCTGCACTGTTGCAGCCGTATGGTACATTTCCAGATTTCCACTGCTGGTATCTTGTAGTATTTGCTGCTGTTACAATATGTGGTACTGAGTAAGGGTTATGTGAGGCATTTTGCTGCTACCAATCCTCCTTTGTCTTTGATTTGTCTTGGGCCTATCTCGTGATTACTGAGAGAGGACATACTACAATAAGTGAAGGTTTATTGTACAATAGCAATAATACAACTGCAGTTTGTTAGGCAGTTGGCCTAAGACTTTAGGGAGCTGTTACAGATACATATCTTCCCTCTAAAAGTTGCAGTAGAACACCTTGTCTCATCTGAAGACTGTGTCTAACATTGCTAAAATAGGTGGAGTCAATATAACATGAGCATTAACTCCTTTAGAACCATTACAATGCAACAAATTGCTATGCCTTTAACTTATTTAGTTCAATATTTCTCATTAATTTAGCTTGTCTTTCAAACAACAGGTGTCGAATTGGTTTGGGAATAAGCGAATCAGATATAAGAAAAACATTGGCAAATTCCAGGAAGAGGCCAATCTTTATGCAGCCAAGACTGCAGCAGATGCCACAACAGTGGTAGCCCACCAAGGGAGTCAGGCAAACTCCCCTTCCACGCCCAATTCAGGTAAGCCTCCCTGAAAATCTTGCATGTATAAATGCAGAGAATCAGAATGCTACTTGTGGAGTCAATAGTTGGGGTATTCCAACATTCAGTTACCAGAGCAAGCACCATTTATTTTTCTAAGAATGTCATTCAAACTAAATGTTGGATTTTGAATTATCCCATTTGTCAAAAGACTGTTGCATTGGGGAAAGCATTGCAAACTCTGTATAATTCAAAGTGAGTTCTATTTTTTTCTTGAGATGTGTAATTTATTATCAAATTGAGGCTATTTACATTATTTGGTTAATTTAGAGAGATTGTTTGCTTACGTAAAGTGCACCTCATAGCATGTCAATATGTTGGTGTCTTTAGAATTTGTGGACTGATCTGTTTATCTGGCCTGTGTCGCATTACTTAGAAATGGAAGCAGTGTTCCTCTGAGTACTAGCTGAAATGGTCCACAGTTGTGTATTTGCCCCACATTAAAGTTCTGTCCAATCCAGAACTCCTGTGTTTGTACCTAGGTACTTTTTAAAAAAAAATTCTGATAGAAACACGCAAGAATATTTCATTGAGTGATATTGTGAAGATGCTTAAGCTACATATGTCGCGTGAAGTAAACTGTTGTGTGTACTTTTGTGACCATTGGCCAAGTAATATTATGAGTTTAATTTCTGGATTATGAAGTGAGTTTATTTATTATCTACTGCTTGGTGACTGCATCTAATATAATGTACCAAAAAGCTTAGTCAATAATAAAAATTGAGTCACCATCATGTTCACATAAAGTGATGTATATATTCTGTGTTAGTACATTTTATAGATTTATATTGTGATTTATCTGATGAAACTCATATTTAGGGGCTGTCTGGAAGTCTTTCCTACCGAAATAATTGGTAACAGGAACTTGGATGGGTTCAGCTGTGGAAGTGATTATTAAATCTATCTCCTGTTGTGGTATCAGTGGATATCACTACCTTGGAATTTGTTCAGTCCACTCTTCAATTTTCTATTGATTTTTATTTGGGCAGAAAATGAAGCACAAACTATAGTTCCCTACTCAGTGAATTAAATGATCTGAGCTAACAAGTATGAAAAATTGTCATTATTTGAGAAATGTAGGAGAGAAATGAAATACAGCAAGTGTAATAACCTCCTTCACCATGAAAGGTAAAGATAAAGTCACCATAGTCCCAGAGGGGTGTACTCTCATCAGAGATAAAAGAGTGATGCAATCTGAGGGTCACCACACCTCTAGCGAAGGAAGAGATTAAGAAGAAGAATCCTTTATGGTAACCTCAACCAGTATGGGAATTGAACCCACACTGTTGGTGTAACTTCGCAACACAAGCCAGCCAACCAATGTCTCTTTTGTACATGGGCCATACTGGGGCGGCACGGTGGCACAGTGGTTAGCACTGCTGCCTCACAGCGCCAGAGACCCGGTTCAATTCCCGACTCAGGCGACTGACTGTGTGGAGTTTGCACATTCTCCCCGTGTCTGCGTGGGTTTCCTCCGGGTGCTCCGGTTTCCTCCCACAGTCCAAAGATGTGCAGGTCAGGTGAATTGGCCATGCTAAATTGCCCGTAGTGTTAGGTAAAGGGGTAAATGTAGGGGAATGGGTGGGTTGCGCTTCGGCGGGTTGGTGTGGACCTTGTTGGGCCGAAGGGCCTGTTTCCATACTGTAAGTAATCTAATCTAATCTATATCATCTGTCCTGACATTTGTCAGACAACTCCAACATGATATCCCCCAGTGCTTCATGTACAGGTCATATTAACAAAGTTATCCAGCCAAATAAAATCAATGCCACTGACTACAGTTCAGATCTGTTGACACTTGTTGAAGTTTCCTGTTCTTTCTTGTTGTTCAATGCTTTTCTGCTGACTGGGATACAACATTGCAGGATTTCTTTTGTTAAGTTTAGTCATTTAGTTTGAAAAGCCATTAATTTAATAGGCTTTGTTCTTGTTTTGTTCTCTTCCTTTATTGATTATTGGTGAGCATTTGCTAATTTGCAAATCCTTATGTACCTTGATGCATGCCTTCACTGCCTAGGCTTTTCAAGTAGCTTAATTTTGAAACCATGATTCATTCATCGGAGACTGTTCTGCAGCACCTATCAGCGGAGTTTGCTGTCCGTAGGTTATGAATTAGAGCTCATGGGGAAAACATTTCAAACTCTGGGTCCCCACAAAGCATCCCTAATACTTAGTTATGTGCATTTTAAGCAGATAAATGTGATAATTACTACATCGAAATTCTACTTGCATGCTATGAAAACAACTATTTATAAAAACTCGAGCTCCCTTTGTCACAGAGTTTAATTAGTCTTCTTTACTTCAAACGTTACAAACTTTTCAGCTGAACCTAATACAGAGGAATCTTCCTTGACACCAGATATTAATACAGAGAGCGGATCTTCCTTAACACCACATATTGGTACAAAGAGTGGATTTTCCTCAACACCAGATACAGGGATTCTTCAATGTGTAACTCACCTGAATTACTATGCTATTTAACTTTAATTTTCCAATTTTGAGAAACATAGCACATCAGATTTATTTTAATATCAGATCCTGCGTGACTCCTCTCCTAGCACAATTCAGTCCCAACTGTCATGGTCCTCACCTGTGCTAAAGCTGTACTTTGCAACTGAACCAAACCAGTCCTCATCCATTTTTCCTCAGGAATTGGATACCTAATCTAATGATTCAGCTACTGACTATTTTCACTATTGAGCCATTGAATCACCTCAAACTTTAGTATATGTTTTACATTGCATCACAATGTCTTTATTAGTGTACAGAGGTTTCATTTATATTTCAATGATACTTCCTCCATGTTAGTTTGAGTTTGTAATTATTATGAGATAGGGAAATTTAACTTTGAAGAGCTGCCCAAAGTAATTAACCAATAACATTGTAGCGCTCCCATTTCATGCCACTCTACTTTATTGGGTAGAATTCACTAAAATAGAAACAATTAGCACCAAAAGGCAATGTGCATATTATTTGAGTTCTTTGGGAGGAAAGCACTGTAACTTTATTAGTGCAGATAAATCTGCACCTGAAAACCATCAGAGACTTCTCAAGTAAAGCATAGAGTGAAACAAGTGCCAAGGAACAAACAGCAAGGTTTTATAAGCTTCCCTCAAAGAGGCAATCTGAAAATGGCCATTATCATAATTGATCATAATAGTTAGAAAATTCAGAAGAAAATTATTTTATTGTAAATACATCCTTTTGGAAAAGTACCCAGAGTGTGGTTGCATCTTCCAAAACAATCTGTTTTCTGAATAAAAAATACATTCATTTGGAAATTACACACCATGATGGCCACTTGTTATGTCACAGGGCTGCTTCCCCTGTCAACACTTGTCCCTACATTGTGAGTGTTTTATCTGTTTGTGGTGGTGTTGCTTATTGTTACCACACAGGGAAATGGGTTGGGACAGAATTAATTTAAGAAGACTAATGCTAAATTCTCCTCCCACTTAAATAAAAATAAAAGTATACAATATGAATTTTAAATTTACAGCTCTAATGAAGTATTGCAATCTCTTTATTCATTAACAGTTTAAAAAAAAACTCACAGATTGTACCTGAGACATACCACCTGATTTTTTAAAAGTTTTATTCAAAGTATGTGTGCATAGCTAGCTAAGGCAGTATTCATTATCCATCTCTAATTGCCCTTGAGAATGTGGTGCTGAGCTGCCTTCTTGAACCTTCCTCGGACTGTAGGGACACCCATGATGCTATTAGGAAAGGAGTTCAATGATTTTGGCCCCAGCAACACTGAAGGAATGGAGATAAAGTTCCAAGTCAGAATGATGTGTGGTTTGGAGGGGAACGCATAGACAGGAGTGCTGTTATATAGTACTTACCTTAAAGAACAATGAACAGGACAGCCCATCACGACTTTGCTACACATGATACTTTAGCAAACTAAAAACCTTTTGCCTCTATCTGGTCCGAATTCCTCTATTCCCTGTCTATTCATATATCTGTCAGGATGCCATATTTTTTAAAATATTTTTATTCACAAACATTTTTCTTTACAAAATTATAAAATTACAAAAGTATAACAATTTAAAATTATAACAACCATTACTACTACCTTACTCTACAAAACAAATCAAAACTGCACTCACGACAAATCAATAAACAAATAAATAAATAGTGCCACCTAGCGCAACCACACCGAGGCTCCCACGCTTCAGGAGTACTAATTATTATGTGTTTACCATGTTTATTTGGTATTCTTTCTCCCAGGGCACAAGACTCTCTAAACTTAATCATCCTGGCTAAACAAATGCCCTAATTAAAATGGCAGACAAGTCTGCTTCCAGGTAATTCAAAATGGGCTGCCATGTCTTATAAAAAAGTTCTGTTTTATGATGCACCATGTTTGTGAGGAAATCGAAAGGGATGTGTTCCATAATTAACTTGCGCCACCCCAATAGACCCAGAGGGTGCTCAGACACCCAGCTTATCAAAATGTTCTTCCTCGTGCAGTAAGTGAGAATGTTAAATAGCTTTTTCCCATGTACGTTCTAAGGAAAATAAATTCAGCAGATCCAAGAGCAGAGAGACCAGGCCTATCTTAACTGCGGTCTCCAGGACCCTCTCAATTACTCCTGCTACAGCACTCCAGTACCTATGAAGTTTGTGGCATTACCACAAACATTGAGTGAGGGTACTATGCTTATTTTGCACTTGGGGCACATTGGAGATGCTCCTTTTTTTGAATTTTGCAAGATGATCTGGGGCCAAATGAACCCTATGAAGAACCTTCAACTGCATATCGTGTATCCTGTTACAGATCGAGATCTTTATCGCATTCTCCCAAATGTCTTCCCATGTCTCTGAGGGAATCTCCACTTTCAACTCTTGATCCCAGAACTCACATAATTGCTCAATGTTGTTCGAGGCACCGCACACCAGTAGATGGTAGAGAGTACTAACTGAGAGAGTGCTTGTGGCATGAAGCACTCTCCTCTCTGTATCAGACTTGTAAGGGTTGTCCAAAAGTGTTTTCTGGATGAAGTCCTAACCTGAAAGTAACAAAAAGGATCTCTGCTGAGCAATCCATATTTGCGGCACATTTGGTCGAAGGACATTATGACTTCTCCCTCAAACAGGTCTCCCAAATAGGAGACTCCCTTAGTTGCCCACAGTTTGAATCCAGGGTCTGTCATCCATGGCCGACATCCTGGCGTACCAACTATAGGGGTAAGAAAGGAGGTTTTAGATAAACTGCCCTCGCTCTGTTGATTTGCTTTCTATGCTTTGACCGTATTAATAATGATTGGATTCCAACAGTATTCCATAACTGTCCTCACCTTATCTATAAACAACAGACAAGTAAGAGGGCACTTTGCCTGGAAGGCCTCGATATCCAACCATATTGATTTTGGGCCCTCACAAACCCTGTCACTCACGAAGGACAGAAGGGAGCTTAGTTGGTATTACAGAGGGAGCATTGGGATATAATGGGATATAACAGATGAGGAAGGATATTTATTTTGGTAATGGCTATTTGACCTAACCAGGAAATTGGAAGGGCCTCCCACCTTTGAAGGCCTTATCTAATTTTGTTAAGCAAATGAGCAAAATTAGCCTTAAATAATTGATCAAAGGTGGGAGTAACAAAAATGCCTAAGCAAACCTCCCAGCGACCCTTTAAAGGGGAATCAGAACTCACCTTCTATATCAGATATTCCCTTAAGACCCCGCCATGGACATGGCCTCTGATTTTGCAAAATTGATCTTATATCCCAAAAAAGAACCAAATAAATTAATATATTGAATTAATTGGGGTACAGAAACTGCTGGTTTTGATAAGAAGAGGAGAACATCATCCCCTTACAATGTAATCTTCTGTGCCCCTTGATCCAACTTGCAGGGCAGCTATGTTAGGGTCCTTATGGATAGCCTCTGCCAGTGGCTCAATCATCAATGTAAACAGTAGCGGTGAAAGGGGACAACCTTGCCAACTGCCCCTACCAATACTGAAATTACTGGATCTTACACCACTGGTGTGATCTGTAGCCAGAGAGTCACTATACAGGACCTCCACCCATCTGACAAAGACCTCACCTAGCTCAAACCGTTCCAGCGTATAAAAAAGGTGTGGCCACTCCACCCAATCAAATGCCTTCTCTGTCTCTAATGCGATCACCAAATCTTGAATCGATCGTTGTTGACACATGTGGACCATATTCAGTAATCTTCTAATATTATTGGAGGACCTACAGCCCTTTATAAAAACTATCTGGTCTTCCTTAACAATATAGGGCAACACCTTCTCCAATCTCAAAGCAAGTGTTTTGGATAAAATTTTTGAATCCAAATTTAACGGTGAAATGGGCCTGCACAAAGCACAGTCCTCTGGGGTCTTCCCTTTCTTGAGAATGAGAGAGATGTTCGTCTCTCTCAGGGATGGCAGGAGGTAGTCACGACTGTACGAATAGTTGTACATGTCCAGCATTGGCCCTGACAGGATGTTTATAAATTCTTTGTAGAATTCACTCAGGACACCACCAGGGCCGGGTGCCTTCACACTTTGGAGCTGTCTTACTGCCTCCTGTATCTCTTGCACTGTCAAGGGGGACATTAAGAAAAAACGCCTGTTCTGAGGTCACACCTGGAAGGTCCAGGTTCTTAAAAACAGATTCCATTCTTAGCCCACCGATCCTCGCAGCATTCTGACCAATATAGCTTAGAGTAAAAACTCTGAAATGCTACATTGATTTTAGAATCACTCGTATGAGTCACAGTACCTTCTCTAATTCATGTAATGGATTGGAGGGCAATCTTTTTGCTGGCCAGATATGACAGGTCTGGCCTATCACCATGTCAAACAGCCTTTGTTTCGTGCAAGAGTTCTGTCTTTGCTGTTTGAGTGAGCATGGAGTTCAAAACAACCCGGAGGGCAATGACTCGCTGCAATTTAGCCATTGATAGCCAATCAAAATATACTGTCTCAGCTGCCTTCAACCATTCCTCGAGCAAACATTGCTGCTCTTCCTTCTGTCTCTTTCGGCTTGCCAAATAAGAGATAACTATCCCCCTAGCATAGACCTTAGTAGTCTCCCAGAGTATGGATGGGTTACTAGCTGTACCCAAATTGATAGCCAAGAATGCTTTGAACTCACTCTAGAAGTACTCAACAAACATATTGTCCTTGAATGTAAAAGGATCCAACTGCCAATGCCAGAAACCTGTTCCATTGCCTTTAATCTCAACCTCCAATACACTGCCGCATGACCGGAAATGGCTATGTTTCCAATTTTACAGGACATCACCGAATCCAGAAAAGCCGAACATGCTAAGAGAAAGGTCAATCCTGGTATGACACTTGTATGGATTAGAGAAAAAGATGAAGTCCCTACCCATATGGTGAAGACATCTCTAAATGTCCACCAGCTCCAATTTCACGCATAAGTCAACCAATTGCTTGGATTGTGGAGAGACATTTGGTGGACCTTAAGGCATTATATCCACTGTGGGACCCATGAGGCAATTAAAATTTCCCCCTATGATATTGCGCGAGGGCAATCAACATAGAAAGTACATCAGTCAGGAATTTGAGGGGGGGACAATAAACATTTAGAATACCATACTCTTCACCATAAATTAAAGCTTTAAGAATTACAAACCGACCATATTCGTCTTTAACTTGATCTAATAGCTTAAATGGGAGGCACTTCTGGGCAAGTATGGCCATTCCTCTGCTCTTAGTGTTAAAGGATGAAAAAAAAACCTGATCAAACCCATCCTGCTGTAACTTTAGGTGCTCCTTATCATTAAAATGGGTTTCTTGCAACAAGGCAACATCAACCCCTCCTTCCTGAGACTCGAAAGTACTTTTTTCTCTTGACTGGCAAGTGTCTCTCCTTAATATTCAAGATGCACCATTTAAGAAGATATTTAACCATATCTCCCTATAACAACCCTTGAACCCCAGAGAGGAAGAACCCTGCTCACAACGTGTCGAGTGTAAATAAATGAAGACTCATAGAATTTTAAAAATACACTCACTAAAACTACATTAACAAAGCTTTCAAAAACTGCCTCTATTAAAAACTAAACCAATTACAGCATACAAAAAGCATTTGTTGGGAGACTCTCCCCTGCCCACAGGAGGCACTTACACTACCCACATACACCTCTACAACTCCTTCTAGCTTGAGCCGCGCCCCAAACTCAGGCGAAGGATAAAAATCAAAATTGTATTACGAAGAAAAAAATTAAAAGTGGGCACTCATCCATCCCCAAGCCTACATTGATCTCAATTATCATTGTAAAAAAAAAACCAACATCACTTTCTGTAATAAAATAATAGAGAAAAAAGGAAAGTACAGAAGGAAGAGAAAAACAAAAAGGAAAACAAAGGAGAATCGTTATTGCCATATTCATTGGAGCATCCGGTCTATCTCAAAGTGTCCAGAAAGTTCTTTGTTTTTTTCTGAGGAGTCAAATATATGCACGGACTCTTTGTGATTAAAGCGGAGCACTGCCGGGTACCTGATAGAATACGGAACATCCACATCCCTCAATCTCTTCCTCACCTCATCAAAGGACTTCCTCTTGCAGATCATGGTCACAGAAAAGTCCTGAAAAAATATAATCTTTGATTCTTTATAAATCAGGGCCTGTGGATCCTTTCCCAGCAATCTGGAGGCTTCCATTACCTTTTGTCTGTCCCTCTAGGTCTGGAATCGCACTAGGAACAGGCAGGGACCCTAGTCCGAACTGGGCCAGTACACCGTCACCAGTGAGCTCTCTTAATCCGCATTCGGCCTGTCTCAGCCTCCCAGCCCAGAAATCGTGGCAACCATTCTTCAAAGAAATTGGTTAGCTGTTCACCTTCCTCTCGCTCTGGCAGTCTGATCACGTGGATGTTTTTTCTTCTACCTCGATTTTTGAGGTCATCAACATATTCTACTAAGGTTTCTTTAGGGCCTGAATATGTGTCACCACGGTCTCTGACATCACTGTCCACTGCTCAACCTCCTCCACTTGCTTCCCAAGACTTTGCAGCTCCAGCTCATGCTTCTGCAGCATGGCGAGATCGGTTGCAACCTGGCGTGACTCTCTAAAATCGATGCCCCGATCATCTCCCGGAGTTTCGTGATCTCTGCAGCCAGGCTTTCTTGTGTAGGTGAGTCCGTCGGGATTTCGGGGGATGTGGGCTTGTCCGATGCTGAAGGGGAGTATCCTGCCTGTTGCAATTTATTCTGTCCTTTGCCTCTAGTCATCTTTCCTTACTAAAAAAAAGGTATGTAGCACTTCTACTAATATTAATCTATTGATTTGCTTAAAGATAGCTTAGCTGGGGAAGGTAAAAGCACCACTTCACCTGAGTTATAGTGCAGTTAGATCGTCGCCATCTTGGATCCCCCAGGATGTCTCTTAAATGTTGCTGTTGTATCTGTCTCCACCATCCCTTCTGGTAGAACATTCTAGGCACTTACCACTCTGTGTAGAAAAAACCTTGTCTTTCACATCTCCTTTAAACTTTCCTCCTTTTATCTTAAAGTAATTGATATTTCTATTCTGGGTAAAAGTCTTGAACTCTCCAATCTTTCATGCCTCTCATAATTTTGTAAACTTCTGTCATGTCGCCCCTTATCCTTTGACGTTCAAGTGAAACCAAACCAAGTTTGTCCAATCTCTCTTAACAGCTAATACCTGCCAAACCAGGCAATGTCCTGTTAACCATTTCTGCACTCTCTCCAAAGTCTCTATTTACTTTTGGTGGTGACTAGAACTGTACACAATATCCCAAGTGTAGCTTAATTAAAGTTCTGTACAGTTACAGTATGACTTGGCAAATTGTTTACTCTATTCCCTATGTGATGAAGACAAACATGCCATATGCCTTCTTGACCAGCTTATCCATTTGTGTTGCAGGGAACTGTGGCATGTATGTTAGATTCCTGTGTACATTGATGTGACTAAGGGTTGTGCTATTTTTTGCATATTTTCTGCATTAAATCTTCCAAAATGAATCACCTTATATTTGTCTGGATTAAGCTCAATCTACCATTTTCCCACCCAAGTCTTCAATCCTCCTCACTATCTACAGTTCCCCCAATCTTTGTGTCATCCGCAAACATATTAATCAGGCCACCTACATTCTTCTGCAAATTATTTATATATTAAACAACAGGGATCCCAGCATTGATTCCTGTGGAACATCATTGGTCACAGATCTCCAGTCAGAAAAACACCCTTCCACTGATTCAGTCTTCTACATGTGATGAAGCTGCTCCTTTAGCAAGCTTATGCTGTCTTTGGCTTTTTTTTCAGAGATTGTAAATGACACAGACTCCGAAAAGTCTGTTGGTTGAAAGGTTTTAGGGCCGGTTTGATAATAGTTAGCAGTTATTGCCTCAGGCAGAAGGCTTTCAAGTTAAAAAAAATGTATAATGAAAAGGGAGTGGCCAGTTCTCCCAGCTCAGCTTTTCTCTGGCTTGTTTTTTTTTTAAAGCAGTGTATATGAAAAAAAGCTGCTGGACCCAGAAGCAGGTGCAGGCTGGTGCTCTCTCTCTGACTTCTATTCTATGCTTGATTTTAACTTTCTGTGCCAAGGAGTGTTTATGGGGACTGTTGCAAGTATTTTGGAACAGCATTATTAAGTAAGATGATCTGTGGGGTTTTTGGATTGGATAAGTTATTTGTTATTCTGTTTTCTGTTCTTTGTGCTTCATTCAG
Source organism: Chiloscyllium plagiosum (assembly GCF_037043375.1). NCBI lineage: Eukaryota > Metazoa > Chordata > Chondrichthyes > Orectolobiformes > Hemiscylliidae > Chiloscyllium > Chiloscyllium plagiosum. The sequence continues at coordinate 38,989,133 of NW_028270183.1, forward strand.
TAATATTTTAAATAAATTCTGTTTCATTCAAAACTAAGTGGTTTGACCAGCTGATTCTCTCCTGGAATACCCACTTTACACCTGCTTTTTGAAATACTTTGAGGGGTCTGGCCTGGTCCATAACATATGACTAAGCCAGTTCTGTATCCATCTTAGCAGATCCCATGTAATTTCACCTTTTGTATCAGCCTGCCATGAGGGACCTTGTACTTATAGATCCCATCTGGTCCTGGGGACTTGTCTACCTTAATACTTTTCAAAACACCCAACACCTCTTTTTTTTTAATATTGAAGTGCTCTAGAATATCAACATACCCCTCCCAAGATTCACTATTCACTATGCAAAGTATTCATTAAGGACCTTGATTATTTCGTCCAGCTCCCTGAATAAATCCCTCCTTTTAACCTATACCAAGCTACTTTCTTGCTCCTTAGATATGTATAAAACATGCTGGGATTTTCCTTAAACCTACTTGCCGAATACATTTTGTAGCCTGTTTTAAACCCTCCTAATTCCTTGTTTGATTTCTTTCCTGCTATCTTTGTGTTCTTTGAGAGCTCTGTCTGTCTTCAGTTTCCTAAACTTTACTTATGCCTCCTTATTCTTTTTGACTGAGCTCTCAATTTCTGTTGTCAATAAAGTTTCCTGAATCTTGGCAGTCTTATCTTTCATTTACACAGGAACATGCTGATCCTGAACTCTAATCAGCTGTTTTTTAAAAGATTACCACAGGCCGGATGTGGATTTACCCTCCATCAGCTGCCCCCAATCTATATAGTCTGGTTCCTGCCTCATGTTGTGGTTGTTAGCATTCCCCTTCCTACTGTGTGGAAGCAGGCCATTCAGCTCATCGAGTCCACACCAACACTCATCCCACCCACATCCAACCCCTATTCTGCTGATTGTACATTTTTTCATAATCTGTTTGCATATCTGTACCTCTATCACCCGTTGGCTCTGGGAAGGCCTGTAGTACTATCCCATCAAAGTGTTTACACCCTTCTTATTCCTGAACTCCATCTCTTTGGCCTCATTGGATGTGTCCTCCAAGTGTCCTATCTCAGTACAGCTGTAATATTCTCCCTTATCAGTAATGCAACTCTCCCACTTTTTTTTCACTTCCATCTCTATCATGCTTGAAGCATCTAAATCCTGGAATGTTAAGCTGTTAGCCTTGTCCCTCTCTCAACCAAGTGTCTGTAATAGCTACAAAATGATGTTATATATTTTAATTCAAGTTCTAAGTTCATTATCTTTACCTCTTATACTCCTCCCATTAAAACAAATAGACCTCAGACCATCAGTCCATGTTCAGTAACCAATGCCAGGTTCTTCCCCTTAGACTTACTAGCCTTAGTCCCTGACTCCTCCTGTCATTTTCCTTGCTGAGCTACTGCTCTGACTCCCAAGCACCCCCCCCACCCCCACACCCACACCCCAACCCATTCCCCCAGCACTAGTTTAAACCCTCCTGATTGGCACTAGCAAATTTCGCTGTCATGATATTGGTGCCTATCCAGGCTAAATGTAACCTGTACTTGTGCAGCTCTGGAAGTTATCTCAATGATCCATTTACGTGAAGATTCCCGCCTAGACCAGCTCTTTAGCCATGTTTTTAACTGTACTATCTTCCTATTCCTAGTCTTACTGGAAGATGACACAGGAAGCAATCCTAAGATTACAACTCTAGACATTCTGCTTTGCAAATTCCCACGTATCTCCTTGAAATCCCTTTTCAGGGCATCATCTTTGTTTCTGCTTATGTCATTAGTATCAATATGGATAATGGTTGCTCACCCTCCTTCAGAATATCCTGTGCCCACTCATTTATATCCTTGAGCCTGGCATCAGGCAAGCAACACACCATTCTGAGTGTTGTTTACAGTCACAGAAATTGCTATCTGTACTCCTGACTATAGAGTCCTTACCACTACTACTCACGTACACTTCAATAATCATCCTGTTATACAATAGTTAGAGACAATACCAGCCATGGTGCCACTGATTGGGCTGCTGCTGTTGCTGTTTTCCCCTGAGAGGCCATCCCTCTAACAGTTTCCAGAATGATTTACCTGTTTGAGAGAGGAATGGCCACAGAGGACTCCTGCGCTGGCTTCCATGCTAGCTTGTTTTCTTGGTGGTCACCCAACTCCTCTGGGTCTGTGTATCTCTTATTGGTGCTATCCACAACATTCTCAGCATCATGGATGTTCCATAGTGAGTCCATCCCCAACTCTAGGCTCTCTATATGGCAAATCTGGAGCTGCAACATCGACCCATAGACATGGAAGTGTCCCTGATTTCCCACATATTGCAGGAGGAACATTGCACAGGTAAACTTTGGATATTACATTTGAAGCTGTTTTCACAAGTTTTAAACTTGTAAAACATGCCAATTGACAACTGAGGAACAATTCCCTGATTTATTACTTTGCTCATTTCCAGTATTCAAATTGCTGCAGAATTATTCATGGATTTTGCATTTTCTCAACCAAACTAGGAAGTAAATGGCATTAAAAATATAAGCCTTATCATTATTGCCACTCAATTGTTAATTAAATACAGTGCCCTAAGTTTGTTTGCAACAAACTAATCAGAAAGGTTATCCTGTGCTTGCATGTTGGAATCTAGGTAATTGCTGCATATTCAGTTTTTTATGGTTGAGGCACAGAGTTTCTAGTTTGAACAAAGATAGATTAAGGAATGTCATTGACTGTTATAGGTTAAGAAGATTACGTTACTGCTTTCGATGTAACCTATCCGGTGAATTACTGATAAATAGGTGAAAAGCAGTCCGTGATTTTTGAGGATAATGCATCTTAAAGCTTTTGGACAAGTTCTTTATACTTTACAATTATTTTGCAATTTGTATGTGGTTAGTAACATACATGAGATTGGTTTCAAAGAAAAACTGTCAAGGATTCTACTCACCAAATTCCAGAAATTGCTGTCAGTTTCTCACAGTACTCCAGTAGAAACAAAATGAGCATAAGCAGAGAGAATGGCCAGAGTGTTGGAAGATACGTTGCTATGCTTCTCATTACATCCCCAGGCACAGGCACAGCTCCCTGAACAATGACTGAGGAATGAACGTAGAACATAGAAAAGTACAGCACAGAACAGGCCCTTTGGCCCACGATGTTGTGCTGAGGTTTAATCCTAAAGCTAGCTTTATAAAATTCAAGTTTATGAGGAAGAAACGTACAGAGCCAAGCTTCAGGGGTATTTGCTGCCACCTTAAATATAGGGATTTGGAGTGTTGATGGTTAACAAGGTGACCATTGCCCTCTGTTCTTGTGGCATTACTTGCTTCTAAGCCACCATGGTGTATATCTGAAATCATATCCCTTTAGCAATAGCAGCAGCATGAAGAGGCAACTCATTCATTAGGTTTGTCCAGTCAGCCAATTTGGCTCTTGTAAGAAATGTATTTTTAATCAACCTGTTCAGACTTATTATGGTACACCATTGGAGGGGGTAGGACTCGAACCCTGACCAGCTGGCCTATGGCTTGGGTTACTACCACTAAACCACAAGACAGTAATTTGGCTGCTGAATGCAGAAAAAGTTGCTTCTTCCACAAAGTGGTGACCAAAAATCAGTGCTAGATTGACTGTAAAGCATCTGTGAAAAATTGCAAGCAGCCAGGGAAAGCATCATGTTAATTCAAGCCAGTATTTTCACTTTTGTTTCCAGAGAGCTGTGCATGTTAGCATGTCCAAGATAGATTGATAGACTTTTAAATACTAAAGGAGCATTCACTTATATCACCGTGAGGGTTAATTTTGGGCTTTTGCCAGAGAAAGAAGGTAAAAATGACTGAGGAGAAAGTAATGCTTCTAATAATGCAACATGGAAGTTGGTGCTCAAAGAGTGTTGGAATTATGAACCACTTTGTCCTATATTTTGTTGCTCCATTCATCAATCCTATCATAGGAGCAAGTTATTGCAGATGTTAGAATATGTACTAAAAGCAAAAATTGCTGGAGATCACAACAGGTCAGATAGCATCCATGGAGAGAGAGCAAGCTAATGTTTCGAGTCTGGATGACTCTTCATCAGAGCTGGACTCAGATGAAGAGTCATCTAGACGTGAAACATTGGCTTGCTCTCTCTCCACAGATGCTGCCTGACCTGCTGTGATTTCCAGCATTTTTTGTTTTCTGCCATCAATCCCATATGTTGCCATTGTTGTGGAACTTGTGCCATGTTTAAGTCAGGTGCAAGGCATTTATTTCATTCAGTATGTGAGAGTGTTGTTCTGAATTGGCAAAGTGTCACCCTTGCCATTTTATTTCTGTTGTGAGACATAACTACACATTATTGCTGCTTGGGAACTTATTTGTGGAAGATACAAATGTGTTCCAGCTACATTGACAGCTGAGTGCTATGCAAGCGCTGTATAAACCATGCTTTTATCAGAACCTTGCATCTGAGACATCCATGTCAAGATCTGTCGGGCTACTTGATGTTAACTATTTCCTCCCCTATCTGGTGCACCATGTGGTTGCAACCATTTGAGTTGGTGATTATCATACATTCAATTATATATTTCCTTCTTTAGCCTTTGTAGATGGGCTTACTGTTAGTGATTCTCAAATTCACATCAGTTTGAAAGTAATCAGCTGCTGGTGCCTACTTGGCTAGTTCTATTTCAGATGTTTAACTTTGAGCACAACTCATAACTGAGCTCGAAGATCCTTTCAATTTCCTTATTGGCTGATTATCTGTGGGAACAGATTTTAATCTGCAGCCTATAAATATTCCAGCTTTAGCAAGCTTTTGTGAAAATGAAAGTGGGCATACCATCAATAATGCACAGACTGAAATAGATTCTTGCAACAAGTTAGTAAAATATGTTCATCCAGCTTTGGCCTTTTTGGGTGTTTTTCTATGGTCCAGGCTTCTTATACTAAACACAATGCATTATGCACAACCTTACAGATAGCAGTGGATTAGAATTAGAGGGGACCCATACCAACCTGGTGCTGACAACAGAGATGCATGGTTCAGATGTATTGTGTGACCATTTCATTCTCATCCTTGACCTACTAATTTTGCATGATGCTTTGACTTTTAAAATGTTTTCCAAAATGCACTCACCTCAGTATTGATGCTGTCTACAAATTAAGTCCAATCACTCTCAGCTGAAACTTTTTTTTCCTGCTGTCCATTTTGTAAATGAATAAGCAAACAAAAATTAACCTTCCAGGTTGTATAATGCATGTGATGATGTAAAGGCTATTATGAGCATTCTGAAAGGTTTAATCTGGGAATTTTGAGTGCATGCAGCTTTGTTCTCAACTAACCCCTTTCTGTTGGCACTTTCAGCTTGTCTCAGTGCTTGGCTCAAGGGGGGCTTACTGTATGCAATCTGTGCGTGATTCAGGTGCCTGACTCTTTCCTTTCCAGGTTCTTCTGGTTCTTTTAACATGCCAAACTCTGGAGACTTATTCATGAACATGCAGTCACTGAATGGGGATTCTTACCAGGGTTCTCAAGTTGGAGCTAACGTGCAGTCACAGGTAGGCATAGGATGATTCGTTTGGACATTTCAAAGAGATTAGAATAATAAACCACTCCCACAAAGAGGAAGCTTCATAGATGGCTAGAGCCTAACCAATGACTTTGTGAGACCTGAATAGTCAATGTCAACAAATGCCAACTGAGTAATAGTCATTGCCACACAGGATTCTTGAGTATGTGGTCCTCCTAATGTCACAGTGCTCCCTTCCTTAGAAGACATGATGTGATCAGTTTCATTAGAGGAAGTGTCAGTTGTAGATGTTTAATAATGTAGGATTAGGTGGTTTAAATCTGTCATGTTTCATCTGCTACTCAACACCATAATGCAGCAATAGATTTAATTGGAATTATCATCTGAGTGTGCCTTCCCACATTTTGATAATGCCACTGTATAATAGTATGCAGATAGTCTCCATCAGTTTGAGGATTCAGGTTTGAAAATGGTTTGCGCTGGGCATTCATAACAGCTATAATTGGCTTTAGTGTTACCAAGCTGTTGAGAAATACACCAGTCCGTTTCCTGCTAACGAGAACGGACTCGTGAGGATCGAGTTCTTCCCATGGCTGATTTGTCTGAATAAGCTCACAGGCAAAGACTGGTCATTCTTGTGAGAGTGCAGTACAACTGCCCCAGACCGATACATCAGGATCAGAGAACATGAAAGATTTTTCGTTCTTGATCAGAGCTCCTGGGTTTATGTAACAGCGATGTGGAAATTTTGAAATTGAGCTTCTCTAAGTGTGTGAGAGCTACTGAATTCCTTGTCCTTTAAATAGAAGTGGTGGGTTAACCAAAACATCTACACAGACCATTTCTGTGTTGCAAAGTGCCAGTGTTGCAACTTGAGAGGAAGTATTAATATTAAAGAACAAACAATGAAATTAAAACTTGAAAGGAAAGGGCTGAAAGTGGAATGATGGTGCTTTGGGAGATGTATTTAAAAGTCAAGTTGAGTCCTGTGCTGGTAAAATCAATGTTATATTTGCTGCCATTGTTGGACTGGTGAAAAGCTGCTCATGTTGCACTGCAGCTTGAATCACACTCAATACTTCGTACAACACTACATTTAGGCTTTTTTATTTCCTACAGTTCCCCCAACACTTTTCTGTATTATATCTCATTTTCAAAATTGAGAATAAAGTTATCTGGAGCATAACTAAAGGCATAAATTCAATAATTGTATCAGCCTCGTTTTTTTTAATGTTTAAGGCAAGAATGTTTTTAATATTGAGAGACGTACAGTAATATAAGTTGGTAGTCGATGGTTTATTCATGGCATCTTGGGGAAACGTCATGTCAGAGGGTTGCAGGTTCAGGTTTCACTGTAGAGACCTATGCACATAATATAAGCTTACATTCTTGTTGCTGTATTGAGGCAATGCTCCACTGTCAGAGACTGACTTCCAAATGCAAATGTCTACCCTCTCAGTTGGACATCAAAGATCCTGCAGCATTTATTCAAAGAAGAGGAGTGGAATTCACAATCATGAATTATCCCTCAACCAGTTCCATCAAAACGGCAGATTATCTGGCCATTTATTTCGTGGTTGTTTATGGAAACTTATGCATAAATTGTCTGCCAGTTTCCTTCGTTACAACAACAATCCAAAACTACTTCAGTGGCTTAAAGTATTTTGGGACATTTCCTACTTCCAGTAGTATTTTTGATGTCCCAATGAAATCTAGTAAACTTCCCTTGGTGCACTTCTGCAGTATTTTCATGGAGCTACATGGATTGTTAAATTCTCTCATCTGTTCAGAGAGGGTGGACAAGTCTGTACTGGAGAGCAGATGCTTTGTGCACTCATTTGCAATGCCTGGCTATTGGGTGAAAGATGAGAAGTGAAAAAAATCTTGTTTGATCTGTGGGCTTGCCTAATAGCTCGACTCCTGAGAAGACTCAGTAGGACCCTGCTGAGCGCACAAGTAACATATTTCACTTCATTTGCATGTAATTGACTGCGTGGGAATTTTTACATGGGCCCAAGTGGGAAGAAGAGGAACTCAAGTACTGAGAATTACCATCCACCTCAATGTACATTCAGAGAATTTGTCCTTCACTTCATTGCTTACATGTCACTCTCTAGCATCAGCTGTAATAACTGGTTACGTTGCTGACATTCATTGGAAGTGATCTGTTGGACAGCAAACGGTTATAATTGAGGCTTTATAGCCTTCTAACAATGTCAAGCACATAATGGACACTGCTAGTGGAGATAAGTTACAAAGGAAAAGGACAAGGTTAAGCATAAATCACACAACACCAGGTTATAGTCTAACAGGTTTATTTGGAGGCACTAGCTTTCGAAGTGCAGCTTCATCATCAGGTGGTTGTGAAGCAGGATCATAAAACACAGCATTTATAGCAAAAGATTGCAGTGTCATATGGCTGAAATGATATATTGAACAAAACTAGATTAAGTCTTTCATGTTTTTGAATGGGTTTGTTAGTTTCAGTTCTTTGATATGTAAATCCCAGAACTACTTTTAAGTCACATTCTTAAAATAGCTTAAGATTTTATAACAAAAGGTGCCGTCTCAGCTCAGACAATGAATTAAAGATGTGAGGTTAAAGTCTGTCTGTATCCCAACCTTGAGTCAGACTGGTTCTATTTCTAAAGTGGAACTTACACAATATTACATGGAGTCAATGCCTATAGGTAATGGTTTTATTTTGAGCAAAATAGGATGTATATGTAAACATAATTCTGCAAAAATAAATTCACCACATAAACTTATGTGGTGTGTGCAGGAGAGAAAGAGACACAATGAGTGCGTGTGAGTGTGAGTGCATGTGAGATAGTGTGTGCTTGTGTGTGTGCAAGCTTGGTAAAGTATGTGTGAGTGTGATTGGGTTTAAGCCTGTGAGAGGGCGTGTGCGTGGGTGTGAATGTGTGCTTATGAGCGAGAGAACTTGTGTATGACAGAGGGTCTGAGTGAGTGTGTGAGTATGGATGTGTGTGTGTGTGTGTGTGTGAGAGAGAGAGAGAGAGAGAGAGAGAGTGTATACTGCAATGGTGTCACCTGTAGTGTGGGATGAGCTTCCTCGTGGGTACAAACACACACAGACCCTATCTCATGCATGAGCTCTCTCATACGCACATATACGTACACCCTCCACTCTCACACTCATGCACCCTCTCATAAGGCTTATACCCCATCACATCCCACACACATACTTTATCAAGCTTGCACACGCAAGCGCACTCTCTCGCATGCGCTCACATGCACACACTTACTTTGTGTCTCTCTCTCTCCTGCACACACACACACACACAAGTTTATGTGGTGAATTTATTTTTGCAGAACTATATTTGCATATAATCCTATTTTGCTCAAAAAAACAGTCTACGGAGGGTCAATCCATGTAATATTGTGTAAATTCCACTTTAGAAATAGAACCAGTCTGACTCAAGGTTGGGATACAGGCAGACTTTAACCTCACATCTTTAATTCATTGTCTGAGCTGAGGTGGCACCTTTTGTTTTAAAACCTTAAACTATCTTGAGAATGTGACTTAAAGTAGTTCTGGGATTTACATATCAAAGAACTGAAACTAGATGAAAGGCTTATTCTAGTTTTGTTCAATATATCATTTCAGCTGTATGACACTATAACCTTTTGCTATAAACTCTGTGTCTTACGATCCTGCTTCACAACCACCTGATGAAGAAACAGCACTTTGAAAGCTAGTGCCTTCAAATAAACCTGTTGGATGAGAACCTGATGTTGTGTGATTTTTAACTTTATCTATCTGAGTCCAAAAAAGGCTCCTCCAAATCAAGGTTAAGTATGCCAACATATCCATTATAATCTGAATTAGTGTCAATTTCCATCTCTAGACTCCTATTTTCTCCTCACATCTGACAAGTGGGCGGCACGGTGGCACAGTGGTTAGCACTGCTGCCTCACAGTGCCAGAGACCCGGGTTCAATTCCCGCCTCAGGCGACTGACTGTGTGGAGTTTGCACGTTCTCCCCGTGTCTGCGTGGGTTTCCTCCGGGTGCTCCGGTTTCCTCCCACCATCCAAAAGATGTGCAGGGTCAGGTGAATTGGCCATACTAAATTGCCTGTCGTGTTAGGTAAGGGGTAAATGTAGGGGTAGGGGTATGGGTGGGTTTCGCTTTGGCGGGTCGGTGTGGACTTGTTGGGCCGAAGGGCCTGTTTCCACACTATAATCTAATCTAAATCTAAATTTTCAAACTGACATTTGTTGTCTTGCTTATCCATTGATTATTTTGAACAGATTAGTTTAAAATTCAGATTATACTCTTACCCACAATTCATAGAACAGCACAGTACAGGCCTTTTTATCCTACTCTAAAATCAAACTAACCCAACTTACTATCATCCATGTGCCTATCCAAGAGTTGCTTAAATGTCTCTAATGTATCTGACTCTACTACCACTATTGACAGGGCATTCCACACACCCACCACTCTGTGTAAAGAACCTGCCTCTGACATTTCTCTGAACCTTTCTTCAATCACTTAAAATTATGACCCCTTGTGATTGTCATTTCTGCCCTAGGAAAATGTCTCTGACTATTCATTCTATCTATGCCTCTCATTATTTTACATAGCTCTATAAAGTCATGTCTCATCCTTCTTCACTCTAATGAGAAAAACCAAAGCCCCCTCAACCTTCGTTCATAAGACATGCCCTTCAGTCCAGGCAGCATCCTGGTAAATCTCCTCTCAATATCTCTAAAGCTTCCACATCCTTCCTATAATGAGGTGAGCAGAACTGACCGGAATATTCCAAGTGTGGTCTATCTAGGGCTCTGTAGAGCTGCAACATAACCTCACGGCTCTTAAATTTGGATGCAGCTTAGTTGTGAGTGAGGACTTCTGTCTTCCTTTCATGCCTACATATGGTCACATTGAAGTACCTTCTTTTGAATATATTTGTTTAATACAACCCAAGTAGGGTTACTTTATCTGGCATTAAAACTGTCAGCAACAAATTTGACATGATCATAATATCTGAGGGACATTTACCAATCAATCCAGTTTGAAACTGGACATCAACTGAACGAAGTGTAGTGTCCCCTGAAGTGAGATTAGAAGGTAGCAGAGAGTTGTACCACGATCAGATGTAATTCCGTCCTCATTTTAAAGGTGTATATTCTGTACTTATTTTCATCTCTCCATTATAAAATTTACTTATAATTGCAATTGCTGTTAAAATTTATCACTCTGTTTGTAGTAGTCATTGACTCATACAGTATGGAAATAAACTAGAGGCATTTGAAACCTTCAGCGATTTGTTTATGCATATACAAAAGAGATGCACTCTTCACATGGGAAAAATGGTTCTTATAGAATCCCTGCAGTGTGGAAGCAGGCCCTTCGGCCCAACAAGTCCACACCAGCCCTCCAAAGAGTAATTCACCCAGACCCATTCCCCTACTACTCTACATTTACCCCAGACTAATGCACCTAATCTACATATCCCTGAACACTACATATCCCTGAACACTATGGGCAATTTAGCATGGCCAATTCATCTGCACATCTTTGGATTGTGGGTGGAAACCGGAGCACCTGAAGGGAACCCACGCAGACACGAGGAGAATGTGCAAACCCGCACAGGCGGTCGCCAAGGCAGGAACCAAACCTAGATCCCTGGTGCAGTGAGGCAACAGTGCTAACCATTGAGCCACCATGCCACCCATGTTCTTCCACAAACTGTGACAGATCATTGATTTTATACTACCTGTACATGGGCTCTGCATTGTTTTGAATATACCAATCACCAAACATACACGTGTTCCGCACATCTAGTCATGGTCAGATTTCATCTACGTCATTTGGATAACAAATTGACACCAGAGTACATGGACAGGAAGGAGGGAAGGTAAACAGATGGCCAACTGCCAAATCTTTAATCTTGTTTTCATGGGAAATGTAATCTTAATCACTAGAATATCGTATTCATTTATTTTTCCAGTGCTCTGGCTTAGTAACTTAGGGTAGTCGATCTTGCCTTCTTCTCTGGACCTAGCATTGTTCACACAAGAATGTCATCTTTTCACTTGCCTGTCACAGAATTCCTATAGTGTGGCCCATTTAGCCCATCAAGTCTGCACCAACTCTCCAAGGAACATCTCCCCTGGACCTCTACCCTATCCCCATAACGCCATGTTTACTAGGGCTAATCCGTCCAGTGTACACATCCCTGGATACTACGGACAATTTATCATGGTCAATCCATCTAACCTGTGCATTTTCAGACGATGGGAGGAAACTGGAATGTCTGGAGGAAACGCATGCAGACATGGGAAGAATGTGCAAGCTTTGCACAAACTGTCTCCCCCAAGACTGGGGTCAAACCTATGTCTCTAGCACTGTCAGGCAGCAGTGCTAACCACTTAGCCATTGTGCTGCCCTGGAGGGATCCTGTATCTAAGTTTCTCTAAGGTATGCTTGGACAGTCATAGGCTACTGTCACCAAAATAAAATGCTATCAATACTCAGGACATCTGTCAGTTCTGTAAAGAGTAGACAGGCAGGAGGTTGGAAGAACACAGCAAGCCAGGCAGCATCAGGAGGTGCGGGAGTCGATGTTTCGGGTGTAACCCTTATAAAGGGAGAGATGAGGGCAGGGTGGTGAAGTGGGGATAGGTGAAGACAGGGAGCAGTGGAAGAGAGGGGTAGGGTCTGGGAAGGGAGTCAGGGGATGAGAAAGGAGTTTATTTGAAATTGGAGAACTCAATGTTAAGTCCTCCAGGCTGTAGGGTGCCCAGGCGGAAGATAAGGTGTTGTTTCTCCAATAGGAACTGTGGTTTGTTTTGGCAGTGGAAAAGGCCAAGGATGGTTATGTTGGAAAGAGAGTGGTTGGGGGAATTAAAATGGGTGGTGACTGGGAGGCCCGGTCGGCCCCTGCAGGCCCAACTGTGATGCTTGGTGAACCATTCTCTACGTTTATGTTCGGTCTCCCCGATGTAGAGAAGATCACATTGGAAGCACCTGATACAGTAAAATAAGTTGGAAGAGAGGCAGGTGAACTTCTATCTCACCTGGAGCCTGTCTCGCTAGCATCCCAGATGTCCACCTATTTTGAACCCTGGATGGAGGTGAGATGGCTGGTCTACCGGCAGGTTTTGCATCATTTCTGATTGCAGGGGAAGATACCTGGCAGTTCGGTGGCAGGGTCACGTGATCCAAGGACTGGTGGAGTAAACAGTCCTTGCAGAAGGCAGAGGGAGTGGGGTCTATTTGGAGTTGGCGGAAGTGTTTGAGGATGATGCGTTAGATGTGGAGACTGGTGGGGTGGTAAGTGAGGACAAGGGGGACTCTGTCTTTATTGCTTTGGGGAGAGTTTAGAGCAGTGGAACGGGGAATGGAGGTAGTCTGGATGACGGAGGGAGGAAAAACACGTTGTTCAAAATAGGTGGACATCTGGGATGCTAGCGAGACAGGCTTCTGTCTATCTACTTTGGATTCCAGCATCTGCAGTTTTTCGATCTCTAGTCCTGTGAAGAAGGCAGACTGTTAAAGTATCCAGTATAAATCCATCATCGGAATCAGCAAATATTACTTAAGTATTACTTAAAAAACACCACAAAAGTTTTGTCTCTTATACATGCAGCTCAGCACCACTTTCTCAAGAGCATTTGGGGAGGGGCAATAAATGCTGGCCCAGCAACAAATACCCACACTGTGAATGAATTTAAAAAGCACAAGGATAATGACTACAATTTACATTTACATAACATCTTTTAAAACGGTAAAATGTAGCAAAAAGCTTCTCTGGAAAGTTTTTTTTTAAATTATCACCAAGCTGCATGTGGAATCAGGGCACCATCAAAGATGTACCTTTTAAGGAGCATCCGGAAGAAGGAGAAGAAAGCAGAGATTAGGGAATTCCAGAGCTTAGACACCAGTGGAGTGATGGCAATTGGGAGTGCACAAGAGTTCGGTATTTTAAGAGTATATCTTGATCTTGCAGAGTTTTTGGGATGAAGAAGGTCACAGTGATAGGCAGAGGCAAGCGCACAGAAGGGTTGAAGCTATTATTCCAGTACTGATTTCACTCAATTAAAGACAAACTGGTAAAAGTTTAAACAGTTACGCAAAAAGTGGCATTTGTTTCTTCAGCTAAAAGTATGATTTCCACAAATATATAAATTATATTAGGAACATGCTGAAGGAGGTCATTAAGCCCCTCAAACTGTTTCCCCATTCAATGAAAACTCAAATGATTTGTGACCTAACTCCTTATACCCACCTTTGCCCAGGTCCTTTACTATCTTTGGTTAACAAAAATCCATAAGCTTCAACTTTAGCTCATAGTCTGTGCTGAAGGACTTAATCTTGAAGTCCATATATGAATAGACATTCCCCTGCCCACTTGCATATGAATACAGAAACATACGAATTAGGAGCAGCAGGCCCCTTGAGACTGCCCCTTGAGACTGCCCCTTGAGACTATTCAACAAGATCATGGCTGATCTGAAAGTGGCAGAGGAATTAAACAGAAATTTTGCATCAGTCGTTATAATGGAAGATATTTCAAAGTTCCCACTAATAGTAAAAAAAGGGAAGAATTAAATCATCACCATCACTAAAGAAATAGTATTAGACAAATTAATAGGGTTATGGGGAGATAAGTCCTTTGGCCCTGATGGCTTGTGTCCTAAAAGAGGTAGCTACAGAGATAATGGATGCATTGGTTGTAGTTTTCCAAAAATCCTTGGATTCTGGAGAAGTATCAGAGGATTGGAAAACTGCATATATGACACTCCAAGTGAAAAAGGGAGGGAGGCAAAAAGCAGGGAACTGTAGGCCGTTTAACCTGGCATCTATTATCGGAAAATATCATCAATTATTAAGGAATCAATTATTAAGGAAGTAATAGCACATTTGGAAAATCATAATCTAATCAGGCAGAGTCAGCTGGGCTTCATGAAAGAGAAATCACGTCTGACTAATTTATTAGAGTTTTTCCAGGAAGTCTCAACCAGCATGGGTAGAGGGGAACTAATAGATATTTTGTGTTTTGACTTCAGAAGTCATTCAACAAAGTATCTCAAAAAAGATTAAGTCATGTGATGTTGGAGGTAGTATACTGGCATGGACAGAGAATTAGCTAACGAGCAGAAACAGCGAGTAGGAATAAGGAGTTCTTTTTCAGGTTGGCGACCCATGACCAATGAGGTCCCACAGGGATCAGTGCTGGGGCCGCAACTGTTTACAATATATATGAATAACTTGAAAGGAAGTGAATGTGCTGCAGCTACATTTGCAGATGACACAAAAATAAGTGGAAATAAGAAGGAAACAAACAGTTTACATGGAGATATTGATAGGTTAAATAAGTGGGCAGAAAGTTAGCAAATGGAGTCTAATCTTGATAAAGATGAAGTTGCTCATTTGGAAGGGAGAACAAAAGAGCAGAATATTATTTAACTGGAGTAAACCTGTGGAAAGTTGTGGCACAAAGGGACTTAGGGGAACTTGCACATGAAACTCAGAAAACTAGCATGCAGGTACAGCAGGTAGACAGGAAGGCTAATGGAATGTTGCAATATTCTTAGACTTGGAGTCTAACAGTAGGACATCTTACTGCAACTTTACAGGGTACTGGTGAGACCACATCTGGAGTACTATGAACAAATTTGGTCCCTTCTATTTAAAGAAAAATATTATCTCATTGGAGGCAGTTCAGAAAATATTCAGTAAGATGATCCTCAGGAAGGAGGGATTATCTTTCAAGCAAAGGCAAAACAGATTGGGACTCTCCTCACTGGAGTTTAGAAGAATGAGAGGTAATCTCATTGAAACATGTAGAATTCTGGAAGGATCTTATACAGGACAAACACTAGGAGGATGTTTTCCCTCATAGGAAATCCTAGGGCAGGAGGGCACAGTCTTAGAATAAAGGGGTGCCAATTTAAAACTGAGATGAGGAGGAATTACTTCTTTCACAGAGTTGTGAGTCTTTGGAACTCATTGCAACTGAGAGCATTGGGATAGAGTATTTCAGACTGAGATAGTTTGATTCTTGATCAGTTGGGAAATCAAAAGTTTCAGGGAAAACACAGAAAAAGGGATGTGAGGAATGTCGGATCAGCCATGATCCTATTGAGTTTTGAAGCAGGCTTGAGTGCTGAATGGCCTACTCCTGTTCCTATTTCTTATAATCTTGTGGATTACTCCTCCTGACTGCCTACCCCGATGAGCTATCACTCCTTTCTTTATTAAAAATCTAAGAGTCTACTTAGCTTTCCAAAAATCTTAAATCAGGTCCAAGAGGCATGACTTAATCTTGATAAATCCGAGCTGGTTTTCTCTAATCTGCTGAATTTTCTGGGGGAAGTGATGGCTTCGTGGTATTATCACTGGACTGTCGATCCAGAGACCTAGGTAATGTCCCAGGATCTGGGTTTGAATCCCACCAAGGCAGATCGTGGAATTTGAAATCAATGAATAGCTGGAACTAAGCATCTAATAATGACCATGAATCTATTTTTGATTTTTGGAAAAACCCATCTGGTTCACTAATGTCCTTTAGGGAAAGAAAATGCCATCCTTACCTGGTTTGGTCTACATGTGACTCTAGACCCTCAGCAATGAGCTTCCCTCTTAACTGAAAATGTGTTGCTGGAAAAGCGCAGCAGGTCAGGCAGGGAACAGGGGAATCGACATTTCGGGCATAAGCCCTTCTTCAGGAATGAGGAAAGTGTGTCCAGCAGGCTAAGATAAAAGGTAGGGAGGAGGGACTTGGGGGAGGGGCGTTGGAAATGCGATAGGTGGAAGAGGTCAAGGTGAGGGTGATAGGCCGGAGTGGGGTGGGGGCGGAGAGGTCAGGAAGAAGATTGCAGGTTAGGAAGGCAGTGCTGAGTTTGAGGGATTTGACTGAGACAAGGTGGAGGGAGGGGAAATGAGGAAACTGGAGAAATCTGAGTTCATCCCTTGTGGTTGGAGGGTTCCTAGGCGGAAGATGAGGCGCTCTTCCTCCAACCGTCGTGTTGCTATGGTCTGGCGATGGAGGAGTCCAAGGACCTGCTTGTCCTTGGTGGAGTGGGAGGGGGAGTTGAAGTGTTGAGCCACGGGGTGGTTGGGTTGGTTGGTCCGGGTGTCCCAGAGGTGTTCTCTGAAACGTTCCGCAAGTAGGCGGCCTGTCTCCCCAATATAGAGGAGGCCACATCGGGTGCAGCGGATGCAATAGATGATGTGTGTGGAGGTGCAGGTGAATTTGTGGCGGATATGGAATTATCCCTTGGGGCCTTGGAGGGAAGTAAGGGGGGAGGTGTGGGCGCAAATTTTGCATTTCTTGCGGTTGCAGGGGAAGGTGCCAGGAGTGGAGGTTGGGTTGGTGGGGGGTGTGGACCTGACGAGGGAGTCACGGAGGGAGTGGTCTTTTCGGAATGCTGATAGGGGAGGGGAGGGAAATATATCTCTGGTGGTGGGGTCCTTTTGGAGGTGGCGGAAATGACGGCGGATGATCCGCTGTACATGGAGGTTAGTGGGGTGGTAGGTGAGGACCATTGGGGTTCTGCCCCGGTGGGAGTTGGAGGGGTGGGGCTCAAGGACGGAGGAGCAGGAAGTGGAAGAGATGCGGTGGAGGGCATCGTCGACCATGTCTGGGGGGATATTGCGGTCCTTGAAGAAGGAGGCCATCTGGGTTGTACGGATTTGGAACTGGTCCTCCTGGGAGCAGATGCGGCGGAGACGAAGGAATTGGGAATATGGGATGGCGTTTTTACAGGGGGCAGGGTGGGAGGAGGTGTTGTCTAGGTAGCTGTGGGAGTCGGTCGGTTTATAGTAGATATAGTAGATATAGTCGGATATGTGGAACAGTCCATCTTCCGCAGCTACACTGGCACCACCCCCCACCTTTTCCTCCGCTGCATCGATGATTGTATCGGCACTGCCTCGTGCTCCCACGAGGAGGTTGAACAGTTCATCCACTTTACCAACACCTTCCACCCGGACCTCAAATTCACCTGGACAGTCTCAGACTCCTCCCTCCCATTCCTAGACCTTTCCATTTCTATCTCGGGCGACCGAATCAACATGGACATCTACTATAAACCGACCGACTCCCACAGCTACCTAGATTACACCTCCTCCCACCCTCCCCCCTGTAAAAACGCCATCCCATATTCCCAATTCCTTCGTCTCCGCTGCATCTGCTCCCAGGAGGACCAGTTCCAAATCCGTACAACCCAGATGGCCTCCTTCTTCAAGGACCGCAATTTCCCCCCAGACGTGGTCGACGATGCCCTACACTGCATCTCTTCCACATCCCTCTCCTCCGTCCTTGAGCCCCGCCCCTCCAACCGCCACCAGGACAGAACCCCACTGGTCCTCACCTACCACCCCACCAACCTCCATGTACAGCGTATCATCCGCCGTCATTTCCGCTACTACTAAACGGACCCTACCACCAGGGATATATTTCCCTCCCCTCCCCTATCAGCATTCCGAAAAGACCACTCCCTCGTCAGGTCCACACCCCCCACCAACCCAACCTCCACTCCTGGCACCTTCCCCTGCAACCGCAAGAAATGCAAAACTTGCGCCCACACCTCCCCCCTTACTTCCCTCCAAGGCCCCAAGGGATAATTCCATATCCGCCACAAATTCACCTGCACCTCCACACACATCATCTATTGCATCCGCTGCACCCGATATGGCCTCCTCTATATTGGGGAGACAGGCCGCCTACTTGGGGAACGTTTCAGAGAACACCTCTGGGACACCCGGACCAACCAACAACCACCCTGTGGCTCAACACTTCAACTCCCCCTCCCACTCCACCAAGGACATGCAGGTCCTTGGACTCCTCCATCGCCAGACCATAGCAACACGACGGTTGGAGGAAGAGCGCCTCATCTTCCGCCTAGGAACCCTCCAACCACAAGGGATGAACTCAGATTTCTCCAGTTTCCTCATTTCCCCTCCCCCCACCTTGTCTCAGTCAAATCCCTCAAACTCAGCACTGCCTTCCTAACCTGCAATCTTCTTCCTGACCTCTCTGCCCCCACCCCACTCCGGCCTATCTCCCTCACCTTGACCTCCTTCCACCTATCGCATTTCCAATGCCCCTCCCCAAGTCCCTCCTCCCTACCTTAGCCTGCTGGACACACTTTCCTCATTCCTGAAGAAGGGCTTATGCCCGAAACGTCAATTCTCCTGTTCCTTGGATGCTGCCTGACCTGCTGCGCTTTTCCAGCAACACATTTTCAGCTCTGATCTGCAGTCCTCACTTTCTTCCCTCTTAACTATCCTCTGGGCAATTAAGGATGGGCAATAAATACTGCCTCATCAGTGACGTCCTCATCCTGTGAATAAATAAAGAAAAAAATGATGTTCAGTCACTCTAACCTTAATTATAGCTTCTATTAATTTTCCAAGATCAGATGCAAGGCTAACTACTTTATAAGTCACTGTTTACCCTAACTCAGCTTTCTTCTGCATCATGGTTTGATTTCTGTATCCCTTCAGATAATAAACATGTGGAATAATTTGAAACCTATAGCTGCACATTTGGCGTTGGCCTATTTTGAGAAAAATAATCACAAGCATGACTGGGTGAGATGAACTTGGTTCCTAAAAGACATGACAGCAGTGATGGTGGATGTACTAATTTTGATATTCCACAGTTCCCCAGATTCCAGAATAGTCTCTATGGATTAGAAGGTCCCTCGTGTTAACACACTATTCAAAAGAAGAGGTTAAGAGAAAACAGGCAACTGTAGGCCAGAAACAAAAACAGAAAGTGCTGGGAAAGCTCTGCAGGTCTGGCAGCATCTGTGAAGAGAAATCAGTTAACATTTCAGATCTGGTGACCCTTCCTCAGAACTATAGGCCAGCTAATGATAGGGAAAACATCTGAATCTATTACTGACGGTATGGTAATGGAAAATTCTAAAAAGATGAGACATTAATTTATAAATTGTATTGACCAGGCTGTTAGAATTTGTTTGACATTGTAGTTACTGGGCTAGATAAGTAGATCCACTCTTTTTAGATCTTCAAAAGTATTTGTTTAATTGCCTCACACAATTAGAAATAATAGGATTGAGATTGACACATGGCCAGATACAGAATTGGTTAACAGATAGAAAAGAAGAGAGTAGGAATAAACAGATCATTTTCGTACTGGCATGATGTAACTAATGGTCCTTAGCTAATTACAATCTGTACCAATGAGTTAGATGAGGAGACAGGGTGTTACACATCAAAGATTTCTAACAGTCCAAAGTTTGATTTGAATATAAGAATGTGAAGAGGGTGCAGAGGAATATGGACAGACTAATTAAGTGAACAAGAATATAACAGATAATGAGACTAAATCTGAAGTTACACTCTGCGTTTGTATTCAGATGGACCTTAGTGTTCAAATTAATTGATTCAAACAGACTGTATATTGTGCAACACAATTTTTCCCTATTTACTTTGTAAAAGTTAAAGTTACTATAATCTTACCAGGCCATAGGGCTGCTCTCCATTAGAGAGAGACTACAGTGGTGGTTTCACCTGAGGATTATCACACCTCATCCTTCATGCTAACCTATCATCACATTTCTTGTAACGGGAATTGAACCTACACTGGTGGTATCACTCTGCACTGCAAACCAGCTGTCCAGCCAATTGAGTGTGGTAAACAAAACAGAAATTGCCAGGAAAATTCAGCAGGTCTGGCAGCATCTATGGAGAGAAAGCAGAATTAACATTTCAGGTCCAGTGACCCTTCTTCAGAACTGATTGTAGCAGGAAAAGTTTGGTATATATGCTAAAGAAGAGGTGGGGGAGGTAAACAATATATGATAGGTGAAAATGGAGCCCAAGAGAGAGAAAAACAGTTGACAGACAAAGGAACAGGTAAAGGTCAGCCTCGGAGAATAAATAACTGTTAATGGGGTCCACTTGTGGCTGACAATGGGCTGTTGGAGGTAGCAGTCCATATGATGTTGTGACCTGGTGTGTGAGGGTTGGAGTAAGAGCATGGGAGAAGGTACTGAAGCCCTAAAATCTAATTTGTTCACTTGTCACTGAGCATGTTTTGTCCATTGAATATAATATTGAGTTCAACTGGCTGCAGGCTTCCCAAGTGGAAAATAAGGTCTTGGTTTCCCAGCTTGCACTGAGCTTCACTGGAGCAATGCACCAAGCCTGAGATGTTGGCCAGGGAATGTGGCGGTGTGTTGAAATGGTAGGCAACTGAATGCTCAGGGTCATTTTTGCAGTCAGCAATTAGGTATTCTGCAAAACAGTCGCCCAGTCTACACTTCACCTCCCCTGTTTAGAGCAGGCTACATTGTAAGCAGCGAATACAGTAAACTAATTTGGGTGAAGTGCAGATAAATCACTGTTTCAACTGGAAGGTGTGTCTGGGGCCTTGGATGTGAGGAGAGAGGAAGTAAACAGGCAAGTGTTACACATTCTGCGACTGCATGGGAAAGTGACTTGGGAATGTGGAGAAATATTGGGAGTAGAGGAGTAGGTCAATCTGTATCACAGGAGCAGGGAAGTCAACATTTCAGGTCTTGACCTTTCAACAGGGTCCCGACCTGTAACGGTGACTCCCCAGCTTCTGTGATGCTGCTTGACCTGTGGTACTTTTTCCACCTCTACACTTTATCCACTCTGACTTTCCAGAATCTGCAATTCTCACTATCTCCAATGGAGGTGTAGACCAAGGTGACTCAGAGGAAATGGTCCGTGCAGAAAGCTAACAATGGAGAGGAATATGTATCTGGTGGTGACATCCTTCTGGAGATGGCAGAAATGGCCCCTAATAACCTTATCAACGCTGATGGGAGATGGGTAAGGAATAGGGGGAGCCTGTTGTTGTATGGGAGAGAAGAGAGAGATAAGGGCTGAAATACGGGAAATGGGTCAGATACCCTGTTAACCATAGTGGTGGGGAATCCTCGATTAAGGAAAAAGGTGGACATTTTGGAGGCTCCCTTTTCGAAGTTGGCATCATTTGAGCAGATGAGATGTGGAACAATGAAATAGAAAGCAGAATGCGAGGATGTATCGTCAGGGTAACTGTGGAAGTCAGTGGGTTTGCAGTGAATATTAGTGGCCTGCCTGTAGCACTGTAAAATCCTATTGATTGCAAATATAATATAACTCCTGCTGAAGGTGGCAGAAATGGCCCCTAATAATCTTTTGAATGATGATGGGATGTAGGTAAGGATTAGGGGGAGTCTATCGTTGTGCGGGAGGGAAGAGAGGCGATGAGGGGTGAAGTACGGGAAATGGGTGACTTACGGCTGAGGGACCTGTCAGCCATGATGGTGGGGAATCCTTGGTCTCCCTGCAAAATAGCAAAATAAAATGTACATTATCAGTTAAATGAAATCTGCTGCCGAATTCATTACTTTTCGATTCATTTTAACTTAATGGAAGAGATTTTAAAGGAAATGTGGGAGTGGAAGTTGAAACTAAGATTGAATTTTACATTGAGGTTACAATTATTACTACGGTATGAGATACGTACAATGCTAACCTGTGTATGAGCCTCCACTAACAGGTATGATCTAAACATCCTAATTTCATCATCATTAATTATGAAAATTGGGGCGAGAAGATGAAGATTGAGCCCAATAACTCTGTATTCAGTGGAGAAACTTTTAAATTGATCTGTTTTGTTCTATAGGTGGATTCCCTGCGTCATGTTATACACCAGACAGGCGGATACAGTGATGAGATGGCAGCAAACCAGATTTACACCCCAAGGCGTATAGAAGTAAGACCCATTTAGTTAACCTTTTATATCTGTCATTTGGCATTTATGATATCATTTCTGGTTAAGGTTGGCTCGCCCATGGACACTAGATGTGCCTTGTCCATTTGTCTCCGAGTGTGCCTTGTCCATTCTCACTGAACCTGTCTTGTCCATTGACTCTCAACTTCCCTTGTCCATTTGTCATTGACCATACCTTGTCCATTGACACTGAGCATGCTTTGTCCATTGACACTGAGAGTGCCTCATATATTGTTACTGAGCATGCCTTGTTTATTGGCATTGAACCTGCACTGAGGAGGAAATGAGGACTGCAGATGCTGGAGATCGGAGTCGTGAGTGTGGTGGTGGGAAAGCACAGCAGTCAGGCAGCATCCGAGGAGCAGGAGAATCGACGTTTCGGGCAAAAGCCCTTCATCAGGGCTTGTCCATTATCACAGAGCATGCCCATTATCACAGAGCATGCCTTGTCCATTGTCACTGTGCAAACCTTGTCCACTGTTACTGTGTGTGCCTTGTCCATTGTCACAGAACGTACCTTGTCCATTGTCACAGAGCGTGCCTTATCGATTGTCACAGAGTGTGCCTTGTCCATTGTCACTGTGCGAGCCTTGCCCATTGTCACAGAACATGCCTTGTCCATTGTCACTGTGCAAGCTTTGCCCATTGTCACAGAGTGTGCCTTGTCCATTGTTACAGAGCATGCCTTGTCCATTATCACAGAACATGCCTTGTCCATTATCATAGAACATGTCTTGTCCATTGTCACAAAGCGTGCCTTGCCCATTGTCACAGAACATGCCTTGCCCATTGTCACAGAACGTGCCTTGTCTATTGTCACTGTGTGAACCTTGTCCATTGTCACAGAGCGAACTTGATCCATTGTCGCTGTGCGACCCTTGTCCGTTGTCACTCTGCGAATCTTATCCATTGTTAGTGTGCGAGCCTTGTCTGTTGTCACTGTGCAAATTTTGTCCATTGTCATTGTGAATCGTGTCCACTGTTACTGTGTGAGCCTTGTCCGTTGACACTGTGTGAACCTTGTCCGTTGTCACTGTGCGAACATTGCCCATTGTCACTGTGCGAACCTCGTTCATTGTCACTGTGCGAACCTTGTTCGTTCTCACTGTGAGAACCTTGTCCATTGTCACTGTGCAAACCTTGTCCATTGTCACTGTGCGAACCTTGTCCATTCTCACTGTGCAAATCTTGTTCGTTCTCACTGTACGAACCTTGTCCATTGTCAGTTTGCAAGGCTTGTCCATTGTCACTGTGCGAATCTTGTCCCTTGCCACTGTGCAAACTTTGTCCGTTGTCACTGTGCGAATCTGGTCCATTGTCACTGTCTGAACCTTCTCCGTTGTCACTGTGTGAAACTTGTGTGTTCTCACTTTGTGAACCTTGTCCATTGTCATTGTTCGAACCTTGTTCATTGTCACAGTATGATCCTTGCCCAGCGTCACTGTGCAAACCTTATCCATTGTGACTGTGCGAACGTTGTCCATTATCTCTGCGTGAACCTTGTCCATTGTCGCTTTATGAACCTTGTCCGTTGTCAACGTGCAAAACTTGTTCATTGTCACTCTGAGAGACTCGTCCGTTCTTACTGTTCGAACCTTGTCCATTATCATCAGGCGAACGTTGCACTGTATGAACCTTATCCGTTGTCATGGTGAGTAACTTGTTCATTGTCACTGTGTGAACCATTTCCGTTGTCACTGTGCGAACCTTTCCATTGTCACCGTGCAAAACTTGTTTATTGTCTCTGTGCGAGCCTTGTCCGATTTCACTGTGCAACTCAGGTCATTGTCACTCTGCGATCCTTATTCATTATCACTGTGCGAGCCTTGTTCATTGTCACTGTGCGAACCTTGACCATCGTCAGTGTTCGAGCCTTGTCCGTTGTCACTGTGCGAATCTGATCCATTGTCACTGTCTGAACCTTGTCTGTTGTCACTGTGCAAGCCTGCTCCGTTGTCACTGTGCAAACCTTGTTCATTCTCGCTTTGTGAACCTTGTACATTGTCACTGTTTGAACCTTGTTCATTGTCACTGTGCGAACATTGTCCATTGTCAAAGTGTGAACCTTGTCCTTTGTCAGTATGCAAATGTTTTCCACTTTGACTGTGCGAGCCATGTCCATAATCACTGTTTGAAACTTGTTCATTATCACTGAACTTGTCGTGTCCATTGTCACTGAACATGCCGTGTCCATTGTCACTGAACATGCCTTGTCCATTGTCACTGTACGTGCCTTGTCCATTGTCACTGTGCAAGCCCTGTTCATTGTCACTGTGTGAATATGGTCCATTGTCACTTTGCGAACATTGTGCATTGTCACTTTGCGAACCTTGTCCATATTCACTGTGTGAACCTTGTTCATTGTCACTGTGGGAGCTGTGTCCATTGTCACTGTGCAAACCGGTTCATGATCACTGTGCAAACCTTGTCTGTTTTCACTGTGTGAACCTTGTTCGTAGTCACTGTGTGAATCTTGTCCTTTGTCGCTGTGCAAGCCTTGCCCATTGTCATTGTGTGAACCTTGTCCATTGTCACTGTGCGAGCCTTGTTCTTTCTCAGTGTTCGAACCTTGTCCATTATCATCATGCGAACTTGCACATTGCTCCTGTGTGACCTTGTCCGTTGTCACTGTGCGAACCTTGTCCATTGTCACTGTGTGAACCATTTCCATTGTCACTGTGCAAGGCTTCTTCGTTGTCACTGTGCAAATCTTGTCTGTTCTCACTTTGTGAAACTTGTCCATTGTCACTGTGCGAACATTGTCCATTGTCAAAGTGTGAACCTTGTCCTCTGTCAGTGTGCAAATGTTTTCCATTTTGACTGTGCGAGCCGTGTCCATTATCACTGTTTGAAACTTGTTCAATATCACTGAACTTGCCATGTCCATTGTCACTGTACGTGCCTTGTCCATTGTCACTGTGCAAGCCCTGTCCATTGTCACTGTGCGAACGTGGTCCATTGTCACTGTGAACCTTGTCCATTGTCACTTTGCAAACATTGTCCATTGTCACTTTGTGAACCTTGTCTGTTGTCACTGTGCAAGCCTGCTCCGTTGTCACTGTGCAAACGTTGTCTGTTCTCACTTTGTGAACCTTGTCCATTGTCACTGTGTGAACCTTGTCCATTGTCACTGTTCGAACCTCGTCCATTGTCACTGTGTGAACCTTGTCCATTGTCACTGTTCGAACCTCGTCCATTGTCACTGTGTGAACCTTGTCCGCTGTCACTGTGCGAACATTTTCCATTGTCACTGTGTGAATATTGTCCATTGTCACTGTGCGAACATTTTCCATTTTCAGTGTGCGTACCTAGTCCATTGTCACTGTGCGAATCTTGTCCATTGCCACTGCGAGAACCTTCTGTGTTGTTACTTTGTGAACCTTGTCCATTGTCACTGTGCGAACGTTGTTCATTGTCACTGTGCGAACATTGTCCATTGTTAAAGTGCGAAACTTGTCCTTTTTCAGTTTGCGAATGTTTTCCTTTGTGTCTGTGCGAGCCTTGTCCATTGTCACTGTGCGATCCATGTTCATTATCACTGTGTGAAACTTGGTCATTGTCACTGAACGTGCCCTGTACATTGTCTCTGTGCGAATCCTGTCCTATGTCTCCGTGCGAACGTGGTCCATTGTCACTGTGCGAACGTGATCCATTGTCACTGTGAACCCTGTCCATTGTCACTGTGCAAATCTGGTCCATTGTCACTGTCTGAACCTTCTCCGTTGTCACTGTGCGAACCTTGTGTGTTCTCACTTTGTGAACCTTGTTCATTGTCACTGTATGAACGTTGTCCATTGTTTCTTTGTGAACCTTGTCCATTGTCACTGTGCAAACGTTGTCCATTGTCACTGTGCGAATCTGGTCCATAGTCGCTATGCGATCCTTATTCGTTATCACTGTGCAAGCCTTGGTCATTGTCACTGTGCGAATCTGGTCCATTGTCACTGTCTGAACCTTGTCTGTTGTTACTGTGCAAGCCTTCTCCGTTGTCACTGTGCAAACCTTGTCTGTTCTCACTTTGTGAAACTTGTCTGTTGTCACTGTTCGAACCTTGTTCATTGTCACTGTGCGAACATTGTCCATTGTCACTGTTCGAACGTTGTCCATTGTCACTGTGCGAACCTTGTCCATTGTCAAAGTGCGAACATTGTCCATTGTTAAAGTGCGAAACTTGTCCTTTTTCAGTTTGCGAATGTTTTCCATTGTGTCTGTGCGAGCCTTGTCCATTGTCACTGTGCGATCGATGTTCATTATCACTGTGTGAAACTTGGTCATTGTCACTGAACGTGCCCTGTACATTGTCTCTGTGCGAATCCTGTCCTATGTCTCTGTGCGAACGTGATCCATTGTCCCTGTGAACCTTGTCCGTTGTCACTGTGCAAATCTGGTCCATTGTCACTGTCTGAACCTTGTCCATTGTCACTGTGCGAACGTGATCCATTGTCCCTGTGAACCTCGTCCGTTGTCACTGTGCAAATCTGGTCCATTGTCACTGTCTGAACCTTGTCCATTGTCACTGTGCGAACGTGATCCATTGTCCCTGTGAACCTCGTCCGTTGTCACTGTGCAAATCTGGTCCATTGTCACTGTCTGAACCTTGTCCATTGTCACTGTGCGAACGTGATCCATTGTCCCTGTGAACCTTGTCCGTTGTCACTGTGCGAACGTGATCCATTGTCCCTGTGAACCTTGTCCGTTGTCACTGTGCGAACCTTGTGTGTTCTCACTTTGTGAACCTTGTTCATTGTCACTGTATGAACGTTGTCCATTCTTTCTTTGTGAACCTTGTCCATTGTCACTGTGCAAACGTTGTCCATTGTCACTGTGCGAATCTGGTCCATAGTCACAATGTGATCCTTATTCGTTATCACTGTGCAAGCCTTGGTCATTGTCACTGTGCGAATCTAGTCCATTGTCACTGTCTGAACCTTGTCTGTTGTCACTGTGCGAACCTTGTCCGTTGTCACTGTGCGAATCTAGTCCATTGTCACTGTCTGAACCTTGTCTGTTGTCACTGTGCAAGCCTTCTCCGTTGTCACTGTGCAAACCTTGTCTGTTCTCACTTTGTGAAACTTGTCCATTGTCACTGTTCGAACCTTGTTCATTGTCACTGTGCGAACATTGTCCATTGTCAAAGAGTGAACCTTGTCCTTCGTCAGTGTGCGAATGTTTTCCATTTTGACTGTGCGAGCCTTGTCCATTATCACTGTTTGAAACTTGTTCATTGTCACTAAACGTGCCTTGTCCATTGTCACTGTGCAAACGTGGTCCATTGTGACTGTGAATCTTTTCCGTTGTCACTTTGCGAGCTGTGTACATTGTCAATGTGTGAAGCTTGTCCGTTGTCATTGTGCGCACCTTGTCGATTGTCACTGTGCGAGCATGGTCCGTTGTGACTGTGCGAATCTTGTCCATTGATCCTGTGCAAACCTTTTCCATTGTCATGTGCAAATCTTGTTCATTCTCACTGTGCGAACCTTGTCCATTGTCAGTGTGCGAGCCTTGTCCGTTGTCACTGTGCGAACCTTGTCCATTGTCGCTGTGCAAACCTTGTTCGTTCTCACTGCGATCCTTGTCCATTGTCACTGCGAACTTTGTCCATTGACACTGTGCGAGCTTTATTCATTTTCATTTTGCGAAACTTGCCCATTGTCACTGTGCGAACCTTGGTAAAAACAATGACTGCAGATGCTGGAAACCAGATTCTGGATTAGTGGTGCTGTGCGAACCTTGTCCGTTGTTACTATGTGAACCTTGTCTGTTGTTACTGTGCGAACCTTGTCCGTTGTCACTGTGCGAATCTTTTCCATTGTCACTGTGCGAGCCTTGTCCGCTGTCACTGTCCGAACCTTGTCCATTGTCAGTGTGCGAGCCTTGTCCGTTGTCACTGTGCAATCCTTGCTGTTCTCACTTTTTGAACCTTGTCCATTGTCACTGTTCGAACCATTGTCACTGTGTGAACCTTGTTCATTGTCCGTGTGTGAACCTTGTCCATTGCCACTTTGAGAACTTTGTCCGTTGTCACTGTGTGAGTCTTGTCTGTTGTCACTGTGTGATTCTTGTCCATTGTCACTGTGCGAACATTTTCCATTTTTTTGTGTGCGTGCCTTGTCCATTGTCACTGTGTGAATCTTGTCCAATGTCAGTTCACGAACCTTGTCCATTGTCACTGTGCGAACCTTGTCCATTGCCACTGTGCAAACCTTATCCATTGCCACTGTGCGAACCTTGTGTGTTCTTACTTTGTGAACCTTGTTCATTGTCACTGTATGTACCTTGTCCATTGTTTCTGTGTGAACCTTGTTCATTGTCACTTTGCAAACATTGTCCATTGTCAAAGTGCGAAACTTGTCCTTTTTCAGTTTGCGAATGTTTTCCATTGTGACTGTGCAAGCCTTGTCCATTGTCACTGTGCGATCCATGTTCATTATCCCTGTGTGAAACTCGGTCATTGTCACTGAATGTGCCTGATCCATTGTCACTGAACATGCCCTGACCATTGTCTCTGTGCGAATCCTGTCCTATGTTTCTGTGCGAACGTGGTCCATTGTCACTGTGAACCCTGTCCGTTGTCACTTTGCAAGCCTTGCCCATCTTCACTGTGTGAACCTTGTCCATGATCACTGTGCAAACCGGTCCATGATCACTGTGCAAACCGGTCCATGATCACGGTGCAAACCTTGTCTGTTTTCACTGTGTGAACCTTGTCCGTAGTCACTGTGTGAATCTTGTCCATTGTAACTGTGTGAGCCATGTCCATTGTCACTCTGCAAACCTAGTCCGTTGTCATTGTGTGAGCTTTGTCCATTGTCACTGTGTGAATCTTGTCCATTGTCACTGTGTGAAACATGTCCGTTGTCACCGTGCAAAACTTGTTCATTGTCATTGTGCGAACCTTGTCCGTTGTCACTGTGCGAATCTGGTCCGTTGTCACTGTGTGAACCTTGTCCGCTGTCACTGTGCGAACATTTTCCATTGTTGTCACTGTGCGAAACTTTCCATTTTCAGTGTGCGTACCTTGTCTGTTGTCACTGTGCGAATCTTGTCTATTGTCAGTTTGCGAACCTTGTCCATTGCCACTGTGCAAACCTTGTCCATTGCCACTGTTCAAATCTTGTCCATTGCCACTGTGCAAACCTTGTCCATTGCCACTGTTCAAACCTTGTCCATTGTCACCTTGCAAGCCTTGGCCGTTGTCACTGTGCGAATCTGGTCCATTGTCACTGTCTGAACCTTGTCTGTTGTCACTGTGCAAGCCTTCTCCGTTGTCCCTGTGCAAACGTTGTCTGTTCTCACTTTGTGAACCTTGTCCATTGTCACTGTCCGAACCTCGTCCATTGTCACTGTGTGAACCTGTCCGTTATCACTGTGTGAACCTTTCCGTTGTCACTGTGTGAACTTTTCAGTTGTCACTGCGTGAACCTGTCAGTTGTCAGTGTACGAACCTTGTTCATTGTCCGTGTGCGAGCCTTGTCCATTGCCACTTTGCGACCCTTGTCCGTTGTCACTGTGTGAACCTTGTCCGCTGTCACTGTGCGAACATTTTCCATTGTTGTCACTGTGCGAAATTTTCCATTTTCAGTGTGCCTTGTCTGTTGTCACTGTGCGAATCTTGTCTATTGTCAGTTTGCGAACCTTGTCCATTGCCACTGTTCAAACCTTGTCCATTGTCACCTTGCCATTGTCACTGTGCGAATCTGGTCCATTGTCACTGTCTGAACATTGTCTGTTGTCACCGTGCAAGCCTGCTCCGTTGTCACTGTGCAAATCTTGTTCATTCTCGCTTTGTGAACCTTGTCCATTGTCACTGTTCGAACCTTGTTCATTGTCACTGTGCGAACATTGTCCATTGTCAAAGTGTGAACCTTGTCCTTTGTCAGTATGCGAATGTTTTCCATTTTGACTGTGCGAGCCGTGTCCATAATCACTGTTTGAAACTTGTTCATTATCACTGAACATGCCGTGTCCATTGTCACTGAACATGCCGTGTCCATTGTCACTGTACGTGCCTTGTCCATTGTCACTGTGCAAGCCCTGTTCATTGTCACTGTGTGAATATGGTCCATTGTCACTTTGCGAACATTGTGCATTGTCACTTTGCGAACCTTGTCCATATTCACTGTGTGAACCTTGTTCATTGTCACTGTGGGAGCTGTGTCCATTGTCACTGTGCAAACCGGTTCATGATCACTGTGCAAACCTTGTCTGTTTTCACTGTGTGAACCTTGTTCGTAGTCACTGTGTGAATCTTGTCCTTTGTCGCTGTGCAAGCCTTGCCCATTGTCATTGTGTGAACCTTGTCCATTGTCACTGTGCGAGCCTTGTCCTTTCTCAGTGTTCGAACCTTGTCCTTTCTCAGTGTTCGAACCCTGTCCATTATCATCATGCGAGCCTTGCACATTGCCCCTGTGTGACCTTGTCCGTTGTCACTGTGCGAACCTTGTCCATTGTCACTGTGTGAACCATTTCCATTGTCACTGTGCAAGCCTTCTTCGTTGTCACTGTGCAAACCTTGTCTGTTCTCACTTTGTGAAATTTGTCCATTGTCACTGTTCGAACTTTGTTCATCGTCACTGTGCGAACATTGTCCATTGTCAAAGTGTGAACCTTGTCCTTTGTCAGTGTGCGAATGTTTTCCTCTCAGTTGTCACTGTGCGAACCTTGTCCGTTGTCACTGTGCGTGGCTTGTCTGTTCTCATTGTTCGAACCTTGTCCATTATCATCACGCGAACCATGCACATTGCCCCGTGTGACCTTATCTGTGTTCACTGTGTGAACCTTGTCCGTTGTCACTGCAAATCTTGTCCATTGTCACTGTGTGAACCTTTTCCATTGTCACTGTGTGAGCCTTGTCTGTTGGCACTGTGTGAGCCATGTCCATTGTCACTGTGGGAGCCTTGTCTGTTGGCACTGTGTGAGCCATGTCCATCGTCACTGTGCAAACCTTGTCCATTGTCACTGTGTGAACCTTGTCCGTTGTCACTGTGCGAACCTTGTGTGTTCTCACTTTGTGAACCTTGTTCATTGTCACTGTATGAACGTTGTCCATTGTTTCTTTGTGAACTTGTCCATTGTCACTGTGCAAACGTTGTCCATTGTCACTGTGCGAATCTGGTCCATAGTCACTATGCGATCCTTATTCGTTATCACTGTGCAAGCCTTGGCCGTTGTCACTGTGCGAATCTGATGCATTGTCACTGTCTGAACCTTGTCTGTTGTCACTGTGCAAGCCTTGTCTGTTCTCGCTTTGTGAACCTTGTCCATTGTCACTGTTCGAACCTTGTTCATTGTCACTGTGCGAACATTGTCCATTGTCACTGTTCGAACGTTGTTCATTGTCACTGTGCGAACATTGTCCATTGTCAAAGTGTGAACCTTGTCCTTTATCAATGTGCGAATGTTTTCCATTTTGACTGTGCGAGCCGTGTCCATTATCACTGTGTGAAACTTGTTCATTATCACTGAATGTGCCTTGTCCATTGTCTCTGTGCGAACCCTGTCCATTGTCTCTGTGTGAACGTGGTCCATTGTCAGTGTGAACCTTCTCCGTTGTCACTGTGCGAACATTTTCCATTGTCACTGTGCGAGACATGTCTGTTGCCACTGTGCGAATCTTGTCTATTGTCAGTTTGCGAACTTTTCCATTCTCAGTGTTCGAACCTTGTCATTTCTCAGTGTCGTCATGCGAACCTTGCACATTGCTCCTGTGTGACCTTGTCCGTTGTCACTGTGCGAACCTTGTCCATTGTCACTGTGTGAACCATTTCCATTGTCACTGTGCAAGCCTTCTTCGTTGTCACTGTGCAAACCTTGTCTGTTCTCACTTTGTGAAATTTGTCCATTGTCACTGTTCGAACTTTGTTCATCGTCACTGTGCAAACATTGTCCATTGTCAAAGTGTGAACCTTGTCCTTTGTCAGTGTGCGAATGTTTTCCTCTCAGTTGTCACTGTGCGAACCTTGTCCGTTGTCACTGTGCGTGGCTTGTCCGTTCTCATTGTTCGAACCTTGTCCATTATCATCACGCGAACCTTGCACATTGCCCCGTGTGACCTTATCTGTGTTCACTGTGTGAACCTTGTCCGTTGTCACTGCAAATCTTGTCCATTGTCACTGTGTGAACCTTTTCCAT
This sequence comes from Chiloscyllium plagiosum, assembly GCF_037043375.1. Classification (NCBI taxonomy): domain Eukaryota; kingdom Metazoa; phylum Chordata; class Chondrichthyes; order Orectolobiformes; family Hemiscylliidae; genus Chiloscyllium; species Chiloscyllium plagiosum. Next base: position 39,021,523 of record NW_028270183.1, read on the forward strand.
TGTCACTGTGTGAGCCTTGTCTGTTGGCACTGTGTGAACCTTTTCCATTGTCACTGTGTGAGCCTTGTCTGTTGGCACTGTGCGAACCTTTTCCATTGTCACTGTGTAAGCCATGTCTATCGTCACTGTGCAAACCTTGTCCATTGTCACTGTGTGAACCTTGTACATTGTCACTGTGTGAACCTTGTCCATTGTCGCTGTGCAAACCCTGTTTGTTCTCACAGTGCGAACTTTGTCCATTGTCAGTGTGCAAGCCTTGTTCATTCACACTGTGCGAATGAGGTCCATTTTCCGTGTGCGAGCCTTGTCCGTTGTCACTGTTGGAACCTTGTCCATTGTCACTTTGTGAACCTTGTCCGCTGTCACTGTGCAAATCTGGTCCATTGTCACTGTCAGAACCTTCTCCGTTGTCACTGTGCGAACCTTGTGTGTTCTCACTTTGCGAACCTTGTCCATTGTCACTGTGCGAGTCTTGCCCATTGTGAATGCGCGAACCTTAGCCATTGTGACTGTGCGAGTCTTGTCCATTGTCAATGTGTGAACCTCGTTCATTGTCACTGTACGAACATTGCCCATTGTCACTGTGCGAGCATTTTCCATTGTCACTGTGTGAACCTTGTCCATTGTCACTGTGCGAACCTTGAACATTGTCACTGTGCGAGCCATGTCCATTGTCACTATGTGAACCTTGTCTTCTCACTGTGTGAACCTTGTCCATTGTCACTGTGTGAACCTTGTCCATTGTCACTGTGCGAACCTTGTCCATTGTCACTGTGTGATCCATGTCCATTGTCACTGTGTGAACCTTGTCTTCTCACTGTGGAAACCTTGTCCATTGTCATTGTGCGCACCTTGTCCATTGACACTGTGCGAACCTTGTCCATTTTCACTCTGCGAGCCTTGTCCGTCCTCACTGTTCGATCCTTGTCCATTATCATCATGTGATCCTTGCACATTGCCCCTGTGTGAACCTTGCCCATTGTCCCTGTGTGACCTTGTCCATTGCCACTTTGCAAACCTTGTCCTTTGTCAATGTGTGAACCTTCTCCATTGTCACTGTGGGAGCCTTGTCCACTATCACTGTGCGAATCTTGTCCATTCTCACTAAGCGAACCTTTTCCATTGTCCCTGTGCGAGCCTTGTCTGTTGGCACTGTGCGAATCTTGTCCATTGTCACTGTGTGAACCTTGTCCTTTGTTACTGTGTGAACCTTGGTCGTTGTCACTGTGCAAATCTTTTCCGTTGTCACTGTGCGAGCCTTGTCTGTTGTCCTTGTCCAAATATTGTCCATTGTCACTGTGTGAACCCTTTCCATTGTCGCTGTGCAAACCTTGTCTCATTCTCACTGTGCGAACCTTGTCCATTCTCACTGTTCGAAACTTGTCCAGTATCATCATGCGAATCTTGCACATTGCCCCTGTGTGAACCTTGTCCGTTGTTACTGTGTGAACCTTGTCCGTTGTCACTGTGCAAACTTTTTCCATTGTCCCTGTGCGAACCTTGTCCATTGTTACTGTGTGAACCTTGTCCGTTGTCACTGTGCAAACTTTTTCCATTGTCACTGTGCGAACCTTGTCCGTTGTTACTGTGTGAGCCTTGTCTGTTGTCACTGTGCAAACTTTTTCCATTGTCACTGTGCGAATCTTGTCCATTGTCACTGTGCGAACCTTGTCCGTTGTTACTGTGTGAACCTTGTCCGTTGTTACTGTGTGAACCTTGTCCGTTGTCACCGTGCTAATCTTTTCCATTGTCAATGTGCGAGCCTTGTCCGCTGTCACTGTCCGAATCTTGTCCATTGTCACTGTGTGTATCTTGTCCATTGTCACTGTGTGAACCTTGTCCGTTATCACTGTGTGAACCTTGTCCATTGTCACTGTGCGAATCTTGCACGTTGTCACTGTGCGAACCTTGTCCATTGTCGCTGTGCAAACCTTGTTCGTTCTCACTGCGATCCTTGTCCATTGTCACTGCGAACTTTGTCCATTGACACTGTGCGAGCTTTATTCATTTTCACTTTGCGAAACTTGCCCATTGTCACTGTGCGAACCTTGGTAAAAACAATGACTGCAGATGCTGGAAACCAGATTCTGGATTAGTGGTGCTGTGCGAACCTTGTCTGTTGTTACTATGTGAACCTTGTCTGTTGTCACTGTGCGAACCTTGTCCGTTGTCACTGTGCGAATCTTTTCCATTGTCACTGTGCGAGCCTTGTCCGCTGTCACTGTCCGAATCTTGTCCATTGTCACTGTGTGTATCTTGTCAATGAAGCCTGTCAATGAACACTGTGTAAACCTTGTCTGTTGTCACTGTGTGAACCTTTGTCCATTGTCATTGTATGAACCTTGTTCATTGTCACTGTATGAACTTTGTCAATTGTTTCTGTGTGAATCTTGTTCATTGTCACTTTGAGAACATTTTCTATTGTCAAAGGGCGAATCTTGTCCTTTTTCAGTGTACGAATGTTTTCCATTGTGATAGTGCGAGCCTTGGCCATTGTCACTATCCGATCCATATTCATTATCACTGTGTGAACCTTGGTCATTGTCACTGAACGTGTCTTGTTCATTGTCACTATATGAATCTTGTCCATTGTTCCTGTGTGAAACCTGTTCATCGTCACTGTCCGAACGTTGTCCATTGCCACTGTGCGAATTTGGTCCATTGTCACTGTCTGAACCTTGCCTGTTCTCACTGTGCGAGCCTTGTCCGTTTTCACTGTGCGAACCTTGCCCATTGTCACTGTGCGAGCCTTTTTCATTCTCGCTGTGCATACCTCGCCCATTGTCACTGTGCGAGCTTTATTCATTGTCACTTTGCGAACCTTGCCCACTGTCACTGTGCAAATCTGATCCATTGTCACTGTGTGAACCTTGTCCATTTCCACTGTGCAAACCTTGTCCATTGTCACTGTGTGAACCTTGTCCATTTCCACTGTGCAAACCTTGTCCATTGTCACTGTGCAAATCTGATCCATTGTCACTGTGTGAACCTTGTCTGTTGTCACTGTGCAAGCCTTCTCCATTGTCACTATGCGAACCTTGTCTATTCTCACTTTGTGAACCTTGTTCATTGTCACTGTTTGAACCCCGTTCATTGTCACTTTGCGATTCTTGCCCATTGTCACTGTGCAAGCCTTATCCATTGTCACTGTGCAAACATTGTCCATTGTCACTGTATGAACCTTGTCCATTATCACTGTATGAACCTTGTCTATTATCACTGTATGAACCTTGTCCGTTGTCACCGTGAGTAACTTGTTCATTGTCACTGTGCGAACCTTGTCCATTGTCACTGTGAAAAACTTGTTCATTGTCTCTGTGTGAATCTTGTCCGATGTCACTGTACGAGTCTGGTCCATTGTCACTGTGAGATCCTTATTCATTATCACCTTGCGAACCTTGGTCATTGTCACTGAACATGCCTTGTTCATTGTAACTTTACGAACCTTGTCCATTGTTCGTGTGTGAACCTTGTCCATTGTCACTGTGTGAATCTTCTCCGTTTTCACTGTGCAATCCTTGTCCATAGTCACATTGCAAGCCGTGTACATTGTCATTGTGCAAACTTTGTCCGTTGTCATTGCGCAATCGTTGTCCATTGTCACTGTGCGAACCTTGTCCATTATTACTGTATGAACCTTGTCAGTTGTCACCGTGAGTAACTTGTTCATTGTCACTGTGCGTGCCTTGCGCATTGTTAGTGTGTGAACCTTGTCCATGGTCTCTGTGTGAAACTTTCTGTTGTCACTGTGTAAACCTTGTCCATTCTCACTGTGCGAACCTTGTCTATGATCATTGTATGAACCTTGTCTGTTGTCACTGTGCGAATCTAGTCCATTGCCACTGTGTGAACCTTGTCCATTGCCACTGTGTGAACCTTCTTCATTGTCACTGTGCGAGCCTTGTCCATTCTTTCTGTGCTAACCTTGTCTATTCTGACTGTGCAAACCTTGTCTATGATCACTGCGTGAACCTTGTTCATTGTCACTGTGTGAACCTTGTCCATTTCCACTGTGCAAACCTTGTCCATTGTCACTGTGCAAATCTGATCCATTGTCACTGTCTGAACCTTGTCTGTTGTCACTGTGCGAACCTTGTCTGTTCTCACTTTGTGAACCTTGTTCATTGTCACTGTTCAAATCCTGTTCATTGTCACTTTGCGATTCTTGCCCATTGTCACTGTGCAAACGTTGTCCATTGTCACTGTACGTACCTTGTCCATTGTCAGTGTCCGAACCTTGTCCATTGTCACTGTGAAAAACTTGTTCATTGTCTCTGTGCAAACCTTGTCCGATGTCACTGTACGAATCTGGTCCATTGTCACTGTGAGAACCTTATTCATTATCACCTTGCGAACCTTGGCCATTGTCACTGAACATGCCTTGTTCACTGTAACTTTACGAACCTTGTCCATTGTTCGTGTGTGAACCTTGTCCATTGTCACTGTGTGAATCTTCTCCATCTTCACTGTGCAATCCTTGTCCATTGTCACATTGCAAGCCGTGTACATTGTCATTGTGCGAACCTTGTCCGTGGTCATTGTGCAATCGTTGTTCATTGTCACTGTGTGAACCTCCTTCATTGTCACTGTGTGAACCTCCTTCATTGTCACTGTGCGACTTTGTCCGTTCTCACTGTGCAAACAGTGTCCAATGTCACTTTGCAATCTTTGTCCATTATTACTGTGTGAGCCTTGTCCATTGTCACTGTGCGAGCCTTGTTCATTGTCACTTTGCGAACCTTGCCTTTTGTTACTGTGTGAACCTTGTCCGTGGTCAATGTGCGAAACTTGCCTGTTGTCACTTTGTAAACCTTGTCCATTGTCACTGTGCGAGCCTTGTCAATTCTTACTGTGCAAACTTTGTCTATGATCACTGCGTGAACCTTGTCCATTGTCACTGTGTGAACCTTGTCCGTTGGCACTGTGCGAACTTTGTCCATTGTCACTGTGTGAACTATGTCCATGGTCAATGTGCGAAACTTGCCTGTTGTCACTTTGTAAACCTTGTCCATTGTCACTCTGCAAACCTGTCCATTCTCACTGTGCACACCTTACCCATTGTCACTGTGCGAACCTTGTCCATTGTCACTGTGCGAACCTTGTCCATTGTCACTCTGCAAACATTGCCCATTGTCACTGTGCGAGCCTTTTCCATTGTCACTGTGCGAGCCTTGTCCATTGTCACTGAGCGAACCTTGTTCATTGTCACTGTTCGAATATTGTCCTTTGTCACTGTGCAAGCTTCGACCATTGTCATCATGTGAACCTTGTCCATTGTCACTGTGCGAACCTTGTCCATTTTCATTGTGCGCACTTTGTCCAATGTCACTGTGTGAACCTTGCCCATTGTCACTGTGTGAATCTTGCCCATTGTGAATGTGCGAACCTTAGCCATTGTGACTGTGCAAGTCTTGTCCATTGTCACTGTGTGAGCCTTGTCCATTGTCACTGTGCGAACCTCGATCATTGTCACTGTACGAACATTGCCCATTGTCACTGTGCGAGCCTTTTCCATTGTCACTGTGCGAGCCTTGTCCATTCTCACTGTGTGAACCTTGTCCATTGTCACTGTGCGTACCTTGTCCATTGTCACTGTGTGAACCTTTGTCCATTGTCACTGTGCGAACCTTGTTCATTGTCACTGTTCGAATATTGTCCTTTGTCACTGTGCAAGCTTCGACCATTGTCATCATGTGAACCTTGTCCAATGTCACTGTGCGAACCTTGTCCATTTTCATTGTGCGCACTTTGTCCATTGTCACTTTGCGAACCTTGTCCATTGTCACTGTGCGAACCTTGTCCATTGTCACTGTGCGAGTCTTGCCCATTGTGAATGCGCGAACCTTAGCCATTGTGACTGTGCAAGTCTTGTCCATTGTCAATGTGTGAACCTCGTTCATTGTCACTGTACGAACATTGCCCATTGTCACTGTGCGAGCATTTTCCATTGTCACTGTGTGAACCTTGTCCATTGTCACTGTGCGAACCTTGTCCATTGTCACTGTGCGAGCCATGTCCATTGTCATTGTGTGAACCTTGTCTTCTCACTGTGTGAACCTTGTCCATTGTCACTGTGCGAGCCATGTCCATTGTCACTGTGTGAACCTTGTCTTCTCACTGTGCAAACCTTGTCCATTTTCACTTTGCGAGCCTTGTCCGTCCTCACTGTTCGATCCTTGTCCATTATCATCATGTGATCCTTGCACATTGCCCCTGTGTGAACCTTGCCCATTGTCCCTGTGTGACCTTGTCCATTGCCACTTTGCAAACCTTGTCCTTTGTCAATGTGTGAACCTTCTCCATTGTCACTGTGGGAGCCTTGTCCACTATCACTGTGCGAATCTTGTCCATTCTCACTAAGCGAACCTTTTCCATTGTCCCTGTGCGAGCCTTGTCTGTTGGCACTGTGCGAATCTTGTCCATTGTCACTGTGTGAACCTTGTCCTTTGTTACTGTGTGAACCTTGGTCGTTGTCACTGTGCAAATCTTTTCCGTTGTCACTGTGCGAGCCTTGTCTGTTGTCCTTGTCCAAATATTGTCCATTGTCACTGTGTGAACCCTTTCCATTGTCGCTGTGCAAACCTTGTCTCATTCTCACTGTGCGAACCTTGTCCATTCTCACTGTTCGAAACTTGTCCAGTATCATCATGCGAATCTTGCACATTGCCCCTGTGTGAACCTTGTCCGTTGTTACTGTGTGAACCTTGTCCGTTGTCACTGTGCAAACTTTTTCCATTGTCCCTGTGCGAACCTTGTCCATTGTTACTGTGTGAACCTTGTCCGTTGTCACTGTGCAAACTTTTTCCATTGTCACTGTGCGAACCTTGTCCGTTGTTACTGTGTGAGCCTTGTCTGTTGTCACTGTGCAAACTTTTTCCATTGTCACTGTGTGAATCTTGTCCATTGTCACTGTGCGAACCTTGTCCGTTGTTACTGTGCGAACCTTGTCCGTTGTTACTGTGTGAACCTTGTCCGTTGTCACTGTGCGAATCTTTTCCATTGTCAATGTGCGAGCCTTGTCCGCTGTCACTGTCCGAATCTTGTCCATTGTCACTGTGTGTATCTTGTCCATTGTCACTGTGTGAACCTTGTCCGTTATCACTGTGCGAGCCTTGTCCATTCTTACTGTGCAAACCTTGTCTATGATCACTGCGTGAACCTTGTTCATTGTCGCTGTGTGAACCTTGTCCATTTCCACTGTGCAAAACTTGTCCATTGTCACTGTGCAAATCTGATCCATTGTCACTGTCTGAACCTTGTCTGTTGTCACTGTGCGAACCTTGTCTGTTATCACTGTGCGAGCCTTGTCCATTCTTACTGTGCAAACCTTGTCTATGATCACTGCGTGAACCTTGTTCATTCTCACTGTGCGAACCTTGTCCATTGTCACTCTGTGAGCCTTGTCCATTCTCACTGTTCGAAACTTGTCCAGTATCATCATGCGAATCTTGCACATTGCCCCTGTGTGAACCTTGTCCGTTGTTACTGTGTGAACCTTGTCCGTTGTCACTGTGCAAACTTTTTCCATTGTCCCTGTGCGAACCTTGTCCATTGTTACTGTGTGAACCTTGTCCGTTGTCACTGTGCAAACTTTTTCCATTGTCACTGTGCGAACCTTGTCCGTTGTTACTGTGTGAGCCTTGTCTGTTGTCACTGTGCAAACTTTTTCCATTGTCACTGTGCGAATCTTGTCCATTGTCAATGTGCGAACCTTGTCCGTTGTTACTGTGTGAACCTTGTCCGTTGTCACTGTATGAACCTTGTCTGTTGTCACCGTGAGTAACTTTTCATTGTCAGTATGCGAACCTTGTCCATTGTCACTGTGTGAACCTTGTCCATTGTCACTGTGTGAACCTTGTCCATTGTCACTGTGTGAACTTTTTCCCTTGTCACTCTGCAAATCTGGTCCATTGTCACTGTGCAATCCTTATTCATTATCACTCTGCGAACCTTGCCCATTGTCACTGTGCAAACCTTATTTGTTCTCACTGTGCGAAACTTGTCCATTGTCACTGTGCGAGACTTGTCCATTGTCACTGTGCGAAACTTGTCCATTGTCACTGTGCGAACCTTGTCCATTATTACTGTATGAACCTTGTCCATTGTCACCGTGAGTAACTTGTTCATTGTCACTGTGCGTGCCTTGCGCATTGTTAGTGTGTGAAACTTGTCCATGGTCTCTGTGCGAAACTTTCTGTTGTCACTGTGTAAACCTTGTCCATTCTCACTGTGTGAACCTTGTCCATTCTCACTGTGTGAACCTTGTCTGTTGTCACTGTGTGAACCTCCTTCATTGTCACTGTGTGAACCTCCTTCATTGTCACTGTGTGACTTTGTCTGTTCTCACTGTGCAAACAGTGTCCCATGTCACTTTGCAATCTTTGTCCATTATTACTGTGTGAGCCTTGTCCATTGTCACTGTGCGACCTTGTTCATTGTCACTTTGCGAACCTTGCCTTTTGTTACTGTGTGAACCTTGTCCGTGGTCAATGTGCGTAACTTGCCTGTTGTCACTTTGTAAACCTTGTCCATTGTCACTGTGCGAGCCTTGTCCATTCTTACTGTGCAAACCTTGTCTATGATCACTGTGTGAACCTTGTTCATTGTCGCTGTGTGAACCTTGTCCATTTCCACTGTGCAAAACTTGTCCATTGTCACTGTGCAAATCTGATCCATTGTCACTGTCTGAACCTTGTCTGTTGTCACTGTGCGAACCTTGTCTGTTCTCACTTTGTGAACCTTGTTCAATGTCACTGTTCGAATCCCGTTCATTGTCACTTTGCGATTCTTGCCCATTGTCACTGTGCAAACGTTGTCCATTGTCACTGTGCGAACCTTGTCCATTATCACTGTATGAACCTTGTCCGTTGTCACCGTGAGTAACTTGTTCATTGTCACTGTGCGAGCCTTGTCCATTGTCACTGTGAAAAACTTGTTCATTGTCTCTGTGCAAACCTTGTCCGATGTCACTGTACGAGTCTGGTCCATTGTCACTGTGAGATCCTTATTCATTATCACCTTGCGAACCTTGGTCATTGTCACTGAACATGCCTTGTTCATTGTAACTTTACGAACCTTGTCCACTGTTCGTGTGTGAACCTTGTCCATTGTCACTGTGTGAATCTTCTCCGTCTTCACTGTGCAATCCTTGTCCATTGTCACATTGCAAGCCGTGTACATTGTCATTGTGCGAACCTTGTCCGTGGTCATTGTGCAATCGTTGTTCATTGTCACTGTGTGAACCTCCTTCATTGTCACTGTGTGAGCCTTGTCCATTGTCACTGTATGAATCTTGTCAGTTGTTACTGTGCAAAACATGTCTGTTCTCACTTTGTGAAACTTGTCCATTGTCACTGTATGAACCTTGCCGGTGTCACCGTGAGTAACTTTTCATTGTCAGTGTGCGAACCTTGTCCATTGTCACTGTGTGAACCTTGTCCATTGTCACTGTGCGATCCTTATTCATTATCACTCTGCGAACCTTGCCCACTGTCACTGTGCAAACCATGTCCATTGTCAGTGTGCGAGACTTGTCCATTGTCACTGTGTGAACCTTGTCCATTGTCACTGTGCGAACCTTGTCCATTATTACTGTATGAACCTTGTCCGTTGTCACAGTGAGTAACTTGTTCATTGTCACTGTGCATGCCTTGTGCATTGTTAGTGTGTGAACCTTGTCCATGGTCTCTGTGCGAAACTTTCTGTTGTCACTGTGTAAACCTTGTCCATTCTCACTGTGTGAACCTTGTCCATTCTCACTGTGTGAACCTTGTCTGTTGTCACTGTGCGAATCTAGTCCATTGCCACTGTGTGAACCTTGTCCATTGCCACTGTGTGAACCTTCTTCATTGTCACTGTGTGAACCTCCTTCATTGTCACTGTGTGAACCTCCTTCATTGTCACTGTGCGACTTTGTCTGTTCTCACTGTGCAAACAGTGTCCAATGTCACTTTGCAATCCTTGTCCATTATTACTGTGTGAGCCTTGTCCATTGTCACTGTGCGACCTTGTTCATTGTCACTTTGCGAACCTTGCCTTTTGTTACTGTGTGAACCTTGTCCGTGGTCAATGTGCGAAACTTACCTGTTGTCACTTTGTAAACCTTGTCCATTGTCACTGTGCGAGCCTTGTCCATTCTTACTGTGCAAACTTTGTCTATGATCACTGCGTGAACCTTGTCCATTGTCACTGTGTGAACCTTGTCCATTGGCACTGTGCGAACTTTGTCCATTGTCACTGTGTGAACTATGTCCGTCGTCAATGTGCGAATCTTGCCTGTTGTCACTTTGTAAACCTTGTCCATTGTCACTCTGCAAACCTTGTCCATTCTCCTTGTGCACACCTTACCCATTGTCACTGTGCGAACCTTGTCCATTGTCACTGTGCGAACCTTGTCCATTGTCACTCTGCAAACATTGCCCATTGTCACTGAGCGAACCTTGTTCATTGTCACTGTTCGAATATTGTCCTTTGTCACTGTGCAAGCTTCGACCATTGTCATCATGTGAATCTTGTCCATTGTCACTGTGCGAACCTTGTCCATTTTCATTGTGCGCACTTTGTCCAATGTCACTGTGTGAACCTTGCCCATTGTCACTGTGTGAATCTTGCCCATTGTGAATGTGTGAACCTTAGCTATTGTGACTGTGCAAGTCTTGTCCATTGTCACTGTGCGAGCCTTGTCCATTGTCACTGTGCGAGCCTTGTCCATTGTCACTGTGCGAACCTCGATCATTGTCACTGTACGAACATTGCCCATTGTCACTGTGCGAGCCTTTCCCATTGTCACTGTGCGAGCCTTGTCCATTGTCACTGTGCGAACCTCGATCATTGTCACTGTACGAACATTGCCCATTGTCACTGTGCGAGCCTTGTCCATTGTCACTGTGCGAGCCTTGTCCATTGTCACTGTGCGAACCTCGATCATTGTCACTGTACGAACATTGCCCATTGTCACTGTGCGAGCCTTTCCCATTGTCACTGTGCGAGCCTTTTCCATTGTCACTGTGCGAGCCTTGTCCATTGTAACTGTGTGAACCTTGCCCATTGTCACTGTGCGAACCTCGATCATTGTCACTGTACGAACATTGCCCATTGTCACTGTGTGAACCTTGCCCATTGTCACTGTGTGAATCTTGCCCATTCTCACTGTGTGAACCTTGTCCATTCTCACTGTGTGAACCTTGCCCATTGTCACTGTGTGAATCTTGCCCATTGTCACTGTGTGAATCTTGCCCATTCTCACTGTGTGAACCTTGCCCATTCTAACTGTGTGAACCTTGTCCATTGTCACTGTGCGAGCCTTTTCCATTGTCACTGTGCGAGCCTTGTCCATTTTCACTGTGTGAACCTTGCCCATTGTCACTGTGTGAATCTTGCCCATTGTGAATGTGCGAACCTTAGCCATTGTGACTGTGCAAGTATTGTCCATTGTCACTCTGCGAGCCTTGTCCATTGTCACTGTGCGAGCCTTGTCCATTGTCACTGTGTGAACCTTGTCCATTGTCACTGTGTGAGCCTTGTCCATTGTCACTGTGCGAACCTCGATCATTGTCACTGTACGAACATTGCCCATTGTCACTGTGCGAGCCTTGTCCATTCTCACTGTGTGAACCTTGTCCATTCTCACTGTGCGAACATTGCCCATTGTCACTGTGCGAGCCTTGTCCATTCTCACTGTGTGAACCTTGTCCATTCTCACTGTGCGAACCTTGTCCATTGTCACTGTGCGTACCTTGTCCATTGTCACTGTGTGAACCTTTGTCCATTGTCACTGTGTGAACCTTGTTCATTGTCACTGTTTGAATATTGTCCTTTGTCACTGTGCAAGCTTCGACCATTGTCATCATGTGAACCTTGTCCATTGTCACTGTGCGAACCTTGTCCATTTTCATTCTGCGCACTTTGTCCATTGTCGCTTTGCGAACCTTGTCCCTTGTCACTGTGCGAGTCTTGCCCATTGTGAATGTGCGAACCTTAGCCATTGTAACTGTGCAAGTCTTGTCCATTGTCAATGTGTGAACCTCGTTCATTGTTACTGTACGAACATTGCCCATTGTCACTTTGCGAGCATTTTCCATTGTCACTGTGTGAACCTTGTCCATTGTCACTGTGCGAACCTTGTCCATTGTCACTGTGCGAGCCATGTCCATTGTCACTGTGTGAACCTTGTCTTCTCACTGTGCAAACCTTGTCCATTGTCACTTTGTGAACCTTGTCCATTGTCACTGTGCGAACATTGTCCATTGTCACTGTGCGAGCCATGTCCATTGTCACTGTGTGAACCTTGTCTTCTCACTGTGCAAACCTTGTCCATTGTCATTGTGTGAACCTTGTCCATTGTCACTGTGTGAACATTGCCCATTGTCACTGTGCGACTCCTCATTCATTGTCACCGTACGAACATTGCCCATTGTCACTGTGCGAGCCTTTTCCATTGTCCCTGTGCAAACCTCGTTCATTGTCACTGTACAAACATTGCCCATTGTAACTATGTGAGCCTTTTCCATTATCACTGTTCGAGGCTTATCCATTGTCCCTGTGCAAACCTCGTTCATTGTCACTGCATGAACATTGCCCATTGTCACTGTGCAAGCCTTGAGCATTGTCACTGTGTGAACCTTGTCCATTGTCCCTGTGGGATCCTTGTCCATTGTAACCGTGTGCACTTTGTGCATTGTCATTGTGATAGCCTTGTCTATTCTCACTGTGCGAGCATTCTTCATTGTCACTTTGTGAACTTTCTTCATTGTGACTGTACGAACAATGTCCATTGTCACTGTGCGAACCTTCTCCATTGTCACTGTCTGAACCTTGTCCATTGTCACTGTGCGAACCTTGTCCAGTGTCACTGTGTGAGCCTTGTCCATTGTCACTGTCTGAACCTTGTCCGATTGTCACTGTCCGAACCTTGTCCCGTGTCATTGTGTGAGCCTTATCCATTTTCACTGTTTAAACCTCATCCATTGTCACTGTGTGAACCTTGTCCACTGTCACTGTGTAAGCCTTGTCCATTTTCACTGTGCGAACCTTGTCTATGATCACTGCGTGAACCATGTCCATTGTCACTGTGTGAACCTTGTCAATTGCCACTGTGTGAACCTTGTCCATTGTCACTTTGCAAACCTTATCATTTGTCACTGTGTGATCCTTGTTCATTGTCACTGTGTGAACTTTATTCATTGTCACTGTGCGAACGTTATCCGTTCTCACTGTGCAAACCTTGTCCATTGTCACTGTTCGCACCTTGTCCATTGTCACTGTGTGAACCTTGTCCATTGTCCCTGTGGGAACCTTGTCCATTGTCCCTGTGGGAACCTTGTCCATTGTCACCGTATGCACCTTGTCCATTGTCACTGTGCGAACCTTCTCCATTGTCACTGTCTGAACCTTGTCCATTGTCACTGTGCGAACCTTGTCCAGTGTCACTGTGTGAGCCTTGTCCATTGTCACTGTCTGAACCTTGTCCGATTGTCACTGTCCGAACCTTGTCCCGTGTCATTGTGTGAGCCTTATCCATTTTCACTGTTTAAACCTCATCCATTGTCACTGTGTGAACCTTGTCCACTGTCACTGTGTAAGCCTTGTCCATTTTCACTGTGCGAACCTTGTCTATGATCACTGCGTGAACCATGTCCATTGTCACTGTGTGAACCTTGTCAATTGCCACTGTGTGAACCTTGTCCATTGTCACTTTGCAAACCTTATCATTTGTCACTGTGTGATCCTTGTTCATTGTCACTGTGTGAACTTTATTCATTGTCACTGTGCGAACGTTATCCGTTCTCACTGTACGAACATTGCCCATTGTCACTGTGTGAACCTTGTCCATTGTCACTGTGTGAACCTTGTCCATTGTCCCTGTGGGAACCTTGTCCATTGTCACCGTATGCACCTTGTCCATTGTCACTGTTCGCACCTTGTCCATTGTCACTCTGCAGACCTTGTCCGTTCTCATTGTGCGAACCTTGTTCATTGTCACTGTGTGAACTTTCTTCATTGACATTCTGCGAACTTCGTCCGTTCTCACTGTGCGAACATTGTCCAATGTCACTTTGCGAACCTTGTCCGTTTTCATTGTGCACACTTTGTCCATTGTCACTTTGCGAACCTTGTCCATTGCCACTGTGCGAATCTTGCCCATTCTCACTGTGTGAACCTTGTCCATTCTCACTGTGCAAATCTTGTCCATTGTCACTGTGCGAACCTCGGTCATTGTCACTGTACGAACATTGCCCATTGTCACTGTGCGAGCCTTGTCCATTGTCACTGTGTGAACCTTGTCCATTGTCACTGTGTGAACCTTGTCCATTGTCACTGTGCGATCCTTGTCCATTGTCACTGTGTGAACTTTGTCCATTGTCACTGTGCGATCCTTGTCCATTGTCACTGTGTGAACTTTGTCCATTGTCACTGTGCGAACCTTGTCCATTCTCACTGTTTGCACCTTGTCCATTGTCATTCTGCGGATCTTGTCCGTTCTTATTGTGTGAACCTTGTCCATTGTCACTGTGTGAACCTTGTCCATTCTCACTGTGTGAATTTTGTCCATTGTCACTGTGCGAGCCTTGTCCATTCTCACTGTGTGAACCTTGTCCATTGTCACTGATGTGAACCTTTTCCATTGTCACTGTGTGAACCGTGTCCATTGTCACTGTGTGAACCTTGTCCATTGTCACTGTGCGAACCTCGATCATTGTCACTGTACGAACATTGCCCATTGTCACTGTGTGAACCTTTTCCATTCTCACTGTATGAACCTTTTCCATTGTCACTGTGCGAGCCTTGTCCATTCTCACTGTGTAAACCTTGTCCATTGTCACTGTGCGAACCTCGATCATTGTCACTGTACGAACATTGCCCATTGTCACTGTGCGAGCCTTGTCCATTCTCACTGTGCGAACCTTGTCCATTCTCACTGTGCGAACATTGCCCATTGTCACTGTGTGAACCTTTTCTATTGTCACTGTGCGAGCCTTGTCCATTGTCACTGTGTGAACCTTGTCCATTGTCACTGTACGAACCTTGTCCATTGTCATTCTGCGGATCTTGTCCGTTCTCATTGTGCGAACCTTGTCCATTGTCACTGTGCGAACCTTGTCCATTGTCACTGTGTGAACCTTGTCCATTGTCCCTGTGGGAACCTTGTCCATTGTCACCGTATGCACCTTGTCCATTGTCACTGTTCGCACCTTGTCCATTGTCACTCTGCAGACCTTGTCCATTCTCATTGTGCGAACCTTGTTCATTGTGACTGTGTGAACTTTCTTCATTGACATTCTGCGAACTTCGTCCGTTCTCACTGTGGGAACATTGTCCAATGTCACTTTGCGAACCTTGTCCATTGTTACGGTGCGAACCTTGTCCGTTTTCATTGTGCACACTTTGTCCATTGTCACTTTGCGAACCTTGTCCATTGCCACTGTGCGAATCTTGCCCATTGTGACTGTGTGAACCTTGTCCATCCTTACTGTGCAAACCTTGTCCATTGTCACTGTGCGAACCTCGGTCATTGTCACTGTACGAACATTGCCCATTGTCACTGTGTGAACCTTGTCCATTGTCACTGTTTGAACCTTGTCCATTGTCACTGTGCGATCCTTGTCCATTGTCACTGTGTGAACTTTGTCCATTGTCACTGTGCGAACCTTGCCCATTCTCACTGTTTGCACCTTGTCCATTGTCATTCTGCGGATCTTGTCCATTCTCACTGTGTGAACCTTGTCCATTGTCACTGTGTGAACCTTGTCCATTGTCACTGTACGAACATTGCCCATTGTCACTGTGCGAGCCTTTTCCATTGCCACTGTGCGAGCCTTGTCCATTCTCACTGTGTGAACCTTGTCCATTGTCACGTGTGAACCTTGTCCATTGTCACTGTGCGAACCTCGATCATTGTCACTGTACGAACATTGCCCATTGTCACTGTGCAAGCCTTGTCCATTCTCACTGTGTGCACCTTGTCCATTGTCACTGTACGAACATTGCCCATTGTCACTGTGCGAGCCTTGTCCATTCTCACTGTACGAGCCTTGTCCATTCTCACTGTGTGAACCTTGTCCATTGTCACTGATGTGAACCTTTTCCATTGTCACTGTGTGAACCTTGTCCATTCTCACTGTGTGAACCTTGTCCATTGTCACTGTACGAACATTGCCCATTCTCACTGTGCGAGCCTTGTCCATTCTCACTGTGCGAGCCTTGTCCATTCTCACTGTGTGAACCTTGTCCATTGTCACTGTGTGAACCTTGTCCATTGTCACTGTGCGAACCTCGATCATTGTCACTGTACGAACATTGCCCATTGTCACTGTGCGAGCCTTGTCCATTCTCACTGTGTGAACCTTTTCCATTCTCACTGTATGAACCTTTTCCATTGTCACTGTGCGAGCCTTGTCCATTCTCACTGTGTGAACCTTGTCCATTGTCACTGTGTG
The DNA here is from genome assembly GCF_037043375.1 of Chiloscyllium plagiosum. NCBI lineage: Eukaryota > Metazoa > Chordata > Chondrichthyes > Orectolobiformes > Hemiscylliidae > Chiloscyllium > Chiloscyllium plagiosum. Next base: position 39,037,959 of record NW_028270183.1, read on the forward strand.
AGCCTTGTCCATTGTCACTGTGCGAACCTCGATCATTGTCACTGTACGAACATTGCCCATTGTCACTGTGCGAGCCTTGTCCATTCTCACTGTGTGAACCTTGTCCATTCTCACTGTGCGAACATTGCCCATTGTCACTGTGTGAACCTTTTCTATTGTCACTGTGCGAGCCTTGTCCATTGTCACTGTGTGAACCTTGTCCATTCTCACTGTGTGAACCTTGTCCATTGTCACTGTGCGTACCTTGTCCATTGTCACTGTGTGAACCTTTGTCCATTGTCACTGTGCGAACCTTGTTCATTGTCACTGTTTGAATATTGTCCTTTGTCACTGTGCAAGCTTCGACCATTGTCATCATGTGAACCTTGTCCATTGTCACTGTGCGAACCTTGTCCATTTTCATTCTGCGCACTTTGTCCATTGTCGCTTTGCGAACCTTGTCCCTTGTCACTGTGCGAGTCTTGCCCATTGTGAATGTGCGAACCTTAGCCATTGTGACTGCGCAAGTCTTGTCCATTGTCAATGTGTGAACCTCGTTCATTGTTACTGTACGAACATTGCCCATTGTCACTGTGCGAGCATTTTCCATTGTCACTGTGTGAACCTTGTCCATTGTCACTGTGCGAACCTTGTCCATTGTCACTGTGCGAGCCATGTCCATTGTCACTGTGCGAACCTTGTCTTCTCACTGTGCAAACCTTGTCCATTGTCACTGTGTGAACCTTGTCCATTGTCACTGTGCGAACATTGCCCATTGTCACTGTGCGAGCCATGTCCATTGTCACTGTGTGAACCTTGTCTTCTCACTGTGCAAACCTTGTCCATTGTCACTGTGTGAACCTTGTCCATTGTCACTGTGCGAACATTGCCCATTGTCACTGTGTGAACCTCATTCATTGTCACTGTACGAACATTGCCCATTGTCACTGTGCGAGCCTTTTCCATTGTCCCTGTGCAAACCTCGTTCATTGTCACTGTACAAACATTGCCCATTGTCACTATGTGAGCCTTTTCCATTATCACTGTTCGAGGCTTATCCATTGTCCCTGTGCAAACCTCGTTCATTGTCACTGCACGAACATTGCCCATTGTCACTGTGCAAGCCTTGAGCATTGTCACTGTGTGAACCTTGTCCATTGTCCCTGTGGGATCCTTGTCCATTGTAACCGTGTGCACTTTGTGCATTGTCATTGCCTTGTCTATTCTCACTGTGCGAGCATTCTTCATTGTCACTTTGTGAACTTTCTTCATTGTGACTGTACGAACAATGTCCATTGTCACTGTGTGAACCTTCTCCATTGTCACTGTCTGAACCTTGTCCATTGTCACTGTGCGAACCTTGTCCAGTGTCACTGTGTGAGCCTTGTCCATTGTCACTGTCTGAACCTTGTCCGATTGTCACTGTCCGAACCTTGTCCCGTGTCATTGTGTGAGCCTTATCCATTTTCACTGTTTAAACCTCATCCATTGTCACTGTGTGAACCTTGTCCACTGTCACTGTGTAAGCCTTGTCCATTTTCACTGTGCGAACCTTGTCTATGATCACTGCGTGAACCATGTCCATTGTCACTGTGCAAACCTTGTCAATTGCCACTGTGTGAACCTTGTCCATTGTCACTTTGCAAACCTTATCATTTGTCACTGTGTGATCCTTGTTCATTGTCACTGTGTGAACTTTATTCATTGTCACTGTGCGAACGTTATCCGTTCTCACTGTGCAAACCTTGTCCATTGTCACTGTGCGAACCTTGTCCATTGTCACTGTGCGAACATTGTCCATTGTCCCTGTGGGAACCTTGTCCATTGTCACCGTATGCACCTTGTCCTTTGTCACTGTTTGCACCATGTCCATTGTCACCGTGCGAACTTTGTCCATTATCAGTGTGCAGTCCGAATCAATTGGCACTGTGCGATCCTTGTCGATTCTCACTGTTCGCAACTTGTCCATTGTCACACTGCGGTCCTTGTCCGTTCTCATTGTGCAGACCTTGTCCATAGTCACTGTGTGAACCATTTGCATTATCACTATACGAACCTTGTCCATTGTCACTGTGCGTACCTTGTCCATTGTCACTGTGTGAACCTTTGTCCATTGTCACTGTGCGAACCTTGTTCATTGTCACTGTTTGAATATTGTCCTTTGTCACTGTGCAAGCTTCGACCATTGTCATCATGTGAACCTTGTCCATTGTCACTGTGCGAACCTTGTCCATTTTCATTCTGCGCACTTTGTCCATTGTCGCTTTGCGAACCTTGTCCCTTGTCACTGTGCGAGTCTTGCCCATTGTGAATGTGCGAACCTTAGCCATTGTGACTGCGCAAGTCTTGTCCATTGTCAATGTGTGAACCTCGTTCATTGTTACTGTACGAACATTGCCCATTGTCACTTTGCGAGCATTTTCCATTGTCACTGTGTGAACCTTGTCCATTGTCACTGTGCGAACCTTGTCCATTGTCACTGTGCGAGCCATGTCCATTGTCACTGTGCGAACCTTGTCTTCTCACTGTGCAAACCTTGTCCATTGTCACTGTGTGAACCTTGTCCATTGTCACTGTGCGAACATTGCCCATTGTCACTGTGCGAGCCATGTCCATTGTCACTGTGTGAACCTTGTCTTCTCACTGTGCAAACCTTGTCCATTGTCACTGTGTGAACCTTGTCCATTGTCACTGTGCGAACATTGCCCATTGTCACTGTGTGAACCTCATTCATTGTCACTGTACGAACATTGCCCATTGTCACTGTGCGAGCCTTTTCCATTGTCCCTGTGCAAACCTCGTTCATTGTCACTGTACAAACATTGCCCATTGTCACTATGTGAGCCTTTTCCATTATCACTGTTCGAGGCTTATCCATTGTCCCTGTGCAAACCTCGTTCATTGTCACTGCACGAACATTGCCCATTGTCACTGTGCAAGCCTTGAGCATTGTCACTGTGTGAACCTTGTCCATTGTCCCTGTGGGATCCTTGTCCATTGTAACCGTGTGCACTTTGTGCATTGTCATTGTGATAGCCTTGTCTATTCTCACTGTGCGAGCATTCTTCATTGTCACTTTGTGAACTTTCTTCATTGTGACTGTACGAACAATGTCCATTGTCACTGTGTGAACCTTCTCCATTGTCACTGTCTGAACCTTGTCCATTGTCACTGTGCGAACCTTGTCCAGTGTCACTGTGTGAGCCTTGTCCATTGTCACTGTCTGAACCTTGTCCGATTGTCACTGTCCGAACCTTGTCCCGTGTCATTGTGTGAGCCTTATCCATTTTCACTGTTTAAACCTCATCCATTGTCACTGTGTGAACCTTGTCCACTGTCACTGTGTAAGCCTTGTCCATTTTCACTGTGCGAACCTTGTCTATGATCACTGCGTGAACCATGTCCATTGTCACTGTGCAAACCTTGTCAATTGCCACTGTGTGAACCTTGTCCATTGTCACTTTGCAAACCTTATCATTTGTCACTGTGTGATCCTTGTTCATTGTCACTGTGTGAACTTTATTCATTGTCACTGTGCGAACGTTATCCGTTCTCACTGTGCAAACCTTGTCCATTGTCACTGTGCGAACCTTGTCCATTGTCACTGTGCGAACATTGTCCATTGTCCCTGTGGGAACCTTGTCCATTGTCACCGTATGCACCTTGTCCTTTGTCACTGTTTGCACCATGTCCATTGTCACCGTGCGAACTTTGTCCATTGTCAGTGTGCAGTCCGAATCAATTGGCACTGTGCGATCCTTGTCGATTCTCACTGTTCGCAACTTGTCCATTGTCACACTGCGGTCCTTGTCCGTTCTCATTGTGCAGACCTTGTCCATAGTCACTGTGTGAACCATTTGCATTATCACTATACGAACCTTGTCCAGTGTCACTGTGTGAACCTTTTCCATCGTCATTGTGCGAACCTTGTCCAATTGTCACTGTGTGGAATCTTGTCCATTTTCATTGTGGAAGCCTTGTCTATTGTCACTGTGCGAGACTTGTCATTGTTACTGTGTGAACCTTGTCCGTGGTCACTGTGCGAAAGTTGTCTGTTGTCACTGTGTAAACCTTGTCCATTGTCACTGTCTGAACCTTGTCCATTGTCACTGTGTAAACCTTGTCCATTTTCACTGTCTGAACCTTGTCCACTGTCACTGTGTGAACCTTGTCCACTGTCACTGTGCGAGCCGTGTCCATTTTCACTGTGCAAATGTTGTCGCTGATCACTGCGTGAACCTTGTCCGTTGTCACTGTGTGAACTTTGTCCATTGTCACTGTGCGAACCTTGTCCATTGTCACTTTGCAAACCTTATCATTTGTCACTGCGTGATCCTTGTTCATTGTCACTGTGTGAATTTTATTCATTGTCACTGTGCGGACGTTGTCTATTGTTACTGTGCAAACCTCGTCCATTGTCACTGTGTGAACCTTTTCCATTGTCACTGTGTGATCCATGTCCACTGTCACTTTGTGAACCTTGTCCATTGTCACTATACGAACCTTGTCCATTGTCCCTGTGCGAATCATCGAGGAGAAAGTGAGGTCTGCAGATGCTGGAGATCAGTGCTGAAAATGTGTTGCTGGTAAAGCACAGCAGGTCAGGCAGCATCCAAGGAACAGGAGAATCGACGTTTCGGGCATAAGCACTTCATCAGGATGAAGGGCTTATGCCCGAAACGTCGATTCTCCTGTTCCTTGGATGCTGCCTGACCTGCTGTGCTTTACCAGCAACACATTTTCAGCCCTGTGCGAATCATGTCCAGTGTCACTGTTTGAACCTTGTCAATTGTCACTGTGCAGACCGTGTACATTGTCACAGTGCAAACCTTGCGCATTGTCACTGTGCGACCCTTGTCCATTGTCCCTGTGGGAACATTGTCCATTGTCACTGTGTGATCCATGCCCATTGTCACTCTGCGAACCTTGTCCATTGCCACAGTGCAAACCTTGTCTAATTTCACTGTGTGAACTTTGTCCATTGTCGCTGTTTGAGCCTTGTCCATTCTCACTGTTCGCACCTTGTCCTTTGTCACTGTTCACACCTTGTCCATTGTCACCATGTGAGCTTGATCCATTGTCAGTGTGCGGACAGAATCAATTGTCACTGTGCGATCCTTGTCCATTGTCACTGTTCGCAACTTGTCCATTGTCACACTGCGGTCCTTGTCCATTCTCATTGTGCAGACCTTGTCCATAGTCACTGTGTGAACCATTTCCATTATCACTATACGAACCTTGTCCAGTGTCACTGTGTGAATCTTTTCCATCGTCATTGTGCGAACCTTGTTCATTGTCACTGTGTGGAATCTTGTCCATTTTCATTGTGCAAGCCTTGTCTATTGTCACTGTGTGAGCCTTGTGCATTGTTACTGTGTGAACCTTGTCCGTGGTCAATGTGCGAAAGTTGTCTGTTGTCACTATGTGCTGCCTGAATTGCTGTGCTCTTCCAGCACCACTGATCCAGAATCTGGTTTCCAGCATCTGCAGTCATTGTTTTTACCACTATGTAAACCTTGTTCATTGTCACTGTCTGAACCTTGTCCATTGTCACTGTGTAAACCTTGTCCATTGTCACTATCTGAACCTTGTCCATTGTCACTGTGTAAACCTTGTCCATTGTCACTGTGTGAACCTTGTCCATTGTCACTGTGTGAACCATGTCCATTGTCACTGTGTGAACCATGTCCACTGTCACTGTGTGAACCATGTCCATTGTCACTGTGTGAACCTTGTCCATTGTCACTGTGTAAACCTTGTCCATTGTCACTGTGTGAACCATGTCCACTGTCACTGTGCGAGCCTTGTCCATTTTTACTGTGCGAATCTTGTCTATGATCACTGTGTGAACTTTGTCCATTGTCACTGTGCAAACCTTGTCCATTCTCACTGTGTGAAGCTTGTTCATTGTCACTGTGCGAACTTTGTCCGTTCTCACTGTGCGTACATTGTCCAATGTCACTTTGCGAACATGGTCCATTGTCACTGTGCGAGCCTTGTCCATTGTTACTGTGCGAGCCTTGTTCATTGTCACTTTGCAAATCTTGCCCATTGTAACTGTGCGAGCCTTGTCCATTGTCACTTTGTGAGCCTTAGCCATTTTCACTTTACGAAACTTGTCCATTCCCACTGTACAAACCTTGTCCATTGTCACTGTGTGAACCTTGCCCATTGTCATTGTGCAAACATTGTTCATTGTCACAGCTCGAACATTGCCCATTGTAACTGTGCGAGCCATTTCCATTGTCACTGTGCGAACCTGGTCCATTCTTATTGTGCAAAACTTGTCCATTGTGACTGCGCAAACCTTATCCATTGTCACTGTGCGGATCGTGTCCATTGTTACTGTGCGTACCTTGTCCATTATCGCTGTTCCCACCTTGTCCTTTGTCACTGTTCGCACCTTGTCCATTGTCACAGTGTGAGCTTGATCCATTGTCAATGTGCGGACCGAATCAATTGTCACTGTGCGATCCTTGTTCATAGTCACTGTTTGAGCCTTGTCCATTGTCACTGTTTGCACCTTGACTTTTGTTACTGTGTGAACATTGTCCGTGGTCAATGTGCGAAACCTGCCTGTTGTCACTTTGTAAACCTTGTCCATTGTCACTGTGCGAGCCTTGTCCGTTCTCACTGTGCGAAACTTGTTCATTGTCACTGTGCGTGCCTTGCGCATTGTTAGTGTGTGAACCTTGTCCATGGTCTCTGTGTGAAACTTGTCTGTTGTCACTGTGTAAACCTTGTCCATTGTCACTGTGCAATCCTTGTCCATTATTACTGTGTGAACCTTGTCCATTGTTACTGTGCGAACCTTGTTCATTGTCACTGTGCGAACCTTGCCTTTTGTTACTGTGTGAACCTTGTCCGTGGTCAATGTGCGAAACTTGCCTGTTGTCACTTTGTAAACCTTGTCCGTGGTCAATCTGCAAACCTTGTTCATTGTCACTGTGCGAACCTTGTTCATTGTCACTGTATGAACCTTTCCATTGTCACTGTGTGAACCTTTGTCCATTGTCACTGTGCGAACCTTGTTCATTGTCACTGTTCGAATATTGTCCTTTGTCACTGTGCAAGCATCGACCATTGTCATCATGTGAACCTTGTCCATTGTCACTGTGCGAACCTTGTCCGTTTTCATTGTGTGAACCTTTTCCATTATCACTTTGTGAATCTTGCCCATTGTGACTGTGCAAACCTTACCCATTGTCACTGTGCGAGCCTTGTCCTTTGTCACTGTGCGAACCTTGTCCATTGTCACTGTGCGAACCTTGTCCATTGTCACTGTGCGAACATTGCCCATTGTCACTGTGCAAACCTTGTCCATTGTCACTGTGCGAACCTTGTCCATTGTCACTGTGCGAACATTGCCCATTGTCACTGTGCAAACTTTGTCCATTGTCACTGTGCGAACCTTGTCCATTGTCAGTAAGCGAACATTGCCCATTGTCACTGTGTGAACCTTGTCCATTGACCCTGTGGGAACCTTGTCCATTGTCACCGTGTGCACCTTGTCCATTGTCACTGTTCGCACTTTGTCCATTGTCACTCTGCAGACCTTATCCGTTCTCATTGTGCGAACCTTGTTCATTGTCACTGTGTGAACTTCTTCATTGACACTGTGCAAATTTCGTCCATTCTCACTGTGCGCACATTGTCCAATGTCTCTTTGCGAACCTTGTCCCTTGTCACTGTGCGAACCTTGTTCATTTTCACTGTGCGAACCTTGTTCATTGTCAGTTTGTGAACCTTGCCCGTTGTCACTGTGCGAACCTTGTTCATTGTCACTCTGCGATCCTTGTCCATCTCACTTTACAAACCTTGTCCATTGGAACTGTGTGAGCCTTGTCTGTTCTCACTGTACAAACTGACAATGAACAAGGCTCGCACAGTGACAATGAACAAGGCTCGCACAGTGACAATGGACAAGGCCCGCACAGTGACAATGGACAAGGTTCGCAAAGTGACATTGGGCAATGTTCGAACAGTGAGAACGGACGAAATTCGCAGAATGTCAATGAAGAAAGTTCACACAGTGACAATGAACAAGGTTCGCACAATGAGAACGGACAAGGTCTGCAGAGTGACAATGGACAAGTTGCGAACAGTGACAATGGACAAGGTGCACACAGTGACAATGGGCAATGTTCCCACATTGTCACTGTGTGGACCTTGTTCATTGTCACTGTGCAATCCTTGTCCGTTGTCACTGTGCAAAACTTGTCCGTTGTCACCATGTGACCCATGTCCATTGTCACTTTGAGAACACTGTCCATTGTCACTGAGCACACTTTGTCCATTGTCCCTGTGCGAACCTTATCCATTTTCATTGTGATAGCCTTGTCTATTCTCACTGTGCGAGCATTCTTTATTGTCACTGTGTGAACTTTCTTCATTGTCACTGTGCGAACTTTGTCCGTTCTCACTGTGCGAACATTGTCCATTGTCACTCTGCAAACCTTGTTCAATGTCACTGTGCGAACCTTGTCCATTGTAACTATGCGAATCTTGTGCATTGTCACTGAGCAAGCCTGTTCCATAGTCGTTGTGTGAACCTTGTCTGTGGTCAATGTGCGAAACTTGTCTGTTGTCACTGTGTAAACCTTGTCCGTTCTTATTGTGCGAACCTTGTCCATTGTCACTGTGCGAGCCTTAGCCATTTTCACTTTGCGAAACTTGTCCGTTCTCACTGTACAAACCTTGTCTATTGTCACTGTGTGAACCTTGTCCATTCTCATTGAGCGAACCTTGTTCATTGTCACAGTTCGAACATTGCCCATTGTAACTGTGTGAGTCATTTCCATTGTCACTGTGCGAAACCTGTCCATTCCCATTGTGCAAAACTTGTCCATTGTGACTGCGCAAACCTTATCCATTGTCACCATGCGAACCTTGTCCATTGTTACTGTGCGCACCTTGTCCATTGTTACTGTGCGCACCTTGTCCATTATCACCGTGCGAACCTTGTCCATTGTCACTGTTCGCACCTTGTCCATTGTCACCGTGCGAACCTTGTCCATTGTCACTGTTCGCACCTTGTCCATTGTCACTGTTCGCACCTTGTCCATTGTCACCGTGCGAACCTTATCCATTGTCACTGTTCGCATCTTGTCCATTGTCACTGTTCGCACCTTGTCCATTGTCACCGTGCGAACCTTGTCCATTGTCACTGTTCGCACCTTGTCCATTGTCACCGTGCGAACCTTGTCCATTGTCACTGTTCGCACCTTGTCCATTGTCACCGTGTGAACCTTATCCATTGTCACTGTTCGCATCTTGTCCTTTGTCACTGTTCGCACCTTGTCCATTGTCATCGTCCGAACCTGCTTCACTGTCACTGTGCGATCCTTGTCCATTGTCACTGTTTGCACCTTGTCCATTGTCACACTGAGGTCCTTGTCCGTTCTCATTGTGCAAACCTTGTCCATTGCTACTGTGTGAACCATTTCCATTATCACTTTCCGAACCATGTCCAGTGTCACTGTGCGAGCCTTGTCCGTTCTCACTGTGCGAACCTTGTCCATTGTCACCATGTGACCCATGTCCATTGTCACTTTCTGAATATTGTCCATTTTCACTATACGAACCTTTTCCATTGTCACTGTGTGAACCTTGTCCATTGTCCCTGTGCGAATCATGTCCAGTGACACTGTGTGAACCGTGTCCATTGTCACTGTGCAAACCTGGTCCATTGTCACTGTGTGAGCCTTGTCCATTGTCACTGTGCGAACCTTGTCCATTGTCCCTGTGTGAACATTGTCCATTGTCACTGTGCGATCAATGTCCATTGTCCCTGTGTGAACATTGTCCATTGTCACTGTGTAAACCTTGTCCATTGCCACTGTGCAAACCTTGTCCATTGTCACTGTGTGAACATTGTCCATTGTCACTGTGCGATCAATGTCCATTGTCCCTGTGTGAACATTGTCCATTGTCACTGTGTAAACCTTGTCCATTGTCACTGTGCAAACCTTGTCTAATTTCACTGTGTGAACTTTGTCCATTGTCGCTGTTTGAGCCTTGTCCATTGTCATTGTTCGCACCTTGTCCATTGTCACTGTGCGATCCTTGTCCATTGTCACTGTTCGCAACTTGTCCCTTGTCACACTGCGGTCCTTATCCGTTCTCATTGTGCAGACCTTGTCCATAGTCACTGTGTGAACCATTTCCATTATCACTATACGAACCTTGTCCAGTGTCATTGTGCGAACCTTGTCCATTGTCACTGAGTGAAATCGTGTCCATTTTCATTGTGCAAGCCTTGTCTATTGTCACTGTGTGAGCCTTGTGCATTGTTACTGTGTGAACCTTGTCCGTGGTCAATGTGCAAAGTTGTCTGTTGTCACTGTGTAAACCTTGTCCATTGTCACTGTCTGAACCTTGTCCATTGTCACTGTGTGAACTTTGTTCATTGTAACTGTGCGGACTTTGTCCGTTCCCACTGTACAAACCTTGTCCATTGTCACTGTGTGAACCTTGCCCATTGTCATTGTGCGAACCTTGTTCATTATCACAGCTCGAACATTGCCTATTGTAACTGTGCGAGCCATTTCCATTGTCACTTTGCGAACCTGGTCCATTCTCATTGTGCAAAACCTGTCCATTGTGACTGCGCAAACCTTATCCATTGTCACTGTGCGGATCGTGTCCATGGTCACTGTGCGCTCCTTGTCCATTATCACTGTGCGCACCTTGTCCATTTTCACTGTTCGCACCTTGTCCATTGTCACTGTTCGCACCTTGTCCATTGTCACTGTTCGCACCTTGTCCTTTGTCACTGTTCGCACCTTGTCCATTGTCACAATGCGGACCTGCTCCATTGTCAATGTGCGGACCGAATCCATTGTCAATGTGCGGACCTGCTCCATTGTCAATGTGCGGACCGAATCAATTGTCACTGTGCGATCCTTGTTCATAGTCACTGTTTGAGCCTTGCCCATTGTCACTGTTCCCACCTTGTCCATTGTCACTGTTCGCACCCTGTCCATTGTCACCGTGCGAACGTTATCCATTTTCAGTGTGAGGACAGAATCAATTGTCACTGTGCGATCCTTGTCCATTGTCACTGTTCTCAACTAGTCCATTGTCACACTGCGGTCCTTGTCCATAGTCACTGTGTGAACTATTTCCATTATCACTATACGAACCTTGTCCAGGGTCACTGTGTGAAATCGTGCCCATTTTCATTGTGCAAGCCTTGTCTATTGTCACTGTGTGAGCCTTGTGCATTGTTACTGTGTGAACCTTGTCCGTGGTCAATGTGCGAAAGTTGTCTGTTGTCACTGTGTAAATCTTGTCCATTGTCACTGTCTGAACCTTGTCCATTGTCACTGTGTAAACCTTGTCCATTGTCACTGTGTAAACCTTGTCCATTGTCACTGTCTGAACCTTGTCCATTGTCACTGTGTAAACCTTGTCCACTGTCATTCTGCGAACCTTGTTCATTGTCACAGTTTGAACATTGCCCATTGTAACTGTGCGAGCCTTTTCCATTGTCACTGTGCGGATCGTGTCCATTGTCACTGTGCGCACCTTGTTCATTGTCACCGTGCGAACCTGCTCCATTGTCAATGTGCGGACCTTGTCCATTGTCAATGTGCGGACCGAATCAATTGTCACTGTGCGATCCTTGTCCATTGTCACTGTTTGCACCTTGTCCATTGTCACACTGCGGTCTTTGTCCGTTCTCATTGTGCAAACTTGTCCATTGCGACTGTGTGAACCATTTCCATTATCACTATACGGACCATGTCCAGTGTCACTGTGCGAACCGTGTCCATTCTCATTGTGCAAACATTGTCCATCGTCACTGTGCGAGTCTTGTTCATTGTCACTGTGCGTGCCTTGCGCGTTGTTACTGTGTGAACCTTGTCCATTCTCATTGTTCGAACCTTGTCCATTGTCACTGTGCGAGCCTTGTCCGTTCTCACTGTGCGAAACTTGTTCATTGTCACTGTGCGTGCCTTGCGCATTGTTAGTGTGTGAACCTTGTCCATGGTCTCTGTGCGAAACTTGTCTGTTGTCACTGTGTAAACCTTGTCCATTGTCACTGTGCGAGCCTTGTCCATTCTCACTGTGCGAACCTTGTCTATGATCACTGTATGAACCTTGTCTGTTGTCACTGTGTAAACCTTGTCCATTGTCACTGTGTAAACCTTGTCCATTCTCACTGTGCGAACCTTGTCTATATGATCACTGTATGAACCTTGTCTGTTGTCACTGTGCGAATCTAGTCCATTCTCACTGTGTGAACCTTGTCCATTGTCACTGTGCGAGCCTTGTCCATTCTCACCATGTGAACCTTGTTCATTGTCACTGTGTGAACTTTGTCCGTTCTCACTGTGCGAACAGTGTCCAATGTCACTTTGCAATCCTTGTCCATTATTACTGTGTGAACCTTTTCCCTTGTCACTGTGCAGATCTGCTCCATTGCTACTGTGCGATCTTTATTCATTGTCACTGTGCGAGCTTTGTCCATTGTTACTGTGCGAACCTTGTTCATTATCACTGTGCGAACCTTGACTTTTGTTGCTGTGTGAACCTTGTCCGTGGTCAATGTGCGAGCCTTGTCCGTTCTCACTGTGCGAAACTTGTTCATTGTCACTGTGTGTGCCTTGTGCATTGTTAGTGTGTGAACCTTGTCCATGGTCTCGGTGTTAAACCTGTCTGTTGTCACTGTGTAAACCTTGTCCATTGTCACTGTGCGAGCCTTGTCCATTCTCTGTGCGAACCTTGTCTATGATCACTGTATGAACCTTGTCTGTTGTCACTGTTTAAACCTTGTCCATTGTCACTGTGTAACCCTTGTCCATTCTCACTGTGCGAACCTTGTCTATGATCACTGTATGAACCTTGTCTGTTGTCACTGTGCGAATCTAGTCCATTCTCACTGTGTGAACCTTGTCCATTGTCACTGTGCGAGCCTTGTCCATTCTCACCATGTGAACCTTGTTCATTGTCACTGTGTGAACTTTGTCCGTTCTCACTGTGCGAACAGTGTCCAATGTCACTTTGCAATCTTTGTCCATTATTACTGTGCGAACCTTTTCCCTTGTCACTGTGCGGATCTGCTCCATTGCTACTGTGCGATCTTTATTCATTGTCACTGTGCGAGCTTTGTCCATTGTTACTGTGCGAACCTTGTTCATTATCACTGTGCGAACCTTGACTTTTGTTGCTGTGTGAACCTTGTCCGTGGTCAATGTGCGAGCCTTGTCCGTTCTCACTGTGTGAAACTTGTTCATTGTCACTGTGTGTGCCTTGTGCATTGTTAGTGTGTGAACCTTGTCCATGGTCTCGGTGTTAAACTTGTCTGTTGTCACTATGTAAACCCTGTCCATTGTCACTGTGCGAGCCTTGTCCACTCTCACTGTGCGAACCCTGTCTACGATCACTCTATGAACCTTGTCTGTTGTCACTGTGCGAATCTAGTCCATTTCCACTGTGTGAACCTTGTCCATTGTCACTGTGCGAACCTTGTTCATTGCCACTGTGCGAACTTTGTCCGTTCTCACTGTGCGAACATTGTCCAATGTCACTTTGCAATCCTTGTCCATTGTCACTGTGCGAACCTTGCCTTTTGTTACTGTGTGAACCTTGTCCGTGGTCAATGTGCGAAACCTGCCTGTTGTCACTTTGTAAACCTTGTCCATTGTCACTGTGCGAACCTTGCCTTTTGTTACTGTGTGAACCTTGTCCGTGGTCAATGTGCGAAACTTGCCTGTTGTCACGAACCTTGTTCATTCTCACTGTGTGAACCGTGTCCATTGTCACTGTGCGAACCTTGTCCATTGTCACTGTGCGAACCTTGTTCATTGTCACTGTTCGAACATTGTCCTTTGTCACTGTGCAAGCTTCGACCATTTGTCATCATGTGAACCTTGTCCATTGTCACTGTGCGAACCTTGTCCGTTTTCATTGTGTGAACCTTGTCCATTATCACTTTGTGAATCTTGCCCATTGTGACTGTGCAAACCTTGTCCATTCTCACTGTGCAAACCTTGTCCATTGTCACTGTGGAAACCTCGTTCATTGTCACTGTACGAACATTGCCCATTGTCACTGTGCGAGCCTTGTCCATTGTCACTGTGTGAACTTTGTCCATTGTCACTGTACGAACATTGCCCATTGTCACTGTGCGAACATTGTCCATTGTCCCTGTGGGAACCTTGTCCATTGTCACCGTATGCACCTTGTCCATTGTCACTGTTCGCACCTTGTCCATTGTCACTCTGCGGACCTTGTCCGTTCTCATTGTGCGAACCTTGTTCATTGTCACTGTGTGAACTTTCTTCATTGACAGTGTGCGAATTTCATCCGTTCTCACTGTGCAAGCATTGTCCAATGTCACTGTGCGAACCTTGTCCATTGTCAGTTTGTGAACCTTGCCTTTTGTCACTGTGTGAATCTTGTCCGTGGTCAATGTGCGAAACTTGCCTGTTGTCACTTTGTAAACCTTGTCCATTGTCAATCTGCAAACCTTGTCCGTTCTCACTGTGCACACCTTACCCATTGTCACTGTGTGAACTTTGTCCATTGTCACTGTGTGAACTTTGTCCATTGTCACTGTGCGAACCTTGTCTATTGTCACTGTGTAAACCTTGTCCATTGTCACTGTTCGCACCTTGTCCATTGTCACTCTGCAGACCTCGTCCATTGTCACTGTGCGAACCTTGTCTATTGTCCCTGTGTAAACCTTGTCCATTGTCACTGTTTGCACCTTGTCCATTGTCACTCTGCGGACCTTGTCCGTTCTCATTGTGCGAACCTTGTTCATTGTCACTGTGTGAACTTTCTTCATTGGCACTGTCCATTGTCACTTTGTGAACCTTAGCCATTTTCACTTTGCAAAACTTGTCTGTTGTTACTCTGCGAATCATGTCCATTGTCATTGTGTGAACCTTGTCTGTGGTCAATGTGCGGAACTACTGTTGTCACTGTGCGAACCTTGTCCATTGTCACCATGTGAACCTTGTCCATTGTCACTGTTCACACCTTCTCCTTTGCAACTGTTCGCACCTTGTCCATTGTCACCGTGCGAACCTGCTCCACTGTCAATGTGCGGACCAAGTCAATTGTCACTGTGCGATCCTTGTTCATTGTCACTGTTTGCACCTTGTCCATTGTCACACTGCGGTCCTTGTCCGTTCTCATTTTGCAAACCTTGTCCATAGTCACTGCGTGAACCATTTCCATTATCACTTTATTAACCTTGTCCATTGTCACTGTGCGAATCTTGTCCGTTCTCACTGTGTGAAACTTGTTCATTGTCACTGTGCGAGCCCTGTGCATTGTTACTGTGTGAACCTTGTCCATGGTCAATGTGCAAAACTTGTCTCTTGTCACTGTGTGAACCGTGTCCATTCTCACTGTGCAAGCCTTGTCCATTGTCACTGTGCGATCCTTGTTCATTGTCACTTTGCAAACCTTGCCTTTTGTTACTGTGTGAACCTTGTCCATGGTCTCTGTGCGAAACCTGCCTGTTTTCACTTGGTAAACCTTGTCCATTGTCACTGTGGGAGCCTTGTCCATTCTTACTGTGCAAACCTTGTCTATGATCACTGGGTGAACCTTGTCCATTGTCACTGTGTGAACCTTGTCCATTCTTACTGTGCAAACCTTGTCTATGATCACTGGGTGAACCTTGTCCATTGTCAATGAGTGAACCTTGCCCGTTGTCACTGTGCGAACCTTGTTCATTGTCAAAGTTCGAACATTGCCTATTGTCACTGTGCGAGCCTTTTCCATTGTCACTGTGCGAACCTTGTCCATTGTCACTGTGCGAACCTTGTCCATTGTCAAAGTTCGAACATTGCCTATTGTCACTGTGCGAACCTTGTCCATTGTCACTGTGCGAACCTTGTCCATTGTCACTGTGCGAATCTTGTCCATTCTCACTGTGTGGACCTTGTCCATTCTCACTGTGTGAACCTTGTCCATTGTCACTGTGCGAATCTTGTCCATTTTCATTGTGCGCACTTTGTGCGTTGTCACTTTGCGAACCATGTCCATTGTCACTGTGCGAATCTTCCCCATTGTGACTGTGCAAACCTTCTCCATTGTGACAGTGCAAGTCTTTTCCATTGTCACTGTGTGAACCTTGTCCATTCTCACTGTGTGAACCTTGCCCATTGTCATTGTGCGAACCTTGTTCATTGTCACCGCTCGAACATTGCCCATTGTAACTGTGCGAGCCTTTTCCATTGTCACTGTTCGCACCTTGTCCATTTTCACTGTGCGAACCTTGTCCATTGTCACTGTGCGAACCTTGTCCATTCTCACTGTGTGGACCTTGTCCATTGTCACTGTGCGAACCTTGTCCATTGTCACTGTGCGAATCTTGTCCATTCTCACTGTGCGAATCTTGTCCATTCTCACTGTGCGAACCTTGTCCATTCTCACTGTGTGGACCTTGTCCATTCTCACTGTGTGGACCTTGTCCATTGTCACTGTGTGAACCTTGTTTGTTGTTCAAACAGTGACATTGTCCTTTGTCACTGTGCAAGCTTCGACCATTGTCATCATGTGAACCTTGTCCATTGTCACTGTGCGAGCCTTGTCCATTTTCATTGTGCACACTTTGTGCGTTGTCACTTTGCGAACCTTGTCCATTGTCACTGTGTGAACCTTGTCCATTCTCACTGTGTGAACCTTGCCCATTGTCATTGTGCGAACCTTGTTCATTGTCACCGCTCGAACATTGCCCATTGTCACTGTGTGAGCCTTGTTCATTGTCACCGCTCGAACATTGCCCATTGTAACTGTGCGAGCCTTTTCCATTGTCACTGTGTGAACCTTGTCCATTCTTATTGTGCAAAACTTGTCCATTGTGACTGCGCAAACCTTATCCATTGTCACTGTGCGGATCGTGTCCATTGTCACTGTGCGCTCCTTGTCCATTGTCACTGTTCGCACCTTGTCTATTTTCACTGTGCGAACCTTGTCCATTGTCACTGTTCGCACCTTGTCCATTTTCACTGTGCGAACCTTGTCCATTGTCACTGTTCACACCTTGTCCTTTGTCACCGTGCGAACCTGCTCCATTGTCAATGTGCGGACCGAATCAATTGTCACTGTACAATCCTTGTCCATTGTCACTGTTTGAGCCTTGTCCATTGTCACTGTTCGCACCTTGTCCATTGTCACTGTGTGAACCTTGTCCATTCTCACTGTGTGAACCTTGCCCCTTGTCATTGTGCGAACCTTGTTCATTGTCACCGCTCGAACATTGCCCATTGTAACTGTGCGAGCCTTTTCCATTGTCACTGTGCGAACCTTGTCCATTCTTATTGTGCAAAACTTGTCCATTGTGACTGCGCAAACCTTATCCATTGTCACTGTGCGGATCGTGTCCATTGTCACTGTGCGCACCTTGTCCATTGTCACTGTGCGCACCTTGTCCATTGTCACTGTTCGCACCTTGTCTATTTTCACTGTGCGAACCTTGTCCATTGTCACTGTTCGCACCTTGTCCATTGTCACCGTGCGAACCTGCTCCATTGTCAATGTGCGGACCGAATCAATTGTCACTGTACAATCCTTGTCCATTGTCACTGTTTGAGCCTTGTCCATTGTCACTGTTCACACCTTGTCCTTTGTCACTGTTTGCACCTTGTCCATTGTCTCCGTGCGAACTTTATCCATTGTCAGTGTGTGGACAGAATCAATTGTCACTGTGCGATCCTTGTCCATTGTCACTGTTCGCAACTTGTCCATTGTCACACTGCGGTCCTTGTCCATTCTCATTGTGCAGACCTTGTCCATAGTCACTGTGTGAACCATTTCCATTATCACTATACGAACCTTGTCCAGTGTCACTGTGTGAACCTTGTCCATTGTCACTGTGTGAAATTTTGTCCATTTTCATTGTGCAAGCCTTGTCTATTGTCAATGTGTGAGCCTTGTGCATTGTTACTGTGTGAACCTTGTCCGTGGTCAATGTGCAAAAGTTGTCTGTTGTCACTGTGTAAACCTTGTCCATTGTCACTGTCTGAACCTTGTCTATTGTCACTGTGTAAACCTTGTCCATTGTCACTATCTGAACCTTGTCCATTGTCACTATCTGAACCTTGTCCACTGTCACTGTGTGAACCTTGTCCACTGTCACTGTGTGAACCTTGTCCACTGTCACTGTGCGAACCTTTTCCATTCTCACTGTGCGAACTTTGTCCGTTCTCACTGTGCGTACATTTTCCAATGTCACTTTGCGAACCTGGTCCATTGTCACTGTGCGAACCTTGTCCATTGTCACTGTGCAAACCTTGTGCATTGTCACTGTGCAAGCCTGTTCCATTGTTATTGTGTGAACCTTGTCTGTGGTCAATGTGCGAAACTATTGTTGTCACTGTGTGAACCTTGTCCATTGTCACCGTGCGAGCCTTGTTCATTGTCACTTTGCAAGCCTTGCCCGTTGTTACTCTGCGAACCTTGTTCATTGTCACTTTGTGAACCTTGCCCATTGTAACTGTGCGAGCCTTGTCCATTGTCACTGTGCGAACCTTGTTCATTGTCAAAGTTCGAACATTGCCCATTGTAACTGTCCGAACCTTTTCCATTGTCACTGTGCGAACCTTGTCCATTCTCATTGTGCAAAACTTGTACATTGTGACTGCGCAAACCTTATCCATTGTCACTGTGTACACCTTGTCTATTTTCACTGTTCGCACCTTGTCCTTTGTCACTGTTCGCTCCTTGTCCATTGTCACTGTGCGAACCTTGTCCATTGTCAATGTGCGGACCGAATCA
Organism: Chiloscyllium plagiosum; assembly: GCF_037043375.1. NCBI lineage: Eukaryota > Metazoa > Chordata > Chondrichthyes > Orectolobiformes > Hemiscylliidae > Chiloscyllium > Chiloscyllium plagiosum. The sequence goes on from NW_028270183.1 coordinate 39,056,679, forward strand.
ATTGTCACTGTGCGATCCTTGTCCATTGTCACTGTTCGCAACTTGTCCATTGTCACACTGCGGTCCTTGTCCGTTCTCATTGTGCAGACCTTGTCCATAGTCACTGTGTGAACCATTTCCATTATCACTATACGAACCTTGTCCAGTGTCACTGTGTGAACCTTTTCCATCGTCATTGTGCGAACCTTGTTCATTGTCACTGTGTGGAATCTTGTCCATTTTCATTGTGCAAGCCTTGTCTTTTGTCACTGTGCGAGACTTGTCATTGTTACTGTGTGAACCTTGTCCGTGTCACTGTGTAAACCTTGTCCATTGTCACTGTCTGAACCTTGTCCATTGTCACTGTGTAAACCTTGTTCATTGTCACTGTGCGAACCTTGTCCATTGTCACTGTGTAAACCTTGTCCATTGTCACTGTGTAAACCTTGTCCACTGTCACTGTGCGAACCTTGTCCATTGTCACTGTGTAAACCTTGTCCATTGTCACTGTGCGAACCTTGTCCATTGTCACTGTGTAAACCTTGTCCATTGTCACTGTGTAAACCTTGTCCATTGTCACTGTGTGAACCTTGTCCACTGTCACTGTGCGAGCCTTGTCCATTTTTACTGTGCGAATCTTGTCTATGATCACTGCGTGAACCTTGTCCGTTGTCACTGTGTGAACTTTGTCCACTATCACTGTGTGATCCTTGTCCATTCTCACTGTGTGAACTTTGTTCATTGTAACTGTGCGAACTTTGTCCGTTCTCACTTTGCGTACATTGTCCAATGTCACTTTGCGAACCTGGTCCATTATCACTGTGATTATGTTAGATTAGATTAGATTAGATTACTTACAGTGTAGAAACAGGCCCTTCGGCCCAACAAGTCCACACCGCCCCGCCGAAGCGCAACCCACCCATACCCCTACATTTACCCCTTACCTAACACTACGGGCAATTTAGCATGGCCAATTCACCTGACCTGCACATCTTTGGACTGTGGGAGGAAACCGGAGCACCCGGAGGAAACCCACGCAGACACGGGGAGAACGTGCAAACTCCACAAAGTCAGTCGCCTGAGGCGGGAATTGAACCCGGGTCTCTAGCGCTGTGAGGCGAACCTCTGCGAACCATTGTCCATTGTCACTGTGCAAACCTTGTCCATTGTCACTGTGCAAACCTTGTGCATTGTCACTGTGCAAGCCTGTTCCATTGTTATTGTGTGAACCTTGTCTGTGGTCAATGTGCGAAACTATTGTTGTCACTGTGTGAACCTTGTCCATTGTCACCGTGCGAGCCTTGTTCATTGTCACTTTGCAAGCCTTGCCCGTTGTTACTCTGCGAACCTTGTTCATTGTCACTTTGTGAACCTTGCCCATTGTAACTGTGCGAGCCTTGTCCATTGTCACTGTGCGAACCTTGTTCATTGTCAAAGTTCGAACATTGCCCATTGTAACTGTCCGAACCTTTTCCATTGTCACTGTGCGAACCTTGTCCATTCTCATTGTGCAAAACTTGTACATTGTGACTGCGCAAACCTTATCCATTGTCACTGTGTACACCTTGTCTATTTTCACTGTTCGCACCTTGTCCTTTGTCACTGTTCGCTCCTTGTCCATTGTCACTGTGCGAACCTTGTCCATTGTCAATGTGCGGACCGAATCAATTGTCACTGTGCGATCCTTGTCCATTGTCACTGTTCGCAACTTGTCCATTGTCACACTGCGGTCCTTGTCCGTTCTCATTGTGCAGACCTTGTCCATAGTCACTGTGTGAACCATTTCCATTATCACTATACGAACCTTGTCCAGTGTCACTGTGTGAACCTTTTCCATCGTCATTGTGCGAACCTTGTTCATTGTCACTGTGTGGAATCTTGTCCATTTTCATTGTGCAAGCCTTGTCTTTTGTCACTGTGCGAGACTTGTCATTGTTACTGTGTGAACCTTGTCCGTGTCACTGTGTAAACCTTGTCCATTGTCACTGTCTGAACCTTGTCCATTGTCACTGTGTAAACCTTGTCCATTGTCACTGTGTAAACCTTGTCCATTGTCACTGTGCGAACCTTGTCCATTGTCACTGTGTAAACCTTGTCCATTGTCACTGTGTAAACCTTGTCCATTGTCACTGTGCGAACCTTGTCCATTGTCACTGTGTAAACCTTGTCCATTCTCACTGTGTAAACCTTGTTCATTGTCACTGTGCGAACCTTGTCCATTGTCACTGTGTAAACCTTGTCCATTGTCACTGTCTGAACCTTGTCCATTGTCACTGTGTAAACCTTGTCCATTGTCACTGTGTAAACCTTGTCCATTGTCACTGTGCGAACCTTGTCCATTGTCACTGTGTAAACCTTGTCCATTGTCACTGTGTAAACCTTGTCCATTGTCACTGTGCGAACCTTGTCCATTGTCACTGTGTAAACCTTGTCCATTGTCACTGTGTAAACCTTGTCCATTGTCACTGTGTGAACCTTGTCCACTGTCACTGTGCGAGCCTTGTCCATTTTTACTGTGCGAATCTTGTCTATGATCACTGCGTGAACCTTGTCCGTTGTCACTGTGTGAACTTTGTCCACTATCACTGTGTGATCCTTGTCCATTCTCACTGTGTGAACTTTGTTCATTGTAACTGTGCGAACTTTGTCCGTTCTCACTTTGCGTACATTGTCCAATGTCACTTTGCGAACCTGGTCCATTATCACTGTGATTATGTTAGATTAGATTAGATTAGATTACTTACAGTGTAGAAACAGGCCCTTCGGCCCAACAAGTCCACACCGCCCCGCCGAAGCGCAACCCACCCATACCCCTACATTTACCCCTTACCTAACACTACGGGCAATTTAGCAAGGCCAATTCACCTGACCTGCACATCTTTGGACTGTGGGAGGAAACCGGAGCACCCGGAGGAAACCCACGCAGACACGGGGAGAACGTGCAAACTCCACAAAGTCAGTCGCCTGAGGCGGGAATTGAACCCGGGTCTCTAGCGCTGTGAGGCGAACCTCTGCGAACCATTGTCCATTGTCACTGTGCAAACCTTGTCCATTGTCACTGTGCAAACCTTGTGCATTGTCACTGTGCAAACCTTGTCCATTCTCAACGTGTGAACCTTGTTCATTGTCACGTTCATTGAACTTCCTTCATTGTCACTGTGCGAACTTTGTCCGTTCTCACTATGCAAACATTGTCCAATGTCACTTTGCAATCCTTGTCCATTATTACTGTGTGAACCTTGTCCATTATTACTGTGTGAACCTTGTCCATTCTCATTGAGCGAACCTTGTTCATTGTCACTTTGCGAACCTTGCCCATTGTCACTGTGTGAACCTTGTCCATGGTCTCTGTGCGAGCCTTGTCCATTCTTACTGTGCAAACCTTGTCTATGATCACTGCGTGAACCTTGTCCATTGTCACTGTGTGAACCTTGTCTATGATCACTGTGCGAACCTTGTCCATTGTCACTGTGTGAACCTTGTCCGTGGTCAATGTGCGAAACTTGCCTGTTGTCACCTCCCTTCCCTTCCTGGACCTCTCCATCTCCATTAGTGACGACCGACTTGACACTGACATTTTTTACAAACCCACCGACTCCCACAGCTACCTGGATTACACCTCTTCCCACCCTATCTCTTGCAAAAATGCCATCCCGTATTCCCATTTCCTCCGCCGTATCTGCTCCCAGGAGGACCAGTTCCAGCACAGAACACACCAGATGGCCTCCTTCTTTAGAGACCGCAATTTCCCTTCCCACATGGTTAAAGATGCCCTCCAACGCATCTCGTCCACATCCCTCCGCCCTCAGACCCCACCCCTCCAACCGTAACAAGGACAGAACGCCCCTGGTGCTCACCTTCCACCCTACAAACCTCCGCATAAACCAAATCATCCGCCGACATTTCCGCCACCTCCAAAAAGACCTCACCACCAGGGATATATTTCCCTCCCCACCCCTTTCTGCCTTCCGCAAAGACCGTTCCCTCCGTGACTACCTGGTCAGGTCCACGCCCCCCTACGACTCACCCTCACATCCTGGCACTTTCCCCTGCCACTGCAGGAACTGTAAAACCTGTGCCCACACCTCCTCCCTCACCTCTATCCAAGGCCCTAAAGGAGCCTTCCATATCCATCAAAATTTGACCTGTACATCCACTAATATCATTTATTGTATCCGTTGCTCCCGATGCGGTCTCCTCTACATTGGGGAGACTGGGCGCCTCCTAGCAGAGTGCTTTAGGGAACATCTCTGGGACACCCGCACCAATCAACCAAACCGCCCCGTGGCCCAACATTTCAACTCCCCCTCCCACTCTGCCGAGGACATGGAGGTCCTGGGTCTCCTTCACCGTCGCTCCCTCACCACCAGACGCCTGGAGGAAGAACGTCTCATCTTCCGCCTCGGAACACTTCAACAGCTTCCTCATTTCCCCTTCCCCACACCTCTTCCTAGTTTCTAACCTCCAGCTCAACACTGTCTCCTTGACTTGTCCGGACTTGTCCGACCTGCCTAGCTCCTTTTCCACCTATCCACTCCACCCTCTCCTCCCTGACCTATCACCTTCATCTCCTCCCCCACTCACCTATTGTACTCCATGCTACTTTCTCCCCACCCCCACCCTCCTCTAGCTTATCTCTCCACGCTTCAGCCTCACTGCCTTTATTCCTGATGAAGGGCTTTTGCCCGAAACGTCGATTTTGCTGAAGCTCCTCGATGCTGCCTGAACTGCTGTGCACTTCCAGCACCATTGATCCAGAACTTCGTAAACCTTGTCCATTGTCACTCTGCAAACCTTGTCCGTTCTCACTGTGCACATCTTACCCATTGTCACTGTGCGAACCTTGTAAATTGCCACTGTTCAAACATTGCCCATTGTCACTGTGTGAACCTTGTCCATTCTCACTGTGTGGACCTTGTCCATTGTCACTGTGCGAACCTTGTCCATTCTCACTGTGTGAACCTTGTCCATTGTCACTGTGTGGACCTTGTCCATTGTCACTGTGCGAACCTTGTCCATTCTCACTGTGTGAACCTTGTCCATTCTCACTGTGTGAACCTTGTCCATTTTCATTGTGCGAACTTTGTGCGTTGTCACTGTGCGAACCTTGTCCATTGTGACTGTGCGAACCTTCTCCATTGTGACTGTGCAAGTCTTGTCCATTGTCACTGTATGAACCTTGTTCATTGTCACAGCTCAAACATTGCCCATTTGCGAACCTTGTCCATTGTAACTGTTCGCACCTTGTCCATTGTCACCATGTGAACCTTGTCCATTGTCACTGTTCACACCTTCTCTTTTGTCACTGTTCGGACCTTGTCCATTGTCACCATGCGAACCTGCTCCATTGTCAATGTGCGTACCAAGTCAATTGTCACTGTGCGATCCTTGTTCATTGTCACTGTTCGCATCTTGTCCATTGGCTCATTGCGGTCCTTGTCCGTTCTCATTGTGCAAACCTTGTCCATAGTTACTGCGTGAACTATTTCCATTATTGCTATATTAACCTTGTCCAGTGTCACTGTGCGAGCCTTGTCCGTTCTCATTGTGTGAACCTTGTCCATGATCACTGTATGAACCTTGTTAAACTTGTCTGTTGTCACTGTGTAAACCTTGTCCATTGTCACTGTGCAAGCCTTGTCCATTCTCACTGCGCGAACCTTGTCGATGATCACTGTATGAACCTTGTCTGTTGTCACTGTGCGAATCTAGTCCATTGCCACTGTGCGAGCCTTGTCCATTCTCACCGTGTGAACCTTGTCCGTTCTTATTGTGTGAACCTTGTCCATTGTCACTGTGTGAACTTTGTCCGTTCTCACTGTGTGAACTTTGTCCGTTCTCACTGTGCGAACATTGTCCAATGTCACTTTCCAATCCTTGTACATTATTACTGTGTGAACCTTTTCCCTTGTTACTGTGCGAATCTGGTCCATTGTCACTGTGCGATCCTTATTCATTGTCACTGTGCGAACCTTGTCCATTGTTACTGTGCGAACCTTGTTCATTATCACTGTACGAACCTTGACTTTTGTTACTGTGTGAACCTTGTCCGTGGTCAATGTGCGAAACTTGCCTGTTGTCACTTTGTAAACCTTGTCCATTGTCACTGCGAGCCTTGGCCGTTCTCACTGTGCAAAACTTGTTCATTGTCACTGTGCGTGCCTTGCGCATTGTTAGTGTGTGAACCTTGTCCATGGTCAATGTGCAAAACATGTCCATTGTAACTATGCGAACCTTGTGCATTGTCACTGTGCAAGCCTGTTCCATTGTCATTGTGTGAACCTTGTCTGTGGTCAATGTGCGAAATTACTGTTGTCACTGTGTAAACCTTGTCTTATTGTGCGAACCTTGTCCATTGTCACTGTGCGAACCTTGTCCATTGTCCCTGTGGGAACCTTGTCCATTGTCACCGTGTGCACCTTGTCCATTGTCACTCTGTGGACCTTGTCCCTTGTCATTATGCGAACTTTGTTCATTGTCACTGTGTGAACTTTCTTCATTGTCACTGTGCAAACTTCATCCGTTCTCAATGTGCGATCGTTGTCAAATGTCACTTTGCGAACCTTGTCCTTTGTCACTGTGTGAACCTTAGCCATTTTCACTTTGCGAAACTTGTCCGTTCTCACTGTACAAACCTTGTCCATTGTCACTGTGCGAACCTTCCTTATTGTCACTGTGGGAATCTTGGACATTGTCACTCTGTGAAGCTTGTCTGTTGTAACTCTGCGAGCCTTGTCCATTGTCACTTTGCAAACCTTGCCCATTGTCACTGTGCAAATATTGTTCATTGTCTCTGTGCGAGCCTTTTCTGTTGTCACTGTGCAAGCCTTGTCCATTGTCACTCTGCGAACCTTGTCTGTTCTCACTTTACAAACCTTGTCCATTGTAACTGTGTAAACCTTGTCCGTTCTCACTGTACAAACCTTGCCCATTGTCACTGTGCGGACCTTGTTCATTGTCACTGTGCAATCCTTGTCCGTTGTCACTGTGCAATCCTTGTCCGTTGTCACTGTGCAAAACTTGTCCTTTGTCACTGTGCAAGCCTTGTCCATTGTCACCATGTGACCCATGTCCATTGTCACTTTGTGAACATTGTCCATTGTCACTGTGCGAACCTTATCCGTTTTCATTGTGCTAGCCTTGTCTATTCTCACTGTACAAACCTTGCCCATTATCCATTTGCAAACCTTGGCCATTGTCACTGTGCGAGCCTTGTGCATTGTTACTGTGTGAATCTTGTCCATTTTCAATGTGCGAAACTTATCTGTTGTCACTGTGTAAACCTTGTCCATTGTCACTGTGCAACCATCGTGCTTTGACACTGTGAACCTTGTCCATTGTTACTAAATACGCCATATTGATTGTCACTAAGCATATCTTGTCCATTGTCACTCGATGTGACTTGTGCTCTGGCAGTAAACAGGTGCATTTTTACTAAATTTGTCTTGTCCATTGACACTAAATGTCCCCTTACAAGAATGTGAAGGCTGCAGATGCTGACGATCAGATTCAAAAAAGTGTGGTGCTGGATAAGCACAGCCGGTCACGCAGCATCCAAGGAGCATTTTGAGCATAAGCTCTTCGTCAGAAAGGAAGTGCTCCCTTGTTCCTTGACACAGAAAGAGCATTATCCTTGGGCACCGTATATGCCTTGTCCATTATCACTGAACCTGCCTTGTCCATTGTCACTGACCATGCCTTGTCTGCTGGCATTGAATGTATTTTGTCCCTTGGCCCTGGGTTTATCTGAGTTATTTGCAACATATTTATTAGAGTTCAGAACAAAACATTCAGCATGAGCAGACAAATGTATGTCAAATCATTTGAATTATTTCAGAATACCACATCAATAGAACAGTATGGAGTTACTCATCCTTTATCACACTGAGTGACACAAAGATCAAATTCTTTCTGTAGTGACTTCACAGGAATTTATTGTATATTCTGTTGATTCAACTTACAGACCCATTGCTCAAAACTCCCAGATGCAATATAAGGTGACAGTTTATTAACAATTCAAGATCTTGGTGAAGTTCATATGGAAACCTTTTGTGACTGACAGACTCATTCAAACCTTAGGAGCTGGTGGGTTTAACAGTGACCTGTGAAAGAAATCCTTTCCTGCATTGCTTGAGATTACTTAGCTGCCAACCACTGAACACAATCTGAGAAAACCCATCCCCACCCCAGTGCTGCAGAGAACTGGGACTAACTGTGTTGAAGAGGGTCGAGAGTGTGGTGCTGAAAAAGCACAAGAGGTCAAGGCAGCATCCGAGGAGCAGGAAAATCGACGTTTCAGACAAAAGTGGGCAGACTTGTTTGAAACCAAAAAGCTTTTTGTAGAATGGATGGAATGCTAAGTATTTCAGTGAAATGAGACAAGATACAACTGATGCTTGCTGTGACTCTAGATACAGTGGAACAGATGAAAAATGTTTTGACTTTGCTGTTCTTTTTCACAGGCTAATGGCAGCTGGCAGGATGCTACTACCCCATCTTCTGTGACTTCACCTACTGGAGGACCAGGCAGTGTCAACTCAGACACCTCCAACTGATGAGCTGCCAGCAATCACCTACTACTCCACTGGCTTTCATTTCACTCAACCATAGAATGCGAAGGACTTGATTTCCAACCTTATTTCATTGAAAGGGTCATTGGGATTCTTTCTTGGGTAGAAGCTCCCTGCCACCTAAATGTAAATATAGTAGGACAAGAAAAGGTATTTATACATTTTTCACACAACAGAGTGCAGCCAATTACCTCACTGTAAAACCCTTTAAAACCAATAGAGGAATGCTTCCTGTTTAGGTTACAGTGCTTACACACTACCTCGCAGCAATATACTCTAGATTTACACTCATACTTTAACCATCACCTTATGTTTGTCAATTTTATCCCAGTCATTCAACCTCTACCAGTGTTGCAATGTACAAGTTTTAATTAAGCTTCATGGTCAGCTGTATTAGGAAAACAGTTCACTAAGATTGATGCATGAAAATGAAACCCAAGGTATTACTGCTTTTAAAGTTCCTGCTCTGAAGTGAACAGGCATTTAGCTGTGTTTTATGTAAGTTGAAATGACTGCAGAAACAGACATTGAGCCCTACACTGACCATGTGATTGTGTTAGGGTATGCAGGTCTACTTAACTAATGCAGACTGACTTTTCTTTTGCTAACGATGTGTTAGTCTTTAGTGTCCGACTAGAAGTTAGTATTGGTTTTCAGAAAAGTACAGAGCAGCTCTGAATTTTGCTCGGAATCAAACTAAATATTTCTCAGGGCTGACTTTCTACCACTTCCTCTTCAAACCTGTCAGCAGTGGATGAAATAGGCACCACTGCATTAAAAACAGGTATTTCAGGAATATAAATAGAATGCTTGGCAAAATGGAGCACTGTGTTTAAATAAAAAATCATTGTGCAAAGGATGGACCTCAGTCACCCTGTGGAAAACATCTGTTGATGACTGGGCTGACTCAGACCTGGTCTATGCTTGCCTGTATAATTTTGACGTTGGGGCAGTGAGGTAGCACTGTGCCTGGTGATAGCTGATACTATTCTGCACTGTTCAGCACAGTGTGAATGTTAACAATGGCCAAAGCCCTTTATTAACTTTTTCTTAAAACTGAAATTCAATATGTAAAGAAAAATAGGAATAATGGATAATAGATTTTTGTTAGTTATTGTGATCTTATGTACTCTGTAGTTCCAACCCTTAGTTACTCTTTTATCAGAAATCTGCTTTTCTGATGAGGCCAAGTTAGTACAGCATTTTATGTAAACTCCTGTGTTTCAAAATTGCAGAAGTTACTGGATTGTTTTAAATGCAGAAAAACATTATTGGACGACTCTTGGAACCAGAATATAGAACGAAATAGTCCAATAGAATTAACAGTGGTGGAAGACATTAAATTATCCAGTAGGGATGAGGAAGTCTTCCAGTCTGGTAACTAGAAAATAAATTCAGTTTGAAATGCTGGGAAAGTTTACTTTAATTAAGTGATGTCGGACTGCAGGAATGGTCTGTGCTCAGGACTGGCACTTTCCAATGTTTGTATTTGGGATTTTATAAATCATTCAGCATAGACTGTCAAAAATAACCTATGTCTAAAAGATTGGAGTTGAGACATTCCTGAAAATAGTCCTTTTTGTAGTTGCCTTCTGTGTGCAATTAATGTCTATCCAAATCTACACTGCCTGTACCAAAAATCTCCGTAACACACAGACACTCACACAAAAAGTACACATAGTTCAGCTTTACTAACTTTTTTAATCTTCTGTTTCTGGCGTTCTGTCTTGATGGTTGTGGTGTTTGAACTTTTGAAATTTGATGTAATTGTAAAAATTCTAAATCCCAAAGGTAATTTTTACTCTAGGAGTGTGCAGACTCTTACTGTAAATGTAAAGACATGACTGATTGAAGTTTCAACAGGACTCTGTCCCAGACAGATTCCTGAGCTCTTTTCTTAAAAAGGTGTGGGAGCTGAGCATTTCATTCAATACAGAACCCCTTCCTGCCCCCTAAATGTTATTTGTTTTGCTATGAATGTATTCAGTCCCAGTGGAGCTTCAGGCTGCTGTTAATGTGCATTAATCCAAGATGATCTGTGTGCAGTTTGGATTTGGGAGTTATAGAAAAGGTTTCTGAAGATCATCCTGTGGAAAATTTCTGAAACTACAGGGCAGCTTGCTCAGAAACAAATCTACGATTTTTGGAAAATGAACAAAAGAACAAATTAGTTGCTCCCTTAAAAATGTCCAACTTTAAGCAACAATAGTCTCTAGTTTTTTTAATCTTTCATTGATCTGACAAGTAGAAAATTTGTATAAAAATTCAAGTGAAAACCTAATGTGTATGTGACTTTGGCCTGTTGCAGCTGATAACCACGAGTGCAGATTTCCCATCTCAGTACTATCACTTTAGACCGTGGTATAAGATGCTATTTTAACTTGTTGAGCTACCAGTAGATAGGACCAAAATTTCAAATAATATTTGAACTTACAAACATTCTGGATCCATTCTGCACAGCTACTGTGTTACAGCATTGTGATCAGTGGCCAACACTGGCATGATCTTTTCAAACTATCTGTCGATATGGAAAGGGTCCTACGGTCTTGGTCATTTTGGTTCATTCTGGATGAGTGAAGCAGCATAAAGCTCCTTTAATCTGTAATCCATTCGCTTAAGTCAACATTCAGTACAAGAGGTTTCTGTTTATTCAGATGGAACCAGAAGGATAAATATGTACACATTCTTTTAAGAAACCTATTTTAATCATGAAATTTATCTTTGAATTTTTTTAAACAAAGCTATAAAAACAAATTAAGGTTCGTAACTCAAATTACTTGGTTTAGGGAATAATTTGTCGGGGGATATACACATTGTAAAAGCAGTGTTGTTAATACAGGTACACAATCCTGTATCAAAAACGCTCTGGTCCAGCTGGTTTTTGGAATTGTTTGAATTTCAGAATAAGTGACAGTTTGACGGTGAAATTTAAAAAAAATCTAACCTTAAAAAAATCAAACTCACTATTGAGACAGAATAGAGGCCTGCCGGTGCTGGGCCATGTCCTCCCAGAGTGACACAATGAGTGGGTGTAGAGTTGGGTTAACTGTTTGCACGCCAAGTAGCCTTGTTAATGAGAAAAAAACCTCACGAGAAAACCTTCAGATTTCTGAGCTTTTCGGATTTCGGATAAAGGGTTGTCTACCTGTACCATTATTACCAGTCGATGTAATGCAAATTTCACTATCATGTAAGGTTACTAACTCCTGAATGACTCTCCTTCTTCATCCTGCACTTACAATTTGCATTTTTGGGGGATGGGAATAAATGCAGAGATGTTCTAAATAAATCAAATCTTAGTTACAGTTTATAAAACATTTAATTTGAAAATCAAATTTGCATTTCTTTCCCTCCAGGAATTTTTTTTTTAAGTTTTGTCCTACATGGAATCTTTTATTGAGTCTGGTCATACTGAGGGACTTGTACAGCAGTAATTATATACTGTCAATTATTGATCAATGTTTACAACAATGTTACTAAGTCACATTAAAAAAACATAATAGAAATCAATGTGGGCAAGATGAGTCACTAATTATATTTGCAGTTAATAGATACCCCAAAATCAAGTTCCTCACACTTCAAAAGCTCTCTTAAACAAAAAATTCCAAATCAAAACTAGGTAATAGCTACTAACAGGAAATTAAGATGCATTGTTAAAAACAAAGACATCAGACTTTTTGAAATCTCAGTGAACCATTTATTTTCAACAATGATAGAATAACAGTTGCAAATAGGTGGGCTAATACATCTGTTTAAATAGAAGTCTACTGTATTAAACATTTAAAATGTATAAATTTGCTTTTAAATTTTTTAGGAAATAACTGTGAGCACGGTGGGTCATTTTCAGTTACTGGAAAGGGTTCATGCCATGGCAAAAACTAGATACCGTGTAAACAGCTTGATAACTTTTGCAAAAAAGTTAAGAAAACAATGTATTGCGTTTTTATTTGTATTGGTTAATTCAAAACAGAATAAAACATTTGTTTTGCCACAAACCAGAACTGCTGTGGATTTCAGTTATAGTTTTTTCTACACAGCAAAGTGATTATACCTTGCATTTCTTTAAGCACATTCTGGAACTTGCCAGCTCATGGGGTATAGTGGTGATGGCTTCAGGACTGGTCTCATGGTTCCAGGGAATAGAGGAAAGTCCAGTTGATGCTTGGGAATAGCAGCCGCGCATCACCCGCCCCCCCCCCAAACCACCATAAAAGTTGTGCCCACCTGCCTTTGTCTGAATAAAACCCAGGCCATTTGGAGCTTGCTTAATTTTATTCCTGTTCCATGCTGCACCTTATACTGATTCACCATCAATTATTCACTGTGCCACATGGTTTTTATTTCTCATTTTTGTCTCCCTTCCTATCATCTTGTAATTTCTGTAATTTAACCATCTGTCCTCGACAGTCATTTCACAGGTTATTTCTTTCCCGTCCTCATACTTATTAGAAATGGCTAATTGCGGCTGGACAAATTAAATATCTCATCAATACTGATCTTACCTATTCAGCAATAGGAAATGAAGGAAAATTGGTAAGGAGCAGGCCAGGTTCACAAACAGGTTTACTGATTTAAAGACGAGGACATTCCATGTTGCTGGGTAAGCATATACATGGCCTCCCTGGGGAAATGAGAAACAATTAGCAGCAAGAACTATGCTAGAGAAGTGATTCTTGCAGGTTAACAATATGCAGATTTTAAGTCAGTTTCTTACTAGAATTGAATGTTCATGAATAAACTGAAACCTGCTTTACATTACCAAACGCCAGTTAATGGTTGCATAACAGCATTCAAATCTAAAGGTTCCCTGACAACAGGAATCTGTAAATTCTGCAATGTCTCACTCACTCTGAGGATTTAAAATATACAAGGAAAAAAATACACCAATAATTTTTAAAACATTAAAATGTAAAAAAATGTTTTTTCCATAAAAGGATGATGAGAAAGAAGAAATGTTAGAATCAAATAGCTACTCAGCTGGTACCAGTATAACACACAAACACCTGCTGATTATAAGACCCAGACTAAGGGGCGGTCAAACGGTGATTTAAACAGCATACAGGGAAGTGTGTGTAATGACCTGGAAATTTGGTATTTTTCTTTTATCAGTAAAAATAAACTTTATTCTTGTGAAAACTTCTGTGGTGATGGATTTTAAATTCATTCTTAGAATCAGGGCAACAGTAACATTTGCCCATTCTTAGTGGCAGCAGCGTGCACTATCTACAAGATGTACTGTTGCAACTCATCACAGCACTTCAGGCACGTCACCTTCCATTCCGTATCTCTACCACCTAGAAGACCAAGGGAAGCAGATATATGGGAACAACACCACCACCTGCAAACACTACTCCAAGCCTGACTTGGAACTGCTGTTATTTCATTGCCACTGGATCAAAATCCTGGAACTTCCTTCCCTAATAGCTGTAGTTTAGAATGCAGCTGTGCACCTTCTAAGAAGCCATGAAGGTTGAGCAACACATGCTGGAATTGCCAGTGACCCCCAGTGAATAAAAATGATGATGTTAGGTCTTGTTGAATGGCAGTCAGGATTTTAATGTAGCAGTGGTTTTATGACAACAAAAAGGGTAGTTAAGAGTTAATATAAATTCATTTTCTAAGGAATATTTAATGAACCAATTAACAGATTAGTCAGTTTCACCAAGATGACTTCACTGTTGTGTATTACTCAACAAACAATTAAAATTCCTAAGCTACCACATTAGTATTTGAGCTCAGGTTCTCTGCAATCATTAAGTACATAATTATGACAAGAACATTCCTTGGTCATGAAGTGGTTAAGACTGGCAGACACCCAGCTACCAACCAGGTTCATTTCTCCCATTGACCAGCCAGATTGTACACTTACCTGTGTTCGCCTATCCCTACCTCATTTCCCCCCCCCCACCCCAATGAAAATATGGACAATAGAAATGGCCAATAATCTTCAGCTAATAAGAGACAGGGACAGATGGAAGCCATAGTTGCTTAATGTTAACACAAGTGAGAATTCTTGGGCAAGTATCTCGTCGTTTCATTTCTATAATGTGCATACTGATTTTCACATCAGGTGAGCAAACCAGGTTCCGAAGGACCATGTGGATGTGGAATCCTCCCATGTTTCTCATCAAAGAACAATCCAGCAACTGATGTCAGATTTATTCTGAAATTGTAACTATTTTTACATTCAAAGCTTAGCGCTCAGAAAACATTCACTATTTAACAATGAAAATGATTATACAAGTGATGAAAATTACCTTCCAGAAATGGTTCAAATTTGTTATTGTAAATAACAAGCACAAAACATAGCATAATACTGACGTTAAAATGTAATTCCATAATTCTGCAGAATTAAAATTGAAAGTTAAGTAGAGGGGATTACAGTTTCTACTCCTGTTCAGTTTTGAGTTTAGCTGAGATTCAGGCAAACCACGTGTTCTCAGCTAAATTAGATCCATCACTACAGTCACCTTCATAACAGGACACCAACAGGTCTCCAATGAGAAGACCTCCTCTCAACCCAATAACAATCACCGCAGTTCTCTTCACTACTCCTTGGTAGCTGTTAGGAATTTCTGTACCGGACATTCTTCCAGTCCTTTGAATGTTCTGGATGCTGCAGAAAAAGAAAAACTCAGCTAGAAAAACAGGAGAAATGTTCTAAAATCAATGACCAATCAAGCTCAGCATTCATGTTACAGCTATTAATCCTAATATTTACGATGCATAAAAACCTTAGACGAAAGACTCTAACTATCAACATGCACTCTCTCCTGCAGTGAGACCTGTGGGACTATGTATAGATGCATTGCCAGGAAGGAGCGCACACAGTGAAAGAACAGACAAAGGGTGCTCACAAGTTTTTTCCATTCATTTGCAAAACCATTCATTTCCAGTTCTGCAAAAGGATGCTGTGGATTTTCACAAGATCATTGGGCCACATCACTTCAAAATGGTAGCAGCTGCCCTGGAATTTGGTTACCAAAACCCATATACATTGCCACTGGAGGCCGGCTTTCCATCAGATTTCAACTCATTTAATCACATCACATCAATCCAGTCTCTTTCTGACCTCCTGCTGCCACAAATACATTGATACACTGTGTCAAAAGCTCCCACAGCTCTTTCACATTTTGTTCCCAAATGATCATTCTCAACAGAAGCCTAGTCAGTAAGCCTCAGCAGGATAATCTACCAGAGATTTCACAGGTGAGCAAGGACCTGTGCCTACCTGATGTTCCTGTACAGCCACACTACTAGAGCTGCCCTGATGCCTCCGAAATCACTCACCACCTGCTTAGGATCTGTAAAACTAAAAACTGGACTGGGCAAGAGCTGCCTTTCACTGCTGAACTCGAAACTGGGGGATGAGGAGTAGAACATATGACTAGCCTCAAATGCCAGCACAAGGTGCAGAGAGTGTTAAAATCTCAGGTGAGATCCTGAGCAGAGTCCAGGTGAGTACAGTGTCTTGCAGGTCACTGCCACAGGCATCAAAAGTCCAATGAGAAGACCTCCTCTCAACCCAATAACAATCACCGCAGTTCTCTTCACTACTCCTTGGTAGCTGTTAGGAATTTCTGTACCGGACATTCTTCCAGTCCTTTGAATGTTCTGGATGCTGCAGAGAAAGAAAAACTCAGCTAGAAAAACAGGAGAAATGTTCTCAAATCAATGACCAATCAAGCTCAGCATTCATGTTACAGCTATTAATCCTAATATTTACGATGCATTGAAAACCTCAGACAGTCTGTGATGATTTCAGCTGAATATCATCTCAGTCAAACCTCAAACAGCAGGTGATTCCACCGCTCAATGCTGTTCTGCAGCAGAATGAGAGATGCTTAGAAGAGCCTGAAAGATTTTGCTTCCTCAACCTAAGTCCTCTCTGACGAAAGGAATCCTGTTGAGTGGCAGAAGCCTGCTGTGCTTCGGGGGAGGGCTCAGAATTAACATGGAGGCCTAACTGTTTGCAGGACACAAAGTGAAGAAACGCACCCAGTTCTTCGGATATATTTTTCAGACAGGAATCCCATTCCTGTTTGGCTCGAGTAATCAAGTTCATGGTTAGTTGCAGCTGGTCCATCTATAAGAGATCACAAATCAGCTCTACATCATGGAACATCACTCAATTCACAAAAAACACCATTTCCAACATCACGCAGAGTGCAATTACACAGTGGCTTTTAAATCACAAACTCAACAGCTTAGTCCAGCAGCAATCAACATAAACCCCTGGCTGTTTATTTTATACATGGAGAAATAAAGGAGTGACAGTGTGGGGGTGAGGGCGACGGCGCAGTGTGGGGGTGAGGGCGACGGGTGTGGGTGACGTCGGGGTGTGGGGGACAGCGGAGTGTGGGGAGTGTGGGTGACGGCGGAGTGTGGGAGACGGCGGAGTGAGAGGGTGTGGGTGACGGCCGAGTGCGGGGGGTGTGGGTGACGGCCGAGTGCGGGGGTGTGGGTGACGGCGGAGTGAGAGGGTGTGGGTGACGGCCGAGTGCGGGGGGTGTGGGTGACGGCCGAGTGCGGGGGTGTGGGTGACGGCCGAGTGCGGGGGGTGTGGGTGACGGCCGAGTGCGGGGGGTGTGGGTGACGGCCGAGTGCGGGGGGTGTGGGTGACGGCCGAGTGCGGGGGGTGTGGGTGACGGCCGAGTGCGGGGGGTGTGGGTGACAGCCGAGTGCGGGGGGTGTGGGTGACAGCCGAGTGCGGGGGGTGTGGGTGACGGCCGAGTGCGGGGAGTGTGGGTGACGGCCGAGTGCGGGGGGTGTGGGGGTGACGGCCGAGTGCGGGGGGTGTGGGGGTGACGGCCGAGTGCGGGGGGTGTGGGGGTGACGGCCGAGTGCGGGGGGTGTGGGGGTGACGGCCGAGTGCGGGGGGTGTGGGGGTGACGGCCGAGTGCGGGGGGTGTGGGGGTGACGGCCGAGTGCGGGGGGCGTGGGTGACGGCGGGGTGTGGGGGGCGTGGGTGACGGCGGAGTGTGGGGGGGCGTGGGTGACGGCGGAGTGTGGGGGGGCGTGGGTGACGGCGGAGTGTGGGGGGGCATGGGTGACGGCGGAGTGTGGGGGGGCGTGGGTGACGGCGGAGTGTGGGGGGCGTGGGAGATGGCCGAGTGCAGGGGGTGTGGGTGACGGCGGAGTGCGGGGGGTGTGGGTGACGGCCGAGTGCGGGGGGTGTGGGTGACGGCGGAGTGTGGGGGGTGTGGTAGACGGCGGAGTGTGGGGGGTGTGGGAGACACGGGGTGTGGGTGACAGCGGAGTGTGGGGTCGAGGGGGAGAGTGTGGGGAGTTTGGGTGACTGCGGGGGCGGGTGACGACGGGATGTGGTGGTGTGAGTGACGGCGGGGTGTGGGTGACGGCGGAGTGTGGGGGGGGCGTGGGTGACGGCGGAGTGTGGGAGGGGTGTGGGTGATGGCAGGGTGTGGGTGATGGAGGGGTGTGGGTGACGGCGGCGTGTGGGGGGTGTGGGTGACGGCGGCGTGTGGGGGGCGTGGGAGACGGTGGAGTGTGGGGGGGCATGGGAGACGGCGGAGTGTGGGGGGAGGGGGACGTCGGAGAGTGTGGGGGACCGTCGGAGTGTGGTGGGTGGGGGTGACGGCGGAGTGTTGGACACAGTGGAGAGTGGAAGTATGGGTGACAGCGGAGTGCGGGGTGTGTGGGTGACGATGGAGTGCGGGGTGTGTGGGTGACGGCGGAGCGTGGGGGGGACGGCGAAGCGTGGGGGGGACGGCGAAGCGTGGGGGGGACGGCGGAGCGTGGGGGGGACGGCGGAGCGTGGGGGGGGACGTCGGAGCGTGGGGGGGGACGTCGGAGCGTGGGGGGGGACGTCGGAGCGTGGGGGGGGACGTCGGAGCGTGGGGGGGACGTCGGAGCGTGGGGGGGACGTCGGAGCGTGGGGGGGGGAGACGTCAGGGTGTGGGGGGGGTCTTCGGGCTGGCGTGGGGGACGTCGGGGTGGGGGGGGGCGGCGGGGTGTGGGTAACTGCGGGGTGTGGGTGACGGCGGGGTGTGGGGGGGCGTGGGTGACAGCGGGGTGTGGGGGGGGGCGTGGGTGACGACGGAGTGGGAGGGGCGTGGGTGACGGCGGAGTGTGGGGGGGCGTGGGAGACGGCGGAGTGTGGGAGGGGCGTGGGAGACTGCGGAGTGTGGGAGGGGCGTGGGAGACGGCGGAGTGTGGGAGGGGCGTGGGAGACGGCGGAGTGTGGGGAGGGGGACGTCGGAGTGTGTGGGGGAACGTCGGAGTGTGGTGGGTGGGGGTGACGGCGGAGTGTTGGAGACACCCGAGAGTGGAAGTATGGGTGACAGCGGAGTGCGGGGTATGTGGGTGACGGCCGAGTGCGGGGGGTGTGGGTGACGGCCGAGTGCGGGGGGTGTGGGTGACAGCCGAGTGCGGGGGGTGTGGGTGACAGCCGAGTGCGGGGAGTGTGGGTGACGGCCGAGTGCGGGGGGTGTGGGGGTGACGGCCGAGTGCGGGGGGTGTGGGGGTGACGGCCGAGTGCGGGGGGTGTGGGGGTGACGGCCGAGTGCGGGGGGTGTGGGGGTGACGGCCGAGTGCGGGGGGTGTGGGGGTGACGGCCGAGTGCGGGGGGTGTGGGGGTGACGGCCGAGTGCGGGGGGCGTGGGTGACGGCGGGGTGTGGGGGGCGTGGGTGACGGCGGAGTGTGGGGGGGCGTGGGTGACGGCGGAGTGTGGGGGGGCGTGGGTGACGGCGGAGTGTGGGGGGGCATGGGTGACGGCGGAGTGTGGGGGGGCGTGGGTGACGGCGGAGTGTGGGGGGCGTGGGAGATGGCCGAGTGCAGGGGGTGTGGGTGACGGCGGAGTGCGGGGGGTGTGGGTGACGGCCGAGTGCGGGGGGTGTGGGTGACGGCGGAGTGTGGGGGGTGTGGTAGACGGCGGAGTGTGGGGGGTGTGGGAGACACGGGGTGTGGGTGACAGCGGAGTGTGGGGTCGAGGGGGAGAGTGTGGGGAGTTTGGGTGACTGCGGGGGCGGGTGACGACGGGATGTGGTGGTGTGAGTGACGGCGGGGTGTGGGTGACGGCGGAGTGTGGGGGGGGCGTGGGTGACGGCGGAGTGTGGGAGGGGTGTGGGTGATGGCAGGGTGTGGGTGATGGAGGGGTGTGGGTGACGGCGGCGT
This sequence comes from Chiloscyllium plagiosum, assembly GCF_037043375.1. Taxonomy (NCBI): domain Eukaryota; kingdom Metazoa; phylum Chordata; class Chondrichthyes; order Orectolobiformes; family Hemiscylliidae; genus Chiloscyllium; species Chiloscyllium plagiosum. Next base: position 39,076,362 of record NW_028270183.1, read on the forward strand.
GTGGGGGGTGTGGGTGACGGCGGCGTGTGGGGGGCGTGGGAGACGGTGGAGTGTGGGGGGGCATGGGAGACGGCGGAGTGTGGGGGGAGGGGGACGTCGGAGAGTGTGGGGGACCGTCGGAGTGTGGTGGGTGGGGGTGACGGCGGAGTGTTGGACACAGTGGAGAGTGGAAGTATGGGTGACAGCGGAGTGCGGGGTGTGTGGGTGACGATGGAGTGCGGGGTGTGTGGGTGACGGCGGAGCGTGGGGGGGAACGGCGAAGCGTGGGGGGGACGGCGAAGCGTGGGGGGGACGGCGAAGCGTGGGGGGGACGGCGGAGCGTGGGGGGGACGGCGGAGCGTGGGGGGGGACGTCGGAGCGTGGGGGGGACGTCGGAGCGTGGGGGGGGACGTCGGAGCGTGGGGGGGACGTCGGAGCGTGGGGGGGACGTCGGAGCGTGGGGGGGACGTCGGAGCGTGGGGGGGGGGGGAGACGTCGGAGCGTGGGGGGGGTCTTCGGGCTGGCGTGGGGGACGTCGGGGTGGGGGGGGGCGGCGGGGTGTGGGTAACTGCGGGGTGTGGGTGACGGCGGGGTGTGGGGGGGCGTGGGTGACAGCGGGGTGTGGGGGGGGGCGTGGGTGACGACGGAGTGGGAGGGGCGTGGGTGACGGCGGAGTGTGGGGGGGCGTGGGAGACGGCGGAGTGTGGGAGGGGCGTGGGAGACTGCGGAGTGTGGGAGGGGCGTGGGAGACGGCGGAGTGTGGGAGGGGCGTGGGAGACGGCGGAGTGTGGGGAGGGGGACGTCGGAGTGTGTGGGGAAACGTCGGAGTGTGGTGGGTGGGGGTGACGGCGGAGTGTTGGAGACACCAGAGAGTGGAAGTATGGGTGACAGCGGAGTGCGGGGTATGTGGGTGACGACGGAGTGCGGGGTGTGTGGGTGACGACGGAATGCGGGATGTGTGGGTGACGACGGAGTGCGGGGTGTGTGGGTGACGACGGAGTGTGGGTGTGTGGGTGACGGCGGAGTGGGGGGGGGGACGGCGGAGCGTGGGGGGGATGGCGGAGCGTGGGGGGGACGTCGGAGCGTGGGGGGGGGAACGGCGGGGTGTGGGTGACGGCGGGGTGTGGGTGACGGCGGGGTGTGGGGGGTGTGGGTGACAGCGGGGTGTGGGAGATGGCGGAGTGTGGGGGGTGTGTGGGTGACAGCGGAGTGTGGGGGTGTGGGTGACAGCGGAGTGTGGGGGACAGCGGAGTGTGGGGGTGTGGGTGACAGCGGAGTGTGGGGGGCAGCGGAGTGTGGGGGTGTCGGTGACAGCGGAGTGTGGGGGTGTGGGTGACGGCGGAGTGTGGGAGACGGCGGAGTGTGGTGGTGTGGGTGACGGCGGAGTGAGAGGGTGTGGGTAATGGCAGAGTGTGGAGTGTGTGGGTGACGGCGGGATGTGGGGGGTTGGGGTGACGGCGGGGTGTGGGTGACGACGGAGTGTGGGGGTGTGGGTGACGGCAGAGTATGGGGGGGTCGAGGGGGACGGCGGAGTATGGGGGGATCGAGGGGGACGGCGGAGTATGGGGGGGTCGAGTGGGACGGCGGAGTATGGGGGGGTCGAGGGGGACGGCGGAGTATGGGGGGGTCGAGGGGAACGGCGGAGTATGGGGGGGTCGAGGGGAACGGCGGAGTATGGGGGGGTCGAGGGGAACGGCGGAGTATGGGGGGGTCGAGGGGGACGGCGGAGTATGGGGGGGTCGAGGGGGACGGCGGAGTATGGGGGGGTCGAGGGGGACGGCGGAGTATGGGGGGGTCGAGGGGGACGGCGGAGTATGGGGGGTTCGAGGGGGACTGCGGAGTATGGGGGGGGTCAAGGGGGACAGCGGAGTATGGGGGGGATCGAGGGGGACGGCGGAGTATGGGGGGGTCGAGTGGGACGGCGGAGTATGGGGGGGTCGAGGGGGACGGCGGAGTATGGGGGGGTCGAGGGGAACGGCGGAGTATGGGGGGGTCGAGGGGAACGGCGGAGTATGGGGGGGTCGAGGGGGACGGCGGAGTATGGGGGGGTCGAGGGGGACGGCGGAGTATGGGGGGGGTCAAGGGGGACAGCGGAGTATGGGGGGGATCGAGGGGGACGGCGGAGTATGGGGTTGAGGGTGATGGCAGAGTGTGGGTGACGGCAGAGTGTGGGTGACTGTGGAGTGTGGGAGACGGCGAAATTTGGGGGATTTGGGTGATAGCGGTGTGTGGCGGGTGTGGGTGATGGCGGGGAGTGGGTGATGGCGGGGTGTGGGTGACGGCGGCGTGAGGGGGGTGTGGGTGACGGCGGCGTGTGGGTGACGGCGGCGTGTGGGTGACGGCGGGGTGTGGGTGACGGCGGGGTGTGGGGAGGTGTGGGTGACAGCGGAGGGTGGGGGGTGTGGGTGACGGCGGAGCGTGGGGGGTGTGGGTGACGGCGGAGTGTGGAGGGGACGGCGGAGCGTGGGAGTGTGGGTCACGACGGAGTGTGGGGGGTGTGGGTGATGGCGGAGTGTGGGGGGGACGGCAGAGCGTGGAGGGAGATGGCGGAGCGTGGGGGGGGCGTCGGGGTGGGGGGGGACGGCGGGGTGTGGGTGACGGCGGGGTGTGGGTGACGGCGGGGTGTGGGTGACGGCGGGGTGTGGGTGACGGCGGGGTGTGGGTGACGGCGGGGTGTGGGTGACGGCGGGGTGTGGGGGGTGTGGGTGACGGCGGGGTGTTGGAGATGGCGGAGTGTGGGGAGTGTGGGTGACGTCGGGGTGTGGGGGTGTGGGTGATGGCGGAGTGTGCGGGTGTGGGTGACGGCGGAGTGTGGGGGTGTGGGTGACGGCGGAGTGTGGGGGTGTGGGTGACGGCGGAGTGTGGGGGTGTGGGTGACGGCGGAGTGTGGGGGTGTGGGTGACGGCGGAGTGTGGGGGTGTGGGTGACGGCGGAGTGTGGGGGTGTGGGTGACGGCGGAGTGTGGGTGACGGCGGAGTGTGGGGGTGTGGGTGACGGCGGAGTGTGGGTGACGGCGGAGTGTGGGGGTGTGGGTGACGGCGGAGTGTGGGGGTGTGGGTGACGGCGGAGTGTGGGGGTGTGGGTGACGGCGGAGTGTGGGGGTGTGGGTGACGGCGGAGTGTGGGGGTGTGGGTGACGGCGGAGTGTGGGGGTGTGGGTGACGGCGGAGTGTGGGGGTGTGGGTGACGGCGGAGTGTGGGGGTGTGGGTGACGGCGGAGTGAGAGCGTGTGGGTAATGGCGGAGTGTGGAGTGTGTGGGTGACGGCGGGATGTGGGGGGTTGGGGTGACGGCGGGGTGTGGGTGACGGCGGGGTGTGGGTGACGGCAGAGTATGGGGGTGTGGGTGACGGTGGAGTGAGAGCGTGTGGGTAATGGCGGAGTGTGGAGTGTGTGGGTGACGGCGGGGTGTGGGTGACGGCGGGGTGTGGGGGTGTGGGTGACGGCGGAGTGTGGGTGACGGCGGAGTGTGGGGGTGTGGGTGACGGCGGAGTGTGGGTGACGGCGGAGTGTGGGGGTGTGGGTGACGGCGGAGTGTGGGGGTGTGGGTGACGGGGGAGTGTGGGGGTGTGGGTGACGGCGGAGTGTGGGGGTGTGGGTGACGGTGGAGTGAGAGCGTGTGGGTAATGGCGGAGTGTGGAGTGTGTGGGTGACGGCGGGATGTGGGGGGTTGGGGTGACGGCGGGGTGTGGGTGACGGCGGGGAGTGGGGGTGTGGGTGACGGCAGAGTATGGGGGTGTGGGTGACGGTGGAGTGAGGAGCGTGTGGGTAATGGCGGAGTGTGGAGGGTGTGGGTGACGGCGGGGTGTGGGGGTGTGGGTGACGGCAGAGTATGGGGGTGTGGGAGACGGCGGAGTGTGGGAGACGGCGGAGTGTGGGAGACGGCGGAGTGTGGGAGACGGCGGAGTGTGGGAGACGGCGGAGTGTGGGAGACGGCGGAGTGTGGGAGACGGCGGAGTGTGGGAGACGGCGGAGTGTGGGAGACGGCGGAGTGTGGGAGACGGCGGAGTGTGGGAGACGGCGGAGTGTGGGAGACGGCGGAGTGTGGGAGACGGCGGAGTGTGGGAGACGGCGGAGTGTGGGAGACGGCGGAGTGTGGGAGACGGCGGAGTGTGGGAGACGGCGGAGTGTGGGAGACGGCGGAGTGTGGGAGACGGCGGAGTGTGGGAGACGGCGGAGTGTGGGAGACGGCGGTGTGTGGGAGACGGCGGTGTGTGGCGGGTGTGGGAGACGGCGGTGTGTGGCGGGTGTGGGAGACGGTGGAGTGAGAGGGTGTGGGTTATGGCGGTGTGTGGCGGGTGTGGGTGACAGCGGCGTGTGGGTGACGGCGGCGTGTGGGTGACGGCGGAGTGTGGGTGACGGCGGAGTGTGGGTGACGGCGGAGTGTGGGTGACGGCGGAGTGTGGTGGGTGTTGGTGACGGCAGACTGCGGGGTCGAGGGTGACGGCGGAGTGTGTGGAGTGTGGATGACGGCGGAGTGTGGGTGAAGGCGGAGTGAAGGGGTGTGGGTGACAACGGGGTGTGGGGTCGAGGGTGATGGCGGAGTGTGGGGAGCTTGGGTGACGGCAGAGTGTGGGTGACGGCGGAGTGTGGGAGACCGCGGATTGTGGGGGGTGTTGGTGACAGCGGAGTGAGAGGGTGTGGGTAATGGCGGAGAGTGGGGGGTGTGGGTGACGGCGGAGAGAGGGTGTGGGTAATGGCGGAGTGTGGGGGTGTGGGTGACGGCAGAGTGTGGGGGGGGTGGGTGACGGCGGGGTGTGGGGAGTGTGGGTGACGGCGGGGTGTGGGGAGTGTGGGTGACGGCGGAGATTGGCGGGTGTGGATGACGGCAGAGTGTGGGGTCGAGGGTGATTGTGGAGTGTGGGGGGTGTGGAAGACGGCGGAATGTGGGGGGTGTGGGTGCTGGCAGAGTGAGAGGGTGTGGGTAATGGCGGAGTGTGGGGGGTGTGGGTTATGGCGGAGTGTGGGTGTGTGGGTGACGGCCAAGCGTGGGGGTTGAGAATGACGGAGTGTGGGAGGTTGGAAGACGGCGGAATGTGGGGGGTGTGGGAGACGGCGGAGTGTGGGGGGTGTGGGTGACGACGGGGTGTGGGGTCGAGGGTGATGGCGGAGTGTGGGGAGCTTGGGTGACGGCGGAGAGAGGGTGTGGGTTATGGCGGAGTGTGGGTGTGTGGGTGACGGCCAAGCGTGGGGGTTGAGAATGACGGAGTGTGGGGGGTGTGGAAGACGGCGGAATGTGGGGGGTGTGGGAGACGGCGGAGTGTGGGGGGTGTGGGTGACGACGGGGTGTGGGGTCGAGGGTGATGGCGGAGTGTGGGGAGCTTGGGTGACGGCGGAGAGAGGGTGTGGGTAATGGCGGAGTGTGGGGGTGTGGTTGACAGCAGAGTGTGGAGAGGGTGGGTGACGGCGGGGTGTGGGGATGTGGGTGACGGCGGAGATTGGGGGGTGTGGATGACGGCAGAGTGTGCGGTCGAGGGTGATTGTGGAGTGTGGGGGGTGTGGAAGACGGCGGAATGTGGGGGGTGTGGGAGACGGCGGAGTGTAGGGGGTGTGGGAGACGGCGGAGTGTAGGTGACGGCGGGGTGTGGGTGACGGCGGGGTGTGGGTGACGGCGGGGTGTGGGTGACGGCGGGGTGTGGGGGGTGTGGGTGACGGCGGAGTGTAGGGGGTGTGGGTGACGGCGGAGTGTAGGGGGTGTGGGTGACGGCGGAGTGTAGGGGGTGTGGGTGACGGCGGAGTGTAGGGGGTGTGGGTGACGGCGGAGTGTAGGGGGTGTGGGAGACGGCGGAGTGTAGGGGGTGTGGGTGACGGCGGGGTGTGGGTGACGGCGGGGTGTGGGTGACGGCGGGGTGTGGGTGACGGCGGGGTGTACAGGGTGTGGGTGACGGCGGAGTGTAGGGGGTGTGGGTGACGGCGGAGTGTAGGGGGTGTGGGTGACGGCGGAGTGTAGGGGGTGTGGGAGACGGCGGAGTGTAGGGGGTGTGGGTGACGGCGGGGTGTGGGTGACGGCGGGGTGTGGGTGACGGCGGGGTGTGGGTGACGGCGGGGTGTGGGTGACGGCGGGGTGTACAGGGTGTGGGTGACGGCGGAGTGTAGGGGGTGTGGGTGACGGCGGAGTGTAGGGGGTGTGGGTGACGGCGGAGTGTAGGGGGTGTGGGTGACGGCGGAGTGTAGGGGGTGTGGGTGACGGCGGAGTGTAGGGGGTGTGGGTGACGGCGGAGTGTAGGGGGTGTGGGTGACGGCGGAGTGTAGGGGGTGTGGGTGACGGCGGAGTGTAGGGGGTGTGGGTGACGGCGGGGTGTGGGTGACGGCGGGGTGTGGGTGACGGCGGGGTGTGGGTGACGGCGGGGTGTGGGTGACGGCGGGGTGTGGGTGACGGCGGGGTGTGGGTGACGGCGGGGTGTGGGTGACGGCGGGGTGTGGGTGACGGCGGGGTGTAGGGGGTGTGGGTGACGGCGGAGTGTAGGGGGTGTGGGTGACGGCGGAGTGTAGGGGGTGTGGGTGACGGCGGAGTGTAGGGGGTGTGGGTGACGGCGGAGTGTAGGGGGTGTGGGTGACGGCGGGGTGTGGGTGACGGCGGGGTGTGGGTGACGGCGGGGTGTGGGTGACGGCGGGGTGTGGGTGACGGCGGGGTGTGGGTGACGGCGGGGTGTGGGTGACGGCGGGGTGTGGGTGACGGCGGGGTGTGGGTGACGGCGGGGTGTGGGTGACGGCGGGGTGTGGGTGACGGCGGGGTGTGGGTGACGGCGGGGTGTGGGTGACGGCGGGGTGTGGGTGACGGCGGGGTGTGGGTGACGGCGGGGTGTAGGGGGTGTGGGTGACGGCGGGGTGTAGGGGGTGTGGGTGACGGCGGAGTGTAGGGGGTGTGGGTGACGGCGGAGTGTAGGGGGTGTGGGTGACGGCGGAGTGTAGGGGGTGTGGGTGACGGCGGAGTGTAGGGGGTGTGGGTGACGGCGGAGTGTAGGGGGTGTGGGTGACGGCGGAGTGTAGCGGGTGTGGGTGACGGCGGAGTGTAGCGGGTGTGGGTGACGGCGGAGTGTAGGGGGTGTGGGTGACGGCGGAGTGTAGGGGGTGTGGGTGACGGCGGAGTGTAGGGGGTGTGGGTGACGGCGGAGTGTAGGGGGTGTGGGTGACGGCGGAGTGTAGGGGGTGTGGGTGACGGCGGAGTGTAGGGGGTGTGGGTGACGGCAGAGTGTAGGGGGTGTGGGTGACGGCGGAGTGTGGGGTCGAGGGGGACGGCGGAGTGTGGGGTCGAGGGGGACGGCGGAGTGTGGGGTCGAGGGGGACGGCGGAGTGTGGGGTCGAGGGGGACGGCGGAGTGTGGGGTCGAGGGGGACGGCGGAGTGTGGGGTCGAGGGGGACGGCGGAGTGTGGGGTCGAGGGGGACGGCGGAGTGTGGGGTCGAGGGGGACGGCGGAGTGTGGGGTCGAGGGGGACGGCGGAGTGTGGGGTCGAGGGGGACGGCGGAGTGTGGGGTCGAGGGGGACGGCGGAGTGTGGGGTCGAGGGGGACGGCGGAGTGTGGGGTCGAGGGGGACGGCGGAGTGTGGGGTCGAGGGGGACGGCGGAGTGTGGGTGACGGCGGAGTGTGGGTGACTGCGGAGTGTGGCTGACGCCGGAGTGTGGGGGGTGTGGGTGACGGTGGAGTGTGGAAGGTGTGGGTGACGGCGGAGTGTGGGGTCGAGGGGGACGGCGGAGTGTGGGGTCGAGGGGGACGGCGGAGTGTGGGGTCGAGGGGGACGGCGGAGTGTGGGGTCGAGGGGGACGGCGGAGTGTGGGGTCGAGGGGGACGGCGGAGTGTGGGGTCGAGGGGGACGGCGGAGTGTGGGGTCGAGGGGGACTGCGGAGTGTGGGTGACGGCGGAGTGTGGGTGACTGCGGAGTGTGGCTGACGCCGGAGTGTGGGGGGTGTGGGTGACGGCGGAGTGTGGGGGGTGTGGGTGACGGCGGATTGAGGGGGGTGTGGGTGACGGCGGAGTGAGGGGGGTGTGGGTGACGGCGGAGTGTGGGGGGTGTGGGTGACGGCGGAGTGTGGGGGGTGTGGGTGACGGCGGAGTGTGGGGGGTGTGGGTGACGGCGGAGTGTGGGGGGTGTGGGTGACGGCGGAGTGTGGGGGGTGTGGGTGACGGCGGAGTGTGGGGGGTGTGGGTGACGGCGGAGTGTGGGGGGTGTGGGTGACGGCGGAGTGTGGGGGGTGTGGGTGACGGCGGAGTGTGGGGGGTGTGGGTGACGGCGGAGTGTGGGGGGTGTGGGTGACGGCGGAGTGTGGGGGGTGTGGGTGACGGCGGAGTGTGGGGGGTGTGGGTGACGGCGGAGTGTGGGGGGTGTGGGTGACGGCGGAGTGTGGGGGGTGTGGGTGACGGCGGAGTGTGGGGGGTGTGGGTGACGGCGGAGTGTGGGGGGTGTGGGTGACGGCGGAGTGTGGGGGGTGTGGGTGACGGCGGAGTGTGGGGGGTGTGGGTGACGGCGGAGTGTGGGGGGTGTGGGTGACGGCGGAGTGTGGGGGGTGTGGGTGACGGCGGAGTGTGGGGGGTGTGGGTGACGGCGGAGTGTGGGGGGTGTGGGTGACGGCGGAGTGTGGGGGGTGTGGGTGACGGCGGAGTGTGGGGGGTGTGGGTGACGGCGGAGTGTGGGGGGTGTGGGTGACGGCGGAGTGTGGGGGGTGTGGATGACGGCGGAGTGTGGGGGGTGTGAGTGACGGCGGAGTGTGGGGGGTGTGGGTGACGGCGGAGTGTGGGGGGTGTGGGTGACGGCGGAGTGTGGGGGGTGTGGGTGACGGCGGAGTGTGGGGGTGTGGGTGACGGCGGAGTGTGGGGGGTGTGGGTGACGGCGGAGTGTGGGGGGTGTGGGTGACGGCGGAGTGTGGGGGGTGTGGGTGACGGCGGAGTGTGGGGGGTGTGGGTGACGGCGGAGTGTGGGGGGTGTCGGTGACGGCGGAGTGTGGGGGGTGTCGGTGACTGCGGAGTGTGGGGGCTGTGGGTGACTGCGGAGTGTGGGGGCTGTGGGTGACTGCGGAGTGTGGGGGCTGTGGGTGATGGCGGAGTGTGGGGGCAAGTGCGACGGCGGAGTGTTTAACGGCAGAGTGTGGGGTGTGTGGGTGACGCTGAGTGTGGAGGATGTGGGTGACAGCGGTGTTTGGGGAGTGTGGGTGACAGCGGAGTGTGGGGGTTGTAGTTGAGTGGGGAGTGTGCGTGACGGCGGAGTGCGGGGAGTATGGGTGACGGCGGAGTGCGGGGGGTGTGGGTGACGGCGGAGTGTGGGGGTGTGGGTGACGGCGGAGTGTGGGGGGTGTGGGTGACGGCGGAGTGTGGGGGGTGTGGGTGACGGCGGAGTGTGGGGGGTGTGGGTGACGGCGGAGTGTGGGGGGTGTGGGTGACGGCGGAGTGTGGGGGGTGTCGGTGACGGCGGAGTGTGGGGGGTGTCGGTGACTGCGGAGTGTGGGGGCTGTGGGTGACTGCGGAGTGTGGGGGCTGTGGGTGACTGCGGAGTGTGGGGGCTGTGGGTGATGGCGGAGTGTGGGGGCAAGTGCGACGGCGGAGTGTTTAACGGCAGAGTGTGGGGTGTGTGGGTGACGCTGAGTGTGGAGGATGTGGGTGACAGCGGTGTTTGGGGAGTGTGGGTGACAGCGGAGTGTGGGGGTTGTAGTTGAGTGGGGAGTGTGCGTGACGGCGGAGTGCGGGGAGTATGGGTGACGGCGGAGTGCGGGGGGTGTGGGTGACGGCGGAGTGTGGGGGTTGTGGGTGACGGCAGAGTGCGGGGGGTGTGGGTGATGGCGGAGTGTGGGGGCAAGTGCGACGGCGGAGTGTTTAACGGCAGAGTGTGGGGTGTGTGGGTGACGCTGAGTGTGGAGGATGTGGGTGACAGCGGTGTTTGGGGAGTGTGGGTGACAGCGGAGTGTGGGGGTTGTAGTTGAGTGGGGAGTGTGCGTGACGGCGGAGTGCGGGGAGTATGGGTGACGGCGGAGTGCGGGGGGTGTGGGTGACGGCGGAGTGTGGGGGTGTGGGTGACGGCGGAGTGTGGGGGGTGTGGGTGACGGCGGAGTGTGGGGGGTGTGGGTGACGGCGGAGTGTGGGGGGTGTGGGTGACGGCGGAGTGTGGGGGGTGTGGGTGACGGCGGAGTGTGGGGGGTGTCGGTGACGGCGGAGTGTGGGGGGTGTCGGTGACTGCGGAGTGTGGGGGCTGTGGGTGACTGCGGAGTGTGGGGGCTGTGGGTGACTGCGGAGTGTGGGGGCTGTGGGTGATGGCGGAGTGTGGGGGCAAGTGCGACGGCGGAGTGTTTAACGGCAGAGTGTGGGGTGTGTGGGTGACGCTGAGTGTGGAGGATGTGGGTGACAGCGGTGTTTGGGGAGTGTGGGTGACAGCGGAGTGTGGGGGTTGTAGTTGAGTGGGGAGTGTGCGTGACGGCGGAGTGCGGGGAGTATGGGTGACGGCGGAGTGCGGGGGGTGTGGGTGACGGCGGAGTGTGGGGGGTGTGGGTGACGGCAGAGTGCGGGGGGTGTGGGTGACGGCAGAGTGCGGGGGGTGTGGGTGACGGCGGAGTGCGGGGGGTGTGGGTGACGGCGGAGTGCGGGGGGTGTGGGTGACAACAGAGTGCGTGGGGTGTGGGTGACGGCGGAGTGCGGGGTGGAGGGTGATGTCGGAGTGTGGGTGACAGTGGAGTGTGGGTGACAGCGGAGTGTGTGAGACAGCGGAGTGTGGGGGGTGTGGGTGACGGCGAAGTGTGGGGTGTGTGGGTGACGGCGGAGTGTGGGGGTGTGGGTGACGGCGGAGTGTGGGGATGTGGTGACGGTGGAGTGTGGGGGTGAGTGCGACGGCGGAGTTTGGCAACCATGTTTTGAAAACATGATTGCTTCTCATTGAAACAGGTGAAACTTTGAAACAATAAAAAAAGCGCATCACTCAAAAGAAAGACGTTATAGCACAGATTGAAAGGTCCAAAAAATATGGTAAAACAATATCCCATTTACTCCCCAACACCATTTGTTGGTTTGACTTAAAACATTTTTTCTGTTTTCTTCAGTTCCAGTCTTGTGAGCTGATAAGGCTTTTCACTAGAATCATCACTCAACTGAGTGCTTAGACTTTCTCAGCTTTTTACTAACCTGGTTTCTAACTAAGCACTCCTGATCTGCAAGTTTTACAAACTACCCTTTCACTGAGGTAATTTATTTCCTTAATTGCTCTGAACAATCTCCTTTTCTGGGTGTGACTATATTTGCATCTGACTTCAATCAAGTCTCCTTCCAAATGAATTAAAAAGCATTTGATTTAAGTTTAAGCAAAAGCCTGCTCTTCCCGGATTCTGTGAAGCTAATGGCCTAATGCATTCTCTTTTTAGTTGTAACCACCAATAGGGTAAACAAACTTTATTTAACATACCGGAGACACACACAATGTTAAAATCATGGCTCTGGGAAGATTGACCTAGTTAATTTTTAAGCCCTTTCATTAAAATAGACTCATATCCATATGCCATTAACTTCAAAGCCAAAGTCTCTGAAAAAAACGACATTGGTGTATATAGATCACGCACCTTTCATCATTAAGGTCAGATATCTTTTCTGCTCATTTAGATTATGCATAATCTGCAAACTATTATGATTGCCTTCCAAACCAAGATGTATCGTTGCACCTCCCCACAGCAAAACATGTCCCCATTCCCAAAATTTCTGTACTATGTACTCACTATACATTCCATATTCTGGAGAACAGACACATCCTCATCCAGAAAATTCTGGTAGTCAGGTCTTGTCCTAATTACATTTATCTGAGAATTCTCCAAAGTGATTGGTTCAAATGCCCCTCCAGCAACTTTTGCTTTCTCCAAATCTCTGAAATGAGTAAAGTTAGAAAATTAGAGAGTTAGAAACTCTCCAGATGGAGGTTGGGAATTTTTTCCACTATACATTCTGGGAACCATCTCAAAGAAAGTGTGTTCAAAATATCAGGGAAGAGCCTCTTCTGTCAGCCAGAGGGGCAACATCTATACAGGGTTAGCGTGATTACCCCAGGTCTGCACAGAACCAGGCTGTAAGAACTATTTCAGTTGCAAAAAAGATTATCATATTGTTGGTGCACAAGTAATAAACTTGCATTTGGACAATACATGAGAAATTACTTAACTGCACTTACAAGATTTCTTCACAATCTCTATTTCTCCGTTCATTGTATCTGTTATGGATTTGCTCCAAAATCTTAGCCACTTGTTAATTAACTGAGCATTTCACCACTAAAATTCTAATTGAAATAACATTGTTTCCTCCCCTTTATGAAATCAGTGGCTTCTGTACTGGATTATCCATCACCTAAACGAACTACAAACTCAGACACAGCAAGCATTAGGCTGTTGGACCGAAGGAAAAAGAGCATAAATGCAATGTTAAAACTTTGCACTTTCTGGATAGCAACTGCAGTAGAACTCCTAACTTATCTCCCCTTCCAAGCATCACAGATGTGAAACTGAACGGTTGCGCCCCTCATGTGCACAGCTCCAGCTTGCATTTAAAGAACATCAGAGTGTTCTGGAAAAGTGAGCAAGGAGAGCAAATGAAGGTGGGTGAAGTGGGCTCAATCATATGATCTTGCTGTCGGGATGAGTGTGTATTCCTTGTACAGTTTGCATTGGTTTGATGCGAGATAGACTCATATTGAGATGGTTCCAATGGACCAGAAACCTGACTGACCAAGAAAGAAATCAATCAGGAACTTACTCAGCTGCATGTTCTGCTTTTTGGCGATAGACTTCCAGAAGCTGGTCCCAAGCTTTGCACTCAACATTTAATCTGCAACAGAAACAGCAGCGTAGCATGAGAGTTGGCATTGTTAATATTTTCCTTCCCCTGAAGGTATTGCTGCCAGAGCCATATGCCAAGGGATGCTAATTCAGAAAGGCTGAACAGCTGTTATCACGAGGTATGTTACAGTTCACCCCACCTTGATCTTTAAAAGGCAGGTCATTCTAATCCTCTCTCTCGTGCTCTTTTTTTAATGCCACCAACTCCCATGTGAATCCCTTGTCCCATTATAATAAGATGGCCTTCATTAACCAATGTCCCATCATGATGGACACTAGAAATACATCTGTACCTCCCATACACATTCCTCCCTGCCACTGGAAAGGACAAAAGGCCAACATCCAATGAGGCAATATTAACTTGCAGTCACCGACTGGTTTATTTTATCCATTAGGGAATGTAATGTTAGCGTACTTAATTTTGTGAACGTCCCTGTAACATTATCACAAAGTCCCATTGCTAAGTCAAACAAGATTTTCTCACAAGAATTTTTCCAATCAAATCTGCTTTATAGTTACAGACAGAGACCATGCTCCCTCAAATCTGCCCATTTGGAAATCCAGGTTTGACCATCCTATCACCAAAATGTGGGATTTGATCTTCCTTACTGACAGCAAGTACACAGCCCATCAAAGAGGCAGTTGGTGGAAGAAGCGCACAGCAGAACACCTACAATTAAATTACCTCAGGGGGTGAATCACATTGCACCCAATACACAGCTGGGACCAGCAAACTTAGATAAAGGGTTGTACCCAAGATCATCCTGTTCCAAAAGACTCAATGACTAGAGTAATTTAGGATCCCAGATTCAATCCTTTGACATAAACTGTTTCAACAAAATATTATTGCAGGATTAGATAAACCACATATACAAATTTAACTTCCACATTCTGGAATAGCTAATATCAAGTTATGTTCATAAAATGTTATACACAAGTAGCTATTGTTGTGAAGATGCTTCATCATCAATGTTGTTCTACAGGATTCGGTTCACAATGGGTTTTTTTTTAATAAGATAGACTTCTTAGAAGTAACATGGCTTGAGGTAACTGTTTAGTTTACGGGAAACCACATGCCTCGGTTTATGTCTGTCAAGAGTCAGCTTTTGTTTTGGATTTTGTTTGGAGTTCAGTAGGGATACAGCCTTCTGAGTCTGAGACAAGCTACTCAGGTCAACATCTACCAGAGAGTTCAGAACAAAGGGTCACAGACTAGGGATATGGCGTATACCATTTCGGACTGAGAGGCGGGGAAATCTCTTCACCCAGAGAATGGTGAACCCGTGGAATGTGCTCTCACTGAAGACAGTCAAAGCCAAAACATTGCAGAATTTCAAGGAGCTGGATAACATTTGGGACTAAAGGGATCAAAGGATTGGGGGAAAGCAGGATCAGGCTATTGAAATGGATGATCAAGCATAATAATAACAAACAGCGGAACTGATGCAAAGGGCCGAATGGCATACTCTTGCTCCTATTTTCTATGTTTATATGAGACAAACTGCCACTTCTCAAACCTCTAATATAACACACTATGGAGTTTAATATTAATGTCAAATTTTTCCAATGTAAATCTAGTTACTGCTATTATTAACACATCATCTGACCAGTTTGACTCTGATTTCATTGCAATTCATTTTCCTTTATGACAGCACCAGATGCTGAACTGTCTCCCGATCCTCCACTCTCTCTGAGGTCAATCCTCAGTTCTGGAAGCTTGGGTTTAGTGCCCTGCTTGGTTTCTCTCCTTATGTGAAGAATAATTTCATGAGTTAGGTACACAGATATCTGCATTCATGGTCCCACATTCCAACAGGTACGACAAGCTGCCTGAAGTTGAGGGAAGAACTTAAAATGCAGAAATATTTAGTGCGGTATGGTGGCTCAGTGGTTAGCACTGCTACCTCACAGTGCCAGGGTCCCAGGTTCGATTCCATCTGTGTGGAGTTTGCACATTGTCTGCATGGGTTTTCTCCGGGTGCTCCAGTTTCCTCCCACAGTCCAAAGATGTGCAGGTCAGGTGAATTGGCCATGCTAAATTGCCCCTTGTGCTAGGTGCTGGTCAGAGGGAAATGGGTCTGGTTGGGTTACTCTTCGGAGGGTCGGTGTGGATTGGTTGGGCCAAAGGGCTGTTTCCGCACTGTAGGGAATCTAAAAATCACACACGTTAGGGAGCTCTTTTACTGACAGACTTTCCAAATTTGTACTGTTTGTGAGAGTAATAGGGCTGTAACTGTTTTCTTGTTAAAGGCAAACAGCACCCCCAGTAGGAACAGAATGGCACTGATGACTTGGTATAACACTGCATCTGGCAGTAACTTTGAGCTCTCCAGTCCTGCTTTGATATGGTGTCCAGCTTAGTCTTGGAAAGCTGTGTATATGAAGCTGCAGCACACTGCACAGAGCTGTGATTTGCAAACTCATTTCACCAGTTCAGAAAAAAAATGCAGAGGATGTTTAAAGGAAAAACTCTGATTTATCTTCTGCTTTTAATGTTCTCAGGACATTCCAAAACTCTTTAGAAAATATTTTTAAGTATATTAAGATTCAGGGATCACAAGCTCTGAGACAACGGTGGCTGCAGAGCTCAGAGTGAACATTAAAAGCTGCAGGGACCCTTTCCATCCTCACTTCTTCCATATGATAGCCGTGGCCTAACTGATCAATCCAAGATATCTGATTTCAGCTCCAAAATAACCAATGAAGATTAAACTTATGAAAATGAAACACTTCACTTCCCCTGCCATACCGAGATTTACCTCCTCGGCACCAGCGTTCTCACCGTGGGGTTACTGCAATTTCCCAGTCTTGAAAGGGAGTCAGTGGGAAACGGTTTGGCATGAAGGGGAATGTGGTGAATGACTTAAAGGGAAAAAAAATTGGTTCCTGTGATGTTAATCAAAGCATAAATACTGGCCAGAATGTTGGACATGAATCGACTGCACTTCACTGAAAGTACCATGGACATTTTACATTTACCTGAGAGAAAAGAGAGAGCCTGAACTTAACATCTCTCACAGTCGGTGCACCCTGGCAACTGCATTAGACTGCTATCCTGAACTGGCTTGTTTAGTTCCCAGAAGGGATACTGAACCTGCAACTTTCTGAATAAACTGAGTCATGGACCAGTGAGAACTCTGAGTTTTTAAGACAACCTACTAAGCAAAGAGATCATTTTAAATTCTCTGCGATAATAAATTTTAATATGAAATGAGAAGATGGGGTAGCCTACCTGGAAATGCCATCCTTTAGCTGTTTCATCAGCATCTCCGTTTCTGAATTGAGAAGAACGCTGGAAAATAGACACCATAAATAAAGACTGGCAGAGGTACACCACAGATGGTCACCACAGTTTATTGAAATCACACTCTTGAATGCACTTATGATTTGGAGATGCCGGTGTTGGACTGGGGTGTACAAAGTTAAAAATCACACAACACCAGGTTATAGTCCAACAGGTTTAATTGGAAGCACACTAGCTTTCACACCTGATGAAGGAGCAACGCTCTGAAAGCTAGTGTGCTTCAATTATACCTGTTGGACTATAACCTGGTGTTGTGTGATTTTTAACTTTGAATGCACTTAGGCTTTATGAGTCAGAACAAGTTGAAGGAGGCAGTAATTGCACTGTCGGGAATTACATAGACCAATGCCATTCAATGGTGTCATGTCTTTGGGGGTCAGACAGTGAAAGCAGTTGGAGTTCTCTGGGTATTTATTAATGTGGGGAGGGTTTGTGTTGTAGGATTCACACACGCAGTTATGATGCTGAGATGCAGCAAACTTGCAGCACAGGCAGGTTGACATTCAGATTACCCCATTCAGCCTGCCATTTCCCTATGCTGAGTCATGTTGGGTCTCCCCAGCAGGTGGTCACCAAGAAGCAGAGACTGTGGCTGAGTGCAGATTTCCAGTACGAGTTCTCAGTTGGGAAACAAAGTAAGGAAATTATGTATAAAGCCACATAAACTTACACCGCATACAAAAACTACAAGAATTATTAACTTGAACTCTCCAAAAGAAGTGGCGAATATTTGAACACTTGCCTCTTTACTTAGATCACTTACTCGTCTGGTTTCTCTGTGCATTGCCTCAGAGTCCCATCTAGTTTCATAGTCTCAACAATGCGTTTAATATCATTGGAAATATCAGAAGCTGCAGGTACAAACAATAAAGGATCAAGCAGGGAAAAACATCACGCTATCGAACAGGTTGCACAATACCTTCCTAATCCGGCTGTATCGTTAGGAAATGCAGTTAAAGAACAGGCATTTTACTGGATGGACTCTCTAGATGGTGATAAAGCAAGGAAATGCTTATGTATAAAGTGCTTAAATTCAGTTTAATGTAGCAGTTGTGAGCTATTTATTATCTGCCACTTCACAACGAGCTTACTAATGACTATTATATTACTAAGACTATTCACTTTATTGTTTAATACTTCTGCTTAACAATAAAAGTCCAATGTCAGATGGGAAGCCATTTAAGGTAGGTGCAATGGCTGATTTCAGCAAGGCCATGGTAAAGGCTTGAGAACAGGTTTTATACATTTCCAACCAGAGTGTCAAGTGTGATAAAGGCAAAAGAAAGGAGAAAAAGAAAAAAAAGAAAGAAAGGCAGGGCAAGTAAGTGAAAATGGTGATGGGTGGGTGAAGAGAGCAAATATCCAACTGATATGTTGCATCGTTAAGAATTTTGGTCTGCGGTTTTGTTTTGTTTTCGAACTTTAGAAGTTGCACCAGTTTACCAGAGGAAAATGCACAAACAGTTAACACTGTTACATGTTCCACTGTAGATGCTGCACAGCTAACCCTTGTCAGCACTGCTCCCTCTCAGCACAGGAACATGGGTTCGATTCCAGCCTTGAGCGACTGTGGAGTTTGTGCATTCTCCCCGTGTCTGAGTGGGTTTTCTCTAGGTGCTCTGGCTTCCTCCCACAATCCAAAGATGTGCAGGTTGGGTGAATTGGCCACGCTAAAATGCCCATAGTGTTCAGGGATGTTAGTTAGGGGTAAATGTAGAGTAATAGGGTAAGGGAATGGGGTTAGGTGGGATACTCTTCAGAGGTTCGGTGTAGACTTGTTGGGCTGAAGAGCCTGTTTCCACAATGTAGGGATTCTATGATCTATTCCATGATCACTGTTGCACATTCCAGTGCAGATGTTGCATAGATAACAGCATGTTGCAGCAGGTAACTGACATTGGACATACATGATCCCATAGCACTATTTCCAAAGGTCGGCAGGGGAGTTTATTCCCAAGATTCTGGTCAATCAATATTACAAAGACACAATTTACACTCTTTGCTGTGGAGCTTGCTGAATGCAAACGTGTTGTTGACTTGTTTGCACCACCACAGCAACTATTATTGAAAAAGCCTTCATTGGTTGTGAAAAGGTATTGGACATTGTGAAAAGGTATCAGATATTGTAAGACTCTCTGTAAAGGCAAATCTTTCTGATCATCTTCAGAAAATATGGCAGCACCTCCAGGGCAGAAACAGGATGTTTATTTCACTACACAAGCTCTCCGTGTCTTCAGAAGAGAGTGTGGAAGTTAGAGACCAAGTAGAATCCGTAATAAACCACTCATAAGTACAGCGAGCACCTGAGTGCATGGAAAACGCATTGCTTATGTTGGCAACGCTAATATAGATCTAAACAGCAGCTTATCTCTCGAGTCACCAAGCTCGACAATCTCTCAAAGAAATAATTTAGGCAGACATTCAGATTTGAAAAGAATCAGAATGATAAAGATGCCCACAGAGGTGCTTCATCATGCAGGATTAGATTCAAGGAATCAGGACAGGAAGTTGCTGCCATCACCTCAGCCAACTAAACTAACTTTCATTGTGAAAGCTGCCAAACAGGTGAACAAAGGTCACAGAATGTTTGTATTTTAATGAGTATCTGACTCCTTCTTCAGATATTTGGCAAAACTATTAATTCTATAAATTGTGCTGGCTCTGTGGTCAAGTTCAGTTCACATTGCAACCTTTTTAAGGCTTTGTGGCAGAATTAAATAAGTCTGTACAGAGTTAAAACCTCAGATTTACAAAAGCTGGTAATTAAAATGGATATTGAGTCAATTCCCAATACTGTATTTTGGTCTACCTTCAGTACCTAGACTCTGAGGCACTGTCCGATTCTATGCAGTTCTTCATATGTTCAGGTACATAGTTAGACTGAGACAGATTAGCTTTGGAGCCTCAGATCATACAGAGGTGGAAGATGAGCCAAGTTACTGCACTCCCTGCTCAACACTACTCATAAAGACAGAAGCTTGTTGTAACATTTGATTTCAGCTCCTCACAAAGCAAAATGTCTCAAGGCACTTAATCAGACTGCTAAACATCTAAGAAAAATTGAACAAAAATCCACAGAACGTAGATACCTAGGCAGATAAGCAAACACTTGATCAAAGAGGCATCTGGGTATTAGGCAGCATGTTAAATGAAGGAGAGAAAAGAGAAATAATTGGGGAGGGAATTTCAGAGTCAAAGCAGCTGAAAGCATAGTCACCATTGGTACAAAGGAGTGATAGAAGTGCTAAGGATTGTCAGGCTGAAGGAAGTTAGAGAAGTTCAAAGGGCAAGGCCATGGACTTGAAAACATCACACACACTTCAACTGTTCACTGCTCTGGAAGGGAAAAACCAAAAAGCTCTTTTCCACCATCTGAAGCCGGATAACTCTGACTGTTCACCTCAGCAAAAGCAGAGACAGAAGGGAAACTTTCTTATACCACCAACAGGATGTATTATTGAAAATTATTTTGTTGTGGGGATGGAAAAGTACAGCACAATTCAGATCGGAGGTCTAGATTCTGTGGAATAGTGGACATTAACCACCCTTCTCCACCAGCTTCAACTGATTTGAGATGTTGATAGGTTATTTAAGTGGTCAAAATAGTTAGCAAATGGAGTATAATGTGCGAAAATGTGAAGTTGTTCATTTTGGAAGGGAGAACAAAAGAACAGAGTACTATTTAAATGGAGAAAGCTGCAACACAAAGGGATTAAGGGTACTTGCGCAAGAAACACAGAAAGCTAGCACTCAGATGCAGCCAGGAGGCAGGAAGGCTAATGTAATGTTGACCCTTATTCCAAGAGAATTGGAGCCTAACAGTAGGTAAGTCTTACTGCACCTATACAAGGTGCTGGTGGGACCACATCTGGAATAGTGTGAGCAGCTTGGCACCCTTCTGTAAAAATATTATTTTATTGGAGGTAGTTCAGAGAAGGTACACTTGGATGATCCCCAATATGGAGGGACTGTCTTATAATCAAAGTTTAAACAGGTTGGGACTCTAATCATTGGAATTTAAGAAAGGCAGGTGATCTTATTGAAACATATAGAATTCTTAAGCGGGTGTTGCCCTCATGGAAGATCCTAGGACAAGAAGGCATTGTCTCAGAATTATGGGTGCCAATTTAAAACTCTCAAACTGAAATTTCTGCTCTCAGATGGTTTAAACATCTTTGGATCTCCTTGCCACAGAGCTGTGGGAGCAGATTCCTTGCATATATTTAAGGCTGAGATAGAGGAATTCTTGACCAATAGGAGAATCAAAGATATGGGGAGAAGGGCAGGAAAATGCATGTATGGAATGTCAGATCAGACAGGATCCTATGGAACAGCACAGCAGGCTCGAGCGCTGAATGGCCTACTCCTGTTCCTATTTCTTCTTGTCTTATGGTCTGTACAGGCTACAGTGCTGAAGTTTAACCAGACAGGAAGAGGATCTGTGGAACTTTTTGCCTCATGCTTCTTACTATGCCATTATCCCAGTGATGCAAGAAGCAGCTGCTGATTTAACCTTCAGACAAGCAAGTGTCTTACCTTGGGAGCAGAACCTCAGGAACTAGAGAATAGAATGGCGGCAAAAACCAATGGAAGTGCCAGGCAATTGCAGACGATAGTGTTGCCTTACCAAATACAGTACAAGTCGACATACGGGTGATCAACTTAACTGAGCAAGAACAGAAGCTTAGCTTGGAGAATATATTAGAGATGACTAACCGTGATTTTGAAAGGCTTCCAGACTGAAGGCCTCTTGTGCTTCCGAGGAGCGTTGCAGCTTTTGCAAAGTATACTGAGAAACAGAAACAGGAACAGTTTTACATATATCCATCTAAAAAAAATCAACTAAAGGCAAAAAAGCTCTTTACAGTAAGTGTATGGATGCCGAATGGCATTTCAGTTAAGCCTGTGCTCATGGCTCAAAATTAGTCACGAGCTTCTGTTTTCCTGCATGACAAGGTGTTTGCTAAGACCTTTCCCACAAAAAAGCATTCAAGATAATCCATGCTCCTCGAGTTTAAGGTGACCTTCCACATAACTGCAAGGCAGGGTATTATCATCTAATAGGGTCTGGCAGGGATGCCAGAGACCAAACAGAATTTACAAAGAGATGATGACTGCATAGTAACTAAGGAACAATTTGGTGCAAATTTACAGGGAACAAGTAACCAGCATGTTGGAAGTTGAAGCTGAAAATGTGTTGCTGGAAAAGCGCAGCAGGCCAGGCAGCATCCAGGGAACAGGAGAATCGACGTTTCGGGCATAAGCCCTTCTTCAGGAAGATGTGAAATATTCATATTGTGCCCAGTATAGAGATTTTCTTCAGGCTTATGCCCGAAACGTCGAATCTCCTGTTCCCTGGATGCTGCCTGACCTGCTGTGCTGTTCCAGCAATAAAGTTTCAACTTTGATCTCCAGCATCTGCAGACCTCACTTTCTCCTCGAAGTTGAAGTAAAACTGACCAGAAAATCTAAGTTGGGACTCTGTCTAATTAATTTCAACCTCAGATATTTAACACAGGAAGAACTCACACAAATTTGGACAGGAAAACGTCTGCAATTGGATGAAAAAATCTCTATACTGGGCACAATATGAATATTTCACATCTTCACTGCTACTTTTAGTGAAATCCCAGTGGTTACACAAATATTCAGAATGCACAGTAAGCAAAATTAATTTTTAAAGTTTCATACCTCCAAACACGCATGAAACAGCAGTGCCAGTCTTTCATCCTCAGGCAAGTCTGTGCTGATACCCTCAAAAATCTCTGAAGAATTGGATAAAGTTGAAATGTTAGGGTTAAAATGTGCATTTAAGATCGATTCAAAATTTCCAACTTCAAATTTTTACTCAATTTTTTTTGAGGTAGTAAACTTTTAAAGAAACACATGAATAATTCTGGATGTTTTGAAAAGAGGACTCTAGCCTCTATCATTCAGAAACAGGCATCAGAGTGAGAAATTTTCAGTTGCACTTGGGAGGTGCGTGATCTTGACATGTAGCACAAAGTGATCATAAACTAGAGTCATATACATTTATTTATGCTATAATATTGTACTGCTGTCTGAAAGAGGCCAAGGACAAGGGAGACCTTGAGAAAAAATTCTACGCCAGAGAGCACCAAAACGTTGCAGGTTGTTTCTCTTGGTTGAATTGCAACTCAGAATGAAGCTGATTACACAACTGTTAAAAAGGCAACACATTACAACCAACAAGGGAGCAAAGACTTAAGGCACGTAGATGGAGTTAAGATGCACATCAGCTATCATTTCACTGAATAGTTGAACAGGCTAGAACAGCAACATCAAGCCTCTAATATTTACTCAAAAAAAAAAACAAGTAGATTATCTGGTTGTGATCATGTTGCTGTTTGTATCATCTTGGCTACTTTGCTTGCCTATTTTACAGCAGTGACGATACCTGCAATACACTCTGATGTACTAAAATGCAATGAAAAATGTATATCAAGGGCTTTTTTTGGGAACACTATCATCAGCAAGCTCCTCCCTAAGCCCCTTCTCACCCTGACTTGTAAATATCAGTGTTGCTGTCAAAATTCTAGAACTCCCTTCTTAACAGCATCATGGGTACACCAAAATCAAATGGACAGTAGCAGTTCAAAAAGGTAGCTCACTATCAAGGCCGATTAAGGATGGGCAATATAGGCTGCCCACAATGCTGTGAAGGCATTTTCAAAAACAAAAGGGAAAGATACCAATGATTGAAGCTCTGTGACTGACTCCTGTTCCAAATACTGGTACCAGCAGAATTGGTCTAATCTCAGAGGTGCTGCAGCTTGCACCTGTAGATTCAAACTGCCATCCAGGCTGGAGCAAAACAATAAAGAAAGGCAAGTACACATTAAATCAAAACTCAAGATGCTCTGAAAGGTAATGAAAAGCAGAAACAAAGCAAAGGAAGATGCTTTAAACGTTACAAATTAAGAAGGATTGGGTCTCAAGGAACATACACAGAGTGAAAGGACGCTTTTACAATGAGAGAACAGTTTGGTCATTAAACACTTCAACAACAAGGCTGTGGATGCGAAAGAGACCGTACGCATGACCCAGAAAGCTCTTCTTATGGCTTTGCAGACAGGGTGACAGGCCTACCTCCAGCATACTGCCAAAGGTGCACCATTTGCAGCCTCTGGCAGTGAGGCAATAGTAATCAACCCTTTCCTCTCCCTCCCACACCTCAAAGTAGGGATTCTTCTTGGTTTGATAAGTCATCTCTTGCAGTTGGAGAGAGCAAATATCAAGCTGTCAATGAACAATCTTCACAAGTTAATTTATACCAATCATGTAAGCACCTATGAACGATACCTTTGAATTACACCAGTGGAAATTCTTTAAAGGCAAGTTGGGCTCTGTGAGAAATGGTGCTGGTCTGAAAGGGGATTGCTTACAAACCGTTAACACTGAGGAATTTGACAATCGCCATGGTCAAGGTACTTATCCGATAAGTTTGTTAAAAGTTCTGTGGAAATCCCCTTCTAGTGCAGAGAGCAGAAGGAGCTTTGAGCAGTGAGAAACGTTGTCTAGTGCAGGACATTGGGTTGAATTGCCTCTACATTCCATGAAAAGGTCTCAAAATGAAAAGGTAGGAATTAAGCCTGTTTCTTGCTGCAGATATAACAGAGTGAAGTTTTCAAAGCAGGCACCATGTTTGGTAAACAAACAAGTCCTCACCTGTTGCGTCATGGTGGATTGGTGGGAGGGATTTCCGCCCTTTACCACCCTTGAAACTGGAGCGTCGCCAGGATAGTGACCGTGACTTTGGACTTTTCTTGAGCCGCTTGTTGGGAGATGGTGGCTTACTGACCTCCGTTTCTCCAGTAAGGTTGACAAGAGTCATCCTGCCTTGGGAGTTTGGGCTGACACTGGCATGTCCTGGAGAAATCAGATTGGTATCGGCACACACACCAGGGTTTAGCCTGGGACTGCGCCGGGACTGGAAGCTGCTCCTTTGTGGGGCTCCTTCCTGCTTAGTGATGGACTCTAAAAAAATTAAATAGTTAAGAAAACATGCGACAACAATCAAAACAGAAGATATTCCATTAGGTGGACAGGAGCTGCCTGAACATAAATGACTTCATAAAGAAACAGAAGCAAAAACTTCCTTTCTCATCTCTTCCACATTCTAACAGAATCTAAAGAATTGAAGGTGTCAAGAGGACTGCTCAAGCTGTTTTCTGCTGAGAGATTATTGTGGACTAAATACACATTTTCAGAATAGGTTAACAGATAGTGACGGCATTCTGGGTTCAAAGAACAGTTAACTATTAACTCCATTGCCAAGATTAAGTAATAATTAATAGCTAACATTTCAAATTTAATGATATCTATGTAACAAATTAGTGTAAATTATTTGGACAATGCTACTCCCTGAAATAGATTGAAATTTCATTATCTATAAGTGTTGCCAGTAGATTGTTTTGCTCTCACAGTTTACTAAAGTTATCAGATGACAGAAGCACAGTACTGGATAAATGCACATTTCTAAAGTACTTTCATTTCATCAGGAAATCTCAAAGATCCTCACAGCTGACAGACTACAAGAACTGAAGATTAACAGCCTGCCAGCAACAATATGGTAGGAAAGGGCAAATGTTGTCTAAAAGGGCAATGTGAGATCAGCAAATTCGCAGTGCTACTTAAGTGAAGAAAGCAAACAGCTGAAACTTCACTCCCTTCTGAAGATGGACCATGTCTGCAACTAGATAGAGAAACCACTTTGCAGAAAGCTTGTGCTGGAGTACAGTGAAACAGCTGACCAAAGTCAGCATCAAGCATTATATAGAAGCCAACATAATAAGAGGTACATGCAGATGCTATTTCTTTAATTTTAAAATAAGCTCAACCAAAGTGAAACAGGGATTAGAATTATATAGAACATACAGCTCATAAATGTGACATTCAGCCCAACTAGACCATCCTGGTGTTTACATTAGACACAAGCAAAAAGGTAAGTGTGCAGTGCCAAACCACATGAGCAATAGCAAAAGTATGGAACAATGAATCAGTAAGAAATTTACACACACCAAACAATGCGTATATCAGCGTGTACATTCTCTTTCACACAATCACAGTTTAACATTTTAGTCAGCAAGTCTTTTAAATAAGTGAGTGGCAGGCTATTAAACTGAGATTTTAAGTGCTAAAGACTTCAAATTGATTCTCTTGGCTTTTTCTCTGAGAAGCCTTACCTAACTTATTGAGAAACATAGATGTCAGGACTCCCGCACTGATATGCCTTTTATCTTTTGAATAGAATTTCTCTTCAGACACAGGTCAATTACTATTGATGGTAAAGCAACAGCAACAAGACAGTGTGACCTCTGGAGGTTTGAAACACAACATAGATTCTTCTTATTTGCTTTCTTAACTGCTCCCTCACTATATCTAAGTGTGATGAGCAACAAGTTAACAGTGCAAAATCTCTTCCAACTTGACCAGACAAGGTCTAACCCATGCATTCAGCGCTCATGGGGCTTTTTTTTGACTTTCTTAATAGCTTACATTTGTCCACATTGAGCGCTATCAGCCATTGACAAGTCTCAGTGTAACTCTTTTTTAAAGAATGCTCTCTATAGTACTGTACTTTGTATAATGATCACCTCTCCTGTCAGCGATGTTTAAGTTTTCCTTAACCACTTTTAACTTTTCATTTTGAACTTTGTCAGAACAGTTTGCCTTATTAAAGTACTTGTGTACATAAAGTACTTCTCACATTTGACTCAACAAAACATATGTGTGCACATAGTAACAGATTCTTACCAGAGTTTCCAGACTTCTGATTTCTGCTATATTTTCTTTTAGATGAGGAACTCTATTGGGGATTAAAAATGTTAAGATCATTGGTCATTATAGTTTGTTCAGATCCATTTCACTGCTGTTCTGCTTAGGCTGCCATTTTATGCATTCATATCAGGAATGCAGTTTAGATCTGAATTTTATAAATGGTTGTCATGAGGAAATATATCAATTCAAATGAAAAGATGGATTCTTGTGTTTAACTGAGTATAACATTGCACTCTCATACTGAAGTGGTTTGCTAGAAGCTTCTACAGACCACCTAATAATAGCAGTAGAGAAGCTCAAGAACGCATAGGCGGGCAAATTCTGGAATAATGCAGATGTATCTGGGTTGGTGTTATGGGTGATTTCAACTTTCCCAATATCGACCAGAACCTCCTAAATGCAGATGGCTTGGTGGAGCCATTTTTGTCAGGTGTGTTCAGAAGGGTTTCCTTACTCTGTATTTGGACAGGCCAACAAGGGGAGAGGCTATTTTGGATTTGGTGCTCGGCAATGAGCCAGGATAGGTGTCAGATCTCGCGGTGGGAGAACACTTTGGTGACAGTGATCATAACTGCCTCACATTTACCATAATCTTGGAGAGGGAAAGAAACAGTCACCGAGGGAAGATATTTAATTGGAGAAAAGGAAATTATGACGCTATCAGACAGGAGTTGGGAAGTACAGACTGGGAGCAATTGTTCCACGGAAAGGGCACAGCAGACATGTGGAGACTATTTAAGGGGCAGTTGTTGAGAGTGATGCACGAATTTGTTCCTCTGAGACAGGCAAGAAGGAGTAAAAGTAAGGAACCTTGGATGGCAAGAACAGAGGAGCTTTTCGTCAAAAGGAAGAAGGCAGCTTACATAAGATGGAGGAAGCATGGATCTAGCATAGCTTCAGTGGATTACAGGCTTGCTAGAAAGAAGCTCAAAAATGGACTGAGGAGAGCCAGGAGGGGGCACAAAAAGGGCTTGGCAAGAAGGATTAGGGAGAACCCAAAGGCATTTTACTCCTACGTGAGGAATAAGAGAATGATCAGGGAAAAGGTAGGGCCGATCAGGGATAGTGGAGGGAACTTGTGCGTGGAGTCTGAGCAGACAGGGGAAGCCCTAAATGAGTTTCTTGCTTCGGTTTTCACCAAGGAAAGGGACTTTGTTGTGAATGAGAACTTTGAGGAGCTGGGATACAGGCTTGACCAGGTCAAGATTGATGAACTTGGTGTGCTGGAAACTTTGGAAAACATTAAGATTGATAAGTCCCCAGGGACTTAATTTATCCTAGGCTGCTCCGGGAAGCGAGAAAAGAGGTTGCTAAGCCGCTGGCGAGGATCTTTGCCTCCTCACTCTCTACGGGAGTCGTACCAGGAGATTGGAAGGAGGCGAATGTTCTTCCTCTTTTCAAGAAGGGTAATAGGGAAATCCCTGGCAATTACAGACCAGTCAGTCTTACATCTGTGGTCAGCAAAGTTTTGGAAAGAATTCTGAGGGATACGATTTATGACTATTTGACAAAGCATAGCATGATTAAAGGCAGTCAGCATGGCTTTATGAGGGGCAGGTTATGCCTCACAAATCTTATTGAGTTCTTTGAGGAGATGATAAGACAGGTCAATGAAGGTTAAGCAGTGGATGTGGTGTATATGGACTTCAGCAAAGCATTTAATAAGGTTCTCCATGGTTGGCTCATTCATAAAGTCAGGAGATATGGGATACAGAGAGATTTGGCTACCTGGATTCAGAATTGGTTGGCTGACAGAAAACAGAGAGTGGTTGTAGATGGAAAGTATTCTGCCTGGAGGTCAATGTTGAGTGGGGTCCCACAGGGGTCTATTCTTGAGCCTTTGCTCCTTGTAGTTTTTATCAATGACTTGGATGTGGAGTTTGAGGGGTAGGTTAGTAAATTTGCAGATGGCACAAAGGCTGGAGGTGCCGTCGATAGTATCGAGGGCTATTGCAGGCTGCAGTGTGACATAAACAGGATGTAGAGCTAGGCTGAGAAATGGCAGATGGAGTTCAACCTGGATAAATGCGAAGTGATGCATTTAGGAAGGTTGAAGTCGAATGCTGAATATAGGAATAAAGACAGGATTCTTGGCAGTGTGGAGGAACAGAGGAATCTGGGTGTGCAAGTACACAGATCCCTCAAAGTTGCCACCCAAGTGAATAGGGTTGTTAAGAAAGCATATGGTGTTTTGGCTTTCATTAACAGGGGGATGAGTTTAAGAGCCGTGAAGTTTTGCTACAGCTCTACAAGTCTCTGGTCAGACCACACTTGGAATATTGTGTCTAGTTCTGGTTGCCCTACTATTGGAAAGTTTTAGAGGCTTTGGAGAGGGTGCAAAGAAGATTTACCAGGATGCTGCCTGGACTGGAGGGCTTGCCTTATGAAGAAATGTTGAATAAGCTTGGACATTTCTCTCTGGCGAGAAGGAGGAAGAGAGGAGACCTGATCGAGGTATACAAGATAATGAGAGGAATAGATAGAGTCAATAGCCAGAGACCTTTCCCCAGGGCAGGATTGACTGGTGCGAGGGGTCATAGTTTTAAGATATTAGGAGAAAGGTATAGAGGAGATGTCAGAGGTAGGTTCTTTACGCAGAGAGTTGTGAATGCATGGAATGCGTTGGGGTGAGAGCAGAAGTTCAGCAGATAGGTTGGATACAGTTAAGGGGCCTGTCAACCAAGATGTTGGGAATCCTTGGTTGGGGAAAAAGTGTCAATGCTTTATGATTAATCCAGACCCAAAGGAAAAAAGTGAAGAAATGTTGAATAAGCTTGGACATTTCTCTCTGGCGAGAAGGAGGAAGAGAGGAGACCTGATCGAGGTATACAAGATAATGAGAGGAATAGATAGAGTCAATAGCCAGAGACCTTTCCCCAGGGCAGGATTGACTGGTGCGAGGGGTCATAGTTGGGAAATGTGGGCGGCACGGTAGCACAGTGGTTAGCACTGCTGCTTCACAGTGCCAGAGATCCGGGTTCAATTCCCGCCTCAGGCGACTCTCTGTGTGGAGTTTGCACATTCTCCCCGTGTCTGCGTGGGTTTCCTCCGGGTGCTCCGGTTTCCTCCCACAATCCAAAAATGTGCAGGGGTTAGGTGAATTGGCCATGCTAAATTGCCCGTAGTGTTAGGTGAAGGGGTAAATGTAGGAGAATGGGTCTGGGTGGGTTACGCTTCGGCGGGTCGGTGTGGACTTGTTGGGCCGAAGGGCCTGTTTCCACACTGTAAGTAATCTAATCTAATCTAATCTAATCTAAAAATGTTGTCACTTGTCATAAGCAAATATTCAAAGATTTCTTTTTTGAAAAATATATTACTGACCTGATCTGACAGTGGTGTAGTTTGATTGGAACGCCGAAGTCTGGTAAACAGAACAGAAACAGTTTATAAATAACTTCTGAAATAGAGAAAGGGCTTTTAACAATTGTGTTTTAAGAGAAAAATGGTCCAGGAATATCTCCCAAAAGAAGCTTTGACACATTGCAAATACAATTATCACCTCAAGAGATAACGTGTGTTTCTATAGAGTCTTTTACAACTACAGGATGTGCTAAATTGTTTTACAGCTAATAAATTACACTTAAACTATTGTAATGACACAAATTTAGCAGCAGCTGACTTCATACAGCAAATTCCCACAAAAAAGAAACAAAATAACTTAGTAGATCATCTGTTGTGTAAAGCTGGCTAAGAATACATATTGAGCAGCACACCAGGGACAATTTGACAGCTCTTAGAATAGTGCATTACAACCTTTTACATCCACACAAGGCACAGATGGAGTTTAACATTTTAATCTAGCATTTCTCTAGACCTGAACTGATGTGGCTGGATTATATAATTAAGTATCTGTTGTGGAATTTGACCCATAACCAATGTTCCCTCTTTTCTAACATGCATGGTCCCTTTAATTTCTTCAGGCACACTTATATAATGGAGGTGACCTGTGCATGACCCATATAGGGACTAGCACGTTGGTATGCACATAGGGAACACTATCAAAAGCCTTCCTATTCCCAGGAAAGAGTTCCAATTATTGACCTGAACGGCACAATATATAATATTGCTTTTACATAATCTGGATATTGGCATTAGTACATTACAAGAAGAATGCATAATCCCATCACAATTTAGTGCTGGTGTATAACGCTTTCCCAAGACTATTTCATATTTAGTACAAATGGCTGGGAACTATGCTAATAAGAATTTTGTCACATACTGTCTCCTTCCATTTCAAAACATCACATACCTCCACATTTTTGTCCTCACAACTAGTTGTCCTATCACAGTCTTCTGAACTACAGAATTTCAAGGATCCACTCTCTCACTTCAGTCCTAATGCTGAGGTGGGCTGTCACCTGCCTGCTTAGTTAGGGCAGCCACAGATAACCACAGTTTTATGTTAACAATGAGATCTCCTCTCATTCATAATGAGGGAAGGGCTGTAGATGTCATATACATGGACTTCAGTAAGGCGTTTGACAAGGTTCCACACAGTCAGGCTGGAGAAAGTGAAGTCGCATGGAATCCAGGGTGAGAGATAGAGATCTGGCTGGGCAGCAGAAGACAGAGAGCAGTAGTGGAAGGGAATTTCTCCAAATGGCATACGGCATGGGACAGGGTATCAAGTACAAGATTTGGCAGGTCATGTACAGTGTACAAGACTTTGCTTTGGCCACATTTGGAATACTGCGTACAGTTCTGGTTGCCACATTACCAAAAGGATGTGGATGCTTTGGAAAGGGTGCAGAGCAGGTTCACCAGGATGTTGCCTAGTATGGAGGGTGCTAGCTATGAAGAGAGGTTGAGTAGATGAGAATTATTTTCAAGAAAAAGATGGAGGTTGAAGGAGGTTGACTGAGGTCTACAAAATCATAAGAAGTATACAGCGGGTAGACTGCGAGAAGCGTTCTCCTAGATTGGGGGACTCAATTACTAGGGGTCATGGGTTCAAAGTGAGAGGAGAAGTGTCTGAGGGAGATATGCGTAGAAAGTTCTTTATGCAGAGTGGGTGGTGGGTGCCTGGAACACTTTGCCAACTGAGGTGGTAGGGGCAGGCATGATAGCATCATTTAAGATATATCTAGACGGATACAAGAATGGGTAGGAAGCAGAGGAGTGCAGATCTTTAGAAAATAGGTGACAGGTTTAGGTAGAGGATACAGATTGATGCAAATTTGGGGGGGGCCAAAGGGACTGTTCCTGTGCTGCAATTCTCTTTGTTCACGGGAAAAATTGGCTTGGTCGCCTCAATCTGTCCTCAAGGGACAAAAACCTTCCCCGAAACTTTTCTTGCACTACACCTAAGGCAATTATACTTTTCCTTAGGTAAATGGCAGAGCAAAAGATGTGTAAATGGAGCAAAGGTAATCTAGTTGAATACTGGGGCAGGCCAAGGAGCTGAATGACGAGTACAGCTGTTTTTAAAACTTACTGAAGATTGCCAAAATTCCACATTTATCTTTTCTATAATTTGATGACTGAATTTCTCCAGTTACCCCTAGAATCCATCTAGGAAGTATCCTAACATTTTTCTCATCCTAAGTGAATTGCGCACTTGATTTATCACCCCCAAATGCCATTTTTACCAACAATATCAGTACTTCATCTCAAAATTATGTAACTGAGAATATTTCATTATGATTAGGAATTTAAAAACAATTAATTGAGCTACTAACTTTTTTTTACAAGAAAGAGATGCCTTATGAATCTTACTCACCATTGCACTTTGCTAAACCATGAATACCTCAACACCAAAGTTCAGTTTCCAAAGTATTCTGTTGGTTGCATCAATGGAGTAGAAGTGTTTTTATTGAAACAGGAAAAGAATTTAGATCACTTTATGACATCTTTAATTTCACCCCTCCCCCAATATAGTTCTCATCATGAGGGCTCATGACACATTGGTACTTCTGAGCCAAAGGGCCTGGGTTCAAGACTCACTTGCCCAGAGGTGTCTCATAACATGCCTGAACATGTTGATTAATAATACCTACAGATCTCTCAGGATTTACAAGACTGACATTTTGGAGATGGTTTGTAGCTCAGGTCATGGATCAGGTTGTCTGTTTGCTCGCTGAGCTGGTGGGTTTGTTCTCAGACATTTTGTCACCATGCTAGGTGACATCTACAGTGGCATTTATTAAGCACCTTTCACAATCAATTTATTTGTTTGACTATGTAGCAGGTTTACAATCCAATCTTATGCTGAGAAGACCAAACACAGAATAGCTAATGGCATGCAGAACATGCTGTTCAGTCCACAAACATTACCTTGAGCTTCAAATCATTTGTCATTTTAATTCTCCACTTTGCTCTGACTCTTGACACTAGCCTGCTGCAGCATTCCAATGAAGTTCCATGGAAGCTTGAGAAATAAGACGTCTTTCCACTGGGCACCTGAGTGTTCTGGACTTAACAACGGTTTCTCTCATTTCTTTTATTTACTTGTAAGTGGCTGCTACTTAGGATTCTGCCATTAATGGAAATTCCTTATGCTTTTTTAATTGTCTATTACCACAATGACCTTGCACATTTTTTGTTATTTAATATTTCCCATCCTTCACCCTGTCATAGATGTTTATTTTTATTCTTCTTCCCACTCTCCTACCATTCGCTTGTTTAAAAAGTATTAACTTATAACTTTTCCCAATTTTGATCAAACATCACAGGCCTCATATGTAAACACCATTCCTCACCCTACAAATGTAGTCAAACATGCTAAGCATCTCCAGCATCTTCTGTACTTTACATCTTCACTGACTTCTATACCTTATGATTCATTATTTATAAACTGTCATCAGCAGTTCTTGGGAGGACAAGATTTAGTCTTAAACCCATAATAAAATAACTGCTCTTGTCCTGCCAGGATTAAACACTTTTCATCAGCAATATAAAAAATTACATACATCAAAAACAGTACTTTCCAAATCTTAAAGGTTTCAAACTATTTGGAAATTTAAAACACTTTTCAAGGGTTGTTTTGTGGTACTAAATAACTCAGAAACAAACATTTGCTAACCTAGGCACAGCAAACACCCAATAAATATAAATGACCAGTTAGTGATGGTCACAACATGGGGGAGTACTCCCCTGTTCTTCATCCATTTTGGCTAGACCTAAGGGACCATTTCATTCCAACGTTGTCGTAGTTCCTCAGCATTACAACTGGAATGCCAACGTGGGTGCTGAAGAATCCACAAATAATAATCTGCCAAATACATGATTGCAAATTATTTACAGCACAAACAGACAATAATTTTTTTAAAAAAAGGAAGTGCTGGAGAAACTCAGCAGTTCTGGCAACCTCTGTGGAGAGAGAAATAATTAGCATTTCAAGTCAAATCAAAACTGAAACACTCATATCAGACTGGAAACATTAACTGTTCTTTTTCTCTCCACAAAAATAGCAAATCTTGAGTTTCACCAGGACTTTGTTTGTATTTCACATTTGCACCATCTGCGGTGCTCTGAGATTTCGGGTGAATGTCCTCCCAGGTGGACATCGCAGAGTCGCTGAGCAGAGGCTGATAGCCAAGTTCAGTACCCATCATGATGACTTCAAATGGGATCTTGAGTTCATGTTACACTGCAGGTGATCCCACCACAGTATAAACTCTCTCACTCTGCCAAGGATACTCTCTCACACACACTGACATGCACACCCACTCACACAGGTATACACTCCATCAACTAGTGCACACACTCTATCAAGTATGCATACAGGCGCCTTCTCCCTCACTCCCACGCTCTGTCTCTCACTCCCATGCCTGCCCTTTTGTGCCCTCTCTCTATCTCCCTCCCCCAGTACACCCTCTTCACTCTCCCACCCCCACATGCACCGACTCACTATCTCAGCCCAACGTGCGCCCACTCTCTCCCCTCCATGCGCGCCCAACTTCTCTCTGACCCATGAGCACTCTCTCTCTCATCACCCCCCCCACATACGCTCTCTCTTTCTCCTGCCCTCTTTAACCCTACTGCGCGTGCACACGCTCGATCTCTCCGCACCTGCGCTCTCTCTCCGCACCCGCGCTCTCTCTCCCCGGCTCTCATTCTCCACCACTCCCTTGCCCGCTCTCCCCTCACTCTCTACTGCGACATGCACTCCCCTCACTCTCTACTGCGCGCTCACTCCCTCTTCCTCATCCCACGCTCTCCTTCCCCCTTGTCCCCGTGCTCTCCCTCTCCCCCGCCCTCACCCTCTCCCTCGACCCTGCGCCTGCCTGCTCCCACCCCATGTGTGCGCTATATATTAAGTATGCATCCAGGCGCCTTCTCTCTCCCTCCCCACGTACACCCCTCTCTCGATCTCTCACCCGACGCTCTCTCTCATACCCCACAGACACGCGCTCTCTTTCTTCCGCCCTCATGCGCTCTTTTCTCCAACTGCGCGCGCGCACGCTCGCTTGCTCTCTCTCCCCATCCCACCCACGCGCTTGATCTCTCTTCCCCCAACACAAACGCATTCACTCTCCCACCCTGCACGTTCTCTCCCTTCACCCCACTGTCCCTCTCCCCCTTGTGTGTGCACTCTCCTTCTCTGCCTCGCACACGCAGTCTTTCTCTCCTCCAGGAGGGCGTGCACACTTTCCCTCCCCCGCAGCATCCCCCTCTTGCACTCTCTCTCTCCCTGTCCTCCATGCACATGCTCTCTCTCTCCCCGCTCTCGTTCTCTACTTCTCCGTCTCTCGCCCTCATCACATTTCCCTCGTGCGCTCTCCCCTCACTCTCTTCTGCACATGCGCTCCCATTCCCCCTCGTCCCCGTGCTCTCACTCCCCCCTCGCCCCCGCGCTCTCTCTCCACCTTGCCCCGCTCTGTCCCACCCCCACCTCCTTGCAACCGCCCTCTCCCTCGCTCTCACCAACGGGCCCGCTCTCCCCCTCGCCCTCCCCCCCTCTCCCTCCCCCACACCCCTGCATGTGCTTTCTCCTGCCTCTCCCTACCCGTTGTTCCCCCGCGAGCTGTCTCCCCAACCTCGCGGCCCCCAGCATGCACTCACCCCCCCCAGCGCGTACTCTCGCCCCTCGCCCACCATCTCACCCCCTCCCCTGCACGCTCTCCCCCCTCGCCACACCCTACCGCGCGCTACCCCCCTCGCCCCATCCCCTCACACGCTCAGCCCCGTCGCCCCACCCGCCACACGCTCTCCCCTTCCACCGCCCCACCCCCTCGCATGCTCTACCCCCTCAGCGGGCTCTCTCACCCCCCCACCCCATACCACTATGCGCTCTCCCTCCTTCGTGCACTCTCCACTCCCACTGCCCCAGCGCTCTCCCCCCTCACTCCATCTGGCGCGTTCTCTAACCCCACACTCTCTCTCCCCCCCTCGTCTCAACCCACGCACTCTCTCCACTCCTCGCCCAACCCCACGTGCTCACTCCCCTCCTCGCCCCATCCCCCTCGCGCTCTTTCCCCACCTTGCCCCATCCCCCTCGCCTCATCCCCCCCGCGCTCGATCTCCCCCTCGCCCACCCTGCGCACTCGCCCCCCTTGCCCCACCCAACGCGCTCGCTCTCCTTTCCTCACACCCCCTTTGCCCCATTTCCCGCACGCTCCCTCCCCCCTCACCTATTGTACTCTATGCTACTTTCTCCCCACCCCCACCCTCCTCTAGCTTATCTCTCCACGCTTCAGGCTCTCTGTCTTTATTCCTGATAAAGGGCTTTTGCCCCAAACGTCGATTTTACTGCTCCTCGGATGCTGCCTGAACTGCTGTGCTCTTCCAGCACCACTAACCCAGAGACACAACTAAGTCTATTTAGCTGAATTTGCAGATATGTATTTGCAGATACATTCTATTATGTTCAAAAAGCACACAATCTTATGTAAACAGTCAACGTGACATTTTTTAAATTCCTACTTTGGAAATAAAACCAGTCTGACTCCAAGTTGGGATACAGATAGATTCTGATCTCATACCTTTCATGCATTGTCTGAGCTGAGATGTAACATTTTTATCAGCTGATAAAACGTTAAGTTGTCTTGGGATGTGACTTGAAAAAAATTCTAGAACTTACATATTAATTAATCAAAAGCTCCATTCTATGTGATAAAAGACTTAACAACTATCCAGGTTTGTCTAATACATTGCATCACTTTGATCTTTTACTTATAAATTCTGTGTTCTATATGCCTGTCCCAATAGCTACCTGACAAAGGAGCAGCACTCTGAAAGTCTGTACTTTCAAGTAAACTTGATGGGCGATGAGCTGACGTTGCTTTGCTTTTAGAGAAACAGGTAATTTGACACAATGAGTCTGTGCTAGTCCACTATGAGATATTGATGGAGAGGCTCCACGGGTCTGACAGCGTCTGTCAGAGAGAAATCATTGACGAGAAACTCAACGGGACTCACCATAAAAACAGTGGCTACAGGAGCACGTCAGAAGTTACAAATACTGTATGTCATTCACCTCCTGACTCCTCCAAGCCTATCTACAGGAGTGTAATTGCATACTCCCAACTTGACTAGATGAGTGCAGCCCAAACAACACAAGAATCTTGACACCAAGGTCAAAGCGGCCCACTTGATTGGCATTACATCCATGTGTATCCATCTTCTCCACCACCAACACTCAGTAGCAGCAGTATGTACTATCTATAAGATGCACTGCAGAAATTCACCAAAGATTGTCAGACAGCATCTTCCAAACCCACGACCATTTCCATCTGGAAGAACAAGGGTGCAGATGTGTGTGAACATCACCACATTCAAGTTCTCCTCCAAGCCATCCACCATCCTGATTTGGAAGTATATCGCTGTTCCTTCACTGTCTTTGGATCAAAATCCTGGAAATCCCTCTGAACCCACAACCGGCAGACTACAGCAGTTCAAGAAGACAGCTCACCACCACCTTCTCAAGAGCAACTGGGGACAGACAATAAAATGCTGGCTCAGCCAGTGACACCCACAAATGAATAAAAAGAAATCTGATCTTCCTTCAGAATCAGTCTATAGTGGTCCTTGTGCTCCACTGGAGCCTCCTCTGACCTTTCAACTAAAATCTATCACTATAATCATAACTCACTCTTACCATCGCATGGTCTTAACTGACCTCCCCTGTTCTGAAAAGTTACGAGATCTGAAACTTGCATCTCCCCTCCATTTGGTGCCTTCTTATTACAATGAATCTCATCCCCGATACAGTACTTAGGATCCAATGAAAGGAACTTAAACTCTGAGGTATCGATGACCCGAAGAGTAGCGTTTCTGCCTTTTTTTCTTTATTTACCTTGTTTTAATGTGACTGCTCTCCGCCATTTTTTTACCCCCTTTGCCGCCGGCCGCTCAAGAGCGCGGGGCACCATGGGAATAAGGACGGGTTGTGAAGGCTGCACCAGTCTCGAGCATGCGCACCCACTTCCCCATCTCCAGTAGCTATCGGTCATTGTAGTTCTATTTGTGCTGTGCGCACGCAGGGAAGGCCCGTAACGTCGATTCTCCTGCTTCTTGGATGCTGCCTAACCTGCTGTGCCTTTCCAGCACTCCACTCTCGATTCTGATCTCCAGCATTTACTGTCCTCTCCGGGTTTTCGAGGGGAATGAGCGGTCATCCTCCGCTACTGCGCGCGCATGGTTTGCGTCCCTTCGTCCCTGTCCTCACCCCGCGAGCCGGCGCGAGGTGGCGCTTTCCCAACCGTCAATAACGGCCCCTTTTCGGGCAGGGCGGGGCGAGGCGAGGGTTTTCCGGAAAGAGCCGAATAGACCCGAACGGCCACCCCAGAAGAAAGTTCCCGGAGGTGCGGGACGAAAATCGGCCAGGGAAGACTTCTCCAGGTAAATATAGGTACCAGGGGTTGTGTATGTGAAGATGGTCGAGGAAGAGGTGGAGGAAGGTACAGGTTACCTGGTATGGCTGTCCTCCGGGCTTGGGATGTGCCGTGTTTGTGAGTAAAGCTTTACCTGGGCAGGGGCGGCCAACAGGTGAGTGTCTCAGGTTTGAGCTGCTACCTGAGCGAATAGATCAACGCAGTCTCCAGGTGTTTGACCAAACTCTCAACATTGAAAGCGCTTGGCTCCAGCTGAGTCCCTGACATGGAAAGGTTCTGTCGTGCCTTTTAAAAAAAAAATCTTCATAATGTCTTCTCACTTCAAGTTAGCAAAGACCCTTTTCAGAAGGGGTCTTTCTTATCCAGAATCCGGTTCTGTGGCTCTCCAGACTACCAGGATTCTCGGTCTTGATCTTGTCCTTTTTGAGGTTCGTGTTTTTTCTGTTTTTGTTTTTGCTGTCATCTTTTCAGATGATTAACATCTGTGGATTTCTTTGTCTGTGTCTGTCCTTTGAAAACTTCACACAGGTAATCAACATGCACTCCATTATATTCATTGCAAATTTCCTCCTCTGCTTCTTTTGTGTCTTATATTGTTTTATTCCATTCCAATACCTATCTCTGTTTAATGTCTATTCTAGTAATGTGCCCAAACTAGTGTACCTTTTTATGATGCTATGCACTAAATTGCTGTTTTTCTGCATCTATTTCTAGTACTTCATTGTTAGCTTTTTTGTCAGTGTGGGACATGTGGAATGTCCTATTCTATGTCTGCCAAGTGGAATTTTGGTTAGATATGTTGGCAAGGCACGTAGCATCGCAATGTTCTTTTCCTACAATTCAGATTTATTTTATGTGTCACCATATCTCTTCTGACAAAGTTTCCCTTTGGAGCTCTTTGGGATGGGTTACGTGAAGAGGTAGCAGTTTCAGTCACCTATAATCCTACTAGCTGAATTGACAGTGATCAAAAGAAGCCTTTATTTTAAACTCTGAATTGCTAGTGTGTTGAGGGAAGTGTTGTTCCAGGAAGTGTATGGCTTAATTTAGAAAGCCTTTGTTACTGACAACAGGTGATATGCAAAAATAATAGCTGGCATGTCATGCGGTAATTGCTGTATGTGCAAATATATTGGTGGGGGGGATGGGAATTAAGTGACAAATGTAACAATTGGTTTCAACAAAACCAACAATTGTGACCATTATACATTTTAAGTTACTTCAGAGGATTGATCACAGGTTTAAAAACTGCATCTAAGGACAAAAGGATAACAAGAGACAGAATAGGGCCCATTATGGATCAGCGAGGCTGCCTATGTGTGGAACTGCAGGAGATGGGGAGGTACAAACTGAGTACTTTGCATGAGTGTTTATTGTGGAGAAGATATGGCCCCAGATCTCGAAAAAGATATACTGGTCCTAGAGCGTGTTCAAAGGAGGTTCACAAGAATGGTCCCAGGAATGAAAAGCTTAACATATGACAAATATTTGAGGACTCTGGGTTATACTCAATGGAGTTTAGAAGGATGGGGGAAATCTAATTGAAACTTGCAGAATATTGTTTGGCCCGGACAGAGTAAATGGTGGAAAGTTGTTTCCATTCGTTGGAGAGGCAGAGATAAGGAGAAACATCTTCAGCCAGAGAGTGGTAAATCTATGGAATTAATTGCCACAGAAGGCTGTGGAGGCCAGGTCGTTGAGTATATTTAAGACTGAGATGGATAGGTTCTTGAGGATCAAGGGTTACAGGGAGAAAGTGAGAGAATGGAGTTGAGAAACATATCAGCCATGATACGTTTCTCAACTCCTATATCTGCTCCTATATCTTATGGTCTTATGATATGGAGGATATAGAACATGGGGAATTAAACACTGATGTATTGAAAAATGTCCATATTACAGAGGGGGTGGTGCTGCATGGCTTAAAATGTGATAAAGGTGGATAAATCCCCAGGACCTGATCAGGTGTACCTAGAACTCTGGGAAGCTAAGGAAGCTGGGCCCCTTGCTGAGATATTTGTATCATCGATAGCAACAGTGAGGTGATGGAAGACTGGAGGTTGTGCCACTATTTAAGTAAGATAATAAGGAAAAGCCAGGGAACAATAGGCCTGTGAGTCTGACATCAGTGCTGGAAGGAATCCAGAGGGACTGGATTTATGTATTTGGAAAGGCAAGGACTAATTAGGGGTGGTCAACACGCCTTATTAACTTGATTGAGTTTTTTGAAGAAGTAGCAAAGAGG
This sequence comes from Chiloscyllium plagiosum, assembly GCF_037043375.1. Lineage (NCBI taxonomy): Eukaryota > Metazoa > Chordata > Chondrichthyes > Orectolobiformes > Hemiscylliidae > Chiloscyllium > Chiloscyllium plagiosum. Next base: position 39,116,253 of record NW_028270183.1, read on the forward strand.
ATTGATAAGAGCAGAATGGTAGACTTCAACTGGTTAGCAAGGTTAGATAACATAGAATACAGGGAGAACTGGCCATTTGGATACAGAACTGCAGAATAAATTTACAAGGATCTCAAGGTCTCAAGGATCTGAGTTATAGGATGAGTTTGGACTAGCTAGGAAGTTTTTCTTTGCAGCATATTGGACTGAGCGGGATCTTATAGAAGTGTATGAGATCATGAGAGGTGTGGAATGGGTGATTGCACTCAGTATTTTTTCCAGGATTGGGGAATCGAAGACTGGAGGGCATTGGGTTAAGGCTAGAGGGGAAAGAATAAAAGGGAACCTGAGGGGCAACGTTTTTTGCAGAGGGTGTTATGCATATGGAATGAGTGCCAGCGCAAGTAATTGAGGTGGTACATTAACAACATGTAAAAGGCATTTGGACAAATAAAAGGATAGGAAAAGTTTAGAAGGATATGGGCCAAGAGCAGATAAATGGGGTTAGTGTGAATGGACATTTTGGTCGGCACAGACCAGTTTGGGATGAAGAGCCTGTCTCTGTGCTATGACTCTGAGAAATTGGAGATGTTCAGGTCTGGCGGTATCTGTGGAGAGAAAAGAGTTGACCTTTCGATAACTCTTCAATGTATCACTAGACTTGAAACGCTTTCTCTTCACTGATGCTGCCAAACCTGCTGAACTACTCCAGAAATTTGTTTTTCTTTGATTGTGAGAGTCATCTCTAACTTCAAAAGAATTCTATTCCACATTTTTTTGCCTTTTGGTATAGATTTCTGTCCATTTTTATGCAGAATGGTCCAGAATTGAGTTAGCATGCCAATGTTGGAAGATGTGGAGGTAGTCACCTTGGGCCTGACAACTTTAATATGTTAAAATAATGTGACCGAGTTGTAACTGCCACACTAGTTTAGAGAATGTAACTTCCTGGGTAATATCACCCATCATTGTGGTTTGCTGCAATGTGACATTCAGCATTGGATAACAGAATACAGACAAGGAGCATTTGTTAAAGGATTGGGATAACGCCCACTGAACGAGTAAATAACTACCTAAAGATAGCTGGGAGTGAAGGTGGGGGTGAATGTGATAGGGTGGAGCTGATAGGTGGAAAGGAAGATGGACAGGTTGGCAATGAGCGGGAGATCACAGCAATAAAGGGCTTTGAATGGTACCCAGACCTGCACCGAAACATTGCAAGTTTACTTGCAGCATTTGCGTTTAAGTTGCCTGGCAGGCAGCTATGATAAAGCAATGGAGTGTCAGCCCTTTTTAAGAAGGTTATACCCAAAACATTGACTTCTCCACCTCCTGATGCTGCCTGGCTTGTTGTTCTTCCACCCTCCTGCTTGTCTACAATAATTAAGTGAGCTTCCATATCTAATCACCTGACTGTTTTTTCTATAGTGGCTTGAAATGCCCAGTGACTGCATGCCACACATCCAGAGGAGATCGATATATGAAAAGGAGAATGTGATAGTGAGCATCAGAAGGCTTTATTGCTGTTCTGATGCTTTCTAACAAAAGGTAGTTGGCTGGAGATTTGGCCCAAGGGCATTCACTGACTTTCACTACCCACCACACCAAAGTCTATGTATGGTTGCAGAGCCTTGTTATCGATACTCTAAATTGGTTTAGATTTTATTGTCACGTATACTCAAGTACAGAAGTACAAGAGCACAGTGAAATGTATGTAATGTGCCCACACATATTGGGCACGAAGACAAAAATTTAAGCATTACCTTCATAGAATAAGTAGAAAAATAAATAAGATAAAGTCCTTTAATAGACAAATAAAGGTCAAATTTCAACAGTCTTTGAGTCTGGGAGATCTCCGCTGCCTTTTCTTGATGTCGCCACTGCAGATACTAGGGGGCCTCCTTCACTGCTCGCTCTTCCTGCGTTGGGCTGCAATACCATTGCTGCTGCTACTGCTGCTGAAGCCTCAAGATCTCCTGCTGCCTGTGAAGCATGCCCAGGCAGGATCCACTTATACCAAGAGTCCATGTCAAACATCCAAGCCAAGATATTACCATGCTGGGCCAAGAGACCGCCATCTGTTGCCGAGAGGCCAAACCGAAAAACTGCCATGGGCTGCCGAGAGACCGGGCCAAGACACCACCACGTCAGGCCAAGAGACTGCCATGGGCCAGACCGAGAGACCGGGCAGAGACACTGCCACGCTGAGCCAAGAGACCACCTTGGGATGCTGAGAGGCCGTCATAGGCCTGGCCAGGCCGAGAGGAAGCCACACCAGGTCCGTGCTGAGGCCAGGAGAAAAGAAACACTGAGGAACAAAAGAGAAAGGAGTTGATAAGTAAATTAGGCAAATTAATACAGATCTGATATTAATCCTGGAATATTTCTAGATGTGTGACTCGTCATTTTGGCTGGACGGTGCATTTCAAAATTGAAATGAGTATTTGTTTTCTGGGTGTGTGTCTCTCTGTATGTGAGGAGTATGCATCTGTTCCACACCAATTAGTTCATTGCAGGTGGCTAATACTACTGCTGACTGGTTTTATTACAGTAAGAGTTTTGTCATGAATGTTGAACACAACCTTTAGGAAACCTATTACTTGTGAGACTGTGATGACTAATAAAAACTGATGGATTAAGTTCAGGTGGCTTGTCAATGTTATCACAACTGTGAACTGCTTCATTGCCTTGGAAACCATTGTCTGCAGCTGTGCTGTTTAAATTGCACACTTGCAACATTTACCATTTCTGTTTACTCCTCTTTATCATCATTTTATGAATTTTGGTCTGAAGTGGAACAGTGGTTTATGATTGAAAGACCAATGGCAATGCACTTTACAACACTGCAAAACGTGTAATGTGAGAGACGTAGCAGGGTTTAACTGGTTGTTAGTCATCTAATGTCAGAGTTCAAGTGAATTTGCTTTCTTTCCGTAATGTAATTTGAACATGCATCTTATTTTCAGAATGCTGAAGATATTTTTAATTGTGTAACACGTTTTGAGATTAAAACAAATTTGCTTATGAAGGTGCAGTCATTTAGTTTGATTCACCTTGTTCAGTTTGTAAAGGATGTCTTACTCGAATGCATTAGCACATTCATGACATTTTATGTCTGGGAAGAATGTCAGTGTCACTATTGTACTCCAATTAAACTGTGTTATTGATCCACCTAAGTGCTTTCATTTGGGATCTTGCCAGCATTAAAGGTAGCACTTCCCAATTTTCCAGTTCCATAAAATTGAAACCAGAAGCATGGAAAAGCAAATAGGACTGAGTTGCCAAGGCTTGGAGCTGAAGTATAGAGCCCCTCTGTTAGAACCATAGACACCATACAATATGGAAGCAAGCCATTCAGCCCATCAAGTCCACACCTACTCTCAGAGCATCCCAGCCTAACCCTGTAACCCTGCTAATCTACCTAACCTACATATCCCTGAACACTATAAGCAACTTAGCATGGCCAACCACCTAACTTGCACATCTTTGGACTGTGGGAGAAAACTGGAGCACCCAGAAGAAACACATGCAGACATAGGGAGAAAGTTTCCCAAGAGTGGAGTCAAACCCAGGTCCCTGACAATGTGAGGCTGCAGTGCTAACCACTGAGCCACCATGCCACTATATAAAGGTGATATTGTAAAGGGATAAGAGATCTTCTGTTGAAAGGCACACTTTGTGTGAATTTAATGAAAGCTCCATTTGAAAGCTTTTGTTTGTTTTTCAGGCACTAACACACAAATTTCCTGGATTTTCTATTTCTGAATTTCAAAACACGACATTTCCAAGTTTTGTTTATCCTCTGTGATGAAGCATTCTTTCTCACAGTACAGTACAAATTAAAATGATTCAGAGCTGTATTGCCATTACTGATTGCAGTCTCATCCTTGGAAGGAAGATATTTGTGGTTGGTGTGGTTTGTTCATGTGTTACATGACAAAATTTTGATTACTCAAATATCATGAGACCACATTAATGAAATGTTGCACGGCTTTTATTTTTAATGAAGCCAAATAAATTGACTCTTCTATATAATAATAGGGGAGTTGTTCAATTTCTCTTGCCCTCGGCTTTTTAAAATACATTTTATAGTTTTATGGCAAGTGCAGTGTTTCGGTTAGTAATGATTAACCATTAATCATTAGATTTCACTTCCATATTTTGAGGTGTTGCTCATTTCATGCTGGAAGATGTCAGTTGTAGCTCAGTTGGTAACATTTGCAGCCCTGACTCAAAGTTGTGAATTCAAGTGTCACTCCAGGAACTCAGCACAATAGTTATACAAGTCCTGAAAGAGCTGCAGTTTTGGGTGTGCTGTCTTTCTGATGTCACTTCAAACCAAGATACTGTCTGATCCTACATGTAATATGAAGGATGCAGCAGTAGATTTTTGAAGAACAACAGGAGGCTTCTCCCATCTCTGTATTCTGTTCAATATTTATCCCACAGTCAACATCAACACTTAACAGATTATCAGGTTAATGTAGAACAGTACAGGCCCTTCAGCCCTCGATGTTGTGCTGACATTTTATCCTACTCAAAGACCAAACTAACAAACTGCCCTTCATTTTATGATTATCCATGTGCCTATCCAAGAGTCGCTGAAATATCCCTAATATATCCGACTCTACTATCACTGCTGGCAGTGCATTCCACACAACCACTCTGTGTAAAGAACCTACCTCTGACATCTCCCCTAAACCTTCCTCCAGTCAGCTTAAAATTATGCCCCTTCATGAGAGCCATTTCCACCCTGGGAAAAAAGTTTCTGGCTATCCATCTATGCCTCTCATCATCTTGTACACTTCTATCGAGTCACCACTCATCCTTCTTTGCTGCACTGAGAAGTGCCCTAGCTCTCTTAACCTTTCTTCATAAGATATGCCCTCCTTTCCAGACGGCATTATGTTAAATCTCCTCTGCACCCTCTCTAAAACTTCCGCTTCCACATCCTTCCTAGAATGAGGCGACCAGAATTGAACACAGTACTCCAAGTGTGGTCTAACCAGAGCTTCATAGAGCTGCAGCATAACCTCTCAGCTCTTAAACTCAATCCTTCTACTAATGAAAGCTAACACGCCATTTGCCTTTTTAACAACCCTATCAACTTGGGTAGCAACTCTGAGGGATCTATGGACATGGACCCCAAGATCCCACTGTTCCTCGACACTGCCAAGAACCCCACCTTTAACCCTGTTATCGGCATTCAAATTCGGCCTTCCAAAATTAATCACTTTACACTTTTCCAGGTTGAATTCTATCAGCCACTTCTCAGCCCAGTTCTACATCCTTCAATGTCCCGTTGCAACCTACAACAGCTCTCCATGCTATCCACCACTCTTCCAACCTTTGTGTCACCCTTCCACTTCTTCATCCAAGTAATTTATAAAAATCACAAACAGCAGAGGTGTTTAAGAACCCAGAAAGATCCCTGCGGAATACCACTAGTTACCAAAGCCCAAGCTGAACACTTTCCATCTTCTATCACCCTCTGTCTTCTATGGGCCAGCCAATTCTGTATCCAGACTACCAAATTTCCCTGTATCCTATGCCTCCTTACTTTCTGACTGAGCCGACCACAGAAAACCTTATCAAACGCCTTGCTAAAGCCTATATACAACACATCATCCAACTTCATCAGTGTGTTTTGTCACATCCTCAAAGAATTCAGTAAGGCTTGAGCATGACTTGCCCCTTCCAAAGCCATACTAACTATCTCTAATCAAGCTATGCTTTTCCAAATACTCAGAAATCCTGTCTCTCAGAATCCTCTCCAATAATTTGCCCACCACCAACATAAGACTGATTAATTGATTGGTCTGTAATTCCCAGGGATTATCCCTATTCCCTTTTGTTAATCAAGGGAATAACAACATTTCCTACCCGCCAATCATCTGGTACTACTCCAGTGGACAGTGAGGTTGCAAAGATCATTGCCAAAGGTGCAGCGGCGGGGCGGTGTGGACTTGTTGGGCCGAAGGGCCTGTTTCCACACTGTAAGTAATCTAAAAGCAATCTCTTCTCTCCCTTCCCATAGGAACCTTGGCCCAGGGGACTTACCTATTCTCATGTTTCTCAAAATTTCCAGCGCACACTCCTTCCTAACATCAACCTGTTCAAGCATGTCCCCATGTTTCATGCAATCATAACAAACAACAAGGTCCCTCTAGCTAGTGAATACTGAAGCAAAATATTCATTAAGGACCTCCCCTACCTCCTTTGACTCCAGGCACAAGTTCCCTCCACTATCCTTGATCGGCCCTACCCTCACTCTGACCATCCTCTTGTTTCTCATATAAGTGTAGAACACCTTGGGGTTTTGCTTAATCCTACCCGCCAAGGCTTTTTCATGTCCCTTTCTAGATCTCCTAAGTCCATTCTTCAATTCCTTCCTGGCTGCTTCAACCCTCTAGAGCCCTTTCTTATCCTTGCTTTCTCAAGTTTATTAAGCATTCTTCTTCCTCTTGACTAGATGTTCCACATCTCCTGTCATCCAAGGTTCCTTCATTCTGCCATCCTTTCCTTGTCTCAGTGGGACAAACCTGTCCAACACTCGCAAATTTCTGTCGTGCATTTCCATGAGAATATATGTTCCTAATTAATGCCCCAAACTTCCTGCTTTTGTAGCATTGTAATCTCCCCCTCCTCCATTCTAAATACTTTCCCACACCATCTGCTCCTATCCCCCTCCACTACTATAGTAAAGGTCAGGGAATTGTGAGCACTATATAAAGTAGAACCCGTTGCAAGCCTAAAGGATAATCCTAAAGACTGTGGTTTTGATATTTTAACAGTATGATGAGTTGCACCGTTTGAAGAGTTTAATCAACAAACTCAGGTACTTGACTTGCTGCAGCATTGCAATCTTTTTGTTGTCACTAAATATGGAAATGTCAATTGAAAACAAAGGTAGTGGCACTTTAATATGGGGCCACTGGTATTCTACTGTTCTCTCACTGGTGCATGTCAGAAGCAGTGTTCTCCAGGCTTCATTCATTGTCTTCCTCATGTAAGTCCCTTTTTACAGTTTTCAGCAGAAGGCAGCAACAAAATACTAATACCTGTGCATTATTCAAGCTTAGAAACAGGAAGTGGCAAATAGATATAAATAGTTGTCCAACGGCTTTCCTGCAGTGAAGCTCTTTGGCTTTCCTCAGTAAATGCCCTCCTTGGCACAGCACTGATGGAGTGCTTTGAGGAGATAACTCAACTCATTTCGTGGATAAAAGGGAACCATGGAAATACTGTACTTAGATTCCCAGATGATGTTTGATAAGGTGCCAAATTCAAAGCTTATTGTAGCCTATTGGTATGGTTAGAAGGGTCTTTTTTAGATTGAAGATGTAATGAGTGTTGTGCCATAAGGATTAATTTTGGGATCTCAAGAGTTTACGTAACTGACCTAAATGAAGGGACAGGTTTTGTGACCAAATACGCTGATGACAATGATAGGTAGGAAAGTAAGTTGCGAAAAAGACAAAAGGAGGTTACAAAAATATATAGATTAGGTTTAATGAGTGAGAAAAGATCTGGCAAATGGAGTACAATGTGGGAAATGTGAAATTGTCCATTTTGGCAGGAAAATTAAATAAAATGCATATCAGAGCTCTGAGGTGCGGTGGGTCCTGAGTTCCCTTGTACATCAAGTACTTAGGAAAGCTAATAGAATGCTCTAATTTATCAGAAGGAGAACTGAAGACAAAAGTAGGTGTGTTATGCATCAATCACAGAGCACTGGGGAGTGTTGTGTACAATATTGGTCACTTTATTGAGGAAGAATATAAATCCTTTGGGACAGTTAAGCAGTTTAGTCAACTAATAGCTGGAATGGGCAGGTGAATGCACACAGTAAGTATCAGGAATAAGGTAAGTTAGCTTGTGGCACAGTTCAAAATTGGCAAGTATGACATGGTGGGCATCACAGATGTGATTGCAAGGTGATCAGGATTGAGAGCTGAATATTGAAAAGATAGACAGGTGGGCAGAGGGGGTGGGGTTGCTTTATTACTAACAAATGAAATTAAATCAATAGTAAGACAATAAGTAGGTTAGATGGTGTAGAATCTGTGTGAGTAGAATTGAGGAACCACAAAGGCAAAAAAAAACCTATAGTTAGTGTTATGTACAGGCCTCCAAACAGTAATCAGGAGCTAGGGCATCAGATACACCAGGAGATAGAAAAGATGTGTAGGAAGAGCAAAATTACAGTGATCATGGGGAATATGCAGCTGGACTGGGAATCAGGTTGTAGTGGATTGCAAGAAAGGAATTTGTGGAATGTCTATGCTATGGCTTTTTGGGGCAGTTTGTGGTGGAGCCCACTAGAGAATAGGCAATACTGGATTTAGTGTTGTGCACTGAGGCAGACTTGATAAGGGAGCTTCAGGTGAAGAAAGCCTTAGGAGGCAATGACCATAATATCATTGAATTTACTCTGCAATTTGAAAAGGAGAAGATAGAATCAGAGCTAAGGTTATTACAGCTGAATAAAGGCAACTATAGAGGCATGAGGGGGGAGTTGGGTAGAAATGATTGGGGTTCTGGAGTAGTGGTGCTGGAAAAGCACAGCAGTTCAGGCAGCATCCGAGGAGCAGTAAAATCGATGTTTCAGGCAAAAGCCCTTCATCAGGAATACAGGTATTCGGGCTTTTGCCCGAAATGTCGATTTTACTGCTCCTCGGCTGCTGCCTGAACTGTTGTGCTTTTCCAGCACCACTAATCCAGAATCTGGTTTCCAGCATCTGCAGTCATTTTTTTGTTTTACCTAGAAATGATTGGGAGAGGAGCCTAGCAAGGGAAGACAGTGGAACAGCAATGGTAGGAGTTTCTGGGAGTAATTCAGGAGACAGCAGAGATTCATCCTGAGGGAAGAGAAAGATGGTACAGGGAGGATGAGGCAACCATGGCTGATGAGGGAGGTCAGGGATAGCATAAAAGCAAAAGGGAAAGTATATAATGTGGCGAAGGGCAGTGGGAAACCAGAGGACTGGGAAGCTTACAAAGACCAACAGAGGGTAATGAAAAAAGTAAGGAGGGAGAAAATTAAATATGAGGGTAAGCTAGCCAGTAATATAAAGGAAGACTGTAAGAGTTTCTTTAGATATATAAAGGGCAAAAGAGGACATTGGGCCACTGGAGTATGACACTGGAGAGATAATAGTGGGCATCAAGGAAATGGCTGAGGAACTGAATAATTATTTTGTGTCAGTCTTCACAGTCAACTGAATAATTTTGTTGTCAATACTATTTGTATAGAAATTGGCTGCTGTGTTCCCCTCACTACAAGTTTGACTTTGACTTTGCTTCAAATGTATTTAATTAGCTGCACAGAACTTCGGGACATTCTTCAGTCATGGAGGGCGTTACAGAAATGCTATTCTTTGCATTCTGTTTCGGTGCAATTTTGTCATTTGCTTTGTTATTCCCTGTTTTAACCTGATACTTTTATAAGTAGCATTGGTATCCGGCGAACTTGTATTCAAAGAATTGTAGATGCAGGTTAAATGCTGCAATAAATGAGGAACATTAGCTTGTCAGGCCTCGAACCTGGAGAAGGTTGAAATGAAATCTCTATGGCTGTTGTTGATTTGTGGTTACTGAGTCACAATGTGATCTGGGAGGAATAACTTCACTTGTTGACTCATGGTTTTAAACTTTCCAAATAAACTTCAGTCCTCAAAAAAAGACTACTTTTTCTTTAATTCCCAGATATGTGCTCCCCTGAAAATTGAGTCTTTTTTCTTTACAGATTTTTTTTAACGATGTATAAATGTTCTCATTCCATTCTTCTGCAACTCTTCAACTTGTGATCAGCTGCCTATGCTGTGTCCTTCCATTCCTAGCCCATCATGCCAATGAAGCTTGCCCACTGCCTGAGCCCTGTATTTCAACTTTTTTTTTGATTTTGTTCCTGCCCCCCTCATGCCCTTTGTGACGAACAAATTCTGATCTGCTCTTGCTCCCTGGAAACTGTTCCCATTAACCTGCTAGGAGAAAGTGAGGACTGCAGATGCTGAAGATTAGAGCTGAAGGTGTGTTGCTGGAAAAGCGCAGCAGGTCAGGCAGCATCCAAGGAGCAGGAGAATCGACGTTTCGGGCATGAGCCCTTCTTCAGGTTCCTGAAGAAGGGCTCATGCCCGAAACGTTGATTCTCCTGCTCCTTGGATGCTGCCTGACCTCCTGTGCTTTTCCAGCAACACATTTTCAGCTCCCATTAACCTGCTGACCACCTAACTTCCCTTCCATTCCTAACTCCCAAATAAACTTAACGTTACTACTATCCCTTTCTCTTTCAAAACTTACCTGCTGTGAATAGTCATGATGGGCTGAATAATGAATAGTTATGTAATTCTGCTATTCTAATCATCACCCTCTCCTCAAACAAAGAGTAGCTCTTTGTTTCTCCATCCTTGCAAACCAGAAGACACAGCAGAATTAGGCCATTTGGCCCAATTTCAATCACAGCTGATAAGTTTCTGAACCCCATTCTCTTGCCTTCTCCCCAAAACCCTTACCAATCAAGAGCCTTTCTCTCTCTGTCTTAAATTTACTCAATGACTTGGCCTCAACAGCCTTCTGCTACAATGCGTTTCACTGATTTACCATCCTCTGGCTAGAGAAATTCCTCTTCATCTCTGTTCTAAGGGGTCATCCCTTCATTCTAAGGCTGTGCCCTTGGGTTCTAGTCTGTCCCAGTGGATTCATCTTCTCTACCTTGACTCTATACAGGTGTCTCCGCGTTCTGTAAGGTTCAGCCAATTCCCCATCCCCACCATCCTGCTGAGAAAGTTTATAGCCTTGAATGTTATAGCCTTTAAACATTTAGACTAAAATGTCATTTTGAGGTATAGAACACATTTGTTGCATAAAGAAAATGGTAAGGCAGGAAAGACAAGTAAGAACATTTGCCTTAACATCAGCAAATCTGTATAAATGAGACACCGAGTGATAACGTTCGTGGCTGTTCCTTTGTTCATTAATTTTACAATGTTTAATTCTGACCTCGAAACGAAATTCGGTATCGAATTAACTTCTCTCCCGAATTATTATCCTTCGCTATTATCTGTCTAGTTCAGAACATGCAGTGTTTTCATTAATGTTTGTTTGTGACAGTAACGCCTTTGTAAATCTGTGTATAAAAATAGTCTGTTTTTGATAATAGGACGGAGTAGCTGGCCAGGGCTCTTGAAAGAAGAGCGTTTTTTTTTTAAAACTCTCCTGGGTTATTAGAATCCAGTTAGCCTGGCTTATAGGTATCAGTGTTATGTTGTAACAGTGATGCTTTTAATGAAGGGGATAATTAAAATTAAACTAAACTGTCTGTAAGAGTTTTTTTTATTCCAGGCCACCAAAGAATACAATCTCCGGGATGAACCATGAGAGAGGCTTACCAGTTGAGTTCATAAGGAATTCCCTGGGCCGTCTCATTTGTACTTTAACACTCCCTCGCTAATCCTTCTAAAAAAAAAAGTACGGATTCAGAGTCCTCAACCAGCCTTTCATCGTCAGGATTGTTTTTGTAAACCTCCTCTGAACTCCCAACACACATACACACCCTTCTAGAGACATGAAGCCCAGACTGTTCACAAGATTCTAAAAGCAGTCTGACCAGAGCCTTATATAGTATACCTCTGCTCTTGTATTCTAGCTGTGTTGAATTGAATGCTAACATTGTATTCGCTTGACTAACTGCCAAATAAACCTGCATGTTAACCTTAAGAGAATCCTGAACTAGAACTTCTAAGGCCCTTTGTGCTTCAGATTTCTAAAGTTTTTCCCTGTTCAGGAAATAATCTACATCTCTACTGTGGGGTTGTGTTCAAATAATTACCAAAACTGAAAGTGCCAAAAATAGAATCACAGCTTAAGTTCGAGGTTGCAATAGAATCTCCAAATACCATTCTTACAAGAGCCCCTTTATACACAGTTTTTACATACATTAAAATTTCATTACTATGGTGATAGTTTTGTTTTATTTGTAGTACACAAAGGTTTGAATGGCTTCTGTCCTGGGAGACAGGAGATGGGTTAAAACATGTGCTAAGTGCTGGCTGCTACTTCTGATGAGATGTCTGCCCGATTTAGTTGCATAATTAGAAGGTGTTAGTCCTTTTGTCTTTTAAGTTATGAATTATTAGTACAAATGCTAGGCCTATATCCTCTAAATAAGTTAAATATTATACCTGAACTTAATAAAAGAATAAAGGATATTAAACTGATTACTGCAGCTGGGTTGTGAGATTTATTCACCATTTGCCGGTATGAGCTTCATTCATTCATGGAAGCACTGTTTTGTCAGTTAGTTTCTTAAAGGGATAATGGCCCAGTTATAAGGTATTTAACAGGTACTTAGTCTCCTGGACCTGAGTAGATTATTATTAAGGACTAATTGATATTATGATGTTTTGGGGAGACTTGGTAGGGATGGTATTGTTCTGTATGAGATGGTTGGTGAGGGCTGATTTAATATTTATTGTTCTGTATTCTGAGGTAAACACTGCTTATAATGTACAGTAGAACCTCAATTATCCGAACGAGGTGGGCGGGGAATTTTTTTCAGATAACTGGAAATGAGTGCTAATTTATGAGCGCCGGTTATCCGCAATGCACGCCATAATGCATTTGAGTGATAACTGAATGCTGAGTTACCTAATGCTGTTCTTACGGGACCTTGAGATCTTGTTTGGGTAATTGATGTTCAGATAACTGAGGTTCTACTGTAATGGGTTTGAAAGTTGTTTTTAAATTTGGATACTACAGTAAATAACGGGGTTAGTAAAGAATTATGAATGGGCTAGTGAGTGAGATAATAAAGATAGCCTATCTCATAACACAACAGCGCCTCCCCCTTTTTGATTGAAATTAAAATTTTTCGTAGAGACTTGGGGATTGTATTGTTCTATGCTACAATTATTCAGAGATAAACACTGCTTGGAGTAAGGGCTGATAAGGTGCAAAAATGCAGTACAAAGAAACCTAGGTTACCCGGTATTTGATTATCCAAATATCGGATTATCCAGCAAGATCACAAAGTCCCAATACTTGGCTAAACTGTTATCCGGCATTTGATTATCTGGAATTCGATTAACCAAATGAAATACTCCCCGCCTGTGTCCTTTGGATAATCGAGGTTCCTCTGTAATGGGTTTGAAAGAATTGTTTTTAAACTTCGATACTACAGAACCGGAGTTTCATGAGTGAATGAAACAGTGTTATAGTAAATAACAGGTTAGATTAGATCACTTACAGTGTGGAAACAGGCCCTTTGGCCCAACAAGTCCATACCGACCCTCCAAAGAGCAACCCACCCAGACCCATTCCCCTACATTTACCCCTTCACCTAACACTACGGGCAATTTAGCATGGCACGGGGAGAATGAGCAAACTCCCCACAGACAGGTTGCCTGAGGCGGGAATTGAATCCGGGTCTCTGGTGCTGAGGCAGCAGTGCTTACCACTGTACCACCGTGCTGCCCACAGTTAGTAAATGGTTATGAATGAATGAATGGGAATACAGTATTAATGAAAATAGCAAGCTGGTGAGTAAGCTAATAAAGATAACCTATAACATAACATCCCATAACACAATATCCCACACTACTTCCTACCAAAGGCATAATCTCTCCCTCCTTCCCATGTTATATTCCACTTCTTTGCCTCTTCCAGCCTGTCCAAGATCCTCTGCCTTCCAGCTTGCTCAGCACTATCCACTCCTTCATCCATCTTTGTGTCATTTATAAACCAAGCAACAATACTCTCAGTGCCTTCATCCTGATTGTTAATGTATAAAGTAAATAGTTGTGGCCCAAACATGGATTCCTGTGGAACTGGCTGCCCTCCTGAAAAAGACTCCTTTATTCCCACTCTCAGCTTCTGCCAGTTAGACAATCCTCTATCCATGACAGTATCTTGCATGGGCTCTTAACTTATTCAGTAGCCTCTTTGTCAAAGGTCTTCTGGAAATCCAAATGGATCACACTGGCCTAACTTTGTCTAACTTGCTCATTATTACCTCCTCAAAGATTTCTAACAGATTTGTTAGGCATGACTTCTTAATGGCTTGTTGACTCAGCCCTATTTTGCTATATACTTCCAAATAATCCACAATCTCATCCTTAATAATGGACTCTCAAATCTTACCAGCAATGGAGGTCAAGCTAATTGACCTACAATGTCCTGTCTTCTGTCTCCTTCCTTTCTTAAACCAGGGTGTTACATTAGCCTTTTCCCAGTTCTCTGGGACCCTCTATGACTCCAGTGATTCTTGAAAGATCACCATAGCTTGTACAATCTCTTCAGCTATCTCCTTCATAACTTTGAGATATAGTCCATCCGTCTAGGTGATTTATCCACCTTCAGACCTTTCAGCTTCACCAGCACCTTCTCCTTAGTGATGGCCACGACACTCCGCTCTGCCTCCAACTTTTGAAGTTCTGGAATGCTACTGGTGTCTTCCACTGTGAAGGCTGATGCAGAGTACCTATTAAGCTCCTCCACCATTTCTTTTTTCACCATTGCTACTTCTCCAGCCTCACTTCGAGCAATCTAATATCCAGTCTTGTCTCTTTCTTACCATCTTTATATCAAAGAAAACTCTTGCAATCTTTTTTTCACAGTAGCTAGCTTACTCTCATACTTCATTTTCTGTCTCCTTATTGCTTTTTTTAGTTATCCTGTGCTGGTTTTGAAAGGCATCCCAATCCTCTGGCTTCCTCACTAATCTTCACCGTTTTAACTTGCCCCTTTCTCTTTAAGTCCTTGAACTTTATTGTCCCCTCCCACAGCCATGTCAGTATTTCTGGGTACTCCATGTTTAGTATTAAGACAGATCTAGACCTCACAATCCTTCCAATATTTGCAGGTGATCTGACATCCAGTACCGCATGAACAATAGTTTCCTCCATCTAAATAATCATAAGATAAAATTCATTTTTTCAGTCCTCAGTACAAATTCTGATCACTATCTCTCACTGTTGTAGTGTACCAGATATGGTAATTTAATTTGCGTCCAGCAAGCGCTCTCAAAGAGTAACGTGACAGTGATTCGGTAATCTGTTTTGGGATGTTGATTGAGGGATAATTGAGGACACCAGGGATAATGTCCCTCCTTCTCTTCAAAATAGTGTCACGGAGACCTTTACATCTAACTTAGTTCAGCTTTGCTTTAATGTCTCATCTTAAAGGTGGCACCTCCAACAGTGTAGTCTTTGACTCTCAATACTGTACTGAAGTATCAACCTTAATTTTTGTGCTCAAGTCCTACAGTGAGAATTAAACCCAAAACCTTGTAATTAAGAGACAAGTATGCTACGGACTGAGCCATGAAAGGGAGCAGGCATTGAATTCAGGGACAGAGACAGGAATCAAACAGGGAAGTCCAGATGTCCAACTGTCGAAGTGCTGTGACTGTGGTCCTCCGGACTAGTACTAGTAAGTACTTGACTGTGATGCCCTCAATAGGCAAATAGTTTTTTTTTGGATTTGCATGTAAAAAGTGACCACTTGGCAAGAGGCCTAACCACTGTCTTTAGAGCCAACATTATAGAATAGCTCGAGGAATGGAGGAAGTGAAATTCAAGCCTTTTTAAAAGACATTTTGGACCGGTGCCCATAACTCTGTTAATTTTAAAATAGTTATGGAGAGGGACAAAACTGGTCCTCCAGTTCTAGTTCTAAATTGGGGTGAGGCAAATTTTAATGGAATTAGATAGGAGCTTGCAGGGGTTGATTGGAGTAGTTTGTTTGCAGACAAAGGTACTGCTAGCAAGTGGAAGGCCTTTAAAAGTGAGGTGGCTAGTGTTCAAAGTCTGTATGTTCCTGTGAGGGTGAAGGGCAAAGTTTGCAGGAATAGGGAATCCTGGATCACGAGCGATATTGAGGTTTTGACCAGAAAAAAAGATGGACGCACAGCTCTGGTACAAGTAGCTGGGGTCAAGGGAATCCCTGGAGATATTTAAGGGATGCAAGAGTTTACTGGAGAAGGAAATCAGGACGGTGAAAAAGGGGCATGAGATCATCTTGGCTGAGAAGATTAGGATAATCCAAAGAGGTTCTTTAAGTGTATTCAAGGAAAAAGAATAACTAGAGAGAGAACAGGACCCCTCCAGGATCAAAGTGGACATGTACATGTAGAACCACAGGAGATGGGCGAGGTCCTTGATGAATATTTCTCCTCTCTGTTTACCATGGAGAAAGACAGAAGACTTGGGAACTTGGGGAAGTTAGTGGTCATACATTGGGGATAGTCCATATCACAGTAGAGGTGGTGTTGGATGTATTAGAATGTATGAAAGTAGTTAAATCTCCTGGTCCTGACCAGATGTATCCAAGACCACTGCAAGAGGCTAGAGTAGAAATTGCAGTGGCCCTAGCTGATATTTTTTCATCGTTGGCCATGAAAGAGGACCCAGAAGACTGGAGGATAGCGAATTTTGTGCCCTTATTCAAGAAGGGCTGCAAAGAAAATCCTGGGAACTTTAGGCCAGTAAGCATAACATCTGTGGTGGATAAATTACTTGAAGATTCTGACGGATAGGATATATGTACATTTGGAAAAGATAGGGTTTGATTTGGAGTAGTCACGTAGCTTTGTGAGTGGGAGATCATGCTTCACAACTGAATTAGAATTCTTTGAAGTGACCAGGAAGGTGGTTGAGAGCAGGGAGTCGTAGTTGATATGGATTTTAGTAAGGCCTTTGATAAGGTTCCACATGGTAGGCTTCTCTGGAAAGTTAAATCAATTGGAATAGAGGATGAGCTGGCAAATTGGATACATAATTGGCTTGATATTAGGAAGCAGAGGGTAATAGTGGAAGGATGCTTGTTGGACTGGAGGCCTGAGACTAGTGGAATGCCTCAGGAGGCGGTGGTGGGCCCAATACTGTTTGTTATCTATATCAATGATTTGGATGAGGGTGTACAAGGCAGGATTAGTAAGTTTGAAGATGACTCTAAAATAGGTGGTATCGTAGACAGGTGAGGAGGGTTATCAGAAATTGCAGCAGGACCTTGATCAGCTTGGGAAGTGGGCTGAGAAATGGCAAATGGAGTTTCGTATAGATAAGTGTGAGGTCTTGCATTCTGGAAAGTCAAATCAGTAGGAGTTTCATGGTGAATGGTAGGGCCTTAAGGAGTGTTGTGGAACAGAGGGATCTCAGAGTTCAGGTTCACAGTTTTCTGAAAGAGGAGTCACAGGTAGACAGGACAACGAAGAAGGCTTTTGGCACACTGGCCTTTGTTGGAGGGAAAATCACCAGCCTTTGAGTCAGAATCTGGATTCAATGACAGAGTTTATTGTAAAAAGAAACTGGAGCTCCAGGGAGAGAGGTGTCCGCCAGCACGGCTGTCAGCTGAGAGCCTTCTCTCT
The DNA here is from genome assembly GCF_037043375.1 of Chiloscyllium plagiosum. Lineage (NCBI taxonomy): Eukaryota > Metazoa > Chordata > Chondrichthyes > Orectolobiformes > Hemiscylliidae > Chiloscyllium > Chiloscyllium plagiosum. The sequence goes on from NW_028270183.1 coordinate 39,133,597, forward strand.
CTCTCTGAGCACATGGCATGATATTTTATACATTTCATGGTATAATAGTTCACGTATCGAGTCTTTGTTTTATACAGCATGGTTTCTTTACTGAAAACATTACGGAGTCATTGTCAGTTTCAGCAGCTACTTGGAAGTCCATAGCTGCAGTTATTGGTTGTGATCGTTCTTCTTGAGAAGGAAGATTGTTTTCCATTCCTGCAAATCTGAAGTATTAACACATGTATACAAACAGTCTCAGGTAGTTAACATTTCTATTGAAGGTGGTGGCTGGACTCAGACACTTCAGCAGGCAGTAGACGTTACTGATGTGTATTCTCTTCCCCCACCCGCCTTAAACTAATCATCAATGCTCTGTATCTATTGTGTTGGTATCCTGTTAGCCTCAGGCAGTATCTGTGTATGCTTTGCTGTACTGTTCCGTGTAATGACTCTGGCCATCTTGTGTGCTAAGTGACCAACTTATTCGCTCAATGGCCATCTTGTCTGTGTGCCCCGTGTCAGCATGCCCCATGTCATCTCCCACTTCACCTTCGTCAGTTAGGGCATTGAGTTTTGAAGTTGGGAAGTTGTGTTGCAGTTGTACAAGACATTGGTGAGGCCGCGCTTGGCGTGTTGTGTTCAGTTTTGGTCACCTTGTTATAGGAAGGATGTTATTAAACTGGAAGGAGCGCAGAAGAAATTTTCAAGGATGTTGCCAGGACTCAAGGGACTGAGTTATAGGGAGAGGTTGGACAAGCTAGGACTTTTTCTTTAGAGTGTAGGAGACTGAGGGAGGATGTTATAGAGGTATATAAGATCATGAGTGGTATGGATACAGTGACCGCACTCAGTAGTTTTCTCAGGGTTGGGGAATAGAGGACTAGAAGGCATCAGTTTAAGTTTAGAGGAGAAAGAATAAAAGGGAACCTGAGGGGCAACATTTTTATGCAGAGGATGGTATACACATGGAATATGCTGCCAGCGAAAAAGATAAGAGGTGAGAGCTCAGAAGAGCCAGGAGGAGACATGAGAAGTTGTTGGCAGATAGGATCAGGGTAAACCCTAAGGCTTTCCATAGGTATTTAAGGAATAAAAGAATGACGAGAGCAAGATTAGGGCCAATCAAAGATAGTAGTGAGAAGTTGTGTATGGAGTCAGAAGAGATAGGGGAAGCACTTAATGAATATTTTTCGACAGTATTCACTCTAGAAAACGACAATGTTGTCGAGGAGAATACTGAGATACAGGCTACTAGAATAGGTGTGATTGAGGTTCACAAGGAAGCGGTATTAGAAATCCTGCAGAGTGTGAAAATAGATAAGTGCCCTGGACCGGATGGGATTTATCCTCTGATCCTCTGGGAAGCCAGGGAGGAGATTGCTGAGCCTTTGGCATTGATCTTTAAATCGTCATTGTCTACAGGAATAGTGCCAGAAGACTGGAGGATAGCAAATGTGGTTCCCCTGCTCAAGAAGGGGAGTAGAGACAACCCAGGTAACTATAGACCATTGAGCCTTACTTCAGTTGTTGGTAGTGTTGGAAAAGGTTACAAGAGATAGGATTTATAATCATCTAGAAAAGAATAATTTGATAAGGGATAGTCAATGTTTTGGGCATGAGTTCACACCAACTAGCCACGAAACGACACGACCAGCTATCCTTAGTAGCCACACACAGAGATGACAAGCAACATGAATTCGACTGGGACAATACTACTATTATAGGACAAGCCAAACAGAGAACAGCCAGGGAATTCCTAGAGGCATGGCTCTCATCCACAGATTCAATCAATAAGCACATCGATCTGGACCCAATATACCGACCACTGCAACGGACAGCTGGAACTGACAACCGGAAGCGGCAGATTCAAACCACTACAAATGCCGGAGGAAAGATTACAGAAGCGCTTCACAGAAGGCTCCCAAGCACTGAGGATGTCACCTAGACAGGGGATAAAACGTCTGCAACACAAATTCCCAGCTCGGCGAACAGAACCACAACATTCTTGGTAGTGTAGATGAGCAGAGAGATCTGTGTCCAGGTACACAAATCCTTGAAAGTTGCCACCCAGGTTGGTAGGGCTGTTAAGAAGGCATACAGTGTTTTAGCTTTTATTAATAGAGGGATTGAGTTCCAGAACCATGAGGTTATGCTGCAGCTGTACAAATCTCTGGCGCAGCTGCACTTGGAGTATTGTGTACTGTTCTGGTCACCGCATTATAAGAAGGACGTGGAAGCTTTGGAAAGGAGATTTACCAGGATGTTGCCTGGTATGGAGGGAAGGTCTTACGAGGAAAGGCTGAGGAACTTGAGGCTGTTTTCTTTGGACAGAAGAAGGTTGAGAGGTGACTTAGTAGAGACATAAGATAATCAGAGGGTTAGATAGGGTGCACGGGGAGAGCCTTTTTCCAAGTATGGTGACGGCGAGCATGAGGGGGCATAGCTTTAAATTGAGGGGTGATAGATATAGGACAGATGTCGGAGGTAGTTTCTTTACTCAGAGTAAGGGTATGGAATGCTTTGCCTGCAACGGTAGTAGATTCGCCAACTTTAACTGCATTTAAGTCGTCATTGAACAAGCATATGGACGTACATGGAATAGTGTAGGTTAGATGGGCTTCAGATTGGTATGACAGATCGGCGCAACATCGAGGGCTGAAGGGCATGTACTGCGCTGTAATGTTCTATGTTAGGTGGGCACATTAACAACATTTAAAAGTCAGTTGGATAAATACATTGATAGGAAAGGTTTAGAAGGATGTGAGGAGAAAGTGAGGACTGCAGATGCTGGAGATCAGAGCTGAAAATGTGTTGCTGGAAAAGCGCAGCAGGTCAGGCAGCATCCAAGGAGCAGGAGAATCGACGTTTCGGGCATAAGCTCTTCAGGCTTTAGAAGGATGTGAGCCAAGTGCAGGAAAATAGGATAAGCATTTTGGTCGGCGTGGACAAGTTTGGCCAAAGAGCCTATCTCTGTGCTGCAGGATTCTACGAGCCTGTGATAAGCCTATTTATTTAAATGCTGGAGAACTAATATTCGCCATAATTCCATTTTTGAAACAAACCAGGCTCTACTTTGACAACCGAGTGATTATTATAGTCGGATATTTTTCTCCTTTCACCTCTCCTTTTAATGCTTTTGCTTTCATTTGATCCTAGTGAGAGAACCGAATTGATGAAGCACTGGTTGCTGTGTAGGCTGTTTCTTGTGCCTTCTTCCGAATGGCTGCACCGGAGATCAATGATCCAAATTGCTATCCACTCACTGGAGTAGGATGGGCCTCAAGCCAGAGCACATGTCCAAAGGAATATCAACTGGTATGTCTGTACATTTGACTGGATTACAGTCATTATGATTTCAGCTCACAATTTTTTGGAATGAATAAACATGAAATCTTACCTGAGCATTTGTAATTTAAATCAAATATTAGATTAGATTGCTTAGTGTGGAAACAGATCCTTCGGCCCAACAAGTCCACACCGACCCACCCAGACCCATTCCCCTTCACCTTCACCTAACAATACAGGCAATTTAGCATGGCCAATTCACCTAACCTGCACATTTCTGGACTGTGGGAGGAAACCGGAGCACCTGGAGGAAACCCACGCAGACACAGGGAGAATGTGCAAATTCCTGAGGCAGGAATTGAACCCAGGTCTCTGGCGCTGTGAGGCAGCAGTGCTAACCACCAATAAGAGCCCACTAATAAGAGCGTTCAGAGTCTAACACATGACACCGCGGAGACACGAACCCCATGCCAGCTGCTTAGACCACTCTGCCAAGACAACAGGCGACAACTTTGTTTTTGTCCATCTTAACAAAATCTGTGGGCAGCACAGTGGCACAGTGGTTAGCACTGCTGCCTCACAGCACCAGAGACCCGGGTTCAATTCCCGCTTCAGGAATTTGCACATTCTCCCTGTGTCAGCGTGGGTTTCCTCCAGGTGCTCCGGTTTCCTCTCGCAGTCCAGAAATGTGCAGGTTAGGTGAATTGGCCATGCTAAATTGCCCGTATTGTTAGGTGAAGGGGAAAATGTAGGAGAATGGGTTTGGGTGGGGTTGCGCTTCGGCAGGTCGGTGTGGAATTATTGGGCTGAAGGACCTGTTTCCACACTGTAAGTAATCCAATCTTAAAAAGGTCAAACATCCTAATACCTGTGCTGGTTCTTGGCTGAAAAAAACAATATAGGGCTGGTATTCAAACTCGGACTTATTGTAATACCTTGTACTGATGATTTTTAGGGCTTTCATTGTTTATGGGAACATACCATTAAAAAAAATCAATTTATTACTATTTTCTAATGAGTAAAAATATTGTGGGTCTTGATCATATACTTTGGACTGATCGATCCATGCAAAACTGAGGGAGTGTTGTGTTGTCAGTGCTGTGACCTCTGGATGAACGGAAGCTCTTTTGTTAAACCAAACTCCTGCACATTCCAGTCACTTAGTTGGATGTTAAAATCTGGTGACATGTGATTCAAATCAGTAGATATACTGATGCACTGTTTCTTGAACTATTCCAGTCTGGGTGGTGAAGGTAATCCCCACAGCCATTAGATGGGAATCCCAGGGTTTTGATTCAACAACAACAACAATGAAGGAACATGTCAGGATGGTGTATAATGTGGAAGGAAAGTTGTAGATGATGATCCTGATTCCCTGGCAGTTGTTGTCCCTCCAGCTGGTTGAGTTTGGGAGATCTTGCTGAAGATGTTTCCATCAAAATGGAAGGCACTGCTGCCATGTTGCACCTCTGATGGATGGATTACCAGCCAAGCAGGCTATGATATTGTAGACTATGTTGAGCTACTGCCATCCAACTAATGAAGAGTTATTCATCACACTGATGACTTAAGCCATTCAGATGGAGGAGGAGTCTGGAAGGGAATTTTTGAAAAACTGCTAGAGTCCATACTGAATTAAGCTAATAAATCAGGGACTATTCAGGACCAGTCTAGATTTCTAAAAGACAAGCATGTTTGATCAACTGTTGAATTCCTGGAAAAAATAAGTAAAAATAGTGGATGTATTTTATCTGAGGGCAGACCTTGGCTTATAACAGTCTTTGTTATCCTCTATTCTTTGCTAGTATTTTCATTTGCAAATCAAATTTCAATTTTCAAGCAGTCTAGTATTGATATTCTTTCTCATTCTCTTATTCTTTGAGATCTTCCCTCCATAGTTTCTCTCACAGGTGTGCTTCCTCTTGCAATGTGCCCTAGCTTCCTTTTCCTAACATTGTTCAATAATTTTTTGTTCACTCCATTTCAGCATGTTATTTTCTTCTGTCTAGCTGATCCTTTCCATTTTCCTTCAAATGCACAATTCAAAATTATGTACCTAGTTGGAGGTTTCCTTTCATAATATCCATGTTTCACTTCCTTAGAAAACAACGCTCAAAATTGAGATCTTCAGTTGGTTTTTAAGTTGTTTATTCAGCTTTCCGATGACCAGCCATCTCCTACCAAATATAGCCTTTCCCATTGCTGACCTTGTTCTTATTTTAACATTACACATTTCATCTTCAGACCTTATGCTTCCTAAAATTCTTGAATTCTTGCCCTTTTCCCAGTAGTCTCCTTCTAAGAATACATAAATCTTGATGATTTTGAAAGTTGTGCTACTTTGGTGTTGACATGTTTACTTTCACTCTAAAGGTCATGCCTATTACTATTCAATCTGCCAAGGCTTGCAATCCTTCCTCTGTGATTGTTACAAGTTCTTTGTTTGTCACTGGCTCTTCAATGTCTATGCAGAAACAATGATTTAAAGGTGTGTTTGAAGAAACAGAATCTTGGGCAGATGATAACATCAGTTAGATTTGCAGATGACAACTTGCAGCAAGCACAGAAGGTTTAGTGAACTTGTAGGCAGACCAGTAAACAGCAGACAGGAAACTTGGATGCAAATGTGGTTTATAGATTTTCAAAGTACATTAATACTGCCACATGCAAGGAACACTGCAAATATAGTGGCACTTGGAGTTCAGCGGTGTATGGTCATGTAAATAGAGAGCAAAAGTGAAGTTTTGAGAGTCAAAGCATCTGGAATGAGGTGATGTACCCCCAGCAGTCTCAAAGAGGCGAGTCGGAGTAAACCAAGAAAATTCAACAGGAAGGATAAAACACAATGAATTCTTAGATATGAGTGAACTCGTTTCTTTCCTGTTCTTTAAATTGAGAAATGATGATCAGGAAATTTCAGTTGCTGATTCTATGTGAACAGCTCCACGAAAGTGTCAGATATATCCAACAGTTAAGGTTGCAGATTGACTCATGGAATTGTGAGATTGTTACTGTCCCAAAGACATGGTTGCGAGAGGAACAAGACTGCCAACTCAACATTCAGAGATACAGAATCTTAAGACCAGACAGGACAGGGGAGTGTATAAAGAGAATGTGGTGTCATTATTTATTAAGGAGAGATGATATTGTGGAAGGGTCTTCAAATGAGGCTTTGTGGATACAGCCTAGAAGTAAGAAGGGGACAGACACACTGCTGGGATGTCCAAACAGTTAGTGGATAATAGAGAAGCAGATATGTAGTCAATTCATTGGGTACTTAAGAATAATAAGGGTAGTCTTTTATCTTTTTATGGCGAGGTGATGGCCTAATGGTATTTTACTAGACCATTAATCCAGAAACTCAGCTAATGTTCTGTGGACCTAGGTTCAAATTTCCTTACAACAGATGCTGGAATTCAGATTCAACTGATGACTATAAAATCATTGTCGATTATCAGAAAAACCCATCTGGCTCACGATCGTCCTTCAGGAAAAGAAATCAGTCATCCTCATCTGGTTCGGCCTTGCCTACATGTGATTCTAGACCCACAGCAATGTCATTGAATCTCAACTGCCCTCTGAAATGTCCAGCAGCTTGCCAGTGATGTCCATGTCCAATGAGTGAATTTTCAAAAAAAAAAACCTGCAATAATTGGAATACTCATAACGTAAAGTGTTTAGAGGGGACAGATTACTTGAAATGTGTTCAGGAGAGATTTTTATATCTGGACATCTCACTATAGGAAAGATGTGATTGCATTGGAGGGGTGCAGAGGAAGTCCACCAGGATTTGGTCTGAGGTGGAACATTTCAATGTTGAAGAGAGGCTGTATGAGCTTGGGTTGTTTTTTCCTTTGGAGCAGAGAAGGCTGAGGGGGACCTGACAGGTATGTATAAAATTGAGGGGCATGGACAGGGTGGATAGAAAGCAGCTGTTTTCATTAGTTGAAGGGTCAGTAACCAGGGGATGTTTTTGTAAGGTAAAAGGTGTGAAGTTTAGAGGGAACTTGAGGAAATCTTTTTCATCCAGAGGATGGTGTGGATCTGGGATGCACTGCCTGGAAGGGCAGTTGAGGCAGGAAATCTCAACCTTTTTAAAAGTACTCTGAACATTTTAGGTGTCATAACATTCAAGGCTATGCATCAAGTGCTGAAAAGTGGGACAAGTGTAGATTTTAGCATAGTTTTAGTCAGTGCAGATTGACATGCTGAAGGGCCTTTTCTGTATTCAGTGATTTCTCCATGTGAGTTTTATTTTGCATCATGAGAATTCTTAGACATTTGACAACTCTTCAACTACCACCAGCGCCTCCAATTACATCATCTATATCCTTTGTATTCTAGATTGTGACAACTACAGATGGCTCCTCCGCAAATTTTGCAAAGGGCTTTGGCCAGAAATCCAATTGTTATCTGTGTGTAAGCTCACTGCTGAATAAAGAGGTAAGTTAATATATACTCCCTCAGCTGGGCACCTGTTTACAGCCCGTGGCATAGAAAAAGTGCAATATTTCAGAAGAATAAATTTGGTGCAACTGTTGAAATTAATTCAAGAGAAAGCAACCTGACTTGAATCTCATTTATCTTGTGATCTTCCCTGTCAGTGCCACCCCAACCTCCACATTCACTACCTCGTCCCTGCATTTCAAAGGCTGAGACATTTTGTTACAGCAACAATAACTATGAACGAAAAGCGAATTATAAACTCTAGCACTGACTCATGTTGCTTGAAGTTCTGGTTGTATCGTTTAGGCTGAGTTAACCAATTTCTGCTGAACTCTTGGTGATAGTCTCACACTAGCCTCTGCATGCCAAAACCAGGGAGGCAAATCTGTCCAGAATCCCATTTTCTGATCCTTCCTGGGAAAGTTTTTTTTATATTATTAAAGGAACCAAAAGAACTGTGGATGCTGAAAATTGGAACCAAATACAGAACTTGCTGGAAAAGCTCAGCAGGTCTGGCAGCATCTGTGAAGAGAGCCTCTTATATTCAAGACAATCTTGGGGTTACTTCCACCATACCTGTTGTCAGATGCCCTGCTAGGCATGCATAAGAAATCTTTGTAGTGTTTGTGTCAGTGGGGGTGATGGACAGATACTGTGATTGGTGGAGTTGGGTTACGAGAAGATTGGCACAAAATTAGCACCTTCAAGGAGAAACTGAAGGAAACAAATAATAAATCTGCCCATGACTGTGGGTTATGGACTATTAGTCAATGTTAAGACACTCTCAGTAGTGTCAAGAAATAATAAAGTTTGCAAATATTTTCAGTGCAGGTCTTAGTGAGGACATGATAATGTAACACTGCTGCTGTGCCCTGTTTGCAGAACCCTCAAGGGGACATTGTCTCAGATATCCAGTTACTTCCAGATAAGAACCCTCTACCATCAGGATATGCCTTCATTTCTGAATTCCTGGATCCCAGTGAGTATTTCTGATAACAAACATAAGGATATTGGAATGTGGGGCTGTCACTGATCTTGAATGTACTTATTTAAAGTTGAGGGATTTTCTTGATGAATTCACAGAATGTGGAGATTCAACTCAATACCTCTCACAATTTAAACCTGTTTTGTAGCTGAACTCTTGACAGTTCTCTGCTCTCTTGAAGTTGAGAGAAGTTGAATCTGTCTTTACGACACCACTTTGACTTGGTGTCAGAAATTTGAAGTTGAAACACTTTTTCTTTCCAAGCTCTCATTGACAAATGATGCTTGCGTATCTATTTTCTCCTGCTTAATTTTGTCTCCATGAACTACCTTGCACTATCTTGCTACGACGGAGACACTAAATGGAGGCAAGCAATTGTCATTTATCTTGTAACTTTCCGTGAGCTGCAGTGTAGCTGACTAATCCGCGCAGGATTATCTATTTGTGTTCACTTGCCATATGTCCATGTGTATCCTGCCTGCAGAGAACACATTGCTTGTTCTGATTTGCAGAGTTACAGATGTTAAATGCTGTTAAGTGGTTAAATTGGGCTTGGAGTAACAGCTTACAAATTGCAGACCTATGAAATCTACATGGGACAAAGCAATAAAGAAAAATGTTTTGAGAGTTAGATTTTTGGGGCTCAAAGACAAAGAGTATTCCCTTACTTAGACACTAAAGCTTGATACATTAAGACTTAATGATTAGCTAAGTGTCTCTATCTGTATACGAAGAGGACACCAGCAAAACCAGCAACTTGCAACAAATTGAACACGTGCAGGTTTAAAATGTTCCATTCTGTCAGCTGGTGTGCTCAGTAATTCTCACCAGTCACAAAGTTCTTGGAGAGCTGATGGGCATCAAAGCGATCAGAATCTAGGGTGACCCAGACATATACAAGACCCTAAAACATGGTTGGATTGATCAGAGGGTCCCTGTGTTCACCTTAATTTAGTACACCCGAGTGATTTTTCTCAGACTCTGGAACAACCAGCTGGACCCTTTGCCCTCTGAGGCAATGACTAAAGAGGAGGAGCAATCACAAGAAATGCACCTAGCATCTTTAGAAGCAGCACCTTCAGGCATTCAGTTGTATTATTGTATTGTTCAGATACATGAAAGTCATTTCAATCACTCCATCGAACTGGCATGAGATTGGGATAATGAGTGATTCTGGAATTGCAGTATGCAACATTCTCACCTGGAACCCAAAAGTCCACTGGTGTTAGGCATGTGGATTCCTACACACTGGATTCACCACTGATGACTCTTAACCCTATGATTCATTTGCTGATTTGCAGGTTAAATAATGGTTGCCATTTTTCTTTCCCCAGAGGTCATTGTGTCTAAAAAGAAACGACTGTGTGTTAAGACAGTCCCGTTCGGTGGAGCTGACTCTGCTGTTTTTGATATCAAACTGACTGGAAAAAGCAAGCAGATTGTACCTTTGTACACATGCATAGGGTAAGCAAAACCTTTGATCAGTATCAATACAACATTTTATGCTACACAACCAAGTGGACTTTTAGCATGGTTGAAGTACATTTCCACAGTTTTTACTGATCTTTATAATATATTTATTGCCTCTAGATTTAACGTTTCCTCTGAAAGACAAATTAGCCCATACTCTGTACAAGAGCCACTTTCTATCCTAGCCTCTTTACTGGACGAGTGTTCAAGCTAATTACAAGCACACCCTGAAATACCATACCTTCAAGAAACATCGGGGTGATATCAGGGGCTGCACTAGCATGCTATGGTGTGCAGCCTCGCCAACAGCAATTCCTCAAAGCAGAAAAATACTTTATTAATTTTAAGTCCACAATCAATTTATATTCCACGTTTCTGGTTCCCTGACTGTCCTCTGATTTTTGCATTAGTCTGTTTCCAGTAAGTGTATTTAACCAAACACCTTCAGTTGTTAGATTTTCTGATCCCCAGTTATGAATCTCACTGTGACTAGTCTGATTTACTTAACCTTGGGATTTGAAGGGACTATGGATAATTTGAAACCTTTGACATCCTGTGCACTTTATATTTGCCATTTCCGTGGTTATTATTTATTTATCACACATCTGCATATTTACACCTGTGTGCATCTGTTTCTATTGAGTATGTTCTGTGTTTAGTATAGGTCTGTGTTCTGTGTTTATTCATTATTATGTTTTGTTTTGCAGAGAACTGAGTGGGTTTGTCATCTGGTGTAGAAAAGGGAGGTTGGACAAGCCAAAACCTTTGCCCAAGCCAAGAAGTATTGCTCTTGATATCAGAGGGCTGTCACTGGAGAATGAGAGCTCAAGGTGCTTAGCACAAGCATAAATATGTTTCACAGAAAGCATGGCAAGTTTTAGCTTTGAATTATGATGCAGATTAGCAGATGAATGGAAGATAAAATGGGACAGAACAAAGATGAAGTGAAGCAATATATGTTCTGATCTTTGATAGTTCACTGGATCCTTTTAGAAAATCCCATCTGTTTTGTTTATCAATTAAATTCAGTTACAATAAAAAGCCTTTAAACTTCAGAAAGATTTATGCTGCAAAAAAGTGTAAATTCAGACCCGGCAGTGACTGAGTTGAAAGTCTGACTGGCATAAAGCATTCATTAGTGTCATACATCATAAAAATCCTAAAATTAATCTGTCTTTCAATTGCTGTAGGAAAAGGGAAGAACTTGATGTAGCCCCAGTACGACTTAGCAAGAGGCGCACTACCCTGGAGCACAAAGATTCTGTGTACAGTGCAGAAAATATTTATGGAATCTCCGGTAAGATTGGACTCCAATTGTCCCGTCCACCTCCCAGTTAGACAACTCCCTCACTACTTGCCCTTCTTGTAAACCTCCCACCCCTAAATAAGTCAATACCCCAAATAAGTCACCAGTCATCTTACACCCAACGATTTCTGTTCTATTTTCTTGTTCTAGTTAAAGAAAAACTAGAGCATCAGAAGTTAAAGTCAAGCTATTGACTATTTGATGTATAATTTCAGTTGCATCACACTGTGAACTTTTTTGTTATAAATTCTGTGTCTTATGATCTTCTACTTCACTACCACCTGATGAAGGAGCAGCGTTCCAGAAGCTAGTCCTTCCAAATAAGCCTATTGGACTATAACCTGGTGTTGTGATTTTTAACTTTCTTAGACTTTGAAGCTGAAAGAATTAGTGCATCAATGAGAATGTATGTAGTCTGTTTGGGTAATTATATTCAATGTGCTGGTTAGTAATATTCAGTAGTTTACTACACTGCTCTTTACTTAAGAGTTATAGAGATAAATAGCAAGGAAACCCATCCACGCCGACCAGATATCAGAGATAAATCTAGTCCCATTTGCCAGCATTTGGCCTATATCCCTCCAAATGCTTTCTATTCATTTAGCCCTCCAGATCATTTTTAAATGTTATAATTATACCAGCCTCCACCACTTCCTCTGGCAGCTCCCTCCATATATGCACCACTCTTTGCGTGAAAAAATTGCCCTTCGGGTCCCTTTTTAAATCTTCTCCCCTCTCACCTTAAACCTATGCCGTCTAGTTTTGGGACTGCCCGACTCCAGGGAAATGATCTTGTCTTTTTACCCTATCCATGCCCCTCATGATTTTATAAACCTCGATAAGGTTATCCCTCTAGCCTCTGACGCTCCAGGAAAATAGCCTCCGCTTATTCAGCCTCTCCCTGTAGCTCAAACCCGCCAACCCTGGCAACATCCTTGTAAATCTTTTCTGAACCCTTTTAAGTTTTCACAACATCCTTCCTATAGGAGGGAGAGCAGAATTGTACACAGTATTCCAAAAGTGGCCTAACCAATGTCCTGTACAGTCTCAATATGACCCCCCAACTCCTATACTCAGTGCAGTGCCCAATAAAGGCAAGCATATCAAATACCTTCCTCACTATCCTACTACCTGGGACTGCACTTTCAAGGAACTCTGAACCTGCACTCCAAAGTCTCTTTGTTCAGCTACACACCCAAGGATCTTACCATTAGGTATGTAAGTCCTGCCCTGATTTGCCTTTCCAAAATACAGCATCTCATGTTTATCTAAATTAAACTCCATCTGCCATTCTTTGGCCCATCTGATCAAGATCCCATTGTAATCTGAGGTAACTTTTTTGCTATCCACTACACCTCCAATTTTGGTGTCATCTGCCCACTTACTGACCATACCTCCTATATTCACATCCAAACCATTTATTTAAATGACGAAAGCACTGATCCTTGTGGCATACTATCAGTCACTGGCCTCTAATCTGAAAAGCAACCCTCCACCACCACTCTCTGTCATCATCTTTTGACCTAGTTCTCCCTATATTCCATGTGACCAAACCTTGGTAACCAGTCTATCATGAGGAACCTTGTCAAACAAGGTCCATATAGATCACACCCACTGCTCTGCCCTCAACCCTTTTCAATACTCATTCAAAACTTAGTCAAGTTAGTGAGGAGTGATTTCCCCCCGCGATTTGTCTGATATCACGCCTTTTTTTTGAGACTTTCAATTGTTACAAATGAGAGGTGTACTACACAATTTCAAAGAACACTTAAAAGTCAATCACATTGCCATTTTTACCTGGTCTGGTCTTATCTCCAGACCCACAGCAGTTCCCTTCTCTAAAGGAACATATTCAGTGTTGAAATGTTACAATATATTGTGTTGTTTTTCAATGGTACAGACTGCTGTAAATCCCTGTTGATGTCTTCCTGCAGGTGCCCAGTACTAATATTGTAAATTTCCAAATTAAGAGCCATGCTGAGATACTATCCCTAATCACTCCTCGCCTTTCTAAATGTGTGCAAGTCCTGTCCCTCAGAATCCCCTCCAACAACTTGCCCACCATCGATGTCAGGTTCACCAATCTGTAGCGCTCTGACGTTTCTTTACCATCTTTCTTAAATATTAGCACTAAGTTGGCCAACCTCCAGTCTTCAGGCACCTCACTCGTGGCTATCAATGATACAAGTATCTCAATCAGCAAGGGGTCCAGGACTCATTTTCCACAGAATTCTAGGGTACACTTGATAAAGTCTTGGGGAGTTATCCAACTTTTTTGCATTTTAAGACATCCAGCACCATGACTTCTGTAATATGGACATAGAATCATAGATCCTTACACTGTGAAAGCAAGTCATTCGGCCCATCAAGTCCACATCAACCTGCCAAAGAGCATCCCATCCAGACTCATCTCCCTACCCTATCCTATCCTTGTAACCCTGCATTTCCGGGTCATTATAGTCAATTTAGCATGGCAAATCTACTTAATTTGTACATAGTCATAGAGATGTACATAGTCATAGAGATGTACAGCACCTTTCGGTCCAACTCGTTCATGTCAATCAGGTATCTAGTCCCATTTGCCGGCACTTGGCCCATATCCTTCTAAACCCTTCCAATTCAAATACCCATCCAGATGCCTTTTAAATGTTGTAATTGTACTATCCTCCACCACTTCCTCTGGCAGCTCATTCCATACACGCACCACCCTCTGCATGAAAAAGTTGCCCCTTAGGTCCCTTTTATGTCTTTCCCTTCTAACCCTAAAGCAATGCCCTGTAGTTCTCCCACCCCAGGGAAAAGACTTTTGTCTATCCTATCCATGCCCCTCATGATTTTTATAAACCGCTATAAGGTCTCTTTGATTGTGGGAATCAAACACAGGTCCCTAACATTGTGAGGCAGCAGTGCTAACCACTGAGCCATTATCCAACATGTCAATATATTTTTCCCCACGTTCTTTACCTTCCATGCCTTTCCCCATGGTAAGCACTGATGCAAAATACTCGTTTAGTATCTCCCCCACCTCCTGTGGTTCTTCATAGATGGCCTTTCTGAACTTTTAGGGGCCCTATTCTCTGCCTAGTTACCCTTTTTGTCCTTAATGTATTTGTAGAATCCCTTTGGATTCTCCTTAACCATTTTTGCCAAAGATATCTCTCGTGTCCCTTTTTTGCCCTCCTGACTTCCATCTCAAGTATACTCCAACTGCCTTTATACCCCTCTAGTGATTCATTCGACCTCTACTTCTATCCCTGATATATGCTTCCTTCTTATTCTTGACCAAAACCTCAATTTTTCTAGTCATCCAGCATTCCCTACGTCAGCAGCCTTACCCTTCACCCTAACAGGAACATACTTGTTCATAATTATTTCAGTTTAAATACAATTTCAGTCTTTTCTCCCCCCTGAAATTGGACCTAATGCTAGGCATAGGGCTAGATCTAACTGTGATCTGTTTGAGAGGTGAGACCATCCTTTAAATATTCTGCTGTTGCACTCCTTTCTCGTGAAGCTAAATTGAGACTTAATAAAGGCATGTTGAAAACCTACTAAATGGGACTTGACACTGACAATGCAAGATTGGTCCATAGTTCTGACAGAGGGAAGGGGTGTATGTAAATGTGACCTTGATCCTCAGATGAAATCTGAAATAACATATTATTTCATCAGTGTCGAATATGGGGTGTCACAGTGTCAAATTGCTAAACAGTGAGGACTTAGCAGTTTGGGATGAGGCACCAGTGTTGGGAAAGTAACTCATGAGTTACAATCAACTGTATATGTTGCACAAATGTAAAAATGGTAACTGCTTTTAACCTCCTAACTCCTCCCTTCTGTCTCTCATACCCAAGACATAACAAAAGAATGAGCAGTGATATAACTATCCATTTTAACACACAATGATGGTCCCAGTAGGACATCTGGCACTGTGCTATTAACTGAGAAGAGGTGGTAATCATTGCAGAGGCAAGGAGTTGTGCTCCAATGAGGCAACAGCGGGACCCCCGATGGAAATGGACCATACAATGTGTGATATGTGGATTCTGTAGGGGTAGAAGCAACTGGCAATATAATTTTGAGTGGCGTTATAACAGTTGGAAAAATGAACCTGTTCACAAATTCCATTTTTTTTTCCCCCCTATTTGGCAGCGATGGATGGTGTCCCATTTGTGTTGCATCCTAGATTTGAAAGCACCTCTGTGAATGTAAGTACAGTATAAGCCAACATAATTATCATTGTCTTAATGGAGCTTCAGTGACTCCCAATTCCAACTTTTTTTTTTAGGAGCTTTTCATGCAGTAGTACATATTGGTTTAATTTCTGCAGTCTTCATTGACCTACTGAGGAAATTACTGATTGTGAATACTTGAAGAACAGACCAAGAAAATTACTTCTGCTGTTGAGTGGCTCTGATTTGAATTGCTTTGCTGTGGAGGACTTAAGATGTGGAATTCCTTCCTTAACCCCTCTCCTCTTCACTTTCCTCCTTTTAGAACATTCCTCTTTTTAAAACCTACTATTTTGACACATTTTTTTGGTCACCTGATCCAGTATCTCCTTAAGTGGCTCTGTGTTTATATCAGAATGTTTCTGTGAAGCACCTTGGGCTATTTTATTACATTAAATGTGTTATATGTGACTGTTGAAGCTGGGTTGATTCTGCATTCACGAGCACAAAGATTTAATCTGACTTCATCAAAATGGAGAGGCCAAACTCCCAAAACATTACTGGCCGTTACACCATATTCAGTGGTGAAATGTTATAATATATTGTACTGTTTTTCAATGGTACAGACTGCTGTAATTCCTTCATGTCTTTCTGCAGGTACCCAGTGCTAATATTGCAAATTTCCAAATTAAGAGCCATGCTGAGATAGAGAATGAGGTAAGTCAGAAATGCTCATGATGCTTGTTATTTGAAAGTACTTCCTGCAAAGGTAAACAACCTGTCACCCTTTCTATTTTCACATGGTGTATTTATTTCCAGTTCACCTGACCCGTTTATTGAAAGTGGGAGAAAGTGAGGACTGCAGATGCTGGAGAACCAGAGTCAAGAAGTCTGGTGCTGGAAAAGCACAGCAGATCAGGCAGCTTCTGAGGAGCAGGAGAATTCCTGATGAAGGGCTTATGCCTGAAATGTCACCTCTCCTGCTCCTCAGATGCTGCCTGACATGTTGTGCTTTTCCAGCACCACACTTTTTGACCCACTTTTATTGAAAGTGCAATCCAATTTCAGTTGAGTGCCTTGCTGTTAAGAGGTTAGGTTCCTGGCAGGGACTTATTGCCATTCAGAATACTGAACTTTTTATTGCTAGTCATCAATAGTTTGGTGTATTTACACAGACATGTAATCATTGCACCAACCCCCAGCTGTCCAGGAAAAGCCAATACCAAGCCACTAACTTGTGATTGTTCTGGTTTCAGTACAACTACAGCTTTATGACAGAGAAGACAGCAGCTGCCAGACTCCCTCCAACAGCCTCTTAGAGCAAGGGCCACTGTGAATTGCGACAGAACATCAGGATGAAGGTTCCTCATGCAATAAGCTAACAGCAGATTCATACCTCTAACTCCATAAAGCCAAAAGCCATGAGACTGGACATAGGTCCCACCAAGATGCAATAAAACCCACTTCATAGAAACAGTCTCTCTTTCCAAGACCATCCCCACACAATCACCTTTTTGACTTTGTCTGCATCTCAGTTGCTGCTGATTGTTATTGCAATTACTGTAATCAAGTGGGACCCACTGCAGCACAGCACGAGCTGTTTACAAAATAGGTATCTATCAGTATATAGTAGAATAATGTGGAAGTTAAACTTTAGAATCAGTTCAGTTTGGTAATGACAGGGTCCTCCAGGAGATTGCATAGTAGTGTGCATTATTGCTATCTGAGCTGTCACTGTCATGAGCAGTTGGGTGGAGTAACAAGGCAGGATGTGAAAGAGTTTCATACAGCTGTATGAATATGGGAAAAGTAATGTACAACCCAAATGACTAACTGTCCATTCAACCTAATTAGCACAAAAACTGAAGTCCATTAGAATTAATTCTACACATAGCAGGCTTAGCTCACCTGCTGCTGCACACCCTCCATTCAGTTGCTCTCAACTTAATTACGAGCACCTGTCAACCCAGGGACTTTCCTTCAGCTGTGTTTGTTGGAAACTATTTTAAATAATTTCTTAGTGGTTGTTGACTTCCTTGGCTCTGTCATAGTCAGAAGATAGGATTGGGTAGTCTACATTATGTGCACATGATCATCTCAAAAAGGTGAGCTGATATCACTATGGATCTTCTAAACATCTCGATATTGGAAAGCTCTTAGGTCCAAATTCAAGTCTCATCTGCTCCAAAGGTAACACGTCTAAACTGGTACATTAAAAAATATCTTTACTGAGAATGAAAACTACCCATTTTCTATTTGTGATTTTAAAATATCCTGTAGTTTCCATAAACCAGTTGAACAATTATTAAACAGTTATGGAGAATAATCTTTGTTCTGACATTCTTTTCCTCTTCAATCATGTAAACCTGTTTGTATAGTTGGTTGATTGTTAATGACTAACTGAGTTACACGTGGAGATCTCATGGCATTCTTCCTGCATGTTCTGCATCATTGAATTCTGTATGAGCTGCACAGACCAGCTCTGTGCCCCATTAGGTATCTGATCTTAGTTAGGATACCTGCAGGTGGGGGCTGGACAACAATAATTGGGATTTTTTTGCCCCTTGTGGGAGAACCTACAACTTCAGTATTTGCAAAGCTGAGTTAGCAAAGGTGCTCTTGAGCACCTCCCAAGTGCTCTCACTCACTTTAAATTAATTATACTAAATCACACTTAATATGCATAACTTTAAAAACAAAAAGCTCTTTTGGGTAAAACCCACCATCGGGGTCTGGAATTTTAATCTGTTTGTGCCACTGATTTGAACTCACCTTTTTGGTATTTCCATATGACCTTTACTATAGCAGGAAAGGAGGAGTAATTGGACAGCTCTAAAATTTCAAGAATTGGCACAAGTATGATGGACCAAATGGCCTCCATCTCCACTGCAGTGGTTCTAACATAAAATCATATGACTTGTGAAATTTCAATAAGACTCAATAATTGTCAACTTGCATTGGACTAAGTGTGGAGAAAGTGAGGTCTGCAGATGCTGGAGATCAGAGCTGAAAATGTGTTGCTGGAGCAGCGCAGCAGGTCAGGCAGCATCCAGGGAACAGGAGAATCGACGTTTCGGGCATAAGCCCTTCTTCAGGAAACTAAGTGTGGGTAATTCTCCTCAGAACTTGGTCAAGACTGCACCCTTATTTACTACCACAAACCAATTAAATGGTCAATGATCTGTTTGTTGTAAGATGGTGCTGGTGGAGAATGGCTACGATACTTTTCTGTGCAGCAAGTGACTTCATGTCAAAGTTACTGTCTGAAGCACCTTGTGGTGTGACATGCTGCATTCAAGTATCATGGAAACTATTAATTCATGACAGTTCAGTATGCACAATCAAAGCACAGGTTATATCCAGAGACAAATCTAAGCGATGCTTCAGTGGACTGAATTCACCCTTGGGCTGCCATTCAAGCAGCAAGTTTGCAGCTCCTGTACAGTTTTTAATATACTGGTTTGGATTCATTTGTATATTCCATTGTAAACCATCATAAGGTGACATTCATATCCACAGTTTTCCCAGTCCAAATGTGGCAGCTGCTTGAGTACACAGGAGACAATGCCAACTGGCTGGTCTAATGTACCTTTAGAGGTATTTGACAGAAACCACACACTTCCAACATGCTTAATTCTTCCTCCAGCTTCCGTGCAATCATCCACAACCTTTATTTTCTTTACATTTCTAACCATGAACAGTTCAAAGTGCAAGATATGACTTAAAAACGATAATTCCCTGATTGAGAGGTGGAAAGAAATTGCAGGGTTTGTGGACTGGATTGACAAAGACAATGAAAGTGATGAGCACATAGTTCTTGGATGGTTTAGTACTTGATGGGTTCAATTAGTTTCTTTGATAGGATTTGAATTTGGAATCAGATTTCAACAGGCCATACAAGGCAGTGATGATTGGGTGAAAATACAGAGTCAAGGTTCAGATGGATTGAGATTACGGTGGGGCAAGAAGTTATAACCCTAGGGAGCTAAGATTTAGGTTAGGGTTTTGACAGGAATGCTAATACAATCTTGTGGTGGAAAGGATATGGTGTTAGAAACTCAGTTTTGGATCAAATAGGATGCCAAAGAGTTGTGAATAATCTGGTTCAATCTATATGGTTCACCAGAGGGCATTGGAATTGAAGAGAAGGGTGCAGAAATCAATGGCTTGATAATTTGCTTCTGATATTAGTTCACCACACCATCATCCTCTACTGCCGTTCCTCTATTGTCCAGCTGAGTGGTCCCATTCTTACTTATTCAGACATAGCCTGAAAATAAATCAGTCATCCTCATTGGCAAATGTTCAGCATAGGTGAGAGATGTGGTCAGTATGAACATCAGTGCAGAGACAGTGAATGAAACTCAATTTAAGTGATTCCAACGTGGATGTGAAGGAAAGATGGGAATCAATTGCAACATATGCAGGAACTTGAGAAAAACAGGAAGTTGGAGATGGAATATTAGTTTACAAGAACACAGGTCAGGGTGGGCTTTTTTTGGCAAGCAATAGAAGGGATTTGAAAGAGAGTTCCGTCCAGACGTGACAGAACAATTAACATCTGCTAGATAGGGAGGTTAGGTGACTGGCATGGGGCCAAGTGGGCAGAGGAAGCTCTCCTCACTTATGGAGTGAGACTCCTTGTCTTATGGACAAATGCATTCAGGAGGCACAAGAAGAAATGGGGAGAAACTATAGCTGGATCAGGGAACTCAGTGGAATTTTAGCAGACAAAAACACATCACCTTAATTTTAATGTCAAACAACATCCAATTATTCCTCACACTATCTGGAAGTGAGGCTGGAGTAGAGGAAAGGGATTAATGGAGTTAGTAGTACTCCCAGCCTGTAGGACCATATGTCAAACACTGCCAGTGCAGATACTCAATGAGGTATCAAGGAGTCTATCCACAAACATTTGGAATTTGGGACATGGGATGACAGTAGAACAATGCAGGAAAGTGATAGGAGACAGTCACAATTTGACCTCATACTGAGATAGAATCTGAGACTAATGTTGAAGGAAAGCAGCACTGACTGAAGTACCATACTTTGGTGGAAATATTAAACTAAAGCAAGATCTCCTCACTGACAATTATCCCTAAATCAACATAATTGAAACTAGGTCATTATCGCATTGTAGTTTGTGGGATCTAACAGTTCGCAATTTCTGCATTACAACTGTGACTGCATTTCTGATGTACGCCACCGGTGTACTTGAAGATGCTTTGAAGTGGCAGAAGGTGTTGGAAAAATGCAAATTCTTGACTCAAAAATAATTAAAATAGATTCAATCACACTGATTCCAGTGTGGGGAAGCTGATCTTTTAGCTCAAAATGACCAAAGTATATCAGTTGTGTTCACATGCAGCTGGTGAACACACATCTGAAGCACATGCTAAGAAGTGACAGCTGCACAGTGTGAAAGGATCTTGTGATGACTGTGATTCATTCCAGGAGCAGCCATAGACTCCAGATATCTGGCCAATTTGATCCTGAGAACTGAAAAAGCAATGTGTCTGGGCAGAACAGACGGCAGTGTGCACTTACATAGCATCTTTGCTGTAAGAGGCATGTTTTAAGCAGTATCTGATTTTTTGGGAGAGGAAATTCAGAAGCTGAAGGCACAACCACTAATGGTGGTGCAAAGGAGGCACGGGATGCAAACAAGACCAGAGTTTAATGTGAGGGCAAATATACCTCTTGCAGAGACTGACCGACAGATTAAAGTATGAAGAAAACCTACACCTTATTATTTAAATCAATTGAAGACATTTGCCTTGGTTATGTGTTAACAAAACAAAGCTGAGCGGCGTCAAATGAAGTTTTCATATTCCACAGTTTATAAGGAGATGGAGAGCTGAGGGGCTGAATTCACAAACACTCTCAAAACTGCACGTGGATTTATTTTTTCCCTCGTCCAAGTGTTTTTTTTGTAGGTAGGAAAATACCAGTCTTTTTTAATCTTTTATATATCAAAAACCATCTAAGAAAACAGTTGGCGAGTTACAAGTTCTGTCGGTGGGAACGGCCTGAGTCTCTCTCTCTCTTCCCCCCCCCCGAAACCTCTGGGTGATGTGCATGTGCCCAGCCTTGGATTGACTCGGTGTGGAGGAAGGACACGTCAGTCTGCCAGCTTGATCATCAGGAAGGCACATGAAGTCTGCTGCTCCCAAGCAATGCCTGAAGGGTCCGGTCCAGCATGAGTGCCACCAGGAAGTCAGCCACGAGGACCTCCGCAATCACTATTTTCAGCTGTTTTTGGAAGAAATCGGAATTAATCAGTTCTTAGTTTACTGCTTTGATTCTTTGAAGCTCTGACTAAAATGTTCTATGTTTTCCAAATGCTAATCCCTCCCAGAGTCCTTTCCAGTGAGTGCTTTCATAGGATTATCAGCCATGGCTTAGTGCCTGACAGTTATTTGACCTACATTTGGTTGACACTTGGTGATTTTCCAACATGTAGGGGCTCAGTGGTTGATGTTCATGCGGGTTGATTCACACCCTTCCTTACCCAATAGGATGTGAGACAAAAACCAAGGCCCGGGGGGTTCATACACATCAGTAAAATCTGAAATTTCACAATTGCTACAGTTCGTGCCTCAAGGCACGACCCAGGGAAGCAGCCTGCTGAGTCCAGATAAGGCTACAGGAGGAAAAACAAATTACATTGGAAGTTCAAGCTAAAAGCAAAAAGGGCTAGAAATGTATGGCAGGTTAGGAATCCAAGAATTGTGGCAGAGGGCCATCACTGGCACCCACAACGCCCACCCCCAATGGTGCTGCTATTTAATTGCTGCAAAAACTCACTTCTGTGACCATAGTTTCTACATTCCCCTTCAAGTACTAACACAATTGCTTTTTCAATTAAGTTACAGTCCCCACATTAACTGTTCATTATGGGGGAAACTTACCCTGTGCTGGTGACCCTCAGGGGAAACAAAATGTCTCTGTTACTTCTCCAGAACTAATTTTCAGTCTGAGACTCCTCCCAAATCACTTGCCTCCATCCAGTTTAGTTTAAACTACCTCTCCATACAGCGTGTGAAGTCATCCTCTTGGCTTCAACATCACAATCCAAGTCAAAAGCTAACCCCTCTTCAGCCATTTTCACTGCAATCATAGGGTCCTTCAGCCAAGTTCATCCTCAGCAATCAATGGCAAGTAAGTTTCCTCTCCACTGTCCACTCATTCAAGTTCAAATGAAGGTTCCCTCCCCATCCTACTGATACTAGACAAGAATCTGAAAGGTTCTGACTAAGTCTGAGGGATGTTTAAGAGTGTAGCTTGGTTTCTATGCATACCTCTGTAGGAATTTCCACGAGCCCAAACTGTTCGCTGAACTCCGGAGAGGAGCCAGTGAGCAGGCCCAGGATAGCGAGGCCTGAAATCACAATACTCCACAGCAAGGGCTTGTTCTCCCGTAGGCTCTCCATGAATGGATGACCCTGAAAACACACATTGGTTGAGCACAGTACAAGGTGACATTTCAAAGCAGATTCGCGCCCCCTCAGACGTATATTGGGTGAAAATTACTTTGAAGGTGAAATAAAACTAGTTTAAAAAGAGTGCTCTCACTGACACTGCAGCTAATTGGCAACGCAACATCCAGGTCAAACACAACAAACGCCAGTGAACATTCCACTACCAGTTGATCAGTTCCCTGCTGGGAAACTGTCTGTCCTCTTACCTTGTAATTAATGGCAAAAGTGGCCATCTGCATTGACATGGACATGATATACACTGTGCTATTCACCAGGCTGGGCTCAAACTCTTTGTACAGATCCACAAACTCTTCTGTGCTGGAAGAGGAATAAGGAAGGCAGTAAAACACAAAATACAGGGCTAATAGCCCCATACTATTCAGGACAGTTTGACATCAAATCCCAAGTCCCCACCTGCACCTCAGCCACTCAAATGCAATTTATTGGATACATGGATCTTGTTTCTGTAATCAATCTACCTATTGCTGTCCTGGCTCAAATGCAACAGTGAGCAATATACTCAGCAAAGATCATACTTTCTAGCTTCCTGTCCAGACATTGCTAACTCTCTTTGGGATATAGCATTATGGTCACCACCCCAAACCTATCTAATAGGGAAACAAACTTAGACAATGGGAGGCATTACAGACAAAATTATTTTCCAGTATTCATTGTGCAATTTTTGAACACAGAACACTGAATAGGACCCATTCATAAGGCTGGGATTGTTAAGACTGTGACCTTGTGCTGAGTTGTCTAGCCCACAACCCTCACCCCTCATTAGCCTGGCTCATGGCCTTTCCACATGGCCCACAATGTCAGACAACTGAGCATTGGCGTTAGCTCTGTCTTTGGCAATAGAGAGACAATCACTCTCACTAACATTAACCTGACTCACTTCACTGAGTGGGCAATCAAAATCAGGATTCTGACAGAGCCCTGGACAAACTGGGCAGTTGGCAATTCGCCACC